>NC_142922.1:22858057-25361807 GCF_054131065.1 Drosophila arizonae | reverse complement strand
CAAGAGCCGAGCGCCAAGCGCTGAGCAACGAGAGCCAGCAGCCATGAGCCAATCCCAATTTGGCGAATAGAAGCCGCGAGCGACTAACCAGCTGAGCTCTTGGCTCCATGGCAATGGTTGCAGCGGTGGTATCGATGGTAATATATGAACGAACTAACGAGGCGAGTCGGGTTTGCCTGACTGGGAGATAGCCCGGAATAGCTCAAGCTCTGTCTTCGATGAGCTAAACTCTACTCTGAAATTGATTGTAGCTCGTATACTATTCCCTCTCTTCATAAATGATCAAGAATGATCGAATCGCAAATGCTTGAAAAATTTAAAAAAAAATATATATATTGTATTTCAATGATCCTATAATAAGAATATACGAGAATATAAATGCATCGACAAAAACATTAATCTTTAACGTTTATATATATTAAGAGGAACATCGTGTTGCTTCTGCTTCTGACACACATTGGCTTATAGCCATTATACCTTGTTTAGCATTTCCAATTGCTTCAGGGTATAAGCAAGACAATGAAAAGGGATAACAGCACATGACCATAGAGCAAAAGCAACGGCAACTGCATAAAAAACTAGGAGAGCAATGCGCCAAAGTGTTGAAACAATCGTAAAAAGCTGTTTGGGGCGCGTGGGGCAACAGCACAATGGTGGTGAGCTGACTCAGGCTCCCAGGCTGGCAACTAAAAGTGCCAATAGCAGGGCCGGGCAGGCCGCGCCGGCTACACAGAGGATTAGTGTAGATGCAAATGAACAAAAAACATCTGCAGCATTGGGCGGCATATGCAAAACGTGAAAGGCTTTCCTGCACTTAAATGCAGGCTCCTCAAATCTGCAACACAGTGAACAACACACATGGTAATCGTAGCTGCTGCTGCTACTCCTGCTGCTTTTGCTGCTGTTGCTGCTGTTGTGTGTTTAAAGTGGATTTTGAACAGCATACTGTGCTCGAATTGAGCCAAGTGGCCCAGCGGTTGCTGCCAATTATCAGTACAAATTTACAATTTGCAGAAATCTAACGAAGATTGTACACTCCCTCCCACTTGCTCTCCCTCTCTATAAGAGACACGAAAAAATGGAGCAAGAAAATTAATGCTTCTGTAGTTTTTGAGCTTTTGCCTCTGTCATTGAATGCAGTCAATCAGCATAAAAGAAATTTAATTGATTTAAGTCGCAACACGTACGAAAAATATTTTTTTTTTTATCTGAGCATAAATATTCACCCGGAAATCCCACAAATTATGTTGCGAATTGATGTTAATCGAACTGTATTGAGACTTAAAACAGAAATCACGTAGATTACGTATTCTAAGCAGCAGGCTCAACATGCTCTCATTGATAAAGGCGAATCAATGCGAGTCTTCAGTTTAAGCTCTGTATCCTTCTGGCATCGGTTGCTGATTAAGTGCAGTAGGCCATGCTGGCAAAGGGTATAATAAACAAAATGGCCAGGCCACATGACGTCCTCAATTACGGGCTCTTGAACGCAATTTTGCATTTTAATCCAATTGAATCAAGAAATGAAAGCGTTATGCAAGGGTGGAAATTGAATTTGTAAATAAAATGCGAATTCGCTCTCGTTGCAGCTAACCAACTCGGATGCAACGTCGGTCACCCTGAAGGGGGTCACACGGGATCTCACTGGCACCTATCAGTGCGAGGTGTCGGAGGATGCGCCGCTCTTTCACACGGACATTCGTTCAGCGCACATGCAGGTGATTGAGCTGCCCAAAGACGATCCGGCCATGCAGGTGGACAAGAAGGTGATTGGCGTCAACGACAACTTCAAGGCCGTGTGCACGGTGGGGCCCTCCTATCCGCCGGCGAACATCACGTGGTATATCAACGGACGCAAGGTGGGTAGCAATCACATATGCACATTTGGCCGCCAGGTGTTTATCAGTTAATGCCGTGCCGCAGGTATACAAAACGCCGCTGCAGCGCATTACGCAGGACGCATTCGAGGGCTCGACCACGTACTCCTCGCTAGAGATCTATCCACATAGCCAGGTGCTGCAAGGCTTTTTCCAGGCGATGCCCAAGTACCAGACCAGCATACTGCTGCTCTGCGAGGTCTCCATTCTGCATGTCTTCCACAAGAATGTTCAGCAACGCATCGGGCTCAGCATGGCGCCACCCACAACCATTTCACCTAATTTGCTTGGCCTCGAGGGCTCCAAGCGCTACGTCAATGGCGATCCGGACAACTCGGCACTCACTGGAGCTGCACAGTGCAGCTGCAGTGCCATTGGCGTGTTGACTCTGGCCGTGGCAACCCTACTGGCGGCTCAGCTGTGACCGGAGCACAATGGACATGCCACATAAGCAAATGGTCGAACAGACACAATAATACGAGCAGAAGAAGCAACAACAGGCACAGGCTTTGAGTGGGCCGCCCGTGAAGTGTAATTAAAAAATAACAAATGCAAACAATGCACAAAAGTGCAGCAAAATAAAAAAAATAAAAAAAATAAAAAAAAATGCCAAAAAAATATAAACAGAAAAGAAAAAACAAGCAAAAAATAAAAATAAAATAAAAATAGAAAGGAAATGTTTTTTGAAAACGTCAACGAACTCCCGTTGTGAACGCGGCGCTGCATGTCCTTGTGGGAAACCCTTTTAATTTCAGTTGTTGTTGTTGTTAGTTTACAAAATAAAGCCATGGCCATGCGCTGAAAATGAAACGTATTTCGCGCTGTTGCAGCAGAAATATTATGACTATGATTCCGATTCAGGCCCACTCGTTTTAAAGTAACTATTGAAAATTAATCAAATCTGAGCTGAAAACAGGAGATTACAAAATGCCCGCGGTTAATTACACACACAGCAAATCAGCGAACTGCTATGAATTGTTTAAATAATTACTAAAACACAAGAGAAAAAAAAAAGAAAATAAATATACTTAATGCATACAGGGCGAACGCCCTGCTGTGGGCGTGCCATGTTGCCAGCGATAGAGAACGAGAGAATACAAATATAAATATAATAAAAATCAATAAACTAAATAAACAAATCCATGAATTTGAAAAAAAGCAACACGCATTTGCAAAATAATTTACAAGTTAAAAGTAACGAAGAAAAAAAGTAAAATATTGAGGAAAAAACAAAACATAAAAACAATTAATAACATAAGTCGAAAATAATTTAACATTAAGTACACCCTACCCTCCAACAACCGCAGCCTAGATACGTAAGCTATGTAAATATAATTTGTAAAAATTAAAAACAAACAAAACAATACGAAAGTAAAAAACATAAATGCGATGAACGAGATGCAACAACAATACATACATAGATACAGATTGGATGGCACGTTAAATAAAACACTAAAATAAACAAACATTAATTAATGTCCGAATGGGAGTCTAATTATAACATAATAATAATAAAACAATAGTTATATGAAATTCCCGATGCGTAATGTCGATGTAAGTAAAGCTATTTTAATTGAATTTTCGCGTTGCGGTTAATTTGCGGGCTTTTTCATTTACCAATTTTTGAGTTGAGTATTTCGATTCGTTTGCCCTTTTCGTGTTTGTTGTGAAGCATTCTTGTTAGCTGCGAAAGATGAACTCTATTTTACGCTACACTTAAATATATTTATATGAAACATGTTTAGAATAATTGTACAACTTAAAGAGAAACCGTACGTTAAGTGTTAGTCGAATAATGAAAAAATACAAATGCAAATAAAAATCAAACTTAAGCCAGATGAGAGTACTATTTAAAACAGAGCGACATCTATAACTAGGATAAACTACAGGGGCTTATGCGCATAGCCGATACCTTGTGAGGTTCTAGCTATACAAGCAGAAAAAAACAGAGTTTATGCATTACATGGAAATTCCTTAAAGTTCAGCAACTACTTTTATAAGTAGCTTCGAGTCTACCATGCATAAGCCTCATCTAGGCTAAGCAGAATATTTAATTTAAATCAAATCAAGCGGCACACATCCGTGTGGGCTTCAACAGCAGAATCAAATGTCAAACAAAAATGTTGAATATAAATAAAAATAATTAAATGTAAAATCAAACTAAATTACAGGAAAACTAAAACAAAAACAAGAATATTAACAGATAAAATTTAACGGAATAAGTAAAGAATAATGTCAAAACAAAAGGATATATTAAAATAAACTGCATAACTATAAAAAAAAAATTTGTGAGTGGTAAGGATAAAAGAATAAAAATAATAAAACAAATTTGAAACAAAATCAAAGCACGCCATAGAAGACAAAAGCAAAAACGCCAAAGCGTAAAGAACTTAGCTCAAAATTATTAATGATAATGTCAAAATTATATGATGAAATAAAGAACTAAAACTAAAAATATTTAAACGACTTTCATTGAAATTAATTTTCATTTGTAAATTTTTTAATATAAATGAATATAGAGAATTTTTCAGGAGTAAATTGAGAAACTTCTTCAAGAATAATGCAACATATAGGAGTTCTTATTATGGGTAATTGTTATTTTAGATTTTTGTATAGTTAGCAGAGAAATAGTAAGTAAACAGGTAAGCAACATATGACCTCGTTTAATATTATTCTCAACAAAAGGATCAATTTGAAACAATCCTATACAAGTGCAGCACAGTTAGTACTTCATTGTGTTGTAAATAACTACAAGCCGTTAGAATCCACTCAATTAATTCCTGTTGTGCTTTAAGTGTCGGGGCAATTATGCCACAGGCTCAGTGCTGGGCATTAGTACCATATATGTATCTCATTGCATAATTTGGGCTACGACCCATCTGCAAACACACCCACACACACAGTACGGGCGCACCTACACGGCCGTGTAGCTGATAGGTGGAGCTGGCCGTGTTGTCGTAGCCAACACTTGCCTTTAAGTATGTGCAGGGCGTCTTCGCAAGGCAAGTGGCGAGTGCTTGGCAAACAGGCAGGCACAGGATAGCCTCTGCACAAATCAGCCCAAGCCGTTGCCAGGCCTTACATATGCCGGCATGGCTGCGTTGTGGGGCACTGCTACGACATCCAGCATGTTTTGTAAATTAAGCAAACAAATTAAGTGCACTTGGCTCACGGGGCTCACATGCGGCGCTTTCTGTTCTGCTCCTTGTAAACACATTGTGATTGTAGCAAAGCCGTATATCAAAACACTCGCGCAGCACCATAGTAGGGCTCTCTGTCGTCCTTGAGCAGCACAGCCACCCGCAGCGACCAAGGACACTGGCAAGGGTCCCAAAGCCCCGCCCAAGTCAGACCAGACCAGGCCGGGCCAGGCCAGGCCAGACCACACGCACACGTTAGGGTTAGTTTGTCTTAATTAGCTGCTGCTGTGCCACATTCAGCAGACGCAACGGCAGCACAAAGTGCAACCCAAGCGTGCACGCGCATGTGCTATAGACACGGCAGCTGCACCAACAGCAAACAACAACAGCCGGGCCCCTATCGCTTACCTGCCCATAATATTTACGATCCATTGGTTGCAGCTAAGACTCAGCCACTTTACCCATTACCCGCCACCTATTTCCCATTTCCCATTTCCCACTCCCAGCTTCCCCATAATTGTGCAGTCATTCTCATCGTGCTGCTTAAAGTTCATCTTGTACGCATATATAGCAGCGCTATCGATACACACACACATACGCACACACATACTTGGCGTATGCGTAACAGAAAATGAAAAAGCAAAATGTTGGCGCCTGCTGGAGCTATACAAAGGGATTAAAGAACAAGTGCCACAAGAATGCCTCCCAAACTTAAGCTCTAAACGACACGCTGTGAATTCTGTAAAAACTTTTCTGACACAGCGAAAATTTGAATCAAGGGTCGCTCCTGGCAACCACGCCGCAGCTATTCACATACGCAAGACGACTTTTAAAGAGGGCTTTAAGGACACACAGCAGAATATTGTTTCAGCAACTCAAGTGCTTTCTATCAGATATGGATTTGTGTTGGATTGCTTTCTGTTTCTGTTTGCTGTTTCATTATACTTTCAATATTAGAAATGCAGATATTTCAAGTGTATGTATCATACAAGCATGTGTACACGTGTATGTAATTAATGTGATAACAAATAAAAAATAATTTATTAATTTTTTTTGTGTTATTCATTGCATTGAAAACATAACTAAAATACATTTAAAAAATAATTTGTTATATTATACTTTGTAATTAGCTGGAGGGGATCTCTAATTATAGGCATTTATTTATTACTTTACTAATTAATGAGTTTATTAATCAATTAGTTTATTATTTTTTAATTGGGCTCGACTAACTTTTTTTTTTTTTTTTGTATACAAATATTAGCAGACGTTTGCAATTAGTAAGAGTGCCCGACTGAATATGCTCCAAATAAAGCAAATAATTCTTTTATTGATAAGTTAATAAAGTTCCAAGTCTCTAGGTTATTGTTCTACAGCTACGTCTACTTTATACAGCCAAAATATGTGAGTTCGGTTTCAATGAGTAACTGATGAAGGTTTAAAAGTTAAATATTGTTTTATAGTCGGGAATCGCAAACTTCCCTAACCAAGGAGAAGTCAACCATAATTTAACTGAGGAGTTTTTAATTTCTAAAGCTTTACTTGATATAAGTTATTCCCAATTGATACAAGGTAAGTATTTCATAAAACCTATATGATTTTCTCATGGCCTCAAAGAGCATGAGAACCACTCAGAAGATAATTAAAAAGCTTTGAAACAGCTTAAATGAAAACTTATATTTTTATTGAGATGTTCTAAAAGTTTCCTGGCCAAACTTTCTAAAGAACCTACAAGCACTTTAAAAGTACTGTAAAAGAGAAATATGTGAAAGCATTTAAATTGAAACTTATAGAGACACATTTTAAAAGTTCAACTTTGTAGAAAAAAAGGTGAAATGACTAATAGATGCATGCATTTCGGACCAAGCTGATTAAATTAATTGCTACTGGTATACCAATATAAAGAATTTAAAAAGTATGTATTCGATCTCTATCCCTTAGTGATGTAGAATAGAAACAGAATTTTCGATATCACAATGAAGCAAAAATGAAACATAAATCTATTTAAAGGATAAATTCGATCTGCAGCAGTAAGCCTCTCCTTTTTCCTCTACATTTTCGTTGAATTTTGTTATTATTGATTACGGTGGGTGGGTGGCATACACAGAGCTATAAGCTGCCATCCGCGTATATCAGGACAAATCCGAGAGCTGGACTAATAATTAAATACGTATCGGGCAGCAAATAATGCAAATGCGTGCGGGGCTATGCGAACTTTGGTAAAATGAGCTGCATATTTTGGAGCATTTTGATCGGCGCTGGGAACGTTGATATTTGTTTTACGGCTCTCAATGGGGCGTGGCTGCGCTGAATGATTTGGTTTATGGTCGCTGCATGCGTTTAACAACACTGGCAGCAACAACGGTCGCAGTAGCGGACAAAATTGGCTGGCAGAGCGAACCTAAAAACATTGTTAAAATGCAGAGAAATTTGTAGATTTATAGCGCGCTAATCGCGGCCAAACAGCAGCGGAGAGGGGGCGTGGCATTTGAGGTGGGCGTCTATCGCAATGTTGGTGCTACGAATTGTATATTGTAATGGAAATTGAAATGCAAATGCCTGGCCTGACATTTACGAGTACAGCAGCCAGTGACAGCATCCACAACAGCGCCAGCAGCAGCAGCAGCAACAACAACAACAACAATTGCAACAACAGCAGCAGCAGTGAATGGAAAACTCTGCCAAAAAGTCACCAATAAAATGTTGCAACTAAATGCGGCGCCATTGTCATAGACGTAACTTGGCAGGCGGCAGTCGGGCTTTTGGCCAACATATTTTCAATTTGTAAATGCAAAACAAGACGCTGGCCACGCCCACAACAGCCAAGACAGCCTATAAATTTAGCAGCTCGCTGGCCTGCGGAATGCAAGCCGAGCGTAATTAGTAAACGAAACCATTCCAAATTCTTCGTTGCAATGAACTCAGCCCAGGCTTCGTTCCGGCCGGCCATAGCTCAGCTTTCTGCTTTCTGCTTTCAGCTTTCAACTGCAGGCCGTAAGCGTTTTACTACCCCATTATCTGACAAGTTGTGTCAAAGCTGTTGATGAGCATCTTTTATGACAGCCAACCGACGCCTTGGACACGCCACTGATGGCCACGTGATGAATGCAGCCCGCAGCGACAGCGATGACAGCGACTCATAAATTCAGCAAGCGCTGCTGCTGCTGTGCGAGCAATGGCAAGGGACGGCGAGGATGGAGCAGCTCTCATGTTGCAGTTACGTGAAATTGGTTAGCCTTCGATTTGCTGTCATGGATCGCTTCATGCTTTATTTCTATACACACACACACACACTCACACACATACATCTATCGCGATTTTTAAACCCAATAAATTCATGGAAGCTGCGATGAACGGTTTATTACAATCACACTAGAACTATGTCAGCTTATGGCTTCGTTAAAGGTTCATAAAGCACAAACGCTGCTGATGGCATAAGTCACTTTAAAGTTTTTGGCTAAGGAAAATGTTATACGCACCCTAGCTTGCTCTGACTTCATAATCAGATTGCTCCACTAGGCACTCAGCTGCCGCTAACTGCCGGCTGTAGTTTTGTGCTTTGCAGGTAAAGCTGCTGGCAACACAATGAAAGTCATTTTAATAAATTGACTTTTCGTGTTGTCTCAGCCGCTGTTTGGGTTTTGAAAATTTGTTAATTTTGCATCGAATTAAGACAAAATCTTCTTACACTGGCTTATGAAACTAAACAGCTCAACGTGCACAACCCTTTCACAGCTCAACAAATTGCTGTTGCTTCGGTTGCTTCTGTTGGGTCTGGTGCCTGAGCCGGAGCCGGAGCCAGAGCCTGAGCCTGGGCGCATCGGCAAGTATATTTTCGCATCGGAGACTGCCAGCAGCATTAACAGCAACAATATCAACAATAACAACGGCAACGACTGTTTTCAATGTTTCACCAAAGTTGATTGTTTTTGTTCATCAGCTGAGCCTTCTTCATATTTACTCCATAGACTATTGTAGACAGTTTTTCGGCCCCGCCCACTGGGCAGAAGCCAAGCGGCTGGGCGGCTGGGCCAGCTGAAAATCCTTTTGTAGCAACAATTTGCCGCGCAAAGATTAAAACTTTTAATTTGCTTTTAATTAATTAAGTTGAAAATCGCGGCTAGAAGTCACTGGAACCGAGCCACAACGCCTTTCATGCGCCTCAACAAGCGCCGACCGCCTCCGTTCCCCCATTCCACCTCCATTCTTGTCCCCTTCGAAGCAAATGTGCCACGCTTTTATTGTTTTACATGCTTCCCACAGCTCTGCGGAAACTTCGAGCGATGGCTTCTGGGAAATTAGAGTTGAATTCTGTTTGTGAGGTCGCTTAACTTCATTTGCCTGCGGCTTAGTTGCTGCCATTAAAATTCAACTTGATTCAATACGCTTTTAGGCCATCAAAGGCAACGGCTAATTGCCACTAGCCACTAGCGTAACTCTATTCAACTAAATTAATGCTTATCTACTATCAATATCTATCCCATCTCAATTTTCAATTTGCCATTTCTGCTAATATTCAACTTGCCTATTGGAACATGTTTTGGTCTATTCTCGAAATACAACTTTGAGAAACAAGAAATAAATAAATAATTCAAGTGCTTTTGCCTTTAAATTTGATTGATTCCCAAGCAAATATCTGAAATTTCGGTAGACTGAAAATTGTTTTAGTTTGTGTGGTTTGGCTTTATGCGTTAGCAAGCAATAGCTTCTGTTTTCTATTGAATAGCACCAAAAACTTTGGTACTCGCTTTCTAAAAATTTGTTTTAGTTTAGTTATGAAAGAGAAACAAAATACGCATTGCTATAAACTATTCAACAATAAAAAATTTAGCACTACTGGAGAAATGTCTCTGCGTTAAACAAGCAGTTCATGTTTTTCTTTAAATATGAAATATTCACCAACGAGAAACAATTTTTACTTGCTAATGATTCTGGTTTACAGTTTATTTTTGATGGAATCATTGATTGTATTATTTGCATCCTTCACTTCTTCACTCAATATGTGTTTAATAATATCAGTTAACTGTTATAAATGAAATTCGAGAACTTTAACAAAAAAAAAAAAAAAAAAAAAAAAAAAAAAAAAAAATCCCTTTATGAGAAGAAGAAGAATAAGCTGTCATATATTTTATAACATTTCTGGGACACATATGCTGTAAACGAAGTTATTTTTCAAAGCAAAGAAAATTCGTGAAAATTCCACGAGACATGCAACATAATTTGAAGAGCATTCGATTCTATTGGTAGTTGTTGTTGCTTTTGCTACAGTTCCTGCAGCCCTTTACGGCTTTTACGCCTCACTGCCAATTGGTGCTCCGCTGTTTCCTTACATTGTGGAATGCTGCAACTTTTCTGCTTCTAAGATGACTTTCACTTACACACACGCATACACGCACACATACATTCGGTTTTTTGACTGCGCCTCACGTGCCCTGCCGCTCCTTTGTGTGCCCAACGTGACGGAAATTAGCGTGGTGTGTGATGTGTCAGTGTGAGTGTGTGTGTGTGTAATCGCAACTTGGCGCCATATTTATTTTTCCACTGTGCTGAAGTTATGATTGTGCAAACACACACACACATACATACACACACTCACATATATTGGCACATGCCTATGCTCAGTGCGCATCTTTTCAATTTCAGAATTGTTGCTATGCACACACTTATTTCATGCTTTCTGTACAAACTGACTTGCTACGCCCTGAACCCCGGTCCCGGACCATAGGCCCCATGCCCCAGGCCCTAGGCCCTGAGCCCATGCCGCGGGTCCTCTGGCAATGTGATTGATGTTTGCACGAAAGCTAACCCGCCCGAAGGGGTGGCTCTTCCCGACTCCATCTGCTCTCCCTCGCGTTGCCAGCCGCAAACAAACATTTTACATTTGAGTTCGAGCCACTTTTGGTTCGCTGCTTCATTTTATTCAGCAGCCAAAACACGAAATTGCGCATATTTGCTTTCCTCTCACACCAGCACACACGCAGTACACTACCCGAGCTACACACACACATACACATACACTCACACATGCATAGACGTCATTCTTTTATCATAATTTTGGCATAGCACGCCTCATAAAATTTGTTTGCCAAAAACATTTTCACTTCATTTATTAGAGAGCAGGAAAACCAAATGCCGTCGCTCTTCCAAATAGCTGGCATTTAACAAATTGCATTTGGGCTTAAATTGTTTGTATTGCGTCTTTAACAGCAGGTGACGACCATTTCACTCATCTTGGCCACTTTGAGGAGCGCGAGCAAGTGCGAAAGAGATAGACATAGGCCGTGGAGACAGCTTTGTGCGTTAATTGCTTGAAAATGAAAACATGAAATTAAATGAAAACATTGTTGGACACAAGTGTCTTGCGTACATTACTCATGCGCTTCAGAAAACCGACAACCACCGCATGCAGGTAATTATTAAAACTTTCTGCCGTTGCCCTGGCGAAAACCGCAGCTTCACTCCCATATATCCATATTTGCTCAGGTTTCTGTGTGCCTCTGTGGGCATATGTGTGTGTGCTGGTGTGAGTGTGTGTGTGTGTCTGTGGATGTACGCATGTCGCAGACAATCAAGTAAATTTCTTCAATGGCTTCCAGGCCAGTGTTGCGTCGTGTGTGCATGAATATGGAAATTATATAGTACCTATCGGGCTGGCAGGAGCCAGCCGCTAGCCGTGTGATAAGTGACAAATAAATGCGCTTTCCATGTGCTCGTTGTCTACGTGGTGCTTGTCCTTGTCTGTTTATTCCTCGAGCCTGACCGGCCTGACAGATGCAGCAACTGGCCGCCGACTCTGCCCCCTGCCTGCGCGGCCATCGCCTGTTAAATATTGCAAAATATTTCACTCTACCAAACGATGCAATTATGAAAAATTCGCGTGAGCTTCATGCGTGGGCTGCAGCGAATGTGCGACTGTACGTCAGTGCGTCGCATGTGTATAATTTCGAGTGTTTTTCTACCGCAAAATTGCTTGCATATTTTAATGAAACTACCACATGACGGCTGCCCGGCTGACTGGCTGCCTGGCTGCCTGGCTGCCATCGGCCTGGACATGCCCCTGGTGAATGGGAAGCGAGGACTGTGGCCAATATTTGTTGATCTCGAGTCGTCGTTCGGTTGACACCACATCCTGACAGTCTGGCTGTCACAAAAACAAAAAACAAACAAAAAGCGCACCAAACAAACATCAAAGGCATATTTAATTAAGAAAATGTTATTCATTTTTTATTTAACAGAGAAGACAAACTCGCTCGCTTAATAGCGTGCGCAGCCATTGTGATTGTGACCTATATTAAAGAACAATTATGCCAGTGTTGATTAATTGAATATGTTAATCATATATACACACATGTGTCTATACTGAAAGCCAAATTAATAATTTCGAAAAGCCAGCTGAATATACATATATGGGCAGGAGGCTGGGTATTCAATCGCTAAGCACTCATAAGTGGAAGCTTTTCTGTGGAATTATTTCTGCTCAGTAGCCATAATTTCCCATAAATGCTTTCCAGATTAATCCAATAGAAACTATTGCACAGTTGTTACTCATCTCTTGCAATAGCAATAGCGATTGGTGCTAGCAATAGTCAGCTTAGAGTTTGTTAGGAAATCCAAATATGCATTGCAGCAGAGGCTGCATGAAAAGTTCATAAGTAGGAATTCTAGGCAAACTATGATCGATATATAAAACACTCAAAGCAATATTTAATATGAATATGTCCTTAATCTTGACAAAAGTGTAGATTTCATCTGAAAATTATTCTGCAGGCCTCTTTAATAATCATTTTTCACTAGGCAGATATATATACTATATATCTGAAGGTGAATTGCTGTCGCTTTATGACTCCCGCTACATTAATTAACTTAAAGACCACAAGCTATATTAATGAAAGCAAAGGGAGAAACAGTATTCTCCATGGAGTAATAAACTCGTACTCAATATGCCGTAAGCAATTGCATTTACTCCAAAGGGCGCTGGCCTGCTTAAAGCGCATCTTTAAATAATACGGAATCCATATCGATGGTAGGGATTCTCATCAGCTTCAATAGCTATTCATGAGCCAGTGATATTGCCAGCTAGTTTCTATGACGTCCACGTGACAACTTCTTTGGCGTGGCGGGCACTTGCCATGATAGCGAAAAAGCCAAATGAAAACACGTGACGCGATGCCAGCAATTGGTAAGCAACAAAGCTCCAGCTTTGAATTATGACCAACTGGGTCGCATACACAAGCAGCAGGAGCCTGAACAGGAGCATGGGCAGCCAGCATCAGGACCAAACGATGGAGCTGAAGCAACAGGAGTAAGTGCTGGTCCAGCCATGCTGGGGGGAGGGTTCAATGGCCACGTTTGCATTTCAATTTTTGGTTTTCTGCGCGTTTTTTCCTACCGAGATTTTGCACTAAGATAAAATCATAAATCAACGCTGAATCAGGTAAATAAAAATAAAGCTCAGAGTGCGTATGCAAATTGAACAGAATCTGAGCGACTGTGAATCTTTGCTTGAGATTCGCTGGCGCAAAAATATGATAAAACTTAAGACAGTCGAAAAGTTTTTGACTTTCCAAAAAAAAAAATAAACTTTTTTGCATAATATTGTTGCAGGGAACTTTGCTTTTAAGTAAGTAGACGACTTTGTGTTTCCATGGCATGAGTCAGTCTCTTTGTGTGTATGTGTGAGTGAGTGTTTTTGTGTGTGTGCGAGCTGGTGCTTGTGTTTGTACTCGTTAAGCGAATGGAAATACCCATCCGAGCAATTACTGTGTCGTTAATTAGCCCGAGCGCTAAACAGCATAGCTAATGCAAAAGCAAAACAGGCTACAACCAATGCACATTGCCGATAACTAGCGTTGGGAAACACAATGTGGGCTTCGATCGTTTTTCAATTTGGACTCGCTGTAAATAAGCTCTTTAGACCCATGGAAGCCATTGAAAATGGGAATTAGGGGTATCACTCTTTTCTGAAAATTTCTGTAACAGACTTCTGATGCCAGATACCTCCCCCAAAATGTACAAAAAAATAAAACAAGTAAGAAGTGTGTAACCGAGACTGCTCGACTAGGAGATACGCTGAAGCGTATCACACATAATACATAAATACACATGCATCCAAAGGCAAGTATAAGAACACTCTCTGTTAACTGCGCAGTAAGCAGCGACTGCGCTTGGACTGCGCTGTAGTATGGGCAATATTATTAGAATTTATTTGTTGAATAATTTATCTTGTAGTAGGACTATCTTCAGAAAGTGATCATATGGTTAAAATGTGTGCATTCCAAAACAGAAGTCGCTTGTACTTGAAATAGGTTTTTTTTTCAAATTCTGGCGAAGGGGGCGTGGTATAAAAAATCTGTAAATCTGGCAGGTCATTGACCTTGATAGGTCAATGACCTTGGGAGGTCAATGACCTTGGGAGGTCAATGACCTTGGGAGGTCAATGACCTTGGGAGGTCAATGACCTTGGGAGGTCAATGACCTTGGGAGGTCAATGCCTTGGGAGGTCAATGACCTTGAGAGGTCAATGGCCTTGAGAGGTCAATAACCTTGAGAGGTCAATAACCTTGAGAGGTCAATGCCTTGGGAGGTCAATGACCTTGAGAGGTCAATGGCCTTGGGAGGTCAATGGCCTTGGGAGGTCAATGACCTTGAGAGGTCAATGGCCTTGGGAGGTCAATGGCCTTGGGAGGTCAATGACCTTGGGAAGTCAATGGCCTTGGGAAGTCAATGGCCTTGGGAGGTCAATGACCTCGGGAGGTCAATGACCTTGGGAGGTCAATGACCTTGGGAGGTCAATGACCTTGGGAGGTCAATGACCTTGGGAGGTCAATGACCTTGGGAGGTCAATGACCTTGGGAGGTCAATGACCTTGGGAGGTCAATGACCTTGGGAGGTCAATGACCTTTGGAGGCCAATGACCTTGGGAGGTCAATAATGAAATAATAAAGAAACAATAAAATATCGGGAGTAGTTATCGATTTTGTGAGGATCCAGAAAACCAATTCAAGTCTCTAGCTCTTATATCTTCTGTTATCGCTGCGTTCATACGTCCGGACAGACAAGAATATATATATTTTAAGGGGTCTGCCACGCCTCCTTCTGCCTGCTACGTACATTTCAAAACTATTATACCCTGATTTCCCATTAAAAATGGAGTCAGTGTATTAAAAACAAAAAGTTAAAGGAAAAGTGTTTTAAATATTACAGACATAATTAGTTAATTAAATAATAACGTCTAGATATTTTCACAAGGAAATGCATCTGAAAAAAGTTATTTAATAAATTGAAAAGTTATTCAGTAAGCAGAGCATATGTTAATCTTATTCTCACTCTATAGTTTAATATTTCTTGAATAAATCATAATGTTTTAACTTATTTCAATTTTTGCAAACTATTGTAAGCAGTTTTACTAAGTAGGACGTAAATATAATATTAATATGTGGAAACATATATATAAATAATGAAAAAAATAAAATAAATAATTAAAACAACTATGAATTCACGGTTGTACTCTGTTCCCCATTTGACACACATGAAATATATTAGGTATGAATAATAAAAATTAAATAATAGTTAAATAAGTGAAATGATAAGACTTAATTAATTGTTAATTTAGATTATTTAATTAGTGTGCGTCTCTCAGTTAAAATTTAAATTAAGCGTTTCATTGCTTCAATTCAAATTTAAATTCGGCATTGATCAATTGGTTTGATCTAACCGTTTGACAGTTCTCAATGGTTTTCCATTCCCATTCGGCAATTTTGACTTGGGATCAATTTCTGCTTTGGTTTGGATTTCGATTGGCTGGCTGTTCTTCTCCGAAACGTGGGTTCATTAGATAACCTCAAAATGCACAATCTCTGCCAGTTTCCGGAGGCATTTGCGTAGTAGGGTGCGGGCTGAAGCTAGTGTTGTGTGTCATGTGAGTTGCACTGAGCTGACTGCGGTTTTAATGTCTATCCAGTTGCATTTTGGCATTGCAGGCATTGCCTCCGAGTATGCAATATTTTTCCATGGACAAACGTGAATCACTGACTGCAGACAGACAGAATAGGAAGTCCTGAGCACAATAATGAACACATTTGTTTGCTTATTTGGGCTTTTGCCCGGATTCAAGGGCAGCGGGAAGTCGCATCAGAAGGATTTATTGAAGTCCCACCGGCAGATATGCAGAAACAGAACATTTCACAGTGTCGCCAACATATTACAGACCATATCAAGGCACCCACACAGCCTACCATTCGAAGCTGCATCAGTCCGAAAGCTGTGGCACTGCGGAAGCGGAAATGCAAACTACAATTCTTGCCTGGAACTCTCTGTCCCGCCCGATAAACAGCTCGACCAGCTCCACATGCGTTCAGGGCAACCAAAAAGTAGCCCTAATGAACGATTTTCAACTGTAACCTGTTCATTAACAAACTGATCACAGTCCAGCAGTTAAACAGCTTAACAGCTCAGATGTGACATTGAGCCAGAAAGCTCTCAGCTATTCCGGGCGTGAGTCCCACACACAAGCATAAAGAAGCCTAATAAAAGCAATGCACGAAGAAGAGCTACCGAAGATCAAATAATATGTCTATATGGCTGCAGCAGTATTCATTTAGTATGTATTTATGTTTAAGTAAAACAAAGGTAGAATGCATAAATTAGCAGAGAGTGTTCCCATTGGTCCCTCGGCTGTTCTCGGTGTTTCCATTGTTCCCTTGATGCTCGGCTACAACGACACCTACGAAGCTAATGAACGCAGCAGAGAGTCTTCCGAGTGGTCAGTAAAAGGTCGATTGTGACGATCTCTACTTGGTGCCGAGCTCAACAATTGAGCACAACTTACGCTCTGAGTAAAAGTCGCCCTATATAAAGAGCAGCAGCTGCAGTATTTCTTCAGTCAGTGCAGTGTAGTAAACTGAAGTGAAGTGATGTGAATGATCGTTCAGCTAAGCATTAAATGCTGCGTGAAATGCTTAGAGGACATACTTGGAGGACTCACGTAAAGGACATACTTAGAGGTAATACTTTTGGCAAATACGTAGAGGAAATTCCTTGACGAAATACCTAGGAGAAATATGTACTTAGTGGAATGCTTACATTACAATTACAATTGCAAGTCGCTAAGGTAGTCGCAGGGTATAATTAGGACTAGCTTAAGAATTAGGCATTGATAATTGAGGCCTTTGGGTAAGAAAATCGATAATTTAATTTATTTTTCATTTGTAATATATCATAATTAAACACTCTTGACAAAATATCCTGCCTCGTACTGGAACTAAATTAAGCCTAGAGGACTTAACTCCCCAAATAAGCATTGGCATATTGAACGATATTGATGACTACATTCAAGTATATGTACTTTCGTTCCGCAGGCCAATCGTAGCATATATATAAGTGCTCTAAGTCAAGCTTGTGTATTAATAACACCCAGTTCACATTTGCATATTCATTTCAAGAAGTAATGTAAATTAGAATTCGCCTTGGGACGAGACTGAAACTGGAACATGATTACATTCAGATAGTTGAAAGTGATTCCAATTAAATGAACGGTACTTCAAGTAAATATGATATGTTTTCACTACGTCAATATCACACCTGGGTCACAGGACATTTTCGAGCTCCTGGCACTTGCAATTAAGCACATTGACACGCATGTGCATACTTAATGCCTGCGGCTAATTATGTATGTGTGCGCATGTGTGTGTATGCTGAAGTGCGTGTGTGTGTGTGTGTTGATATAACGCTTGGCATTGCTCCAGAGTTATTAAGCGTATATGCAAACAAGGCGCGAGCATCCTTCAAGTTGTCTCAAAGCTATGTGGTGTGACTGTTTATCCAACTTATGTCTCGCAAATAGAGGACGCAAACGGAGATAGCAGAACGCAAACATACCTACTCACATATATACACACAGACAGAGGGAGAGACTCAAACACAAGTCAATAAATTCTCATTTCGCGAGTTGCGTACAGCATTTCACCTGTAAATAAAACGTACCTTTTGGCGCAAAGGCAAGCAACGCAATAATAAATACAAATAAAATCATGACAGATAAAAATTACAGCCACAATGCGCTGTTTGGGTAGACAGCCCGGCGCTGCCAAACAATCTATATTAAGTATACGCACAGTTTGATCCATGCATTTTAATGATGCTGCCAGAGCCTGCGGCACTTCAGCAGACATCCAGCCATAGCCATCGATACCAACCTGATTTCCTGTCTGCCTGCATCGATGACAAAACCTTCATTTATTTCAATTAGTATTGAACTCAGCTGTCGTGGCGGCCGCCGGCAAGGATAGATCAAGGCGCAGCTCGATGCCTTGAGCCAGTGTCAACAGCAAACAACTGACTGTGGATTATTGAGAGCTAAGCAACGCATCTAATTCTGTGGATTTCACCATGCCCGACTCGGCCCTCGTCAAAAACTGAGCTAAACGAGCAAATCGATTGCTATTTAAAATTGCAACAACTTTAAATTAGTTTACGCAAGCGTTCGCCAACAAGTACTATATGAAGTGCATAAAATATACATATATATACAGATAGATTTGTATATATATACATATATTTCATTTTCTGTGGCGTATCTAAGCAAAGTCAGTTAACTTTGATTGAATGCAAACAGACCGCGCTGCCATCACCCCGAGCATTGCCATCTCAATCAAAGCAGCTGACGCGGCGTCTTCAATTGGTTTGAGCGGCAGCTGCTAAGGAGCACGAGGGCGTCGCCACCGGATGGATGGGGGCTGTGGTGCAATGGCAATACTCGAAATGTACTCAACAATAAGCTTCATAAGGCTGTTGCTTAGAAGTTTCTAATGCCGAAGTGCAGCGGGCGCGCGCCCTCAGCGATTGCTTTGTAAATATTTATATTTCTATATTTCACTTAAATTGTTATTAAGCCAATGGCGACCATCCAGCCTGATGGAATCACTTGACCTGGGCGCAAGTGGGCGAGCAGAAGCTGCAGCAGAAGGTGCTTGCCTGGCAACGTCCCTGGCACGTTGCTAATGTGCATGGCCATTAAGTGAGCGATGCGTGTTTTGTTTACGCAACGCGCACGCCCCGGGGAGGTAAACACTTTTGGCCCAGCAGTGTTGCATGTTGCGAGTGCAGCTGACAGGTGGTAAAAGGGCAAAGCGATGGCAAAAATCATATGAAGACCTGGTTGCTTAGCTAACGTCAACAATGGCAACAGCCAGCCAAGGCAACGCAGCAATATTAACAACAATAACAGCAACAACCTCAGCATCGGCCACAACGTCAACGGCAACGTCAATAATAATAACAATAACAGCAACAGCCACAGCAACAGCAACATCAATGGATAAGTCGAACTTCAGTTGGGAACTCTAAACAGAAGATCAAGGTAGCGTCGTCTGTATACATATGTATATTATGAAAATGAAATATTTTTCATAGAACTGTGCTACAAATTGAGCGAGGCGTTCAACATCTCAAAGCGTTTGTATTTGGCTTGCAGCATTTGGCAACAACCGCGGCCACAGACGTTGTCCCAAGTTACACAAAAGGATTTGCCGACTCCTGGCGCACACGAGGCGAGTCAACAGGGCACCGCACCGCATCGCATCGCACCGCAGACAACAAACAAGCGCGAAAACGAACTGCGCAACGGTAACTGAAATTGAAATTGATTGAAAAAACAACAACCACACGAGAAGAGCGGCAGGTGCCGGCAGCAGCAGCAGCAGCACCAGGAAGAACTCAAGCACACGCGGCAACGTTTCAGCGTTTGATGTGCAAACCTCTGCAGGAGCCAGCAAGCAAATAAACACACGCACATGCACACGCCAGCACACACACGTGCGTTGAAGTAGCCAGAGTTAACCAAGTCAACCGGAGGGTGCTCTCTGGCGAGGGGCGGCCTTGGGTGCGCCGCCATCATCAATGTCTTATATAGCGGGATCGCTGAGGTCCATCAATGCAGCGCAGCAGGACAATGAAAGCAGCGATGACGGCCGCATCATCAATGAGGATCCTCGGGTCGTTTGGCTAAAGACCATCATTGCCAACCAGCTGGGCGTGTTCCAGCCAGTTTACGTTAACACTCTGATTGCCAACAATAAGAGCGCTGTGGATGACTTTCTGAACAAGCGCTATGAGCGGCAGGCACATCTGGATCGCGTCATTATGTACGTGTGGCGGACGTTCTACGACAGGCTCGTGGAGGAGGAGATCACAGTGCTGGAGGAGCTGCCACGGCCCTCGATACCGATCAAGGAGAAGAAGAAGAAGGGCAAGGGGCGCAAAAAGGGCGGACAGGAGCCCGAGCAGGTGGCAGAGCAGGTGGAAGCCGAGCCAGCCGAAGGCACTGATCTAGAGACGGAGGCTGAGGGTGAGGCCGAGGGCGAGGAGGATGCCACACTTGTCAGCAGCAACAAAAGCTCAGCTCGGTCCAAGCGTAAGTAATCACATGTGCCCAAAGGACACTATTCCGCTTCTACACAAGCTAAATCAAAGCGACACGCTAACATTTGCGTCTGCTCTCGCCCCATTCATGCAGTCAGCTCTGATATGGATAACGGTAAATATATATATCGCATCCCTATTCAATTCTGTCTTTGTTCGTTGCGCCATTTTTAATTTGGAAACTTTTCTCGGCACCTTTTCCCTTGAGCACTCGAATGCAATGCATAAATTTAATACCCGTCCAACTTAATATCAAACCGGAATCTTTCTACTCCCTTTGATTCGCGCTGCCCACAGCACATCATAAATATTTAGGAGCCTCATTTCGGTTCGTCCGCCTAATATTCATTTCTTTTGCAACTTTTAATTTGAATTCGCGCCATGCCCACCATTTTCGTCGTTCGCGAATGCAGCTCATTTGATTTGCCTTGCCCGGCACAAAGATAAGACCAAAGTTTCGTTCCGCTCATTGCATTTAAATAGAACCAAAAACTTCCAGAACAATGGCAATGCAAATAGCCCAGCGACGCATCTTCGCATCGCACAGCACGTCAGTCACACGCTCACAGTCGCATGCACTTACCCGCCCTGCCAGTGAATTCGCTTGCCACGCCCATTCACCATGCCAATGCACCTAATCTAATCCTCCCATTACAATAGGTCGCAAAACCAAAAAGAAAAGCTACGTGCCGGTCTACATTGAGGTTAAGGTGGGTACCCACATCCAAAAGAAAAACTAATTAATTATAATAATTGAATAACAAACAAGCATACAACATACATAAATTAAGTTAAAGTTAATTTTTATTTTCCTGTGCTGAATATGGGGCATTATTGGTATATATGGATTTTCGAAAAAGTATTTAAGAAGCAAAAATAAAAGAGTGGCAGATAGATACTCTCTAATGTCCACATAGACATGTTCGCCGGTCCTTCTGTCCATCTGATTACCTGTCCGTCCCTTATTATGACTCCTAATGCACATAGCGATCTCATAAATCCTAAGAGTTGAAATTAAAAATGTATCTTTTAGTCCCAGTATCATACGCAATGCAAGCTTCTAATTTTCATTATGATTGATGAAATCATTTTTGTTTACCAAAACTGATTTCTATTCAAATTTAAATAAAAATGCTTGTAATGTATGTAGTAATGAATTGTATTCTGAAAATTAAACCCATTTACCCTAATTACACTATGAGCGTTTAATTAAGAAAGTGCATTAATGATTATTTAATTCGTTTATATAGGCATGTTGTTTTTATATGCGTATGTTGTTTGTTTTTCAAGCATAGTAGAATAATCAAGCATGATTTTATAAGTCTTTAAAATATACCCTATTAGCAATTACAAAATGAATTATCAATTTCAACGTAGCATTATTTACTTTCATTAACAGAAAATTGTTCCTGCTTATATTAAAACACCAATTCTTCATTGTCACTTTGGCGAGATGGAATCGCACAACTTTGATCCGAAAATCCGATATGTATATATTATGCGCAAAAATGCAAGAGAAATTCGTAAGTAAATCTTAAATCTAATCTACCTATATGTATAATAATAATATGTCTAAAATACTTAAATACATGTAATATATAGATAATAGTTATTTAATATAGCGCTACCAGCTTCATATATATTGACCCGAAATAAAATGAATTCCCATAGTTTATTTTACTATCATCATAATTATGATGCCGAAACGCATTCAACCTTTCATCTGATCATTAATTTTATTTATTCCTGCAGCCTGGTTCAAAGAGATATCGCAGTGCTTTGCCGAAATGCCATTATTGTTTCTATTGGGCTCCATTCGAGGCAACCTCATCGACGCGCTGCGACACGAATTAAAGATGGTAAGCCCCCTTAACTAGAAAGCCGGTCATCAGAATGCGCCACTTAATGCCGCAACACAATCCGCAAACCAAAATCACTCAAATTTGCGCCCTTTCGCTCATTTCACACCCCATAAAGCGTTGTTCAATCAATCAATAGCCTCGAAGCAGTTGCCATTGTTTCCGATGTGAGTTCCACTCGATGCCCTTTGTCCTTCCTTCGTGCGTCCGTCTTCGTTTATCCGTCCAAGCTTAACCGCAAAACAAAATGTGACGAATTGTAATTAATTCCTAAAACAAGGCAGTCATCTATCAAAATGGACGCTGTGGCGAAAGATTTTTGCGCTTCGGTGCACAACAGGCGGTTGGCTTTGGGTGGTGGGGGGTCATGAGGATATGGCGTGAGCCCGCTCACGCCACAATGCCTTAAGCGGACAGCTCCGGCACAAATTGCTTCATCATAGCCTCAAAATGTGCTGCGGTTTCCATTAGGCTGGATGGCTGACTCAACCCCCCCTGTACTTCACCCCGCCACCCGTAAGACTTGGCAGCTTGCAAATTTTGCGGTCGGTGAGAGGCCAAACGGGCCCCAACTGCCATAATATTTGCCTTTTGCATGAAAATAAATTGGGAATTTGTCGAAAATTGTGAAAATTGGTTTTGCCAAATCAACGCGGCAAATCAATTAGATTGCCTGCACATTGCAGACTCTGCCTATTAGAACAACATATGAAATTTTGCATTTTTATTTTGTTTTTATTTTCATTCCATTGCAGGTTTACAATAGCGCCTTTCGATTTCAATTTCGCGAACCGGACACCGCGGATACCCAGCAAAAGGAGGGTAATGAAACCCAGAGGGAGGGTGGCGGCGCGGGCGGAGCTGGTGGCGCTGGTGATGCTGGCGAGAATGTTTCCAGTGAGGCCAAGGAATCGGGGCCGGGTCTATTGGAGCTTTCCAAACCATCGGAATTTCGTTTGAAAGCGCTTAAACAACAAAAGTATTTAACTTTTAACAAAGGCAGCGCGGCAACGCGTTCGCTTTGCCAGGGATTTTTTCTGCTTTTTTTAAAGCTTTTTTTTTCCTCTGCATTGGAGTAGGGGTAATAGGAGGGCGTACCGCCCGCGCTTTATTGGTTTTGTGCTGACTGAAGTGCTTTCTCCAACTGGCTTTTTGTTTTTCTGGTTTTTCACTCATACTCTTCTTCTCGTGCACATTTTGTTTGCCCTTTGTTTTGCATTTATCACTGTTTACCATCGATGTGGCTACAGTTTCTTTTCTTTTCTTTTTTTATTTTTTATTTTGTGAATCCTGCATAACCCTTTTCGCACATAAATTACAGCGCATCCGATAAGAATTTTTATTTTTAATCGGATTTCATGCTACCATCAACGGCGCCAGCTTCAGCGTAGACACTGTTGTAGTTGTTGTTGTTGTTGTTTGTGTTGTTGGTGTTGTTGGTGTTGTCGCTTCTGTTGTCTCTGTCCCCCTCGCCATCGGTGGGGAAGTCAACATTTATGGCACATCCTGGCGGGAGCCTCACTCACCCGCGAATTGGGTTTTCATTGCTCTTGCTGTGGCCCCAGCTCAAACTGCCACTTGACCAGTGAAAGCGGCTCAGTCCGTCCTTTTTAGGCATGCACTCGTTCATTAAAAATTCTTTGGTCGCTTGGCAGCCAGCGCAATCGGAGAGGATTCCTTTTCCGTCCGCTTTGCCCTCTTTGTTGTGCTTTGTTGGTATTTGCTGCTCATTTCGCTTATCAGCGGCTTTTCATTACGCATTGTGTTAATTTTACATGTTAAGCGCCTTTAATTATGTTCATTTATTCATTTATTTATTTATTTATTTTTCTTGTATATGATAGAAAACAAAAGGCACTGGAAGCAGCAGCCAAGAAGGCGGCGCAGGCCAAGTTGGCTGCAGGCGGAGACGACGAAGATGAAGTGCAAAGTGCACCCATGGAAATACCATCATCGTCTGAGGAGGAGGGTAAGTCGATTGCCCGAAATTTCGATAGCCATCGAAAATCTATTGACGTCAATCCACAGTGGAACAGAAACCAGAAAAACTGACCATTGCTGAGCGCTGGGAGAAGCTCTTGAATGAGACCAAGGCCAAAGTGGTGGCGGAGCGCATGGCTGAAGAGGCGACTCCTCCGCGCATTAATCCCATACTGCGTCGGCTGCTGAAGGAGATCGATGAGTTCGACAGCGAAATCGTGTGGACGATCAATCACATTGTATGGGCCTTCAATTTGCCATCGTCCTATGTGCTGCCCGGCCAGGAAGAAACTGAGTTCGAAGAAGCGCTCATACGTGTGCCTGTGGACCCTAAGAAATTGGACTTGATTCCAACCTATACACAAGGTCAGCTCGAGGATGTCGTCGACGGTTGGATGAAGTATCTGAATAAAACAATGAAGGCCCTGAAGGATGCCAAGCTGGACGAGTTCACCCCCATGGCAGAGTACCGCTACTGGCATAAGATGGAGATCGACCTCTATGGCACGCTGGAGCAATTGAAAACTGAATTTGTGATGGCCGTACTTAACCGCCTTGCCAGCGATGGATCTAAAGTGCTCGTCGAGTGGAATAAGGTACTAGCCAAAACAGAGGAGCGATTCAAATTAGCGAAGGAGAACTCGGACTATCTGGGCACAGTGACGGACTACCTGGAGGTATGATGTAAATCGTGTTCTATATACGCTATATATAGCAACAAACTGATTTTGTCTCTTTAGAAAATACAAAACTATGACAGCATGAAAATGGCCATAATGCAGATTCCAAATGTTATGGTCGGCTTACGGCACATCTGGACTATGTCCAGCTACTACTGCCGCGATCCCGAAATGCAAGTGTTACTCTGTGAAATATCGAATGTCTTCGTGCAGAAGGTGAAGAAAATTATTAATTTTGACAATATATTTCGGTGAGTAGATAATGATATAGAAGGATAAAAAGGTTACTCCAACCGATTCATAAATATTCAGCTATTCGGCATCTTTTACATATGAGACAGCGAACAACTGCGCAAACCTTCTGCGCTGCTGGAAACAGGCCTACAATGTGAGCCGGCAGCACATTGAGGAATCTGGGGCCGGCTCCCGTTGGGAATTCGATCGCGTAGCACTCTTCAATGAGGTCAATCACATATACCAAGTGGCCATGGACATTGCATATGTTGGGCGGGTGTTCATACAGTACGAGAACTTGTTTGGACGGAACCTGAAGGCACTGATCACCGATCCCGCAATTGTGGACAATCTCATGCGGAAAATCTATCGCTTGCTGGATGATCTGATTCGGAGCGTCGATTATGATATGTTTCTGCCCAGCAATTGGGAGAACTGGGAGTACTCGCTGGAGCAGTTCAATAAACGACTTGAGAGTCTCGAAATAGATGCCAAAGCGGTTATCGATCAGAGCATTAATTCCTTACTGTCAGCCCAGAAGGGTATCAAGCTGCTCGTCAATGCAAACACCATAGACACGCGCCAGGTTCTGCAGGAATTCGTCTCCACGAAACATGAGAATCTACTGCGATTTTTCGTGAGCGAGATTAATAACGTAGAAACCGTGTTCATGGTACGTTCTGTCTGTTGTTCAGTTAATGTGTATTCTTGATTCAGAATTGTCCCATTCTTTTTACAGAAACATAAGAAAACTCCCCCAATGCCAAAATTGCAGCCTGCTAAAATTAGCGCCATCTGTTGGGCGCGTTTGTTGGGCAGAAGGCTAAAAAACTCGGTCCTGGCATTCAAAACCGTAGAGGACGATCCGGCAATGCAGAATAGTTTCCTAAAGCGCAGCGCATTTAAGCAATACTTTGAACTGATGACGACTATGTTCCAGTTCGAAAAGGTGCTTTTTGAGAAGTACATGCAGAACTCCACTTTTATGATCAATCACACCAACCGCTCCAATATACTGAGTATACAAATATGCGTTAACGACACTCGTAAGTAGACATTATATTGACCATTGAGTATTCAACCCACGAAATTATCTCTTTCTGAAGTCAACTACATATCGGAAGCGTCCCAAACACTGAGAGCCAAGAGCCGCGTGAATTCTGTACTGCAAATGCACTCCTCCCAATATGGTGGTAGTCTGAGTCTCATGGATGTCAGCTCTGATGATGGTGATGGAGAACAATCCATGAGTTTCTATGAGGAAGACGACGATGACGAGCAGGCCGCTGTGGATGCCGCTCAAATAGGTGTCATGTGTAAAATTAATCGGTTCACGGTACTCACAGCGATGATCATGTGGATGGTAGGGAAGACGCGGCATGCGAATTTGCAGCTGGGCAAGGCGAATGCCTTTTTAGCTGCCATGAAGGAGCGAAAGCCAAAAGATATCACAGCTCGAGATCGTGAGTGCATGCAGACATGTGATTGTAAGTATTTCATCAACAATCAACCTGTTTATACAATACACCTTTTGGTTAGTGTGAGCTCGATTTATATGCATAGAATTTAACAATCAGAAGTTTACTTGGACCTTTTTCACATGTATCGATTTCAATACATCATAAATGAATTTTAGTTTCATATGATAGACAATATGATAGATACATTTCTAACATCCGTCACTATAATGTAGTTCAGATCAGAACTTCTTTAGTTTCACAGCTCGTTGAGTCCAGGCAAAGATCTGATTATAAGAGTATATCAATCAATAATTATTAAAATTGTTATACTTAAATATTGCTAATATATTTCAACAACATTTTGAGGAGACAATATTTTGAATGAAGCTTGTAAACAAGTTTTCTTTTATTCCAGTACTCATCCATGCGGAATCGCAACGCATGTTGCCCATCTGGCGGGAGCTGGTTGGCGAAAAGGTGCTAATCGAGTACGATACGCAGTTTGTGGTGAACCTAAATCGTGAGGTATTCGACACAATGTTCGAGGGACAGCTCTTTGAACAGCTGGGCTTTACGCTGCCCGCCGTACTGCGTACGGCGATCATGAGAAAGGACATTCTCTTCAAGGACTACGAGAAACTGTCTGAGGTCATCAATCGGTACAATACAATTATTAGCAACTTGTCAATGTCTGAGGTGGTATTTTTGCGAGAGCACATCTACGACACGGAGCTGTTCATACAAATGGGCGTGGGGCGCTTCACCTGGATATCGTTCAATATTGCCAAATTCTGCGATCAGATCAACTCGCAGCTGCGCAAGCTGACCTCGATAGTGTCGCAAATCAACTTCATTCGACGGGACCTGCGCAATCGTATCGATCAAATCAAAAGATTTAATCTGTTTAACCTGGACGAAGAATGGGCTCGAATGAATGAGTCGATCGCCAGTGTATCACATAGTATTGTAGCACCCGCAAAGAGCACAATGGCACGCACCTTCAAGTCCATGACAGGGGAAACAGTTATAATGCTGCAAGCCGATGATGATCTGGATGCGCAGAAGATTATTGAAGAACGGGCTTGTGGAAAGGGAGTGTACGATTGCCAGGGCTATTTTGAGCTCTTGGAGTCGTCGCGCAATCAGAAGGCGGCGCAAATGAAAAAGCTGTACGATTCCCTGGGGCCAGTGCTAATCAAGCTGGAGAGCTTAGTCCTGGGCACATTTACGGGCCGGTCGGAAAAAATGCGCAATTACTACGAGTTTTGGGAGGAGGAGACTTACAAGTGCATTGTTGAGTAAGTTAAAATCGTCAATAACTATATCTAAATGTGGGTATATATAAATATATGAAAATGTATTTCTCAGCATGACCTTTGAGAATTTGAAATGTTATATTAATCGACTGCTTTCGAATGAGCCCATGTTTGAGGTGGATGCCGTACTGCTCATGTCCGAGATTGTTTTGGAGCCGTCCGCCAATGAGCTGCAGAACATCATCATAACAGCAGCCAAGGACTACCTGACGCGGTAAGTCCTTAATTCCATGATTCAATACAGACTATTTGCTAACCGCGGCCAATCCACAGCATAAAAATATTCACACGCTGGATGTCCGGCACTTGTATCAACTGTCCGCTGCTGGATGCTGGCACCCAGTGGAAATATAACTATACGTTCTTCGAGGACGTAATGAACATCAAGGATGTGGTGAATCTCATTATAAATATACACGAGCTAGCCGCAAAAATTGTGAATGAAGCCAAGAGCTTTGTGTCTCAGTGAGTATAAATTGATTTTAGGTCAAAAGAAGTCTACAAAGTATGTCCATGATTATATATGCCTATGATTTCATCTGATTGTATCAGATTTCGCAAGTACTTCAATCTGTGGGCCTTTGAGAAGGACGTTATATGCCAAAAGTTTGTGGAGCGCCAGGTGACACTTGTCGAAATCGATGAGAAATTTACATTTTACTCGAGCATTGTGGAAACCTTGGATCAAATGCGCAAGTACCATGACGTCAGATGTGTGCGCATAAATTTGAGTCCATTGCTGGAAAGCATCAAGCAACATGCCAAGCAATGGTGCACCATATTGGGCGAGGAGTTGTTGCAGCATGTCATCGACAATATGCGGACCATGCGAAACGAAATCAAAGTGAGCAGTCAAATACCACCACATGGCATCAGTCCCACAGCCAGCTCAGTATGTTTCTGTTACTGTTTCTGTTTCTCCAATCTCTTATAGTTGCTGAGTCTGAATCTTAACAAGACCACACGCGAGCTGGAGGACTTTAAGCTGGTCATGCAAACCATCGCCACCGTTCAGTCGACAACGTTGACAAACGAACAGAAAATACATGAGATGCAGGAGACCTTCACAGTGCTAAGTGAGCACCAAATCACGGTAAGCCTTCACGTTGGAGCCGAACATTAAGCAAAGATTGTAAATATTTCCTAAAAAGTATATTCCTGACTGAGACATATTCTCCTTTCCCCAAGTTCTATACCTTTCATTACATTAGTGTTACAGAACTTTCAAAGTCAGACATATTCTAAATCCGTATCGATGCGTGATAGAATGATATCGTTAGGTCCTATAGACTCTATTTGAACAGCATTGGCAACTGGCTTAGCGGAATTCGCTAATGCCGAGTAAGTTGTTCGAGGCACATATTTGTGTATTCAAATGAGCTGTTTTGGGAATCCTTTTAGAATCTCTTAAAGCCTTTGTGGCCGGCAGCAGCAGCTACACACTGTTTACATATGCATATTTCGTGGCCAGAGAGTGGAGCATGATTTGAAAATAGCTTTCCGCATGCTGGCATGGTGCAGACTCACACACACACACACACACACACAAATACAGACACACAGTTACACACATAACGGTTACATAAACTCGACATTGGAACTAGACACAGACAGCGGGTGGCAGCAGTTAGCTGCTAACGGTACTTTGCTGGGCCAGTCATTTCCGTCCGTTCTGCATTTTTCGCTTGTGGCGCTCTGTATGTCCACCATTTTCGGATTCGTTCATTTATTGATTGCAATTCGTTGCGGCAACGGCGCTTAGCTCTCTGGCTCAGACAACGACGGAATTAACTTGCATTTTATATAAATTAATGAATGAATGAACAAATGTACATTCACACACACACACACACACACACACACACACACACACACACATACAACACAACACTGCAAATACTGCAAAGGCCATATGAAAATTTATGCAATGACGACCAATTGCGGCGACGGCACTGAAAGCTTTGCATTTTTTTCAATACCTCGTAATCACATAAAAAGAGTTACTGGGTCTGTAGAGTTACTTGTAACAGGTGGTTCAGCTCAAGTAGGAGACTATTCAAGAATACTTAGAAAGGAATTCCATTAATATTTGGCAGGCGATTATTATAAAAGTTCTTGGTTACAGGGTATGCTCAAGTCGACTACTCAGGCTAACTGACCACTCTTTTATTCAGAGCTTTCTGCGTGTTGCAGTTGCGGTTGCGGAAACGACACTTGGCTGCTCGTTAGTGAAATTCGGCACTATTCATGATTATTATTTGCACTCAGCAATAATTGAAGGCCACCGCCTAATTCGACTGTGGGCGGGGCTTTGTATTGTTTCTTTATTTATTATTTTTTTTTTTTTTTTAACGAATTTTGTTCTTCTGCTCTTCGCAGTTCTCGTACGAAGACATGCTGATGGCCCATCATCTGGAGAAGCGCTGGAAGCGTCTATTTCTATCGGCATTGTATCGCTCGGAGAAGCTGCAACCAATTAAACAGAAGTTCGCAGAGATGACTACAGGAGAAATCGAAATTTTCTGGGACGATGTAAGTTGTCAAGTCAATGCCAGGCACCACTCCTTGACGAATGAGAGCCAGTGAAAAGTGTGTGTGTGGTGGGGGTGGTGGGGGGCGTGGTGTGGGTGGCTGCGCTTTGCTTTGCTGGCTTCCCTGCATTTCCGCAATTTTGCGTTTTCTGCAATTCCGTTTTGTTTCCCTCTATTATTATTTCCTTTCGATGGCATTTTAATTGGATTTTTCCGCCCCCCCAACCATTATTGTCAATTGTTAGTGGCAACGGTGCCGTCAGCGTAAAATGAATTAACTTGAAGTGTTTATTATTTGAATTAAGGCGTGAGCAAAGAATCGAGGCGTATGCCAGTGGGACTCCTGCACAAAGCGCAACAATCAAATGCTGCTATTCGACAAGTGTCCTGGACTAATATTGCGTTTTCCTTTCTTTCCTTTCCTTTCTTTCCTTTGCTTTCGATTGCAACAGCTGGAGGAATTTATCAAGGACTGGGATGAGAACGGTCCCGGCTCCTGCGGCCCAGAGCTGGAGCGCGGCGTGCGTCTGATGGATCCATACAGCCAGAAATTAAATGAACGAGAGCTACGGCGCCAGGAGCTGGCCAACGCGGAGCGTCTGTTCGACATGCCCATGGTGGACTATCACGAATTCTCACGTGTGCAAACCGAATTCGAGGGACTGCAAATAGTAAGGACATTCATTTAACAGTAACCCCAAAGGACTTTAACACCTCCAGTTTTGTAGATCTTCAAGCTGTACAGGGCCCAAAAGAACGCTCGCGAGATCTGGGGCAAGACTCTGTGGGTCGATTTAGATCCCAATTTTCTCACCGAGGGCGTCGAAAGCTATCTGAAGGAATTCCGTAAAATGCCCAAGGCGGTAAGTCACGCCCCTGCGGCGCTTCGAATAAAAACTTGGACTAATTGGTAAAGTTTTCGGCAGTCCTGGAGTTTTTCATAAAATTGCAGAGGCGTTAAAACAATAACAAGCAAATGCTTTTCAGCTAAGCGTTCAGTTTACTTTGATACCCTGCTTCTGCATGGCAGCTCGACGGGTGTACCTTTTACCTTCCATTGTCTGCCCAGAACTCAAAGGGAAATATAATACTCGCATCACGGTCAGTTGTTAGCAGTTGGTAGTTTATGAGTTTCGTATAGATCTTGAGCAGCTGAGAGCCAGTCAACTTTATAAAGCATGTCTAATGGTCGAACTCCATGCAATTCTTGACTTTTCTTTTACGACAAACAAGTAAAGTGAAATTTGGCCTAGCAGCGTTGAAATTTCGCACCTAAACTGATTATGACAAATTGATTTATTTACTTCACTAACAAGTTTCTGAGGAATTTCACTCCGTCCAGGCCAAAAGTTTGTCGCGCCAAAAAGTTTTGTTCATTCAAATGAACCGAGTTGTTGTTGAAAAGTGGCTGCAACTGGGCCAGCAGAGGGTGAGGGTGAGGGTGAGGCTGTGAGTGGGCCGGGCTGAGTTTGTGGAACGGCATTCGTATCTCTAAATAGTGATTACATGCATAGATTAGCATGCAAACTATTTCATTAGTTTATCATTAATATAAATAGCGCGGCGAACACAAATTTGAATATAATCAGTTGGCATGCACTCATTTTAATGCAGTTTTTATAATGCATAATTTTCGACGGGCCTCGCAGCCACATGTCGTTGTCGGCAGCCATGGCATAATCAGTGTCCCAAAATGCAAATCAATTTGTTCAATATTGAAAATAATTAAAATGCCAACGGGTGTCGTCCGATATCGACTGCAGTCGACATACTCTCTCGACTCCTGCTGCTACAATTGCTGCTGCTCGTCCTCCTCGACTTGTTGACAATCTTCCACTCCCCGCTGTGTCGCTGGGCTGGATTTTAATTTATGCCCGCACTGTTTCGCTCAAGCCATGCATTCCATGTGCATGTGCAAACATTCATAGAGAGACGAGAGCAGCGTGTGCAGAGTGCAAATGTAAACAGACTGCGCATTTTGGCAAACTTAACAAGCCCGCTGCCACTGACCAAAACCCAACCGAGCCACCGAGCCACCGAAGCCACAGGCGCAGCGCTTGTGTCATAATTCAATTCGGCTGTAACCGCAGCTGACAGCAACCGACCACCGCACTATTGTTTCAACTGATTTGACGTAGCTAACTAACCGTTTATCGTCTACACACACACACACACACTCATGCATACATCCTCGCTCGCCCTGTAGGTGCGTATGCTGCCCACTGGCCAGCAGCTGGAGCTGCACATGAAGCAGTTCAAGGCCACAGTTCCGCTGATGGTCAGCCTCAAACATGAGGCGCTGCGCGAACGCCATTGGCACCAGCTGATGGAGAAGACGGGCCAGTTTTTCGATATGTCGCCCAACCGCTTCACACTGGACAATATGTTCGGCATGCAGTTGCACAAGTATCAGGATATCGCCGAGCAGATCCTCACCAATGCCGTCAAGGAACTGCAAATCGAGCGGGGCGTACGCGCCGTGGAAGAGACCTGGGGCTCGATGTCGTTCAAGGTCAACAAACACTTCAAGGGCACCGAGGACCGCGGCTGGATCTTGGGACCGGTGGACGAGATAATGCAAGTCCTTGAGGACAATGCCATGAACTTGCAGTCAATGGGCGCCAGTCAGTAAGTTTCCGATATGAGATGATGCGGACCCTCTACTAATTCATAACTAATTCATCGACAAGCCAAACCCTTATTTGTCCTAAGACTTGTATTCATTTAGATTACATTTAGATATGAGGGCATCTCCGAGATTGATATATGTTTATTATATTTGCTGTTCGTCTGCAGATTCATTGGCCCATTTCTGGAAACTGTCAACCGCTGGGAGCGGGCCCTCGCGCATGTCTCCGAAATCATCGAGGAGTGGCTGATCGTACAGCGAAAGTGGCTGTACTTGGAGGGCATTTTTATTGGCGGCGACATACGCACACAGCTGCCGGAGGAGGCGCGCAAATTCGACGAGATTGACAAGTCGTATCGCAGGGTAAGTATTTGCTGTTTGGTATGTATTTGTTTATCCTGGTTGTTTGCCCCACTGCTACAGCCACTGCTACAGCCACTGCCATGGCCAAAATATCTACTCAATTTATTTGAGTTGATTTAATGTGCGCCGACAATATGGCGACGCCTTACTTAACGGTAAACATAATACGCATGCAAACGACCACTTTGCGTATTCGTAATTGTGTTGCCATACGACTACTGCTACAAATACACATACGCACACACACACACACGCGCATACACGCTACATACTTACATTTCCAACATCCTACAACCATACATCACACAAACGCACCGTTAGACGGCACAGTGTTTGCCAAAGCCAAAGGCTTTCACCTTCATATGCGACACACACACACACACACACCTACACATTGTTCTCCATGTGTTTTTGCCATAAGTTTGTGTATGTGGGCGTGTGATTTGTGCTTGTGTTTGTGTGTTAGACGCTTAACTTCACTTAACCTTGCTCGCCACTTGCTTCGTTTGCTTTACGTTTCATTTGCAACATTTGCCGACATATTTGATGCCATTTATGAAATGATTTATTATTTTGATTTGCTTTCGACATTCGTATTACCGTGATACCCTTCCACAGCGAATGTGCTCTTTAAGATTTTCATGCTGTTGACATTTCTGTGAAATGTGAAATAATGTTTCTTCGTTTGTCTTTAAATTTATAGTTAACCTTCAAATGGGTTGTTTATAAAATAAAATATAATTTTAAAGTGTGTTAAATATGAAGTAAACAGAAATTAATACCATACCCATATTATATACATATATTACATATTCTTATATTCATTTTAGGATCCTAATAACTCTTCTTCAGCAGAAGATTTATGCAGAAGATTCATTAACTGTTATTATTAATTTGAGATTTAAAATATTATTCAAGGGTATTCGAGCAAGTGTGTTTGTCAAGCTATTATTATTATATTTTGTTTTCGTATTGTGCTTGATATGGTTGATTGTTGTTGTTGTTGGTGTTATTGTTGCTGATGTCCTCATTGCTTTTCACAATAATTTACTGCTCTAACTGCTGCTTCCTCTTCCACTGCAGATCATGGTCGATTGTGCCAAAAATCCGTTAGTGGTGCCATTTTGTGCAGTGCCCGGACGTTTAGTGGATATACAAGGTCTAGGAATTGGCTTGGAAAATTGTCAGAAGTCGTTAAACGAATATTTGGACTCGAAGCGTCGCATTTTCCCGCGTTTCTATTTCATATCCACCGATGAGCTGCTCTCGATTTTGGGCAGCAGCGAGCCATCTGCAGTGCAGAACCACATCATTAAGGTGGGTCGAAGTTCCAGGCCATGTGTGAATATGTGGGTGTGTGGGTGTGTAGGTGTGTGGGTGTGTATATGTGGGCAGTTGGGTGGAGATGAGTCTGACAACAACAGATTTGCTAAACTGCCAGCCACATTATTTTTATAGTGACTGACTGTGTATGTGTGAGTGTGTGTGTGTGTGCCTGAGTGTAAGAGAATCTTGCCATAAAAGTTAATGTCACTGTTTATGCGTTCTGGCCAATGTCCAAGGCGGAAATTACGCCATTTGTGCAGCACATGCACTGCTCCCTCCCTGCCCACAGGCCAGAGCCGTGGTAAATTTTTATGAATTTATTTGGCTTATAAATAAAAATGTATTCCTGCGCATTGATTTCACAATTTTCATTCCGCTTCCGCAGATGTACGACAATATCAAGTCGCTGCGCCTGGTCAAGGAGGGCGCTCATACAATTGTTACCGCCATGATATCCAGCGAGGGTGAGGTCCTGGAGTTTCGAAATTTCCGTAAGTACGCCCGACTCCCCATCACTTCCGCACCAGCTCTTTAGATCAGAGAGAGAGAGAGAGATAGAATGAGAGAGACAGAGAGGGAGCGAGAGTCCCTACGCACTGATTGCCAATTTTAAAATTGAACTTTTTTATGGCTCTGCTCTTCGGCTGGCTGACTGGCTGGATGGCTGGCTGGAACGCTGGCCAATTTCTTTTAATTAATTTGAAGCCAGTCGGCGTTGCCGTTATCCCCTGCTGGAGATGATTGCGCATTCGATTGCTGTTGCTGGTGCTGTTGTTGTTGTTGTTGTTGTTGTTGTTGTTGTAATTTGGGTACTTTGATTTTTATTGTTTTTGTATACACTTATTGATATTGGCGACTGGGGTTTATTTATGTGGTTATGCCATTTGCTGTTATTGTTTTTGTTTACAGCCCGGGCCCAGGGTCGCGTGGAGCATTGGATGAACGATGTGCTGGATGAGATGCGGCTCTCGAATCGATATGTAACTAAGACGTGCGTCTACGACTACGGCACCGATCTGATTATTTCAAGGTAAGTGAACAACATTAAATATATATGTATACGGAATGTTTATAAGCATGTTATGATGGCCGTGGCCCGTCGTCCGGCTGATACCGAATTCCGCACTCAACTTAAACTCCCGCTTATTTCGGGCGGCTTTTATGGCCAGCGATTTCCATTGAGACAGTAAGCCTGCGGCTGTATAATTTTGTCATTTGGTGCGATTTATTATATTATTTTGTATGAGCTGGGGCCGGGAAGCATGTCTCGGCATATTTATGGCCAATTGCATTAAATTGACACTCATTTGGCACTTTCGATTTCCACAGGCCGGACTGGTTAATGAACTACCAGGGCATGGTGGGCTTGGCTGCCAGCCAAGTCTGGTGGACGGCAGAGGTGGAGGAGGCGTTCGATCAGGCCCAAAATCACGGCAACATGCGCGCCATGAAGGACTTCCTCATGAAGAGTAACTATCAAATTGAGGAGCTCGTTCTGAAAGTGCGCTCCAATCTGTCGCGCAACGATCGATTAAAGTTCAAGGCGATATGCACGATTGATGTGCACGCTCGGGACATTATCGATAACTTTGTGCGCGACAATGTGCTGGATGCCAGCGAGTTCAGCTGGGAGAGTCAGCTCCGCTTCTACTGGGTCAAATTCTACGACAACCTGCTGGTGCTGCAGTGCTCGGGCAGTTTCGATTTCGGCTATGAGTACATGGGTCTCAATGGCCGTCTGGTGATCACGCCGCTGACGGATCGCATCTACCTAACCATTACCCAGGCACTGCTAATGAACCTCGGTGGGGCACCAGCCGGTCCTGCTGGCACAGGCAAAACGGAGACCGTCAAGGATCTGGCCAAGGCCATGGGTCTGCTCTGTGTGGTCACCAATTGCGGCGAGGGAATGGACTTCCGGGCTGTCGGTACCATTCTGTCTGGTCTAGTGCAATGCGGTGCCTGGGGCTGCTTCGATGAGTTCAATCGCATCGACATATCGGTGCTCAGTGTAATCTCTACGCAGCTGCAGACGATACGCAACGGATTGATACGGAGGCTCAAGCGTTTTGTGGTGCGTACAGTGAATACTGAAGATATGAGAAAGCTTTCTAATCTTAATCCCCGCAGTTTGAAGGCGTTGAAATAAGTTTGGATCCCAAGTGCGGCGTATTCGTAACCATGAATCCGGGCTATGCAGGCCGTACCGAATTGCCGGAGTCGGTGAAAGCTTTGTTCCGCCCAGTGACCTGCATTAAGCCTGACTTGGAGCTCATCTGCCTGATTTCGCTGTTCTCCGATGGCTTCCTCACGGCCAAGGTGCTGGCCAAAAAGATGACGGTGCTGTATTCGCTGGCCCAGGAGCAGCTCTCCAAGCAGTGCCATTACGATTGGGGCTTGCGCTCTCTGAACTCTGTGCTGCGTATGGCTGGCGTCATGAAGCGTCAGTCGGAGGATCTGCCCGAGGCTGTGGTGCTGATGCGTGTGCTGCGGGACATGAACTTTCCAAAATTCATATTCGAAGATGTACCTCTCTTTTTGGGTCTTATCAAGGATCTCTTTCCTGGTATCGATTGCCCACGAATTGGCTACCCAGACTTCAATGCTGCCACTCGAACCGTCCTTGTCAACGATGGCTACATACTGTTGCCCGATCAGGTGAGCCCCTTTGTCACTGGCCCTGTGCGTGTGCAGCTTTTGCCAAGTCATGACATGGCTGACAAGCAAAAAGCAACCGGCCAGGGCTGATGGCAATAGCAACAGCAGCGGCAACAGCAACAGCAATAGAACTAGTTGCTGAAGTTGTCCTGCTGCAGTCCTGTTGTTACCGTTGACACTTTGACACTTTGTAAATTGCCCTCCCTCGCATAATCGCAAATAGCGGAAATGTTACAAAGCATTTTGCTGGACGGGGTTGGACACAACTTGCCCGTGCCCTCATGCGTTTGCCTACATCTAATTTTAACTTTTGTCCTCTTTGCTATTTCCTATCTATCTATCTGCTTTCTGCTGACAATTTTCCCTAATACAATTTTCTGTACTCTCGACTCCACCTGGCCATTTTTGCCATTTTCATCAAACAAAACGTTGCACAAATGTCACACACAATGTCAACTGCTGGCCAACTGATGTCATGACGACCTTCTCTTTTACCGCCCGCTGGCGACATCATTTATGACAACCAACTCCCAACAACGCCAACAATGGAACGGCACCGAACGCCTTCACCTTTGCCTTTTGCCCTCAAACTCGCACTCGCACTCGCACTCGCACCCGGCCAACGACAGGAAGACAAAGTGGTGCAAATGTACGAAACCATGATGACCCGCCACTCGACCATGCTTGTGGGCCCAACAGGTGGCGGCAAAACTGTCGTCATAAATGCTCTGGTCAAAGCGCAGTGCCACATGGGCCTTCCCACCAAGTGCCTTGTGCTTAACCCTAAGGTAAGTGGTCTGCCATTTTAATGTCCCCCACTCACATACCACACTTTAAGTTGCCCACTTTTCATATACTCTGCATGATGCCGAAACGAAATAGCTTAGCTCATATACCTTCAACATCAAAATATTCCTATACATTTTTCTCTATCTATATACAATATTATACAATTAAAATCGAAAAGCCATATATGAGGTATTGCTCTTAAAAATAATTATGAGCTAAAAATTGTTCGTTAGTAAAAATAGAAAATATTGTAATTAGGGCATTCAGTGTTCGTTGGAATGATTTTAATTCGTTCGTGTTTGTCTTTGTGCTGCATGAAGCTCTTCCATTTTGGCCCTCCCCGTTTAGCAGCGGGACGTCCAGGTGATTTCGTTTCTCTTTGATATTACAGTTCTCTTTGTTATTCACAATTTGCTTTTAAAAAAGGTAATATGAACGCATTTGGAAAATTGTCGTATTTCAATAGAAACGTATGGCAATAAGTAGTTTTAGTTGAGGTCAGAAAGAAATTTCCCTAAACGTTATAAGACTTAAAATGGCAGAGAAACGACTGCTGAGGGAAAACAGATTATGTACATGTGTAATTTTATAGGAATAGGGCTTAAAAATAAAATTAAATATAAATAAATATTAATATACTTTCAAAAACTTTATTATCAATTTTGTTCAGGCTTGCTCGGTCATTGAATTATATGGCTATTTGGATATGGAAACACGAGATTGGATTGATGGATTATTTTCAAATATATTCCGCGAAATGAATAAGCCAATAGAGCGCGAGGTAAGTAAAGTAAACAGCTTATATATCTCCAATAATTTTGAATGAGGGTGCTGACGCCGGGCTGCCATCTAGCTTTCGAGAGTTCGCATATCTAGTTTCCCAGCTTCTCGTACAGCGCCTTCGCTGCCGTAGTAATTCCATTCGAATTGAAGTGGAACAGCAGCTAATCCCTACACACACACGCACACGCACCTATAGAACACGCACATTCTAGTTAGAGCCGAAAGCACTCGGTGTCAATTCAATCGCCAGTATGTAACAGACGCGCGCTTCCAGACCTTGGCTGCGAGTGTGTGTGCGGGTGGGACGTGATGTGTGATGTGGCAGCCAATGTGCATCATTCATACGAAAATCGCGCCATTCGCTAATAAATCCCATTGCACAACCAGCCAGCCTGCGGCCGAGCCAGTGCCTAGCGGGAATGGCTAAACAAACTATGTATGTCGCCTGACAATCCATTCGGTTACTCAGCCTTCAGGCTTTCAGGAGGTAATCTTTCGCTCGTAGCTCTTGCTGTGGCGCCGCTGTTGGGGCCGAGAGACACAGGTTTTGCCGGCGCCAGTCAGTAACCGCTGGCATTGAATAACACACTCTGACTAATGCAATCCAATACCGTCCAATACTAACAGGAGCGCCGGTATGCTTGCTTTGACGGTGACGTGGATGCACTTTGGATTGAGAACATGAACTCTGTTATGGATGATAACAAGCTGTTGACATTAGCGAATGGCGAACGTATACGCCTGGAGAACTATTGCGCGCTGCTCTTTGAAGTGGGTAATTTGTTTTATGCTTCCCCAGCCACCGTCTCGCGGGCTGGCATGGTATACGTGGATCCCAAGAATCTGCGCTACAGTCCATTCTGGCAGCGATGGGTGTTGACCCGACCGGAGCCGCAACGGGAGCTGCTGAACGATTTCTTCGAAAAGATAATTGTGAATGCAATTGCGTTCATTTTAGAAGGCCTGGACGGAACCACCCAGGGCAATCCGCTCAAGTTGGTCATTATGCAAACCGACCTCAATATGGTTACACAGTTTTGCAATTTGTATGATGCCATGCTGCCGGTATACGGACCGCCGGAGAATAAGAACTCGGATGAGCCTGTGCTCAAGGTCTACAATACGGATACCTTGGAGTGCTGCTTCGTGCAGGCTGTCTACGGATCTCTGGGCGCCTGTCTGCTGGAAAAGCATCAGATCATATTTGATGAGTTTATGAAGCGCATTGCCGGCTTTCCACTTGTGGAAGACTCACCGGCCTCGCCGGCCGGTGGCGGGCAATTGCCACAGACGAAGCCCACTCTCTACGACTACTTCTGGGATCAGAAGGAGAACTGCTGGATAGCATGGGAGTGGGTTGTTAAGCCCTACGTGCATGACCCATCCGTCAAGTTCAGTGAAATTCTAGTACCAACTGTCGACAACACGCGCACTGACCGGTTGCTGTCCCTCATGAGCGATGTAAGTTGAAAACTAGATCTGTGGATAAACCTAATCTCGATTGGCTTTGCAGATCAAACGACCCGTCCTGTTGGTGGGCGAGGCAGGCACATCGAAGACGGCTACCATCATGCAATACTTGCGCAATCTGAATCCCTCTGTCAATGTAATTTAAATACGAAAAGTTATCAAATACTGTCTTTCCCTCAACCTGCGCCCTTCTTTCAGGTCATACTCAATATCAATTTCTCATCGCGAACGTCGTCTCTGGACGTGCAGCGTACGCTGGAGGCAGCTGTCGAGAAACGAACCAAGGACACGTATGGCCCACCGATGGGCAAGAAAATTGCCTGCTTTATTGATGACATGAACATGCCGCAGGTGGATGAGTAAGTGCACAGAGATACTTGGCTCATGAATGAAAAATCACACTGCTTCTTCCACAGCTACGGCACCCAGCAGCCGATTGCGCTGCTGAAGCTGTTCTTCGAGAGAGGCGGCATGTACGATCGGGACAAAGACCTCAACTGGAAGAAGTTCAAGGATATGACATTCTATGCTGCCATGGGCACCGCTGGCGGTGGCCGCAACGAGGTGGATCCGCGCTTCATTAGCATGTTCTCCACATACAACATCCTGTTCCCTAACGATGAGTCGCTCATACAAATCTATTCGTCTATATTTAAAGGCCATATGACCTTTACCAAATTTCATAAGCGCTTCTTTATGGTTGCCGACATCCTTGTTATTATGACGCTCAAGCTATTCAAGGTGAGTATTCGAACTTATTCACAGTTATTCATTTTACTTTACTTGATGAGTAGGAAATTAAGTAAAGAATCTTAGCTTGTCAAGAAATTCTCCAATATATTGCATAATGATATACTTCCATCGCACTCAAAGAAACTGTTAAGAATCGTTTAAATATCACAACTTTATTTGCGCTGAAAATCTGTAAGAGCCCCCGTGGAGGGTGCAAAAAGCTATCGCATTCTGAAGAGCGCTTTAAAATCTCTCACAAATTTTATGAAATTCGATTTACATATGCAAATAACGGCAATTTTTCATAATCTGCTTTGCTGCCTCGCCACCATACAATGGAAATTATTCAATGGTCTGTAATGCTCCACGACGAGCGCTGCCCTCCATAGCTGCTCCATTGGTTCCTCGAGCACAGCTCGGTGCTGCCAGAGCACCAGTTACAGCTAAAGCTGGCTCTGGCTCTGGCTCTTGCTTTGACTGTGGTTGTGGCTGTTGCCATAGCCATTTGCTGTTTGGCCTTCCACACAATGGTCACCCGCCTCGACGGCTGCCTAGTTGACTGTGTCTAGGTTGCTCTGGCTGCCTCGCCTATCTTCGGCAGCACATCTTGGCTGGAGCAAAATTTGATTATGTTCAAGTATTGAACTGTAGATGGCTCTTTTTCCATCTGCCTCGCCCTCGCCTTCGCATTCCCCCTGCCAAAGGGGCTGGAGCATTAGTTTATGGTGCTTTTAACAATTGTTGACACTAAAATATTATCGCATTTCATTGCGTGCAGATAAAAATGCATTTGTCGCCACAATTGCCACAAGCAGCATGCGCAGAGGCAGCGCCAGCTCCAACAGTTGCTGCCCAAAAATATATATATACCTATATATATATAGATGATTTACTCACACCTGCCGTTTCAGTGCAAAGCAGTCGTTGTAGTACCTACTACACCCTGGCCTGTCTAGTTCGTACGTCTTCTTTATACACTCGACGCGCCAGCCCAAAAGATATTAATGTTCCACGAAATGGAATAAAATGAATTATTTGAATAGAATTGTCCAGGCTATAGAGAGCTGGTGGCGGCTGCAACTTGATAATGGCTGTAAATTCAAGTGAACGCAAGTCGTCCAGCTCTCCCCGCCGCCCTCTCAGCTTTCGTAGAGGATGCTCAGTACTTGAATGCATATTGCCAGCAGTCAAGATAAAATTGATTTGTGTAGTGCTTCGCAGCATGGCGGCGGCAGAGTTCTTGGCCTTTGCCACTTGCAACTTCTTACTCTAATTACTGCTGCTATGACTCGCCTCTTTAGATGGTCATCGTGGATCTGCCGCCGACGCCCTCAAAGTTCCATTACATATTCAATCTGAAGGATCTGTCGCGCATCTTTGCGGGCATGCTTCTAATTCAGCCCGACTACTATAAGGATCTGCGAGAGCTGCTGCGAGTCTGGCGCAATGAGTTCACCAGAATCATATGCGATCGACTCATATCGCAAACGGTAACTATAATGCCCCCATAATGTGAAGGTTCACTCTCTGCAATTTCGACTCGCAGGATATAACTAATGTGCGTCGCAATCTGGCCATCGAGGTGGAGGAACGTTTCCCGCCCGAGTTCGAGGAATTGCATGGCTTTATAGACGTGGAGGCCGCCGCTGCAGAAGCACAGGCACGATTGCTATACGAAGCCGAGACTCCTGCCCCAGCAGCAGGCGGCGAAGAGGAAGGAGAAGAAGAGGACGAAGGCGATGAGGGTCCCGATGCAGTTCTATCGCTCAAGGATTATGTGCTCCGCGACCCGCTGGTCTTCGGCGATTTCCGCAACTTCACCAACGAATCCGAGCCGCGCAACTATGAGGATCTCATTGATTACAAAGCCGTCTTCAGCTTATTTACCGAAATCCTACAAGAGTACTGCGAGCGTAAGCAGAAAATGACGCTGGTCTTATTCGAAGATTGCTTGGAGCATTTAACGAGAGTGCATCGCACCCTGCGCATGAATCGGGGCCACGTTCTGCTCATCGGAGTCGGCGGCTGTGGCAAGAAGTGTGTCACTCGCCTCGCCTCCTTTGCGGCCGAGTGCGAGGTATTCGAAATCACAATATCCCGTGGCTACAACGAAACGTCATTCCGCGAAGACCTCAAAGTATTGTACAACATAGCTGGAGTTAAGCGAAAGAAGGTTGTGTTCCTCTTTACGGCCGCTCAGGTTTGCATGACAACAGCTTGCAATGATGCCAAGATTGAAGCAATCTTTTCTTTAACAGATAGCGGAAGAGGGATTCTTGGAGCTGATCAACAACATTCTAACAGTGGGCCAAGTGCCGGCTCTCTTTGCAGATGAGGATAAGGATGGCATCGTGAATCAAGTCCGCAAGTTTGCCGAAGAGGAAGGCCTTTCTGCATCCAAGTAAGAATTCAAACTGTTTCCCTATACTTCACCTACTGGTCACGTATACCTTGCAGGGATTCAGTTTGGGCCTACTTTCTGCGCTGCTGTGCCGAGAACCTGCATGTGGTGCTTTGCATGTCGCCAGCTGGTGATGCCCTGCGTAATCGTTGCCGCAGCTTCCCAGGTCTCATTGGCAGCACTTACATTGATTGGGTATTTCCCTGGCCCAAGCAGGCGCTATATGCGGTTGCAAAGCTCTTCCTCACCGAGCACGCCCTGATTCCGGTACTGCATCGAGAAGCGATCATTGAGCACGTTGTACATGTGCACATGTCCATTCAAGACTATTCCAAGGACTACTTGACGAAGCTGAGGCGCTGCAACTTTGTGACGCCCAAACACTACTTGGACTACATCAACACTTATCTTGGACTACTTGGTGAGATTGCGATGTACTTAATACACACATTACATGAAATTCCATAATATTTTTTCAGAGGAGAAACATAAGCACATCATGCAGCAGCGCGAGCGACTTGGAGAAGGTATCAAGAAAATCGAAGAGGCTTCCGTGCAAATCGACGAGCTGCGTATTATAGTGACAGAGCAAAAGAAAAACGTTGCCGTTGCGGCAGAGGAGTGCGAGGCCATGCTGGTGACCATAGAGTCCTCCACGCAGAAAGCAAACACCAAGAAAGCCGAGGCATCTGAGAAGTCGGTCGAGGTGGAAAGTAAGGGGAAGGTGATTGCCGTCGAGAAAGACGAAGCTGAGCTGATTTTGGCTGAGGCAATGCCAGCCGTGGAGGAAGCTCGTCGGGCCCTTTCCGAGCTCGAAAAATCTCAGATCACTGAGATTCGATCCTTTGCGACGCCTCCGCCAGCCGTGCAAGTTGTGTGCGAGTGCGTGGCCATATTGAAGGGCATCAAGGAGATCAGCTGGAAGAGCGCTAAGGGCATGATGAGTGATGTGAACTTCCTCAAGAGTTTGATGGAAATGGACTGCGAGGCGCTGACCCAAAAGCAAATCACCTCCTGTCGCGCCCACATGAAAACTCAGAATTTAGACGATATGGGCAAGATTTCCATAGCCGGTGCCGGATTATTGAAGTTCGTGAAAGCTGTGCTCGGCTTCTTTGACGTCTACAAAGAGGTCAAACCGAAGAAGGAGCGCCTTGAGTTCTTGGTTGAGGAGCAAGAAGTGCAAGTAAAACTGCTGAATCACTTGAATGCGGAAATTCAAAAGCTAGAAGAGAAATTGGACGAGCTGAATCAGAACTACGCCACCTCCATGAGGCAAATGCGTGCCTTGACTGAAATGATGCAGCAGGCCGAGCGTCGACTGCTCGCTTCTGACAAACTGATCAGCGGCCTTTCCTCGGAGTTGATACGCTGGAGCGCCGAAATGGCCAGCCTGGGCCAACAGCTGATCGACAGTGTTGGCGCTTGCCTCATTAGTGCATCGTTTTTGGCTTACACGGGCGCATTCACCTGGGAGTTCCGCAAGAACATGGTGTTTAGCGACTGGCTTGAGGATATAGTTGCATTGGGCATACCAGTAAAGCTTCCCCTGAAAATTGATGGCTACCTCACGACCGATGTGGAAATCGCTCAGTGGTCTAACGAGGGCCTGCCGCCAGATGAGCTGTCCATTCAGAACGGCATACTCACCATGCGCGCGTCGCGTTTCCCACTCTGTATAGATCCTCAGCTGCAGGCGCTTCAATGGATACGGAAGAAGGAGGCGCGTAATAATCTCAAGATATTGTCATTTAGCGATTTCGATTTCCTAAAGCAGCTGGAAATGGCTATAATGTATGGGATCCCTGTCTTATTCGAGGATGTGGATGACTACATTGATCCCGTCATTGATGACGTTCTGCAGAAGAACGTTCGGGTGCAGGGAGGACGCAAGTTCACAATGTTGGGCGATAAGGAGGTTGACTGGGATCACAGATTCCGACTCTACTTGACCACAAAGTTTTCTAATCCCAAATTCGATCCCGCTGTGTACGCCAAGGCCTTAGTCATCAACTACACGGTCACGCAAACGGGCTTGGAAGATCAGCTACTGAGCGTTGTGGTTGGCACCGAGCGCCCTGATCTGGAGCAGCAGCGATCAGATCTGATTGCGCAGACCAGCGAAAATAAACAGCTCCTCCAGCAACTCGAAGACTCGCTGTTGCGCGAGTTGGCCACATCGACGGGCAACATGTTGGACAACGTAGAGCTGGTTGAGACCTTGGAAAACACCAAATCGAAGGCCGGCCTTGTCATGGAGCAGCTGAAGTTAGCCAATGACACTGCTATGGATATTGAAATCCTGCGGAATGGCTATCGCGCCGCCGCCAAGCGAGGGGCGGTACTCTTCTTCGCTCTGGCGGACATGGCCACAGTGAACAGCATGTATCAGTATGCGCTGGCTGCATATCTGGACGTATTCGTCTACTCCCTGCGTAAGGCCGTGCCAGACACGGTGCTGGCAAAGCGGCTGAACAATATCATTAAGACCCTGACCGAGAATGTCTATTGCTATGGATGCACAGGCATCTTTGAGCGGCACAAGCTGCTCTTCTCATTCCAGATCGCCACTAAACTGGCGCAGCGGGACGGAGTCCTGTCACAGCAGGAAATTGATTTCTTTATCAAGGGCAGCATCGCGTTGACAAAAAGTGAACGTAACAATCCTGCCAAATGGCTGCCCGAAAAAAGCTGGGAGGATGTCCTTAAATTGGCCTCCGATTTTCAAGAAATGTTTTCCACTTTACCCGACCATTTCAGTATGAATTTGGAAGAATGGAAGCAGGTGAGTCTTTTAGCTCTTAGCCTATTGATACCAAAATATTTCAGCTACATACATAGCTTGAACTTAATTTATTATATATGAATTTATGAGACATTTAAGTAACTCGAATATATTGTTGAAAAAGTCTTAGCCATATGACCAGAGCTTTTTACTGTCCCGCATAACATGTCCAAAAAGTAGCAAACGACAATTAAGTTCAAATAAGCTAATAGGTATAAGTGGAAGGCAGTCTTACTTTATAGAGTAAGTCTGTTAAATGGTCACCCTTATTATAACTTATTCAACTTAGTTTCATAAATGAATGGAACATGTGTTTGTAGTTAACTAGGTTCAGCTGCATTATTCATGATTTTAAATTTTTCTTGTTATTCCTATATTTCCTTTTCTTTTTATGTGTGGCTGCACCACTCTGAATGTCAACATCAAATTCAATATACCCTTATTAACCGCTGCTTCTGGGACTTTGCTCTGAAAATGGACAACAACAACAACGACGACGACAATTTTGGACTTTGGATGCTCGCTAAAACTGTTCCTGACTGGCATGCGGCATTGACTGACTTCCGTTGGCGATGCTCATTCTGTTTGCACTTATCGGCAAATGCCCATGGTCCATGGTGGTGCAGTGGTACGACTTGGAGAACCCCGAGGAGGTGGCATGCCCTGGCGGTTACAACATCAAATGCAATGCATTCCAGGCAAGTGCCACTGCTGCTCTGTGCTATCGCTTTGCATGCTTTCAGGTTCAAGTGGCTGGCGCTCGGTCGTAGTCCGAGTAGGTCCTTGCCAGGAGCTGCCGTTGCCATCGAGCGTTATTGGATTTTGTACTTTATGCTCGTTTCTAGTGGATTATTATGTACAAGCCGCACACACATTCGCCCACGCACACACACACACACACACACACACACAGAGAGAAGAGAGTGAGAGAGAGAAAGTCTGGGCGTTCAGTTTTACTCGACTTTTGCTACGTCCTGCAACTTTGGCGCACATTTTCTGCTCAAGTTATTAGCAGCCTGTTTTTGTCAGCCAGCATAGCTGTATCTAGCATAGTGTGCGTGTGTACGGGTTTGTGTGTGTGTACGGGTGTGTGCATTACCATATTTTATCAATTTTCCAAGCCATTAGATGAGCGGCAATTTACGCCGGCAGTTGTACTTGAATCCAGCGGCGAGCCCAATTTGCACTCGAGTCGAGCCAGAAACCACAAGGACGATGGCAACAACAACAATAGCAACAAAATAAGTGCTGGCAAGGACCAACTCTATAGATGAGCGCTGTCAGTCAGCGCTGTTGATATTGTGCTATTTGAATGTCGCCTTGTCTAATATCGATGCATTTCTTATGGTCTACCCACAGAAATTGCTGTTTCTGCGCTGCTTCCGCGTGGATCGAATTTTCCGTTCCATAAATCAGTACATTGTGGAGACCATGGACGAATTCTATATTATGCCGCCGGTTGTGAGCTTCTCCGCCATCTATGAGCAAACGACGTGCTCGATTCCAGTTTGCTTTGTACTCAGCGCCGGCTCAGATCCCACCAACGATCTGATTAAGCTGGCTGACATCGTTCTTGGCGGCATGGGCAACTTCTGTCACATTTCACTTGGCCAGGGACAGGAGAAGGCTGCAATGAGCCTGCTGGATGCGGCGCTCAGACAGGGTCAATGGCTGATGCTCCAGAATGGTCACTTGCTGGTCAAGTTTGTGCGCGAATTGGAGAAGTTCCTGGACAAGGTGGAGACTCCGCATCCGGACTTCAGGCTCTGGATCACCACGGATCCCACCCCGACGTTCCCAATTGGCATATTGCAAAAAAGTCTAAAGGGTAAGCCTCCATTGTGATTAACATAGCGAATATATAATTTCATCTACAAATTTTTAGTGGTTACTGAACCGCCCAACGGCTTGAAGCTAAATCTGCGTTCGACATTCTTTAAAGTGCGGCAGGATCGTCTGGAGGCGTGCTCCCATCGTGCTTATCGTCCATTAATCTATGTTCTGGCCTTCTTCCATGGCGTGGTGCAAGTGAGTTTTCAGTGCTTTCAAAACACAGAAAAAGCCAATTTTGGTGAATGTAGCTGCATCGGAAGAGCTGGCGCAGCTGCGTCGACTGCTGAAGCATGCACTTCGTTATTTATTAATTTGTTCATTTCTATCTGCTTGTTAAAAGCATTCTCGACACAACTGCGCCCAAGTTGCCCAATTGATGGAGCAGCCATTGTGCTTTTTGCACAACAAACTGTTATTGATAGCGTTGATAGCAGCTACTGTGTTTTCAATTAATCTGTTCAACACACTTCACATTCACATTCACATTCCCATTTCCCGTTCCCTTTTCCCATTCTCTATGCGCTAGGAACGCCGCAAATACGATAAGCTTGGCTGGAACATAGCGTATGATTTCAACGACACAGACTTCGAAGTGTGCACGGAGATCCTGCGTAACTATTTGACCCGCTGCTCCGAGGAGAAGATGCCGTGGAATAGTCTCAAGTATCTAATCGGCGAGGTCATGTACGGGGGCCGCGTCATTGATGATTTCGATAGACGCATTACCAACTGCTACATGAATGAATATATGGGTGACTTTCTGTTCGATGTATTCCAATCGTTCCACTTCTACGAGGACGAGAACGTTGACTACTGCCTGCCCGACGAGGAGACCGTGCTCAAAGAGGACTTCATTGGTGAGTCGCCGCCGTCTGTTAGTGGGTCACGTGATGCGACAGCCCCCATTTAAATACGTAATGCATTGATCACACAGCCCACATTGACAAACTGCCGCTGGTCAATAAGCCGGATGTATTTGGTTTGCATCCAAACGCGGAAATCGGTTATTACACAATGGCCGCGCGCAACATTTGGAACAGCCTGATTGAGTTGCAGCCGCAAACTGGTGAGTGACTGGCCAATGGGCCTATACTATATAATGCTGGGTACATTGATATTGAAGCACTGTAGAAATTTTAGTATCTTATTATTTCCCAACTTCTTTGATAGGCCCAATTTCATTTTAGGTATTTAGTATATATATATACATATATATATAAACATACATATATATATATATATATAGATATATATATATATATATATATATATATATATATATATATATATACATATATATATAAACATATGTATATATATATATATATATATATATATATATATATATATATATATATATATATATTTATATATATATATTTTTTTTACTTTAAAAAACTTTAACTACATATATCTCTTCGAATATTTTTAACTTTACTTATAATTTGCATAAATTATTTTAAATATTATATTTTTCTTTTAATAGAAAATTATTCGAATTTCATTTCGTAAATCATACTCTAAAAGCTTTATAAAAGATGCGTTCTACTTAAAATCCTAGTTTAATAGGAGTTTCGATTATTTTATTTTGGAAGTTTCGATCTCGTTTTTCGATTTACCGGTGCACGGTGTACCTATCCACGCGAATCTACATACATATATCCGATAAAGTGTTTGACAGTTCGGTTAAAAAGCGGAAGCCATTTACAAGTAAATGGTTTAATTTACATGCAGCGTGTGCCAATTGTCAGCCGTTTATTACATTTTATCTTGTTGATTTTCATTGCTGTTGCATTTTTGGCATGTTACATTTTTTATTTAATTTAATTAATTAGTTGCGGTTTTGCAATTAACTTTATTGCATGCGCCATTATAGGCTGCGAACAATAACAGGGCATACATTAAAAATTAAAATAGAAGCATATTCGCATCCACACTCTCGCACACTGCAACAAACACACCTACGTTCACACATCTATAGCCGCCCGCACGCCGCAAATCGCCGCAAAAAAAAAAACTCTGCGATTCAGCATAAGCCTCACCACAGTCGCCCTGATCCGATTTCGCCTCCGCCCCCGCCTCCGCATTCGCATTCGCATCCGCATATGCAGTAACGACCATTTTTGAAAACGTCACCCGAAAGTCGATAATTTTGCGTTGCGAGCTTAAGCGTGTTAAAACCGCCATCAGAGAGCACTTTTCCACTTTCCGCGCGCGCACTCAATGCAGTAATACATATATGCACACACACACACACACACACGCACACACATGCGAGCCACTCAGTATCCTTGTACATTGTCCATGATTGTGTACATACATATAATATAATTTAAACAAATTTGCCGTTTTACTTTTTGCCACACCTTTGCGCAAGCATAGCTACCAGGTGTACACCAAACAATGAGAAATCCGGTAAAGTATTCCCTGTAAACCTGTAAAGCATGATCAAATAATGATCTGAACGATAAAAGAGCAGAGCATTAAAAAGCTCATCTCTTCATAATGAGGGTAGACTTTTGAAGACCTGTCATAAAAGTAGTAAGTCTGCCTGGGTGAAAAATAATCCCTCATTAAGTTTGTCTGTTTATGAGAGAGTATTGCATTTCCGGCTACTGTTGATTGCATTGCTATTAACTATTCCGTAAGTTAAATTGGGAACTTATATAGCTTACCATGACCTAGTTAGCTACAGTCAGTCATATGTTAAACTGTTAAGGATACCAAATGAATATTAAGAATCTTATTGGAAATACGTTTTCTCATAGTCAGCTGTCCAATCTTTCTTTCCAACTAATAGACCATACTCTGATAGGGTAAACTCGGAAACCTGCCCACAATTTGCATATTCATGAGCTACAGTATTTGCTAATTGACAATTACGAAAAAAAAAAAGGAAATTCACAACACAATAAATGTCATGTGCAATGGCTGCATTCCAGCAACAGCAAAGGCAATAAAAACCGAAATTAGTTCAATTTTCAATGTTAAAGTAAAGAGTGTTAAAAAAAGAGAGAGAAGAAAAAAGTGTCAATAACCACTAACCACTGACTGCTACAGAGATAACATTGAGGATTTTCTCTGCCATTGTCATGCCTAATTTATTTTTTCAATTTTCCCATTCAGGTGAGGGCACCGGTGGCATCAGCCGAGACGACTTCATCGACTTTGTGGCTGCCGGCATACTGAAGAAGCTTCCGCCGGCCTTCGAGACGTGGCGCATACGAAAGCAAATCCAAATGAGTCTGTCACCCACCGGTGTGGTGCTGCTGCAGGAGCTGGATCGGTTTAATATTCTGGTGGTGCGCATCAAGAAGACGCTGGAGCTGCTGCGGAAGGTAACTTTCAGTTTGCTTTGCTCTGCTCTGCTCTGCTTTGCTCTGCTCTGCCTGTCAATAGGAAGCTCACATAAATCCTTCAGCTTTGTTTTGCATTTTGTTTATACAATTGCCAACTTGGCTGTCGACCAATGCTCGTGGTCGCCCACCTTCAACCCATAAGGAAATGCGAATGCGAGTGCGATCCTTTGCTGGACTGCAGCATTTTGTTGCCAAAATAAATTTACAAATGCAAATGAACTCTGCCGCTGGTGCTGGTGCTCAGGCTGGCGCTGGCACTGGCGCTGGCGCTGTCTTTGCCATTGTCTTGATGTAGATGTCGCCGCGCCCACACAAATACAGTTACCTCTCCTCTCCCTCAACTATAGCAGATGCCTGCATATGTGCTGTCATTGTGCCTTTTAATTTAATTGCATGCCCTCCGCAGGCCATCGCCGGCGAAATCGGCATGGACAATATCCTGGACAACATTGCCAACTCGTTATTCAATGGCCTCTTGCCAGCCGCATGGAGCAAACTGGCGCCGGCCACATGCAAGCAGTTGGCCAGCTGGCTGGATCATTTAAAGGTGAGTCGCAGTCTCTCCCACAGTCGTCGCAGCTCATTAATCAGCTCGGCGAAAAAATCAGTCAGCCGTCCACCGTCCACCGACCACCGCCCACTAATCAGCGATTCGCTTTCACCTGGTATTTCAGAAACGTGCCGTACAGTACAAGTATTGGTCGATTTCAGGTGAGCCGCTGGTCATGTGGCTGTCTGGACTGCATATACCACAGAGCTACCTCACGGCCCTCGTTCAGGTGAGAAATGAGCTTCTCCATAATGTGAGTTTTCCTAACGTGGTGCTGTCTGTCTCTCCTCCTCTGCAGATTGCCTGCCGCAGAAACAACTGGCCCCTGGATCGCTCCACGCTATTTACCTATGTGACCACATACTCGGAGCCCGATGACGTCGAAGAGCGTCCAGCGACGGTGAGTAGACTGCCTGGCGCTAAATGCAGAACTATGACCCCCATGTGACTACTGCCGGAAATATCGCCCACCGCCCACCACCTACCTCCATACCAGCCCACCGCCCCCTCGCTTGGCACTAATTTTGTAATTAAGAATTCTGTTTGCATTTTAATCGTTGAACTTTTTGCAGGGCTGCTATATACACGGTCTGTACATAGAGGGAGCTCGCTTTGACACGCAGGCGGGCCAGCTGAAGCGTTCGCATCCGAAAGTCCTGGTCGAGGAGCTGGCCATTCTGGCCGTGGTGCCCATTGAAGCGCACCGACTCAAGCTACAGGTTTGTATTTATGCCGGGTCCAACACCGTCTGCAAGAGACAAGTACTAATGTCCTCTTGTATCTACATATACGCTGGATGGAGCACATTGCTGGGGGTGGTTATAATGCCCACTCCCGTTGATATTTGTTTAAATGCTGTGCACTAAATTACCTACAACTTCCCCATTTCCGCAGCTAATGGGGCAGCTGTTGTGCTAATTTTTTCCGATTTTAAATTCTGGGTGTTTTAACTTTTCGCAGTAACAATGGGGCAGCTAAGCAATTGGTTGGAACTAGTATGAATAGCGAATGCCAATGGGGCTTTAGTGTGCAGGGGAACGCTTTGTCGAGAATTTCTTCTTTTTGTTTAAATCAGCAATGATGAAATGTCATATGAAATGCCAATACTATATTCAATTTGGTCATTCTACAAAATTAGTACTATTTATACTATACTTGATATAAATATTCCAGTACCAATTCACACTCTACAATAACATTATTTTGGCTTTTGCAGAACACATTCCTGGCGCCTGTATACACCACATCGCTGCGACGAAATGCCATGGGCGTCGGCCTGGTATTCGAAGCGAATTTGGCCACTTCCGAAGATCTGAGCCATTGGATACTGCAGGGCGTGTGTCTAACTCTGAATACGGATACTTAGAAACGGTACATGGAAGCGATATTCTTGATAGTTTGGCCAAACGATATCGCAAATAAATGGATATTTGCATGACTGAATTGGCAATCGTTTATGTATTGTACGTTATGAATATTGTGACTATAAATGAATTTCTAGTGCCTTTCAATAGCGTGCTTTGTGCCTGGACTTCCTTCTGCTGAGCTGCGACTCCTGGCATTACCTTCGCCGCCAGCATCCGAAGCAACTCTTAAGCTTATCCAAAATAGTTGATTTCATGGAGGGCAATAGTAGTTCCAGATTCTGAGTGCCGCCGCTGTCATCAGAATCCAGGTCAGACTCAATTGTCATCTCTTGTATGCTAAAAGTATCGGTTAGCTCGTGATTCTGCTGGCGTCGTTTGGCACGCTTCAGCTGTGCGGGGAAAAAGGATATCTCCTCCGCCTCATCACTGCTCTCAGACTTATAATCGACCAGTGGCTTCTGCTCCACCTCACCCGGTATGGGCAACCGATTAATGGGTATGAGGGTGGCCGTCTGTGTTTTGGTCGCCTAAAATGGACCGGATCTTGGCATTAGCTCCAGCACACTTTTCATTTGATTAAGTGCACCCACCTGCTCCTCTTGGTATTGCGTATAATTGCGCCTGGCACGCTCGACCTTCAGTTCCAGTTTTCGTTGCAGTATGCGGCAGGTGTTTGGCGGTTCGCTGCGCTCCGTCCCCCGTGCAGCCCTGTCGTCATCGATTTCAATGGTCGTGGGCGCATACACCTTGCTGGCACCCCTAAAGGCCACCTCAAACTCCAGATCCGACATATGTTTGGGCGCTCCACTAGCCGTTTTCTGTATTGGGCTTAGCCATGAGCTTTTGTTTTCTTGTCGAACTGCTTCAGCACTTACCAGCAAGCCTGCCGCACCATCCTCATAGATATTCGATTGTCTGTCCTCACTGTCTATGCCGCTGTCCTCCATAATTCTATGATTTGAACTTTATTTTAGCTATCCCTAAAATTTTGATATTCGAGCTTAAGCGCGATGACAAAGACAAACAAATTTTATTATCTCTTTGTGTACTACTCCCAACTTCAATCCACCCCAAAGCAGTACAGCGCAGAATCCAACAAACAGCTGCAGCACAACCGTCTGTGGAAAATCAATAACCCCTTAGTGCGCGGCGTTGCCAGACTGTGTGGGCATTCAAATAATTCTGTTCAAATAAATTTGAGGTGATAGAAAGTGGAAGCTAAACCAAAAACACATTAATGTATGTATTATTTATACATATGCACTCTTTATTATATAATTTTAATTTATTTACAAATATTTTTAGGCTTAAATTGCTTTACTCGTTGCACAAATATCGTAGAAAAACACTAAGTAATAGATATCAAATGAAAATAAGTTTTAGCCACTTTCTTCTATGGATTGAATTTAAATCAAGAATAAATAGGAACAAAAAATATAAAGTACTAATACTATTTTCTTTTGTGCTGGAAGAAATTATCGTTTATCGGCTATTTATGCATATTGTTTTACTTAGAAAAACATTCGTTATATATTTGATCTGTGGGCTATGCAGTTGGCGGTATTTTTGGTCTATCTATGGTTTGTGACGTTGCTCATTCTCTGAATATTTTCTGGTTTAAACTCAATTCATTGCAAAGGTCCAACAAAAATGTTAGGCTCGAAAGTTTGGTAAGTTTTTTTTTATGGAATTAAAGCGCATTGGGATGAGGCTGCGAGATTTGGCCAGCCAATGTGCAGGATCTGCAGCAGAACTGCGCATAGTACTTGTTCACGCAGTAATGGCCCTGTATAATCAGCTTGCAGTTGGCAAAGTAGGGATTGTCAATGCACTCGGGCGACAGTGGAACGACAGCTGCAAAATCCAAAAAACAAATCTTAGTTGCTCTTTCACCTCACATATTCTTTGAGTACTTACACTCGATTGTGACTGTCTCCTGGCTGGTGCTGTAGCTGTAGGCGTTTCGCGCTGTGCAACCATAGATACCGCTATCCTCGGTGGTAACATCGCTGACGACTAAACGATGTGGATTGGCTGGAAGACGACAGAATTACGATTAATGGCAATATTGTAAAGCAAGAGGCCCATTGTTGTCTTACCGGTTATTTGAACACGGTCGTTGTTGTACAAGGGCGTGTTATCCTTAGTCCAGGTCACGTTCGGGGCCGGATTACCCTGCACGGCGCAGTCCATCGCAATTGTGGAGCCGGGCGTGTATTTGTTTTGCGGATTCAAGCCAATAACAGCACGGGCATCGACTGCAGCAATAATGAAATAGATCTTATATTAGTCCCAACTCTATGCAAATATTGTAGAAATACGCAACACAAACCACAAATGTAAGAGTATCATGCAACTTGTACTTACTTCTGGGATCATGCACTACAGGGGGTGGCACATAGACCGGACGCGAAGGTCTGTAGGGATAGGTGGGCCTTTGAGTGACCGGTGCCTTTGGTGGGTTTATGATATACTGCAAGTATTTATCATCGCCAACGTTTTGAGCAATAGCTGGACCAATAGCCTTCAGCGTTACGTGCAGCGAGACAGGGCGTCCGGTGTTGTACGCATCGCATGTGTACAGGCCCAGATCGGACAGCTGTACCGATCGGAAGTAAAGCGAGTAGTCGCGGTTCATTACGGCGCGACTTGTTTCGGGACCCATGCCGAAGTGTTGATTGTTTCGCCACCAGCTGACATGCGGTGCAGGATAACCACCAGCCGGGCAACGAACCAAGGCAGGTTGATTCAATTGCACAATTTGGGTGACGTTCTTCACACCCAAGATATAGGCCGGTACATCTCTAGCCTCTACCAACACCAACACAAAATCAAAAGCCATGCAAATGGTTAAAAGCACGCAACATGCATTAAAAGAAGTTAGTTATAAAGCCAACACCAAATAAAACATAAAATAGACAAAATCCTTATAAAATCTTCGAAAATCCGAAGAATTCAAAACCAATTGCAAGTTCCTTGCAATATATAGTTTTAATCTGCAGCTTACTATCCTTAGATCTACCTTTGCTAAAACCTCTAAAAGAAAATAAGTACCACATTCATATTATATCATAATATAATAGAAAATGGAGTCGCAAGAGGATTATCCAATATTCGTAACGTAGATAAGGCTGGTCTCTAACTATATCTATTTCGATTCCTATTACATCTTTTCCGGTATAAATGTTCTAGATTTGTCTGCTTTCAAATTAAGCATTTTCATAGATAATCGAATTTGCAAAGGCTTTGAAATAAATGTATATTGAAAGATTTTCACGTACCCGTCACTTGTAGTGCGACCTCGCGACGCACTGGCTCGCCCAGGCCATTGCTGGCCACGCAGACGTAGGTGCCATCATCGGTTTGTCGCACCTGGACAATGGTTAGATCACCGTTTGAAGTCAGCACATAACGGCCTTGGTTTGTGTCAATCTAAAAAGAATGAAGTATACGAATGATATTGGTTCGGAGTATGTGGGCATCTGGAGTACTCACAACAACATTCTTTAATGACCACGTAATATTCGGTGCCGGATTGCCAGTTGCGAAGCAACGGAGTACTGCAATACCACCCACTGATGTGTGCACATCCACGTCCTGTGGCGCCTTGGACTCCAGTGTGGCTTTCACTTCCCCTGGGTAGATAACCACCGGTGGAGGAGTGCTGGGGCGACGGGTGGGACGTGCCGGAGCAACGCACAGATGGCCACAGCCATCGCTGCAGCATTTGTTGTCGCCACGACAATCGGCATCGGTATAGCATTCACGAGCGCATTCGCTGGCATTGGCCGTCAGCTGTGGGCAGAGGCCTGGCTTGATGATATCGCGGCAGACAGGCACGAACTGATTGTCGCGACCTCCCGAATTGGATACATCGATGGCACACTGTTGACCGTCAGGGCACGGATAGCCCTCGCAAGGGTTTAGGCAGATGCACTGTTCACACTCCGGCTGCGATTCAGCTGGCACGCGACGGACGCCGTACGGGCAGCGCAGATCACGGCATTCATTATCATACGTTTCGCAACGGCTGGGTGAGATTTCGTTGACGATCTCGTTGTCGATGGGCTCTGTGAAAAATTCGAAACTTAGATTTGTTCGATACAGAGACTACCCAGCTAATCTACAAAAAATTCGTGCAATCTTATATCTAGTGAAAGTGCACTACTCAATAAATATTCTACTTGGGAAAAGCTACTTCTACGCTTAACTAAATAAGCATTCTCAAATTTGAAGGTGAAGCAGAGTGCATAATTGTGTGTGGGGTGGGTAATAAATTGAGTGCAGAGTGCTCGGGTGCTGTTGGTATAAAGTGTGATTTGTGGAGCAAGCTTACTTCCGCATTGATTTGTGCATGCTTCAAAGGAACGGAAGTTGTTCTGGTTGCCAGAGCAACCTGAGTAAATAAAGGATATGCAAGTGCCACGCTCATCATCGTAGTACCAACGACGCTCCTGCACCGAGGGGCCGTTACACACTCCGGGGATCACCGGAAGTCGGCAGATATCTACTTACGTCCAGACAAAATCAAAAACAAATTCATATTTAACAAAAGCCCTTCATTCTGAGCTTCATTTCTTGTTACCTTTAGCCGCACCCGAAGGCAACGGCTCGCGGCCACCGAGGCAAACCGATTCACACTCATAGAGATCGTTGAATCGATTGCCCGTGCCATCGCAGCCACCGTAGGTGAAGGGCTGGCAGCTTTGACTATCGCGATTGTAGTAGTAGCGGGTCTGCCACTGTGTGCAGGGTCCCGTCGTCACCGGTTCATTGCAAACATCTGACACAGTACGTTAATATATCTAACTTATGAACATCTTTCGAAATGAATTAATTGACTTACCGACACCCTTGAACTCGCCGCATTGGCGCTCGCACTGGTCACGGGTCTCAAACCGATTACCATTACCACCACAGCCGCTATAGATGAAGGCGGTGCAGAGCATCTTCTCATTGTCATAGAACCAGGCGGTGGTATGGTTGTCGCACTCTCCGGCCTCAGCTGGCTGTGTGCACACTGAATAGGACTAAAGCAGCAACATTTTAAGTATCTAAAGGGGCAATTGAGAGCATTACTACGCTTACTGGTGCTGGGGGCTCTGGTTCCGGCTCTGGATGTGGCTGATCACGACGGCAGTATTCCAAGCAAGATTGCTCAGTCACAAAGTTGTTGCGATTGCCGCGGCAGCCCGTAAACACGAACTGATGGCATGCGCCTGTGCGTCCGTCGAAGTACCAGCGATTTGAGTTGTCATTGCAGCGTCCTGCTACTGGGGGAAGGGAGCAGGTCTCCTGTGCTGGATGGCAATCATTCTGGCAGTCCTCCTCGGTGTCAAAGTTGTTGTCGTTGCCACCACATCCACTGTAAACGAACTCATCGCAGAGTCCCTCCTGGCTATTGTAATACCAGCGCGTTATATTCTCATAACAGTTTCCTGGCTCTGGCCCCCTGAAGCACTTATCCGTTTCGGATCCAGGACGCGGTTCTTCATCAGTGCCTGCAATGCAACGTGCGGAGCAATCCTCTTCGGTCTCGAAGCGATTTTCATTGCCCCCACAGCCGCCATAGTAGAATTGCTGGCAGCTACCCAAAGTCGAATTATAGCTCCACTTCAGCACATATTCCGCGCAGTCGCCCACAGACGCTGGCTGCTCGCAAAGACTTGCAGACGGCTGGGGCTGGGGTTGTGGCTCTGGCTGAGGCTGTCGCTCAGGCTCTGGTTGTCTACCGCAACGCTGCAAGCAGTCGGATTCGGTCTCAAAGCGATTACCATTGCCTCCGCAACCACCATAGTAGAATTGACGACAAGCACCACTTGATCTATCAAAGCTCCACTTGAGTGAGTAATTGTCACAGTCACCACGTTCCTCCGGCTGATCACAGACATGTACGGCACTCTGCGGTGGAGGAGGTGTTGGTGGCTCTGGTTTCTTTTCGCATCGAGCCATGCACGCCTCTTCGCTGGTGAAACGATTCTCATTGCCACCGCAACCGCCATAGTAGAACTGACGGCAAGCGGCATCCTTGGTATCGTAGTACCATGCGAATACGTAGTTGGCGCACTCGCCAACCTCAGCGGGAATATCGCAAATATCCTTGGCTAAGATAATAAGACAGTGTTAACAGTATTTGTGCTTGGGGGCACAGCTTTTCGCACATCAAAAGCCATTGCAACAACATCGAAAGCTTACCAACTTGTCGAGGACAATGATCCTCGCATGATTCCAGTGTGGGGAAATTGTTTTTATTTCCGCCACAGCCCGAGTAGTAGAAGGGCACGCAACGTTTTTCTGTTTCTGAGAACTGCCATCTGGCATGTTTCTCGCTGCAATCACCGGTTTGCTTAGGCAAGGAGCATTGCTCTATGTTTGTGTAAGGATGCGGAACAACATAGCGTGCAGGGAATCGGGAAAAATATAGCAAGCAACAGGCATTCATGCATTACCAAACACCAAGCAAAGGATAGTACATAATATAAAAAAAAATCATACCGTTAACCAGGATAAAATAATAAAGTCATGCTTAAAGCTAAACTAAGGCAAACATTGATATTACACAGATCTTCCCCGAGCCAAGGGTACATAAATAAATTAATTCTCAAACCTTTCAGAACTCCGGGCTGTCGACAACTGTAGATGCAAGCGTGTTCAGTGGGATAGTTGTTTTTGTTGCCCTTGCAACCACCATAGGTGAACGGACGACACACGTCAGTCTGGTTGTCGTAGTACCAGCGCTCATAGTTGCCGGCACAGGGTCCACTTTCCACAGGTTGCTCACAGGCGGCTATGATAGAATACAAACTCAACTAGAATTTAATCTTATATAGTCTATTCATGTACTTACGCAGGGTCTCACTTATGGCACAAGTGGACTGGCACTGTTCTAGACTGTCGAAGCGATTGTTAGTGCCATAGCATCCGCCGTATTGGAACTCCTCGCAACGATTGCGGTCTGTATCGAAGTACCATTTCTTAGAGTAGCCCTGGCAAGGACCGGAACTCTTTGGCAACAGGCAAACATGCTGTCCGCTGTATTCCTGGCATGTATCCTTACAATCGGCCTCGGTCTCAAAGCGATTGCCATTGCCCTCACAGCCGCCGTACCAGAATCGAGCACAGCCGCCATAAGAAGTATCAAAGTAATACTTGACGCTGAAATTGCCGCAAGTACCCTGTTCCTTAGGTAAGCCACAAGCCTTCTGCGGTGGCTCTTGAACATTTTCGCAACCGCCAAACTTGTCATCCTGAGCCTTTGTAACGCCATCTGGACAACAGCCGTACTCGGTCTCCACACAGGTGCAGCCTTCAAAGTTTGGTCCTTTAGCTGGTGTCTTACCATCCTCACAGCATTTGAATTCTGACTGGGCGCAGTGGCATCCCTGGTTATGCGGTCCCTTGGCAAAGGAAAGACCGTCGGGACAGCAACCAAACTGCATTGATTCGCACGGACAGCCTTCAAATTTGGGTCCTCTGGCAGCAGTGATTTTGTCCGGACAGCAACCATATGGAGTAGTCTCACATGGACAGCCCTCCTGTTGTGGTCCACGTGCGGAAGTCTTCTGATCTGCACAGCAGCCGTATGGAGAGGACGCACACTCGCAGCCCTCAAAGTTGGGCCCGTATGCAGGCCGAATGTTGTCGGGGCAGCAGCCAAACTCTGTATTAATGCAGCAGCCTTCACCCTGTGGGCCGTGAGCAGGAGTCTCATTGTCTGGACAGCAGCCGAATGGTTCGCTAGTGCACGCAGCGCAGCCTTGGCCATCAGGGCCGGCAGCGGCAGTACGCCGATCAGGACAACAACCGTGTTCAGATTGTTCACAGCCCGGAGCGCCACCAAGCTGTGGGCAGCCAGCAAAGTTCTCGCCCTTAGCAGGAGTCTTGCCATCGGGACAGCAGTAGAATTCAGTAAAGGAGCAAGAGGTAACCGCGGTGTCTGACTCCGTGGACGAAGTAGAATCACCAGAGCCCTCAACGTCTGTCGATATCGAAATAGTCGATTCTTCTGTGGTTGTTGGCGGCAAAGTTGTGGGCTCAGGGCATCCCTCATTATCTTCACCCTCTGCAGCTGTATATTTATCTGGGCAGCAACCGAAGAGTGTCTCGGCGCAATCTGATTTCGGACAGCCCTTGTTTCTTTTGCCCTTAGCTGGAGAGACTCCATCTGAACAGCAGCCAAACTCTGTGTCAGCACATGTTTTCGCAATGGGACAACCCTCATCAAATGGTCCTTTAGCTGTCGACTTGCCATCAAGACAACAACCGAATTCAGCCTTAGCACAACTCTTCTTCTTCGACTTACATTTCCGTAACTTGTCTTTCTTTGGCGTAAGAGTTGTCTCCCAGGTGTGAGGTGTACTCGTTTCATCATCGGAGTCAGATGTGCTCCAAATGTCGCTGGTAGAGCTTGTTTCTGTAGATAGTGAACTACCCGTTGAGTCAGTAGAGCCAGTAGAATCAGTAGAGCTCTCAGATGTAGTATCTGTAGTGCCTCCACTTTCGGTAGTGCCTCCACTTTCGGTAGTAGCTCCACTCTCCGTTGTCGCTGTTGAGTCCGAAGACTCGGATGAACTTATATCAGTGGAAGAAGCATCGGTAGAACTGTCGGTAGTAGTGGAAGATTCTGAAGAGCCAACTGTTGAGCTATCAGTGGAGCCAGAAATGTCCGTGGAAGCTGAACTATCGGTAGAACTTGAGCTGTCAGTGGAACTAGAGCTACCTTCAATAGTGGATCCAGAGCTAGAGCCCTCCGAAGTACTTTCTGTGACGCCAGTGCTCTGTGATTCAGTAGACTCGGAAGCGTTAGTTGTGTCAGTGGAGCCATTAGATGAGCTGTCTGTAGAGCTATCGGTCGTAACATCCGTCGAACCGTCTGTCGAGCCTCCAGATGAGCCATCAGTAGAGCCACTACTTGAATTATCAGTTGAACCATCTGTTGAAATCTCTGTCGAGCCATCAGTTGAACCAGTAGTGACACCCTCTGTAGTACTATCTGTTGAACCATCTGCAGAACTGCTACTTGCATTTGTTGTAGATTCATCTGTAGAATCTTGCTTGGTGCTATCCGTTGATCCTGAACTGGTGGATTCAGTGATACCAGAAGTGGATGAATCAGCAGATGCTGATGAGCTGCCCTCCGTTGTACTTTCAGTTGAGCCTGGCGAACTAGTCGACTCGGTTGATTCCGTCGAAAGCTCTGATGTAGATTCCGTTGATGACGAGACAGTCGTATCCGTAGATACAGATGACTCTGTCGACGACGATGTATCAGTAGAAGAGGATACGTCTGTTGTATCTTTAGTTGCATCGCTGCTTGATTCTGATGTAGACGAAACACCCTCTGTTGAGCTACTAGATTCAGAGCTTCCCGAAGATGAAGCTTCGAGAGGCAAGTCTGTAAATCCACTGGAAGAACCATCAGTAGAACTTGAAGTGTCTGTTGCACTTGAAATGTCAGTGGAGCTTGAGGCATCCGTAGAGCTTGACGCCTCCGTCGAGCCCGAGGCGTCTGTCGAACTTGAGGCCTCAGTCGAGCTAGAGATGTCTGTTGAACCTGAGGCGTCTGTTGAGCTTGAGACTTCCGTCGAGCCTGAGACATCTGTTGAGCTGGAAGCATCTGTCGAACTTGAGATATCTGTCGAGCCTGAAACTTCTGTTGAGCTCGATGCATCGCTCGAACTTGCGTCCGTCGTGCCTAAGCTTGACTCTTCCGTTGAACCTGAAACATCGGTTGAACCACTTGAGGCTTCACTTGATTCACTTGTGGAGGAATCTGAGGTAACTCCAGACACCGATGATGATGAGGCTTCTGACGTCGATTCACTGATGGCAGACGAGCCACTAGACTCAGTAGACCAATCAGTTGCTCCAGTGGAAGATTCGTCAGATGAAGTAGAAACTTCACTTGTCGATTCACTTCCACTGCCCTCGAATCCACTATCAGAAGTGCTATCTGAACCAGATCCTTCGACTGTGCTGTCGGTAGAGGCCGAGGCGTCTTCTGAAGTTGTGTAAGGACTATCGCTCAACATCAAATCGTCGGTTGTTGACATTGCTTCTGAGTCATCATCAGTGACATCAGTTACGTCTGAGTCAACCAAAACAAACTCATCATCATCTTCGCATTCTTCTTCATCATCCTCGATCGGCTTATCAGTGCTCGTGAGAGGCAAAACTTGATCTTTGGTGCAGGGCTGAGTATTACACTTTTCAGAAATTGATTCAACCTTCGACTCATCGCAGTTGAGGGACTTGGTGCCATTGGACAAACACAAAACCTCACGAACACGCTCTCCTCCACCGCAAGGCTTGCTGCATTGGCCAAAAGGTCCAGTAAACCATTGACCAGGGCATTCTTTTTCTTCACCTTCACACTCTTGATCAGTCTTTGGTTTTGTTGCCGCATCACACTTGGAGTCATCTGTGGTTTTTATCTGTTTGCCATCAAAAATTCCGCATAGGACAATACGCGATTGAGCGCCCTTTCCACATGCCGCTGAGCACTTGCTCCACTCTGATGAAAACCATTGGGACTCACACTTTGACGAAGTGCACGATCTGGTCAGTTCAGGGGCCTTGTCGCCACAAAACTTGTCTGGGTACACCTTACCATCCTTTGAGCCGCATACGGCAGTACGAGTTTCTGTAGTCTGTCCGCAGGCATCACACTGAAAGGAAAATGGTATTAGCCTTTTAGCTTAAATTTAAATTCATTTTACTTACACCACTCCACTGGGATATGATCCAGTCTACACCCTCACATGGTGCCAATAGGCAGGCCCTTTCCACTTCAGGCTTGTCTTCCACGCAGTCTTCCTCGGGCAGAACGCGCTTGTGACCATTTTCCTCAATGAAGCACGTGACTTTACGAGTTTGTTTGCCCTCGCCGCAAAGCTTGTCGCACGGTTTCCAGGGACCGAGGTGATATTTCGGACAGTTCTTGACATCTCGATTGCACTCCTGAGCTGTTGCTGGCTTATTTCCAACTTCCTTAAGGCAAACTGCATCATCTTCGGCAGTATGAACACTATGAAAATTTATATCATTCAAATGTTCTGCTTTTTTCGAGCTTTATATACAACTTACCCGTCAGACGAAATGCGCTCGCAAGTGACTGTGCGATTTTGGAAACCATCAGATCCGCAGCCCTTGGAGCACTTACCCCATACGCCTTCAACCCAATGTGGTGCACATGGCTCTGTACCACAGGCCTGAGTTTCAGCCGGCTTGGTATGAGCCTCGCATAAGGCCTCATCGACTTCTTGTAGGTTAATGCGGTTATTGCAAGTAACTTGACGAGACTGCGTTCCGCCTCCGCACGATGCACTGCAGGGGCCAAATTCACGATGCGTCCATGTATGCGCATCTGGCTGGCTGTGGCTCAAGGACTCGGGTATACTGTACTCGTACTCCACGCTCACATTCTTATCCTGCACCAACATTATGATGTAGATACTTTCGGTTATGGGACCGCTGCATGTCAGTTGATCGGGTGCCGCAAATCCCAATGGCTTGCGCTCATAGTTCCACCAGGCGCCCGCATAAAACATGGGACGTGGAAAATCAATACGCCAGTTACCATTTAGGTAATAGTGTCCAGACTGGTTGCGACAGGCAAGATAGTTATTCGAGGGCGCTGTCTCCTGAATGCGAATATTGGTTGCGCCCTGGGGCACGAGCAGCAGATCGTTGTAGCCCGCAGACAGATCACTGGATGCATAGATGTTCTTAATTGTTTTGCAAGTGCTGCCATCGCCACCGCACTTGCGGCACTTGTCCTCCTTGGCATCACTGCCCAGCATCATGTCGCAGCCAACGGGCAGGCACTGGCCATTGACGCAGACGTCCAGATCCTTATCATTGCACCGTGTACCATCCACCACCATCTCTTTCTGGCGGTAGTAGAAGCGCTCACCCTTCGGCATGCAGTTCAGCTCACATGGATTCGCCGCATTGGTGTACGGCACCCAAGTGTAGAGCACGCCGTCGAATTTGGTGTAATCGAAGCGCGAGCACTGCATAGCTCTGAAATCTGGCTCCTCCTCAGGACAGTCCTGCGTGTTGCATGAATAGTAACGGCGACTGCCGCCACTGCACATATCGTCGCCATTCGCACTGAGTAAAATTTGAGTTGAATTAATGGTCAGCATAAGACTAAGGATTTCATATAAAGTCAGCTCACTCTCTACGGCGACATTCACGCGCCTGATAGGAAACACCGCCTCCACAGGTGCGCGAGCACTCCGAGGGTGAACTCCAGTCAGTCCACTCGCTAGGATCGTCGCCCTCTCCGCCCGGGATCACGTAGCTAGCGGGTAAATAAAGATTGGCGCCATATTGTCTTTTTGCGCGTAGTCCAGGCTAAGCAGGAGGAGAGCGGTTCAATGGGTCGATCGGCAATAATATGAAGTGGCTATACTTACGAATCTACTCTGTGAGTCTGGTACACATATTATTAATATGAATGCTATCAAGGCAGTTATTCTGGAAGCAGAGACGGAAATCCAAACAATTTAATTAAAATGTTGTCTGCACACAAACATGAATGAAAGCCATGGAACACGTCGTCACCTGTTGACTGGTGGCAAATATTTGACGACTTTGCTTGATTACAAAGGCGGATGTGAGAGGAGTAAAAGGGAGGGGGAAAAGCGAAAAAGAGAGCGTGCGTGAGAAAGAGTAAAGGCAGACGGGAGTCAGTTACTTGTCAAAGACTTTCTCAAAAAAAGAAAAGAAGGCACGCCACGTCCAGCAAAGGTGTACAAATAAACTTTTCTAGGGCTTCAGACGAGCAGAAACAACAACAACAACAGCAACAACAACAACAACAAGACGAACTTGTTTTTGTCCACTGGGCAGAGCAAACAAACATTGAACTTGTTTTTGCATTGTACAGCTGTGCTGGTGGTGGGGCATCTGTGGTGGAGTGGGCGACTTAGTCGAACTTGGTCAAGTCAAATTTTGCAATATCATTCTTTTGGTAACAATTTTTTTATAGTGCGCCGAAACGCTGGCCATAAATATGCAATGCCACATAAACAAGACATAATTTAGCAGCGCTTCCTGCCGATTTGCCAAAAAGAAAAGAACAAGCAAATAATAAGTACCCGCCAGCAGAGAATATATGATTATGCCACAGACAAGGCGACGCCGCAGCCGCAGCCGCAGCAGCAGCCGCAGCAGCAGCCTCAGTCGCACTAACATTCACAGTCGAAGGAGCAGGACCGAGGCCGAGAGCAAGGACGAGGACCATGACGGGGACGGGGTCGGGGAACGAGGACAACTTGCATGAATATGTCAAAAGCGTTCAATGTTGCAGGCAACGGGGCTTAGTGGCCCCAGGCCCCGCTCGTTGTTGGTGGCTTGCCAATTTAATTTTTGACGCTGCGTGCAAGAAGCCTGCGTTTTGTTACACTTGGACGCCTCCGACTGGCTGCGATTGCAACGGCAGCTGCGACTGCGACTGGGAGTACGACTGGGGGGCACAGCAGGCGTGCTGCTTATGACAGGGCCAGGACTTGGTAGCAGTGTTGCCCGCCAAGTGTGTGGCCATAATTTTAATGCCTCTGTGTTGGTATTTTAATGCAATTTGAGCGCATTTCCCTTTTGAAACCAATGCCAGGACACCTATTGCTTTGGCAGAGAACCGACAATGACATCGACTATGACTACGACTACGACAACGACAACGACAACGGCAACGCCACGGCACACATTTCACAGTCCATTGAGCCGGGCTGACTCTGGCCTGAAGGCGGCGTCGCTTAGACGCCTCCAAATCTATTGCGTCATACAAACAGAAGACACTACCAGCACACTGTGACAAACTCGAACCCGGCTAGAACAGCGACGCGCTATTAATTGGATAGTTCAGCGCAATCTGCTGACACCGCAAAAGTCATGGCCAGTCTCTGATTCCATTTTTATGCGTAGCTGCTTGCTGATGGCGCACAAATTTCCACACGTAAAATATAACTAAATTGTTACCAAGAACAACTTTGTATATCGTGCATACTTATAGACATGCGACGTATGCTTTATCACATTCCTGGCTGCCACATATGGTGGCTACCACGTGACAGAAACATAAACAGCTGCCACAATCGTGAGATACATATGTCCATGTCCAGGCATCGCTCGTACACATCAAATGAAACCATTGGCATTCAAACGCACACCGCCCCCACAGAAATGTCAAACACAAAGAGGAAATGCCAAAAATCCGACGGAAGCTCTGCAGCACAACAAGACAACATCGGACCCATGTCCAGGTAAATGTATATATATATATATACATTTGCTATGAATTGTACTGGCTTCGCTCTGACCCCAATTGGACTGTGGCTGTTAATCTCTAATAGCTCAAAGCCTGCTAATGGCCAAGATCAAGGCAGGCAGCTCTCTGCCAAAGCTTTCCACATTGTGGGCTGGGCCAATTTACAGGCCCAGTTTGAGCTAAAATGAAAGGATTCCACTCAAACAATCAAACAATGGACTGTATTGTTTTCTGCTCAGAGCAGAGAAATCACTAAACAACAATGGAACACAATAGGTGGCTGTAAGACAAGTAGAAGTAGTTATTACCAAGTATTAACAAGAAATGGTCGTTTGACTGCTGACTTTTAATATATATAAAGTGTTTTCTCTCTTGTACCGGAACTAATTGCTTAACAGAAATAAATTCATGAGGCATTTTAATATTTGATAGCAAATACTGGAAACTAGCTAAAACTCCATTAGTGCTACATTTTTGTTTAATTTATTTTAATTTTTTCCTTGTTTCTAAATAAAGCAAACATCCTTCCTCAAACAGTGGTGTTAAAATAATATGTCGAAGAAAATTGAGTTGATTATTTGTTTCACACCCCTTAGCTGGCAATGTTTGTTCCCATTCAGTTCCCATCCAATCCAACATGTGTGTTTTTGTTTCTATTGGGAAATCTGTGGCAGCAACAAGTGCATTTGCAGCCCAAAATGTTGCAATGGCCGTCATAAATAACGGCGCTGCTTATTAGCCGCAACAACATTAACAGCAGCACTTAGTGTACAAGTGCGTGCACTTAGCCGCTAAACTCAAGAACGCAAACAAATTGTAAAATACTTAAATTCGATGCTAAACAACGGCCAGAGACTAGCTAAAATATGTGGCAAGTCGGAACTAATCTAAACAAAGCGTCAGCAGCACACGAAAATAAATTGAAGGCAGCAGCAGCAGCCACACCTGAAGACAGAAAGCAGCGTTTGATTTGTTTATGCTAACATGACTCATCGATGGGGCCGTGGCAGGCAAACGCCCCCACTTAGGCAGGCGGACGGAGTAAGAGTCTTTGCGCAGTTTCCCATGCCACTTGATTAACCCACAGCGACTGGTAGTTGGGTCGGGCACTTGCGGCACTTGCGGCACTTGCAGCAGCAGCTGGGGCAACTGAGGCAGTTGGAGCAGCTGGGGCAGCAGTGCGTTCTATTTAAAAGTCCAAGAATGTACTGAAGGAATGTAAATGAAAGAGTGTAGCATGCAACATTTGTGCGTACCATGCAGATGCCACAGAAGCCTCCGGGCCTTTGATGAAGATGGAATGCGTCTGCCCCGGGTCTCCCCCTCAAACCAGCTGCAACCATTTGACTTTAGCTGCCCCATGTTTTAAATGCTGATTGTAAAAAATGTTGGCATTTTTTTATTCTGTTTGTTTTTGTTTCTATATGTGCCTTGATGGAATTGTAACTGATTTGATTGCTGTAAATTGAAACGCAGATAAGAACAAGTTAACGCTGAACTCGGAGTCAAAATGATGCCAATCATTGGATATAGAAAACATTTAGCATAGCATTGCGTACGCTCAATCAAATATAGGTAAACATCTGAATAAAACACAATGTATCCAGATTCCCCGACCATCCAAGGTTATCATAATATAAGCAAGCACCACCGCTCCTAATTCAGCACTAATTCCATGAAGTAAACATTTTGCCAACTCTTATGAGGCTGCGTGTGGGAGCGTGTGGTTTGTTTGGCCTTGTCTCAACAGCCGGCAATTAAGTGCAGCCTCGCAGGCTTGGCCTCATTAGTTGAAAGGATACACGAGCATTGCCATTTCAAATGTCACGCCCACAGTGTAGGGGGTGTGCAAATACAATTACATAGTCATACAATTATCGCAAGACAAACACAGGCTAATGCAAAACGCCAAATTGTGGCTGAGCGACGGCCAGGTAAATGTTGCATATGCACCACCAGGTGAGCGCTGTGGCTGCACGTGCTGCAGCTGATGGCTGCGGGGATGACTCCATGAAGATGCTGGCACAACGCGTCGACATTTGTGGCAACGGAAGTAAATGTTTGCATTGTTGAAATTTTAATTGCATTTGCATAAAGCACTGCACACACGACTTTGACAGCTCAGCTCAGCTCAGCTCGGTCCGGCTCGGCTCGGCTCGGCTTTGGCTTTAGCTTGGGCTAGGGCTAGGGCTCCTGCTGTCAGCCAAAGAGCCCTGCAACGCTTGGGCATGCAATTATCAATTTCAAAATTAATTAAGCTTAATTGAGTAGTGAAAATAATAAACATTAAAACGCACACACGCAGTGCGTTGCAATTGTTTACCAAGTGAGGCACCTAGCGGGCAGGGTTATGCAACAGTTGAGCTTTTACTGAGTGTATGGGTGTGTGTGTGTGTGTGTGCACCAACAAAGTTGCAGCTCTTTGAAGCTAAAAGGCACTTCAGCAGCAACATCAGTATCAGCAGCAGCAGCAGCAGCAACAAAGTTTGCATAAATGCCTAATGAAATATTTGTCACGCGTTTGAGCAAACGAGCAAAGCAAATGAGCAAACAGAATTCGCATTGAAGCTCAGTTAGACAGGGACAAACAAAGGAAAAGAAAGAGCAAGAGAGGGAGAGAGGGAGAGAGACTGAGAGAGAGAGTGAGGACAGCATTTGCTGCATTTCACTTTAGCGCAAACAACAACAATTTACTGACCCATAAATTTCACTGGTTGACGGCGGCAGGCGAGCGAAATGTTTGGCTGGCCAATAGCAACAAACACTTGTAAACAAATTTGTATGGCAAATGTTGCATCGGCCACTTGAAGTGCAATATGCGAGGCGCTGCAACAACAATAAGCAACAGCAACAACAACAGCAACAACAACGATGCCAAGCAGCTAATTAGAGGCATCATAATGCCAAATGCCCCTCCACCACGCGTAAACATTCGCAATTTTCTATTTGCCCAACTCATTTGGGACGAGATTGCAACACGCTGCCTCGAGTGCCCCGAAGTTGTACGTAGACAAGTCGGAGTACTACTCAAAGTACTCATTGCTAATAGCATTGCGAAAATAAAGCGCAAAATCATAAACTCTTTGCTTTCAAAGTTTCGTACTTTGTACCCATCCATCCGATGCGTCGAACTGGGCCGATTTATGAAGTCTTAATATAAACAGCTTGCTAGCTGGCAATTTCTCAAAATAGATTCTCCAGGATGCGAGAAATACGAGCATACCTCAGCACATAATTACCTGCATAGTGTTTATAGATATTTACGTAACCAAATGAGCAGTTACGTAAATATCTATAAACACTATGGTGCTATTAAAGCAGACAATAAACATTAATAATAAAGATAACATTGATAATTTATTTCGCAACATTTTTCTAAGAATACCTATGTATATATGCGAATACAAAAGTATATTATTTGGTTGCTATATGCTTGAAAATAGTGTTTATTTTGAAATTCTTTCAATATATTAAGAGAATAAGCCGATTCTCCAATGCCAATCAGTAATAAATCAACAATGATAGATATATGGGAATAAAAACTCAAATATATGAATTGGAAATCCTTGAACAGCTATGATAAATATATGAACAATCTACAGAGTGGGAAAAGGGTTAAATAGACTACGAGCATAACTAAAATTATTTTGTCAAAAATTAAATTCAGAAGAATTTTGAGGATTCTTGTTATGTTTATTCATCCAAGTACGACTACTTCTTTAGATATCTGAGATACCTATTGTAAATTAAGTTTCCATTCTTCGACTTTCGTGACGCACATCAAACAATCAAGCTACATCTCAATCAACTAACTCTCTGACAGCCAAAATGTAGAGCAGAGTCATTGATTTATTACGCAATTATAAACGGGAATTGTTATGCTCAGCACTGCAGGGCAATATTTCATGCGATTCTTATTAACTGATGGATACTTTACTAGCATTGCTACGTGTGCAAGGTGTACTTTGCATTATGTAAATGCTAAATGATGCAACAAGCTGCAGTGACAAAAGTCAATCAGGAAAGCTGATCCTGTGCTCTGCTCTCAATGTTGCTATGCTGTTTCCACTCTGGGTTTATTCTGTTCCTTTGCTGTCATCGGAATTTGAATCACGTCTGCAACAACCCACAGCAACAACACAGCAACTGAAACAACAACAAGTAAACAGCTCGCGTCTTTAGCCGGCAGTCAAAATATTTTTATGGCTTTTTGCTCTGTCTGCGCTCTGCCTCACTTGTTGCTGTTGCTGCTGCTGCTACTGCTGCTGCCGCGACTGTCGCTGCCGGCAGCGCCGCTTTTTAGGCACATTTACTGGTGCTGCTGCTGCTGCTGCATGTGACGCATCCCATTGAGGCCTCTGTGCTGCCTGCTAATGCCCACTGTCACCCGGTTCGCATGCAGAAATTTTGGATATTTTTTGCTTTTGCCTCATGCGAAGTTGTGTTTTTTGTTTTTGGCTTTTGCGGCTTGTTGCGGCCTCTGCAATTTTGCGACGGCATATTTTGTGTGTCTTGTTTTGGGGCATCCTTTGTATCTTCCGCGTTGCAGCGTGCGTCGACCCCATGAAAATACTCGGCCCGTAGCCGAGGCGATCGATTTAATTATGTATGTACATACATATCCAGACATAGCCATATATGTATGCATATGTGTGCCTGTGTGGCTTTTGGGCTAAAAATTAACATATTTCGGACTGGTAGCTGGCATTTGATTTAACGCTAGCCTATGGAATAATTAAGCCCAACGTCGCCACGTCGCGACGTCGGCAGCCTTTGTTAATTAAGCATAATGCATAAAGTCATGGGAACAAGATCTGCAGATCTGCGCCAGCTCATGATCATTAACTGCCACTGGGGGACCCAAGGCACACATGTTGCAAATGCAGCGTGCAACATGGCCGCCCTGAACTTGGACTGCAATTGAGCCATAGAGAAGGACCGCAGTTGCAACAAGACGGGTCGTTTGTTTAAGCCTGCGAACGACTTGTGTTTAATTTGTTGCTCATTTGCCGCATCATTCGATATTCTCGTTAATTTCATTTCATTTTCCACAAAACTGCATGCGCAACATCGAATTTCAGGCACATTGAATTTCCGGCGTATTTTTCACACCAGCCGCCAAGTCAGAGCGGGAGGGGGGTGCCCCCCATCGGGCATTTGCTTAAACAATTTATTAATAGTAACTATGATTCAATTATGCAATCGAAATATGTTTATTTGCCTCGTGCTACGGTGTCCATATTATGTGCATGATTCTGCTCGAAATCTTCGATGGAGTGAAACGTGTGTGCGTGTATCATTTTCATTTTCAAAGCATCCATTTCTGGAATTTATTGTTTATACTTAGTTAAAAGCACACAAACACTTAATAAACAATTTGGTCAATTTGTTGTTGTTGTTGCTGTTGCTGTTGCTGCTTTCTGCTGGAAATTTAATGAGTTTCGATGGAAAAAATGTAGTTAAAGCATAACAAACAATGCCAGCAGCAGCCAGGAACACGTATGTAGCTGGACGAATGAATATATTTACATAATCGGCAAGAATTTATTTTTGGCTATATTCTACTGAGGTAGATCTACATTTCAGTTAAATGCAATACGTACGATGATTGCAGTACACACCTTTATAACAGTCTTACTTTTGCCGCTTGCCGTTTTCCAACACTGAACAACATTAACAACAACTAAGTCAAGTTCAAAGACGTCACGAGTCACAAAATTTTGCTTTGTGTAATGAAACTGAGTTACTTATATGACCAGTTAATAGCCCCACACATAGACGAAACTCTTAAAGTGTTTAGGCTGTGCCATTAAACTACAGAGTGTCTATTGACCCGACCCAGCTTGCTGTCGGTCGCAAGTCATACGCATAGGCCAGCTGAATAACCGAATGCCTTACGCCCCAATCATTCAAGGCGAGAAATGCTAAAATACTTGACTAAGAAATATGAATGAATCAAATGTTATCCAATGGAAAATGAATTTATTATCAACATGTCACATACTTATGGAAAATCAACAGACAGGCATTCCAGCACTTGACAATGTATTAAATAAATCTGATTATGTATGTATGTATGTATATGCCTTCATTTTGCATTGTACTGAAGCGAGCTGATAGTTCTTTTATAAAATTTCGCCAAGTAAATATGAATTCAATTATTCAAAGAATATTGTTTATGTCAGCTCCTGCAAAGTTTGATTCAATCTATAGACGAACACGTGTCGTTATCGCATCCGCCAAAGTCAACGCTAAAGAGGTCATGTGTTGGCCACATTCTGACGCAATTTCGCGGAACAAAGCGGGCCAAAAAAACAAAAGAGCCACAAAAACCAAAATTGAATTGAGAGAGAACAAAAAAAAAAAAAAAAAAAAAAAAAAAAAAAAAAAAAAAGCGGCCTCGCCGTTGACAACGTGCAACGTTTTCCTTTTCTTTTTTTTTCAAGTGGCAAGCCCAGTGTTTTTCGCGAAAAACTTTAAAATACTTGACGAATGGATGCGCTAACTACCAGCTGGCCAGAGGCGACGTCGCGCTAGAGTCTGGCATGGGGGAACAAGTTCTCGGCATTTATGTCTGCTGGCCACCACGTCGGCAACTTTATGACTTTAGCCAAAAATAAAACGCAGACAGTGCTGCAGATCACACGCAACAGATAGATGTCCAGCGTCGTGTGCGTGAGAGCAACTGCCTCAGCTCCATCAAGATCCATCAGTGGCAGCAGCAGCAGCAACAGCAGCAGCATCCGAGTCGCAGTCAACTTTGAACTGACTTTGCACATGATTTCTGGTTGCCTGTTTCACTTCAATTCGGACTTCATCTTCTTCTTCATCTCAATTTTTTGTTTCTTTGGCGAGGCTGTTTTTGGGAGCGCTTCAAAGAGCACGCACTTCACCTACACACACTAGGCGGCACACACATAAATATTTACATTTCCATATGAAATTTTGATTTGATTTCTGTGTTCGCACACAAATTTGAAAAACTAACAAACCCAAAGGTAAAACCAAACTGCTGCCAGCACGGGCACAGGTAATGGACAAAGCATGTGGGCCAAAAAAGCTTTTCAGAAATCTACCTTAACCGGAAATATCGATAGCAGAAGATCTTTGATCATTCCTTATAGAATTTGTACTATTTTCTTTGCATAATAAAATCCTTTGCATTGCATGATTTCTCATAGTACGATATATAGAGCAGCTATTTCTACATTTCTCATTTCCATTTCTACATAAATATTTGGATGGCAGTTTTCCGCGAAAAAAGCATTAAAGAAATTCACGCAAATAATTTGTCAAATGGCAGATTGAATCTGCGCTCTTAAGCGGAATATTTACTCATTTGAGAGCAGCTATTAAGATAATAGTGAAACACTAATTACGCAGAGCTCGGTGTGACAACGAACGGGGCCAAGGATGCTTTTCAAATTGCTGGCAAAATGTTGCAATTTTCATTAACAAACTTCAATTAAACGGGCAATGTAATTTGGCATGCAAACAAAATGTTGGCCAGGATAATGGCAGTCGCGTACTGTCAATAACGCAACGCCTGTTGCACAGGAAGCACGTTCCCAGGACAAACTCTCGCCCCCCCACACACACACACACAGATACAGACTGAACGCACACATGTGCAGGACAATCAGTGGCAGCCAGTCAGGCAGGATGCCTGGCAGCCAGTCAGGAGCCAAGTCAAGTGTTTGCACATGTAGTTCAAATGAAATTAAAATTCGCATTGACACTGTAATTTGTGGGCGAGCACAAAAGGAATCAATTTCGTGCCAAACACGCTCCAACTGCTGCCGCTGCCGCTGCTGCCGATGCTGCGGCTGGCAATTGTATCTATGAGATACATATTTGTCAGATGCTTACCGCAACCGCCTCGATAAATCCATTTCGCCGCTGGTGCTATCTATATAGTAATCGACAGCGTTTGGCGCTGCTCCTCATGTATTGCTGGCACAGATATTTAGAAGTTTGCTTTCGCTGGCCAAGCACTTGAAATGTTTATCACTTGAGTTTTAATTTGTATATTTATTTCTGTTGCACACTTGTCACTCGAACATTTGCTTGCACTTTGCGCTTGCGCATTGCCAAAAGGAATCGTGCGATGCTTTCAAACAGGCGCCGTCGTCCTTGCCAACACGTCCTTCCAACACGATCACGATCACCAGCACACCCGCAGGGCTAGAGCGTACGCCACAAACTGAACGAGACGAGATCGCTCTAATTCTGTTGCAGCACCACAAGCACCACCACAAGGCGTCGTCTGCGCTGTCGACGTCTGCGTCTGTGTCTGCGTCAGCGTCAGCGTCGTTGTGGACGTCGGCGTCCAAGCAACTACAGCGATAGCGCCACGATCAGCGGGTTTGTGCTTCCGTTGCTTTTGGTGTTCTTTCTAATCAGCCCGAAACTGGATAAAGGGCTTCTTAGGTTAGTTACTGAGCAGCGTTTCTTATTGTTTTGCTTTTTTTAAACATACAAACTATATATACTCTTTGTAATGATGCATGCAAGCTATTAAGCGTTCGATTGATGCAGCTGTATTGCGTGTGATCCTTTTGCTTTTGAACCGGCTGCTCACAGCCCCCACAAGCGACTGGGCTCACTTTTTAGTCCGCAGTCGGAGAGGCCGTTCGCTCTCCATTTCCAACTGGTTCTCTCTTTCTCTTAACAACTTTGCAACTTTGATCTTCATGCGTTGCACGTGTGGATGCATGTGTGCGTGTGTGTGTCTGCGTGTGTATGTGTATTAATGTTGAATGTAGCCAGCAGAGCCGTGATTTACTGCTTCGTTGTTGTCTCACATGTTGAAATTGAAATTGAAGTCGGAGTCAAGAGCCAAGATCATTTGACGCCCCTAATGAGCGTGCCTGACGAACACATGTCGTCGGCCTTTAGGAAGCGAGGGTCCTTTGCAGGGTGCCGAACCTTGTCATAATACGCATCCACAGATATATATTTATATATACACTACATACAATATACAGTAGTAATTTCGTGTTAATTGCAGCTAAAAACACATGTGCTTGTTTACGCTCTGATTTGACCTCTTCCATTATTTTTTTAACTATTCAGACAATGTATATACATATATAGATTTGGAGGGTAAATGATCTGCTGGGCGATCGTTGCAGTCTGACAAATTCATTCAGCGCAGTCATCAACGACATTGCATCGACATATCGAGTGTCCATAGTGGATCTATTACTAGGCTGTTTTAATTGTACAAGCTCATTCATAAATTATTCATTCTGGAACAGTTTTGGTCGTTTTGTCTGCTGATTATTTCCGCATTCCACTCTTTGGCGACTTCCGCATTCAATCTCAGTCACCAAAAATAGCCTAATCCAAGTCACGGTTTCCGGCGGTTTATTTTGGAGCCGTATGATACGATTCGCTTATCGTAGGTTGATTTTTAGCTGCGGCTTGAAAACTTTTGCTGCACACTGACTAAATAGTCAAATTAACTATGAAATAATAACTAATAATAAATTTTAAAAATTCACATATTTCATATTGAAATAAATGTAAAATTATTGCCAAGGTAATTTCATTTCTACCAGTGCAAATCCAATTTGAAGGACTTTTCCCTTGTCATATATAACCAACTTCAATGACAATGAAAGATATTTAAAAACTATCATAGGTAATTATTGAAGTCATAATAAAATGAGGAATTTGCATATTCTAGTGGATTATTGCATATATGCTACGGCCTAGATTTCTTGTAAATATATATCAGAATTGGGGATTTCGTTTTCTGTGTATTCCCGGCACACAGTGCAGTGCCTAAAGATATTCCCTTTTTATCAGCTTGCCACTGAGGGAAAGTTTCTTTCCATTAGCTAATAAGTAGCTTTGTCGCAGCGCAAAAATAAAAAGCATTCCGCGAGTTTCAAGGGAAGAATTGAGGCGCGATTAAATAAAATTAAGCATGAGCATAATATTTAAAATGCGATGTGGTTTAAATAAAAAGAGCTCATTCATAAATAAATGTGGAGCTAAGCGCTAATTGGCCACCCCCAACGGAAATCGTTTATCAGAGCAGAATGAGGAGAATACGCTGAGGTCTGAGGCGGTTTCTATGCTGTTTCATTCTGCCTTGGTGTGGGTTAACTCCAATTAGCATTGCTTTGACCCATTTAGACAGCATCCGTCATGGCGTGCACATGGACAGCCAGGGGCGCACGCAGCTACAGTAGCTTCTGTCGCAGCGCCAGTCGCTGTCGTCGTCGTCGTCATCGTCGTCACAGTTGCCGCTGTCAGACGCTTATCGGCGGCAGTTCCGCTGCGGCAGCGGCGTTATCCTAAGCGCACGGCATGTGGGTGAAGGGTGACAGTGGCAGCGCCCGAGCAGCAGTAAGATCAACAGGAAGTCGTATAGTGGATTTGTTTTATATACACAATATATAATACAAAACTATAGATATAATATGCATGAAATGGCGATAACAAAAGCAGCGGCAACAATGTAAATTAGTTATTCAACAGCAATTAACTAAAAGCCAGGATCCCAATCCGTTTTCTGCGCCTCCATATGCGTGGTGTAGCATTGTATGACGTCCCCCGGCTGGGGCAGTACCTTGGCATCCTTGAAACGCAAGCCACACTCGACGTCCTTTTTGATGGAGTCCACCTCGTTTTTCAAGTGACGCATCGACTCCAAAGCCCCATCGTAAATAACCTCGCCGTCTCGTAGCAAGCGAAACCTTTGCGCCTTCTTAAGAACGCCCTTGGTGCAGCGACAACCAGCCACTGGAACCTCTTTGCGCCCCTCGTTGATGAAGAAGTTCTGCAGCACATTGGCCTCGCCGAGCTGCTCCTCCACCTCCACAGGTGGCAGTTGACTGCTCAGCTGCTCCTTGAGATCATCAATCAGACGATATATGACATTGTAGCTCTTAATCTTCACGTCTTTGGACTCCTTGGTCTGCGGTGTTTCCACGGAAAAGGCATAAATTATGGCATTAAAGGCTTTGGCCAGCTCAAGGTCCCCTTCCGTAACATTGCCCACGCCGTAATGCACGATGTCGAGGCGGCAGCGATCGTTGCTGTTGTAGGTATCTAGCACATCCAATATGGCTTCCACAGATCCATGCACGTCGCCCTTGACAATGACGCTCACGCGTGGAATGCCGTCGTTTTTGTCAATCTGCTTCACCCGTTGGCCCCCTCGCATCCTAAAGCGACCGGCCAGGCGGCGAGCCTCGCGTTCGGCGCGATACTTCGCTTGATGCTCCTCTTCCTTTTTACGAATTTCATCGCTGCTTGATTCCACTTTGGCCAGTTGCGCCTGGTGCTCCCGATATTTGAGAACCGCATGCGCTTTTTTCTGTAGAATTGAGTTGGCAATGAACATGGGTTCATCGGTGTTGGTGTCTAAAGATTATAGCTCACCTCCGTTTCCACCTCGAGTATCAGGTCACCAGCCAGCGGCAACTCGCGCCAGCCCAGTATTTCCACAGGCGTGCCAGGCGCAGCCTCTGTTAGCGGCGCACCATTGTGATCGAAGAGGCCGCGTACCTTGGCATGCGCTAGCCCGCTCAGCAGCACTGATCCCTTGCGCAATGTGCCGCGCGTGACAATGGCCGTGGATAGCTTGCCACGGCGTGGATCAGTTTTGGACTCAACTACAATGCCCTCGACAAGACCCGTGGGATCTGCCTTGAGGCCCATTAGCGTAGCCTGCGTGCTCACTGCTTCCGCCAGAAGTTCCAAGTTGGTGCCCTTGAGTGCCGATATGGGTATAACCTGAACATCTCCTCCGTGCTCTTCTAGCGCCAAGCCCATTTGGGCTAGTTCAGTTTTGCTCTTCTCCTGAAACATAAAATGAATCAATTGATATATTCGTATTCACTTTAGATCAGTCGGAAAGGCTTACAATATTCGCCTCGGGCTTGTCAATCTTGTTCAGCGCCACGATGATGGGCACCTGGGCCTCTTTCGCCAGCTGAATGACCTCTCGTGTTTGTGCCATCACGCCATCCTCGGCGGCCACCACGAGCACAATTATGTCAGTGGCGACGGCGCCACGAGCTCGCATAGCACTGAATGCCGCGTGTCCAGGGGTATCCAGGAACGTGACCTTTTCGCCGTTCTCCAACGTCACAGTGAAGGCGCCAATATGCTGTGTAATGCCACCAGCCTCGCCAGCAGCGACATCTGCACCACGCAGCGAGTCCAAAAGCGTCGTTTTGCCATGATCCACATGACCCATCACCGTGACCACTGGCGGGCGGTGCTTTAGCAGCTCTGGCGGCGCTGGTGGTCGGGGGAAAACATCCCGATCCTTGTGCTCGTCTTCAGTGTCTGCTTCTGGCGCGGCCACAACACGTGTTTTGGCGCCCAGCTTCTTTGCGATATTCTGAATGATCTTCAGATCCTCCAGCTTGGCGTTTGCCTCGATGTTGTCCGCGCCAGGCACATATAACATTGCCTCCTGCACATCGTCTGCATTTAGATGCAATCTTATTAGAACTATTAGATTAGATTTTCATCGAATTCCGACTTACCCAAAGGACGTTCCAGTTTCTTTGCCAGCTCTGCTACGCTCATGTAGCGCCAAATGTCGGTGGCGCCGTGTGCGGCTGTCGTATTGGCCGACTGCAACTTCTTGGGGGAGTACTCTATAATTCGAGGGGATTTCTACAAAATTAGTCAGCATGTTCTCATCAGAGAGTTCATATATAACATGAAAAAGTGACGCGGGCAGTAGCATCAGCTTTACGGAATACATGACCTCAGGATCATCCGTTTCTCACTGAACATAACTGTCTTCTTTGACAACTTGTGACGTCATGACGTGCTATGCTCATTGCTCTCTGCGTCACCTTTTATTCACCATAACTGTCCTACCTTCTCCTCAGCTGTCTTGCGGCGCTTGAGTCGTGCAACGCCGGTATGAAGTGGACGCTGCCGTAGCGTGCTGCCCATTCGAAAAATACAGCTAGCTCTAAACATTTTACGATATTTACTGACTTATATTTGCACTTTATATCTTATACTCATTGGTTTCTTTTAAAATATTATAGTTATTGTGTAATTAAAGGCACTGTATTTCCAAAGCAGATGCTCTCTATCAGTGTGACCGTAAACATTAAATCCAAAAGCCAACTTTTGCCACTTTTAGCCCTGGCTATTTTTATCAGCTGAGCTGGTCAGCGGCATAATGTTTTAATTAGTCGAATGTAAAATAATATCCTTAAATTTTTATAAAGCCTCTTTTATATTGAAATTAATTAATTTTAATACAGATAAGCAAACAAGGTAAACCAATTTTCTCATTACGGCCGTCGATATGTTATCGTCATAAGTGAGTGCTAAAGCCTTAGCCGTGGCACCTACCCTAAACGATTGTTATTTATAGCTGAGACCACAACTCGGGGAATTTTTAGTCAGTTCACTAACCAATAAACTTGGTGTTGTTCTTTGGTTAAGGCTTCTTAGCAAAGATTCAAACCAACTGGTGAAGCGCCCAAATGTATTGTCTTATACAAAATTCATCTCATAATTATGAGAATTTTTAATTATAAAAAAAAAATAACAAAAAAAAATCTTTGGACATTTATAAGCTTGATAAAATTATGGCTTCAATCATGCTAAGACAACATTTTTGAAGTATGTATAAAATATCATGGTATAACCTTTCCATACACTTTCATTTTGTTAATATTTTTTAATTGCCACCTTTTGGCAGCTGCGTGCGCGTCAATCAGCGGCAATTGAGGCCGTGCGCCTGGGTTTCGCTTAGACTCGGGGCACTGCGGCACTTGGTCGAGCTGCGAGTCCTGCTGGCTGACACTGAATGCCACTTAATTCGGTTTTGAAGCGAGTTGCATGTCAAAATGATTGCTCTTCTACAAACAGCGCATCTGTGTTTGAATTATGATGGAGCGCGCAAATATTCCAGATGCAAATATTTGCGCAAAACTACACACACTCACACTCACACACATATACTAGCGCACGCATGCCAACTTGAAGTGCAACAGAGTTGCCGACCAGGCGCAGGAGCCCCAATCCCGCCCTGCCAATGCCTTCCCCCCTTCACTTGACGGCCGACTAATGGTAGTGAGCTGCAGCTGTGGATGTGGACGTGGATGTGGATGTGGATGTGGATGTAGCCAGAGCCAAGCACTTTTGAAAATGTGTAACCGGCACTGACTGACTTTCTGCTCGTATCTGGCTAAGGACGATCCGGGACAGGAGCAGACGAAGGACCAGGGCCAGGTTTGACTGCAGCTCGTTTGGCCGGAGCCAACAGTTGCCGCCTCTGCTGCCGCTGCCACGATTCCTGCTGTTGCTGCAGACATCCGTTGCCGGAAATATGCTTACAAACGCAGCACGTTCGGCTTGACAGGGTATACAGGGCATACAGGGTGCTCTGGCAGGATGAGCCACTCCCCTGCCCATCTGCTCGGCTGTGCGTTTGTTTGCTCAGCAGCGTCAGAAGACGAAAGCGACGCCAGCGACAGCAGCGACAGAGACGGCGACGGCGACGCCAGCGCAGGGAACTCAAACAAAATATAACAGTTGGAAGAAGCTGCTGCTGCTGCTGCTGCTGCAACGGCAGCAACGCGCACAGAAAAAGTTTACAATTTATCTAGTAAAATGTAATTAGGATCCTGGTGCAGGCACTCCCAACCCGCCGCCATCCCCGCCCTTTCCCTTGACAAAAGACAGAGCCCTAGCCAGAGCCAGAGCCAAAGAGATGGGGGCCTTTCTTTGCTTAAAGTTGCAGCTGGTTTGCTTTAAGTTAGTGGATTGAGAGGCACAATCAAATTACCAGACTATAGTCGCGCCAAGCTTAACTATATATACATAGCTATTTTATTGTAACTAAATGTTTTGTTAAGTTTAACGAAGTCTCATATATTATATTCACATATATGAATGTATAAAACCAATAAAATAATATATTTACTTAAAATTAGCCAGGAAATTTCAAACCGATCGGTTCAGAGTGTAACTTTATAATTTGCAAATTTTTTTGTGTCTGTCAAGTAAACAGAAATACGCCATATATGATAATATGATATTCCCTACACAGTAAACTAACATACCTTTTTTTTTAATATCCATTGATTGTGAAATATCTTTTATCGTAGAGCTCTTACAGAATATGTAAAAAACAAATGCAAATTTCATTTTACGCTCATATTGGCCTTTATAAGAGCTTGACTTAATTATTTAAATATCCATCCATATCTTAGACCTTTTCATGAATTTATAAATTCGTTTCTTTCTATCTTTCTATCTATTGTCATATATTTTATTTAAATACTTAGTATTTATTATTGAAGCGTTTAGCATTTGGTTAGCCTATTTGAAGCTGCAACAAATTGATTTTCGTTCAATGAGCGTTTGTTAAAATGGCGTTAGCGAGGGCCGCTCGACAAGTTAGCAGACGCGCTTGCTGCAGACGCATGCAAACTGCTCGAACAGCCAGCGCAGAAGACATGCGCAAGAGCGACTTTTGATGCGCCTGAGATACACACTTATGTAGGTAGGCACACACACACACACACACACACGCGCACACTTAAACAGAGATAGATGCGGGCACAGACAACACAGACGCTCGCTCACGCTCTCGCACACAGCCACAGCCACAGGCAGAAGCAGAAGCAGAGGCATACAGACACACATACACAGGCAGACAGCTACACACACACACGCACGCAGAGAGACAGACGAACGCACATTGTGTAGCCGACGAGGCGGAGCTAAGTAAACAAACATGGCCGAAAATGTTTGTGGCTCATAATCTGATACAAATGCAAATGCGTACACACATACACGCACACACTCACACGCACACACACACAGTGCTGAAAACTCTGGCACTTTCTCAGTTGGCTGCTTTGCTAATTTTTGAACATCTGCAGTCAAACTTGAAATGTGGAGCCCATTCGCAAGGTGCTAATCAGGTGAGATGGCTACGTAATCAATTTGGCCAATTTATCTACCTGGTTATTTCTCTGGCCAAGCATGCGATTTGCGATTAGCAATACGCTCATAACTTTTGCTGCTGACATGGCACATTGATATTAAATTGGAGTCCTTGGCAAATTTAATATTCAACATATTTCATTCACTGTATATTTCGATTTATTTTTTCCCATTCAAAAGGTTTTTACTCTCCGTGAATTATTCAATCGACATGTGCAGTCAAAGGAGAGCACTTCCAATCCAAATAGAAATTGATATTACATGCTCTTTTCATATACTTTATTTTATTTGTATGCAACCATAATGAAAACACAGGTAAACATAACGGGAATGTAATAAACTTCCGTCATTCAGAATCCAGAAAGTTAATTGAACTATTGATCTGTGAGTGTCGAAGGAACAACTGGAGTCTGAAGTTATCAGTGGAAAGCATACTCCTTTTTTAACTCAATGGTATTCCGTCTTTCATGAGGGGACTTGGGAGTTTCCCTCATTACGTCCTTGAGGCACAGCGAAGGCAAAAAGTTTGGTTAGAGTGGGAAATGAAGTATCGAACGAGCAGTCAAGTAATGTATGTAGCACTTTCTAATTGGAAAACATTTACAGTTAATTGGCAGCTAAATTACGACCTCAATGCTGACCCCGTACCCAGGGAGCACGAGTACCCGCACTCGAGCACTCGAGGCGGAAAGTTTTGAATGTCGCTGCACTTCAAAGCTGCTGTCCGGCGGGCACTTGACGGGAAAATTGTCTCCCAGACTTGGCACTTGAGCGCACCTACCACAGCGCCCAAGGGCCGCAATAAAGGTTTATTTTTTGGCATTGCACAGGTAATGGGAGTCATCGTTTCGGCCGGGCCTCGAACATAAGCAAAATATTGACAGAGCGGCAAGTCTAAGGCCAAAGGCACCGACCGAACTTGGCCCATAGACAGACATTATACATATTCATATGCGATATGACGTTGCCGATTCATCGATCAGCATCGGCAGGTAAAGGTAAATCACTGGCCCATTCGATCCATGCCGATCCGACTGGTTCGCTTGGACGCAGTCCGAGCCGATCCCTCGTTTTGCTGTTTACACACACACACACACACACACGTAAACATCCGTTCAGTATCGTGTTGGCCGTCTTCGAATGTCGCATTCAAATGTTGTTTTTAGCCATCGAAGTGGTAAATTTCACCTGTGTACGCGGAGAGTCGTTGACGGCGACGACGACGACGGCGGCGGCGGTCTCTGCATAGACCCAGCCACTTACAACAAATGCATTTGGGCGGCGGTCCCGCTCTTTGATAGTGGACCACACACACACACATAGAGGCACGTCCACCACATCTATATCCAAACACAGCACCACTGACACTTGAGTTGATTGATTCGGAGATGCAGCGTTCGCGAGATGCAAAAAACAAAAAAAAACAAAAAAAAAGAAGGAAAAAATCAACGCTGGTGGTCGGACTTCATCTTCCCCCATCTCCCAGGCGCTGGCCGTTAATTTGCTGCAGGAAGTTTCCATTTAGCACTTGGGCAAACAGTTTTTGCAGTTGTCACCAGCAGCAGTCCCACATCTCTAGTGGGCACTACATCAGTCCGCGTCCGAGTCTTCAGTTGAGGCTGAGTCTGCCATAAATACAAAATATCAAAAAAATAAAAATATTACTGCGGTCAGGGGGTGGTTTCATTGTTGCGGTTCGGGCTGCCTCAAGTGCCATTCAGCTAAATTGTTTGTATGTCAATCAAAGATGAAAACGCGCAACGGAAAATGCGAAAATTAAACAGTGGGCGGAAGGGGGCGGCCAGTGCCACTGCCAGTGCCAGGGGCTGAGGCAGGGGTGCTGCTTCGCTCTCGGCTCTCGGCTCTCTGGCCATGCCACTTTGCGCTCATTGAGGTGACGCGTGTGGTTCACGAAGCGGGCAACAACCATAAAATAACAATAACACTAACAATAGCAACAACTACAACAAAACCACCAACAAGAGCAACAACAACAATAACAGCAGCCACTACAACAAATTGCTTTGCGACATGAAAATGTCAAAGTGCGCGACTTGAGTTGCACTAAGGAGGGCGGTTAATAAACATTGAACTCAATGCCAACACAGAAAGCAACAACAGCCAACAACAACTGTAACAACCAGCAACAACAACAGCAGCACTTAATCAAGCAGAGACTCCTTGAACAGCACTTTGGCAATGGTTTGAATGGGCGAGCATAATGAATGAAATTTTCAAGCGATAAAACATTCAACGTTTCGTATCATTAAAAAGCAAAGTTCTCATAAAAAATTATTAGAAAATATAAAATGGAACGAGTTGGCACAAGTTATATAATCTGCTAGTTTATCCGCTATACTACAATTCTATATAATCTCAATAAAATAAAAATCATTGAGTTCGTACTTAGATTTGACATTAATATTTTTTAATGTAGTAATAGCAACGATTTTTTGCATTACAAGGTAAAGCATTCTCATTTCCGGAAAAAAAAGAAAAGTTTAACAAATATATTATACAGATGAACACAATTTTTCCAGTTTGTTAAAAAAAAATAATCAAATAAATAAATAATTCATCATTTGATCTTTAAAAGAAACCAAATACTGATTTAGACTTTTATATTTAATAATATTACTTAGCAATGGGGTGGAAGGAAGGAATGTGGTAATTATCAAAAAAGTCTTACCCAGTCAACAGTTTTTCTTCTGTACGTAATAATAATATTACACAAAGCTGTGCATCTTCTACTGTATTCCAAATTCGTTCCATGGATTATAGTTTAATATTTATAAAACATTTAAATGTGTGTAGATAATAGAACATATAGCATGTGCAGCGCAATTCTATAGAGCATTCCGCATTCAAATATTTATACGACACACAGTATGCATTTCGACATTTTATATTGTTAATAGCAGAGTTTTTTTTTTTTTTGCTCGATTTTAAATACAGCACTCAAGGTAGAAATACGAAACTGAATTATTTTCAGCTTTACAGATAAATAAATAAAATAATTAATAATAAAAATTATAGATATGGACATATCTCTGAAAATCCTTCCTGATGGGCAATCTGAGCCTATCTTCTTTTCGGTATCTTATCTCATTCACCTTATATTGCGCAGTCGTGATTTCATCTCGGACTTTATTTTATTTAAATTATTTATTTAAATATATGCATATTTAATTAAATAATTTAAATGTATTATTAATTTATAATTTTAAAATATATAATTTTTAAAAATAATTTAAAATTAATGAATTAATTAAATAATTAAAGAGGAAAATGTAAACAATTCAATTGTCGCTTCTTTGGAATAATTTAATTAAATAATTTTGAGAATTGTACAAGGATATGAAAGAAAATATAAATAATTTGTATATTAAAATTATATACATTATACATAAAAGAGAATTTCGAAAGGTGCAATGTGGGCATACATCAGTTAATTAATCTTGAAATTGTTGTCTATTATGGATTATTTGAGTGTGGCCACATGCCAAAGCCAACGCCAATGCCGTAATTTATGCAGCTCCTATGCTGGCCAACAGCAGCTTCGTCAACAGCACTTGGGAGCAAACTCTCTCGCCTGTTGTGGATGCCTCTTTGGCTGATGGCTGGCTGCCCCTTTGTTGTCGCTCGAATTTACATTGAAATGCGAGACTCGAAGTAATTCGAAAGTTTGATTTTAATTTGTTTTCATTTCGCATTAGGTTAGCTGCCGAGCAGACCCAAGCATCGCCCCAGTCTCGGCTCTGCGCTCTGGGCTCTGGGCTCTCGGCTCTGCTGGGTCGCTTGTGTCTCACTCTGTTTGCATGCCCAGTTTACATCACAAGCAGCGACGAGGAGCTCGATAGCTGCTCCAGTTGCGCGTCTCCGTCTAGGGTCTCACTCTCCCTCTCTCCCTCTCTTTCTCTCTGTCTCTCACTCTCCTTGTGCTTGCTGACTAGCTGGCAGGGTGTTGGTAAACTTTTGCCTGATTTTGTGTGCTTTTAACAGTTTTAATCAAATAATTGCACATGTGCTAAATGTAAACATATTTGTTCGATTCCACTAACCAGACACGCCCCAAACAGCAACAACAGTAGGTTTCGACCTCAGTCGCTGTAAATTGTGCAAAAATTGCTGAACAGCAACAGCAACAGCAGCAACAGAAACTGGAAAACAGTAAACAGCTCCTGCCAAAGTACCAGCTCCAAGTCGATGCTCCAGTTGCCAGGAATATTTGCGAATGCAAACGAAACAGGAGAAAGTCCAAACATACAAACAAATAAGCGAGCAAACAGCACAAAAGACATTCCCAATGAAGGCCAGCCAGCCACGTCTGCCCGATCCACGACCCACGACCCTCGAGCCCCGAGCCCTGAGCCCCGACCCACGCAATTCCAATTCCAGCACCAGCTCTGTTCAGCCACCCACTCCTGCGGCAATCCCCGCCAGAGTTGGAGCGTGCGCGTGTCTGGTTCATTGTTGTTTTAGCACAGCGAAATTTTTAATTTCGCATTAGGTTTTGGATTAAAAATTGTAGCTAGCACCGGATCCAGCTGGATATATGCGGCTGCCCAGGAGCTGAAGGACACCGACACGGTCGCAGGATAATCAGCTGCAGACGGGGCATAAAACGTCTAGCGCGTGCCTCTGTTTACACGATTCACGTGGCTGAGCGCTCGGCCGGGGATTAAATGCAACTTGAAAATATTAAAACATTTTGCGACAAGTTGGCAAATGAAAGCCCGCCCAATCATGTCAACAGCAAAGTGCCGACAACGATGCCAACAACAACAGCAACAGCAGAAGCAGCAGCAGCAGCAGCAAGACATGGTTGAGAGGGGGATGGGGTTAGAGACAGGCACGACACCAGCACCAACACCAACACCAACAACAGGAAGGAATGATTTCTTGTGCCAATATTTTTCCAGAGCACACAATTTCGATTTGTCGAGTGCAACTTTGGCGCTCATCGTACTCATCATGGCTGCCGCTTTTGGCTCCGGCTCCTGCCTCGTCCTTGACACCCAACACAGCAGTCGCGTCGTCGTCTCCTACACGAATGTCAACGCCGCAGCTGGCTGGGCCAATGTTAAAAAATACGTTGGATGAAACATGCACACACACACACACACACACCCAGACAAAATATACAAACAGAGGGAGAGCCAGAGAGAGAAAGAGAGAGAGAGAGCATACACATACAGTCCGCACTGTGCCAGGATACGACTCTCAGTGGGCTGACTGTGCAGCCTCTGCTACTCGCTTGCAAATCAAGTGAAATGTTTGCAAATAGAATTTGTCTGTGCTTGCTCGAGTGTTTGACTGAAATCTATATACATACATGCGAGTACATACGACTACATTCACATAGTGTGAGGGCGTGTGTGTGTGTGTGTGTGTGCGAGTGTACATTATGATCAGTACAAATGTGAACATAACTGCACAAATATGTACACAGCAAGTCGCTCGCTGAGCGCCCTCCCAGCTGGAGGAGCACAGCCAAAGGTTGAGGCTGTAGTCGAGTCCGTCCGTGGCAGACATGCGAATCATCGAGTCGTCAGCCTTTTATATGCACTAAGCCAAATAATCAATGACTCCGTAATGCACTGCGAAATGCATATTGCAATGCTACATTATCTGGAGTATCTGCTTCAACCTCTGAATCGAATCCTAAATATAACCGAAAAGTTAATGAAAAATATTAATATAAAGAATTATTTAAAGTAAAATAGTAATGAATGGAAAAGTCATTTAATATCTATTATTCTATATTTTATTTACATTCCATACCTATGTCTGCGTTTACTTTCAGCTTAGCTGATTTAGTCAGGGTATTTCATAGTCAAGTATTCTTTTTGTTTCTTATGCAATATTTGTGCACACTTGACTCTGCAGCCAATCCCAATGCTTCTCTGTGGCTCTTGCTTTCCCTTTCACTCCCCATCCGTCTCCCTTGTCATCTCCATCTCGCTCACTCGCTTGTTTGCGCTGATGTTTGTTTTCGACGGCGTAAGGATTAATTAGCGTGCAAGTGTCGCGAGCAAAAAAGGGAAAAATAATAAAATCATGCATTCAATTGCATCATTTGCCAAATGAAACTCAATTATCAGTCAGTCAGGTCGGTGAGCAGGTTCTTTGGCCTCGTTTTAATTTGGCACCGAGTGGAGATTATGTCGCTGCAAATTAGTCAATGCCACCAGCTGGATGACTCACACTGAAAAGGTAAACTCAATTATCGCCAGAGATAGTCGAGATAAGTAATTAACTGATAACGACTCTGCATACATCTCACTGGCATCTATCCGTGGGAGCAGCCAACCTTATCTCTAGATTAATGTTAGTCAGTGAGTATCGTGCATATGTAAAATGTGTAAATTATTTGTAACTTTTAATTGAGGTAGACTGTAGCTGAAGCTATTTATTGGGCTACTTTTTAATCCACTCGCTTGAGATATGAGTCGAAATTTAATGTAAGAGAGGAATCACAAATTCATTATTTATTTTAAATTTTTACTGAATTTTCGTCGTCACACATATGAATAAAATCCTAAACATTGGCAACTAAGAAATTTATTAATAATATACAAATATTTAAACTTTTAATTATTGACAGTTTTTAGAGGAGTTCATATTGACTTTAAATTAAACTCAGTGTGGATAGCACACAAGCTGTTAAAGTGCTCAACAAATTAATTAATCTGAAAGCAAACAGCATTCAAGAATATTTGTGATTCGATTTGCAGTGTATGTACAGTGTAAGCAAGTAGTACAGTGTAAATTGCATACAATAGAAGCACAACTCTTTTATCGCAGCACAAATTTCATAAAATTTACATTCCTTGCGTATATGCCCCATATTCTTAAGCTGTTCGCCCCCATTTACACCCCGGCTCATGTCCCTAACTGGCGACCCATTATAACAGCAAATTACATTTTTTTTCTCTGTTGGCAGTGCTGCTGCTTTTGCTGTTGCTGCTGCTGCTGCTGCTGGTGCTGATGTTGGTTAATTGTGCCTGACAATCTTGCAAAATATGCAAACGCTTGAATTTGACATGCACACACGAAACGCTTGGTAAATAGCAGTAACAGCAACTGCCAGCACAGTCACACACACACAGACGCATTAACGGTTACACGATGTAAGTACACACACACACACACACACACACACACACTTACACATGCACACACATTGGCGAATGCAAATTGATGCAACGCGGCAACGAGGCAAGTGCACCTGCATGCTTCTGCAAACAAAAACGCAGTCTGCGACAATCCACATTCGCATCTCTCTCTCTCTCTCTCTCTCTCTCTCTCTCTTTGTCTCTCTGACTGTTTCTGTCTCACTGCAGCACTTTGGCCGCCTGGAAAACTGAGTGGAAAACTTCATATCACAGCAAATGCTGCTATTCGGCGGCGGCCTCAAGATGATGCTGCCTGGCGAATGACTTTGAAGTGGCTGCCTGCTGCTGCTGTATCTGCAGCCGTTGCAGTTGCTGCTGCAGTTGCCGTTGCCGTTGCCTCAGTCGAGGCATGTAGGGCAGGGCATTCTTAAAAATTCATTTCATTGTCCTGCATTGTCTGGAGGGGCGCGGCAGAGGTGCGGGCAAACACAGCTTTCTGCAGCGGCCGCCGCTATGCAGCCGCCATCATTTCCGTTTAGAGCTGACTGCGTCCTGCAAAAAGATGCAAAGACAGCTAAGCAAACATCATCAGCACAAAGATGGCAGGCAACGGTGACAGGAGGCAGCTCCTGCTCAGCTCAGCTTGGCTTGGCTCGACTCGGCATGGCACGGCTCTGTTTGCACAGCGTACGACGGATATTGTGCTGCTGTTTAGCAGCCAGAAGGAAGGATACCGGCGAGCGACGAGACGTTCCAGCAGTCAAGCATTTGGACAAACAGCGAGAAGCGCCGGCAAAAGAGCGCAGCCCGCGGGCATAATAAGCGTGACCAGCATCAGGACCAACACCAGAAGCACCAGCACCAGCACCAGCGGCAGCCAAAGCAGAGTCAGCTTAAAGCGCCGGCAGCTGAAATGCAGGCCTAACCCTAACACAATTTGAGGCAGGCCAAAGATGTCAAGCGGCCAGGCAGTCTGAGCCAAGTGCAGCAGCAAATAGCCAAAGGCGCGAGCGGGTCACGACGGAGGAACAGCATCAGCTGCACAAATCACAGACACACACCGGCAATAACTGTCACAATTACCAGAAAAGACTATGTAGCGCAGGAGAAGAAGAACACGAAGCAGAAAAAGAAGACAACGGAACTGAAGAATTTATAAATATTTAGCCAGCAGAAGGGCGACAGAAAGGAAGGAAGGGACATTAAAACCAAAACGAATTTGTCATTGTTGCGCCTTTTTATGCCCATAAATTGTTATTTTTGGCAAATGCATCGTTGCATCGCACCCCTCCACTCTCCATTCTCCCCTAGATCATTGGCCCCTGCCCTCCGCCCTCCCGCTCACTCACTCTGCTAATGAGCCGTGCAATGTGTCTTTATGCAATAGATATGACCTCCTGTCGGGTATCTCCCGCTGTGCCATACAAATCGCATTACACGACTTTTCGACTCAGGCATTCAACTCTAATTACCCGGTAGTTGATTGTTGCCTGTTCCCTGGGCGGCTTTGTCTGCGGCTGCAGAAAGGACCCTGGCGTGCGGGGCGTTATCTGCTTGTTGTCCTGTTTTGGCGTGTTGGACAGTTGTTCGGCTATATAGCCAATTTGTCTGCACGTTCATGCTGGATTGGCCGACGCAAAGGATCTACAAGGCAAAGGCAAACAACTTTCACACGCCTCTCGCCAAGCCGACGAAAGAAAAAGCAAATCTAGTTAAAGGCAGCAGCGAGGCGTAGGCTTTGCCAACAACGACAGCGAAGGCGAAGGTCATTTGGGGTCGTCTCAGGTCGTTTGCCGACTCCGTGGGGCGTATGATTGAAACAAAAGATGTAAGCGGCATTATCAACGTCGCTACGGCTGATAATGTTCAAATTGAATCTATTGTTCCACGAAACAACTGTGCGACTTGTTCAAATATTATATTTAAAGCATGCTAAATGAAAATATGTGTGCTTCAGCTAAGCAAACAGCAATGGAATGGGAGCACCTCAAGCGAAAGACCCACTGACCAAAGCAGCACTTTATATGCTCTTCTCTGAACCCTTTGTCTAATGATCCAGAAAACATCAACATACATTTCTGACAAATGTGCTGTGCTGCCTAACACAAATGTCTTCGGGCAGTCTATTAACAATTTATAAATGTGCGCAATTCTCTTGGAAAAATATGCGTAAGCTAAAGAAATCAAAGTTATAGTATGAATATGAAGGTTGCTTAAATATAAATAAATAAACCACAAAGAAGAAAGAAATAAACGAAAATAGAATTTGGCCATATATAAAATGAAATAATTTAATTAAAACGTATAAAATGACAATTAAAATATAATAAATTTACATGAACTTTTATCTTCTGATTTCAAAAAATTTAATGTAAAATTTTATTTTATTATTATTATTATTTATTATTTAATTTATATACATGTATGGAACTATTAAACATTTAGAATTTTGTATATTAACTATATTGATTATTATTATTACTAGTATTATTATTATTATTATTATTATTATTATTATTATTATTATTATTATTATTATTATTATTATTATTATTATTATTATTATTATTATTATTATTATTATTATTATTATTATTATATTAACTTGTAGCATGCTATATATTATTATTATATGCAATGAATTCCATTCGCACGTAATGGTAGCATCCAATATGATAATCTTAATGCTCTTAATTAGAGTATTGATAGACGCCAAGTTTTATTAGTATACGAGATCTTGCTCTCTGGTGTTTTGGTGTCGATAATGACTGGAGTTCCGACATGTTTCTAACTTTCCAAACAGCTTTCGATGCTGTTGTTGCTTTTGTTCCTGTTGTTGTTGTTGTTGTTGTTGTCGTTGTCAACGATGTCGCCTGCTATTTGCACAGTTGTTGCATTATGAGGCCCAGCAGTATTCCAAATAAATAGAAATAGGAAAAAGAAGACAAAAATAAAAGCGAGCAGATACAACAATGCTGCATTAGGTAAACATGATCTGGCATTCGTTCCAATTTCCAGCCTATCTATTATAGAATACACAACTTCAATTGTGTTTACATAGGCCAAGCATCGAACAATTAGTATAGATCTTCGACAGCTAGCTAGCTCCTTGTATTTATGTATATGTGTATATCGAGAAACGCCTATGCGACGGCCGATATCTTGACTCGCGTCATAACACACGTCAAATGTTTGCACACCCGTCCCGCCCGCTCACAATCGCTCGATGGAACAAAAAAAAAAAAATAATAATAACAAAATGTAACCCAAAAAGGCCAACAAGAAGACGAAAAACTTCTGCTTCCGCACATTCATGCCGCACAATAGTCTCTTCTGGCCCTTGGGCAATACCAGTACCTGTCAGCCAGAAGCGATGGGCATGACATTGTCAAACTACACACAAAACACATCCGGCCAAGTGACAAATTTCTATAGCTACGCGCTCCGGGCACCTTATGAGTTTTTTCGCCGACACAAATACAGCGAGATGAATTCCCCAATTTACTTGTCATTATTACGAAATACATGGCCAATACTTGTGCGCCGTACTTCGTTTCCGTTCGCACGCAGCATGAATGCGGCTCAATGGGGGCATTACGGCGCTCACGTCTCTTCCAAAACAGTAGCGGATGCTGTATGCAAATTTCCCCATTGTCGGCCAAGTGCCGCCAAAGCTGTGTCGGCGTCGTCTCTTTGGCATGCAGCTGCTTCGGGGCTTGGCCAAGCGCCTGTTGGCATGGCTAATGAGCCGCGGGCAACCATCAAGTCTGGTCACTCAATTGGGGCCAAGTGGCGAGAGGGCGTTGCCGGCTGAGCAATGAGTTTGAATATGCATAATGATTTGAACTTGAAACTAATGCAGTCAACAATACATCAATGTGTTATAATGGTAATAAGAGAAGCCATATAATTGACGAGGTCTATTGAATTAGTAAGCTAAAAATAGCTAAAATCTTTTTCGGAAATACAAATCTACTGTATTTTAAGTGCAGAGGCTATTGAAGGAGAAATTTAGATGAATTCCATACGGCAAACACTTGATATAGGGTTTCCAGAGAGCTTCTCTATATAAACTTACCTTACACATTCATTCGATAACTAAATTATGAGACTATTTCACATCACAATGGAGTATTACCCAATGAGCGCTGCTTGCATATCAGAGTGAAATAAAACATTTTTAGCGATAAATATTACATTATTATTATCCGTAATTTGTCGTGAGCAATGCATCGATGCTTTTAATTTTATTGGTGTCGCATTATTGTTTTAGCGCTTTGTTGCAATGTTGATTAATTTTATTTTCCCAGCTCATTGAGGCAATTCACTGTTGTTATAACAGTTGACAGCGCGTAATGAGTGCTGCATGTTGCGTGTGTGTTGCATGCAGCCGCACGCTGCATGCCTCGGGGCCCTTTACGCGTACCAATTGCATGTGCAGTCGGCTATTTGGACTGCGGCTGATTTTCGACTTGATGTTTGTGTTTGGAATAATTTTTAAAATTAATTACAGAAATATGGATAAAATCTGTAAAATAAATTTTATAATAATTTATTTATTGAAGCCAGTTTAAAGCGCGAATGTGCACACACACACATGCACACGCACATGTGCACGCACGCACACATTCGCAGGCAAAAATTAAACATTAAATGGCCATTGCCAACAACATTAACGTCCATTATTTGCATGGCCGATGGGTGCGGCAGGGGCGGGCGCGAGGGCGGGCACGTCTGCTGTTGCCGCATGAGCCTCCAATTAGCAATAACTGTAAATGTGAAATTTGCACAAGTATAAAAAGCCTTTAACCGCCATTTTTCATTTGTCAATTGTCAACAAATAGAGGTACAGTAACTACTTTTGCCAAAGCCAGATTCATTTCGATTCACAATTTCATTTCCATTTTCCATTTTGTGCAGCTGAACACAATTTTAATGAAAGCATAATTTACGCAGCTTTAAGATCCCGTTGCACTGGCAATAGAGTGAAAGCAACTAACGTATTTCCAAACCTGCGGCCACATGTAAAATTCCATCAAAAATCATCACGGCTTTGAACAAATGAAAAAACACTCGCTCAAAATTAAGTTTGCGTTGGTCAGTTTAGTAACAGCACCAGCCAAACATCATGGAAATCGGACCGATTTAGCAATGCCCTTTAGGCGTGCTAAACATTTCCAAATGTCTAGGCTGGAACAGAAATAAGAGGGGAGATAAAAAAGATAAAATGGATTTTTAAACTTCAAATGTAAAAGTTTACTAAAATTTGAATTAATTATATTTAAAAAAAAAAAAAAAGATATTACATATTAAATTTAATAATAAATTTTAGATTTTCGCTTGAAATTTAATTCTAGCTTAAAACCAAGGTTAGCAGCTCAAAACCCAGGCCGTTGATCCAAGTATACTTCGCTGTAAATATTTATTATTTCTTTGGAATATTATTCTCTGATTACTAAATTAAACAATATATATTATTGAATATTTGAAACGAATTAATATATGTATATTTCATTTTTATAAAATAATAACAAATATCTTATACATATCATAGCAGAGGTGTGTTCGTTACTTGTCTCCTTCTTGTAGAGCAGTGCAGAGTGGAGTATTTGGCTTTTTGGAATGAGCAGCGCGTTTCCAGCATCTGCTGCAGTTTTTGGCTCGTACCCACTCAGCCAAGTTGTATTGTAGTTTGTGTGCAAATATTGTGCCGCCTTCCACGTCGCTTTTGACGGCTCTTTGTGGCACCGCAACGCGGCTCAACGTCAGGCTTTGAACATCAAATTGCGATTGCAACGCTGCGTATACGCAACGCCGTTACGCCAAGCTTCAGCTGCAGCTGGTCTGCAATTCGCGCTATTTGCGTACACAATCTGGACTATTTGTTGTTGCCTGCGCCGAAACAGCTTATTGTTTTCGTGGGGCGGCATTGCCACGCTGCCACACTGCCACGCTCCCCACGCCCCCCGCTCGGGCAACATGCAGACCGAGCAGACATGGCTACATACGTCCGTTCTTATTACAGACGGCACCTTGACTGCATTGTAAGCCGGCGATTAGTCACTGTCGCCCGGCTCCGCCCCACCATTTATTTGTCCTGTTGCAGTAATCAGCCAACTGCCAACTGGCAACGGGTAGCGGGCAAGGGACAAAGGGCAATGAATGAGTGCAAACGGTTTTATTTGCCTTGGCACAAATCCTGGCCAGCCATTTGACTTTGCCTGCTGGGGAAATATTTGTTTAATTTGCCAGCGCTTCGTTGAGTTAATAAAAATGACAATGAAGCCATTCCGTTAGATATCCAGATGAGTCCCGCTAGTCGCCTCTCGCCTGTCGACTGTCGCCTCTCGCCTGTCACAGTTGCAACTGTGAAATTCCATTTGAAATCTGCAATTTGAAGCTTTGCAGTCTGCAATTTGCATGTCATCAATTTTGGTCTCTGAATTTTTTAAAACTCTAAATTGCCTCGGTCATTGTTGTGTTTAGTGAGCGATAACCGACGACGATTGCCCGAAGGCTGTGCAAAATGATGCCGGCCAATAATAATAATAATAATAAAAATACAAACTGCAGCCACACTACATTCAGGCAAGTCGAGTGTGAGTTTTTGGTTAAATATTTTATAATTAAAAACCTAACACCGACTAACACCGCGCGAGGTGTGTGTGCAAACAATAAACAAACAAAATCCTTTTCAAATATTTACCTTTGGCATATAGCAGAGCTGACTGCGACGTTGATGTGACGCTGACGTTGACGCTGCTGCTGCTGCTGCCGTTGCCGTTGCCGTTGACGTTTACCTTGCCGTTGACGTTGACGGTGACGTTGACGTTGACGTTGATGTTGACGCTGCAGCCAATGTTGCACGCTCGCGCAATGTCAACTATGTATTTAAAATTTTTGATTTGACTTTATTGTGTCGAAAAATCATAACAGTTTTTACAGTTGGGCATGGCTTGTGTGGCGTATTTGCATGCCTTTGGGTCATTTAATTTTGCATAATAATTTATTTGCAATGGTTGAAAAAATTGTTGATTGTATTTTATGTTTCAATTTTTTAACAAGTTACCGCAATAACAATGACCACGCCCCTAGTCTATTGGCATTTAATTTGCAATTGCCTTTTTGTCTGCTTTTTACACACACGCACACATCTTTTATTTATAGCCTTTGCATATGCCAGTGAATGTAGGAATGCGTATATTTGTTTATATGTTTGCACATTCGTGGATCAGGCCCAAGGGAGAGGGGCCAGAAGGGGTAGGCTCCAGTGAGTTGCCAACGCGGCAAAATCCTGCGCATGTGTCACATTTTATCAGGGAGCAGAACGAAAAAAAAAAAAAAGGAAAAGCAGGCCTAGTGATGAATATTAAAAAAGAAGTTTGAAAACGGAAGCCAAAAAACAAATTCAACAAAATTAAGCCGAAACAAAAAAATAATACAAATGAGAAACCGTATTTCAAGAGTCCCTTGAGCAAAGGCGTAACGCCGTTCCCCTACATGTGAATAATAGATTGGAAATTGCTTTTGTAAATGCGAGCAGAGCATGGAAAAAGTTTTGCTAGCCTTCATATCAGACGCCTTTTCCGAATTTCATTGGCATTTCGCTTTGCTGTCGTCCGCAGCAGCTCTTCACATTTTGCGTAGCGCACAAGAGCCTGGCAAATTCTAATTTTTGCGCACTCCAGGCACAAACCGAATCCATCATAAATCTCGGCCCAGCTCGATGACAATGCATCATCCGTGTGCAAACAAAATGCTAAATCTCTTTTAATATCCTTTATGTCCAGGATGCGCCATATGCGTGTGTGTAGGCTAAGGCTAAGGCACAGTTACACACGCACACGCTCAAACATCATGTGTGTGTGTGTGCTCATATTTGATTCTTTGTGCTGCCTTAAATCAGATATTAAATTGTAGCAAATTGCCAAAGGTTTCATTTAAAGCGCTTTTGGTAGAAAACCCAGAGCAAGGCAATAATAAACCAAATGAGAAAAAAATAGAGAAACGGAAAATGGAAGAGAAACTGGCAACGTTTGACGTTGTATCTACAAGATACAATAACTTGCGCCACTAGTGCCTACTGCTCGAAAGTGGCCGAAAAGTACCGACAAAGTATCAGCAAACAAACGGCCAAAAGGAGAGCGCATAAAACAAATGAAACTCTTGTCGAAGCCGAGAAAAGCCCAAGAAAATTTCAAGAAAAAATATTAAGACAACAACAGCAACAACAACAACAACAACAACAACAAGAGCAACAATAACAGAAGCTGGGGCTTGGGGGCCTCCTGCGAAACGACCCCAAAATGCTCAAGTGCCTGCTCTAGCTGCAGCTCCAGCAGCCTGCCTCAGCCATTTGTAATAGTTGCCAGACTGCCGGCAGGAAGCGGAGGCTGGCATCCTGCTCTATGAGCTGACAACACAGTAAGACGAAATAAAATATAAAAAGTAAAAATCTAAAGTAAAACAAAGTGCTAAAGGGGCAGACCTCTACCGAAAAGGGAGCCAGTTCTGCTCGGTTGAGTTCAGCTCGTGTCGTCCTGTGTGATCTGGCTCTAGCTGCTTCCGCTTATGCTGCTGCTGCTGCTGCTGTTACTGCTGCTGCGGGCAATTTCACGTAGTCGAATCAATTCAAAACAACTACGAATGCAATTTAATAAAATCCGTGAACGATACGAACATTTTTTTGAAGACGATGTCTGGTGGTGGATTCCATACATATAGGTATCATTGGGTGGCTGCTACTGGCCCTCCTCTGGGTCTGTGCCTTGCCTCTGCCTCTGCCTCTGCCTCTGCCTCTGCCTCTGCCTCTGCCTCTGCCTCTGCCTCTGCCTCCGCCACTGCCACTGCCTTAGCCTTTGCCAGTTCCCGGGCAAAGAGTGAAGCCAGCCCAGCGCAAAACAATAAAGCGCGTTTGTGTACACAAGGGATATGCGCCTGTCTTTCATCACACACACACACACACACACACAGCTCTTACATGTACTATTTGTATATGTATGTGCGTGCGTGTATGAGTGTGTGTGCCGCCATATTGCCAGTCGCCGCTTTCTTTGTTTGCCGAGCGTTGTTAATTTGGCAATACCCGCTTTCAATTATCTTATAAATATGAAAATGCAGCAGCAAACGCTGCAGGCAGCGCTTCGCAGATGGAGCGCCGTCTCAAGCGTCCATTCGTCGGTTCGTCCGTCCGTCCGTCCACACGTATGTACACACATGAGAGTAATGAAAAACGTTTCACTTTTATTAAAAAATATAAAAGCCAACTGCACTGTGTGCCTTACAGATCAATCAAAAAATCATGACGTGCCCACGCCATTGTCCAGCTCCACTTGCAAGACGCACGAAAGTGGCTAGAGCCGAAGGAGTTGCTATTCGGACTCTCGTACGTGTACGTGACTGCAACAATAAATTTAACTGCAACTGCAACAGCCAGAGCAACAGCAACAGAAAATTTAACTGCAAAAGCAGCTGCATCTGCGGCGAATGCGTCTGTGATGCAATTGTGCGCCTTTCTCAATCCGCACGCACCCACCTTCCTTCTAGTCAGGGATAGGCGAGGTCGGCACTTCGTTGCGCATCTCTGGCATTGGCAAATATGTGCACAGCGACGATCGCTGATCATTGAGCTCCCGCCTCTCAGCGTGCCCCGCTCGGCCACACTATTTCAATTAGCAACTGCAATGCACGCGCTAAAATATGCAAAGTGCCTGCCACTTGCGTCGCGTCCGCGTTCGCGTCATGCCAATGATCCACTCGCAGCAGTCGCAGCAGCAGCCGCAGCCCCAGCCTCAGCACTTGACCCCGCCATCGCTGGCGTCGCCCTCCTCCCCCTGCCCGTCTTCGTCGTCGAACTGGCAGCTGATGGCACACTTTGCGCAGCGCACTGCTTATTGGGCGTGTATCTGTGTGTGTAAATATTTAACGCGAAATGCCATAGCCGCTGCGACTGCGATTGCGACCGCGACAGCGTTGAGAGGAGCCTCAAGTCGTAAGCCCCAAGCCCCAAGCCGCGAGAAGTCGTAAGAAGGCGCGACGTGTCGGCGCTCCTGTAAGATACTTAGCAACATTTTGCGTATGTGCTTAACTAACAGTCCGGCCCGCGACCTCGATCAGCCACCCCTGCAACTCTTAACCCTGATTCGCATATGGAATTCGGCATATGGAATATCTTAACTGAACTTCGATATAAACTTGTATATTTATAAAACATCTTCTAATCGGTACTTATAGTATACTAAGAACTACTTAGATATAGAGTCTCTACATTGGAGAGATAAAACGTAAACGATCTTGTTGAAGTACCATATTTACTTTTATAAGGTGCACACCGAAGCTTAAGATAATATCAGAAATCTTATCTGCGAGTAGATGAAGTAAATTATCAGGTCTGCGAATACGTCACTTGCAATTTTTAGGCAGCTGCCACACACAATTATCTTTAGCAATTCCACATTTGTTTGTTTTGATCAGACCGAAAGTAGTTTGTAATCTTTGCATTGCCAAATAAATTAAACTGAAAAGACACAACAAAATTTCATATAATATCGAGACTGCAACTGCTAAGGCCTAATCTGAATTATCATAAAATTGAATATGAATCGCCTTAGCCGTACATCTCATATAGGCAGTTGTACAGTTCAAGCTGACGCATATAAATTTTGTAGCATACTTAAGGGCACTGAAACGGGTGTTGCCACGAGATATAACAAATGGATCTCTCAATAGCCACTAACATCAACAGCATTGCATTCCCATTAAATGGGTTCGCGTCAATTAAAACTTATGCAATCAGTCTTCGGCGTTTGCTTCTTATTTGCTTTGGTCAAATGCATCAACTCGTCTTGTTTTCAAGTACAAGACTCAAACCCAATCCCAGACGGAGCCAGCCGGAGACTCCATCCACCATTGAAAGTCAACCGAGCGCGGCATTTTTGTAGTACAATGCTGCTCCTCGCTCGTACTTCAGGCGCGTTTCAAAAACTTGGCTTCAAATTATGTTGTTGTTGTTGCTTATGTTAATGTTGTTGCTGCTGCTGCTTGTTTATGGTGATAATGACGCTCGAGCAGAGCCAATTCAACGTTAATCACGACTTTTACTTGTCTTTAATTTTTTTGGCAAATAAGACAAAAAAAAAAAAAAAACACGTTGAAGTCGCGCACAACTGGGCGCGGACGGCGTCAGACAGCCAGCAGGTTAAACCGAGCCAAAAGTATTCAGATATACGTGTATGTATATGTATGTGTTGGTACTTACGGTCGAGTCTGTGTGTGCGTGTAAATTTTCACTGTCGCTATGTGTGAGTTCTTCGCATTGTAGTTGTAGTTGTAGTTGTTGTTCGAATTCAATTTAAAATGCACGTAGTTATGTCTGTTTGCTTAAGTTTTTGACGGATATTTTAACGATGTGAGCTCAACACAAATTCACTTTAAATGTTTTCGAGCGACAACTCGGCCTGCCAGCGACACCGGGGTGAGGCGGGGAGTCACTTATATATAAATACATACATACATACATATATATATGGGTGTTAGTGTGTGTATGTAAATGGGCGACAGCGTCGGTGACAACGCTCGCGTCCCACGTCCCACGTTTCACGTTCCATGTTCCCTGCCGTTGAGGAACGACAACGGCAAACATGTCGAGATATTCACGTCCGAGTGATAATGAGATGCGCGCCTTTTTTCGAGTCGCTTATTTTTGTCTTCTCGCTGCTTCCTCTTCGTTTTGTATTTTCACTGATAAACAAGATGGAGTTACATTTTTAGGTTAATTATGTGCTAAAGCGTGGGGCTGCTCACGATGTCTCCTTGTCGACCGACAGCATGAAGGCTTTCCGTTATATAAAGCGCTCATACTTGAAAATATTATATGCATTGGATGAGCTCTTGGGTACCCCGTAATCTAGAAACAAACAGCGAATATGAGGTATATATAATCATAAGATTTTAAAATGATGAAAATGGCCCGGATTCTTTAAATTAATAATCCATTATTATCGAAACAAGGTTGATTTATTTTTCTTTAGTTATCATTATATATTATATATTATTATTATATTTTATTAAAATTTAAGTAAAATCAATCAAGCAATTATGTAAAATATAAACTAAATAAATGTATCACCAGCAAATAAATAGAATATATGCTTACATCTACAATATATCCATATAGGCTTGCTGCTATAACTGAAATACATAGATTTTGTTAGCATTTGCTTATTATATCACATCACAGTCTACTGCCTGACATTTCTTAAAGCTGCCTGCTTCCAGTTAATTATGAGCACAACTCAGAGTTGAGTCCGTATGAAATATTTATGACATCAGTGCTACCCTGCCCAATGTGTCACAGTCTTGCCGAGCTTGGGCCTCTGAAGTTGCCTGCTGCTCACATTAGGCACTGTGGTTGGGGCAACGGATTTGTGCTAATTTATCAAAACCAAGCGATCCAGACATTGGGTAACATGCAAAGTTGCAAGACGTTTGCTGATGCGGCAGGTTATTGTCGGCGCATAGGGTCCCTCTCGTCCTGAAGCGAGTCACTTCAGCTGCCTGCTGATTCATTAAATCAGGGCCCAAAACGCTTGTTGTCTAGTTTATGGGCAGGGGCCCTCAAAGCAAAGGCAACCAGCAGCCGCAGCGCTGCACTACACGAAGGCTGTGCAAATATTTTATGCAAATGGCCGCCCTCGTCATTGCACGGGCTCGCTTAGCCATGGCTACTACGGTTTGCGCCACTGAAACGAAATTAATTTGTGTTTATACATAATATGCCTGGTACAGGCCCACACTATACATATACATAATACATACATATGTAAATATATGTATATGTATATACATATATCCGCTCAGTTATCGTGCTCTGTGTATGCATGCACTTAAATATATACACAAGCATGTGTGTGTGTGTGTGTGGTTGCTACAATGAAATTTCATTATGAATATGCTGGCCAGCATCATTATCAGAGCAGCAAAACAGGCATTGCTACACGCTGCAAAGGATATGCACACACATACACACACACACACACACACTCACACAGAGCGAGCACATAAGTATATGCGAGCGGTTTTATATGAGCTGCTGCAGCTGCAGCTCCGCACTGGAAATGCATGCTGGCTGGCAGGCAGGCAGGCAACTAACCCAGTAGAGGAGGAGCCGCATCCGCATCCAAAGCCTGACCGAGAGCCAGATCCCCGAGAATTTCCACTGCTGCTGTTGCTGTGGTTTTGGCTTTGGCTGTTTGATGTTGGCGCTGTTGTTGCGGTCGGATAGACAGCGTCCACCAGATAGACAACAATAATGCACATGTGTCTAAAATTGAGTTTAAATATACATAAACGAGGGTGGCTCAACGCATTTCAAGTTGACGCTATCAAAAATATACACAAAATATAGTAAAATACATGTAAATTCGAATTTAAAACCCACATATTTTCTATGCACCAAAATACAAGCTAGTAAATCAGCAGTGCTTGGAGTTGTCACTAGCCTCCGTCCGGCATGTCTTTACTTCACCGCATATTCTCTAGCTAAACACCTTAGTTCAAGACGTTGAGCGCGAGCATTTGTTTTATATAGGCGCACAATATTGAACAGCGATGGTATATCTAGCATCACTCATATCGAAACCATTGTTTGTGCTTCTTCATTCGAACAACTATTTTTTATTTTTATTTTATTTTATTTTTATTTTGTTTTTTTTTTGCAACAAAAATTTGTTGAGAGCAGTTTTGTTTACTGCAGGGTCAGTCTGCCGGGGCACACGATTGACTGCATCTGCCGCAAAAATCAAGAGATTTCTAGTCTTATATAGCCTCGGTTGATGGTTAGCCTAGAAATTTAACCGAGCTGCTGGCTAAAGTTTGTCCAGTTTTAAGCCTAAGCCTAGGAGTGATCTATGTTCGAACCCGAATAACAAATGTCCTAGATCCATTATGGTATCATAATTTTTATAATCATATGTACATGTATGTATAGCAGTGTAATCAAAAATTTATATGTAAGATTAAATAAGGCATATTCCCAATCAGCTTCCACAATGTGATAAATATATAGACAACACAATATTGTATATAATTATGATTAATATAGGCAGACAGAGAGATAGATAAGGAGATGATAGATAACTATGATGAGTTAGTATATAGTCAGACTGTTATTCTTGTGCTTAGTTTCTGGAATTCTTCTTGCAGATGTTTCAAACAAAAGCAACGAATTGAGTGGGTAACAACTAGATCAGCTAACTTATCAAACTACCTTTGGCCAAAATCAGAAGATAAGTGTATATACTATTACCTCTACGAAAAACCTATGCGGGTGCCACATCCAAGCACAGCCAACACTCCACACACTCCTCAAACTCCCATTGTACATATATTGTTTGTTGATTCTGGCACTTGGGGTGCGTTGCAATAATAGATGTTCCTTCAAGAAACTAGTGGGCCTAGTGCCAAGTGTGTGTACTCTTCTTCTTTTCGGTGTTTTGGGGAAAAATTATGCCGTCACAGCAGAAAATCGTTGATTCATGCGGTTGACTCCGCTATGCAAACTTAACTGCCTGAAAATCGGGTAAACTGTTGATACATGCGTTGCCATTGGTAGGGACCCGCTTCAGTCCCTCCATGTGCCCCAGGAGCTGACCGAGTCATCAGCCCTAGGCCGCATGCATATGAAAGCCCCTTGTATGGGTCTCTGACTGCAACTCCGGGTTGCTGCTGGCTGTTGCTGCTGCCTGCTGCTGCTGCCTGCTGGCTGTGGGTTGTTGGCGCTGGCTGCTGCAGACTGCAGTTGCTGTTGAGCAATCAATCAGCGAGCAAAAGTCAAACATTGACTTACAATCCAATCCACGGATTTAAATTGACGTATTTACCTGTGCAACGCTACGTAGACGTAGACAATGGCTACGGCTACTGGCCGGACGAACGGTGCTGCCTGGTCGGCGGGGCCGACTTGCGTACCCACACCTCGGCCGGCATTAAATTGGGCGACTCGCCAAATTATTGAGTTGCCGTCGTTGTCGCCTGCAGTCGACCCGATACCCAATGGCCTGCAGCTGCAGTTAACGGAAGGAGTGCCCTTATGGAGAGTAGTAGGCAGTGCCAGGGAGTATGGAATGTGGTGGGTGTGGGTCCATGAGTTCAACTACGGGCACGCTGTTTGGCCATTAAAGCTTCATATTTGTCTTCTGAATAATTCAAATTACTAATATTGGTTCAAGCCACGAGTAAAAAATTTGAACGCATTGTGTGTGTATATATATTTGTGTGTGTGGGTGTGGGTGTGTGTGTGTAGCTGTTGATGTTGTTCGCATTGCCATGTAACAATAACAGCAACAACTACGGAAACAGCTACTGGCCGCTAACGCTGACGCTGACGTTTGGCTGATTGGCGCCCCAGTCGTATACGTAATCAACGAATGTTGACCACGACCACCACGCACCACCCACACTGGGCGCGCTGTACGTACAGACGACACATATCCACAGCCACACATAGCAACAAACGATATATGCTTGATTGGATACGCGCGTATACGGAAAAATACCAAACGACCATCGGCCATCGGCCATCGGCCAACGGCCGTCAAAATGGGCGCCTGTCATGCAAGCGCCGAGCTTTTGGCTCTTTGGGACTCGCTGCTCGCCTCCTTTTATTTTCATTGCTGTGTGTCTCTTTTTTCCATTTCTGGGTGTCCCGGAGTTGTGTTATTTTTGTTTTTATTGACAACAGCGTCGAGCGGGAGCTTGGCGGCGGGGCGGAGCTTTTAACTAGTGTAAATAAGGTCCTCATCAAATTGTCATAAGGACACACAGTCACAGTCGCACACACGCAAGGCGCAATAGACAGTTAGTACCGTAATATGCATGCCTAGCAATTGTTGCCAGGCACGCCAAGTGCTAGATCCCCAGCCCCTGCTCTACACTACTAAATCGGTTAAGCTGACTATATAATACTGCTTACTACATGAACTATTTAATGACAAATTATATTAACTATTATACTATTATTATATTATTGAGAAGTGACAGTTTATTATAAGGTTTCTTAAGAAAAAAATGGAAAATACTGTAATTTTAATTTTTTATTTTGTTTTATGTATTTCTTTATTAAATGAGTCTAGAGTTACGAAGCGCACCTGCAGACCTCACTAAATTCTAGTATTTATATCATACTGAATAGCTTTCATAAAATAATTAACCGGAGATTAGAGTATTTAGTCTGCGCGTATACAAATATCTGGAGCCCATAGTGTTATTCGGGTCGCCAAACCGATTCGTCGGCCGTTGTCCTGCGGGAAGGTGCCTGATTGATGTCGCGCGATAAACAAGGCCAACTATTTCCATTGACTTTAATATTTACCGACTTGTTCTTAATTAAGCCAGATGGTTAGCGAACAGCCCCGCCCGACTTGCACTTACCGTGCAGTTGGGTCAACAGTTTGATGAGAGTACAGCACTCCAGCTGCCATTTTGTTTCTGGCCTTAATCAGCAGAGATATTTGCCGTATGGAAGGAGCGATAAGAGCATAAACAGATTCGGTCCGCGCTGGCTATACGGACGGACAAACACACAAATATATGGCAGCTCGACCTTTTCGCTGCTCTTATCTCGGGCCGAAAGAAAGAATTTGCTCTGTTCTTGTCACTGTTTGCATTCTGTGCGTTGACGCCTCAGCGGCGGATGCATTCTTCATTCAGCTTATCGCTAAACCCGCCGACTGTCAGTGTCTTATTATATGACTCGTAAGCTGGCTGGCCCTTAGCCATACCCATGCCCTTGCCCATGCCCATGCCCAGTCGCAGCCCCAGTCGCTGTATCTGTCTCAGTACGGATCCCAGTTCTTGCTCTGGCACGATCTTTCGTTATTTGCATTTATGCAGCGACTGATTAGATAAGCGGCTGATACGCGCGTCTCTTCCTGTTCCCAGGTATCGCAGATAATGCGGTAGATTCTACGTAGAGCGCGACTTTATCATATGCCAGAGATAAACGGCGGGGGTCTTAGCGTTTCTTTCTTGTTCACAATGTTTACAAAGTGCAATTTACAGCTTTTCCGAGAAACGTACAAAATGTGCCGCTCCGGCTCCGACATTTAATAAGCCCTCTAAAAACGCACACTCCGGCATACACTACTCGCATATGTAAGTGTATGCATGCAAGTATTTATGTACATGCGACTGTCGAGCACACCTTGCCAGCGATCAGCTCCACCCCAGTTGCTAATGCGCACTGATTCTCACACGAACCGTCTCGGTGGTGGCGTTGCTGACTGTAGAAGGGGCCTCGTCCGGGGCATTCCCCTTGGCTTAATGCTTTCGCAAATAGTCTTCAAATATCCGGCCAGACGTACAGTTTTAGACTCGCTTAAAATCAAAATATTGGTCGCAAACAAATAATTACCAAAAATTGTCTCGACTTCGTCTTTCGCGCTGGGTCCCGCATATAACTCAAATCTTATTTCTGTTGCCCGAATGAGTTTCATCTTTAGCAATGCGTCAAAGCAAGCCATAGCACTCAAATTGGCAAATATTGCCAGCCAAGGCTAAGAAAGCGAACAACAACAACAACAGCAACAACTCGAAAAAGGCTTGACCAATGCTTGGTGTGAAAAGCAAAAGCAAATTCAAAAGCAAAACCAAAAAAAGAAAACATTCCTGGAAACACTTTCGTATGTACAAACTTGGGGCGACCATTAACTGGGCTTCCAGTAATGGATACTTAAGCTACTCACATTGGCCTAGTCAAATGCGCTCATAGTGCTTGCACCACTTACAGCCAAGCGGAGAAAAACTCTAAGACCAATAGATCTAATGGCCCCCCATAATGCAAGTAAAATGCAGAGCCGAGCTCACTAAGCCCCATTCGCTCTTAGCTGAAATGTATGTAGTACAGTGTAGTCGAGTGCAACAGAAACTGCAGTTCGTTCGAGAACAACAAGGTAGAGAAGCTCAGGTTGAATTTTATTTGCCTAACTGTAACGTAGAATAAAATAGAAGATATATATAGGATGATCACCATCATAAGTTAAGGTGATTGAGTTTTCGTAAAAAATCAATTAGATATATTCAACAATAATCAAATATAGTATAGAAGCAAATGGAATGAATTGAGTTATATGGTATAGGGTTTATTTTTTACCTACTAAGAATAGAATAAATAAATAACAAACAAAAAATTACACCTGGCTATCAATATAGACTGCTGTATAACTAAACCGCATTAACACATCACATTTTCTGTAAATCTATAACATAAAACTATATTTATTGGTTATATTTAAACAAAATGTGCAAGCAATTCCTATGGCCGGCTAATTTGGGGCCCTATTGATGCGTGTAGCTTCTGTGTGTGATCCCCCTTAGGAAACTTCAAGGTCCAAGTGGACCCACTTCGATTGGCAGTCGTAGTCGTGCTTCGATTGTTTATTATTATCACCTACAGGTGTCGCTTCATAAACATTTTCAAACAAAACAACGACTTCGACTGCGTCGACTGCCAACTCGAGCGAGGCTCGTCTGTATGGAATTGAACAATTGCGGCGTTCGTTTGTGCAGAGCAAATATTTTACAAATCAAGCGCTTTTCTGATTTTGTAAATGTGGGCTACCAATTTCCCTTAGCACACACACACACACACACGCACACAGTATACACACTCGTGCACACACTAGCATGAGCATATATTGACACACAACGAAAGCGCAAGTCATTGGCAATGTGGCGTGAACGCAGCAGAGACGCCTCCTCAAAAGATCTACATACATAAGTAAATAAGTATAAAAAATAATAACGCAGGAGGTGCCCCGTAGCCCCCCTGCCCCCCTGCCACCCTGGCCCACTCGCCCCTTGGCTCCGTGCACCCGTGGTCTATGGGCCATGGTCTCTGGCTCGTGCTGTACATTGGCTCTGCAAGTCCAAAAATGGCATGCTACTAACAATATTTAACTGGGAAATATTTATTATTTACCAATTTGTTTGCTAGGCTAATAACAATAATCACAACAACGTTCACAGCCAGACAGAGACGGCGATAGACTGCGGCACAACAATGACAACTTGATATAAATATGCGATATATACAAAAAAGAAAATAGAGAAAGAAAAAGACTCATTCATAGTCAAAGAGGGCGCCCTTATTTGGCGCTCTTTGCTGTATGTGTATGACTCTCTGATTGTCTGACTGTCTGGCTGTCTGGAAGTCGTTCCCTCTCGCTTTGTGACAGCCAAGGACGTTGCAACGCTTTGAAAATCGAAGTCGAAATAAAAATAAAAAGACAACAAATATTCTGTGGCAGCGACTGCATGCCACTGCCAGCAGGAGATTGGCCCCCATTTTGCACTTGGCAGACATACGCTAGACGGCGCCTTGTGTACACTCGGCTCGGAATTTGCCTGCGACTGGGACCGGGCTCCAACTGGGCCTGAGTATGGTATTGGATATAGCCGGCAGACGACAGGCGGCAGGCGGCAGGCGGCAGGCGGCAGTCGGTGGCTCTGGCATCCTTGCCACTGCTGTTGCCTGCTGCCAGTGAGCATTGTTTTTATTTGCCTTTTTGTATTTCTATTTACTCGCAGTTTAGTTTGAGTTTAAATTTATTCCCACTGACATTCTGGCCATGGCCAAGGAATGCTGGGGCCAAGCCATTCACATTTTCAATCCAGGCCCAACTTTCCACCGTTCAGTTCGCAGCTCTCAGCGCAACGTTCGATTTCTTGTTGATTCCGTTTTCGATTTGGTGGCACGGCCTTGCCACCGCCATCATGATCATCATCACCATCGTCATCATCATCGTCATCCCCATCGGTCGCGTCTCCGGCTGTGGCAGCACCAAGCCCCACTTCGAAGTGGCAGTCGTCGTGCATTAGAGCTGAAGTTGTTAAGCAGCGCTAGATAAGTGCTCGAATAAACATAAATAATAAATGACATTTACTAAATAAAAATATTTGCGTTCGCATAATATTTGAGCAGCAAACTCAAACTCGACAGCTCCAGCGATTGCTCTATGTGCGCCTCTTTTGCTCGCTCTCTCCTCCTTTTCTCTCTGTCTCTCTCGTACTCTGTGCGAGTTAGTTGTGGCACCCGGTAGCCCAACATGGCCGACACACACATACACACACACACACACTCACACACTCGAGGGTTGTCTGTGTGACCGTTTTGCTTTGGTTTTTTGCTGATTTCGGAAGCAATTTTGGCACCGAAACGAACGACTCACCTCTCCCTCAATTTTTATGCTACGTATGTGTTCGTGTGTATGTGTGTGTGTGTACTTAAATGAAGAAAAAAAGCATCGCGAAATTTGTGCTTTCACTTTCATTTGTTTGCTATAATAACACGGAGCTAGGCAGAGCATTTGAGGAATGTATTGTGGCTCGAACATAAATGAGCATTTAAAATAAAAGAAGATAAGAGCACATTGCATTAGCTATCTGGAAGGCACATTGATTATCAAATTTACTTTTGAAATTAACTCATTGCACTTATAGATATTATATTTGTTCATCATTATTGTTTGCACTACTCATATATTATAAATAGCTTCACTATTTTGAGTCGATTTTCTAGAATAAAACTATTGTTAATTATTTATTATTATTATTATTTTAGTATTCAAAAATATCTTATAAAATATTGAATTTTTTTATGCTATTAAAAGATTGTAGGTTTAATATTGCAGTTTAATACTTAACTATTTAGTATTATCTTCAGTGTCCAAATTATTTCTACATTTATTTTATTTTGGGAAGATTAATGACTTCTTTTCAATAGTTGATTAAGTGTCTGAATTTTTTCATATGTAGAATTACAAATATCTTCTCGTGTCGAATGAGACACGACCTTAATTACAATAAATCTATTAAACTAGGAGTCATTTATATTCTCTGATAATTCCCAACTCCAAGTCAGGCACTTCATTATCCCGACCAACCGCCAATGATAATTTAAAAGCCCAGCAATGCTGCGTACTCAATGATAATTTTCTTGTCTAATTATGCAAACTCAATTAAAAGAATTTCCATTCAGTTGGTTTCTTTAGATGGAAAACTTAAACGGTAATGAAAAAAAAAGGAAAGTTTAACAATCTTATTTGAAAATTCACCAAGTGTTTGCGCAGCCAATTCAAATTATTTCGAGCAATTGCGTTTTCTTCAGTTTTTCTTTCACAGCCTTTTCTTTCAGCCATTGAAAAGCCAACCGAATCGTGCAATTAGCCAAGGCAGCAATTAAAACGCAGCTAAATGGACCAAAGCAATTGATCAAATATATATTCAGTCTCTTACATAAACGGTCTAGCTATAGCATTAAATCAAATTTTAACTATTTTATGAACTGATGTATTTGCTTAGACTAATCCGGCAAATATTTGCCTTGACAGGTTTCGACACACACACAATTGTCATAATTTAACGCGCCTTCTCGAGGGCCATCGACACAAAAAAGCCATCAACAACTGCAACAATTTTCCTAAGCCGCGACAACAAACCATTTTCAGCAACAATGGAAGCGAATAATAAAGAAAAAACAGCTTTTGCATTAGCTGCTTCGAATATCAATTGTATTAACGCCGCAATAATCAAATCAAGATCATCGGGCGGGTGTTTGACACCTCCCCTGCCCTGCACACAGACACACACACACACACATATTGCACACCCCCTGGCAGGTCAGGGGTCATTCATGAAAATCAAAGCACAGCCGCTGTGGCAAACTATTAACTGTTAAAACGGCACAAGCCCATGAAATCCATGAAACCCAAGGCACAGTTGGATTAACATCAGAAACCTGACGGGCACCACCCCAGCAATCAGTGCTACCCCAACCCTACTCTCCCCCAACCCAGCCATTATGACCTGCTCACAAATTGCTCGCCCCTTGCAGTCACACAAATGAATAATGAAACGCTTATTGTCGCAATTATTTTATTGCCCTGATATCTGTAGCCTCAAAACATACACCAAAAACGTCGACAACGACGCAGCAGCTCGAAGCTAACAGCGACGGCAACGGCAACGGCGACGTCGACGCCGCCGTCATCTGCGCTGGCGACTGCGACATCCCTTGTCCTTGCTCGTGCCCTTGCAAGCGCTTGGCAAACGATTTTTGACGTTGATTTTAAACACACTCTGCAAGAGTAAAGCCGTATAGATAGGATACTTTACTTTTCAGATGATGTCTGCAAAAAAAATTTGATAAGATTTAGAAAAAACTATAAATTTAATTTGCAAAAATATAATATTAATTATTTAAAATTTTATTTGTATTTTATATCTATAAAGACTTTTTAATAAAAAAAATATATATTTTAAAATATTTGTTTTCTGTAATATATCAGTATATCAATTAAAATAAAGCTTGTTTATATTTTCTAAACATATTTTAATTCATTTAATTTTCCCATCTCATATTGATAATTACCAAATTATTTTTAAAAAATAGATTAATTACAAAAAAGGGTATTTGGAGTTTGTAATGCCCGCGTGTGCTTAAAATACTGTTTTGCTTTTATATGTGTTGTTTTTATATGTGTGTCCAGGACAATGCACTTCGTTCATATTCAGGCAGCAGAGGCTAGGCAGCGACGCGAGGACTCCGCACAGAATATTGTAATCCTTGCTATTATTTGGGGTTGATTGTTCGTGAGTCGTACTCATTCTTAGCGTTAAGGGTTGCATGGGGTTGAGAGACGCGAGAGACGAGACTGCGACCGTTGCTCTGTCTGAGCGCTGAATTGAGGCCTGGCCTGAATTGCCGGAAGAGCCAAAAACAACAACAATGCATTAGCACTTTAATGCGGCTAGTGAGCATGAAAATGCAGAAACAAATGCGCGCCCATTTCAATTAAATGCTACATGGGGGCTAGCACAACACAGCACAACACAACATAATACACAGCATCAGCAACAATAACAGCAACAACTTTGTGAACAACTCAACGCCCCCTTCAGCCGTGCCCGCTCGCCCGTTTGCCCATTTGGGTTTGCTTTTGCATGTGATAGCAATTTATTTCGAGGGTGTTGATGGGCGGTTTTGTTTTCATTGGATTTGTGTTGTTGTTATTCTAATACCCCGCGCCAAGTGCCCAGCAAAACAACCACGCAAATTGTATTTCCAATCAAAAGGCAGCAGTCACCACCGCGCCAGGTCCATTCAGATCCATCTGGATTTGAGGCAAACCTGCGTGTTAAATGCCAGCATATGTGAAAATAAGCTGTGACAAATGGCTTAATTTAGTTGTCAAAGCGCAGCCAACGGCGGACGCAATTGTTTAACATGTTTTAACATAGTAAAAATATTGGCACATTAGCCAAAGATAACAACACGGCAGCTCGGCCTGGGTGGGTGGTTCACGGAAGGGGGTAACAGAAGAGGGCTGGACTAAGTTTAGTTCAAGTTTTGGCAGTTGACCTGCTGTTAGCATTTGCCATACACATACATGCTCAAGCAAACTAAACAGATACTTGACTTGAGGCCAGATCCTTAGGCCTTGCACCTGTCGTGCTGCATGTCAGTCAGTCAGCCTTTCCATTTGCATGTCAAATAAAAAGTCTTACGACCCATAGAACATCTGCTATCATTTGGTGCTGGGGTTACTTTCCATCGGCGCCGTTTCTCTCCCTATCTCTAACTCTCTCTCTCTGTGCATGATTGACATTCGTTATGCGCCTTATGAATGGGCGTCCATTGTGAAGTTCGATGCGGAAAAATCTTTCAATTGGCGGCCGCTACGGGGCAGGTACTTAAGCTGGCTGGGCGACAATGCAGCCGGCTCCTGCTTGCTGCTTGCTGCTTTCTGGCTTCTAGCTGATGAGCTGCTTTTATTGGTATTGCACCCGCGGCGACAGTCGCTAAGCTTCGCTCCATGCATCGATCAATTACACCGGATTTGTGCGGCCTGACATTTACATGTGTTGCGGTAAGCTTTAGCGCGGGGGTGCCCACAGCACTGGCGGAGTAAAGTCGCTGTCGTAGTCGCAGTCGCAGTCCATCACATTGTCTACGCATTAGTTCCTGTGCGCTGTTGGCCGTGCTCAATTGGCCAGAAAAACTGTTTGAGCACGCACTCGAACACATGACTACAAAGGTGCATTTGCCATTTTCCTGTTTGTCTGCTGCTCTTTTTGGGCTCTTTTATTGTTGTTGCTGTTGTTGTTGTTGCAGTTGTTGTGGGGAATTCCGCCTACTTAAGTCTTTTTTGACTTGCAATTCGGAAACTCGGGCTTATCCTATTTTCTTTATTGGTTAAAGAATCTGTTGTTGCTTAATGTACGCTTTGTTTTGATGGCTTAGCTATCCAAACAATCGCTTCAAGCCGACACTAATTTTTGCCCCTACTCTCAGCTCGCTCGCTTGCCTGTTTCCCATGAGCAGCAGACAAATGCCCATGCCCATTGATGAATGCACGCATATTTAAGCCAGCCTTGAGGGAAAGGAGCCGCGCACAAAACTATCTCCAAACCTGCCAATTAATGTAAGTATCTCTTTCAATTACGAATTACCGAAGAGCCAAAAGAACGTATTATTTGCACAGAATATTGATTGGCTTTTCTCTTCATCAATTGCCCCAGGTTTATTTAAGAGGGATTTTATATAAATATATATGTTTAGATAAAAATTCTTTTTAATAAACATTGGAAATTTTGAATCTATTTAAGTTACAGAAAATAAATATAAATACAAAAAGTTTAGTCTCTGATATGACTTAATTTTAAATATTATAATTATTACAATTAAATATTAACATTAACTGAAGTCGTTTCGGAAATTAAAAATGAAGAAATTATTAAAAAAGAAGATTTATTTCCATACAAATTTATTTCTATAACAATATATAATTTATTCAAACTTCTCGATCTGCAACGGATTTTGTTTGAACGATAACTACAACAAATGCTTAGCCTTTTCTATATTCTGAGCAAGGGCTCAAGGCTTGATGTCCTCCAACAGCAACTGGATTGTCCAATACGCCTGGAAGTCTGTCCATAGAGTCAAATAATGGAAGCAACACATATAAATTTGTTTAAAAACGCTGAAATTAGGGCAGGCGGTCTGTGTGTCAGAGAGAGCGCTAACTGCAGACTACGAGCAAAGCGGATGGCTATCCGGGATGTGGCTGCTCCTCTAAAGCTCTTGAGCGATTTGAAGTACCAGAAAGGCAACACATGGATCCTACCCCTACGGTCAAACGTGAGCATTGCTCTGCTTGCTATTCTGTTTTTGCCTTTCCAGCGATTGTTGCTGCTGAGCTATGCAAATCCAAAAGCCCAACAGACCAACAGACGGAGAGACAGAGAGACGGCGAGCTGAGTTGAGGTTGGTACGAGGCTGTTCGGGTACTGGGATGCTGGGGTGCTAGGGTGATGGGCTGATGGGATGAGGGGGCGCGGGAGTGCGCCCACTTGACAAATACCATTTTCGAAATTGAAAGACAAACTTTTGAGCAGTCGACATTGTCTGCTGGAAATGGAAATGAGACACAATGTGCAGCAGTCAGCGTGAAGGCATCCGCATCCTGCTGACGAATTTGCTGAGTGTGTTGATTTGTTGATTCGTTTCGCCTAATCGCACCACCACCATCAGAGTCAGCTAGCAGCCAAGTAGCCCACCAGCCACAGGCCACCAGCCATCAGCCATCAGCCAGCAGGCAGCCGGTCTGCAGACAAACTTGTCCAGTTTGCGTATTATCCCGTGGTGTACCGTGCCGTGCCGTGCCGTGCTTGGACCGTACCGGACCGAGCCGTACGCAAATGTGTTTGTCCTGTGCAAGGACATGTGTCTGAAAGTTTGCCTCTGCATATATCAATCTGTCTCTCTTCCGCTCAGTGCACGAATGGAAATGTGTTGAAAATTTATTGACATTATTCAATTAATTATTGTGCAAATATTTTAACACACACATACCCACACGCACGCAGAGGCTCGTAAGTGGCAGAGAATTTGCCATTAATTGTGAATTAGATTGCATGAATTTGCAGCGTCTGTTCAACTGGTTGTCGAGTGTGTGACATCAAAACTCAGAGCATCAATCAGTCGCTCACCCACTCAGGCAGTCAGTCAGTCAGTCAGTCATTCAGTCGCTCAGTCATCTAGTCAGTCCATCTGTCGGCCAGACTGTTGCCCACTTGCCTATTCATTCACTTATGCAGTGAAGCGTTTGCGCAAACATCGAGCGCCAATTCCTAGCTCCTCGAATCGAATGAGCATGAGGATGCGCCAACTGCCCCATTGACCATGTCCGTTTCCGCTGCCATTGCCGTTGCCCCACCGGAAACGGCGGCCAGCCCAGCCCAGCCCCGCACCGCCCCCTCTCTGGCTGGCAGTTGGCTCTGCCAACCGGATGCTGCAGCCATAGCTTTGTCTGATATTCAGCTGCCATTGTATTTGTTGTTGATTATTTCACATTAATTTCGGCTGCGTGTGCAAATACATTTTCAAATAAATTGAATTAATTTCATTTAACGAACACGCATCGATTTCTATTTGACCTATGTTAAATACTAAATATTCATTCTGATGCGCTGCTAAATTAGCTAAATTACTTTTTAATTGCAAACAGTTCAATTTACCTTTTGATGAATGTTATTTCAATTAAAAATTAACAGTTTTATGCATATGCAAGGCAAGTTATATTTATTCGCTTAAATTAGTCAAAGAACTTATTTCAATTTTGTAAGGAAATTGATTAAAATAGACTTCATCAATCATTAGAAATTATCTAGCAGTATTAATACTTTAATATTAAAAATAATATGTATTACATATAGTTAATATAATTTCTTAGCTATATATCTGTACAAACTTTTATAAATACATATCAGTATTAAATATATTGCTGCATAGTTCAGCTATAATTGGAGTAGGAGATAATAGATTATTTACACTATTATTTATTGCTGTAATTTCTTTTCTGTTCTGTCAGCTCTGTCAATTTGCGAATACTTACATAATTATGCATGAATGATCGTAAAATACTGCTGATGGCTCTTGGGGGCGATTGTCAAGCAAACATGATTCGGGACATTTATCATATTCGAATGATTTTAGCCACACGCCGTGAGGGCTTCTCGCCCGCCGCTGTCAAAACACAATTTGGTTATTAGCCGCGTTGCTGGCGACGTCTCGCATTTCATCCAATCCAGTGGGGCTGCTGGCGTTGGCTGCTTGATAAAGGTGTGTTGCGGCTGCCAATCGATAAGCGGCGGTTGTCGCTGCTGCCGTTGCTGCCGTTGCTGCCAGCACATCAGTCATTGTCACAGCGTAGAGCCCGAGCCATGGGTACGAGCCATCAGCCAGCCAACCACAAGTCGCCACCCACCCACTCACTCACCCACAACTGCCGAATATGATTAATGCGATGCCGCTGCAGCTAAGCTTGCCGTTGCTGGCCAGGCCACTGGAGCTAGAGATACAGATGCCCAGATACGAGACATGAGTGTGCTCTAAAACATGCCGAAACTTATGGCACCGACTTCTCAGATAATGCCCAGTAAACTTCACACTCGTGCCGATGGGCCGATTTGTTGTGTTTTGATTGCCAGCACATCAAACTGGCAAAAGGACGACGCGTGGCCTTGCCCCTTGCGTGATGGTGTACTGGCGTGGTGGCGTGCTGGCGTGGTCCAGCCGTGATTTTGAGGACACGTGCCCGCATTTTCGGAACGTAAGGTTTCACGGATTAAATTCAATTTGCTTGCAGCAGCCGGGCTGAGCAGCCAGCGAGGGGGAGGCACTGTTAACGGTACGGCTTTGCTGCTAATTATGTGTGGAATGTTTAAGATAAACAAAACACAATGCAGTGACGTCGGCGTCGACGATTGCAGCAGCAGTAAAAGGACAACCAGCCAAAGACGGGCACTTGTCAGCCTGAGCCCGGCTCGTTGCTGTTGCTGTTATTGCTGTTGTTGCTGTTGTTGCTATTGGCCTAATCCGTAAGTGTCGCTCAAAGGCACGCAGCGGCGGCAGCCACTGATAGAGCACATTCACTCACACACACACACACACACACTCTCTCTTTCGCTGTGAGAGCGCGTGTGGCGAGGACCTGAGCCGCTGCTAGAATCGGAGTTGAGTTGGGGCATAATGATGTGGCGACTGTTGACATCGACATCGACGCGTCATCGACAGACAGCACAGCGCCCACACGGAATGGGAGTGGGTCTGTGGAGCCTGGAGCATGAGTGGGGAGCCAGCCTGTTGGTCAAAGATAACAGCAATTTATTTTCAAGTCATCATTTTAATTATCCCGTTTGCACTGTTGGCCAACCTTGCGAATGGGCGTGGTGCGCATTAAACGTGACAACAGCAGCAGCAACAACAACAACAACAACAACAACGAGCAAAGCTAACGCTGGCAGTAGCAGAAGCCGCAGCAGCAGCAGCAGCAGCCATTTTGCTCATTAAAATATAATATGTATTTTTTAATTTAACAGAAATGTTTGCACAAAAATTTCCTCGAAACAAAGTTGAGCTCCGTGCGTTGAATCTCCACAATTCAAGCTCCAACTCTTTGCCAGAATTTGTGTCTGTCTGCCTGTCTGTGGCTGCAGCTGAACGAATGGACGGGTAACAGTGGGCAGGGGGCGGGGCGTCGACGAAAATATCCTTTTTCACTTTTTATTTCCCATTTGGCTAACAAGGACCGGAGCGAGTCGCAGACCCAGTTCTTGCAGCAGATCCGGTATGTGGCTCAGGCACTGGCCCCAATACCAGTTGGCACTGTGGCTGCGGCCCCGCCTTCATGCGTTTTTCATTTAACCGTTACCGGAAGCGTTCATGAGAAAGTTTCCGCTTTCATAACCGAATTTTAATTAACTTTCGAAAACCTAATTACAAAGTATTATTATAATGAAAAAGCAGTGCACAAAGCGAACGAAAGGGGCGGCCCATGACACAGACATGGCAAGGCAGGGCAGGAGCAGCAGCACGGGCAGGGCTACCCGAGTTCTGCCCCTGCAGCTAAAAGAAAAAAGTGCTGTGACTACAACGATGTCGACAACGACAACGACGACGATGGCGACGACGATGTTGCCTCCGCCATTGCTACGTGAGCTGTCTTTGCCCTTTCTGTGCTTTGGCGAATGGGGAGGGGACCGGAGACGGGGATCGGTGGCACTACTTCCTGTGTATCCATCCGGTATAAGCTGGCTCTGCAGCCGCTGCCGCTGCCACTGCTGCTTCTTTTACGGGTGCGCCGCACTGGGGAGTAAAAGAGTTGGCATTGCCTGCCATTTTTATGGCAGATACTCTTTTATGGCCCAGCTTTAGCTTCAGTTCCAGCCCCATGCCTCATGCCCAGCCCCAGTGGCAGCTGGACTGGCTGCCGGCTCTGTTCAGTTCTCTGTGTCTCGTTTCAAAATTAAATATTCCATTAGAAAATTACTACAAGATTGTGGTTTCTAACATGCGCTGAAAAAGCTTACCAACTAATTGGATGCTGCCCAAGCTCTCGCTCACTCTCAGGTAGAGACTAAACTACAATTCGCATTTGTGGTTCTACCGAAGTGGAACAAATCCCTTCTTCACTGGACTCAACTTACTTTATATCTACTCGTTCAATAGTAATATAATAGTATACATGTTTTATGATGTGTTCGGCATTCTTTGTCTATGAGGCTTTAGGTTTAGAAATACAACTAATTAAGTCCAATTAAAATTTAGATAGAACGTGTATTTTGCATACTTTGCGATCTGGAATTAACTAAATAGCTAGCCTCATTGAAAGATTTTATTCGAAAACACAATATGATATTTTTCGCTAAAAAAATATTATGTAAAAGAGAAAGATATGAATATTTATTAGCAAATATTTCTATTATTTTTTCTATTAATATTCATTTGAATCCAAAGCCAAGGACTTTCAGCTTTATTTATTCAACACACATGTTTTGCTAAAAAAACAGGGGCAGAGGTAATTTATACACATAAACATATACATAGACATTTCAATAAATATTTGAAATGTCTATATATAAATGTAGGCGACATTTAATTCCACAGCTGCCTTCACTGGAAGCACATACATTTTTAATGCCCAACAAAATGTGATGACAATTTTGTAATTGTATTGGGACAGCGGCAGTTTTATTTTTTGATGATGGTGGTGCTGGAACCCACTCGAAGCCAAAAGCTGAAACTTTTTAATAGAATTTTATATGCAAAGCGGAAAGCAGGGACTAGTCCGTCATATGCGAAAATAATTACATATTGATCGCGTGCCCAGGCGAAGCGGCTTTGGCTTTGGCTTTGGCATTTATGAATAGATAGCTCCAGTCTGTCAGAGTAAGGAGCAGAGCTCAACAAACCCTTGCCCCTGCCCAGATGCCATCGAACACGAGCGTCTTTGCAGCGCGCATGTCTGACATGAAGGGGCTTAAATATAGAATGTGAACAAACTGATTGTGGGTGGTGATGGTGGAGTGGGTGGTGTGGGTGAGGGTGGTGCTGGTGCGAATGGGGTCTGGTTTGGTGGTTGCAGCAACCCCAAAGCACAGATTTCAGAAAACCAGTTCAATCCAACTGGGGTTGCTTGCCGCCAAAATGAAGAAACTCTAACGTTGCCCACAATGTCAAGGAAAGAAAATCGAAATCGAAGTCGAAGTCGTTGTCGTTGTCTAACAGACCAACGCCATTTTCTTGGCTCTGGCTGTGCTCCCCACAAACAAAGCGCGCTCTTTTATGCAGAGCCATAAAATGTATTAAAGCAACGGTCATACATATAAAATGGTGACCTTCCAGGCTGCTTAATTAAAAAGACAACAGCTTGTTAAACATGACCGGATACCGCATAGCACACACCGCACTGGGCAGATAAGTGTGTGTGATGGAGCGCTAGAAAGGTATTTTACTCGAGAATTATAAATGAGAGCCCAGCCAGGCAAGCGACCAAATAGTCAGCCAGTCAGACAGTCAACCATACGAATGTGACGAATTGTAGATTCTTGAAATGAATCACAAAGATAACTAACCATGGGCCCAGTAATGTAAATACATTTGAAACTTCACCTAGGTACGTATACCAAGTGCTATATGTTTGTGTAAAGGGTAACTGCGTCGGATCAGGCGCGGTCGTTATTTATATTGGACAGATAAGAAGCTGATAGCTGAGGGCAGCCAGTCCTAGGTGTCATATGTATATTGCGAGCCAGTATATAGGGACACTGAGCAGCGGCCTCCATTGCTGCATTTGGGATAGGTAACTATCACGCTGGCTAGGCTGGGCAACTGAGGAGTATTGTTGTTGTTGTTGTTGCTGTTGCTGTTGCTGTTGCGATTGTTTACCTTGTTGTTCGTTGCAATTTACGAGCACACTCTGATAAGTTTATCAAAAAAAGGAGAGAAAACTGCACTCTACATCCGAGTTGCGATAAGATAGGCGAGAGCTCTTGGAACCGCTCGATGGGTTGGGTGCAGTCCGCAGGCGCTATCGGTCGTTCATGTTGCTGCATTGATAGTTCGATCCAATCAATACAGAACTGCTTGTTGGAGGTCAGTTGTTTAAGCAAACAAAGGCAGCGCTTTGATTACTTTCAGCCCATGGAAAGTTCAAACAAATCGTGGATATTTTTTCATTTTTTTTTTTTTTATATTTCAAACATTAAAATTGTCTTTTTTAAATTTTTGCACGATTTATAATATTAATTTAACTAGCTTTAGATTTCGGATGTTTGTTATTTCGTTTTCTGCTGACATTTATGAATTTCAATGCGAATATTTTACATTGTATATTATTTCTTGTGTTTTATTTTATTCTTTGCATATCCATATTTAAACTATTTCTGTATATTAATTTTAATCAATTAGCTTAGCTTGATGTAAAAATGCGTGTTTGTGTGATTTTGTTAACGCACAATAATAAAATTAATATTAAAAATTATTGAATAATAATTGCAGTTTTTCGTTCAATGTTGTTTTTTTGTTTCGTATTTCGTCTTGCTCTTTTATTATTTATGCTAATTAAATGTTAAATGCTATACAATATTTTTTAATCTTGTGTAGCATACAATTTGATTAATTCTCAAGTTAGATTAAATTGTTGTTGTATTTTTTTTTTTTTCTTTTTTTTTGTGTTTTGTTTATTTATATTTATTTTTTTTCGTCGGGCGTTGAGTTTAAATTTAGCTGTCTTAAATACGATATAGTACATACACATATATTTATAGACTATTTACAAATGGCTTAGGCCTAAACGAATTCGTACAAGAACAGAAAACACTCAATGCAAATAAAAATTGATGTTTAGTTATTGTATGTAGACACATAATAAAAATGGAAATAATTTATAAATAATATGATAAAAACGTGACGTTTCCAATGCATGGCCAATTGTTGTTGCTTAGTTCGATAAATTTGAGGATTCTTAATGGGGATCTTGAAATTGTTGGATAATTCTTGTTTATTTGGTTTTTGATCATTTGCGATTCGAATTCGATTGCCTTTAGATAAAGGAATTGGTTTTTGTTTGTGTTTATTTTCTTTTTCTTTTCTTGTAATGGACATTACACACAATCCCGCTCTTCTCTCTCTCTCTCTCTCTTTGTCTCTCTTTTGCGGTGTCTCTCTCTCTCTCTCTCTCTCATCTATCTTTTTGTAGCTATATCAGTTGCTTTCTCACACATTTAAAATGTTGAATTTAAACCGATTTGATTGTTATTGCTTATATAGAGAATAAACAAATGGCACGGAAGTTCTTGTTTTTAGCAGACATAAATGTTAACAAAGTTCTATTGCTGAACGGCCAATAGAATCAACTATATATATGTGGCCGTTACTGCGCTTACAACTACATCACTTTTTTCTTGAATTCCTCAACAGAATGACTTGAAAAAACAGAACAAAACATAATGGCAAAGACTAAGCATGTGCTTCCAGAAGATTGGGTTGAACTATTTACAAGTGTAGGAGCCTTACTCACGTGCTCGTGAGCTCAAAGGATGCGCCCAGGTGCTAAAAGCCATTGAACAGTCGCTCGCTAATTGGGCCCGGCCGCCCGTACCCAACTGTGATTGCAGCCAGGTTCGGGCAGCGAGTCGGCGAGTCGCTCAGTTCCTACACAAAGCCGCGCCTTGTGCTGGGCTACAGCAGATTCTGTAAGGCGGCGGCGCTGTTGAATGTCAGGCTGTGATTCCAGTTGCGATAACTGGCCGCAGCCGCATATTGTTGATAGTTGTTGTAGAGCTGCTGCTGCGCCGCCTGATGCTGCTGCAGTTGCTCCTCGCTGAGGTCGCTGGTTATGTTGGAGGAGTCTTCCTGCAGCTCCGCTGAGAGTTGGCTATGCAGCAGCTGCTGCTGCTGCTGTTGTTGCTGCTGCTGCTGCTGGTGTTGCTGTTGCTGCTGCTGCTGTTGTTGCTGCTGCTGCTGTTGCTGCTGCTGTTGCACTGAGGCGGCCAACTTCTGAGAGAAATTGGCGGCCACCGCTGGCTTGCTGCTGGCCTTTGTTGTGGTATTTGTAGCGGATGTCAGTTGCTGCGCCGCCTGCTGCTGCTGCTGTTGTTGCTGCTGGTGGTGCTGCTGTTGCTGTTGCTGCAAGTGTTGCTGCTGGTGCTGCTGCTGCTGATGCGAGCCGCCGCCGCCGCCAAAGCGCAGCATCTGCTCCGCGCGCCCTTAAGCCAGCGGGTACTGATGATGTCACAAGCTCGTGGTGCCGGCAGGCGCGTGGTAGCCGAGACTCTGGTAGTACGAGTCCTGGCCTAAGGCAGCATGTGAGTTGGTCAGCGGACTGAGTGTGTTGTACCCGGCGTACTGGCTCATGTCGTACATCTTGATGTCCGCCTTGGACTCTGTGGGCAGCAGGCGATTGATGGAGAATGGATGGCTGGAGGGCGTGTAGCCGGAGGGCTCCTGTTTCAGTGGATGCATCGACGAGTGGTAGTCGCTGATCAGCGACGGATGGCACCGGTTGGCCATCATCGCGGACAGCTCCTCCTGCTGCAACTGGTGGTGCTGGTGATGGTGATGCGTGGGCACGTGTTGCGGCTGCTGGCCGAGGCACAGCTCTGCGTTGGCATGCAGCATGGCCAGCGCCTCGGCATCCTTGCTGTGCGCCGCGCTTAGCACGTTGACGCCCGCCAGTGCCACGCCGCCGCCGCCCGCCTCTTTGTGGTGCTGGTGGTGCTCCAGGCGACTCGTGTGATGGTGATGGTGCATGTGATGCGACTCCTCGTGGTCCTTCTTGCCCGGACTGGTCGCCTCCAAGCTACTGTGCGACGGACTCTTGTGCAGCTGACGTATGGCCTCCTTCTTCTCATCCTTGAACCGCTTCTGGCGACGCAGATAGCAGCCGTTCTCAAACATGTTGCCCGAGTCCGGGTGCAGCGTCCAGAAGGAGCCCTTGCCCGGCTTGTCCGGAGTGCGTGGTATCTTCACGAAGCAGTCGTTGAAGCTCAGTGAGTGGCGTATGGAGTTCTGCCAGCGCTGCTGATTCTGCCGATAAAACGGGAACAGATCCATGATGAACTGATAGATCTCCGACAAGGTAAGCATGCGTGTAGGATTGTTCTGTATGGCCATCGTGATGAGCGAGATGTAGCTGTAGGGCGGCTTCGCGTGCGTGTAGCTGCGTCTGTATGTAGTTGGTTTGTCCACGCCCCGTCGTCCCAGGGAGTTGGGTGAGCCGGGCTCCATGTCCCGCGTGCCTGGTGGCATCGATCCGTAGCTGCCGCCCAAACCAGCCGCCGACATGCTCGCAGCCGACATGGCCATGCAGCCGCCCATGTTGCCCAGAGGCGAGCCCATGCTCGCGTAGCTCATCGAGCTGGGGGTCATGCAGTTGCCGCCCATGGAGTTCATAGCCGCTGCCGCTCCCATGCTGCCGCTCATGCTGGCCACCGCCGCCGCAGAGTCTAGGACGCTGGCGCCAAAGGTGGCCGCCGCTTGTGGCGAAACGGAGGACATGCCGCCCACTGTTAAGCCCATGCTGTTCATGGTGTAAGCGGAGCGCGCCAATGGACTCATGCTGCCGCCATTGGAGGTGGGATTGGGATTGTTGTTGCTAGTCGGGATAGAACCACCACCGCCACCACCACCACCTCCTCCGCCGCCGCCGCCGCCACCGCCGCCTGAAGATGGAGCGCCGCCAGCACTAGACATGCTAACGGGCGCGCTGCTGGGCGGCGGCTCAGCATAGAGCTTTTGCATTATATCTATGGTGGTCTGGTGGGGACTACCCTTGAGAAAACTGTTCAATAATTGCGCCGTTATGTTGCCGACTTTTTGAACGCGCTGCGTTAAAAATTTACGGAAGAAATTGTCGACGCGCCTAAGCCGCGCGCTCGATTTACAAAAATTATAAAAGGAACAAAAAGAATTTCTGTTTTGTTTTCTTTTGTTGTTGTTGTTTTTGGTGCTTCGATGTCGATTTGAATTTAGTTGTTATTGTTGTTGTTGTTCAATGCACTGTCACTACATTAATTAAATTCAATATTTGCTGCATTTTCGTGCACTATGCTTCTCACTTATTGTTGTTGAAAGTTCTATTCTAGCAGCAATTGTTGCTGCTGGTATTGGTGTTGTTGGTGTCGATTGCTGCTGCTACCGTTGGTGCTGCCTTGGCTCGGCTTTGGCATTTGTTTGTGCACTTGTCGCTCCTCTTGAGCTAAACACTTTGATTAATTTATTTGTGTGCGCCGCTGATGCCTTGTGCAAATTTGGAAATAAAATAACGTGGCAAATATGACTCTATTTTAATGCGCGCCGCGCCGCAACGAACCGACGCACGAACGTGAATTGTTAGCTTGCTTTTGGCCACTGAGTCTGAGTCTGAGGTTGCTGAGCTGCTGCTGCTGAGCCAACTGGAGGCTGCTGCTGCTGCGGCTGCTGCTGTTCCCGTTGCCGTTGCCGTTGCCGTTGACGTTGCCGGTGCTGTTGCTGTTGCTGGTCCGCTCGAGTGTCTCTTTGGCTTGAGCTCTTGAATGTGACTGTTTGCAGAGGGGAACGCTTGTCTACTATTTGGCTTGCGCTTGCTGCCAACAAATATTGTTCGAGCCGCGCTCAAGTGCCGCCGACGATGACGATGACAGCGACTGCGACGCCAGCAGCGACTGCGTCAGTTGCCAGAGACAGCGCCGACTCGCTCTCACCCACAGCCGTTAGCTGTCTTTCCGTCTCACACTCGCACACACTCACACACAAGCACACAGCGACTCGCAGCGGCAGCTGGCACCACGATTCACCACCGGTTCCGAGGTCTTGCCAATGACAGGCTCCGGTTCTCTTACGTACACAGCGCTGGCAGCGCACGCGCATTGGCCAGCGGGCTCTTGTGTTCACAGAGCAGCGCCTGGTTGCCAAGACAACAAATGGGCGGAGCCAAAGCGTGCGGCGAGCGAGCAACGCCCTCGTTGTCTGTTGCCTGTGGAGCACGGTCAGCTGCCTCGTACACGCCACAAATAAGCACTAACACAATTACATACACACACACACACAATCGCACACATTGACAGCCAGCAGTGAGAGCTCTAATGCCGCGTGTTGTCGCTGTGTGAGCGACGCCATGTTACAGTTAACGATTTTCTCTAATACGATCAATAATCGCGCGCTCCCGCTTACACGCCAGCCGCAGAGCCCCAGCCCTGCCGGCTGAGGCGCTGTGTTTAGCCAGAGAATGTCGACGGCGTTTGTGACAAAAACAAAAAGAATGAGTGTATGGCTCCAAAGAAGCAAGACATTAATAATACCACTCTGAGTGTCTGTATTTGTGTGTGTGTGCGTGTGTGTGTTTGAGTGTGTTTTTTCTTCCTTTTTTTAAAGCTTGCACATTTGAGGTTAAGGTACGCCAATGTCACTCTCATTCATTCACATTCGTAGCGAGGCGTCGCGCACAACGGCAGCAACAGCAGCAGCAGCAGCAGTAGCAGCAGCAATAGCCGTAGTAACCGTCAGCGGCAATCGTCAGCAGCAGCCATCAGCAACAGCAGCAGCAGTAGCAGCCGCATCTTTCTTTTTTGGCAAGTCATTGCGAAAGTGACCCAATTCTGGATGCGTCGTCATCTTACTTGTACTTCTTCTACCTGAGTGCAGTTCATTGATGCTAAACTGCACGCGTGCAATGTGGAATACTTCCTGGACCACCGACTATCGACCGCCGACCGTTTATGGCCGTGGATAAAACGCATTTTAATTTCGGTTGTAAAAACTTTAAGCAATTTCTGCTTGACGCCTTCCATTGTGTATTCCATTTAACCCTTTCACTATCTTTCTGTGTGTGTGTATGTGTGTGCATGTGCGAGTGTGTCTGTGTGTCGGTGTGTCATATTTGTATTCACTCATCATCATCACGGCCATAACTGCTTTATGGGTAGGGCAATTTACGTTTTGCATCCGCGGCCCCGTCCCCGCTCTCTCTCTCTCTTTCCTGCTGCCTTTCCCTCGTATTGGTGCTCGTTCTTGAGCCGGTGCGCAAAGTTTTTCAATGAAAATTTCTACTCAATTATGTGTTACCTGAAATATACAAATATGCGGAAATCCCACATTGGAAATCGCTTGTGCTGTTGTGCAGTTTTACATCTAGTCTCTGCTTCAGTTCCTATGTCAAAGCTCACATATCATTATGGTATTTGGCAAGGCATTTCGATATTCAAAAACATTTATTTAGATTTAATTTAGTCGAAATTCCTGCATTAAATCGAAATTAATTTTGCGTGACAATAATACAAAACATTTTATATTTTTGCGTGTCTATCTGTCTCTCATTTTTCACAGTAATTAACCCCTGATATATATAAATATTTTAAAATATTTGTTTCACTGCATTTCATCCAAATTCAGTATTACACGAGAGAAAGTGAAGCATTATTTGCTTAAATAATTTCATTTTCAATACACATGTAATTGACCCCCATTATAGAGAAGAGTTCGAGAGCAATAGATAAATAACTTTACGCATTCTCTCAGGTTCTCTTTGAAATTGTCTATTATGAGTATAATACAATATATAGATAGACTACTTATTAGGGTCTAATTAATATGCTCTCTCGAAAATTGTAATTTGAATTTATTCCATAATCAAATGAATAATTAAAACTACAATTTCAAAGCATGCAAGCGATACATTTAATTGTATTTGATGTACATACTGCTTTGTTTATGAGCAGAGCACAACAGAGCAGTGTACGCACACACAGAGAGAGAAAGAGACAGAGATATAGATGTATTTATGTACTTACAGATACACACATCCAACTCAATATGGGCTATTTATATCATGATATGAGCACACACAAAGATACTCATTCTTTGATGCAGACTGAAATGTTCAAATGCTCCTCGCGCCTTTGTGTGCCGTTCTAATAATGTGCTTAAATATTTAATATTTTTATTGTACTATTTCCCAGGCGATCCCCAGTTCCCCTGCACTCTTGTCCCTGCCAGCGGCTGCCTGGTCCCTGGCCCATCATTGTTTGTCCGGGGGCAACACTTTCCGATGACGTAGAGCAAATACTCGCAGTAGTCCAAAAATATACATACGAGTACATGAATGTATTCGGGTATTTATTTACCTTTTAGTAATTTATCTATTTATTTATTTACTTTTAAAGCGCGCCACTTTCAGGCCTGGTCAATTCGGTCTGGTCGGCATAGGCTTGGATCTGAATCGAAATCAGTTTCGGCTGGACTCGGCTCGGATCGAGTACGAGTGCGTAAGCCCTGCTCAAACTTTTTAATTAGTTTCAATTGTCGACGCGCGTTGGCCGTGTGGGTGGCCAATAAACAGACGCATCGACAGACACATGTACATATATATTTATGAAAAATATTTGCTTTATAACTAGTTTTTGTTTTGCTGCTGCTGTTGTTGTTGTTGTTGTTGTTGTTTTTGTTTTCTATTTCATTGACTGTTTATATAGCTTTAAAATGCAGCGCATTTTGTTCGATTTAAGCACTCAGATGACGCATGCGTCGTGTGGCTGTGACTTTACAAAAATATCCGCTTTGACCAAGTTATCACCGATACACTTATATTTGGTTGTTTGTATCTGTGTGCGCATATCAATATGTATGAAATGTGTAATATTTATTTTTATTGTTATTATTGATTTATTTGTTTATACAATATTTTCACACAAATTAAAATACTTTACCGACTCGTTGGCTTCGCCTTGTCAAAAATCAACCACAGCAGCAACGCGGACGCCGACGCTGACGCCGACGCCGACGTCAACGGCGATGCCAACGTCGACGTCGCGATGTCAGTGATGCACATGTTATTTATCCCCATTCTCTTCTTCTTCTTTTTTTTTTTTTTTTTTAGCCCAACCCAATTATCGATGCTCATTAGTACGTATTTAATTGTTTGCCAAATTTTGTAAAGTAAAATATGAACGCAACACTCTAATATGTCAGGCAAACAAATCATTGCCGAAGAGTTTAAAGCTTCTGGTGTTTGCTTTGCATTAAGGCTTTACATTAGGGCCCCAGACACGTGGCTTCGCTTCACTCAAATGAATATATTTTTAGGGCTTGGGAAATCCTTTATATTCTTTAATATCATTATGCGAATTCCAAACAAACTAATTTGGTCGTGTTATACGCATCTTTCACATCTCTTTCTCTAATTCTTTGCTTTATTCTCATATATTAGCAAAATTTGTTTTACGTCATAGAATTTTGCCAAACTTAAAGAGTGGAATTCTATAAAACCGGTTTTAGTTGGTCCAAATCCGCCCGATATAAATAAAATGGCATTAAATGTTTCATGTATAAATAAAAAGTTAAAGGTTTAAATTGATATAATTATGTACATATATGTATATTCCTCTCGTCTGTATAGTCATATTCATCGGACAGAAAGAATGTGCCTCATATAGCATATGTATGTCAGGCAAGATAAATTAATTGTAATTTTTATATAAATATTTCTAAAATTATATTTAATATACATCTAATCATTTGAGTGAGCATTCTATATATAAAAAAATTGCTAATAGACAGCCGTCGCTATATCATCCATAAAACGATTAACTTGTTGAATTGAGAGACTAAGCTAAGATTGAATTGGTATTTGCTATCAATGTGGAAAACTACCCCAAACTAGTTTTATATCCTACTCTGTCATTTTGATTGTCTACTTTTTTCTCGATGAAGTAAATTTGTTGGAAATAAGAAAATACAAAAAAGAATGAGTTAGGGAGTACATATATTTATTTATGCTCATGCAGTGTCTTAACTAATCATAATAAAATATGTCGACAGTTGCTATGATAGAATCTTTATGATGGATTATTCTGTAATATCAGTTAATCATTCCATATTAATTTCATTTCAATAAGTTGGCATAAAGTATTGTCTATGTATCGGTGCATGTACTGGGATTTAAGCATACTCCTTTTAGTGTCTGTATTTCTGTCAGCAGGAGTTTAAGGATTTTCGTAGTTGTTTGTTTCGTCAGCGTGTCGGTGTCTCCTGTTGGGTATTTGTTGCGTGTGTCGTAATGAGCACAGCCATAAAAGCGTCTTTTGTTTTACGACCGCACTGCGCGCGTGTTTGCTAAACACAACAATGCCAATTTTATGGCCAAGCGAGCCGCATAGACAACGACAGTGCCGTGGGTCCAGCAGGCACAGCATCCCAGCCCGGGTAGCGCACAGAGGGCAGCGGGCAGCGGGCAGCGAGCAGCGCAGTCGACATCGAGGTGACACCAAAAGTAGAGCACCGCCATGCCAGAGAGGTAGAGGTTTAATCATTTGCAAGTCTAGAGCAACGGCGATGTTTGCAGTCTGCTACGGGTTGATTTCGCACTCGGGAACGGGGTCGCCATCGCGCATTAATTAGAGCACACAATGGTCAGCGGGCAACGGGCAGCGGGCAGCGGGCAGCGGGCAGCCGGTACAGGGCAGTGGTTACTTTCTTTAGCCATAAAACGCTGTTGCTGTTGCTGTTACCACGGCTGATGCTAATGCTGTTGCTGATGCTAATGCTGATGCCGGTGGTGCGGCTGCTGCTTTGGCGGCTCTTATCTAAATTAGGATGTTGTTTGTGTGCGCCTGTGTCTACGCGTCGCCTGCATTATTTGCGTAGGTGTTTCATTTCCGTTTCACAATTTATCTGGCGATTGTTTGCACCGAAGCAGCGGCGCGTACACCTCTCACCTTTACCTCTACCTTTGCCATAACATATCGCTTTCGGCCGTCTCGGGGCTGGCGCGTCAGCTGAATCCACGGTTTTTCTCCTTCCACTTTCACATGTGAGTTTCTTTGTTGTGTTATCAGTCTTTTCGCTTATATTGTGCCCGTCACTGTCATGATTCACATTTCTACTCGAAACTGCATTTACAAGAGTCCCGAGGCAAATACTTGCACTCGTGGAACTGCAATGCAGACGCCATCAGTCGCCTATGATAAGCGCCTGCTCGAAGTGTAGCGTATTTCGGGTGCGTGACTTATCAGAAAGCCGCCCGACTACGACATTCAAATCGCATAAATCACAGCCTAGTCGCAGTTTTCGCCTTAATATCTTCCCCTTTTATCTATTTGCTGCGGTTGGCCATAAAGTTTTTATCTTTGTGCAAACAGTGAAGGCAACGCTTTAAGACCCAGCCGACCTTATTATTTCTTGTTTTTAATCAAGAATCACGAGAACTGAGAACTGATATTGTTTTAATTAAAACTACACTCCCCAGACAGGTCAGGGACGTGAGTGGTCGTTGTTCCAAAAAAAAATTAAAATTAAAAAATAACCAAAAAATTAAATTAATACGAAATTAAATATTAATATCATAATTGCTTGCATACATATGTTATAAATAGCATATATCTTACAATATGTCTTGATATATGCATAACACTTAGCTACACTGAACTGTGTCTCACTTACAATGCTGTAATATTCAAAATAGTTGCTTTTGATTGAAAACAGTGTTAAACATAAACCTTTTCGATCTCACCAATTACACACACACACACAGAGTAGAACAACAACAAAATTCAAAGTACTCAAGGTAGCTACCTAAAAATCATCATGCGAAAGAATCCGTTGTTCATTCCTTTATCGAATGTCAGTTTTTCTCCCATAGTTGTATTTTTTATACAAATACCCTGCATTGAAAGGGTATATAAGATTTTTACTGGGCCTAAAAATAGCCAATAAAGATTCATTTGCAGCTATATATTGCTTGGTTGCTTCATTTGAATAATACGATTATTCGATATTTTATTATACATCAGAGATATTTTTCACTTTATTATTGAAATTCGTACGGAAGAAAAAAGTTCAATTAGATTATACAATTTTGATCTTAATATTGAAATAATTAATCTTAAAATAGGCATCCACTCTTTATATTGTAATACACAGTGCAAGTTGTTGTTGCTTTTAATCAATCCTACAGAGTATTCAGAGGGTCGACCATAGACATCTCTAGAAATTTCGACTCGTTTTCCTTAAAATTGTTGAGGCAACTTAGCACATGCCTGCTAATTATTTATTCGTTGCCTGAAAAATTAACTTTCGAGCTATGCGCGTAGACAACAAGAGTGCTGGCAGTTCTGCGTTTCGGTGGGGCTTCTATCTAGAAAACGCCTAGGCGAGCTGGCTCCATGTCCAAATGGTAACGGCAAGCCACAGCGGCAACTACAACGACGGCAGCCCGAAAGCTGTCAAATTGTCGGAAAGTTTTTATCGTATCGTACTCCATGTTATTGAGTGGCCTTGTTCAGATTCGTATTCACACGGCACATAAATACAGATACAGATACAGATACGGATACAGATACAGATACGGATACAGACACTGCGCCAGATACATTTGTATCTACACATGTTTGGCGCTGATATAAACAATTCAATTACTTGTTGTAGCCCCAAATTCTGTCAACTGTGGGCGTTCCAGATTTTTTTGGTAGTTATTGATTTACAAGCGTGAGCTATCAATCGCTATCAGAACGTTGTCCACTTGGGGCAACGGTAGACTTATCGCAATGCGTTGTGATTTTTTGGAGTGTCGAAACGCCTAAGCAAATATGATTTAAGTTCTATTTGCTCTGGCCGCTCGATTGGGTCTTAATTACTTCCGAAAACAATGACCAATGGCGATAAAGCTTTAACTAATTGATAGTGCTGCACAAACGCTTAAGCAAATAGTTCTCGCTTGGACATTAACAAAATCAAATAAAATAATTACGCTGGAAACAGGCATTAGTATGTATGTGTGTAAATGTGAATGTGTATGCGTGTGCATGTAAATGTGAGTGAATGTAGATGTGGATGTGATGTTTTGCTACCTGGACCGGTTTCAGGCTATCATTCATAAACTTTTGACTGGCTGACAGGCAAATTAGCTCTTGAGCCAACACGCAGACAGCGCGTTCAGTGCTGAGCGTGCAGAGAGCGCTGGGGCTGAAGAGCTGCAGACCTGGAGACACTCAAGTGCGCAGATACAGAAACTGAAACAAGCGTAGACTCAGTCACATACACACTCACACTCACACTCACATACACACACACTATGAGAGAGAGAGGGAGCTATAGGGACCATTGCTGGGGGCCGTTGATCATGGTGATGACTGTGTAAAAAGCGCAGCTACAAACTGGCACACAACTTTAGATGCTTGAGATGTGTTGGCCGTTTGTGTTAATCCCATCAAGCTCAGCACATTATGAAGTAGCAACAACAATAGCAACAACAAGAGCAGCAAGCAGCTGCTGCTTAGAAACTGGAGCTGCATGCGTTGAGTACGAGTGCTCGTGTGCTCCAACGGAGTCTCCATCTCCATCTCCAGCTCCATCTCCAGCCCCATCTCCATCTCTACATCAACGGCACAAGTGACATAAGTGGCGCTTACATGACGATGCGTGCACAGCCAACGAGCGGCAGCCAGCAGTGCTCCAGCTCTCTACACCTTCCACAGCTTCAGTCACAGCTATGGCCACAGCTTGAGCCACGGCGTTCCATCTCCAGCTGAGCCTCAGCTTTATCTTCATCGTTTTGTAATAGTCATCATGGCCAAGACTCAGACGCTGATAAGAATGTGTTATGGCACATGGAGTTGTTAAAACCAGCGCCGCAAGGTGCAGCTCTCCCTGTGTGTGGTCCACAACTTTGATAAGGAAATTTTGGAAGCTATGACGCCGCCTCTGCCTGTCTACGCATGTCCGCACATCCGCGAGCCATCCATCTGGGCGTCGGGCTGCATATGTGACTCTTCTGGTTGGCCATACGCCTAACGTGACGTGCGTCCGACACTAAGGCTGAGGCTCAGGCTGAGGCTCGGGTTGAGGCTGTGGCTGTGGCTGATTCTGAGCCTAACTCTGACTCTGACGCTGACTCTGACGCTGACGTGCCAAGTACCATTGAAAATGGCAAGTCATTGGCATTTCAACTGGACATGCGGCACCCTTGTTAACCGCTGTCGTAGCCGTCGTAACATCCTTCGACGCATAACGGCAAGCGGCTCCTTTCCAGGCACTGGGCCGATGACGCAGCAAACAGACGTAAAGCGTTAATTTAATAATGGCCAAAACATAAAAAAATAATAATAATAAAAAAACAGAGAGAATATTACAAGTCGACTCTTACCATAATTTGGTGCTATATGAAATTTGACAGTTGCTGCCTCATTTGGAGGTGTGTTTGCAGCTATTGCTAGCCGTTGGTGATTGTTACACTTGGCTGCACCAAAGTCAAAGCAGCCAAGTCAATGACATTGAGCAAACACATGTCCAGGCACAAGCAAAACAAGCATAAAAGTGAAACGAGAATTCAATCAATAAAATGCTAAGCAAATTGAAGAAAGTAATATCTAAATGAAAGTTCGTTCACACGCCCCAAAACTGTCTATATCGAATGGCTCTTTGTTGCCTATTCGATATACTTGAAGTTAAAAGTTAATGCAAGTAATCTGGGGGCAACTACCTAATCACTTTTCAGTCGAATCGGGTTTAGCAATTGATTAAATAAAGACGCATTAAAAAGTTCTATAAAGTTTCAAGTACAAACTAAATTGAGTAAGGGCGCAAAATGCCTTAATTTGCCCCATTTGCAAGTCCCTCGCTGAGTGAGCGCCGCATACAGCTCTGGGCCTTTATTGGTAGCCGCATTAATTTGCTAGACAAACAAAATTTCCCAGGCTACGGCCAACACTTCATAAATAGTTTGCACGGGGCAGCTACTGCAGCATCAGCATCGGCATCAGCATCAGACGTCAACATCAGCATCAAGCGCGACTTGGAATGCGGTGTGAAGTTCTTGTGATTCACTCGCACTGGCTGCGGTACGAAATCAAAGAGCAGCAAGCTGAACGTCTCTGACCTGGTGGCCAAGCAGCCAAAAGCATCATAAAATCTTCGTTTCTTGTATCTGACAGCAGCAGCAGCAGCAGCAGAGTTCATTGATTTCTGTCCGGCCAACTCAATCAAATAAAACGTGGGGAAACGCGCACGGCGGTGGCACTCTATTAGCACCTCTCAGGCACAATTTACAACAAACATTTACAACTGTCAATTGGCAACAAAGCAGCAGCCAAGAATTAAGGATGCAGGTCAAACAAAGGCACCGCCGACGCCGACGCCGACGCCGACGTCGACTACACAGTCAACGGCAACGTCAACTTGAACGTTGACGCTGTCAATTTTTAGGGAGCTGCTGATAAATTGCATGCAATTTGTTAGCATTAAACAACAAACTAATTTTCAGCTGGTTTGCCACTGATGGGAACCCATAGATACGAAGTAATATCAAGAAACAATATAAAAGTGTCTGTATATATAAATATATATATTATAGTGTATAAATGGCCATGTATGCGTATGAGTGTCTGTGTGTGTGTGAGCTGCAGTTTAAAGACGAAATTAATAAAAATTTCACTTGAATTGACAAAGTGGCCGAACGCCGTGACGTTCAACTGACGACAAGTGGCACTTGACAAGCTGCCGAACTTGAATATTTTTTCATTATATATATTTACAATACAGTATTTCATTATTATATAGAAGCTGAATACTCTGGCTGATATTACCTGACCGACTGACTGACTGCCTGGCTGGCTGGCTGGGTGACCATTTGTCTGGCTTTCAGTCGCTCAGTCGGCTAACCTCGTCACAGCTGGCGATTAATCTTGACATTGAGACGCAAACAGACGCAAAAAACAATGCCCGACTGGTATGAATTATAGCATATAGTATACGATATACCCCTAATATATATGTTTGAATGTTGACAATCAATAATTCGGTCTGCCACGAATGGATATCGAGAGCGTTTAAAGATGTTCCCACATTATTGGACCGACAAGTGCATGTGAGATCATTATCAAGCGAGTCCACGTGCAGCGCACGCGGCCGCTACAAGTACCAGGACATGCTCTCCCAGGCCGCAGTCCTTCACCGACAAGTGCAGCTCATCAGCGTCATCAGCATTATGAACCGCAACTACTTTAATTACACATTTAGCTTTCAGGGACCCTTTAGCGAATTACACTACCCTACAAATGCCGACAAAAACTCGAGGCTCAAAGTAAAATATTAAAATTTGCATAAGTGCAGCAAAATAAATTGGAACTGACACAAAGAATTTTTGTATACTTATAATTTAGACATCGTTTAGAACGAGCTCCGAAAAGTATGCTGTGCCAAATATGATCTATTAAATTTATTATACCCTCAATATTTCCTCTAGATATATAGCTAAAATTTATATACATATATAATACCTTCTATAATTCTAAATATACTACATATAAATATATGTAATTATAAATATACATTATATTCATTAATTTCTGTTCAGATTAAGCTATTAAACTACCAGGACGATAGCATATAAATATTTAATAATTTAAAAAATTACACACAATTAAATAAGAGAAATATCGATTCATGCATTTTCTTTTAAATAAATAAATTTCTGATTAATAGAAAAGTTTTCGTTACCACATCATTGACTGCTAATGGTATAGTATTTCACTTGCAAACCTTGTTGCTTAGTGTATTTTCAGATTAATAACTGTAGCCAGCCGGCGGCATAAGAGCTTAAATGGGGTTGCGCCAGGTCGGGGGCGTGCCTCATGGCAATTGTAATGCAAAGCGTGCTTTTTAGTTTGAGCATGAGCATGTGTGTGTGTGTGTGTGGGTGTATAGGTCGAACGCTGTGCGCCGGCAGCGTATTGGAAAATTCAGTTTCAGTGCACGGCAATGATGACGAGACTCAAGTGCCGACCCGCAGGGCTATTGACAGAAATCAAAACGGGCCAGCTCAGCGCCGCTTTGGCTCAGTGGCTCAGCAGCAGCAGCAGCCGCCCAAATGGCAAACGAAGTTTTTTTTTTCTTTTTTGCCCGCCTGTCGTTTGTCGACTGTTGGTTGCCGGCTTATCACGGCATCAAAACAAATTCGTTTGAAATTAATGCGCAGATTTGCTTTCATTAGTTGGCTTGCCGGGCGCAAATGTAACTGTAAACAAACACAATGGCGATGGCAATGGCAATAGGAGAGAAACCACCAGCATTCACATCCACGACACGCTCTGAGCCGAGGCTAATCCCAAAGCAAAACTTTTGCCATTTACAAGGGCTGCTCCTGTTGCCTGCCCTCTCCTCCTACCGTCGTACCTTCCGAAAGCCCAACTTTCGGCAGCTCACGCAGTTGCCGCACCCGCCACGTGACCAATAACCGTCTCTCCCCCTGTCCACCCTGCACTGCACTGCACTGCGCCACCCCGCACCGCTCCGCACCGCACCGGATGTATTTTGAATCGCTTTTTGGGCAGTGTCATCGCTTTGCATTTGGAGTACTCCGGCTGCGTGTTCCTAATGTGACAGTTTAATTGCAGGTGAGACGCGGCAGACGCGTGGCCGTAGCTCCGAAAACTACGATGATGCAATTAGACAGGCAACGACTTTTCCATTGTCCTGCAATGACTTCTCAGCTGGGTGTGCGGGTACCAGTGCCAGTGCCCGTACCCGAGCCCCTGGCAGGGCTCGTCATGTGTTGTGCTCCGGCTGTGCAGTCTGGCATACAAAGTCGCCTTCTGCGCCAATCGAAGTGTCTATTGGACTATAATGAGCTTTCACTGCTTTAACAACTTTTATCGTTGGAAAGGAATTAATTTTAATAGCATTTTGTAATATTTTAAAAACTATTTTGGATATTAATTAATGAGATGATACAGTTTAATAATAAAAAATAAAAATATGAAAAAAAACTAACAAATAATTTTATTAAATATATATACATATATAATGACATCAGCTTATAAAATGTTTTTTTGCCTTCTTATTATGACATCTATTTTGGTACTAGGGAAGATTGTGATTATTATGATAAATTCAAATGAATTTAAATGATATTTCGATTATACAAATTCAATCCGTTTTCTGATAATGCAAAGTATACAGTTAAAATAAATAATTAAATAACTTTATGGTTATTAAGAAACTAAGTGTAATCCATAGATCGATCAAATTCCTTATATAAAGTATTTCAGTAAATAGAAGTGAGTTAGTAGATATTAAAAATCTAAATTTTATATGGATCATAATCACGTGAAAAGTATAACACGATCTCCTATTCAACAATTCCTTAAAGCTGCTGGGTACAGACAGACGCAGTGCCTCGATAAAAAATGTAGGCTGTAAACTAGATCAAAGGCGTTGCCTCGCTGTCAGGGTCTGTGGCTCAGGCCAAATTCTTAATTTAAACCCACCCACGAAATAAAAACAAAAAACAAAAACTTTCTCACATTACCTCACGGACCAATGGCAGTGGCAAAAGGACGAGGACGAGAACGGGGACGGGAATGAGTACGTGAACGGAATCGGTCTAAATGGACATCGTTTAATATTGATGGGCATTGTTAGAGCTCTTTATGATGAGAAAGCGCTGTAAAGGATGGATGGAGTTTTTGCCAGTGCTGCCTTTCGGCTTCAAGTGAATATTTAATTAAATTGTTTTCTAATAACCACGCGCAACTTTGTTGGGCTGCACGCGCCAGGACACGCGGCAATCGAGCCGACCAGCCAGGACACACCTTGTTGTGCCAACAACATTAGCAAGGGCGGTGCGCCTCGCTTTCGATGGCCCAAAAAGCCAGAGCCACCCCTTTCCCACAGCTCGGCCAGCTCAGGCAGCTCAGCCAACTCAGCTAGCTCGACTGGCTCGACCTGCTCGGAGTTCTCTGTCCTTTCATGTGCTTCTAATTTTCCAAATTACGCACCATCAATCATCGCAAGTTGCGACACGAGCTTGACGAGCGTCGATAGCGATTGCGATGGCGCTGTCGATGATGATGATGACGATGATTATGGTGTCGTTGCAAACTATGACCACCCAACCACCCAAAAATAGAACGACTGCCGCACCAATCGACAGCCAATCCCTGGGCGCTGGCACTTGAATCAAGCGACGCTGCGGCGGCCGCAAGTAAAAATTAAATTAAACTTCAAGTGGCCGCAATGTTGCGTGTGTGCTAAGGCAGCAGCGGCAGCAGCAGAGACAGCGGCAGCGGCAGCGGCAGGTCCTGGCTGCTGGCTGCTGGCAGAATGTGGCCTCATGCAGCTCAATTGTTGACTGTGGGAATCTGCTGTTGTTGTTGTTGCTGTTGCTGTTGCCTTTGCTTTTCCCATAATGCTTATTGTTGACGCTGTTGTTCTTCGTCTTGTTGTTCCTGTGGTCCAGCGCAATTAACGCTAATTGCGCTTAAGCATAAGCCGGACTTTTGACTTTTGCAACGTATTTTCAGCTACAGCTACGGCTTGTGTGCCGGACTTTCCCAGTTTCCGGTTTTCAATTTTCTTGCGCCTTAATCTGCGCCGTGTTTTCACATTGGCTTGACTCTTTGACAAAACATTTGTCTTGTAATAGTTTTACAAGCATAGCTTAGGCACCAGCATAATGTTAGGGAAGACGGAGGTGAGCGACTGTCTTAAGTCCTTAGCTAAACCAGGATGAAGGACTAACTCTAACCTCTTGAACAACTTTTTAGATGATTACGGATGACTAAATAAGCCCAAAAACAAATAAACAATTAAAATTAATGATATTCTAAGAAAGTGAATGAATGAATGATTAGTTAAAAGTTTCATGTAATATATTTATTCGAAAGAATTTATTTATTAAGTAGATTTTACTAATTTTGAATACATAAAAAAAGTCAATACCTATGAAACATATATAAATAAAATAATTTTTAAATATTCATATAAATATATGTATTTTATATATGTATATTATATAACCCGTAACGATCAATATTATATAGTTAAGAATACAGAAAGTTATCATACACATATAAAATATGATTGGTATTATTAATTGCTATTATTCAGTACGATTTTCAATCATATTCTGCTTCTTTAGTTGTTGTCCTAATAAAAATCGAGCTTAGGAATAAGTAGCCTAATACTAATTATAGCCATTTCATAAACATCATTATATATTTCAATGAAAAGCCAATACATCTTAGCGATTGAGAGAAAAAAAAATATACCCAGTTGCTTACATTTTTTTAGCTCATATCAAGCCCAATTTATAATAATAATGTTACTGTTCCTATTCGATGACAAGAAATTTAATCTGAATCCCACTTCAATAAATTAAATAGCTAAGGCTGAAGAGGCAAGGATGTGAGTCTTGACAATGCAGTGCAATTAAGAGCTCAATCAAAGTGACTGCGGCTGGCTCTCCCAAATTATATTTATGGAATTATTATTGATGTTTGGCATTGACCACCAATCAACCCAGTGCATGGCGACCCGGCTCTAATTCCAATGCCAAAGCCGATTCGAGCACCCCAAGCCAATGGCCATTTTCAATTTGGTTGAGTAGTTGCTCGGACATTTGGCTGACCAGTTTGATTGAAGCGCAGACAGAAAATGCTGGCAGGCAGCCATTATATTTAAGCTGCCTCCGATCGCTGCTAATACATGTATATATGTATGTATGTATGCATGGTTGTATAGGGTGCACCACCCCATCCTCCTGTCATACACAATAACGATTCCCACATACTTTATATGTATTATGTACATAGTTGATTTGCTTGCTCCTCGCTCACTTTTAGAACTTTACATACACACACACACTCACACTCCCACACACACATAGTTATAGGTATAGAGCATTTTCTATGCTCGAGTAGGACGGCCTCGGATTTCATTCCTGTGCCGAACTATGCGCCTTTCCCGAATCATCATCATTGATTTGCAATGCCCGAAATGTGTCTGTCTAATGATTGAGGTTTGTTGCTGTTGCTGTTGCTGTTGTGCTGTGCCTAACTGCCAAACATTCGGCCATAGTTGTGTATATCTATATATGCATGTGTGTGCATGAGTGTGTGTTTATGTATGTGTGTGTGTGTTTGCCATCGTTTTTGGAAATATTATATGCTCATACCTCCGTTTTCGAGTAAATTGTGTAAATATTTGCGCTCGTAAGTGGATTGGAGATGGATGAGTTTATCAACAGCATATTCGCCGTCGCAGCAATGCCATCTCCATCTCCATCCCTATACCCATCCCCTGCTCCTACTTCTGCCCCATCCCCATCCTCATCCCCATTCCAATCACCATCATATTCACATGCGTAGCCAGCTGACTGATTGCCTTTGCCTGCCGCTAGCAATCCGAAGTTTGACTCTCAGCTCTTTGCCAACTGCTGCATTCCAGACCTTGATAACTGTATTGGCTAACTTCTATTCCATCTGTTCGATTGGCAGCAATGGGTTTAGGGTTTCAATTCCTAAATGCACTTATCCAGGATTGTTTTAGAAACCAAGATATAAATTTACTCAATCTAGCAATATTGTATTATTTTGTTTTTCCTTTTTTTTTTTTAGAAAATTATATTTTATTTACATTTTTATTTTAATATACCTTCATTATTGCATAATAGGCTTGATTTTTAGCATAGCAAAATCAGTATAAGTAAAAGAGTCTTTCTAAGTCAATTATTGAAGAAAAAATAAAGAAATTCAACGAATTTTTGTTTACAAAATTACTTTTCTATTTACTTGTTATTTATCATGCAGAAATTGAAATCAATATGAATACAAATACAATTGCGCCCGAATTCCGAATTTCGCGGCATTACGAATTTCTAAATATCACCAAATTCATTTTATTCGAAATTTAATTCAACCTTAGTTAGCAAAGACACGCACCACACAAACATGGGAAGATATTAGGTTTTTGGTTCTGAAACAGACTATTACAGTTTGGGAACGGTTGACTGAGAACAGTTTTTGCGCATATGTCACCTCAAACTGTTAACGAAGTTTTGAACCACATGACTTTTTAACAACTGCCCTGACAAACATAACGCAGCATTGATACAATAACACTCAAACTATTTAGTTATTATGAGTCGGATTCCCAAACTGTTAGCGATGTTTCAAACCAGTTAACTATTGCGCAACTGCTCCACAACTGTTCGTTAAAAATTGAATTGAAAATTTAAAAAACAAGATGTTCTATAATAAATCGTATCCCAAGAGTTACTACAGAATTTCAAATTTTCACAAGTCATTTTAAGTTTGTCCACGTCGTATCAAATAAAATGCCGTTTTTCATATGTAAAATGTGTACTGCTTTACTGCAGATCTATTACCTGCGCACCGTGCTGAAGACACAGTTACAAGGGTTTAATTAAACTATCTAAAAGCTATCACAGGCAGAACAGTAATTACGCACTAGAGAACTTAACTACAACTATGCACGTACTTGTATAGATATGTATATGTATATAAGTGTGTGTCTATATATGCCGTGAGCAGCGTCTGGGCGCCATCTTCGTGCACAACATGCATTGAGGAACTTTAAAGTAACTAATCGCTGGTCAGGTTCGGCTTATCGACTTGGGTGATTGAGTGGCAGGTTGAGCTCCCACAGTTTCATGTTGTTGTCGAGCACTTCGTGGAACCAGCTCTGCTTCTGCGGATGATCCCTGAACACAACGTTCACTGCCTTCAGGTCCAGCTGCAGGATCGCATCGTTGCCCAGCAGGCTGTCCAGCGACCTCAGCAGCGTGCTGTTCCCATGCAACTTGAGCAGGGTCACATACTTGACCACGTAGTACTCGTATTGCAGCTTGCGGCGAGCCCAGCGCTCCACTGTGGCGTTGGCACTGGCCGAGCGTATCTGGCCGAGGTGCTCAGCGAACCACGGCGCAAAGTAGTTGTACAAGTCGAGTTTGGAGAGGCCGTTGAGGCCTTTGCTCTTGATGCGCTCCTTGATCATTTTGTAGTTCTTGCGACTGTACACGAACACCTGGTAGAGCGAGTTGCCAGTCGTGTAGGAGTTGACGTAGTGCGTGCCGAAGGACTCCATGAATCGCACAGCCGATGACACATTGCCCACCTGCACCTGTTGCACGCGCGCTTGCACTTCAGATTCCAGCGGCTGATTGACGGGTATCTCGGAATTCAGCTTGCCCGTCTCGCGGAAACGGACGACGCGAACCAGCACATAGGAGTAGTCGCCCACAATGAAGGACGTGTTGATGCCCAGCTTCTTGGCCGCATTATCTGGGAACCAGCCGCCCGTGAACGCCTCCCAGGGCTTGTCCAAACGCTCTATGGTAAAGTCACGGAAATACGCCTGGAACAGTTGGCGACGATTTTCGCAGAACTCCATGTGGAAGTCGCCATGGAAAATGCCAGGCGCCGTATACTCCTGGCTCTCTGACAGCTCACTCATATTCTGAAAAAGATAAAACACACATAAATATTTTAACATATAAGGAAATGTATATACTTAACATATATTTCCAAGAATTATCATACACTAATATTTATTAACCAAAATGCAAATTAATCTTCCATTCCGGAAATGCCAGCAAATATTATTAAAAATGCTGATGAATATTTTTTTCTTGGTTACTCTTCTTCTTCTATGAATTTAAGCATAAGTTTCTTGGAATGACATGGAATTTTATGTGGCCTAACTTCTTTGATATTGAAATCCATTTAACGAAAGAACTTGGAACTCTAACTCAAGAGACAAGCTGATAAACTTGAGGGTCAATAAAACAGAAAAAAAAAAAAAAGAATTCTTATTTCTTGTTTGAATCTAATCAAACTGAGCTCCAATAAATTACAAGTATAAAACCTTGAACAAATACTCACCTTATATATATTGCGCGTCGGCTCCTTAAATATCCAGCGCTCGCTTTCGGCACTGTCGTTCAAGGGTATCACGCGCATCGATATGCCCAGGTAGCCGTATCGTAGGAATATATTAATCGCTTTGCCAATGCGCAGCTGGGACTCGCGGCTTCCACTGGCCGCCAGCACGAGCAGCCCCAGGGTCAGCAGCCAGAGCCTGAAGAGGCCCCGCCGCGGGCTCAGGCTCGGGCTCATCGCACAGCTGTTTCTCGGTCGGCATGCAACGGGGACTGCAAGTGTAGAGAGACGTAAGCGGGTCAATTGAAAGTAGTTTTTGTATCACTCATAACTTAGCGCTTACTAACTAGTTTGTGGTCGTTAATACATATACTATTTGTTTTTCTACTGAAATGTATCGTCCACAGACGACGATAATTTATGCGCACTGACTCTGTCCGGCAGCTTCTTCTGAGCTTCGAGCTCTAATTGGCCGTGAACCGGTAACTGAGTTGAACTTGAACCGAGGCAAGGTGAGGCCTGCAGCTACTAGATGAGCCACTTAAGTGGCTGTCGCTGCAATTAGCCACGAAACACACAGCGCTATAGAGATGTACAAATTGGATCAGCCAGCGATCGTGTTTCTTGTCGCTGTCTCTCTCTCTCTCTCTCTCTCTCTCTCTCCTTAAATGCAAATTATTTCCTCAAGATGATTTTTTATACACTTCGTAAGATTTTATAACAATTTGGTGCACCACTTTAAACCGGTTGTATGTTTGTCGATCTCTTGTCTGGGACGAGGAAGCCGCACAACAACAACTGCAACAACAACAACATCAACAACCACAACAACTTCAAAAACTGGCACAGCTTAGCCAAAGCCAAATCGGAAAATGCCAACAATATTGCAACTTGTTGCGCAAACTCGTCAAAAGCAGCTTAGAATTACCGACGTTATCAATAGCAGCAGCAACAACAACAGCAGCAGCAGCAGAAGCAACAGTGGCTGTGGCAGTGGCAACAACAACCACAACAAGCTCAGCAGACGTGTTGAACCGGTCAAAATAAAAAGGTTAGCCATAACACTCGGTGTCGGTATCGGGTGTTAGCCATGTCTAAATGAGTCACACCTGAGCGCGCTGAGGCGCAACATTTGCCAAGCGACCGACAAAGATGACGGTCAAAATGTGAGCTTTGTTAGCGAACCGTAAACTGTAGGGGACAACACACTCTCTGCAGTCGACGGTTGCACCTGTGCACCTGCAGCCGCAGGCAGCCAACACGAACACAGAAATACCCTAACTCCACCAGCACACGCCATTAAAGGCAAAGTTCTCAACTGACAGAGATTTCTGATCAGACATCGGAGAAACTCGAATCGATCATTAGCAAAGCAAATACGTTAACTAGAAAAAAATTAATATACAGATTGATGTTGTTGTTTTAGTAACATTACCTAACTAGTATTCTTTACTTGTATAAATTGTATAAATTCATCAGCATTTTTAATATGATTACAAAACAAATGCGAAGTTCAGCATGGCCTCGCTGCCATCTGTATAGATAAAACCGCAATTACGACAACTACTAAAAATATGTGTACAATGTGCCATTTAATTGCACCAAATCGTAATGTCATTGGGCGTGTTTATCGTTTGATCTATTAGAACTCCATGCGTTGGGTTTAATGACACGATTTCTAATTTTATTTTGGTCTAATTTTGTATAAACTGGAACTGAAATCAGCTACGGCAGAACGACTTCATTACCAACATTTTAAACAAAAATATGTAGGAAGATCCCAATTGCAGATCGCCAAATATATATAAAGAGTTTGTAACTGAGCTATACAAACAAAATAAAATAAAAAATAAATGACTAAAAAAAAATAATTTGAGTAAATAAAAATAAAAATAAAAATGATTAATGAACATCGAGATTAGAAATCTGTATTATGTAATTATAATTATAATTTCATGAAGGACTATACCTAATACAGATTACTAAACACATTTGAACTTGTATCTAATTATATTGAAGATTATAATGTAAAAAAAACCAAGTAATTATTATTAAAAACTAATATAACAACAAAAATATAATTGAGATTAGAACTCTAAACGGCATAATATATACATATGTACAATTTCATATATACTAAGTTGAAGGATTGGAACATTTAAAATAGTAGAATTCGAGAATTAGAGATTATATTGCTTGCTCGATAGTGTGGATATATTATTCTGTGTATGTCAAAGTAAAGGGCTACAGCCAATGCAAATCTCGAAACCACTATCACTAGAAATATAGTTCTGCGAATCGAAAACTTCATCTTTATCATTTTGAATAACTTTCCATTATTGTCTTAGTCCATAGTTTGAGTTTGAATTCTTATAATTACAATGTCAATCAATAATTATATTAATCGCTTAGGTAAATATTTTTAAATAAATGTTAAGTTAGATCTTGAACCGGTTTCCATGAAACGATTTCGTTGCTAATTTCTTACTAATATGTGAGATGCTTAAATGAGGTTATAAAGATGATTGATTTGTGTAAATATTTGTTTACTCCTCAGCCCGCATTGACGCACGTATTGCTTGGATCTAACGATGCCTGACTGCCCCTAACGTAGACTTGTCTCTTTTCTTTGGTGACACTGTATCGATTACCGACACTCGTTGGCCATTGTGAAGAGCTTAAGAGTCAACAGCATTGCGAATTCGCAGTCTTCATCACGTTTGTATTTATGATATAATGATATTTTGGGTATGGGTATGCTATGGTAGGCATACAAAGGCAGCATGCGCATAACCTTGTGCAAAATGACCAAAAAGCCATACCGAGACCGAGACCGAAACCGAAATCGAAAACCAAAAGACGGACACTCACAGATGCGGCGGAGGCGGGACGCAGTCGCTCGAATGAATCAAAAATTCAATGCGCGCACACAATGTTGACGATTGCGTCCGACTCCGACGTTTGACGACTCTGCCGCCGAGGCAGTTAACCAGATCGGCGAGACGGAGTCATCAGCCAACAGCGAGTCAGCCGCTCAATTGAAGATTCTTTATGTGCGGCATTTATGGGGTCTTTTGTGGCCATGTCTGCACTGGCAGAGGGTAGCGGGACGAGGAGGAGGCGATCGCACGAAGGGCACGCATAAGGTCTGCAGTTTATAGTTATATATATGCGCGTGTGTGTGTGTGTATGTTTGTATGTTTAGCCTACGTATTTACACATATTTAAACACATCTCAGTTTCCTTGAGAAGCGTTTAACATACATAATGTGAGCTTAGATCATATGCTGTTGTTTTCGACTTTGTTCAATTCCATTTTTGACTGCACACAAGAATACACGAAACAGAATAAGACAGCCGAAGCTCCTCCACAAACACACACAAAGAGATGATATGTAGTCGTACTCGTATTTCGATAAGCTTTGACACGCACTCAGCGAGCTGAGAGATTTTGACTTAGACTTTTGTACACACATATGTAGCTGGAGCACACGGAGGCAACTGGAGCCGATTGGCCGGTCGACAGCGACGACAGCGACGACGACTTGTTTGCTACTGGTTTGCCTTATCGCACGGCTAACTGACAGCAGGGGCCAATGCACAAGGCGCGTTTGCCATCGTTAAATACTCATATAAGCATTCTGTACATAAATACGGCTGATGTTAAAGGTCAGCCCAGAGCGCGATCATAATTCTGAAGGCAACGCAACAGATTCTAAAAAAAACGTACGGCCAAAGGCGCCGCAACTGATCTTTCCGGAATTTGATAAGACGGTCGCCTTTATAGACAAATTTCAATTAATCTTAAGTCGAGTACTTTTTTTTTTAATAGTTGTTATATTTGCGCGCACTGTTTTTTTTTTTTTTTTTTAGGTTTCAGCAATAGCACACTTAAATTCCGGCTACCCACACAGTGCGAGAGAGGGAGAGAGGGAAACACGACTACATCAGAGGCGCACTCACTCAGCCACACATACACACACATGCACGTGCCTTCCAATTGCAATTAAAAAGCCGGAATCGATTCTCCAAGCAAGCACTTACGAGTACACCTCGAAAACGAGCTGTGTCAACGGACACAACCTCAACCGCGCAGACTCGAAGCAAAACTGAAACTGGCTGCCGGGCTGCTCAGCCAGCCAGCCAGCAGCCAGCAGTCACCAGTCTACCAGCAAGTCAACCAGCCAGCCAGCCAGTCAGTCAGCAGCTACCAAAACTCGATCGCTTCAGAGAGAATAAGCTGAGCAGCGACGCTCCAGCGCACAGTGGTCTAGAATCGTTAACCATGCAAAGATTTCAATTAGTATCACATTGGCATAGAATTTTTTATTTAGTAGAAAATAGGCAAACTAGAAGCCTTCTGGAAACTGAACTGTGAAATATTTCAAATAATAAATTATTTAGTGCATTTCTAAATAATACATTTTAAGCCTAACATATACTTATATTTAAACATTCTTTAGTTTATTCTCTTTCACGTTTTTTTTTTTTTTAAGTTTTTTATAGTTTAAGTTTCAATATTTTTTATATAAATAATTTTATTATTTAATAATTTATTCAATATTTATTTGTATGTTAACTATAAATTGAAAAATTTCTTTAAACTATATTTTATTTCAATATTGCAATTTACCTTCATTTTATTAATCATAACTAATAAATATTTAATTTGAAATAAAAATAACTATATTTTACTTTATTTGGACCACTGTGCTGCAGCTGCAGTTCAATGACTGTCGGGCAGATGTTCTGGTCGCCTGACTGCCCCTGCCCCTGCCCCTGCTCTAGCCCTTCTCGCGCAGTGGGGCGCAAAAACAGTAATAGCACATGACATAAATGTCCAAATGTCTGCATTGACTATGAATGCATACATATTATTTATGTATGTATGTATGTATATATATGTGTATCTATGGAGTGGTGCTGGTGCTCCCCCACAGCTTTTCCGCTTATGAATGTTTCCGATCACGTCTGCCGCTTCCACATTGGCATACCAAACCGCTCGAGACCTGGGAACTGCGAACCTCGAACTGGGACCTGAGTCGTGGCTTGACCAACACGCGTTCGTCGCCGTTGTCGTAAAGCATATGGAACTGATTGCAGTTTAGTTTATACAAAAAATTGAGCAATACTTCAATAGAATTGTGAAGCAATTGCTGAAATTGAACACTTTTTGCCAGTCTGCTACCCGGTCAACACACTCCAGTTTAAATTCAAAAAAAAAAAAAAAAAAAAAAAAAAAAACCAAATCCGAAAAAAACGAAAGTATCAAATTCGCATTGCCTTGAAAAATATGCACAGCAATTTGACCTAAATTAAGAGCTGTTTTGACAAGCTGACGCAATTTGAAGTTTTCCAAATTTCTCAAATAGAAACTTCACGGACTAACAACCGGACTTCAGTTGTCACGATCTTCGGTGCATTTCACTGAATTCAGCTGGTTAACTTCTTAGAAGAACTGGGTGTTCTTTTTATTCCATTTGGCCATTTCCGAAAGAAAATCAGCATTAAAATTGGTTGACTTTCTGAATTATATGTACGTGCATACATATGTATGTATTTACATACAGACGACACTCAGTACAACATACAGATTTTTTTTTTTTTGCTTCAATGTAATTCTCTTTTTACATATGTACATACAGAAATATATATATCTAAATATATGCACTCTTATTGAAGACTCAAGATATATTAAAAATTCGTTTTTAGTGTTTATTTCATTTTTTTTTGTTTTTATTAATTTTTAATTCGCATTCCATTTTCGTTTCAATTTTTATTTACTTTTTTATCCCACGTTTAAACTATGTATATATAATGTAATTTTCATCATTTATTTTAAATGATATTTACTAACGTCTCAACTATTTGCACATATCGATCTTATTTCATTAATATTTTAATAACAATTCACTCAAATAGCTCAAATAGTGTCAATCCTTTTACATACATACATTTATATTGACATTGGGGATCATAAGTATCAATATTATCCTTATGAATGCATCATTATCCTTTCATTGCCATTTATTTGTCAACTCAGGAAATTAGAGAAAAATTCTAATTCACTCGGGTTGTATGTTTCTGGTATCGATATCCATTCCATACCAATTCATCATTCATTTACGCAATATCAACAATACATTTTTACTTAAATTTAAGGTGAAATTATTCTTAATATATCGCTACAATTTGCTCGCATTTGCTATGAAAAAAAATATACATATATATATATATTAATAAATAAATCATCATAATAATGGAAAACAAAAACAATGTTATAGTTATACACTTCTAGCCGGAAAGGGGCCCCGTTTCTAACATCATACATATTACCCAATTATCGTAAAATATAAGATTTTGATTTGAGCATTGGTGCCGTGAGACACCCAGCCAACTGGGGCTGCAAAATATACATACAATACATACATTGTCTAGGTATTTAGGTATAAGTACTACTTAGTTAATTTGGCCACTCGGCTGCGTTAGTCGTGGGTAGTAGGTAGTTATGTTTTCGTTCTTGGGTAGGTTCTTCTGATTCAGATCCATTGGGAATACATCTATGATTTGCATTGCCTCTCTGGCTGCCTGCCTGCCTGCTCTCTGGTCTCTTCTCTCTTTTCTCTGCTCTTCCATCTCTGATCTCTGCCTGTCGTCAGCTGTAACACTCGCAACGTAAAATGAATAGACAAGCACTTTGCATATTTAGTATATGCGTAAATTGTTCAACCATCTTGAAACCATAGAATTATTCATGTAGTTCTTGTGGGTAGCTGCATATATTAACTATTGGGTGGTTTTAATGGAGGCTAGTGGTTCTCTCAAAATAAGCTCCGGCTCAAATGGGAAGGGTATTAAAATGGATTGAATAGCTGATTGCTGCCAAACGTGCTGCATGATTACAAATTGAAACGTTTTGCTTTGATATTAATTTTTTTAGCTTTACGTTTTTGTTTCTTTTCTTTTCATTTCATTTTTTTTTTTTTTTTTTTTTAGTTTTTTTTATTTTTAGTTTTGGTTTTATTCTATACGTAAGACTTAAAGTGTTCGCATTTCGCTTGCCCAATATGTTGTTGTTCTGTTTGTGTTGGCACTATAATTTTGGCCTAAAGTAAGAGTGTTCCGCGTAGCTTAGAAATCTATTTGCAGGTTACCCTGAGACGCTTAGCTTTCTATCAGTTGCTGCACACGCATACATGTGCACTTATGACTCTTTGAATTGCGTGCGATCTTCAGCTAGCGCCTAGACTCTGCATTGATTCTTAAAGTTTTGGTTAACTTACAAAGTAGCTCGACATTGCAACGTATTCACGAGTCACGATTTATCATTCTTCGTATTTATTTATCGTATTTTTGTGTTCTTAGATTGAAAAAAAGAGAATCAAACTTTACTTGAATAATAATAATAAAAACGAGTGAGTTTAAGTTTTCGACTCTATAAAAGCAGGTGCCCTCAGCAATCCTGTAAAAAACGGATGAACTCGATTCCTGCTCCTGTAATTGGATTTCGTAATTTCTACACGATTTCTTTGTTGTATACACAATACATTAGCATTAAAAACTTAAAGCTGCGACGCTATCGGGTGGTTATTTTTTTAAATCTTTTTCTCATTTTTTTTGTCGATTTTAATTTTAGTTTGTTTGGATTGTGGGCACATTGATTTGGTTCACTTGATTAAGCTGTCTGTTATTGCTTATTGGCTGTGGGTTAAAAGGAAGCGCTCGCTATATTAATCTTATTCAACTTGTCTGATTTTCAATGTATCCAACCTGAGTTTGAGTTGCTCAAAAATATATATGTGTATATTTTATTATATATACGTGTTTACGTGTTTCTATTTCGGTGCGTTGACCTGCACCCTCTTTACTAAATAGTGGTTCAAAATGTATTACATTTATCATTTCTTGACGATTTTGTATATTTTATTACTTGCTGTTACTATATTTTTTTTTTGTTGTTTTCATTAGTGTTTGTATTTGTCTGTGTGTATCTGTGTGTGTGTGTATGTGTTGGTTTTCGTGCTCACTCTATGTTTTAATTTGCCATTGTTTAATTAATTGTCGTTTATAATAATAACGCTGTGGCAATTAATTAATTCTCTTATATTGTTTGATTGCATTTTCATCATCTCTTTAATTCTTAATTAAATTAATTCAACTTCAACAATTTTGTTCGCAAATGCGTTTTTTTTTTTCAGTTTTGCTTTGTGTATGTAAGTGTAATCATTTTCACGAATTTTTTTTTTATTTTTATTTATTTTGTTTTACTGTATTTCTAATTTTTTTTCTTTTATTGCATTTAAAACCGTGCACATTTTGTTTTGTTAAATTTATTAAATGTTTGTATTTGTATTACATTTTCTTTTTAGTTTTATTACGTGTATTTAATTGTTTTTAATTTGTTTGAAACACTTGAAATTGCTCACATCATACTAAACTTTATATACCCCTTCTCTTTGCGGTTGCTCATATGGCTCGTCCTGTTTATTACCTCTGTTCTATGTTAGTTAAATTTAATTACGTAGTTTGCTATAATTTACTAACTCGTTTTACGCTCGCTTTTCAAAAGACTTTCTATCGTAGTTGCAAATAGAACTGCAAACATCATACATTTTGCGTCTGCTGTTTGTTGTAGTGCTTTTGTTGCTGTTCAAGTTAACTTAATAACTAACCACTGCAAAAATTACATAAGCGTTTAATGCTGTCTGGCGAATGAATACTTAACAAAATACTGGGTAAAACAATAACACAAATAAACAATAAACAAGCCGCACTGCGTTACTTGATGGAATGGCAAACAATATAATATTCAACTTAGACTAAAAACATCAAATATAAACAATAAGTATAACAGACATTACAATTTAAATACGGTTCCATTTTTGTTTTCGATTTTACAATTTGTTTTTGTGTTCCGACTGCAGTTCCCATAATACCCAACTTTTTGTATATATATGTATAAATATATATATATATATATATTTGTGTGTAATGTTAGCGGACGCCAGGCGTCTGTCGCCTTCATTATGTGTGAGTGTGTGTAGATGTATGTTTGTTGTGTTGCATTTGTGCCTTTTAATACTTTAATGGTATCTGTATTTGTCCTCAGTATAGCGCCACGTTGGACGCCTGTGTGTATGCATCCCACTCACAATCGCAGCCATCGAGACAGTCGGGACATTCCAGCTCACTGTCTTGTCAGTAGAGCCAAGACACGGGCACCCATTGGGGTGTAGTGTGCACCCGATCAATGGCCGATTCCAGCGTAGCAATCGTCTCGCTAATGTCGTTGTTCACAATGGTCAAGTCAAAGAAATGCCCATACAGTTGACGCAGCATATCCGATTCCTTAGCCAAACGCTCTAAGCTACCATCGTACTGCAATTACAAAGAATTACGTCAACTACGCCAAAGGTCAGTGGGTGCAACTCAAATCTTACATCTGCAATGTTCTGCAGCGACGGTGCCGCAATAAACACCACATATGGCGTGAACTCAGCAGTGCGAAGTATTTTAAGCGCCTGCGGCTCCACGTCTAGTATGGCCATTTTGCCTTCGGTATGTATGCGTCGAATGGTGTCCAACTTGGTGCCATACATGGCGTCCTCATGAGTGCCTGTTTATACACAATTTCGATTTAATACATTCTCTGAATAGGCATGTCTAATTTCAGATGATATGCGTACCATATTCTAAGTACTCGTTGGCACCAATGTCGGCCATCATTTCGTCATGTGAAACAAAGTAATAGCTGCGTCCGTTTTCCTCCTCGGGCTTAGCAGGTCTCGTTGTATCTATGAATAGAAATAGAATGTTATCAATCAAGCACTCGGAATGGATTCAACTAGTTGACTTACGTGGTATGGGATAAGCGTACTTGTCGGGATACTTTGATATTAATGTATTTTTAATATGCCGCCTACCCACGCCATGTGCGCCTAATAGCACCAAAGTCTTGCGCTGAAAGTTCGGATCACCAACTAAATCGAGAGCATTTCATATTATTACATCTTCTAGTTGCATGACATCCCAATTATTTCATACCTGGCACTTTGACAACCTCTTCGTATGTGACCACATCGAGCGTATCGAATATGGCGTTGTGTTTGGCCAAGTACTTGTCTCGACATTGCTTCTTCTTGCGCCCGAATATGGAACAGTTCACTGTGGGTTACATAAAGCGATACATTTAGAAGCAGTTGGGCATAGGCAAATAGCTCATTTATTATCTTAAAACATGCATTAGAAATGCGCTCTTAAATGCTGTAAGTGTAACATAAGTTCAAACGAGCTTTAAATGTTAATCGTATTCATTTAGAATTTATTTAAAATATCCTCACTTTAAACAGTACTTTGTAAAATACCAAGGATCATGCATTCGTTTAGGTTGATGATATTAAATATTGGTATATCGGCTTTTGTGGAAATAAAATGTTCGTGTTATTGAAGCGCATCTATGTATGAGTAAATTCGTATGAAATGTCAAAGCTGCATCTGGAAACTGCATGAGAAATGATTAATTAATAGCATTGAACAATGACTATAATTATTGGTGCTCTTGATGAAATGCTGCTGTAAGTTTGTAGCCTTGCAGAGGTAATACTGCTCCATTATTTATTTACCGTTCGAAAAAATATTTATTAACGAAATTGTATTTAATTTAATGTCGAATTTGCATATCTGTATAACCGAAAGGAAATTATTTTAATGAAACAATCGAGAAAAATGGTTAATTGAAATTTAAATATAGGTAGCATAAAAAATATATATATTCACAATTAATTTACTATTAATTGAATTAAAACGAAATCAACGAGAGCAAACAAGCACACTTTATGCATATAAATATTTCCTCTGCATGGGTAATCGGAGAACCGATAATGAGTATATATGACTTAAGGATACTTTTCTAAGGTATCGGGTGTGGGTGTGCCGTTTCAAATGAACTTTGCTACGTTTGGTGACGTGAAAGTAATTCGAGTAAACATAAAACTATAGAAAAGAAAACGTTAAGAGTTCTGTTGTTGTTCAAATAGTTTTTAACTTGGGTCTTAGGAGTATTAGCTACCTGCTGATCCATCACACCCATCTGCGTGAGCGGAACATCCAGCACCCGGCTCTCCTGCACAACATTGTTATACATTTATATTTATATATAGAATATGTGTGATTGACGATTTCACGAAATTGAATATATATTATATGTACTTGTTACCTATAGATAGGCTTGTGTCTTAAAATGAAACTCTCAATCTAAGAGTAGGCCCTTTACCGTTACCATTATGTTTTTCTTTATTTTTTATGTCGACGAAATTTAGGGAACTTTTGAAACTACTTTTTTGTCATGCAATTCTCTGTAAAAATTTCTGTTGTAATGCTCGGGTTTGTATTCATGTGTGTATGTACGGTAAAGAGTGAGTGGGTGTGGGTGTGTGGACATGTGTACTAGTGTTGGCTGGGCGCTGCCTGTTGCAGAATGGTTTTTGGTTAACTACGAATTCATCACACGCTTTCCAATATAATTGAATTATAAAGCATACGATTATATTTAGCATCCAATTACACATATAAATAGTACACAGATATTTCGTTTACATGTATTTATGGAAATGTAAAGTAGCCACTTGATATATGCACTTACCCTGCTCCTGCTTGGTCTTATCAACGGTCTGACAAGCAATGCGCCATTCCTGTAGCTCTGGTGATGGTATCAGACCCGCCGAACCGCCCACCGTATCAATTCTCGCCTGCCACCAATGATGATCGTCCTTGCTGATGATCTAAGCAGAATGAAGTGGTCGGTCATTAGTGCCAAATGCCAGAGGTTTCAGTGAGGCTTCCAAATGGACCTACCTGCAGTATGTCGCCTACTTGGAATGCAATGCCTGCCTGGGCACACGGTATAAGCTCATCATCCAGCGGATTATAATCGAACTGTGCACGAACGAAAATCTGCACAAAAAAACAAAAACCCAACAAAAACCTTTTAGTATATGGCTTTGCAGTCATAGATCCCTAATGCGTCTGTCGGACTGATGCCCGCATACACAGCTACCCATTAGCGGGGAGTTTGGTTTCGTTCAAATCTGCATGCAATAGACAATGGCATCAGGACAAGCAAAATCCATTCGATTGCTATTGCGAGTGCTGATGCTGATGTTACTGTAGCTATGTTTATTAAGTCAAATTTCAGATTGGCTTTAAGTCTAGATAGATGTAGGCATTGGCATGATATGGATGCATGTGTCTGTTTCATGCTTTACATGTTAATTTGTCTGAATGTGATACTTACAAGCACTGGAGCAGGTCTTATCCTGAAAAGCTGCATGTGTGTTAGTGGGGAGGGGTGAAGAGCGAGTAGGAGTCATGTTAATGTTCAACAGTATAATTACATAATTGATTTGCATTGATGAATTTCAAAGTAATTTCATATTACACGAATCATTCGTGTGTTTCATGATTCAAAATGAATAATAAGAATTAAATTTCATTCCAAATTGCAAAACCGAACTTTACTACTAAAATTTCACAAAGCAAATTGTTTATTTCTCTTCCTTCTCCAATTTCAAATTCGCATAAAATGTAACTAAATGCACAAAGGATTATATAACGAACGTTATCAGGAATATTACAATTTAATTGTTTTCATGTCATGGCTGTATATACATTTGTAACAATGTTGTTTGCTTATACAAAACTTTATGAATTTCCGAAACTTTCGCTCTGTTCAATCTGAGAATACAACTTTGGGTAAAAGTTTAGGCATTCAAGCTTATTTTAAAGCTAAATTTGATTGACAAACGTCATTCACGACGACAAAAAAAAAAAGCATTGACCTAAATCTCATTTAATTAAAAAAACTTTAATAAATAATAAAACTAAATGAAATGACCGCAGTTTGTATTTTATGATGGTTTGTAATCGAGTTGAGTTTTTGCCTGTCAAATTAGTTATTCTGGCTCGAGGCCACACAGTTTATATGTAAATAAAAGCATGAAACCTATTCTATTCTATGGAAAATGCAGCTTATAACGCAAAATGTTGTTCTGATGAATACTTAAATTGTTGAAACGGTTTAACAGTGAGTTGTAGTTAGATCAAAATGATTTAATTTAAAGGGCGCAACGTGGGCTGTTCGTTAACATCACAAAATATACAAATAGAACTTAAGAGAACTTACCTCACAGGGTGGTGGTGCGCTACGGTAAGAAGGAACTATTTTAAAGGTAACCGAACCGCGTGCCTCGCGCTGCGCAAAAGAGAAAAACCCACTTGATGAACAATATTTTGCCTGGAAGGGAACACACGGCTTACCAGCATTCGTTGCAATTGACCCACTGACTGATGCTGCACCGGCTGACCGTTGATCTCTCGTATCTCGTCGCCCACGTGCAGTGTGGCCTGTCTGTGTATCATGCCGCCGTGCATGATGCGCGCCACAATGCAGCGTCCGTCCTCTGTCATTTTAAGCGTGATGCCCTGCGGTGGCGAATGGCAAAGGGATTTCAGCGACATCGGCTAATTGTGGTGACAATTTGACTTACCATGGGCTCGTCGGTGTTCTTTTGGAACTGCACCAGGCGTACGCGTGTCACATGCTGCAGTTCGCCGCCCTCAACGTTGTCCAGCTCGTCGCCATTGAGGAAGGGCACCATTGGCGGTGGAGTGACGCGCAGCGCCTCCTCGCCGTACACGTCCCGGGCAACAACATCGTGGGTATGCAGCAAAGCCTATCGAGCAACGGCAAAAAAGGATGCTTTGTTAAATTTTTGTTTGCGAGCTCTGGGCTTTGGCCGAGGGAAGACGATTGAAGGCGACACTCAAAATTATGGCCCGCAATTAAGCTGCCAGTTATTATGCGGCTAAGAGCCATTACAAAGCCACTTTCAGTGGAAATTAAATTTCCGATTTGCTATGCCTGTCTCATATATCATAACCCAAGCAGACAAACCAGGGGTTCAAGCCCCGTCGAACGCCCACACAACTTGTTTACAACATTAACTGGCAACATTTGTTGCCAAGAAAAAAAGAAACAGCGAGCCGCCCATTTTCGAAATTCCGTTGAGCAGTGACTGAGGCACGCACATGAACCCCATGAACCCCATGAACTCGAGCCGGAGCACGAATACGTATCCAATCCCAAACCAAGGGGCTTACCAGCTCAGTCCTGCCCAAAAATAACAGCAACGGGAATCACAAAAATTTATTACCACCCCCAAGTGCAGCAGCCTCTGCCATGGGCTCAGTCTATGAGAGCAACGGCTTGACTTTATACAATTTCGTTTTTAATAAATTATGTTTAATAACACTTTGAATATGCTGCGAAATTAATTTGTGCGGCGTCCTCGACAAACCGCAAGATAGCAAGACGAGGCCAACCAAAGCAGAGAATTCGTAATACCCTCACACACACACACACACACACACACGCACGCATTTGAAAGCATACGCATTGGCAGGACCTCAACTGGGCGAGCGACTGGGTCATAAAAAAAGGATTTTACTGCCTGCCCATGCTGCGTGGCACGCATGTCGCACACCTACTCAAAGGAACGTATACACACAGACACACACTTTGATATGTACTTATACATATGCTAAGTATAGCTAGGCCATGTCAGCGCTTTGGTGGGTGGCTCCATAAAAAAAGCAATTTTCAACGTTGATGATTACTCAATGCCAAAAACACACAAACAGCCACTGACTGGCACACACACACACACACACACAGAGAGGGATACACACATAGAGAGGGAGAGAGAGAGAGCAGACACATATTAAAGGCACGTACATGCAGCGCTCTCGCTCGCACGCACCCACAGATGCAGGATTCATTTCCGACACAGACGCCGCTTCAGAATTACAGAGGGAACCGCAGTTGCTTTTTAGTTGGTCTGTCACTAGTTTTGTTGCTTTTGTATTTGTTGACGGCGATGGAAATATTCCTCGTCGCTCACTTTTAGGCGCTGCGATGCTTAAAAGTAAATTGGCTTTTTACTGCTACTCTCCATTCGCCGCACTGCCCCACTGGCCCGGCCTTGCCTCTTCCTTTGGGCCACGATATTGCTTCGTTGAGTACTTTTGCAAAGTTTAAGCTCCTTTCACATTTTCCCATTTTCACCGCCACTCTCGCTGTCGCTGCGCTGTCGCTGTCACTGTCAGTGTCACAGTTCCAGAATTACTGGCAAAATCAAAATCAAAATCGCCATCGCTTGGCATTCACGTCGGCCAAACATCCGCAATGCCGAATGCATAAATATTTCAAAGTGCTTTTAGCCTACTGTGATTTGTTGCCACCATCAAAACATTACATTATTTAGGCATGTAGTTGCTGCATATGCTGGCCGTCGATAGATTGATTGAGTTTCTAGATTTTCTGGTCAATTCAATTCAATTTATTGCTAAATAATCCGCTTGCAAACGAAAAGAAATGCCTCTAATGCAATGCTTTCTTTGCTTGCCCTTTTTCTACTAGATAAATAAAATGTATCCAAACAGATAAGAGTTCTTTGTGGCAAAACAGAAAATAATAAAGTAAAATATTACGGAATATTATAGTTTGATATTCCATTAAGCAAATGCATGATTCACATCGTTTTAATACTTTTACGAGAAAAGTCTCTGCTGCTCTCCATAGAACACACATTAACTTTAAATGTGAAATTCTTATTAAAGTAATTTTTTGATCGTTAACGAGAAATGTTGCCCATTACTTAATTACTATAACTGTTGGAAATTCTGGTACTTTTTTACATTTAATATGACATTACAACAAAATAATAAAACATTTCGCACTTTGCGGAAATACATTTTTCATTTTAATACTTTAAGCTACTTTACGTTCTCTGCTTGAAGTTCTGCAACTTACATTTCCACCAGAAACAGACAGATTTTTGCTACACAGCAATTTTGAAAAGTTGAATTTGGCTTAATTTTGGTTTAATTAATGCGTTGAAAATGTTTCTAAATGACCAGTGATTATTTTGAGTTTCTGATTAAGACAATGCTGCGTGGGAGAACTTTTCTATCCAATTACCAAAATTTAGCTCAGTTGACGGCAAAATAAAATAAACTTCATCGAGCTTAGTCGCTTTGGCTTAAACGAGCTAAGCACACTGCCTATTCGTTAGCCATCCATTGCGGAAAATTCGACAAAATAAATGGTTAATACAATTTCCGAAAATGAAATTACGTACTTGGAATAAAATTTGCTGAACTTCGCAACTATTTAAATATGGCAGCAGGCTCAGGAAGCAAGCACTGGCTCGTTGTGGGGGCCTTCATGTAAATGGGTGTGGCTGTGTCTGTGGAAACTGTAGTTGTTGTTGCTGTTGCTACTACTGGCTGACTGGCTGGCTGCCTGGATGGCTGCTGCCCGGTTGACTGTGCAACCGCTGGAAGTAAGTGGTAAACAACGTAATCTGATTTCAGTTAAGGCTTGCCTCCCGGCACGCCCACTGGACAAGCGACAGCCCATAGTTAACACCAAGTTGTTGGACCAATAAAACGGTAAATTTAATAAACGCTTGACAGGCGAAAAGTTAAGCAGTTTGGTTTAATGCCTCATTAGTCGTCGCCAGTGCCCCGACACTGAATCTGAATCCTTGAGGTTGCGACATTGATAGCCAAGGCAAGCATCAGCAACAAAGTTTTGGGCACAGCTAGCACCCACACCCACACCCACACAACCACACATACACACGCGCCCTCGACCGCACATAAACATACACACCCACACATAAACACTCACATATACCTATGCACATACATATATACACACACTCACGCCGCTAATCCGTGTATACGTAACCCGCAGCTGACTTTGATTTCCATGATTAATACTTAAGTGCTTGTTAAAGTTTTACCAACACATACTCGGTCAGCAGCTGATGCCCAACCAGCCATAGGCCCTGCCCCACCCTGCCCTGCCCAGCCCAGCTGCCCAACGAGGCGCACAATATGCAGATGTTAGCTTACTCTATGCCCGCCTGATCCTAAACAATCGTTGACTTCGCATTTGCCTGTTTGCATGCCCCCAGTGCATGTGTGTGTGTATGCGCGTATTAAGTAGAATATTTGCTGAGGCTGCAGCAAAAACAAAACCCAACTCAGCTTAAGACACTGTCTAACAGGTTTGGGCATTAGTTTGGCATGCTTTCACTTAACAAAATAAAAGGTTATCTTAATTGAAAATTCTGGTCGAAAATAATCGATTCTTTAATTAGCTAACATCGAAAAGATTAAAGATGTTAAAGAATATAATTGAAGTAATAAATAGATAATGGTTGAAGGAAAGCATTTGGTACAAATTTAGTCAATATTTAAGGCAATTAGATTTACCAGACATAAGAGGACCATAAAAATAGTAAATAAATAAAAATAAAACTATAATGATCTTTAATCAACATTTTTCCTGTTTTTATTTAAAAAAAAAATTTAATGGAATAGTAAAATGATAAAACAAACGAAACATATATTGTATGATATTTCACTTCTATGCCAAACATCAATATGATACCTTCTGAACTGCACTGCCGTTACCTACTGTACTATCTGGCTGGCCCACGTATTAGCTGTTGGCTGACCCTTTGCCCAGCTCTGCCCTAAACCAGCCATCCCATTCCATTCCATTCCAGCGGATGAGGTAACGAACGAACGTGCAAACCGCAAAAACCTCACGCCGACCACATGAAACTTATTTGTTGGTTTTGATAATTACATATTACTGACAGCAGGGGCAGCAGAGCCCATAGTAAAAACAACGCGAACTGTAACTTGCTGCTATATTACGCTCTTTAATATGCCGGGCTACGGTTCAATTACACACGTACATAATGGACGGGTTGGACAGGGCATTGGCCACTGCGAACCTGAAGCTGAAAAGCTGGCACCGGCCGCAGCCAGAGTGTGTAGCATCAGTGTCAGCAGCAGCAGCAGCCGCATCTGGCTTCATTAGGGACAACTACAGTCATCCGGGTAGACGTTGACAGCTGAATCATCTGGATTAATGCCGAATTTTAATTAGTACAACGTGCGGCCAGTCCACCAGTCCATCCATCCATGAGTCAGTCAGTCAGCTAGTCAGCCAACGAGTGAGTGAGTCAGTTAATCTTATGGCCTGGCCCGCACGTTTTATCGTCCTTGTGCTATCCAACTGGCAGCTGATGGCCATTCCTCGTTCATATAGTTATGACACTTGGCGCCTTATCAACGTTCTTGCAGCGACCGATGTGAGCAGCTTATAAACGCAGCCAGGCGCAAGTTTTGGGAAATCCACAGGCCAGTCAGCCAACCAGCATACACGCAGACATATACATATGTACACATGTAAGCGCACCACCCACCCAACACACACCACCACACGGTCTAATGAGCACGCATCATATGCATGATTAATTCGCGAAATGAAAAATTCTTCCAGGTTGTTTCTTGACGGAGCCAACTCCTGTCAACCTGTCAGATTGGGTGCTAAGGGTGATGGCATCACAGCAGAGAGCCTGCCATGTCTGTTTGTGACATCTGATAAGCTGGCAAGCAAACGCAACACCGCCACGCGGGAAGCAACCCGACTCAACACCATCCAACGCAACCCAAACCAAACCAAACCAAACCAAAGCAAACCCAAGAATGAAAATGAAAACAGCAACAGCAGCAAAACTTAAAATTTACAAAAGAAACTTTACACTTAGTTTTGGGGCGCAACTTGAAAACGGTTCGCACATCCGTTTGTCAAAGTGTTTTGGGGTCGCTGTTGTTTGGCTGCAACCACCGAGACACAGTCTTACAGTTAACATTGAACTCCATAAACAACATTCACCGTACGACTATGTCACGGTAATTGAGCGGCGACTCACTGCCCTTTTAATGCTGCCAGCCCATACATATATACATATATCCTGTCTATTAGTGCAACCGCTCCGGTCCGGTCGGCTCGGCTCTACGGCCAAGCAGTACATCATCGTACATCAATGTACCTTTGCGTTGATTGACGCAGGTAATATGCTCACTCAGTTGCCTTATCAGTCGAACAATGGCTTTGGCGCCGTTGTAGCGCTGTCATCCGTATCCGGTGCGCCGTGTACTCTGCCACGCTGCTCCATCCATCCCGCATCGCTGCTCGTCACGTCATACCCCGTCACCCATATCCCGCATCCTTGTGGCCCGCCGCTGTTGCTGTCAGTCACAAATCATTCAATTCTGGTGCCCGACACGAGCCCCAAATGAAGAAGAAGAAAAAAGAACTACAAATTTCGAACAATGGCGAAAGACCAAAATATCGCCCGATTTGTTGCGGTGGCTGTTGCGGTTGCTTTCAAACCCGCTTATTATTGTTGGCAAACATCAGATGCACACATACACAGACACTGACTTGGAAACCACAAATTTCCGCTGTACATGTGTGTGTGGGAGTGTGTGTGCGTGAATGCATTATGCACTTATCGGCGCCATCTATCTGCGGTACGTCAGCTTCTTCCTGTTGCTCGATAAACAACAAGCGAGGGAAGGGGGGAAGGTTAAAAAAGTCAATGCAAGAAAACCACACATGAATCCGTTTAAGCTACCAAATATTCTATCTCGTATTTGACTTTCTCTCTCACTCTGCCACCTCTCATTTTATCCTTGTTCTCTATCTGTCTGCTATTTTATTCCGCAAGAAACTCATAGCAGCCGTGAATGGCATCATCTTTACGCGACGCCTTTGGTTAGGCAACGTCACTTCGTCACTTTAACGCTGCCCACACTTTTCGTGTTTATTATATTATATCACACACTCAACGCTTGTGCTGTTATATAATATATGGGCCGGTTTGTTTGTCTGCGTTTCCTTTCATTCAATTTCAACTAGAGCAACAACGCAGTGACACAAAGGGCGATAACTGAGTTTTGTAACAAGTAAACTAATTATTTTTTTCGACTTTGTTGTTGCTTTTTGCTTGGCTTTTTTTCTGTGTCAGTGGTTGGCAGTTGTTTTTGCCAAGCTTCATCTTGTTTGCTCGCCTTGAGACGAGGAGCAGCAGCATCTACGCATGTCCATGTGCTTGTGTGCGATGCTAAATTGCAAAATAATGTACACACTTGGCGTTGTAATCGCCATTGTTGTTTGATGTTGTTGGAACTGCCTCTAACTGCTTGTTCATGCCATTGTGCTTGTTCATCATCATCAACAGCAACGGCAACAGCAGCGGCTGGCCCCACTGTAAGTGCGAGTGTGTGTACACATTAATACAGATGTGTTGTGTACACACACTCACATACACACACACATGCACACTTAGGTAGGGAAGTGCTTGTGCCTACGTCTTCTGCCTTGCTGGCGCAATTAACGCATTCGCAAATGAAGAGTGTCAAGGCAAGCAGTCAGCAGAGTCTGTCTGTCTTTCGGTCCGCTTGTCAGTTGGGCACTTTTCCTTTTTGCATGCAGCTTAAGCCAATAATGTAGAAGCCAAAAATTGTCGACAGAGCCCAAAACACACACACACACACTCTCTCTCTCTCTCTCTCTCTCACTCTCACACACACACACATACATCCACATACTTTTCGCAGTTCTAAAGTTTCTGCAAAACTTTTCAGGATAGTTAAAAGGCCGACTGCTATTAGCAGCACTCAAACGGAATATTTTCCTACGGTCAAAGTTCATTAAAAAGAGGCTCAGGCCTCATGCCTTAAACCATTAAAAAGTTTACAAGCAGAAATTATGCCCAAATCCCACGTAAAAGTTATAAAAAGTACGCCATTGTTTTTGCAATGCAATCGCACTTGGAATGTGCATTCCCTTATAACATGGCTATAGAAATTGAAATATTTATGCAGTTCGCTGGGCACAAATATCATAAAATAGCAAATGCCAACTCTCCAGCAGACAAATATTTTGTTGCCCACCAACAACACCCACTGATGCTCGCTTTCAAACATAAATCAATAAATAAGAGAATTCAAATTTGCTAGCAATTTGAGAAGCGACGCATCGCCACGAAGTCATGCATTAGCATTAAGCATTCGTGCTTTATTATTTCAGCCAACCGAGTTCAAAGTACAATACAAATAAATAAGCAGATTATTAAATATTTGCTGATATAAGGGGAATATCAGACTCATATCAAAATATGCTTGAATTGTTAATGAAGAGCTGACTCGAAATATCGAATGAACAAAGTAGGATTGACATATTTTATTTACTCAGAAACTGTTGTTTCTATTTGTAATGCAAAAATATAAAATAAAAATAATATTTAATAAAAATAAGATTTTACTGAGCTCGTACTACGCATGAATAATAAATCGAATAAAATCATAGTGCAATTCAATCCTCTTAGCCAACTTAGCCTTCTTCAGTACACACAGAGATTATTTTTAAGCACTGCAATCCGTTGAAATATACTTGTGTATCGACTGTAACAAAACTAAGAGTTTTTTATTAGTAAAAACTTTTAAGTAAACTAGACTGTGGCTAGAGTAATACATTTGCATTATATTTCCTACACTTGGCCTCGACTTGGCTCTGGCAGGATTTTGCTGCTTGCCACATAGGCGACATTAAAACTCGGACAATCTACATGAATATCCCGTCAGTTTGAGGGTGGGGCCACACCTTTTGGTAGTGCGCCGACAGTTTCAGGCCGGATGATCTGGCAAAAAAGGGCCAACATCGCCTTCGAATGAACTCCCCGACCGCTCTGATGGGCCCGACAAGACGGCATAACGAGCCTATTTGCAAGGCTGCCCCAGAGTCTAGCCCCATCATCATGGCTGCTTGCCTGTGCTTGTGTAATATTTATGTAAATTTGCCCCGCCCACCACAGAAATTGAAAGGCGTAATGGTTTGTTGCGCTGCCTACTTTGCATATGACGCCGCCTCGTTTCGCTTTTTTGCCTCATATTGTCGGTGCTCGCTTTTGTGTGTGTGCATTTCGAAATTGTTCATAATAAATACACTCACACACACACACACAAGCACACACACACACACATAGGGACACAAAGTGAAAGAGGAAGACGGGAGAAAGATGGGAGAAAGAGGGCAAATATACTGTATATTATATATACAACTGACATCAGGCATATTAAGCGCTATAATCGAGTGGAAGAGAATTATTTTGTGTGAACTAATTGCATTAGTGACATTCAATTTGACGCCCGGGCAGAGAAAGAGCGCCAAACGGCAATTGTCACAGAGCACCGACTATTCTAATAGACCCCTTAGAATGTCATAGAGCTAATGTGATTTCTTTCCTGCTCTTTCCTTTTTGTTTTTAGTTCCTCTTTTCATGCCCATATAGATTGTTTATTTTATGCTCTGCGTTTTGTGCTGCCTACTTTCGGGGGCAGTCAACCAAATCCAACGCCTGCCACTGATTTGGGATACGAAACCCACCTCCCAACTTTGGGTGCGCTGCGTGACGCTTGGGCAATCATGTGAATCGAGCTCTATATAATTTGCAAAACTATGCGAGTTACTAAATATACGCGGGTTCCTTGTACTATGTAAAAGGACATTTTCCTGATTAGTATTTAGGCATATTGGGCCGGGATGTTAAGTATTCTAGTAGCGAGATTTTCTTGCTGGTTTCATTACTCAATTTTACTCATAGTAATATATTAAATAGATGTTCAGTTTGAAAATCTGTTTCATTTATCTTTTTCTTTAAGAAGTGTTTCGTAAATTGGTCGTTTATATTATAGATCTATTATATGTATTTCAAATTTGACTTGAGAATGATATCGTACGGGTAAGAAATTTGATGAGATTAGTAAGAAAAGCAATTGTATCCCTAATTTAAAATGTAGTGAATTAATGGTGGATTAAATTTCCACTATTAAGTATTTCACATGCTAAAACATAGAATCATATTATTATAAATTAGCATAGATGCATCAAATTGTATATAAATGGAAGCACTGCAACCCATATCAGATCGATTTGGGTAATATGTAAATTTTAGATACTTATGTAAATATTATAATATACAATGCATATCCTAATATAACGTCCCATCATAAATGTTTGCAAAAAGTATTGAGCGACCCGTGTGACAACGTTCTATGTGTCTGAGTGTATGTGTATTTGTGTCTGAGTGTTTGCAGGACAGTGTTTGCCTCTTGTGGCTTGGAGTTTTATGTGCCTGCGCGTGGGTCAGCCAAATGAATTAATCTTACATGTCGTTGACACATTTTCGGCTGTTGCCCAAATGTGTTGGGCACTTGGTTTCCGGTACGGATTTGCTTACCTGTTTACGGGTCCAGGTCCAAGCAAACAGTGGAGCGTGCGAGTGGGAAGAGAATAGAACAGAATACGTTGTTGTGTAAGCAGTTGAGTACACACACACATATAAACACAACAAAAACAAGGATCAAAAACAAAAAAGAACGAAAGAAATGACATATCGCATAGCTATGTTGTTTTACAAACATACATATGTATGTATCTACATATGGCTTCTAAAGCAATTTAAATACGAAATGAAACTCAAAGGCGCAAAACATTTTGTGGCAAGCTGTGGCTGCTTTTTTAGGTGAATGCAATTAGTTAACGGATTTTTAGACACAGTCTCTAGTATATACGTATATATGTATATATGGCATGTACAAATGTCCCACACTCCTTGGCAGTCGCTGCGAGAGGGTGTGTGTTTGTGTGTGTGTGTGGCTCACCTGATGTCCGGAGCATATGGAGCCATTGGGTACACGCACACGAAACGGACTATGCACGGGGCAGGAGGTGCGCGGTCCCCAGCGCGAGGTGACCGCCTGCTGAAGGGACAACGCTGAACTGCAGGGATTAAACAGCGCCGGCGGCGGCGGGCAGGGCGGCGCTGACATACTTAACGAACTGAGCCCGCTCATGCTGCGGCAATGGCCCGACAGCATGGCAACATCAGCAGCGGAGCATTGGGCCACTGGTATGCCACTGCTGCCGACGCCGCTGCCGCTCATGCCGCTGCTGCCACTGCTGCCGCCGCCGCCGCCGCCCAATAGTGACATGTGCGAGCCACAGCCACCGGACATCAACGACTGTGATGTGAGCCCATGATGCTGGCACATGCCGACGCCGCCGGATGCTGTCACGCCCGCTGCTGACCATTGACCAGTCGACGCTGCTGCCGCTGCTGCTCCTGATGCTGCCGCTGCCGCTGCTGCCTGTGAGTCACCGCCGCCGCCGCCGCCACAGTAGTGATCCACGGTAAAACTGTCTTGGCTACCAGAGCATTGCAATCGATGCGGTGGCGGTGGCGAGGATTGACGCGAGTAAATGTTGTTTTATCTGTTCCCCTGGGCCAAGTCCGTTAGCCAGCTGATATGCTCCTTCTGTGCTTGTGCTTGTGCTTCTGCTTCTGCTTCTGTTTGTTGTGGTGGCTCTTCGTTAGCTTGTGCAGCTCCTCTTGCATTTCCTGCTCTATTCACAGTTATTTGCGTATCTCCTCTAATATCTCAATACGTATAGAGCTATTCTTTACTGAATTACTCAATCGCAGCGATAACTAACAAGAACAACAATTAACTATTAACAACTATTAATATCGTATCGTGGATTCCGATTGTGGATTCAGTTTACAACTATTGAAACTATTCTGCATTTTCCAGTTCTTGTTGCTCTCGCTTCGGTAGTTCCTCAACTCTCACTGTGCTTGTGTGCGTGTAGAACTATATAATACTATATATAGTCCATAAGAATATATGTGTGTGTGTGTGGGTGTGTGGAAGTATGCTGTAATAATTTATATGCGCCCTGCAGTGTAGACTTGGTGTCGACTTCTTTTTAAAAAATTATTGTTTCCTTTAATTGATTTATGTTGTGCTTTTTCCCTTGTTGCTTTATATGTTTAAATTATGTTGGTTGGCTTTTATTAAATTGCTTGGTTTTTAGTTAAGCAGCTTTCAGTTATGATGAATCACAATCGTGTTTATTATTGGTATTATTAATCTTTATGTTTTTAGTTGCTGTGTTTTAAATTTTTACAAGTGTGTAAAGTTCACTATTTATTTTTGTTTAGCTGAATTTAGTTTCAAATTTTGAGTTGCCTTTTTGGTTAATTTTTTATTTAGCATGCGAGTTCTGCAAAAGAAAATCGTTGATAAGCCCAAAATAAACAAAATCTATAGGGGGACTTGTGGAAAATGGGAAATTGTGGAATTGTGAGAGGAGATCTAACTAGTTAAGCTAAACTAATTGACTCTACTGGGCCAGTAAATGTTGTTCATAGCTCAGCTCAGCACAGCAACTTAAATATGTACAATATATGAATGTAGGGAAAATATGCTTGCACAGAAAATTATACAAATAATAAGCACAGTTGATAGAGTAGAAGACTGACATTTGAATAAGGCAGTCGAGCGCTTGCATTGAATGAAAATGTGTATATTTTCATCCACAGGCCAATTGAGACTTTTAATTAAACCAAACGGCCAAATTACAGAAGACTGCCTAGCCAACAAAAATATAATTTTATGCGCCTAACAGATAAAAAACAAAAAAAAAAAAGCAGAAATAGAAAAATGCCCATGGGAGGGACGCTATCTAAATTGGCCCAACGGCCAGCAAAGGGAAAAAGTTCGGCCGAAAGGCACCGAAAAAGAAAGGCAAACAGCAAATATATATATATGTATTTTAAAACTCGAGCGGACTCGAATTCCCCGGCGACTACTGTATATAATAACGATGGCAGCAGTGCGAGACTGTTTATGTTAAATACATAGTTTGAGTCGAAGCTCGAAGGAGTCAAGGAGGAGCGCGAGTGTCGAATTAAATTATGAAGAAATTGCGAACGCTTTAATAATATGTTTTTAAATGTGTATTTTAATAGGCAAGACAAGCAGGCGTACGGACAGACTGATAGAAGGCAGGTAAGGGTGTATGGCACAAAGGCACAGGTAAAGGTATTTGTATAAGGGACACAAAGGTGCTGAAATGTTTGTTTCGTCAGTTTCCGCTGCCACATTTTAAGAATGCTAATGTTGCCTTGGCGCTTCCGCACCATAATTGAATGAGAACGTGCTGAGCTTTGCGCGTTGGCCTGGGAATGCTGGGAGTTAGGCGTGGGCCCAAAGGCCACCAACAGACGCAACTTTGCAGCGCAACATACGCGAACAAAATAACGAAATTCAATTCATAAAATATTCAAAACAACAACAACAAAAAGGCGAAAAAATAAAACAGAAAAAAAGGCGATATATACAGATATATATAGACAGAGAGAGAAATTTTCATATACAACGGCCGCAACTAAGCGAAAAACGACAACAACAACAGCAACACAGAGAAATGTTGCTGAAGCCAATAAACAGGCGGATGGGCTGGCGGAGGGAGGATCAGAATCTTGAAAGTCGGAATCTGAAGTCTGTACAGCGAGTGGTCTCTGTGTGGGAGTCAATGGATACTGCAGTTGGACGGGGGCCAAGTAAATGATACCAAACATTATCTATGTATTGGTGCAATGCTCTCTTTCTCTTTGCAACTATGTGGCTGTGCGTGTGTGTGTGTTTGCGTGTGTATATACACACACATTTTTGATAAGGCAAAAGTAGACGGAAATGGCATAGGAAACGGAGGTGGAAAATAGAAGGCAGAGGGCGAACGACGACGGTGGGTGGTGGTTAGCTGCTGTGCTTGAGCTGAGGCAGTGAAGTGAAAGAAATTTGTGGAGTGTAGAGATGAAATGGCATACTTTAGGTGGGTCGGGGTCTTCAGGTGTTACGGGGGTTGCTTCGCTATCCTGCTCATACTTACTGCAAAGTTGTAGATGTAGTTGAAGTTGTTTTTATTGTGGCTGTATTTGTTCTTGTATGCATCTAAATCGTTAAATTGTTGTTGTTGTTGTTTTTGTTTTTGTTTTTATTATTATTGTTGTTATTGCTGTTATTTAATTTTATTGTAAGCAGTTCCAGTTCTAGTTGCTGTTGCTGTTGTTGCTATTATTGTTATTGTTGTTGTTATTATTGTTGTTGTTGTTGTTTGTGTGTCTGTGAGCCGAAATCAATAATGAAAATAAACGAAAACTGTTTCGTGTTTTTTTTTTTGGTATTGAGGGTTGATCTCTTGCACTCATCTAAACAAACAGTCAAAAGCACTTGCTGCAGCTACAGATCATAAATTGATAAGCCAGCTGTCACAGTTTATTCAATTTCCGTAAGGCCAGACAAACCGCGCACAAGCACATACACACACACACACTCACACACGCACCTCTACACATAAACAGAAAAACACGTCGGCCACATGGGCGTGAAGATAAACACGAAACATGAAATCAGATTAATTTAATTCAATTTGTAACGCGTTCGCTTGTCGTTTGCGAAATCATTGATAATAATTTTGGTCAAATCGATTTTGGAAATGCTCGTGGCTCGATTGCTGACTCGGTTCGTTGCCCACGCCACGAGATGCTACGCCACGGCAAGCAATCGAAACTAGAGGCACTGCGGTTGTTGCTTCGAAGGCACGAAGCCACCGCCGTCAATGACAACGACAACGACAACGACAACGGCACGAGAGCAGCACACATAGCTCGTTGCTTCGACTGAGACTCTCGTGCTTTGCCAGCGCGTACGACCAACTCCCACATACACACTGAAATTTCTATGCGTGTGTGCCTGTGTGTATGTGTGTGTGAGAGTCCGCCTCGAACCAATATGCAAAAAATCAGCAGCCCGCAGCGAGCTTAAATTCAATGGCACGAAAAAGTCGCTAAAAGAATACATGTGTGTGTGTGGGTGCGTGATGTTAACGCATAAATGTGTGTGCGTGTGTGCTGATTTTTCTTGACTTTATTTTGCCGTTTTTGAGCATGTGGCGTGACTAAAAATCAATTTATGTCTAACTTTTTTCATCATTTTATGTGTTGCCTTGGCTCGTCTTAGCTTCACAAAAGGCCACAAATTTTCATGGCCCACTTTTGTGCGCCGGCAGTTGGCAAACTATTTCTGAGCTGGGCCTTAAAAGTTTTCGAGCACTTGCTTTTAAAATTAAAAAGTTTCGTTTCTCTTCTTATGTGTCGTACATTTGCGTTTATAGCTTCACTGATTTCATTTCTTTTTATTTCGGGTTTTCTTTATTTCATTCTTCTTTTTTTCTTTTCTTTTTTTTTTTGCACTGGCTTGCGCCGTATGGCAGCGAATACAACAACAGCAACAACAACGACGGCAGCGACGAGGATGAGCCCGATATATGTGGCTCACACTCACACTAGCTGGTATATGTGAGTGACTGCATATATATGTGTGTGTGTGTGTGTGTGCAGTAAGCGTCAACGTTGTTAAAGCCGTACTGAATGTTGCTGCTGCTGCTGCTGCTGCTGCTGTCACTACTACTGCTGTTGTTGTGTACCCGTCCTATCCAGACTAGGGCTCGCGTTACACTGCCACAGTTCCAGCCAGCAAGGTGCACAATTATAGACTAAACTCCGAGTTATCAGCAGCAATTCAACAATGCTGCCAACTGCTTAGCTCTCGCAGCTGAATGCAGCCAGCGTCAACAGCAGCAGCAGCAGAGCAGCCGCAGCTTCAGTTTTTCACCTAGCAATCAATTTCCGGTGCAGATGGCAGCTTTATGTGCCATTTCAATGCGTGCGAAAGAGATGACTATATTGGCGATTTGAGGCTGGCTGGCTGTCTGTGGGCGGCTGACTGCTTGGTGGTGGGTTGCTGGCGACGCTGCCGCAGTCTCTGTCGCTGCTGCTGCTGCTGCTGCTACTCGTGCTGCTTTGCTTCTCTTGCTGTCACGACTCTGGCTGCTGCTGCTGTTGCTGAATCTGTACAGGATGCTGTGCAGGACATGCGCACTGGTAGAACGAAAAATTTTAGGCTGGCCAAGCAATTCTTACTACAGGCACATGCTCAAAGCTGCCAGCAGCGCTGCCGGCGTCTCAGTCAATGCGGACGCCAGCAGCGCTGATATTTGTCTAACAGTAGCAACAGCAGCAAGCAACGCTAAGGGCTTGCAAAAATATTCGTAATTTATGGCGCAATGTCTGCGCCACGTAGTCGTTAACCCAATCATCACCGGCGTTCTCCCATCATCATCATCATCAACATCATCATCGACAAAGGAGTTGCTGCTGCTGATAGTTGCTGCTGTGGTCGCATTGCTAAATCATGCCATCGCTCGCCCATAGTCCAAAGTAAAGTAGGTGACTTGTGTCCACACTCACACACACAAAGACATACATACACACACACACATAGAGAGAAATTCTTGTACACAGATAGCTATGCCCACTGCTTATTTGACAACCGCATGCGGGTTTGCGCCAAAGGAATCATGACCAAAAGGAAAGAATGCCGAAGCCACAACCTAATTACTTGTGTGTAAGCGGCCCAGTTGGCAAGAATGTGCAAACACAGAGTACAAGGCAGACATCGAGGGGAAGGCCAGCTAGGGAGCTTATGTTCCTCCAAGTTATGGAATCTGTGCTGAGGCACTGACAAATAATTATGAAATGCATGCGCTCCAAGGCCTGCAGACAGACAATCGATTGATAAACAAGGACAACATTGGCACGCCTTTGCCCCTGTCGAGGACAGATCTCCCAGTCTCTGCTCCCAGTTCCCTGTCCCAGTCTCTCTTCCAGTCACTGCTGACGATGTCCCTGCTGCTATTTCTCACAAATGCTGTCACGTTTAATGCGAAACATAACAGGCTTTTAATTAATGCACAATAGAGTGCACGGCGTGCTGCAATCCCGTCAAGTGCTACGACAACGATTCGGAATGCATTTCGCGCCAAGGTCTCAATGGAGGCGCGGGTAGTACACCGTGCACCGCCCTGCCCTCCCCTATCCAGCGCTGCCCTGCACTGCCCTGCCAAGGCACATCTAATTCCATAGTGTAGGTCAAGGCCTGAATCACATGTTCTACTAGCTGTAACGGCATCGAGAGTATCAGCCAATAAACTATTAACATAGAACAATTTGTTTTTGCTATTGTAGACTGTTGTTGTTGCTGTGGTTGTCGTTGTCGTTGTCGTTGTCACAGTCTCTATCGCTGTCTCTATTGCGCAGTCGTTTAGTCAAAGAGCAATTTGGCAACGAATTTGTCATTTTATCGAAGTGGCAACAACATTTACTCGCCGCATCAACAACAGGCTGCACACTTTAGCCATTCCGACATTTATGTGTGTGGCCAAAAGGAGTACGCCTAATATGTCAGTGGGCCGGGCCGGGCCGGGTCGGATCGGGCTGGGCCACAACGTGGTTTGTGTCCGGGCCAATTCTGTTCAGGTAGCGGCTGCTGCTGAACTGGGCTGCCAGTTAGCCTGCATGCTTGTTGACACGTTTAGTTGTCGGCTCACACACACGCACAAGCAAACACACATAAGCACGTATATATATGTATTTGTATACAGTCACATGCTTTGTGTGAATTTGCCAAATCACAAACAAGTCAAAGGCACATTGAGCACAGTAGTTGAAGCTTGAAGCGAAGTTATTAATGCAAATTCAATAGTCATGGTAAAATTGTTTTGTAACAATAATATATCCTTAGCTAAAGGACAATAGACGGTGTTGCCATCCGTTATTCAATACACAATTGAATAAATTTCGAGTTACGTTCGAGGCAATGCATAGCCCAAATGAGTTTCACAGACAACGTGTGCGTCCGAGTAAATATTAATTTGACTAGTTAGTTTGCGAATTAGCTTCGTTATGCTGCAAATTTCCAATCGAATTAAATGCATATATTTGCTTTTTATTTTCTTAATTATTCCTTATTTTGCTAAACAATTGATGGAGAAGTAATAATAAGGCCACTGCAATCATTGATTCAGCAAATTGCATCAATGTGAGCAAACAAAATCTATTATGCTAAAGGTCTAGGAAACGGATTAACTTTGGACGACATGAGTTCATTAGCAGAACAAGCCAAAGTCATTTACTAGAAAGAGCTCAAATTAAATTATAGATGAATCGAGATGGAGTCACAAGTACTTAAGCTTCCTCTCAGACACACATACGCGGCAGTATATAAAAATTTCCAAATATCTTACAGTTAATTCTCTTTAAAGTATCGCTTGGATTTTCCTTAACCCTTTGCCCGTGTATGTGAATTATTTATTCATTTCGTAATTTACAGTCTGATATTTATGAAAGGTTCATAACTGGATTTTGTATGGCATGAAAAAGGGTTGGCAATTCATCCTTTGCAACTTTTACTATCGATTATTTTCCGACGTCGCTTAAAAATATTTATAAGCGATGAATAAAATTGGAATATTTTTGGAACAAATTTTACTTGAAAAGCGACCAAAAGCCGTGTGTGCTGGCAATCCTTCTCAGCAGCAAATGAACGAATTTTTGAAGCATTTTCCACAAACAAATTCGATATTGGCCAATGCAAGTTGCTACAATGAACGAAATCCATCCATATCCACTCGCCAGCGGTAAAGAATTTCATGAATTTCTGGTTCTGCTTCTGTTTTCAATTTATTACTCAACTAGTGAGCCTGCTGAAACGGAATGCATCGGGGGTCGAAAATGCTCACGACGCGACGTGTTTTTTGTTTGTTTTTTTTTTTTTTGGTGGGGGCATTTCGTTCATGTGACTTCATTAGCGAATTTGGTATCGTTACGGTCAGTGTTAATTAGGAAGGATGACACCGATGATATCTGGTTTCAGCAGGACACAAGGACCACCAACAGAGCCAATTTTCAAACCGATAGCTCGCGGGCCACCTGCGAAATTGAATAAGCGGCCCGATTCACCTGTCAAAATGACATGGTGTTAACTAGAAATTGGTAGATAGATGCTGCATTAATGGACATGAATGCCTGTCTGCACGTTATGGGGCCCACTCAATGCCCGCTTCAATCAAATTCAGTACAGCCACTATATACAACGATTAAAGTGATCTAAATGTATCGCAAAATCCGAATTTACCAATTCAGCACGCATCAATCAAGCGCAGCAATTCACATTGTGAAAAAAGTGAACACTCTTTAAATTGCTTAAAAGAATATGAAAACTGTGAGGGTAAAATATACACACTAAAGCTAAAATTTGGTAGCTCTTGTAGGGAAAAATTTATTTTCGTTGAGTTTTAAATAACGTTCGCACTAGCTTAAGAATTGACATATATATATATATATATATATATATATATATATATATGTATGTAGACATGTATATATATATTTATATAACTTGAAATACAGATTTCAAGCAAACTCTCAGCCATTTGTTCGTTCACCTGATACTTGGCCGTGATTCATTAGTAAACTAAGCCCTGAACAAGGCCTGGCTAAATAAATAAAACAAATTGCTATAAGCCAAGCCAGCATTCTAGTACAATAAAAACATAATCTCCAATAAAAATTTTAAAAAATTGTATTCAATTAAATGTAAATTGCACAAACTTCCTATGCTATTGCAAAACATTATTATTCCTTTAGTTTGCTGCATGAAGAAAGCAAATTTTATGAGGCTGATGATGTGCAAGAAATTCTTTAAACTTCAGCAAACTAACCGTGTAATCAAGATTCATAATTTCAGCATTGACGTCTACAACTGCCGCATCGGCGGCTGTAATGAAATTTACCTGGTGATGAAGGTTATTGTAGTAGCGCGTTATGTGGGGTGGCAAAAGCTCAGCCGTCTCGAGTCCGATCCACTGAAATACACTGTATTGTGGCGTTGGTGTTGTTGTTGTTGTTGAGGGTGTTGTTGTTGCTGTTGGTGCTGCTTGTGCTGTTGCCCCTGTTATTGTTGTTGCAGTTGTTATGGATGTGTTATCGCAGCAGCAGCAAACATCATCCTCATCCTCCACCAAGACCCCATCCGCCATTCTAAAGTAATATGCTAATTTCGTTAGCTTGGCCCGATATTGGCCTCCGTTTTATAATTTGTTCACTTTTTTTTCTTTTATTTTTATTTTATTATATTTTGTTATAGTGGCACACATTTGAATTTAAATTGAGTTATAGACGCGCAGTCGATGCTGCAGCAGCACCATTTTGTTGTTGTCTGTCAATTTATGAGCAACGCCATGGCGCGGCCCCAAACCAACTCCCAGCGCCACATGGCGGGGGTCGGCAGCATAACGTCGCCAATGACAGCGGTTGCCCTTTTGTCAATTGCTCCCATGTGGGTTTTGCCGCCAAACACGTGGCTGTAAGCTTGGCTACAGGCGTGGAGGTGCCTATGCATGTGCCAGTGGCTGTGCCAGTGTCTGCACCTCTGCCTGTGGCTGTCGTCGTTCTGTTCGCTATGCGCCGGAGGTTACTGCGGAAATTCGCGCGTAATTGGCACACTGACACGACACTATCCACTCCAGAGACAACTTCGCATTTGCGTTTGAATCCACATCCGCGAACGCGTCCGCGTCCGCGTCCTGTTAATTGGGTCAAGCGAGCAGAGCGCGGCGCGGAGTGACTCACTTGAGAAATAGACTCGAGTAAACTTAACTTGACTTGACGAAGACGAAGGTTTCGCCCCACAATTCCCAGAGCTTTGTTTAGCCCAGCTGCTAACCCTTTTGGGGTCGGGTCGCCAATGGCGTGGGCGCAGACTGGCAGACTGACGCGAAATCGCTCGTTAGGCGCCTCTTTTACACATCACTTGGCAAGTGTCAAATAAATCCAACTGGAGGCGCTGCCGTACCGTGCCGTGCCGTGCCGCGTCGTGCCCCGCCTCGCCTTGCCTTGCCTTGCCCTGCCTTGCCTCGCGTTGCTTTTACGTACGTCGCCTTGCGCTGCTCTGTTGTTGTCGTCGTTCCCTCGCGGCGACTGCGCCGCAAACTAAACAGAAATTTGTGCGCGCTTTTTGTTTAAGTCAATCACGAATGCTCGGTTGGTTAGTGCTACGCACACACTCGCACTGTCACACACAACACAGGCACACACACTTGGACACATGCGTGTGTATGAATGCAAATACACAAATGCATATGCATTAGTATATGTACGTGCACTGCTCTGCTCCTACTCCTGCTCCTGCAACAGCATCGGCTGCAGCAGCAGAACACTCGCTGCACTTTGCAGCGCCCGTGAGCAGAGAGTCAGAGAGTGAGAGAATGAGATTTGCAGCGGTTGTTTGGACTGCAACCGAGGTCCCACAATAGTTGTTGCTCTGTTTCTTCAGCGTTTTCTTTTTCCCTTTTTTTTTACCTACGCCTACCCGACATCCAACACCCTGAGCACAGTTCTCACTCTGCTCTCCGGTTGGATGTGTGCGTGGTATACAGCATTAACACAGTTGCTCAGTGCTCGTTGGGGCTGCGTTTATTCAGTTGCTCATATCGTCTGTCATTTTTATCCATCTATTTCATTTTTTCTTCTTCTTCCATTTGTTTTGTTGTTGCCATGAATTTATGAAAATGAGTCGCTGCCACACGAGCTCAGCTTGCGTCAGAAACAAAGCGTCTGATGGTCGGTTGGCCTGGACGGACAAACTGTCCGGGGATCCAGTGCAACTTAAAACGAACTATCCGTCTAGGGTTTGAAAGCCTAAATATCCTGTGATCACGACTTTAAACACAACTATTGTATTACTTTTAATGAATATCCGTCAAGACATTTAATTGTTCAAATATTCAACACGAATGAAAAAAGCAAAAGCCAAAAATGTCCCAAAATTATATTCATAAATATATTTCTAAAAAAAAATAGGCAAATTAAATTCCTCAAATGACTGACATCGCAGCAAGAATTCGAATATAAATTAGTTTTATTAATGAATTCAATTTAATTATGAATCTCAGTTAAATAAAAAAGTAAAACAATTTTGCCCGATTTTATTTTTAATTTCTGTTTCATTCCACGTTTCAGACTTGCCAGGACTTGTAGAAGAATAATATTATATAAAATAAAATATGTTAAATAAGACATCCGGCTACTTTGAGTTAAATCAATCAACAATAATTCTAAATTGAATGACCCAATGCCATCCAAAATGAAATATTTAATACATTTAATACTAACCTAATACTTTATAAATTATTTAAAATTCTTGAGTATATCGATTACGATTAGGATAGTCATGCCGTTAAGCTGCTGCAATGCCTTTCTATGTACCTTGTAAGCATAGGGTATGAAAAGAATAAAGCATCGCCGCTCGGCAGCAAAAAGTGTAGTCTGCTTCAAGGAGCAATTAACGACAGAGGACAGCAGAGAGTAGAGTAATAGCTCTCGTATCACACATATTCAGGCACTGGGCATGGCAAACAATGCTGAAAAAACTCTGCATTGATTTACCCTGCATAGAAACAGGAATATCAAATATCTAATACACAATGCACATCGAGCTAAATAACAGAAAAATTAAAATAATTTGAGTACTCCAAGCAAAAAGCAAACAAGCAATAACAATCATTTGCATAATTATAGTAAAATGTTTTCCCTTAAATTTGTATACAGTTAGTGTATTTAATGTTCGCTATGCCATAGTGTCAGCAGCAAACCATTTTTTCACAATCGTTAAATGCTTTCCTGCTGGCCTGCTGCTGCGAATATGTGGCGCACACCTACCACGTCTGCAACACTTAAGTTCTGTTGCATACTTCTCAGGGCAGAAAGCCTTTGGGGAGAAGCCTTAGGCACAGGCACTGTCGCTGATGCTAGAGCTGGATTTGATACCGTTGAGCCAGCATCAGCAGCGGCAGCAATGTCCGAATTTCGTTTGGGTTTATTCTGATTAAATTGTTTGTATTTTGGGTTGCATTAGCTGGCGCACTCTGTTTGCCTATGTATTGTGTGCACACTGTATAACTAAGAGTGGACACACATAGTAGTACGTGTGTGCCAGTATGTGTGCGAGGGATTAGTGACTGAGTGCGACAAATAGAGACAGCCCTCCGGAAGTTGATAGTTTTAGTGGTGGTGCTGTTGGTGGTGGTGGTGGTGGTCTCTGTGTGTGTGAGCATTTACCACTGCTTTTGTTTACTAGCATTAAATACATTTCAAATTTGTTTTGGTTTATGCTAAATGGAACTATAGAGTGGAACGCAGATTGATATAACCACATCTCGTGCAACTGACAGTCGCCTCTGGCATACAAACAGTGCAACAATGTAAAGAGTCCCAGTTCCCTGAGCTCACAGCTTGCCTCAAAATGTAGCCACAATACATACTTAATTATATTTATGAAAGCACAAGGTTAAATGAAATATAATGAAAAGCTCACCTGCATATGCGGCGATGCGAGCAGCTGCATCAGCTCATCCTTGGCATACTTATTGCCAGCACTGACGCCAACCGAAGACAACTGCTCCAGGACATCGCGACTGCGCGCAACAGCCTCGGCGCTAGGCGCCCGGCCATTTGTCGTGATGACCGTGGAGCTGATGCGATCGAAAAGCTGGAGAAACTGCTGTAGGCGAACATCTCGTAGCATATCGCGTAACACATCCGCATCCACATGCGCGTCCTGCAGTGAATATATGTCATCCAGGCAGTCCAATATACGCTGAACCGCCTCAATCCCCGCCTCTTCGTCTGCCCACTCATCCGGAGCACCAGCAATGGGCACTACATTAAGTGATAAATAAAGAATTACGCTTATTGCTTCAGTATTGCATTGGCCATGACTCACTATCCGCATCCGTTGAATACAGTGGATCCATGTTAGTGCCCCCAGCAATGGCCTGGACAGCGCCTTTAAGCTTGCGTCGCGCATTATAGCGCTTCAATTCCTCAACTGTCTCCGCCAGATGCGTGCGCTGTAATTTGTCGCGATCACGTATCCAGGGATGCTCTAGCACCTCGGTTATAGATAGTCTGTGATGTGGATTTGCAGCGAGCATTTTCATGACTAGATCCTTTGCATTGGCCGAAATAGATTTCCACTCTGGTGCCTCAAACTGCAAGCGAACAAAAGCAGCAATTAATAAACAATTAATCATAATTGCCCGTAGACACTTACCGATAACCTTCCGCGTGCTATCGACTGCTGCAGTCGAACACCAGAGCCCAAAAACGGCAGCCTGCCCGAGAGCAGAACGTGCAGCATTACACCAGCACCCCAAACATCGCAGCCCTTGCCATACAGACGCCTTGTGACCACCTCTGGCGCCATATAGTGCGGACAGCCGACGCGTCCATGTGTTTCTATGGTTTCCCGTGTGCCCGGCAACTGTATCGCCGAGCCGAAGCCACCCAGCTTCACTGGCGCCGAGTTATCCACTGTCGCCAAAAGTGCACAAGCGGGTCTCACATCTCTATGTAGTATATCGTTCTCATGGCAATATCGTAACGCCTCCAATATCTGGCGCATATAATGACTGTTGGCAATAAGAATGTATAGAGATTAATAAAAATTGTTCATAATGCTAACGGAAGTCCTTAATTAGTGCGGCCATTTTGCTCAGCTCATATATGCTTGACAGTTAAACGGTTATCAAGAATACAGAATATTTACATCAACATAATCTGATGTACAAAAGTTATATAGGATGAAATTAATATATTTTAATGATAAACATATTTATCTTCACTTGTGAAGTTTGATTGATTGAACTGAGAAATCCGGCCCTATTTGTTTTGTATCTTTCAACTAACTCCTATATTATTGTTATCCTTCATGTGTGATGTATAAACAAAGTCTTTGAACTTATTAAAGCATTCTGCACTGACATAACATGTATATGGTTTATGCTTAAATATATATGCCTGTACACAACTAATCTGATTCACTAGACTAATAAAAATATTCGTATACAAAATTTACATTAAGCAATTATATAATACTGAACGATTTAAAATTGTAGCTTGCAATGTTTTATAAAAATACATGATAATAACGTAAATTAATATTGCAAGTCAGTTAATAATTAAACGCGCAATCTGTTCTAAGACACTGTTGCTTAGCATTCCATTTAAATATTAATCGATTGTCCTAATATAGATGTTCTTCTGTTATGAGCAACCCATGTACTTGGGATTTGGCAGAAAAACTGGTGTCATAATTCTATAATTATAGGCAATGTTTCCATGCTCACCAAGCCACCGCCTCGCTGTAGACGAAGCCCGCCACAGCGCGCCGCACAACCTCAAAGCACAAGTCGGAGCCCTCCATGCTGCAAGAGAGAGAAAACGAAATATTTAAGTGGCCTACATCCAAATGTATATATATACATATATATCAAATATATATGTGTGGGAAATTGAGCCTGGATATGTATGTGGGTGAGTGTTACTTACAACTCAAACACCATGTAGAGCATGCCCTCGGAACTGTAGGTTTCCAGCAGCTCGACTATGTGCGGATGCTTCAGCATGTGACATATTGTGGCTTCGCGTTTCAGATCTGTAATGACACGCAATTAGTTCTTATTAGAATGGGTAACATTTGTATGGCTGCCCCGCGCGGCTGACACAGCAACAAGGCGCCCAGCCAACGTCCTTGTTTGGGTCTGAGACAAGCTGCACGAAAGTCCTAATGGATTTAGAGCTGACTTATGTGCCTGCCATGTATCATTTAGTCAATATCCGAGTCCAGGCGCCACTGCATTTGAGCAATTTCTTTTTAATTGGCCCATGGACTGGGCTAAGACTTGAGCCTGTGCTGGCGGTGGGACTGACTCGCAGCATCTGTAATGTGGGCAAAAGTGGGCGGCACGTGCCAAATTGTGTTTCGTTGTTACCGCACAATTAGTAGCAAAATATTTCATATAATTCGCGCAGCTTAATTATAATTTATTCACCCAAAGTACCTCGGGTGGTTCGCCTGGGGCAAGGTCGTCGCTCAAACTTACCAGCTGTGCTCAGTCCTGGGCTTGCCGTAAACTTGGCCACATCAACAATTTTGACAGCAAACTGCTGATTGGACTCTCTATGTATGCAGCGGCGCACAATGGAGAAGGGTCCTCTGTGGAATGTATAGTATATATGTATATATATAGATTAGAGATATGTTTAGTAAAAGTTACCAACTGATTTCAAATGTCCGTGCTGACCTTATCAGTCCGCAAAAGGCTTGCAAACTGTCTGCCATAAAAAGCAGGCAAAAGCTTTCATATTCATATCACAACTAGCAACGCTTCGCTCTACTTAGTTCAACTAAACGAGCAGCACATAAATATTAATGTATAATGTAAGAATGGACACCGAAAAACTTGTTGTTGCTTGCACAAGTTTTGAGGCAAGTTTGATGTTAGCCAAGTTTTGTATTGAAAGCTGTTGCCCCCATTTGAGGCGTAGACAGATGATTTAGTGCGTGCAGCACATAATGAGATATGGCAGCCAAGGCAACAAAATGAAAGAATAGGGAGCAAACGGAACTCACTTGCCAATGACCTCGCACAGTTCGTAAACATCGTCAAAGAGAATTTCGTCTTCGGTCATTTTGAATAATTGATGAATTAATGCCTGTGCCCGCCTGGCTCAATTGCTTTTTGGAATATTGATGAGCTGCACCACGGCGGCTGCTGTTGCTACTGATGTTCCCGGGTGTTCTCCTCCTGCTCCTGCTCCTGCTCCTTTTGCTGGTCAAACAACAGTTGGTGCTTGCGTCCACCTCCAAAAACTTCAATGAACTTTACGTCTTTCCTCCGAGTAGCAAACTGTTAGTGTGCGTGTGCGTGAGTGTGTGTGTGTGTGTGTTTCTGTTCTTGTTCTTGCTCTTGTTGCAGTTGTTGCTTCGTTGTTATTGATGGTTGTTGTCGTTGTTGTTGCTACGCTGATGCTAAACACTCATTTCGTCGCATGTAGCTAAAAAATGACACAAAAAAGTTGTTAATGTAAGTAACGTGGACAGAAAACAGAAGGAGAAGAAGAAGAAGAAAAAAAAATGGAAATAAAAATAGGCATTCGTCACACCATGCAGATGTGTCAATCACAGGTGGCCAAGTGCCCAAGTGTCCAGACAACCCAAATCAATTACAGCCGCAAAATGCTCGAAATTGTGTTCTCTGAATGGGCCACTGACCAGAAGAGGAAGTTTCACTGTCAGCTGGCTGAACAGTAAACGATTTGAATTTTGAGTCGGAAATGGTTGCCTGTGGTCCGCCCGGTAAACAAGACACTCGGCCTTCCACTGCTGGCCAACCTCGTTGGGTGGCTAGCAAGTGCCCAGAAGCACAATAGCTGTTAAATGTTTGCACGAGTCTTCCTTTACCTTGTTTGTCTTCATCTTCTTCGCCTTCAGCTTCTTCTTCTAGTTTTTAGCATATAATAGTAGTTTTTATCATGGACAGAGGACACTAGAAGTCGAAACACACTTTTTTGATGGTACTCCAAACTACAAGAGTGAGAGTGAAAGCGAGTAGCCGATTCCCTAAGGCAGACAGAGAGAGAGCGAGCGAAAGAGAGAGAGAGGAGCGCAGGCGCAAGCCGAAGTTCGTGTAAAAATCCTAAAAATGTAATAGTAATGTAAGCAATGCGACTGGATATCCGGGACATACACATTTGTTAAATTCCTGAAATGCAACAATTTAATAAGAACTGCACTTTGCTCTCACGGAAGGTAGGATCAGCCTGACCAGGATGCATGTACACGTATATATATATGGTATATATATATATACATATATGCTAAATGTCAGAGCGCGCATTGGGCGCGGTATGGCTCGGGGCTTATGGCTCGGTCTCGGGCGAAGGTTTTACCTTGCTCGTGAGTGCCTTTGCTGCCGCCGCCGTTACCGTTGTTGTAAAATTCCTTGACACTTTCAACTGGGCGACCTTACCACACATTTACACATGCACACACACACATATACACACAGACATGGTTACAGGAACGTCTTCTCGCGACAAGTGCCACCGCCTCACAATTAAGAAATTGATTCTTTGTCGAGTATTTTTACAAAGGATTTGCATTGCTCAGCCGCTGCCGCTGCCGCTGCCACTGCCACTGCCGCTGCTCTTGCTGATATTACCTCCCCCACACCTACATCAACTAAGGGGCGTAGAATCACACACACACACACAGTCACACACCCGCATACATTTGATGTGTTCGCTTAGGTACAAACCCCTCCAATCTCAGCGCCGAACAACCGAAATTTGCGTAAAATTTTGCTTTATATTTTGTGGCATATCCAATATATTTATCTTATGCTGCCGCTAGAAGTTGCCTTGATAGTTGCACACATTCGCTTTATGCTGTTACTAATTTATTATTGCTATTTATCCACCTATTTTAACTTAAAACAAACACGACCCGTGAATTGATTGGCAAAGAACTGGCGACAACTGAACTGGTTCGCTGCGGAATGAATCACATTGCCACTGAGCACGTCTATTGTGAATGTACTCACTTTGTTTAGTGGCAACGCTGAAGCATGCATTCCGTTCCCGCTACGTAAACATTAATCTCATTTTGACAGTCTGGCAGCTCTCTCAATTTCAAATTGGAAATAAATTGAATAAGATTCGTAAAATTTGCATTCATAAATGTAAACAGCGAAAATATATCTTATGTGCAACTAGACATTATTATGCAAAAAGTCTACAATTTTAGATCATTTATTAAATATAATTTGCGCAAATGTAATCGTAATCTGAATTGATTTAAGCAAAAACATACACCTTGGCTAGCATCTAGTGTGAAGCTGACAATACACTGCCACGGCAACAATATGAATATGGAGGGTCGGAAGACCGTAAGCTATAACGAAGCAGGACCCCGATTAAAGATGAAATTAGCTTCTGAACTTGCCTCAGAGAGCAATAATTCAAAAGTCATATTGCTACATGCTGATTTGGTTTCATCAAAGAAATCAAAAGAAACCAATAAAACTTATGTATTTAAAAAAAAAAATATGAGCAGTGAAAATGTATGGGATATGGAAAATAAGCTATCATTGAATGGCTCAGTACAGATAACTGCTGAAGGTGGCATTAGCAACAATATCTCAACATAAAAGCATTAAATAAAATGCATGGATGTGACATTTATCCTCCCTACTCAGAAATCAGCCAACTAAAATGCAAATGTAATGTATATTAAATTTAAAACTTGTAATATTTATGAAATTTCTTGCAATCGTACCGATATTCATCGGTCAATAAATCACATGTATCGGTATTTTTGTTTGTAATAAAAAAAAACTCTTATTTTAGGCGAATCAAATTGTGTTGTTGCTCCAAGGGAGCCCCATCATATTATATAGATATATATACATATATATATACATACATATACATATAGTATTCATATATATGTAAATGTAAATGTCAGGCCATAAAAACATTTTGAAAATAAATGCATTATTGCTTTGCCTCTCGAGTTGTTGTTGTTTTGCCTTAACCATAAACCATTTGATAAACTCATTAGAAATTATTAAGACTTCAGAATTAATATGCCGGTCACATACAGCTCACTCTCTGATACCCACACACAATAGGTGCGTAATCTTTAAATCAACTGCGTCTACAAAACGAGAGACCGGGATCCCGAACGTAAACATCATCAATTACACAGCCCTCGAAAGGCAGCGACAACAACAACAACAACAGCAGCAGAAGCAGGAGCAACAACAACAAGTCAAGAATCGTAGGTCGCTGTTGCCGTTGTGCGTTGGTTGACAACAGGAACAGCCGAAGGCACAGCCGCTGCTGCAACCACTCAGGTGAAATCAAATTCAAATTTAACGCCGACCAATCGACGCTGTCGCCGTCGACGTTGCCGTTGCCGTTGCCGTTGCCATTGCAGCCTCTGCTACCAACGTCTCAGTGCCCACAGCCCTATGCCCGCTGCGCTGTCACTGCGCTGCCGCCTCGTTGCCGTTGTCGTCATTATTTGGACGCGTCGAGACTTGCGACTGTCGCGCTTAATGCGTGTGGATTGGACATGGACGTGAACGTGTAGGATTCGAATTGACATTATAAAAACTGGTTTGGTATTGGCAGTATATGTGTATAAACATACATACATACATACATATGTACATATATTGGTGGTTGAGCGTCCTACGCCTGCGCCTGCACCGACGCGTCGCGACGTTCCCGCCTCTGCTGCTGTCTCTATCTCTGCAGTCGCCTCCTTGTTGTACCTGCTCACTTGACAGTGAGTCCTGTTGTTGTTATGCCTGTTATTGTTATTGTTGTGTTTGTTGTTGTTGTTGGTAGTGGTGCCTCTAGGAAATTATCCGTAACTAGCTGCTGCAACCCGGCAGCAAGCAAATGGAAGATCGAATAAGCAAGACAACTATAGTGCCCGACTAGAAGATGCCCTAAATTCCGGTTGACAGAATATATTTGACAATATTGATTTTTTTAAATTCTGATCGAGCCATTTGAAAATTTTAGTTACATGCATACACACTTAAATATGCAATCATACACATACATGCATATGTATGTATGTACTTATACATCAAATTTGAAGATTCAAGGGATATATTAAATTATGCCCAAATCGATAATAATTTATCGCATTACCAGAAACATTGTATGGATTATTAAGAGCCAAAATAATTCCTATAGCACTCATAAGTCTATATCTGAGAGCGAAGTAAACTGACAAAGGGACAGATCTAAAATACATATATACACTTGTAAGCTCAGCCACTCCCCCTTCTGCCCGTTACATACATTTACATGAAACAATATACCCTCCATTTCCATATTCAGTGATTGCATGTGTATAAAAAGCGCGCCAAATGAGAAACACATATGTATATACAAACACATACATACATATCACAGTTGCTGCGTTTTCAGTGGCTGACGTCACTATAGTTTGACACAATAGATACTCTGTCTTATATTGTATATATATGTACATAGTTAATATGCAGTAATTGCAACGCAATAGTCTATTGTGCACTAAATATATGAAATTATAGTAATTGGGTATGTTCTCTATCCCAATTACGAGGGTAAATAAGAGACAGTTATACAAAAATTAACTCTAATAAAATAATCATGTTTGACTTCAGATTTTGATGATGTTATTTGAATATAGAGGTATACACATATGATGCTAATATTGATCTAGCAATATAAAAAATATCAAATATTCTTAAAGCTCAAATTCAAATTATTTTTACTGTGCAAAGTTATTTCGTTTATTCTGACATAATAAATATAATATGAATTTCAAATTTTAAGAATATCTATGGTTTTTTTTTTTCCTATATGTACCTTTATATATAAATATATATATATATATACATATAAGTAAAGTATATTATATATTTAAATTTAGTATATCAATCAATTTGGTTGTATATGTACTATCTTAATAAAATAATCAGAGCTTTATAATGACATCCCCATGTATAAACTTGCCATAACAAAAGTCTCTGCAAGAAAATATCCAAAGTCCGAAATATGTCTCCCGGTTTTGAAGTAGTGAATGAGTTAAACTTAAACTTTGAAATCTAAAAAATTATATATATTCAACGAGAGCTTATCTGGTAAATATGGAAATGCCAGCTCAAATAGTATACAAAGTACGGGGTTTCTACTTCAAACATATATAAAAAACCAATGCCCTTTCCAATTTCCAACGCTCTCAATTTCGATCTGTCATTTCATATGTATATATGTAGTACTTATATTCTAGACTAAGAAAATCGCAACGATATATCAAAATAAAAAGTTTCTTTCGATTCGCAACGCTCTTAGTAATATGAGTATACCATTATACGTTATTATATCTATTATATATTATATCAGACTTTTCTCCAATTTAGCTATCGTCTATAAGCTTCACTAAACATACGACAATTTTGTTTTTAGACATACGTACAATTACATATATATATCGCATATATATCACTTTTTCTTATCGAATTTTTGACACTCGAGCACTTTTTGCTTCTTTATCAATCACATTGTATTCCAACGATTGTCTTCATTGCCTATTTTATATATTTGCTACTATCACTGATAAATAAATAAACAATTGATGAGCTTTTAATATTTAGTACTCAATTTTATATCGCTTTGGGAAAAAAAGGAATTAAGGTGTGCTTGAATTTCACTTTGAAAGTTGTTTTAAGTCCTTACCCGAAAACGTTACATAAAGTTTGTAAAAAAAAAAAATGTTAACACGTGTTTATTAATTTGGATAAATGTGTAAAGTTCTCATATTTCAGCTGCAGCCCAAAAAGAAAGAAGCAAAATTGTACTTAAGATCTTAAGTTAACGGATCATCAGGAATCGATCATCTGGCGAGGCCTCATTGCACATACATACATACATATGCTGTATGTATATGTTGCCTCCCCCAATTTGATATTGATGTACGCATATGTAGTCAAATTACGTTGCCTGGAAATGCCATCACTTGGGCAGCTATACGCATATTCATTTACCGTATTGCCAGATCCGATGCCCTGACCGTATACCCATATGGCAGCCGCAGCAGCAGCAATTAACTCACAATGTCATTAACCAGCGTCGTAGGTGAGAGACGCTCCCACCAGGCACAGACTGACATCTGACAGGCATCAAGCAGACATGGCCACAGTCCCAGGCACAGGCACAGACTGAGGCAGAGATCAACCCAGACAGGGTTCTTCTCGGTTTAGCTTCGCTGGGCTCTGCTCTGCTCTGCTCAGCATCAGCGTCAGCATAGTAGAAACGAGTCAAAAACGCCCTCGCTGCCAGCGAATGGCCTGGCCCTCTGTATTATATTCTCTGACGTTCCACCTTGGCATTAAACGCTTGATTAAATTTCACTACAAAATGGGCTGGACAGTACTATGAGCTGTGTGTGCATATAATCATATACAACCCATACATACATATATAGGTATACGTGTGAGTGCATATCGGAAAAAGGTCATATCTCGTATCGACCATATGTTGTTTATATGCAACTTTGCCTAAAGAGATATTCATATTCTGACTGTCATGGCCAGCGCTAAGACACTTCACATAGATAGTCAGTTAGAAAGCACAGATCATCACATATACACATGTATACATGCATATACTTATATGTTGTTGTTGTGTTTTTTTTTTTTGCCTCATTTTCTACATATCATTTCCCATCCGGCAGCAGCTTTTGAGGGAAGCCTAAAAAGTGCGCCAGCAGCGGAACGTGGTGAGAAAATGTTTTGCATTATTTACAATTTTGCTTCTTTCTTTATTTTTATTTTTTTTGTATTTTACTGCAACTTCTGTCGGCTTTGGCTGTGCATCTGGCTCGGCCTTTGGCCCTGGTTCTGGCTCTGGTTCTGGTTCTGTCTCACTTTAGCAGGACATCCGTCATCCCGTCAGTTGTAGTCCGTTGCGCTTGCTTTGGTTTTTGGTTTTATCGCTTCGCTTCCTGCCGCGTCGCTGAACCTGTTGCTCTCATTAACAAATTGTCAGGTGTGCTAACGTCAGCGTCAACGTCAACGTCAGCGCTGCCATCGACGCTGCAGTTATTCGTCATGCTTTGCTTAATGAGCACAGAGGATGGCGACGGTGGCGGATAGACGGCTTTACGACCAAGCAGAACATGTTTGCAATTCAACTGTAAAACCATTTAAACGGAAAGTTTGTGTGCTCCCTCTCGCTCACTCTCTCTCTCTCTCTCTCTCTCTCGGTCACACACTCTCTCCACATCTTGCATTCTTCATTTAGTTCTATACTCCCCCCTAACTCCCTCCCTCTCCCTCTCTCTGTGTCTCTCTTCCTGCCCCACTCGCACCGCTTTCTGTTTACCTGCTTGTAAACGAACGTCGCTTTAATCAATTCGTAAAAATTCTCAAACTTCAAGTGATAACAAACAAAGGCGAGACGCAATGAAAGAAGGGCCCAGTCTCTGTCTCAGTCTCAGTCTCAGATTCCGTCTCAAACTCAGTCCTCAAGTCCGATCCCAGTTCCAATAACCAGCATCAGGCATCATCTGACAACGGGTTGTATCTGCCTGTTTATTTTCTCACAAAGGCGGTAAAACAAATACAATTTGACTTTGGGATTCGATTTTGAAAACCTAATCGAATTGAGCATCCGCAGCAGCTACAGCAGCATCAGAAGCAGCAGCACTGTCTCTAATTATACCCTTTCAAAGTGGACAAAACGAATGTTGGATTAATTTTGCTCGTTTAGCATTATTTAGTAAAAATTTGACTTTACTTGCGTATGCAATCATGCAAGTGGATAAAAATAAACATTTTTTTTTATTAAAAGGAAAATTTGAGAACATCAAGTTAACTTAATTGTCTGAATAAAGATTCTGATTTTATGCTCAGAGCTCGATGAAAAAGAGAGCATAAGAGATAGAAGAAAGAATGAGATACATGAAAGAGATATATATATATATATAGAATGTGATAAGTAAAGACAGAGAGAGAGAGAGAGAGAGACAGAGATATATACATAGAATATGATAAGGAAAGACAGAGAGAGAGAGAGAGAGAGAGAGAGAGAGAGAGATAGTGATTTCGAATGTACAAGAGGAAGAGGGAAGGAGAGAGGTAGAGAGAAAGTGATCAAGAGAGTAAAAGAGAAAGAGAGAAAATGTGAGTAAGAGAATGAGATAGAGAGCATACAGCAATCGACTTCTTGCCAACGTTTTTCGTATCGCCCCACCCAGAAGTCAGTTTTGAATCTCTGACAGCGTATCGATGCTTGAGAGTGCGCCGACTCCAGCATCTTTAGCGTTGTGATATATCCAAATTGAGCGCAAGCAAATGCCGCCTTATAGCTATGTAGGGGTTGCATCTTTTGCCTCCGTAAATAGCTGAAGCGACGCAGCCAAGTGTGGCATTTTATGCAACACACGCCAAAATGTGAAGCCGTCTTTGGGCTGCAGCCATTTGGCCTGGCCCCAATGGATCACAGTGCAGCCAGACAGACAGACGGACAGACAGAGAGACGGAGCTCATCATTTGCATGGACTGCCACACTGCTGTTGTTGTTGTTGCCGATGTTGTTTATGCGAACGCATGGGGCATGTCTCCCGCAACTCTAATGACTTCAATGCCTGCTGCGAGTGCAACTGCGTCCGTCTCTCAGCTTTTCCAAGGCACACAATGAAAATCATTTTCCTGTTCCCCCCACCGACTGAGTTGTTTTTTATTGTATTTTGTTCAAATTCTATACATATATATGTACATACAATACATGCAACCTCTGCCCTGCGCCTCGAACCCCAGGCCGCCAACTCCAAACTCCAAACTCCAAGCCCCAATGCCCCTGTGTCCCTGATGCTATTTCTGACGCATTTCTTTGCCACTGCCACTGCCACGTTCAACATAATGAAAATCCATATGATGTCGATGACTTTTTTGTTTTTCTATGGCTCCGACAACGTCACAGGGCTTCGATGAACCTCTCGCTTACCCACACACACATCGGCATATTCAAATGTGCATGTGCCACACACTATTGTTGTTGGTATTTCTGGTTTATTGTGAATGTTCTCTAATCTCCAAATGTCGTTGAACTTTTTCCTTTACGATTACTTTTTTTCGCTGTTGCTGTTGTTGTTGTTGCTATTGTTGTTGTTGCTATTGTTGTTGGCATTGCGCACAACTTTATTATTATTGTCATTATTCCAGAGCATTTTCCGCATATTGTTGTTGCTTCTGCCTCTGCCGCTGCCGCTGCCGCTGCCTCTGCCTCTGCCTATTTGCAGATTCTACTCATATTATCTGCCTACCCCACCTCGCTCAGCTCTTGTCTCGTATTTTATGTCATAGTAGAAAAACAACCACAACAACAACTGATGACAACGATAACAGCAACAACAACAACAACGAGAGCTGCACACGTGCATTCTGCTGCAGCCGCTGCTGCTGCTGCGTCTCTGCAATTATTTCCAATTTAGCAATACAACACTGGCTCCAGCAGATGCCTCAGCCTGCCCCGCCGCAGCGTCAGCTCCCGGGCAACGGCTCGAGCTGCGAGCTGCTCCTATTGTCTTTTCTGTGGCAGTTCATTGGCCGCCAGTTGATGGAGCTCCAGCTGCAGCAGCATCACGGCTGGGGTCAGGCTTGCTTTATGCAATTACTTCATGTACTTGGGCTACAATAACACGGACGCGATGAGTAGTGGAAAGTCGAGAGTTGGGCATCGGGCAACGGGCATCGGGCAATCGGGCACTGGACGAACTGTACGTAAACTGGTTGCAGTTGCAGGATGCTGTACTGGACTAGAGTCAAGTAGAGACTGCATGAAACTCTACTATCTATCTATCTATGGCTGGGGCTAGGCGAAGCTAGGCTAGGCTTGGCTTGGCTTCCATTGCCTTTCCATTGGGAAAACCTGTTATGGGGCAAGGCTTGTTGCACGCCTGCTTGCCACAGCGTTGTCAGCGGCAATGATCATGCCAGGAGCAGCAACAACAGCCAGCCAGCCTAGACCTGTTGCTGATTGCTGATTGTTGTTGTTGTTGTTGTTGTTGCTGTTGCTGTTGTTGTCGTTCTGGCTTGTTGTGGCAGCAACTTAAAGGCTATTGACTTTGTTTTTCTATTGCCAGTCTTTGGGCACACAACACTTCCTCCTCCAGCTGGATATTGCCGTTTGCGTTAGTTCATTGAACCGCGTCACATTCTAATGTCCAGCAAACGTGTTTGGCAGCTTGCAGCAGTGGGAGTGCAGTGCCTTCGTAACACCAGCATAGACAAAGGTAACAACAACAACAACAACAGCAACAGCAAGAACAAAGCCAATCAACATCAGCAGCAACAAAAAGACCTTTCTAAGTAACTTGATATTTAAATGCATTTCATATGCTAAAATAAAATTGATTCTGGCATTTAGACATTTTCTATTTTGACCATTTCTGTTCTTATATGGCTAGCAAGGACATCTAATTGATTCAGAACAATTACAAAAGATCTGTCTATCTGGCAGATTAAATAATCTAGGGTTTATTTAGAATATATATTGCCCGCTTAGAATGGAGGCCAATATTTCATTAAACAAAATAACAAGCAAATATATTACATACAACCATACATTTTTTCAATGTATAAAGCCCCATATATTGCATATTACGATTAGTCAAGAAATTTTTCTTTTAATTAATTTTTGTAATCTACTTTTAGTTTTCCAGTTGCCATAGCAATATGCAAATATACCAGTTATTTACACCTTTAAAAAAAACTTGTTTTTACCTATTACAAATCCTATTTTATACTAAGCCGATCAGGCATATTCCAACACACATACATATATTTCACAACTGTGGAACCTGCTTGCATAATTCCAAACAGATAAATGGACGTGATTTTGGGCGTGGCTATATTGACTCAGCTGTTGACAACTCATACAGTCCTCATACAGTTATATTAGAATATGTCCGACTCGAATGGAACGTGAGGGTTGTCGCGTGCCGGCCTTGCCAGGCGCATCACACACCTCCCGATTAGGAATCAATAATAGTTTACCTCTTTATCAAAAATAATTTCAATTGAACTCTTATCAGTATTTGCTAAAATAATAATATAATGAGACGTTATTTGATTTGCCTGATTAAATCCAAATTCATTCAATCAAATTGAAAGTCCAAGTCTAACAAACGCTTCAAATTTTCACATTTGTCAAGAGCATTTGCTCCAATGTGCGCACAATATGGAGCGAGGGGAGATCGGGCGCAGCCGTGGTCAATGAGCACTCTTGGCCTGTCCATCAGCGAATGGGCAGGCTCTGCTCATATCGCGATGAACTGCGTCTCTGTCTCCGCTTCCGTCTGTCTCTCCGTCACCAGCTCCGGCTTCGGCTAATCAGTCAGCAAGGCACTCAGCGAAGCGTGAAACGCAATTGCTGATATCTAGACACATTCAATTAATAAAATCAACAGCAGCAACTGTGCCCACATCCATGGCCCTTCAATACTGGTGCCTGCCCTGTCAGTGGTCAGGACAACGGGACATTGGGACATGCGACCGACATATAGGGCAAGCATTTCTATATTTTGTTCAGCCAGTCAACGCCTGGCCATGCACCAGTACAAGCCAGCGATTGATGGCGTGGAGCTCTGGTCGCGTCGAGTTTTGCTGGCGCTTTACCAAGCGGCTCGCGGCCTGTCGCTGCTCTCCAGCTCGCTGGGTGTGGAGCGGGAGCAACTGCAGCTGAGGCCGCCGCGCCAACAGTGCAACCGACTCTTGATCATACTCTGGCGCGCCATCTTGGTTAGCATCTACTGGAACATGATTCCGGAAATCTTCAACACAGTGAAAAGTACACAGACCTATGCTGCTCTAATTGTCCTGTTGCAGTCCAGCTCTGTGAGCCTCTTTGCCGTCGGCTCGTTCATAATGCAGGTGCGTGCCGAGTCCAGATTTACGGCCGTGTTGAATCATTATATTTCACTCTATGGACGCATCCGTGTCCTAACCGGAGCCGAACATCTCTTTACGCTCAAGTTCCCCATTCTCTATGCCCTGAAGCTGATTCTAACGCTCTGCGGCTTTCTCTACGAGCTGCCACAGCTGCTACCTCTGCGATATATTCTGCACATGGATGTGGGTCACGTGATCGGCGGTCTAATTGCGATTTATCTGTGGCTAGGCACCATTTTTCTGCTGGATGCGTGCTTCCTCGGCTTCTTCGTATCCGGCGTACTCTATGAGCACATGGGCTCACATATTGCGATCATGCTGCAGCAGATGCGTTCCGTTGATATGGATGGCCAGGAACAGTCATCGGATGATGAATCCGAACCGTATCTCAATTCATATGAGAATATAAGTTCGGTGCCGTCACGACTGAGTCACTATAGACGTATGTGTTTGCTGTGCGATCGGGCCGACGAGCTGGACGCCTGTGGCGTAATCTATAGTGAGCTTTATAGAGTAACTCTTTCGTTTCGCGACATTTTCCAGTGGCAGATCTTATTCTACATATACTACAATCTAATTGTTTTGCTAATAATGCTGTACGAGTATATAGTCAACTATTTGGAGGGCACCCAGGGCGAAATGGTGCCCGTGGTGATGACCTGCATTAAGATGGCCAACATTGTGCTATTGATCATGTGCGCGGATTACATGATCAAGAAATCGGAGATGCCACAGTTGTTGCCATTGGACATTGTGTGCACCGACATAGATCAGCGGTGGGACAAGAGCGTGAGTTGAAATATTACAAAAAAAAAAAATAACATTGAAAATCGATGATAGAATTTTCTCCAATAGGTGGAATCGTTTTTGAATCAGCTTCGAGCCCAACAACTGGAAGTAAAAGTCGTGGGCATACTTCAGCTTGATAATAGATTCATACCAACAATATTATCGGCCATTGTAACATACCTTTTCATATTAATACAATTTGCTTTCACTGGCGGCTTTGAAGTAGCCGAAGAAATCGCCAGATTGAATATAACAAGTTGAGAACCGAAAATGAATTATATTATGAATATACTTTACTTTAACTTTACTTTATTTAAAAATAATATTTTATATAGCATTTTGTGAAAACATTGTTCTTTATTAATTGTTTTCTTGACAAACACATAGAAATGCCATATGCTATGGAGCGTTGATATGACCTGGAAATAAATGGATCAAGAGAGAGCCGGAGAGATGGAGAACGAATGAGAGAGTATAGTATAGAATATAGCATAGAATATAAAAATTTGATATTAAAGAAGCATCTCTTATAGGAAATAAAACATTATACATAAGTTACTAAGCTAACATTATTATAGAGCATACCTTCTCTCAGATTAATTCTCCTATATAGATGACATATCCTCCTTCTTTCCCTATATTCTTTGATATTCTTACAAAGCTATAAATGATACCCCTTTTCATACACATACATTGCAATGGGTATAAAGCATGAAACAGCTCTGAATCAACCCCCAATAAAAAATAAATCATTGTCATTCAATAATGATATAATTTTTAAATTAAATTTATGGATCGGAAAAAGGGTTTATTTAATTTTTATTATATATACATACATATGTAACTTATGCTCAGCGAGGCCAGATGACTCCACATTACATTGAAGCCACATATTCGCTCTTGGTTCTGGGCTGTGGTTTTATTAGATCTTGTGCGGTTAGTTCACGCATGTGTTTGTAGGTCCCCAATTTCTTGTGCCTCTTTCACTGAACTTTTTTTTCAAATTTATGTTGGCCATATTATCGTTCATTATATTGTGCCCCATTATACGTACCAGCTGATACAATTCGGAGATGGGTGGTGCTAAGAAGTCGGTGCTCGTTAGGCAGCAGCATAACAATGACCCGACGAACGAATTCGGAGCTAACACGGTGTAATTATCATAGCTATGTCTGGCCCCTCAGTTCCTGTTCCGCCCACCACGCCCGCCCCAATTATCAACATCGTCATCTACAAAAACGTCTTTGTCTTTGATTATTTTTGGGCGCCAGCCGAGCGTAACGCGCTTGTCACGCCTATTATACAGATACACGCTGTTCAAGTACATATATGTATAGTTTATATATATACGCGATCGTTGAGGTTCAGCTGAACCTGAACTCAGCACCGTTTTTGACCTGTGTGCGTTCAGTGTGTGATTCGCTTGGCAAAATACTCATGCACTGAACAAAGCAAACAAAACGGCAAAAAAAAAAAAATAAAACACACAGAGAAAACAAAGCGAATCCAGTGAAATACTATAGAGTATATACATGCATAGCAAGTCGAAAATGCAATACCCTCTAATACACATTGCAATGTTTTCAGATGTTCAAAAGAGCGCATCATACTATACCATATAGATATAGTTCGAATAAAGATCTTGAAAAGTTTTTTTTGCAGATCTAACACTGATCGTACAATATTAACTATATTACACTAAGTTCTACGATGTCTCTGTGAGAGTGTCGACATAGATCTCTATATTTATATAGATATTTATGTATGTCTAGGCATGCGGGAGCTTCGCTTCAACTTCTGAACTTCTTATTCAAATTGAATCGCTACCAATCTCATAGGCGACTGGTAATACCTAGTCTATGTCTGCAAGAAAATAAACAACTGAAACTCGCCTACATTGCAACTGAATTAATTTGTTATTTTATTTATTTTTTTCTGTTTTTTTTTTTTTTTTTTTTTTTTTTTTTTGGTCGGCTGCACACGCTGGCGAACAATGCTGGCAACAGAGCTCCCAATTCTTCCTGACAGGGCGCATTCAAATTTGTTTTTGCCCATTTGGAGCTGCTGGCCAAAAGGCCAAGCAAGCCATGCATATTTCCGGCCGGTCACCCATTCCCGTCCAGTCCAGCCGCCCCATTAGCCAGCTTCGATTTCCTGCCTTAACCGGGCATTCCAAGTATTTGCCATGTACTTAATTAGCTCAACTCCCCGTCGGCTGGGTGTCTTTCAAACCACTTGGTACACCCTGTACCCTAGGGTGTGTGTGTGTGTGTGTGAGTGTGTAAGGGCACATGTGCGGCCAGGGGGTTAGCGATTTAGCTTATGATGAAACAGCTTGAGGAGTCCAAGAGTAACTTCTGCTGCATTGTTGTTCGCATGCCGGCGCTGCAGTTGAAAGATGCCGCACACTCCAAATGGCCCCCATGCTAAGGGCATACACAGCTCCCATGCTCCACGTACAGCCGCTACAGTGGCACTGTGTGTACGTTGTGGCTTGGTGGGGCGGCTGCGGTTAGATATTTACAGGCATGCGTAAGAATCGTGTGTAACTAGCGGCACATTCTGAGCTAATTAAATCCACATTCTATGCAATTGCTGGCCACACACTTGCTTATCAGCTGAAGCGAAAGCCCCACGATGAACATTTTGACCTCTGGTCGTGCTCTGCAAGACTACATATGCCACAATTTTATACGATAAGTATAAATTTGGAACATGAACATTATTAATCAGAGTCAGGTAATAATTAACGAGCAATTAGATTAGGATGTCGCTATAAATTGCACATAATTTGTAGACAACTGTTCAATATCGGAGACAATGGCAATTAGATTACGAAGCCGCTATAAATAATAGATAATTTATAGGCGAGCACCCACCATGAGTAGAGACGATTGCGTCCTACGCTAAAATTGATACGCTTCATTATGATTGGGAAACAACTTTCACTGCCGAATGACTAGAAACAAAATAGAAACAGACAATCGTGATCAGAGCAAGTGCTGATCGGTTATTGAGATCGTGTGCTCGTAACGTGACACAGACAAACAACTTTATTTGTCATCCCAAACATATACAGTCACACACACACATACACACACAAACATTCTGAATTCTCAGTTTTTGGAACGTGACTACGAGGCAAGCAGTCGATAAACAAACGTGCCAGAATATTGTTTGAACTTAATATAGAGCAAGAACATACAGTAGTCGTCTCTATACTATAGACGACTGAATACTATAGACGACTATATACGTACAGTCTGAGGTATACGTAACACAAATCGAGTTTCAACACCATCTTATAAACATAACAAATTCTCCTCATATGTTTGTTGCGGCATTTGCAAAGTGCATGCTAAATCAAGTGGGCTAGGTATATAAATAAAGAGAGAGAGAGAGAGAGAGAGAGAGAGAGAGAGAGAGAGAGAGAGAGAGAGAGAGAGAGAGAGAGAGAAAACATGCTATGAGTATATTAAAAACAGAAACAATATAACAACACACCCCCTTCCAGCCTTTTTGCGTCAACAAGCCAACAACAGCAAATGCCAATACTCGCTTTGGCCTAAATAAACAAGGCGTTAACAAATGGGCAAGCAAGCAAGCGTTACGATCTTCGACGAATCTTTGCTGACCTGCAAAGGAAATAGGCCAGCTAGAACAGTGTCTACAATGTATCTATGTAGATTATATAACTGTTTTCGATTGTGGCTACCGGAACAAATAGCTTGCCAAGCAAGTAGTAGATCTATCAATACAAAATATTTGATCGTTTACGATTTTTGTTAAGATAAAATAATAGATACAGATCAAGATAATAGATATAGAGGAATCTTAGGTAAGAGCTTTGATGACGTATATTTAACATTACTCTATGTTATTTTAGACGATTGATTCTAAGAACTATGTTACTTATCGACATTGAAGAAAATATCAGGTGAGTTTCCTAATATTTTCTAATACTTTCATAACTATATACATAAATATACGTTCTTCACCCCATTGAATCATCCGAGTAAACTTCCACAGAACATAATATAGTTTGTCAGATCGTACAAATGACAAATTGATTAACGGCTTAACACATACCTGCATATGTGTTCATAGCGGCACAATAAAAGTGAGTATGTCGGAAAGGTATGCGACGAAGAGTTTCTTTTGTTATATGGTTTTGGCTGCAGTTGCATGAATCACACGCCATCATGGTAGAGTATTCGCAAGATATCTCAAATCGATATCGGACTGGGCTTGGGGGAGAACTGGAGAAAGACATAGAGAGAGGGAGAGAGACAGATTGCGATTGCCTAAGGCTACTGCGCAGAAGCCGGGGCCGGGCTGCGCACGCACACTCAGCGCAGACGCTTTGTTATTTGTGTGTTCGATGAACCGAAATTATTGCTGACCCACTTTCCACTATATGGCCAATGGAATCCACAAAAAAAGCGCACAGCTCGGCGATAGAAAGAGAACAGTTCCAGAGAGAGCGCATCTGTGTGTGTGTGTGTGTAGGAGAGCCAATTGAGAACGGCGTCGATGTCGACGTTGCGATCGTAAAGAAAAATAATAATAAATTTGTTGTTGCTTGTGAGGAGTGTATGTGTGTGTGCTTGCTGCTTGTAATTTACGCAACACTCACTCGTTTGCCGATTTTAGGTTTGCTACTTGTTTTGCGGGCAGCGGCCGCAGCACGAGATCAACAACCATCTGCAGCAGCAGCAGCAGCAGCGCTCTTTGCACAATAGCTTCAAAATCTGAAATCAAAACCTGTTCCAAACTTGGCAAGCTTGCCACACGTCTCGGCCAAATCAAAAAGCTGGCTCAAGCCAAGCTTTGACGTCAGCAGCGTCGCGACGCAGCTGTCGCTCTCGCCGCTGCTGCTGTTGTTGTTAATCGTTGTGACTGTACCTTTTTTTGTTGTTTGCATTGAAAACTTGTTTGTTGTTGTTGCTGTTGGCTGTTGCTGTTGCTGTTGCTGTTGGTGTAGCTGAAGCTCCGCTTGAGCTTTCCCTGGGTGTTGATTGAAATCGATCTGTGCAGATCTGAAGCAGTCCACGAAAGGGAGACTTAGCGGTTAAGTTCTGAAGTTTTGACCTTGTAGTCTCAATCTTATCAGATACAAGTGCATTATTTGCACGTATGTACGTATGTATGTAAGTATGCATAAATGTTTATACATATATATATGCGTGTGTGTGTTTAGATACACATATAATTTAGTGGGGCTTAAAGTGAGGCCTGTCCATGTAATTAATAGTGCTGGGCCTGACGGCAGGCTGTGCCACGCCCCGTGCTTGTCGTTTTTGGAACGAGCGGTTAAATGACGCTTTCCTGTGTATTTAAGGTGTCTAAACTTGACTACCGTGCGGAGTGCTTGGGCCTGGACTAGCAACAACACAACAGAACAGATCTCAGCACAACGCAGCAGAAAGCAACGCAAACGCTCGCAGCGTCCGTAACCTTGCCCAAGACACACTCAGCAGCCAGTAGCCAACATCCCATGGCCCCCAACCCGCCCGCTGCTGCTGCTGCTGCTGCTGCTGCTGCGGCTGCTGTCGATGACCATTATTTTAGCCAGCCCAGACACAATCTCAAGCTACGAATGTCGACTGAGGGACTCTGACTGCTGGCTACTGTTGTGCTTTTTGTTTTTGCTGTACCCGAGCTGGCTGACGCAGCAGCAGAAGAAAACGCAACTCGGAGCATGACAAACAGTTGCAGGCAAAGCAAATAATTAGTATACATCGATTATCTTGCGCCCGGGCTCAAATGTGTCTGTCCATATGTGTATGTTTATATATGTACCTGGCCCGTCGGCTACTGTGCTGCCGATGCTGGCTTCAAACTGGTCCAACTCCAGATGTTGGCACAGCGCACACGCGCTGCTTCCTCTCGATGCTGTTGCCGCAGTCGCCGTTGCAGCGCCTACGCGAGCGCGCGCCCATACAGCCCACAAAACGAGTTCCCCCGAAGCCAGTCGAGCATTCTGCATTCTGCATTCGCCATATGCGCAGCCATAAAATGCCGCGCCAGAACTGTACACAGCGGCAGGCACATCCAAGCTCCATGGAGCACAAACAACGTTGATGACGATGACGGCGACGTGTGCTCAGCTCGTGCCAATTCTTTGACTTTAAGTACGCGTTTGTGTTTGAGCTTGGGTTTGGGTTTGGGTTGAGGTTTGCGATTTCAGCTTTGGCAGTTGGCAGTTGGCAGCTCCATGTAAATGGCTATGTACATATATACAATTGTGCATACATATTTATGCACAAGCATTCATTTGCAGTTGCTCAAACGCCTTAGAAGGCCATCAGACTGCAAAAGGTAAAATCCATTTGCATTTAATCAAAATTGTTTTTCATTACGTCCATAAACCCAAACGGACCAAGTATCCAATTTCAAGACTATGTTTGCATATTCATATACATATATGTATATAGGTGCAGACGCATGTGCATGCAATTCAAGTTGTAGAAGGCTTAAGCGTAATTAGTATATGACTGACAGTTGGAAATCTAAAATAGTAACTAGTTACAGACTAACTGAATGCACTGTCAATATAAGCTGGATGCAAATGAATATGGCCCACACGTGTTGGCCTTTGTTTTAAATATTCCATTCAACATTGACAAGCATTTGTATATTATTTCAATTTTAAAAATAAATATATCACTGTCTGAATATTAATATTATATATATTTTTAAATGTTTATTCCAAATAAAAAAAGTCTAAGTTGATTATAAGATGACCAATTTTGTGCATGGGCACGTCGTAGCTCAAACGATTCAAGACTGAATCAAACATGTCCAATTCAGTCGTCGAATTCTATTATGCAAAATATGCAATTATGGAAGATTTACCTCTTTGAATGTCTCCTCTGTGCCACATATACATAGGTACAATCGAGAGAGTTCTTCGAATAGCATTTTGTGTTCTATTCTGTTATATACATATTATCAATTTAATTATACATTTCTTTGCATATAAATTTTAGTGGTTTTCTTTAATAATTTCTAACAAGTTGAACAAGAATTTTCTGTAAATAAAATTTTGATTCTGGATCATTTATTGGCCTCAAATATTAAAATGCAATTGAACTGACTCGAAAATGAAATGCAAACACAAAATGATGTTATAATAAATATATTAAGCATTATTTGATCATTTATTTCCCCCATTTTGTTGGCTAATTGACATTAATTAAATACGGGATACAAATGGTGTCGTAATTAATGATAAATGCTCTTACATGTCAATTTGTACTAATTGAGGCAACGTAATTTGGTAGCTAATGTGCTGATATTTGGCTTCGGGGAAATGTTACATTAAAGTCATTTTATTTGAGCAATAAGATGTTTCATGTTTCATGTGCAAAACTTGTTAGCCCTTCCATTTCTGTTTTTTTTTTTTTTTTTTCTTTTTTTGCTGCTGCTGGCTAATGAGTAATCAACGGATGTTGCCCGCCTCGTAGCCTGCAGCCTCTAAAGGCACCACACTTCTATCTCTCTTTCCCTCTTTCACTTTTGAACAGGGCTCTCTCTCTTTCTTTCTCTCAATCTGCTGCCGACTGGCGGCTACTGTCTAGCGGCTACTGTTGCTACATGCATACACATACATACATAGAGAATACATAATCTTGATTGACTTACGGCTTTCAGTTCGTAATGATGATATTTTCATCATCCGTTTGTTTTATCAGAATATTCTTAACGCTGTTCTTGTTCAAGTAGCTGTACATTTGGCCATGGCCAAGTACTTGGGAGTTACCAACAGCGGAGCTACCTGCACTTGAGCTACAACTTCAACATGGGCCCGTGTGCTTTTGTCTAGTGAAATGTTGAAAGCATCATTAATTTTTTTTTTTTTTTTTTTTTTTGGTTTTTTATAGTATCTTTCGCCTCTTAGCCGAAACTTTAATATACATACACATACAACCAGTGTGTGTGTGTGAGTATGATAATTGCAGGCGGAAAGCGAAGACAGAGATGGAGAGAGAGGGAGGGAGAGAGCACCAAATACTACACGAGTAGCTGAGCTGGATGACCCATAATTACCGCACACCGGTCCCAGTCACAGTCCCAGTCGTGGCCAACAGAACAATCATGGGAAAAATGACTGTAACTCTCTGTCCGTGTTCTGTTTGCTGCCTTAAAAAAAAGTATAATAATTTGAGCAATGGCAACGGCAATGGCAATGGCAATGGCAATGGAAATGCTTCATTTTATGATTATCTTGCCGTTTACACGGCACGCATAAACACAAAAAGCACGCAGCTGGAGCAGCACCAGGTCGCAACGGGCCCCCAAATACTGATCCCATTCCCAGTTTCACTCGCAGTCAACAAACCCCAATCTCACTAACTCTCAGTCGCAGGCCAAGGCATCGCCCCAGTTCTCTTTTTGTCAATTTCGAGATAATGTTCGTCACCAAGCCGTAATTCGATTTCCATACCCTTATCACTGGCCGAATATATTATAATTTCTGACGCCATATGTAAATTATGGACATTGACTCAAGGTATATGAAACACTTGATTTACTTAAATATGAACAAGAAGAAGTTCTCCATTAATATAAAAAATATTGAAAAATAAAAAATTATAAAAAAAATTTTTATTATATTAAAGACTATTATATTTTATTTATATTTTATAGCATAAATCACATATACATATATATTATAGTTATGAGTCAAAAATTAAGAGTTTTCCTTTGCTCTAAGGCAAACAATTAACACCAATCAAATGTTTGTAAATTTGTCTCTAGCCCAAGGCTTTGCTTCGTGCATAACTACATATATCGTATTATATATTTGTACAGTTACAACTGTGCTAAGCTAAGCTAACTGATATATAATAGTCGCTCAGCTTTTAACTGACAAATCAACAATACATTTTATTGTAATTTTTAATAACTATATCAATTTGGGAACTTCTCAGAGCCTGCCTCTTAGGTAAGGTATTACCTGTGCGACTTTCTGCTAACACTTGATCATTCCTTTTTTTTTTATCGCCAGCGCTGACGCAGCCCTTTTTGAGCCCTGGAACAAGTGCAGCGAGCAAGTGCACCTTTATCTGTGCCTTTACCTTTACCTCTACCTGTACCTTTACGTTTACCTCCACCTCTGTATCTACCTATGCTAATTAGTGCAGCGGCCTCGGCCTTGTTTTTATGCGCTTTCAGCGTGAACTGTCCAGCCGGCGGTTCAGTAGCTACGTCGCTCGGCTAGCTGCATAAATTTTCTGCTCCAAGGCAAAAAGAGCATACCGATACCACATACTCGCACATAAATAATTTATGCGCCAACTTTCATGGGAAAAGTGAGACAGAAAAACGTTAAGCGGAAATTGGAGTTGGTGTCCTGACAACGGATTTTTACATGCGACCGCAGGACAGGTGTGTGCAGTGGTGTACCTTTTACCATATCATAATCAGAGGGTTGTTAATAAGCGCCCACAGCGTGACGAAGCTCTAAAGATTTTCCTTCTGCATGTCGTACTGTATTATGTAGGTGAGGTAGGTGACCAGACCGGACATATAGATCAATATCAGCTCGTTGGATACCTCGAATAAACCCAAAGGACGCACTCGAAATTCTTTATAATTGAGGCGGCTCAGGAACATTTCCAGCTAAAACAGATCCAAAAACAGACAAGAAAATAGAATATATAGTAAAGGTGTGGAGCATATAATAAAGCGTATAGTACGAATCAGTTCAGTTAACATTCACATAGACATACATATATTCAGAGATGCAATCATAATATTCACCTTCATATGCCAATCTTTGTTATTGGTAATGTAGTAATTCTCCACGCTGAGCCACCGAATCACTCGGGAATTGCTGCGTGCAATGTGAACCGCCACGGTCAGCAATAAAATATCCAATAATATCTTAAGAACCATGAGCCATAAGCTTACGCCCCCAAGATTTTTCATTATGACGAACGTAATCGATCCTATGCTCAAAAACTTAAACATTAGAACAACACAAAGTGGAAACTCGAATAGCCTGTGAAAGCTGTCGACCACTCGAAGAATCCCGTCGTAAATTTCCAGACACTTATCTAGGCGCTGGGCAGCTGCTTTTAGTTTCCTCCGACTAGCTGGAGTCCCATTAATGGTCTTCACTTCGTTTAGCTGCTGGCGGAGCTCGTGTCGTATATAACCGTTAACTTGATCGTAAATTATGGCAATGCTGAGGTATGCCACAAAGTAGACATTCAACATTACGGATGCATTGGCCGTATTATATAATTCGCAAATTGTGGTCAGCAGATAACCAGCATTTATATCAGATATCCTCCCTGGAATCAAGTAGCAACTCTCATATATCAGGCCGATCACTTTTAAGAGCAGCAAAGTCAGAACCCATTTGCTGCCATAGCAAACATCCTCAGATCTTCGAAGGGCATGTATCCTTTGAAAAAGTTTCAGGAAACTGTTGACCAAATCAACCACTCGATCTCCATACCAAAACTGTATCACAGCGGTGTAGACGCCACACACCACATATATGCATACACGCATGATTAGGATTGTCCTAATATGGGATGCTTTGAACGAAAACATTAAACTACTATATATGTGAATAAATTGGCCGCACATTACTATCCTTAAGATAAGGCAGATCCACTTGTACCACTTTCGATTCTTCGCCACCAGACGACCATCACTTCCAGTGCTCTTAACGCTGAAGCAGATGATTCCCATAACTGTGGCATAGTTCAAGGAACCTCTTAATATGCACACTGATACCCAAGAGGCGTTAAACTGCACCCGACGACTTCCGAACATGACTAAGCCAATAATGACTAGTCCCATAAGCTAACAGTAGTCATTTGTACGCAAAAAGAAATCGATTTTAAATATTTACCAATGGTTTAGGGTTGACACTGAAGAGACTTATAGATATATATCTCAATTTAATTATCTATTAGTTTTCTTTTCATAGCGTAATCATATGGGCTAATTGTAATATTTGAGATCAATTCTGCTCGACTAGTAGATATCCTGTACCCTGCGAAGAATTGATATACAGCTTTAAAATTCTCTTTCATATCTTCTCACGTCCGTTGATGTTGAATTAAATTACACATATACATTTTATTAATGACAAATAAAATCGCAGCATTCATTTCAAGTCGGATTTGATTTCATGTCATACTGTATTATATAGGTGAGATAGGTAGCTAAGCCGGACATAAAGACCAATATCAGCTGGTTGGATACTTCGAATAGACCCAAAGGACGTACTCGAAATTCGTTATAATTCAAACGGCATAAAAACATTTCCAGCTAAAACAAAAAGAAGAAATTTTGTTACATGCTATGCACTAAGAGGCAAAAGTCGTTTATTTATTTTGAATTTATTTCTCTTACGGCTTTGACTGCACATTGATTATAATTCAATAATAAATAAATCATTTTAACTAGAAATATGAGACTCACCTTCATATGCCAATCTTTATCAACGCTGACATAGTAATTTTCCAAACTGAGACGTTGAACAACTCTCGAATTGCTGCTTGCAATGTGAACCGCTGTAGTCAGCAATAGAATATCCAATAATATTTGAATCGTTAGTAGCCATAGGCGGATGCCTTCAGCTAAATTTAATGTGATGATGAAAGCAATTGTCGCCAAGCTTAGAAACCCATACGATAGAAAAATACATAATGGAAACTCAAATAGTCTGTGATAGGCGTTTCCCACTTGGGCAATCTCATCGTAGATGGCCAGGCACTCGTCGAGGCAGTGACCAACGGCTTTTAGCTTCCTCCGCCTAACTGAGAATCCGTGGCTGGAGTTTAGTTCACAAAGCTGCTGTCGCAGTTCATGTCGCACAAAACTATTGACCCGGTCATAAGCGATGCCTATGCTGAGGTACGCCACAAAGTTGAAATGCAATATTATAGCCGCATTGACAGTATTGTAGAAATCGCAAATCGTGGTAGAAATATGATAAGAATCCAATAATGGCATCATCACTGGGATCAAGTAGCAACTTTCATATATGCGACTGATCACCTTTAAGAGCAGCAGGATCAGAACCCATTTGTCGCCAAAGCCAACATCTTGGCATCCTGGAAGTGCGTGTATCCTTTGAAAAAGCCTCAGGAATCTGTTGACCAAATCAACAACCCGTTCTCCGTACCAAAACTGTATAACCAGGGTGAAGACGGCACAGGCTATATAGATACATACACGAAAGATAAGGATTATCGTATAATGTGATGCATTGAGCACATGCATAAAATTTCTATATATTTGAATATAGAGGCCACACATGACAATCCTTGAAATCAGGCAGAACCATTTGTACCACTTTCGATTCTTGGCCACCAAGCGATTATCACTTCCAATTTTCTTGACGCGGAAACAGATGATTCCCATAACTGTGGCATAGTTCAAGGATCCTCTTAAAATGCACGCAGATACCGAAGCGGCGTTAAACCGCCACCGACGACTTCCGAACATGACTAATCCAATAAAGACTAATGATACGAGCTAACGGGAGTCATATGTACTAAAAGTGAACTCGAGTTTATTTGTTTGATTGTTAAGGGTCGACGCTGAAGGGCCTCATTGATGTATATCTTGCAGTCGTAGATTAATTATATTGTTTTTTCAATGTTTTTTTACTGTAAATATTTAAAACAAATGTGGTTTATATAGTTCACTAGAATGATAAAATGTAGTGTATAATTTCGAGAATTGTTAAATATATATTCGACTTTAGTACATCGAAAATGGTCTGATAATTAAGTTGCTGTTGCTTAATTCAACAAAAAGCGTCAGAGGCTGCGCCTTTGGTCTTCATGATGAAATTGATTTCTGTATTGAATGTACTGAAATTGAAGGAATCACTTCTTATTGAACAACTTTTTTGACTCACCAAAAATTATAAATCGGTAAGTTATTGCAGGCACTAATGACTAATTCACAATATTCGACATAATAACGTCAATGTACTTCATGGCCCGGCCACTGTTTGTTGACCATGAAAGAGCATTATTGCAATCGATATCTATATTTAACATTCTTATTTCTTTATTAAAAATATATAATTTCGTAACTTTCGTTTCAAGTTGGATTAGTTTTCATGTCGTACTGTATTATGTAGGTGAGATAGGTGACCAGGCCGGACATAAAGACCAATATCATCTCGTTGGATACTTCAAAGAGACCCAAAGGACGTACTCGAAATTCGTTATAATTCAAACGACTCAAGAACATTTCCAGCTAAAAGAACAGAAGAACTTTTAGTACTTGTTTGCTGAATATTATGTACCTAGTGATTGAATTTAATCTGATTTCATAATTGAATTTAAAATGTTAATCTACCCATATGTAAATATGATACTCACCTTCATATGCCAATCTTTACTCTCGCTCACATAGTAGTTCTCAAAGCTGAGCAGCCGAATAACCCTCGAGTTGCTGCTTGCAATATGAACCGCGATTGTCAGCAATAAAATATCCAATAGTATTTTAATCGCCAGTATCAATAAGCGGATGCCGTTATATAGATTAAGCATCACAAAGAATGCGATTGACGCCAAGCTCAAGAACCCAAACAATACAATAATGCATAGCAGAAAATCGAATAGCTCGTGAAAAACCTTGCCCACTTTGTGAATCTCCTCATAGATGGCCAAGCACTCGTTGAGGCAGTGGCCAACGGTTTTTAGCTTCCTCTGACTAATAGGGATTCCGGGTCTCGAATTTACTTCGCTAAGATCTCGCCGAAGCTCATGTCGTATATAACTGTTGATCTGTTCATAAGCGATGCCTATGCTGAGGTATGCCACGAAGTAGGTATGTAGTATTATATAGACATTGGCTGTATTATATAAATCGCAAAAAACAGATACAGCTACAACACTGCTATACTCGAAAAATAGCAATGGAATCAGGTAGCAAAGCTCGTAGGCCAAGCCGATGACTTTCACGAGCAGTAAGACCAGCACCCACTTGTCGCCATAGCCCATATCGTGACATCCTGGAAGTGCGTTTATCCGTTGAAACAGTCGCAGAAACCGATTCACCACATCAACAATTATATGTCCATACGAGAACTGCATCATTAGAGTGGAGATAGCGCAGACAACACAGATGAAGAACCGACTGACAACGATAAACCTTAACTGTGAAATATTAATCGTGTAGATGAAATTGTAAATTAGGATACAATATAGGCCACAGATCAAAGTCCTTGAAATCATGCAGAACCATGTGTAAAACTTTCGATTCTTAGCCACCAATGGACCTTTACTTCCATTTCTCTTCACGCTGAAACAGATGATTCCCATAAATATAGCGTACTTCAAGGATCCTCTCAAAATGCTCGCTGACACTGAAGAAGCGTTAAACCGCCACCGACGACGTCCGAACATGACTAATCCAATAATAATAACATGTCAAATAGGTTGAAGGGTCTTATATGTACAGAAATGCACTCGACTTTAATTGAAGACCTCAATTGATAGATATCTGTAGAGTCCAACAAACTAATTATGCATGCATACCACTTGGATATATTTATAATATAAATTCCAAATTAATTTATTATTTTCTATATAGAATAATATATTAATATTATATCAAGTCAAATTTTTAAATCTTATTCGATTGCATGCCATATTGTATTATGTATGTTAGATATGTTACGAGTCCAGACAAAAAGACCAATATCAGCTCGTTGGAGATCTCAAATAGTCCCAGTGGACGCACTCGGAACTCGAAAAAATTCAACCGACCCAAAAACATCTCCAGCTGTAATGAATTGAAATACATGAGGATGACAGAGTTGTTAAATGGGAATTTTAGTACTAAATGAAAATAGTAAAAGTACTCTAAAGTGGGAAACAAATGAAAATAAAGTAACTCTTGACTTGAATATGCTCAGAAATAAATTCAACTTGAAATCATTTTGTCTCAAAAAATAATTATACTGGAAAAAAGCATTTTCCCATTCGCCATGACCCTAGTTGGCGTATCAGGGAAATCTTAGCGCTAAATCAGACGAGAGTAGACAGGAGTATATATTACTAATTTTTCAGTCTACAACTTCCATTACTGCAAAATGACTTGTGTTAGTATGAACAGCCGGACAGGCGGTCAGACTTATAATATACTATGTAGTAAAACTAATATAGCCTGTTTTCCCGTGGGTAGTGCATTCGTATGTTTGTGAATTCAGTACAATGAACTGTCATAAGATTGGCCCACAAACTTCAGGCTTACCTTCATGTGCCAATCGTTGCGTTCCGTTACGTAGCAATTGTCGAAGCTTAGTCGGCGCACCACGCGGGAACTGCTGCTGGCACCATGAATGGCCAGTGTCAGGAGCACCACATCGAAGAACAATCGAGCCACTAGCAACCAGAGCCCCACATTACGAAATCGTTGCAGCATAATGAAGTAGGACACCAATGTCATGCTCAAGAAGGCGAAGAGCAGTATGAGGCATAGTGGTAGCTCCATCAGCCGATGAAACGCGCTGCCCACCCGCTGGATATCATCGTAGATGGCCAGACACTGGTCCAGTCGGCAGCCAGCGGCCCTTAGCTGTCGTCGACTCACTTCACAGCCATTGGGCTGCTCCAGTCCTTGCAGCTGGCGTCGCAGCTCGTGCCGCACGTAATGATTGACCCGGGCGTAGAGGGCGCCCACGCTGAGGTAGCCCACAAAGCAGAGGTGACCGATCATGGTGGCATTGGTGTTAACGTATAGTTCACACAGTATGGTTACAAAGAGTCGCATATTCAAGCCGTTAAGCAATTCCGGAATTTCGCAGAACACTTCGTTCATGAGGCAAATCATCTTGAAGATCAACAAACTCAACTCCCGCCTGCCGCCAAAACCGCTCGCCTGGCTGCCGGGCAGCGCGTTGACCTTGCGAAATAGCCTCAAATAACTGTTGACCACTCGGAGCACATGTTGCCCAAACCAGAATTGCAATGTCAGGGTGACAAAGGCACAGATCAGGCAGCACACCAACCGAATCCAGGACAGTATAATCAAATGGGAGTTATCCAGAATGAAGATGTAATCCAGACTCAGATAGCCATAAATGACGCATATTAGCAAACGTGTTAGCAGACAGAACTGCTTGTACCAGAAGCGGTTCTGGGCGACCAGGCAGCCATCGGTGCGATTGCCCTCGATGCCAAAACAGATGATTCCCAGAAATGTGGCATAACGAAAACCTACATGCAAGATGCTCGCGGAGAGCGAGGAGGCGCTCAGCTGGCGATGCCGACCGAACATGACTAAGCGAGGGAATTTGCGGAATGTTGTAATGTTGCAGTGCCTGGCAATATTTATAAGCCCATGCACAGTCATACACACACATACATATACATTTATATGTGTATGAGTCTGTGTATGCATGACTGATTGCTTGGTCAAGGTCGGTCTACATATGTCCACTTATCTTGAGGGTTCATTAAGCTAATGGCAAGTAGGAATAATATTTTGATAAGGCTGCGGACTCCAGTGCGTTTTATTGTTATTGGAAATAATTTCATAGCTATTGAAAATGGTCTGTATTACGATAATTGAATTTAGAGCTAATATTTGCATTGCATATTCATTGATACGATCAAAATATTTACAATATTGACACATTCCATATCACTTTAAGCTTATGTATCCAAACGTATACTAATTATACAAACAGGGCAAACTGCATCTCTAATCTCTGCACTCTATCTTATCATTCAAAGATGGAATATGCTAAGGTCTCTACTAGTATTAAACATATTCAACATTTATAGTATTTTTGTATAGTATTTAAATCACTTAAATCAATCCAGATAAAAATTTTAATGATTGGTTTCATGTCATTATACCATCCCAAAAACTTTGGCCACGATTGTTCCAAGCTTCTAAAAAACTAATAATGAGTTGTACCTTATACTTTTAGTTACCTAAGCTAATCCGTTTAAACTTGGGAGCTCAAAATTATTTTTTACTATAAACCGAACTTAACCCCGTTTTCTCTAAGTTTTACTATTTATTTATTTATTTATTTATTTATTTATTTATTTATTTAGATTAGAAATTAATCTAAAATTAGGACTAACTTAAGAATTAGGCAATTATATGTACTCTATAGATGAAATTTAATAATAGATATCGTAGACATATACATAAGTATGTACGTATGCACCTGACTAGAGTTTTAGCTTGGCTGTTCCCCCATTGGTTTTCGATTCACACGCTCACGATCCTGCCTGGTGATATTGTTGTTGTGCTGTGAGCTGACGGTCTAAGCTCCCCCATGTAAATGACGCCCCCATTTCATGGGATGCGTGTACGTGATCCTCTGGCATATCTTTTATGCTACATCTTCTCTCCTACTCCTAAAAATTGTATATGTCTGTGCACGATTACAGCGTTCAGTGATTTGCGTCCAGATCGGAGAGATCTCTCAAGCTGCTTACCTCAGACAGCGCCCCTGCCATTGAGTGCCATTTGAAAAGAATTTTCTCATTGTTGTTGGTTTTTTATACATTTTGTAGGTATATATATATTTTTTTAGGTAATTACAGTAACAACAAGAGGAGAGTGAACAATGCGAGGCTAGGGGACAACGGACGAGGCACGTACATTTTCCAGCATTGTACGAAAATTGTGGGAACAATCACGAAATGAGCACTGGAAACCAAAAGTGCTTTGCATGTTATGCTTGCTGTTCATTTTGCGCAAATTGGCTTGGCTCAACTCAAGTCAGCTCAGCTCAGCTTGGATCACCTTGGTTTCGGTTTTGGTTTTGGTTTCAGCTTTAAAATTGCGAAAGCCAGCTCCGGCCCGGGCCGGACCAGACCAGGCCAAACCAAAGGAAATTATGCGAAGCGGCTGGCCACAACTTGGTCAGCAGATTAGAGCAAACCGAGGGCTGCTAATTGCTCAGCATGACCTCACGTCCAAAGGCAGACACGAAGCCTCAAAATGCGAAAGAGAGGCGAAAAGAAAGAGAGAAGGAGAGTGATACGTGTTGTTGCTAGGTGAATGGGTGGTGCCATAAAAGCAGGCAGCTTGCAGCAGGGTTGATTGATTTTTATTGTGGGGACAGTGTGTATGCATGTGTATGCATGTGCATGTGCGTGTGCGTGTGTGCGTGTGTGCCAGTGATTCACGGCCTTGGCTTGCTTTTCACGCTTTTCCAGCCATTGCACTTTTTGAATGATCTCTGACATTAATGATGATTAATGAAACGCAACGCTATTACATTTTTCCCCTTTTCCACTATTTGCTATAATTTATTGCGATTTCTTTTTATAGTTCCCGTTTTCTGAGCCCCGTTGCAAATATGTATGTGAAAGCCGCGAAATAGAAAAACGACAAAACAGCGAATGTGTGTGTGTGTGTGTGTGTGTGTGTGCGTGTGTGTGTGTGTGTTGTGTGTGCGTGAGTGTGTGCGTGTGTGTGTATCCGTGTGCTTTGTGCGACTGTAGCTGCACAAGTTTTATGGCACCAGAGGCTTTACCGTTACGGCATAGTGAAAAAAGCTGGCTGTGTCATAAATTGTTGTTGTTTGTTTTGTGTGTGCTTTGCTTTTATAGCGATGCCAAATGCAAAAAGATGCAGGCGAAAATGCGGCCAGCGCGACTACTCGCTCGTTCCTTCACTCTTTGCTGCTCTCTGTGTACGTGTTTCACCCTCTCTCTCTCTCTCTCACTCTCCAATAGCTTCTATGACGATATGCGTGCGAGCGTGCATGCGTGTGTGCATGCGCGTGTGTGACTGCATTGCGAATGCGAATGCCAGCATTAAAAATCTTGAAATTACATGCTAATAACCATACCCGTGCAGCTACTTCCATAAGTGGGCAAATAGTATGTTGGACATGCTTGTTACTAAATGCACAGCATGTAATTTAGTTTTGCGAAATGCCATTATTACATAAAGACATACGAATTGCCGTAGATACATTTGTATGTACATATATACGTATACTTACATATGTGGTTAAATACAAACATACATGCATTCACTTCCAATTGAACTCAAATAGTTACTGTTGCGCAGCTTAGATTCCAAATGCGCATATACACATATGAATGTACATATGTATGTATGTAAATGCACACAGCCTCGAATTGAAGCACTCATGCACGCTCATATACGTATGTACATATGTATGTATACGTCTATGAGAGCGTTGGGCGCATGGGCCGCCAACTGAGTGGCCGCTCTTCAGGCAGCATCAATCTTCATCAAGCCGATGCCGTCGCCGACACCGGCGCTGACGCCGATGCCGATGCCGACGCTGACGTCGTAGTTTGCCTAAGGCCTGCCGGAAGTGACAGCCAATCTAATGTTAAGTGCCCACTCCACGGGCTACACACTCATTACAACTGGAAAGCATTTTCTCAAATGTCTGCAGGCAGCGTTGGATACAATGTGGCACACACAGAAATACACTTGTATATAAAACGCCGTACAGTAGAGCTTCGACATGAGAAACACAGTCAAAAATATACATATACATGTATATGTATATGTTTAAATATCTTAATTTGTAAGCATATAAAGAAGGAACCAATTAAATAAGTATACTTACATAATATACATCTACATATATGCATAAATATGTCCCGAATCTGAAGAGAAGCCAGATATGAATCTGTAGGCCATACAGTTTTCTATTTCCAAGCAGACGTCATACAAAACAATGCTATGAAGTATATTGCAGCGGTATTTCACTGTAGCAAACAGTTGCCCTTGCTTAGGACCGCTTCATACAAGCATTCGAAAGTTTCGCTGACTCATTTTCGTTTTCCCTCCACTTAGGCACTCACTTTTCTCATTTCGTTTCACACGAATCACGCTATCAAGAGCGCCCTCCCTCCCCATAGAGAAATAAAAAGCTTTAAAGTATTTTTTACATTTGAATTTTGTATCTTTTTTTCTTGTATTTATTTATTTTTTTTTTAAGATTTTTAACTTTTTGCTAAAAAGTACATTATACAGTTGTTTTGTAGTGTGTTGTGTAAGTTATACAATATTTAGTTTCATTTAAGGAAATATGCACAGTTTGTGTTGTTTTTGTTTTTTGTTTTTGTTTTTCTACTTTAAGATTTTCTCTCCCCTAAAGAATGTCAATAACAATGTGACAGTTCGTCTTTAGTAGAGCTTACAATTTTGTTTACCGTAATGCGAATTAACATATTATACACAATTAACAGAGAATAATAATAATAAAATAGTCAAAATAGTCTCTGTAGTTCGTTTGCTTTAAATAATTTCAATTAATAAATTACATTTAGACAAAATAATGTACAATTTTTTATTGAGATCATGACAAACTGTAAATACTTTCGGCACACGCGTGCAGCAGAAGCCGGAAACACGCTGAGAACGCTTTGAAATTGGGGGTTTGTTATTAGTAATTAATTTGTAATGTTTTTTTTTTTTTTTTTTTTTTTTTTTTTGAGTGTGCGTGTTGGTGTGCTGTCGTATTTGAAGCCCACTAAATGTACTGTTAAGTCTTGGTTTTGTTTAAACAAAAATATACACATATAAAAAAAACATAAGTTAAATAATAATAAAAAAAAATATGTAATAAATATCAATTATTGCAGTTATTGTTCCTACACCCTTTGCACATCCTCTTCTCCCCAATTGGCCCAATTTCGCTATTATGGCTATCAGCCTCAACGTGGTCGCTGCTGATCTGATTAATTTTACGTTTTGGCACTCTCGAATCTCCTTTGTAAGCTTTGCGCACAGGAAAGTTGCCTGCAAATGAATCCAAACAAAATGCTATAGTTAGATACAGTTGAAAAAAGTGTCTCTGTGTGTGTGAGTGTGTGTAAATAGCTAAAGTATAAACGGCTGACCTTCAAATGCGAACCAAAGGAAAAGGGAAAGCGACGACGACAAAAAGCAAATGCAAATGCAAAGCAAAACGCAAACGTTGACATTTACCACAAACAAACTGCAACAGAGTAAGCACACATGCATATACATATGCACATAAACACAACATACATAGAGCTCTCTTATCATGGACTATGCATGTGTAGGTGCACACGCTTCTATTATACCCTGCACTAAATGTACATGGATAAACGTATTCACATACATAACGTGTGTTTTGTTGTTATTGCCAATTGTCAGCAATCGGTGCTTAACCTTATCATACATACATACGTACAAATGATATGTATAGAAAAATTTAAGTATAAACAAGTAAGAAGACTCTAGTCGAGAGTGCTCGACTAGGAGATACCCTGAACTCTCTAATCTGATATTCTAATCACTCTGCACTTTTTTCGGCACACATACATACACATACACACGCACGTATTAGAACACACTCTGCTAACTGCGCAGTAAGCAGCGACTGCGCTTGGGCTGCGCTGCAGTGTGGGCAACATTATAAGAATTTATTTGTTGAATATTTTTAATTTCTAGACGTACAATCTTAATGAAACTTTCAGAGCGTAATCATATGGTGAAAATGTATGTACTTTCCAAAGCACAAGTCTCTAGTACTTTAAATACGCCTTTTAAAAAGGTGATAGTGAGGGGGTGGATATAGGGGTGTGGGGTAAATTACAACAAAAATCGAAATGATGTCAAATAGATATAAGTCTACATTTAAAATTTGCAAGCACTAGCTCTAAAAGTGTAGGAGATATAATTAAATAACTAGCTTTCGATAAGGTTTTTGATCGATAATAAATCATCGGGAGTAGTTATCGATATATAGAGAATAACTCGATATGCGCGTGATATACATGGAAAAAATTTTCAAGTCGCTAGCTCTTATATCTTCTGAGATCGACGCGATCATACATACGGGCGGACGGACAGACAGACGGACAGGGCGAAATCGACTTAGCTCATCGCCCTGATCAAGAATATATATACTTTGTGGGGTCTGCCACGCCTCCTTCTGCCTGTTACATACTTTAAAAATAACCTTTATACCCTGATTTCCCATTTTCAATGGGTTCAGGGTATAATAAAATCGAAGCGTTATTATTTGGTGAATGAACGTACACATCTACAAACATACATATGTATGTATAAGTATATCATGTTCATGATTCCAAGTAACGTACTACTCTTACTCAGTCTTATAAATTAGCCATTTCTTATGTGCGCAATAAGAACTACCTTGAGAATAGCCATAGAAGCTAAGCAGACGTAGCAACTACATTTGTCGTGGGTGCTTTATTTCACATAATATAAAACTGGTATGAAGCATTTCATGAATACATTTTCGACTCAACTTTACTCTGGACATTTATAATCTATGACCCGTTTGTATATGTGTATATTTAAGCGGGGGTTTTCTTCCGCTATATATTGTCGAAAAAAAGAAAAGATAAAAATAGAAATGTAAAAATAATAATAAAATTTTGTATATACATACATATGTATATGTATGTATGTACTTCAGGCTCAGCCAATCGGCACGCGCTCGCTTCTTCTTCAAAACAACACCTTAGAAGAAGAACAAGATGATGAGAGAAATGCTAGAGGCATTGTAAGCCATTTACAGTTACAGAAAATTATAAGCCGACGACAACAAAGAGCGTCAAGCAATGCGGTCACTGAGCAGGCGGCGTTGGCGGCAGACTCCCAGTCGGTGTCGGTGTCGCTGTCGCTCATTTCAAGCATTGTAATTTACCGTTATGGGCACGTAAAGCTTCTCAATTCATTAAGCGTTTACAGCGCTTTCTACTACAAACGAAGTGCACAACAAAAAGAGAAAGAAAGAAAGAATCCGCGCCAGATAGGACGGTGAGACGACAACAAAACGCGTTTTGTTTACGAAATGTGTGTGTAGCGAGACATGAAACAGGAACGGAGACGACAACATCGCATAACATAAATATTTATAAGCACATGAACATACACATATGTATATATATACATGCATGCATACATACATATAAGTATGCATATGGTTGAGGCCGTGAGAGTTGCTGCATACATACATAATTAAATCGGAGGCGTGGTGAAAACTCGAAAGCAAAACAAAAAGGCAAACAGCTCGAAGAGAAACAAAACAAATGCTTCTAACTGTGAAGTACAGTGGTGGCCAAAACATGGCAAAAACGATTGAAAAACAGAAAACATTGTCTCAAAGATAAGAAAAGCTCTTCGATTTATTAGGTAGAAGATGTATTCTACTTATTCAAGATTCCATAATCATCATAAGTAAATATATGTACATGTACATTATTATCATCTAGAATGTATATGTATATCTTAATTAAAATAAATATAAATTAATTAAAATAAATATAAATAAATGAACGAATAGTTGAAAAATTTTAATAGATACATCATATAAAATATAATTAAACCGTAACTCTCCATATACCTAATATGCGAATTAGTATATGGAGAATTCTTCCCAGTTTGTAGCTGGACCTGTCACAAGCGACAGACTCTGACGCTGCTGTACGTACGCGGGGCGCGTGACCTTCACTACGAAAAACAAGTAAGAATTTAGCAGTCGGATGGTATCGACTGCATAATGCTTATTCAGTGTCAAAACTTTACTAGCTCCATTAGTATATCGTAAATGAATAAGTGAGGTCAACAGTACTTTAATCATTTAATATTGAGTTCACTACATACATATATAGCCACCCCCCATGGTTGTGATGATATGGAGAAATATCTGGCCGAATTATAAAAATCTATAAATTATTTTTTACAAGGGTATTCATTAAGAATTTCAAGTCTCATGTTTCAATAAGCGGTGGACATATCATAAAACTAATATGCCCCTTTTCTACATGCGTGGCCCACATACCTACATATAGATATGTTTAGGCGTACACACGCTTACGCATAAGTCAATACAAACGCGCTTATCAAAACGTATGTATATACGTAAGTTTGTATATAAAAAACAAAATCACAAATTGGCGCCAAAACAAAATTTCATAGGCGACAGTGCAAAACAACACGGAGCGGACGATTTCTGCTATTCTCTCTCGCTCTCTTTTATTTAAGAGTCTGCCCGATTGTCTGGCACTGTGTAGCATGTGTGCTTGTTTGTGTGTGTGTGAACTGACAAGACCCGTGTATAAGAGTCGTTGTGGGTGCGGTTGAGAAGGAGCAACAGCAATATACAATGTACAGTCGTGTGCCGTCTCACTTTTTTCATGGTTTTTTATTTTTCATACATACGTATGTGTGTGTTGTGTGTGCGGCAACAACAACCGCAGAGAGCGCGCTGACAGAGATTTCCATTTTAATTGAGGCCTCTCGATTAATTGCTGCACTGCAGCTGCATTCGCTGACGCAATCACTTGTTTTTTTTGTTGTTGTTTTTTTTTTTCATTTCGATTCTATTTTTTGAGCAAAAATTAAGCAAATATTGCGATAGATATATCTATATAATATATATATATCTATATATGTATACACATATGTATTGACACTATTAATTTTTGGCGCGAAAAACATTTTTGTCAATTGACGCTGTCAGCGTCAACACCAATCGCACTGTTGTTATTTAACATTTTTCTTTTCTTCAATTTTATCTCTATGCTTGCTTACTATTGATAATCTGTTATGAATGGCAATGTTGTGTGGGGGGAAAACAAGTCAAAGCGAAGTCGTCTATCAAATAAGGGGGAGCGGACAACACTCACATAGAGACATAAATACATACATACACATATTAATATACAAAAGCGCTAAAAATGGTTAATGTGAACGCGAAAAGTAAATGCCTATCAAAACAAAACAGCGAAAGCACGAGACTGAAATAAAAAAAAATAACATTTATTTGAGGCGCGAATAGCCTCATAAAAAGGGACAAAACTGTGCGAAATGAAGAACAAAGCAAAATCAGCGAAACAGCAGTAAATATTGACATGAGTAATGAAAATAAGTGCAAAGGTTATTGAATTATTGAGCGTCTGATAATAAGCTTGCCAATTTATAGGACAGTGCACCTGAGAGAGAAGCTGAACGAGAGAGAGAGAGAGAGAAACTTTCTTTGGATTTATATAGCAATAATTTTAATTAAAATTGTAAAAAATACATAAACAGCAAAAAAGTGAGAGCGAAAGAGAGACAGATAAAGCTTCTTTGGTTTTATTTAGCAATATTGTCATAATAAAATTAAATGAAGTATGAAACAATTTATTAAAAAAATGTTTTTTTTTTTTTCAACTTTGTTGCACATTCGATTTGTTAAATATCAGGTGATTTTCGATTGGTACAACTTACGTTTAACGCTGTTTTTTTGTGCAACTAGAATTACTTGTTGCGCTTCCAAGTCCGCAAGTTTAAAACTTTTCTTTTCGCTAATGCTAACGATAAACGTTTGCGTTTTCACAGGCTCCACTGAACTCAGCTGATTGCACTTTTCCTCTAATTTATCGAGATCTATGTTATAGCGCTCCGCCATGTAGTGGACCTGGCGAGAGTTCTCCTCGGCTAGAAGGGCGTCGATTTCGGCGCTGGCACACGTACCGAACAAATTCCGCCTTTTCGCCTGCACTTCCGGAGAGGACCTCGAGGGGTGTGGCTCGAAGGCGGCTAATGGCTTCGCCACCGGTGGTACCAATATAAACGATGGCATTTTGTTCACACAATTCACTTTTCTTTTTTGGTTTCTATTCGCAATCAGATTTCTCTTAACAAGCAAATGTGTGTGTGTTTTTTTTTTTTTTTTTTGCCACTAAATGCAAACAAAAACAAACCACACGAAATCAGATGGTGCTGAAGTCACGTACCGTACGGAGAAAGCATTGCAAGCTGCATGTAAATGAATGCAAATTTCTAACGATTTGTTAATTTATTTTTAAATTGCTCTTGGCATAGTTTCAATTTACTATTATTTATTTCTGTTCAGTTTGTACGCGCGTCGAAGCCGAAAAACACACTGCACACGGATCAACCACTACCTAACAATTCGATGGTTGAAGCACGAATGAGCGTTTCGTTACGAAATTGCTCTTTCAACGACTCAGCACATATTCTGTTAATAACATTTTATGTTAACAACATTCAGAGAGAAAAATTTCAGATTCTCTTTGTTAGCGGTAAGAGCGTGGTGGTGAATTTGGAGTCAGCGATGCGTTAAGAGCTAGATCGCTTCACAAAAGAGCTAAATCTTGTGAAATCAAACAAAGACATTTAAAATGTTGCTGATACATTCTCATTTTTCGCGCCAGATCATTTTTTTTAGTTCTAACAAACTTTTCTTATTCATGAAAAACAAAACGAAAATAATTGAATTTTTAACATTATACATTTTAAATGTTTACATTGATAATAAATCTGCCAATAGATAGTCTACAGACTCTTCGGTCTCATAATTTAATTATTCCTTGGCTGCGATCGATTTGAGGCAGTTTAGAAAAACTCTCTTATCAAAACATCATCTGTTATCTTGGCTCAATTCGGATGTAAAATTTAAAAAATATTAGTTTCTGTTTTAATGAGACTATTTCTTCAAACCTTTACCTTATGGTTGATACTGAGTTTAACGATTCAAAGTTCATCCTATTTCTTATTTAATATTTTATTAAGTTGACTTGGCTAAAGACCCTTCAACTTCGGCATTCCACCAAGGTAACGAATGCATGCGAAGCGCAACAGCAAATAGATCTAACCACTATATGTTAGAGATGAAAGTATTGCAGAGCTTGCGATGTTGGCCAGTTGCCAGCTTGTCAGTTTGTCTATTAATCGGTCCCTAATATCAGATATTAAATAAAATGTGTATTAGCTGATTCAAGTCATAAATAAACCACATTTTCCGATATCCGCAATTTCCAAATTTCTTTCGCAATCACACTTGAAAATAGGCCAGATCCGGCCGAAAATAAGCCAAAACGGCAACACTGACAGTTGTTGCCAGATTTTGAAAGGCGCAGTACTAAGTACTTGCTTGTTTACTCTCTACATTTGAGAGCGAAAATGTTCTCTTAGTCGCTGTTATTTCAATGTGGAGTTGAATTGGCAGCATTTAACAGAGGCTAGACGATTGAGTGAGACTTGAGATTTTATATACATATGTGAGTATGTATATTTGTATGTTCATTACTTTAGTAAATCTTACATTGTTTTGCGTCTATTGTTGTTATGGGTTAATGTTTTAATGATGTTTAGTTCCTAGTCCAAGGTCAAAGCCAGTTTCATGCAGCATTAAACGGCATAATTAGTGAGTCGTGTTTACAAAATAAATAAATTACAAATACTACGAACAAACACTTTCGCGCTTTAAGCGTTCGTTCGAGCGTTACCCGCAAACGAAAGTGAAAACAGCTTGAAAACGACATAGAAATATTGTTGTGTGTATATGTGTGTGTGAAATTGTGTAGCGTATACTGTGGGCACGTTACTGTTATACGATCGTGGTAGCGTTTTTCGCGTCTGCTTCGTTTGTGTGTTTTGCTTTGACCAAACGTTATGCCACGCTTATTGGCTAAATGGATTGATCATTTACCCATTTATATATGTATGTATAATTCACAGAACTCTTTTCGATTTGGGCACCAATTGCTACCTAAAACTTACCTGCCCCCAACAGACAGCGTATGCAACAATAAGGGTGCGGCGCGAGGGTTGTACACAGGTCCATGCAAAAATCAACCCTCGCGCCAAAAAAAAAAATGAGGCATATTGCGTTCGGGTGGAATCAACTACAAAATACTCGCTCACATTTGAGTCTATCCAATGCTAATGGCAAAAATATGTACCTGTATTTATAATTCTTTAATAAAACGAACAGTAAATAAATACATAGTAGCTATATCGCTCGCCTTAAATATAACACGAAACGGAAATATCTCTTTACCTGGCAAGCGAGTATATGCTTAGAGTGGGTCTCAAATCGGATGCGTCATTTTCATTGAAAATGCGTTTAGCCCACTTGGTTACAGCGCCAGTTGCTCTGCCCACACGAGCACCCACAGTCACACGTATACATGAATATGCATATGCAAGTGTGTGCGTGTGTTACATTTACACGCGGGCTACGTGACCGCCCTGCTATTGAGCGACTTTTTTCCTACTACGCAGCACAAAATCAGATGCTGTTGTGTATTTGACGATTTGTTGTTTCGGGTTTTTCGTTCACTTTGTCATCATCGGCAACTCGTGCAATAGATAGAACGCATACATACATACATACATATGTACGTATAACGCAGGAGGCAGGAGGCAGTGTGTGGCACGCGAGGCATGCCACAGACATTAACATAGTTAGAGACAGAGGGTTAGTTTCCTTTCTTCGCTTTGTATCTGTGCCCTGTGTCTACGTACATGTGTATGTGGCTGTGTGTCCCGTTGCTGGGCGCTGACGTCACGATCGCCCAATTAATAAATGAGCTCATTAAACAAATGACCCAGCCTGCATTGTGTATGCGCGTGCATGCGTATGTATATGTGTATGTATGCATGTGTGTACATATGTGTAACTGCGCATTACACACGTAGCAACACAGGAATACTCAGAAAGGGAGCTGTGGTGGCATCTACCAAGAGACTCAATCTGAAGTTTCTCTACAATCTACTCAAATCAGGAGAATATGTGGGTGTACCAATTTTTATCGACAATAACTTATAATTAATAAAGAAATAAATGCATAAAATAATACATATAATAGACACAGTACACGAGTATATACGAGTTTATGTAAATTTAAAATTCGCAGCGAAACCCCATTTCCAATGTGTTCAGAGCATAAAAAGTATCTAGCAGATGCATTAGGGCCGTCGACAATCTATTTTTAGTGCGTGGGGCGGCTCGACTGCGACTGGGTGCATTTCGAAACGTGGCGAAAGTGGGATCGGCACTCGCTGCACATCACTGTCGTTGTTGTTGTTGTTGTTGTTGTCGTTGTTGTTGTTGTTGTTATGGTTGTTGCTGCTGCTGCTCCCTCTCAGAGATAATAAATTTGGCGCACAGCTGAGAAATAATCATGCCCCGACAATGCGGCGCGCGTCGTCTTCAGTGTGCCCTCTGTTCTCATTTTGTTTCAGTGTATTTGTGAGGCATCTGTAAATTTTGCGCCAATTTGTGCGGCTGCTGCTGCGCTGCTTCCCTGGCGAAATACCTGCTGCCAATTTTGAGCGAATTTTTGCGCCAAAAACCAAAACCAAAACCTGAATCAGACGCAGCCGGGCACCGGGCACCGGGCACCACCTGGAACTCGGTCACCTCTTCCCGCCAGTCCTTCCGGGTCCTGAACATGTTGTTGAGCCGCAGCTCATGGCTGAACAAGTGCTTTGGTTTTTTTTTTTTTTTTTTCTTACTCCTCTTGTATTCTTCTGCTTTGTCTGATACCCTGTAAATGTATGTAAGCCCATAAAAATGTCGGCAACTATTTATAAATGCAATGAAATTGATTAAATACTTATGATTAAATATAAAGTCACACTAATACGAATACTAATTACACGCATTAATGCCCATAATATGACAATGCTATTAATTAGAATTCCAAGACAAATTTTTATTCGCAGCTGAAGCCGTAATTGCGCCCAACTATGATGCATGATGTTTATACTTCAGTAATGAGTGTTTATACTTCGATCCGGCCATTAAGCAAATTGATATTCAAAGATAAACAAATTAGTATCATGTTGCTTTAGTTGTATAAAAAATGCAATTAATCAATTAATGATTTTTTAGATCGAAAATATTGCGCAGCAGTCGTATAGGGTATGTGTTAGTTGCGACTCGAACTGTGCAGCAGTGCGGCTCAAAGAGAACGCAAATTCTTGTTTTTCAAGAGAGGGAGGGGGCGGCAGGCGGCTAAGGGGTAAGGGGTAGGAGGGGTAAAAATAACATCTGCTCTCAAAAGGCCGGAATGCCTTCAAATCGACTGCAATGAAGAAGCAGCAAATCCGAACTCTCGTTCTAATGTCAAGCAAGAGACATTGAGCAACTGTAATTTATATGTACATATGTCTACTAAATATGTATATACATTAGAGATATACATATATGCATTCTATATACATATGTACTATTATATACATATATAAATAGAAAAGATTTAATTGATTGCTTTTATAAAATAGGGTTACAAACTATTTATAGTTTGAAAAAGTATTAAAATTTTTATAATCGTATATTATTATTGATGAGCAGAGAATATTTTATTTATAAATAAAACCGAAAGTGAGAAAAGTGACACTAAATACATATATCTAAATACATGTATATACATTAGTTTGAGTTTATAATTTGACTTCGTTTGAAATTACTAGTAATCATCTCAGCTCAATCTAAATGAAGTTTCTGTTAGCTTTTTATACCACTGTAGAATGCTAAAAATATCCAAATCTTAACTAACTAACTTATGGAGTATAGTTTTTAAACAAGTCCATGAAAGAAATGTCGTAATAGAGACACTCGAGTTCCAAGGGATCGAATTCGCTGGACGAGCATCGCATGTACATACGTATAATGCTAGAAGGAGAAGAAGATCTCCGCGTACGACAATCGAGTACAGAGCATTTATTTTAGAAATATACACCCTCGCCTTCGAGATCTGTGTGAAAGACAACAGACGTCGGCGACAGATTGGTTTTGGCATACGATCAATAAATATAGATACGATCCACAAAGGGGGCCCTCCTAAAAAGTGCAAGCAAAGCTGGGCCTAACCGATTCTACACGTATACAAATACAAAGATATATGTATGTATGTACATGTATGTGTATGTATGCATGCGTTCGTTCGACAAGAACAGTTCCGGTTCGTATATCAGCTTCCACACGTTTCACATTTGTAATTGTCGTCGTTGTTGTTGTCGTCCACAGTGCTAATTTGGTTCATTTATCTCGGCTTTCGGGCAGGCACATAAATATACATACATACATATACATAAGTACATACAGATATTGCTCTATGTGCCTGGTTTATTTTGGGGGTACGCCTAATTGCAATAGTTGCCCGCTGTCTGAGAGCTCATAAATCTCACGCGCCTCCGATTGCAGCGCTGATTTCGCTGCGGCTGTGCGGAGTGTCCAGTGTCCAGTGTCCAGCGTGCAGTGGCTAAGCGCATAGATAGCCACGGCAGCCGCAATTAGGCAAAGGCAAAGACAAGGGCAACGGCAAAGGTGATCTGGGAGTTTGTCGCGCTCTCACAGGCCAGGGACCCACCCAGCTGGCCCGTTTCGAGTGACCAATGTCCAGCTCATAATTCACGAGGCGAAGGAACGAGTTGCGTCTGTTGTTGTTGATAGATGCACAGCTCGAAATGATATATGCATGTGAGAAAATGCATAAACACATGCATATGTGTATATGCATGCATATGCGTGTCTGTGTATCTATATATCCCATGTATATTCACATCTTGTCGGGGGACTGTCAGCGCTTGAATAAATCAAACCAGCGCCTGCAAGTGGGTCAGCACTTGGTGTTGGCCTCTTGCCTTGCCTTGCCGTGTGGCATGCCTCAGTAGCGGCCATTGCATGCCGCACGCCAGTTACTGCCACCGCCAACTGACCCACTTGTGGAAATCTTAGCGTTCCGTTAGTTTCTCACACCCAAAACTGGTTGAGAACCAGCGACAATTGTCGCTCGGCAGAGCCAGCCGCGCGGAAAATGCCAAACAATAGGCACTCACAGAAAGAGTGGGGAGGGAGGGGAGGCCAGCATCGCCAGATATGTAGACATTCAGATTGCGACTGCTTTTCCAACTGGTTTTTCTCCGTCTTTTGCGTTTTCTGTTGTTTTTTGCCTTTTTATTGCCTCGCCTTTGCCTTTTGATTGTCTCAGATTTTTCCTGTTTTTTTGTTTTTGTTTTTGTTTAATTCATTTCGTTTCGTTTCGTTTCTTTTCTTTTCTTGTTGGGCCTTTCTAATGCACAGGCGAACAAAAGAGTTTGTTAGGCCAGCTCAGTGAGCGCTTGACTCGGGTTCAGATGAGTTATGGACCTGGGTGTGGTGACCTCTTGACTGGGACGCTCTGGTGGTTGCTTTCGCCGTGGCTCTACTTTATATGCACTTGGACTCTATTAAGGTAATGCGATACGTGGCGCATGAAAAATCAAAAAAATGTTCGGCTGCCCTCCTCCCCCTTCCCATAGCTCTGACATTGATGCATCTGTAGCTGTAGCTGTAGCTGTAGCTGTATCTCAATAGTTTTTCTGGGCTCCGCTAACAGCATATGGTCAGCGTTTGGTCAGGCGATCGAGCGATGATCCGTAAATAATAAAAAGAGAGCAAATTAAACTATTTTTGGCATATTCGATTACATTGTTGCCCACTCGGGCCGACGCGCAGCTGCCCAAATATTTTGGCTTACGCTGTCAACAATTCTCTAATGGAAAGTCGGGTAGCGTGCAAGTTTTTCAGCTGCCTCCCCGGCATAGGGTCGAGTCGGAGGCGGGGGCGGAGGCTGCCCTCCCTATTACAGACTCTTTTTTCTAATGCCGCCGTCACATGATAAACTTTTCATTTGTTTGTAGTCCGTCTGCTGCTGCTGCTGCTGTTACAAATATACACATTTATCTCTATATATATACACCATATACATATATGTAAATATGTGTGTATGCTAGTTCCACATCCAATCCCTAGCTCGGCTCTGCCCTTTGTCTGTCATCAGAGAGCGCGCGTGCGCGCGTTTTGTTTATTTTTATCTGCTGCTATTTCAGTTATGCAGCCGCTGTTTGGCTTTTCATTTATTTACTTGAATTTTTGCTTTGTTGTTGTTTTGTCACACGCCCTGTGCGCCTGTTTGCATTTCCACGTCCATCTCTCCGGCTGCAGATCGGCGGCAGCTCCAGCCTCGTCTTGCATCTCTGCCAGCAGCTCCGGCTGACTTCCTGTCTAAATAATTGCGCATTCAGCGCAAACACATCCCCAGTAAGGGGGGAGCAGGAAGGCAGATCTAAGTCGAATAGTATATACACTATATGCGACAGGTAATCATAGTCTCTGTATGTACATATTTGGAAATTTGATATTATATATTTAAATGCAATTGTCAGTTAAATACTTGGGAAATCGTTTATATAATTCTATGCACATATGTGCATACGCCATGATACCCCTATTTAATGTTATATGTACAGCTAAGTAGACAAGCTATAACAAGACCAAAGTCCACATGACAGCTCTAGATAAAAAAATTTACTTGAGACATACTATATCTTTATTGTATTGATCAAGATAATTTATTGATTTACTGCCTATTTCCGAAATTTTAAATATAGGTATTTTGCCATCGACATTGTTTTATCTGATTTCTGCAATTGTATTATACATAGATACATATGTATATATGTATAAGAATCTATGAGTGAGTTTCATGAAACCATTTTATTGTTGTTGTAGATTCAGCCCATGAAGAAATGCATATAAGAGTGCTTTTGCTAAATGTGTGTAGATAAGAAGAGTTTTGACATACATACATATAAACGTACATGTATGCATGGCGGCAGTTTAAAACATGACGACTCACACTCACATACTGTACCTAAATTTAGTATGAGTCAGTGTGTGTGTCTTTAAGAGGACATTGCGAAAGCTGCCAAACATTGAGAAATTGTAAGAGGCCCAATAAAAAACTAGATAAAGCGTTATTGTATTGTTGTATCATTATTGTAGTTGGTGAAATCTGAAAAGTCCATAAAGTAAAATAATCATAAAAATCGAATCAGTAGTTCTAATTAGCCGCTTACTACAGAAGCAGTAGATATAATTTACGATTATGAATGACAGAAAGTACGAGGTAAAGAGAATGTGTCCCAGGGATAGACAGAGATATATATATATATACATACATATAAACAAACTTACCGATATGTTTGCAATGTTTACTATTTATTTTTAAATAATTGACTATACTGAAAATTGTGTAAGATCATAATCATATGAAGCACAGCTCGCAATAGCTGTGTGTCAAACGTCAATCGTATCTTGTCCCAAATGATGATTCTTCTATGATTCTTCTCTTCAGAGCGTCAAATAGAGACAAATGGTCAACTGTTATTTGCTGGCTACATAAATACATACATACACACATATATAGATATGCACATATGTAGGTATGCTAAAAAGTGAATCAGAGGTCATGTTTGGATGGAAAAGCAATATTCATTCTATTTAGTTCTGCTAAATTAGCTAATTAGTGAGAGTTAACAACATCAAAGTAGTCTATGATTAAAATATTGACGATCTATTTCAGATCTCGTTTTGTGGTTAATGTGGTCGATTTTCTCGCTAACCGACCGATGTATACCGTTAAGTAGTGTTAAGTGCTACCGCAAAGAAAGAGGAACAGAGAAGAACAAAAGTAATCTGATTGACTCCGCTGATGACGTTTGGCTTTCAGCGCATAGCTCTGTGCATGATTCACACAGCGCCCGCTGCATTGATATTTTAATGACGCATTCTATCAGCGCATTCGTCTTTTGCTGGCATCATAAACAAAAGATCGAAAATTACGTTTTATATCCCTGCAACATAAGCAGCTGGTGAATAAATATTTAAGATCATTCAGTCAAACATGCGGGCTAATGACTTTTCATCGCATTATTAGGGAATGTTTAATACGAGTTCAACATATTCTTGACTGATCTATGGGGGCGGGTCTAGGCGCTCATCGATGATCAATTGATATTTGATGTGATATTTGATATGTAGCACTAAATTATTGAAAATTGATATACATTCTTGGTGGTATAAATATTCATCGATTTTAATTATCAAAATAATACTTTAATATAATTATCCCTCTAAGTCATTGCAAGTAAATCCTTGGGTCAATATCCACGATAAATTCTGATTGGCAGCACATTCGAACACAGCGCAAAGATATATTCGATTACCTTTCATCGTCTTGCACAGTCTCATATCGATAGTTCCGATATATTGATGTCAGCTGATTGCGAGTTCGCAGTGCTGTAAAATGCATTTGTTGTTGTTTTATAATCGGTCAGCTTAGATTTATAAGAAAAACATTTGTTTTAAATAAAAATGATTCGCAAATTGCATTGCATACTGCGACTAAACAGCACAATTACTCAAAGCATATATAGACAGCGGGCCCCAACGGTCCATTGCAGAAATTATGCAACGGATGAAGCAAATGCGAATCATAAAAATGACAGCTCCAATACGAAAAGAGGAGGAGCTGCCGGCTCGTCGAAAAACCTGCCCAGCATACGAAATCCCTTTGCAGCCGCTCACGAGAAGACCAAAAACTCCTATCTGACAATGGTGGAAATCTTTGAAGAACGCGATGTGCACCGGCGCAACCATGTAGAGTTTATCTACGCCGCATTGAAGCACATGCCCGACTTTGGAGTCGAGCACGATCTGGAAGTCTACAAGGCGTTGATAAATGTTATGCCTAAGGGAAAGTTCATACCAACCAATCTGTTTCAGGCCGAGTTCATGCATTATCCGAAACAGCAGCAATGTATTATCGACCTGCTCGAGCAGATGGAGGACTACGGCGTCATGCCCGACTACGAGATGGAGGCAATGCTGTTGAATGTGTTCGGCAACAAGGGACATCCGTTGCGTAAATACTGGCGCATGATGTACTGGATGCCCAAGTTCAAGAATTTGTCACCCTGGCCCCTACCTGATCCCGTGCCCGACGATACGCTGGAAATTGCGAAGCTGGCTGTGGAGCGCATGTGCACAGTGGATCTACGTTCGAAAATCGATGTGTTTGAGACAAGCGAGATCAAGGACTCGTTGGATGACACATGGATTGTGAGTGGCATGAGCCCCGAACAGTCTAAGCTGCTGCGTGAGCACTCCCGCCAGAAGGCGCTCTATATTGAGGGGCCGTTCAACATATGGATACGAAATCGACGCATCAATTATTTTACATTGCGCGCCGATGCGGACCCAGAGTTCCTTGCGCAATTGGACAAAGCCCAGGTGGATGAAGATGATGTGACCCAGATTGGTGTGCCGCTCTTTGGACGTGCGCCACCACGTCGCCACAATCAGTTGGGCAAAGTTCGCTCGGTACATCAGCAGGACGATGGAACTATATTCGCCATCTGCGCCACGGGGACCTCCACCAAGGACTCGCTGCTCTCATGGATTCGCCTGCTGGAGGCACATGGCAATGCGTCGCTGGGCGAAATACCCGTACTCTTTAGATTCACATCCACTGTGCCCGCCAAGGCCGAGCAAATCGAGGGCCCCTCCAACCTGCCAGCACACTCCAGTGATACAAGTAGCAATAAGGAGCAGCCGGACAGTAGACCGTAGTGAGTTCACTAAAATAAAATAAAATTGCCGAGCAATTGTCATGTGGAGTATGTTATCGTCTAGGTTTTATTAAGTAGGCGTGGGCGAAATTAAAATTCGTACATGGTTTTTAATTTAAAATTGCATTGTCTAAAGAATCAGAATATATATATGTGTGTATGTTTACTGGAGATATACATATATATACTGGAGCAGTTGAGCTTAAAAGAAAAATCACAGAACTCAAACTAAATGTAAACAAGATCTGCTACAATTTCAGCATATACTCAGTTCTCGTATATGCTTATCGAAATCTCTAAACTCTAGTTTTAAGTAATATGTACATGTCTCTATATGTAATCCGTGTTGAGATATATTGATAAGCTTTAATAAGTATTCAAATCTGTTCACTGTCCGCGAGCAGAGCCGATTCGCGCATCTATTTTTGAAATAGATGAAATTCCGTTTGCTCCGCTGTAGAGTTAGATCTACTTCGCTCGCGTCTTGTTGACGGGAAATACTTGGGTGACTACACCAATGCCCTTGCTGGACATGCCTTCGCGGAAGAGTATGCGCATGCCAGGTCGCACATACTCCGGGTGTCCGACGAACTCAAACATGACGGAGGCCGAGTCATTGGTGCCCAGCTTTTCGCCACCCATGATGCCACGTATAACAGCCGTCTGACGTATGCTCCCAATGTGGACCGTTGTCTGAAAGCCCACGTAAATGGCGGTTGCATGGAAGAGCACCGAAACCTTGGCCTAGAATGTAAATAAGTAGTGCTATAAATATTGCTGTTGTTCAAGCAGAAGTATTTGAACGGTCAACTTACTTGAAAGAAGTAAGTGCCATATGGCTCGTCTATATTTCCTGAATCACCCAACAGAACCATTCCGCTTCGCAGCGGTGGCAGCTCCTGGGTGGGCGTGAACGATAGCGATGCACTTTGGCCAGCGCGCACCACTCGACATGGAGCCTTGTTCCGATGTATGGTATGAACAGTAACTGAGTGGAAGCTGCCGTTTGGTAGTGGTCCAATTTTCATGGGCATATTTTCGGTGAGGACGCCCTGTACCAGCAGGCCGCCAACAACGGATCCCACATCAGTTACCCGAAAAATTTCATCGATTTGAAACTCGCATGGCTCTAGTTCCAAGCGATCCTTTTCAGCATTGCTGATGCCTGGAGACAGCACGTAGAGAAATTTTGTGACCAGATTGAGTCCAGTTCCGGTCACATTCGAAACGCAAAATATGGGCACAATGTTTTCAGACACCTGGTTCGACCCAGCCGATATGGCCTCATCCGTATTGGTGACAACAAACGGCACTTTGCGGCAGCCGATATTCGTGAGCAGAGTGCGCAGCTCCTGCAGTGTGGCATCTGGTGATGTAATATCCGTTTTGGTAATCAATATAAAGAATGGCATATCTAGAGCACGCACAATGGCTAAATGCTCCTCAGTGGTGTCATTGCATCCGCTGCCAGCGGACACCACCAGCATCGCATAGTGAGGTGAGTAGCCGCTCAGAGCCTGGACCGTTGTGCGCATATAGCGTCGATGACCTGCCAGGTCCATGAATGTAACCAGCTTTGTGGAGCGATCGCTTATCTCCTCGGCAGTCATCATTTCATTGTACTTGTAGTTGACCACATTGCCCAAGGCATCGAAGCCTAAAGTTTCATGCGAAATGCAGGAGGTTCGACCTGAAAAGAAACTCCAATTAGAAATTGCTAAAATTATATGTAGCTTCACTTATTACCCGACTGAATCTCGTGCATGTGCCGAAACATGTTTAGTCGCGCACGCCCATGTCCATTGTCCAGTTCGTCTTGTGTAAGCACGCCCAGCAGCGTGGATTTGCCAGCATCAGCGCCACCTAAAACGGCGACGCGCACCTCAATGTTGTGCTGATCATCAGGGATCTTGCGTACGAGCACTTCGGCAACCGAGCGCCGCATGTCAACTGTCTTGCGTCGCAGTACGGATGTGCTGGCGCCCAAATGATGGGCCATTTGCTTGAGCGTGGTAAGAGAGGCATTCATGTCCTTATCGCTGAGGCCCTGCAGGTGGCCCGCATCGGAGACGCCGATCTCATAGATGGCCTCACCTTGTCCTTCGCGTAGACGCCATTTCATTTGGGTGACCAAATGCTCAAAACGTTGCTTTGACGGATTCACCAATTTGAGCTTGTACTCCACATTGCCCAGCTGTGGCTCCGGGGGCAGAACTCCCTGCTCAAAGTCAAAGATTAGATTACTTTTGGCATTACTGCCCGTGTTGTTGTTGTTGCTGCTGCCACTGATTTGGTTGCTCTCATTGACATGACCATCCGTCTCATACTCGCTGCTGCCGCTGCTGTTGCCATTTAGCTCTTGCTCCTCGTCGAAGCCATCGTCTGGTTGATTTGGATCGAACAGGCTTAAAAACGAATCCATATTGTGGCTGCTGTGAATGATCAGAGGAAGAGAGAACAAAGGAACGATCACATCATATTTTATTTGCTAAACATTTTTGGCCAAGTGCGCCATTGAGCGAATATACATTATATTTTTGGCTTGGCCTCTTTTGCTTGTGGTGACCTTGAAACGCTTGTTTATGTTTGCATGCATGCACAAACACACACATACACACACAGTCATACAAACACTGTTTTGGGCACGTATTACTGTTCCTATTTACACAAATACGTGTAACTATTACTTTATATGCTTATTTAATATTATTATCAAATGGAAATATTCTATTACTTTATAATTAGCGCCTCCCTTAACTAAATCAGATCGTGTACGACTCGATGTTTTGCTATGTGCGCCGAATGTGCCACTGGCCCGAAAAATCGATTTTTGGGACGCGGGCGCTTTGGGCCAGTCGTTTCACAAACACATGTAATACTTATGTATTCATGTGTCTAAGCACACGCACATGCACATGGACGCACACACACACACTCATGTATTTCACTCGGGTAACTTGCTCTTGGGTGCGCTTCACATCTTGCAAGAATTTAAGTGCTTTTCGTTTTCCGTTGCCTTTCGATTTTGTTTATAACTTGTTCTGTTTTGGGGCAATCACACGTACACAAACACTGAAGAGCTTTCTGCTTCCTGTTCTCTACATTAGCGCATATGCATAGTGATATGTCTTATGTTTGCTTTTGCTTTGCTCTCCATATTGGCAGATTGTGTAGCGCATGCGGCAGTCAGTAAAGCGTAGACTGCTGCTCATTATTGGCTTGTGTTTTATGTTTGTTTTTCGCATTTTGACGTCCTCGGCGCTGCTTCTTGGCTTTCTATACAAATCGCTAGCTATGTATGTATTTGTTTTGATCAGCTGTGACTGCGACAGCTGAATGAAGAAATCAGATAACGAATTTGCACTTCTAGCGTAATTATTATCTTTTCATTATGGCTTCTTTCACAGAAAGCTTTCGATAGGACTTACGTGCTTATGTTTATGAGTACGTGTCAATTGTATAAAAATAATTAATTGCAAATAGCACACCTAACCAAAGTTAATATATAAAAGAATGAATATATAAATTATATTTATCTTCTTACATTTTTATAAATATTTTACTCAAGCAATTGAAGATGCAAATTCTGTTTATGTGGATACGTATATACGTATGTATCATACTTACATTTCACAATAGGTCTTAATTTACTTTGAGTTGAACCTGTTTATTCAATGCTATGCAATTTATGTTGAGTAATAATGCACTTGGATTGCGTGAGACGCTTTCGACTAAATATGTATATGCTCAGCTATGTAAATTTAACAGATATTTACGAAATCATCATAATTGGACACTGTGAACTAATAATTTCGAAAATTTGCGCCAAGAAACACGCTGAACATAAACAAAACTTCTTATTTATTACATTATTGTTTGTAAATAAAATTCAGCCTGGCTGTGCAAGTGTGTAAATGAAAACGAAACACTAAGCGTATTCCCTCTGCTCATAACATTTTAATCGACTTAAATTTATCGATAGGATATCAGCTGTTGCTTAAAAATTGCGACTGCAACAAAGTGACCAGCTTTTTATGAAATTCGTTACAATTCATGAAATGGTTTTTGTTTTATTATTATTATAGTATAAGCTCAAATTATGACTTGCTTGAATTATTGATGTTTAAAATATAAATGAGTGTTGTAATTAATATATTTAAATACTAAATGTTCGTATGTCAAAGAATAATTTCAAAATAGTAAATTACGTAAATAAAACTAAATTTATTTGAAATTATTATTACCGCCAAAGTCATTTTGTCATTTACCAACACAGGATAGAACTGAGGCTGCCAACCGCTTCAGATGGGAAACCATACTCATAATAATTTGAATACTTGTTCTTCAAGCATTCCCACTTAGTTTCTGATCGTTGCCAAGGCAGGAACACGTTAATAGAGAATATGCCCACCGTATACCGTGGAACAATTGTACACACGAAGTCATTTAATGAATTCGAATCGTTTAAGGAGGGCTTTGTTGCCGTAGAAGATGGGAAGATAATTGGCATTGGCGGTGATTATGACAATTGGCTGTCCACTTCCAAGATCAATGAGGACTTGATTAGCGAAGTGAGGCTGTCTCGATTCCAGTTTCTCTCCCCCGGCTTTTGTGACGGTCATATTCATGCTCCGCAATACGCACAAATTGGCCTGGGAATGAGTGTTCCTTTGCTGGATTGGCTAAATACGTACACGTTTCCAACTGAAGCGAAATATGTTGACAAGGAATTCGCGCAGAAGATCTATAGAAGTGTTGTTGTAAGTAGCTGTAACTCATAATTATCACTATTAGTTTACGTTTCTTATCGGCCAATCATCACATTGTGTGCTCACAAGCACTCACACGTGCACACAAACATACATGCAATAAAATTAGTTCGATAGTAAGCTTTTGCTGGCCGATCATTTTAACGATCGCTTTCATTCCTAAGCACACATACACACACACGCACAACTCACTGCATATGTATATATTCTGTGCCTGCTTCGTTACACCAGCTGATAATTTGATACTCTATATAGGAAGCTACACTTCGCTGTGGCACCACTTTGGCCTCCTATTTCGCTACCAACAATTTGGAATCAACACTGATCTTAGCTAAGGAAGCGGCACGTCAAGGCCAGCGCGCATTGATTGGAAAGGTCTGCTCCAATTGCAACAGTCCCGACTTCTATGTGTGAGTGTGTAGAAACATGACAATTAATCAATTGATCCGTAAGTAATCAAGGTATTATTTACTCTGCAGGGAGACGACAGATGAATCGGTCAGGGGAACGGAAGCATTTGTTGCAGCAATACGTAAACTGAACAATCCCCTTGTGTTGCCCACTATAACTCCGCGATTTGCGCTCAGCTGCAGCAAGGAATTACTGCAGAAACTGGGTAACATAGCTAAGCAATACGATTTGCATGTGCAGAGCCACATTAGTGAAAACTTGACTGAGATAGAGGTGGTAAGAGACATCTTTAAAACGAGCTATGCCAATGCCTATGATGAAGCGGGACTGCTAACGAAAAAGGTTTGTTGAATGTTGACTGAAAAAAACCTTCAAGGAAACCTAATCTGTTTCTCTAATACAGACTGTCATGGCGCACGGAGTGCATTTGCAGGATGATGAGATTGCCTTGCTTAAGAAACGTGGAACGGCTATTATTCATTGTCCTGCTTCCAATACCAATTTAAATTCTGGCATTTGTGATGTACAGCGTCTTATTAAGGCTGGATTAACGGTGGGCCTGGGCACGGATGTGTCTGGGGGGAATTCCGTATCCGTACTAACTGCCTTACAGCGCGCCATAGAAGTTTCCAAACATCTTGACTTCTTTAAAAAGCAAAATATCTTAGGCACGGGGCGAGCTGAAACGCAAGATAACGACTACCAGCAATTGACGTACAAACAGGCTTTCTATTTAGCCACCTTGGGTGGTGCAAAGGCATTAGCCCTGGATCATATTACAGGTAACTTTTCTGTTGGTAAGGATTTCGATGCTTTGCTGGTGGACGTGAGTGTGCTGCAGAAGCCACATCGTCCGTTTACTGTTGACGAGCTCTTGGAGAAATTCATTTATACCGGCGATGATCGCAATATTAAAGCCGTATATGTGGCCGGTAAGCTGGTTAAGGGCACAATATAATTAAAAAACTGTGATTGCTAACAATAGCTCTTCGCAGAGAAATGCATATTGAATTTATTGCTATTTCCGTATATATGAATAGGTCTATTTTAAATGCTGAAAATAAAGAGCTCATTTTGGGTTTTACATTCTATTCTATTTAGTACACTTTTGATTGGTAAACCACACACATTATTTCATTTTTACAAACAGTTTTATATGTACTCGGATAAATATGTATATATACATATTATTATATTTAATTAGATTTTTTATTTTTAGTTTAGATTCAGTTTTCATAATTGCATAGGCGTTTATCATAATCACATATTGGGTTGGGACCAGGTCATTTTGTTTTTAACGCCAATAATTATAATAATTGAGCTTTTGAAGTATTGAGTATAAGATATATAGAATTGTTTGTTTCACAAATAATAGCTATAGAATGTACAATTATCAATGCTTTATGTGATGTTCAGATCTTACATCTGTACTATCAACAGTCCTAACTGCACAAACTTTTAATTACAATTTATTAAATAATGTTTTTTTGCTCTTCATTTTTTTTTGCTCGTACACAGTATGGTTTGTGTGTATTTGTGGGAATGTGGATGGGCACCTAAGATTTAGTTACAAAATTAAGTAAATTGTCCATAAATATTTTAGAATTTCAAATCGGGTTCATTTTGGGCTAACTAAAATGTATATGCCTTATGTGGCATACACAAATACTTTCACTTTACACATTAAAGCTTACACTCTTACATGGCTTTAAACTAGGTTTAGCTAATAGAAGGATTGTTAAATCTATTGGTGTATATATTAATATATACTTATAATAGCTTTAGGACACATTTTAAGCATTGAACATGTTTTGCTGTGTGGCATCGTTCTCGAAATCTGTCCAAGCATTATTTAATTCAATAAAAATCAGCTTGGCGATTTCCTCGTGTTCCGTTCCATTATGCTGTAAATGTGATATAGTGTATAAAGAAAAAAAGCATGGCAATAAATGAATGAGCTCACCTTATCTGGATGTACAGCTAGGCAGGCGCGTCGGTAAGCCTTCTTCACCTCGGCGGGTGTTACCATGGTAGACATTTCGCAGCGTTGCCATTTGGCATTCTCCCAGAGCACCATATGCATGGAGCAGAGCAAAGCACGTATATTGTTTTTCTTGCCGTCGGTCTGTAATTTCAATATTACTACAGGTATTCTTTAGGTAGATAGTTACGAATACTTACCCATTCCATAATGCGCACTTTCTTCGGATCCATATCTTTCACCAACTCCTCTTTGCGCATCTCGTTTATGGATCTCGGCCCCTGATTCATTTTGCTACCAAACGAATAGCCCTGCTGTCCCAGAATATCTGCAAAAATATCTGAGCTCTTGGCTCCGCCACCAGCGCCTGGTTGCTGCGATGATTTTTGCGCATCAAAGTGCGTTCGACTATAGTCCGGGCGTGATTGTTGAGCTTGTGGCTGCGGCTGCGGCTGAGGCTGAGGCTGCGGTGGTGTCCTCACAAACGGTGGCTGTGCTTGCTGTTGAGGTTTAGTTTGTGGTTGAGGTTGCGATTGGGTCTGTGGTGGACTTGGCGCTGGCTTGTGCGTCGGGCTGGAAAATTGTGTAGGCTGTGGACTATGGCCAACAGGCGTGCTGCCCGCCGACTTAGCACCAAGCGTGCTGCGATTAAAGTTTATATTTAGATCAGAAGCCAGGTTGGCAATGTCAGCAAACGGATCTAGTGGTTTTTGTGGTTGCGTAGGTGATGGTTCCTTTCTGGGCGCAGCTGGTGTTGTGACGAAGGTCGGTACCGTGCCCACAAAAGGTGGCAGATTGCTGCTGGTTGTTGGTTTTAGATTGGAAGCCCCGATGCCAACGTTCTGATCCATAGAGCCAAATATGTCAAAAAGATCTGCGTTGATCTGCGGCTGTTGTGTAGTCTGCTGCAGCGGTGGTGGCGGCAACACGTCTGGAATGGGTGCCGATCCAATGCCTGTGGAGTCATCATCGCCAAAGGCACCTAACAGGTCGAAGCTGGCATCTGAGCTGGGCATGGCACTTGCCAGTGGATCAGCCGCAGCTGCTGCAGCCCCTGCACTTGGCTGTTGATTCAGATTGAGCAAATCAATGGGTGGCGAGGGTTCTGGCATTGCTGTGGGTGTATCATGAGCTATTTCCGTAACATCGGGCAACACTAACGGCGAGCTCGATCGTTCCGACTTTCTAACAGACGCTGGCGGAGAGGATTTTGTACTGGGCTTGGTCACTGCAACCAAAGTAAATCGATCAACATTAATTATTTATCTCAACTAAAGCGAGAGTGAACTTACCGAAATTATCCAGCATCTCCACATACTCTAAATCAGAACTAAATAAGTTTTGTGCATTACGTTTGGACTTGGCTGGCAGCCATGGTGGCTTGTGGCTGGGCGGAGTTTCTGTATCCGATACGCTTAATGAGAGCGACACGCAAAAGTTTGGCGGCACCTGCTCCGGATCAGGCAGATCATCGAGATCATGGGCATTAAATGTGATGAGTGTCTCTGGCTCAGGCACAAAGCCAGTATTAATTTGAAACTGACAGATCTTGAGGCCCTGCGGTCGCACCATGCCCTTCAACGCATTACGCGCATGGTACAATACAATAGTCAAGTCTCCACAAACTGTTAAGTTAATTGGCAGCACGATTTTGCCTGGACCCGCTATGTATAGCCTGAAATGGAATAACATTAAAATTAACCAATCTATAAAGTCTTATGTGAAGGAAGTTTTTTAGTTTACCGCATTTTTTCGTAATCTTGCAGCGTAGTGAGAAGCAACATTTCGTTGCAGTAGACCTCCATGTAAAGCCGGCAGCCATCACGAGCCTTGGTCATGCGCGGCACGGGCTGACAGCTGAGCGAAACCAGGTTGATATTCTTGTAGTGCGGAAGGAGCGGCGTGGGCCGCAAAATATCACCAAAATAGTAGAGATATCGAAACTCGGAGGGGCGCAAATTAATGGTGTGGCGTTTAACAGCAAATACTTGCACCGCGTCCTCCGGTTCCTGCAGCAAATCTGCGTACATAAGCAGAGCGCATATAACAGTGGCCGCTGTGCAGCCGCCCGAGTCGCCAGTTTGCACAATGACAACAGATTTGGGATCTGCGTTAAGGAAGTTATACATATCCGCTGAAACAGTGAACAGGCCCTGAAATAGAGTTTAGTTGTTAAAAGTGTCATGGGAATGTATCTTCGCACTTACCTGAAGATTGGGGGCGTGTGCCTGTGGGCAGCCATACACAGAGCCCGCCTCCACAGTTCGTACTGGCGGTGGCAGGCGCGGTACAGTTCGTGGTCCAAAATTATAAATGCTTATCTTTTGCGGTGCAAAGCGACTCTCCAACGACAGGCGCACATCCTCAATGTTATTCGTTTTGTAAGTGGACTCGAAGCCATCCGAGGGGCAGGGCATTACTAGAACGCGCGAAGTGATGTGACTAATGTCTAAGTCATTTCGTGCAATTGATTGTTGCATCGTTTGCATCACCTTGGTTGAAGTATCTTTTAGGTTCTTGAACAGAGTGCCAGCACCGCCACGCAGAGACGACAGCAAGCTACCGCTGGCATGATTGGCCGTCGAGGTCGATGTAGCAGGAGCAGTTTGTGGTGCATTCGTAGACATGGGCGTTGGTGTGGGCACAGCCGTAGGATTTGGATTGTCGCAATAGAACTCGGAGTGGCTCGTTTCGGGCATACTTCTCTCTGGACTATGGGCTGGTGACGTCTCTATGGGCATTCCGCGCAAATCCAACGGTCCCTTAAGCGACCAGTTGTTTGTCTCAGCAATCGCTGCCAAGCGCTCCAAGACCATTGAGATGTCATAGCGTTCAGCTGGATTCACTTTAAAACAGCCTTTTATAACCTCGCGAAAGCAATTATAACGAGAATCAGGAGGCATAATGTAGTTGGCATTGATGATACGCAGCTTGCCCCCATCCTCGAATGGATGTTTTTGATAGCACAAAAAATATAATATACAGCCAAGTGCCCATATATCGGCCTTGGGACCAATTGGATAATTCGACCATGTGTCCAACATTTCGGGCGCACGATACATAGGCGTGGTCACCGTATTCAGCTGATCCTCAAGCATATTGCGTTGATGTGCGGTCCATTCAAATGTGGGCGCGAACACCTCCTTGCTGGCTGAACCAAAGTCGCAAAGTTTGATCTGCTTGTCATTGCCAATAAGGAAATTTTCAATCTAGCAATGAAATTTATATATATAACGATTTGATTAGTTTTTAAGAGGTACTTGCCGAATAGTTCTCTCGTCTTTATATAGACGATTAATATATTACTACATACATAAGTTAAATTCTATTCTCGCTTGCAACAAATTGGGATTGCTTTGCAATTGACTTGACTGGATTCACATTAGGCATTTACAGTTCCTAATTACCTTTATATCACGATGAGCTATGGGCGGCGACTGTGTATGCATGTGGGCAACGGCGCGTGCCATTTGATAGAAGATGCGTAAAATAAGAGGCGGATCGAGCGCTGAATTGTCTACTCTAAAGCAGTCCACCAGAGAGCCACCTTTTGAAATCGATGAAATTATTAAATAGGATTCCACTTGATCATTGTAAGCCATCAGTTACCCTTGCACAGTTCCGTTAGCAGTAAAAACTGTGCGCCATGATGGGATGTGGGAGGAATGCAGCTGGTGCCAATGCACGTGACAATGTTGCTATGCCCAGATAGTTGCTTATGGATGCTAATCTCATTGTTGATTGTTCGGCAGGCCTGCTGATCGGCGGCGATCAAGCGCTTGAGGGCGTATTCTGTGCCATTTTTCACATCTTGTGCGACGTACACAAAGGCATATCCGCCTGCAAATAGAAGGGGAAACGTTGATAGCAAATCACACTGATAAGCGGGGGCGTTCAATTTCAGTGACGACCCAAACTCATTTATATAATTAAATATGCATTATTTATAAGACCGAAAATCAGAAACTTGATACTCTTTTCTTGTGATTACGAGTATATGTGTGTGTGTGTGTATGTTTGGCAATGTGACTCATGGGTCAAGAGAACGCCTGAAGAACGCTTGAACTTTAATAGCAACTTGAGGCACCAATACTGCTGTGAATACAGCATGTATGACTCTTAGCGTACATCTCATACTCGCTAACGAAGCAACAAGTTTTTCATTCTGTTTCACTGCGAAAATCAGAAAGCGGAAACGAAGAGCTTGTAGATGACGCTGTGGTGTCATTGTTGGCTGCTTTGATTGTAATTACAAACTTTCTGAAGAATCCAGCCATATTTAACACTCTATTACTATTGATTTTTATGCCCTTGCTTGGGGTTAGGCAATTGTTTTTGTTTGTATATTCCCCATTTTTCTAACCTTCGGCTATGACACATTTTGTGCGCAGCTTCAATCCGGAGATTTCCACATATTGGCCAACGTAATCATTGTCCATGCTTCCACTGTTCACTGTGGCATTAGTGGAACCTCCTCCTCCTCCATTTCCACCTGCATCGGAGGTGGTGTTAAAGTAGTTAAAGTTTAGCGACTTGAAAAAATCGCCCATATTACTCGACAATGGTATGTTGTGTGTTATAATTTTTGATTGCTGAATCGCGAGCTAATTTTAGGGTTTTTGTTTATTTTAACCGAGTTTAAACATTTTCGCTGCGGACACAACAAAAATTGCTGCGTTGCTTTAGTATTTATTACTTCTGTTCTGGTATTTTTTTTTTGCTTCGTTGGACGGGCATAAATGGTCAGCTGTTTGCTTAACACCGAGTTTAACAGTGAAGCATTTTAACATCTATTCATTTTCAACAAAGCTCCATATTTACAGTCGTTGCTAAAACATTCTTTAAAAAAAGAGAAACCTTAGATTTTGAAATTTGAAAATGATATGTTATTAAATTTTGCACAGCTAGCCAAAAAGGACGTCAAAAAAGGGCTTACATTGGAGACTTCGACAATGAATTAATTTCTGTTAAGTGGAGTGATATGTAAAGTGTGGAGTGATTATGCTAAGCCTAATATATGTAACGTTTTTCAGAAAATATTTTTATATAATCTATTAAATGCTTTAAAGTATATTTATTTATTTGCTTCTATGATTGGATAATTTTTTTGAAACATGATTATTTTAGGTAAATAGTGGAATACATAAAAATATTTTAGAATATGATAAGTTAACATAATAACACTATGCAACATATATAGACTTTTGACATTATTCAAGCTAACTTATTTTCTAGATTAAAGAAAGGAAATACGAAAAAGATTTTAATTTCCTTAGTAAATTTTAAAACTAGTTTAGATGTAAAGTTTAATAAAAGTTTAATTAAATTACCTTAAGTTAGCATTTGAACATTTTTGAAAAATATTTATTCAGTTTTATTTATTTATTTTTTTTTTTTTTGTAAGAGATTCAGTATTGTGCATATTAGTACAAATGTCTCTATTACAAATGTCTCTATTACAAATGTCTCTATTACAAATGTCTCTATTATGTACAAATGTCTCTATTATTTATTTCTAATTCACGGATATTAACCTTTGGCCTTCAGATAATAATTTCCGTTAAATATTGGGGGGATTGCGTTGACCTTGCAGGCGGAGTTGCCCGCATCTTTAAGTCTTATAAATATGTATGTACATACAGTTAATTACATAAAGTATAAACCCTAAAAAAATAAATATTTTCCAAAGACATTTTCAGGCCTTTGAACTAATACAAGGTCGGTTAAACATTTGTCAATTACAGATACATTTGTACACATTATGCTGTTGAAACAGTCTTCGATTTCCGCCGAGACTTATAAAAGACTTAATACAAATAATCAACAAATCATCGAGAAACAAATAACAATCTTCAGTCTTTGTTTTCGTTTGTAAACAAATGTGAAATGCATGACAAAATACAGAAAGAAAGACCAAATACGATTTTAAAAACCCATTTACGGCACAAATACTGTCTGTATCTGTTCGAAAGCAGGGTACGTTGTGGATTGCGATACCAATGACAATTTTATTTTTCTGCTGCTTTCGTCGTTGTTGTTATTGCTGGCCATTGTTGTTTTGCGTAAATTGAGCGTCTCGGGTAATTTTGACACATTTTAAAGTGTCAAGTGTGCAATTTTGTTACATTTGCATTTCTAGCCAACGTAACAAATGCCATACAATAATAATGACAAAAAAGAAACATTTTTCAAATAATGATGGCTTTGGCTTATCATTAGAGGCTCAATAAACAATGTTTCGCAATTAGTCAAATGAGTGCAGTTATTCTCGGGCTGCGACTGCAGCCATTCGGACTTATCATGGGCAATGCGATTTAGCATTGACACATTTTCCATTAGTTGGCAATAATTAAAGTTAATAAATATTTTTCCACGCCATTTAGCCGCGTAACTAATATGGATAGAACTTGTGAAATGTAACGAATTGAGGGCGAATAAAATACACATTCTGTTTGGACAATTGTGCGGGAAAACACGTCTAAGCCCGAGAATAATAATGAGTTGCCTTGCACCACTTTGCGTGCTGTTGGTATTATGGGTGCATTGCGTATACGCACAGGGTTACCGATCGATGCCCAGCGATGCGCTGACATTTACTCTGTATAATCCTTCGAGTGGCCAGCAATTGGTACCAGTACGTTATATACTCTCACGCACCGTCAACAATAATCTGATTGAGCTGCCATCGATGGGCAGGCTGTGCTCCTGCCAGGACTACGCGTGCAAGTGCTGCCTGGGCCTGGGCCTCGGCGTGATAAGGGAGGACGTGTGTCTCAACGTCGCAGGCAATCTGCGAGACCTCAGTGTCAATTTTGTCGTTGAGCTAAACCAGCGATCGTTGGTCGACTTTGACATATCGCCCAGAAGTCTGCCGGATTTTTGCACACCCTTAATGCTGCCGATTCCCATTTTTGCCTGCCTGCGACTGTATAACATACATATCATCGACCGGAGTTTGTATGCTTGCACCTCGTTGGTATTTAAGATGCTGTTCCAGCAGATGTTTGAGTACAAATTGACCTGCTTGGAGCTGAGCGTCAGGGGCGTGGCTGTGGTTGCTGAAACGGACTGGAATAATGATCAGATTCAGCTAAGAACGATTCAGCAACAATCACCGAACAACAAACTTGAAGTCTACGCTGCATAAGTTGATTGTATGGCCCATGGTTTATACATGTACACTCATCCATCCTCCACTTATTCTGTTAAATATCAAATCTAACAAAGGAAAAAAGTGAAATTTTTGTTAATTAAAAAAAGCATTTTACTCAAAAGCCGCACCAACAAGAAACGACACAATAAAGCGCTATGAAAATTGCGAAAATTGCTAATAAAAAGTTGGGCCAAGTGTGTGGCAGCTGCGTGCGTCTGTGTGTATGCATGTGTGTGCATATGATGCGGCTGCCTTGGATTTGTATCTGTATCTCAGCATCTTAAACAAGGTACACAGCTCATTGGAACACACCTACTTCTGGCCACTTTCGTTTAACCACTACGGCACATGGCAATTATTTTTCTGCCCGCTATCAAACAGCATGCATCTGAAGCCGACAAAACAGTACACGAGCTTACGAGCAACCCAAGCGCGACTCGGAAGAAGAATTGGGGCTGGGGAGCGCCGTTGGCACTTTAGCGTGATGGGCTGTCAAATGGTAATTTGTCACTTTAAGCATATAACTAATCGTAGTTAAAGTCTAGGCTCTTGTACTTATCAACTTTTATTAGTAAAACTTAAGTTTAAATAACACTGGCCAACACAAGTCGGATGTAGCTTTCTAAGAAAGTTAGGACTGTGGTTTTAAGCAAAATTTGCCGAGCTGACTTCGACTTTCAGTCACTGAATAAGTCCAAAATGTTTGGCCCTAAACTTAAAACATTTTTATTTGGAAATATTTATTCTGTACTAAAATATCACATCTAACTACATCTTCATTTATAATTATCTGCTGAAACACATTCGCCGCAAAAGAGAGTGTAAAATGGAGAGTATGAATAAATTTAGTCAAGTTAATTTATATGACAAATTATCACTTTTCTCTTTATTAGAAACCTTGTTGACTTGCGTAATAAACGTTGCTATTGTTGACCATTTTCTGAAGTTGTAATTATTTATTTGACATATTATCTAAAAGAAAATTGGTGAAAATGACAATGATAAAAAGCATTACATTAAAATTTTGTTCAAATACTAACAGCAACGGGGGTGTTGGAAAAATAACCAAATAACAATCAAACAAGACTAAAGGGGAAATTAATTGCACTTAGAAATTATTTAAAACAAAAAAAATTATAATATTATAAATAAAATGCTGTTAACAAAATAAAGATTTTTAGAAATAGGAGTCTAATAATAAATTCTCTGCTCACTTTTTTTAAAAGTTATATTCAAAGAACTGGCTTTAATTAAGATTTATTTATATTTCTAAATGCAAATAAAAAAATTTCTTTTTTAACTTATAAATTTTGCGTTATTTGCATTTTTAGAAAGGCCAACCAAATAAAAAAAAATTTTATTTTTAATTGTTATGTTAATACTTAATTTTAAAATTTCAAGACCTCAAACTCTTCCTTATTTAATTGATTAATGTGGTGTGCTTTATTCTTAGCAGAGATTTTTTGAAACCTATTTAGTTAAGATGCATTGTAAATTCATAATTACAGAAGAAGTTAGACCAAAATATATTTATAAGTGCTGATTGCCTTCATTTGCATGACAAATTAAACAGAACAGAATAATATGTATTAAAAATTACGCGTAACTAATTAATGATATATTAACTGACGTTTATTTTCAAAGATTTACATTTGTCTATTTTTAAAGCATTTTCTATCTCAAATATGCTTGTATGATTTAAATAATCAGAGATAAACTACAGTTACCCAATCATCGGATCAACTGCACTGATGCGAAACAAACGACGCGTCGTTGACGAGGGGATCGCCAAAAAAGAAATGAAATATTGTGAGTAAAATTTGGATCTCTGCATTCGCTCTTTTTGCCACTGATGTTGCTGTTGTTGTTGTTGTGTTGTGTGTGTTTGTGTTGTTGGCTGCTGCTGCAATTGCGCAATTGTTCGCAGATTTTGGCCGCATTGTTGTTGCTTTGGCTTTTATTTGGCATGCTTTGCTTGAGTATTCGTCTGCCCCCTCTGCTGCCCCTTCGATCGACTTTTGTCAGTGTCATGCTGTTTTTTCTTTCTCGGCTCTGGTGTTTGCTTAGCTGTCTCAAGCTCAAGCTTCAGCTCCAGCTCGGTCTGGGTCTCTGTCTGAGTCCCAATCTAAGTCTCTTTGGCCAGCTGTTGCTGCTGCCGACGTTGCTGTCGGCGTCGCTGGGTATACGTGTATGTGTGTTTGTGTTAGTGGTTGTTACCGTTGCCAACATCGCAGTTACCTTCGCTGCGGCGGCTGCTGCTGCTGTTAAGTTGTTGTTGGCGTCGGCCTCCAAACACACATAGATCCCCCCAGACATCTGTACATATATATGTGTGTATGTATGCATAATAATTTTTACTTTTTTCTGTCGTTTTCCAGCTCGATGCTTTTTTACTTGCAAGCAAAAGTTTTTCATTTGCGTTCAGTTGTATTTCGGTTCGCGTTGCGATCTGTCGCACATTTCGTCTGGCTCGCTCGCAGAAACAATAAAAACACAAATTAAGAGCCGTTTGTTGTGATCATCGTCAGGAAGGCGTCAAGGAGCAGCAAGTATTGGACTACTTAACAAACAGGATATTAAGCCGAAAGTTAAAATATAACGTGAGTTATTATTGCCTAGCTTTGATGAAGCATAAATTATATATTTCGAATATCAAATATTTTAGTTAGGTCATTTTTGCCTATCAAAAATCTCATTGGCTTAAATTATTAATTCTTGTGCTTCGATTCGAATTCTTTAGTATTTACGCTTTCAAATAATCTGTGAAGTATTTAGAGCCCGACATTGACTGATATACCGTAGATATTATGACATTGATGTCTTTTGAAATAAAAGCGAATGCTTAAGAGATTTTATGGGTCCACAGCTTACCGCATTTGTGTGTGGGATTGAATGGGTTGAGGCAATAGCATCTGCATCTTCGTGGATAGTATTTTACATGACAGGCTTTATCCATCAAACCTACGGACCTTCAACTTGGCATTCGATTGATGTGCCCGAAAGTTAAAAAAAATTTCACTTTCAGTTGCGACACTTGGGCGCAAAAAGAAAAAAGACCCAGGCGCCAATACACACACATTTACACTTGTTCACTCGTCTCATAAGCCGGAAAGTGCTTGCCAATGCTGACTAACAAGCATGTGTAATTAAAGATGCTGGCAAAAAAAAAAAAAAGACGGAAAAAATAATAAAAAGTAAAATTAAAAACAAAAAAAAAGACCATAAGTAAAAAGCATTAATTTTAAGAAAAGACCAGCCAAGAGACCGACCAGCAGCAGGGCTACAGCATCTTTAAACTTTATGATCTTTCAAATTTCACATTTCATAGTCGCACTAACAACAAAAAGTACAAATATGTTTAAGTGAAAAACAAAAAAATCATGTAAAGTTTCTCACTTTTGGGTGGGAAATGTTAATCATAAAAAGTAAAAGTGAAATTAATACAGCGCCGGCAAGCATCACAAGCAACAACAACAATAACAACAAATTACATTAACCGCATACGGCCACATTTGCATTTTGCACATGACAACAACTGCAGCAACCACAACAACAACAATAATAATAACAACGACACCAGCCAAAACATTACGACAATCGCTGATAACAATAAGCAACGAACGTTCGATTGTTGACCCGACTACCAATGATATCGGACATCGTTAATCGGCAACGGCTCCGATTTAGATTCATTAAGTGCAGCGCGCAACGTGCGAATATTGAAACAAAAGCGAAGCAGAAGTAGCTGAAGAAGAAGAAGGCGCTGTCGTTGCTCACGTGGGGGCGTATACGTAATTTGAATGCAGCCTTTGTTTGCCAGATCAATTGGTAATGCTCGCAGCGTTGTTAATCGTGGCGGGAAGTTGCTGTTGCCTTTTGATTGACAAGCTGACAAGCTGAAGCGACTGAGGGCCCTAGAAGAGCGGCTCTTACAAGAAAAGTGAGAGTTTTAAGTGTGTGTGTGTATGTCTGAGAGCTGTTAGAAGCCGACACAACTCGCACTCGAACTCAAAGTCAACACACAAGCTCAAGAGTCAATGAACAAGTCGGCGATTTGTGCCGCTGCTGCCAGCAATTGTGCTCAATTGAGCTTGTTGCTATAAACGTAATACCCAATTAATGGCAAACGGCACGCCTTGAGTGAGAAAGCCCATCATTAAATGTGCGCCGTCTGTCGCACCGTAGTTGTTTGTCGTCGTCGCATGCAAATGCTGAGCGCTTTAAGTAGCAGCTCGGAGTAGATAACCCCAGCGTATAATGGCCAACATCAATACAACAACAACAACAATAACAAATCCCAAATAGCCAGAGATGAAATTAAGACCTAAGCTCAAACTTAAATTGCACACACATAATAATAATTGCAGTTTGCATTTCAACATAGTTATGCACATAATAGCAAACCCGCAGGGCTATGACTCCGGCTCTGGCTCTGGCCATGCGCCGATAAAGTGTTTCAGTCGCATTTCCTGTCTCGCTTCTTTTCAAAACTTGAAGTGATGTAATTTTCATTGAACAAAAGTGGCCGAAAAAAAGAGAGAGAGAAAAAAATAAAATAAAAATAAAGAAACAAAAATGACGCTACGAAGACGCAACGGCAAAGCTTCAAAAGGCGAAACACCAGTTGATGGCTACGAAACAACGCGTCGCTGTCGACGTCGGCAGCGGCTGTGCCGTGACATTGAAGCCGACAGCGCTGGCACCGCTGCTGGCGTCGACGCAGCTGTTACCGGGCAGCGGCCTAAAAACGCTGGCCGACACTTAAGAAAAGGCTTATAGAAAAAGAGACCAAGCGCTCAATAGCAAGCGTTGACTTCTTTTTGACGTTTGGGTTTTTTTTGTGCTTTTGGGTTTTTGATTTGTTGTTGTGCAAAAAGTAAAACTTGTTTTTGTTGTTACAGTGCGCGGTGATTGCGACGATTTCATAAGCAGAGCCACAGCCAGAGCCAGGCCAGAGCCACCGCTAGCGGTAGCAGTTGTAGCCAGTTGAACTGGGAGCGCGGCGCACTCAGCCGCGTCGCCGCCAACTTTGAGTTGAAAGTGAAAGTCAGCAAGTGGCGAGCCGCGAGCCGTGAGCCGCGAGCCGCGAGTGGCGAGTCGGCAGTCTGAGTTTGAGTTTCGGCCACGAGCACCCAGATTGACCGAGTCGTAGTCGTGCCGTGAACTTTGCCGTGCGCATTTATTGAAATTGCAATTCACAATTCGCTTAATTGTTTTTCTCATTTTGTCGGTAAATTTTCACTCATTAGTGGCTCGCTGGTAGCGGTACGCGGCGTATGCGTAATATCGCAACATCTCAGTTCATTCAGCCCAATTATGCGGCCAATCAATAGGCCAAGTTAAAATTGATCTGACGCAAATTGCGATAAATGGCACGGCAACTCGGCCATCAATCTTAGGCGCAGCACTTACATAGTTAGTTACTTATCAGATTGATTGGCGTGGGTTACGCCCTCGAGGCGTGATGCCAAATCAACATTAATCAGACCGAAGCAGTCGTGAGTTTGTTAGAGTTTCGATGCCATATTAAGCTACTGACAGCTGGAATGGGCTTCCCAAATTTTGACTCTCTTCTTTGACTTTTCAAAGAATTACGTCAAAGTTTTATGGCGTAATTAATGCAAAGCTAAAAACTACATCAGAGAAGATATATCTCAAGGGCGAATATCGAAATGAGATTTTTATCCAAATCTTACTAGATTATAAATATAAATATATAAGTCATAGGTTGACATTAGAGTGTAAACAAGATGAACTCGTCTTATCCGAACAATTAATTGCTTTTTTTATTATATTTTGTTAGCAACTGCAATTTCAATATTTGTTAAACAAAATCTAAAAACAAATTAACAAATATTTTCTGTGTACACCAAAAATATTTGTTTTTTTAGACTTCACGTCGATAAGAATTAGTTAATTAAAGCAAGCAAACTTGTATGAACATGTTCTGTTTTATACAGTAATACGATTTGATATGGATGCGTGATATAGTAGCAGATTATTGCATATAATTCCCAATAAATAATAAATTATTTTTAAATGTGATACAATTAGAAAAACCTGTCTAAGTGTATTCAAAAGAGTGAACTTCCTCTTTTAGATAAGACCTGGCGAAGGCAAACTCAAACCTATGTTGAAAACTGTATCAGTAAACAGTGCTCCAGGTGCAAAAATATTATCAAATACGTTGGTTTGTTGTTCATAGCCAAAGGCAAGGCATTGACTTTGATGGCATGACAGCTGCTCAGCTAGGGCTTAGCTGCTTAATGCAACTATGAAGGAGGCGTGGCCGTTGCAATTTTACGCCCCAAACTGTCAGGAGTTGTCGCATTGGCACTGAGTGGAAAATAAAAATGTTGTTGCCGGCAATCGACAATCTACAACCGACAGCCGACAATTTCCTCATGCCACAGCGGCAAACGAAAGTTAGGCATTGCATTTTTTAATTGCTGTTTCGCTTTCTGAGCCCAACTCACCAACATCAACAGCAACACCAACAACATCACCACATACACACACACATATACATAGACACGCAGATGCAATAAAAATAAAACAGTTTGCAGATGCATTCAGCTCGTTTGGCAGCTTGGCTGCTTGACTGGTTGTCAATAATTAAATAAAGAGCAGCGCAACCATCAATAATGAGCCAAATTCAATCCAACGAGGTGTTGAAAATCATAGCAATCCGAGTCAAGCCAAGGCTAATTAACCGGCGTGAAAACAAACACAAAAAACATTTCAAGAGCCGCAATTTGATTCTCTAAAGTCGCAAATAAATTTTTGATTTATAAGAATCCAAAACAAGAAATTAGGCATTTGAATACGAATTTATAAAAATATTTATTAAAAACAGGCTAATTAATTATTTATTATTATTATTAATTAATTATTATTAATAATGCCAAATATTTTTATTTTTTATATATATTAGTTAACTTCTTTTTATATACACAAATTTTATTGAAATATATAAATATGTATATATATACATATATATATATTTTTTCGTATGTTTTATCATAGGTATATTTCTGCATTTAGGAAAAGAGACAAAACTGTAAATATAAGCTACACTTTGAATTCATTAGAATTTTTAATTCATTTCATATTTATTTAGTGTATTACCTGTTTATTAGCCAATAAGGTTTATTTCCTCGCTTATATTATTTTTAGGCAATTATTTCGAAATTTCCACCAATTTCAATAAGAGAATTTTTCTCACGATACAAAATACATGGCAAAAGCAACGCCCTTTTTTGAGTTTGTTGCGAAAGAAATAATCAAATGTAACAAGCTTTAACATAATTTATCTCTATCGAAGTTCATTAATTAACTTGAACCTTTAAAAAGGTAGAAAGCAGCGCTAAGCCCAGTGGCAGGCCTAATTTACGTAAGACAGCCATGCGACGTAGTAAGTTTGAACCTTCATTCCATGGGAACGAAAAACTTTGCTTTAGCCTGTAACACATATTAAGCTTAGGACTACTAAACATATATACAAATATGATTATGTACATAGTTATATGTATATGTATGTATATGTCAGTGCTCAGTTAGCTTGAAGCTGTTGGATGAACTCGCTAATCATGAAATTATGATAACAATAAGAAGTTGTTGTAGGTACACGTATACACGGTCACGTATAAGGCTCACCTAATTAACTCTCACTAATTTGATACAATTTTGCATCAATTTCACAGCGCACGCACCATAAGATGGCGACACTGACGATTGCAAGGGCAACAGCGGCAACGGGGCGTATGAGTGCTGTGGCATTAATTATTTGCGGCGCGCTGCTGATGGGCGTAGCTGATGGCAGCAATGGCAATACTAGTGGCGGCAGCAGCAGCGCCACCGGACGGCCTTCACTGCTGCGCACCGAATTGCGGTTTGGACGCAACCTGGATCCATCCAAGGTGCGCGTGGTGAGCGTGAAGTCGAGCCAGGGCGAGGATGTGGAGATTCTAGTGGGCAAAAACAGCCGCAAAGCGCGCGCCGAGGAGGCAGCTGGTTCGTTTTTCGTGCGCAGCTCGGATGTCAAGCGGCCAGCGGCTCAAACCAGGAATGCCAATGCCAATGCGAATGGAAGTGGCCGCCAGCTGGTCTTCGAGCATACGCCGACGCTGTTGAAGCAGAGCGAGCTGGCACTGCAGCAGCAGGACTATCGTCAACGCAAGGCCGAGGCCGAGCAGCGACAGGCGAAGTTTATACAGCTCCAGCTGGCCAAGGCGCACAGCAAAGCCTTGGAGCAGCGGGCACTGGAGAGCGGCAGTAGCTCGCGCAGCGGCCGTCAGCTCGGCAGTAACGCCGCCTGGCAGCCAGTCTACTTCCAGGCACAGCCAATGGCATACAACAAGAACTTCTCGTTCGCCATGGAGCGCCAGTGGCAGCCATTCACCTATGCTGCCCCAGTGGAGGCACAGCCACGCGTGCTCCGTCAAGTGCAAGATACACCAATCAGTTTTCCCGGCGATCTGCAATATGCTGCCTCCGAGCCGCTGGAGTACTACAGCCGAGATGAACGCGCTTACCCCAGCCACAGATCTCGGCCACCACAGAACCTGATTACCAAGCACAACTACAACGCCTTGCCACAGAAATCGAAATTCGTCACCTATATGCCACACTCTGTGGTGGTCACGGCCAGCGCCGGCGTGGCTGCACCCACGGCCACGCCCTCACGGCGCCCCGTTCAGGCCAGTCCGCACCGCAACCCCATCGGCCAGAGCACGCACAACGTCGTCGATGGGCCCGCAGTCACACTCATCGAAGGAGTCCGCGTCCCAGACACTCCCGAGGACAAGGTGAAGACCTGGCGCAATGCGCGCGTGCTCAACAACCAGCTGGTGCCATATCCCGAGGGCTACACGCCGCCGCGCGTCCAAATGCCCAGCTTTGACAGATAGGCGCGATCGGCTGGTGCCTCCACATAGCTGCACTTGGAATATTTCTACTATATTTATTGATTTGTTTATTTGTTAAGTTATTTATAAATGTTACATTAAACTTGAAAAGTATATGCCCCAGAGCTAATGCATAAACTGATTCACGGTCCAGATATTAAAGTTCGACTTGCGCCAGATGCGTATGCAGGTGTTGGTCTCGATGATCACATGCACCACATGAATGGGCGTGGTCTGCATATAGCCATTCTCGGACAACCTGTACCGATAAGGCAGCTGCAGTTCCAGGTAAACGAATACCGCTGGATACTTCACGGTGATGGCAATGCTGAGGCTGTTCCGCTTGCCGCTGGGGGTATCCACGCATATTTTCGACGTGAACTCGAACTGTAAACGGAATACTATTAAGTTAAGAGTCTAATAAAATGGAGTGCTCCAATTGAGACCACTCGATAAGGACATAAGATTATATAATGGATGAGAACTCAATTCACTACTACGCTAGCTAGATGAGTGGTAGATTAATTAAATATACATCTAATTGCAAATTTAACTAGCAAAAATGTTCTAGTACGGGACGTAAGTCCAAAAGGAATCCTGAACCTTTTCCGATCAATCAAACCAGATTGGCACAGCTTGCCAATTGGGAGATCAATGTTACTTAAGGATTACAATAATATTTTCAGTTCATCTATACTTATTCTTTAATTACATTTCTCCTATTTCATCTATTATTAGCATTCTATTATATATTTATGTACTCTATTTATATTTATGTGTGCCACAAAGCCTTAATTTTTTGAATATGAAGTTTGAAAACTAGACGTGAAACTTGAAATTTCTAGCTGCAACGGAGTGCGAGATAATACATAATATAACATCGATAATTGATAGCTTTCAAATATCAATATCGGTAAACAAACTTTATTTGTGCGTGTTATATAAAGTTTCGCAAATTAATGTTTAGTCTCTATCCCTAATAGGTGCCGAGATCGACGAGCTCATGCAAATAGACAGGTGGACGTTGTCCTAATCAAATTATATAGTTATGGGGTCTATCACTAAAATTAATTTCATTTAATTTTCCTTCATCATATTTACAATAAAATAATTCATTGAAGTACATAATACATAGTACAGTACTCACTGTTGTAGGGAATGGAACTTACCTCTAGCTCCGGATCTTTAATTCCCACAGCACTGGCAATGTTGGTAGGAAAGAAGTAGGTGCGTGAGAGTTGAGTTTCGCCACGTCTCAGCTGAAACTCCAGATAGGCGTTGTGCTCATTGAAATCACCCTGCAACAGATCCTTTATTGGTATGATCTTGTCATACTGTACTCCATTGGGCCGCAGAGTGACTGCCCAGGTGCTCGAGTTGCGCGGCATGAGCTGCGACCACAGATGAATGTGGGCAACCACGTTCAAATTCTTGGTATCGATGGATGGCTCGTCACAGACCAATGAGATGTTTAGAGACTTCGTAGGCCTATCGTAGAGCGCCACAATGGCAACGGGAGCAAGAAAATCCCGAGCCCAATAGTGCAGCAGCTGTGTTGGTGTTATGGAAATAGCATTATCAAGAATCAAGAATCAGGAATGCAGGTAGTAAAAGCTCACCTTCCAGTTACCAAAAAAATCGATGCCAGACCACGAAGGAGCTACCCACACATCATTTAGCTGCCAGTAGAGTGCACCCATGGTATTGTGCTCCGTATCGCGCAGGGTGCGATATAGCTCCGTCTCCACCTTGGTGGCCATGGCATGCGATATTTGACTGAAGTAGATTAGCGCCTCGTCGTAGTCTTTGTCCTCGGGCAAGGGGAGCGGCAAATGCTGATGCAATTGGGTGGTTATGGGGACCATTGCAAGTGGATGGTGCTGTCGATGGCCCATGACTTGTGCCAGATCGTTGTCATTTCCTTTGGTACGCTCCCAAGCATAGGATCCGGGAAGCGATTGAATTCCATACTCACTCGCGAAGCGTGGTCGCGGGTAAATATTTGGATCCCAAGCATCCTTAAAGTAGTCATAGAAGTGCACTGCAGGCAAGGGAAAGAACAAGCAGTTTGATAAGTTTATCAGCCTTATTGTGGTCATTTAATAATACCATCTCCATTGTGGTTATCCTGTGGATTCTCCGATATGTAGTTGTCTCTCTCGCTTGCCTTGCCATTCGACGGCGAGGACACCAACGGCTCGGGGCGGCCGTTGTGTGAGACGATCTTCAGCTCGTGTATAACAGTGCCCAGGTACAGCTCGCGGTATTCGGCCTTGAAGCGATCGATATCGTGATACGTGTGATACCAGTTCTGCACGAGAGCCGCCTCATTCTCATTGTTGCCAGCAAAAATGGCAATGCTTGCGTGATGGGACAGGCGCTTGGCATTCTGGCGCACCTCTTCGCTCACCGAGGCCAGAAATTCGGGCGTCGTTGGGTACATGGCACAGGCGAACATCATATCCTGCCAAATGAGTATGCCCAGACTGTCGGCCATATCGTAGAAATAGTCCGATTCGTAAACACCGCCACCCCATACACGTATCATATTCATATGCGCTTCCTTGGCCGATTCCAGAAGGTAGGCAACTGAAAGGATATAAAAGATAAAATAATAAGATCAAATACTGAATGTATTCCAAATATTTTGTATCCATGTTTTATATCAAATACATATTATATATAGTAAATAATAAAAAAAGACTGTTTATAAACGAAAAAGATGACCCCATTCCCTATTAAAATATTGCTTATTTAGTCGATATATTAAATTTATATCAAGTCTTCTATCGGGTACAGTTTTTCATCTAAATTTACAAGCAGATAAAATAAGATACTTTCATTATATCTTAAGATACCAAAAAATTATATAAATAGTCCGGTATGATATATAAATATAATGTAGAATGAATAATCTCTTTATGTCCAATGCAGATCAGACAGAAGACACCAAGAATATTTAGAGACATATGTATTTCCCTTAGCTTGGAATAAGTTGCCATTGAATGAGCCATTTAGGTCATGGTTATCTGCTAGTCGTGCATTTTATTTTCATTATTTTCATTTCATTATTTCATTATATAAGCAATGCATTTCAGAAGCTATCAGTAAGCTCAGTTAATGAAAATTATTTAATGATGGGGTAAAACCAATCTTACATATTACATTTCAATGGGATATTCCAAGTTCTAGGTTATTTTGATTAGTTTGAAATTTCAATTGATTGTGATTTGCAAAAATAGGTTTCGTCTCTAACATATTTAAATTAAATTCATACTCACTTCTTTCTGGGCTTTGTTGCTCTGGCAATATGTGAGATGGTATATAGTTGCTGCCCTTCATGAAAATCTCCAGGCCGTTGACGCGAAACAGAAATGTGTTGCCTCGACCATCCGGTGCCGGCCGCTCAATTAGCTCCAATGTGCGAAAGCCAACGCGCAGCGACTTCTGGGACATGGTCTTGGCACGCACTTCCGGTCCAGATGGATCCAGCCAGGCGTTCAGTGTAAAGTGCAGCGGATAGAGCTTCTGATCGCCATAGCCATTGGGCCACCAGGCAACGACTTCCTCCTGCACAAACAACAAATGCACTTGACACAGATGCCAATGAGTTCAATTGCCGGCCGAGCAATTAGCGGACGGTACTCACAATTGGCACAGCCTGATCAAAGACAATTACGGGTGCCAAGTAGCTGATCGGCTTGGAGGTGTATGTGTCGATGACCACGGTCTGGTTCAGTAGCTCGCTGGAGACGTTCAACCGTTTCGCATTTAGCAGATTGGCAGCTTGATAAAGTGTTTGAGAGGGCAATTTCAAGGTCTACTTACACGGCATAGAAGACTAGTTGAGCATAAAAATTCTCTTTGCCTTTGGTGTCCATAAAGCAGCTAATGTGCATGTTCCAGTGTGTTTCGTTGCGACTGATGTCCACGTCGACGTCACGTAATAAGGCCACCTCGTACATCTCCAACTGCACGCTCTTCCATAGGCCCATTGAAGGCACCGCCGGTCCCCAGTCCCATGCAAAGCTCGCCTGCATCTTGCGCAGCATATTCACATGGCACTCGCCATGATAACGCTCTGGCGGACAGGCTGGAGGCACACTGCGATTTGCGGCGTCCAGAGCTCGCGCCCTAGCTAGAGCTGCCCACACGGGCGATTTGATTTCCACCTCCAGCACATTGTCCCTCTCCAGGAGCTTACTCACGTCGTACGAGTAGCGCACAAACATATTGTCTGTGCGTCCCAAGAGCTGACGATTCAGCCGAATCTCGGCTACCGTGTCCACACCATGGAAGGTCAGATTAAAGCAGCGTACGCGCTTATAGTGATCCACATCAACTGCACGAGTTTGGGTTTAAATGATCAAATTGTCGCTGCACTGGATGTCAATGCTGCACTCACACTTGAACTTGTTTGTATATGTCCAATTGTCGTAGGCCATCCAACGGAGATCCACATCGTTGTACGCATCCAACACATTGGGCACAGCGAGGGTCCGGTGGAAGGCACTGTATATGCCAGAGGGCAGTGTCTGATTAGCAGGTAGGGTGAAAGCTGAAACATATAATGGCACACCATAAACAATACTCAAGGAATGGCTTTCATCTATTTGATAAACTAATAATGCAACTAAGCGCGCACCGAAAGCTTATCGATAAGCAAAATTCGCCCAATGCTGATTGTATGGCAATTCATGAAATGTGTATTTCTTGATTGTTGTTGATCATTGTTGTTTGTTAATTGGATTAATCGAATTGCCACTGACAGCTGCCTAATAATAAGCTGATACTTACACCCATTCTGATTAGATATACTCCAATTAGTGCCCAGCACGATAATTTCGACAGCGTCGCCTTTGACCCGCGTCCCCATCAACAGGTGGAGCAGCAGTCCAAATCTGAGCAATTTACCGTAATCGGTGTCACCAGCTTCCCCAAGTAGCCAGCCCCTCATCTTTTGTTTTGACACAACGACTGCCACGATTTATTTACAAATATTTATAAACCTCTTTAAGATGCTGATTTATTGCTAAAAAAGCAATAATTCAAATTATTTCATTATGTATAAATACACTTTTTCCTTAAGAACTTAAAATTCGTACCACTGCTTCCCAAAGTGCAAATATTTATACGTCTGGCACCGGGAAGGGCTGCCGAGAGACTGCTTGATAAGTGCCGGTCGGTCGGTATTTGACGATCGCCGATCGTCGGGTTCTAGAGAGCGTAGAAATGCTAACAGCGAGACAGAGAGAAAGAGAGAGCCAGAGAGAAAGATTCTGGGTGCTCATAGCACTAGCTAACACACGAATGCAATCATTTGATTAGTTTTCATGTGTTTACTCTATATATATTTGTTAAATATTATTAATATATCAAATATATATTAATGTAGACAAATAAGTATTATATGTTGGTCGCTTGTCTTGAGCATTAAAACGTGAATGGGTTGTAAGTAAACACAGGCAATTGCAAAGTTAGAAATAATACAAAAAATTGTTTACTATAAAAAGCTTAAGTAAATATTTGTTTCCGCTCGTCAATGTTAGATTTGATTACAGTACTCCAAAATAATATATTTATTTGTTGGAAACCCTCACGTGAATCGAAGTGAGAATGCTCTAGACACGTGACAGCTCGACTAGGCGATACCCTTAACCCTGAGCAAATAAAATTGGATATATATAGCTTTAGTGGCAATCAATTTTTATACCCTGAACCCATTGAAAATGGGAAATCAGGGTATAATGGTTTTGTGAAAAAGTATGTAACGGGCAGAAGGAGGCGTGGCAGACCCCACAAAGTATATATATTCTTGATCAGCGTGACGAGCTGAGTCGATATAGCCCTGTCCGTCTGTCCGTCCGTCCGTCCGTCCGTATGAGTGCGTCGATCTCAGAAGTTATAAGAGCTAGAAAGCTGAAATTTGGCATGCATACTCGTGTGTACCATACGCAGTACGAGTTTGCTTTATTTTTTCGATAAATCATCCGATAACTTTTTTATCGAGAATAATCGAAAATTTAATTTTGTTTTTTTAGCCTAATTTAAACATTTTTAGACCTGGAGTCTTCAAATTTGTGTTGTATATAAAGTTAATCGATACAAAGATTTTGAAATTTACAGATTTGGGATGCCACGCCCCCTTCTCCCCCAATTTGTAAAAAACGCATTTCAAGTACTAGAGACTTGTGCTTTGGAATGCACACACATATTTACCATATGATTACACTCTGAAAGTTTCATGAAGATCGTACGTCTACAAAAGAAATTATTTGAAAAATAAATTCTCATAATATTGCCCACACTGCAGCGCAGCCCAAGCGCAGTCGCTGCTTACTGCGCAGTTAGCAGAGCGCAGGCTTATGCGTGCGTGTGGATGCATGTGTATGTATGTGTGCATAAAAGAGGTGCAGAATAATTAGAATATCAGCTTAGAGGGTTCAGGGTATCTCCTAGTCGAGCAGTCTCGACTGGAGCCTTCTTACTTGTTAAGTAAGGATTTCATGAAATTTATTGAGATAATTACATTTCCTGATATAATTACATTAAATATTAATTATAATTTTGAAGTGACTGAGAGATATCCATTATCTTGATCTGTTATGTTCCGAAATTTGAGCAAATATGTATAATTAGCTACAAATGTGTTTTGCAGGCATTTTGAAGTGTTTCTTATCAACATTGTTAAATAGATTAGAGAAGAGCATGAAAACCGTATATAAACAAAAATATGGGATGGTTGTTATGCATTAGAAGCAGGCATTTAGGATTTATTTTATGTTTCAGGAATATTTCGTTTATCCGCAGAGCAAAACACTTTACATACAAATTTCATATTGAAAAACAAAGCTATCTATAGTCAGGGGCGTGGGCACAAAAATTGAGAAACTTTGTATGTTAAATTTAGACGTTGCATTGTGAATCAGATTCTTGAGCAAGCTTTAAATTCTTTATATAAAATCGACTTCTAGTCGCTATGTATATAATATGTGTATATATGTATATACATGTATTTGGTCATATACCACTTAAATCATATATTGATTCATGGTCTTAACAGCGATCTGCTGCGCACTAAGTTTTATGCAAGACGAATCGTTTTTGAAATCCAAGTAGATATTTTGCACCGGCACCGTCTGTGTGAACCCATTCATTGAGAAAGTGTGCATTTGATTTGCAAGTTCCGGATCAACCAGCTCCAGGTAGACGAACAGGGCTGGGTACTTAACGGTAATGCGCAAGCTGAAGCTGTTTGCATAGTTCAGGTTTGAGTTAGTGCAGTCGACACCGACAACTTCGAGCTGTTTAGATAAAAAAATTATAAGAGAGTGTAAGAATATTGAGTACGGGCTTACCGTAAGTTCCGGATCTCTCAGTCCAACAATATCCTTAATCGGCACCGGGTAGAAATAGTTTTTAGCCACAACTCGATTATCCTCATCCCTTAATAGAATTTCCAAGAAAATTTCCTGCTTGGAGTGATGTTCGTACAGGACAGACTCCAGAGGTATGGCCAGCTGATCAATCGCACTAGAGCGCTACAAAAATAAGGCAATATTAAATTCCTAATAATATATATGGTTTTTGGTGAGACCTACTAAACCGATGGCTCGAGCGATAGCCTTTTTGGAGAATATGTCTTTCCATAGAAATGTATTAATGAAAATATTATAGAGCTTTACATCGGGACTTTCCATATGTTCTTCACGAGTTACAGTTATATTCAGCTGATCGCGGGCATCGTTATATAGTACAATGATATTAGTGGATGCCAGGAATTCCTTGGCCCAATAGTAGACGATCTTGTAGTTGCCGAAGAAATCAATGCAGGACCAAGTGGGCGCTACCCAAACATCATTCAGCTGCCACATAAGAGCACCCATTGTCTCATAGTTGCGACGCCTGCTTCGAAAGACATCCATAGCCAACTTGGTGGTCATCGCCTGTGACACCTGACTGAAGTAGATGAACTCGTCTATGTTGTCCTCCCAGTTCTGAAGTGTGAAGGGAAGCTGGTAGGCTATTTGCCGTAGTAGTGGTATAAAGCCTTTGGGATCATGCTGACGTTGGCGTATTAAAGCCGCTAGGCTCGCATCACTCGTATCCTCGCCAAGCAGACGTTGCCAGGACGAGCGCATGGGCAGGCTAGCGTAGCCGAACTCAGAGACGAAGCGAGCCGGTGGATAAATATTCTGTGCAAGCGCGTCTCTATCATCTTCATAGAGGTGAACTGCAGACATAAAATGGAATTATTATAATTGGAATTACTAAAGAAATAATTATAATTACCGTCGCCATAGTTTGGACTCTGCGGATCCTTGGCTAGCTCTTTGCCGGGTTCGATTACGCCCAGCGAAGGCGTGGAAATCATGGGACCTGGTCGCGGACTAAAATCGTTCCGCGAGATTATGTCCAGCTCAGCGCACAGATTGCCCATGAAGAGCAGCTTATATTCGTCCTCCAGGCGCTTCGCTTCGGTTCCAAAATCAGTTCGATTCTTCACCAAATATAGTTCGATCTCATTGTTGGTCACAATCAGAGCCAGGCTGGCATGGTAGGCGATTCGTTGGGCATTTTGCACTGCCTCCTTCCGCATGGAAGCCATGCGCTTACCATCGATGGGATAGGTGGCCTTTGTGAAGGTCATGTCCTGCCATACCAGTAGCCCATAGCTATCAGCCAGGCTGTAGAAATAGTCCGACTCATAGAGGCCACCACCCCAGACTCGAATCATATTCATGTTGGCATCAAAGGCCGATTTCAAAAGATGTTTCACTGTCAATAAACGGATTATTATGGAATTCCATTGATTTACTCGGGTGCCAATCACTCACCTTTTTCCGTATCGGCTGATAGTTCAGGCAAAGTGTGAGCCGGCACATAATTCACGCCCTTCATGAAGATGGGATGGCCGTTAACACGGAAATAAAATGTTCTACCCCTCTCTGAAATAGTACGGATGTATTTAGTCACTCTTCGCTTTGGATCATAATGATCTTACCATCCTTATCCTCCACTAGTTCGATGGTGCGAAAGCCAATATGTAGCAGCTTTTGCGAATCAGTTCGTAAGTTTAACCTGGGAACGCCCTGGCTGCGATAGCCCTTCAAGTCGAACAGCACAGGATAGAGCTGCTGTTTCCCATAGCCATTTGGCCACCAGAGCTTGACTCTCTCCTAAGCAATGTTAGTGATAAATTAAAGCAGTTCATATTTGCCTATGAACGTATTTACGTACTTTTGGTATGTGAATCTGAAACTCCAGGGTGGGTGAGGCATAGGTAACATGCTTCTCTTCCACGATAAATGGTTCATCCAATAGTTCGCTAGAGACGTGAGAGAGATGAATATATGATATATTGGCTAACTGTTGTAGAGAGGGTACAATGCTAATTTTCTAGCTTTAAGTTTCTAGGCTCCCACTTACCTGGCATATACGATAAGTTGCACATAGAAATTCTCGGCATCGCGTGTCTTTAGGAAAGCACGACAGTCCATTGTCCAGTGGGTGTCATTACGCTTGATCGCCACGTCAACATCTCGCAATATTGCAACGGTATAGTACTCGATGGTTACGGGCTTCCAGATGCCGGATGACAGTGCGGCAGGATTCCACTCGCCACCAAAACTCATTTGCATCTTGCGCAACATGTTGCGATGGCATTCGACATCGCCGCGAGATTGCGGGCAGCTGGGTGGAGCACTATTACCATTCTGCTCCAGTTCCTTGGCACGTGCATTTGCCTCTAGCAGCGGTGAGAGCAGCTCGATCTCTAGTTGATTATGTTTCGGGATGAAGTGCAACAGATGACCCACCGAGTAGGAGTACCGGACGAACATGTTGTCCGTTTCGCCCAGAAGCTCGCCATTTAACCTGATCTTGGCCAACGTATCAATGCCATGGAACGTCAGATTGACTAAGCTGTCCTGGCCCGATTCGTCAGCTAGAAATTTGAATATGTAAAGAAGATTAGGAAAACCATGAAAATAGGGAATCTGCAAGGCTGCTCAAACCCAAATCAAACGTTGTGCTGTAGATCCACGTTTTGTTCGCAATCCAACGGAGCTTTACATCGTTGCCCGGCCCCAGTATATCTCCATATTCATCCTTAAGAGCTGTATAAACGCCGGAAGGTAATTTTGCCACCTTAAATTGCTTCGCTGAAATTACAAAACAAATACGAAGCGTTCCCAAATCACTGAAGTTGCAGTTAAAGAAATTTACAACCAATTAATTGCCCAAGCTTTGACAGCAACAAATCGAAGTCAACGTCAAATTCTTTATCTTATCGCACAAATACAACGCTGGGGAGGCCGGGAACAATGCGAATTTTAGTACTGAGCACTGAATCAAATCAATTTGATATTACTCAGCAAACGCATATAGACCAGAAATAGATCCGCTCAAGGCATAACTGTTACTCCAAATACTCACTGGAATTGGCTTCCCTCAAGGTCCAGCCCTTGGACAACTCATTGACTTGCACCTTCCTCGCGTCCAGTTGCGGCAGTGCGAGCATAATAATAAATATAAATATAAAGCATAACAAGTTTATTATTTTGAGCATGATTTCATTCTTTTCAATCAGCGTCGCATTTGGTTTCTTGACATCTTTCTGTATGCGCTTTGTTATTGTTTAAAATCTTATCACTGATGTAGACGTTCCTTCAATTTATTTGCCACACTTTTCCGAGCACAATGTATCGATTCGGCGTCACGTTAATAACTGAATCATTGGCAAACTCTACAAACATTTCGACCCATTTATTGTCAAGCTTATCAGCATGATTGGCTGTGGTGAGATTGGCTCTGCACTGCGTGGATATAGCCTAACATAATCTAACCACAGCGTTAAATTTACACATGCGGCGAAATTCAGGTGGCCTAAAATCATTTCTCTGTAGAAGGGAGACTGACTTTTAAAAGTGCATTTAGAGTTTTAAGCCTTTATCAATTAAAAATCAAAACAGATTTATATGAAAATAAAGCAAATATTGAATTCAAAGAAATTACAATTAAAATATGTATTTTAGTAAAGCAATGATTTAAATGAACAGAATAATATTATGTAGCTATATTGGTCCTACAAATTGAGTTAATCTTAATATGCTTGTCTTAAGACTAAGCCTTATATATGAATATTCCAGTGATATTAATGCTATTTTTAAATATTTTGATTAGCGAATATTTGAATCAATTCCCATTGCACATATTTGCATTTAATATATATATATATATATATAGATTCATCTAAAAGTATAGATTTATCTAAATCCTTTTACTTATATATTTAAAAAACACAATTTTCATAAATTTTTAATAAACTGTACGTTTAATCACATTTAGAAAAATATACAGCGTTATTTCTTCTCTAAGGTATAAATTGCTTTATATTCATTATTATTATTTATAATATAAAGAAGTTCAACAGATATTTTGGTGAATTATTTTAGTTAAGTATTTTCGATATTTAAGAATTGCATTGTATTAATGCCTTTGCTTAAGCATGTTAAGTTCATAGCAGCTGGTTGCTTAGTGCGCATGGAATTTGAGGATCAAGCTAAAGAACTTAACTAGATACTAACAGTTAACATTGGTGTTTCCTTATGGTTAGTCCCGGATTCTCTCTTTTATTTGCATTCCTAACTAAAACTATTTAATTACACCCGACCACTTACACAAGCATACACAATACACCCACACACACACACACGCACACAGACACACAAATTTTCCTAGATCGCATCTATAGCTGCCACTTTGAGTGAATGAATGCTAGCAGAATCATCATCACCATCGTCAGCGCCAGCAACGGAAGTTGCGCATGGTGGTAGCTCTGACAGCCGCCGCCCATCGCCGCCAGGTATTCATCTTCGGTCAGGTACTCCCGCACATGTCGCGTCTTGTTCATCATCCAGTAGAAGGCCTTCATGTTGCCAAGTCGTTTCAGCTCGGCGCCAATATACTTGCGTATTTTGGCATTGTATCGATTGAGCATGCGCTTCTCATCCGAGCTCAGCATGGTGCCGTCGATGAGCTTCGGCTCGTAGGGCACCAGGGTGACGGATTGGAATGCTAAAAAGTGCTCAGCGCTGGTCGTCGTTTTGCCGGTGTCCAACACCTCCAGCACGTTCTTGATGCGCACGCCATAATCATCGCGTTTGTAATAGCCAGACTCTAAATTAAGGAAATGAATAATTGGTTAGGACGATATCCTAATGAAGGGCATGCCTCAGCTACTTACCACTGGAGAAGAAGTAGCCCTGCTTGAAATGGAAACTGTTATTCTGTCCGTAGGCCACCGAGATAGGAGCTACATGCAAAATACATTGTTAAGTCATATTGAAGATTCATAGTTGATCCATTTCACACTTACGCTCCTCGACAGAGCCGTAGGCGCCAATGCCATGACCTGTTGCCTGAGGGTAGTCGGTCATCTCGTGCCACACCTTGGCGCGCACAACGCTGTCCAGGCCGGATGGCTTCACTGAGGCGGGAAATATTAGGTCCGATATGTGCAGAATGCCCGCTAGCACGGCTGTGTATGCCCTTTTCATATCGCGCGTCGGCTCACCGAAAATAAAGGTGCGCGACATATCCGTTGTGCCCTCCAAGTACTGCACGCCGGATTCGATGACCAACAGACTCTGGTCAGAGACTTCAATGTCCGTCAGATTGTTGGAGATGTAGTAGGGCAGGGCTGAGTGCTCGCCGTAGGCGATCACTGTGCGCAGCGACAGGCCCTTGGCATGGGTCTGCGAGAGCAACCAGAGCTCTACCTCGTACTTGATCTTCTCCTCGGTCCATTGCTCCGTATCGAATCGGGCCTCAAGGTTGCTCATTGCCTCGCAAATAGCAGCGGCATCGCGTATGTGTGCCAAGCGCATGCCCTCCTGCTCCTCCGAGTTCTTCTGCGCGCGCATGAAAATAATTGGCGAAATGTGCTCTACGACAACGTTGGCAGGCACGGCCGAATAAATGGCTTCCGAGGCACCCGGCTCCTGGACGCAAGGCGCTGGCACAAGGATGCGCCTCCAGATTTGCACATAGGTTCGTATATCGCTCCATATGTGCTTGTACTCCTTAATCCTGCAGAGAATGAGTAAAGTGTATTAGTGAATAGATAAAAGATATATAATATCTATTTTATATAAATAAATGTTTAATTCAGATATAATACGCACGAAAAGAAAATAAATATAATAAAATATATATAAAATAACATACATATAAATAAATAAATAAATAAAAACATAAAATATAAATAATATCTACATTTATGTATATAAAAAATATTTAATTTATAATCCATCTGCTTAATATACTTAAATGCCATTATCAATCCATTGATTTTAAGTAAATCAATTTTATTTCGTAATTCACCTGACACACAAGTCGTTGTAGCAATCGGTGCGCAGGTGCAAATCAATGCCAAGACTGATCTTGCTGTGGTCCACATAGAAGAAAATGTCCTTCTGGCTGACAATAGCAAATGACTAAAAGGAAACAAATGTTAGGTAGGTCTGGGAAAATAATGTCTGATGTCTAATGGGGCATACCTTCACCACAGGTGTGTAGGGAATGTCTGTGCCTCGAATGTTAAATAGATATGCGATTTCCGTCAGCGACGTAATAATCATGGCGTCGCAGTTCAGATGGGCCAGTCGGCGACGCAGCTCGGTTACTTTATCCTCCCACTTCTCGCCAGCAAAGTCGCGTGCCTGCACTTGGATGACATGATGCTTGGGTGTCTCTGGTCGCTCAGAGCCCCAAATCATGTCCACCAGATTGATATTGATCTTGATCAGTTTCAAGAACTTGTCGGCCAGCTCACGTTCCCAGGTCAGCCATAGATGATGCGGCACCAGCTGTGGATCGGCGCCAATGCGTTTGTTCATGCGCACCTGACTGCCCAGCCAGCTGGCAATGCTGACATTGCCGTCGGCCAGAAATATCTGCCAATCACAGTCCAGCTCTCCGTCCGCCTGCTGCACAAAGCGCTTTTCCAGCCAAATGGCGGCGCCACCTTGAGTTACGGCCGCAACGGCCCGATTGCCCGTATAGCCGCTGAGATAGTGCAGACGCTGATCGCGTACCGCCACCTCCTGATTCAGATGCTCGTCTGTGGAGGGCAATATATAGCCATAGATCTCCGGCCCCTCAAGTGTGGCGCGAATCAGCATTTGCTCCCGCATCGCCAGCAAACGGCTGCGATACATGTTTGTGGGCTGCATCTGCAAAAAGAGGGCGCAGTTCATTAGCATTCACGGATCGATAATCCGGGGGTTAGCTCATACGCACCGGCCTGCCCTTGCGGTGCTCGCAAATCTCACGTCGATAGCCGACAGGTGCCTCTGCCGCAGCGACGCACAGAACTATCAAAAGAAAATGCAATAAAAAACAGTGTTAAATAGGCGAAAGGAATGTTGATAAATAACGTTAAAATTATTGCCATTTGATTTGAAATATGTTTGCCCATCGCCTAATGGCCCCACTAGACGAACTATAAATGCCTAAGAATAGCAACAAGTGCGTCACAATTTTATTTTCTGTGATCCAAGCAAATTTCCCACGCTCGCTAAAAATTCTCTTGGCCGCTTCGGCGTAAGTTTATTTTTGGCCAAGATTGAGATGTGAAGGCAAGCGTAATGGCTTCAATACACCGTTAAATACACATACATATATGCAAATTAATTGCAATTTCAATTTTGCTTTCAACACTGATTATTTGAGTCACCCACTGGCCACGCTGCGTATGCGTAATATGAAGTGCTCTCACCGTGTGGACCTCAACAATTGCCCAGCGAGACTTCCGATGTGACAACTGACTGACGGCCATTTCATTGCCAAAATATTGTCCAACCGCTGACGTGCGATTTGTCAAAGCAACCGAACCAAGTTCTCTATGGTTTCTGCTCAGTCCAGAGCATGCATACTTGGACACTTATATAGAGCATGAATAATGGATTGATTTATGGCCCCTCCCACAGACAGGCTGGGCCCCAATTTCTATTATTAAACTTTTTGCTAGAGAGAGGTATAAGAACTTGGTCATAACGTTTGCAATAGGCCTAAAATTGTTACCTTGTTAGCTTTTTTAATTAAATGGTTATATAAATAATATATTATATTTTTTTTTAAATATTAAAATATTTGTAAACAATATTTTTGATTAAAATTTTGTTTAAATAAATTAATGTTCGATATTATTTCACTATTGAGCTTAAAAACCCAAAAAAAGTGTATTTGTGTTTCATCATATTTTCAGTTTCTTAGGTTAAAAGAGAAAATATGTGAATTTAAGTTTCCTGTTAATAGGCGCATATTCATATGTACCGAATTAGTTTTTGCTATTGAAGAGAATTATGTGGAATATTTGAATATTCATACGCATATTTCTGCACTCAGTTATGTTGATGTTTGATTCGTTTTGAATATTTAAATTTAGATATTATGCCTCAATTGATGAAGCATCTGTAGTTCTAGACTCATGAAATTTTCTGTTTGAATGGCGAAGGTCGTTGCTAATATTACGAATTTCAAGTTTAAATAGCCTTAGCCATAGCCATGTGCAAAATGGAATTTGCTTTTTCAACAAGTAAAAACATAAAATAATGTAAAAACCATAAAATAGTACAAGTACTTACCCAGCAAGATGCTCAGTGCCAGGCGGCAGATCCGAATCCAAATCCAATTCCATTTGGCTGTCGTCATAGCTGTTTGTGTTTGCACTTAAGATTCCCCAGAGCGTAAAACTAGTGCTCCGACGGTCGGGAATTGTTTGTTTTTTGGCCAGCAAAAATTAATAGTGCCCTTCTTCTGCTGCTTCTGCTTTTTTGGTGTAAACAAATCAAATGGTTGCAATTAATGAGCATGAGCTATGGTCTAAGGAAATGGAATGCAGTGGAAGCTTGGCATCTTTAATGGCCATTTGTCAGGGCACTGCACTTTTCCGGTTAATGACCGGAAAGTGTACAAGTGTGAGTATGTGTGTGAGTGTGTGTGTGTGTGTGTGTGTGCTTTCTTTTCACTTTCATTAAACTACTTGTCTTTTTCCAGTTCGTTCTACTTATTGCAGTGGGCGTGCCGCACCACACAACAATGTCTCATATTCCTAGCCATCTGGGTGTTGGCTCTGGCGCTTTCTACTAATTGATATGCGACTCGTTGGACATTGCAACTTCTAGCAACATATTCCCTCAACGGCTCAGCGGCCATAACTCATTCATTCAGCTGCTACGTGTATTTATGCAAAAATAACTATGATATCAGACTATTTTTGTATTTATAACTTCCGTTCTTTTGCGATCGGTGTGTATGTATGTGTGTGTGTCTCATTTTTCATTTTTGGAAAACCGAAAATTTGGCAACCAGTTTTGTTTCCTTTTGGTTTTTTGCTTTGTTTAGATCTAATTTTGGTAGTTTTTACGAAACTTTTAATTGTTTTCTCTTAATTGATCAAGCGTAAAGGCGGGCATAAAAAAGAACTTGCTACTCATGCTGGAAATGAGCCAAGCTCTATGTTTACATATGCAAAACAATCCCAGACTGTGTGCGTATATACATACATACATACATACATATATTGTATATATTTCGAACCAATCATTCATTTGGAACTGAAATAGGCGTGCGCCAAGTTCCATGTGCCATAGAAGGCAGCTCAAAGGGAAGCGCAACGCTCGTCATCTGTCGTGCTGATCTGCCCGCCAATCAGAAATGGCAAGCAAGTTGATTGATCGTGATTGATGGCGATTAATGACTATTTATGCCCATCAAATTCTATTAAAATGCTGCGTGATATGCATTTCACAATTTCAATATATCGACAGTTAAATTATTTTCTATTTATTGAAATCTTTTTGCAATAATTTGACAATTTGATAAGATTGTATCAATCAGATAGTAGCAAGCGTGTTTTGCAATTCAAATGATCTTGAATTGAGTCTCTGGGCGTTGCTATATATTATTGATATTGTTGCTTTCATTGCGGTTGCCCTTGTTTCATTGTTACACAATTGGCAAGCCTCACAGCAAATGCTGCCCACAGCCAACAGCCAACAGCCAACAGCAATTCCAGCAATTGCATTGAAGGCAACATGCCATAGAGAAAATTGCTATTAATTATAAATAAAACAAATGCAAACAACTTGTGGGCGCACACTTCATAACTACTTAAATGTGAAAGCGCCAACTTTTGTTTTTGTCACAACGCCCCCGCTTGGCAATTATGTGCTTGGCTTTGGCAGCCCAGCCAAGATGGGAAACACGAGCTATCATCTTAAATATGTATAATTGTGTAACTCTTATATGTGCATATATCCTTGACTGCATGCTAAACAGTTGCCAGCTTAACAATAATATAAACAATCGCCATGATGAATGCGCTCATATTACACTTTGACTGCCAACTGCCAGCTGGGAACTGGGAACTGCGGAATGGCTGACTGCCTGCCCTCAGAAGTTCATTGCGGTTAGTTGTTAAAAGAAATATACAGTACAAATAAAACATAACAAGTAAAACGCAAACAATAACAAAAATTACAACTGACATTGGTAAGCCGCAGATAGAATACGCTTTCTTATAGGCATTTATATACTCTTGTAGTTGGATATACTCTAATATGGTAGTTGATTTCGTAATAGAAAACTTTAATTTTCTTATGAGACATTCTTGAATATAGGTAATTCGGATACTACTTCTAGGTATATGAGCAGTATTTGTGGTAACTTTACATGTGAACAAAGACAAAAATCAGAATATGGCTATAGCAGTTATAGGAAGTTTTCCGATAACAAGGTTTGTTAACAGTATTTATATCCTTTCTTTGTAACATTATGCTTCATTGGGAGCAGTGTAGGATTTGTACATACTTTGAAAGACTATATTCCTCTGTGGTCAATTCTAGTTATATTACATATATAAGAAATAAAGTATTTGTGGTAACTTTTTATTGATATAGACATATCCGTATTTGCATATTTTAACTTGTCATAGATGAATATACCCTTTCCTTGCTGCGTTACACATTTAATGAGATAATCATATCCACTATCCTAAGAAAAGCAGCACACCTGCACTACAAATAGGCCAACACAGAAAACGAGGCAGACAATTTATGGGCGCGCTCCGTTTGTGTAGTGCAGGGGCATTGTATCAAAGAAGCTGCAATGCTGTTTATTTTATGCTTTGTTTGTTTTTTAGCTGTTGATCCAATGCATTTCGTTTCAATTTCAATTTGAATTTCAATTTCATTGCAATGCCGCGACCGCGACCGCGACTAACAACCAAGAACACACTCACACTCACAGGTGACTCACGCGCATAAAGCCAAGAAAACATTGTGCCAAAAACAATATAATGTATATATAGGATATATATGCACAACATAAACATACGAGTATATTTACTTATTTTATCTTACAAATTCTTTTTTTAATTCTGCATATATATTGAAAATGCAAATATGCTTCTACACGATAAGGAAAGACAGTGATTTTGTGCGGAACCAAGGCCATGGATTATAGAATTTTAGAACCTGCCAACAACATTAGATTGTGACAAAAATTATAGAATGATTCCATTTATCAGCACTAAAGATCATACATATACTAGTATGAGCTGTTCCAAAATTTAATTAAATATTTAATTATCTAATGAATGCTTAGGACCTATATATATATTGTTCACAAAATACTAAATGACCAAACATAAACATTTGTTTATGCAGACAACCCAATTTCAATTGTTTTCAATTTGAATTAGGATAATCACTTCTGGAAACAGTTTATATTTATTTTGGATTAAAGATTTTATCAAAAAAATTTAATTTCTTTTAAATATGTTTATATATACTTCTGATCTCATTTTAATGTATTCATTGTTTCTTTTCAAAATGTTTTTGTGTGAGAAATGTCAAGTTTTATTTTTTAAATATTTTAACTGTTTCACTTTATATTCAGAATTAACAACCCGTTTCATAGATCTTAAATTTCCATTTAAATTTAGTCACAATCATACAAAATCCTTGTATGATAGACAAATTTGATGCAAGACTGACAAATAGTGTGCAAAACATTAATAATTACACGCTGTGCACTTTGTATTGCTGAATTATAATGTGGAATAGTACGTATACGACGCGTATGTCAACGTTGCACAGCTGTTTAAAATAGCAACCGCATTTTAGAATATATCTGGTATTCTACCTTTGTAGTTTTTACAGAATATGTTCACACAACTCGCTTGCAGAATGAGCAGACAGAGAGGGAGAGGGAGTGACAGAGTACGAGCGAAAAGCCAAAGGCGAACCGCACGCGTGCAGAGCAACAAGCAAACTGAACAACATGTTTCATGTTTGCTATTTTCTGTGCTTTCAAATGTGAAAGATGAAAAAACGCTCATACAAACGAACGCATACACTACGTACCCATACACTAACACCGACTCACACATACGCACACACCCATGCTCATGCATTCATGCATACCACTATTTAATTCGTTTCAAATAGAATTTATTTTGAACGCACGCAACAGTGGGAGAGAGAATATCGACAACAACAACAACAACGAGAACAACAGCAAGTCGCGAGAGGCGCGTGAGCGAGAGCTTTGGCTAACGGCAGACGCGCATTAGACGAGCAAATGACAATACCGCTGGCGTCGACGCCGCCGGGATATGGGCTAAAAAGCAAATTGTGAAAAAAACACGCGTCTCTGCTTGGCTGCAGCACAGTGGTTGCATTTCCTTTATGCGCTGCCCTCGCTTTTGTTTGTGTAACATAATCTTGACAGCTCTTATTGTATGTGCTTATAACTTTTAGATGTGGTTTACATTTCGTCTCTGACAGAGAAGCCGGATTGGCGTATCGTGTGTGTGTTGGGCTTCCAACTATTTTCAACAATTTTGCAATTGCCAGTGCTAGAATTAAAGTTGTGAAAATGATGTTGTCAATTGACATTTTATTGCTTTTAAATTGACAATGATCAAGGCAATAGGACAGAAATCGAAAGTTTTTTACGTTTTGGCAATTAAATAATTCAACAACCACTGTGCAGGCGATTGCATAAGAGCACATAAACAAAAATTCAACACTGAAAGACTGGCCATCCGCAGTCTCTTAATCTCAAAATGAATTTGTTTATTTCCCTTCAGTCACGATGCCGATGTCGATGGTGATGCGCGCGCCTCTTCATTTCGCCCATTAAGCTCATTAAGCTCATCAGACAACTACAACAAGATCGCTAAAACACAGAAGACTCAATCAAATAGGCAGCGTAAGTTCTTTTTCCTCTCCTGTAATCTACTCTCTCTCTCTCTCTCTCTCTCTCTCTCTCTCTCTCTCTCTCTCTCGCTCCCTCTATTGCTGCTGTCAATAGTGATGACGCATGGAAATGTTCCACATGTGCCTTATATTTATTATACTGCATCGAGCAACAATTGTCGTTGCCCTCGAGCTTTCTCACTCTCTCGATTCTTTATGGTGTCGTTCAATAGATCGTGCTCTCATTTGTTAGTCAATTAAAATACGCCTTTGATGCGCCGATGTGGCAAAGCTTTTAATCCAATGCAATTAGTCGCTTTGGTGCGGTGGCGGGTTTTTGAAAGTGGCAAAGTTTTCAATCATTTCTGGTTGACCTCTGTAAGTTTTTATTGGAGCAGAGCGATGATTTGGTTTTTTTGTTTTTAATTAAAGCTGTTGACCAATATGGAATAATCGGCTGCATTCAAAGCACACAATTTTCCTTTAACGTCTAGTGTATTGTTTATTTCATTTCCGATTTTTGTATCATATATGATATTATATATGTAAAATAAAATATATATAAAAATAAAATATATATATCACATATAAATTTGTACGTAGTTTTGGAAATTCAATAAATTAAACAAGTCAATGAATTGTTAAGAACATTCACATTGCTGGAATTTAAAACAAAAATTCAAAATAACGAATTGTCAGACTTCTGGTACTCTTTCCTGAAAAATAGCATACTTTGAGGCTGCTCTTAAAATGTTTTTAAATTTTTATTTATTTTTTAATTGATCTTAACTTTATCTTATGCAATGTGAATTTAAAGATATTTATTTGTGGGTTTTCATAAATCGAAAATATTTATTCTGACTTCTTATCAGAGTCGCAATAAAAGTGTTCTTAAATCTAGATCAAATTACTAAAGATAAATAATTGTGTATTGTCTTGAACAGAGAAAAACTTATAGAATAGTGTCAAATTATAATTAAACAATATGGCAATTTATTTCTTTTTATATGTTTTCGTGTTGTCATTTTTTACGCATTTGCATCGTGTTCTAGTCGGCAAACGTTGGACCCAGCATATGGAGACGGGTGGAGTATTTGATGCTGGTCCATTTGATAAAAAAAAGCTCAATCTCAAAAGTAAAAAATATATACAATGCACCAGAAGCAGTCTGAGTTGAAGACTTAAAGACATTCATCGGTCTCTTCATTGCCCATGGCAATGATTACGGGTGGCGATAGATCCACATCGAGTAGCTTCATCTGTGCATCCTCCTGGTCCAGATCATCCTTGCCCAACCGCTGCTCCTGCATCTCAATGTCCAGTGTGCCATGTTGACGTTGGAAAGACAACACAAATATGACCAACGAGATGACAATGAATAAGACGGCGGTACCAGAGCAGAGGGCAATGATTAGGGTGGAGCGGCTGCTGGATGCCAGTGAGAGGTGGGCGCTGCGCTCATCGGCCAAATTGCTATCAAATGTTTGACCCGCATTGTGCGGCGGATACGAGACGAGAGGCGTTGCAGTACTGTCTTCTGCCTTGGCCTTTGGCTCCTCTTCCGACTGCTCTTCTGACTCCTCGGATGTGTCTTTTTCAACTGGCTCAACAACGATGCGTTCCGTTTCCGTTTCAGTTTTCTCTGTTTCGCTCTCCTCTCTGCTCTCATCTTCGGCAGAATCATCACTTGTCTCAGCTTTAGCTTCGACTGGAGAGGCCGTAGAGCTCGGCTCAGTTGGTTGCACGGATTTCGGAGAGCTGGACTCAACTGCTACAACGGACGGTTGCTCAACCTCCGGTTTTGCTTCAGCGGCAGCCGGTTGATCTGTGTTAGCTTCTGTGGGCTCGACAGAATCTTCAGCTGATTCTTCAACCGATTCCTCAGATGACTCTTGAGCTGATTCTTCAACTGGTTTCTGAACTGCTGGCTCCGTTGATACCACATGAACCGGCTGAGCAGTGCTTGGTGCTGCAGGTTGTACATTCAATTCTTTGCCTTCTCTTTCAACGTCATTTCGGACTGGTTCTTCGTGCTGAACAGATTCAACTGACTGCACTGGTTGAACAGATTGAACTGGTTCAGTTGGTTGATTTGCTTCAACTGATTGAACTGCTTGAACTGATTGAACAGGTTGAACAGACTGAGCTGATTGAACTGGTTGAACTGATGGAATTGGCTGAACTGATTCTTTTAATTCAACGGACTCAACTGCCGATTTGACTGATTGAACTGGTTGAACTGGCTGAACTGCTTGAATTGATTGAATTGACTCAACTGATTGAACGGATTGAGCTGCTGGAACTGATTGAGCTGATTGAACTGATGTTTCCGAAGTATTATCCACATTGTGCTCATCTTTAGTATTCTCAACTGATTCAGGGTTCGGTGTTTGAATTTCTTCTTTTACATCTGGTGCTGCCTGTGGCTCCTCCTGTGTTTCCGCATTTACTTTTGAAATGTCGATGGGCAGCAAATCGTCAACACCTTGTTTTTTGGTCACCTGATGCTTGGGCACTTCAAATGTGGGTGGCGGTGTTGTCACCTTAAGCAGTACTTCATGTTCCTTTTCCAAGGCTAACAGATTTGTTTCTGTTATGGGCTGTTCCGTAATTGCACGGTTCTCATCAAAAATAACGGCCACCAGATCGCTGGTTATACTGGGCAACGGTCTGCTCTCAGATTCCACCAAATCGCTCTCAATCGCGGCCTTTGGCGTGGTTGACTCAGCTACTTCAGGCTGATTGACTGCTAGTGGTTGCTCATTCTCTTTCTTTTCCGGTTCCGTTTCGGTCTCTGCTGTTTTCTCTTCCTTAACTTGCTCAGCCTCAACTGCTATCTCTTCTTTAGCGGGCTGCTCAACATTTTCAATCTGCTTAGCCTCTTCAACTTGCACTGGGGCTTCGTTAGCTTCAGCATCTAGAGTTTTTGGCTCACGTACACCTTGAGCTGCTTCTGAAATAAATTAGCCATTTAGTACTTTTTCGTTTGTTTTATTTTTAAAAGTAAACCCACCTGTTTGCTCATTGTTGTTGCTTGTTGCTTTCGGCTCAGTTTCTTCATTGTTAACCTGTATGGTTGCCACGAGAACAGAGGAGTCTGCCTCGATTTCCGATTCCACCTCACTCTTCACCGCATTGCGTATGCCCTGTTCCAGGCCTTCGCCACCAAGCGCAACAAAGCCATTATGTTCAACATCGTCGTCAACTTCAGCAGCAGCAGCAGCCGAAGCAGCAGCGGCAGCGGCAGCAGCCTCTTCGGCCTCGAGGCGAACGCTCGTCTCGTTGACAGCAGCAACAACTGTCGGATGGGGATCAACATTGGCTACGCTCGTCGGCAGCAGTGGTGGGTTTGCCGTGGTGACTTCAACAATGTCAACAGCCAGCTGGGTTGTTGACTCGGCTAAAAGTAAAGTAGAAAATAAATAAATAAATAAAACTAGCTAATATTTCATGTGTGATCTTGATAGTTATAATTAATACGTTATCATAATAAATTCATAATGGAAAAGCATTAAGAACTGCATTTCACCAGCTCAACTTTCTCCCTGCTCCACTCAATTCAAGATTCAACAACAAAAATATTATAAATAATAGAAATGCACGAGATGCATTCTCATAGACATTTCATTAATAGCTAAGACGCTACAAACTTGATAAACATGCCATTTAACCAAATCGTAAACTAATATAACTGCCATCACATACGCGCGTCAATTATCATTTTATGGCCACGACAACCCAACCCAATCCATTCAGACAAATACATATACATACATATATAAATATATGTATATATTGTACATATATGCATTTGTATGCATCCATGTATGCATATAATCGCCGTCATCAGCAGCTCACATTTTCTCACACATTTCCATTCAGAAAATGTTCGGCTGACGTTCCCCATTCCGGTGCAGTACCTATCTAGATGCATATGTCCATGTCCATATCGACGTCACGAGCAACCCAAATTCAAGTCCAGAAAAACGCCCGCGCCTCATAATTCAAAATGCGTCCAATTGTCCGCGATGCAGTGATTAAAATTCCAAACACACACATATGACAACAACAACCACAGGAAAACAAGAAAAAAATCGAGGAATCCCAAATTAGTAACACAATAAACAAACCAACGAGACTCGGCAGACCGCCCCATCCAACAGGCAGTCGTCCAAAGTAGCTGCTTTATTTATGATTCGATTGTTCTTCCCCGACGCACACACACATACATACACACACACAGGCACACACTCAATGCAACTGCATTCGTGGAAATTGAAAATTAGTTATCTACTACCCTGCACGAGATAAGCATCTACGTTGGGCTCAATGACCATTTCTCTGCCACATCCACACACATCCACTCCAATCCCTTTGGGAACGCCTCGTAACAAAAATAACAAGAACGAACAACGGCAGCGACCAAGTGTCTAAATGTCTTAAAATGGGACAAGCCATGCGGCACAAACAAAAACAAAGACACAACAACATCCAAATGAAATGGCATTTACACAAAATAAAAGAAATCGATTTTCGACTCAGTTTTCTTTGCCTGCTGCACCGCCCGCTGATGCGGCTGCAGCGACTGCAGCGACTGCCGCGGCTGCTGCAGTTGCCTAAACCGGAGCAGTGTCATCTGCCTCTTCCAGTCTAGTCTTTTATAAATGTATAAATACATATATATATTTGTGTGTATGTGTGTTAAAAATTATCTTTGTGGACGCATTGAAATGGCCTCATGTTGTGTGGCATGTTTTATAGGTGGGAAAACACTCGTACATACATATGTTTCACTGTTGAAATGTGTAAAAGCGAATATTACACAGAAATATCCTGTCTCCCAAACAGTTTACATAAATCATTTAATTACAGATGACATTCATTATTATTTGCCTAACAAGTTTTATTTTCTGCTCGCTTTCTTTAAATGATACATAAAGAATATGAAAAGCTCTATTTTCATGACTTTATAAATTTTGAATATATAAGAGCTTAATATATAAGCCTTTGCTCTAATTTTTATTAAAGTCTCTTAAGCCGAAAAATCCAATGGAAATTTTAGGAACTCAAATTTATTCAGTTTCTATTTCTCGATTCTGTGAATTACACATTCTAAATACATAAGACTCTTTAGGAAATTTTAATGATAGGCATATTTTTGAATTTAAGAAGCTTTTAATTGTTAACATAACAAATTCAAAGAACTGAACTACAATGTTAATGATTGCTTCTTAAGATCTTAGTCTCAAGCGTAACAAATAAGGAACCGGAAATCGTATGGAAACTTTTACTCATAACGCGAGGAATTATAAAAACTGACTATATCAACATTTCGGGTTGAAATGCCGTTAGTTTTTGTATCAATGATAATTTTTAAGCATACAAGCGGAAGTGCGATGCAAAAATTTCGCTTTGCAAGCCGCATATCAATATAGAAGCATATCTGTAACTGCGCTTAACTTCCGCAATATGCAAGTGAGTATATGAAAAGAAATACATATAAACACATACATATACATATATATATATGTATGTAGGCTGATGACTGATTAACAAGGATACCAGCAGAAATATAGCCCGACCTTAGCTGAAGATCATGCTGAGTAATAATAATGAGGAAAGTACAATTCCTAAGAGTAATTTTTCACTGACGAATATGCATAATCTAATCATATTCATATTTATATGTACATATATAGAGAGAGCTGCTCGTACATGAGTTCAAAGACATCTGTCCTTTGAGAGTGCGGTTAGCAGCTAAATCATTTCATTGCGTTTGATTCCATTGTTCGAGCTGCTCGCTACCAGAAGCTTCTATATACAATGGGTCTGCTTTCTTTTGTATTGTGTTGTTATTTTAGATGCGGCGAGCAATCTAAATGTGAAACGTGAAAAGCTTAATATTATATGTACATCATCATTATGATATTCAACATTAAATTTGTGCTTTCTAAGAATTTAGTTTTCAGTCATGGCATGAGTTTTGAGAGTATATTGGCTGACCCCTTCCTTCCCGTGAAGCTAATCAAACTCAATTATCTGAACGGCTCCGCTTATCTGAGTTTTATCGCACAACTTGAACCCAGAGCGCTGCACTCGTCTCAATTGCCCTGTTACTAAACATTATTGAACTTTCGCACGGTGCTGGGATTGGATTGGATCGGGTTGCGGTTAGCGAGGGGCCATTTATATGACACCCGAAAGCTATTGGAGATTTGTTGTGGCTTTGGCGGCGCCTCTTCCGTGGCATAATTACACGAACGCGACTCTTTTGAATTATGCCACCAACAAAAGCCAAAAGAAGGAAAATGCCAATGATGTGGCTGCTGCGGCTGCTACTGCAGCTAAATAAGTCAAAGGCCTATAGCGATTCCAGCGATAACAACAACAAGCTCTAACAACTACAACAGCAAGTTTATTACGCCAACCATCATAATGACGATGAAGATGAAGTAGCTGCAGAGCTGAGCTGCAGCCGCAGTTCACAGCCGCAGCTGATGCAGTTGGCGTATCTGATACGAGTACTTACAAGTCTGTGCCAAGCACGGAGCGGGCATCGCAGCCAGCATCATAAAGAGCAGCGACAGCAGCGGCAGCAGCTGAGACGACGCATGTGCGGGGGCATGTGGCCTGTTCCTGTTGTAGCATCTGCCAGGAACGGCTTTGCAGCTGTCCAGTGGATGGCTCTCCGAAATGGCCATGTTGGATGAGTGATTGATTATTCTGTCGTTTCTTGTTGCAGCGTTCGTCCGAATAAAACTGGCCCAAACACCGATCGACGACACGCACACTTCTATAGTAGTTTAATATCAGACAGTGAGCGCGAGAGGGAGAAAGAGATTCTGTCTGTTCTTTCCCACTTCTTCTTATTCAGCTGTCACTTTCACGTTCTCTTCAACTTCGACTTCGACTTCGACTTGGACTCAGGCCATGCAGCGAACCGAACGCGTTGGCCACTCACAAAGAACTAAAGTTGAGAACGCGTGCGCTCTGGAATTTTGTTGCCTCTGCCTGTGCTCTGTGCTGCTGCCAGGCAATGCACACCACACACCACACACAAGAGTCCGTCGTTTATTGATGACGCTGACGTTGTCGTGTAGGTCGCTGTCTCTGTCTCTGTATCTCTATCCCTGTCTCTGTCTCTGTCTGTGCCTCGGCCTCTGGTTATGGCTCTGCCACTGCCATTGCCTCTGCCTCGGCTTCTGCTGCAGCCTACGTCGCTGCCGTCAGCCGGCTGCCTGTCGGCCCCTATACCCGTCTGTCTGCCTGGCAGATCCATCAACATGCGACCATTTGGACGAAGCTGCCTTGCATTTATTTGCTTTTGGATAATAATAGGGCAGAGGCAGGCACACGGCTTCTGAGTGGGCCTACTGTGTGTATACATGTGTGTATGTGTGTATTTAGCTTGTGTTGGTCTGATAAGTGCCTGTAAGCGCCATAGAACTCGTTGAACCCCTCTGATCAAGCTTCTGCGTGGGGCAAGCCAATGTGTACCAACATATTTGCTGGGCCCAAGCTGATATACTTTACATCATCATCATCATCACCAGCATCATCCTCTTCATCATGAAAGCCTCTTCAGCTTCGTAGGTACCCAATTCGCTGTTACGCACTTTGTGCTGGACACTTGGGTCGTCGTGCCGCAGTTTCAGTCTCTCGCCGCAGCCTCTTCGCAGTACTTGTATTGTTTATTGGACACAATACAAAAACCCCTCCATACAAAGGAGAGCAGGAACAATGGAAGAAACAGCTTCGGGCCAGCCACCGCATTGAGCATCAGCTGTAGCACGCAATGAACCAGGAATGGAACGGTAAACGGTAAACGGCAGCAAATACAATGTACGTTCGAGTAGCATACAAATACATATGCACACATACAAATATATAAATGCATATATCTATGTACATACATATACATATATTTCTGTATTCAAAACGTAATGTGACGTTGTGCGATATCTGTTAATTCAAATTGATTGAACCTATTTATTCGCCTTAACTACATTTTATTTAATGCTCTTTGACCAGGCATTACATAAACTTTCAAAATAATTTTTTTATTATTATCTAGCACAGTGCTATTTTTGTGCCCTTGTGGAGAATATGTTAATAATGTCATTAAATGTGAAAGGCATTAAAGTGTGCTCCACATAAACGTATGAATGACCCAATAAAACCAAATCTAACTACTATTTGTCTGCCCATTTGCCATTGAAATAGGTTTCCGTTCAATTCAGAGTTAAACCACATTATGAATAGATATATTCTTAAGTTGTGAAATAAATAATTTGAATGTAAGATTATTCTAGCAATAATATAGTCATTCTTATGCATAGAATGAATTCAGAAGCTATGAATACATAATCATTTCCGATTGCATTATATACATATTGAAGGAATCCTAAATATTTTGAAATTTTAAAATTTGAGAACATACCTAATTTGCTTAACTTTCATTCAGCAGATAACCACAAGATGGTTTTGTTATGAGTCCACTTGGATCATCAGCAAGATAAATTACTCAGTGGTTAACAACATGCAACATGACAACTGCAACCACAAAATGACAAACATCGCATAAACCGCACTTCACATAACTAGCAGATGTCCGATTATGGGTTTGTTAAATTTGAGTACATATATACATATATGTAGGTACATATGTAAATGTTGAAATCAATTTTTGAAAATTTTCCAATTACATGAGGTCAAAATCTGGCACGTGTAAGCAACATAATTGAATTCATATTAAATGACATACACATAAATAGATTAACTCTAGATTGCACTCAACGCGTTCCATACCATTTAATTCCAGCTCGAACTTCTATCAATGATCTGTTTCCAGCTCTTCGTTCAGACCCAATGAAGTCAACCAAGCCAACGGTGATTCAAGTGCGCTCAACTCGCCTGCTAGCTGTGTTCCAAGGGGGTTTTTGAGTGCAAGTCGACCGGCTGACTGATTGATTAACTGAATGATTGAATGACTGACTGGTTGGTCGGACAGAATGGCCAGACTGAAACTTCTCGGTAAACTGTCGACAATGACGACAAACACGATGACGTTGACGACGAAATGTATGGAACTATTCATATATACCCAAATACACTTAAAAAAATGAACAGTTAATAAGAATGTAAACATATATGAATATAAATTGATTTACAATTTTTTAATAACCCAGATTCATATTTAATAATAATAAAAATACATATATAGTCGACTCTCGTTATTTCGAAACTTGAGGGACTCTTAAAAAATTACGAATTAACGAATGTTTAAAATATTAAATGGATCGAAATTTTTGAGAGAAAATAAATAATTCTTCCAATTATCAATAATTAAGAGATTTTATTTAACTGCTATTATTATTTTACATATTTGTACTGAATGCTCAAATTATTTAATCTTATTATTTATTATTGTTCTTTACAAAGAACTCATTTATTAGAATTTGCTGCTCAGACTTTTCAATAACTTTTTTTAAGGAGAAAAAGTGCTTTATATACTACTTTAAAAATAATAATAATAATAAAATAATAACAATAATAATAATAATATTAAAAAATTAATTATAGACTAAGCATATACACATATAAATAGGCAACATCTCTCCAGTGTAGTAGAAAATTCTTATTTTAATTCCAGTGTATTCAAAAATATATTTACATACATTTGTTGTAGTTATGTGGTTTTCTTTCTTTTGTTTGTGTGTGTGTTGGTTGCTGATGTTGTTGTTTGAGTACGTTTTCCTTGTAACATTCGCCGTTACGTGATGCGGCCAGTTCAATGGGTCTCGGGGACTCGGGGACTCGCATCGCAGTCGCAGTCGGGAATCTCTGCTTCTGCCTCGACTTAACTCGACTCGACACAACTTGTCGGCCCACTGTTTATGTTTTATTGATTATGGCGGCAGCAGGTAAGCCCGGGTCGTGGCATGAAAAATTTGACTAATGTGAGCGCGCCTTCAGATTCAATTTAGTCGTTAAATATTTAGATTTCGTGTACGTTTTTTTTTCTTTCTTTTAGATCGCTTGCTGTAGCGCAGCCAAGCAACAGGAAGGAATCAATTGATTTTCCTTAGTCATGACGATGAGACGGAGATGGAAACGACTGTCGACCGTTGGCTACTTCCTCCAAAACCCTCCAGAGTTCCTTTTGTTGTTGTCTATGGCGACGGCGGTGGCAGGCGCGAGTTGTCGTTGTTGTTGTTGCTGCTGTTGTAGTAGTAGTTGTTTTTTTTTTTTTTATTGTTTACTTTTTGCTTGTCGCAGTGCTCACAGCATTTTACGATCGGCAATTGCTCAGCTAGTCAGCGAGCTGTGGCATTGCCGTGTCTTATGACTCAGACCGATGCGGAAAATACCTCAAGCTGTATATAATTGTAATTAGAGAAGCGAACGAGCCGGCCAAGATGGGCAACAGTTAAGTGGTTCTTGGCAATGGCCATCAGCTACCTGGTCTTTCTACTTGACTTGGACTCATAAACACATTAAGAAACAATTAGCGCCAGATTAGCGCTGTGCTTAGCCATTTTGCTGATTATTTGCTGGAGCCAAGGCCTCGATCGGGTCTTTTCCCAAGCGGCATCAATCACTTTCGTTTTATGATAAGCTGCATCGGATTATGTATGTATGTGCATACAAATGCAGTTACTCTTACATATGTAAATATATGTATATAGAGAGGCAGCTCTTTGGCTGGTGCTGATGCGATAACCGAGTAGAAGGGCTAACCCTGGCCGGAAATGCAATGCGTACAGCCCGACTCGATTCGACTATACGAATTCAGCTGAAAATGACCAAAATAAATATTGAAAAAAAAAAAAAAACGAGAAATGGTGAAGTTTATCAGACAGCAAGAGCACTCGCAGTGAAAAGTGAAATGTCAACTCATTGCCCCAGGGAAAAGTTAAATCTGCCTTTGATTTAAGGCCGATATTTCGAGTTGTGTGCGCGTACATTATGCAGATGTACACCATTTCGAATTTCGAATTACGAACTTCGAGTTTCAAGTTCAAAGCAAAGCTTACAAAACGGCAGTCCAAATCAATTAAAAAGCGAAAGCATATCCAAGTCTTTCATTACCCTGTCTTTACGCACAAACCAAAATAAATAAGATGGATGCACACTGGATACGCGTATCGAGAAATTCAAATATCGTAATTACGTTTCCATAAAGCAATAATTTAATTTTTAAATATTTCACTTAACGAGATCTATGATCTATTAGGGTAACGAGTTTTAGAGATCGGGAACATTCCCCAGATATATCTTAAATTACATGGATCACAGCTATTTCACACTAATTTTGTAATGTTACATTTAAATGATGAGCACAATAAACTGAACTCTTAGTCAAGTTATGGTTCAATCGGCTTTTAATCCATACAAAGCGGTCAGAGATGCAATTCAATGATCTGATAAAAAAAATAGCCACATTAAAAATAAAATTTAAATGTATTTTTAATACGGCTGTAAAATGCCCTCGTCAGGCAGTGTATGAAAGTGGCCCGAACACGCCAGGTTGCATTATATAATTATCACACGTGCGAGTTAATATGTGCCTATCATGGGGAAGAAGAGCAAGGCAAATATGTTGGGCAATCGGGTGAGGTATGGGAGTGCAAGTGCCTATTACATAGAATCCATTAGGCGGCAACGAAAGAAAGCTAACGAGGTGATAACTGGTTGGGCTTGAGTCAATGCCGGCGCCTCGCTTGACGGAGTCTGAGACGAGCTATGCCCGTGGCCTCAATCCCTTTTAATTACCGGCACTCGCTAGTTTAATTGTCAAAGCTTGTTGTCAACTGTTTACCCACTCGGACGCTGGCAGCACGCGTCAACTCAACGGATGTGTCACAATATTTAAATTAGCGTAAACTGTTTTAACGCCAAAAAACAAAAAACCAAAAAATAACCAGACACTGGGCCGTGGGCTTGCCCAATGCAATGTAAAATACATACCATATTTATCGTACGTGAATGTATGACCAGCCAGACAGACAGACAGCCAAACGACCAGACCAGACAGACAGACAGATAGTTAGATAGTCACTTTGGGGGTCAACTGTGGGTCAGTGGGTCGGTCGGTGAATTTGACCGGGAACTGAAATCGAAATTGAGTTGGTTTGCCCACACTTGTGCTCGAGAGAGTGTGTACGAGTGTGTGCACAACATTTTACAACCCCTTGCCAACTTGTTGACGCGTTATTAAAAAGCCATATAGACAAACAAGCTATCCGTAATGAAAGCTTTTCAGCCAACTGCTGTGTGTGTAGTGTTGATGACGACGGCGGAGCACGTGGGACGTGCTGTCAGTCAATTGTTTTCAAGTATTTAAGTACACACACTCACACACACACACACACACACACTTCGAGGCTAACACAGTCAGGCGTATGAGTAGCCGTAGAAATCTGGGCATGGGCTGGCGGGCTGTCAGAGCAAAGATCCTAAATAAGCAGACGCTCTGCCGCTGCCACGCCGCAGTCGGCGAAGCTGGAACTCAGCCACTGCGATCAGCGCTTATATTAGGCAACAGGTTATTGCAATTCAGCGAAAATAACGGAGACGTAGACGGAGATGGTAGCGGAGGCGGTGGTGGAGACGACAATGGGACGTGGTGGAAGCCGCGCCAACTCAAGACGACAAAAAAAAAAAATAAATAAAAAAATAAAACAAAAACAAATATGTAAGTAGCTCCCAAAAAATGAATACACTGCGCCAAAAATTTCTTGCATGCGCACAAAATATGCAAGGTGTGTGCTAAGACATACACACAGACGGCATATACATACATATATTGAATGGAATTTTCATCAAAGTTTCCCATACAGCAACGAAAGCTCCCTTGTCGGTTCTTCAAAGCAGCTAAATAATATTATGATAATATTATGATATTGAATAACAAATAATAAAGTAATTATTATGAAAATTGTTGCAATTGCTTGGCAAACTATTGTAATGTTTCAAAATATATGAAAATTAAATTGATAAAATTTCATAAAATTAAGCAAATTAAAATAAATGAGAGCTAAATTTAAAGCATTTTCATAAAATGCAAAAAGTAATTGAAATACCTGCATGAATTCTTGAATTAGTTTTGCATGAATATATTGTTGATTATTAAGAACAAATATTTCGTTTCATATTTTTATCTAATTGTACCCTTCAATAAAATTTTACTTTGCGAAATCTTGCATTTAATTTTTTTACTTTCATTTTATATAATTATAGGGAATGAATTTTAATAATAGTTTAATATACTTTAATAACTGTGATGTGTAATATTTATATAAATATTTATAAAATAAAAATAAATAAATATAAATAAGTTTGATATAAATATTAAATATTTGAATTTAGAAAAATTATACTATTATACATTGTGTTTGTCTCATTTTATTTTAATTTTTATAACTTCAATTATTTTATTCAAATATTTTAAATATTAAAAATAAAATATTTTAAACCTTTAAAAATACAAAATTTAAAAAAATACAAATATTCTCAAAATAAAACAAGTTCTTGCAGTAGAGCACCTATTTTTTTTTAAGCACTGTAATTGAAGCGTTAACAGTTTTTATTTATGGTCATAGGCTCTCTTTCAGTAGTGGGCTGCTATAATTAAAAAACTACCATGGCATTTTGCCAAGTCATTGGGCGAAGCATAGGTGAGAAGGAGGATAGGGGGAGAGGGGCAAAGTTTCAGGAGAAGGGGCGGTCAATTGGCTACAAGTATTAAGCGCAGTGTAGAAAACTGACGCTCACTTGAAGGTAGTGGCGTCCGGATGCGCCGCAGCTTGGGCGCACAGGTAAGGCACACGACATGCAGGTGGCCGGCTGGCTGACTGCCTGCCTGGTTGGCTGGCTGACTTGCTGAGTGCGCTCAGTGGCTCAGCCGATTGGAGCTTGGAGCGGCGTGAGTAACAAGCCCTGCGACTCGACGATTGTCGCTCGGTGCGGCCCAAAGCCGCAAACGCGTGCACAGTCGATAAAACACATTCGAATCGAACGTTAGCAGCGAGCGCTGGCCACGATCGTGATCGCGACGACGACGACGACAACGACGACGAAGAGGGCAACGGTGACGGCACTTTGATTGCAATTTTCATTCATATCCATTCATGCGAACATATTGCGACTGCTTCTTGGCGCTGGTCTCTGTGCCTCGGCCGTTGTTTTTGAAAGCTCCGGCGGCACTTTCTTCTTTCATTGTGTGCGCTCGATCCTTTTGGCTCTGGCAAAGAAACGCGTGGCAGCTTTCATTTTCGATCGATAGCGAACCGGTTCGGACTAAACGGTTAATATTATTACTTAATCCAGCTTTCATGCAATCGCCATCCTGCCAGCCATGAGATTACTGCGTCTGGGCCTGGATTTCGTCATGGTGGCTCTGCTGCTGCGCCAGGTGCTGGCCACCATAAGACATTCGCGCGAAATTATTATCACAGATGCGGTAGGTGTGGTGGCACCAGCTCTGCCTGGGGAGGAGAGACCGTTCCAAGCTTTGTGACGTGCGCGCGCCACTGGAATTCCTAATTACTTGAATGTCACAACGCACGCATCGCTTGGCCTCCAAATGTCAAGCAATAAATGTGCCAACTGCGCGTGTGTGTGTGAGTGTGTGTGTGTGTGTGTGTGTGTGTTAATATTTGTGTTAGCCAAGTAAATACCTGAGTGTGACTTCCTGCCAATGTTTGCTCGGTTTTTGTGCTCGTTGCAGGTGCGCCGCATACAGCACGATGGCTACAATGTGGAGCAGCACAGGGTAATAACTAAGGATGGGTATGTGCTGACCCTACATCGTATACCCCAAGTCCAGCTGGATGCGAATGGAACGTTCTACACCGTACTGCGACGCCCTGTGGTATTCTTGCTCTCCGGTCTCTATGCCTCGTCGGATGTGTGCGTATGCGTGGCAGGTCTTCCGCTTGACCTGGTAACTGATATCTGCAGCTGTCCAATTGCAGGTGGCTGCTCAACGGACGGGAGGACTCGCTGGCCTATTTACTGTGGCGCGCTGGCTACGATGTGTGGCTGGGCAATAATCGCGGCAACATCTATTGCCGCCACAATCTTTGGCTCAACACGACAGATCGCGAGTTCTGGAACTTTAGCTGGCACGAGATGAGCGTCTACGATATGCCTGCCCAGATTGATCATGTGCTGCGCACTAGCGGCGTATCGCAGATGCATTTCGTGGGCATCTCTCAGGGCGGCACAGTGTTCCTGGTGCTCAACTCCATGCTGCCCCAGTACAATGCGGTCTTTAAGACGGCCACGCTGCTGGCTCCGGTTGCCTATGTGGACAATACGCAAAGTGGCTTGGCGAAAATCATCGGACCGATCTTGGGCACGCGCAACTACATCTCCAAGATCCTCGAGGGCGTTGAGATGTTCTCAACGAACAAGTTCTTTAAGAAGTTTCTGTCGATGACCTGTCTGGACAATGAAAAGCCTTTGGTGTGCATCACCCGGCTCTGGCCAGCGGTAGGCTATGATACGCGCTTCCTCAACAAGACCCTGCTGCCGGATCTGATGGCCAACTTTCCGGCGGGCGGTTCCGTGAAGCAGCTGATGCACTATTTTCAGGGATACGTGTCTACCAAATTTCGACAGTACGACTACGGCCCGGAACTCAACTGGCTGCACTATCAGCAGCTGGAGCCACCGGAGTATGTACTGGAAAATATGAAGACGCCGGTCACAATTTTCTTTGCGGAGAACGACTATATTGTGGCACCAGCGGATATCTGGCGTCTGGTCGCACGTCTGCCCAACGTCGAGGCCGTCTACAAGGTACCCTGGAAGCGCTGGAATCACTTTGACTTTATCTGCGGTCTGGGTGTGCGCGAATATATCTTTGACAACATTGTGCTCTCCATGAATCGATACGAGCAGCGCCGCAGGCGTTGATCAAAAAGCCCCACAAAATGAATGTTTTTCTGTGCTGCAAGAGTCAAGTGATATGATACTAAACAGGTTCTCAGATTTCCTCTTGAAATCTTAACTCTCCCAGCAGAATCGTGGCCATAGAGTGTTATATGCCAGGGACCTGCAGCCACAACTTCTACCAGTGCCAAATACTTAGCTAAGAATATATATTGAATCCATGGTTGATTCTTTGTAAGATATTACCTGCGGATATACGTACTGATTAATAAATATATTATTTATAGTTTCGACTTAAAGTCTTTGAATTAAAACTAGAATAAACTGCTTCCGAATGGCAGTTATCGAAATCGAGTTGAGAATTTTGAAATACTTGCCAAGAAATTTTAAATGAATACTAAATTCATATTTTTTAAAATTGAATTTCTTTCTCTAATACTAGGTTTTAAATTGTGAAGGCTGTAGTATCTGCCTGTACTTCGCATCGCCAAAGTTATATCAACTTGACTTGGATTTTTATTATATTATATTTTTACAAATTACATAAGTCACGAACATTTAGAAAACCCCCCTTTTTGGCAAATATGCAAAGATGCACAGTTTCTAAACCATAGAGGATTAGAGTCGAACTTATATTTACTTTAATTTTCTTATCCTACATCAGTCATAATATAAAAGTGTTTAAATATTTGCATATTCGTATTAAATCAATTATTGATAAATGCAAGAAAAGGGATTGATAGGACTGACTGCAAAACGAAATGAACTAAAACTAGAAACATACCGAAATGAAATACAGATAGTTCCTTTTGTTGCACAGCAAATAAATTTACAATCTTTAATTCAATGACATTAAGGATATATTAACAGTGGTCTGTTAGTGGTTTTGATATTTACATTCCGCATTGATTTGCTTATTGAATCCGTCTACGTTATTTACATCATCTGTTGTCTAATGGAGTGCAGTGGCGCTTATCTTGAGCTCAATGTAACGATGCAGAGTCAACGCTTTTTTGCTTACAATCGGATGTGTCAGCGTGCCCAGCAGACTTTTGGCTGCCTGGAAATCGTTCTGCAAGGCGAAAGTAACGGCCAAATTGTACCGGACAACATTCTGGGCAGCATCGAGGGACTTTAGCTGCCAGTCACGTGTCTCCAGATCAAGAGCATTTAATGAATTCACAAAAGTTGGCTCTAGATGGTCACGCGCCTCCCCGGATTTGTCCATCATCATTAAGGCCTCGCCCGCATACATGTGGCCCAGCAATCTGTATTTTAAATATATTATTATGAAAGTGTCTCCCACATTCGTAGCAAATGGACATACTTGTGTGCGTCGGAGAGACGCTCGCTCTGCAGCAGATGCTTTGCCATTTCCAGTGCGGTGACGTGGTCACCCAGACGCAGGGACACAAAGCTGTGCGCCGCATAAATAGCATCTAACATGTTTTCCATCGATTCTAAGCTAATCGGCTTCGATGGGTTGCAAAAGTTATTGTCCTGTGTTTGACTCCATAGCTGCTGTGACGAGTCTTTTGGATCCAGTGTTTCGTCAGGCGAGGCAGCCATATAGAAACTAGCCTTGTATTGCAGAGATAGGGTGAGAGCGTTGCGCAGGCATAGAGCTGCAAATTCAAGTGTTGGCTCCGGCACCGCAGTGGAGTGCGCTCTGCAGGGATGTGCAAGAGAAATGCATACAAAATTACAATTCGCTTTTACAAAGCTAACATTTTGATACTCACCCATATGGTTTAGATCCTGTTGAGTTTAGGCCACTATCTATCGTATGGCGATCCTTTCCAGGTAGTTTTTGCTAAAATATGTAATAATATGATCAGAGAAATTGAATTGATTAAGGCATAATGGCTTACCGCCTCATGCTCCATAATGCAGGCTTCGGCCATTCGATACCAAAGACGTGGATTACTGTGGTACTGCTTAACTGGCACCAGGAAGCACTGAAACGCCTCTTTGGGTCTACGCAGATGCAGCATGGCGATGCCCAAGTTATACATGATCTCACACGACCGTGCCAATCCCATTGTTTGCAGAGAGCATTGCCGTAAATTCGATGTTAGCTGCTGATCGAAGCGCAGTGCATTCTGAAAGAATTTTGCCGCGATTGCGTAATGTCGTACACGCAAATGGATAACTCCCATATTGTTGGCGATGCACGTGCTCAGTTGCGGCGTGACAGTTCTAAAAAAAAAAGAAAGAATAATGCCATTAGTTAAACAAAATTAAACCAATGACTAATCTAACTTACCCGGCCTGGGTACAGTCATCGTTGATGCGCATCAGCTGTTTAGCGGCCATCTGAAAGTCTTTCATGATGTAATACTGCTGCGCCTTCAGCGCCGCAATCTCTGGTGTCCCATCCTCGGTTATGACCACAGGCTTGCGATTAAGCACATGCGTTAGCAACTGCAATAGCCGGAGAATGCTACCGTTTTCGCCAGCAGCTCTCGTTACACTACTATCTAGAATTGGCGTTGCGCTCGCCACAGCTGTGGGCGCTGTTGCGGATGCAGCACCTGATGCAGCGGCAGCGGCAGTCGAGGCTGTAGCTGTTGTCGGTTCCTCCAGGCTGCTACTGGCACTTGCGCCGGGTGCACTAGCCACTAAATTCAATTTATACTGTAAATAGTCGAGAAATGCTTCAGCGCGATTTAGCTGATTGGTGGCCAACAGCAGCTGCAACTGCAACGTGGCAACAAGCGCAGCCATTTGCTTCTCCAGTGCCTCCAGCCTGGTCACCAGTGGCGTTAGCCTATCCAGTGCCGTGCCGTACATATGCCGATGAAAGTATATGACCGCTTTGTTGTAGCGTGCCACGGTAAGGGCGCTGCCGACATTCTTTAGTGCAAGCGGCACAGTCGGCTCGCCAGGCGCCGGTTGGTCATTACCCAGCTTTTCAAGTTCATTGAGCAGCGTCTGGTGTTCCAGGCAACCAGTTTTGTAATAATTCACCACTGCCCGATTGTGACGCAGTATAAGGCCGCTGCTCTCACCTTTCGTCTCCAGCTGCTGTAACAGCTCCAGGCATCGGTCATACTCCCGACTGTTGGGCGGGAAATAGGTTATGTCTGTGAATGTATGGATTTATGAATTGTGTGCGGCGCTTACTTGTTGAACTGTTCATGGGCCTGGCAGAGTAGATTGTAATTTTCGTCATCGCTGTCTTGCGTTTTCGTCGGAGAATCCGCAGAGTCCATGCCAAAAATAAAAAAACAAAAAAAGCACATACATACATGACAACCCTATTCACACATACACTTATGACAATACTATAGCTATCCCGCTCGCACATCACAACGTTGCAGCCCTGCGCACAATGACTGAGCCGGCACGCACGGTTGCATTGTGTGCGTGCCGACCTGATGATCGTTTTATTAAATAATTAAGAATTGTTCATTTTATGAATTTTCTGTTTAACTAATTTTAAAAATAAATCTAAAAACTAACATGTAAGGTTTAATACCTTTAATTAATTTAAGAGTTAAAATTAAAACTGCAGCAATAAATCAAAAGATAAATTATTAAAAAAAAAAACCAGTTCACAAATAATTGTTTTAATAAAATGTAATTGTACAACAAGGCTTTCTTAGCGGGATAAACTATAGATACGTGAAATCAGACATAAAAATAGGTTTGGCTCAAAATAGTTAGGCCAGAGGTTATCTTAAAATAAACGGAAATAGAATTACTTACCCTAACACTTTGCGAAACATCACGTTTTTTAAATTTAAATATATAAGCGAAAATTGTTACGCATTAGTTTTGGGGTAAAGTGTATTATAAGTTATGATATACTCTGTAAAAATACATGTCGAATTGCTTTGCGTCGATTGCTATGGCTTAGGTTTTCAAAAAATAAATAAAAAACTATTGGAAAGTTTAATAAAATACATGTATTATTATTGGAATTATTTTGAGTTGATTCGAAATACAATACATATATTGTTCACTAAAATAATTCAAAAATATTCAGTAATTTGCACAACAGTTGCAACTGTATAATTATATATATATAGTACTAATCCATGGATGTGGAGGGTAACTTTTTACTGTCGCAATTATTAACTCAATCATTTAAATTTTATACAACAACTAAAGTTTTTGGAGTGGATTGAGGTGGAGGAGGAGCAGGGATGTGCTCACACTCGGATTCGAGACGTTCTCAAGCCCTACAGACTTGTCCTGCAATGGGACTCGTCGCGATGAGACGGTGCGACGGCCAGTCCGTACTGTTTTGATGGATGTATGTATGTATTATGTACACTAGAAGGTAAATATGTGTGTATATTTTATATATATTATATATATTGTATAGTATATAATTTGTATTGTATGTATACCATTGCATATAAACATATTAATTTAGCAATAAAAATTCCCAATACTTCAGCTGGAGCATGCTTAACATTAACTGAGCCACATCCGCTCGCCCCAGCTGAAGAAGCAGTTGGTGTTTCAATTTCTTTTTAACATCTATTATTTCGTTATTACTCGTAACTGGCTAAACACACACGCACACATACAACACACGGATTGATTTTGCCTAATTGGTTTTTCGTAATTTTCAATTCTTAAGTTTTGTTCGTTTCGAGCTTTTGCTTCATTGCATTGCTACTGCTGTTATTGCTATCCTGAGCGGGAATCAGCGACCTTATGTGTTGCGTATCTTGCCGGGCACATAGTTTTTATCGATGACATTCTCCTGCAGGAACATATGCAGGCAGCGCTCGTTCTGCGCCAGCGGATGTCCGGCTATCTTATTGATGAACGCCTCCAATCCCTTTCTTCGCTCTTCGATGAAATTCTCGTCAAAGAGACCCTCGTCGCCACGGAAAGGCATCTGTCGCTTCCATGCCTTACCAGGCAATGGCGGCACCACAATCTGCGTTTCATCAACCAAAACTAAATGAGAATGTGGCTCAAAGGTATCCGTACAGCATGCTTACCTTGCTATCGCGCTCCAGCTCGTTTCTTAGCCATTCAAAATCGCTGTAGCGGCGTCGCACACTCGATTCCTTTACTTTGAATACCGGCAAATTGGTCTGTCATAAGAGTAAAAATATTGTTCAATATAAAGTTGATTTTATACAATTGCCCTCAAAATATTTGTATCTATTATTCCAGCCCGCATATCATACATCCGTATATCAGAGAATGACTCAAGTATATTTTAATGCCACCCAAAAATCGGACACAAAGCGAACGTCTGTGGACAATGCTACACAAAACGCCTGCTGGTATACCCTATTGCTAATACAAATGAATGTAGTGACAATGCGTTTTACTTATATTGGGTATAATTTTCGGCGGTTGTCAGGAATTTTAAGATAGTAAGAGATCCAAAAAATGATAAACATTGAATATCGATATATAAATGTAACTTAGTAAAATGCAAATTGAAAAATACAGACAGGGTATCCAACAGTCAGACACTATCTATACTAGTTCACTTTTGTTGTGACTAATAAGTATTGCTCAGTTTATAGGCGTATCAGACACAGCACACATTTATACAAATGCCCCCAGAGCAGTTACGCACACACTTACACAACCACGATTACTTTATCACCAGTTTTGGCACTTTTGTGCAAGCTCTGCCCGCTGATATTTTGCATACAAATGTAGATGACCCACTGGAGCCCCGACATAGGACTGTATTACTCACCCTCATGCGCACTTCATAGTCTGTGTAGCGCTTCTTGCCCGCCGCCATGGTGGTTAACGGATTGACAACGTCGATTTCGAGGAAATTTGCGGGCACGGCGTAGGCATCGTCTAGCGTTTGTTTCTTAACATTGAGACGACGGGTGGCGTCAGCGGTACCGTCGGACTCAACCATCATAATGCTGCAATCTGCTGCTGTTTCTGCTTACGGACTTCTAGATGCAAGCACGCCCCTCTTGTGGTCAGTCTCTGCCACGAAATGTCGCAGCGACCGCTTTGCCTGCAATGCAAATAAAAAGAAAAGAAACGCACACGCACACAAGAAACGAGTTTTTGTATTGGTTGCTCTGTTGTGTAGTTGTCGTGGTTGTGGCTGGCGCTATCTCTTTGTTTGCTGCTACTGCAGTTGTTGTTCTTTTAATTTTTACTGTCGGCTTAGCTTAGGTAATTGTGGTGAAATTTTAATTACTACGCTCGCTTTCAGTTTGATTCGCACGCAAAGTTCAATCGATGCCACATTTAGATGACAAGTGTTAACTAGTTTAATTTAATTAATTGTACATAAAATACACTTTCTACACTTAATCCAATAATGCCAAAATGTGCCTAAAAAATACAGTGCAGGGTTGCTATACAAAATTCAGGGCTGTATCTCTGGTTAGTGCAGGTACGACATTGAGAAACAGTAAAAACAATAAAATAAAAAAAATTAAAAAATTATATTTTAATCAAAATAAATGAAAAAATGCATGCATATAATATAAATAAATAAATATATATATTCATTTTGTAGATGTAATTTTCTACTTTTTATTGTATTTATAAATAAATAAATAAATTTATGAATAAAACGATAGTTACCTTACATATTTATTTGAATCGTATATATTTTACTAATTATAAACTTCATTCATGCATAAAATATAAACAAGCAAGCAAGCTATTAACAACATTCTACATGCCGATATTTCAAACAGTCATAATCAGGGTCAGGGCTGTCAAATGTTTATGTAAATCGTAAGCTATATGGAATTTATTGATATAAAGGTGGTGTATCATTACGTAGAATGTTCTTTTTAAAAATGATTTAATAATGCATTTAGTAATAATTAGATTAGTGCTACAAATAATTTCAACTTGATTAGGATTCGATGTTTTACAGTGACCGGTCACAGATTTACCGATACCGATACCGATTTACTCTACTCAGTCGAAAATTTTTACTATACACAGCCCACCAGATCTGCAAAGTGGCAACAGATAAAGCGGATTGTGCACATATATTAACAACATGGAGCACTATCTGAGCCGACGAGAGAGCTGTTGGCAGCAACAGCATAGGCACACGGGTGTTGAGAATATGCTGATGCGCCGCATTTACAGCTCAATGGGCATGTTCAACAGTTACCATTCCAATTGCAATCCAGGCACGGCCGGACAGGACACTGGTGCCATATACAATCTGGAGTTCAATGCTGATGGCAACATGGTTGTTGCGGCCACTGAGCGCAAGTGCGTCCTCGTTTTTGACGCCATCACTCAAAAGGAAATCTTCAAAATTCCCGATGCTCACTCAGACAGTGTTAATTGCATTAAGTGAGCATTGATGGGTATAATTTTTATTGCTTATTAAATCAAATATTATTTTGTAGATTTTTCGATGATCGTTTGTTCGCCACAGGCTCCGATGACTTTACAGTGGCCTTGTGGGACCTGCGCAACATGAAACAAAAGATGCGTGTACTTCATGGTCATTCGAATTGGGTGAAAAACATAGAGTACTCGTCCAAGGATAAGCTGCTTGTTACCTCTGGTTTTGATGGCAGCATATTTACGTGGGACATTAAGTCACAGACTGAGCAAGGCTTGATCTCTCAGCGTGTTTTCCATGCCAGTGGGCTAATGCGTTGTCGAATTTCACCTGCCGGAGATAAGTTGGTTTTGTGCACCAGCAGTGGTTACATTATGATTGTGCACCATTTGGATCTGACGACATTACACAAGGACCTGTGTGGATTCCGGGTAAATTGGCATTCATTTCAATATCTTCAGGTAGCCTAATATGTTTCCCACCATAGCCTGGCATCTACAGACTGATGCAGCTGGGCGATCAGTACATACCACAGGCTGCGAAATATGATCATGTCTTTTCGAAGTACCAGAAGAAGAATCGTGTGGAATTAGTGACAGATTTTCCAGAGCAAAACGATGCGGAGATGATAATGGCGCTACAGATACATCCACAGTGCCGCTGCATGCTGACCAGGAATGTTAGCTGCGATGAACAGAGTGAATGGACTTGCATCCATGATATCAACGAGGAGCCAGAACTGATTGATGACGACAGTAATGATGAGGACGAGCCCTTGACCAAGAAGAAGCGCACACTATCGGCCCAACCGACTGAAACAGAGCAAGAAGACCCACCACAGCGTGGTGCACAAGGTCGGTCTCATGTGCGCCGAATATTTTACCCGCGTAGAGTGAACGGCACAATGTCACTGGTCAGTGCGCGCTCCGATAGCTTTATACCGGACATCTGGGCGGCTGAAGTAACAGTGCAGGAGAGAGCTATACGCCAAAGTCGAGCACGAAACTCTGCCAATCATGTCAGCGGCTACAACTTTGTTTACGCCATCAGTAGCGGGGTTCTGCCACTGCGCTACTCCTCGGCCGCTCGTTTTCTGGGCGGTGCTGCACGCACACGTGCTGCCCTGGGTGGAGATCAGAGTACACAGACAGAACCTACTGCTGCAACCTCAGAGACAGCCGGTAGTCGGAGCAGTAGCACCAGTGGCAGCGGCGCTACTGCTAGTGCTAGTGGGAGTAGTAATACCAATAATGAAACCACCGTCGGCGCAGAACTTGGCGCAGGTTTGCGCATGCGCCCGCTCAGCAACATCTCAGCTGCAGCTGTGGCAACGGCAGGCGAGAATGCTGCACATACCATATTAGTGAATGCTAAGAAACTGCTATACTATGCCTCCGAGACAAACAATAAGCCAGGCTTCATCAAGGAGCCGGGATTTTCGGCGGATGGCCGAGTCATATGTTCGCCTTATGCCAATGGCGTGCGGCTGCTCGGCTATCAGGCAGACTGCAGTGACTATCCCAGTCAAGTGATGCTGGAACAGGTGAAGCATAGTCCACGGCAACTAGTGGAGTTGGCCAACATTGTTGAACACCAGGATGTGGTGCTTTGTGCCAAGTTCAGTCCACGCGAGCCACTTCTAGTAACTGGATGCAATAGTGGCGAAGTGGCTTGGTATCGGCCATGTCTCTAGATGACAAAAGTAATTTGTAAACTGTAAATTTTTTTTATTAGCTCTAGACACGTTTCCTAATTTCTCGAGTAACAACAACAACAATGTAATTGCCAATAAATTTTAATATCGGGCGATTACAGAGAACCGATTAAATTAATATCCATAATAGTATAGTCTATGCATGTTTCTGTGTTTGTGTTTATATTTGTATTTGTATTGGTTGTGGATGTGTGTCTGTTGCACACAATATTCACATATGAATTTAAGCGCTCACGTATATTCTACATATTTATAAGTATGTATTTTAAGAAACAATTATAAAATTACAAATATCTTTACATTAGACTTTAACGAGGCTAACTCTGGCGCCACCACCCATTGCTGGTGTGATAGGGGGAACGCGACTGGGCGAAATAATGCCTGTTTCAGTAATAGTTACCATAACCACTCCACTGGCCATAACTGTAGCCAGCACCGCCGGTACTAGCACCACCACCTCCCCCAGAGCTGTAGCCGCCCCATTGATTGTAGTAGGAGTCGTACGATTGCTGCTGTTGCTGTGGCGGATAGGCCCCACCGCTCTGCTGAGCATAGTAGGCGCTTGAATTGACTGAGTTGTAATTGTAATTGGCATTGCCTGCCGCCGATCCACCATTGTTGTAGGTACTCGGTGCGGCAGATGAGCCGCTGGAGGCAGCGGCGTTGTCCTTGGTGCTAGTAGAATTCTTGCGACTTGGACTTGCGTCATTGCTGGGGAGGCAAAGAAAAACAAGAGTTAGTTTTATATCAGTTAAGTTCAGTTCCGTTTGACTTTACCTTTTCTTTTGCGCCTCGTTGGCCTTGCTAAGAGCAAGTTGCAGCGCTCGTTGCGCATCCTGCAGACCCTTGGCAGTGCTGCCAAAGTCCTCTAGAAACTCAACCTTTCGCTGCGCAAAGAGCACCTTCTGGTCTGGCTCAATGTCAGCGCGTGCCATAAACTTATCCATAATCTGGACGATCTCCTGCTCCACAACCTGCGGTCGCTGCAAGCACAAGTCAATCATTTGTAGGGCAACACGAGTATTGGCCGGATCTCGTTCTAGAATCTTCTGTAGTACGGCCAGGCCACCGTCCAGATCATTGCAGATCTTGTTGAGAAATCGAGCGTATTTAATGGCCAAGCTGCCGGCAATTGCCTTGTTTTTGCTGTGCTCGATGTAATGTTCGTACAGCTCGCGGCATCGGTCCAGAGCGCCGCGACGTCGCTCGACATTGATGCGACGATAGGCAACTTGCAAGAGATTGGGGCAACGCTGTTCTAGGCGTTCCAGCACTTCGGCGGCGCCATCAAAGTTCTGCTGGCACTCCTCAAAAGCGGCCCACATTAAATGCAGACTAGGCTTCTCCGGATGATGGATGCGACAGGCACGTCGATAGACGTCACGTGTAATGTCCACTATATTTTGGCTTTGGTCATTCAGCGACTCCAGATAGCGCAGCATCTTCAGCCAGAATTCATCATACAAAGCGCAGGCAATAAGACAACGTTCGAAGAGCACCAGAATGCGTTCCCGATCACCCTTCTCGATCTCAAAGTCAAGGTAGTCCTTCCAGTTTTTCAGCTGAGCTCTTTCCAATGGCTTCACATGGAAATATGGTCGCTTTATGCCCTCCTCGAAGGACCAGCGTGCCGTAACCGCACTAACAGTCAACTTGTGCAGCTTGCGTCGCGCTGATATTGCTCTTTCCTTAATGGCCGCTATCTCCTCCTCGGTGAGCGTGCTGAGATCGCTAAAATCAATGTGCGCTGTCTTCGATGTCGCCGTCGCGGATGATGGCTCACTTGTGGATAGATCGGTGTTATTTGCTGATTCGTCAGCCATAGTTTCACTACTCTCTTTCGGTGACTTTCCGCCAGAGACATCTTTGTGCTTCTCATCGCGTTCCCGGTCGCGATCACGCTCACTCTTAGCATCCTTTGAGCTGGAGCTGTCACGACGACTTTTGGATGACGATTTGGACGACTTGCTTTGCTGGCGTTCGTGCCAATCTCTGCGCAAGCGAACCAACTCCTCGTTGCTAATCGTGGAGGTTATTGCTTGTTGATGAATAACATCTTGAAAACTGCAAGAGGAAGACATTTCAAAATCCAATCTAAGTTGGGAAATCAATTTTCACTCACTTGTCAAAGTGACCGTTGTAGCCCTGGGTAGGTATCGCAAGGAGACGATCGTATATCTGAACTACGCGGTGATAGCGCTTTGATTCATTCTCCCAACGTATGTAGGCATCCCAGAGCTTGTCTGAGCGAAACTCTAGGCCGCACGCCTGCACAGCCCTCTCGTATTGACTGCGAATGAATTGCTCCTCGTCACCATGATGCGACTTAATGTGCATCAGATAATGTATCCAAAGATCAACAGATAAGGGGATGGCTTCCAGACCGCGCTCAAATACCTACGTGTTTTTCGATTTGATTTTTTTGTTTTTTTTTTGTTTACAGAATTTTTTTGAATCGATTTCACATTTTTGATTGTTGAACGTAGAGAAGAAATAGAAATGTTTACAAAGATTTGAAAAAGACTTTAGCAATTTCCATACTTAGCACTTAGAAGACTAACTAACTCGGGCTGTTGTGTCTGTTGTAATTTTTGGTTTTTGTTGGTGGTGTCTCGGTGTCTTAGAAGTTAGCTTATGGTTCTTAAGTAGCTTAATTTGAAATACATAGAAACATACATAAGTAAGATAGACACACACACACAGATAAAGTAACACGATTCTAAATTGTATATATATAGTAATATTATATTAATGTTTTTTGCACATATAGACTTAAAAATTTCATTTAAACGCCATTTGTACTTACGGCTTCACGAGAAAACGTGTTGTAGGAGTCGAAGGAGTTGTATGGTGATAACGACAACGAAAACGTGCGAAGTAGAGCAGAGAGTTGATAAACGAACGGTTGACCAACTAGTCGAATTCGTGGGTCAGTTGTGATATATTTGTGGTTTGGTTTTTATTATACACTGAGCCCATTGAAAATGAGAAATCAGTGTATAACGGTTTCTTTTTAGTACAACGTAATGTTGCGGAATATACAACAAAAAGATTCTGTTGCAATTGAAGAACAACAATAACTGTGTCCGATAATTGAACGTGTTGTGAAAAGACAATTGTGAGCCTCTCTTTATCTAAAGTAACAGCTAATTAAACACATAAAATACGACATATTAAAGCACATAGACTGAGAAAAGGGGCGGCAAGCGAGATCCCAGGTCAACGATTGAGAAATCTAGGGATTAGAAAAAGCTGAATCTGAACAGATTTTCTTTAAGTTAAAATAATATTTGCTTGTGTAAGCAAATCAAATCAATCCAAAATTAAACATCAAGTTCAGAATGTATGTGAATGTAGAGTTTTGTATTGAGAAAATATTTTGGAAAATTTAGCTCAGACACGAAAATATTAAATACCAAATAATAGATATTCAGCTATCACTTAGAGCAGGGGACATGCAATATCAGAAATAAAAAGTCCTTGTATTGAATTTGTACTGCAAGAGCACGTATAACAAAGGATTAATCAATCGAGACCTTGTGCTACGCTGAAACTGACGCTGACCGCTGACTAAAAGTGTGTGGATCAGTTGGATTCTATATACATAAATATTTATATATACTGTTTCTGTAATTTAGTTTGTTCTGTTTTTTGGTAATCGTTGCTTTTATTGAATGTAGATTTTTTATTCAGTTATAATAAATTGCATTATAACAACACATGTAATATCAATTGTAATTGTAATATTAAGCATAAAACAAAGAATGGCAAAGTTTGTTTAATTGCATAAAAATGTGTTGGGTACTCACCTTATAGCAGTTGGCCTTGATGCCTTTGCGCTTCTCATAGTCCGCATACTTTCGCCAATAGCCATAACAGTAGGGGTAATGCGACAGGAATGTGTCGTAGGCTTCGCGGGCCGCCTCAGCATCCGACTAAATTAATGAATCGAATTACAAATTTATCCATTGGTTTTATCTGATTATACTCACCTCGCTATCTACGTATTGCAGCAAATATGTCCAGCCTGTGAAGTCCGATGGATCGTCTTTGACAACTCGCCAGTATTTGTCGAGATCCGGCAATTTTTTGCGCTCCTTCTCTTTATCTTTCTCCTTGTCTTTTTCCTTCTCCTTCTCTTTGTCTTTGTCACGCTCCTTATCCCTCTTTTGGCTGTCTTTTTCCTTGTCCTTGTCCTTGTCTTTGTGCTCGGTATCTATCGGAAAATATTTAAAGATTTTAATGTGTCCTTTTCTTGAAAATCGTAACCCACCTTCATCAACCCTAGGGCGCTTTTCTAGAGGTGGTGCATCGTTACTCTCTGTTGTTGGACTGCAGGGATTATATTGCTCCGGGTGCTTGCCTTTAGAACTCGCTTCACTGCTGCTCTGTTGCTCGTCATCAGCATCTTCTGCCCTTGTTGCATTCGAGTCCTTGCTAGCCTTTCGTTTCCCACTATGCTTCGATTCGTTATTGTTATTCGTAGGCAACTCATCCTCGGAAATGACTTCAGCATCAGCCGGCAACTCTGCGCGCTGTGGTGCTGGCAACTCCTCATCGGATACCTCTTCGGCATCATTAATTTCTGGCTTACTTGGTGGCGGCAACTCGTCTTCTGAGATGATTTCAGTATTTACAATAGTCGCATTGCTAGTGTCCATTTCGTGGTCAACTTCATCGCCTAAGCTCTCTGCTATCGCTTGATGTGAGATGGAATCCTCGGATGAGCTGAGTTTACTCTCAAGTGGCTGTAGTGCGTCTGAAGTTGATTCAAAGTTTGCTTTTTTGGCGTTCGTCTCATTTTCGTCATTTCCGCCAACAGAAGGTAAACTGTTGGCATTGTCGCCAGCCAAGGAAGCTAACAACGATGTGTCTACACCTTCTTCGGTTCGACTCTCTTTAACCTCATCACTGGTCTCAGAATGCTGTTCGGTGACGGCTCCAAAAGGAAATGACGAACTCTTCTCATCCACGCCGCCAGTCGTTTCAGCTGTGACTAACATATCCACATCGTCGTCTAGACTTTGCTGCAGTTGCGCAAGCTCATCGTATTGAATATCGTCAATGGCAGCAGCTGCTTCTGCTACAGCATGCTCTTCCTCTTTCGGATGCACCATAGTTGGTTGATTATTAACCTCGTTTTCCTCTTCTTGATCACTTAACTGGCAGAGTAGAAATAAATATATATAATAAAAATACATCTTGTAGATTTTAGACCTCTTAATTAATTCTTTTCCCTACTTCTCAATTGTTTTGCATAATCAGTTGGCCCTTGCAGAAAAATCACCTGGAAGCCATCATTTACGAATGGAACAACGCCACATCCGCATGAAGATGCATGTTTTTCATCATATGCAAACCGCAAGAGAGAGAGAGAGTACGTGTCTATGTTTGAGTGAGGTTGTTTGAGATACTGACCTGCGCTTGCCGCTTGGATGTTCGACGCGTAGCTCGTGTTGGCGCTGCTGCTGGTGCAGCCACAGGTCGACCCGAACGCGTTCGCCTTGCTGCAATGTGTACAAGAAATTAAAACTCCGTTTATGATAAATTGAGCGCGTGAGTGTACATAAAACTGCACATATGTGTGTGTAAGTAGGGCTCTTTTCACAATGTGGTGGGTTTTTACGTATGCGCCGCGTGATGTTCACGTTTTTGCCAGATAGAATATGCTTTATTACAGCCTAAATAATTAATATGCTCGCAAAATAAGTTAAAGGCAATGTAATTAATATTCCAGAGCGCACTACAATCACATAAGTTACATGCTTTTTGGCATTATATACCTGAATTTTCTATTATAACGTTATCGTTTTGCTCAGACGCCATTTTTGTATTTGTGGCACACGCTGTGTGGTCACACTATTACAAAACTGGTCACAACAACAGTGAGACTGTAGTGATTTAGAGAAAAATTCTCGACACTTTATATAATAGCCGGTTATCGATAAGTGACGTTTGTGCAACCCTTAGCCGCAGCACAGGCGTCGCGTCTTGCAACACTGTTTGTCAAAATGGCGACTTGAGAATTCATAGCGTGACAAAAACAAAGCGCAATTCACAATATTTTTGGTATTTTTGTGCAATAATTAAGTGTTTTATCGTGCAAAACTTACCGAAATGTACAAATTAACAGTGCTGTGACTGTGAACTATAAATCAGTTAATGAAATTGACCAACGTCAGCGTCAAAAATAAAGAAACGCCGACCGCATAACCTTTACGTGTCGCAGTTGCGAATGGAGTGTAAAGGCAAATCAAAGAGAATGAATGAAGAGGCGCCAAGCAAAAAATTGCCGCCTAAAATATATGGCGGTGACTATGTGCCTAATGCAAGCACACCCACTAAAGCGGCCCACGATGAGATTCTCAGCTCACTGCTACGTATTAATAATTTTGACTCCATATCGAGCATTAAGGACGAGTCTCTGGACATTGATCTGTCCGCTTGTGTGACAATTAGTTCGGCGAGTTTCATCAACGGCAATAGCCTCTCCTCAACGGACTTTTGGCGCGTACTCGATGAAAGCGCTCAAAACAACACGGAGCTCAATTTGGCCGCGGATGTGTGTCGCGACGATTTGGTTGCTCCCACTCCCAGTCCCAGTGCAAGTCCCAGCGCGGTGAACGTGGCGAACCTTTCGAATGGCAGTGCTAATGATAACACCAATTCAGAATTTAATGTTACTTTCTTGAGGCCGGAGCCACCAAATGCGTTTACCAATTCTCCGTTTAAAAAGGTATCAACGACTCCAGTGAAGTTACCGTCACCTGAACAAATCCATATGCAGGCGGGCCAGACACCGCGAAAGGTCCGATTGCCAGCAGCCACAGCGGTGCGCCTGAAGGTATTCAAGGAAGAGCCCGTGGAGGAGAAACCGGCGCCGTCGGAGACCACAAAATCCCCGTTGCAGACCAAAGTGGAGATCTGTGAGGCAGAACTCACGCCGCATACGTTTACCATATTCCAGCAACAACAGCAACAGCAACAGGAGGAACCGAACGGAGAAATGCCACCACCAGCAGCTCCGCTAGATAACAGTGCAAAATTGGAGCTGGAAGCTATGCCACAGCCCCTCTACAAGTGCCTGGACTGCAATAGTTTGGTTTTGGACAGTCCGCAACTGGTGAACGCCCATAAGGCAGCCGCTCATAGTCTACGCATTACATACAATTGTGCCGAGTGTCAGCGGGAGTTTGAACTGTTGGCCGGTCTCAAGAAGCACTTGAAGACGCACCGCAGCGAGGGCCGAAAGGATACATGGAAGAAGTGCCCCGACTGTGGCAAATGGTAAGAGATATATAGGGGAAATTTAAATTGAAATTGAAATTTAAGCATATCCTATTTTACAGCTTAAAACTGGGAAGCATGTGGATGCATCGCAAGATTCATAGCGACAATAAGAAGTACCAGTGCGATATCTGTGGGCAGAAATTTGTGCAGAAAATCAATTTGACGCATCATGCCCGCATCCACTCCTCGGAGAAGCCGTACGAATGTCCGGAATGCCAGAAACGATTTCAGGAGCGTTCGCATTTACAGCGTCATCAGAAATATCATGCTCAGACGCGCTCTTATCGCTGTGAGAAATGTGGCAAAATGTACAAAACCGAACGCTGCCTGAAGGTGCACAATCTGGTGCACTTGGAGCAGCGTCCGTTTGCCTGCACCGTGTGCGACAAGAGCTTCATCAGCAACTCGAAGCTGAAACAACACTCGAACATTCATACGGGCATGCGTCCCTTTAAGTGCAACTATTGTACACGTGATTTCACCAACTTTCCTAACTGGCTAAAGCATACGCGACGTCGCCATAAAGTCGACCACAAGACTGGAGAACATCTTGAGAACATTCCCTCCTACTGTTCAAAGAAGTCGACAACAACTAAGGCACAGAAAGCGGCAGCAGCAGCAGCGGCAGCTGCCGCCGCCGCCACCACCACAACTGCTGCAGCAGCAACAACAGCCACAGAGGAGCCACAGGTCGGAGCTGATGCAGATGCGCAGCAGCCCAGCAGAGAGCCAGCCAAGCCGACAGTTAGTAATGCACCAGCGCCAGCGGCAAAGCAGACACGCAAAAAGAAACAGCCACAGCAAGCTACATTGGCCGCCTTGGGCATCACATTGCCCGCAGGCACTGCATTGCAGCAGGTGCATCCGCTGCCCGTACGAAAAGTGACGAATGCTGCTGCTGGTGTCGCAGCGGCACCACAATCAACACCATCACCAGCGCTGCCGACGTCGCAGTCCACTGCTTTGCCCACCAAGCAACTGAAGACTAAGCGGGAACGCAAGCAATTGACTCCCAAGCAGTTGCAACAAAAGCCAGCTTCAGGCGCTACATTATCTGTTGCCGTGCCGCAGATTAAAAAGGAACCGCTGCAAATTCAGAGTCCATATCTAGATCTGAACGGCCTGAGCCTGACATCAGCCGAGGATCTGATCATGGAGCAGGCGTTGGAGATGGAGGAGAGCGGGATGTTTGTTCCAACCGTAGTTAGTACCGATATTGGCACCTCCGACAATGCCATTTCCTCCGAGGCAGCCGCCGCCCTGCACTTTCAAGTTAAAAACGAAATACCCGATGAACTGTTAGCTGACGAAGATTTCTGTAAGTCCATTGCGTCACTCACTATTCACGAGCAATATATTAATGTAATTCTCTTGTGTTCTTACAGTGCCTCATAAGCCCGTCAATGGCAATCGATTGGCCTGTCCCTCGCTTGAATCATCACCGTTCTCTTCGCCCGCGTCCATGGAACTGGCAGTTGTTTCCTCCTGCAACACCGCCAGCTCGACAACGACGCAAGTGAGCACAGGTCGTACCGCCAACTACTATTTGCCTGCCTTTACGTTAAATGCTCAGGGCAAGCTGACCAGTTGCACGAGCACTGGAGCGGGCAACATGGGTCTGGGGTCTGGACCCACCCAGGTGTCGATGGTGCCGCTTTTGGTGCACTCAAATCAAATATTACCCTCGGTGGATACGCTGCTGTTTACCACACAGCCAGGCAATCGATTCTTCTCCGGCAAGGCAGTCGCTGGCGCACAAGCAGCGTCAGCTGCCACGCCCCATATGACATGATCGCACGACGGCTACTAAGCCGTCGTCAATTGTTTCAACGATCTCCTGTGTCTTAATTAAGCTAGGGTTTGCGACCACCTCCGCTTTGCCAGAGTAAAAGGCAATGATACGGATTATCTTGAGAATAGTCCTTAAAAACTTAAGTTAGATACGACGCTATGTTTGTTTTAGTAATAGACCATAAGCAACCTTCTACATAGAGCTAGGCATCAATGTATATACAAGTACATAAGCAGACATATATATACATTTATATATATGTATATTACATATACATATACATATGGCATACGTATATATGTGTATTATAAATTACCACCAATTTATTATTTCTACGCTTAACACCAATTACAATAAAACAAAATCAATAAAATTCTTATATATTTTTAGCAAAAACAGTATGAAAGGCTCCACTGTATCTTTAGCGAACGTGGCTTGCCAAACTGTGCCAGCCAGTGGCTCTCAAACTGTATGCGCTGCAGATTGGTACCCTCGAGGGTATTCTTTGTATAGGTTGCTCTGGGTTCGCTACGTTGTTATTGCACCATCCGCCTGCCACTTAAATGGTCACATATCAAAGGCAAGCGAATCGCTTCAACGTTTAGCCTCCGGTTGGGGTGGTTTCAGGGTGGTGCAGGGTGATTTGTGCGGTTATGTGGCTTTGCTTATGCTGTTCTGCGTTGTTCCCTTTCGCGCTAGTGAACAGTTCAAACGTTTTCCAAACAGCATTGAATGTATGTATATACATATATGTATATGTATGTATATTTATATAATAATTAGTGCCACTTGACTGCAGGTCAGTTCAGCTTGAGCATCCATAGATGTGTCGAGGCAGTGTTTATTTATACTTTTTCATTAATTGAAATATAAAAAAATACTGATATTGTAATTTCGTCTTTAAATGCCATGAGAGTAGTATCTTTAAAAATAATTGTTTTTGTTTCTAAAGAAAAGGTCATAAAACAGTTAAAAGTTTTGTTAGAAAGCTTTAAGCTTTGTATTGTTTGGAGAGCATTTGCGCCATTGGTCGGTCTTGTTTTATTAGCGGGCTTAAGCTACAGTCGAGAGCAAGCTGTTACGCCATTGGTCGAAATGTTTTCGATCCGATCATCTTCGTTGTGGATGGTGAGAGCGAAGGAGCCATAAGAGCTGATACTCTTTACGCTGGACGACTCTGCAGCTTGTATGAGGCAATTTAGTCTGTGGGTGATTCTCCTCACGATCGGTTGTGCTGGAGCATGAGTTGCGACAGATGTCGAAACGATCGTGTCTAGTGTCTGGGACTATATCTTAAATTCTTGTCTTTGTCTTATATAAAAAAAATGGAAAATAATGCAGGAAGAAACAGAGAGAGTGAAAGGAAGGCATTCAGAGCGATGGGCTCATACATATGTATTTATGTATATGGATTCACGTTGAAACACATTTGATATTATGTTTTTATGAAAGCTACAAATGTTTTCTTCAAATTCTGATGGCAGCCTAAGGAAATACACAAATGTAATGGATTTATATTGGCTACCAAATAAAAAAATGGGTCTAAAAACCTAACAACATCGATTTATGCGATATAAAACATATGCTTATGCCCAAATCTGTGGACATATTTGTCATATTAATGCAATGTTTAGGGTTAAGCAATTTGTAGAGCATAAAATTATTATGGCATGTGTCATACACGAAGTAGTTGAACCCTTTCGTGTGGAGAGTACGATGCAGATAGGAGCAAAACGAGAGGAGCAGCCACAACAACAGCAACAACACCAACAACAACAGCAGCAGTAGCAGCGGGTGTAAAGGGGTTAACGCACAAAGGCAACAACAACAGCAACAATGTTGCTGACAATGTCGCGACAACAGAAATGACAGCATAATAATAATAAAGAGCAACAGTGAGTGAGTGAGTGAGTGTGTGTGTGTGTGTGTGTGTGTGTGTGTGTGTGTGTGTGTGTGGGCGAGTGAGTTAGTGAGTGAATGAGCAAACGAGTGTGGGGATAGCTGTGAGCCATTGGCAACGGCAGCAACAACAACCACAAATATATCGAAAGGCATAAATAACATTGCACACAGTCGCTTCGCATGAGCTTTTGTGCATGTGTAGATGTCCGTATGTGTGTGTATGTTTGTGTGTGTGTGTCTGTCTGTGGTAAAGGCAGCGAACGAGTTACAGCAACAGTAATCATGAGGATGATGATGACGATGATTATGATGAATCTGATAATGATGATGACGATGAACGATACAGGTGAAGGCGCCTGGCGTCTGTTTGCGAACGTTTTTGGCGCGTTTTGTAAATATTTACACATGTAGAAGTTACCTGTGATTGTTACCTGTATGTGGATGAACGAACGACGCTGTTTATATGCATGTAAATACATGCACTGCGAGGGTAGCTCACGACGTTTGAAATAACAATAAGCAAGCATTTAAGGAATATTGGATTATTTCTTAAGGTGGGTATGCAGTGGTATATATTCATATTTATATATGCATGTGTATAATAGAATAATAGATATATTGGGGTTTCTTGCTGTATAATTGTTAAGCCAACCCTCCCAGACAGGCGCTAAAATTGCACGAAATTTCTGATATGTCTGATGGCAGGTGTAATGTTTGCAGGTGGGCGTTTAAATATTTACAGGTAGACGGCGGCATGTTTGTAAAAGACTTTAAGGCAAATGCGTTGTCTAGCGCACGCGGCTGTTGTTATTTATTATGGCTTGTCGATATTTTAATTAAGTTTATAATGATTGCAGTCGAAATACACACCCACACAGCTACACAGGGGTGAAGGTGGGCGTGGCATTAGCGGTTTCCCACTCGTAGCCGTTTCCCTGCTTGTGCCCTGTCTGCTAGTGTCCTCGTCGTCTACACGGAATCAAAGCCAACAAAAAGCAATAACACACCAGGCACGTGACTTGTTTACCATATTGAATTATTTGTCTATACGGTTTAAATGTGCCAGTGCACAAAACACACACCAACACTCAAAGGCACAGACGCTTACACACACACACACACACACAAACAGAGAGAGAAAGGTTCTCTGTCTTCATAACGAGCACAACTTTCCTTGTGCAAAAATTGAAATTATTACGGAAATATTGTTTGACATTGCCATTTTTTTATTTTATATCCTGAACCCATTTTCAATGGGAAATCAGGGTATAATGGTTTTGTTAAAAGTATGTAACAGGCAGAAGGAGGCGTGGCAGACCCCACAAAGTATATATATTCTTGATCAGGGCGACGAGCTGAGTCGATTTGGCCCTGTCCGTCTGCCTGTCCGTCCGTCCGAACGCGTCGATCTCAGAAGATATAAGAGCTAGAGACTTGGTCCTTCCTAGGTCCGTGTATATCACGCGCATATCAAGTTTTTCTTTATATATCGATAACTACTCCCGATATTTTATTATCGATCAAAACCTTATCGAAAGCTAGTTATTTAATTATATCTCCTACATCTTAAGAGCTAGAGCTTGCAAATTTTAAATGTAAACTTATATGTATTTTATATAATTTCGATTTTTTATATAATTTACCCACCACCCCTATATACACCCCCTCACCCTCACCTTTGTAAAAGGCGTATTTCAAGTACTAGAGACATGTGCTTTGGAATGTACATAAATTTTCATCATATGATTACACCCTGAAAGTTTCATTAAGATTGTACGTCTAGAAATTAAATTATTCAACAAATAAATTCTTATAATGTTGCCCACACTACAGCGCAGCCCAAGCGCAGTCGCTGCTTACTGCGCAGTTAGCAGAGCGCGTTCTAATACCTGATTAGAATATCAGATTAGAGGGTTCAGGGTATCTCCTAGTCGAGCAGTCTCGACTAGAGTCATCTTACTTGTTTATATTTGTATTTGTTATTTATTTATTTTTATTTTTTGTTTTTGTTTTTTTTTTTTGTTTTTGTTTTTTGCTTTTTTTTCTGTGGTGTCCTGGCTACGTGCGTAAGCCGTGAAGCATGGGGCATGGGGCATGGTTCATGTGGTTACCTAAACTCAATCAGGTGTACAAAATGTTGGAACGTGTAAGTGCTACGAGCTCTCGTCTCGATTGGTCTCTATCAATTGTTCATCATGTTAAAGCTTTTAATAAATGAATATAACAAAATATCTGTTTGATTTTTTTTTCTATTAGCTATGATTTTACTGAAACTGATTCTGTTGTTTTAAAATTACAATTTAAATTAGTTTTTACTTTTAATTTTTTTTTTCTATTTATACCCTGAACCCATTTTCAATGGGAAATCAGGGTATAATGGTTTTGTTGAAATGTATGTAACAGGGAGAAGGAGGTGTGGCAGATCCCACAAAGTATATGTATTCTTGATCAGGGCGACGAGCTGAGTTGATTTGGCCCTGTCCGTCTGTCCGTCCGTATGAGTGCGTCGATCTCAGAAGTTATAAGAGCTACAGAGCTGAAATTTGGCATGCATACTCGTGAGTACCATACACAGCACGAGTTTTCTTTATTTTTTCGATAAATCGTCTTTTTTATCGAGAATAATCGAAAAATCGATTTTGTTTTTTTTAGCCTAATTTACACATTTTTAGACCTGGAGTCTTCAAATTTGTGTTGTTTATAAAGTTAAACGATACAAAGACTTTGTAATTTACAGATTTTGGATACCACGCCCCCTTCTCCCCCAATTGGTAAGAAACGCATTTCAAGTACTAGACTTGTGCTTTGGAATATACACACATATTTGCCATATGATTACACTCTGATCATTAAGATCGTATGTCTACAAAAGAAATTATTCGACAAATAAATTCTCATAATATTGCCCACACTGCAGCGCAGCCCAAGCGCAGTCGCTGCTTACTGCGCAGTTAGCACAGCGCAGGCTTATGCGTGCGTGTGGATGCATGTGTATGTATGTGTGCATAAAAGAAGTGCAGAATGATTAGAATATCAGCTTAGAGGGTTCAGGGTATCTCCTAGTCGAGCAGTCTCGACTAGAGTCTTTTTACTTGTTTTATTTTTATTTTTATTTAATTTTAATTTTTGTTATACGAGTATTGCAAAGATCTTATAATTCTACAAAAAGTTTGCAGTTTATTGTACAGTTTTTATCTGAAGAGTAATCAGATTTTATTTTTTAATTAATTTATTTATTTATTTTTTTTTTTAGGGCTTAGTCAGTATGGAGCAAGCGATAAATTTTATTTACCCATAAGCGGAATCGCTATGACCGGATTCTACTGCATTTATATTATTTTTACTAAGACACCATCAATTTAATTCAATGTCTTGCTGTACGTATTAGATATAACTGCAGTCAATATATATCAATATCAATAATCAATATAATATTCCAGATTTATTGCGCTTTTCAATAAATGTAAATATGTGATTTATATATGTGTATATGTACATAAACATACTTATTCTATATGGCATATAACCCAATCATTGTTGAGCTCCTCCTCAAATCTATCCATAAATAATCTTATTGAAATTGATTCTCAGATAGTGCCTATTCCCACTCTTTATACCTTAACGCAGGTTCGTTGGCATCGGAATGACTCTGTGAACAATTGAAAAGGGGTTTTTGTGCATTTCGAGTTGTACATCTTGTGGGGCTGGCTGTTAAGAGTCTATAGCAGCTCGTTGAAAAGCTACAAATTTTTTCATGGCTCGTGCTCGTCCTGCATCATTTTTCATTTTTCCTGGCACATATAAGAGATTTTTGCATATATTTCACACAGTCAACTGATGTGAATTTGTTTTTTCTTTTATTATATATATATTTTTTTATATATATAACATTTTTTTTGCTCTGAGCGTAAATCAATTTATCAATTTCAAAGTTGCTCCATTGCGTTTTCATTGTTGTTGTTGTTTTTGTCGCTTTGGCGAGTTTGTAAACGTTTGTCAAAGTGTTTTTACTTTTTGCCACTGTGGCCACGCCCACGTCCCACGTTAACGCCCACGTCTGTGTCAACAGCAGCAGCAGCAGTAGCAGCGCCCACAACAACAACTAAAAAATGCAAATGCATTTTCCGCGAAACGCATAAAATGCAACTCAACAGGGCGAATAGGGAGTTCGGGTTGTTGGTTGATAAAAAACGCCCCCCACTTCATTTGTCATTTTGTCACATTAACGGAATGGAAATGCAATATGCTAATGTCAAATTTTATGAATGAAAGAAAAATTATTTGTCTTGCGGATGCAGTTGGAATAAATATTAAAATAGCCAAAAGACAGATAGTGACAGAGAAAGTGAGAGAGAGAGAGAGAGAGAGATAGACAGAGCAAAAGAGATAGTGAGAGAGAGACAGAGAAAGACAGTGCAGGGAAGAGGAGGGGAATAGTGAGTGTCGAAGGGGGGGGGGGGGGGGGGGGGGGGGGGGGAGAGAGAGACAGGGAGAGAGAGAGAGAGAAAGATTGAGTATGAGAGACGAAGAGTGAGAGAGAGATAGAACAAGAGGAATATACCTCTACCATTCCTCTTGCCGTGAAAGAGCTAAAGAGAGAGAGAGAGAGAGAGAGAGAGAGAGAGAGAGAGATTTTATTGAAGGAAAATGTTTCGACTAGCTAGACATTTCACAATTATACAATTATACATAGAATTAATTATATATGAATTCCATTTGGAGAACTGAAATGAAGAGTATGCGACTCGAAAAACTTTTCTTCTGTTTAATTGAGTTCAGTAAACGAAAGCTTCAAAATTAAATCTGTCTAAGAGTTGTTAACTCGACTGAATCACTTTCTATGCATTGATTACCACAGTTCTCTACTGGGTCCCTTAGGTGAACACAAACATGAAAAGCCACACAGCCACATGAGCTAACTCAAGCTAACGGCAACCACCCAAACCACCCAGACAGTCAGCTGGCAAGCACCACAATTACCGTTTCATATGGCACGCATTTAAGTTTTGCATTCGGATTGAGTCGCAAATCTTTTGCCATTTTCCAAAAGTCAAAACTCAAAGTTAACTTAAGTAAGTGTAAGTAAATACATATATGTGACTGTGTATATGTGCGTGAGTGTGAAATATGGAGTGAAATCAGCTTTTCATTAACCCATAAAGCGTTTCGGGGCGCGGAGGCACAAATTGAGAGGCAGTTCCAAGCTTTTGCTAAAAAGTTTTGAAGAACGACATTTCTATTCATTAGCCGCAGCAGCACAACTCTAAACACACACAAACATGCACACACACACATGTGCACAGACGCACGCATACACCCTCAGACACAGAGACAGACAGATAGTCGAAGGGCGCATTGATTTTAAGTCGTCGTTCGGCTACCACTTTAAGGCACGAAAAGGCGCACGCTTTATTAGCTTGATGAAAAGTTAAGAAAACTTTTGGCCAGCTCTCCGCATCGGCCGGGAAATTGGAAATCTGACATGCGGCATACGAGCGAATCCGACTGTTGACTTTGTTTTTGATGTGCACTTGATATAGCGTAAAATTTGTATTCCAAAGTGTGAGTGAGTGTGCGTATGAATACATACATACATACATTCATACATATGTATACACATATATATATTTCCTTATATACATCTATATTTCTAACTATCATTAAAAATGATTTATATTCTATAAAATATTTAAATTATATCCTTTTGAACATTTCAGCCAACAGCAACTGTTAAGGGCTGCCAGCAGCTGCAAGCAGACAAACCCATAAACCCAAAAAATTCATATTCTAACATAGCGCAGCGTAGCAGCTCAAACAGCGCTTGCTAAACTTAACAGCCAGACAGCGCAGATAACACAACTCAAGCGCTCATAACATGCTGTTAGCAACCCCTCCCTCAAGCGGGGCAATGTTCGAAAAGGGGACTATGCAGGGGCGTCTGTTATGTTGGCTAACATTAACAGGCTTATGTTATGTTTAAGCACTGCAATGTTATTCTACAAAGCGCTGCTGCTGTAAAATAACATAAACGTGCTAACTGTTGCTGTTGATTCAGTATAAAGAAACAGTAAAATATACGAAATTAAAATATACTAAATTCGAATTTATTTATATGAATAGAATAACTATTGAAATATTATTGATGAATAGGAATATTATGTAATATTTTAAACAATTGAATTCATTAGTAAATTACACAAAAAATGCTTTTCTTGAGACTTAATCTGAGCATGAAATTAAAAAGATTTGCTTAAGCCGCACTTATGATTTAATGCCATAATTTTTGTATAACATTCTTGAATGTTTTTCGGCTGTAATTACAGAAGCGGGCGAGTATCTTCGGTGGGCGAGTAATAAAAATAAATAAACGCCTTCAGGTCTGGCGCACATTTCATTTCATTTCTGGGCTACAAATGGCAGTCATTAGGCCGGGAATTGCTTTTCGTTCTTGCGTTTTTTCGTTTTTTGAGTGGCAAATTTAAAGTGATTGCCAAATGGCAAATGAAATTTGAAGCCTTTTCAAATTCATAAGTAGACTTGTTGACTATATACATGTCCTTGCTGTAAGTATGTGTGTGTGTGTGTGGCTAAATGAAGTCACAGGCAATGCGCTTAATTTGCCGCACAATGCACAAATGCCAAATACAAGAAAAAAAGAATGAAAATATGACGAAACACGACTGCTTGGAAGGAAGCGGCAGCAGACAGCAGACAGCAGAGAATCCTCTTGCCCCGGTGTAAAGATAGAGAAATTGTTTTGGCACGAGAAGTGCATAAAAATGACAGTGTCTTGTGTACTCGTTTCTCGCAATTGAGCGCACAAAAGTTTTCATAAATTGCATCAATTTGGAGTTGTGGCGCAAAGGGGGGAATGTGGGAGCGAGACAGGGCAGGGGCAGGAGCAGGAGAGGGCGGGGGGTAAAAAATTCTTGTGCTTCATCTCGTTTGCATGCCAAAGGTAAAAGCTTGTTGATTTTCTTTGCTGCCTGCTCCGCAGTCAGACACATGCAGAGAGGAAATCCTGTTGCGCCCTTGCGCGGCATATTATTTTTTATGATTTGATTTGGCCTTTTGCTCACTTTATTCTTGTTCTGCTTTTGCTTTTCCCTTTCCCTTTTCCCTTTTCCCTCTTCCCGCTTTCCATTTTTTATTTAGTATTTTATTTTTTATGCCGCCCATCGCTGCAAATGAAGTCTAAAACGCTGTTGATTGTGTATTGAATTACTCAGCACGCTGCGGCACATCCAATACAATGTGAAATCATGCTTACAACTTGATTGAACTCATCAGTGAGCGATGCGCTCAGAGCTCAGTCAGTCCTCAGTCCTCAGCCCAGAGCCAAAAGCCCCCAGCAGCCGCCCCCTCTGCCACAACCCGATTTATATACATTTGCAGCGAACAGCGCTGTGTGTGTGTGTGTGTGTGTGTGTGTGTAATAGATGTGCACAACGGGTCGTATTAGTAATATCAAAGAAGCAACTCACTCAGATAGCGTCTTGAGCACGTGTGTGCACCGCATTCAGTTTTAATTGATTGCATTAGTGTATTCAATTAGGCATTTCTTTGTACGCCCTTAGCCACTGATAATTCAATTAAAACTGGCTTTCCAGCTGCCCCCACTCGATACTCGATATATCGTTTACAATTAACATAATCTTTTTAGAGCGAATGTCCCGTTGACAAAGCAATCAACTGTAGTTAGTTACTTTATTTAATCTGATGAATCATAGATATGTAGTAGACGACGACGAAGAAGAAATAGCAACTATGCATAGAAGAAGAAGAAGTAGAAGATGGCATTTTGTTTACAGGAAACATAGATGGGAGGAGCTTAAATAGAAAGAAGAAATAAAAGAGGAAGAAAAAAAAGCTGAAATACAAGCAGCAGAAGAAGAAGATATCCATGTATGTACATAGTATACGAAGAACAGAAAAAGGGATCGAAGGAGAGAAGAGGAAGATAAAGATAGTATTCGAATGCATAGCAAAGAGGATGAGAAAGAAGATGACACCGTGCATACAATATGATTAATATAAAGACGAAAGTGTAGAGTAGAGTAAACAGGAGAAGATTTAAGAAAATATAAATTCTTTAATCTTCTACTGTTTACTCTATATTATTATTACTCTATATTAATATTAAGTTTGAGTCTATCCAAAGTGTAGAGTGTAGAGTGTGTAGAGTAGAGTAAACAGGAGAAGATTTAAGAAAAAATAAATTCTTTAATCTTCTACTGTTTACTCTATATTATTATTACTCTATATTAATATTAAGTTTGAGTCTATCCATCTACACAAAATTCATCAAAATGTTCTTAGATATTTTTCTTTTGTTGCCGAGTAATTTGTTGTCTCCCTCTATCTCTCTTTTCTACTTCTATACAAAATTTTATAGCTTCTATCTCTTTTGGGACTTATTCTTAACAGGCTCAACATATTTTTAGACTGCCTTCGCAGGTGACTGAACTTAGTTTTGCATCAGATACTGGAATATCACAAATAAGTTTTACATACACGCCTAGACACACACACATACAATCAAATATATGAAGGTATATACATACACACACATACATGTGTACAATATTGATCTGACACTAAAGTGCGTCTAGACCCTTCAGAGCAACCAATAAAAAACTAAAGGATATTTGGCGTGTCCTTGAACTTCGTGCGGGGCTTGCCTGATTTCATTATGGACTATCAGCCGTCACAAAAGCAAAAACGAAAAAATCGAATTGAATTGTAATTTGATTTGCTTTTTTTTTTTTTTTTTTTTTTTTTTGGGTTATTAAATTAATTTGACCAAAGGCGCTCGACAATATGCCTTGACCCAGGACACTTTGATTGATTGGCTGTTTGGTGGCGCCAACAACAAGTGCTTACAATTTTGATACGAGCTAAGCGTATTCTTATTTATGGTTGCTCGAGCTAACGGTACTTCATTTGTCTAAGCAAAATAGTAAGCCTAATTTTGCGCAGCTGCGTTAAACATGCCCAAGGCCCAAGTGTGTTGCACGTAGCATGTGTGTGAGTGAATGTGAGTGTGCGATACGATTATCTAGGGCGGCAAAGAAATATGTACTCCTAAATCTATGAGAAGTCAACGGGGCGGAGCAGCTGCGACGTGGCTGGTTGTGGTGGCACGTGCCAAAGCGAGTTCCATTTAAGGGCTGTGCCTGCTGCAAGCTACATGCAGCTACAATAACTGTCCTCTCTCTCTCTCTCTATCATTCTCTCTCTCTATGTGTGTGTGTGTGCGTGTATCAGCAGATAATGCTCGAATGGCAATTAGTTTTTCTTAGCGACTGCCACTTGACAGCTTAAAATATCATTTGCTAATTAAAATCGTATTAGATAACTCTTGACAACGATTTGCAATTCTACCCTGTAGACAAGCGTGCAGCAGCATGGGGTATGCTCAACGTAAGTGAGTTCCATGTAAATATATTGCCAGGAAATATAAAGTCTGCAGTGTGAATCAATTTGTTTGTTTCTAATCAAAAATGAATCTTGAATTGATTTAAAATTAACTGAAAATTAAACTGATAATTAGAAAATACTTAAAAATTGAACTAAAATGAGTCTTAAATTGATCAAAAATGAATCGAAAATAAACAGAAACTCTACAAAAATAAATTGTGAAATCTCATGCTGAAATTTAGCCAAACATGAACATATTTTTATTGTAGATTTGAAAAGTTTTAATGCCAGATTTGGATTTTGTTTTCCATTTTCAAAATTCACCCTATCAACTTTTCAGGCTTGGCTTTCAATGCACATAGGTGGAAAATTGTGGCTTTTGCTAGAGAGCTGGCAGCTAATTAGAATTTTTCCGTCAGCTAATGAACCTAATGAGCTTTAGCTTTTTACAACTTGTCAAATGCATAATTGCCGCCGCTAATCATAATTCTCTTTGAATAATGAACTTGTCGGCTTAGGTAACTGACAGTCGAGCGTGTGTCTATATCTTTTTTTTTTTTTTTTTTTTTTTTTTTGTCGTGCTTCCTGCCTCTTCCGCAGTTTGTGGCACTGCAATTTCCTTTTAGCGACTTATGTGTCAGCCGTGACGCAAATGGAGCCATGCAAATTGGATGGAATTGACAGGAATCGGAACGTTTCGCATGTCGCTCGATGGGCAGCGGCTAATTTCCGCTGCTTCTTGGTCATTAAAAGCTTACTTTGTGGCGGCTAATTAAGAGCTGCGCTTGACGGCAACTCAATTAACGCATGACATTTCGCATGCAATTAGCGCTGCATTTTCTACTTGAGTCACTGGACTAACTGCAGGTGTAAATGCTTAAGAAATTGCTGCAAGTACAGGCTTAACAAATGCCAGCATTCGGGGAATTGAGTCTTTTCTGTATAAAATAAATTCGAATTGAACGGACGTGCAAACTTTTTACTATATTGTAGAACTTAAGTGGTTATGCGAACGTTTTTATTGTGCCAAATCTTTATGCGGCATTCGAGCTTATAATGGGTCCGGCTGTCCAGATGTCCGCTGCGCGTGTTGGGTTCGGCTGTGCGAGGCATTCATCATATTTCGGACGCCATTTCCGTTTCCGGCTCCACTTCAGTTGCGGCTGTAGGTGTGAATGTGGTCGCCGTCAGCCCGCCCCTCCCCCGCCCAGGCTCCGGCTACAGCAACAGCAACAGCTACAGCGCGTATGGGCTTAAACTTTTTATAAACCTTAAGTGGAAAACTTTTATTTAATACCCAAAGCAGTTGGCACTGCCTCGTGCCAGTTGTTTGTATTGTTTATGCCACCTATTCGATTGCCTTCAGTCTGGTCGCAAATTTGTTCGAAAATATGTAGGCCGGATTGACCGAGCTGCGTGCCCTCCTGCTCCCTCTCTTCATCAAGCCTCCCCTTTTGGGCATGTCACGTCAGGGTAAAAGTTCGGTCTAAACGTTTTTAACGCCTTTTGAATTTTATTTTTTGTTGAAAACTTTTGTGCAAACAGTTTGCGCCAGCAACCGCCGCCTGAAAGTAGGCAATAAAAATTGTCAAACAAATAAATGTTTTTGCCGTACAGTAAACAATTGCTAAGCGGAGATCTGCTCAGTGCTTGTATAAAAATCTCATTCTGAATTCAAATTAGTTTGTAATTTTCATATAATTGAATGAATATACGTGAATTGTCGCAAGAGTGAAAAGGAAGAGAAGTGCGATAATAACTTCACGAAGCATAAAATACGATGCTTAGTTGGAATATAAATTATAGAAATCAGGAATACTGTATTTGATATGCATAATTAATGATAGTATTGAATTAATATATTAAAAAGTTTAATAGAGAATTCTCCGAGTGTCAATATAGCCAATTATTACTGTACCTACCTGACCATATTGTATAGGGAATATCATTGAGCCCCGAACAACATTTTGCATTATTGTTTATGTCAGTATATTGCTTGTAATGGTTGCCAATCTCTAAGATTGCAAATTGCAGCGCATATCGTTTGCGACAACATTGTCGCCTGCGCTGCAATGCAATGCACGAGAGAGACAGAGAGCGGAGCTTTAGCGATCGAGCTTTCGCTAAGCTTACGCTAAGCTTACGCTGTGCTCGCTCGTCGGAGACAGTGGGAGAAATACGCTCACTAGCATCCCGCTGTCCGAAGCTTCGCTGAGAGCGAAACGCCGAAACTAAGAACACTGGAATGTGGGCGTATAAAAAGCGGCCACATTGCCAGCTCCATCTTTTTCCGGCCCACATTTTCAAGAAGATACCCTCAGCGTGGAGTTCTATCCAGCTAAAATTTTTGTTAATAATTATATATATATCTATCTTTATATATATATTTAACAAAAAGAAACATACACAAAAGATTATTGCCCTCTACAAAAGATTGAAATTTTCTGAATTTGGCCCACCGTGACCAGCTGAGCTGGTCAGTCATTGACTTTGGTGCGCGCAGCCGCACGCATTTTTATTCGTGGGAAACAACAAGTGTGCAAGCAGGCAAAAAAAAAAAAGGTATTTTGATCAAAATTAATATAAATTAAAACTTAGTTTACAGAAACTAAGTCGGTTTTTTTGTACTTTGCAGCCTTTAATATAACCCTAACCTCTCGGCCAGCAGAAGGCCATATGCACATATGCGCTGTGCAGAGGTTAGGACTATATATTAAAGTAGCCCCCGAAAAAAAAAAAAAGATTAGCCACCGAAGAAAAAAAAAGAGCCCCGAAAAATAGCACCCGAAATAAAATGTATAGCAGATCGCAGAACGGCGAGGGATTATTGACGACATATTAGTGAAAAAAAAAATATATATATATAAACTAAAAATTACAAATCATTATATGTGCGGTTTAAAAAGAAACAAAAATTAGAGAAAATTATGTATATATATTTGCACGTGTGCGCAATGTGTATGTGAAGAAAAAAAACATGAAAAAAAAGCTTCCAAGACAAATTTGATAAAAGTGAACGTGCAGCATAAAACTGCAAGTACACGAAAAAAAAAAAAGAACTTTAAATGCTTAGTGGTTAAATAAATTCTTGATTTAATAGACAATAATGAATATTATACATATATAGAATTATATATATATATATAATATATAAAAAAAAAAAAAGAAAAAAAAAAAAAAAAAAAAAAAACGAAAAGCATGATACTATTAATAATAATTCATTAAAATAATACACAATAGTACACACATCCTCCATATAGCAGCAGCAGCAGTCACCAAAAGAAAGGCCTTTCAGCGGTGGACATACAACAAAAAGAACTGTGAGTGCTAAATTAACCCTTGTCTTCCCCTCCCTATCATGTCCCCAAAATGTATAACGAAATAAAACTAAATAAATAAGTAAAGAAAAAAATAAAAAAAAAAAAGAAAAAAAAAAAGAAAAAAAAAAAGAAAAAAAAAACAAAAAAAAAAAAAAAAAAAAAAAAAGAAAAAATTTTGAATAAAGAATGAAATACAAACTATGAAATAAAAACTATGAAATAAAAGCTATGAATTAAAACTAAATTTTTAAATTTATATGTACTAACGAATACTCCCCAAATGTCTAAAATATGATTTAAACATTTGTTAATATTTTATTGTAATATTATATTATTATATTATTATGTGTTTATTACTATATTGTTAACCTTTTTATTCATTTGTAATTTTTTCATATTATGTAGTTTTTTTTCATTTTTTTTATACACTCAAACTACATACCAAACACATGCACATACATATATATAAATTCAGGAACATGAAGCGACAGTAATTAAGAGTAAATGAAAATGTAATAGTCTAGTTAGAGTAATCTAAAGAATAAATGTATCTTTTAGAATTTTTTTGAGTTTCCTTGATGGATTAATATGGTAGGCTAGGAGCATAGCGTTGGCATAGAGAGAGAGAGTCGAGGCAATCTTTATTAGGGGATCTTCATAAACAATTTAAAGCTGAAGATCATGGTTGGGTTTGGGTAAAGACAGCGAGAAGCCAACACCACCTCGGCTTCCGCGTCTTTCTAACTGTCCGTGTTTGTTTCGTTTTTCTTGTTGTCCGAATGGTTGTTTTGTACAGGAATCCTAAAAATTTTAAAGTTTGTGTGTATTGGTGACGGTTTGGCAAGACCCACCCCACCGCCGACAGAGCTAAGGGAACCAGAGGATTCCGCCCGCCACTACCCGATCCACGTCTTGTGTATGTTGATGTAGGTATGTATGTATGTATGTATACATGTATGTGACATATATGTGTATATATGTATATATGTAAACATGCGAATGCACGAAGATCGCTTTCATACTCGAGTACGCTCGTTACATAGATTTTATGGCGCCCAATGGGGGGCCTGAAATTCGAAGAGAGAAGTTAACGCCCGCTGCATTCATACATAAGATCGATACATTACATAAATTTTATGGCGCCCAACGTGGGGCACTGTGAGTTAATACGCTTTCAGTGAACCGAAATTGTTTGTGGGGCACTGTGAGTTCTTACGCTTTCAGTGAACCGAAATTCTTTGTGAGGCACTGTGAGTTAATACGCTTTCAGTGAACCAAAGTTTTCTTGTATGGCCACTTCTTCTATATGGAGTTGTAGTCATACAAAACACCCCCTTTTGTGAGAATATTAGTTGTCTCAGTAGCCTGTATTGCTGAAATAGACTTAGACTTGGTTGGTCTAGCTATCGCAACAGTGACTGCTGAGAGGAATAGATTTGTTTTCATAGGTACTACGAAGCTGCTGGATTCAAGCCTGGATCGCAGACCGAGACACCTTGAAGTATCTTTCAACTTTAAATGAATTAAAGCATCGCTGCTTTGGAAAAGAACATCTTCTCTCACAATTGTAGCTCGTTTTTGTTTGCTGTGGATGAAGCCACAATTCAATCTAGTTCTAGAAAAACTTCTCTAAATAATTCCAGAATATTGTGTATTCGGCTAGGATACCAATACTGATTATCCCTGGAGGGTATTCTTTACTTAAATGAAGAATGGTAGAAGCCTTAAGCAATGCTAGTTGTGTGTTGATAAGCTGTTGTCGTTGCGTCTTTAAGTGTACTATTGTCTGGAACTCGGAGATATGCTGCCTGTGCATTCCCTTGCCGAATAGTATAGTTTTTGATGGTAGCGATAATCAATTTGTAAATACCTGCTAGATTTAGTTTCAATAGCCCAAAAAAAAAAAAGAAATAATTCGGAACAGTTAGAACTAATAAGAATACCTCGATTCTCTCTCTCTATGCCTTAATAGTCAAATTTAACAATTTAATATTTTAGTAACTATGCACGTCGCATCTGTCGGTACTTACCATGCTTAGAAGCTGATTCCCGCTAATATACTGTCTAACGTTGTATATTATCGGGTGGTGTAATGGTTGCCAATCTCTAAGATTGCAAATTGCAGCGCATATCGTTTGCGACAACATTGTCGCCTGCGCTGCAATGCAATGCACGAGAGAGACAGAGAGCGGAGCTTTAGCGATCGAGCTTTCGCTAAGCTTACGCTAAGCTTACGCTGTGCTCGCTCGTCGGAGACAGTGGGAGAAATACGCTCACTAGCATCCCGCTGTCCGAAGCTTCGCTGAGAGCGAAACGCCGAAACTAAGAACACTGGAATGTGGGCGTATAAAAAGCGGCCACATTGCCAGCTCCATCTTTTTCCGGCCCACATTTTCAAGAAGATACCCTCAGCGTGGAGTTCTATCCAGCTAAAATTTTTGTTAATAATTATATATATATCTATCTTTATATATATATTTAACAAAAAGAAACATACACAAAAGATTATTGCCCTCTACAAAAGATTGAAATTTTCTGAATTTGGCCCACCGTGACCAGCTGAGCTGGTCAGTCATTGACTTTGGTGCGCGCAGCCGCACGCATTTTTATTCGTGGGAAACAACAAGTGTGCAAGCAGGCAAAAAAAAAAAAGGTATTTTGATCAAAATTAATATAAATTAAAACTTAGTTTACAGAAACTAAGTCGGTTTTTTTGTACTTTGCAGCCTTTAATATAACCCTAACCTCTCGGCCAGCAGAAGGCCATATGCACATATGCGCTGTGCAGAGGTTAGGGCTATATATTAAAGTAGCCCCCGAAAAAAAAAAAAAGATTAGCCACCGAAGAAAAAAAAAGAGCCCCGAAAAATAGCACCCGAAATAAAATGTATAGCAGATCGCAGAACGGCGAGGGATTATTGACGACATATTAGTGAAAAAAAAAATATATATATATAAACTAAAAATTACAAATCATTATATGTGCGGTTTAAAAAGAAACAAAAATTAGAGAAAATTATGTATATATATTTGCACGTGTGCGCAATGTGTATGTGAAGAAAAAAAACATGAAAAAAAAGCTTCCAAGACAAATTTGATAAAAGTGAACGTGCAGCATAAAACTGCAAGTACACGAAAAAAAAAAGAACTTTAAATGCTTAGTGGTTAAATAAATTCTTGATTTAATAGACAATAATGAATATTATACATATATAGAATTATATATATATATATAATATATAAAAAAAAAAAAAAGAAAAAAAAAAAAAAAAAAAAAACGAAAAGCATGATACTATTAATAATAATTCATTAAAATAATACACAATAGTACACACATCCTCCATATAGCAGCAGCAGCAGTCACCAAAAGAAAGGCCTTTCAGCGGTGGACATACAACAAAAAGAACTGTGAGTGCTAAATTAACCCTTGTCTTCCCCTCCCTATCATGTCCCCAAAATGTATAACGAAATAAAACTAAATAAATAAGTAAAGAAAAAAATAAAAAAAAAAAAGAAAAAAAAAAAGAAAAAAAAAAAAAAAAAAAAAAAAAAAAAAAAAAAAAAAAAAAAAAAAGAAAAAATTTTGAATAAAGAATGAAATACAAACTATCAAATAAAAACTATGAAATAAAAGCTATGAATTAAAACTAAATTTTTAAATTTATATGTACTAACGAATACTCCCCAAATGTCTAAAATATGATTTAAACATTTGTTAATATTTTATTGTAATATTATATTATTATATTATTATGTGTTTATTACTATATTGTTAACCTTTTTATTCATTTGTAATTTTTTCATATTATGTAGTTTTTTTTCATTTTTTTTATACACTCAAACTACATACCAAACACATGCACATACATATATATAAATTCAGGAACATGAAGCGACAGTAATTAAGAGTAAATGAAAATGTAATAGTCTAGTTAGAGTAATCTAAAGAATAAATGTATCTTTTAGAATTTTTTTGAGTTTCCTTGATGGATTAATATGGTAGGCTAGGAGCATAGCGTTGGCATAGAAGAGAGAGAGAGTCGAGGCAATCTTTATTAGGGGATCTTCATAAACAATTTAAAGCTGAAGATCATGGTTGGGTTTGGGTAAAGACAGCGAGAAGCCAACACCACCTCGGCTTCCGCGTCTTTCTAACTGTCCGTGTTTGTTTCGTTTTTCTTGTTGTCCGAATGGTTGTTTTGTACAGGAATCCTAAAAATTTTAAAGTTTGTGTGTATTGGTGACGGTTTGGCAAGACCCACCCCACCGCCGACAGAGCTAAGGGAACCAGAGGATTCCGCCCGCCACTACCCGATCCACGTCTTGTGTATGTTGATGTAGGTATGTATGTATGTATGTATACATGTATGTGACATATATGTGTATATATGTATATATGTAAACATGCGAATGCACGAAGATCGCTTTCATACTCGAGTACGCTCGTTACATAGATTTTATGGCGCCCAATGGGGGGCCTGAAATTCGAAGAGAGAAGTTAACGCCCGCTGCATTCATACATAAGATCGATACATTACATGCTGTGTATATGTTTCTCCTTCATCCTCTCTTTCCCTCTCTCTCTCTCTCTCTCTCTCTCACTCTGTGCATAGTTAGGTCAAATCCAAGTTTTTAATTTGGAACATATCTATTTTAATGTGACAGTCGGGAGCAGATCGACGGCCAGACACATATGGCCAGCTATTGAACTACTGCAGCCAGTGGCCGGCGTGTGGACGTTGGGCGTTGGGCGTTGGGCGTGGCAAGTTAGCTGCGGCAATCAACGTACAATGTTGCCAATGACAGCAAACAAGTTTTTTATTTTTCCCCCATTCTTTTTTAAATATTAATTTCTATGTACATAAATTTTGTTGTCGTTCACGTTGGCTACATTTTCGACAGGCTTCGCTGCATTTTAATAGTGTGGGTGGTTCGTTGGGTGGCAGCATGGCATTAGAGTGGTTGGCTGGCTGACTGGTTGAGCGGCATCAGCAGCGAAAGTTCCTGTCACATTGCGAGAGGTTAAGCATTCCAAGTCGCGAAAGTTAGCTCAAACTTTGGTCGAATGCTGAAATTCCTAATTGGAAAAGGATTTCAGAGAGTTACCGAGTGTTTTTGATCAGCATATGTATATAGAGATTACTATAGGATAAATTTTCCTATGCTTATAATGATAAAATAACTACTATAATAGAGAATATTTTATAAATATCCCTTTATTTTGCTCTCTAAATTTTAGTATTTATAAATGATATATTTTTCTATTTTATTTTATTTTTTTATTTTATTTTATTTCTATATCAAGCCGAGCTCTTGCATAGCAAAAAGAGAGAGCATTCAGAAACTACCTTTAAAAATTCTCTCTATTAACTCTTGCTTTTTATTTGTTATTTAATTCTTAATTTATTTATGTTCTATGTGTATTTATTTATTTATACTTTTTTCTCCAGTGCTTCGTTCTAGTTGTGTGGACATGTGCATATTTCATGACGAACTGTATAAATTTAATCCGCTGCCGTTGCTGCTGCTGTTGTTGCTGTTGTTGCCGTTGCTGTTGTTGCCGATGTTGCTGCTGTTGTTGCTGTTGCTGGTGTAAATTTCCAGCCATGGGTAACACCTTTTTGCTGTAATGCTGATTTCGAGGGGTGGTTTGAAAGGTTGTCTCTTTTGCTTTGTTTGCATTTGTTTTTGAATACACAAAAAAAAGTTCGAGCTTTTTTTTAGCTTAAATTTAACTGAAAATTGTGGCAGCTATAACAAAAAGGAAAAAACTGTCATGTTTCCACTTTTTGCGGCACGAGGCGCAGCCTGTTTGCTTTTGGTGATTGATTTACGTTGGGTTTGTTTTAGATTGAAATATTTGGTGACTGCTTTGGGCCCTTATTCAATTTGTGTGCGCTTCCATTTTGATATGCACTGATATTTATCAGCTCTTAAGCTGCGAGCCGATTGATAATAATTTAAGCAATTAATACCCTGCATTTCAGCACACCATCCGGCTACTAGCACTTGTGATCCCTGTGGCTAGCTGCTGGCTATTCGTACAAAATTCGCTTAAGACAGTTCTATAAGCTATTGATGCGTTGAGCTTAGGCTGCAAGCCATATTTTACGCTCAAGTGAGAGCCCTGAGGCAGCGTTTGATGCCTGACGGCCAAGAAAACATTTATTAGCTTGACTGAGCAGCGAGCGAGCAGAGGAGAATGAGGACGGGGGCGAGAGCATAAGGATGAGTTGACTTTTGTTTTTGTCCCACTTGATTTGCTTGTCAATGCAGACAAACGTTGTATTTACCAGCACATGTGGCGTATGCGTAGTCAAAATGTTTTGCCTGCCAAATTGAAAACATAAACACTTGCCCAGACAGCTAGACGGACAGCTGGCCGGACTGTCCGCCGGCTTTAGCTGCGTGTTGACAACGTGTCATGTCTAATGACCAAACAGACGTTGAGCAAATAAATAGCAGCACTTTCTGCTACTCGCCCAACGGCCCTGAGTGGCTGTGATTGGGGACTGAGTATGGGGCGTGTTAAGGCTTAGCCGTCTTTTTTTTTTGTCATTTTATGCTGTGCCCACAGAGCGACAGCTTAAAGCTATTGACTGAGACATAAAGTATGCTATGAAGTGCCCGATTTTTTGTAATCTATCCAGAGTATTTCCGAGTCGAAATGGTTCGACTTTAAAGTCACTCGACTGCATCATTGGCGGCGACATTTCGATTGATTTGGCAGTTGCTGCGATATGTGCTAGTTGGCTGATCAATGTGGATCAGTAATTTGATTAGCACTTTAATAAGCCGTAAAAGTTAAGTTGAACTAATCAATAAAAGCGGCCAAGTTAAAGAAACTTTTGGGAATATTTCACTAGAGCAAATAAAGCGGAGCCTTTTGCTCATTTGTTGGATTTATGTGCGGCACTTAAACTGAATTGACAATCAATGGCCAAGGCCAACGACAGAGGGAGTATTATGCGAGGTGGGTGTGGCATGGGGCGTTTGGCTGGACCAAAACAAAAGCAATACAAGCCATGGACAAGCCAAAGCTCATAAACAATGCGGCCAATTTACATGCATTGGGCCGACACACGCATTGTCTGTTGATGGGTGTGTGTGTGAGCATAAGTGTGTGCGAGTGTGTATAAGTGCCATGGCCTCGTTGCTGTTGTTGTGTTGTAAATAAAAAATTGTCCCTTTTGTTGCATATAAAAACAATGGCCCAAAGAACTTGAAATCAATTTCAAACGTTTTAGCCAAAGCCAATTGATTTATGTATTCCATGTGTGTGTATGTGAGAGAGAGAGAGTGTTAGGATGTGTGTGAGCTGCTGAGCTTGTGTGTGTGAATATGTGTGGGCATTGTGTGTAATGCCTGAACTAAGCGCAATGGAAGCTCATTCAACTTGGCAGCTCGCCGAGTTGTGGGCCAAGGTTTTGAGCCGCAAACAATTAACACTGCTCAACAAAAGTCAACGGCTGGCATAGCAAGTAGCATTGATGGCTTTTACTTACACTTGACAAACTTTTTATTGCTTCCAAGCAATTGCAAAAATTTAATCTCAAATAACAAAACAAAACAAAATAAAAGCAGCCAGCAATTGGCATGGACACATTGCAGCTACTTGAAGACACTGAACGAAATGACAAAATTTTCCACTCGTAATTGAATAAAAACAACGCGCAATGCGAAAAGTAAACAAGGCGCAAAGTTAGCCAGGACGGGCCTGGCTGCCATATGGGTCAACACTGCTCGCTCCTTCAGTCCTAGCTTTTCCCTCTTTCTCGCTCTCGCTTCTCTCCAGGCTTTCTCGGGTCACCCTTGTGGTTTGCTGCGTTTGATTTGACACATCTCGCAATGCAATGGAGCATGAAATAAATGAAGAGCGCGTCGCAAGTCACATCCTTCAGCTGAATCAAATAGCCAAAGCAAAGCCAAGCCAAGCCATGGCAAGTCGAGCCAAGCAGCCGCACTGAATGTTTTTTCCCATTGGCCCTGGCCCTGGCCCAGGCCCAGTCAAACAGCTAACCACCCACATTTGGCATGGCATGCTGGGTAGCATCGACATTTTTACGCCTTTTATTCAGTTGACTGCATAAACATTCTCGCTACGCATTTTAAATGTCGCTGCTGCTTAGCTTTTGTTTTGCCAGCCATTGGCTATAAAATTGAATTGATAATGGGCTTGAGAAAAATAAGTTCTCGGGCATCGCATACAATCGTCGTCTGTATGAAAATTGCCCTTTAATAGCTGCAGCCCTAAAAAACGCCGAGCACAAAAAATACTAAAATTATCGGCAGTTAGTTCACGGTTCCGATATTCAATCACTTTATGAAGCTGTTGGATTTAAAAAAGGTTCAGTTAAATTGGAATGCAATAAATATTAATATATATCTTATTTGATGAAAATTAATAAGAAACTATTGGCTGAAAGTAGTTACATTTTGCGATGCCTTAAAGTGGTTAATATACTACATTGTCGCTTGTCATCATTGGCTCCAATTCGTTGATATACACTATGTTTGCCACATGTGAGAGGGCAAATGATTCACTTGAGCTGCGCTGGGCATGCAAAAAGTGGTTGCTTAAAGCTGATTTTGCAGCAACGCTGTCTGGGTTTTTGGCTTGGGCTCAACTTGTTGCCCTTGTTAGCAGTTTATGACCCTCGAGCGTTGCTCATTATTGCAAATTTGAAGCAACATGGAGGGGATCATGGCCAGAACTTTGGCATCAAGTTTGATTTGTTTACACATGCGCCTTGTTTTCGTTGCTGGGGAAATGTTTTCCTGCCAGCTAACAAGTTGTAAATTAACCTAAAAATGTGTGTTTTGGCAAATGTGCAAAAGAGTGAGGCTTGGAGCGAAGCAGTGGCGAAAGGAGCTAAGACCACAGCTTGGCCACGCACACTCGCAGTCGCACTAACACAGATGCGCTTACACATGTTCGTATGCATGTAAATGAGAGGAAAAAGCCGCAGAGCCAAACGCTCTAACAAGCGACAGTAATCAGTGTTACAACAACAACAGCAACAACAACAACAACAATGCCAACAGCTACAGCACAAATTTTAAGGACTGTTACGGCTTAGCTGCACTTGCAGTAGCCAGGAAATTACATGCACAGGAGCTGAAACAATGACAGACTCCTCTGTCCAGCTCATCATCAGTATTTGCCCCCACACCGCTCTCCTCGCAGATGGAGGCGTCCCCAGAAGAGAGTCGACCCAATTTCTGGGCAAACAATGGACAACAATGCAAAAGGAAAGACAAAAAACTACATAGCTTCAGGCGGAAAAAAGAATAAAATCCACTTGAAATGCAATGTCGCGAGCGTCTGGACGGGCAGCATGCCAAATGTTGTAACTGTGAGAAATGTGTTTACCAGTGGAAGCACTGGCCAATGTCGTTGGATGTTGTGTCCGCCTCTGTTGCGGGTCGCTCACTTGGCAATGGCGACGAAATAAGTGAAAGTTTATTGCCTTCCTCCATTCACTCCATTCGCTGTTGTAAACCGTTCGAGGAAAATCAATAGAATGCAATTGGAAAGCAAATGACCCATATAACCAGGCTCAAGTGCTACCAACCACTACATTGGGCAAGAAGAGCCTGGCAGTTGCTTCAACGCGCGCCTGTGGCTGAACGTAATTGTGCCAAATTATAAATTATTTCGCATTTGCAATGGAGCAAAGGCGATGCGCTAAGGGTCAGACCAGGGGGCGTTAACTTGGCCTGCGTGCAATTAATTTTGTGCAGCGCCAATTGAATACTGAGACCATGACCGAGCCCGAACCCCAGCCACAGCGAGCACTCCAAGCTACGGCTCGGCGGGCTAAAGGCTAAGCGCATAATTTAAATTTCTAATTAACAGTCAAATAAATTGTGCTCGGCAGCTGCCAGCGAAGCCGCGGCAATTGAGGCGCTTCAACTGATTTTATGGCCAAAATGCTCATTAAATTAACGCCAATTTGCTGCCATAGACAAGACAAGGCGCCAAGGTGCAGCAGCAGCAGCGGCAGCAGCAGCAATCGTTAAAAGCCAATCGAATTCCCCTGATTATTTTTACGGCTACTTGAAGCCTCGTTTAACTCCTGCATCTTACTTCGCTTATGATATGACTATATTTATTTAAAGAAAAAATTAAATAACTTTGGCTTCAATAAAATGATCGATTATTACTCAAGTTATCGGATCCTCAAAAGTTCCGGTTCATCTGAGATATTTTCAATTAGTCAAGTTCAAAGTGGTGGTGGCTGGTCACACTGCAAGTTCAGAAATTTGAAAAACAAAAATGTAATGAAACTGCACATGGAGATACATTTGGGGTTGTTAAGATTTACACAATATAATTGTTGAAGTCGACGTTGCCTTAGATTGGGCAAACATTTGCAGCCACATATTTCTATTAAAGTATCCAGTTAATTAGCCGGCCAGTTTGTGGTCCTTTGCCATGACAAACAAATCAAAATCCTCTGCTGGCGGCATATTGTTGCAAGTCAAAGGAATTGCAACTTAATTAGTGAAATGCAGGCACAATATGCATGTTGCAAGAGTTTAGGCCACGGGGCGTGCATTCGATTTAACTGGTTCAGTGTTGGTAAATACAACTGTAAGTGTTGCATATCAAATGCAAATGCAAGCGCAACTGCCTCATTTGTGTGTGCGCACTGCGCAGTAAATTTTGGGAATTGAAAACAAAATGAATCAAAAATGCAAAGAGCAGCATCAAAGCATGGCAAGTGTAAACCTGCAAGTCGTATGGCGTCGAAATGGAATTGAATTCCTTATCTGTTGGCGCATCCATTTCTTTTCTCTGTTTTTTTTTTTTTTTTTTTTTTTCTATTTTTGCTGCCCGCGACATGTGGCATAGCGATGTGCCAGCTGGGCGCTATGCGCAGCTTCTGCAAAAACATTCAATTAGTTTGATTTACACATCTGAAGCAATGTACTGGGTGGCCTTCCCTTCCCTTCGTGGCATCTCTGTCTGGCTTGCGAATTGGAATTTGATCTCTGTCGCACGCTTTTTGCCTTTGTGCGACTGTTGGCATTTCCGTTTCCGCTGTTTAACAAGCAACTTTTGGCATCAACAGCAATAACAACAACAGGCAGCTGGAGCAGCCGCTGCCAAAAACTTGTTCGGCTTTGCGTGCCAAAAAATGCGGCGCTTGGGGCCGCTTAAGGCAGTCAGCATGCGGAATAGGCAATGATGCCTCCACAGTTGCCACGGCTGCTGCTGCTGCTGCTAGTGCTGGAGCTGCTGTTGTTGATGCTGCGCCTGCCGGAAACAGTTTGCTGCGCGCTGTCTCAATATTAGTTTGGACGGCAGCAAAACGCTTCCGGCAGCCAAATGGCAACGTTGCCTGTTGTTGATTTCGTTTGCCCGTTACACTGATGCTGCTGCCTCGTCCGATGATTTTTCAATTTGCATTTGACACAGAGGCAGAATGTCAAAGACTAAATTGAAATGGCAAAGGCTGCTCAGGCAACCACCCCCCAACTATCACCTATTCCCCACCTAGCACTGGCCCACTATCATGGGATGAAAACTTATAATCGTATGCAGTGCACACACACAGTCCGATGGCTAGATCCAAGGCTGGCATGGGCAGCATCTTTGGATTTCGAGACTTTCAATTAGGTAATTGACAGGCGTGTGTTTTGAGCGAACAGCCGGGGCTGGGCCTTGGGGTTGGGGCCTTGGGGATCTTAAAGCCATGCAGTCATTGCAACGTGGCTTAAATGTAAACTACATGGTTTGTCATATGTAAGTGGCCCATTTAATATGGTCAAAGTTATTTCCAAAATTAAATGCAAGCCAAAGTGCACAGCAAGGCAGGGGCAAGGAGCAAGAGGGTGCGGCACCGGCAGCTGAAGAAATTGGAATGCGTCGAGTTCGCATGTCAACTTCATTTGTTGAATGACATAAGTTATCAACGAAATTGCAGGGAAACTGACCTCGAGCAAATTGCTCTGGCGCCCCTTTATCTTTCGTATGGTAAACCATACATACGCACGCAAGCACACACCCACACACACTCATAAACACAGAGAGACAGCAAGAGTTACATACATAAGTAATGCGAAGGACGAAACGATTCATTCCATTCCATTTCACTTACACCAAGGCAACCAATAAGCTCCATGTCAGTACGTCTGTTCGTTGAGTGTATGTGTGTGATTCAGTGCGTGTGTGTGTGTATGTGTGTGCGTGTGCTTGGTTTCATTTCAATCTTTTGCCACTTAACAAATGCACACCCATTTTTCCCCGGAGAGAGAAAGCGTAGCAGGCAAGTGCATAAGTTTAATTTTATTATACGAAAACAATGCAACAATTGTAGCAGTCAACTCACACACACGCGCACACGCATGCATATATGTATATACTATATGCCAACTGTTGTTAGAAGTAGTATAACAATGGCTGTGCAACAATATGGCAATTTGTAAAACGGATTTGGCTCTGCATTTAGAAGCCAATAAAAGAAAGTTAGCTGCAAAAACTTGAGTGAGAACAGCAATGGGGAGATGTGGGCAAACACGTCTTACATATATGTATGTAGATGCGTTTGTGATAACAGTTGTGATTTGAAGCTGTTTGCGATGAAGACAAATGAGAAATTTTCAAATATATATCCTGTTGCATATTCGCACAGATATTACAAATACAAAGACAGTTTGCTTCTGATCAAATGGTCTAATTCGTTATGCTTTTGCACAAGTTTGGTTTGCGTAATATAATAATTTAGTTTGGCTGTCATTAAATTGAAAGAAAAGAGATTTTTTGTGTTGTTGTCGTTGCTTATTGTGCATTATACGAGTTATTTTTCATGTCACTTTAATTGGACAGTGCACGACGAGGTCTGCTTCGCTGACGTTGTCTCTGGTGTGGACCAAAGCGCTGCCGCTCCCGCTGCTGCTGCTGCTTATGGCAGTGGCAATCCCAGTGGCAGCAGCAGCAGCAGTCGCCTTCGTTTCTCATTCGTAATTTGCCATAAAATAAGCATAAATTGGATCAATTTACCAAAAGCTCAGTTACAAATGCGCAGCAAAAGGCAGTCGGGAATGCAATATACAGTTACAGTATTCCAAAGCCATCTACATCTACATAGAATCAGGAGCAGCAGCAGGAGCAGCAGCAGGAGCAGGATGCGGGCGCATGGCCAGCGGTAAGCGCTGGGTTTCACGCCCATCAACGACTGCTGCAGTGCATTGTAATGACCACTCCAGTACCACCAAGGCGCAGCTGAGGCTTTGGAACCAACTGTGCTGACAGTGCTGTGGTCGCTTGCTCTGCCGCTCCCTCTCCCACTGCCCCTACTTCCAGCTGTCTCTTTCAGTGCCCAGCGCTCAGTGCTCCACGGAGTGTCACGTGCATTGAATCCGAAGCCCTCGGTTGCATTTCAGTTGATGCTCATGATGCCCATGATAGCATTGTCATTTCCATTCGTTGGTCGTTCTGGTCGTTGTCGTGGTTGTCTTCGCTCTGCTTAATGTCAACTCTTGGCAGTTCGTCTTAGCTGCCACATAAAAAATTCAATTTATGATGAAGTTGCTTTGCAGCTCTCTCACTTTTCTTCTCTTTCCTTTTGCTTTTTTGTTTCGGCTTTTAGTGCCAACCACGCAGATTTCTTACGGTCGCAAAATTACTTTTGCACACTTGGTTTAATTTACAAGCAGTTTAACTAAGTTCTGGTGCTTTATGCTTGATGCGACACGTTGGCTTCAAATCTTTGTAGGGATCAGATTGGAAAGTATTATATTGGTCTGAAACAATTTTTTTTTCTTTTTCCCCTGAATTGATTCTATAAGTAAATTTAATTCGGTTTGGGATTAAATTTTTTTGAGCATGAACGATCTTTTCATTTTATCGTATTTCCAAAAATTAAATAATTTTTGGCTTTCAATACGAAAATGTAGCTATTTAACTATTAATTATCAACATTAATTTATATTTAATTTATATGGATATATTCAAGTTGCCTTATTAATCTAATAAATTATTTTAATTTTTATTTATTAATTTTAACAAATAATTAAAATCACGAAATACAAGTTTGAAATGATTGTAACTGTAGTACATTTCAATAACCGAAATATCGATACACAAAACACCAAAGTTTTCTAAAAATACTTAATTATGTAAAAATTTAAATGATTTTGGTGCTGAGTCTCATTTATGAACTAGTTCATTTAATGCATAGAAACGAGCTTTCAATGTAATCTACGTTAGCTTCGAGCGCCATTTGTCAAATTGCTGGCCCACGCGCTCTGGTCGAACGTGGTCAGTGCATACGAATACTCGCGTTTGCTGGCTAAGAGGCGGAGACGTCAGTTAGTTTATCATTTCTGCTGCATGCTCATAATCAGTGCTGACAGCTTCGAAATAAGTTGGATTGTGGATAAGGGTTGGCTAAAATAGGCAAAACATATTTCTCTAAGTATTTCCTACAAGTATTTCCTCCAGGAATTTCCTTTAAATATTTCCATTAAATAATTCCTCCTCTTCTGAACGATCACAAATTTCACCTCACTTTACTGTACTGCACGACTCACCCCCACCAGGCCTGGGTGACTGAGGAAGTGCTGCAGCGGCTGCTCCTTAATCCGGCTGCTCTCAAATCCTAAGTCGCGCTCAAATATTGAGCCTGGCGCCAGGTCGGGGTCGTTGCAGTCGAGTTTTATGTTACCAATGTTTGATAATGCTAAATATTGATATTCTAAATAGCTTATGTACATTATTATTATTAGATAGCATATACATCAGTCTCTTCTGTTTAATAGTATGCTTAAGGACTATCTTCTGCCTCAATTTCTGTCTATTCCATCCCAAACTCATTTCCAAAAATGGCTAAACCCTTTGTAAATAGGCTAGATTTAGCCTGAAATAGGCTAAACTGGCAACACTGCTCATAATGCGGTCGGACATTTGGCTTTTAATAATTTTATATTTTGCTGCTATCAGCCACAAGCCACACACACACATAAGTAGATTTCTTGATGTTCTGAATGAAGCTGAAGCTGATATAGGAAATGCGAGCGACACACATTTGGCTTGTGTGTCCCAGACTCGAGTTTTACGATGTTGTTTTCTTCATATTTTGGTTTATTTATGCAGTCATGTATGCCGGCTGTGCAAGTGTTGGCCATTGCAATGCATTAACCATATAATTTCCGTTGCCAAAATCAACATGTGGCGTTGGCCCAGTCGCCAGACTCCCTCCATAAGCCGACAACCGTCAGCCGACAGCCGGAAGTCGGTGGTCGAGTGGCGTCCAACGTTCGCTGGGTGCCCATTATTGAATGCTAGGCGTGTACGTGGACTCCCAGTTGGAGCAGCAGTTGTGATAAATGAATTTGTTTAGCAGCGTCGCGTCGGCTTTGAGGGCCATTCATGGCAGCGGCATCCAGCTCTTTCTCTCCACCCAGGGGTGAGAGCATCAAAAATTTCGTATTCATATTTTAATTAAATTAACATTTTGGTGAATTACTTAGATGAATGTGCCACCAAATACGCTTTCAATAGCGAGCTGTGGAGCAATGTGATGCAAGGACTCGGCTCTCTATACGCAATATCATATTAAAACGCATTTAATACAAACACATACATATATAAATATGTACGTATATATAGGTACATATATACATACATATATTATGACGTACCTTTTGAAGATGCAACAGACCATGAAACCTACATGGAAATGTATTTAGCTGGCCCAAACAAATCCAAAATTATGAAATTGCATTCGTGCGCGTATGTGTGTATATGGATATCATCATAATAAATATATGTATGTATATGTATATATGCATGTGCGTGTATATGCTCATATTTGTCGAGCATGGTCTGGCTTAAGGCAATGCATTTGATTAATTACTTATGTGGAATGTTATGTGAGCTTACATAAATTTAATTTGTTTTTAGCCAAGTTTTGGCTATTTTAAATATACCGAAGTGTAATTCAGGCTTATAACAATATTTAAGCATAAAACTTTAAACCTGATTCATGGTATTATTCATATAAGCTCAAGCACAAGTCATGAATATTGTATTGCTAGGCTTTATTTATTTATTTATTTATTTTAGGCTTTAAGTTACCCTGTACTCGTAATAGTTATGTGATATTTAGATAGATGACAAAACATGGGAAATAATAATATTTATATATATATATATATATATATATATATATATATATATATATATATATATATATATATATATATATATATATATATATATATATATAACTATACTTATCTTTATCTGTATCATCATTTCAGCTTTTGCCTGCCAGCTTAGCAATGGGAATATCAATCTGTAATGATAGAAATAAAATCAATAATAACAAAAAATCATTATCCCAAACTCATTCATCCTCCCAATTGATAACTTTTTACAAGATTTAAATATAGTATCGTGCTATGTGGGTGCTCTCATTTCAGTTCACACACTATAATTGTATGCGTCACTCAGAGCGGAATCACTGGAGAGTTGTCGAAAGTCGAGAAATTTGCCAAGACAATGTAAAATTTATATCGTGCCTTGCCGCAGGCAGTCGACATTGAAAACAGCCAAAAAACATTAACTTGGCTGAGTTTGGGCTGGGCTGGGCTGGATTGGGTGAGAAAGGCAATGTTTCCACCTGACCATGGGTCGAGGCGACTTGGGGTGTGGGAGTCTTGGCAGTTGTAGCAATTTGAAGTGTACAGGGTCACTGGGGACTCCGACAGACCATAAAGGACTAAAGGACTAAAGGACCAGGGCAACAAAAACTTAAAGACAATGCTAGCCGAACACTACAAAAACCTAATCTGCTCAACAACTTACTTTCGTTAGTGACAGTGGGCGTGTATGTGTGTGTGTGTGTGCGTGTGTGTGTGCTCTCAGTATTGTCCTGGGCATTGCTGACTGGCTTCGATTGGAAGACGACAGGCGACAAGTTTGCCAATAAAACCAATGCAGCCGACACACTTAAGTATGAACAAATAACAAACTAAATAAAATGCCAAAGATATCAGCTGGGGGCAGTTCAGTGGGCGGAGTCGTACAACAGCAACAAGAAGAACAACGAGAACAACAACCGCAACAACAATAACGATTAGAGTGGGGACGGGAACTGGGCTATATGAAAATCAACTTTTGCTTGGCATGCAAAAATTGTTACTTAATTTTTTGTTTGTATTTTTTTTTTTTGTTTTTTTTGTTTTTGTTTTTGCATGCAGCATCAAAGTTTTTGCTACTTGAAAATGTGAAGCAGATAAAAATAATGGAAAAGTTTTGCTCGCTTTTTGTTCACAGCCAATACGAATATAACGAGTGCGAGTGCGAGTGGGAGCTGAAGCTGGAGCTGGAGATGAGACTGTAGCTGTAGCATTGGGCTTAGATCCTTCCTTGGCTCTGCTAACTGCAGCAGCTGCAGCGACTTAAGGTGACTTCCACCTGCTTAAAGTTTGGCTTTAGCTTATTTAAGCTCCAGCTTGCTGTATAAGGGACGCTTCGAGCGTGTGGTTAGGACGCTGCCACTGACGACTTGGCAACAAGGCCATTTTATTTATTATTCCCATGAGCTTGACAATTGTGAACGTTGCTTGCGGTTGCGGGGCTGTGGGGCAGCGACACTGCCGAGATTATTTTCCATTTTAGCTTAAGGTTTTTTTTGTTTTGGTAATTGTAAAGGTAATTCATATACAGTGCACCTGAAATGTGTACATATATATAGAGTAAAATACAGTGCAACTCTTGATTATATCAGTTACATATCCTATACGGATTGATAGGATGAGGAGATGAACAGAAAGCATCTTACTCTGTAGCTATGCGTTCGAAACGCTAGCATAGTCTTCATTGGGCAAATTCGATATGTGTGCAACGTGAATGCAATGTGCAACGCTGATCAAAGCTGTTCGCGTGGCAGCGAAAAGCGGTGTTTGTAAGCCTGCCACAGCCGGAACAACAAACAGTGCTGAGTGACTGTAAATTCTGACAAATTCCAGCTACGTTAATCCCTTGACGTCCGAACATAAAAAGCAGCCACTGTGAATGCCATTCAATCCGGCTGTAGAGAGACCCAAGCTTGTTTCGTTTCGCTTCTTCTCTTTTCTTTTTTTTTGTTTTTTTTTTTTTTGTTTTGTTTGCAACAATGCAAACGCAATATTCCCGCGTTTACTGTAGATTGTTTGTTGTGTGTGAGTGTGTGTGTGTGCATCTAATAAGCCTTTAACAATGCGCACACGAGGTGTTAATGCCAGCACTTTGGCTTCAGTTACGTTCGATGCACCGTGGCACTCAAAGTTCGTTGCCTACTTTTGGGAGTTGCACTAACTCAGCAGCTGCCCCGCCCAGCCCTCCACTGCCCCGGCCAGCCCTGTTGCCCCTTGGGTGGCAGTCGTGATTTATTTACCGTTGAAATTATCTTGTTTTGCGGTTTGATGCATCGCATTGCCAAAGTAACTTTATTTTGCACTCGAAACCTTTTTGCGCTCTATATAAAAATTTACGTTTCGGCTGCTTGTTTTTGCTTCCTTTTTTTAGCTTTAGTTTTATTTTTAGTTTTTGGCTTTGCTAACTTTTTAACTAACGTCGACTTGAGTGAAAATTGACTCAACGTTGTGCGCGCCGTTGGTTTGTTGGCTGCTCCAGCCGTGGTTGGGGCCTAGGCGTTTCTTTTTTCTTCTCTTGTTTTTTTTTTGTTAGACAATCAATATTTGCGCCTCTGTGTGCGTGGGTGAGTTGCACCGCCACGGCGGTGTGGGGGTGGCAACAACTTAGCCAACTGTTTATCTATCTAGCTACAGTTTTGAAGTTCTTTGCGTGCGGCAAGAGGCAAATCGGAGGCGGGGCAGGCGGGGCAGCTGAGCTAAGCAGCACACTTTAGCTTAATTGGCAACCGCGCGAATTGTGTACATTTTTAAGTAAGAGTTAACATTGAAGAGCAGCTCAGCCGGGCCGGGGCAGTTGCAACTTTTTGGGGTTTAAGTTCAGTGCAATTTCGACAGTTGAACTTTAAATTTTCTGCCGGCTATCCACGGTCACGAGAATCCATCTGAGTGCTGGGCAAATTGATGCCCCATCAAAGCTTTTTCGCATCTATTTGTGTTTTAGTGTGGAGCTGACTTAGAGCAGGCAAGTCTACATATCTGGCCACATACATAGAAATGCAATATCAAAGCCAACCACATATCACAGTCTTGTCACTTCACACCCACACACACACACACACACACACACATACACACGTAGGTTAAGCTGAGCCAAATGGTTGTGGATCATCGACTGTCAAGCCTAATTTTTGTTTTGAATACTAAAAGTCGTTTCAGTGTGTATGTGTGTGTGTTTGTACATGTGTGTGGCATTTGTGTGTTTTGCTTAAATGGCTTACACAATTATAGCATTATTATCATGGCCAAGCATTGTTTTGTCTGCCAACATGCAGCCACATTGCGACCAAAGACCGTAAAAATGTAAGCCTGGACGTCCATTAACAAAATATGGTCAACACGAAGTGTTTAATGATCAAAATTGATCTGATATTGATTAAATTTGCAAATTTGATGACATTATAATTGATATAGAACATTATCTGCTTAATATTTATTTTCTGATTAATAAAGTAGGCATCAACTTATCATGTTGGAATTATTTTTATATTTATATATTTTATTTTGCTTAGCTGCACATTCAAACTTGGTTAAATTAAAATTTTCAAATTTAATAATTTTGGAACTCTTAAACAAATCAGTGTTACTCTATACATACTTTATATACTCGTATGCTTAACTTCATTCAAAGCTAAGCAAAACTTTTTCTCCCTCCCTCTCACACTCTCTAGGTAAACAATAATCAGGAATTAAGCTTATCTAAAGCTATTAGAACGAAAAAGTCTTGAACTTATTTTTATTACCAGGTTTTTATTTTTTTAATTTTTTGTTTAATAAAGCTAAGCTCTTTAGTTTATATTTTGGTTTTCTAAGCTGTTTGTGGGTGTTTTTAGAACTAATTTTTTAGTAATGAATTCAAAATGCTTCGTTAAATTTTTGTTCATGTTTATTACTGCATTTGACCATTGTCGGCAGCTGAGCTTAAGCTAAATGCTTTTGTTTGTAATTTATTTGAAAATTGATTATAAATTATGTACCGAAAAAAAGCAAACATGAACAACAACAACACCAACAGCAGCAACAACAAAGGCAGTTGCAGCGACTGAAAATTTTAATTAAAATAAACAGACATGGTTCAGTGACATAAACATATACTATATATACATGTACATATATAGTGTCCCCCTCCAATTCCCTGCCTCTATCTGTGTCTCGCTGTCTCTCCCTCTCTGTGCATAGCTGATTATATTTGGCAAGCAGCTTCCAACTTTTTGGCCATAATTGTAAGCCGAGGCTTTTGTAGTTTGTTTTGCAGTTTTATTTTGTTTTGTTTTATTTAATTTTGTTGATTTTGCTGGGAACAGTGTAGCTGTCATTATAAATTGCATTTATGCCAAACGTATAAGTCCGTTCCAACGTTGGCTTTACTGTACTTTTAATGATGTGTCAATGGTACAACAATATTCTCATTTCATTGTTTATTTATTTTTGGATTCTTTGTTGCAAAGGAATTGCGAATCGTTGATTAAATTTAATTATTGATTACGCCTTAGTACATTCTATATCAAATTTATTATATTCGGATTTATCACTAAACATATCTATTATCTATATTATATTTTACTCTGTATTATGAGGGATTATAGTTGTAGTCAAATAAATAAAAAACTGTTTAGGTTTAGTTAACTTTGAAAATTCTCATTGAAATTAAAAATTAAAAATTACAGCTGATTGCTTTCAGAATGTTTTAAAATTTTAGGGACAGAAAAGGTGTCTCTATTTTGAAAATATATCCGTTGTTCTTTAGGCCATACATATATATATATATACATATATATATATATATATACTATAACCAGTTTGAGGATCCGGTCTTAGCTAATTATATGCAAAAAGAAACAGGCCCGACTTTCAGTCCATTACGCTTTCCATGATGAGGTATTTTTCCTGCAGCCGCCACGCCCCCATGACGAAACAATGACTAAGAAGAATGTTGACCAGAAAATGACGCGCAAATGTTGACAGCATTAAATTAAAGCGACATAAAACGGCGCAAGCCACACGCAAAATATATGCATATAAATCAGAAGTCGGCGGCCAGCTTGACTGGGCGGGTGGGAGAGGGGGTGTGGGAGGGCATAGAAAAAAAATGGAGCCTCCAAACCTTTGGACATGCAAACTGGCGCTGATTGACGTGAGCCTGACCAGGCAACTACTGCTAATTTGGATGGGGCAGCGGCGACAGCTCCCAAATAACCAAAACAAGCCAAACCAAACCAAACAACACAAAAACAACAGCAACAACAAGAGCAGAAGCGACAGCAAAGAGAAGAAGAAGAATAGCAACAGCAACAACAACGAGAAGAAAAAAAACGGAGAACAAAATGTGCAGAAATTTCATCAAAGCGACGTTTTACGGGTAACATTTGCATATTTTGATTGGACACGCCCACTTCGGCATTGGGTCTAGTGGGCGAGCAAACAATAAGGCAGTCAATGCCGTTGCCATTGCCGGTTCCGATGCCAATGCCGATGCCAATGCCCAAGCAGAAGCCGATGCCGATGCCAATGCCAAAGCCAACACCAACGATTTTTGGCCGGTTTTGGCATGCGGCTAACAAACTGCGACGTGCGCTAGGTTCAACAGCAACAACAACAACAACAATGGCTACAATCGGGCCGATAAGCGAGCTAAAGCCCCGAGCTGGTCACTCCCATTGTTTGCCGCCCACTCGCCGGTTGGCTGGCTGGTTTGGCTGGACTTGCGACTGGCCTATCATCCGGCTGACGTGACGTGGCAACGATTTTTACACTTTGCACATTTTTGTGCTCCTGACGCGTCAATTGTTGTTGTTGCCATATACCCTGGAGTTCGAGCTAATATAGGTTAGATAAGTGAGGACAGGCAAAAGTCACATGAAAGAGCAGTTTCTGCTTTGACTTCAGTTAAAAATACCAAAAATTAAAAACTAATGTGAACAAAAATACCGAAATGACAAATAAACCAGTTTTTTCCCAGGGCTGCAAAACAACAAAAACTTTGCATATCTGAATTGCGCAAAGTTTGGATGTGATTTTGATTTATGTATGTCTGTCGTACAGGGTATTTTCGTAGCTAATAATTGAATACAACACTCTGCGCTGTTGTTGGGCACTGTTAGAACGCGCTTTTTAGTTGAGCCTCAGTTTTTGTGGCACATTTTGGTCGCGTTTACGTTGCGGGCAATAAATCTTCATTTTCGCTATTAAAATGTTGTAATATTTTTTCAGCTTCTTTTTATTTATTTTTTCTTCCTTTTTTCTTAATGCCTTGACGATTGTCCTTGTCGCGGTGCGTTTGGCCGTTTATATGGCCGTACATTTTGAATTTTTAGCGGTCATAAATAAAATAAAAAAGTAAAAAAAAAAAAAAAAAAATAGGAGAGTAAAAAATTTGATACGTTAGCAACTAGCACGTTTTCTTTTTTTGAGGGCGCAGTCTAGATTTGGAGGTTTTAAAGGGATTTAGGCCTCTGCGTAAAAGGTAATTGATCTTTAATCTGGAGCTTTGAGTTCTTGCACTTAAAGTTTATGGCATTTTCACTAGCCAAAGGGCCCATTAAATCTTTTGCTGATGTCAGCGCACACGGCCACCCGTTACGTAAACGCAACGTGTCAGTTGAGGAAGTTGAGCTGAAAGTTTTCAACAGCTGCCATTTGGCAATTTGTTAGCTGTGATAATGCCAAGCTGGCAGTTTATTAAATTAAAATATGTCACACAATTGAATAGCAGCTACATGACGACTCGCAAATTGTATTGCCAACTGCAAACTGCCATCTACCAACTGGCGAATGCCAACAGCCAACAGCCAACACCCAACACTCTGGTCCCGGTCAGGTGTGTGCCAGGCACCGAATAACTACGCCGGATAACCATGTTAGGTGACAACATTTTTGACGCCTCGCATGATTTTGTGTGCGTGACAAAATATTCCCTTTTGCATGCAACTCATTCAACTCAACGTTGCTAGTTGCTATAGCCATCCGCATAGCCATACGATATTCTGTTACTGCATGCTCTCTTATTATTAAGTCAAATTGTTGTGCCATGCATTTTGGCTGATAAGTATAGATAATCATATTGCTGGCTGCCAAACATGTTCGGTACGTTTCAATAGGACTTTAAAGCAGCAGCCAAACAAATTTAGCAAAAGGCTAGAATCACTTTAGTCGAGGCTATAAATCAAACTGTCTAAAATCGCACACACACATATAGCTATATAAAGGCATTTGCGATGAAATTAATACGCTACGCCACACACACACACAATGGCACGCACAAATTTATATTTATCCTTTTTATATACATATATGCTATAGATGGTATATGCATATTGCCGCTGTGATTAATGCTCAGCCCGCGTACCTGGCGTATGCGTAACATTTCGCTTGCTGTCTTTATTAATGGACGCTGATTTTCACATAAAGCTTTGCGTCTACTAGACGAATATGTGTGTATATGTATGTAGGAGTCATGTTTGCTTGCTAAGTGAGCTTGGGCTGTATGCTTGAAGCGCCAGGCCAGGCCATGCCAGGCCGTACACAGCTCGAGCATTGTTCCTGGGTCATTAAGGTGTAAATTATACTTCTAATTAGCCATTAAGTAGCATCAGCCGCCAGGCAGTAGTCAACGTTTAAGAGCAGATGCCGAGCAAGCAAAGCTGCCTGAGTGATATGTGGGCGAGTGTATGTATATGTGTGCATATGTGTGTGTGTGTGTGTGTGTGTGTGTGTGTGTGTGTGTGGCTTGGCATAGAACTATGAAATTGCAATAAAACTTAATGAGCTAGCGTAATGTGAAAATAAAAAGTAAATTAAAGCAGCCTTAACTTTGTGCATTATGTTTCACATCGATAAAGAGTATCTGCTCATTATTTAGCCTGATTTGGGTTTCTGTTGCTATCAAATTTCAAAGCGGCCAAAGAAAAACTAACTTCCTCTCGTTGTTAAAGCTGCAACGCGGACAAAAGCAACAAAGCCCCCAACCCAAAAAAATAAAAAATAATGTAAAGAAAAGACAATGCACTCGAGTCAATACCGAATGTGCGAATCCTTTACCTATAATGCTTATATAGAACAAGATGAAAAACAACCATAGGAACAACAGCAACAAAGCATGTGGGAGTGAAAAAAATATAGCCAGAATGGGAAAAATAGTCTGCAGAAAAACAATAGGAAAAATGAGAAAAGAAAATAGAAAAAGAACAAACTGAATTCTTGAGAAATAAATAAAGTGAAGAGATGCGAGCGAGCTGCAGCGCCAGACAGACTGTTGAAGCAGAAAATCGAAAATTTATACAAATAATATATTGAGAAAGAGAGAGGGAGAGAGACAGATAGAGAGAGAGAGAGAGAGAGAGAGGGAGTAGCTGACACAGAGAGTGAAAGAGAGAAAGCTAAGAGAATGCCGGCGACAACGTGGCAAACGCGTTCAGGAAATGTGCAGCGGCTACAAAAGGAGCAGCGCTGTTTCTATTGCCAACGTGTGTGAGTTGTGCATGTGCATGTGTGTGTGTGTATGTGTATTATTGGTCTTCTGGTATGGGTGTTTGCCATTGCTAAATTTGCATTTATTTTCTGAGGGCATGTTCAAATGTGCAACGAACTGTGTTTGAGTAGAAGACAACGCTCGCTCGCCGGGGCAGTAGCTCTTGCAGAAGTATGTGGCGCTGCTTGCGGGTCCTGGTGGGCGCACATTCGAGTGGTGCAATCAAAGAAGATGCCGCTGCCTGTAGCAGTTAACGCTCATTGCAATACGCTCTCTCTCTCTCTCTCTCTCTCTCTCTCTCTCTCTCTCTTTGTCTTTGAATGCATGTCCAAACAGCTTAAGACAAATGCACAAGCATGCCGACAAGCACACACACACACACACACACACACACGCTCACTTAGCACACATTGGAACTGACCCTGGAGCAAAACCTGTAACTGAGCTGCATGCAACTGGCTTTGACTCTGCTGCTGTTAACATTTTAAAGCATTTTACTTTTGATGGGCAAATTGAATTTGTTCTTCTGCTGAACACTTATCAACAAATCAGGCAGCTTTGCCGACTGCATATGAAAATAGCAGCAAGACGTCATATATAATGCGGAATTTTTTCTTTCCTCTCCTAAAGGATTGCGTCATGTTGCATAATGAGCTGTAAAACAGCAGCAGTAGCAGCAGAAGCAGTAGCAGGAGCAGGAGCAGGAGCAGCGCCAACAGCTCGACAAGTATTTACGTTTATATCTCGGCACTCATGGCGTATGAGTGACATGTAATTTGCAGTCGTCAGGAGCACATCTCACCCAGCTCCTTTATTTGTATGTGTGTGTGTGTGGGTGTGTACGGAAACCTTAATTTGACTGCATTTCAAAGCATAATTAATTAGAATCTCAATTGATTTGCAAAACTCAATAAATATAATTTTCATTTAAAAGCATTTCTCTTAAATTCAATTTTCAGCACACAATTTTGACATCCTGCTGGGTGTGTATTGAATTTGAACACCTTCTGTCGACAGCCTCTCAAAGTATGCAAATAAGAACTGTATATATTGCGCAGAGTTTGTTCTTCTTGGTTAACCCAAAAGTTATATTCCAGGCAGACCGTAAAACCTTGAGCCAGGCAATTTGCCTTGCTCTTAGCCCGTGGCCCGTGGCCCGTTACCCAGTTGCCCATTTGTCCATTTGCCCATTTGTCCGTTGTCCGTATCCGGGCACGCGTTTCACAGCTAATAATAAATGACCCGGGGTTGTCGTCGGCAGCGTTTTTCAACTGAGCACGTACGCATAAATTTCAACGCGATGCGTCAAGTGAGGACCTAAAACACGTGTAAGCCAAACGCTATGTATATATGCCACATATAAGTTTGGCCTTTTTTCAATACCCTGCAGACAATGCTGAGCAAGAGGGTATACTATGTGGGAGTAACTTAGAACTGAAAAGAAAGGTGCAAGTGCCCTAAGTCGTAATAGCTTTTAGAGAATGCAAGAAAACCGTCTAGACAGTAATATAAAAGAAATCAAGATATACATGATGATCTGTGGATCATGAGGGCTGCATCATTCCCAGCAATAATTGTCATATAGTATATACCTCAAGTTCCACTTACTATGTAAATTTATAGAGAGTATATTGTAGTTGAGCATTTGGAATATTTTTCAAGCCTACTTCCTGTCGAAGGTGCAGGAGTGGGTGGGTGGTAACGTCAGGCTCCATTTTAAGCATATACCTTTTGCAACGGCAAGCTCTTGAAGTACCTTATCCCTTAAGCATAATGACCGGCAATTACGGCCGGAGAGCTGACTGCGCAGCTGACTCGGCTGACGGCCTAGTAAGCATATGTCTGTGAAGTTATGTGTCAAGTGTAACATATTCTAAATAATTGATGAGTGAGCCCGAACCGGGCAGCCAGTCGACAGACGACGGAGGACAGTCGACAGAGGACATACAGTCAGTCAGGCAGTCAGGCTGTTAGTCAGTTAGTAAGTTGGCTGCCAACTTTAGAGCATTTGCATAAAAAAGACTTTGACTGCAGCCCATCAATTAGACGCTGTCGCCGTCAGTTGGAAATACCCATGCCTGGGCTGGAGCTCAGCTTGCCCAGCCTTGCCCTTGCCCAGCGCACATATTGCAAACACTCCAATTTCCGGCTGTCTCGGCAACAGGCTGCACTTTGTCGACGGCCTCCTTTGCCTCTGGCAGCTGTGGCAACTTTAATCAACGTAAATTAATTACATAGTTCGTTACATAGTTCTATGGCAGCTTCCGCCCATTCAGTCTTTTTCACATTCATCCAGTCGCACATTGATGATTTTTAATTTCAAACATGTCGTCTGCCTGTCACGGGATAATGTCGTGAACGGCCACCGTATGCCAATTAGCATCATCTGAAATAATATTATTTCATTTCCTTTTTGTTGATATTTATAGGCTTTGCCTCAATCTTTGGCATTTCCTCCTGCTTTGAGGACTGCTGAAAACCTGTTGAGTGCAATCCAAAGGCCGTTAGTAAGAAAGCAAGTCGAATATTGACAATACACTTACCTTGACAAAAAGACTGAATGACTACCACTAGCTGACAAACCCTTGACTTCAGAATAAAACATTACTTTATGTAAATTTAGTTGATCTAAAAATCGTGTCCAATTGGAATTGTTTTGCATTCGACATGGTAAGCGCATGGGTATTTAGTGAAACATTTTCTGGTTTGCATTCAGTAGAACTAGAGATGCAACGGCATAAGGACAAATTTGTGATTCTGTTGGCAGTGATCAGTGTGCATATTGCCGCTGGGAGATGGGTGAGCTCGTACGATGAGAAGTATCATCGTCCAACCTATTACAATCGGGCGCACAAGAGCTCTCAGCACGTTGACTATAATGCAACAGCATTGTTTTTACGTGATTTCCATCCGAGCATAAAAAAAACTTTGCCACTATTTGATCCCAGCATTCACCTGAGCTACTACGTGAACGTTCTGTACAAAGGTTCGGTGATTTGTGCCGGAGCTCTTATCTCACGCCGTATGATCATCACGTCCTCTCGTTGCTTTCTGGCCAACGAGCTGGAGCCATCGCATGAATTCAAGGCTAGGGATATGAGTATACAGCCTGGCAATCACTTCGGACAAAGAGAGCGAGTTGTCTATCCCGTGAAAGCATTCTTTTTGCCCGCCGGAAGGTATCAGCATGAAGATGTTCATAGGATAGCACTTCTGGCATTGCACACGAAATTAAAAAAGGGAACGTATCGTTACATTGAACTGTACCGAAAGGTGCCAAGGCCGAATGCCCATGTGCTGGTATCCTATGTAGATTCCTACACACGCGATATAACCCTGCTGAAAACCAAGGTGGTCTCCCAAAAAAAATGCAAGAAGGCCTTCCGCAATATTGGCAAAAGAAAAGTTCCCTTCGACGATGATTTGGTCTGCGTGAAGAGCAGTAAGCAAGGCTGCAGCACACGTCCCGGTGATCCGATGATCATTGACAAAAAGCTGGCTGGCATCAACATCTATGGCGAGAACTGTGAAGAGTTGGAGGGAAATCTGGTAGCCGATGTTTACTATACCATGCATTACACGGTGCCATTCATACAGCGCGCTACCGATATGCTTAGAGCCTTCACGGGCACGGGCGAATACAGTAAAGGACGCACAACAAAAAGATATAAACTGTATATGGACACAACTTCAGACTCCATTGGAAGATTAGTTACTGCATCAACAACATTGCAGTCTGAAGTCGACATCCTTGATGACAGTGAAGAAACTACAACAAATATAGAAACGGAGCAAACTGAAGCATGGACTGAAACTGAATCAACGAATGAATCTACAACAGCAGTAAGTGGACCGACACAGGATTCTACAACAGCAGCGCCAAGTGGACCAACACCGGATTCTTCAACAGCAGCGCCAAGTGGACCAACACCGGATTCTTCAACAGCAGCGCCAAGTGGACCAACACAGGATTCTACAACAGCAGCGCCAAGTGGACCAACACCGGATTCTACAACATCAGAGCCACAAATTACACCAACTCAGCAATCTACAGACGTGACAAATACATCAGAAGTAACTACACCTGCACCAAAGGCGTAGTTCAGTTAACATCATCTGATGGTAACACAGGACTCAAAGGAAGCTCCTGTCATATCTTTTGTACTAAAGCAAAATGATTCAAAATAAAAATTTAATAAATAAATAAGTAAATAAATATATATATATCATATATATATACTTATGTACTTATATAAATATATAAATATATAAATATATATAAGTACATAAGTATATATCCATCCAATTTCAAAAATCTTTCTCGTCCAATCTATAAACAGGTCACCGATACGGCTATTAATCCATTTACTTCTATTAGACCGAGAAATGAACTGTAGCATGTCAGAAACAGATTGTGTAAACAAACCTTGACGGGGCTAAGATATACACTGATTTGCATTTCAGGCAGTAAGAAGCGAGTTTCCAACAATGACAACGCTTCACCTGTCGCTTTTATCGCTATCGATTCTCCTGGCCGGCGAGTTGACCAGCGTAGAGCCCCAATATCACTATCATCGTTATATGCTGTCCGATTACAGGCGACAGCATAGGCACGGCTTACAGAAGGACTACAGTCCAGTGCCGCGGTATTCCCACATTGCGGCAGACACCACAGCTGCACCTGGCGAGCTTACGGTGAATGTAAGCCGAAACGAAACAGCTGGAAGCGTGGGATCCATCAAGAAAGTGAACGTGGATCAACTAATTGTGCGCATCTTTGACGACAGGAAGAATGTTTGCATGGGAACACTGATAGGCAGCCGTGTTGTGGCAACCACTATGAAATGCGCCAAGGGCATAAAATCAGATCACATAACTATACAGACTTTAAGGGGCAAGACGATTACAGTAAATTCCACATCTGTAACAATGGCTGACAATCATACGATAGCCCAAATCAACCTGAACCAGCCTCTGATAGATGATGCCATAATACCGGCCACCTGCACCAAGTTGCTGGAGCCTGAGGATTCGGCACAGGTGTCCGTATATGGGCCACAGGGGGTGATCAATGAATTGGTCACAGTAAAGCCCCATAAATATTGTCGCGCTCTGGTAAATGAGACGACTTTCAGCTATGCAGATGCGTTTTTAGTTTGCATCGGGAATACGAATGAGCCTAATTCCACTGGCTGTTCCGGTAACTACGGCTCCCCGCTCATTTTCAAAGATCAAATATGTGGCATCAACTTGATGGGTCGGAGGTGCCTTCCTGGCAGGAAATTCGATCTGTATGCCCTCGTTCTGAATGAGAAGGCATACGAAAGGAGAATGCTAGCTAGAATCATCGAATCCTAGGTGGAAGACAAAATTTTGTAGGTTCGTGGATATTAAATCTGTTTTGTATGGCATTTTGTATACCCTTATACAGAATAAAACAAGTAAGAAGGATCCAGTCGATGGTGCTCGACTAGGAAATACCCTGAACCCTCTAAGCTGATATTCTACTAATTCTGCACTTCATTTATGCACACATACATAGACACGCTCGTATAATCACGCCCTCTGCTGACTGCGCAGTAAGCAGCGCATGGGCTGCGCTGCAGTGCAGTGTGGGAAATATTATGAGAATTTTTTAGTTGAATAATTTCTCTTGTAGTAAGTCTATCTTTATGAAACTTTCAGAGTGTGATCATATGGATAAAATGTATGTACATTCCAAAGCACAAGTCTCTAGTACTTTAAATACGTTTTTTACAAATTGTGGGCGAAGGGGCGTGGTATCCAAAATCTGTAAATTACTTTGTATCCATACAACACATACAACGCAAATTCGAAGTATCCAGGTCTAAAAGTGTTCAAATCAGGCTGAAAAAACAAAGTTGATTTTTCGATTTTTCGATAATTCTAGATAAAAACATTATCGGATGAGTTATCGAAAAAAGATGATAAGCTTGTACTGCATATGGCATGCACGAGTATGCATGCCAAATTTCAGCTCTCTAGCTCTTATATCTTCTGAGATTCTTTTGCTCATACGGACGGACGGACGGACAGACAGACGGACGGACGGATGGACAGGCGGACAGGGCTATATCGACTCAGTTCGTCGTCCTGATCAAGAATATATATACTTTATAAGGTCTGCGATGATTCCTTCTGCCTGTTACATACTTTTCATAAAACCATTATACCCTGATTTCCCATTTTCAATTGGGTATGGAAATTAAATTGGAATGTAACATTCTCATGTTATACAAATTATACTGTCATAGCATTCGAAAATAAGTAAACCTGAGTCAATCTGAAAGCAATAAGAGACCAATCTGAGGCGTAGTAATGGCTGCAATGAATCGATTCGATGCAACCTGTTGCACCTTATCGAATGCACAGTTCCAACGTTCATCAAGTGTAGCAAAATGCATAAGACACAGGTGTGAGCTACTCAACAGACATCGACTCTGGTGCTGCTGTCACTCCTAGCTACTTGGAATGCTATCAAAAATCATACGACTAGCCCTAGTGCTCTTGCTTGTCTGCCGGCAGGATGAGTTGAGGGCTGATGAATTGTCGCCGAAGGATATAGCGCGCTATTCTTTGATCAAAATGGCGTATAAATGGAACGATTGGAGACCCCACTTTGGATACAATCCTGCCCATTGGGCCATCAACCATCGTCACAGTCGGCGTTCTAGATCTAAAAAGAAGGATTTGCACTCATATCTGGTGCATCTTAGGTTCAATTATGATATCATCTGCTCCGGAATCGTGGTCAACAACCGGACGGTGCTCACAGTCACGAACTGTCTGGAAAAAAAGGACCCACCCGATATCATTGTGCATTTCACCGATGGCACCGCCCAACCAGCGTCCAGAATCTCGCAGTCCTCAGATTACACGATGTCGAGTGGTTCTAATCTGTTGTCCTTTTTGCATCTGCAAAAGCCGCTGGACCAAGAGTTTGATACACCGCCTCCCTTTTGCATGCAGGCCGTGAAGCCCCAGGACAAAGTTATGCAACTGAATTGGGATAAGACCTATTCCAGGGCGATCCCGAGATTCGTGCCTCAAATGCCACACGATCAATGCCAGAATCTCAATAGGAATGCGAGGCTGATAGAACCCGCTGTGCACTGCGTGGAGAATACCCAATACACAGACGAATGCATTCGAAGCCATGGATTACCCTACGTGTGGAAAGGCGCCTTTTGTGGCATGAACATTAATGGTCACAATTGTCCTGTACCATCGAACGCCGATGTCTATGTGAGGCTGCTGAGAGAGAACAGGCTCATAAGCAAAATGCTCCGAACAGCTGCCGTCTCCATAGTGGACGAGGAGATCGTTTAACCAGCCACTTCAAGTATGATGAAGAAGGGAAAAGAACAGTTTGAATGAAAATTAGAAACTTTCCAGAGACATTTGATAGATTCAATTCAAAATATTTGAATAATAAATAAATAAAGTCAAACTGAGCAATTAAATTAATGACAAATTTCCGCTGTCAAATGGTTGGCAGTTGGCAAAAATGTAAATACTTAGATACTCACATTTGCTGGTTTCACGAATCATGTCACATCCATTCAATGGACCATCTCTCTGTCTGGCTGTCTGTTTGACTGTCTGACTGTCTGTCTGTCTGTCTGTCTGTCTGTCTGTGTCTGTGCTCGCTCACGGTGTTTGTTTCATCAACAAAAAACTTTGTAAACTCAGAAATGAAGTGGCAGCAGCCTCCCAAGACCAACAGACAGACAAGGACTACGCCGGGGCGGATGGCGGATGGCAAAAGAAAGCTTTTGTATTGCAGCGATAATGTCATCAACTAAAGTACTCCGCCGGGCATAGTGAAAAGTTCTAGTCAATCGAAATAAAGCACATAATGCTGTGAAACAGACGGCACCGACTGCCGGTAAATGGAATGGCACATGAAAACTGTGTAAACATCATTAAAATGTTTCTCTCTTTTATGCCAACTGCAAATGGGAAATCATTCAAATTATACGATTTTCGTTTTTCTTTTATTTTCCTCTATTCTCTTATTTTACAGTTCGTTTTGTCTTTTTGCTACAAAGAACCCGAAATGAAATTTTCGAGCATTAATGCTTGACATCAAATCAAATATTTGGAGCTGCAGCGCTGCCTCGGCCAACTGAATTGTACTTGTACAATTATTTTAGAAAATACTAAACTAAACACGTTTGTGTAGCCCAAGTATGCAGCAAAAAAGAAAACAAAAACGAAAATAAAAACCAAAAACCTCAATGAAAATATTTGCGAAAAATTGTGCCGGAAAAAAAGAGAAAGAACTATACAAAGCAAAGCAAATCGCCAAAGCATTTGTATGAGTATGCACGTACTCTGTGCGAGTGCCTGTGTGTGTGTTTGTGTGTGTGTGTATATAAAATTTTATGATAATACGCAGCAATTTCGAAATGAGTGCGTCCCGTCGTGGCAAGTCCTGGAAAGTCCTGGCTGCCTCAATGCTGAGCCGTGAGTGCAAAGAAAGCAATTTCCTTAATATTCTTTATGCTCGAGAAGCAAGAGCTCTGCATAACAGAATGAGAGACAGAGCTAGAGAGCGAGAGAGAGGGAGAGCGAAAAGCTGTGTGAGGATGGGTAAAACACTTTCCCTGCTGTTGTTATTATTTTCAAAGTTCCATAAGTCGACGGCTAATAAAATTTTAGAAGCTCGGCTGTTAACATTATCATAACACACACGGCGGCCCACGCATGTGTAAGTGGCAATATAATAATCATCATGGCGACACACACATCGAGAAAGGAGTGGAGTGTGCGAGAGAGAGAGAGAGAGAGCGAGAGAGAGAGAGAGGCATATTTACATGGCCATTAGGTGCTGCGTTGTCTGTGTGCCGCTTTGACTAGCTGAGCTGTTGGGCATCGCGTATACGCAGCGTTGTGCGTGCGCCTTGTAATTCATTTATTGACATAATTTCGTTTATTTTTATTTGCTTCACGGCATTTGCGTTTGCCTTTGATGCGATTGCCATGCCCATAGCCAACAATGGCAAATTGAAAACATATTGAATATTGAATTTGCTGCCATCGAAATACTCCCGGTCGTGGCCCTCAAGCGGCGCCTATTTAATTATGGAGGTGCGCACGCGACACTGCATACAATTAGAGATCGCTGCTGGTGCATTCATTAAAAAGCACTTTAATCTATGGAGCATGGAGGCAAACATGGATCACGCGCCATCTAATAAATTGGCGCGTCGAGTGAGCCGGGGCCAACCAGAGAAAATAATAAAAGGAACAGAGCTGGCTGGGTATAAAAAATGCAAAGAGAAATACATGAATCTGAATCTTTGCCAGTCGCTGTTGCGCCATTCGGTTATATTTCTTAGCTAACCTGTGGACAGCAACAGCAGCGGTAACAACAACAACAACTACAACAACTGGACATTGGTCTGCGGAGTTGTCTGAGTCTGGGTCTGGCTGGGGTCTGGCAGTTGAACGTGACTAGGAAAATGCATTTCCGTTGCACGTAAAAGCTGGCAACAAATTTACAACGACAAACCGAAAACTAAAACGAGGCACACGTAAGTCAATCAGCAGCTGGACAGCACTGGCAATAGTAGTAACAACAACAACAACAACAACAACAGCAACAACACGTAGCATCTGTACCCTAATGCAATGCGGAAGTAACACTTCAATTTACCTGCTTTGTATGTGTGCGTGTCTGTCTGTGTGCATGTCTGTGTGTGTGGCATTCGATTTGTTGCTAAGTGAATGGGTTACTTCCGCTTTGCTAAACAATTTCAAATTAAATCACATCAGAAAAAGCATGAAGCTTGCTTGCTTACTCGTATCAGCTGACTTCACTCTCAAATGGGCTGATAATCGATATCAATGCAATAGGGAAGCAATGCGAGTATGACTAAGCCGACTGGTTATTTGTTTAGCCCAGGCCAGGCCATGTTTCATTTTCAATTTATTTAGGTTTCATTGTTAAAGCCAAAAACATTTATTTTAACCAACTAATTCCCCATAGGCTTGGCTCTGACGTGTAACCAAGATTTAGAAGATAAGCAATTGCAAATAAATTCTAGTTTAATGAAATACGAATGGAGCTAACGCATAGCTTTGTTTTGAAATGTTTAGATACGATCAGCCAAAGCTGAGAGTATTTTTTAAAAATTATTTTTGAAAATATAAATGTGTATATGTATGTGTCTTTATTACTCTGGTTGGCTTATAACGAAAATAAAATTGAATTAAATAATCAAACATTGAAACACATGATGTTATTATTCTCTGTAAGTTAATTGTAATTTGTAAATATATAAAGTATTATTTTAACAACAAGTACAAGCAGACATTGTCTAATCCATCGCCCTCAGAACTGATCCAAGCATAAAACGTTGTCAAGTGCTTTTATTTTGTGTAATTGAAATAGCAAACTGTGATTACCAATGATAACACGCAATATATTAATTTGTTTTGTAAATCTCTATGTATTTTCGGAGATATGTGTGTATGTGTACGCCCACTAACTGACAGGCATGACAGGTAATATATAGATTTCATGTGGTATAATTAACACCTTGTGAGCTGCACACAAATATTTGCCAAACTTATCGAACTGCTTATCAGCAACAAGTTTGACAGCAGCCAGCCAGATAGTGGGAGCAAGCGAGAGGGCTAGCTAGAGCAAGAAAGAGAGAGAGAGAGGGGGGCAAAATTGAGCGACCAGTTTTAAGTTTTCAATTTTCAGCTTTTTATGACGACACACACTCATGGCTACATCGAAGCAAGCAAACACACCTGAAATATCAGTTTTCAGCTGATATTCATTTGCCCAGAAACCCGATTACGGTTCGCATTCATTGACGACGCGTGCGGCGTTACGGGTTTTCGCGTTTGCTGCCAGCATGTGGCATACAGTCGGTCGCAAACGCCGCGATGTCCGGCCGCCTGCATCGCCGGCTGCGCTGTTGCCTGCTCGGCGTCTTAACTGTGTTGGCCATGCAATTGCTGATTGTCGTTTTGGTAGTGCGCTTTGGCCTAATCGATGAATTAATCAGCCATCGAGTGAGTGTTGAGTACAACAAACTTTTAGCATTGACAACAATTTATATGTGTGTGTGTGTTTTCTAGTTGCTGTTGCAGCAGCAACAACTGAACCTACACCAACTCGAATGGCGCGAGTTTATTACGCATACGCCCGATCAGCCGCACGCACTCCACCAATACAATCGCCAGCTGAGCGACAATCTGGCTGCAGTGCGTCTCCTGCCAACGACACGACATCACAGGTGTGTATAGCAACGAATAGATTGGGAAGTGTTTATTTATGAATAAGCAAGAAGCTTAGGTAAGTTATAGATCCATATTATATCATAATAAACCAATAACATATTGTGAGCTGTAAAGGGTATCTGGCAGTCAGTCAGCCATGGAAACTTCAACTTGATATTTAATTACTTGCAGCTGCAACAGGCGCCGCTATAGGCTGCCTCAAGCCAGCCAGGCCAAGCTCAGCGTTGTGATTTGCTTTCATAATGAGGCGCGCTCGATGCTGCTGCGCACGATCTTAACGCTGATCAGTCGAACGCCCGAGGAGTATCTGCACGAGCTCATTGTCATAGACGACGGCAGTGAGGATGGTGAGCCTTGCAAAGAGCTGCAATATTGACATTCTCTGTCATGTATTTCTCTCCCGCTCTCCCGTTCTCCATTCACAATTCGCCATTCGCAGCCGGCCTGCTGGCGAGTCTCGAACGGCACATGACCGCAGCAAATGCCCAGCGGGGGCGGCCCACACTCATCTTCAGACGCAATCTGGGCCGCAAGGGCCTGATTTGGTCACGCAACGAGGGCGCCCGGCTGGCCAGCGGCCATTATTTGCTGTTTCTGGACAGTCACTGCGAGGTCAACGATGGCTGGCTGGAGCCCCTGCTGGAGCGGCTGGCGCTGAACTCTAGGGTTGCGGTCAGCCCGGTGCTGGATCCCATTGAACCCGAGACCTTGAGCTACATGACCGGGAATGCGTTGCTGAAAGGCGGCTTCGATTGGAGCCTGCACTTCCATTGGCTGCCCCGGGTGCTGGCCGAGAAGGAGGCTCTGGCGCAGCCATATGCCAGTCCAGCCTTCGCGGGTGGCATCTTGATGATCTCACGCGAGTCGTTCCACAAGCTGCACGGTTTCAATCCGCATCTGGAGGTAAGCGCCCGCACCTAATTAACTTGTGCTTGTGGCAAGTGTGTGCCAATTGCTTATGTCAAGCCATGACACACAACTTTGCACCGTACACTGAATTGAGTACTGAGGGAATTGAGGGAAACTAAAAAGTGCACAGCAACATCTCATTTCCTTTTGCTCTGTAGATTTGGGGTGGCGAGTCCATTGAGTTGGCCATTAAGTTGTGGCTTTGCGGCGGACAAATTGAGATCGTGCCCTGCAGTCGAATTGGACATATTTTCCGACCGGCCCATGCCTTTGAGTTTCCGCTTCAGTTCGAGCAGGAGCAGAAGCAGAAGCAGGAGAAGGAGCTGGAGCAGGAGCTGGATGGGGAGCAGCTGGACAGCGCACAGGCGACATATTTGCGGTACGTTGAAGTGACCCGTCGAAAGGTTTTCTATTCAGTTTTCGTTGTTGTTGTAGTTGTTGTTCGTTTTTGTTTGGCCAACGACTAGCTTAGGTGTGAAAAGCGCGGTGGCCTTTGGTATTTTTCAATTTATTTCAGCCAGACGCTCGTGCGGCTCCGTGGGGCACCGTTTAATATAAACATTCCCAGCACGCAATGCGATTGCTTACATACTGACCGCTCCCTCCGCTTATATTCTGTATTCCGCAGCAATTCAAAAATCATAGCCGAGTCCTGGCTGGACGAGTACAAATATTTGTTCTACGCCCTCAAACCGTCGGCCAGGCAAATTCCATTGAATCTCCGCCCAGTCAGCCAGCCCAGCTACGATCCGGCACAGATAAAAGCTGAACTGAAGTGCCGGCCCTTCGACTGGCTCATGCGACATGTGAGCCCAGAGCTGAGGTACGCATTCCCCATGCAACTAATGTGGGAATTCAATTGATTCCACCGACTAACTGCATTATTATATCACCCAGCAATTCTATTTATGGCCAGCATTCGATAGCTCCATATCAATCAACTTTTACCCGTTGCTCTCTTCTGGCAGGTTGCACCACGCGAACCTCAGCGCCCTCGGCAGCCTGCGCAACGCCGACCGCTGCCTGCATGTGGCCGGCACCGAGCCCCAGCTGCAGCTGCAGCTGGCCAGCTGCCATGGCCTGCAAGTCACGCAGTGGCATTTGCATCAGGAGAGCGGACAACTAAGCACCAGCGAGCAGGGGCTCTGCCTGGCTGTCGATGCTGCCGCAAAGCAGCCGCAGCTGAGCTTAGAGCCCTGTCGCGCCGGGCAGGGGAGGCAGCATTGGCTGCGGCGCAACACACAGCTGCAGCATGCTGGGACGCATCTTTGCCTGGATAATCCGCTCAAGGATCAGCTACTGCTGAGCCATTGCCGACCACATGCGGTCTCCCAATCATTTCAATTTGCATTGGAAATGGAGGCACAAAGCTAAACCCGTTAATGTCCTGCAGATTGAGCAGCAGACGCCCGGCCGTTGGCAACTAATCAAAACGCTGGCTTGTTGTGCTAATCTCTGTGAAATATTTCCGTTGCCGCAGTCGCCATAGTTTATCGCCAAGGGAGGCTTTAAATAATGGACGAAGAGAGAGAGAGAGAGAGAGAGAGAGAGAGAGAGAGAGAGAGAGAGAGAGAGAGAGAGAGAGAGTAGAGGAAGTGCTGTGTGTTATGTTTTTGTAGAGTCTACGTTTTGCTATCAAGACTTCGCACGCTTCCTGTCGCATCCGTCACACGCGACAGCGCACAATGGAGCTGCAGACAGATAAAAGACAACAACGGGCCGCGTATTGTTTAGAAGTCTACGGCATCAGTCAACTGCTCGAACAATGCGACGCTCTTGCATTTGTTGTTGTTGTTGTTGTTGTGGCTGCTGCTGTGGGTGCTGTGAGCTGGGTTGGGGGCTCGGGGCAACATCAAAGTCGCCGCGCGGGTCGCAAATGTAATTGAGTTGATGACTGCCCGGCGAGCTTCCGGCAACTTTGATGGCCTCCGGATGCTGACGACAAAAAAGCGGCGGCAACACAATAAAACCCAAAGAATGCAAAATGCACCGAGATCTGGCAGAGTGCCGGCAGCCGGGCAGTCGGGCAGCGTGGCCTGTCGGACAACTTGCAGGCCGAACAAATTTCAACTCGAGTATTGTTTTCTTTAGCCATCTTTGCGGTAATAAAGCGTAGAAGCTAATTTTGTTGCACACAAACGAAACAGAGGGGCAAAAAGCAGCGGAACACAACACAACACAATGGCCGGAGTTGACAATATGACGGCAACTGTGCGCCGCCAGCAATTGCTGCAATTGTGGGGCAGCAACATTTATTTTACGGTATCACGGCAACAGGCGCCGCCGGCTACGCCCGCAAATCTGCCCATTCCGGCGACGTGGCGGCGGCTGCGTCCTGGACGGGGGCGGAGGCGGAGGCGGCGGCTGTGGCGACTACCGAACAGCGCGTAAAATCATATTTTTCATGACAGCTTATAGAAAACAAGAAACCTGGCTAAATGACTGGCTGCAATGCGCGCTATAAATGATTTCTTTAATATGAATAATGGTAAAAAGGGCCAAGTTTTTATTGATTTAAGTGTTGACTAGTTCTTATTTGTTATTTGCATTAAAATATGAATATTAAATATAAATTTGAATTAATTTATTAATATTAAATATAAAAATATTTTAAATTTAAATCGGTATTAATAAATATCCATGTAAAGCACTTGTGCAAAACTTAAAATTATTCAGAAAAAAGTGTATAATATAAAGATAAAAATATTTTAATTATTAATTACAAAAAATTTAAGTTTTTTTTAATATATTTTTTGCGTTTTTAAATATCTATAATTTTATTCAAATTTAATTCCTAAAAAATAGAAATAAAGATGAAATTATAATATTAAAAGAAATGTGACTGAATTAAATGCAAAGAATTCTTTATTATAATTATTAATTTATTATTCAACAATGTTTTTTTTTAATTTATTTGTATGTTAAAAAATATGAGGTCTTTGTTAGTCAGCTCAGACAATTAAATTAGTGATTGAATATTTAATTAATGTGATCGACTTAAGATTCAAATAGCATTTAGACAAATATATTATGCCTTTATGCTACAATGGACTGTTGGCATATTCTTGGAATAGCAAGAAATGATAAGACCCCCTATACTTCTAGTTATTTTTATTAATTTGCGCAAAATCCATTTTATTTAGGAGAGTGGTGCAATTTACTCAGCAGTCTATCATGCCCTTTTAGCAACTGCATAGGGTGCTCAAATAAAACCAACGACAGCTAGACGTCTAACAAGTTGCAGCTGTTTGTCCGTGCGGAAGCAGCATTTAGTTTAGTTGAGTTTGGCTTATTTTAGTTTCTTTCCAGTTATGACTACGTTGGACCATTGTTTGAGACATTTCATTGTGACGCACGGAGCACCTGGGCACGGTCTATAGTAAATAGGATTTGCTGCACTGATTGTTGCTGTTGCTGTTGCTGTTGCCATTGCCAACGTTAATGGTACTTGGCTGCAGAAAAATATTTTGAAGCACTAGAAACGCCGTGCAGCTAATTGTGGAAATAATGATCTTATGGTCATCTTTTCTAAGCATTGGCTTTAATGTGAGCTGAATGGACGCAGTCCTTGACATGTTTTTACCCCAGGCTTATATTGCTTTTGAAAAGTTGCTCTTGCAGTGAATAGATTTTCGCCAAGGACGAGAGCCTTAATTACGGAGCGCGAGCTGGAAACTGGAAGCTGCACAACTGAAAGCTAAAAACTGAAAGCTGGACACAGAAGCAGCGAAAGGGGCTGGCCGTTCAAAACTTGATTAAACATTTGAAGACTCATTATCTGCATAAATCTTTGCCAAACACACCGCCAACTTTCTGTTTACTTTGCGCAGAAATAAAAAAAAAATAAAAAGAAATGAGACAGAGCGAAAGGGAGATGGAGAGTGAAAAAATCCATCATTCAGCGGCGAACCGCATTTAAAACATCTTGATTAAAAACTTAAAAATAAAAAAGGGATGTGGAAAATGCTAAAAGGAAAGCCAAATGCAAACTCAGCGCGCTCTAAGCGCGTTCCGGCGCGTAAGACAAAGGAAAAAATTCGCGAAAAAAGACGAGAAAGATGATAAAAGTGGATGGAGTGGAGGGTATAAACTTATAAGCCTCAAGCGGAAAACAAAGTTACGGGCCAGGCATGAAAGGAAAGCCCGGAAAATGAGAGTAGCGTTTTTTAAAAGGGATTTCAAAATTAACGGCCATCAGGCAAGAAAGTCAATTTGAATGATTAAATAGCAAAAGCTGTGCTCGGTCGAACCCTTTTTTCGGAGAAATGCCGATTAATGCGGCTGTTAGTACTGTTTAAGGACTCGCCTCGCCTTCTGCACAGTTTCCTGCCGATTTACATTTATTAATTCTGTTCTGTGGCCCCACAACAGGAGCCCAGCCGCAACCCACAGGCAGACATAATGGATGCGGACTCGAAATAATGTAATATGAAAATATTACGACGACACGGGAAAGACGATAATCCATCATTTTGAGCATCAAGTGTCTGCAGAATGACAATAGAGTTAGCCCACCATGGGCGAAATAGTAAATTATTCACTCAAACATGAGTTCCAATTAAATGCAAATGAAGTGGAAATGGATCGAAAGTATATCCGCTTTTCAGTTGGATTTGACTATCATCTAAAAATTATTCAATTTTATGTTGAATATTTTGCATGTGGCGCCCACTGTTGTGCTGCCATTAACACTAGCCCTAAATATCTGTCTAAAAATAAGGTATTGCACATGATTATGCCAAAAAATGAAAATGCCCGACCCGACAACGTGGCAAAGCGTTTTTCATATATATGCATTAATGTGTGTGTGTGTATGTTTATTTGTGTGTGTATGCTCTTATTGTAGCTCGTTTCAAAACATTTCAATCACATCGAAAGTTTTGGCATAACAAAATTGTTTGCTTAACTTTTTATAACAGCCAGAAATTGGGCTAAAAGTGAGCCAGGCAGTAAATGTTATGCGGCTCAAGAATCTCGTTTGTGTGCGTGTGTGTGTGGGGCGTATTTGTGTGCGTGTGTAGTCTGTGTTAGGCTGTCACTCATTCACATGTTAATTTATTTGAAATTCTCGCTTTTCATTTCAGGCTTAGCCAACATATTACGTGATTTACTGTTGTTTTTAGCCGAAACCATATTAATATATATATGAAAAACCCACAGAATTTCATAGTTTGTGTATTTGACTTACTGCTAATTGTGAATTTTGAGCTCTGCGACCAGAAATTTAAATTCATAAATAGAGTCTGCAAATTAAATTGAATTCTGCGCGGCAATCCAGCTTTAATACGCCTTTTCAATGGCATTTGCAAGGAGACTAGAACTAGACTGAGCTCTATGTGATTTCTCAGTACAGATTCTGGTTTTAATATGCATTTCCTCTTGCTACACACATGCGAATATCAACAATCTTATTGGATTTGGTGCGCCTTAAGGTATGCAGCATATATTGGAAATTTCATGGCAATATATAGGCTCGCACAGTCCACGAAGATAAAGTATTTAGATATCGTATTTGCAGCTAGAGAGGAATCATTAAAGATTAAGGACTACACTAAATGCGCCGTGCTCCACATTAAATCTATATGATTTCACTTGATTTTCATTTCTTTATCTTTTGCTGTTTGTGAAATTGTGTTTGTTCTGCCTGCTCTCTGGCTGAGTTTTATTTTGCTTGTGTTTTTTCAGGCGCTGCTTAATTCATGTTTAATCTCGTCAAATGGTTGTTGTACTCGATGACGGCCCACTGAGGCGTGGCCGACGCAAACGCTGTGCGACAATTAAGCCGCAGCTGTGACGCTGCGTCGGCGTTGGCATTGGCGTTGGCGTTGGCGCTGGCGTCGGCGCCCCCGTCAACGTCAACGTCAACATCGGCTCGTCAAGCTGGCTGTGACAGGTGAATGGCCCAGACTCTGGCTGGCAATGATAGGCATGTAAATGGGCTGTCGTTGCCGGGCTTAACCCGGAGCAGCGGGCGCGACGGCAACAGCTGCTTCGCCAATCCAGACACTCTCCTCGCTGCGGTGCGCCACAGTGCTCTAAAGGTGTGTGATAAAACTGTTGCGATAAGCGACCTCCAGACAATAAAACTGTGCGGGAACTGGGGCGGGGTGCGGTGGGCACTGGCACTGGCGAATGGGTAAAGCAGCGCGTGCCATTGTCTGACCGAATTTGTGTTTATTTCGTTTGCTAGCTGATTTCTGCCATCGCCATCGCCGTCGCCGCCGTCGCTGCGGCCGCTGCCGGTTGCCGGACGCAACAGTTAATCAGTGAAGTTAAGCACCATACAGCGACTATATCCAGCTGTGCGGCACAGCCAGCTGTCACCCTGGTGACCAGCCGGCTATTGTTGTTCCCAACTGTTTGGGCTGACGCTCTTAACGTGTGGCTAAGCAAACAGCTAGCGCTGGCCAGGCATTGGCTGCTCACCAGCAAGAGCTGCGCCATAAACTAACACACTCACACTCACACGCACGCACACGCATCCAGCTGTTGTTGTAGACGTTGTTATTGGTGCTGCTGGCGTTGCCGTCGACGTAGACAGCGAATCTTTTGGGGCACAGCCATCAGTTGCGATCTGGTAACCAACGCGTGCAGTTTGAATTTTCGAATTGTCGAAAAAAAAAAAAAAAACAAAATTTTAAAATTTAAAAAAAAACCTAAAAAAAAAAAACGAAAAAGAAAATGAAAACATAATTTCGTGAGCATCACTCAAGAAAATTATAATCAAATTTAAGAGCTAGCCAAGCGGAAATTATGCGATTTGTTTGCGAGTGTGTGCGTGTGTGTGTGTGTGACAGGCAACAGCTATAAAGGCGACGCCGGTCGGTCTGTCAATAAGAAATTGCCGAAGTCCTTGTAAAGCATTAATTGTATGTGGGTGCAGCTGCCACAAAGGGATAACAGTTAGCTAGGGCGTGACACGGCCGATTCGAGGGCGCTGCACGTGGCGTCACTTTTTTTTTTTTATTCCTTGTGCTATTGTTGTCTTACCTTGTTACAATTATCGTGTACTCTGTATGGGCAAGTGTTTGTGTGTGTGTGTGTGTGTGTGTGCGTGAGTGTGTTCATTGACGTGTCTCGAAATTGTCTTTGGGACCGTTACGTGTTGTAGTCCGTGAATTACGTTCGGTCTTAGACAATGTGTCCGCAGCTGCTCCCCCTGGATTATTGCGCATGATAATTGAAAAAGTGGAGAAGCAGAAGAAGAAGCAGTTGCATAAGTGTACCACGATTCCCTTGGACTGTTGCCTGCTTGGCCAAAATCGTTTAATTGGAAATTTGTTATTTGAACTCGACGACCTGTGATTAATCCAACGGACAAAACTGTCGCGAAATAGAAAAAAGAAAATGCTCGGCTCATTGTGTGCGCCAACAAAGGGAAATGTAATGAGCGCTGCTGGGCCAATTAAAAATCAATAGACTAGCGAAACCCTCAGCATGGAACTTAGCAACTTGACCACGACGCTGGCCACCCAGCTGCACCAGCTGGCCACAAGCAGCTTGAACCACAGCATCGGCCCGGACAATTCAACCGCACTTCAATCCGAGGCGGAAGCCATTCGGGCCACCGTGCGCTGGCTGGTGCCCATTTTCTTTGGCATCATCGCCGTCTCGGGCTTCTTTGGCAACCTGTTGGTCATCCTGGTGGTGCTGCTGAACAAGAACATGCACTCGACAACGAATCTGCTGATCGTGAACCTGGCCGCCGCCGACCTGCTGTTCGTCATCTTCTGCGTGCCCTTCACGGCCGTCGACTATGTGACGCAGCACTGGCCCTTTGGCAAGATTTGGTGTCGCAGTGTCCAGTACCTGATCGTGGTCACCGCCTACGCCTCCATCTACACGCTCGTGCTGATGTCCATCGATCGCTTTCTGGCTGTCGTTCATCCCATACGCTCGCGCATGCTGCGCACCGAGCACATCACAAAGATAGCCATATTTACGCTGTGGACTGTCGTGCTGACCGTTTCCATGCCGGTCACCTTTGCGCATGATGTGGTGGTAAGTATGTGTGTGTGTGTGTGTGTGTGTGTGTTTATACTGGGTGGGTGGCTGTGTGTGGGAGCTCAGCCTCAGGGCTAGATGCCTGCTGTGCCCGAATGTGCTGCGAATAACAGAGGCCAGCGAAAATTTATTGCTTCGCATCATCGGCACCTCGTTAGATGTCCCGAGCTGCTGCTCCACGTCAGTGGGTGAAATACTTTTGCTCTGGCTTTGGCCTTTAGCTGCCCACATTTGGATGTTGTTATTGTTGTTGTTGTTGTTGTTGTTGTTGCTTTTAATTATATTTAAGTTTATTCTTTGTTTCGCATTTACGTGTTTATATTGAGAATTTGCTAGGTGCGGGCGCCTGTTCTGTTTTTGTTGCTAATTTGCTATTTTAAATGCATAAATTTTAATTATAGAGCTGATATAGACAGGCACACATACTCATGTATATGTATAGCTGTACGTATATAGGTGAGCCATACTGTTGCTGGTCATATGGCCAATAGCAATTCAAACTCATATGCGCAACATCCATTTACAATATGCATATCAGTGCTTCGATTCTGCTTATTCAGTTGCTACCACAACTAATGGATCATTGATCACAGACGCATAGACAGCCCGGCCCGACCCGGCCCGGCCGACTGATAGATAGATAGCCAGAGATTTGGACTGGGCATACGGGGCGTATGATAAATCGATGACCTTGATGCTATCGACTGAGTGCGCACGAAATGCTCTCTGGCTCCGATATCATATATCCATTTGGCCTAATGCGTGGCCGATAAATGCGCAGAGTGCGAACAACAAGTTAATTGTTTAATAAATGCGGCCAAACAAGCGAAATAACAACAACACAAACTTTGCTTAGCCACAAGGCGGAGTGGAACTTTTATGAAAATACATATTCAATTTTGTTTCTCTTCATCACAATTTCCTGCAAAAAATTGCAGGAAAATGTTTATCAATCATTTCAAAAAGGAATTTAAGATCTTGCAGTATTTTTTCTTTGTCTTAATTTATTATATTTATGTCTTTGGATTTATCGAAATTATTTTACGAAGCCCAAAAATATCTGCTAGAATTGTTTTTATTTAGGTCAATTTTTTTTTAAAGAAATTTTCCGCTGTTTATATTTGAATTTGTGGTTTTTATTTTTTTAATTTTCGATTTTTATATCTTTGAATTTTACGGACATCATATTTAGAGTTTAGTTTACCTATGGAAAATTGATTTATTGCATAGAAACAAAATTGCAGATGCCTACGTCAATATATGGTATTATAAAATGAAATATTTGTTGTGTAAGTGTATTTAAATTTGTCTATTTGAACAATAATAAAATTTGGTGACAAGTAATGAAAAGAAATATATATGTTTATATATATTTAAATTCAATTTTTCTTATTGCAAACTTGATTTGGCATTTAGTTGTGCACCTGATGGAAAACATAAACAGCTTCCGTCTATTTGTTAACACATAAAAACATGGAAATGAATATAAACAAATTTGAGAGAAAGTTGTGGGCTTTGTTATTTACTTAAATATTGTGAAAAATCCTTAAATCTTTAATGTGTGAAAAATGTCTCGAAAGGCAGCTAATCAGCTTATTAGCTGGAAATGTGCGCCACAGCTGTGAACTGTTAATAGCTTTTCGCTCGATGCTCGAACAAAGTTCATTAGCCAAATACAACGCAAATTTCTTGAGCCACGTTTCAATACAATTCTCCAGGGAAGTGGGTGTGCGTGTGCGTGAGTGTGAGTGAGTGTGTGTGCTTGGGCATAGATTTTGCTGTTTTTCGCACGCGTGAGTGTCGTGTGTGGTTGCCCTATTCATAATCGAATAGTCGCCTGTAATTAAACGTATCTTATCGCCGTTGGCGTCTTTATCAAATGAAATGGACCATTTGCTGTGTACTCAATGATGATGTTGTTGTTGTTGTTGTTGTTGTGGTTGCTGTTGTTGTAACTTGATATTTTATTAAATGGCATTTCACGCTCTTTTTTCACGCCTCGGCTTTTGTTGCTGTTTGTTTTTGTTTGCTTTGCAGTGCCATAGGATTAAGCTGGCCAAATTGAATATTTATGCGCGTGTGTGTGTGTCTGTGTGTATCGATAACAAGCACACACACACACACATACTCACATTCACTTTCTCTCTCCTTATGTGCGCAGACAAACAAAAGCAAAGCGCGCGATAAAAAGGCATAATTAACTCATGTTTGATCAACATGTTAATTAACAGTTAGCTATTAATTATATTCATATTACATACTGTTATCTATTGTCGACACAAAGCAAAACAATGCGCGCCAAAGCAAAACAAAACAGGACAAAACAACAACAACAACAACAACAAAAAAACAAACAATATTTACAGATAGTTGTAACAATAACAGATGCGAACAGCTCACTAGTTGTTGTATATCAACATATAGATATAGATAGAGATGTAGATGTATACATACATTTTTGTTGTAGACAAAATATAGCCATAAAACGGGGCATATGCCTGTCGTAATATCTGCATTAAATATAGATCTATTGTGGCATTGATTGACAGCTGTTTATGAATTCTTTCAAAACCACTTGAGTTGGGTCAGTATTTGTTTAATGGTCTCTTCTGTTTGCTCTCTCTCTCTCTCTTTCTCGTTCTATCTCTGTATTTCTAGTATCTCCATTTGACACACTTAACAAAGAACTTACATGAACATGAAAATCCATTCAATTCGAACTAATTAAATGCCAAATTAATCCGCATACAACATTTCTATGGCCATAGGGCACTCTCCTTGGCCAACTTTTGTTGTTCACTTGCTCGTGGCAACAGCAACAGCAGCAGCAGCAGCAACAATTTACAAAAAATATGCTTTGCTCTAGAGGTTTTAATCGTATTTTATATTAACACACTGCGACTGAGCTGTAAACAAATCTGTAAACAAAAAGTTGGCCGTGTGAATCGATATATATATATAAATTGTTTACGACTCATTTTTAGTTTATGACCCGACAGGCCAGACAGAGGGCCAGCGGGGCTCCGAGTAGTGAGTGCGTCATGTGAAGAGTCAAATATGTATGTTATCAGCCTGTCTCCAGGGCAGATATATGCAGATTTTCACATTTTGCAACCTTGTTTTATGTATATAAAAGTCATGGAAACGTCAGACAACATGACGTATGTGTAATATTTAATATTTAAGTTTTATAGAGACTACTTTCGCTCCATACAGGTCGACTATGATAACCAGACGAACGTCACGTATGCCATGTGTCGCTTCATTGATAATGAAGTCCTCGAACAGAGCACCTTCCAGGTGAGCTTCTTCATCAGCTCCTACCTGCTGCCCCTGATGGTCATCAGCGGGCTGTACGTGCGCATGATCATGCGCCTCTGGCACCAGGGCACCGGCGTGCGCATGTCCAAGGAGTCGCAGCGTGGACGCAAGCGAGTCACCCGCCTGGTGGTGGTCGTCGTCATTGCCTTCGCCTCGCTCTGGCTGCCTGTGCAGGTGAGCACGAAACACTTTGCTTAGCGCTTGCTCCAGTTTTAATCCGTTCCATTGCTTTGCAGCTCATCTTACTACTGAAGGCCTTGGACCTGTATGAGACGAATAGCATGTTCAGTGTCATACTGCAGATAGTGGCCCACACCATGGCCTACACCAGCTCCTGCATCAATCCGCTGCTCTACGCCTTCCTCTCGGACAACTTCCGCAAGGCCTTCTACAAGGTGAGTACGCAGCGCAGAGCCTGGCACAAAGAGCCTGGCACTGGCCATTGTTCGATTGAGTGCTTTCGTGTAGCCAATTGAATGGTTTGGCTGTTGGTTTTCATTGTCAAAGCGCATTGCATATGGCTTCGTGCAGCCCAGTAGTGACTGCTCTCGACCCAGTTTGTGGACGGTTTTTCTGTTTTTTGTTCAGCTGGATAAAGTGGTTTCGCTTCAATTGATGTTATTTTCCATGCAGCTGTAAAAACGTCAGTCATTTGATGCGATTTCAAATGTGCGTTTAATTCTTTCAAATGTTTCCGTCGATAATACAATTAAACTATTTACGTCGACAGCGGGGGGGAGAGAGCAGAAACGCAAAAAGAAAATTCAAATAAAATAATATTGGGAAAACGCGCGCAATGCTCAAACATTTGCCAGCAATCGCTGGGGGCCTTAATGAGTTAAGTGCGAAAAACGCGCATACGCCGCGTGGGATGCGCTCAATAATTGCGTTATAAATACCAACATTTTACAGCAAAATTGTGAAACAACAACAACAACAACAGCAACAGTAGCGGAAGCGGGGGCAGAGGCAGAGGCAGAGGCAGCAGCAGCAACAGCAGCAGCAGGCGTGCCAATCAAATTAAATCAAATCCGAGCTATTTTTGGCATTTGTGCGAGATAAATATTTGGAATTATCTAACACAGGGAAATAATATTGAAATATGGATTTTTAAATAGTAAGCACAGTAGCTGCTAGAAAAGCACTATGCAAATCGCAGACACAGTTGCAGGACCCTACAGGACTCAACCTCGAAGCACAGCTCAGCTCATTCCCATTCAACGCACTGGCTGGACGCATTAATTCTTTCGGCCATTTACATAAGTAGAAAACAAAACGTAACGAAAAATCAAAATACAACCAAAATTGTAGCATTCCATAGGGAAGTGAGGAAGTGAGGAAGCGAGGGTGAGCGGGGCTGGGACTATGCTCTACCTACTTTTAATTACTTTAGGGACAGACAGATGGGAGAGCGGGAGAGCGAGAGAGAGGGAGAGAGTCTCGAGTGCTGTGTCCGAGTCGAGTCGAGTCGATGGCAAAGTCGTCTGTAACATTTCCTTTCAATCATTTTGTGGCCTAATTTTAATATTTTAATTTGTTTTTGTTGCTGCGGAGCAGCTTTTCCATTTGCCGCAAAGACCTGCTCCAGCACTTTGCATTTAAATTGAGCCCGCCCATCGCCCATCGCCCATCGCCTGCCGCCCTCCACCCGCCGCCCTTCGGTTCAGCTCTCGGCGCTAATTGATGTGTTTGTCAAGTCATTAAATTAGATTAATTACATTAATTAAATTGCTGGCTATTGTTTTGGCAAATTGTGCTGGGCGCGTGCTTTGAGTCCTCGCTTGGCCAGGTATTGAACACACGTATTAGCCCATCAAATTGGCTAATTGCCCAACTGACGGCTCGTCCATTATGCCATTTGTCAATAGAAACTCAGTGTTTTTTTTTTTTTTTTAATAAAAAAAAAAAAACTGTCATGTGTCGCACAATCAATTGAATTCAACCAATGCATGCGGTCATCTGCCTGCGCTGAGACTCCGACTTTATCTCGATTAAAAATGTAATATAATTTATTTACAAGCGCTGCAAGCGGCTGCATTGCTCGTCGCTGTATTTACTTTGTTCTCTTAATTAAAGTAAACGGTATTTAATATTTGCTTTCGCGGCCAATGAAATATCAAAAATCACTCTTATTTATTTTAAATATTTGCAATTATTTTTAATCATATAATTATTTGCATTTTGCGTATATATTTTTTTAATGCAGCTCTATGAAATTAAAGTCTATTAAAACAAATTTAATTAAACCGCAAAATATGAAATCAAATTAATTATGAATGCAACAACAAAATGTATATTAATTATGTATAGTGTAAATAAGAAACTAGACCGAAGGACATTACAGAACGATTTGGCTGCTTTCTGGCTAAATGGACGTTTACTTGAATAAATACCTCAAATATATATACATATACATATGTATGTGTGTACCAATAGTGCAGAGTTCAAACAGAATACTTTAAACTGAACGCCTAATCGGACCATTATTTATTTGTATTCCATGCATAATTAATATCAATTTACAGAGATATTCGATTAAAGATTTTGCAGCTAGGCAATGCCAGAGTTTGCACAGCAGTTGAAAGGCGGTCAATGAATTCCGCTGCTAAATGTCTGCCATAATCAAATCACAGCCAAACATAGGTACACAGGTACCCACACACACCCACACACACACACACACGCGTGCGCAGACATAGACACGCACACACACATGTGTATACATATTGCATTTGAATATGGTTCGTAGTCAATGGGGCTCGAAAATCGTAACTTATTTCCCTTGAGCGATTGCATGGAAATGCCAGATTCTATGCGATTGTTGTGGCTGTTGTTGGTGTCATTGTTGTTGTTGTTGTTCTTTCAATGACGGCGCACTAATCAACAATTTCGGACGATTCAATCAGAGCGCAAATTCATAAATCATTTATATGCAAACGCCCAACGGGATAGCAGAGACTGAGCAGGAGCCGACCTGGTATGGGGCTGGGGCTATGTTGGACCCACAGATAAACGGTGGGCATTTCAACACCTCAAACCAGTTAAATAATTGAATATTGAATCAAATCTAATCATTCAAATGCAAAGCCACAGCGTGCGCTGCGCTTCGGGGCTGGCGGCTTGACGTGGGGAATTGGTGGGGCACGGTGCACGGTGCTTCCGTGCGGAGCGCAACACATCATTAATCAAACATTTTGTGGCAACGATTTACTGTCGTTATTTTATGTATTTTTGGCATTAACTTATGCCCGGCCTTCGTATTCTCTGTCCTGGCATTTCATACTTTCTATCTCTCTGTAGGCCATTAACTGCTCGAATCGCTACCAGAATTACACATCTGATTTGCCGGCGCCGCGCAAAACGTCCTGCGGCAGGACCTCCACGACAGGCCTGTGAACGCGCTGGCAACGACAACCAAAAATCGGCGACAGCTCCAAATATCTATGTGTATATATCGGAAAGTGATTGACCGACAGCCAGCAGGAGCATGAGCAGGAGCAGCAGCAGGAGCAGCAGCAGAGATGGGTGGAAGAGCACGAGTGCGAAGCGGCGGCAGGTGGCAGATTGATTGCTTCGCAGGACGCTCGAACGCGGCCAACCGGCTAAATGCGGCCAATTAAGGGGCTGAGAATGTGCCGTTAATTAACGACCAATGCCCCACAGAAAAACAGAGAATGGAAGAAAAACCAAAAAGGACCAAACTTATAAACAGAAACAATAAACAAATGGGAGTCCTATAAAAACGAGCTCGCATTTCAAATGGCAGGCTCCTTATATAGCTTAACTATATATTTAGATGTATGTATATGTATTTGTACTTGGATTTAGATATAGATATAGATGTATGTATATAGGCTAATCCTAACTGTCTATGAGTTAACGCTTCTTGTGAGCCACGCGCACTCGAGTGCGCCGAGGCGAATACCGAATGCCGAATGTAAACACAAATGTTAATTGCACAGCTTTTCGCTAATTCAATGTAAACAATAAAAGAAATAAACAAGATATTTTGTATCATTTACAGTTGTTTCGTTTTCGGTATTTTCCAATCATTCGCGAAAAACTATTTGGAAAGTGCCTGAAAAAATTTGAGAATTGTTCATGAAACTGAAATAGCTACGATGTGCTCCAGACCCAGAGACGGCACTACGACTTGCAGCTGCTTGCTGATAGGCATTGATAGGCGTGGCACAGAGCTGAGGCGTAGGTGGGCCCAGACTAAAATCCACTTGGAGATATTCGGGCCAGCTTTAAGCGTCTTGGACTCGACTTGGCCAAGTTGTGCGCGCATTTTGATTGCATTCAGAGCCGCCGGACATGGAGCTGAATTAATTATGCAGCGTTCGTCTTGTGTTTCGTGTATTGGCTCCGGTTTATTGGGCAAAAGGAAATCGAGCTGCTCACAGTTTTGCATAATTTATTCAGTTTTAATAAGCGAGCTCGCCTCCTGTGAAGCGCCAGAACTTGGGCGCGTTGATTTTTACACGTGACGAGGGCGTGGCTCTTGTCGTAGTCGTAGACATGGGCGTAGGCGTGGGCATGGATGTGGGTGTGGGCGTGGGCATACCTAAGGTTGACTTGCTATTTTGCGAAGGTGGCGTAATTAAGGCGTATCAGTTGCTGACAGGCATCACTTCATCGCCTCTGCCAATGTAATTAAAATTTCAAATTAGCTGATCAAAGCTGTTGCAGGTAAGCGAAAAGCAGGTGTTGTTTATTAGATAACATTGTGGCAGCTCGCGTAATAACTGCCAATACGTGTGCGTGTGTATGGGTGTGTGTGTGTGCGTGTACATGCTCAATGGCGCACAGCTATTGGCTCATGCTACAGTGGACACATTTGCTGTGCGGTCTTAAGTCATTGAGACGCCCCAGCAAATAGCTAAACAATAACGGTAGCAACAGCAACAGCAACAGCAACAGCAACACCAACAACAATAGCAACAATATCAATAGCAACAATGTTATCATCATAACAATAATCATAATCATAACTGTAAGTGTAACATTTGTCCTGCTGAGCGTCTACGTGTGCGTGTGTGAGCGCTCAGGAGCTGTAGCATACTTTCGTGCTGGCCTGCATACCAAGCAGTCGAAACGGAATGGCATGGAACAGTTCGCACTACTGACCTACTCGCAACAGTAAAAACACGGAGTGGCAGAGAGAGAGAGAGAGAGAGAGAGAGAGCCAGTGGGAGAGAGAGCGCTCGCGAGACTTTTAAGAGAGCCAAATTTGCAAAGAGCGCAACTCCGAAACGTGGTGAATTTCGTCTTGGACAACTGTTAACAGCGTCGAAGAGAGCGCAGTGGCTGGCAGTTGGGCACGAGCCACAGCGGCAAAGAGAGCGCAACGCCTGGCAATGGAACACGAGTCGCAGCTGCACGAAGGCGCAGGTCATGGTGTCTGGCACACCTGAATCAGTGCTTGTGGCACGTCGCTAGCTGCGCCACATACGTTTGGCAGCGGGTGGCGGCGGGTAAGCAGCGGACAGCGACAATCTGTGCCCGGGCCCGTCGTTATGGCTATTTGGCCAAATGAACCGTAACCAAATGCTGATAGCCGAAATGTTGCAGTTTATGGCCAGAGCGAAAGCCAAATTGCCTCTCGCCGTGTCGCATCGTCGCAGCAATGGCCACAGCAAAAGGACATTGTCTTTTCACCCACACACAGACATACACAGACAGACACCCCCACACTGCCCCTGTAAAGCCTGTGCTTGATTGCATAAGGCGCTGTCTGTCTAAAAAAAAAGAAGCTATATAACGACCTGCAACAACTTTACACTTCATTCTGGAGCGTAGCTTTCTCCATTTGCGAATTTCCGGCTCACACACACACACGCACAGCGTCGGGGGCAGACACTACACATGTACGCATGCAGCTAAAAAAAAGTTGATCTGCCAATTTTCGCTCAGAAATACAGCCAATGGGCTGGCTTGACAGTGCTTGTGCAACTTTTATAAGTCGCTAAATGGCAAAGAATCTTTCTATGCATACTCTACAATGCAAAATGCTTGAAGGTATATTAGCTTATAGCAGAATGTTGGGCTTACTATATATTGTATTGAAAATAATACAGATATATTTGCTGAGGGATGACTTTCATGAGACTATATAAATATAAAAAACAATTATTTTTTATTCATTTAATGAAATTAAAAACACATTCTGACCATTCACGACTGAATGTACAAAGTTTTTCTAAGAATCGTGAATATTAAATAATTATTTTTTATATATTTTCCATTTTGGATAACATTAATCTGACTGAGCGGTAACCGTGCTCGATAATGAGTTTTGTCTTACTGAAAGTATGTTTATGATATTTTAAGTGGTATATTTATAATCCTCGAGCAGATATATCTATATACTTCAACATTTACTTAGCCTGTTGTCGGTTTATTATTTTTATTAAATTTCAAGCAGCTTCACCTCAATCGATCCTTCCAACGCAACAGAGTATCTATAAGTCATCTACCTGGAAAAAAATATAGAAAATTTGTTGCTTCGGAAAATAATTTTTGCCATACTTTTTGAGTGACATTTTGTCAATTTTAATGCGCTTAGCTTCAACTCAAAAATCCGCGCAAGCTGAGTTACAAGGCGAAGAACAAACAGGTGAAACTGCAAAAGTTTAAAACAGCTTTGGAACACAGTTTAAATGACAAAAAAAAAAAAAAAAAAATAAGTAAAGTAGCCTTCAAACATCCAAGTAAAACGCAGACCAGTGACAGTAAATATTTTCACAGAGTGACTTTTATTAAATATACCTGATTAAAGACATGGAACAATACAGTTTTGCTTAGTTACATTCGGAAATAAGTTGATCGTTGGTTACACTTTTCACTTAATGGAATTTGTTATCAAATTAACTAACAATTGATTAAGCTGCCTGCATACTAATGCAAAACTTTTTAAGAAAACACAATTTTCTAAAAGGCCAAAGATAGATAGACATAGACAGAGAGAGAGAGAGAAGGAGAGAGGGAGAGGGAGAGCTGCAACTCAGAAATTAATTGCGGGTCGTTAAAGTTTGGAGGAGGGGAGAAAATAATTTAAATATTAGTTACACATAATGTAAACCATAAATTAATTTTGAATTCGCAAACTATTAAAGAAGTTTTCCCAGGGAGAGCGACGCAGCAGCGAAGTCGGAGGACATCCGTCTGAACTTTGCAAGCGCCGAGCAGAGCAGAGCAGAGCAGAGCAATTAGTTATTCACGCTTGCGCTTGTCCTGGGCGTAAGTTTGCCTGCTCTTCTTCAGCGTCTTTTACTTATTTATTTTTCGGCTAAATCCGCTGCAAAATCCTTGGGGGCTCCAGTCCGATTTGAACGTTATCAGAGGCGCTGCAACATGGAGGCATAGACCTGGCTCTGCTCATAGTTCCTGAAGGCCTCGCGAAAGCGCAACTTCTGCTCGGCACTCAATTTCGCATGGAAATCTTGTGCAGCTGTCACGAACAATGCAATTTCGTGTTGACCCAATTTCCGCGGTGGCATCCAGACGCTGCCGCAGGCGGATGTGGTTGCGGGCCCGTGTCCGGGGCTGGGGCTGGGGCTGGGGGTGGTAACGGCAGCGGCAGCGGGAGCCGGAGCGGGACCAGATGCAGATGCTCCGCTGCCGAGCACCAGCGGAAATAGTTTAATCAAATGCAGATTTATGGAAGCGGATAAAAAGATGACGCTTAGACCCCAGACACCTTGCTGCTCCGGCTGGGCCAAAAACGTTGGCAGCGTGCAGATCAGCCAGTCCTGCAGCATTTGCAGAAACGACGAGTCAATAGCCGAGCGAAACACCTGAAAAAGCACGTAGACACGAAATGAAACAAAGAAGCAAAAGATACGAAAACAGATAGAAGCAAAAATACATTAGTTTTCTTTTAGAATTTGGCGCCGGCTGAAAGCACAAAAGGCAACCGAAATGCTTGATTAAACGAGTGCAACACGGAGGCAACAGGGTACGGATTGCTCTAATGAAATTTCGCTGCTTGCCACAGTTAGTTAGCCTGGCCCGAACGACAGTGCAATTTGTGCTTTAAGCCATGTGGCTGCCTGCTCCAGTTTAGCCAAGTCCAAGGCTTCGTGTTTTCCTTTTCTTTTTTTTTTCTTTTTTTTTTTTTTATTAATTTCCATGCCAGGACACACATATGCACGGCACGCCCACTGGGCAACCTTGAACCTAATGAAAAAAATTTTATGGCACCACAGTGGCAGTTGCTTCGGTCTGACCCACATAGTTGCGTACGTTTTCGGTTGGTCAGGGGCCAAGCTGTAGCCATGAATTCCATTAATTTTCAAGCTGCCAACAAATTCCACACACACACACACACCACACACACACACAGGCACACAGAGGCCGGCATCTGACAACTGGAGGCAACTATTTTACCCTTTCACCGGGTGCTCAGACCAGATATTAGCGGTGCATTTGCTTCGCTCCAGTCTCAAGACACAGAGGCCCATAAAGCTACCCATAGCAAAATGGACCACCTCGAAGACACACACTCACACACTTTCACACAGACACAGTCACTCTCACTCACTGACCCGTCGAGACACGCACGAGTGGCTAGCGCAGTGGATTGCGGGTCTTTACCTTTGCCAGCAGAGCTGAGCCGAGCTGCGCTGAGCGGACCAGCCGAGCTGCTGAGCACCGTTGGCCAGCAGATTTGGCTGCTACTCACCTGATACACAATCATGGCAATAACATCGCCATGCGGCTGATTTATGGCCAGGAACTCCTTTATGACCTTCGTCAATATTTCATTCGGTGGCACTAAATCACGTATAATTTGGCACAGCACTTGTCCATAAATCCAGGCAGCGTCTCGACTCGATGATTTAATACAATGCAAAAGTATATCGACTTTATCGCTTTGCAGCGCGATTATCTCTGGATCATCCTGCACAATGCCATTCGACAGTTCCGTATTCTCCAGCTGAGTCGACGAACCTAAAACAAAAGCGAAAATGAGAACAGAAAAACCAGAGTCATCAACAGCGCAAACATGTCACAAGTCAAAAGTTTTGCAATTAACAAAGCGAGCCCCGCCCACCGTCTATTGGCCATTTTTTGCGTCTACATTAATGTTTCCACATACTCCAGTTGAGAGCACATAAATTTACATTTAAAATTTCTGGCTTGACGTGTCTACACTCACCCTCCCTCTCTCTATATCACTCTATGTGTGTGGTCATGATTGTGTCTGGATATATTTTGTAATCGTAGCTGTTTAGCGGAAAACAGACAAGATCTCAATATTTATTATAGCTCGACTTGTATGAAATATTTAAAATATTCAGAGAAACTGCTGGGATGTCCTATGCACAGTGGTTAATCATTTATTTAGCCAAGAGATAAATAAATATGAATGTGGAATATATTTTACCGATTATAGATTGAGCGTCGGTCAAGAGGTTTGCTCATATAAGTTTGACTGGGGACCAGAATTTTCGTCGTTATTACCGGATTCCGATTCTACTGTATATATTTTGTTGCATCTTTTAGACATATATTATTTATAATTAATTGCATTCATTTTTCATGATTTTCTCATTAATTTGTTAAATTATATTTTAGGGGATTGGAGAGTCGAGTAATATTTCGATTGCATTTTTGTTGTGGGTGCAAATTCGAACAGAAGCTAGAAACCTGTTGTTGTTGTTGCTGTACATAGCTAAGCGCATGTATGTGTGGGGCAACATTAAAAGCCTTTGCTGCTTCATGTGCGGCTGCATTTAGCTTTGGCGTGTGCGAATTATTAACAATGCGCGCGCTTGGCCAGCGCCAACTTTGGCCTTTAGCTTTTGCCGGCTTAACATTCTTGCTGGCTGTTGCCAATTTGGCGATTGTTGTTGTTGTTGCTGCTGTTGGCCAGGATTTGGACTGGTGGTGCTGCTGCTGCCGCTGCTGCTAGTGGCCACAATTATGCGCACCACAAATGCCGTTAGCAATGAAAGCACAAAAAAAGCTAACAAACTGTAAAATTCGTTTAAGATACTCACAAAAAAAAAAAGAAAAGAAAAACCAAAAAAGCGAAACGAAGCGAAACAACAAACACGAGCACGAGCAACACAAAGTTGGCTAGGAAAAAAGGTTGTGTTTCGCTGTGCGGGTCCTTAAAGGATACCCAATATAGCCGCAAATATTTATTATTGCGTACTGCTCGATGAATAGGAGAGACGAAGGTGGCGCTTTTTTTTAGACTGTTGCCATTTGTTTTTTTTTTTTTTTTTTATTCGTATTTTTGTGGGCGTGCAGTGTCGTCTTGCGTCGCCTGGGACTCGATTTATTTGCGTCTTTTTTTTTGCGCCCGCCAAACACTTTAATAAACCAGGCTAACGAACGGGCGAGGAGGTGTGCCACGCCACGGCCAACTTCCGCTTAGCTGCACTTGGTTCTGGCCGGCTACGAGAGGGCCTAAAATCGCTGGCGAAACTCTCGTTTGGCGGTTGCAGGGGGGCGTGGCACACAACTAGCGCAAACATTGACATTTTTCAAAGGATTTGCATGCTGTGCGCATTTGCCAAGGACCTAAAAGCGAACGGCACTACGCACTGCCCCGCACTGCCCGCACAGCATCGCATCGCAGCGCATCGCATCGAGCCTGACAAAGTGCAAGAAAAATACATGTAGCTGCGTGCGAGCATCGCATCGCATCGCATCCTGGTGCCATATTTATGCACATCGCCAGCATTGTTTTGGCCAAAAAGCTGCTGCACACATGTCACTCCGGCTGCAAAGCTAAACTTCAAGTTTAAAGTGCAAAAACACAATGGAGCGACTCTCAATGGCTTCCCACTTTGGCCGCAACTAAACGCAGCTAAATGGCTTTCAGCTCAGCCAATTGGTTCGATCAACAAGTCCAAAAGCAACACAGCCAGACATTGGTCTATATACAGAAATTTATATATGTATATTTCAGTATGTGTATCTATATCTTTGTTAGTTAAGTTGGGCTAATGAAATGCCAAATGAACATACGGCAGGGACAATACTGTTTAATAAATAAAGACAGCAACAGTAATCGAACAGTTCCCCAAAGATTAACACAGTATATATATTTATCGAGTGAGAGAGGCACTACATAGTACCCTGTACATATGGCAGCAGGTCTTGAACATCAAGAAACCGTGAGAAGGCATTGATAAGACTCTACATTAGTCTCTACTGGCTATTGGATATTTTCAGACTAAGCTAAGCTTATATATTCTTAAAAAATTTCTATTTAACGTTTATCGATATATATCGATTTCTTAAATGCAAAACAAGTCAACTTTTTTCTTAAAGCTTCACGGTGAATTTCCTGTCTCAGGCCTATTCAACCAACAAGCTTTACAAAGAATACTATAATTCTCCAAGATATGCTTTCATTTGTGCTTAACTAATAAACTAAGGTACCCCACATTAGCACTCACGGAATAGGGTATCAAAATGAGCAATTCGAACGAGGCTATCAGCAGGAGGGAGGCGCATGCGGGCATGCGCCCGAGTGTCAAACACTTCTCAACGCTAATAATTGCCCCGAAATTGCGGTAATAACGCCAGCCAGAGAAATAATTGTTGGCTTGTCAGGCAGCTGGCCAACCAGTTGGTCAATTGGCCAATTGGCCGACCGAAAGCCTGTCAGACTGGCCGACTGGCCAGCCACCCAAGGCCAACATATAGCATACCGTAAGCATTGACAGCAATTACCCAAGCATGTAGTTACACAGGCCCACACACGCAGTCATGGCCAAAATGGGCAGCAAACTGTTGACCCGGTGCTGGCCATGGCCAACAAACAAACGGACACACACAACATTAACTTTTGGCCAATGGAAGAGTCAGCCAGTTGACCTGGAGCAGAACTGGGACTAAATGCAAGTGCTTTATATGTTTAATGCATATGATTAAGCTCTGCTGTCGATAGGGCTTAAAGCCGGCCAGTTTAAGCCACGATATTCGAAGGATGTTCGCTCAGCAGGGGACTTGGACCACCGCAATTGTTTTTGTTTTTCTGCTTTTCCGTTCTTATGTTTTGCAGCTGTTAAATAAAATAACAAAATATTTTCGACTGTTTTCTTATATCTTACGCACATCTGCTCTTGCTCGACTTTGCCTTTGTAGAGGTATTGTCTTGACTTGTTCTCTTTCGCTGTCTTTTTCTTATATTACTTCCTCTGTTGCGCACTTCCTCGAGTGGTTATCGTTTCGGTACTCACCCACATACATGCAGGACAAAAGCAATTTCAATGCTGGAATTGAAAATTTCTCATTTTCCATTTTCAGCAATTCGAGCGCAAGTTTTTCAATTTTATGTCGCAACTGCGGTGTGACCACAGCTCCAGTGCCAGCTTCAGCTCCAGCTCCAGCACCACTTCCGCTACCCTCCGCTGCAGTAGGCGCTGCTCTCGAACAGCCGCTTCGCACAACGATGCGCTCGAGACCCTGCGCAGATAGATATGTAAACATAAAAGTAAATATGTATTGTTGGCATGGCAAAAATATCAAACTTCACAGAGTATATATATGCATATATACACATATATGTATATATGTCTGTATGTATGTATGTAGTTAGCAGCGTACATATATATGTAGTCAGTGTGCGCGGCCCATAGAGCAACAGAATTTTTGGGGGCGAGCGATTCGCTTTTGAATTTTTATCATTGCATACTTAAGTGGATTTTTCAGTAATGGTCACGCTAATTGAGTGGCAAATTGTTATTGTTATTGGCCGCTGTTGTCGCTGTGCGCTAGTGGGCGACCACGCCCCGCTCAGCTTCGTCTGCCCAACCACTGAGTACTTTTGCTTTTTAGTTCAGTTTCTGTCTGACTCTCACTCCCTCTCTCTCTCTCTCGCTCTTTGTGTCCTGTTGTGCACCATCAAAGCACAAGTAGCGACAACAACAACAACGACGACAACGAAACAATTGAATTGCGTGCAAATTTCATAAATTGCTTCAAAAGTTGAATTTAATTTGTCTGCCAGCAAAAAATGCCCAATGACCGGAAGTGTGCAGTGAACAGAAACGTTTTGTAAACTCTTGGGCACATAGAATAGGGTATTCAATAGGCTGCTATTTATTTTTTAAAATGCACTCTGAAGGCTAACGCTAGATTAACATTCAGTTGCAATCTATTTATTTATTTAATTTTTTTAAGTAAAAATATTTTTAATATACTTGTCATAAAAACAGAGCTCAGATTTGTTGAAAAATCTTTCGAATATGTTACGCTGCACTGAAAATTTAATGACTCACAAAATCAATACCGTTTGCAATACATTTCAATCAATGCAGTTATATAATAATATAAACTATATATTCTCGTAGGCGCTCAGCATGTCAAGAGTTTTATATATTCATTCATGCATCAGCTTCTCAATAAATTTCTTCTTTATTAATTTGGCCATTCATCCAACAAAATATCTATCCCAATAACAATATTTCACTACGTGTATGCTTATATCAATTCATCAATAAATCAATGCCCGAATCAGTTCATTAATACATGAATATATTAGCCCAGTGACATAAACATTAGACCAATCCATCATTCTATGCATGCACAGAATTCTGGTCCAAGCTCCACTGCGCAGCATCTGTCGGTCGAGCAGACTCTGCCTGCAATTGGAATTGCTATTTGTTAATTACTGTTACAGAGCCAGCGTATGCAATTTGTTTGTCAACTGGCATACTCTAGATGTTACCAATGGCAATTAAAAGCCCAGCTAGTCGATTATTAAATGGCCAAATTATGCGCACTGACTGAGAAATTTGTTATTGATGTTGTCTCTGCTGGAAGAGCACATAGAACCGATGTGTGCACAAAGTTTGAGCAACAATTTCATTATATTGGACTTTGGTTCAGGACATGCACATACGCATTCCCCCACTCGTATGTGTGTGTGAGTTTATATGTGACTTGTGCTGTTTTGACGCTGTGTTTTTGGACCAATAAACATTTTGTTGTTGTTTTCGCATTTTTTCCGCGTCTGCCAGTTATGAGAGCGTGGCTACATTCTATTTTTTTTTTTATAGGGAATGCCACTGCAGTTGGCTAGCTGACTAGCTAGCTGGCTGCCTGGCTGGTTGGCTGGTTGGCTGGCTGGATTCCTCTTGAAAATTGTCAATCAAAAAACCAATTAAGCGCGACGTGGACGCTGTCTGAGTTGAAGTTGCCCACTAGATTTGGTTAGGGCAATGGGCTGAACGTTTAGGGCCATCAATGGAGGCGAATGCCAACAATGGACAGACGCCACGAAGTGCTGTTGGTGTGTTGTGCTGTGTCGTGTTGTGTTGTGTGTTGAGTGTATGTAGTATGTATATGACTAGTTCTACTCACATGCAGCACACACAGATAGAGCTCCTCATTCTGTGTCTTCTTCAGAAAATTATTGGCCGCAATAATCGTATTCGACAGCAAATGGCATTGCGGCACAAATTTCGACGTCCACTCGATCAGGCTGTAATTGAGCGTCCAGACCAGCTTCGTATGTGCATCACTGAACTGCAGCGGGCTGTCCAGAAATTCAAGAAAAATAAAGAGAAAAAAAAAAAAATCAGAAAAATATCAGAATGGAAATGCAGATAAAATGCAAAAATCGAACTAGATTACACACTGAGTCTTCTGCCTGACCGCCAGCCCATCAATCAATGCGGAATCATTGACGCTAACAGCAGCTCGTTGGACTCGCTGTCAACAGATGCTGCTCCTGCTCTCTACTCTAAATTAATTAGAAATTTTTGATGCGTTTCACTGCATGCTGGCCAGCAGCTGCTGCCCGGCCAGCAACGCGCGTTAAATTACAAAATAATTAGCCCAGCGCCAGCCTTGACTTTTGGGCGTGCTATTTAGGTCCGCTGTCTGCGTGCTGATTAGATTTTCGCTGCACTAAAAGCCGCTAATTATTGTTGCGGCTGCTGGAAAATGGCGTTCGGGGCGTGTTTGCATATTGGTTGCATCCGTACGCGTTGCGTACACACACATTCGCCTCGATTTCAATTTAATAATTTTCAATGTTTGCTATTGGCTTCGTCTCAGCGGCAGCTGCAAAGTTTCAAGGTTGGCAGCAGAAAACAGCAAAACAAACTTTCTTGCAGCAAAGCAACTGAAGTGCTGGCATATGAAATTTCATCAATAGCCGCACAGCAAATGGCTAAACCAAAACTTGCCAGCACCCAGGCAGCAGCAGCAGCAACAGCAGCAGCTGCAGTGCCAATAATTACAATTTGGCTACAGCAGCAGGAGCAGGAGCAGGAGCAAGAGTACCAAAAGTCCTGGCAGTGTCATCGATCAGCCATTGCGCTTGAGCTGGTAAAATATATCGACAGCCACAGAGAAGAAGATAAAGAGAGAGAGAGAGAGAGAGAGAGAGAGAGAGGGAGAGAGTTACTTTATTGGAAGCCACGTCGAGTTATTAGAACTTCGACTTTTGCCAGGAAAAGGAAGGAGGTGCAACCGACGCAGTCCTTGAAAAGTTTTTGATAACGCCACAAAGGGTAGTGAGGCAGCCAAGCAGCCAGGACGCCAGGTAAATCCGCAGAACGGAGCACGCTGCAGCCAAAACTGTTCGTAATGCAAAATGCGAACTTTTGCCATTATTGGATGGAAGAGGAGCGACCGAATGTTGGCTAGAGCCCAACTAATGCACATCGTAAATAGAGCCAACAGTTGCTCTACAACTTGCTGTTGTTGCTATTATCTGCGGTTGCAGCCAAGATGTGGCAACATGGCTAGCGTGCAGCAACTGTTGCCCAATCCCAGCTGGTTAACATGCAGGGCAAATCGTTACATAGAAACTTGAGGTCTGGCCAAAAACAGAATTTGTATTTCAGTGTGTGTGTGTACGTGTGTGTGTGTGTGTGTGAGTGTGAGTGTTTGCATGTGTGTATTACCTCTCATCAATGATTCCATGACGATTGATGTAGCCAACAATTAAGTCACGCAGCAATGCAAGTTCATCACTGAGCTTGCCTATCGCCGTGTTGGTTCGACTGCAGCATTCGAGCAGACAAAGCAGACCCTGAAGCGCCGCAATCCGTATGAAGCAATGCGAGCTCTTCAAATAGACGTTCCCAATCAGCGACGCCAAGTGCTGCAGCTCCCCATGGCTGGGTATCAGCAGGGCCTGCGTGCGGCACAGCAAGTAGATGATGTGCTGCAATAAAAACAGAAGGATAAACCCTAAAAACTGAGGCAGAAAGACCGATGCTGGGGATTAATTATCTTCAAGGTTGATGTAACTGCACATCTGATATAAAGAGAGAGCGAGCGACAGATAATAAATTAGAACGTGCATTCAGAAATCTTGAAACACAAATTTTAATTATTTATACGACACTTGATTAAGCGATTCTATTGCGGAAAAACATAATTGAATCGGACTTGTGTTATATCACATGATAATAATACGACATATAAAGGTAATATTAAATAAAATTAAAGTAAAATAAACTGTATGTTCTATAATCTATCTAAATGATACGTATATCTATGGAAAATATATATTACATAGATTCACTCGTTACTTTTTAGATGATAAGATCTTTGGAAAATAAATAAACTATCTATTCTATAATCTATCTGAAGGACAAGTACATCTAACTATTGAAAATATATAGTACATATCCAGTTTTCACTTGATAATAATAAGACATATAAAGGTAATATTTGGTGCTGATATCTGGGGAAGAAAATAAACTATAATCTACATATAAAAGCATCGATTTATCTCTCACCCGATAATTGAGCAATAAGTTTCTACTTTGTATATGACTATACTATTATTATAATTAAGATTATTTTACGCAGTCTACGACGAGCAGTCAATTTGCTTCTCTTTACGTATTCACCCACCTCATGCGATATGGTGTCATCCATGGCGATTTGGTCCTGCAGTCGCAGTGTGCGGTCCTTAATCCATTTGATTTGATCACGACTCTCGCAAATTTCACAGAAATTGACCAGATTGGGCAGCACTAGGACGTGATTCAGCTATGAACAAAAGTTAAATTGCATTGAGACATTTCCAATTAGCCAAACTGACAAGCCAATAGGTTTCAGTGCGAGCGCATTGGACATCGCGCAGTTCAAAGAATCAATCAAACGGATTGGCATGTTAAGCTGGCTGCTCTAATGAAATTATGCTGCATGTGACTGACATTTATGCCAGCCAGTATCTATTGTTGCAGTTGCAGTTGCAGTTGCAGCCACCGCTGGGCACTTACCTCGATCATCTGCTGCAGCACGTCAAAGACCAACTGTGTGCTGCTCCGTATGTCGATGCCAGACAGTTGCACAAAATGCCGATAGTTGCGCCAGTTGACGTCAGTCACGCTGTTGTTGCTCCACGTCGATAGCCGCTGCCTGCCCGCCTCACTGCCAGCCACGTCCGCCTCATCGCCAGCCACATCGCCACCGTATGGGGGCGCCTGTGCGTACGCCTCCATTAGGGCCCAGCAGAAATTGAGATCGCACTGATTGGCCGCAAGGTTGCGTGTGCCAATCACATTGTCCACCCTCGGCTGGCGCTCCAGATTGGCTAGATAGAAGACGTTGCACGTCGCATCCACCAGCAGCTGCACCTTGTGCAGTTTCTTCAAGCTGTGAAATGAGCAATGCAATGAAACACATTTTCAACTGTCAGAGGCATGGGAAATGCTGCAGGTTGTCGACGTGTCGATGTGATACAGAGCGCAGCATAAGTTAAAAACAGCAGCAATACATTCGTGTCACACACACACACAAGCAAATTAAAAGTAAACAATTGTCTGCTAACTAGTCGAGTCACTTGTTGTTTTGCTGACCCGCGGCCACAGCAAAGAACTTGCATCATTTTCAGTTTCGGTGATATTTAGCTATTGCCTCCAGCGTGCACACTAATATCAGCAAATACATATATAAAATTATTTTTATAATTTTTATGCGCGCAAAAAACGCAACAAATGCCCGAGTACATGCAACAATTTCCATGTTCAAGCGATTTAAGGAGTATAAGAGGGCATGTTGTTTATAAGAAAAGCTCCGATTGATTAAATTTGATATACAGTTAAACATATAATGATACTCATGTTGTAGACTTGAGAAATTAAATTATAGTAAAAGACAATAAAATGTGAGAAATACGTTTCTTTAACTAAATTTCAATTTATGATATATTTTTTTACAGTTAAGAACTGTATCAGATTAGCTAAATTTAAAAATTACTTATAAAGATTTAACTTTATTTCCTTATATATTTTCGATTCTTATGACGGATCGACGTCAGCCATAGAAACTACCATCTATTTATAGCAAATTAAATTGTTTAAACCTATAAGCTACTATCTATCTAACCATATACAAGGTATCTGCAATTCGAGAGACAAAGTTTCAAATTTGTTTGTTTGCTTTGCTGCATATTTTTAATTAAAAGTCGTATCACGTTCTACCCTATGATGCACGAACATATTACCTGAAGCAGATAAATTTTATTTTATAGCTCGACTCTCGTTTCATGAACTCCAAGAACAACAAATATATAAATATATATATACTGTGTTGTTAAATAATAATTATCAAACATTTTTGCTTGCTGCCAACTAGGTACTAAAACTTTACAAAAGGTATTTTAAATAAATAGGAGAAATATTTATATGTATATATAATACAACATCTAAGTGCTTGCTTCTGCACAAAAAACAGGATTGTCAAAAAAAAGACATAGAAGAAAAGTTGTTGGGCAAATTGTTTTAGGGATTGCATGTTAACAAATTAGTTGTGCTTTTAAAGTTGAGCAGAGTTTTGGTAATTGCTAAAAAATAATATGCGTCAGGGGACACGATACACGTACATGCATATGGGTGGCATGCCTCTCGGAGGACAACAAAAACACACCCAGACACACTGGCACACTCGCACACTCGCACACTCACACACTCACACACACACACACACACACACACACATTCGCACAACTGCTGTGGGTAGTAACTTTTAATGGTCGCTTCTAATTTATGCTTTTTGGTTATTTGCGCATTAAAAACTTTTGCGCCCACTTGCTGCATATTAATTTGAGTTTTGCTCATTTGCAGATTTTGGAAAATGTTTGCAGCACTCACCTAATGCTGTCACAATTGATGCGCTGCCAACGTGTCGTGTGATAGAAGTGGCTGTTGCCATGGCCGGCAATGGGGAAAGTTTTGTAGGTTGACAGCAGCTCCATGATGGCCTGCAGGCAGACCTGCTTGATCTGGAACTGCTCCTGTTGATCGACCATGTGCTCATCGTACACCTTGTTGATCAGCAGCAGGAATGTCATGAAGTATTCCTCGAACTGCTGCCGCGTTGTATAGCCAAATATGGAGAGCCTGTGGCAAATAGTTTAGAATATGTTTTAGACGTATTCAATAATTAATGAATGGCAAAAATATTTATAATGCATATATAAAGGGAGAGAGAGAGAAGGGCGAGGCAAATGTGTTGTATACACATACAAATATAAATTCAGCTTGTTGTCAACAAAAAGCCTTTGCAAATTTTATTCAATTAGCTGAGCTGCTCAAATATTTAGCAGGCCAAAAATCTCAATTAGCCATTGATTAGTTTTGTTACGCTTGAAGCGTCTAACTTTCTGCAAGTTGTTGCTGATGCTTTGGCTGCTGCTGCTGCTGGCTGCGTTCAGCGGTTTGTGCACAATTAGCAACTATGTGAGGCAACAGCAGCGAACTGAATCCTCACATGCGGCGCCCTTTGGCTGCTGATTTTTGCATCTCGCTCGCACGCTCTTTGTCTGTGACACGCACACATGCATTTATCTCACTTTGCTGCTCATAATTTGTTTATATCGCTGGCTGCCTCCGTTGCGCTGCTGCTGCTGCTGCAGCTGCTGTTGCTGCTGCTGATGATGTTTCTGCTGCTGCTGTTGCTATATCTTTCAGTTTGCTCCAAGCTCCCGCACCCCGCCCACCACATATAAACTGAAATCCCAACCCGCAGTGCTTGCCTTCGAGTCCAAAGTGCTTGTCTATACGCGAGTGCCACCAGCCATCAGTCCTCACCCTGTGCCGCCCACAAGCCTGGCATGTCCTGTCCCCGGCTGTCACAGCGCCATCTCTGCGTCGTCACAGTTTCATCTAATAGAGCTGTTGATGTTCCGCTCTAGCAGCCCTTTGGGGGATTTCGACGTTGCCGCGGGCTGGGCGCTTGTTGTGCGGCTGCCGCTGTACAGTGTGTGGTGCGATGCTGGGTGGTTCCTTTGCTGATGCCGCTGATGTGGTTTTGATGTCTGCGCTTTTGGCATGCTACGAAAAATGCTTTGCGCGTCTGATGCTTTAAAGGCAGAGCTGCGATGCGTGCAACTTTTAGGCTGGTCAGACACACAAACTCAATCTCTGGCTGATGACAATTCAAATGCTGACAGCGTAATGATGACGACTGCTAACAATGACAAGAACAGAAGAAGCAACAGCAACAGCAGCAGCAGCAGCAGCAACGATGTGGAAGCTGTCATTCGGCAAGGACGAGGCAAACAAGCAACGCTCAGTCAAGGACAAAACGACGGACGAGCCGACAGCGGACATAAGTACTCCGATGACAATGACAGCTTACAAACACAAACACACACACACACACACATCAACACACGGACACATACACATGCAAACTGCATCTAACACAGGATACTGTTGCTTTCAGTCGCAGTTTAGCCACTGTTGTCCTTATACACATTTCACATTGTCGTCAACGCTGCATGTTGCTGCCAAGCGCCTGTCAGAGCATTGTCAGCAACAATTGTCGTTGCTTTTATTGTTGTACCTACAATAATTGTACTGCTGCTGTCGTTGCTGTTGCTGCTGCTGGTCAGTCATGCATATCAGTTGAAGTCTTCAAGAAAATCATAGCCCAAGTGGCCCCAGGTAACCCCCAGCAACAGGCAACAATCTAAGCAGTTAATTAGCAGTACAAGTTGCCATCAGCTTTACTCACCGCTTCACAAACTGACGCAGCACATCCACATCACTCAGGCTATCCACTGGTATTGTGGGCAACTTGCCATTGCCGCCGGCAGCCGTTGCCGACTGCTGCTCCTGCTGCTGCTCTTGCTGCTGCTGGACGAGCTCGTAAGGTGTCACTGCGTAGGCGTAAAACTGATGTGTGCGCAGCAGCGAGGTGCCAATGGAGGCGATAAGCGGCTGCAAAGTGTGTGGGAGTGGGAGGGCGATGTTAGTTGTTGCAGCCAGGAAGGCCGGGCGAGCCAGTTTGTCACTTACCAGCGGCACTTGAAGCGGCGCCAGCTCATGGCCGGCGAAAGGCGAGCGAATATTCTCGTTTTCGGCCTGCAGCTTGGATTCCATATCAATTTGCGTTTCAATCAATTTGGCCAGGAAAATGGCTTGCGGTGCCGGCTCGGTGCTGTGCAGACGATGCCGTTGATAGAAAATTGTATCCTGCAGCATGTGGCAAGCGGCGCGCACCGGCACTTGCAGCAGCTCCACACGCAATTCATTTGCACTGGCATTGAGCGTCCACCAGATGCGTGGCTGCTGCAGCAGGGCGTCCAGGCAGCCCAGCAGTACGCCCAGACCATCATCCGGATCCCTGACAGCTTCCAGTAGTTGCAGGGCCACGCTGGCCAGGCCACGCCCATAGGTCAGCAGCACGGGCAGCTGCTCAGCGCGCAGCAAGTGCTCGGCCACAAACTTTTCAATGTGCTTGGCATCGATGTAAATGAGCGCCGTTTGCTCGAGGCGTTGAATGGACAACAGCAGCGCGGTCAGCGCCCGGGCCACATCCAATTGCTCGGCACTGCCCACAGCCAGCTGCGTCGGCGGCTGGGCCAGGCGCGTCATCAGCGATGCACAGGCCACACGCGCCAAGGGCGGCAATTGCATGTAGTTGATGTGTGGGGCATGCTGGATGCACTTCTGCCTGAAGCTGGCCACCATCGAGGAGAGGGCGCCGTCGAGGGCGTGCCGCAGCAGGCGCGCTTCCTGTGCGGGGCCCAGGCTGCGCAGCACACGCTGCAGCTTGGCCTCCGATGGAATCTCGAGCAGCAGCCGCATCAGCTGCTGCTGCTGCTGCGGCGCATCAGCGTGCTGCGTGGCAAATTTGATTAGCTGCGGAGGCACAAAGCAAATGACAACGTTTCACAATGGCGCGAGCAGAGCAGAGCAGAACAGAGACGGGCCTCATAAATTAGCCAAACGCAGAGCTAAGTAGAGAAAGCACTTACCTGACCAAAGAGCCAGCTCTCATCAATTATGCGCGGCGCTGCTGCAGCCGGACTATTGTCCTGTGGGCACTCCAAGTCCTTCAGCCTGCCATCAAATAAAAATATGTAAAACATGCAATTTAAGTCAGGCCAGCAACGAACAACGAACATCGAACAGCAAATACACTTGCAGAAAACAATTTCGAATTTCTGCAGCTGCGATTTGCCCGTCAATTACTTTGCCCCAAAATCCCTGGAGAGGGATTTGCCTTGCATTTTGTGCATTCTTGATTTTTACCCTAATTCGATTTACTTTGCAATTGGCATTCTCACTCGCTTGCTGCGTAAATTGGAAAATTGGCAAGTTCAGTTAAGTAGCTCGGATCGAGTGAATCAGAAATTGCAAATCTAACAGAATTCGTATTGGTTTTCTATTTGTTTCTGTTTTGTTATTTTCCATATGGGCAGTGCTGCCCGATATTTTTTAATTGAAAATCTACTCACAGCATAGTGCGCAGCTCGTCCTGGTCGTCGCCTCCTGCCAGCTCGCCCTGCAGCAGCTGCTCGTAGATGCTGTTCCTGATGGCCGGGCTGCTCTGGGCCGTCAGTCGTCGGGAGAGCCGCTCCATGGGCAGCTGCAGTGCTCGCTGGCCGTCGTGTAGCTGATGAAGCCGACTAAGCAGCTGCAGGGAGTGCAATGTGGTAGTCGCCACATCCACATCTCCCTCCTCCTGCTGTTGCGGTACGCAAATGTAGTTCAACAGGCGCAAGGTGCTGCGTATCGAGTGCTGGCAGAGCGAGAGGGAGAGAGAACAGAAACCAAAGAATGCAGCGAACAAAGGCCGATTGGAGTGGGTAATGAATTCATTGTAATGCAAAATATAAGGATTTCAACTCACTTTGTTCAAGTTGTGCGCCTGACGGATCAGCGCTGCCAGCAGTAATGAGCCGCACTCGGGACGCACTTGGCAGAGCTCGCAAAGGAATTCCAAGTGGTCAGCAATTAGGAAATTCAGATACTTGCCGGCGCACAGGCGACGCACTTGTTGCGGACTCCAATCCATTGCCTGCAATTAGTGGGTTGTGATTCGCTTGTTGGTTGCAAAAAAGCCCCTACCCCCCAGCCTCAGCCACCACAAGCATGGGCGTGGCCCAGCTGAGCCATTAGTGCCGACAAGTGGCGCATGTTCGAGTGGCAATCTATTAAAATAATGCGCGGCACTGAGCACAGCTTAAAGCCAAGCCAGACTGTTTAAATGACCATGAGATAGAGTGAGAGAGAGAGAGTTTGAAAGAGAGAGAGAGAGAGAGAGAAAGCCGGAAACTGGAAACCAAAAACCGAACCCGACGCGGTGAACCGCAAAATTACGAGCACGACAACTGTCAGCTGGCCAAGGCTCGCTCTGCTCCTGCTCCTGCTGCTGCTGCTGGTGCACAGCCAGTGGCCGAATCAGCTGCCAAATTCAAATTAAACTAATGTGCGACTAGCAGTGCCATCGCAATAAACCCTTTGTCCAGTCCGCTACTTACCGCAGTGCTACGGCAAACTTCGCTCAACATGGCGCGCTGCAGGCTCCACTTGAGCGGCAGCTCGGCTGCTTGGTCCAGCAGCACCATGGGCTCCAGCAGCCGCATGGACAGCATCAGCTGCTGGCAGCCGAGCAGCACAGGCTCCAAGGCATCCCCGCCGGCGGCGCTCATCAGGAGCAGATTGTAGTATTTGCAGAGGAACTCGGATTCGGCCAAAACCAAACGAAAAACTGATTGCAGTGCATCCTTGTGCCGTGAGCGACAGCAAACATTGTGGACCGCGTTAATGAATCGCCCAGCCAGCTGGCAATAGGCGAGGCTGGCCGGGCTCGAGCCCAAATCGCAGCCAGTGCCCAGGGCCAACAGCGCATCCAGGCAGCCCAACAGCTTCTCGCTCAAAACTTTCGCAAAGTAGTTAATTTCGCTTATGGCGGGACGGGGCGTGGCTCGTGTGGAGGCGGCGGCGCTGGCTCTGGCGGCAGCGGCTGCCGAAGATGTCGAAGGTGCTTCGTCTTGCCAGTGTGCGGCTGCTGCTGTTGTTGTTGTTGTTGCTGCTGCTGCTGCTGCGGCCTGCTCGGCCTGAGGATTATTTTTCAAATAAAGTTTTATGTGATTCACCAGATAAATTTCTTCGGTTTTCAGAATTACATTTGCCAGCGTAATCATTGCCAGCGCTAAATCACCAAAGTTGCCAACGTCCTGCAGGAGAAAGAAAGGGATAAATGTTAGTTCAGAGGAGGAGAGAGAGGAGCCGTCCAGAGGGCGGCAAAGTGTGAAACTTTGCATAAATTGCAGTAACAAAGTTGCCAGCGACAACATCAACATATTTTCCGGCAGTAATTAGAGAAGGATACTCCCCACACACACACGCACACACACACCGACTTCTGGTGTTGCCTGCAATGCAATTAAATTTGCTAGCTTTTAATTTCCAAATAAGCTTCTTTTTTTTTTTTTTGTGAAACGCCTTCTGGTTGCATTTTTAATATTTACACGCAAAATGTTATTTAAGTTGTGGCGCATTTTCAATTTCAATTAAAATGTTTATGCTATAAAGTTTTGCCCACCCACACAACCACACACACACACAGAGTATGTAGGCTGTGTGTGTGTGCGTAAGGCTGCTGCTCAGCCAGTCGTGCATTGACTTATACGCTCATTGCCCGACTTAATTACTCATGCCTACCTGGCTGGCAAAAAGTGCGTGGTTTGATACCCATTCAATACCCTGTAAATCTGCAATGATCCACAAAGAGCTTATATGTAGTATAGTGGCTCCGTTATTTATATAGACAGATCTAGATCTAATTTTCTATGATTGGATTTGTATATCGATTGGATATTAGAGGGAGACACATTAAATATAGAGATTCTCAGATGGAAAGGATCCTTTATGAAAATTGTAATTGATTTACAAAATAAATTTTCCATTATTACAAAGCAAATTTGGACCCTAAATTATTTTTAATGTTATTTTTGAAATGAATACAAAGTTAATAAATTCATTGTCATGCCAAAAAAATAAATAAATAAGACCCATTGCAGAGTATATCCTACGCAGTCATTCCCTGTTTGTTAAATTTTTACTGAATTTTATTTTAATTTTTGTCGGCTCATCATGAAATTAAATAAACTGTAATTGGTTGAAGTTTTACAGCGGTGCTGTTTAATTGCGTTAATAAATTGAAGTGGAGTACCAGCCGGAGCCAACAAAATATTTATCAATGGACCGTGGCTCGAAAGTTAACGATTTAGTTCCGAGCATTAGACGTGTGATGCATCTCTGTGTCAAAGGATATGAGCCGAGCACGAGCTGGACAAGTCGCTACACTTGTATGTAAGTAAGTGTCCACGTACACACATACACACACTTTCACACACAAGTGTATTTGTTATGTAATTAAGTTGCGAGTAGCACAACAGGCTCTGGCTCTTGCACTGGCTGGCTCCTGCTCCTGCTCCTGTTTCAGGCACAACTCAGCTATGGCCAAGAGCAGGAGCCGGGTCTGGGATCTGGTCTGACAGGTCTTGGCAGGGCGACAGTTAATGCATGTGTAGCTTAAATGCGCATTAATAGTTGAAAATGTGCGGCGTTGAAGCGTAGGTATTAAAAATGTCACGTATACGACATGTGCCACATTAACTACGGCGCCACATGCAACAGCAGCAACACCAGAGGCAAAAAAAGTACACACACATATATACGTATGTATTTATATGTATATATGTATATATATATGCCGCAAGAGCAACAAAGTGCATCCGTGTGCATGTAAATGCAAATAAGCAAGCGCATTGCCGGACAGGTGAAAGGAGGAGGGGAAATGACAAATCGCTGATGAACCCACACGCCAACAACCAGCTCCCAGTTGCCACCCCCCATATAGCACCCGTCCAGGCAGCCACAGGCCACACGAGGCCAACTGATGCACGAGTGTTAAATGAACCATTTGCAGTGCCTACTTTACGTGCAACACCGTGTGGCAAACAGCTGAAATAAACACAGAGCAGCACAGCAAAGTTCTAAGCCAGCTGATAATTAAATTGATATACAAATCGCTATGCGATACTATTAGCTGGCTTTCATACCAACACATCAATTGTGATCCCTGAAATAATAATAATCGCAATACTTTTCGTTCTATATCATCTGTCTTGTATATTATTACTATTAGAAGTTCTTGAAAGTATAGACGGTTGTATATTTATTATTGGTTTATAATTAAAGTTTGAAAATTCTAAAGCTATTGTTTGTTAAAATATGTACCCAGGAGACATGGCAGTATTTAAATATGTACATATATACATATGTTATTTATCAAGAAAGCTAGTTGAATCAATCTTCTTTTCATATGTATGAATGCGTCGATCTCATAATCTATAAGAGCTAAAAATATGAAACTCGACTAGAGCTTTCATACTAATCTTACTTCTCAAACTTATTTAAGAGAAAGCTGAGGCTGCTCCACTATCTGTGCATCAAAGAATTTAGTCTTTACTAATATTAACGCCAGAGAATTTAGCCTACAGTAAGCTCTCTTCTATCTCTGACTTGCCCTACTTAAATCGATAATCCGACTGATTGAATAAAAATCACTTCAAAGCTGATTTAGCTCAAGTTACTTGATCTCTAATGCAAATTACAAACATGATGTATGACTAATGTGCGATACAGTAATGCTAGAAAATATGTTGAATTCATGACAGTGCCTGACATTATTATGATTACAAATTTTAATCGGCTTAAAAGCTGACAACTTTAAGTTGATAATCTGAGATGCGTCAAGAATGCATTAGAAATGTACGTAATTTGGCAATGCATGTCAATTATTCAATTTATTTAGCTGTCTGCTCTGTCCCAAAGTGCATACTTGAGTAATTGACAACAGTGCTAGAAATTGGCAGCTGCAGGCAATATGAATCGAAGGAAGCCTTGAACAGCGAACGGAAGCTGTATGCCAAGCAGCCTATTTTGTAATTGTCATTTCAAATGCCTGCGATGAAAGATAATATCACTTAGTTCATGCTGTTAGCAGAGTGTGAGGGGATAGGCGCTATTAAACAATGAAATGCTGACACAAATGCATTTCAATGCTATCGTAAATGCGAGGCAGCACAACTTCGTGCTGTGTGCCATCAATATTTTAAGAGATTTGCGAGTTGCAAGTGCTTAAGAGGGCATTAGATGGCCGCATATTTATGAGCAAAAGAAGTGCCGTGACCGCAGGACTTTAAGCGCCTGGACAGCGCTCCGTTCATTTGGAATTCATTTACTGGCCGCCTGTGAACTTTCTGGCATTGTGCTCACCTGTTCGATGAAGAGCTGCAGCAATTGCAGAAATTCCTTGCTGTCAGCCAGCACATAGTTGCCATTGTTGCGAAAACAGCTCTCCAGCAGCCGCAGATCAACGAATGTGTGCAGGCGCAGCTGTCCGGTGGCCAGCAAGCGACAGAGCAAGCCATAAAGGACGTTCGCATCCTGTGCGCTTAGATATTTCGGCGCGTCCAGCTGTTGCAAGCTCCGCTCGTACAGCAGCAACAGCGCCAGCAATTGTTGCACAACTCGCGCATCAACAAACTTCTCCAACATGCCCAGCACAACTTCCTTCTGTGTGTCCAGCTCGCGCCGTTGTGCCAACAGCGCCTCCTTTGTGTCCTGCGTAGCGACCGCCGTTAATGGACTCTGGCAGCTGCCTCTCTGCTGTTGCTGTTGCTGTTGCTCGTCCTCATCGAGGGGGCGGTGCATAAAGAACAATTCGTAACTGAGCGTTTTGAGCGCCAACAACGCCACATCCCGCACTGCTCCATTGGCCAACAGATTGTTGGTCACGCTTATGATCTTCGGTATGGTTATCAGCGGACGGTCGCTCTTATGGGTCAGCTGCATGAGAAACTTCAGCATAACGGGTACTATAATGCCAGCATTTCTGTAGGGTAGAGGTCAAGTGAAGCAAGATTAAATTTAAGAAATATGCTGTGGATGTTGATGGAGTATTAGAGATAGATGAAGATATTGGCTGGGAAATTATATCAATGACTTTTAGATTGCTATCTTTTATATGTGCTTAAGTTTTAGGATATTTATTAGAAATTATTAAAATATATATATATTCTGGGTTGCAGCTATAACTGGCGAATATACTAACATATGAAAAAGGTATACTGAAAATCTCATTAACTTGAATTCTGAATCACATCTTTAACTGCAACTCATACCCAACCAGAAAAGCTAACCGGAACATAACCTTTCCTAATATATTATGAAGCATTAAATCACAGAATTCAATTTTCTAGCATAAATAATTAAATTTGCAGCAACTTCAATATAATTTACAGCGATTGCAGAGCAGAGCAGCAATCACATAATTTGAATTTCTAATGTGAGCACTGCGTAATAAAATACACACCGTGTGGCTATCAAAGCGCACTCACCTGTCGATGCCATTTTCAATTAGGTCCAAACTGTTTAGTATTTGCTCAAAAATAACGCTCTTTGAGTCTAAAATGCTGTAGGTAACATTTAGGTCCAGCAGCTGCGATAGCAACTTCAATATGGGCGCCTGTATGAGCGCATTGGACTTCATGAAGAGCTGTGGGCGAGAGGAAATGCATTGAATACGAGTGCAATGCAAATGTTTGCCATAAATAAAATATGAATGCATGCCACGCACATACACACACACACACACACTCACAGAGAGTGCGATGCGTGCTGCATGCACCTGTAGCAGGTGGCTTTTGTGTCGGCGCATTTTTAATCAAACAAATTGGCAACTACTAAAATTAATTAGCAATCCGCCACTCACCGTCAAACAGTAGATGACCAGCGGCTCGAACAGCTTTATAAGCCGGACGCAGTCAGCCGCTGGCGGCGTATCCGGCTGCATGCCCCGCATGAATAGAGCGCCCAGTGTTGCCTGCGTTGCCGTTAGTTGTTGCATTGTTGCTGTAGCTTCTGCTGTTGCTGCCGCTGTCGAGCCTACGGCAGCTGGTGGCAACAATGTGGATGCGCCGCTGGCATCGTGCTTGGCCACAAAGTAGGGACGCACAAATGTGGCATGGTATCCGTGGGGCTGCTGCTGCACTTGGCTTGCATAATTTTGGCCAAATAAATATTTCAACAGTTGCCGCAGACAGCCAACACACTCGCCGGGCGCATAATTTATGAGCCTGGTCAAATACTGTAGTATTTCTTCAATTAATTTCAGAGCCGGGGCATTTGCCGTTGCCGTTGCCGAAGCCGTTGATGTTGCCGTTGCAGGCAGCGGCGGTGGCATTGATATCTCCAGGCAGAGGCTGAGCGCGTTGAGGCAACTCTTCAGCAGGCAAATTAATAAGCCGCCAGCATCCTGATTTATGGTTATCTGCAAGCAAAAAGGCAGAGAGAAGGCTCAGAGTGTGTTAGCCCAGGAGCCAAGCTGCTAAAAGCCTTGGCTTTTTATTGGCCACGCCCTAATGCCAGTCGCGGCGAGTGGCAAGACGAGTCAAAAAGTTGAAGTCAAGAGTCGAGTACGTTGCCAGCATTTCATTTTTTACAACTCATTGCGTGGCGGCTGGAGCTGCGGCATTGCCCCAAAAGTGTTGCATATAAAACGGCGCATTGCGTTGTACGTGCAGCGTGCAATTGGAGTCGCGCGGAGCAGACTGCAAGAATTGGTAAATCTCGGTGCACGTGCCCCAGGAACTTTTGCCATTTGCAGCGCCAACAGCAGCCGCAACTTAATGGCGCCACGCCCCCGCCAGAGAGTGCGCCCGCTGTCTTCACCTGAGGCTTTGACTTACCTTGTAGCTGTCATTAGCACCTCTTAAAATGTTGTAAAGTTTCATGTAAACGTAATCGCTGGCAAAGTAACCCATCGCCTGCAGCGTCGCCTGCGACTCTCTGCCACCGCCGCTCAGCGAGAAGAGCTCGCTCTTGCCCGCCTTGGGTGGCTTGCCGGTGGTGCTGCCACCTCCTGCGCTGCTGCTGCTGCCTCCTGCGCTGCTGTTGCTGCTGCTGCCGCTCGGCTGCACTGGGCGCTGATTGCCCACCAGATGATAGTAAATGTTGAGCAGCTTGACGCAGTGACGCAGCAGAAATTCCAGCTGGCCAGCGGGTGGCGCCTCGCCCGTGCTCAACATGCCGCCTGCAAGGGGAAGAGCGAAAAGTGTGCGTGGGTGTGGTAAGTATTCGCAGCATATTAATGACAAATTAAGCCAGCCAATTGTGTTTAAATGTTGAACAGATACTTTAAAATATACGAATAGCGAGCAATTGCGGCGCGGTAAATTAAAAAGCCATTAAATGAATATGCACGAGAGAGAGAGAGAGGGAGAGACATAAGGGGGGAGAGGTGGGAGATATTCCACACACAACCATACAAATATCGAAGGCAAACAAATAATGTTAAATTAAAGCAAACATGGCATAGGCAACAAGCGGAAAAGGCCTCAAAATACGCCATGATATATGTATATGCAATCATTTAATATATATAAATGTGTGTGTGTGTGATGTGTTGGTGCATGTATAGGGGCATTTCAATTTATGTGTCAATATTGCAACGTTAGCAAATACTACAAAAATGTTTCATTTGTTCGCGCAAAGAAAATGGAAGCAAACTTTTATTATTATTATTATTATATTTGTATTTTTTCTTCTTTTTTTTGCGCAAATAAATTAAATTGTATTCGCATAAATATTTATAAAAATTAAGTGTTCGGGGAGCCATTAAAAACAACAACAACAACAGCAGCTCGTCGACCGGCGACAATGCGGTGCCAGCGGTGCCAGCCAGCACAGGTGAGGCCGTGGCCGTGGCAGAGCCAAGGGCAGGCTCCGAAGTTTGCATTACATTTACTAATTAATTGAAAATTCCACATAATGAGACGATGCCACAATTCTGCAGCTAATTTATATTTATTTATATTTATGTGGGCGTAGGGTAAAGAACAATAGTTCGATTGCGCCACGGCTCTGTGGCAAGCAACACAAGAATTTGCCAATATCGAATTTCCAACTTGACTTTAAAATATTTATACTATTACAAAAGTTAAAGAGGGAGCGAGAGAAAGCTTGGGCGAGGGAGTGAACAATAAATAAATGCATACTTATTATGCACCACTGCCGCACTGTGCGTATGCGTAATATTATTTTTATTAATGCCAGGAGACAGCCGAGCACGGCTCAGCTCAACGGAGTCAGGCAACGGCCGGGCGCATGCCGTCAGTTGCTGTCAATTTGATATACACTTGGGCTATCAGTCCGGCATTTATAGACAACCAATCCAGCATATTCTCATTTTAATTGAACATTTCACAAATGAGCTCGCGCCGCACTGAAAACGACTGCATTAATTCCACTCATAATGCGTCGCATTACAATTTGCGCATAAATAAAATGACTGTGTGAACTGCGCGGGGAAGATATCAGCTATTGGCTGTCGGCTCTTTAAGTTGTTCAGCTTTAATACATATGCTTCAGTTACAATTTGAAGAGCTGTCGAACAAACGAATTTTAGCTCTTAAAGCGTGTTTGGGAAGCTCTATGTACATCAAATAGATAGCAATTTGGGCTTTCAGTATGATTCAAGCCAATCCTAAATAGTCAAGAGAAAATACAAATTTTGTAAGGCCTAATTATAGTAAACATATTTAAAGGTATCGTAATAGAGTATTATATTACTATATTACATCCATAAATAAAACGCTTTAATTCTAAGCAGCACAGATCAGTCTCATTAAGTAAATTTTAAATATAATTCTTATATATTTACTTTACAGATAAACAACTCCTTAGGGTATGTTATCGTCGTGCATTCTCCATTTTGAGAACTTTTCGCTGTCGCTCACATGTCAACAATATGATTTGCATACTGTCAAAACTTATCACAAAACACTCACCAAAAATCCGTGAGGCATTTGGCGATTTTGTTTTGAAATTGATGCTCAGATAAAGCCTGCACACACGCACACACGCACACCCAAGCGTATGTGCATGTATAAATATTTATATATTACACGGCTGGACTATAGTTGGAGGTGCGAAAGCGCTCACGGCTTAAAAATTAAATTATTTGCTTATGCAAAAATGCACAAATGCAAATTGCATTGGCTGCGGTGAGCACGAAACGCACGAAAGGGGCAGCTAAGCATAGGGCACTCGCTACATGGTGCGAGTGGAACGAAAACTATTTTACATTTAATGGTTTATTAATAATTTAATTACTTTTTGATTATGGTGGATTACATTAGCGCATTGCAAATACGCGGCTGACAAATGGCCAAATAAAAAAACTTTTTTTTTTAAAAAGTAAAGTAAAAGTAAAGTAAAATAAAATAAACAACAACAAAATAGAAATAAGAATACTCTAGTCGAAACTGCTCGACTATGAGATACCCTGAACATTTCCACAAACTGGTATTTATTAATTTCCTCACTTCCGCATAAAGAAAATAGATATTTGATAGGATTTTTAATTGAAAACACTAAAACAGGAGTAGTTATAGATTTTTTGAAACAAACTCGATCTGCGGGTGCTATACACAGACCTACAACAAATTTTCAGTTGCTCTAGCTCTTATAAGTTCTAAGATTGACGCTTTCACACATACAAATAAAAGAGAAAACGAAAAGCGCTAAATCGGATTGCCACGCCTTCTACTACTGCTTGTTACAAAACATTTAACAGAACCATTATACCTTGATTTCGTATTTCCAATGGATTCAGGATTAAAAAAAAAAAAATAAAAAAAATAAATAAATAAAAATCATTATGGAAACTCGAAACTTGCCGCTGACAGGGAAAACAGTTTGACAACGGGCGTGGCTATGCGTGGGCGCTATATAAAAAGCCATTAATGAAATTAAGTTGAAGTTTGGTTTTCTGGTTTATGCAATTTGGTAAATTGAATTAAAATGTTTATTAGCTTGCAAATCGTATCGGTTGTCATTGTTGTTATTGTTGTTGTTTCCGCTTTTAATTGTTGTTGGCACATTTGGCTGGAAGCTGTGGAGCGAGAGCATTCCACTAATGGCTCTGTTGAAAATTATTTAATTACACGCTACCAAGCTGATGTCAAATATTTAAATGTGAAACTATTAAGGGCTTTGAGGGCTCGGTTTGCCAATTCGCATATAAAATTGATCGACTAATGAATCAATATGTTAAATAGTGACACAAAAAACTATTAATCTAGCTCAAAGTGCACATAATTACGGGTAATTGCAGTTCGATACGATATATTTTAGTGGAATAATCAGAGTTCCTACATATGATTATTTGATTATGTGATTAAACAATCCCATACGTTTACAAATATATAAAGTTATTTAAACTATCAAATTCCATGTAGAAGAGTACAGGAATGTCTCTCATCTCTGATATTAGTCTATAGCCTAGTCTAGCCATGTTAACAATAACAATTCTTTTTTTATGACTTTGGACATTTTTAAAGAGGGGAAAAAATAAATAAATTGTACACAAATTGAATTATTATGCCTATAGAAAATTAAAAATATTTATGCTAATTTGCGCGTTTGCTTCATTAAAATTACAATTAAAATGACGTAAAAAAAAATCAGAAGAATTAAAAAACATATATATGTATATATGAGCATTGGAATATAGCACTGCCAAGTACCACGGATAGCATAAAAATATTTATGTAAATTCATTTAATGACAAACAATTAATTAAAATGATTTATATGATTATTTCTTTGGCATTTGGTGCAATGCAATACAATTAAAAACAAATTTTCAATGCATTTATTTTATTATTATTATTATTTTCACTATTTAGTGGTTCGAAGTGGTCCAAACTGTTTAATGAACGGATGTGAATAAATAAGTAAAGATTAAAATTACAAAGCTCTATTATTGCATGTTTTAAATGCTTAAAAATTTAATGACTCAAATGTTGATGCGACATTTCAAAATTTACTAAAAATATCTATGAAGATGTATATAAACATTTTATATACATCCCTGTTTATCTATTTATATATATTATTTTTATTTGTCTATCTATGTATTGAAGTAAAATGTATGTACATATATATTAATATATCTGTTATTTTATATATGTGTGTTTATATGAACATTTGTATGTACATATCTATTTGGCAATGAGATTAAATTTCTTCATGTATATATTTTTCTGTTTGGGCAGTCTGTAATATATGTATTTTAGTTGGACTTTACTTGAGGGTGAGTTCATTGAAGATACAAAATAAAATATTGTATTTGAAGACATTTTGAAATTTAAGGCTATGGCTGTGGCTGTGTAGGTGTGGCACTTACCTGCTATTAATTTGGCCATCACATCAATCAAATCGTTCTGGCAATTTAAGTCACCAGCTGTTGCACTGTTGTAATACGCGTAACTCATGCAGATTTCAATAAAATTAAATTCTGTCCAGGCCTGTTGATAGTCCACAAAATTGAAGTGCTTTAGCAGCAGCCGCAGCGCGTTAATTATGCCAAACTGTCGAATGGATTGAGAGCAGAAATGTTGTGGGATTTCAATCGGGTTGGCTGGCAGTCGTCGAGCTCACACAAATATTTACCTGCAAATTTTTATCATTGAGCGTCATCAATTTATTTGTCATGCGATACAAAACTTTGGCCAAAACTTTTTCCTCTTGCGCAATTTGACGTTGAAATCCAAAGGCAAAAACATGGCCGTCACCGTAACTGCCATCAAAGTAGGCCGACGCCGCAGCGGCTGCACCACCGGCAGAACCGCCCAAACCAATCGCTGTGCCGCCACCACCGCCACTGCCACCGCCGCCAACACCAACAACAGCTTCTGCGGTGGCAGCATACGGCCCGTGACCGTGCTCTCCGGCATCCAGGACTGCCATTGGCGAGGCAATCGCTGAGCTAGCCCGGAATAAATTACGCAACGTCACGGACATGCTGCCAAATATGCGATAGTCGAAAAAATCCCAAAGCAAATTGAAATTAGTTTGTTGAGTTTCAGCATTCATGTTGCCTTCCTCAATTCGTATTGATGTTGCTACTGCTGCTGCTGCTGTTGCTGCTGTTGTTAGCTCCTGTTGGCGCGCTGTTTGCATTATAAAGCGGCACAGACTGTGGGCGGCCTGATCCCTTACACGGGCATCATCGTCGCCCAGCAGCTGCATAAGTTCGTCCAGGAATTGAGCCTGTAGGGATCGAAAAGCGTTTCCAAGTTAGTTGACTGCAGCTTGTAAATCAAAAACCAGAGCCAAGTTTTCATATTGCCGTTTCCCGTTACAACAACACCCACACTCACACCCACTCACACGTTTTCCACCTGCTGCTGTTGAATTTTGTGGTTGCATCCGGGCAACAACTCTTACAACTTTCAACTTTTCATACGGCCAGCCACTACCAGCAGATCTGTTTGCCTCCGCCAAAAAAAAAAAAAAACAAAAACAAAAAAAAAAAGCTTCATGATGGAAAATGTAGTCGAAAATGTTCCCAAAAACTTGGCCCTACACTAATCTGTGTAATATCATATGTAACCTAAGAACTTAGCAGTATTTGCTGCAAATTTATGTTTATCATTTTGAACATGAAATGCATATGCAAATGACAACGTTTATATTGCACTGGAATATTTAATTTATCCGATTTTATATTACTATTTTTGAACGTCAGCAGGCCTCGATGCCCAACTGTAAATGAACTGTGCTTTAGCAGTTTATAAATTGCTTTTCTGACTAAATTGTTGTTAGCAATTAAAATCATTGCATTGGTTATTAAATTATACCTACTATCTATTCAGTATTGAATGCTATTAAGTTTCAATTTCATTTATTTTAATTCCTTGTGAAACATTTCGCTTGGCGCTGAGATATTCAATCAAAGGCTTTTCGTTCCCCCGGCGAAGTGTCATTTCCTCTTTTATCGCTGCATGTGGCAACACACACACGTTCATACAGGCATACATATGTGTATGTATGCATGTATGTGCCCCCACGCACCGCCGCATGGCGCACAATTGTTTGCTAAGTCTTCAGTCTGTGTACACGTACGGAATACGTCCCTTTTTACCATTTAGCAAATTGCTTGGCTTTCTCAAAATAATAAATCAACAAATACGGAGTATATGTATTTGTATACTTGTATGTATGTGCATGTGTGCATGCATTTATGTTATGTGTATATAAATACGCTGTGAGATAGTCTAAAAGCAAAACAAACTGTCAGCCGGATCGGATCGTATTGGGGGCAGTCTGCAGAGATGCACAAAGAGCCACACTTCAATGCACAAAAGTTCAATAAGAGGATGTTGCCCACGCCTGGCTGGGGCGCAGGGAACTGCGGGCGTTTGGGCTCACTTCAATTGCTTTTGAAGGCATTTGCCAGGAGTGCGGAACCAAAAAAAAAAAAAAAAGTACATATATAAAATAAAAAATAATAATCTACACAATAAACAAGCCAAACAGCTGCTGGCCAGACCAAAGAGATATACTTGAGACTCAGTTTTTATTTTTCGTTTATTGCTGTTGTTTTGGTAGCAATAAGGCGATTTAGCTGCTTACCTCATAAGTACAGACAATGTCCTTGCCGCTAGCAGCCATTTTCCAGTTACAGCCAACGGAGGAGGCTGCACAATGATTTTTCGACTCAAATTCCATATCATTGCCGTTGTTGTTGTTGTTGTTGTCAAAGGCACAATCGAAATTTGCGTAGTAGGAGCGTAGCAGTACGTAATTTAAATTGGAAATAACTTCGGCATATTTATTCTGGACCAACCAGTATTTATTGTGACGACACAATCGAAGTTTGTTCAAGAGCAATTTCGGTGAAATGGCAAACACACAGCAGGGGCCAGGCTCATTATATTGGGCAATGCTGCTGTTGTTGTTGCTGGAGTTTTGCTGCTGCTGCTGCTGCAAGCGTTTCGATTGCAATTGAAAATCATTCAAAAGAGCAGCTAGCAGCTCATCATTATCAGTGGCTGACGACCTGGCACACATCCTGGTCTCATCTGCCCTCGAGTTGTCATCGTTAGAGTGCCATTGTTGCTGCTCCTGCTCCTGCTCCTGCCGGTTATGGTGCTGGTGCTGCTGCTGCTGACTGCTTAAGGCATTATCCAGATTCTTTGGAAAACTTTGTTGGCCAAATGTTTGGGCCTGGCCGGGACCCTTTTGTTGTCCACTTGGCTGCTGCAACTGCTGTCGCTTCTGATGAGCATGATAATGACATGGCGGCCCTGTCAAATATTTGGACACCACATGCGGAAATATCTTATCGAATGCATTCAACGCTTGTATGACCACTGTGTGTATCTCGTCCTCAAAGCCCTGCAAATGTGCAAAAGCAGAAAAAAGTTTTCAGTTTATTTTCTTCGCTTTTTTCGTCTTGCTCTTCTTTTTTTGGCCGAATTTCTACATAGATGGCCTCAAGAACAGACCGAGCTGAGCTCAGACGTTTGGCTCCGGCTCCAGCTCTCAGCTTGCGCTGCTAAGCGAATTTGTGTTTTATTGTTTGCACAAGCAAAAAGTTTTGCCCAAGCACATGTGTGAGTGTGTTTGTGATTGTATGTGTGTGTGTGTGTCTACTGAGTGTGTGCATTTTTAACGAATCTTAACAAGCTCTTCCTAGCCAAAGGGCTATTGTTATCATAGTTGCCCTGCTCTAGGGAAGATCTCACTCTGCATACTATATATATTTATACACATCTATCTGTATATGAGCGTGTGTGTGTGTTTGGCTAGTGCCATTGAGACGGATTTGCTGGCATTAGAATTTTGAGCGAGAGGCATCTAATGTGATTTTCAGCTGGCACGTTCGCGCCGCTTTGCAACTCGTTGCATAACAACATTGCATAATCAAATTGCGCTTTTGGGCGCGCCGACTGCAATTTAAATTTTCGGCTGGCCACTAAATTATTGAATTCAATAAGAAGAGCGAACGTCCCCCCAGAATAGCACAAGTCAATCCTGTCCTGCACTGCCCTGTCCTGCCCTGCCCTGCCCTGCCCTGCCCTGGACTGGCTACAGACCATAGTAGTATGTGTACCTAACAATTCTCAAGAGAGAAATCAATGTGCAAGTTATGCGCACATTCTCCATTTGCCTGCGTGTATGCCAGTGTGTATATGTATGTATGTGTGTCGGGCTTTGGCAACGGATGCGCTGTTAGCCTTAGGGGCATGTGCACTTGCACATTGCTAAAGCGATAAGAATTTTCTTTCTTATTTCGAAATGAAAAACAGCCCGGCACAAAATGCCGCCGGCTTAGCTGCAACTGCAGCAGCTACTGCACCGTACTGCAGGGCACTGCAAAATATTCAAAAGCATACACCAACAGCCATTGATATGGACAGGTGTCTGTGTCTTTTTATGTGTGCATGCATGTGTGTGTGTGTGTGTGTGTTTGTGTGCTCGCCTGCATGTGTTAAAATATGTTAGCTTGTTGGTTTAACGGTGAGAGAAAAAAAAGCACGTGCAGCGAAAAGGTGGAGGTGCATATTTATAGAATGTGGAAAAGCGAGCAAGGCAGAGTGAGAGAGTGGGCGAAAAGCCAGCGCTAGGACCAACAACGCGGCGTATGCGTTATGCATAAGCCGGGGCAGCTGTAAGTTGCATGGGCAGAGATACAAGCATATATGAATAGATAACTGCATGTGGAGCATCGTTTGCCACATTAAGTCACGCCAGATAAGCCACTCACACCAACCAGCAGGAAAGCCCACACACACACTCACACACATACAATCACCCAGCTATCAAAGAACGCGCCGGCAGCGATGCAACACCATTGTTGTCAACATGCCTGGAGTTCCCGCTTACCTTCAGCAAAATGGCGAGCAAATGCGCCAGACCCAGTCCAGGCTGCAGCTGCAAGCAGCGCCCGGCTCCGCTCGCCTGCACAAAGCTGCCCACTATTTGCTGTACGCCGCCACGCAACATGGGATCAGAATGTCCATGGAAGAGCAGCACATCGGCCAGCGCTTGACCACCGGCGCTAGTTGTGGGCGTGGTCGTACGTGTAGGCGTGGCTGTGGCTGTGTAGCTGGCGCGGCTGCGCATGGATTTGGTGCGCTTGGGCGGCACCGGCGGCAGGGCCAAGGGCGGCGCATCCTCTGCCGCAACTGTGATGCGATACGAAGTGCCAATGATCTCTGATCTGGAGAGATGACTCTCGGGCGCATTCAGCTGCTGCGAATTCGACTGGCGCCTCTTCTCCAACTGCGACTGCAACAGCGTGGCATCAGCGCTACGACTCAGGGTCGGCGACTGCTGCAGATACGCAGGGCAGGTGCTGGGGCCAAAATGGTCATCCTTGATTTCCAGCAGTAGCAGATTCTCTTCAATGTCCCCGACTGGCTCCAGCAGTGATTCCGTCATTGATTGGCACGGCTCCGTGCTGCGCTGTGACTCGTTGCTGCTCTGCGGACTGGAAACCTGAGTGCTATTAGCGCTAATTTGGGCGAGCAGCTGCAGCTCCTGCTCGCTGATCTCCAGCGACAACTGGAGGACGCGTGGCGCCAGTCGCACACATTGCGCAATCACTGCCAGCGATAGACTCTTGATGGACACACGGCTTACTGTGTCCGGCTGCAGACCTGAGGCCTGGCCGCTTAGCAGGAAACGTGCAGCAAGCAGGCGGGCTGTGTAGTAAACCAGGGATTGCTCCAGAATGCTGCCAATTCTCACGCTGATTAGAGCATGACCCGATACCGTTTGCTTCAGCGGTGAGCTCTCCGCCAGAAAGGGATTAGCTGCCGGAATAAAGAATCTAATTAGTCTGCTGCACATGGACAGCAGATGGCTTACCGTTGGGTGTCCGACGTAGCTGCGGTTCCACTTCAGAGTCTTCGTCAGCTGCCGCTGCCGCTGCTCCAGTAGCTGGTGCATCCATAAGCAGCGCCGTGGATGCCGTATACGACCCACTGCCCGAGCCTGTAGTCTCCTCCACCGGCGTGGGCGTCTCTGTTATTGAGGGTTGACGCTCCTGCGGCCCGGCCGCACTGCTGCTGGCTAACGAGCTCAACGAGAGCGTTAGCGAAGCCGTCGATGCAGCATCCGATTTATCAGTGGTTGGCGTCAGCTTGGGCGGCGTGGATTTGGAGCCGTTTGATTGACGAAAGAGCTTACTGACCGACTCCGACGCTGCAAGACAAAAAACCAACTCAGTTGAGCAGTCCAAACTTTTGCCAGATAACTTGCCCTGACACTAATGCCAGGCCCGACGTTGGCTCAGGCTAATTGTGGTTGGCCACACTGTCGCCTACCTCTACCCCAGCCTCAGCCCCAGCCTCAGCCCCAGCCTCATCCTCCGCTTTAGCCATAGCATCAGCATCAGGTTCAACTTCAACTTGAGCTCCACTCGCTCGTACTCAGAACTTGTAGCCAATTACCAGGCACATTTGTCTGTCGCGGCCGTCTTGGCTATTGGGGCTTTTAAGAATGCAACAAAACGGAAAATGTTTGCAAACTTTCTAAACACGAGACGGCAATAAAAACGGAAACCTCCAACCGCCCAACCACCTAACTTGGTCAGTCTAAAAGCTGCAAAACTATTCACTTTAGTCGATGCTAATACCCTTTACGTCTAATCTAATAAATGCTTAACCAATCCGTTCTTTTCTAATCTAATTCAACAAGGCAAAATATATCCTGTTGCTTATGGGATTATCTCTATCATACTATTAGTATAGAAAATCTTAATATATAGAGTTCGTTTCACTGCGCATCAACTAGTCGTTCATGCCCAGTAAGAGCATACTTAGTATCTTTTTTTCTCCCTCTCCCTCTCTTTGCTCCTCCCTCTCTATACATTCCTACCCATAGCTGCAGCTATTGGAAATTAATTGAAAACTCAAATTTTATAGTATATATACGTTAAGTGAAAGAAAAGTGGGAGAGAATATATATTAAGAAAGTGAGAGAGAGCGAGAGCGAGAGCGAGGTAGAGGTAGAGATCGACCAAGTGCTGCCAACATTGACCGCAACCGCACTTAAGTTGGCTTAAAAAATTGTTTTTATTTAGCTGCTGTATCTGCTAGCTGGAATTCCTGTAGCCATTTTTATTGTTGTTGCATCGTCTAATGGATGTTACAACCGCATGCAAGCGCCGTTAAAATTAGAACAACACATCCAAATAGAAAAAGAGAAAAACACAAAAGCAAACATCCGTTGAAGATGTAGCTGCAACTAATATGAAGTTTATTATGAACAAGGAAATGACTGATGATTATAGCAAACGGATTTAGATATATGTATAATATAATAATAATATTAATAGGATAGAATGAAGTCTTAGTATTTAGAGCTCAACAGTAAAAGATTATATACATTTTCATTATCATTTCTTTTACTATCAGATTTCTCATTAATATCACTTAAAGCTTAAATCAGTTTTGAGCTCTAGAGAAGAACAAGCTATAAACTAAAGTGGATGCTAAACATTAAAAGTTAATGTCTGTATAAATTCAAAAAAGGAGTTTTATTTAGATGTCTAGGAATTTGAGCTTAGAGTTAGAAAAAAAAAAAAAAACAGCAACAAAAATCGAGGCTAAGCTAATGCGCAGTTAAACGAAAGCTAAATCAGAGATATCATTGAAATTTTTACGTTCAATCAGTGGAATCGTAAACCTAACCAAATTCGAGCCACTTGCAGCACTCTGTACGCTGAGTTGCCATCACTTTTTATGAGATGCCCCCAAGTAGAGGAATGCATGTATATGTAATTCAGTTGGATTGCTCGGTGCAGTTTATGCTTTAATAGTTTTACTTAAGCCGTAAGTTGCGTCAGTGCTGCATCTTCTTCACTCGCCAGAAAGTTGAGTGCCACAAATTGAAACCGTTATAAAACAGCGGCAGCCCTAGCAACTTTTTTCGCAGTTTTGTTATTTAAAATCACGTTAAAACTAAGAACAACAACAGCGAAATGGCAAATAAAAGTAGCGGGCGTTCGTTCATATGAGTATGCATGCTCCAGCAAAAAACTAAAGGGGGGAAACCCAGGCAGGATGAAGAAAAAATGCCAAAGGATAGCGAAAGCCGCGTAGGAAACGCGGCAGTCACGAACGGAAAACGAGCAAGAACAAGAAGTGGAGCTGTTTGCAGAAATGTGGGGGAAATGCGGGCTGCCGCTTTATGGGTGACACATAACCAGCCAAAAGGCTCGCCTACTACCCACAACAGCATATGCAAACTAACTAAAAACAACAACAGCAACAACACAACAACAAAAAATACATAAATTGTTTATGAAAGTAGAGGGGAGAAACGCGAAATACAATGAAACTTGAATGCTCTTGTGTAAAAGACAAAAAAAAATAAAAATAATATTTGTTTAAATAAAAGAAGAAAATGTGCTAAAAATGTAAATAAAATATTTCAAAATTCTAGCATCAATAAAAAGTTAAGAGCTTTTTTGTTTCTCAACTAAGACTTCAAAGAGGAACTGAGACCACACTCTTAAGCATAAATAATATTTTACATTATATATATATATATTATATATATAATATATAATAAAAATAAATACATTTTTTGTAATTTAAAAGTTTTGCGCAAATTAAATTTTATATTCATATAAACCAACTTACTGTAAGAGCATACAAATTGCAGGATTTGGTGACGCTCTTTGGCTGCGGATGAAGATTGGCGGCTGCTGATACACATATGTATACGTATATACACATATATATATACATATATTTATATACATAAATATGTATATCTAGAAAAAGTCAACAACAATAACTAGCAGCATGAGCGCCAGCTAAGGGCGGGCGGGTCGGCGGGCGAGCAGCGTAAAAAGGCTGATATCGCATAAGTGCACAACAAAAAGGCAACAGCAGTGAGCTTAACAACAATAACAACATCGGTTGCAAAAGCAGCTAAATGAACGTCAGATCCTATGGCCTAGCTGACTATCCTGGCTGGCTGCTTGGTTGGCTGGCTGGCTGGCAATGCTAAATAAACTAAAACACCCACAAATAAACAAACACACACACGCTCACTCACACACACACACACACACACCCAGAAGATGTAAGCTTGCATACATGCAATTTGAGTAACCGCATTTTATCACGTAACCCATTTGTCTTAACCACTTTGTTGCCAACTTGCAGTGTGATGCTTTGGCCAAGTGGCAGCAGCATTCGCGCATCCAAAAGAAGCATGCGGGGCAGGAGGCAGGGATTTGGATGCAGGGTGTGGCAGAAGGTTGAGCCTGGCCGTCGCATGGGATTGTTCGCGGTAAATGCGTTGCCATGTTTCAAGCTTAATCCGCAGCCCACACACGGACTAACAGACAGACAGACAGACCGGCAGACATACAGACTGACAGATAGAGAGACATTCAGTTCGTGGATGAGACGACGAATTTAAGCCCAACATTTACGTCAAGTAGTTGCTTAAGCTTTCTTTTTGCATTTCGTCCTTTTTTTTTCTTCTTTCTTTTTTTTAGCCCAGATAATGCGCTCTCTCTTTTGCACGTCGTACATAATGTATGGCTGACTCTTTCGCACGCCCACACAACTCATTCACTTAATTACTGCTTCCGGCTGCGTGAGCAGCATTTTCACTGCTTATTAACTCACACTCACACATACTCCCACACACACACACATAAGGCAGGACATGCTTGTTTGCAATTGCTCTCTTTTTATTCCATTCTCATGTTACACATTTTTTGGGCTCATGGCAATATCTTTGGCGTTCTACCTTAAAGCACACACATATGCACACACGCACGCACACGCACGCACTCTAGTAAATGTACATTAGCGGATAGCTGAATGCATTTATTGAATGTTAGTAAGTTTGAACAACGTCGACGTTTTTCTCAATCAAAATGAATTCAATTTTCAAATGGCAAATATGGTTTGCTAATGCTATTGACTTTGCTGTTGATGCTCGGTTTGTTGTTGTTGTTGTTGTTGCTACTGCTGCTCTTGTTGTTGTCATGTCAACAGACGAGACTCAAAAGCAACAAAAAGTGGAAGGCGACGCACAGCCACTGAAGCGACAAATGATGCATGCAGCTTGTGCCTTGCCTTTGCTCTGCCGTGCCCCGCCTCGCCTCGCCTCGCCTCGCCTCGCCTCGCCTCGCCTCGCCTCGCCTCGCCTCGCCTACTCATGGCCGCCCATCATAGCCACTCTAGCCCTCTCTGCCTAGTGTCCTGGTCTATGCAAGCCCTGCGCTGCCATGATTCGTTCGAGCATTGCCTAATTTAATTTAGTTGTGCTCCCTGCTATTGTTTGTTTTGGTAGTGCGCTTGTTGTTGCTGTTGATTCCACAGAGACCATGCAGCATAGTGAACAACAACAATTACGCTTCATTAAATTGCAAGTGCAATTGGCAAAAGGCAGCATGCAAATTTCGTTGCCAACGTGTTGTCTGGCTCCCAGGGCCTCAATATCTATCCCTCCCTCTCGCTACGTCTCTCTTCTACTGTATCTCTTTCTCTCCTATTCTCATTGTGCCCATTCTCTACAACAATTATGCAAATAATTTGATTGCCATGCACAAATATTGTAAATAAATGTGGTGAAATGGAAAACAAAAAACGACAGACCGCGAAATCCAATAACATGAAATGAAAACTATTTTCCAAGCACCCGTCAGCTATAATTTCAAGTACCATAATGAAATATTTGTCTGGCAGAGCAGATCTATTAAACACCGCGTTGAGATATTACGTAAAAATATCCTTGATTTGATATTTGCAATATATTCTATTAATGAAATATTTGTTATTATTTTATATATTCATTTTCAGATTATAATATCTGATAAACTTCTCATGTCTCTAAGAGTATCTAAATGTACTCAATATACCCCTCGCTCAATTCATTAATTTAAGTGGTATCAGAGCACAATATAGTTATGGATTTGCATGAGCGACTCACCTGCATTTGAATGGGACAGCAAATTGTTGAAGAATGTGCCAATTGTTGTTGCATCTGGCATTGACTCCACTGACTCGTTCGCTCCTGTTGTTGCAGCAGTTGATATTGTTGTTGTTGTTGCTGTTGCATCTGTCTGTTGCTCTCTGATGCCAGCAATTGTTATTTCCGCATCGAAATCGATGCTGTTGAAGGATTCATTGTCGATGTCACTCAAATGCTGGGATCTGTCATCGCTGGCAAGTAAATTCTGCATCGATGACTGATGCTGCACGGCCTGAGGTTTAGCCATGGATGCAACATGCACATCTCCTGCTGCTCCTGCTGCATCAGCAGCTGCAATATTTGGCATTTTCAATGCATCTGACACAGTTGGTTGTGTTTCATTTAGTTGTGACAGCGTTGTGAAGCCCTCGTAGTCATCGTCCGCAGCGGCACTCAGCAGCTCCATATCATCATCATCATCATCAGCAGCAGCAGCAGTACCAGCATTAGCATTAGCGTTAACATCATCATTATCTCCAGCTGGCTGTTGTTCGTCCTCATCTGATGCGCTGCTCGCCACGCATTCGCTTATGCTTCGTGCTGCATTTCTAATGTGTTGTCGCGATGCTTTCTTTGCTGTTGGGAGAGAGAGAAGCGAATGCGCATTGGGTTTAGAGCTTCAGCTTTACAATTCGTGTAGTAACTCGTTGTTGTTGTTGCTGTTCTTGTTACTGGCGGTGTATGCAAATTTCGTTTTGACCTCATTTTGCATGCACCGCCGCCTAAAAGCATGCACCAATAATTTTCATATGTGCATTGTGTGGGCGTGGCTGTATGTGTGTGTGTGTATATGTGGGCGGTGACTGTGACAGTGGCATTGCTCAATTTTCTTGATTTCGGTGCGGTCTATCTGTTTGCTTGTCTAACTGTCTCTCAGTCTGTCAGTCGCTCCGTCCAGATGTCACTCTGTCAGCATGTGACAGTAGTACATGACTGCACACACACACACACACACACACACACACACACAAACACACAGACAGCCAGACACACGCTCATCTAGACTCAGCTTTATTTACTTTACCTTCATCAGCAGCGGAACTCGCAGCAGCATCTTTCTCGGTGTCAGCATCATCAGCCATGGCATTAATTCCCACGACTTGCAGCGAGCTCATGCCAATCTGCAGTTGATGTTGTTGTTGTTGCTGTTGACACTTTTGCTGCTCCAGTTTGGCATTTGAATTCTTTGCCATTTGCATTTGCATTGGCATTGCCCCGCCAGGCAACTCCTCCCATTGGCTTGTGCCCACTTCGTAATTTCTCAATTGGAATATTTGATTTTTTAATGATTTCCTTCGCCGCAAATACTCATTGTGCTCCAGTCGTTGATTGCACAGCAGTTGGCGCAAACTTTGCGGCAGTCCACCGGCACCGGCACCAGCTGGCCCCGCCGCCTGTACAGCAGCTCCTGGAGCATCGTGCAGTGCCTGAAGTATGCCATTGATGACCTCGAGTGCGGCATTTATGATGGCGTGATTCGTTGTGTGCTGCGTGCTCAGCAGGTGCAAACAATAATCATAAATTTCAATAATTTGCCGGCAATCGGACGCGGCAGCGTGTTGTTGCTGTTGCCGCTGCTGCTGCGGTCCAGCAGCGGCCAAGGAGTCGCCATCGTCCGGGCAATCAGCAGCGTAGCCGCGTATCAGCTGCGGCAACAGCAGACGCAGGAAACCCAAGGCGCCCAGCACGCAACTCGTCTGTTGATCCATTAGCAGCATTTCTGTAAAGGAAAAGAAAAGGAGAGCAGGTGCTTAGTTCATTTGATCAGGATACTCTCTCTCTTTCTCTCTATAGACAACTTTTAGTTAATGTCTTTTGTTGGCGCGCACAACTTATGGCTGATGTTGCCACAAATTAAAAACGCAAACTGAAACTTTGCAGCACACACACCGAGACACACACGCACACATGAGCGCACACAGAGCTTTAGCCAATTGCAGTTCATATTTCTTTGGCAACTTTTTCGCTCTCTTCACCTCACATGCTGCGCAACAAATTGCCACCAATTAAATTTATCTCATTGAAAAGTTTTCATCTTGTATTTATAGACTTTGTGCCGGCACACACACACACACACACATACACACACACACTCACACATACGCGCAAATAGGCTGCGCTGTGTGTTTGTTTGCTTCAGTTATTTCTCTCTTCCTCTTTTTATTACGTATACGCCACCAATCACAAAATGCCATGTTGCAACTTTGTTACTCAATTAGTTTGCCGTTTTCCTTTGGGCTTGCCGCAAAATTGAAAAACACTTTTTGCCATGCCGGAGCAACTTTTATATGACCCTCACCAATTGACTTTCGGCTAGCAGCAGGAACTTGTTGCCTACGCTCCATGTGTATCAATTAATTGCGCCCATAAGCCGCAAAAAAAAACTTTGGGAATGCCAAGACTCGGAGCTCAGCTGCTGGAGGCACGTTTAATGCACTCAATTAATGGCTGAGAAAACTCGTGGTGTTTAATCTTTTAAATTAATATGAAATGCGCCAATGCACGGCAAAGTTCTTCGTGTCACATTTTTATCAATTGACTTCTGAAATATCCTTGACTTGATTGAGTGGCACTTCTGAAAAAGCTGCCTGCTTGCCTGCTTGCCTGCCTGCCGACTTGCCTACTTGCCTGCGTACCTCAACTCCCTGGCTACATGCCACTCATTTAAGAGCTGCCACATTTCCAACAGTGCGACAATTTCGACAATGGATGTCATGAATTATATAAAGCGCCACAGAGCAGGGCATAAATGGGGACTGTAAAGTGTTAAATGTGCTTTTCCTTGTCTGGAAGTATTTTTGTAGGAATCGAAATAAATGGAAATTAAGTAGAAACGTTTTTTGGATGATCCAACTAATTTATGTAGGCCTAATGTATTGTATATACATATTAAAAAATAACAAAATTTGCATTGGTTCTGGTGGAAAAACTCCATCAAAGAGATGTTCAACTAAGGGATACTCTTTCAAGTAGGGAGATGGAGAGAGAGAAGGTCAAGTGTGATACTCAATCTATCTATCTAAATAGCCATAAACAAAAACCAAAGTCAGACAAATGTTGTAGTTCTGAAACTCCATTTGAATTTATGAGTAGTCAGAAAAGCAATTGTTGGTAATTGGGTAACTTGTTAACTTGGTCAACTTATTCACTGCGACTTATTCGGTCATTTTTGTTTTGCAAGGAGGCAGCGCGACAACTGCTGTCTGCATAAATTTGATGCTGCCCTTGTTTGCTGGCTGATTATAAAGTTGATTATCCTTTTAAAGCTGCACAGGAATGAATATCTGATTCAATTTCGCATGAATTATTACAGGGAAGTGTCCAAGTGCATAAATTTCATTTTGCCTGCCTTACAGCCTCAAACAAACAGACAGACAAACAGCAGTCAGAAAAGCAGCAACAGCAGCAGAGAGAGAAAGAGAGATGGAGAGATAGGGAGTGAGAGCAGGAGCAACAGCGTTAAGGACCTTACTCTTACTGAATGTTTGTTGGGGCATGCTAGAGCTCAAGACACAAGACTGTGGCCTGGAGAGTGTCGAGGGAGAGGCGCAGGACGTCAGAGTGTTGCAAGTACTTCACTGATGGCTGCCATAAAAAGAGGCGGCAGACTGTGCACTGAGTAGTTGTTGTTGATGTTCTCATTGTTGCTGTTGTTACTGTTCCTGTTGTTGTTGCTGTTGTTGCTGTTGTCGCCAGCTATTGTGGCATGCACTTGCCGAGCAGTGGCTTGCAGTTGACATAGCCAGAGCTGCAGCTTTAGCCACAGAGGCCAGGATTTGAAGGAGTTGATTTGAAGGTAAACAACTAAAAAGCTGAAAAGCGCAATGTGGACGCAACCAAATAGATGGCATTGCATATTCAGTTGGCCTTAGACGCATAACTTGTGTCCTCCGACCGTAAGCACACAAATTTCAAATTTATGTTCTTTTTTCGGGTCACTGAAATGCATAAATAAATGCTAAACACAAACAAATTGTGTGGGTTTAATTGAATCTAGTTTTACAACAATTTCGGCAGAAATGCAAGCACCTGAAATTACAGCGTACAGTATCGTACACATATCTAAAATCTGTTGTCCATTTACCTTTTGCCAATAAAGTGTTCATGAAAATTCAATAAAAAATGATTTGTGTTGCAAAAATGCCAAACTGATTTTTGCCTCTTTCTTTTTTCAATTTTTTTTTTTTTTTTTTTTTTTTTTTTAGAACTTTTTACAATGCATTTTGTATGATTTTTGTTGTTAGTGCAGTTATTGCTGCAGTTGCCAGCCAGCAAATGGCTAAATAAAAACTGCCTCGTTTCCGTTGTCTGAAATCGCAGCAAATTCGTAAAAATATCAATATATATGCATTACATATAGTTGGGCAGGACTGTGGATACTTGGCTGGACAGCGCCCCTAAAAGGTAAGCAACGACAATATAGAAATATAATTTATATCAACTGGCATTTTAGTTTTAGTAGTGGCAGTTGCACACACCAACACACACACATACACACATGCTCTCATACAGCAGACAGGCAAATAAACGCCATGGAAAATTCTATGACTGACTGTGATTGCATTTACAGTTAGTTTGTATAGTACTCAATGGCAGCACCCACACCTAAAGCCCTGGCCGACCCAACCCAAATCCAAAAGAAAGCATCGTCCACAATGCACTGGGTTGAATATTTTGCAATGGTATTTTCAATGGATTTGTGGCTTTTTAGAATATTAAAAAATATTTCACACAAACTCACACACACACACATATTCCACATGCATACACCTCCACCTCCATATATGCATGCATGCATGGCTTTTGATGCTATTTTTGTATTATTATTTTACTTTTTTTTATATATGGCACTTGGCATTTTGTGCGTTAAAGCCCTTACACGCTTTTTAAACACAGTTTTCATTATTGATGAAACTAATGCAACTTTTTGCTGTTAGCATTTGCTAAACGCGTCAAATGGTAAGCAATAATAAAAGCAGACACCCAAAAAAAATAAAAAATGAATATCACGGATGAGCTTAGAAAAACACCTATCAAATGAAAATCAAAATAAAAAGCAATTCAAACAAATAAATGCCGCAGTCGACGGCTGCATTAAAAATTGATGCATTTGGTAGTTTAGTATTGTAATGATTTAGGTATAGACGTGGTATATATATATATATAAGTATATATTTATATTGATGTGCACGTGCACATTTCATATCCGGCATTTGTTGGCTTACCAATCACTTTGCTTAGTCCATGCCTGGCCATGAGACTTCTATTGCGCGCATGCTCAATCAAACTGATGCAATTTTGTGCCGAGCAACGACGCTTCACTGCGCAATCCGAGCTGATGTTGCCAAGGAATGTCTGCAATCAAAGAAATTCAGAGAATGAGATGCGAATCAACAAATCAACATACAGCCAGTCACGTTTAAACCAATTGGACAGGCCTCCGGAAGCTTCTGTTACACAGATGCTTCGCAACTTAAACAATCAAGCTCCGAACGGCATTTAACTTAAGTTTGACAGTATAATTTAGCATCCAGCTATGTATAGATATATATAGATATAAATCGAAACCTTATTAATACAAGCTACTTTTACTGACAAAATGATAATATAAGCGGCTTATAATTAACAGCTAAATAGAGCAAGACTATAGTTCTATATCAATACAAATCTCCAGCTGCATTACCTCAAAGAGTTTGCACGTTTCGCTATCATTGAGGCCCTGCTGCACGTAGCGTCCAAAGTTCTTGACAAAATCAGAGAGCGTCTCCTGCAGCAGCGTCTCCTTGCGCTGCGCCATGACGGATATGCACTGCAGCAGGCGCACAGCGTACCATTTGATATGCTTCTCCTTGATTTGCGGCGCGTAGTACGAAAACAAATTTAGGCAAATGCGTAGCGATCTGAAAAACGTATAGCGACTTGATTAACCATGAAGGTTATGGTGTATATGTGAGCTCACTTACCGCTGATTACCATTCCGCTTGATCTCACCATATAAATCCATCAGTATGCGACTGACTCGCGTCTTTTCCAGAGCGCGAAAGATTTTGTTCAGATTCTCCTCGGCGCTCATGCGCACCACCGAGTCGAAGTCCTCACAAAATAGCAACAACACATTGGTGGCCGTGCCACAGTGTGCGGCGTAATTGATGTGGCTGGCCAAAGCCTTTGACATAATGCATTCAGCAATTTGCTGAAAGCAGGCAATCTTTTGCTTTTGGCTGCAAGGATAGAAGAATATAGTCCAGTTAATCAAGCGGGTAATAAGTTTGCATTGTTGGCATAACGAACTGGGATAAGGAAGACTTTTTCGGGACAGGTGTCTACTTTGAGCATTAAGCATAAATTAACTTTTCATACTTCAGAAAGTGGGAAATATATCAGTAACTATTTGCTCAATATGCACTTTGATTTTTTGAAATTTATTCATTAATAAATAAATCAAATATTAATAACGCAGGTATAAAGTTATTTATAAAATTACTCAACATGCGACCAATTAATTTTATTTGAGATAGATAAAAATAAATAAAGAAATAAGTCAAATAAAATTAAAAAAATAAATAATAATAAAAGAAATATTTTTTTTATGGACCGCTTAATAGTTTTTTTTATTTTTTTTAATATTTAATTTTATGTAAATATTTAGAATATCCAGCTTAATTGCTTGCAGTGGCATTGTCATTCTAATCCCAATGTCGACAATCGGCTAACAATGTTCGCAGTGCCTACTGTAATCAACCTGGGTGTATAGGCATTTGATGACGTCACACCGGATGTGCAATGAGCCGAGCAGCCCGTTGTTAGGCTACTAAGCCGTCTGCACTCTGGGTGTTTGATCAATAAAGCGATGCAAGGCACCAAATGCATAATTGCATTACAATTTTCAGCCTGCGTTGGCCTTTTGCGCAATAACAAACTGTTGCCGGTCTGTTGCAGCCCCAGCGCAGCGAAAAAGTCGGGGCAGGCAACACAAACACAAACAAACGCTCACCTGCATTCCGTGTTACGCAGCTGGTCCACATGGCTAGTGAATTTTTCGTAAGCGCTGGACTTGTCCATTGTGTGGCGTTAATTGTGCTCTAGTTAATTACGCATTCATCACATTTTGTTTATTTGCTAGCGTGAAACTGATACTTATTTTCAATATTTTCTTTGTTTTGATGCTTCTTCTTGCCGCTGAGAGCACAGCGAACATATGTTCATTGGGTGCGCTGGGCAGCACTAACGCGCGGTGCTGCCAACCCGCTGAAATAGATAAAGTGCTGCATAACGACGGCCAAGACAATGAGCGCCAATTCAAATTTGAATTTTATTTGAGCACTAACCATACTATGGTGAGTGATATGAGTTTAAATAGGTTTGATAAATACGGAAACTAACGATTTGGATTTTATTTACTTTATTGTTTGTTATTTATACATAGTTGCGTTCATAAAATTATAATTGCTTAAATAAGAAGTGTTTTATTTTGTTCGTTTGTTTTATGATTTGTTCGTTGAGAAATATTTATGTCGTATGCATAAAATTTCCACAGAAATATACATATATATATATATATAAATTTAATTATAATATGTGGTGTAGTTAACATTTATGTATACAATTACGTTTTAACTTACAAAACTTAAACCCATACAAAAATGCTTTAAGCTATTTAATGTTACAAACAAACCCCACCAATATTTATATTTTATGTATATTTTTTTGTTTTTTGTTCTTTTTTGCCTTTTTGTTTGTTTTTCTGCTTTTGTCTTTTCTTTGGGTTTGCGCCCAACTCGAGTTTGCGTGCAAATATTAAAACAAAAAAAAAGTACAATCACAGTCCATTGAAAATATATAAAATTAGTTGTTTTGTGTGCTTTTTGCCCGTTTCTGTTTTTTTTTTTTTTTTTTCATTTTATGTTTTTTTTTTTTCTTTTTAAGGTTGCTGAAAGGGGTTTGTTAAAAATATTCGACGGTTCGTGGCGTCGCTAGCTACGTTCATTCGCTTTGTGGTAGCGTTGCAAGCTTTAAATATTTACAACAATTTATTTATGTACCTCTAAACCTTACGAATTAAACTAGGTAAAATGTGCACAACTTAAATTAAGGAAAGTTTGCAAGGGAAAAAGAAGTAGAAGAAGAAGTTGCATGTGTGCTTAAATAATTTATGACAACTAGGCAGATTGAAAGAATAAAAGGGAGAGAGAAAAGCAAACAGCTAGAGACATACTAGCTAGGACCTTAGGATTTCTAAGAGCCATTGGCGCAAGAAGGAGATGGAGTAGGTAGTTGGGAGAGGAATGACTACTAAAAGCGACCTAAACTAAACGCAAACTAAATCAGTTTGACACATTTAAAATTAGTTCTCTAAAACGTAAGCCCCGCTCTAGCCGCGCTTGGAGCGCAGCACCAGCAGAGTCAGCACCAGGAATCCCAAGATCCAGGACAACGTGCTCAGGTAGCCAACATAGACGTCCGACTCGGTTATCGCCCAGCCGCGGGTCAAAATGGAGCGCAGCGAGGATGTGGCCATCGTTAGCGGCAGGCATAGGGAGATATATCTAGAAAATGAAGAAAAACAGAGTAAAGTTAGAGCTCCTGCCTGAGGGAATTGATTCAGTTTGATTATAAGTACCTCAGCACCACAGGCATGCCCTCAATGGGCCAAATGACGCCAGAGAGCAGCAGCGTGGGATAGAAGGAGCCCAGCGCCAGCTGTATGGCATTACGTTCCAGCTCACAGATGGAGGAGATGAGGAAACCAAAGCACATGCCGCACATGCCCTGCAGCAGGGTCAGCACAATCACCCAGAACAGTTCGCCGTTGTTGGTCACACCGAAGACGACCAGCATGAAGATGAGCACCAGCGTGGTCTGGCCACACATGACTACGAACTGGGTGATCACATGCGAAAAGAGAATCTCGGCGGGGGAGACGCCGGCAACCCAAGAGCGATCCAGCAGGCCCTAAGAAATGGAGTGGATTAGTAATGCAAATCATGTTGGCAATTCGTTGTCGTCTGACAACGGCCCACCTCAGTGCGTTCGATGATCAGGGCGGATGACGTCAGGGCCACAGCCAAGAAGAAGACAATACTATAAATATAATGGCATGGCATATAATTAATATCGGTAACTGATTAAGTGGGAATGCTAATGGGCACTCACGTCAATATGACGCCAGGTGCCACGAAGTCGGTAAAGGACGGATTCATTGTGCCATAGATGGGATCTCGGAACTGAATGGGCACATCGCCCAGCTTTGGATTGTTGCCGCACTGGCCGAGCAGGCCCATGGCGAAGTCACGATAGGCCAGCTGTATGTCGCGATTGAGCATGATGCCGATCTGCTGATTGGACATGTCCAGCCACACCTTCACCTCGGACTGCTCAATGGTCTCTTCGTCCGAGTCGCGTCCCAACGCAACGCGCGCTGTGAATGCATCCGTAAAGTTCTCTGTTATATAGAGAGCGCCCCAAGCATCGCCGCTTCGCACCGCCGCCTTGGCGTCCTCTATATCCGTATAATATGTTTTAGTCACGCTCGTGTTCAGATGATTCAAGTAGCGACAGCCCAGATTAGCAAAGTGACAGCCCTCCTCCCAGAAGCAGGTGTCCTGCGAAGGTAATTAGAGAAATATTATGTATTTATCTTTTTGACTTACTCAATACGAGATTAACTAACCAACTAACTAATTGAATTGAATTTTGGCTAAGCTTTGACTGGCTAACTAATTGAATAACTGATTGATTGACTATTAGAATAGAATATTGACAAAATATTGTATTTGACTAGCTAGCTGAATGAATTGACTCGTTGATTGACTTATTCTTGTCTGACAGTCGTTGATTGACTGATGGTATAATTGTATAGATTCGTTGAGAGACTATCCGACTGACTACGTGCTTGACTCGATGAATACTCTACCAACTGATTGAATGAATGACTGATTTTATAGCTCAATGATTGGCTCACTATATCAACTGAGAGGCAGCCTGATCTTTGACAGTTTTACTAAAACTAATTTGATAAACAATTGATTAAGTATAATTTTACAGGTGATTAAGTATAATATATATAATCAGACTCACCGTATTGTTCATTTCGCTGTTGACGATGGCCAAATTGAGGCCCTGGGGATCACGTCCGATGGCCAGACAGAAGAGAATGACCTGCATCACGGGCAGGGCAAAGATGAACAGCATCACGCCCACATTGCGCCACATGCGAAGCATATTCTTGGTCAGCAGAGCGCGTATCTTGCCCTTGGAGGTAATCTTGCAGAGATCCGTAAAGCAATCTTGACAGCTCTCTTCATCGTTGGGACTGTTCTGACGCTTCGAAGGCGGCGGACCATACGGCTCCTGGTTGAGCTATTGCGGTTAAGATTCATTAGGATCTATGTGCAATTTTAAGGTGTTATGTTGTCCACAACTAACCGTATAAATGGATCCATTGCTATCGTTAATGAGCACCTCCTTGCTCTGGTGGAAATTCAGACCCACAACGCCGCCCTCCTGGCTGGAGCTGGGCTTGTCCATTTTACTGCCAAAGGCCATGGCATGCAACGAGATGTTGTTACTGTCATCGTTACCAACACAAACACACACAGACACACCCACACACAGAGCGAGAGATACGGGAGAGAGAGAGACACACAGAGATGGGTACACAGATTGCAAGCATGCGAGTGTTGGGACGAATGGAAATTAAGAGAGACAAAGATTAGATGAGTGATCCTTGGGGGTTTCAGTTACAGTTGGACTACGTGCAGCATGCAGATGTCAGTGCCGAGACTCACCTGAAGTTTACTTGGCTAACGTCGCCCTTCTGGCTCTGGATGCGGGACAGCTTGAGGAACACCTCCTCCAGGCTAATGCACTTGTACATGGTCAGCAGCACACTGGGCGATTCCTCGGCCAACAAGTGTCCAGATCGCATTAGACCAATCTGCAATTGTGAATCACGTCAAACCCAATCTTGGCATAATCTCTTCGGGCTTCACTTACAGTGTGTGCCTGTCGTGCCTCCTCGATGTAATGTGTAGTTATAATCACCGTCTTTTGACCGGCCTTCGTGATGTGCACCAAATGATTCCATATGCTCTGGCGCAGCAGCGGGTCCACGCCCACCGTTGGCTCGTCCAGAATCAACAGCTCCGGATCGTGCATGAGCGCCACAGCAAAGCTGACGCGTCGCTGCTGGCCACCGCTCAGATTCTTCACCAGCCGCTTCTCCGAGGGCAGATCGAGAAAGTTGAGCAGAAACTGCAAGCGCTCCAAGATCTCCTTGGTCTCCATGCCAAAGATCCAGCCGAAGTACATCATGGTCTCCTGTATGGAGAACTCCCCATAGAGAGCAATCTCTTGCGGCATATAGCCCACCCGTTTACCGGGCACGCCGGAGCCACGTGTGCCGGGCTTGCCGCCCAGCACAAAGATCTCGCCGGAGTCTATGCTGCGACGACCCACAATGCAGGAGAGCAGAGTGGTCTTGCCGCAGCCAGAGGCGCCCAGCAGGCCATAGCTGCAAGCAGGAAACGTATTAAGAGTTGCGAAAATGCATGTTTTAAGTGGGTTCTTTTTGTCAGTGTATATGTATAACTGTAAGATAATGAGTCAGTATTTTTAATGGGACTGTTTAAGTAGCACAAATGAGTCAGATATGATACACATACCCTAGAGCCAGTCCAAAAGCTAAGGTTAAGATATGACTCAAAGAAAAAACTTTTTCTTACATATATATTAATTAAAAGGTTTATAGTTTTTCCATAAAAGAGTGATAATTGAAGTGAAATTTGTGAACTAATTATAAACGGAAAATTCAATATACACATATCATATTTTCATATAGACAAATGAGCAATTAAAAAGAGAGAGAGAGAGAGAGAGATAGCTGCTGTTAATCAGTGCTAATCTATGGAAACTTACTTTTGTTATTCCAACCAGCAAATATTCCAATTATGCAAATATTCCTGCCCCGCCCACAAATACAACTTGCAATCACCCAAAACATAAGCAGAAGTACTTGCCAACAGAATTTACATATTTATTTTGTTTTCATTTCTGCTTTGGTTTTATATTTTTATTTTTATTTATTTTTTAGCAATTGACCGTTTTTAGCTGCTAGCAAAACGCCTTTTGTGCGCATTCAGCGCGAAAATTAGATAAATCGAGAAGTACTAAGTGCTGACGAGCACATTGCCAGCAGCAAAGCAACGTAGCTGAGCGCGATGCTATTCGTGCCGTGTCAACGGCGATGTCAATGTTAATTTCAGCAGTTCAAGTTGAATTATTTCGAAATGTTCACCTTGAAATCGGAGACATGTTTTTCGCAGTCAACTAGCAAATGCCGCAACACGACTCCACCTTCTTTGCCAGACCTACAATCATCAAAGCAACAACAATAACAATAACAACAACAACAGTACAACTATTATTATTATTATTGTTATCGTTTCGTTATAGAGACCCCGGTCTCTGTTGTCTATCTAGCTATGTGGTCTTTGGTTTTGGCTCTTACAGCTTTCGGCCTTTGACAATATTTCGGAGCACGTAGGTCGCACGTTTCGGTTTGTTATTGGATTTATTATTATAATTAACACGCTGCAGCATTTAACGAATCGACCGTTTTAGTTTTTTTGTCTTCTACTTCGTTCATGAAAATGTCGGCGGCTCAGCTATTAATTAACGCAGCGACTTTGACACGACCCAAAAACGAGAAATGAAAACTAAGAGAAAAAAACTCTAATTCACAAAGCTCTGGGCTCTGAGGTTCATTGACTGCAAGCCTGACCTAGGTCAAGCCGAAATTGATCAAGCTTAACGGTTGTTCAAGCGCTCGACCACATTTTAACATATCCCAGACATAATATCTGTATGGCACTCGCTTCTGGGTCAAGCACAGAATTAAATGCAGTTAGGAAACATATGAGTGTGTGTATGTGTGTGTGTGTGTGTGTAAGCTTGTTTACTTTTAATATTTTTAATGTTCGGCTTGCGCAATCAGTTGCTCGTATGCGGCTCGTATAAGAATGCCTGGTTAACAGTCATGCCAATGCCAAAGCCGAATATCATAAAAATAATTCGCGATTTGATTTTTATGGCCGCTAAATGTTTGCCAAAAAAAAAAAAAACTCAAACGAACGGCCAAAATCGAGAGCGAGCTATAAAGCCAGTGAGAAGGAAAGAGTCGGAGAGTTAGAGACAGAGAGAGAAAGCAATAGGCAATTTAATTGATTTTGGTATATTTATGGTTTCGTCGCCAATTTTGTGCGTTCGCAATGAATACTTATAAGAATAATTATAAGTCTCTGATATCTTTCAGGGCTACCAAACAAACCATAGGGAAAATTGAATCGACTCTAGTACTGGTAAATATGTACGTACTTTAACTATGCGAGCTCAATACTGAATCAATTCATAAAACTTTATAAATCCATTTGATAAATGTAATAAACTGATACCAATAGAAACATAATCTGATTCAGCTAGCAGCGATCTAATGATCAGGCACTCAACCATACTTAATATGCTAAATAAGTAACAAATTAGTTTCGATTCTTGTCAATATTGAGATTTCTGAAGAACTCTGGCAATCCTATTCCATAGAAGTGCACGCTGTAAACACGTTTAATTTGCCTCAGCATCACATTACAATGCAAAAATGTTGTTTCGATTGCAAGACGCCTGAAACTAGTTACGCTTGTATTCAGATCAAACTAAGTGCACACATACGCATACACAAACAGATATATATATTTATATATATATATGTAGAAGCATAGTTAATTACGGCTATTAAAACTGGCCTTTGATTAGGCCACACGGAAAATGCACGCTAATTGTGTAATCGTATAGCAGGCACAAGGAAATTTAGATTCAAAGCTAACTTAACATTGAATGCAGCTCACATTTATTATATGTATATCTCAATATATATTGATATATGTATATAACATAAATAGTAAGTATCACAGCGTGATGTTGGTGCCACAGATTTGATATAGCGTTAAATGATATGTGTGAATTACTTTCGCCGTTTCTAATTCATATGGCCTGCTAATGGAAGCTGTCAACATTTCACTTTTATGGTCAAACTCAAAAACATTCATCTGTCAATGTATTCATGTTTCTATATGTTTAGGTTTGTGTGCGTGTGTGTACTTACATTGTGCCCTTGGGTACCGTCATATTCAAATTGTTCAACACTTGATTGGCGTTCTTCTTCTTGCCGTAGGCTTTAAAGGCGTGTCGCACTGACACCGCCGCCTGTGTATTGCTCGCTCCTGTCGCGGGGGCACCCCAAACGCTCACCGGATTCACTTGTGTGCCCCCATCGTTGTTTGTGGCCGTCATCACGGAGTCTGTGGAGACGCTGTAAATGAATTAGAAAGACAACAAACGAGTATGTTAATAAGGGAGGCTGTGACAATGTATAATAAATGTATAATAAACCGTAACTAAATACCAGATACGTCATAAAAAAAAAAAGAAAACAAAAGTGGCATCAAGTTTGTTGCCTAAGTCATTCGTTTTAGAATCGTGCACAACGTTCACCATTTCCTGTTGACCCACTCCCCAATGCAGCCAGCTGCTAGTCATTAATACACATAACCAGTAAGTATGCTCGAATGGGCTGAGAGATGATAGACCAACAGATATCCTGTACTGAGTATAGCTGCTTTATGATGCTCTTTCTCTTATAATTATTATATAAAAATATATATCTCTTATATATTTCATAAAAAAAAAACTAAAATTTACAAAAGGAGGAAAATTATCTCTGAGATAAGCCAGCATATCGTGACTATAGCCTATCAACACATCTTTGTTTTACAGGGTATCACAACTATGCCAGTATCACATTGCAAAAAAAAACATAAAGCAAGCGACTTATGTGAGCAACAACAAAGTTGCTTGGCAACACTTTTCTTTTCAATACATAAATTGACCAAGCCATTTGGAAGCCGCACACATATACACAGAAAGACAAGCACATACATACAAACACTAGACTATGCAGTGAAGAGTCTTACTCAATTTGTATTTTTTTTTTTTTTTTTTTTTTGCCAACACACTTTGGCGTGCAAGTGAATGCCTCCGAGTGGCCAGAGCTGGCCAGTTCGGGTCTGGCATGGTCTGCTCGATTGCCCAACGACAGCAGCAACAGTTGGTCAGCCGTTAAGCAAATACATGTACCCATACTTATGCAAAATGCATTCGCATTTGTTGCCGCCGCTGCCGCTGCCACTGCTGCTGCTGCTACTATTTGTATTTGCATTTTCATTTGACGCGTTTATTGTGCAATTGCAATACAAATACGACCCGCCGACTCCCTAATTGAGTTAGCCGGCGCATGCCCCAAACTGCACCCAGACTTTATGTGAGTGGCGGGAATGCTTCATTTGGGTCAAGGTTAGCTACGCCGTGGGCCAAATGATTATCTTTGGCAAAGAGAGCAACTAATTGGCTGGCAAACACTCAGGCAGACGCATACTAACATGCTCTTCATATGATTTACACCTCTTTAACCTTTTTAGACTGCTCTCGGGCATTTTGAAGTCATTTTTCATAAAGCGCACGTCATAGCGAGAGAGAGAAAATGAAGCGAGTATTAATAATACTAAATGTGTTTAAAGCAAACAAATTTTTGATTGGAAATTAGTTCAAGGTCATTGATCGAACGTTGCCAGCTCCATACAAGATTGTCGCTGGCATTTTGCTAATCGATTGCGCTGTATATAAATATTTATAAGCAGCCAATCAGTAAGCCAATGTTAGCATTTTGTTTAAGCTAACATCTCCAATCGACACCGCGTAGGAATGAGAATTGCCCAATACTTTACGCCGAGTGCAAACATCCTCAACAGATAAAATAAAAATAAAACTCTATTTGCATATTGCGGCTGGCCGGGCAACACCTTAGGCTTTGGCCAAATTAATTCTGTAAATGAAACGCATTTCAGAAATGTCATGCTGCAACAAAAACAAAACGACTAACGAGTCCGAATGCTGACGAAATGTATTTCAAGTTCGTTGCTTGAGTCTTTCGATTTGCGTATTGTGTGTTGTCTATTATATTGAGTTGAGTTGAGTTAGTCAGAGCCAAACAGCAGTTGTGTGTGCGTAAATTGCGTAAATTTATGTGTGCCTTTGTACGCGTGGTATGTGCATGTGTGGAAGTGATGTGTCTATCTGTGTGTGCGTGTGTGTGTGTGCACAGTCAACAATGGACAAGGTCAGGCCAAGTAGTTTTTTATAATAACAACAGGCCAACGTTTTTTTTTTTTTTTTAGTTTTAGTTTTTGGGTGCGCTTGACATTTATGGCTGGAAATTTGAGCGCTTTGTTTGTTTGTTGTTGGCGTTTGTGCATGGTTATTGATAATTTAATTAGCTATTAGAGCGCCATTTATTTTTACACACACGCACACACCGCATACACATAATCTATGTGCATTTGCTTAACTTTTTTCGGGTGACAAAATGAAGTTTCAAAATCCCCCGTGAGAAATGTCACAAACTTAGGCAATCACCCAAATATTTGTGAAGCAGGTAATGCTATCTGTTTCCTGAAATACCCAAAAATAACTTATTTTAATTAAGTGGGCACAGTCTAGCGCTGTCATTTAAATAAATTTATAGCCCAACTAAAAGTACAAAAAACTCATAAAACTATTTGTATGTAAGTTGTCTCAGATAAATACTTTAGACACCGTGCCTAATACAGTGTAAACAGTTGAGCAACACTCGAATTGACAGTTTGTAATTATAATGTGGTCATAAGGTCCATACACCTACTCTGTCTATGAGCTCATCTGCTAGGCTGTATGGCTGCCTGCAGCTGGCTGCCGGTCAAGTTAGCGTTTTTCTGTAATTTCTGTGTAAATCCCAGGGAGTCAGGGCGCTGAGTCAGCAGACAGGAAATGTTTTCCGCCAGGCGAGAGCTAACTATTTTGTTTTGTTTATTTTGACAATCACCCATAGTGCACTTACATAAGCCGAGCTGCTGGGACGAACAGCAGCCGCTTGAGAATGATCGATGATTGAGCTATCTAATCATATGCAATCAAGTTAATGCTAAGCACGCAATGTAAACAAGTCCAGACGCACTTAAGATCGCGCTCTGTCTCTTTCACTCAGAGCTGGGCGTTCGTCACGGCTGAATGTGCGGCGTGATGGGAATATGAATGAATACACTCAATCCTCGAGGAATGTTTGCACAGAGAGTACAGCCTGCACATGTCTGGCGAATTCCGCGATAACAAGAAGATAATTCTGGAATTTCCATTCAAACATGCAAATTGAGAGGCAAACAATAAAAGCAGGAACCGCAAGAAGAAACTTGAAATAAGTTCAACGATATTCGAATACCAGTTAAGTCTGTCGCTGGCAGAGTATCTGTTCGTCACATATTCGGTTAATCGAATGTAATCTTTTATCGCTAGCGTGTGGCATATAAATTATCGAGTTCTATTCATAATCATTCAAATTTGAACGGAAGCATATTGGGCTTTGTTCAATACGTCAATACCTTTATAAACCATGTGAAATCGCCTGAAGATGCAGACGAATGAGCTATTGATATGGTAACATTATGCAATGAGCCACCGAGTATGAGTATTTGACACAATTATAAACTTGTTCGCCCTGCGTAAAAATGCGGTCGGACTTTTCGCTTGACGCAGCTCGCAAATATGCAAAAGAGACAAACACACACACACACACACATACACTCAGACAGACATACATGCAAAAAAAGTGACTGCGCGAAGGGCGAAGCGTAGGAAAAGTCAAATCCCAAGCTATAGGCGAGAGAGACCTCACAGATCTCTCCAAAGCTGCGCAGCTTATGCAATATTTGTGGGGCGACAAAGTGCAAAAGCAACAGCAGGAAGACTAACTGACTGACTGACTGCCTGGCTGAATGAATGACTGACTGATTGACTCGTCGCAAAGGAAGCTCGCAATCGAGTTTTTGTATCAAAAAAAAAAAAAAAAAAAAAAAAACGCCCGACTCAAGCTCAACTGGGTCAACATCAGTGGGTCAAAAATTCAATTTTGTTGCTTTGTTTTATTTTTTGTGGGCTTCACATTTTGATTGCAATTAACAATAGTTGTTGCTGCTGTTGCTACTGTTGTTGTTGTTGTTGTTGTTGTTGTTGTTGTTGTTGTTGTTTATTTAACACTTTTACTTACGTTGATATCAGCATTTTGTTGTGCTTTGTTGTTGCGCCGCCTTTGGTGGGTGTTTGTTTGCTTTGATTATGTTTAGCGCTATTTGGCTTTACTTTGTTTAGCTATTTAAAGGCTAGTTACACTGCCTTTTACCCAAAAAAAATATTTCAAACAATTTTGAAAACGTAATTCGTAACTCTGCGTTGCGCCGAACCTTTTGCAATGTTCAAGTGGAGTTTAGCGTTTTATGCCCACATTGCTGAAATGTACATAAATAATTGTATATATATATATATATATAAATAGGGAGAAGGAGAGAGAGAGAGAGACAATGCTCATGTTGAGAGCATAAATTGTTGCTTTATCTGGAGATTGACGAGCTCTCATGGCATAGTTTTCTGTTTTGCATCACATCAACATCAACTGACGACACATTGTGGCTGCTGCATACGAATGATGCAGACGAGTATACCCTCTCTCGATGCAGAGTAATGCAACCGGTTTCAGCACTCAATTGTAAATGTTGCCTGCCTATGAATCACTGTTTTAACTAAATTGAATGGAAATGACTGTAACTAGACTATCCGTAACAATGAGTATAGATTGAATTCCTACGAAACCACTGAGTAGCGTATATTAAGTTCGATATCGTACAATCATTCACAACAAAGAAAACGGCTCTGCGGTTGAGCTTCTGTTAATTTCTGGTCCCGTTACTGCCAAGTCATGCTGCATTATTGAAACATGACCATCTGACCGAAGATCGCTTACACTGCTATAACTGCATATACATATATTGAAGCAATTAATTGAATTGGTATATCAAACCGAAGTCCAAAAGCCGACTGCAGCGCCTTTTCGAGGACATGGCTTAATGATGATTGCAACGGTGATTTACTTTACATAGTTGTCAATCAACACAGTCACACTAACTGTCTCTTAAATATTAGTTTGTCTCAAGAGTTACTGCTGCTGCTGTTGATGCTATTGTTGTACCGTTGCCATACAAAGTGCAAGTTGACATGCAAATGCAAGCGGAAAGTTTTTGCGTCATGCATCAGCAAATTCTAAAATCATATTTAATAGCCAAATACAGAATTTCAACAACATTTGAAGCACTTTGACGCATGACGCATTTGCCTAAGTGGCCAACAAAAACAACAACAGAAACAATAACAACAACAACATGGGGTTCAACGAATTCGCGGCACAAATAAATAAACCACAACAATGAGCATTTTGGCCAAATCAACTGGACACACACACACACACACTTAAGCATAACTGGTTGTAACTAAAGAAATACTTTTAAGCAAGTAAGAAATAAATTTTTTATGTTCCCCTGGCCGAAACATGAATACACTTTAATAGGGTGAATTTTTTTAAATTTTAATTTATCATTTATTTTTAATGAATATCTAAAAGTTTATTTAATTTGTTGAATTTTTTTTTCTTATTTTTTATTTATTTTTTTGTTTTTATTAATTTTTTTGTTTGTTATATGTTAACATTAGTTTTGCTTTTATATTTATTTTCATATATAATTTGAAAATTAAAAAAAAAAAAAAAAATTGAATATTAGTCATTAAAAAAAAAAAATATTTAATCCATATATGACGAGATACCCCTTAAGCTATCAACACACTCTATGCTAGGGTATACTATGTATGTGAGCTTGCCAAATGTTGAGCAATACGCAACAGGCAGACAAGCATTGGGAGCAGCTGCTTGTGTTTAAATGGCCAATAAAGACAATTATATGTATATATATATATCTGTCTCTCTAAGCAATTTGCATAGTTTTCATTTTTCAATTCACATTTTGGCTATCAATGAGGCAATTGACAAACGGCGAACGATCTGTACGCGTACCGGAAAATCCTAAATGGATGTTTATGAATTCGTTTGCTGCCCAAAAAATTCGAATGAAGGAACGGTATTCTAATTTAATTGCTAGCATGTTTTGCGTGCGTGATATGAAAATTGAAAATAATAATAAGTAATGAGAAATAAAATATAAAATGTAAATAAGCGCGGCATGTGACTGCCATTAAAGTGGGCCTTAGGGCTGGGCAACGCGTGGCCCATAGATATGGGCCTAGAACTGCTTTGGCCGAAAGCAACTGAACAGCTGAACAGTTGGCAAGACTTTCGCTCTCTGTTGGACTCGCATATGTTTTCCCATGGCGTTTCGTTTTCCACTTTGCTTGTTTTTCCGATGACATAATTTTAGCCACATACCGAGTGAGTGCGAGTGTGTGTATGTGTGTGCAGCTGTGTGCGACACAGTTTTGTGTCTGCAACGGCTGCAACTTCTTCGGCAACGGCAACGGCAACAACTTGTTGCAGCAACTTGCAAACCAGTTAAGCTTAATTTACTCGTGGCTAACTTTAGTTTCAGTTGTTACTGTTGCAGTTGTTGTTGTTGTGGCAACTGGTACTGCGGCCTGTTTATATGATATTTTTGCAGCACACCCGCAACAACAAGCATTTATTGCCATCCTTAAATAATCTTTTGGCCAAGAATTTAGCAATCTAGCTCCTCGCCTGGTTTGCCACCTATATTAACAATTAACTAAACTGCAGCTCTTTAGCTTAACAGCTCAATTGCAGCTACATTGTTAGAGAATGTATGTATAATTGCCGCAACTACTAAGTAATTTACTTGATAATTAAATTTAATTATTTGCTTTTGCATAACAGCCAGCAGTGAAAGAAAAAAATGTTTTTAACTGCGCGAGAAGGAAAACAGCTGCGACACGTGCGTAAATTTCAGAATTAAATATGCAAATAGCTACAAATTTTGTTACCCCTTGAAGCTATTCGCATTATTGATTGATATTTAAGGTTCACAGTTCAATAACACTCTTCCTAATACGTGTAATAAAAGCTAAAATAATACTTTGTTAACACAGCGCTGTCAGCGCGGCTGTCTCATTAGAGCCTTTCTATTATAGCCTTTCATATTATCTGCCTTAATGTCAGCGACAAAGCATTTTTAATTGAGCCATTAGAGTCTGTAATTAAATGGCACAGCTCGAGTCTAGAATTCAGCTTAATTATGAAAGTCTCGTTTCCTATCTTAACCGATTTGTAATATGTCTCTAAATACTATGGGTCGGCCGATTTAATTGGCATAAATGCTCAATCGAACCAACTAGAACTGTACGCTTTGCATAACACCTTTTTACCATATAAACACGATAATTGCCTTGATTTTTATAACGAGCTAAAAAAAATGTAAAAAAAAAAACTCATCTAGATTCAGATATAATATGCATTTTACTAGTTTTCTGAAGGCTCCTTGAACTCTGCCGCGCGTGATGAACACACAACAAAGCGGAGTAAGAGAAAAAAAAGAAGTGAACAAAAGAAGAAGAAGGCAAGAAAGACAACCAAAATGAGAGAAGAAAAAAACCCCCAAGCCGAAAATACCAGTTCAAGTTGAAGCTTTTGAGCGCTGCACAGTTCGGAAATGCACAGAGCATCGAATGTGGCAAGAAGACCTTGACAACAAAATTTCAGGGCCTCCCTCGACGAAGGTCGTTGGGTGCACACAACATGCGACAATGAATGCAGATAAATGTTTATTTCCAGAGACAAAACGCAGTCAGATTAAAGCGACTACTTTCGCATGTGATTGCTTGATCTGGCTGTAACTATAAACATATATATATATATCATATATAGTATACAATATAAGGCTGTATATATGTTTGTCTATATTTGCACTGAAAATGCGAAAAAGTCGTAACACCCATTTGCACTGAACTTTACTCTCGAAATTGTTAGCAACAGCAGAAATGCACGTCAAAGCGACTTATAGACGGGCTTACGGAGCGTATCTTTAAGGCCGGCATTGCGGGCCTCCCCGTTCGCGCGTGCAAATTGCTATTGACCTCTTGCCCAGTGCAGTCATCGTCGCTATAGTTGTTAATTATAGCCAATTAGAAACGACCTGGAAACGCGGCTGAGCGCTGAGCCTGATTTCTGATTTCTGATTTCTGTTGTCTGGGCAAGTATTGGGCAATGCATTGATCAGTTGATAATGATCACATTTAATCACCATATCATTAGTCAAATAAACAACTCTCTGCAATTAGAGTAACTAATTTAGCCTAAAGACATTTGCCACTCACGGACTTATTCAGCAAAATGTCATCATTGAGATAAATCAAACTTTGCACTTTTCTTACAAGCATTTAGATATGGAATTATATGCATTACTTAATGATATGCCAGTCTAATGACATGAATCAATATCAATAGCAGCTTACAGCTTTATGTAAAAACCTCCAGCTATGCAGCTCTATGGAAACTGTCTACTTATTGAGCTCAGCTCTCAATAGAGCTTTAGAAATTTAAATATCTACCCATTGATATAGTATATATATATATATACCTTGCATAGAAATAATCTTATATCTTATAATTATCAATGTAAATTATTAAGATTTAAATCGTATATAGATTCAACTTTCAGTTTTGATATCCGAGTTCTACTCGCTCGATTTACAGATAAATGTTCAGAACAAAATCTTTTCTGATTATTATTCTATAGAAATCAACATCAAACTATTAAGACTCCATATTTGTAATCTGAAATAGTTATTTCGCCAATCTTGAATCTCTAGTATAGATCGAAATTGAAATAAAAGCACATATGAAGCTCTCATTTTATGAATACATTTCTCAAATGATAATCCATTAAAGCGCCATATGTAGCAAATGTGAGTGCCGATCCAAAGCCGTGTCTCGCTCGTATTCGGATATGATTGCGAATATTCTAATGGCGTTTCGGGATTGGATACAAGGCACAAAGCTGTCCATTTGTATGCGCAGCACTTGGGACTGAGGAGCGTTTGCACATTTTAAGTAAACAGTAGCCAGAGCCAGAGCCACAACCACAGCAGAGGCTTGAATAGGAGGCGTAGCGGGGTCTATAGTCACGTTATGAGTCTCTGTTTTCTTGTTGTTTTCATTTTGTGATGATGTGGACAATGATCGAGGGTCCGACAAAGTAATTGTCGACTCGACGAAGAGACAACAGAGCGGCAGCCATTTGTATTACAAAGAATATTTATGGTATTATTAATATTCTTATTATTATGCTGATGTTCGAGAGAGGCTTTTGTTGTTGCCATTCTGCCTAATGATGTTTGCGCAACGATTTCCTGCAACATGTAGCACTTGAGGTGCCAAGCTCGTCAAACTCCAAATCGAAAAGCTCGCAATTGTTGACTTAGCTAATTCACACTTACAGTTCGCGTTCTGAAGACGTTTCCTGTCCGCTGGATATGTATGTGTGTGTGTGTGCGTCTGCGTCCGCGTGTGTGTTTATCTGCGAGTGTGTAGGTGAGTCGATAAGTGTCGTCAATAGAGCAAATATATTTGCACAATTTGTTGCTAGGCTTGCGCGTTGTTCGTCTGCCTTTGTTGTATTAATTCACTGATTGCTTGATTGCTCTCGTGTAACAGAAGACTTAAGACACAAACTTCAGTCGCTAGCTGTACGCACAGATTTATGTTGCTTCTGATATCAATCAATGGCCGCACTGTATTATCGTTATCGCTCACTAGATATCGCGGCGTATGGCAGAGCGGGAGCAAGTTCGCAGACGCGTGTGTTGCGGTTTAAGCTGCGACTAAGACTGACTTCAAGCCGTTGCTCAAGCTGTGAGCTGAGCTACGCTGATGCTCTACGACGGCGACGTCGCTGCCAGCTTTGCACTTTACACTTTGTCTGTGAGAGAGATGGCGCGCGTGTGTGTGAGTGTGTATTATACAGACAGAGCGAGAGAGAGAGCGCGAGCGATCGAACTGAGTGTTTCTCCAGAGGCTGCTGCACTTTTGCACGTGCGTGTGTGTTGCTGTCTCGCTGCTGCTAGAAGCACAACTGAATGCCAAAGCACCTGTGCGAACAGCGCCATGCAAAAGCACTCAAAGAAACACTCAAACGCAAACTGAGCTGTGCTTTGCTCTGCCTCTGCCTTGGCCTCTGCTTCTGCCTTGGCAGAGCGACTCGTAGAAAGAGCGCGTCACGTCTGGCGCTTTTTGAGCGCTTTTCTCAGAGAGCTTACAAGTTTGTTGCCTTCGTTTGTTGCTCCTGTGCGTGGCAGCAACAATAACAACACTGAGCTCGTTCACCTTCAAAGCATTCAGCATGCGTGCGGGCTTTAGTTGTTGTTGCTGCCTAGCACAGAAGGGCTTCTTGTTGCCGCTGCAGTTGGGTTTTTCGACGTCGCTGTTGTGACGTTGACGCTAAAGCTGACGTTGACGTTGACGTCGCCGATGGCGTCGCGCCAAGCTTATGTAAGAGGGCGACCTTGAGGGCGACGCGTCGCTTTACATGCCGCGCATAAAACAATGCGCGGCTTCTTCTTCTTCTTCTTATGAGCAACCAGAATTGCAACAGCCGAACCACTCACCATTCACTCGGTCGCCGCTAATTGCATCACCTGTTGAAAAGGCAGCCAGCCAGGTTCTGGCTGCTGCCTGGTATTTAGACCTGGTCCCAAAATGAAGCCGGAAATACGTAGACAATAAAAAAAATATTATAAGATTTGAATTCATCACTGATCCAGGCAGCAAAACATTAAAAACAAATGCGAATCGTAATTATAAGCTATAATTTGTCGAAATTGCTCTTAATGCCAAATATGCGTGCGCATTAAGAAGTCACAGCCGCAGTCAAAGACACGTCAATGAGTTTTGGCTTTTTGCGCGTGGTCAAGGCGAAACTAAATGCTTTAATTGTAATAATTAAAGCGGCACAGAATCGACTCGAGAATTGATGTGTGATGGACGGGCGTGTGCAGACGTCGCATCCACAAACCACAAAAAAATCAATAGCAAATCACAAAATAACAGCGACGGCAACGACAACAAACAACAACATCAATTTGAGACTGAGTATTGCACAATTTCAATGTCAGGCATATGTTAACAGTTTGAGGGTCTCACTTAGGGCGTTCCAACTCGAAACCATGTTAAAGAGACACAGAAGAAGGCGAATGACAAGAAAACGTAAACGGGCAATAACGAAGAGCAAATGCTCTACTAATGAAAATAATTATTAATATAAAATTAAACAAAAGTATATAGTAAATATAGATCCACAATAACATATTAAGATATTTGTTTTAAAAATTAATATTTTTCATACTATTTTATACATTAAATAAACAACATTCATCCAAAACAAAAAAAAAAAAAAAAACAAAAAAAAGTAAATAAATTAAAATAATATTTATATAATTTTGTTATCAATTATTTTTAATTTTTTACTTTAAGTTTAATTTTAAAAAATTTTTAATAAATTAATATTAAAAAGATTTAATTTCGTTGTCTTTAAATATTCATAGAGTCTTTTTTTTAAATTAAATTAAATATTTTTTTCTTTGTGAAAAAGAGGTAAATAAATATATATACAACACGTTTTAATTTTTAAAATTTGAAAATATTTTTTACAACTTAATATATTGTATAAACACACCATTTCATTCACAAATTGAAATATTGTCTCAACGTTGAGCAAAAACTTTATATTTGCATAAATTTCAAGATATTTTACATTTGGTATTTGATTTCATTTTGTGAGCCATCAAATTTGCATCAGCTACAGCCAGCCTCTCAACCTGTTACGCGTTACATATCTAATGGCTTCATCAATAGGCCCACATGGACGACAGCACTCACACATAGCATATACCATATACCATATACCATACCAGCTGGGCGACATTTGCGCAACGCTGACATTGAAAATGCCCAACTGCCCAGCGCTGTGGGTGTTTGTTGGTCAAAATGTGCCATCAAATTGAATGTTGTAACAAATCGCGCATGAAATTGAAATTGATATGTTATTGTTGTTGTTGCTGCTGCTATTGTTGCTGCTGCTTTAGTTGTTGTTGCTAGCCAGCCAAGAGCACAGTGCAAAAATATTGGCTCTTATACAAAAAGCCTGAGCATTTTTTTTTACAAATGGATTTCTTTTGAATAGTCAATTAAAGGCAAGGTTTTACGTTAATATAAAATAAATACAGATGGCCAGATATGAAAAGCGCTTGTCATGCCTGGCAGGCTTTTTAAAGCCGACGCTTATCTAGATGTATGCATCAATATTTAGGCTGCCACTTGAACTTCCTGTACGAATACACACACACATGTACATGCACACTCACAATCACACATATTCGTTGCGCATACGCCGTGTGCAACGTCGCTTTTGATGGCGCATAAAACAAAGTTATTTGCTGTAAACATCCTCGTTGCGCTGGCCCAGTAATAGCCGTCAAATAAATGTAATTCACAACAAAATATCCCCGCACAATAAATAAACAAGCTGCGTAAGTCGTTGGCAACGCACTTGACATCGTTTTCTCAAACTGTCCGCGTGCTAATGAGCCCTGCAAATTGAGTTCCATGCCGGCCCGGCCCCGCCCAGCCTGCCTTGCCTACCCTCTGGCACTGCTGGGCCAGATTTGGAAACACGCAGATGCATGACTCACTACGGCCTACTCCAATTTCCATACTCTAGCCATAAGTTAGGCTACGACTAATTTGCATTGGGCCACAGCTCCGATTGTCTCAATCTGTGCAGTTCGAGTTGCGCTCAACACTCTTTGGTCTCTTGTAAAGACCTTCAGCCAGGCAGCATAAAGCCGAGCTGGGAACGTTGCTTTGCCTTTTAAATAGAGCGACTGTCGTAAGCTTTGCTTTATTTGTTTTATATCAAACCACAGCTCCCACCTGCTCAGAGCGAACATGTATAAGATATACTCAAGCGAATTTTTCGGCTAGGAATACCAGTTAATAACTATTAAAATTTAATGATCAATTATATAAAGCTCATTTCACACAAAATAGGTTTCCTTATGCGTATGTTTCCTTAAGGAAAATCATTTTAACAGCTTCATGAACCAAAAAATATATATTGATTGGATATTCATTTAAATTTCGTCTTAAAATACTTGAATTATATTATATGTATATTTTTAAACATTTTTAAAAGATAATTTTAATAGCTTACAATAAAGTTTTAAAGTTACAAGTGTTTTCAAGGCAACAGTAAACCCACAACTAAAAGATACCTTCTTTAGGTACCCTGTATACTACACTCCAATTCTGTCTTCAGCCATGAAATGGAACTAAATAATTTTAAAAAAATGTAAATTATTATCAGCATTTAGTACATGGCAACATAAGATTTTCCTGCATTCGAGTTTAGTATGGCGGGCCTTTGCTCAAGCACATAATACCCACTAAGCTATCTGCATGAGTTAAAGGGTATGCATATAAGGAAACAAATATATTTCAAATCGAATTCAAATCAAATTGGCCAAGCTGCAGGTGAGCGTTATGCTATCATTGCCAACAACATGAAAATCTGAAAATGCTTAAAAAAACAGAGGAAACCAACAAAACAAAATTTTTTTTACAGCTCATTCGGCCAAGCGATTTCTAGCTAATAGAGCAACACGAAGAGCTTGCAATTTTCTAGCACTGTCTCAATTTCAGTTTCAGTTAGAGTTTAGAGTTTATGTCGGTCTGTCTGTTTGTCTGTCTCTTGAGCTTGTCTGGCAAGTCATGCAGCGACGGCTGCGGCTGCGCCTTGAACAAGTTTGTTGACTTCGCTGCTGCACAGTGCAACAACTTACAGAAATGAAAAGAAAAAAAAAAAACAGATGAAACAACAGAAAAACAACAGCACAGACGACAAAAACAACGAAAACAACACCGAAGACAAATGGCAAACAGTTTTAAAGAAATTGGTTGACAATATTTTGGTTTTTGCCCATGGCATCAATTTAACAACAACTTGACGCAGGCTTTGCCGCTTGCAACTGTTTCAGCATTTGGCTTTATGAGCACTTCAAATCTAAATTTTGTTTCACTTTGCTGTTTACCTCATCGCATTTATGGCCAGAGAGACGCGCTGGCCAAGACCATGCCCATTCATTCATGTAAACAATTTCATTTCAGTTTCATTTCGTTGCGAGTGCTGCTCATAAAACGGGCACAAGGTCGCCGAAAGAGAATTACGTCGAGGAAGACGACTCTGGTATCTGGGAAGCAGTCTCAATCTCTCGATCTTTCAACAGTGCAACTGCAACACAAGCGGCAACCGTGCAGCCATGCAGCCATGCAACCGTGCAACCGTGCAACCGGCAACAGCGGCAATTTAATTGATATTTAAGGCGGTAATTTCAATCTAAAGTCGGCTCATAAAGCGCTCAACGCAATTTCGTTTGCCATAAGTTTTCCCTTTCGCTGCGAAACTCGTTTTCTCGCTGCGCTGTGTCCTAATCACCTATTTCTTCTTTAATGCCTTTTGCATTCGCGTTTCATGTTTTTTATTGAATTTGCCACCAGTTGGCCAAAAGCTTTAAGCGTCCATAAAGCCTGCCATTGGCTGAGACGACACACGACACGATATTACAGTACAGTATTTGCAGCATAACTGCCAGTTACATTTTGCCAGCCACTTTATTAACTTGTCATCAAGTCTGTAAACTCAAAATTTCCCTCGACAACTAACAGTTAAAATGAAAGAGATGGCCAGTTAAACTCTAACTGGTAATTTATCCTAATGTGTCAATTGTTTTTAACCAAAGTGAAAAATGTAGTTTACTTAGGGCTAACATTAAGTTATATATATGTATGTGAACGTGCCTAATAATTTACTAGACAATTTTCATTTCCATTACATTTGTTCCTTATGTGAAACAAATGATTTAATTAACTAACATTAACATTACAAGCTTCCACAGTGAAATAAGTCTATCTACCACATATCACATTTAACATGAACTTTGCAAGGAACATAGTTGCACTGCAAAATAAAAGCTCAGTCACGACTTAACGCTCATCGCTAATGGAGTCGGTCTGGTCCGGTTGTGCTAGTTGCTGCTATTATTGTTGTTGTTGTTGTTGTTGCTGCTGTGGTTTCTTGCGAGCTGTGGCAGCTGTTGCTGCTCGCCAAATATTATGCAATTCTTAGAGCTTGGAGCTTGATGCTTGAAGCTTGGGCTTGGGCTTGGCTTCTGCAGCAATGCAAAAGAGCAGCAGACATTACCGGCAACAATTTATAACAGCTTCGCGACAGTCGCATTAAAGCCACACGCGCACTAAGGAAATTGCAATAGGTTGTTCGCCTTTTTTGTGGCCATATCTGTAGCTTTAATTTATTTATCTGCGACTCGGTCCATTTGAAATCCGAATTCAAGTTGCCAAAACTTGCCAGAGACTAAGCCAAAGGTTCAAACACACTCACACACAGATGAACACACACGCGCACACACCGACTCATACGGCTCAAATGTGTCAAGGTCTTTTGTAAAATTCGACTGGCAAATGAGTAAAAAGACGCCAAGCGCGCGCAAGAGAGTGAGAGAGGAAGGGAGAGAGAGAGAGAGAGACAAATGTGGAGCTAGTGGAGCGTAGTCACAAAGCGCTCCGCAATTCGGGCATTGGCTTTTATAATTGGCCGAGGGAAAACTTTGGCGCACAATGCACGGCATTTGAATCTGAATTTCGGACATAGCTGAAAAAATAAAATAAAATTGTAAGCTGATTGAGCGCCTTGTGCAACCGCCTTCTTTTTTTCAGTCAACACATTTAAGCCAATTAGCGTACCGACCAAATTGCCGTTAATGCCGCAAGTAAATAAACGCAAAAAGACGCCAGATTGTGGGACAGGGTCTAAGACAATGCAGGGGCTTCTTGCACTCGGTGAAAGTACTTGCAAATATTGGCGAAAATCGACTAAGCATAGGAGAAAACACTCAGAGCACAAGAAGTGACGCAATAGCTTTAGAAAATGTTATACATGAATCAATAGTGAAATAAAAGGTTTCATTTTATAAGAAATTGCAGCGCTCAGCTACATACATATATCGACATATATATGTAGTTGTATATATCCTAAAGTATTTTCATTAACCTATAGAATCCTTTTACAACTTAAATCAAATCCTCTATTTCGGGATTGAGTCAGCTTTAGATCTCCAATTCCTTATGTATCAATAATAATTTTTTACTTCGTGTAATAAGAACACGTTTTCCATTTTGTTCTCTTTGCTCTTAGTAATTCACAAAAGAAAACTCCCCAGCTCATCCTTTGCATACGAACAAAACGTGACAGAAAAGAATGTTGTAAGACATTCGCTGGAGTGCTACGTGAATGAGTTCATTTAGTGTAGAAGATAATACGGGTACACAATCCAAAGCTTAGCCTCAATATATACAAAGGTTGAACGAAAGCGGTAAAAAACCTCGTATTACTGGGAATTACGACAACTGCGTGCTGCGTACTGACGGGTTATACGCCCTGCTCCCTGCTCGATGGCCGTTGAGTTAAGTAACTCAATTTCCTAGTCATTTCTATGGATTTAGCAGGCAATAAAGGCCACTCAACGACCCCAGGCCTCCACATAGTATTTTTGGTCACTTTTGGCTTCCACGAAAGCTCAAATGGTAAGCCAGTAAAAAATGTTCTAAGTGGTTTTTGTTTCAAAAGGCGCAATGCCCTTTTTCAAAGTTATTATTAATGTCTATTTTTTGTTTTTTTGGGGGTTTGTTGTTAGCAGATTTGCTTTAATATCGCTCGTCGACTGTGATCTTTGGAGTCCATTAGACCCTATTGACAGCTACACACACACATGCACATATCCACTATGTGCGCGTGTTAGGTTAAAGACAAGCTTTAGTTTTGCTAAGCTTAAAGCTCAGCTTTGTCTAGCTTACAATTGGCTTAGGCGCCATCTGTTGTTTTCGAGCTCAAGCTACAGCAAAGCACACGCGCTAAAGCTGACAGCTATGGATTCGCCGGAAAGCTGAATGCTGCCTTAACTGCCGCGCGCCATTTTTGAATGAATATTGAAAAGGTAAAATTGAACTATAAATGAACTTACATATTTATTCTTATAATTATATAAATATATATGCAACTGTTGCAGTAGGCATTATCATTAACAACCGCATCACACATTTCACGCCCAGTCATATAATGCTATTGGCATTTTAATTATCTGGCAATTAGAATTGACATTGAGGCGTGTGCAAAAAACTACTGTTGCTGCTGTGGGGGCGTGGACGACAACTGCAACAGCGGCAGGCACAAGTTGAACAAGTGCAATAATTAAGAGCACGCCATCTGTCTGTGTCTGTGGGACAGACGGGACATGCTGACAGACGCGCGATAGCCGAGTTCGACTTATCGGACAAGCCAAAATGATTTCCCAAATGCAGCGGCCGGCTCAACGGGTTTGTTGCGGAAATGACGTTGGGAATTGTTAACAATCATCTAATGAGTGCCGCCTAACACCAAAACAAATAAAAACCGTTAACCGATAGCGATAAAGCGGCCATAACTCCGAAACACACACGCAAAATGTTGTAAATTTGTCTCCAATTATTGCAGCAATTTAAACTAAATATATCGAAATGTTATGTCACGGGTAAACAGAAAAACGGACTTAATGCGAAACATGTTAGTGCCCCAATTTGCATACCTAATGCCCGCATTGTCCAAAAGGGAGGGGAATCATATTCAAATTACGGCCAAGCGATTTTTCACACATTTTCTGTGACTGGCGGATGCGGTGCGCGGCTCACGCTAATAGAAGCTGCTAACATTTGTTGTTATTTCAGCTGATTTAGCTAGTGAAATTATTGAAATTTGCAATTACTTAGGTTCACTCAGTGAAACCAAAAGTCGGCCCTGAGTTCTACTTAGGCGCAACGCAGCGCAGCGCAGCTCGGCTCAGCTCGTAGCTCGTGGCTCAAGTCGCGCGTTAATACAGTCGCTCAAATCGTTGCCAAATACGTGTAAACACCTGTAATGGTGTGCGTGTGTGTGTGTGTGAGCATACAATTGCTCGCACTTGTAACATGTATTTATATAATTGCAAATTTCACCGTCAGTTTTTGTGTTGCTTAGCTTAAGTGCAATTAAAACACGAAGCTTAAATAGCATGACGTGAACAAATTCATACTTTATGATTTTTTTTTTGTATTTTTATTTAAAGTGTTTTTTGTTTCTTTCACACAAATAGTTAGCAAAAGAAACAAATTGCTCAATGCACGAGGACACTGCCTCGGTGCAACTGGAGTCGCCGTCCACGCTTTCAATTAGAACTAAATGTGGCAAAAATAACTATAATTAAAGTGTTAATTTGCAAAATACCTGAAGCCTTAATGCCTTACTGGCTGACTCTATTGACTCTGCTGAGTGTGCTCACTGTACTGGCTGTATTGGCTGCGTCGCCTATCGACGTCAATTATCGGCATTCGAAACTGTGTGCGAAGCAGCTCTGATGTCATCTGCACCCAGAGAGCATCTTATACACCTGAATGCTAATTTAATTTTCGATCTACGCAGCATCTTGAGCTCGTTTCAAGAGTAGCTGCAGCTATTTCTGAATATTAATTTCAATTATTTAATGGCAATTTGCGGTCAGATATAATTTATGAATTCTTAATTAACTCTTCATTAGATTCTGCTATGAATAAGAATTTTTCAAAAAACATTTCAACTATAAATTTATAGCTTTTTAACAAACAACTTATAGGTAAGTTTTTTATTTGTTTATTTTTTTGATTTATTATAAGCTATGCAAGGTCGCCTAAGTTTAAGTGCCTTCACTAGTTTTAATGCAAACAATTAATTTTTATTTCCTAAAAAAATCAAACAAAATTTTTTCCTTCCTCTAATAACAAAAACAAAAGAACAAAAATATTTCATAAATTAAAGTCGAAAACAAAAAGGATGATCCAGCCACCAGTGCCATATGAAAATGAGTAACTAATGTTAGTATTTTGTATACACTTAAATCTTTCAAGAATCATTACACTCTTTACGAACTCTCACAGTCACTCATATCAGAGTTTATTACTTTTAAATACAAAATATATAAAATAGAAAATAAAATATATTTGCAATTTTTAAAATTTTGTTTATTAACTATTAAGTTTTATAAATATATTTAACAATTTATTCATGATGCTAAAAATGTCAAATATGTTATTTATTAAATTGTTTTAAACTTATGATTATACTAAAATCTTAACCAAGCCGTTAACAGCTCTCTGTAGAGTAGATAATCATCTGCTAATGCGCTGTTAAGAACCAGTTAATATATAATTTTAGATCGTAGAGTGAATTGCAGTCTTTAATTTACTGTTTTACTGATTTACTATTTCGCTTTCGTTAAAAGGCCATCTTTTATGACACTTAAGACGATATAATAGCGTGAACCAAGGTCCAGATACTCAATATATGTGTTATATTTATTTAATAACAGAATAAGATAAGATTTAAAATCTTTATTCCGATTCTAAGTCTGTTCTAATTTTTAGTTCACTTTAAAATTCACTTCTTTGAATAAAACTTTAACATATATTTCTCGTCTTGTCTTTTCCTATTCTTTTATATACATATCTCCAAAATCGCATTTTGTTTATAATTTCAAGTCAATTAACATCGCCGCAATTGATTGAAGCGGAAACATTTTGGAATTCAACAAGCCACGAAATTGACTTGAGATTCTCGCTTCCAACACGTGCTCAAAGTCAACCGCTTTTTATATGGCTCTACGAATATATGGTCATATATCTGCTGCCTGTTGCCCGTGAGATAAACAAAAGACTGGGCCAACGCAAAAACAACTACAGCTAAAACATACACAACAACAACTACAATAATACAAAAATTAAGAGACGAGCGCTGATTCCATCTGCTTGTCGTTCGCTTTATGTCGCTCTTTATCTGTATTTCTGCGTGTGTTTTTGCTGTTCGCTTCGCACACGGCAATTAAATTGGCTTCGCATTGAGTTCCGTTTTGTGGCTTTGGCTTGTAACTTGTGGACCATTAAGTTGGCCACCGAGTTGAAATATAAACAAAAACTGTGACTCACATGGCACTCGGATCCGACCAGCTGAAGTGGCGTTTTATCCTTTCGAAGTCTAGAGCTGGCAGCTGCTGCTGCTGCTGTTGCTGCTGCTGCTGTTGGCTCAAGGTTGCCTCTTTCTTGGGCGCCATTATGGATGCTGCGCTGGTTGCTGGCTCTCTGACGTTAGGTTAGGTGGGAAGGAGCCGGCTCTTTGCCAATGGCTGCTAGAAATACTTGCACAACGGGTTTTTGGACTCTGCTCTGATCGTGTTTATTTCAATCCATATACACACGTACACACACACACGCACACGCACGCACACTCTTTTGTTTCGCTTAGTGTGATGAGAGATTCGCGCGCGTTTGCACTGTGCAGATGAAAACAAATGACTTAGGCAACGAACTTCATGCTCGAAACGAATTTGTAGCTTGCTATTGTTGTTGCTGCTGCTGTTGCTGCTGCTGTTGCTTAGCTACTTCTGACAGCTTTAACAGCTGTCTTTGGCACGCGGCGCCGATGACAAGGTGTACTCAGACGATTGCGACGCTGCTCAACAGCGTGAAGGCAACGACAGCTCAACGGCAACGACAGGCAAATCACGTAATTGAGTTTATAGCTTCACGCACATAATGCACAAGTGTTTGCTTATTAATCTGTCTACTTGTCTTTACGCTGTTTTGCTTAACAAGTGATTTGCTGGCGCTGCTGCTGCTGCCTGCCTGCCAAACGCGCCGAAGTTCAAAACGAAACTGAAAGCAGCCGCAGCGCTCACAACACACAAGAGCTGCCAAAACGGCACAGGGAGCGAAGCAAGAGACAGAGAGAGAAGGAGAGAGCGCGCACTCATGCAGTCGGAGAGTGTAGCCAGCTGTTGTAATAAGCAATGCAACTGTTGCAGCTGAGCAGTTCACCAAAGCTCTTGCATTGCAGTTGCAAAGCCAACGAACTTGCCTCGGAAAAACAATTTCAGTTTCAGCTTTGAACACGAAGCCAAATTCTTAATATAAATGAGCCACTAATGCATCTATAAACAGACAAACCAAACAAAAGACTTGGGCAACAAACTCGCTCACAGTCCATTAATATTGTTTAATTAATTACATTTTCATTCAAATTGAATGCATTCACATCGTTGCTCAATTCCAGTAGCCGCTCACAGATGCGTACGCCCACTGTGCCGCCACTTAACAATGGGCATTTTGTGGCACTTCATTAAGAGCAGAGCTGGGCGCCATTACACAGCTGCGGGCAATGCGCTTAGGGCACCAATGACTATGGACTTAGTGTCAAATTAGTAACAGCAACAACAACCAAGCCAATGGGAGCAGCGGATGATGAACTCTGATGAACCTCCTAAGACGCTTATCAAACGTTGGCCCAAAGATGACTTGTCTTCTGCGCGCTGCCAGCGAAATTGAACCGCATTGAACTTTATATATTTTACGTTAATTCATTTAACAGCAATTTGGTAAGCTGGTGAAAACTTTTCACAGAAAAAAGTACATATGGAGATGATAGATAGATAGATATAGATATATATGTATATACAGGTACATATGTATATATCTTAATTCACACATTTCCGTCAACGTGCCGGGCCGCGGGCGAAATTAGAAAATCGCATGCTGTGCAGAGACTCTCTCTCTCTCTCTCTCTCTCTCTCTCTCTCTCTCTCACTCTCATCCGGGATTGATTGGAGTGGATGGCGTGTCAAATCAAAAATCAAAGTACCCGCAGTTATGTAACGCTGCAGTTATGCTAATTGAGAGCATCGCATCGAGAAGTCGAGTGAAAGCGTTTGCAGACGCCGCGCCGACACTTTGTTTGAATATTAATTTTACGTTGCAGTGGGCTTTAATTGGTATGCAAATGGCTAAAATAAAGCAAAAGAAAAAGAAAAACCAAAATCAAACAAAGCCCAAGACAAAGCAATTGGTAAAGCAGAAGCTCAATCAGCGCTGTTTGGGTCCACTCTAATCGTGCTGAGCCTCGTCTAGAAGGCAGAGACTCTCTCGCGGTTACCTCATCGAAATTGCAACAATTATGACTGAAACTGACGTCGCAGCTGGTGCAAATGAAAATCAATGAGGCGTCTTACAAAACGTGGCCAAGAGACCGCAGACCGCAGACCGCAGACTGAAGACTGAAGACTGAAGAGCGAGTGTTTGGCCACAGCTAAAAGTGGCACATAAAAAGAAAGTTCAGCAGCAGCGCACACAATGTATTTGTATTTATATTTATATTTGTCTTTGTATTTATTTCAGTTTCTGTTGTTGTAGTTGTTATTGTTTTTGTTTTTGTTTTTCATTTGTTCGTTGTTCAATTTGATTGCCTCCATCTGCTCTGGAGAGCATTTGATATGAGCTAAGCAAACGTTTTGCCGGCTGGCCAAACGACGACGCGTTGTCTTTTCTGGTTGTGGTAGCTGCTGTCATTGCCAGCGGACGACCCAAAGCACGTTCACATTCACCGAGGAAACGGTAGCAAGTCAAGTAAGCCGACTCATGTGCAAAATTTAAATGCAGCCGCCGCATTCAATGATCGCCTGCCTGGGCGAATCGAAACTCGTTATTTGTTCGGCGTTTGCTTTTCAGCTGTTTCTTTCCTTTATCGCGCGAAATAGCCAAACACAGCCCAAATTGCAACATTTGCCAGCGGCCACAAAGAATTTGTGTCAGTTGCTTGCACAATCAACCAAACACACGGATACATGAACACACACACACACTCACACACACATGCATACATAAATATATAAACAAAGTCGCGCCTTGGCGCAACGAGGGCCAACCAAAAATTGTTTGACCAGAAGAAGTAAAACAGCAATTCGCCAGGCCGTTACATAACCAGCGGCGACTGGGAGTTGGCCGAATCAACTGGGCTTGGCTAAGCGCACTTGACGGAAGTTGGAAAAGTGAATACAGACATATATCTTATATGCATTCCCATATGCATTCCCATAAAACTGTGATCGGGTCCGATGGGGAAAATGAGCAGTGAATTAGTTTTGGTGCGACAGCGTTGACGGGCTATGTGGAGTAAGCCAATAAGTAAATTGGCCAACAGCGAACCACAAATAATCAGACCAACAACAACAGCCGCATTAACAACTGACAGTGAACAACAATTGCTGGCGACAAATTGTCATGAGCCACAACACAACACAACACAACAACTGCAGCGCGTGTGCAGTAGAGCGAAAAACGTTTCAATATCCGGTTTTGGCCATGAAATTATAAATGCAGGATATCAAATTGAACTTGATTATATATATGAGCAGCTGCTAATATTCCATAAATTATAAGCACTGATTCAGTGGCAACAACTAACAGCTACTTTGCAGACTATTTAAGCAATTCAGGCTAAATTAATTCAATAAACTTTAATAAACTAAATTTCAATCGACATCAATTTCAATTTTCGCGCTTTTACTGATATCTATAGCTGTACTGCTTGCACATATCTTGCCATCGCACTCGCACACAGCAGAGCTGCTCAGCTTACAGCGCCCTCTTTGTGGAAAGACCACATAGTTGTATGTTTGAGTGGCGCCACCTAGACATTTACTTTTTACCCATCGATAACAAATATTAATAGTAATAGTATTTTATTTATTTTTAGCTAGCTACTATCGATAACATAAACAGCTGTGCAAATCAAAGCAACTCTAGAAAAAAGCCGCATTTTTTACGTAAACTTATTTTAGTTTGTAAATTCAACAAGTTATTAATGCGAAAGCTGTAAGAACAACGTGAAATTAGAAACATTTAAGAACTCAACTAATAGACAAAACCAATTACAAAATGATCTACACAACGACGCTACTGTCGCGAGGCTCCATCTTCGGGTCGCTAATAAGCAAAGTCAGGCAAGTTGTAGCCAAAAATCCAGTCACTGCTCATACAAATCAAATCAACAATGAAAATTTCACACCTACGCCAAAACCAAACAGACCCTTGGCCGCTGCCAGCCTGAGCAACAGCTCAGCGCTTCACTCCAAGACGCTGGAGGAGAAAATCGGTCTTCCGCCCAAGCCGAAGAAGCCGCTAACCCCATATTTTCGCTTCATGCGCGAAATGCGACCCAAGATGTTGGCCAAAAATCCTAGCATAAGCACCATTGAGGTAGTACGACAGCTATCCAAGAGCTGGGGGGAAGCTGATCCCAAGCTGAAGGAGCGCTTGCAATCGGAGTACAAAAGGGATCAGGAGCTCTATCTGGAGCAACGCACCAAGTACGACGCCACGCTTACCGAAGAGCAGCGTGCCGAACTCAAGCAGTTGAAACAGGACATCAACGATGCCAAGGAACGCAAACAGCTGCGCAAGCGTGTCAAGGAGTTGGGACGACCCAAAAAACCGGCCTCTGCATTCCTTCGTTTCATTGCCGTCGAGCGCACGAATACGCCACAAACAGAGAATCAAACGTACCGCGAATGGCATCAGAAGGCAACTGCCAAATGGACACGCCTCTCGGACGAAGAGAAGGGCGTCTATCTAAGCGAATCGCGCAAGGAGCTTGATCAGTACAAGTATTTATATCAATCTAGCCAAAGGTCAAAAGTCAATGCCCTCACTAATCATTTCATTTGCTTTTGCAGAAAAAACATTTCGATTTGGGAGGAGAAAATGATTCGCCTGGGCCACATCGACGTGGTGCGTCATGGCAATCTGATCGATCCGCCAGAGCCCAAGCCCCGCAAACTCCAAGCAACCAAAGAGAAGTAGTCTGACGTGTCCTCCTCCATCATTTGCCATCACATGATCACACATTTGGTTTTCTGTTTTTTAGCTTTTCATTTCTTGAAAATTTAATTTGTTAAGTGCTTTACTTGCGTTCATAACTATTATTAAATAAGTCATTTACTATATGCCAGTGAAATAATGCTGTAAGACTATTTTGAATAATCATTTCGAATTATGTAAATACCTTCGGCGACATGTATTAAATACTTAAAGAGACTTTAAAGCGTTTTTCAATGGAAGCTCTGCCTAAATTAACTGCTAAGTATTCATAAACCATATTTTCAAGTGCGGGAATATAATTATATTATAATACTGGTATATATTATAATATAATATATATACTTTAACCCATATAGCCTAGATTTCTGCAATTGTATGCTTTGAAAATGAATTTCCAAGGTATTCAAACATTATCTGATATTTTTTATTAATGAAAATAATCTAGCCTATCTTTAGAATAATACATATAAGGCAGTATGGCCTTTAATTAACTATTTCTTATCTAACAAAAAAAATTAAAATATTGTGTTTTAGTTCAAGTAATCGAAGTATACTCTAACTGTGAGTCAAGAAATTAAATTAAAATTAGACTTCAAATGTCACTAATTTTCGATTAGGATTATTGTCGACTTAATTGAGGAAATCTAAAATCAAGAATTTACTCATCGTGGTAATCTATTATTTTAATTCTTCAACTTTAAAGATTTCTTTTATTTCTACGGTATTTACTAATGGAGAAGCTTTCCTATTTTTTAATTCTATGAAAATTAATTATTAATTAAAAATTCAGAATCGCCTAAACGTGGCATAAAACTAATCTATTTGCCAGCTAAAGCAAACACGTGTTCGAGTCTTACGGGGTTAAGATCACACTTGATTTTCAGTTGATTTAACACGGTAATCGACACAATTTTAATCTATCTGTGTAGATCACGGTAAACAAATATGCATTAAATTTGTTACCTCAAATGCACAGAATAAAATGACCAAAAACTTAATTATATATGTATGTATGTATATAATGGTACAGTCAATCTGTCATGTATGTATGTGTATAAAATGACTTGGTTGATTTGATGCGGAGGCACAACTGCTCGCTGCTTGAGTCAGACTCGAAGTGAGCGAGCTGCTCGCTGGCCGGAATTGGGATAGGCTTGGCTGCAGACTGATGACAGCCATTTTCTGACACTGGAATGCTGCTGACTGGAATGGTCAACAGCTCGCTCACACGCTCTCAGTGGATGCATGTGTGTGTGCGTGCGTGAGTAGCATTGATAACGGCTTAAGTTTATTGCTGATCAATGAGCATACAATTTGTTACGCTCAGCATTTTGCTACAGTTGCTCCGGCTACACTTGGAAAAATTTTGGTTGACTGCAAGCAATGATAGGGAAAAGCACCAAATTTTCTAATATTGCTATAATTATTTATTTTTATTAATATTAATAAATTATGTAATTATTAAATTTATTGTGTATAATAGTATATTTAATAAACATTTGAAAAAGCAGCTTGTTAGGTACTCTTCACCCGGCAGGTAATTGTAGCTATTTTTGGTACATCTCGTACCATATGCAGCCACCGAATCTCTCTCTCTCTCACTCTCAATTTGTGTCTATACCACTTCCATTCAGCGCTGCTTGGCTGACTGCGCTCTCATTTTACAGACAGTTGGCCAACAGGTAGTCGCATTTAGCTGGCTTAAACAATATTCACTTTAACCCTCGTCTGCCTGCAGTAGAACTTTGGCTAACACACGCTATGAACTCCATGCTAATTATAACAGCCAAAATTTACAGCTCGTGTTAATTGTGCGCTGCAACTCGTTTCCAGTCGCATGGTCAAAGTGAGAAAAACAACAAACACACACACACACACACAGAACCAAATAAAAATATTTCATAGCTAAAAACTTTAATTTGGCCGCCACATTCTTTGCACAGAATTCAACTTACCTCCGATTTTTGGCCAAATAACACGTTCTGTGACAAAACTTAGAGCTGCCGAGCCGCAAGCACAATTGCGCAAGCCATTTTGGCTGAACCTTGAGCTACTCCAAAAGCTAAAAAAATAAATTTAAAAAAAATAACAGCAACAACTACATTTGAGATTGTCGAAAAGATCTAACTGTGCGCTAGGCTAGGCTAGGCGAGGCGCGCCTGGCCAATAAATCGAAAATCTGGTAGAAGCACTTTAGAGCCGCGTATTGATGATGCCTTGGCTGGCCAGGGGCAGGCGCTGCTGCATGCACTCAATATACATATGAATGTGCGCATGCATGTGTATGTCTGTTTGTATATATGTAACACTCACACACATGCAGCAGCTTTCAATGTTCTTTGCTGCGGCGCAGCCAGGTGGAACATGCATTTGTTTTGCGACTCTAGCAGTAGCTACTTATTAGCCAGCTTTGCGTTTTTTTGTTTGTCTGATGTTGCTTATTATAATCGTTATTAGCCCATAACAGCGCCTAGTTAGATACCTCCCCTCCCCTACCCCACCCGTCGCCGCCTGCCCTTACAGACTCTGCTGCCTGAACTGGAGGCCAAGCTGCTGCTGCCTAAATGCTTTTGCGCAAGAGAAATTCATAAAATATACAATTTTGGTTGATAAAATAAACTCACTTTTTTATTAACAATTTAGCTCAATGCAAAAATATATACATATATATATATATGTATATGCATATATCTGGTATACGTTTCAGTTAAATATTCACTCTTTTTTAATTTAAAATCAAAATTCAATTATATCCAATCGATAAGATCCCAATGTGAAGATACACATATCTTGATGTGCCTAAATAATACGCAATAGATGCTAGAAAAATGATATTATACATAGTTATGATCTATGACAGCTGCGGTCATCGTAACCTAGCGCTTAAGATCTAGCTGAATATATATATATACATACATACAATATAGATATCGAGTACATACAACAAGGAATTTTGGACAATTACAAAAGCAATAATTTAATACTCCGCAACTTTAACTAAAATGTGTGATGTGATTCCATGAATTCTCCTTATATGTGGGTGAATGGAAATAAAGATATAATTAAAGTTAGCCCCAACTCAACAAAACTATGAACAAAATCGGACATTTTTAGAAGTTTTCTTTGGGTTTCTCAATCGTGCTCGACACAGTCAGCTAAGGGTTCACCGAGGAATGGTATCAGAAATATCGATTTATGTGGATGCCGAATGATGCAATTAACTAGGCCGGCGCAGCTCAGCCGCGCTTGCTGCTCGACTGGGCGTGGCTGTGGCTATCCTCCGAGGGCGGACGCACCCAGCCGCCATAGCGGCGCTCCATTTCGCGCGCCACGGCCAGACAGAGATGGTCCTGGCCGGGATTGGCAACCACCTGGATGCCCATGGGCAGGTTGCGACGATCCAGGCCAATCATGCAGTTGGTGACGGGCAGGCCGAGCGTGTTGAAGATCGCCATGTACATCGGCTCCAGCAGCTTGTGGTAGATCTGGTAGTGTTGGTGCGCTGTGTTGGGGAATGTGGGGTAGAGGAAGACGCCGTCTGTGCCGAGCAGCTCCTTGAATTCAGTCTTGAGCGCTTCGATGATGCTGGCCAGATGCTTGTGCCGTGAATTGGGTATGATCTTCATGAAATTCTGCAGATGGCCGAAGATCACCGAGGGCAGGATGCTGTCCGAGCAGCCAAAGAAATACTTGACCGTCTCCTTGCACACTGTCTTGGGCTGCTCCCCCTCCTCGGTCTTGTGGTAGATGGTCTCGATGTTCTTCATGGTCAGCATGGCGGACAGCGAGATGTCCAGCGACCACTTCATCTTCCGTATGTTCACACGCTTCGCATTGAAGTCGCTGGCCACTCGATTGATGGCCGCATGCAGGTCCCGGCTGAGCGGCCGCATCATGCCCGAGGGACCGTCGTTGTCCATGAAGAAGAATCGGATGCCGTTCGCGCTGATCTCCTTGTCGAGCGTCAGCTTCGGCCCGGTCGGATCGCTCATGCACTTGAGCAGCAGCGGCAAGTCCTTGGCATAGCGTGTCATGGGCGCAATGGTAAAGAAGTCGCCCCACTTGGGAAAGTCGCTGGTCGGATGGTGGCCCCGAAAGGAGACCGCATACGGTGTGGGCTTGTGGCCCCAGATGCCGCTGAACATGGCCGGCAGACGCGAGGAGCCGCCAATGTCCGAGGTGAGGCCCAGCAGGGAGGCGCCACTCGCCAGCAGCGCCGCCTCGCCGCCCGAGGAGCCGCCTGGGGTGCGCTTCAGATCGTAGGGATTCTTCGTCTGGCCCGTGACATTGTTGTACGTCTCCCACAGCAGGCACAGCTCCGGCGTGTTGGACACCAGCAAGATGATGCCGCCGCAGCGCTTGATCTGCTCCACGACGGGCGCGTCCGCCTTGGCTATCTGCGGGGTCTTGAAGACGCGGCCCGCCTGGTTGGTCATACCCTTGACAGCGATGCTCTCCTTGACCGTGACCGGTATGCCCAGCAGCGGCGTATGCTCCTCCATGGACTCGACGCTGTTAATGCCCATGGCAATCACATTGTCAATCTCGCGCGCCTCCTCCAGCGCCTCCTCAAAGCGATCCTGCACAATCGCGTTGATCAGCGGATTTACCTGTGAATCACAGAGCATAGACACACACACACACACACGCACACCTGTTAAGCATTAGTCGGCCAATCTATTGCGTGTCTCCATTACCTGTCGACATCGTTCGATGTATGCCTCAACGACTTCTTCGCTCTTAATCTGCAAAGAAATAAAAAAGAGCTCGCTGATCATTTCCGCATTAGCTAGACTTTAACATTTCCATTTTGTGTGTGAGCACATTTGATCAATGTTTCATTGCTCCATTCTTGTCGCTTAATTGTTTGTGAGAACCGAGCGACGGCACAAAAGCAATTTACGTTAAATTAAAATCAATAAAAATTCACAATCATGCAGCACCCGCCAATTGTCTGCCTGCCAGAGAAGGAAAGAGAGAGCGAGAGCGACAAGAATGCGAATGCCTCAGCGTACGACGCGGCGTATGAGTAATGTGCGGATTTTCAATTGCTTATTGCGTAGGGCCAGCAGGAGGCTTGGGGGTGGGGCCAGGCTGGACTCTATTGAATATATGAAACACACTCACATAAATAATGTATACTGAGCATGGCTGAGTTGTTAATCAAGCATCTCAATCCAAATTGAGAAACAAGTAAAGTTATTAGCTCTTACTTGATATATATATATATATATATATCTGATACAATATTTATAGCTGAAAGTGAGCCGTCTAATTCGAGTTGACATTCCCACAGCTGCCTGCAATTCGTTTCAATGCCTGAATTAATTTCTCAATAAGTTGAAGCGCAGTGCAATTGAAGGCCCGAAGTGCTCGATACGCAGTTACCTCTAGCTAATCATACGTTCGTATGCAAACGAAGATCGTCTCAGAGCTATCATTAAATTAAATTTAAGGCTACTCGACTTTTCAATGATATCCAGTGCACTATTAAATCAGTTGCGGCCACAGCTCAAACTCAGACGCGAACTCAAGTTTTGTGTGTATCTAGGTAGCTCACTACCTGGGGCTGCAGCATGCGTGAGGTGTTGTAAGTAGCCAGGTGTTGTAAGTGGTTACACAGAGCACAGGTTGAAGACTCAGTGTGATGAAGGCAAACAATCGAAGCTATTGAAACATAGTCGAGAAGAAAAGAAAAAATTCCAAAAATTCGGGTTGTAAAAAGAAAAATGGGTTTTCTATTTACTAGTAACTAGCTGTATATACCCTTTTATACAAGCTATATTTCTAATTGTGAAATGCTAATATTCTACATAGCACCAACTAAAGAAACCTGTTAAAAAACGGTATTATTTGAGTATGATATTATGATTCTTCAACTAATAAGTTTCATAGTTATAGAAAATAACTTTAAATATGACAAAATAAATAATTCTCACAGTTCTTAGCTACTTGCTTCGTACCTTGAGATCAAAGATATCTGAGTAAAATGTAAACCAATTGTTTGTCATACATAATGATCCCCATCAAACAAATTAAATTGTAAAATTAGATTTAGTTGTTCTTCATATAAAACATTTACAAAATGTAAGAAGAAGAGATATCAAAAGTGTCTAGATCGCATCAGAATAATAAGTAAATGGAGGCCGTTAATGGCCTGGGAAATCTGCAGTTCTGTCTTTCAAAAGGGTATTGAACTTAAACGACATTTCCATTCACTTGTCTCTTGTTGTAATTGTTGATAAAGCGTAAGTGAAACATGCAATGTAAACGCGACACACAGACACAGATTCGGCAGCTGCACATATACATACATACATGCAGACGCATGTGTACATATGTACATATATACATGTATATAAACAGATAGCTACATATATCAAACTAAAGTCTAAAGGAAAGATAAACAGAAGGAAAAGCGAAACAGAAAACAAGTTTAGGCCTCAGTTGGTCAGTCGACTATGGCAATACCTCGCAGTGTGCTGTGTATATGTGTGTGTATCCATGTAAGTGTGTGAGTAGTTGTGCGTGTGTATTAGTGTCGTGCAGCTGAGAAGCTTTACGTGCTCTGCTTTAGTTATTTGTGCTGTGCGTGTTCGTGTTTCGTATACGTGAGCCGAGAGAGACAGAGATAGCGAGAGAGAGAGAGAGAGAGAGAACAATTCAGCTGTTAGCTACGATTGATGACTGACAGAGCGAACATCATACATACATACATATAACTGATAGATATCTATGTACATATACATAAATTGAAATATACATAAATTGAAATATAATTTGTCTTGCAAAATACTTAAGCGTCAATTATACAAATGATTCACGCTACTTAAGAATGGACTTCGAATAGACTTTAGCATAATAAATCTGCAATGAACATATCTCAGATCTTGTGCCCGCTTATTGTTTAAATAAATCTCAATTTGTGCAGTAATTAAGCAAAATGTTGTCGCAGTTGTCTCGGCGATGACCCGACAATGAACACTCATACATACAAACAAGTATATACGTATTTATCTAGACAAAGGCACGCATAGCTAATGCGACAACAGCAGCTACTTTGGACAGAAACAAATACACAAGAAACAACAATTTTTTAATTGTTTTAAAAAATTTGCGTAAACGTAATGAAGCAATCGCTTAAGCACTGACAATGAAACACAAATAAAAACACAAAAGAAAAAAATAAAATATTAAAATTATAATAAAAATATTGCATTAAAATGTAGTTAAACATTTATATGAACAAGCGAATCAACTATAAAAAATTACAATAAAATTTAATAAAAACAAAGTAAGGCGAATTTAAAGAAATACGACTGCACGTGTAACTGAGCGTGTGTAAGTGTGTAAGTGTGTGCCTGTGATAGTGTGTGTGTGTGTGTGTGTGTGTGAGTGATTCGATAAGGTCTGTCAAGTCATGACCTTAAGTGCGTTGTGTGTGGATGTGGACCAATGAACGCAATGAATCTTACAGAGCACAACAAACCGGGCTAAAGAAGCCCAAGCAACAACAACAACAGCAGCAACAACAACGGCAACAACATCATTATCAACAACAGCTAGTACAACAACATTTACAACTACAATAAAACATAACCAGCCCAGAGCTTGCAATTATTTATGAGCACATGTGTGTGATGCATGTGTATCTATCTATGTAAGTATGTATTTCGCAGATACTCTTTATGTTTTCAGTACATAAATTCGTCATCTCGTCTCACTCGACGTCTATCCGTGTCTCTGTCTGTGTGCGCAATTTGAGGTAGTTACCAGATGTTATTGATATGGCCAAGATATATTTATATGTATGTGTGCATGTAGCTGCAGCCAAGCAAACTCTCTAGGCCGCGGTTAGCTAACCAATTTGACGTATTGCTGCTCTGACTGGGATTTCTACAGGCCGATTTTGAAACAGCGCCAACTGCGGCTCAAAGAGTTTGCATACATATAATAAAATGCTTTGTTTCAATTGAGATTAGGATGAGTAATGTATGCTATAAGTCTCGGTCAGCTAATTGATGAAATGCAATTGCGAATGAATGCCAAAAAAAAGGGGAACAGACAAAACGAAATGTAATGGAAAATTTATAGAAAATGTTAAAAGTTTTTATGCTATGAATGTTTAAAAACCATAAACTGAAAGTAAAAGCTGAAGATGTTTTAAGAATTCCAATGAGTTCCCTAAATATATATGAAGCAAAAAGATCAAGTAAGATAAATTTAACCAAATCTGAGATTTCCTTGTTTTCTCCTCTAAGCATAAAGTGGGCATCATAAGGAAATTTATAAGCTATAAAGAATCCTCTCTAAGTATACACATATATATTCTTAACGAGCTGAGGCGATATGGTCATATCCGTCCGTAATTTATAGAATGATGGGTAATCAACTGGGTTCGGGGTATCCTCTAGTCGAGAAGACTCAACTGGAGCACTCTTACTTGTTTTATTTATCAGGTATCTTGAGTTTTGTATGATACAGCACTACTATTTAAATGAACACACTTGTATGATTAGGTCTGCCCTGTAGGATAACCTACGTGATTTAATTTAAGTGTCATACAATACTATATACCCCATTTTCTTAAAAGTGATCTTTAGCCCAATCTAGTTTTGAGCATATGTCGTATAATTTATGAAGAGCAAAGGTTCTGACATAGTTTAAACACGTCGTAAATGTTTAATTTTATAATTAAGTAAATAAAAAAACGAGAGTCCTCGAAAAAAATATTTTACTAGGAATTGAATCTAAATATTTCTTGACTTCATTTATATATATATTTATATAAGTATATTATTTATAATATATTTATTTATATATACCTTTTTTCCGACTATTTAGTCTGCTTTAAATGTTATGTAACTTCTTCAACAACCAAAAAAAAAAAAAAAAAATACATTTTTAAAGTAGTGTCATGATGTTAAAGGCGATCACCTCCATCACCTGCGAGTCATTTTAGCTGACCAGTGTTGGTCAGCGGCAACAAATTGCCTCAGCTTTGCCACAAAGTCTCTAATGGATGTGGCAAGCGCTGTGAGTGGCCTCTCTTGTCGTTAAATTGGCATTAAGTGGACAGTGGATTGAAAGCCCCAAAACACATATGGCCCCAGCGCCTGTCACAGCCTCAAGCCATTGCTCGAGGCTCGCCTGTCTGTCTATTGATATTTTACAAGATATTGCCAATTTTAAGGTGCGTTCGATTGAAGCATACACACATACATATATACCCACAATTGCACATATGCACATGTAAGTACATATATAAACACACGCATGTGAATGTGTGTGCGTTTGTGTGTTTGTGTTAGGTGTACTTACCTTTCTGTTGCGAATCAGCTTGGCTAGATCGACGGCAGGTATCTCCAGCAGGTGACTGCGTATGGGCGGCAGCTTGCGTCGAATTACCTTGATGTTGGTGTAGCGGCTGTAGGGCACCACAAACCAGCTGAAGACAATCATGGCCGAGCGCAGGAAACGGCGCATGATGTACCCCAGGATCCTGGAACACAGTAGGACAGCAATTTTGGCGGCTTTGCGTTAAACGGCTTCAAAGTGAAATTATTTCAAATTCGAGTATATATATATATCTAGATATCTAGATGTATATATAAGTATATATAGATGGTATCCAATAGATACAAGTGAACAGGTTGGCCAACAAGCGAAAGGATTGTGCAATATGCAGCTGGTCTGCAATTGCATCGGCTGCGACTGCAACTGCAACTGCAACTACGACGACGGCAGCGACGGCAACGGCGACGGCGACGGCGACGTTGGCAGCGACTGCGGCGGCTGCTGCGATTTGCGCTTGCACAACTCAACACACGACTCGAACTCGAATTCGAATTCGCTGTTTTGGCTCGAAAACTGGCGATGGCTTAATACTTTATTTTTTCGTTTTTACTATTTTTCTCTATTTTTGGTCAGTTGGCTAATAGCTGTTGGCAAAACACTTTCTTGAGCGCGACTGCATCTCAATCTAGTTGCGGCAGCGATTGCATGTATCTAACCGAATTTGTATGCGCTGCAAACGCATGCGTAACGTATCACTGGCTTTCATTTTGCTACACTATATTTTTGGTTGTGTTGTGTTTTGTTTTGTTTTGATTTGTGTTTTGTTTTGTTTCTGTTATTGTCAGATTTATTACATTTGTAACCGATCGCAGCGAATTGAGACGAACGAACGAACCGATGCGAACGACGCGCGCTAAGCAAATAAATGAGCATCCAGCGCAGCGCATAACATTTAAAGCTCTGCTTGGCTCGTTCGTAAGCTGCGCTCACGCTCGCTTAGTCGAAAGCTCGAACCGGTTCGTCTGCTGTGTGACGCTCTCTCTTCAAACTGCATCCGCTCTTAGGTTCGGCTTTCTAGTTCTTTTGTGAATCCCATTCGTTCTGCGGAAATGCAATCAGCGAAAACTGACAGAACTAAAAGCGATTTCTGTTGCATCTTAAAAAAATGGAATCAAACAATAAAGTAAGCTTGTTACTTATGCAATTTTCTTAGAATTTCATTAGTAATGCAATTTAATTTGCTCAACTATATCTTTATCGGGTATTGCGTCAGTTGAGCTAATGACTTGAAATGCTTCCTGCTAACCTGCAATTAGACGAACTTATGAACTTCGATTTATTTGCATTTGTTGTTATTAGTGCAGTGTGAAGACTCAGACAAGTTTTCCTTTGGACTGTTTGTTAATTATACAGATTATAAGCAATCGACACACGAGTTATGTCAATGTCGTAGGTATATGAGAAAAAGGCTTCGAAACTGAAAGTGAGATCATCGGGAGAAAAGGGAAAAAGGTTCCCAGTTGCATATTGAATTCAGCTGAAAGTAAACTAAAATGTTTACCCAAATAAACAAATAAGTAATATGAAGGCATCTATATATATAAATCTATAAACAAATTGTGGGAGACTGCGATTTTAAAGGCAGATATTTTTGGGCGGTCATGCTGCATATTTAATGGCAATTTAGAAAATTTTTTTGTTTGCTTTGTAAATATTTTAAATGTTTACTATTTAGCTGTCTACGAGATAAGAATTGTTTTTTAATTGCGCAACCATTAGGGCTTATAGCATTTAAGCCGGCCAATTTAGAGTTCTGTGCATTAACAAAAAATATATAATTAAAGTACTTTGGGAATGTGCCCAAATTTAGATGCTTCCTAATGTTTTAAATTACAGAGTCTCAACTTGAGATCACGCAAAATGTTCAAGTAAAGAAAACGAAAAGGTAATCTTATTCTTTTTTCTGATCGTTTAGGACTTTGGCTCTTTAAGGGGGAAAAAACACGAAGCTGGTTTTATATGATATTTATGATTCTTTTGGTTCAAGGCGGGAAAGTACCAAGGTAAATGGTAATAATAAAGCGGAAGATGTAAAAATAGTTGTGTAATAATTAAGGAACATTCCGAGAGCAACAAGCGAAGGGAAACGAACTCGAGAGAGCGCCAGCTTAGTTAGTTATCTGCACTTAAATGATAAACAAGCTATTATCGTATATGCTAGAAACAGTATATAGAAATGGAGCTAAGAGAAACTAAAAGATAGAGAGAGAGAGTGAGCACGCTCCACTAAGAGCGAATGGTGGGCGATGTTTTAAGAAAGCTCTCATATGTCAGCTGTGCTTGTTTCAGTGGCTGCTGAGCAGTTGACTGGAAAACTTTCCGTTTGGAATACTGGCGTAGTGCAGAAGAACATAAACAACAACAGCAACAACGACAACAACAACAACAACAACAACAGAGAAAGTGACTGTCAACAGCAAAGCAAATAATAATTGATTGGAAATAAACAGTTACTCACGATGGCTATGTGGTTACAACGTTTACGACTCTCATGTGCTGTCGGCGCAGCTCGTCAAAGCTTACGAAGCTTTGCCGCTGCCAGTGAGAATAAAAACAGCAACAGCAACAACAATAACCTTGACGCTTCTCCCATAGATGAGCGACATCCGTTGCGGGGTGTGCGTATTTTAGATCTCACGCGCATCATCGCTGGACCCTACTGCACCATGGTGCTGGCCGATCTGGGTGCCGAGGTGATAAAGGTGGAGCGGCCCCATTTCGGCGATGAGGCGCGCAAATGGGGCCCGCCATTTCTAGAGAAGAGCGGCGATGCGGCTTACTTTCTAGCGCCCAATCGCAACAAGCAGAGCGTCTGCATTGACATGAAGCGTGGCAGGGATCTGATGCAGCAGTTGGTCAGCAAGTGCGATGTGCTCGTGGAGAACTATGTACCTGGCACCCTGGAGCGCTACGGTCTGGGTTATGAGCAGCTGCGGGAAGCGAATCCACGTCTGATCTACTGCACCATCAGTGGCTATGGATCGGTGGGTCCCTATGCCAAGCGACCGGGCTATGATGTGATTGCCTCCTCCATGGGCGGTCTTTTGCATATCACGGGCCAGCCTGACGGGCCTCCCAGCAAGGTAGGCGTCGCTGTAACAGATGTGGCAACGGGTCTTTATGCACATGGCGCCATTCTGGCCGCCCTGCTGCAGCGGGAGCGCACCCAACGCGGCCAGAAGATCGACGTGGATCTGCTGTCCACGTGCTGCTCGCTCTTGATCAATGTGGCCAGCAACTACCTGAACGCCGGCACAGAGGCCAAGCGCTGGGGCACTGCCCACTCCAGCATTGTGCCCTACCAGAGCTTCAAGACGGCCGATGGCTACCTCACGCTGGGCGCCGGCAGCGATGCCCAGTTTGTGGAGCTGTGCAGCCGCCTGAACATCGAACCGATCGCCCTCGATGCCAAGTTCAAGACCAACAAGGATCGGGTCAAGAATCGCGAAGAACTAGTCAATTTGCTTGCCAAGATCCTGGCAAGCGACTCGTCCAGGAACTGGATGCGTCTCTTTGAGGGCGCCTCCTTTGTGGTGGGGCCCGTCAACAGCATACGCGAGGTGTTTGAGGATGAGCACATCCAGGCCATAGGCCTGGTCAAGACTCTGCCACATCCGCGCGATGGCAGCGTCAAGGTCGTGGGTCCGCCGGTCGTCTACAGTGAAGCGCGCAACGATGCACGCACCGCTCCGCCCATGCTCGGCGAGCACACAGATAAGGTGCTCGCTAATCTTCTAGGCTATGGAGCTGAGCAAATTGCCGAGCTTCGCAGTAAGGGTATCATTCAGTAAAGGATTCTCCCGAGATCCTATTACATACATATGTAAATATGTATATATGAAAATAGCCTAATTACATAGAGAAGAGCTTAAAGCTTGGGTCGCCTGCCTTACGTCTATTAGAAATTTAGCTAATAACTGTTCATTATACAAAATTAACTTTTTAATATTTCATATTTTTATTTTCTTATTTCTTTATATTAAAGTCAAATATTGACAGAACACTATAAACCTCTTAAAGATGGATCTACAAAAATAGTCGAACTTATATACCATGTAGACATTTCGTAAATAGTCATTCAGTTTAATTGCTGTTAGCGTAAAAGTACAATATATATATTTGGAAAAGGTCAGAGGGCGACTATATCGAAGATCTTTGTAATATATTTGCAATGAAATTTGTTCAGTTTCATGTAAGATCTTAACTCAGGATTTACCAGGCCTACTAAGCTATACGACTAGCCATACCAATACATCTGCATACACATTAAGAAGTAAAGCTGACAATACATACATATATCGGTGAAAAATAAGAATTTTATAAAATTCAAAAATGGTCTTGAAGGTAGTAGTTAAATTTCAGCTGACGTAACATGAAGTAAACATTTGTTTTATAAACATGTGTATATTTAGTTCGATATCAAATAAACTTGTAAACATGGGCAATTACAGCATAGAATGTATAGAATTTTGATGTTTACATATAGTTAAAAATTTTTCGTCTGAATTTATATTAATCTTTGTTCCAATGGGCGACAACGTATATACGACACTAATCGCAGCAGCAGCTCGACTTGATATGCCGGTAAGAGCAGTACTTGAAGAGATACGACTTATCAATAACACACAATCGACACACTGGCGTACACCCACCCACACACACACACATGCTCAGTTTCAACGGAATCATATTTCGTGGGCTGACCGAACGCGACGCGAGAAGCTTATTATTGTCATGTTCTATGGCATTATGCTGGCCCTAGTTCTCAACATTATTGGCTGGATGGCGTTCATCTGTGTCTTCATGCAGCACGACAAATACTCAGCATATCGAGGCAAGGGTGCTCCAGTCGATGGACACAATGCGACAAGCAGTTACCGAGCACTCGGCTAGTCCACTTACCCGTCTTGCAGAATGGCTTCTAAGTGAAGGCGCACGCAGGCGATTATCGATTTTAGCAAACGCAGCACTGTGCTCACCCGCCACAGGAACATGGAAATGGGGAGTGAATGCGAGTGGAAACGAACATGGAAATAAAAACATAGAATTTGTAAGGACACAAGGACGGCAACGAGAAGACCAACTAAAGCGCGCAACTCACTTTTATTTACTCCCTTGAATTTTGTTTCGCTCGTTCGCTTTCGTTACTTTTCTGTGTGTGCGTTTCTTTTCTCGCTGCGACGAGCGCGCTAGCTTTGTTGTGAATAGGCTGCGAGCTCTGCCTAAACTAACTCTAGACGGAGACAGTGCAGTGCCGCTGCCGCTGACTGCATTACTTATATTTTATTTGTATTTATTTTTAATACTGGCGCTGCTGCTATTGCTGTTGTTATTTTTTTTGCACAAACACTACGACAACTAACACCTGCTATGCGCTCTAACCCCCACTGCAAACTCGGATGTACCTTGTACTTTACCCAGAAATTCCATTGATTACGTGTTCTATGCTCCTCTATGCTCTTTCTGAGGGCAGCATACGTGGGACAAAGACAGAGATAGAAAGACCTGGGTGAGGTCGAGGGTAAAGATGAATAATTATGGGAACGAAAACACTTGGCTCTTTAATTACACAGTATATGTATGCATGTGTGTGTGCGCACATAACCGCAACAGTTGACAACAATTTGGTCACAGGTAAATTTACGACGGAGAAATAATTGCACAGCCGAAAGACCAAATCTTTCAATATGTTAACATCAGAGCTTTGCTTTCATTGATATGTAATACATATTGACTCAAGTAGGAACATACAGTAAAATTTCTTTTTATGTAAATTTGTAATCTAGCTGCATTAACATTTTGAGACCAGTGCCCAGTACCCAGTGCTGCTAAAATTGCATATATTATTTCTCCAAAAAAAAAAAAAAGGCTTGTGAATAAAATTAAATTATTCAAAAGTATTAAAGTATTCAAAAGTAAATATTTATGCGCCCTTATTATTATGGCGCTGCCACCTATTATTGTAATTTATTGGGCATTTTTAGTGCATTTATCGAAATTTAGTTATCGATTTACTGTAGATGTCATCGCTATGCACAAATATGTTAAATAATAACAATAATCGAGAGCCTGTCATAATTTGTTAAAAAAAAAATGCCGACCACACCGAAGCCTTCATTTGTGTCCCGCAATCTAGTTGCCATTGTGATGGTACCCAGCCTGATTGCCGTTCACTTTGGCTGGAACCTATTACAGGATAATCGAAAGTTGGTGGCCGCGGAGGAACAAATTGATCTGCCTCCCGTTACGGTAAATGGAATATAAGCTGATAAATCAGAGGAGGAATGCGAATATATATCTATTATAAGTAATCTTGCAGTTTGCTAAATATGCGTGGAAGCGATTGACCGGAAATAATAGTGGTGCTGCAGCTGAGAAGAGTGACTCGGATTGAGCGCGGGAATTACAAATTGTGCGCAGACCAAACTTGTTAAAAACTATTTATTGCATGCAACTGATGCAGTAATTAAATCTACAATAAACATTAAACGTTAATATACAAGCTAACATAAACGGACGACGTACGTACAACACATACATATACATATGCTTATGTAAAATAAAATTAAGTAGACCGAAAGCGTCTGAAACTAATTTACAATATATTAATTAATTATTGCGCCAGCGACGAATTGACTGTGAGATTGTCGAGCTGTGCATTGAAGAGGACATCGCTGATGAGCTTCTCGGCAATGATGCGTTGCGTGTGATTGATGGACCGCAACTTGCTGGCCACATTTACCCCAATCGCATCGTATTCATCCTCGTGCCTGTGTGTGGTGGCGGGCGCTGTCGTCGTGTACGCTGTGGTTGGCGCACTGCCAAATAGCGGCTGGTAATGATCCCGTCCAATCTGTATGGTCGGCACGGGCTGAGCATGTCCGTTGGCCTGATGGTGCAGATGCTGTAGCTGCTGTTGGTGATGTTCAAGCGAATTGACCGCCTGCCAAGCAGATTGACAGAGAGAGAGAGAGAGAGAGGGAGAATATTTAGTATATTCTAAATATAATATTTCCAACACTCACCTGTTGTATCTCGCGCTGTGAATTGGAGTCGAGCGATGTTATTTCTAACACCTTCACGGCATGCCCGCCTGCAGCAGCTAACGAGGATTGTGCAGCGTTGGCCTGGGCAACTAGTCGCTGGTGCGCCTCTGCCACCTCGTTGTGTGTCTGATGTGATTCGTCTTTTACCAGTGTGACACAATCCGCTGGAGTCACCGAGATGGTGCTCAGCGTGGCGCCCTGACTACTGACTACAACATTGTTGGTGCCGACCGCAGCCACCTCTGCCTCAACTTCATCGCTGGCATTGGGCACGATGGTTTCGATATGCTGTGACTGAGGCGTATGGTGTGATTCCTCCTCGTAGTCCATCGAGTCCTCGTCATCAAAATTGATGTGCAGCTCTCGTTTGGGCTTGCCGGCCAGTTCGTTTGAATGGCGTTTGGGTTTGTGGTCGGCTATGAAGAGCAGCTTGTCGTAGTACCAAAGGCGTGTCTCGTAGTCGGATTTGGTGCTGGATTTGCGAAACTCGCGACGAAATGCGGACCGTAGCGAGTTAATCTTTCTAACAACCATCGCGCGGTCTGGATTTGGCTCGACTTCTTTTAGTTTTTCTACTAATTTGTCGTAGGCTTTATTTCTGGCGGCGTGATTGCTGTAGTCATGGTGCTTCGGCTGCCAGAGACACTCCTCCTCCTGATACTGTTCAATGAACTCAGTAAGCCAGTGTCGTGAATACGATCGCAAGTCGTTATTTATGTTCGACACATTCATTGTTTTCCTTTTTGTTTTTGTATATCTTTATACTTTGATATTTTTCTGTTTTTCTCCAAGTGCGTCTTACGTGAAGTTGGTTGCTGCAACCGCGGAATAGTATTGCCTGATTCGTGGTAAACGCAACACTATTTCAACGATGTGGTAGCTCTCTGTGCATTGGCAGCGCTGCAGCCCTGGAATACCATACAGTTCTCGATGTTTTTGTCGAATGGTCAGAAAAGACAGAAAGGCGAAGCCGCTCTGCGAATTCTTATTATGTATTAAATAATACAAATTACGTGTTGTGAATTAAATCAAAATAAATGAGTGTAGCGCCTCGAATTCTTAGCTACAGCTAGTGAGTGCATGAACGTGCCATTGCAGTACGACATCGCGTTGTTGCTGTTGATGCATGTCAAAAAAGAATACGCAAAAAATCTTTGTTAACAACAAAAACAAAGGTGCGTTATCGTCGTTGTCTTGGCAGCACATTTTAAATCTCTAAATTTGGCTAATTATATAATATGATTATGTGTCTGTGTATAAGTGTGTGCATAAGTGGGCAGTAAAATGAGTGATAAATAAACGCATACAAATCAAAACAGAAAACGTATAAAATGTAGTTCTGTTGGAATGTGTGTGGTGATGTGGAGGGTATGGGGGCTGCCACACAGTTGTTCATAACAGAGGAAACAAGTGAGCTGAAAGTGAAATACAATTAAGCAACAGCTGTTTACTGTGCCCATTGTCTGATCAGCTAACTCCAATCAGAATCGCCTTAACTCGAATTGCTTGAGAATGTAAACGAAATGCAAGGAAGTGAAAATTAAAATTTATTTAGTTCTTTATATATATTTTAATGTCGTAGGCATTTACATAGGTCCAGTATACGTTTCCCATAAAAATTTAACCAAGTGCAAAGTTCATTCCAATCAGAACTAAAGCTGTTATTGCCGCATGCTTCCTATTAGACGGGTCGAGCGTCAAATCTAATATGAGTGATTCTATTTATAACTACACTCAATTACGCATGCAAATATATATATGTTTATATGTTCATATATATGCAGTTATATATGTAAATCACTTAGCCTTGACTCAATGGCAAACAACAAATGACGTTTAACGAACTTGTTTATGTACATTCGCTTTGCCGGCTCCGTGCAAAATCTCACCTCCCTAACCGAACGACCCAACTATCCCCAGCATCCCATTCACAGTGGTACGCAATTGATTTGCCTGCGGCTGTAGGTAAATGATCTAATAGGCTCTGATAGAAATTCCAGTAATTATATTTTAGAAAATAGATCTAAAAATAATATTTTCAATGACTGCCAAAAATAGACCCAAAGAAATCAAAATAATTTTAAACCTGGATTTTCAGTAATAAATTAAATATATAATATATATAAACAATTTCTATATATATTAAAACAAATTATTTTAATACGGAAATTCAAAGAGCTTTATATGGCAGTTGTCTCAATTATTTCCTCAGTAACACTCAAACAGACTTAATTCTTCAGTAATTGTAATATAATATGGTAAAACAAAACCACTTTTGAGCCAACCACAACATTCGAGAAGCTCAACTAAATCGCAGTTGAAGCTTAGAGCAGAGTCTGTTTCATTTGTTCTTTTCTTTTATGCACTGAATAGCCGTCTTAATTTTATCTCTCAGCCAGCTGCTGTGTGCCCAGCTGTATCTTATCATAAGAGATATATACAGTCATGGTCAAATTAATAGGTGTGACCCAAAGATTCTAGCATATTTTAGAATAATTACGGTTTGACAACATCTATCAGCACGAAATTTTTTTTGTTAGGTATGGCCACACTATTTGAAAAGGAAATAGGTAAATCTTCCAAAAAAATTTACTCGCTAAAAAGTTTTGGCTGTTATACATTCTCTACCTCAAAATTGACCTGGACACATTAATAGGTGTGTTTAACTTAACAAAAAATTATTAAAATATTAAAGAATTTTTGAGTAAGCAAAGGTAGTATTTTTATTGAATATAATTTGATTGAAGCATCAAAATTTTCATTTGCAACATTTAAATAAAATTAGATGGGTCGTGGAGTTCACTGCAGTGCTGAAGAGAGAAATCTTGTTCTCAAGCTTCGTGAAAAGGGTAAAACTTATAAATGCATTGCCTCACTAATGGGACGATCGGAAAACTTCGTTACAAATGCTCTAAAACCAAAAAAAGATAAAAAGAAGCCGGGTGCCCGGAGGAAACCACCGTAAGAGAGGATTCCCGGATAGTCACCTTGGCTAAAAGGGATCCTTTTAAGTCTTCGAGAGCGATTGCCATCGAAATGAGCAATGTTGTATCGGCACGAACTATTCGTCGACTTCTATTAAGCTCGAATCTACCTGGGAGAGTTGCTCGCAGGGTTTCTCTATTGCGTAAATCAAATATTCGGATGAGGCTTAATTTTGCTCAAACTCACAAGGCCTGGTGTGGTTTAGAGGGAGAGCGTAAATGGAGGAACATTCTCTGGAGTGATGAAACAAACAAAAATTTCTTTGAGAATGACTCAAATATAAATGTTCGAAGACCTAAAGGCAAAGAATTGGATCCTAGATATACAAAAAAAAGGCGGTTAAGCACGGAGGAGGTGGCATAATGGTTTGAGACTGCTTTTCATGGCATGGTTTTGAAATGCACCATCGACCATTTTCATAATAAACAGATTTCTGTAAAAGGAACTATTGAGTAGTGTTTTATGCTACCATATGCCCACGACAACATACCTCTAAAATAGAAATTCCAACAGGATAACGATTCTAAATAGGACTCTCCAGTAGTTAAGGATTGGTTTCATGAAAATATAATTGAAGTTTATGAGTGGCCAAGTCAGTCTCCAGATCTCAATCCAACTGAGAACCTTTGGGGACACTTGAAAAGGCTAATTTTCAAGACTACCTGCTTCAATTACACCCAATTATTGGAAAATACTCAGGAGGAATGGAGCACCATTCCTGTGGAAAGGTGTAGAAGGTTAATATCGTCTATGCCCCAAAGAATCAGCAAAGTCATTGCGAATAAAAGCGGATATACAGGGTATTAACCATACTTATCCAAATATATTCTAAATATTCTACAATATTTCAGAATTTTTAACTTTTTTTTTTTAATTTGCTGGGTACACCTATTAACCTGGCCAGCAAAAATTTGAGTTTTTTGTGAAGTATGCCAAAATTATGCTAAAAATTATTATTTTTTAAACTTGTTTTTTGTTGTTGTTATTCTATAATGTGTCTATTTTTTAATATAAATTAAATTTTTTAGTTACATGAAAAAATATAGACGTTATTCTCATTTAAAAAAAAAAAAATTTCACACCTATTAATTTGACCATGAGTGTACATACATATATGTTTTTATCATGAGCTTCGCTCGTTTGTGCCTAATGCTAAAACTTGTTCAAGGTGAAACGAATCACTTGTGGAAACCAATCGCACCGGGCTGCTCTATAAATATATATATATATTCACATAGACATATTAAAAAAATATGCCTAAATATGAGTACGTATGTGTGTGTGTGTGTGTGAGGGTGTGAATCCATCTATATATAATAGTTGTTTGGGAGGTGTGTGCCAGCACATGGGCTAGTTATAATTAATTTTTGGTGATAATTTGTTGCTATTGCTAGCTTGTTTACATTTTTTCAGTAATAAACAGTTTTCCATGCTCTTATCTAGAGTGTCTTAGATTTCTCATGGAATATGACACAGTTAAACAGTTGAACGAATATCACGAAGAGTATAAATATATTGGAAATACGAGCTTCTAATGGTATTTATATAAACAATAGTTATTGTTTTATTTTCCGTATATCCCCGTATCAAGAACTTGAATACATATACAACCTTTGTATATCAAATGGTCTTGGCCTCAAAGGTAAACGTTCAACGCGTTACAATCTTATCGGTACGGCTAATCAACAAACTCTCTTCACACGGTAGCTGTTTAAGGAAAGAACAATTGAAATTTTTAACAACAGATTTTAGCTTGGTCACCCTTGATTGCATAAATCTGAATTGTTTTTGGTTTTCTTGAAACAATGCCAAAATATAAATATGCAAAATACATACGTTTGTTGCGTTATGAAACAATCATGAGGTATCTCGTTCTATGACATCTCTAAGCCTTGCGAATTATTCCCTAGCCTTGTCTTATCAGTGCGCATTAAGCTGATAAGAGCTTAAACTCAATCATAATACGCTCGCGACTTTGATGAGCGATTGTGGGATCTGTCGGTGTGTATCAGTGCTTAGGCATATAGCCAGGAATTATAATTAGAATTTCAATTATAATTAAAGCTGCAATTTGTATTATCTCTCTCCCATTGCAGTCTGCCATGAGCCGCCTTATAGAGAAGCCCAACATTGCCATGTCCATCACATCGTCAGGTAGTCAATTATCCAACACAGTAGCTGGCGGCTCGGCCAGCAATGCGGCCACAGCGGACGACACACCTTCCCCGGCAGAGGATGAGGATGGCCACAGCAGCGCAGCGAGAACTCAAATGCTGACCCCCTCCGCTGATCAGGATGCAATGTCCTCAAATAGTAGGTCAACCCAGTTGATTTTACCTAATTAGCCTTAGATAGGCAACGATTTATGATATCGATATTTATCGATTGCCAGCAAGTAACATATTTCTCGATCATTTATAGAATGGATAATCTGAGCAAGACCAATACAGAATATGTCATCTCTCTTCAGCTCTATCAACTAAGTCAATATCTATCAATTGCCAATGATAGGATCATTATTTGAAGAATATATTTATAAGCCAATTGTATGATTAAAGATCTTAAAATATTTATAGTAAACCATATCATGTCCAGCTATCTCTTCGGTCAATCAATCCAAGGAAACAAAGAAAAACAAATCAATCAGACTGTATCGATTTCACTTGTCCAACCAATGCAGTTGTAATTCTTATCAAATATATTATAAATACGTACATATATTGTCTGTATGTCCTTTTGACTAATTTTCAATAGGTAGACTGTATAACTAGTTATGTTCATTTCATTCGCATTTAAACATAGATTAAAATTTATTGAGTACGATTTGACATATAGTTTCAGTAGTGTTTTGTAAATTTCGTAAAATTGATTGATCAAATGCAGATATTCTATAAATTTTAAATGTATAAAATGAATTAAATACTTGGAATGTTAAATTGATGGTGTATATAATATAAAAGCTGATAGACTAGCAGATACCGCGTACATAGGCGATATTAAATATAACTTGGAAAATTAAATTGATTGTGTATACAATAATAGATCTGCTAGACTGGCGGACATTGACCCCCTAAAGATTAATGTATCCCTTTGAACGTCCCGTTTTAGTGCGCAACAAAGTGGACCAGGTGCTCGTCAGTCTGATAGCGGGCGCTGCAGCCGGTGCGTTGGCCAAGACCACAATCGCTCCGCTGGACCGCACGAAAATCAATTTCCAGATACGCAAAGATGTGTCATTTTCGTTCAGGGCCTCGCTCAACTATCTGGAGCAGACATACACCAGGGAGGGCATGCTCGCCCTGTGGCGCGGCAACTCGGCGACGATGGCGCGCATTGTGCCCTACGCAGCCATCCAGTTCACATCCCACGAGCAATGGCGACGCGTCCTGCATGTGGATCAGAATGGCGCCAGGTAAGTAGGCATTGCAATTAGGATGCCTTAATGATGCGAAATCAAGTTATTCAGTATTCATATTCGTTCATTAGCACTAAGGGACGCCGTTTTATCGCCGGCTCGCTGGCGGGCATAACCTCACAATCGTTGACCTATCCTTTGGACTTGGCTCGCGCTCGCATGGCTGTCACGGACAGATACACTGGCTATCGCACTCTGCGTCAGGTGTTTGCCAGGATCTGGGTGGAGGAGGGTCCGCGTACCCTGTTCCGTGGCTATTGGGCCACAGTCTTGGGTGTTATACCCTATGCGGGCACCTCCTTCTTCACCTACGAAACGCTCAAACGCGAATATCATGGTAAATCCAGGCACTCTTCCGTCATTCCACTGTAAAGCTATCCCTCTCTTTATAGAAATCGTTGGCAATACAAACCCGAATGCTTTTGTTTCGCTGGCATTTGGTGCAGCGGCCGGTGTAGCTGGTCAAACGGCTAGCTATCCGCTGGACATTGTGCGCCGGCGTATGCAGACAACCCGGGTGAACATCAATGCGCCGCAGTCTTCTCCAACGATACTGGCGACGCTTGTTACAATATACAGGTAATGCTTGCAATAAAACATTGATTGTAATCCATATTCTAATATTTGAGCATCGTTTCCGCTACACAGGGAGGAGGGCATCAAAAACGGCTTCTACAAGGGCCTGAGTATGAACTGGATCAAGGGTCCCATTGCCGTTGGCATTAGCTTCTCCACGTACGATCTGATCAAGGCTTGGCTTATCGAACTGTCCCACTTAAAGCGTGGTCGGGCTGAGAACTAGCAGTTGCCCTACATACACATACACATACACACACACACACACACAAACACGTATACTCATTGATACACATACATGTATATATAATTATATATATATGTATATAAACAGATGTACACAGATAAGGAAAGAGATAGACAAACGCACTGCTTTCGTTATTAAGTTAAATGTTCGGATAGCATGGATTGATTTTCTCATGCAGCATCAACATTGTTACATTTGATTGATATTTTTAGTTGTTAACTGTGGAAGAGTTATGATGAATACACAAGCGCTTACTTATGTTATTCACTGTAAACGATTATTTTCTTTAAGCTGAAAGTAAACAAAACACAATAAAATCACAACCTGTCTGTATAAAGTTTCAAATTAAGGCTACTATTGCATTGATTTTGATGCTTTATTTGTACTTACAACTTGGACAATAACTTTTTCATATATACAACTCTATAGCTATTAAACTAATTGTATTCGCTTGTTTCTATTTTTTCAAGTGTCGAATGTACGTTAGAATTTGCTAGTGCATGGTTAAAGCTGTGAAAATATTGTAAAAAAAATTTGGTATACATTTCTAAATGTTTAGCCATGAAATCAATACTTTAATATGTTACATGTGAGTGTGTTTTTTATTAGCAAAAATAAATTAAAGATAATTTCAATAAAGTTTGTCAAATATTTAAAATGAGCGCATTGTTTCTCAACTCGCTTTTGATGTGGCAACGCCGACGATAGCGTTTCAGTTCGATATCGTTTTGTCTTCAACATTTGGCTTCATTTGCCATCTCTAGTCGCGTTCAGTTGTGCAAAAATAGTGCGCAAAAACAAATTGCTTATTTATTTGATTTGTTTTATTTAAAGACAAGTCATTTTTTGTTAAACGTTCCTAAATAGTTCACGTGCTATATGTAGAGTATGTGCTTTTAAGCACTAGTGCTTATTTACTTCTTTGCTTCGGTTTAACCAAGTTTGTATGAAAAGTGTCCATTATATGCACAAGTACATAAATAATTAAAACTATCGATGACTTCTACTTAGAAACAGGTGAGTGTCGAGAATTGATGAAGGTGGCAAGTGCAAGTGTAAAATAAGACCACTATTGATTTATTGTAGTCATGGCCGCTCCCTTGTGGGCGGACTGCTGGCGAACAACAGGTGAACAGAGTTGCCATACAGTCATTTAAGCCTTTCTGCAATTTTAAATTGCGAAAAATCAATTTACTTGCGTATAGTTTCATGTAATTCAACATTAATAAATGGTTTTCTACTACAAAATATCATAAACAATAGTATAATGGTAGTAGTATAATGGTATAATGATAGTGATAAATAATATAGCGTACTTAAGGAATATCTGATAACGCTAATCAAAAACTTTCGTATGTATGTAAATGTATACATTGTGAAGACATAATAGCTAAAAGTATTAGAACTGAAGATGTTATCTGTAACGTATGATAATTTAGTCTTAGCAGGGAAATCCCAGAATTAGCTTTGAATTAGCAATATGTTATGTAAATTTATAAAAGTACGAAGCTAGCAAATCATTTTTGTGTTGTTTAATGTAATGTATGAATCATTCATTAATAATTCCAATCGGGCCTTTTAAATTCAAATATATAATCATTTGTTAGTTTTGAACTGTAAACAGAATTCGAACTGTCTGGCCACGCAACTGTGCTCTACGTTTGCAGTGCCATTTTGAGTAAAGCGGTTGGATACGGATGTTAACAGGTCGGCCCTACATTAATGTTCGTGCGTCCAATCGCGTTGGTGGTGTGCCCTCGCGGGTTTTGCTAAAGTAATACAAATTAATTATATTTTACAATTTATATTGTTTAAAAAATACCAGAATCGTTTCAAGCTCAATTCGCAATTTATTGAGCGCTCTGGCACCAAACTACAAACACAGTATTTTCGTTGAGTGGAGTTCCTGTGATAGTGTTCGTGTAGTTGTGTGGCGCGTTTATTTGTGTAAGTGTGTGCGAGTGTGTACGATTTAAAAATAAAACGGCAAATACATATCAAAATATTAAAAGCAAGAAACAGAAGAAGAAAAGGTCTGCTCGTGAGTGAGTGTTTGTGTGTGTGTGCTCTGCTGTTCTGCACTAGTGTACGCGAGTGTGTGTGTTGGGGCCCTCGCTACCAATACCAACATATGCACACACATACATTCTTCGTACGTGTTTACACCTTCTGAGCTGTTTGTGTATTAAAGGTAAATAGAATATAGAGAAAAGAGCTAAACACGGGCACGTTCACTGCTCCGTGTTCTGTGCATAAAAGCAACAAGCAAATGCTGTCGGCGGGGGCTGTGCGTGGGCGGGCTATAAGCCGCTGCCGCTGCCTCTGCTGCTGCTGCACTCACTTATCTCCTCGTTGCAGGAGGATTTTTGTGGATAATTCTAGGAAAATAAAAATATTTCTTCCACGATTGTTTATAATTCTATTTTTTGACTCTTATTTAATTTTAAATTCGTTTTTTTTAGTATTTATAAAATATGGAAGTATGTGTGCGTGTACATATGCATAAGTGCATATGTATGTATTTCCACACGTGTGTGCAGTCTGTGTGCCTGACCATGCAAAATCATGTGTTGCCACTTGGGCAGACATTATTATACGCTATGTTGTTGTTGTTTCTTGTTGCGCTCCTGTTTCTTATTGTTTTTCTTGCTGGCTGTGCATGTCGTCGTCGTCGCCGCCGCTGCCGTTGCAGTCGCAGCCGCTGCGGCCATCGTCTTTCGCTGTTAATTCTTGGAAAAATCATAAAAACAAAAGCAAAAGAATTTTCGAGTGCAATAGCAGCGAATATATTAGCTCCCATCCCTTTCTCGCTCTCACAATCACATTTGCTACTCTTGCTTTCTTACCGAGACAGCGCCTGCGACAGCGACAGCGACGTCGACGTCGTTTCGTGTCGCGTCGCGCAGTTCTGCTCGTTCTGCCCGCTCAACACTTTATCTTCTTCTGTTGCTCTGTTCTTCTGGTTTGGTTCGTTCTTTCGTTCAATGTGTTGCGCACACAGGCACACACTCACAACACGCACATGCTCACACTGGCCGTGGGCTGCCATTTACCATTTTGGACAAATTACTTTTCTCGTCGCCGGCGTCGTCGTCGTCGCTGTGTCAATAACGCCGCTGTCCACTAACGCTGCGAGCACTGATTCTGCTGCGGTTGTAATCGCGTCTATCGATGCCTTCTGACAGATAAGCTACGATAAAGTTAGTCAAGCCAAAAGCGCTCTCGCTTTCTCCATCTCTCTCTCTCTCTCTCTCTATCACTCTCTGTCTCTCTCGCTGTCGCTAAGCCGCACAGTAATTATTACACCTTTTTAAAAACTAAATGCAACGCAATATGTGTAGAGCGGTTGAGAGAACGCTTATCAAGTGTCTGTGTGTACCTGAGCATGTGTGTGCGTAGGTGAACTTTAATCAATCAGTGTTGTGTCGGCTGCTGTTGTTATTGTTGTTTCTCTGTAAAATTGTGCAGAAAATATAAACACTTGAAAAAGCTGTTGCCAGATGTTCGACTGTGTGGGTAAGTGTGAGTGCATGTGCGTGTGCGGGCTGTCAGGCTGATAAAACACTAGAGCGCAATTCTTTAATAGTACATGCCATACGTGTATGTATGTATGCATGTACTTTTGTATATATGTATGTATTGGCATTTGGTATTGTGTATTGAGTTTACAAATTGAAGTATCAATACTTAGCTTATGTACGTTTTTGTTTGCGAATGTCTTATTTATTGCACAGTGGCTAGGAATGTCAAGAGTGTATGAAACGACAGTTGAACAGCCACAACAACAATGGCGATAATTGATTATTCAATATAAGCCCCATCAAATATCTGGTGGGTGGGTTTGACATTTGATGTTGGCAGCAAACATCCAAAGCAAAAGCGCACGTATTCACTCTGTCTCTCTCTCTCTCTCTCTCGCTCTTTCTCGTTCTCCCTTACTCTCTGTTTTTTTCTCTCCTTTACTCTCTTCCACATACACGGACACAGAAATGTACTTCCACAAGCAAAAGCGCTTATTAAACTTTTATGAGCGCAGTAACAAATAGCACAAAAACGGCACAGAATAAACATATGTGTGGGGCTTTTATAGATGTATGTATGCATATATATTAGTGTGTGTATTGCTTATAAAAAATGAAAACGTAAGAAAAAGTTTTTCTAACCTTCACCGAAGTATTATATACTCTCAATAAACACTTCGTGCATTTATGTGCTTGAAAGTCATACTGACTTGTATACAGGCTATGTATACAGGTTTTCTAGACATTAAATATTAGTTTAACAAGTATTAATGCCAGTAATTAGGTGCATTAGCAGAAGTTATTCGAAGCAAATTTTAATCCGCTGTTAATAATATGCGTTTGTTCTGTTATCATGATTCTATTTTTTACATTCTTTGGCAGAGCTCCACATAAAAAAAAATTATACAAAACTCTATATTTGGTGTATATTTCTCGGAATATTTTCAATGCCTTATCTGTGATTGTGTATAGAAAAAAAAAAAACTCAATATGATTTGCAGGCAGACAGGAAAGAAATGAAACAAATGTCGAAGCAGCAAAAAATCAAAGGGCAACAACAACACAGAACAACTTGCTGAATATATTGCTCGTATGTGACTATTTATTTACACATATATAGATGCATATATGAACAACCCGATCTAATATATATGCATAAATATATTTCATATATCGAATTAAGATTAAAAGTATTTTTTGTATAGCGCACTCGTACTTGCTAATTGATATATATTTACAATGTCCTTAATTAGTCTACTTTTGAGTAAATATGTAATTTAAATTGTAATATGCTTGAGCTGCATCTTTTTGGCCATTTTTAGCAGCAATTAGCTGGCATCGACTAATTTGCTTGTCTACAAAAAAACAATAAAAAATAAAAACAAAATATTCCTGTCCATATGTCTAGTTATTTATTATGCACGGAATCGTTGGAGTATATATATACATATATATATATATATACACACACACACATCTATATCTCCTTATATCTGAAAATTTGTTTATCTTTCGCCTTATAGCAGCGTCGTGTCCGTCGTCGTCGCTTTATTTGTTTAGCAAACGAATCTGTTTGCTTAGCTAACCCCACAGCAAAAGCGAAGAGTCCGCATGTGTATTTGGGTATTATTCGGAGATTGCAATTTGTTTATCTAACGCGAACTTGCGGTACTTTTTACAATTTAAGTTGTGAATCAGAATAAAAGAATTAAGAAGTACTGCGAAATGAATGTAATTAAATTAGACCAATCAGTAAATGAATAGATTAGGAATATGACTATTATATAACTCATAAAACATGTTTCAATTACCAATTTCAGCTTTTAATTCCTTTGAATGATTCTCATTATTATGCACATATTAGTGCGGTATTTTGCTTTCAGAGCTCCACAACAAATGAATTTTCCCCCATGTTCTGCACCTTTTGCTTACGCAACGTTTGTATTTGTTGTGGATATCATTGCCTTATCAGCTGAAGTGTTCAGCTAACTCTCATTGGGCTTTGGCAAACAATTATTCATAATCTAAAAGTGCATTAAAGTCACCTCTTGCCACTCGTAGCGCTCGACAATTTCTTCTCTTTTCCTGTTTGTTTGTTGCCTAGAGATAGATACAGCGACAGCTGCATACAAATTTCAAATATATTTGTTGATACGTAAATTTGGATGCGCATATGTATGAGTGCATTAATTGTTTACGTTGTGGTCAGCAATTTTTAATTGAATGCTATTCAAATTACACGCTGGGCTTTCCACAGATCGCCAACGACGTCAATTGTGTTGCGAGCATGAAAATCAAAAGTCGCTAAACCAGTTTCGCAGTTTTCACTGTAACAGCAACAGAAACAGAAACAGCGACAGCGACAGCAGCAGCAGCAATAGCAACAACTACTTTCATTGCTCGTGCATTCAAGGTTGAGCTTTGCGCCAGTTTTCTTGCTCTGCAAAAGTTATTATTTTCAAGGTTGTTTAACGTGCGGCGTTTGAATAGAAAGAAAACTCAATAGCAGATAAAACGAGATGGAGAGTAAGGTTAAGGTTAGATGCGGCTAAGACTTCCGCACGCTGATAGACATTTATACAAACATACAATAATGTGTATTTACAACATGTTCATTGACTACAAAGTAAATTTAGTTTAAGTTATTTTCGACATGCAGATATATTTTTATTTCTCGCTGCTAAAAATGGGGAAAAATTGGAGCAACTGAAATATACCCAAGGGTCCGCTCGTGTTTGCCATTAATTCTTTTCGCTTCCACATGTGAGTCTTATCAATAACCTGATATATTCATATATGTATGTATGTATATTATTAGCATGCATACGTCATATGCGTATCGCGTTTGGCTTATATTGTTGCTGTAAGTTTATCGCAATTATAAACGCTTCCCAAAAACTTTTCCATTTTCCATTTTGAATGTATTCTAGGAACATCCCAATTTAAAGTACATATTCTGATGAGATGTCAGCGCCGCGTGCAAATAGCTTGATAAATTTAAGGGGACTAGGCGAACGCGGTTTGTTTCTTTATCAATTTCATAGAAAAAAACAAAGAAGTAATAAAAATCCCTATAAAAAGTTCTGTGTTATCTATCTAGTCAACCTGAATGACTACAGTAATATGTCGCATTTGATTTTGAAGGCTTACACTAAATAGGGTTGGACTGGCTTCCCGGAAAATTGCATATCAAGTTTGTTTAAATAAGTTTTTCATTATATTATAAATTCCAGAACAAAGTATATTGTGCGGAAAATGAATTTTCGCAAAAGTTTTCGTGTCGGCCAAGGTCTAGCTAGATGTACTATATGGAATATATACATACAAATGTAAATATAGCGAAATATGTTTTTTTTCTTTATTTTGGCATTTTATATTGATTTTTAATCGGCGCCTCGACCATTAGAATTTTCTAATTTACTTATGTAAATCTGTGCAAGAGTGAGGGTAATTCGTTGGAACTGCTTTGAAATACACACGTAAATGCGCATCTAAAGATACCAGTTTCTCTCTTGTTGAGAAACTGATTCGAATTTATGAATTCGTTGCTTTGCATGCAAACCAGAGTGTAGACACGTTTTTAACCCATTGACGACAACGTTTTAAATTGATTCGTTTCGTTTCGCTTCGTTTCGATTGGAGGCGTTAAATATTTCAGATTGAATTGGTTGTTCAATATTTACGTATGCACAGCGGACGGTCGGTCGCTTTATGAACGTATTGCTTTATAAATATTATCGCCCCTAACCAACTGCGCTGTGCTGCAGTTGGGGCTAAATACAAACAAATACAATGCACTGTCACGCCTCGTACCGCCTCTTGTTCGGACATATACAAACACAAAGATGAAAAACAAAATACATATGTTCTATCGATTTATAAAATATTGCTATCCACCAGTTTCGAAGTCATCGTCGCCCTAATGCTACCAGATATCGAATTCGTATACCCTTCCCAATGGGCATTTGGAATATTTGATAATTTTGCTGCGACTGTGGCTAATTAACCGCTTAGTCAGTAAAAGGTCAAGTAAATTGAAACGATAAGATTCATTGCTGTTAACATTAGCTTGTTATGTTAAGCACTTAACAGCTGTAACAGATTTGATACGATTGCCTTTAACATTTTCTGTTATTAACATTTACATGTACATTGTATTAAATGAGTTAATGTATGTTAACAGAGATATTTTATCAAATCTGCTGCGTGGTTTATTCCGTTAGCTTATTTCATATTATAATTTAATTATTTAAGTGCCTCTAGAGTATTTTTGATGCGTTGCGCTCGGATCTGTTATTTTGTATTCAATTTTATTGGCGTCGCTTCATCGTCAATATATTATGCCACAGTATCTAACCAGACTATATATTTGGCAACTTTGTTGCTGGATTTCGTTCAGCTGTATTTTATTTCATATTTTATGGCAGGTAAACAACAAAAGGCGGCATAGCTTTCTATATTTTGGCTTTTGAAGTCGCACGCTTCGCTTGCTCTTCACATATTTGTAGGTCGAGTGCTAAAATGTGCTCTATCCAAGGATGCCAAACAGAACAACAAAAATATCCATACATAATGAATATTACTATGCATATTTAATTATTATGCGTAGCCAGGCTATTGCTTGTGTTAATTATACGTTTTAGACAATGGTCTGATTTTGCCAACTTCCAAGCAAAATATGAAATTCATGGGAAACGTCCAAAAATAAGCATATGTTTAGTATACTGCCCAAAGAGCAGCCAGAATATTGAGATCGTGTCTGAACTTTTGCCAATTTAACTGATAAGTATTTTGCTTGGCCCAGTCAGCTGTCGAGGTCTTTATCAAATTGTCACCGTCTTCCTCGTAAATTGATTCATTTTTATAATCCACCTCTTACTTATTTTTTTTTTGTTCTGCTTGTTGTATTCTTATCGGAAGTGTACAAGAAGGCGTAATATTGAGTGATTTGCAATTCAAGAATATTTCTTTATTTTTAGAGCATTTAAAATTTAATGCAAGTTACTTCAATTACATCAGCTATAGAGTTATAAGAGCAAGGCTAAAGTTTCCTCAACGGGCTTTCGTTTATTTTCTGGCTTAAATTGCTAGCACATTTCCCTTGTTTGAAAATAATTCACAATATATAAGTATATACATATTTATGTATGTATTCAGACTTGTTGCCATTCCATACTCACACTCACATATTTCATAGATATACATTTAATTCCTATTAATACTCTGGCGTCCTGTGCTGTATCGTTATTTATAAACATGTCAGCTGGGACATTGCTTATCTCAGGTGACGCAGGTGTATTTCGCATCATAACAGACCGACAATAAGTAAATAAAACAAACAAACAAATAAACAATGAAAGGAATACGACGCTGTTGCTCCCTTGCTCCCTCCCGGTGGGTGGCTGGGCGGCCGGGCTGTTGGTTGCCTCCAAGGAATATATACTTGTAAATGTGTATGTACATAATATTTATACCACGATTTGCATAGCAGAAAGTGTTCAAGGTCGCCATTTGCAGCCATTTTGTTAGAAATATACTCCAAGCCGTAACAAATACCAACGCAATATTTGTATTAATAACAACAAAAACATCAGCAATAATTTCCACTTAAGTCGCATTTGCATTGTGTGGAGCAGCAGCAGCTGAAGCAGCAGCCTTGAACTACTAACCAGTCGGTAGAACGCCAGCAGCGGCAGAAAGTAAACCAACGAGTAGGAAAAAAAACGTCATGAATCGTAGATAAACCTGCACAATATTGTTTGGCTACCTAAGCGGAGTCGCCGCGGGCTTTCGACTCTCTAGTCAGCCGCACATCCGATCGGTTTTGATAGTCGACCAGAGCCAGACTTGTGCAGCAGGTAACACACACGACACGGGCATGACCTGTTTTTATATCGCTGTTGCTGTTGTCCCTTTTGGTTGCATAGAGATGAGAGAGCGAGTATTCGTGATGTGGAATTTCGGATTGTTGATGTCTATGATTGAGAAAAGATCACAGAAATTCATGAAATGCAGAATGTTATAGTACCTGATTATATAATCAATTAAACTTGGACTAGAGTTACCTGTTTTGATATCAAACCAGATCCTAAGCAAGAATACTCTTCACATCGTGTCACGTCTCTTCAGTCGCTTCCATCTCTACAGCCTGCCGTATTTGATTGTGTGTGCGTGTGTTTGTTTTCTCGGCGTGCGTTTGTGTATGTATGTGTATGTATGTGTATGTATGTGTGTGTGTGTGGAGTTTGATTCCTATCTAATTTTTGTTACTGCTGCGGACTGCTCTCTTTCCGAGCCTCGTCTGACTGGTTTGGCTTGTTTGGCCATTTCTCGGGCCATTCATATTTGCTACGTGCGCTGTGCTCACGTTGTTGTCCCTTTTTTTCTAGAGAACTACGAAAATTAGCGTATCGACCACAAAGGCAAACAAATGTCTGGGCCTGAGTCGTTCTTCTGCTGGGGACTTCGGGTTACCGGGGGCTCGTTGTGTTTGTTGTTGTTCTCGTCTGCTGTTTGTTTCTCGGGCGATCACGTTTTCGTGTGTCCCCCACACGACGCAACGAGCATGAACTGTGCGCCACTGAACGCAAATGATCTTGCTAAAAGGCGCGCAATTAATTGTTACACCTGTCCAGTCGTCCCAGTGTCCAACACTGTGCACCTTTCCATAGGGGTGCGTCAGATATTTGCCTCCATTCTGGCTGCGTTTTGTTTATTTTCTCACTGTTGTGCGAGCTGTTGTCGCATTGTTTGCCTTTCGCCATTATTTTTGTTATGGTAATTAAAGTTGTGTTTTGTTAGCTCATGGCTCTATTCTATCTCCTCTGTGCCATAAGCTCTGCACCACAACACACGTAACAACCACAGACATACACTCACACAGACATCCAATGGCGCTTCTTGTGGCGAGCTCTGTTATAGTTGGACGCAAAGTGCGTCAGCAATGGAGCTTTGTTTCCCTTGTTTGGAAAACATCCCGCTCTGCCCACATTTTTATATAAGCTGACTGCCTTGTTGCATATTCAAAGGATGGAATGCTGAAACATAAATTCCATTTGGACTTTGAAATGTGAGCCATGGGGAATGTTGAAAGTTCTGACGTTGGCAAATCGGGTTGCAGCGTAGAGTATAAATAACGAAAGCTAATTTATATATTAATTTCAACTGAGCAAATCTGTTTTTAGTAAATAATAGTAAAATAATAACAGAGGTAAATCCAGAGAAAGGGCTTAAATACCTTGAACAATAGTAGAGAACGAAACTGAATTCAAGGAATTGTGAAACATACACTTGTGTTTTCCCTGGAAATCTCATAAGCTTACTTAAGAGATTGAGTTTTGGCATTGATTAGCTTTGGTTTTGGCATTGCTGTGCATTCACAAAACTTTTGATTGCAAATGCTTCTCATAAATAAATTGGATTAGTGCAAATGAATTTTGATAAAGGCGCTCTGCACATGCAACATACATATTCACACACTCACGCACACACCTCCATACACACACACACACATACATACATAGAAACGTACATTTAATATCCTGCCTCTCATGTTATCCTTGCCACTTATATGCTTATATGTATATTTTATTTATAGTTTTTTTTATCGATCCATTACCATTCATACCAAACATTCCGTGTGTGTGAATTTTATGGACGAATCCAACTTCCGATTCGCTTGTGGAAGCCAGCAGCTGGACCTTGGCCAGGTCATCGCCGCCGCCACCACCAAGCAGCCAGAGAGCCTCACAAAAATGCATTAAACAGTTACCAAATTAAATTGCATGACAAATCGATCAAATCAAATCATAAGAAGCGAATAACAAACAATTGAAGCAAACACAAGCAAGCATAACAAAATATATAACATTTCTGTATAAACAGAAAATCCAACACTCTGGCCTCAAAAGCATATAGTGTCAGCCGTAACCCTGTCATTGCATCCTGGTTGCAGCACATGTAACAGCTGCTTCGCTCTCGCTAACATCCCATCCATATTCATCCAAACCAATAAACCATATGAGCAGCATGAGTCTGTGGAAGCGCATCTCGAGCCATGCCGACTGCGAGCAGCGCATGGCGGCTTACTACAATAAGAAGGGTCTGTACGACCTGCGCCTCTGCTTGGCACCCTGGATCGAAGACAGAATAATGTGAGTAGTTGTCCCGAGTGTTCTCAGAGTGGCGATTCTTTGCCGAATCTGTGAGTGATACCAAGGTATTCAGACTAAACTACAATGCTGGACAGGGGTATGGGCTGTAAATATTTATTCATAAGCGTCTTTCTATATTCTACATTGAAGGTATTTCTATTCATGGGCAATATTTCGATTAAATGTTAATCAAAATCGGGTGCTGCTCTCGAAAAAGTATAATATATATTTAAAGCAAATGAATTCTTCGGAATTTTATATTTAACAAAGTTTTGTATTCTTTTGTAATAATCACTTTATAATTTCTTTCCATCTCTGTGTTGCCCAACAGGTCTGAACAGATAACTCCCAATTCGACAAATCAATTGGAACACGTTGCTGTCAAGTTCATTGAGGATCTGCAGCAGAAACTTTTATCAACACGCGCCAGCGATCAGGTGCTGAAGTATCGTCTGGTTGAGCTCTGTGCGCTGATCCAACGCACCCCGGCCCTTGAGCTATATACGCATCTGCGCAGCGGAGTGCAGAAGGAACTGCAGTTAGCAGCCGAGAAGAGTGTCGCCGTTGCCAGCGCAGGCCAATCGATGCCGCTGAACACATATAACATGAACAATGCCGCAGTTGCCGCAGCCGTTGGTATGAACACTGGCTATGTCGATGCTAGTGACTTGCTAGGAGTTGCCGGTACCGGAGTATCCCCAGTGGCTGGTGGCATGCCAGCTGGAATAATGCATAATATGGCCGAGACCGCTGCGCCCGGCAGAGTGGGCCCAGCTAAAATGGAGTTGTATGAAGTACATAATCAGATATTCCAAAGCTTCAACGAATTCACCACATGCTCCGAGAGTCTGAAAGTCTTGGTGCAGAACTATCGCTATATGCTAAACGCACCCAATTCGCCCGATGCGGAACGTCTGTTCAAGAGTTTGATTGAGGACAAGGCCGCCCTGGTGGCCAGGCTGCGACGCAGCTTTATGTTCTACGATCAACTGCAGGATATGGTCATAACGGAGCTTAAGAACTGGCGGCGCCAACAGGCTCTAGCCGGGAACGGAGCACAGTTTAGTGAGAATATGCTGGATGATATACAGCGGTGCTTTGAGCTGCTGGAATCTTTTGTCACCCATTTGCTGACGGCTGTCAAGGAGACGCTTCTGGTGCGCATCGTAAACGATGATCCCGATCTGAACTGTCTGCTCGAACAGGTGCAGGTGGCACAAAAGAATCTAGTGTGCTCCGCTTTCATTGTGGACAAACAGCCGCCGCAGGTAATGAAGACAAACACACGCTTTGCGGCCTCAGTGCGTTGGTTGCTTGGATCCCAGCTGGGAATACACATGAATCCGCCCACAGTCGAGTGTATTATAATGTCTGGTAAGTGGATTTCTTTCCCTGCAATCACATCTCAATTAACGCAATTGTTTGCGCTTTACCTTTGCAGAGTTGCAGGCACAGCGCTTTGTGACGCGCGGCACACATATGGATGTGACCAATGGCAGCCTCGCTGGACAGTCGTCGGGCGAGATTCAAAACTGCTCCAGCACCATGGAGTATCAGCAGAGCAGTCATGTATTCTCCGCGAGCTTCAGAAACATGCAGCTCAAGAAAATTAAGCGCGCCGAGAAGAAGGGCACCGAAAGCGTCATGGATGAAAAGTTTGCATTGTTCTTCTATGCGACCACAACAGTGAATGATTATCAGATTCGCGTCTGGACACTGTCGCTGCCGGTGGTGGTTATTGTTCATGGCAACCAGGAGCCGCAATCGTGGGCCACCATTACTTGGGACAATGCATTCGCAGATATTGTGCGTGATCCGTTCGTGGTCACAGATCGCGTCACTTGGCGTCAGTTGTCAGTCGCACTCAACACCAAATTCGGCTCCTGCACACAGCGCGCCCTGACAGCGGAGAACTTGGAGTTTTTATGTAGGTTAAACGAAAGTCAACTTTTCATACTTTCACTTAATAATACATTCATATCTTTATCTACTCAGTCGAGAAGCTGCAGCGTGATAATATTGCCGGCGAGCGCAATGAGTATATTTCATGGAATCAATTTTGTAAGGAGCCACTGCCGGATCGTACTTTCACTTTCTGGGAATGGTTCTTTGCCATAATGAAGCTGACCAAAGACCACTTGTTATCCATGTGGAAAGCCGGCCGCATTACGGGCTTCATCAACAAGGCCAAGGCACACGACGATCTCTTGCGCGCCGTTACTGGTATTGGCACATTTCTGTTGCGTTTCTCCGATAGTGAATTGGGTTCGTATATTCAATTTAGTTGGTTAAGAATGCTTTCTTAATAGATTTGTATATTCATGTCGTTTGGTTAGGTGGTGTTACCATTGCCTATGTGAACGCTTGTGGATCGGTGACAATGCTTTCGCCATGGACTGCACGGGATTTCCAAATACTCAATTTGGCTGATCGTATACGCGATCTGGATATGCTGCGTTGCCTGCACCCGACCGACGTCAATGTGCAACCATTGGATCGCGATCTCGCTTTTGGCGACTTTTATACACAGCGCGCTGGTACGGCTGCAGGCCAAGAAAATTCCAATTAAATTGTTTATTAAAGGAATGCCTAAAGAGTTGATATTGTTTGACAATAGACGATCATTGAGAATGTTTCATAACAAGATGTGTTAATTAGTTTGTTTACTTCTTTCTAAATTTGTAATGCCAAGTGTGATGTCAAACAAATCAACTTGGGTATCCTTCGAAGCACTCACACACATTAACAATTGACACCTCTTTTTAATCTGCACAGAACCAACGCCCCGCGTCGATGGATATGTTCCCAGCACGATACGCGTGCAGGTGCGTACCAGTGGGGATACGGGCTCCATCAGTGGCACGCCCCATCACCCAATGCAGTCACCGCCCCAGGATAGCATGTCTATGGGAAAGTAAGTTTTGCATGGTCGCTCTCATTCTAACATCTAGCGTCTCTTTGGCTGACTTTTTGTATTGTTTATTTACAATTTTTTTTTATATTTATTTATTTATATATTTTTTTTAATATATTGTTTTGTTTCTTACTTCTATTTATTCTGGGTAGTGCACCCTAACCCAAATTCAAAGCAAACCCCGCAAATCGGGCTTTAGTTTCTTTGCAGTCCCAACTGCATTTTAATTCCTAATTTATTTTATTTAGCCTCTACCTATTTCCAAGAGTTTAATTAGATTGCAATACTTTGAAATTGAGAGGGGAAATATAAACAAAATAAAGCGATATCAAAACTATTTAACAAGTCCACTGAATTAGAAAACTGATCGCGGGCGTTTATTGTTTATGTTTTTTTTTTGGTATATTTATTTAAGATATTTTAATATTTTGATTATTTTAATTATATTAACAATAAAGTGAAAAAGAATTGTGCAACTCAGTGTGGTTAAATACTATCTTACTTACTCTACTCTTTGTTTATTTTCATTTTCTACTTTTATGCGTTTTTGATTTGTTGTGCAAACACTCGGTGTTGTGGTGCCGTGCCTATCCAGTTATTCTCCGCGTAGTGGCATGTCCTGTAATCCATCGAGCGTCGCAACCACATCCTATTACAAGGATGATTCTGATTCAGATGATAGCACTGTGGCGCAGGCGCTCGAGAATTATGTCAACAATACAGCGCCAGACGATCCCATACTGGATCAGATAAGTCACACCATATACAATGTGTGCGCCAATGGGCAAGAAGCGCAGTGGATGATGGCTACCAAATCAACATATGCCGTGCCATCGCCCTATAATCAAACGGTGCAATACTAAGATCATAACGTAAATTCGAATCGCAGGCTAGTTTGGGTGGTGCTTCTTACCGAAAGGTATTGTTTGATACCTACATATCTATCAATATATTTATGTACCAATCGCAATCGCAATCGCATTAATATCACCTAGCAAAACGAGATAAACAAATCAGTCCAACAGTTCGATTCAAATTCTCATCATTCGTTTGTTTGTTGTATGTTTACGGTTCTGTCCATTCTGGTCGCTCAAAAGTGTATAAACAATAAATTAAATCCATTCATCACTGCACGCCCACTCGTCACTCGCCACTTGCTACTTGCCACTTGCCACATGCAACTTGCAACATTCGCCAAATTGTCACATTCATTTGAAATGCCCGCTGTCCCTGCCCTTTTACTAACTCTCAAGCATAGGGCGCTCGAATCTAAAATCACATATACAAACGGAAAAAAAAAATGGTTTTGTTTGCCCTAATTGTACTTCAAAGTATTGCCATCTTATTAAGCTTTTCAGTCAGCAGCCATATATATCCAATATACAATTCTATATATACTACTAAATTGATATCTAATGTAACTAAATTCTAACTTTTGATATAATCGCAGCTTACAGAATAGCACCATCATGCATTTGTAAATGCCAAAAGAACATCCACTGCAATGAATACAATAATAGACAACAATTGCAAGCAACTGCTTTTTGAGGCTTCTTTGGATTTACATACCACACCTCTCTCTCTCTCTCTCTCTCTCTCTCTCTCTCTCTCTCTAACTATATATATAAACAATAAACAAGTTGATTGCATGTATATTTTTCCATTTGATATGCCTCTTTATTATGTTTGTTCGTAATTGTTGTTACCATCACTTGATGAAACTTGATGTTATTGTTGTTAATGTTACTAAATTGGTAGCACGAGAATCGATTGCCTTAGATGTAGGCGGGGGGCTCCATTTCTGTAGATTCGAAACTGTTTAATCATACACCTTTTGTCACATTTCTTTATTCTTATTCACTAAATACATTATTCTAATATCATTTTCTGATTCATTCACATGATTCACGCATACTTATAAATACATTTTTTTTTTTTGCCTAACTCATGCGACTGCTTCTTTCCTTGCATCGATTTATTTGTTTTATTAATTTTGATTTTCTATTTTTCTATTTCATTCAATTTTAGTGGTAGTGATTTTCCCATGACGGACTTTGATACGATGCAGAATTTTGATGTGTATAAACTATAAACCTATTCAAAGCATACGAAATATTTATATATATATATATATATATATTTGCAAATTAAATATATAGAATGTATGTAAAAAAAAAAAAGAAATGTTTAATGAAATCACGCAAACAAGTGAATCCTATAAGTGTTTTCGAGAATTGCCGCTATTAACGACGTCCATTAGATGTTTACTGTAATCAATCAACCAATATATCCTACAATTCACACAAAATCGGGCACATCGACTTTAACTTATCAAACTGTTTAAATCCAAATGTAAATTGAACATATTTGGAATGCAACATTGTGGCATGTGTTTTATTTTTGGTATGTATATCATTTATTTGTCGTTATATTTATACACACATACACACATATATATACATATATTACGGTAGCCCGTAAATACACAATAAAATAAGGAGAAGAATTTGTGGTTGTGATCTCCAATGCGTAGAAACACTTGAAGTTACCTTTATAAGCGTATTATATACAAGCACACCAACACAAATACACTCGAAACGATAGATGATATTAATAGTCAACAGCTTAAGTGAATGGAAAGTGTTTTATAAAAATTTTATTCGACAATTTTATCAAATGTTTATCGTCTATTCGAATTTATATTGTTGAATGTATTAAAAAAAAAAAAATGAAAAAAAAAAAATAAAAATAAAAAAATATATATATATACAAATATCTATTTGGAGTGACGCAAATAAAAAGCTGGTTTCAGTAGTCGGCTATATGTATTGGCCCTCTGATAGACTAGGTCAGAAATTGAGTTTGAACTGAGGAGCGGATTGTATACGAATTTACACATAGTCAAAATATATTTATATGTATGTTTATCTAGTTGTACGTATAAAAAAATTATACTTTACAAGAATCAAGAAAAAAAAAAGGAATGTAAATTTTGAAATGGAATTTCATCTAAATGTTAAATGTGGTTAAGTGTTTATGCTAACTGTTTGTTTTTCAATTATTAAAAATGATTTTATTTATTCTTACAGCATTTGTGAAACGCCAAAAAACGAATCAACTAAACGACAAGAGCAATGCATGCAAATTGCGGCACTTCAACACACATACACACACACAACCCACACACACATACGCACACGGTATACCCAGATATTAAGATTTAAAATTGCGCTTAAATATGTATATGCATTTCATGTACACGATTTGCAAGTGTGTGCGTGTGTGGGTGCTTTAGACACGACTTTGTCAATTTTTTTCAAATGTCTGTAATGAAAATGAATTAATTTTAATGGATTGCGTGACGTGAAGAGCACGTGAATTTAGTTAGTTTCCTTTTGTAACTACGTATATTTGTTGAATCTAAATTTGTGAGTTTTATTATAATTTTAAATCGTTTATTTTGTATACGTTTAAGTTATTTAGTTGGGACACAAATGTACCTCAATTGTGCTCATTTTAGTTATACGTTATACATTACGTACGTACGTATTATTAATATCTGTATATGCATGCATATATATCTACACATATGTCTATATATGAATTGCTTTATGTATAAATCCTTTTTCATTGGCTTCCATGCTGCAAATGCAAACAAATTTCATTTATGTACTATATTTGATATGATTTTCGTTAAGGACAAAGTGTGCATTGCATTAAAAATGCGTTAAAAAAAAAAAAATAAAAAAAAAAATAAAAAATAATAAAAATATATAAACTGTTGCTTCTGTCGCCCAAGCCAAGGACACAAAAGCATGAGAAACGATAAACAGATGAAACGTAGACGGGACGATAAGGATGAAAATGATATACGAAATAAATACTATTTTTTTGTGTAAACAATTAAGCTTTTAATGTGAAACTGTAAGAATTTTATAATACTTTCTAAGTAATCCAACTTAATCAATAAATATATACACACTATATATATACAAACAAACGAAAATATATATACATATATATACATATATATATATATATATATATATACAAAGATTTAAAAACCAACGAAGTTAATTACACATTTTTGTGCAGCTGCTAAAGCAAATTTGAATTGAGCAACGACAAACTCTTTATGTGTGTTCGTGTTGAACGTAAAGTTTTCAATTTCAATTAAATGTTTAAATATAAATTACAACTCGCGCACGCATTCCCAGAAATACACACACACACACACAGACATACACCACACAACAGTCACTCTGAAATTGGGAAATATTTTTGAAAATGTGCACATTTATTGATAAAAATGGAGTTATTTTTTTAAGTGTAAGCAATATACGAATTGAAAGAACTAAAGAACTATTCTTGTCAAAATGGCCAATAAAGATTTGATTTTTAACATAATGCAAGAGTGTTTTCGTTTAATGTATTTTCGGTTCTTGAATGAATTTAGTTGGATGTCTAAGAGACTTGAATCGAACTTTGATAAAACATAATGAATTATAACTGTATAAATGAACGAAACTGGTAGGTGACATTCAAGATAACAGATATATATTGATAATGTATATGAGAAGACCTTAAAATTGTCGAAGTGTTTAGTTGTACTGAGTTGTAATTTGAAAACATCTCTTCTTTCGCTAAAAATGCCCAAAAAAGTGCTAAAACAAACAAATTAAAATTTAGATAGTCTTTTTTATTGTCGGTAGTCAATTGGTGTGCATCGATGAATCAGTATTGGTAGATATGTACATAATATTATGTTTATGTCTATATAAAATATTTATTTATAATCGGTTATCAATTTTTGTTGGAGCAGCACTTGTCCTTGGGTCCGTTCTTGCAGGCGCATTTGCATTGCTGGCTGCAGGGGCAGCTGTCGCCGCACTTGCTGGCCGAGCACTGGCAGTCTGTGGGGGACGATACCGTTATGTTTATTGTAATACTTATCCGACATAGTTAATTTATATGTATGTATGTATGTACTCACTGGTCTCACAAGCTTTGCAACCCATTTTCTGTTTGTTTATATCTCTCTGTTTACAAGTGTGTTCGACACGATGTTCTCTCTGGCTTTGTTGACTCGGCTCGCTGTCGCTGGCATTTTATAGATTTCGAGGGAATACGGTATTTTGCACTCCATTTGTGGTGGGATAAAATGTGTTATCAATCATCAATTAGCAAGTACTAAGCGCACACATAGCCGGTTTATCAGGGCGTGCGCAAAATTGCGTAGCCGACTTGATATCAGCGTATTTAGTTTTGCGCACGATTCACGCATACAGCTGCGCACGGCTTTTTTATTCTCTTGTTGTTTGTTGTGGCTTATCAGCTTAGCATGGCGGTATAAAAGGCGGCGCTCGGAGCGCATTGAACAACAGTAAATCAACAGCAATCGTTGTGTTAGCCATTCCATTGTGAAAAAGTGCAAAATAAAAACTAAAGTGAAAATGCCTTGCAAAGGATGCGGAAACAGTGAGTAAAGTGTATTTCCTCATCGAGTGATGGTCTCCATTAATGAGCTCGATCCTGCTTCTAGACTGCCAGTGCACTTCCGGCAAATGCGGCAGCAGCTGCGCCGGAAACCAGCAATGCCAATGCGCCGGCAAGACGGCCCCCACCTGCTGCCAGACCAAATGAGTTGAGGTGCCGAGCAGCGCTTCATAGAAATTTCTAGTTCCATACTGAAATCTCCGACTGATTGTTTGTTATAAAAGGATGCTTAATAAATTATATATTTTATAGTTAACTGAAACTCAGCGTTGTTTGGCTTACGAAGAACACTTTATTTTTTATTTAAGCGAAGATACACTTATGATTCACATATAAAGAAGGCATAGAAGTTTTGGTCACTCAAGGGTGCCATTAAAATTTTGATTCCACTAAAAACGAATTATTTGTGCAAGCTGTGGGCAAAAAACTTGTTTAATTTTCAGCCAAGCAATGCACTCAGCAATTATGCAGGCACAATGTGTGTCTACTCAACGAGCTAAAGTATCATCGTTCAGCTGAAGGACGCTCAAGTCGACGCAGTGTGCAGCGGCTGGCAGCGAGTGGGCCTTGGGTGACCAGGCAGCGGGTCAACGGGGCAGGTGGCCGGGTGAGTCCTTGTACAATTGCCAACAACTACTACTGTTCATGGCATACAAGTGTGCAAGCACCTCTTGGGGACGCTGATTGCATGACAGGTTGACTGACATTTAGGGGGGCGGGGCGGGGCGGGGCGTGTTTCGCTTGCGTTGGCGTTTCGGTTTTGAGGCGAGACTGTAAACACGAATGTATCCAAAAAGTGCATTAAGCGCACTAATTGCAATTGACAATTGCATTACGCCGGCCCAAAATGGTGAGTCAAGACCTTGTCCTCAAACCCAGCAGCAACATTTTCAATTTCAGCGTTTTTAATAGTGTTAAAGCGTCGGAAATGAAATCGCGCTCTGCAACTTGCTGTTTGCGCAAAGTCATCAAACTTAATTTGTATGGAGGGAAATTCGAGCTCAAATGTTTTTACAGCCATTTCCGGAACGGCTGCTAGTCGAAATGTCTGTGGCACTCGATTTGCTTGCCATTCGCATGACATACGGATATGTGGAAAAAAAAAAAAAATCAAAAAAAACAGAAACAAATAAATGAGAATGGAAATCCTCTCAGCATTTTGGCAATAACTAAAACTGTATTCGTAGCAGTTGCATTTCTATCTATCTATTTCTAATACCTTAATAAACACGAGTGATGGAAGACCAAAGGTAAAGTACTTAAGCTTTTGCTTCATTTCTGTTAAATAAATGTGGAACTTGAATTCAAGTAAGTAGAAATTATTAATAATCTATAAATTTAACAGCTTGGAAAAAATAAATAACAAATTTTCTCTTTATGAGGGTATACTTTAGTCAAATAATTCTTTTTTTTAGAGCTTTTTTTATCTCTTCTTATTTTTAACTTTTTTTTTATTGGTATTGGATAGTCAGCGGAAATTTGTGGTTACGGCATTTCAGATTTGAGTTGATAATGTTGGGGAAATAAACGCGAGAGATTCGTTAAGGGTTATTTTTGGCTTGGTTTGCCTTCTGGCCCGCATACAAATGGCAGCACTTGAGAATACGAGGTCCAAGTCGACGCGAGATGCAGCCGCAAGCGGGTCAGGGCGATGGCGATGTTGATTGCGAGTGCGATTCGTTGTTGGGGAAGTTGCGGCTTAAGCCACACGCTGCGTATACGCGATATTGCGAGCCATTTAATTCGCTGTCGCGGCCTTTAAACACAAACGCAAACAGTTAATTACGGCATTAAGTTTTCATGCTGCAGTCAAAAAAGGCGCCACTGGCCGGGACAGCAAAGAAGCGAAACAACTGCAATGCGGGCACTTCGTGAGCGCTTTGTCGCCAGCAGCAGAACGAGAGTCGGCAGCACGAGCTGGAGCCAGAACAGGAGTCGGAGAGACGAAAAGTCACTGCGAGTGCGAGTTGTGAGTCCATGAAAAGAATGTGACGTCGCATCACTTATGCATAAGAACATTTTAACTTTTCGTTAGCCACTTTAGACTTGGGCACGTTCCAGGGCCATGCAGCTGGGTAAGAGTGGCTTTGGGGTGGCTTCGATGCTTCGATGGCTGGGCTGAGGACTACGTAGGACTCGCTGCTGAACATGTTTATCTTTTGCGTGTGACTTTTGCCTTTTGGCTGGCTCGAGTTTTTCCATTGTTGCGGCCAAGTGTTGAAATCAAACAGCGCTGAGAAGCAAACACACACACACACACACACACACACGCATACATACACACCTTCACACTTGTAGTTGGCAAACAAACGTAAATTAATGAAATGCACAAAAATTCTGCCAAGTCTCCTGCTCTCAGTCTCTGTCTCTCTCTCTCTCTCTCTCTCTCTCTCTCTCTCTCTCTCTCTCTCTCTCTCTCTCTTGCCGTGAGTCTGCAATGTCGGAATATTCTTAATAATTTATTGCATTTTGTTTGCTAAGCGCTTCAAAACTTGCTGAACTTTTCAACATAAATTAACAGATTAGTTGTTGCCTGCCAACAACAACAACAGCAGCCACAACAACGAAATATATTTTCAACTTTTCACAGGTGGCCTTGGCAAAAAATACGCATAGTTCCTTTGGTGTCTGCCACAACAGCTGCTAATTTCCACAGTTGCTACGCTGAGCTGGAAAATAAAGGAAAATTGCGCTTAAATGTTGCCGAACAACTTTTGCCAAACAGCACGCACTGCAAACGCTGTGGGATCCACTCGCCTTTGGCCACTATAAATCTTTGCTATTTTGCCAAATTTGTAAATCTCTTTGGTATCCCGAGTGCAGAGTGAGTCGACGACGTGACTGCTGAAGTTGCAAACATTTTACATTAAAAATGTATATTTTCATTTGTAATTCATGTTACTTGCCCTACCTAATGCACAGAAGTCTTAAAGTTCAGCTGACTTTGGCTTGAAGTGCAAACTATTTGCGAACTATTGTGATTTACTGCCGTTCGATTTCAGCGTTCCCAAATGAGTAATCAGAGCAACATTTTCGCTCGTCATTTAACATTTAACAAAAACTCATTTCGTTTTCGATTTGTCGCTGATTTCCCAAAACACTGTCCGCCACACACACACACATAGAGAGAGAGACGAAGCATGTGCCTGATGACTGCGTGAATGTCTTTGGCTTTGGCAAACACATTAAGCGTCACATCCTGGGCGCGTCTCAACTATCGGCCCGGATGTCCTGCCTAGCCCAGTATTGACTGGCCGCTGACCAACTTTGTTGACAGCAATTTGGAATGCACGACTGCACCGCTGACGTTGCCGAAGGCAAGCCCAGGCCATCAACACCTAATGACAATAGCTGCATTGTCCAGCAGTTTGTATGAAAAGTACTACGTGTGATAACAGACCTTAGTTGGCTGGCATTAAAGTACTAAGTGGGATTATCTATACTTGTTACTCATGAGCCTTAAATCATTCACCTCAGATGCTCATTCGGTTTCTGCTTACAATTTACATGAATTTAAATGAATTGTATACATTAATAGAAATGCAGTCTATACATATGTATGTATTTATATATGATTGGGTATGTATAATAATTTTTGTTATGAGTGCTTAGTAAAAATATTAAACAAAAATAAAATTCACTTCAAAATTGAATTGAAAGTTCCAGCATCAAAGTCTAGGTGTTAACTTTTAATTAATAATAATTAATTAAACACATAATCAAGAGTTTAAATCGTATATAGAGTACAGTAAAATGTAATGATTGTTTCCAAAAGCTTTCTTGTGTTTCGTTCAGCTATTTTTACAGCTCATTTGGGCTTTCGGGTTGCACAGAGCGCTATCTTTATCCGAGTTCCATTGTCTTCTAACCAGGTAGTCATTAGCTTAACGTTAAATTTTAATGCTGTAACATGTTCAGACCGAATCAACCTGCCCCACTGCATGCTTTTCTCTCTCCCACTCTCTCTCTCGCTCTCTCTCGCTCTCTCTCTCTCTCTCTCTCTCTCTCTCTCTCTCTCTCTCTCTCTCTCTCTGTGTGAGTTCATTTTGTTGTATTGTTAATTAGCCGAGCCACGCAAACAGCTGAGGCTAACTGCTGTCGGTTGTCCCGTGCACACGCTCAGCTGTCAGACACCAGATTCTAGAGGCAGGCATTGCCATTACGCTGACATTGCGCAACGTCTTGTGACGCTTTGGCTATGCAGCTGCGTGAGCTCCACTGGAGCAATGTCCTCCCTGCTCGGCTCATTAGCTAACTGCACACGTGCACAAATCAATTTTGCCACGTCCAATGTGAGTTGCACGCTCGCACTTGAGTGACTTAGTGACGCGCTGCAGACCCTAATCCCAGCAAGAGTGCTCCAGAAACAATCATACGACGCGTTGTCCAAAAGCAATCAAAGCGAATGGCTCTACTGCAAAAATCACACACGCTGCATCCTTGCCCCAAAGCAGCATCAGCTGCAAAGGAAGCGTGGCGCTTTGCGGCGGCAGGACGGGGATGTTTTAATAAGCAATGGCTCAATGGAGATGATGTCATAAGTATGCAAGTGCCACATCGCATGTTGTTGCAATTGCTCCAACGCGCTTCCGACTGCAATCCGTGTGTGCACTGGCACTGGCAAAGCCAAAGAGTAACACAGCTCCCGCTGCCTGCTCTTGATGCTTGCACTTGGCAAGCAGCTTCGCACTGATAAGTGCATCAACATGATGCTCAAATTATATGGTTTCACTTGCCAGCACAGCAAACGAGCCCCATCAGCATTACACAAATACATAAGCGCACATAAGCACAGGAACGGAACGGGCCCGATGGGGCAAGTTCTTATCTCCTTATTAAAGAGCGAAGTCTGTGCATAAAGGAATCTCAAATATAGAGAAAATCTGAGAAAGAGGTTGCTTTACTCTTATAAACATTTCTTTATTCCTTTCTTCATTTTGCTTTGTCAGTGATAATGAAATGTTATCAGCTCTAGCCTATCGCGCAGATCAGCATAGGCCACAGCGGTCAGTCCCACTTTGTGGTCGATGGGCACCGATTCGTAGTGGCCGGGCTTCTTCTGATAGGCCACGAAATTCGTGTAGCTGTGGCGCTCAAACCTGTAGCCCTTGCCCATGCCGGCGAAGAGCTGCTGTTGATAGCTACTCACGGGCGCTGGCTCCGTCTTGAATCCAGGCTTGGGTAGGGGCTGCTTATTGTGTGTGTAATGTAAGAGGGCCAAGCACAGGGGCGGCAGCAAGGCTGATTTTCTCTTCCGATCGCGATCAGCGATGATGTAGCTGCTCTGATTCGGGCTTGGATGTGACTCATAAAAATAAGAGCGCATTACGACGCCGTAAGGTAGTCGCATTTGGAACCGTTCTCGGAAGTTGGCTCTATTGATGGATCCAGACAGCTGGCTGTCGATTTTGAAGTGCCCAAGGTGCCAGGGGCTGGCCTGCTGGCAAATGTATTTCCTGTCGTTCAGCCTATGCGGATTGGCAGACAATGCTCGTTTCATGGATTCTTCAGTGATGTAAATTATCATCGCATACTTGTAGTTCTCGGAGCGTTGATGCACGTAGACACGCTTCAGATTGCCAAAGGCGCTGAAGAGCTCAAAGACCTGGTGGTGCACAATCTCCATACTCAGATTACGTATGTATAAAATATTTTTGTCATCCAAGTCGAAGGACGATATAAGCTGACTTGGTGGGCCATATGTTCGCCTATGAAGATGTCCTGTAAAAAAATTGTTGTACAATATTCTCTTGTAAATTTCTTAATATATATATATCATACCGGGCTTGTTCCTCGAGTGCTGAAACGAATCAGTAGCCTTGCTCTTTGCCTTTGCATTATAATCGTAGCGAAAGGTTTTTGGATCGGTCGGTGTTGGAAAGCCTTGTGAAGGTCTACGATATGGATACGTTGAGGGTGGAGCTTGCGATGATTCTGGTGCTGTGGACTGAGGAAGCCCTGGCTGTGGAGGCTCTACAAGATAGTTGTTTTTGTAAGTTCTTCTAAATTGTTTTGGTAGAAATAACAGTACTCACTGGGAGAATACCCCGACAGTTGAGAGCTTGAACAAGTCATGGAATACCGTCTCTGCATTCGGTTGGCATCGTTTTGATGGCGCTGATCATTATACTGTGTTGGGGTCAAGTACTGAGGCTGTGCTCTATGCTCAATTGCTTGTGTTTTAGGCTCAAGCGCTTTAGGCTCCAAGGACAACCGTCGAGTACCTGCAATTTGCTAGTGATAATCAATTTTAGAAACATTTAGAGCATGCACTCACCAATATTGCTTGGAGTGCTTGGAGCTGTGTTTGGTGCCTTCCATGAGAACTGTGACGGTTTGGTATATAAATTATTTAATGATAAACGCCTTGTGCCTTGAACCTTTGTTTGTTTAATGTCTACTAGAAAGTCTTGGTTTAGTACTAAATTGCACAAATTTTTAATTTGTAAACTTACCTTCTTTAGTGCTTGGATTTGGATCAGTTGGAAGAGCCTTGGGCTCAATTTTTTCGTTTTGAATAACATCACTTGGACTTTGAGTTGGAATCTTTGGCAACTGCGAAAATCTGCGATATGAAAGTCTTGCTGGTGGAGCCATTATTGGCAGATCTGTCGATGTCTTCACTACGGCTGGAGTAGGAGTAGGAGCAGGAGCAGGAGTAGGAGTAGGAGTAGAAGCAGTAGTAGGAGCTGTAGCAGGAGCAGGAGTAGCAGCAGACGTAGAAGCAATAGCAGGAGCTGTAGTAGGAGCAGTAGCAGCAGCAGGAGTAGTAGCAGCAGCAGTGATAGGAGCAGTAGCAGGAGCAGGAGTAGGTGCAGTAGTGGCTGCAGGAGTAGCAGCAGGAGCAGGAGTAGGTGCAGTAGCAGCAGCAGGAGTAGCAGCAGGAGTAGGAGCCGTAGCAGGAGCCGGAGCCGGAATATCTTTAGATTCCCCTAATAGCTTTTGCTTATTTTCATTCAGAAGTTTCTCGGTTGCTAACATCTTCGTTAGTTGCAGCGATCTGCGATATGTACTTCGAGGAGGTGGAGGCTTTGGTATTTCTATTTTCGGGTACCTTGGCGCTTGGCTACCTGAAGGTAATGAATTGATAAGAATTGATCATCGGATAATATTAGATTGGAGTACTTACTCTCTACTTTCTGCTTCTCCTTTTGCTCCTCATTGTTATAAGTCTTTTTCGGCGTAGAAGACTCATTTTGGACTGGTGTGATTCGAGTGCTCCCGTTTTCCTTTGGGTTTGCGAGATGTGAAGTTCTGGGACGCCCACGACGTTTTGGTTGTGGCAATTCCGTTGATTTAGTTGCAGATGATTGTGGAGCTGTCAAGACTTAAAGGGGCTTAAACATATTTGATTGTGGATATAGATAGCTCTACTTACCTTCCTGTTTCTTTGCTTGCTTCACAGCAGGTACATCTATGGTTCCACGCCTTTTTTTTGCAGGGACTATTGTCTCAGGCAATTCAGCCAGATATTGCGTTTTTCTGCGATTCGGCTGAATTGGTTCTGCAACTAATTTATTTTTTTATTACAGCCTAACCCTTTAATGGATGTCCAGCACTTACCGGTTTTTGCCACTGCCATCGGAGCGGCAGTAGTAATTAATTTGGCTTTTTTCTTTTCGACGATATCCTCACAAATGGTGTTCGCTCGAGCTCTCTTAAGTTTTGGTTTTTTGTCCATTTCGGTTATGTTTTTCCGATGGGCAGAAATTGACAATTTTTTCTTGAGACAGCAAAGTCAAGAGCTACTAGGCTGATTTGTCAAATTTGAACAATGTCGTATTAACTGACGTTTGTCATCGTTTACAAAGACTGAAATGTGATTTCATCGGCTTTCGTGAGTATTTATTCGTGACTCTCTGTGTGACTTCGCTCCTGTGCGTACCACCACATGCAAACGCATTGCACATTGTTGCACAGACTATTAAACCTGCTGACGACGAAGATGAAAATGCGTTTTTAATGCAGCGCAAATGTGGCAACTGTTTCTGCATGCCATCATATGTGGGCACACATTTACATACATAGATTCTTGCTTGCACTTAACCAACATTTTATGCAAATTACGTGCCAAAAACTTGAGCAGCTTCCGTTTTCAAAATTCAGCCTTATTACTTAAGTGTCTAATTTTTGTTTTTTCGTTTTTCATTTTTAGAAACTTTAGACTTTCCATAGGCCAAAATGTGAGTCTTATTGAAAATGTCGGCATCGCTCGATGGCCCTAAATTTGTACGTTTGAACGCTAAACAACTCTCAATGGCACCAAATTGAATTAGTTGTAGGTCCACTTATGTGGCTGGCGAGCATAACGTGACTTGAGTGCAAAATGTAGCCAAATAATGCGAAAAGTCAACGCTGGCCAGCTGTTGATTAAGTGGCCGAACAGCTTGTGAGATAATCGAATTGCAGTATTCAATATAGGCAAGAAGAAGGCATAAATAATCATTTAATAACAAGCAGAACGACCATTGGCATACATAAATAAAAATGGATTGATTCAGATTTTGCTTGAAAACTAAATAAAATATATTTAACAAGCTATAGCTTTAGCTGAAATTACCATAAATAATAAAAGGAAACATATGCAATTTTAGAGCAGCACAAGATGGCTTAAAGGTTGCGGCTTTAGTTGTAATTAGAAACCGAACTCAACTATGAACTCTATTCACCTTCTCTCGTTCGCCAGGTTGTCTTTATTGACTAGGTTAGTTGTAAAGAATAGTTGATTCGGAGTCGACGAATGGGATTCACGTATCACAAACATGTCAGCTAACGGAGCCAACTAGTCACACATGCAGATCCATGTGTGCATGTACTTCTCTATATATCTCAAATTTGTTCTGTCTGCCCATTTGCATGCCGTGCAGCTCGTGTGGGATGATATCATGTCATCGTTAAAGAAATCGAATACTTTTTGTGTACCGCAAATAGACAATGGCAGCGAACTCTGTCTGCCTGGGTTTAATCAGGCACTTGGGCTGCTGCCTCCACAGGACACGTACACGGATGCAGCGCAGTGAAACAAAACGAAAATCTTGCAATTTGTCGTCTAAACAATAAACCAAATCCTCGTAGCAGGCAGGAAAAACCAAATCAGCAAAAAGCGAGCAACGGCAACGTGCAGAAATCAAAAAGGCATTGCTCTATCTCTGTCTCTCTCTCTCTCTCTCTCTCTCTCTCTCCTTCTCTCACTGCCTTTTTCTCTGTGGTGTAGCCAAATAGACAAACGCGACCCTCATGCCAGATGGCTAAGCACAATTTAGAGGGCCAAATATAGCTTGGACCCTAAAGTTCTTTTATTTTGCAATCTCTGGTTGAATCTCAGGAATGATTCTGTATTCATAATGGATGGAATTTCCTCACTCTTTAATATTTTCTAGAAAAATGTTAGCTACAACTATGAGTTACTCTCTAATATGGTTCTGTCAGGATACTTGATTCGGTATGTAAAGTGGCTTATTTTATTGTATAAAGCAAGAGGTGTATAGCTTCTAAGCCAACATATTCTTATATTAGAATTATTTTATATATTACTTAGTCTATAAACTTTATGTGCTTAACATAAAAAATGTAAAAAGGCATTCCATAGTAGCAGCAGCAGGCAAGCACTATAAGGCACATTATTTATTTTTATTTGTCTTATTTTTTTTTATTTATCTTTTTTTTTTTTTTTTTATATATATATAGTGCACTCTACATATCCCCGATGATATATAAAGTGCAATATTTCGGTGACGGGCGAACCGTGAATGTAAACTTTTTTGGCGACTTCTCGGGGGCATCGTAAGGCCAACGCAGTGCTGTTCGTTTGATAAGCCACGACTTGTGCTATTTTTATAGCGATGCCGCTGTGCGGGCATTAAAACATGCAATTTCCATGCATTCATGCAGATGGCTTTCAGTCATTCATATGTATGCATTTCTCTCAAATATTCATTTGCTGAAAGGAAACGTTTGTTTCAAGTCCAAATTCAGTTTTCTGTGCACTTTTTCTCTTGATATTTCTGTATAAAAATGATCAAGACTAACGAAACTATGTCAACATGCAATCAGAGGCTGTCAGGCGGCAATCAGGTGTCGCCTCTGGTTGAGTCTCTTTGGCAGCTGCGATAACTTAATTAAAAGCGAACAGTTTTAAGCCAATCAAAGGCCACGTATATATGTGGACTGGATCTTATTAGCTGGCAGGCAACTTCAATTCGAATTTACACTCTACTCGATTGCTGGCGAGTCAGGCCAACAACCCGCACACACATACACACACACACACACCGGCCCAGTGCCGGCGTCAGGGTAAATGTGGACTACGTGTCGGTTTCAATGAAATGAAAATATAAAATATGCATTTACTGCAGTCCGCCTCCAGTTACAGATAGTTGCCACCGGCTGCTGTTGCTACTGTTGCTGCTGTTGCCCGGATAAGTATGCTACGGGCAACGTGCTCTGCGCCGGGGAATTGTGTCGAATGTCATGTGCTGCGCCCCGCATTCAAATGCCAGCTGCACAGAGTCTACCCAAAACTGCGATCCTTACCAGCGCCAGACAGCCAACGGAAACGGAAGCAGCATTGTTCGCCTGCCGAGCAGCACACTCCATAATAAATGTAACGAGCGTATTACAAACACTTACGTATGGCAAGTTTAAAGTGCAGCCATCACTCGCATAAGCCCCAGCATAACTACTTCAACATACATATCTCTATGTATATATGCATATGTGTATATACCCTACAGCATTAGATTAGATATAGCTATTCGAAATTATCAAACACCAGCTGTTCAAATATGTATAGCTAGTTGTATCCAGCATTGATTTGTCCTTCTGCTATTTGCGTTACCAAATATCTGATTAAATATGGACACTGCCGTCTGGCTTAGTCTATTATTGTATTTTATACTTGGCTCAGCTTTATTTAGAATTTTAAGCTATTGAATGCCTTATGAATATTCTGGGACAAGGACACAATGAGACATAGCTCAAATGGAAAGGAAATTATAATATTAAATAGAAAATAGTTAATCATCTGATTTTCATATTGAGAAATTCAATTTAAACTCGTAACAAATAATTTGAAACTAAGGCAAATTCAGAGGGCAACTGCTCGTCGAGCAGACTTTGCAAAGAGCTTTATGAGTCGCCTTAGTTGCTTTATATCCAACTGGAGTACTTTTGCCAACTGCCACATGCTCGTACATAATTGCTGAATCAGTCGCAAAATGAAATGGACATCAAGACAGCGACTAAATCAAATGTGAGCCAAGTGAAAACTTGGCCCAACTTTGGTGCAAGTATTGTGTGCGAGTGAGAGGGGCGCAAGTGCGAGCTGGACAGAAAGGGGGGTGGGTTGGCGGGTTGGCGGGCTGGCGGGCTGGCGGGTGGTGCTTGGTCGCATGCACTTGAAGTGCTAAAAACTTTGCTGCGCTACGTTAGCAAAAACTTTTGCCAGCTAGTTGTAGCATGAAAAGCAAAAGTTTGCCGTCAAAGCGAAAGTTAAAGCCAGCGCCTGCAACAACAAAGCAAATCCGAATAAAAAACTGACAAATATATATGTATATATGTATATACATATATATATTTACTATAAAAGTGCAAAAATAAATGAAGTTTATTTGTCAGGCTTAAAGTTGGCAGTTGATAATTCAGATAATTCTGCATTTCTGTTACCTTCTGGCTCGCGGCAATTTCGAAATGATTTTTTATGAAATATATTTTTGGATAATTAGTTTTAATTTGTGTTTTGAGTAGGTGCAATGCAGACGAAGGTCCCGCCCCACAAATGGACTGGGTGGTAAATGCGTCTGCGTCTGGTTAGCCAACGGGGACATTGTATAGCTGGAAACATTCCGAAATGGCACAAAACTTTCTCGCATTCTCACATTCCCGTATTCTCGCATTCTCGCATTCTCGTATTCCCCAAGCAAGTTGCACGTAAAATTTTTGCACAATTGGCAATCGAAAATTGGAAAAGTTTTTCCTATATTTGTTTTGGCTTCATTGAGTTGACTGCTAACTCACACATACGCACGCACATACACTCACAAATTGCTTAGATATACACCCACACACACACACACACACATACACATTGACTCGTTGGCTGCTATTAGCAAAGTTTTGTATGCTCTGCTTTAGTAGCAAGCTCCCTCAAGTTAAGCAAAAACTTTAACGCAGCTACAACTACCAAAATAACACCAACAGCAACTGCAACAACAACAACTACAACTACAATAAACCTAATGGCATATCTATTGGCAAATGGCCGCGTTTATAATTGCAACTGGCAACTGGCAACGGGCAATTGGCAATTGGTAGCTGGCAATTTTCAATTTGTTTGCATTGCATTGGCAACTTTATGATCGAAGCGCATCACTGACCCACTGGCAGCACCACCCACACTACCACCATCTTCACCACCCGCCTGCCCAGCCCTGCTTTGTTCAGCTCACTATTATCCACTTGGCCAAACTCTGATAGAAGCAATTAGAGTGCAGCTAAAAGACGCTTTAAGTCTGGTTAGTGAACTTCTAGACTGAATTGCAGTGTTGTAAAACGTAATGATTTCAGTTGAGGCTAACATGGAAAATGCGGAATTAATGTTAGTGTGTTTAGGTGTTTATTTAATACAGCGCGCTTCAGCTGAATAGGTCAGCTATTCTGTTCTGTTAAATATTTACTATATATTGTAATTTGCAATCTTTCTGATCTATTCGAAAAATGTATTTGGAAATATATTATTATATACTCAATATTATACACTATTTATGCTAATTTTTAGAATTGTTAAAAGACTTAAATTAAATTATATTATATGAATGATTTACCTTTGCTTTATCTTTGTTTTACCCAGCTCTCTGCAAATATCCTACTCTGTGGGATAGCCTGAATGCCATGACGAGTTGCCGTTTCCAACACATGGTTACGCACGCTCATGAACTCACATTTTGAATGGTTTCAGTTTATGAAAATGGTTCGCTCTCTACTCCGGTAGATTGTTCAGTTTTGGGTGAGAGCTGTATTCATTACAATTTCATGGTCTATTGTCAGGCCAGCGGCTACGCAGCGTGTTTTATTTGAAGCTGAACAAGTCGTGTTTTGGCTCGCTTTATTCCATGCATTTCATTTCGCTGCATGAATTATTAATGGCCGTACGCATTCGCCTGCCGGGACAGCGTTTTGTGTGCTCTAAAATACGAGGTGGCTGGAATAAAGCTTGGCTATAGCTGGCCATTTGCTAATGAAGTGCCTGGATTGGAAGGCAGCTCTGTCAACTAAGCCGGTGCAACGGCACGTATACGTAACGCGAGTCAGGTGCATATTGTGCATTCATTTGGCCACTGCACCAAAAATGTTAACACCATGGCAAACGTTTTTGTATTGAATTTGATTTCATAACTGGCCACGATTTGACGGCGCTAACGAGCAAATACATTTTGAAAGTGTCGTCGGTCGACTCTAATGCTAATTGCTTTGTGATTGCTTTACGCAATGATTTTTCCAAAAAATTCCAAAAAATTTCGTATGTTCCACTGTCTGGCATCTGCCATTCGAATGTCGAGCCAATCTCTCCGATGGAGTTGCGATGGCTGCGTTTGGCTATTTCATGTTTGTCGCTATCGCTGATTTCCCCAAGCATCGAGAGTGTCAATTTGTTTGGGCTTATTGGTCGCACTGGTCGGGTTATGATTTAGGTAAGCGCCCAGGGAGCCTGCGTCTATGTCGCTGTCGATATATGACTGCGGATGCGGATGTGGATGTGGATGTGGATGTGGCTGTGGATGGGGATATGGATGTGGACGCCGTTGCGGATAGAACTTGAAACCCAGAGCGTATCCGCAGCTCGTCAGTTCTGATTTTATTATTTATGGCTCTTGTTTTTCCATTTTTTTTTTGTGGATATTTTGTGGCAGCAATTGTGATTGCGTTGTCCTAATGGTAAAAAGATTTAACATATAAATATTCTGTTTCGGCGCTGGCCATCCCGAAACTCATTCGGGAAACATGTTTGGACTGCTGTCAAAAGTGCTTGCATTTGCATTATAATCGCCATACACAAAATAAATCTAAAACGTATGCATATTTTATGAACGCTTACCGCTAGCTGGACTGAGACACCAAATGGGTTGATCGTAGAGTTTGCCATGAATGAATAGTGAATACTCAATCATAAGATATATATGTAAATAATATGTATTAGACAGAGATACAAGATACAAGTTGGCAGCAAATGATTGACAAAGGGAAACATAGAGAATGAGGTATATAATTAAGATGAAATCATCAAATGAATTGAAAAATGGACGACCATCCCCAAAGTGGACTACAGCAATATATGAAAAATACTTGTTATCTATATTTAAGTTTTACAACTTATTACAGTTTTAATTTTGCATATCAATTATATATACCTCAATCACCACAATTAAATATAATTCCCTACCAATTCAGGCATTAACAACTTGTTGTTTGGCCCTCGTACGGGCGCCGAGCTTAAACGGATTAAATGTAAAGTGATAAATTCCAATGTCCTGGCTGTTGCAAAGGTATACGAACATAGCCTGCCCCTCCCACAAATATTTATACATATGCGCATACCATATGAGTGATTGGGTTTGTGTGCCATAAATTGTAGCAAAAAATGTTCGTAATCTAAAAACACAAATTTTATTACATATTACGCTATGCGAAAGCAGATGAAAGCTCGCACATAAAGCCATTTTCATGTATGCACATCGCGTATACGCAGCGTATGCTTGAATAGAACTATGGCAAATTAATGACTAGTTAATAGATGGCGAGGACATGGAAACCACAATTAAATAAGCAAGTGTGAAACGCCACTAATTATAATTGTGGTCCAATAATTGTATTAATGGCGGAACGTAAATGCCAATTAATTAGATGTGATTGGCAGGTAGGCAGGCAGGCAGGCTGTAGACAGGTAAGCGTCAGGTAGGCAGTCGACCGCAGCACGTACGGGCTAATAATAGGTCATGTATTGGTCCTGCTGCAAGATGCTCCGCTAGAATCAGGCCGCTAGAATCGGCGCTCGGAAGCAGGTCATGTTTAATCCTTGGCTTTTGTTGATGTACCACAACTCTATTTTATTATAATTCCATTTGAGGGACTTTTTAATTTCATTAGCGGAGCTTGTAATTAAAATGCCGCAAAGCGCTGCCAGGCGACGCAGAGCGGCCTCCACCCGGTGCCTCCAGAGACTGCGAGTGGATTGTGGACGCGCCCACGCATTTGCCAATTAAAAATTTCAATTGCGGCATAAAAACGCGCGTGTAGAAAATAAACTTGCCTGAAATGGAATAATTAAGCAGCAGCGTTCATTAAATTTGCACAGCCAAAGTTAAATATAAATTCAAAGGCCTCGGCCCCCAGTCTCCCACTCCCACTCCCCACAGATTAATCCATACACCGTGCTGTCCAGCCCGCCGCCAGCAGTGGGCCGTCGACTTTACCAAAAACTTTAACAGAAATTAATAGAGCTGCGGCTGGCCGATCCGGCTGCCAGAGCCGAGCCGAGTCCAAAAATTATGTCAACAATACACACAACAAAAGTTGGCTCGGCACAATATGTACATGAATATATATATAGAGTATATATACAGGGTATAAGCCATGTTACACAGAACAGGTGCGCCAGTGGCTTGTTGCTGCTGCTTGACCAACAACAGCAGATAAACAAAAACAACTACGAGTTTATACCTGTAGTAAATACTGTAATTTAAACTGCAGCTGCTCCAGTTCAGATGGAGAGACAGCGACCCATAATGCATGCAAACTTGCAATCATTTTGACCAAACATTCTCTTTACAGCCAATAAATTTTATGTTTCTCGCCGAGCTGCAGCTGTGCTGGCAGTAAAAACACTGTGCGGCCGCACAATTTGTAAATAATTAAGTTTGGGGCTTTCGGCAAGTGCGAGAAGACGTCAGTGCCAGACATCAGACAGAAGAAAACAATCACAAAAAAAAAACAAAGAAACAAAAAGAAAATGCTAAAATGAATAATAAATAGCTAGGTAAATTTGGTAAAACTTTGTGCAGATGAAGCATGACGCTGGCCATTCGTTTAACTGACTGTCGGCTGTCAATCATATTTGGCTTAGCCGTGCGTCAGTTGGCCAAGAGTTGTTGCAGTAATCAAAGTCGCATTAAGAAACTTCACAGCTCTTTTTCATGCCGTTACGGGCGCATTATTCACTCGAGTTACGTGGCCGGGCGCCCTTTTCTTGCTCACTCCTGTGTCACTCGAGCGCCAGCAGTTGGCACACAGCTCGAGTGCCCACTCAGCACAAATGTGCAAAATGAACTTCACAGTCGTCATGCTGGCAGCAGGTAAGACGAGCGCACTTCAAGCCCCACCACAAGCATCCAAAATAACAGCAACAAAGCGCCGAGAACAAACCACTTGAGCAGTAGCAGCAGTCGCAATGGCAGTGGCCGTAGCCATAGCAGTTGTAGCATTTGTAGCAGCTGTAAGTGGTAAGCACACACCACACGCACTATTGGTGGCTATGGCTGCAGTGGTACGCATCGAACTGGGTTAGTCGGCGGAGGCTGTTTGACGCGCACAAAAACAACAAACGACGCACAGTGGGGCCTCTGCCGGCAGAGCGTGGCAAAAATCAAAAAAGTGACTTCAAGCGATTTTTAAAAAGTTGATGTCATATGAAAATAAATCGATCTACTGGTTTGTAGCCGAAAGATTTTTGAAAATCGGTCAATTTTAAGGGTAGTTATAGCCCTTCAAAATTTGGGAAAGTGGCAAAGTTGCGAAGAGCAGCGTGTTTTTGTGAAAAATATCCCACTTGTCAATTGAATTGTAGGAAAAATCTTGCACCAATTTTGGCAGTGTTGGTTGCGGTTTAAAGAATGAATTATTACTAATAGAATACAAAAAAAATTATGTTAATACGATTTTTCATAGCAGAGCTGGTTTAAATTTACTAAACCTCTAAATTTGACCATTTTTTTTACCTAAAGTAGTCTATATCCTTTGAGTTCCGCCGAGTTCCGAGCACCGGTATATATACACGTGTTAAGGAAGATGTCCTCTTTAATATAAATAAAACTTTGGCTGCCACCAGGTGCCACCCCGGATTTCTATACCAAAAAACTAACCCAAAGTCGGCATAAAAACGCACAAAATGTACTAAAAAAGGTCAAATTCGCATGCAGATGACTATTTACAGAAAATTAAAAAAAAATTTTATTTTTTTTTAAATTTTTTTCTTATATTTTTTAATTTGTTTTGTTATATTTATGGCATATAATTGAAATAAAATCAATTTCAACAAAAAAAAATGGTAGTTTTTCATAGAAAAACATACATTTTAGGACAAAAATCACATTTTTCAGGTTTGAGGTAAAACTGTGAAGCACCCTGTTAACGCATCACCCTGTATTTTAGCCTATTTATAGCTTGAAGAATTCTCTGTCGAATGCTTTTTAAATTTTTGAAATATCTCGCTTGGTTCAAAAGTTATGATTTTTGCAACGCAAAATGAGCAAAGGCCCCACTGTGCGACGTAGGTAAACAAAAACACGTGTCTCCGCAGTTATCCGCAGCCGCTTCAAGACATTCCCCAGCTGCTGCGCAGTTGCGGATAAAACGCACAGATGTGCGGCCTTAAGAGAGCGGATAATGAGTGCGTCGCGTATACGTAATATTCTCAACGCTCTTAACGAGGATAGCAGCTGGCCGGCAGCCCAAAAAGCCTGCATTGCTTCTCGTCTGGCTTAACAGCAACAGCAACGCTTAAATTTTACTGCATACTTTTAGGCTGTCCAAATGCTGCCAAGTGGGAGCTTAACCTTCAAGTAGAATCTTGGCATACGAATGCCTCCCGTAAAGGAAACTTCATATTATATGTAATATAGAGTATACTTATTATTAAAATAGATATTTTGACAAAACTAAAATATAGCATTGTTCATTGAAATATTTAATGTCTGCTCAAGGGAATTTAAGTCTTTTGGTCGCAATTGCTCACAGTTTTTGCCAAGTGCTAAGCTACTTGTACAGTAAAGAGACATGCTATCAAACAAGTAAATACTATGCTAAGTACTATGCAATGGAATATATAAATATATGTATGGCCCTGCAGATTTATTCAAGCATTGACATTATCTTAAATGCATTCGAAATTTAATAACAAAAGAAGAATATTTGCCTGGAATAACATTGCTTTCACATTCATTCGCATACAATTATTTTTCACGCACGCATAAGTACTATTTACAGTTAATTGAAGATTGATCATGTGTATGTTTGTGTAAGACTATATATGTACATGTATGTGTGTATGTGCATAAGTCCTGTGTATGTTGGCCAAACATAAAATTCATATTAAACCTTTAACCAACTGACATCAATAAATCATCGCGGGTTAAAAGATAAATTGCTGTCAATGAAACCATATACATATATATATATACACACACACCCACACACACTCACCTGCACGGACATTGAGTGATATACAAATATTGATTTACATAGGTGTAAACGGTATAAAAATAGTTTCAAAGTGTTCATTGAAAACTTATTGAAGTGTAAAGGCAGACGAGAATTCGTATTAATTTTAAACATAACACGCGCGTGTGTGGGTGTGTATATATATGGGTCTGTAGCTATGTTACGACTGCTGTATGCATAAAATTTCCGCCTGCCAGCCACCCACCCACACACACACAAGCTGTTGGCAATTTGAGCTCGACTGAGCGTCGCTAGGCAACTGGCAATTGGAGAGGCGAGAGAGAGGGGAGAGAGCATTCTAAATCAGCAATTGTGCGACTCATTTTAATGTATGGCGCTATAAATAACCTAATGCCTGTATGCTTAAAAATTATAGACGTATATAAAATATATATCAGTGTGTGTGAACACATACATATATCTATGTGTTCATTTATAATAGAATAATTTGGTTTGCATTGTATTGAAATTTAATTAGGTATCGATATCCTTTGCTGCATTTGCTGCGTGCATTTTATGGGGCTACTTAATTGGCGTTATTCCCGTACCTCTAATGGACGAATGCCAGCCAGCCAGCCAGCCTGTCTCACTTGGTATATTTACTGGGCCGCCCACGCCTACAAAGTGCTCGTAAACTGTTGCCCGTCCGTCACATGCGGCTTATGCATGTGCACCCACTCTGCGGTTATTGTTGTTCTCTCTATTGTTGTTGCCATTCGCGCTGACAGTTTATTAAATTTTTGATAGCCCTCATCTCTGGAGCAGCGGGGCGTATACGAGTGCTTAAACGTATATGTATGTATGTATGTATATGCGAGTAATTATTTTATATACGCAGTTTTATATTTCGGCAATTTGATTAATATTAATTCATCCTATAACTGTTTAGTCTTTAACGAATATACATATATGTATACCTGACATATATAACTTGGTTATATATAGAGTAATATATATGTACGAGCAGTATATATGCATATACAACATTTTGTAATCAAAAACCTGTTTGATATTTCTGAGCTGTTGTTAAAATCAAACAGGTTTCAGAGAATTGCAGAGAATTTCATGAATGTTACTTGAGTTTTTTAAATTTAAATCGACCTAAATCTAACTTAACTGCTCTGCAGTTCCAGGGTATAGCAGTGTTGAGCATATTGTAAACATGGTCCATTTAATATTCAGACGTTGCCATTTAACATTTACGAGCTGGCTTAGCTTCCGACCATATTATTATTATTATATGTATTAATAATGTTTGCGTTGAAGTAGCTGCTAGAATTCATGCTTAATATTAATATTAATTTGCCGCCTGCCAGCGTGCACAGTACGTATGATTGATACTCGATTATGTGGCATACTTGGGGAATTTCCGCTCAATCGATGCAAACTGATTGCTACGTAAGAAACGCAATTTCCTGTGCCTTTCATTAGCTCGAAATGTCTCAGGGGCACTGTTTGCTTGAAAGCTTGAAATATGCATCGAATGACATCTTCCTTAGCTGCCACTAGCAACTGGCAACTGGCGAGTGGCAACTGGCGAGTGGTAACTAGCAGCTTGCAACACTCAAGTGGAGAGTTGCAACAAAAACCTAGCGCTTGTCCAGCATACATGGGCCATTTGCAAGGGGCGACAGTTTGTTGACCCTTTCAGACCGACCCTACAAAAAGAGGCAAAGCACAGACACATGACAATTGCTGTGTGCCCATGAGTAAGCAAGCCCCTGCTGCCGTCTCTCGTCTATACGGTTTGCAGCCTTTTCTTGCCCATCAACTGTGTCGCTTTGTGTCCGTCTGGCTGGCCCCTTTGCCGGGCCAGGCCACGTTGCATTGTGTGGCCCATTTTGACGCCAGAGACAACTCGGTGAATGTTTAATGAATTGGTTTGGTTCTGAGCAACTTTTAGCTTGGCAACTGCTGCCTGCTCTCAGCTCTCAGCTCTCAGCTTTCAGCTCTCAGGGCCACTCTTGACCACTTGCACACACACGGCATGGGCTCTTGTTGATGTACATTTAAAGCGGATCTCTTTGCTGCTGCTGCTGCTGCTGATGCTGCTCCAGCTGCAGCTGTGTCTTCCCATTTAACAGGCCGCCCCTTGGGCGGGAATTTCCGTAGTCTGCTGGCAAAACGCATTATTTCATTTTAGCTGAACATTATTAAAACTTTACCACAAAGCTGCAGCAAAAGTTCTTCGGAGCGCACCTTTGCCTTTGTGGTCGAGGCGAGACACTGGGCTGGGGGCTTCGGTTTTTTTTTCAGGGCAAAGCAAAAGCAAAAGTTGTGCTCTAATTAAGCGCTAATAACATTTTAGCACACTTTTGCTGGGGAGCCCAATGAAAACTTTGCCACTGCTCTTGGCTACGATGTGGTTGTATTTATAAGGTTTACCAGCCATGCAAATATGATGAACCACAAGGCCAGCAGAAAAAACAAAAATTGAAAACCAATTTGTATTCCTGAACCTGGGATGTAATCAATTTCATATATTTAAACTATTGTGTTAGACAGCCCAATACCCTTAACTAAAACTTAATACTTAAAAACTTAATACTAAAATTGACTACATTTAAATCTATTTAATATCACATTTTTGAGCTAATGAATATTTCAGGCTTTGGCTTATTTTGTGTACCTCTTCATGCTCAGCCTTGTTACATAGAACACACGTTAAAATGTTTATATTTTGATGCAGGGTATAAGAATTCATTTTAATTTCCATTTGCCACAATGGCAGGCTGGCCAAATTGCAGCGATTGCCATCTAAGTCCCAGAGCTCGACATTTTCTGTGCACATTTTTAGGCAGCTGCCAACTGTCAGAGTGGACAGTCGAGCAAAACAAACAGAGGGGCAGACAGTGGGTGCCGCGGGTGCCGCGGGTGCCGGGGCTGCCGAGGGTGCCAGCCAGCCAGTCAGGCTCGACTAGGCCATGTTGTGCCCCAGGGCAGCTGAGTGAGCTGTGAGACACGAGATGTCTCCAACTCTATGCCGCCTGTACGACCGTCCGCCCGCCCCTCCGCCTGCCTGCCCGACTGTACGCCTGGCATGGCACTCAATTGAGTCCTGTAGCTAAGTTCAGACTCATGCTGACGCTTGTCGTTGCCAATGGTTTTGCTCTATTTGATGTGTTTGTTGTTGTTGTTCTGTTGTTCGACTGCAGGCGATGTCAGTGTACTTTACATGTTGGCAAATAGCTGTCCCTAGCGGTGCCTTAGTTGTTGGTTTGGCATTACCTGCTTCCGTCTCTCTAGCTCGCTCGCTTCCTCTCTCTCTCTCTCTCTCTCTCTCTCTGTTTATAATCAGTTCGGTATTGCTTTACATATGCTAGCCAACTATATCCATGTGCAGCCTTTGCATATGTTGCCTCTGATTTGCTTAAGTGCAGCCTATGATCAGAAACTTTATCAATGTTATCAAAATATCACGTCTTGGGAAATGATTTATGAGCGAGCAGCCGCAACAGTGGCGCATGTCAGTTTTTTAGCATGCGCTTCAGAGACATTTGATAGAATTGAAATCTGATTTGAGTCAAGCTCGTAGAGCTAGTAGAGCAATTAAGCTGGCTGGCTGGCATTAGCAAAGCTGAAATACCTTGACATAAACGAGGTCAGATATCATATGAGATGCCCTCGGCACTGCCGCTCTCTCACTCTCTCTTTCTCTCTCTCTCTCTCTCTCCCTCTCTCTCTCTCTCTGTGTGTTTCTATGTTTGCCCGAGTCTCTCTTTCTGTCTTTGTTTGTTTGAGGCAAATAAACGCTTATTTGCACACTAATTGCACCTGCGACGTGCTTTGTTATTATAAATTTTATATTTACACTACGAGTGGTTCGTCCCTTCTTTGTTTTGCCGTCTATATCTATGTGTGTCTGTGTGTGTGCGTCTGTGTGTGTGTGCAATGCTTTTGTCACAATATTTGCTACTGTGCCGGGTCTTGTAGGCACTTGTTAGTGCTAAAAGGCTTTTCTGGCTTCAGCTGCTGTTGAATTTTTCACAGCCTGGCAACATGGCGTATGATTAACCATGCAGCTGTCGTCATACTGCGGTTGCTGCGTGTCTTAAGCCTAATGAATTTGGCCGGCTTTGAGTTATGTTCACATATGCAACGAATTTTCAAACAGCCAATGCATCCTTGACACAGCACCAGCAGCAGGTATGTATATATATGCGTGTGCGTGTGTGTGTTTGTGTCATTTGAACATCAGAAGGCTTTCAGACCTAATTGCGTAAAAATTTCCCCATTTTTTGTCTGTTTTTTTTTTTTTTTTTTGTTACAGCCAACTTCATCAGTTTCCCTGTCGCTGTTTCACTTGACGCCAATTCCCAGGGGCGTGACAAAAGGCGCGTGGCGAGCTCGACGTTTTTAACGGCTGTAATTAGTTAATTAAAGTGCGCCGCAACATTTTTGGGGCTGCTCCAGTGACAGTTTCGATGGGATAGCCTTCAATTTTGAGTTCTAGCCGTGGCATTGCATACTTATGGGCGTGGCGATTAAGCGAACTTTTTCCAGTTTGTGCATTTGAGCAGCTTAAATATTTGAGTAACCCAAGGACGTCGATGGGTGGAATATTTCTGGCTGGCTTTACTCCCTGGGGGGAGGCCGCACACCGGGGATTTACGTGTGTCCAAATGCAATGCAAATGTCCTGTCCAGCTGGGCGCGGAGTCAGGTCACTGCTGCATCTCAAGTAGTTGGCCAACAACTGGGTCGAGCAAATGCCGCTGTAGCAGGACAAAGGAAGCGCAGCAGCACCACCAGCAGCGCTAGTAAGTAGAGTAGGAAGTAGACGAAGCTGCTGGAAACTTTTCCACCCAGTCACGGGCTGCGTCCGTGCTGGGGCTTTTGTAATGTGCGCTCAAGTTGACGCAACTTTTGTCGAGCTGAAATCAAAGGAGCTGTAGTCGGTTTCGAGTTTTTCGCAAGTTGCGCATAAAATTCCATTAAAGGCTCACGTAGCCAAAGTCAAGCGACAAATTCGCATTCGCATTCGCTATCGCATTCGCTTTCGCACTGCGTAGCCAAGCAACACACGAATTCAATGGCGAAATGAATAACAATAAATTTGAATGGCGGCGAGTCAAATAACTTAAATGCTTCAAATATTTAAATGTTTTTTTTTTCGGGATTATTTGCTGTGCATTCAGGTGCAATTATTTGCACTCAGCTGCATTCACTTTGTGCAACAGCCGCTGCAGCGGTGCGCAATTAAAATGCAATTTGTCAAGCATAAAGCCAAGGCACCAACACCCGCCTCCCGCTCTTCACCGCCCGCTGCTAAGCCAACAAACGAGCGGTCGAGGGCGACAGCCCTTTGCGACTCAGACGAATAAAATCTACAAACAATGAGCAAAGCGCTAAGAAATGCGAATAATGCACAAAGAGCGCCACACAAAAATATGAAAGGAAAACACAAAACACACAACACAAAAGCTAAGCGCCGACACCTGCCACGGGGACATGCAACAACAACACAAGCACAAGCTCAAGCATTGCAACAAATAGCACATTTAATACGGCTCCTTTGAAGCCAATTTCCAATTTTCGTGAAACAATTCAATTAGAGGGCCCAAAGCAGAATGGAAGCGTATAAAAAGGGCTTTGCAATTTGTAAGTATTTTTATAACAATTTTCGAGGAAACCATAAACATTATTTATAAAGGGTTGTCTTGACTGGAAAGCCATCTTAACTGTTCTTCTTTGGCATTGTTAAAGAGGCTCTAGAGCATTGTGCTTCCGTTTCAGGGAAACTTTCTGCTCGACATCTTGCACATTTAATTAATATAAAGTAATTCACAGTTTATTTTTAGCTTAGCGCCCGCTAATTCGCCACACATGAGTGTTCACACCCTGAGGTGCGAACTGTTATGTGGTGCATGATTTGCCTGTGGCGGCTAGAAAAACAATTAACAGACGATGCGTGCACTTTTTGTCATGTCGCTGGAGGCTCGTTTGCAATTTGCACGCCATTTGACGACAGCTGCATTTGATCAATTAATTTACTTTTACACAATCATCTGTTGTTGTGACTGTACTGTGTGTGTGTGTGTGTGTGTTTGTGTCTGTATGGCTGTGTGTGAGTGTGTCCAATCGGGCAGTTTGTTTATATAGCTTCTCCGTGCTGTTTTCTCACGTTCTGGCAGCTGCCAATGCAAATTGAGTTGCCTTTCGCTCTGTCATGTGTTTATTTATTTGGCAGCACGTGCAGCTCTCACATTGCTTGCGATATGATGCAAAAAATTGTATTGTATGAATAAACGCAGGCATGCTGTAGCTAAATATATATACATATATGTGTGTGTGTTTTAAAATTATTGCAATTGTTTTGCGAATTCTGCTTGAATTTACAACGATTTAAATGTGAAATTTGATCTCTGTAAGCGCTTACACGGCGTATGCGTATCGTAACGTCTGCTCTGTTAATGTGCACTGCTTGCCGCTGTTAGCTTAACAGCAGCGCTGTTAGCACTTTAAATCAACAGCGTCGTGTTCCCTATTAGTCCATAATTAACATTTCAGTTTCAATAATTAACGCATGTCCCCATAACAAATCAGAAAGATGTCACACAATTCGAACCGGCTCCAGCCGGTTATCGGCCGGGCTGTTTATTGTTGATATTATTAATTTGTGCAATGCTGTCCAATTCTCACTTGCCAATGCGAATTAGCTATTATTTGTGTTATGCTGGTCACTGCGGTTTAATCATATGCGCCAAATGATTGTTTTTAAAATCCGTATGTCACGCATTGTTTATTTTAACTCCCGATCGATTTTGGCATGTGCGAATCGACCGAATGTCATTCGGACATTTAAGCAGGTTTATTTATAAAACCCATCCGAATATGTAATGTGCTAGCCAAACAAAATATTTTCGCTGGTTTGTTTTTACAAAATATACCCCCAATTAGACCCCCCCGCAATGGGCTTTTACTCTTAACTTTTTACAAGGTGTTGCCATAAATCGCTGGTGTTTTCGCCATAAATCATAATTTATGTATCAATAAATCAAGCGAAAAATTGTCAATGAGCTGTACATATAATTCTTTACAGCTTCTATTATATAATGTGTTTCATTTCAAATCTGGATGCTCTTTCAACTGGCCGCTGATGTATTTATGTGCTTAGTTGACGCCTGCTGCTCAGCTGCTCAGCTGCTGAGCTGCTGAGTTGTGGCCGTTATTATATGACATTAGCTCATCATAAATTTGATAAAATTCTTCAGTTGTTGTAGTTGCTTATCTATAGAGATTTATGAACGATATGCGCACTGCCGCCTTTAAGAGTTCATTTAAGCAAATAAAGAAGGTTGTATCTTGGCAAATTCAATTTGAGAACTAAACGGGATTGGTGTTTTCCTTTTCATTTAGTTCCCCGTATCTTTATAGCGCCCACATTTTGTGCCTAATCAAACCATAAGCTTTATGTCGATTACCATTGCGATTACCCAGGCAAAGAGTAAATTGCTCGCACAATGCGATTAGTAGTCTTCACAGTCAAGGTTTTCGGATCCAGCCGCGCTCTCTGCTCAGCTCTGCTCGGATCTGTGTGGCTCTGTGCGATTTGTTTGCCTTAATTGAAGTTAACTGAACGCAACGCACGATCAGCTGTGGCAGAGCGCCGCTGAGCCAGCCGAGCGGTCTGCGGTCGTGTTCAGCTGGATGCCGGCAACTGGCTGCAGTGTTAGTGCGCTGCGAGCAACCGGCGGCTACACACCTGGCCACGCAACCAACCAACCAACTCACACAATCAGCATACCCACCACCGGCGGACCAGCTGAGCAGAGCTTGAAGAGTTTGAGGACCCTTGACGAAGTTTCTTGGTGCGTTCAAGTTTTGTGGCTTTTTCTATATAACGGCTACTTCAAAAGTGCATGTGTAAGAGTGTGCAACAGTGTGCGAGTGTGTGTATTGGAGTGTATTTAATTTAACTATTTGCAATCTAAAAGTTGTGCGACTTTGTTAAGCTGTTGCAGTTGCAGTTGCTGCGGCTTTGCTGTTTGCACAACTGTCACTTTCTTATAGTTGATTGAAGAATTTAGCTTAAATGAAAGCATTTAAATTAAGTGTATATGCCGACAGCTGTTTCGAAATGTGTATATAAAAATCCTTCTCTATATATGTGTACATTTCATTAGCATTGCAGAATGCACTTGAGCACTTCTGACTAACTCAAAGCAATTAAGTTACTTCTGAAACAGCCTTATATATAACAGTTAGACTTGATTTATAGCATTTCGGCATTTGATATATCTTGTCATTTACTAAAAAAGAGAAAAAATCTATATAATCATATGGGCAGTAAATATTAGCATCATTATTGTTATCTGTAGCTCAAATAATCAGTTTATCTCGCGGTTAGATAAAACGTGAGTTGAAAGAAATACTCCATCTCAGATTAGCTGACTATTTGTGCTACTGATATGTAAATATTAACTGACTCTATAGTGAGTCGCAGCTATAATTCTTGTTTGATTTGGGGTTTACGTTAATCAGAGCTAACTTAAATTGAACTAATAGCTGCTTAAGCGTAACAGTTGATAATTCGTGCGCTTAATTATCGATATTTGCTGAACTTGATAAACAGCAATTCTCGTATGGAATCTTAGTCTTATAAATCTTATATTGCTCTCCAAGTCCAGTGCAATAATTAATGCTGTATAGATAAGCACTGAAGTAAATGGTAAATGTTTTCCATTACATGGCATTTTTTAGTTAGCTTGGAAAACAAAGAAATTTTATAAATTTATGAGCATGTGAATGTGTGTGTGTGTAATTTATGTATAAATTAATTTTTTTTTTATTGATTGAGAAATTTGATAAAGTGCATATTGAATGGGCTAATAGAAAGCCGAGGCTGCATGCTGGGCACAAAAACAACCGGTTCGTAGCCGGAAACTAATTTGGCTTACACAAATTAATTATTTGCCAGCCAAAGAAAAAGATGAAAAAAAAAAAAAAAAAAACTAAAAAGAGCTAACCTATTAACATTACCATTGCCTTTATCAAGAGCTCATATATAAATTCGAAATTTTGTTTAGCTGCACATCAAATTTACTTCGTAGACTCGCCCAAATGTGTGCGGTAAATAACAAAATTTGAGCTTGCGACCCTGATAGAAAGTGAATCTATTTATATCAAACAGGAATTTCATAGACATATACATATATATGTGTATATAAATATTATAGACATGGATGGACTCAACAGGATTTTGGTGATAGGCTTTGCGTTAAACTAGTTTAACTCCGCCACGGAAAAACAAGGAAAATTGTCTATAAATCATTTTTATTAAACGACGCTAAAAACACGCCTCTAAGTGTGCGTGTGTGTGCATGTATTCTTTATTGGTTGAATGTTAATTTAGTGACTGACAGCATCATACCTTATCATACATATCATTACTATCTATTATCTAAAAATAGATACTTGTGTTCCATTGTGCACACGTGCAAATCAGTAAACAGCAGAGAGCACGCATCTGGAGAATATTTATTGCGAGCAGCTGAGCAATAAGCGAATCAAGTGAAAGTCCCCCCCAAAAAAAAACCGGTTGCGTAGCGTAGTCCAAGCACTTGGCTCACTTATGCCACAATTACGTATTTGCTGTGATTACTTTTGTTTATATGTGGGTGTGTGAGTGTGTGTGTGTGAGTGAGTGAGTGTTCTATTTCGCGTGCTACAAATGCCACAATTTGCAAAACTATTTGCTTAATAAGTTAAATGGATAATTGAGTTAAGAGGCGTCGTCATCTTAACTGCCAAGAAGCATTTTCGATAAGGCGAGACAATTGCTTAAAGAGCCTCACAATTTGTATGTGTGTGTGTGTGAGTGTGTGTGTTTTTCGTGAATTCTATGCATATTGTATATCCGGATTAAGATGCTTGCCGAATCAATGCTCTGCCCTGTGGCTCGACTAGAGTTCTATGTCAAAGCCAATTGCGGCCGGCACGCAACGCTGCCCGGAGACAATAAATTGCTGTAGATTTGTTTAATAATAGCAGGGCGCGAACAAAGAAATAACAAAATGGAATGAAACAAATTGCAAAAAATTATGACACGCTTCGCATTGTGTGCAATTTTTCTATTGAACTTGCTCGAGAGCTGCAGCGAGGGGAGGTCTTGAAATTTAATTTAATTTTAATGAAACGGCAGCACGCACAACGTACAGTGGCTGGCGCTATTTTATTCCTTTTCTTTTTTTGGTATTTGTATTTGAATTGCTTTTTTGTGTTTATCCAATTTATTTGCAGGCCCTTAATGCCCGAGTAGATTGATCATACGCCCCGTGAGCACACACACACACACAATCACGCAAAATGACCGACCTGGAGTCAATGAAAGCCGACAAGCACAATGGCCATCACTCGTATCACAACAAGTAAGTGTCTACCGCCTCAACTTACCTCAACTTTGGGCAAAGCCTGGCCTAACTAGATGTAATAACAAGCACTCATACGCAAATTGTTTCCGCATTATGGCAAAGCTATGCTCGAGCAAGTGTTCTTGCTGGTCGAAAGCAAAACAAAGTGCGGCCAAGTAGGATATGTAAATAACGTGTGTACCCACGCCCATGTGCACAAAATGCTGAAATACTGTCAAATGACCCAAGCCAAACCAGTTGCTAATGCCGCGCATAGCTGAGAAACTGGTTCCAGCCCATTGGCAACTGCAGACGTTGAGAAATGTTGTATACGAAAAAAAGAAGAAACAAAGGAAAAGAAATGAAAAAAAAAAAACCACTGCAAAAACCAACAGCAGTTTGTCGCTGGCCAGCGAAAGTGACTGTGGCTTTGGTTGGACTGACAGCCAATACAACAATTTGCATTTCAATCGAACTAAGCAACTCCTCTGTTCTATTCATGCCTGCAGCCATGACCTGGTGGAGAGCGAGCCACTCACCTGGAGATTCTGGCGCAAGCAGCGCTACATTGTGGTGCTGATGGCCTTCTTTGGCTTCTTCAATGTCTACTCGCTGCGCGTGAATCTGTCCGTGGCCATTGTGGCCATGACGGAGAATCGCACTGTCCACGATGCTGATGGCAATATATCGTACGAGCAGGACTTTCCCTGGGACTCCAAGCAGAGGGGCCTGATATTGAGCTCCTTCTTCTATGGCTACATCTTCACACAGTTCCTGGGCGGCTACATAGGCACCAAAGTTGGCGGCAATCTTGTGAGTTTACATGCTGAAAATGTTAAAGAACTGTTCAAGTTATTTATATCTCATATGTATGAAATGAATGCAAATCCTTGACTAACAATTCCTTTTGGTAAAATCTCACTTTAAAGGTCTTCGGCTTGGGCATTGGCACAACGGCCATCCTCACTCTGCTCACCCCGCTAGCGGCCCGACACAGTCTCGAAATGTTTTTGGCCGTGCGCATTATCGAGGGCGTGTTCGAGGGCGTCACATTTCCGGGCATACACGCCGTATGGGCCAGGTGGTCGCCGCCGTTGGAGCGCTCTCGCATGGCGTCAATTGCATTTGCGGGCAATTACGCCGGAACGGTAATTGCCATGCCATCGTCTGGTATGCTGGCCTCCCGTTACGGCTGGCCTAGTGTTTTCTATGTGTTCGGAACTATTGGTGTCATCTGGTTGATTCTGTGGCTCCTGATTGTGCGCGCGGGACCCGAGAAGGATCGCTTCTGCTCGAAGGAGGAGTGCGAGTACATACAGAAAACGATTGGATACACGGGCCCCCAGACTATCAAGCACCCATGGAAGGCAATCTTCACATCCATGGCTTTCTATGCAATCATTGCCTCGCACTTCTCCGAGAACTGGGGCTTCTACACGTTGCTCACCCAGCTGCCCAGCTTCCTTAAGGGTAAACCGCTTGATAAGAGTTGGCCTTAATATGGTATTTAATGAGATCTTCTCTGCAGATACGCTTAACTTTGATCTGGGCAAAACGGGCTTCCTTTCGGCTGTACCCTACCTGGCCATGGGCATATTGCTGGCCGTCTCTGGCTATCTGGCCGATTGGATGCAGGTGAAGGGCATCTGGACAACGACGCAAGTGCGCCGTAACTTCAACTGCGGCGCTTTCCTGGCTCAGACGGTCTTCATGATGCTCACAGCTTACATTATGGATCCCACTTGGTCGGTGATATTCATTACAATTGCTGTCGGCCTGGGCGCCTTTGCCTGGTCTGGATTCGCGTAAGTTGCAACGTCAGTGTAGCCCTCAGCGGTGCGTCGACTTAATTCTTGCAACACTTGCAGTGTCAATCACTTGGATATCGCGCCGCAGCACGCCAGTGTGCTGATGGGCATCGGCAACACATTCGCCACGATTCCCGGCATCGTCAGTCCGCTGCTGACCGGGTACATTGTGGGCGATAGCGGAGACCGTTATGAATGGCGCCTGGTGTTCTTTATCTCGGCTGGCATTTATCTTGTTGGCTGCGTCATCTACTGGTTCTACGCGTCCGGCGAGCTGCAGGAGTGGGCCAAGTCACCGGAGCAGAAGGCTGCCGAGGCCGAAGAGAAGCAACTGCAGCTGACACAAACAACTGGTTTCATTAACACAGCGGCCGACCTAAAGGAGTAGCACACCCACCCGAGCTCAGCACAGCCCAGCCCAGCCCAGCCAGCACAATCGATGTGTTCAACTCGTAGCGCAGCTGCAGCCAATAGCAAAGACACATTTTAGCTTAGTTTATACTCGTATTCATTCACAGTACCATATTGTATGCCTTAGAATTTCTTCTTTGTTATGTGATGCCAGCCAGCAATGGGATGTTGTTCATGTTGGCCCATTGACTATTTTTAGATCTGTTTGTGCACTCGTAGCGAGTGCATTTGCGAATAAACAAAGTACATATATATTACTCAAAGCAGGCGCGTAATTTGAATGACGAAGCATGACAGCATGTTAGTAATAGAAATAGTATTCCAATTGTTATCTTGTTAGTTTTTATTTGAACAATAAATGACGTATATATGCTACCCAAGCTTAACCATTTAAATGTTTGTATAACAATAAAATTTTTACTCGTGCCGCAAAGTATGCAATGCTTTTTGTCACATAAATATTTTGACGTTAAGCTTTTTAAGTGCATGCCGCAAAGTATGCTACATTCTAAATCAATGCTGAAATACTTCAGCCGAAATTTGCTTTGCTGGATTTGGAATTTCTCAAACTGTGAATCTCTTAAAGCCTTTACCACTTTAAAATCGATTTGGTTTGCTGTTCCGTCTTTTGGGCAGCTTGAAAAAGTGCAAGGAAATCGAAAGGATGCCATTAAATTGATTGAAGTTTTATTTGTTTGGCGAATTGAAGCGGATTTGCTAGATATCTCATTCGGACTCTTTAACGCCAGCCAGCCCTGCAGGATAAAGTTTACGGACTATGCACATGCACACATCAATATTTAATCACGATTTATCCCTGCAGTCGTATTTGGCGCACTCGGCCGTTGTTCGCTGCGTACGTATATGCAGCGCGTAACGATAAACTGATAAGAGCGCCGTGTGCAGCACGGCCCAAAGCGTTGGCCGAGCCAATCGTGTGGCGCAAAATTTGTTTGTGTAATGCCAACAACTGATAGGCGCGAAACGTTACGCATTTTGCGCACGAACTGCTGATAACACCGGCCCCTGCCCCGCACTGGCAGTGTGTTGTTCGATTTTGCACCCGTCATTGAGCTTAAAATTACAATATATAAACGACGGGAGTTTAGTGAAGCCAACAACAGTAAACTACAGCAAGTGAAAAGCTTTGCACCAACTAAACATTTTTCACAATCAACAGAAATTTTCTAAAATCACCAATACAATGGGTTGCAAGAATTGTGTATCTGGTAAGTAATATACAAAGATATTAGACCAAAAACTAAATCATAACTAACCAACTAAATTTGGCCACTTTAGCTTGCCAGTGCTCGACCGTCAAGTGCGGAGGCAGCTGCGCCTGCATTAAGGATTGCAGTTGCGTGTGCAAGTCTGGACCCAAGGAGCAGTGCTGCAGCAGCAAATAATCAAGATTATACTGAATTCTGCATAAAGTTTTCAAATGCCATTTGGCATAAACATTTGCATGTGATTCAATAAAAATGATAAGAACATGAATTTTGGATTTTGTTTTTCTAATACGGCCGGCTTTAATATTTAATTGGGTCATGAAAATGCAGCTTAGCAAAAACTGCATTTGAATTATAATTTGTTTTTCATTTTTCAGCGCAAGTCAATGTTTCTCATTATTTGTCGGCTTCAGATTCAAACCTTGCAGTTGACAAACAACAACTAAAAAAAAAAAAAACACAAATAAATAATATAAAATAACCTGCAACATTTTTTCTCCATTTAGATTGAGAGAAAATTGCAAAGCTCGGCATAAACGAGGCTTTGCTCTGTAGCTATATAATAAAGTGACACATTTTATGAGAAGCTTGACATTTTTGGGGTAATTCATTGAGGACAATAAAGCATTTCTAGAAAATCCATTTAACTGCTGTCGCATATAAATATGCAAATAAATTTATAAATGTATATATTGTATGATTACTCATCAAATTTGATGTTTTATTTTCTCTTAACTGCTTTTAATAAGCATTTGCACATTTTGTCAGAGTCAAATGAGAAATGACGAGGGAGCACTTGTAGGGACTGTGGCAGCTGAAGGACATGTCAGACATTCGCATCCGCTTCAACTCGCTCTATGCGCTGTCAAAATATTTATGAACTGACCAGCGGCAACAGCAACAATGGTATGCAGCAACAACATCAACAACCCAGAAACAACAACAATAACCATCATTAGCATAATCAAAATGTGCGTGCTTTGTGTTTGGCACTTGGGCTGGTTGCGTGTCGAGAGCATTTTGCTCGACATTTTGTTTCTGAGCTACTCCTCAGGGGAGGGGGGAGAGGATCTGATATTGGATCTGGAGTTGTTTGGCAAATCAGGTGTAAATGATTTGGCATTCAGGTGCTTGAGCTGAGCACAGGCTAATCGAATTATTGCGTGCCTTGAGTTCTCATTCAAAACCCAGAGTTACGATATTAAATTTAGTACAAGCTGAGCAGCAAATGATTGTTAATAAACTGAAAATATGGCTGTTTTAACGACGCTTTCTCTAAATACTATTGAGGAAGGAGATATCAGCAATGAGAAATCAGAGCCCCCGCATACAAGTAAGTCCCAAGTAAGTCCCAATCCATTGACACGCCTCGGCTGATGGGCTTTCTCCCTAGAAGATCGTGCTAATGGAGTCTCGATGCGTTCCCTTATCAAGGGTGCCATAGTCATATTTACATTTAATGCGTTTCTACTGTGCCTGGGCTATCTCATTTATCAATATATAAGCGCCTTGGATGACAAAAAGAGGACGAAGGTAGGCAATTGGATGTGCAGTCTGGTTGGTGTTGTCCTTATGATCGTAATGTATCGAATGGGGGTAAAATATGATGATATGATATATTTAAAAATTTTGTGATTTACAATGAACTTTTATCGACAGGACATGTCTAAGGGTAATCCACATTTTTACTACATTTAGTTCATACCTTTGCGATATCATTTTCAAGTACAAAATTGATTCATTTAAATTCTTTTTCAAGTAAAGCTCGCAGGCTGTACAAATTAATTAAGTAGAACAAATGAGAGAAATCATCTAAGTTTATCAAAATTAGTATAAGTTGTAAGCTAGTACGATAAATTATTTAATAAAATTAAATATATATATATATTCAATATATATATATATTAAATTATATATATATATATATTCGATTTTATTTTTGATCCGTGTCTAATTTGACTCTGAGTATATTTGCTTTTACTGAAAGTTAGTTAGTTAAATTTATCAAGATAGGATTTTTCGACGAAGATATTATTTGTATTATAATAATATATTAGCATGTAAATTAAATATTAATTTTATTAAAAACCAGTAAATTCTAAGAAAATATTCTCACGACACAACTTAGTAAGCTTACGCTCTTATATTAGCTTAGCTAGTTAGTTATATTAGTTAAGCTGTGCGATATTTGTCAGCACACTCTATAAGTACATATTGATATATAAACGTGAATTCTCTGTACAGAATATCTTCTATTTGTATACCTTAGCCTAGGGCAATTCAACCTGTTAGACATGGCTAAGTCAACTAGTTGGAGTCACGCAAATGAGTCTCTGGACGCATTGACAAAACAATGGGGTAATTTTTCATTGCGTCTATGACGTCAGCTAGCCTTGCGATTTGCGTCATTTGTGTATTGCAATATAAATTATTTTCCGTTTCGTCCAATTACTGTGGCTACAAATATTTTTTATTTAATTAATTAATAATATTTGTTGCGACAAATACGTATGATGTAAGAATTACATTTTATTAGGCCAAAAATCGTACTAAGTACGCTAAATTCATCATGTCATATAACGAGAAACGCATTTCCCGTTGGTATTTCGGTGGTCTGGCCAGTACGTTAGGAACGATAGTCACACATCCGTTAGACGTGGTAAAGGTGCAGATGCAGACGCAGAAGAGGATGAAAAAGCCGAAACTATCGACAGTCGGTTTCATGCACATGTTAGTCAAACAGCACGGCATTTACTCACTTTTCAAGGGCATATCCGCTTCGCTGATGCGTCAGTACACCTATACAATGGCACGCTTTGGCATATATGCCGCAGGCACCCGAGTGGTTGACACCCACTCGATGACGAGCAAAGTGCTGCTGTCCGCTTTCAGTGGAGGCGCAGGTGGACTCATTGGTGCGCCGGCAGACTTGCTGAACGTGCGCTTGCAGAACGATGTCAAGCTGCCGCTAGAGAACAGAAGAAAGTAAGGAACTGCAACGGGCCGCTGTTGGCGTGCCCTGCATATTGACTGAGTCGTAGCATGGCTAATTTTCATTCTAAATTTCAGCTACAAGAACGTTTTTGACGGTCTGGTGCGCGTGTGCCGGGAGGAGGGCTGTTTCAGTCTGCTTAATGGCGCATCTTTTGCTGCGCTGCGAGGCGCTTTTATGACCGTTGGACAGATTGCCTTCTATGAACATACTAAGGATATTCTACTAACCGCAGGCTTTCCAGCGCGCGCCGATACGTACGTATTTTCGTCGATCATTTCGGCCATTGCAGCGACGCTTCTTACTCAGCCAATTGACGTGGCCAAAACGCGTTCGATGAATGCGGCTCCTGGCAAGTATAGAAGCCTCACAGATGTATTTTACAAAACAGCCTTAGAGGGGCCCATGGCATTCTACAAGGGCTCGATACCAGCCCTTCTACGCCTAGTGCCGCACACAGTATTGCTTTTCGTAAGTCTCGAGTTTTTACGCTCATACTTTGGATATTTACCGAATGAAAAGTCGGTTTGAACCTAATCTGACTTAGTATGGCATTTATACCTTTAACTAAACTTGTATATTCATAAAATAAAAATTAGTTTTTATTTTTTTTTTACTCTTTGGATAGATGGGAACAGTTTCATCTCTACATCCATGTCATTCATTAATAAGCGTGTAATTATTATATATGTGAAATTTCGTTGAAACGTTTCAAGCTTTTGTTCTCATTTCGTTGGGCAGACAGACTAAAAAAAATAATCATACGTCCCGTGTGTCAGCGATTTTGCTGCACCTAACTCTTTTGAGTTTATCAGGTTTATTTCATGAGTTTTTCCAACTGTCTATTGCGACAAGTGTTGAATGGTCTATGGGCAGGAGATAATTGCTTCATTGCGTAAAAAAAATAAACTAGTTTCACACAACTTTTAATGAGTCAAATGAAAACAATTTAAATATTATACGTAAAAAAGGTTGATAAATTATAAATATTGTCAGCCGTCGTAAATTGAATTGAAATTAATTAATATGTGCACGCGTCGCGCTGTAAATTATTACAAATAGCAGCCATTAGGATGCGCAAAAAAAGCGTATGCAAATTTGTCATGTGCCACTGCATATATATATATATATATATATATATATATATTTGTATTATTTGTGGCATTATGGGCCATCGTTTCTATAAGCAGCCATTAATATGCGATGTTTGCGGCGTAAATCGAAGGATTTCGGGCTGCTTGACTTAATTGTACGCATCCCCGCTGCAGGGGCGTTGACAATGATAAAGGACACAAGACAAGGGATAAAGGACAATGGCTTGTCCGCATAATTATTTACGCAACGGTCAAGGGCAAATAAATGCGCACGCACTCACACACACACACACACATACATACACAATTGCGGCGGTCACGTTGCCAGTGAAAATGAGTTAAATATTTATGGCAAAATTGAGCCTTCAGCTCGACAAACATGGCTGAAGGAGCTGGAAGTGGGTGCAATTGCTGGCGATTTAAATGCAGCCCAATAAATTGAAGCACATTTTTAACTGGCGCTTTTATGTCGAGGCGCTCGTTTTGCCATCCAACATTATACTCTTTATGCACGGAAGCCCATTTATATTGGCCAGGAAGCGAGACAATAAAGTGGCCGACTGAAGACCCTGGTTGCAGATCCCAGCTCCCAGCTCCCATTTGCCAGTTCCCAGTTCCCGGTTCTCGGTTCCCAGTCCACAATTCGCAGTACGCCGTTCGCCCGTTCGCAGTTCACAGTTCACAGTTCGCACAACGTTTAAATACCTTCGTGTCCGGCGCCATTTCCCTTGCCGGGCTGAGCATGGGCAATGCAATAAACTTCTAAATCAGTCGATTAAGCTGCGAGTTGAGAGTTGCGAACAATGCGAATACTCCTAAAAGCATGCTTCGTGTACACACACACACACACACACACACACACACACCCACACAGACGAAACAAGAGTTGTGAAAAATGTTGAGCAATTAAAATAAGTAGCGAGCACATCACTTGGGGGCCACAGGCAAATGGAAAAGAGCAGAAGTCCTGCCTTCGTGTGGATTTTGCTGTCAGCAAAGTGCAGCGAGGGCTTCTCTAATGAAAATGAAGACGAACAAGATTGCAAACAGCGCTCTTGGCGGGTGTGCGCGACTAAGAGACACAAGAGGTAAGAGATAAGAGCCTGAAGAGTCCATCTAAAAATAAATACATATATGTATATGTATGTCAAAACGGAAAAGCATTAAAATGAATTCTTTGTAAGACTATGATATAGACTATGACTATAGTACCCTGTAGAACATACCCTGTCTAGAACATACCCTAAGCTCAGAAGCTGATGTTTTAAATTGTCAATGTAAACTATTGATACAAAAATCTCATTGCGTCTAATTATGGAGCTTCTTAGTTCATATTATAATATTTTGTGCACTCTATAGGTTTAATTATACATAGAAAGATAGATAGATTTCTAAATATTTAAATTGGGTACAAAGTAAATAAATAAACTTTTTGTTACAGCTAAAATACTGAAAAGAATATATGTAAAAATTGTAAATTAATTGTATGTGTGGTTAATAAATTTATTAATTTGTAGTGTAATAAATTTAAATACAGTCGAGTCCCGATAATTCAAAATGGCATGGGGATCAGTTTATTTATTAATTATCGATAATTATCGAGAATTTTTTTCAATGGAAAATATTTAGAGATAGATAGATAGACAGAGGGATATATTTCGATTTAGCAAGATATCGAGAATCGACTGTAGTATGATATCTCGATAAATTGATCTAGTATGACTGCTCAGTACACATCACTTACATTACATCAATTTAATTACAAAAGCTTTCGCAGCTATACGCTAGGTGATGCGATATATCAGCATCGCGCATATTCATCGATCTATCGCAAAAGCAAACGTCAATCAATGATTATAGCAGACCTATTCCGTACTTTAGCAACTCAGCCTGAATCGCTTTAGTAGTTTCGGCTCATTTCACCGATTGAAAAGCTTTTCCATTGGTATTCCGCTTGGCATTGATTTAGTGTAAACACTTTTGAATGGCTCAGCTTCTCTCTCGGCTGCTGTTGGCAATACATTCAGGGCAATTGCTCCCACATTTAAATGCCGAACACACCGATACGCGAGCGCACACCCACATGTGCGGGCGAGCATAACAGTTTATCTTTATAATTAGATCTTGGCAACTGTATCTCTCAGCCGACATGCCGTTGATGGGAAAGCGCCGCTAAGTGGCTCGAAAGTAGTTTACAATGCCAAGCTTCAGTCATCGCTGGCGGCACCTCAGCTCGCCAAATGGCAACACGTACTGCATAAGCAAAAGCCAAAGCTGAACTAGAACCAATCGTGCATCCGCAATCTAAAACCAAAGCCCAGCCGCGACTAGTTGACTGCCTGACTGCCTGAGTGCCTAACTGCCCGCCCGTCTGCCTGCCTGCCCGACTGCGGATTGTCAGACAAGCGAAACTTGGCTCATTAAAGATTAAGGCACATTAGCGCCAATGGTGTGAGATGGAGATAGAGTTGGGGGAGGGGGGATGAGGGTCGGACTGTGGCAGATTTCAGCACCATCAGCATAAATATTTATGTAAATTGGGATTAAAAGTATTTTGTATGTATTTTACAGTGAAAACTTTGGCAATGAACCGTTAGTGACTGTCCGTACATCTACTTCAGGAGTTGCGTACATTTTAAATTGCCATTTAATTACTTGAAATCTGAAATGGCAATTGCTTTAAGCCGGCTGTGGCTGACCTTGTCCCCAGCCCGAGTCGCAGCTGCCGTGAAGCGTGAATTTAGCTGCATATTTTAGCCCAAAAAGGTTTGCATTGCTATCTCAGCTGCAGCTGCGACACCTCCTGCTGCTGCTGCTGCTGCTGCTTTGTTTCGACGTGATATTTTGCATTTTGCTGCACTCAAGGCTGCCTGAGAGAAAATATGGCCGAAATAAATGGATGCCACTGTTGGAGGCGGCAGTAATTTATGTTGCCCCGCACAAAGCGAAGCCATAAACTTATGAAAGCCCGCCAAATAGATTTCGCGTTAAGGTATGCCGAAAACGCGAATGCGGCCAAGGTTATTAAACACAAGCTGAAGGATATTGTAAAGGATATTGCATAAGGGGGCTAGCTGAGCTCTGAGCTACCACTGCCAGAATTGGCAACAATTTATGCGAGTTTTCAATACAATTATCAGAGAACTCATTAATATGCATTGATATTTGAAATCTGGTTGCTATTGTTGCTGGCCAAACTTTGGATGGTGCTTTGATGCTTCGGAAATGTTTATTGGCCGCATTGTTGCTTAATGAAATTAGTCGCATTTATGCGCAATTTCCGGCCCATACTCCAACACACGCACACATCAGCTCACACACACACACACACATAAAGTCTAGAATGCGTACAATTTTGGATGCTGCTTGCTGTTCAAATTTCATTACTTTGTGTAAACAAAGACACGTGCCCATTGTCACAGCAACTGCTGCTTGCTGCTGCTGTTGCTGCTCCGTCTCCGTCTCCGTCTCCTGCTCTCTGTTATCTGTTCTTAGTGCAGCCACAAGACTGGCGGCATTGACGCATGCGCGGATAACAGTTAAAGAGCGTGTTAACAGTCCGTTATGCTTTGCCTGTTTTCAAACTATGAAATATGGCAGTAAATCATTTTCATGCTCGTGTGTTTCATTCAATTATCAAAAATAATTTAAAATAATTTCACAGCGCACAGCACAGACACACAAAACATTTGTGGCGGCTATACAGTATATACTTACTTGTAAACATTTCGATGGCTCGGTTGCTGGTCACGTCGTAATCAGCAAAAGGTTCGCCTAGTTGCGGTTATAAAGCCGTGTACGTGATCCGCATCTCGGATGCGAAAACGTTCGCATAAATACAAATTTCTAATTTATGTAGTTTACGTTTTGGATTTATGGGCATTTGTATATGATTTTGGCTTCCACTGTACATGCTTATAAAAACTACACACACACACACACAAATATATATATGTTTCATATATGCATTTATGTGTATATCGATGGCTCTATTAAGCCTTTCAGTTTGAGTGGCGACGCGTGTGTGTGCGCTGCTTATGGATTCAAGAGAGCAACGCTGCGTATGAGTAATGCGATTTTAATGCGTGCGCTAATTTAGCACCTCAAAAGTGGTCTTTATTGAGTGCAGCGTGCACAGAGCCGTGCCAGGCTTGTCGACTTGATGGGCACTTAGTCGCTCAGCTGGGAGTGCATTCGCCATTCGAATTATTCATTTGTGAGCCATTTGTGGGTCGGTCGCCTTTCTGTGTGCTGTGTGCGTACGGCTTTTAATTAATCTATTAAGTACATTAGGTTTATTGGGCTCCTCGGACCATGACACTTTCGCATACACGCGACACAAGCCGAGCACGCTGATTATGCGATTTTTGTGTGAACGCCCAGTGGGCGTGGAGGCCCGTCAAAGGCCAATCTCATAATCAGCATAATTTTCATGTTCCTCCAAGCAAAGGCAACGCACCCACACTCCTCGCACGCACACACACACACGCGTGAGATACAAAGTGTGCGACTGAGATTTTCGTGTCGAGGTCGAGACACTCAGACAAAAGCCAGCATGTCCAAGACAAGATCTGGCCGGGGAGGGCTGCTTGCCGCTGGTTAGCCAAAAACATCAGATCGAGATTATGCGCCAAGATAATTATTTGGCTCTGGCTCTGGCTCTGACTCGACCGGGGTCGGCCTAGCCAGGCCTAGCCTGGCCTGGTGTGCTCTCTGAAGTGGCCGTTGCCTACCATTTCCATTTACATATCCACATCCACATCCACATCCGCATCTACTTTTACTTTCATGTCTCAGCGCTTTATGCTCCTTGCGCCTGTTGGCAAGTTGTGCCCTGGAGACTAGTTGTGCGAGTGTAATTTGTGAGTGTGTGTGTGTAGAGGTTGGTGCTGGTGTGTCTGTTATTATCTTTGCTGCTGGGCGTTACGTGCAAGTGTCATAAATAAAATGGCAACTATGTGAGGCTCGCAACATGCCTGACGGCCCTAAACATCATTATTATGTATTCCTTTTACCAAGTCTAATATCAGGGACCGCCCGTTGGTCAGGCACGCTGCCTGCCACTACACGCTTCTCAAGGACCCTGGCGGAGGCCGGAGCATTGTCGTTTGCATTGCACGAGTATATTATACAATGATTTGCTAAATTCGGAGCCGGAGTATCGCTGCTTAAATTTGATTTCGTTAGCACTAATTGTTGGCAGTGTAAAAATATGGCCAGCCATTTATCACAGCCACTCGGACACGCTCGGCCCAGTGGAGAGCCGGGCGTGCTGGTTGTGGGCGGCACATTTAATTGGTTTTCTGTATGGATTTATTGTTGATGTTCGTGTAAACAATAACGATAACGCCCGCAAACATTTGTGTAATGCTGGCGAAGCACTGTTCAACCTCTTGACAAATTGATAGCCACACTTCACATTCGCATTGCAGCTGTCAGTGCAGAGTACACGCATATCAATTGCCTATCATTAATTTGCGACTCTTTTCCAGTTAAATGAGAGCTGAGCGAGAATTGCTTCTAATGGCTACATGACTTTCAGAACGAGTTGAGCTGAGCTGAGATGAAACTAATTTGGCAAGTGGCGAGAAAGGATTACCTATTCATAAGGCACCGCTACTCAGGCATCCTACAGCTCACTTAGCTAACCGTTGGCTAGAATTAGTTATGTTATACTAAATATTATTTTAAGCCAACCTCAGCGCTTCAGTATGCATAAGTCATCTTCTGAGTTGAATAACTGTGCATTCATTTATCCAATTCAAATTTCTGTAACTGTGCACAAGCTGAGCTACCCTAACAGAGTTCGGTAGTGCAACCTGGCGCACCTTGTATTTTTAGGAATTATTGTGTGTTCATAAATTACCCCTAAGTAACTCGGTAACCCACTAATAGCTACACACACACACACACAGGTATTGATGGCGTATGATAGTGCAAGTCATGTGAGGCAAATATTTTAATACAATAGTCGAGACTGAAGCCGGCAGGATAACGTTCATGGAATTGTTTGTCATGCCAAAGTCAATTTACTCCATTCAAAGGCATTTTATTGGCAACTTGACAAATGCTAATGGCCAGCACTTGCACACCCACACACACACACACACACACTCTGGCACACACTCTAACACCCAGTTACTCATGTGCTGCCTGGGGCGGGCTTGCGGCTAAATTGTGTGTGCTGGGCCAAAAGTTTGCATGTCATTCGAGCTGCCACCTCGTTGCTCTCTTTCGGCTGCCACAAGGTGTGAAACAGTGTTTGGCGGGGAGGGGCCACGTGGGGTGCTGCATGCGCAAAAGTAAAATTATATGCGCTACAGAATGTTGCAACGTTTACTTGCAAAGTGTGTGCATGTGTGTGTGTGTGTGTGTGTGCGTGTGTGAGTGTTGCTCCTGTTGGGAGAATTTAATGCACTGCTGTGGCTGTGGCAGTGTTGTCATTGTGTTTGGTGTTTTCATTTCGGGCTTGATTTATTTTGTTTATCAAACATTTAATGTTATTTATAACTTGCTGAAAAGTTCAAGCAGCGCGCATGAAAGTATGCTACAAATTCTGTCAGCGCTGCTCTTTTCAGCTGTGTGTGTGTGTGTGTGGGTGAGGGTGGATGTGATGGGAATACTCTACTCGGCTACAATTTCATATACTCAATTATTTAATACACCAGGCTTTCAGCTGGCAGCCTTGGCCGCCTTGCCCGCCTTGCCCGCCTTGGCAGCTGCGGGTTTAAGTCGGGGCCAGATAAAAGCAAACGCACCAATTAAAACGCCGGCATTGGCATAGCCTTTGAACCGCTTATTGTCTGTCATAGACACGCCTTCGACGACTGCACCCGCTCACTGTATTTAATGCTCTATGCCATTTATTGGCCTACCACTCGCACTCACTCCCAGTGCTGGGCCATTGTTGTGGCACAAAGGAACAGCAGCCGGTACAACACAATAAGCAGGTCGGCTGCCTGCCAGCTTAAGGCGCAGAAGGTGGCTCGACTCATTGGGCCATGCCTTGCTTTATTTATGCCTTGCACAGACTTGACTGTTGTTGTTGTTGTTGTTTTTCTTCTTATTGTTGCTCTTGCTGCTGCTGTTGTTTCTCTTGTTGTTGTTGTTATTGTCGTGAAAGTCACTTTAAGAGCCACAGTTGTCCCGTCTGTGCCGTGTTGGCCCATTGTGTGGCTAAATTATTGATTTTCATTTGTATCTCCGATTACATGGACAGTTTGCCAATCAGTTTCAGCCTGTTTGCTTAACTTGTCCGTGTCTCTATTTACCTTTTAAAGGCAAGCCTCGCCACTGCAAAAGATGAATTGCGACTCAATTGAATTATTAGAGATGGCTTAAAGACAGCGCCCAGGCGGTGCTCTGGCTGTGCTCTGGGCCTGCTTGCTTTTAAGCTGCGCCATTTTTAATTAAATTAAAAAGTCGCGACGGACAGCGTCATGGCCACAATGCAATTGTAAGGTTTCCATTTTAATTAAAGTTTTTACGGCCATTCACTTGGCTCAAATGCGAAGCGGAATCGCAACACAAACACCGCCGCAGCGAGTAACTGAAGCCGGCTGCGGCATTCAAATTTCATATTCCGTTGAAGAGCTGCTTGGCTGGGGCGCCGCTTGGGGGCTGTGTAGCCGGCGGGGGTGTAACTATTTAAATTGCAGAAGCAAAACACAAAAATGTATGAGCCCTACAACAGATAGCTAAAGGGAGATAGATAAGGAGAGCGAGCGAGAGAGAGAGGGAGAGAGAGAGAGATGGAGAAAAAGTGCGCTGATTTCCTTGCCGCTTAAAGTGCCACTCAAAATGCAGCCGAAGCGCGAGCCAATTTGTTGAGCCAAGTTTTCTTTTTTGGTATTTTCTCTCTTTTTTTGGTTCCCCTGGCGGATTGCCAAACGCCGAGCCTTGGGCATTAAACTTTCAGCTGGCAATTAAACGATTATATTCAAGCTCGGGCGCAGGTGTTTAATTTGTTATTGATGTGTTTACTGTAAGACGCACGCACACCTAGTGCAACGTCCTATCGTACGATTAAAGCTTTAACAGGTTAACGAATGCTTCAGATAAAGCAGCAGGGCTGAGGCACTGTCAAGGCTTCGCAGCAGCCTCGAGTGTGCGTACAGAGCGCTGCATAAGCAACTGAATGCAGCTGCCTCATTAATGCAGCGCAATGTGTAACCCGCCGACCCTCAGCCCCGCAAATGCTCACGAACTAATTAAGCAAATTGCCAGAGCAAATATTAAATGTCTGCACACGGGCAAGGCCAGCCCTCTTCATCCAATCGATTGCACCAACAGTGGATATTGTTCCAGCTGGCTGAATAACTTGCCACAAGCAGGAAGTAAAAACTCGCCTCGGGCTAGAGCAAAGCACGCAGCGTAATTAAATTGTCAATTGAGACGTCCGGAATGCAAACGGAACTGCCAAACACCGATAGCCGTCCGGCCAAAAAAATAAACGGAGTGCTTCAACTCAATGAGCTCTCTTCGGGGAGCCACTGTCGACGCTTGGCGGTAGTTTTTGGCCGCTTTGTGATTTGGCTCATTGTGTAGCAATTTTGTTGTTAGCCGGACAAATTGAAGAAACAAAAGGCGGGCAGGTGTGCACGGCATGGCACCTGCTTCAGAGCTCCTTCTCTCTGGCTTTGTGCACTCTAATGTAGCTCCTTAAATTCAGCCAAACAATGAACAGATGTGTGCTGACCCTTTGCATTGTGCGGTGTGTAAAATATACCCTGTAATACTAGAAGAACGGACATGCTTATTATTACTCATTGTGTGCATATCATCATATGAATTGCCTATGATATATTTAAGTATATTCCATATAGAAAATATCTGCATTTATCTACATATCTATTCTCATGAATATCTAGCTTGTTAGTTTGCTCTAACCTTCTTCTCTTCACACTACTACAGGGTATTGTTGGAAATTGCATCAAGTCTGTGGAAGTAATGCCTAAACAAGTACAAAACGCGGCCAAGTGTAAATTGCTTTGTGTATTTGCTTTCAGAAATTCAAAGCATTTGCAAACTAAGTTTTATTTACACGAAGAGCCAGAACTATTTTCGTACTTAATAAAAGCCAATTGAAACTTAATTTGGCTACCCATACACACATACATGTATATATGTAAATATTTTGTTGCTCTATAGCTTGTTAGCGCTAGACTCTGTCTGCTCTGCGCCTTTGTGGTTCAATGAGTGCAACTTAATTTGGTTCGAGTTGGTAATGAGCTAAAATTAGTTGAAGCAATCGATGTGGCCATGCCTGGGTGAGTACAATTGGCAACTTGGCACCAAACCGAAAAGGTCAAATCAACGTGGGTCAGTTGGAAATCGAGCTAAGTAACATGTTGTCCGTTTTAAGTGTCCCAAATTGGACACCCACAAGTTGGCTTTCAACTATTTTCAGCAGGACTTTCAATTAAATTAGAAACCTGAGCCTGCAACCTGCACTTGCGCCAGCTGAAAACTTTGCTCACATTGTGATGGAAACATACGTGAAAGGCGACGAGATACGTGACAGCATTTTATGGACCAGTATGGACCAGAGCCCGCAACAGATGCTCGGCTCGGGGGTGTTTGACCTGCGAACTGGTCATTGACCTAACATCCGTTTCTTTTCATTATTTCAGCTGGCTTGTCTATGGAGCACCAATCTAGTTCCTCACCAGCAGGACTCTTAAGCAAATATGGACTCACTCACTGGCCTATAGCTCCGAAGGGCGGATATTCGTTGTTCAATTTCCGAAATGACTCAAGCACTTATGTAGCTATAGATTTATCTTTTCAATTTTTCAACTTCTTGCCAACTGGCACTCAGTCCTTCGTGACGTCTTTTACTGCGAATGCTTTGTGCAACTGTAAATACTTATATGTGAATGAAAAATGATAAGCCCCTTTGTTTTTTCGTTACTTAAGAAGAGTATGCAGTTTTTTCTGGCAATTATACAAAATTGTGTGCAATTTAATGAGTAATAAGTAAAGTATATAAAAACAACATTTACAGTAAGCACAACCTCTTAGCTACTCTCTAACTTCTGCTTAAATATAATTTAGAGTCGGCTAGCCACCTGGGTATAGAGTGTTCGGCAGTCGCTGCTTCCGGCTGAATGATTCTTTCGTGTTTCAATTGCATTTCTTATCCTCTGTAAGACATTATTTATTTATATGCCCAAATGCTGCCTTTCGATTCGGTGCTACATCTTTGCTGCGAGGCAGACTTTGTCGGCGCAGCTGCAGCTGCACTTGCGCTTATTAAAGATTAACGGCATTGTCTGGCCGGGCCAGGCGCTGGGTTCATCGAGGTCAATGGGGCTTAGGGGCCAGTTAGACAAAATAGCTCATGCTCCAGGGGCGGCAGTCACAAAAAAATGAGGCAAAAGCGCAACTTCAGAAAAGAAAATGTACGCCTAATGGTCATTGGACTACAAATTTCATATATGTATGTATGTGCTACTCTCTCTCTCTGTGTATGTGTGTGTGTCTGTGCCAATTGCACGATACGCCAATGAAATATTTAGTAGCTGCTCTTCAGCTGCGCTCTCAAACGGCCCGGATTATGCTATCTGTCTGGCCCGTGCATTCAGCTTGCCAGCCCTTTTGACTGGCTGACTGGTTGACTGCCTGGTTGACTGTTGGCTCACTGCCTGGTTGACTGTTGGCTGTCACTAATCATCGCTCTTCAGTGAAGCCGCCGCGCGCTCCGAATGCAATTAAAATGTCAGCGAAATTTGACCGAGGGATGTGGTACAAAAATGTTCAAGGCGTATGAAGCGCAGCCGATCCAGTTCCCAGGATGTGAGCAAACACTCATTTCACATGCCGAAAGGATGGGCTAACTGGCCTGCCGCCCAGTCAACATATGACAAGAGTTAGAGATTTGTAAACAACTGGGCAGGCCGTTGTGGAGGGTCAGGCCCACAATGCAGCCATTAAGCGCACTTGTGACGCACGTAAATTAATTTACTGCCAGCCATTTATGATCCCCGAAACACACGCCGAAAGCGAGAAAAGAGAGTTGTTTGCCTTATTGACAGGCGAAATATATAGCCCACATAAAGCAGAAGAAAACTTGCGGCTGCTAAAAGTTAAATGATAAATAACATTTAGTACCACACCACGCTCATCCCGAATGTTAAGCTAACTTTAAGCTAGATTTATGAAGGCGACGAAATACTTATATATATATTATATACTTTACTAATAATAATGTTCATTGAAGCCATACGAGGTACTCCAGTAACCCCTTTGTGAGCTGTGAGGTAAATAATGAAAGTTGGCATTCTCAATAAATTTCAACTTAAATAAAGAGATGTATTTGCTTTAATCCTGTCAAAAAGATCCTTGAAGGCATATTGTGCTAAAGCGTATATGGTATGCCAAATATTGTGCGGGTCTTTGTGTAGTATTGTTTTAGGGACTGAATAGTTGATATGAATTTTGCTGCTGTGACAACGCCGCCTTTGTCGCGACAACCGAGCCGAGCGAGACAACGTTGCAGGCATTTGTTATGCATCCCCTCTGGATGGCAGGCAAATTGCGGATATTATCAGAGGGGTGTCACTAGCTGTGGCAGCGCCAACAGATACTTAAGTGCCACAGAGCGGAGCGGCCTCTGCGTGTGTGCGGCTTGTAAGCGGAAGCACGCGACTCTGGCGGAAATTGCCGGCACATGCAACACACGCAGCTGGCAGCCAGCAGGCGGCCCGTAGACCGCAGCCTGCCGCGCTCTCCGCTTGCAGCTGAATGTGCTGGAATGAGTTTTTAACAAATTATAAAGGAACAAAAAATATAGAGGGGAAAATTGTAAAAATTACAATGCATGCCATGCCATAAATACCAAAGTTTAAGACCTTGACAGCCATGACCAATTGACCCAATTGTTTCCGCCAAATGGTTTGCATGCGCTAAGGTGTTCGAGTGGGGGGAGGGGCCTAGTGGGGGCGTGCGTGGGTGCAGGACCAAGCTGTATATACGTGTGTGAGTGTAGGCGTGTGTGTGTGTGTATGCTCTGGTGCCAAATTGAATCTTAAGCGCACGACAAACCAAAAAACAAGGCCAGCTCCATGCCACAGTCCGAGCCACAGTCCATGCCACAGCCTCAACCTCTGCCTCTGCCTCAGTCTCAGCTTCAGTCTCAGCCTCAGCCTCGGCACACAGTCAACCTGTGTTTGTGTTGTGTGCTCAGCACAAGCCAAGCACAACAAGAGCCGACCACAGGCAAAGAGCAGCCAGCACTCTCTTCGGCGCGTGCGGCTCTCTTTGGCTTCGCACTTTTATCCGGAGTGCATGTGCCGCTCGTGTTCGTGCCACAACACAAGCTGGGTTAATGCCAGCGACGTTTTGGGCGCGTTTGTCAGTTTGCCGCAGTCCAGCAATGAACGCGCAGCACGCGGATATTCAGGATAAGAGTTCAGTTAGCCGTACTCAGTAAGCCGTTAACATAGTTTCGAATCGCCAACGCAACTTGACGTAATTTTGTTCACTTGCCGCCAAAGGCGTCAAACAAAAGTTGCTCGTGAAATTTATATACAAGGACGTGCATTAAGCTTGTGCATGTGTGCTACTGTTAATGTGCGTGTGTGATTTGTGCTCTCACTCTCTCTCCATCTCTCTCGCACTGAGTCACTCTCTCTCTCTCTCTCTCGCTCGCTGACCAACTATGACCCACGCAACTTTAGTCGCGGTCAGGCGTTACATTCGCCACGGCAACAAACTCGGTATCCTTCTGCGCCGCAACGACAACGTACACATTCCGGTCGAATAGGATCTGGTGTTAAAACCGCAAATTCAACGTCCAGCTGCAATATTCACAACGTGCCACTTGCAACGTGCCGCAGCAGCCGCAAATAGAGCCCTGACACCTGCATAAGCATACGTGGCTCTACGCCTACTCCACTAACATTTCGCGTCGCGTCGCCCGATCCGCAAAAAAAAAAAACTCGGTTTTAGTTATGCTATTATCTGCGCGCACTTGTGTGTGTGTGTCCGCGTGTGTGTGTGCGTGTGCGTGTGCGAGATATGCGTATATGCCTGCCTGCCAGCAGGCTCCACCACAGCTCCCACGAGCCGCCAGTCGCGTTGGCTGTGTAAGTGATATGCTAGTGCACATTTAACTATATAGATATTTAGTTTTGGTTGCCTGCTGCAATCTGTGCCGCGGGCAACGCACCGTGCCACAATATAAATTACCTGGCTGTGCGCACACTAACGACAGTGACAGGGTCCGGCAGCTGCAGCTTCAGCAGGAGCCGTAGCTCTCTCTGCAACGGACGTTGAGCTGACCAACCTTAATTAAATTTCAGATGTTTTATCAAAATTTACGACACGGTTTCTGGCTGATGTGCCTCCTGCTGCCTCCTGCTGCTGGCTTGTTTCGTTAGGGCTTACATCATTCGATCCGGCCCCATAATGTTACTGTTCAATCTTTTTGCCCAATAATAACAAACTGATGCGATGGCCGGCCATGTCGATTGTAGCCGCGGGACGTTTTCTCGGTTTGCTGGTTGAAAAATTGGCAAAAACTAAGTCAAACTCCATTAGAACGTACAAAAGGCGGACATGATTTATGTATGTGGAGGCCATGCATCATATTGCCCATCGCCGGACGCACATCTGATATTATTGTTTTCTCTGCTTTGTTGCTTCAGCTTTTAAGCATTTTCCACTAGCGTACTCGTTTAAGGCCATGGACAAGCGGTACGCCTTGTTAGTTTCCAATATACTAAAATATTACGGCTAAAAATTGAAATTAGATATATTATGTTCGCACAAAGAGCAAATACTAACATAAAATATTAATACTATTAGCCATAGTAATATGAGTAAAGTGGCACAAATATGATCAGTAACAGTAACATTTACAGTCAATGTAACATTTAACAGTCTATAGTTAACAGAATTATGAGTAGCTGGGGTAGCAGTAACCCCGATGCTTAAAAATAATTGGAACTGAAAGTAAAGTGACATAAAACGGACAAAAGTAGTGCGAATATGAACAATAACAGTAGTAAGCGTAGCATATACAGTCAATGTAACATTTAACAGTCAATAGTTTACAGATTTATTAGTAGTTATAGTACCACCAGTCTGGTCTTTAAAAATAATTGGAACTGCATGTGAAGTGGCATACAACGGACAAAAGTAGTGCCAATAACCAATAAGCCAATAACCTTAACACTTAATGTCAATGTGCTAGTTAACAGTCAATAGTTAACAGCTATCATTAAAGAACAACATTAACAGTAATGCGTAGTAAAGCTAACAGATTCAGCGACAGTTGCTTCAATAGTAACAGGTAAAGTTCACTTTCCGTTGCCAACCTCCAGGCGTAAGCAGTGGGTGAATCGGTGGCCTCTACTTTTGGTTCCATGGGGCTCATAATAAATCAATGCCTGCTGTAGCTCATCATTAGCGAAAGGCAAACACTATGTCGTTGCTAATCATTCACCCGAATGTAGAAATACAGATACTTAAATGCCTATGCCGAGGGAAATATGGAATACGGTAAAAACAAGGAAGTTTTATAGATTTATTTCTGTTACCTCTGTCCCTCAGTGGGTGCCGAGGATTGGTTATTATTTGCCGCCAGGCCAGAGTCGTTGCCGGCGCCGAGGCGCCCAAGCGAGCAATAGGAAGTATCGAATACCCGACGTTTTATCAATTGCCATATCGCGTGCTCAGTCGCGCCAAATATTACCAAAAGCGAACGAGGCAAAGAACAAGGAAAATAAATATTCGACTATATAAAATAAAAAAAAAAAGAACTAGAATGAACTAGAGTGAAGGAATTTGAGTCAACTGAATCGAGAAATATATTCTTGTTTCATATTTTGAGAGTGGGGAGGCAAACTGGAACAATAAGCGCACAAAATGTGTAAATTGTTGCTAACAAGAAATTTGATAGCGTTTTATGCGCTACTCAGCCAGAGTTTAGTTTCGTTTATGGAATTGTTTGTTTTCGGTTTTCGCTACTGCAACATTTGATAGCTGCCCGTCGCTTTGCCATTTGCCATTTGCCATGTGTAATGTGTACTTTGGGCTAATCGAACCTGGCTGACATGCATTCGCATTAGCCCCCACCTTCTCTCACTCTCTCTTTCTCACGCGCTGCCTCTTTCTTTGTGTACGCATTCGATGTGCCACGCCCCATTTGGCAGCTAACGGTCGAAATTCATTTTGATATAAATGAACTGTTTATGCTAATATATGAGCTCACTGGCAAGATAGCCGAATGGAAGGGGCCCCGGCTCAGGCCCAGGCCCAGGCACAGAGTGTGCCAATTGAGGGGAATGGGCTCATTACTAAATTAAGCATGCTGGCAACACCTGCTGCGTGCATGTGTGCGTGTGTGTGTATTCCTGCTGAATGTGTCACTGTGTGTGTGTGTGTGTGTGTCAATGTCAAAAGAGGCATACACAAAAGAGCTACCCGGCACCTACGCGCTGCAGGCAAATTACGGCTAATTAACATTTTTTTCAATTTATACCACACAATTTGCCGTACACCAGGCCAAATTACACTGTGAAAAATGTAATGTCAATTTAGATAATTTCGCACAAACAGTGGAATCTTTCTAATTTATTTTGATTAATGATAAATAATAGCATTTTCGATTAAAATGAATATTAATTAATTCGATATTTGACAATTCTCTACTGTCAAAAGGCACTCTCAATATCAAACTGAGTCTGATTTTTCTTCAAGTGTACTCGTCTGAGATCCCGTCTTGGCGGCTTTTGCCGCGCTGCTGAGTGTTTAATAGCCGGAAATCTGTCTATTTCCGCTTGCCTTGGCGTTGATTATAGTTAATAGATGACCGACTGAAGCTTCCCCTCCAGCAGCTAATTCTTTTTCTACTACTCTTACTTGATACTCGAGTATTAGTCGAGCCGTAATTATGCTCTAATTATATGCCCACTCCGTGTGGAGTGTGTGTGTGTGTGCGAGTGAGTGCCTCTGAGTATGTTTGCAACTGTAGGTGCATGAGTGTGTGTGTGTGGCAATCTCAGAGTTGATGTAATTACAACGTGCCGTGTGGCAAGGCCTAGGTGGTTGGCGGGGCAGTCAAAGGCTTTAATTCTAGTTGCTCACCTGAGCGGCAGATAAAAACTTTGCAGACGCGCGCAGATAAAAGTTGCTCCAAGTGGAGCGGCTGGCAAATGACAATTAGATAAGTTTTAAGTATTTGAAATTTCTGCTCACATTTTATGCCAATGCCCGATAATTGATAAATCTATATATTTGCTTCCTTTTCTTTCTATTTGCAGCTTAACATCATAGAAATTCTGATGCACATGTAATGTGAAAGGAACTACGAAAAAAAAAGGGAGAACAAAATTCCAAATGAAAGCATAATTTAATAATAACTTAACTTTTAACGATACATATCAATTTCGGTCTGAGTTTTGATTTATTAATGGATCAAAAACTAATTTAAATAAGCTATAAAATATGCAATATCAAATATCAAATATCAAAAATTTATTGTAATTTTTTCTATCAACTAAAGCGTTTGATAAATATATTTACGGTAATTTAAACCGAATACAATTTAAGCAAATAATAGGCCAAAAACGTTAATGAAATTCCAAAGCGAATCGAAATTAGTCGTAAAAACCATTAAACGAGAAATTTCGCGAGTGTAATCGTGTTTGTGTGTGAGTGTACGTGTGTGTGTGCGTGGGTTTGTACATGTGTTTTTGTGTGTACTAAGCGGCAAAATCGCTTTGTCATGTAATATCTTTATGTCGCGCAACGGATCAAGTGCTTAAACGCTAAGTAAAAGCCTCCCATGGATTTATATGCATAAAGGCGAGCACACGCATGCTCCCCACTCCCCCCCACACACAGCTGGAACGGAGAGGCGTCGTAGAAGCCGCAGAAGTTTAGCCGCGTACACGCAAACGGATTAGCTGCAACATATAAAAGAAAAAATCAAGACAAACCAAAATAAAAAAATAAAAAAAGAAAGAAAACCCAAAGAAACGAAAGAAAAGAAGACGTGAAAAGAAGAACACACTAGCACACATATTGAAAAGGAAGAGAACAAGCCAGAGGGCAGCCTCCTGGCTGCGACTTAGCCTCGTGCACGCTCTGCCACCTGTCATGACGTCAACGCACTGGAAATGGCCAAGCAATTAAGCTGTTAACGATGTACGTGCACTTAAGAGCCGCTCACACAGACAGACAAGCTGCGAGCGATCTGTAAGGAGAAGCGACCCGTGCAGCTGTGGTAAATGTTGCTGATTAATTTCAAGTAAGTTGATGAGCCTTTTTACGTATGTTTCTTAATGCAATTCCTACTTTCCATCTCTCGAAGAGCTCGAAGAGAGAAGAGCTAGGGAAGACCTATTAAATTATTTATCAGATTGCCAATAATGCAATCTTGAAATTTGACTCTGAATGAAGTGAATGCAGCTCGTCTAAATGAAGCCATTAAAGTGTTTGGCTCAAGTTGCAATATACATATGCAATTATGTATATTGCTGTGCACAAGTTAATAGCATAACATCATTTATACACATCAATTAAATGCCTAATTCCACTTAATACGTCAGCATTTAATTGCATTTGGCTCAGGTTTTTATTTATTCAACCAGTAAATACACATATTTTTGATGGGCCAAAACGGACTTAATTTGTCCATAAAACCTGTTTGCATAACTAAGTGCATTAGCTAATTAAATAGAATATTTAATTTATTGAAACTATATTTGCTTTGCCTTCAATACAACTTTATAAAATAAGGAAGAGTAGATTAGTTTATGGCTGTGAATTTTTTATACACAATATTTTATTACAGTTTAGCTCGTATAGTAAAAACCATAACTTTTACAGTTTTACAGCCGGAGTTAATATTTTTACAATCTTTTTATTTAACTTGGCTGACAGCCATGAGCGAGCTTTACCCAGTAGACTGTATGCATTTCCAGTTAGCCATCCGCAACCACTTCAAAGTTCTCTTGAAAATGGGTCAGCTTATTCTTTAAGGCTTAAACTTTACTAAGCAATTTTGAGGCTTGTTAAAAATTACAAACGCAAATTTTATGCAAAATTATGAACGTTCATACATTTATGATGCGTATGTAATTGGGTTTGAAATTGGATCGAAACCATTTGCCTACCGGCTGCATTACATCTCAAAGTGTGTGCGGTGAATTGAGTGGCTCGTGTGTTGCCGTCTGTCAATTGTTGGATATGAATTGCTCTGTGATGTGAGCCCAAGCGTGCATGCATAGACAAGCGGAGCAGCCAAGGTCCGCATTTATGACATGCTCAATGCTGGCAGCTGAGGCCTGTCATGTTGTTTACCAAAAATTGGACAGCCAAAACAAATAAGTTGAAAGGGAAAAAATCTTGGCAAACTCATCTAATTTTGGCTCAATTCACACGCTTTGCTTTTAACCAAAATCCTACCACACACACACACACACACACACACACACACACGTTATTCAAAAGCCCAATGAAGTTGAATCTGAAAACAAGCCCGAGAGATGAGCGCTGAGCGTTGAGCGTTGAGAGCCGGGCTAAGCTTGAAAAGCAGGCAATTTCATAGGCGCGCGGCTTCATTCAATGGCGATGGCAGCCATTGAGCGGCTTAAATACACATACTAAGTAAGGCAGCATATGCGAACATGTGGCATAAATCAAGCCCATGGAGGCCACACACAGCACACACACAACCACAAACGAGCACAAGCCAATGGCGCTTAAAGGCATTTTGCAAAGTTTCTGACTTGAGCATTTCAATCGTGTGTTTTATTGCACACATATTTTATGCCGTTTATGCTCAAAATTCAGCTCAACATGGGCCACACACAGTTGGTCTTTGTATGTGTTGGTGTCTAGCGCGCAAAGTTGAAATTTCACTTGAGCAAAATGTATCTGAGTCCTTCTCTTCGAGTGTGTGTGTGTGTGTGTGTGTGAGAGTGTGTGAGTGTGTGTGTCCTGCGGCTTGGCGTTGTCTTCAGCGCGACTTTTGCTGGCGTTCGGGAAAAACCGCATTGCGGCACATTATGCGCGTCGAAATTCCGGGCTTGAAGCAATACACTAAAGGCAGTTGGGCAAAAAAAAAAAAAAAAAAGAAAAAGTAAAAGAAAAAATGAAGAGAAAAAACGCAGCTGCAAAAGAAATGCGCAATGTTTGCCGTCCACATAGGAGGCGTGCTTTGTCTGTGGGCGTGGCCGTACACTATCAGTCCACTAGCGCTTCTATTGGCATTGCCCTTGTGCAGCTTTATTAACTCGACCAACTGGAGCGCGTCGCGTATACGCAGCGTGGCTCGCGGTTGCTCTGACAGCGAAATTGCAGAAACATAATTAATTAATGTTGTTGTGCAGCTGAATGCAATTATTTGCCATGCGCTGCGACAAATGTAAATGTTTGCACGGCTTTCTGCCATTTGATATTGCGCATACGCAGCGTAGCCATGCAGCAAATTAAATTTGAAAAATCAACAGTCGAACTGAGGCCCGTCCTGGCGACGTCAATGGAAATGTCTTTATACAATTATAGACTGCCTGCGGCACACGGCTTTTGGCTGCCAATATGAAACAGAAGAATAATATCAACAGATATTCCATTTAAATTGCTGGCTTAAAGTTTGCTTCATTTAAATTTAGCTTGAATGAAATCCAAACACTAAATAATGAATGCACTCTTAGGGGATTTATAATTAATTCCTTAAGTCTTTCTAGCCTACTTCAATACAGGGTAGCAGCTCGCCAGGTTATTAAATTGCCCACTTTTTCCATTTGCAGATGGATAAATTCGTAAAATTTCGTCTATTTATATAGGATCAAATAATAATAAATGCTTGGCATGGCAAGCATGAGAGCTGCTTTGTTTGCCTTAGTTGCTTATTGATTTTTATTTACTAATGAAAAGTGAACATAAAGCAGAGTGGAGGCAGCCAGGCAGGCACTTAACCCTTTTACATGCTATCTGCTGATGACGTCAGATAGTCAGCGACTCGTTGAATGACAGCCAGCGTCTATATAACAGTCAGGCCGACAGCCTGAAATGGAATTACACTTTTAAAGAAAAACACAAGCAGGGCTCTTAGGGCTCTATAGTACGTGTGATTATCTGGGTTGCCTGAGTGAGCACACATGAAGCGTGTGCCATTGGGGAACCGTTTAACCCATATAATTATTACTATGCGAGCACACCCAGAATATAATGCGTGGAGCTGCAAGTCGAAGCTGTAAATAATTGTTAAATATTTATAGAAAGTGTTGGGCTCTTAGTATATGCTATTGCTGCTGCTGTTGATGTTGATGTTGGTGTGGATGTTGTTGGTGTGTAATCATAAATGTTAATTGCACTTACATTACAACCGTACATTCAGCAGTGGAAACTATTCAACCATAATTGCCGCGCTATTGCCCAAAGGATGTGAATTCTTTTTAGTCTTTCGCCTTCACTGGCACATCGCAATTCAATGAGCAGGCAGCGTGGAGCGTGACATGTGCCACTTCCGCCTGATAGCGTCACCGCCATGGATCCGCATTCGTATCGAGTGGGTATCGCTGCGAATAGAGGTGTGTATAGAAGTGTGTGCGTGCATGTGCGAGGGGCTGGGTGGGTGGCTGTTGATATGTGTGAGCTGTCTGTGTGTGGTTTAAGTGCCAGCACATTGCACCGAACTAAAAACAACGTTCGCGTGACATTTGCACGTTAGTGCCAAAAATGCGGTGCTTTAAGAGACGGCCGAAATGAAACGGGTTATTAAGACTTGTTTTTCATTCCCATTTTGATATCATGCTCATTTGTTTGCCGCTCTTGATTACTTGTTTGTCTGCCTGTTTGTTGAATTTAAGCATTTTGTAGAATTGTCAAGTGTGCCACAACAGCAACCGTAAATCACCAGCAATTAAAGTCGCGTCAGCCTGGAAGTAGGCAACCGTTTTCTGCACTATGCTGCCATTTTTATGTTCTCTGCTGAGCGATGCTTTAATGCGAGTTCTCTCAGAAGCCTGAAATGCATTTAGTATGCACAGAGAATGGGCACAAAACTGGCATTAGTTATGCAAACGTAACTTCTGCTCTTTAGAAATTTCGTATTATTTTGCCTTTTGCATTCGCCTATTGCATATTCCAGAGGCACTTTTGCTACTCCCTTTGCATGAAAATTCGCTGAGTATATTGGCTTAACGTTCTACTTGAATAGCTGCTCGTTGTTCGCTGACTCTTGAGTCCACTAGTTCCTTGTTAGATTCAAATATTAAGCCATCATTTAGCTAGACGTTGCCCAGAGTTCAAGTTGGTCTCGCCTTGTAAATAGAGTATTGTGCAGTCGGCTACACTCGCTGCATTGCTTTAAGTTTTTTATAATGCAACTGCTGCTGCCATTTGTCTTAATGTTTTTCGCTGTTGTTGTTGTTGCTGCTGCTGCTTCAACTGCTGCTGCTGCTGCTGTGGCTGCTGCTACTCCTGCTGGCAACTCTTGCAGTTACGTCCACATTTCCGCCTTTATGTTTGCTCACTCGCACACAAATGCCGCAGCGGCTGTGGCATTTGGCCAGCATCCTTCCTACTTGTGCTGCTGTGCAACTTAACATTTGCATCGTTCAGTCTTCTGTATTAAGTAGCTCAACTGTAATGCCCAAGTTAATATTAATTCTGTGGCGCTCAGAGCCTATCGAATGTGATCAACGCAAGCCTTTGAGGTCGGCGCCGTTAGCTAATTAAAGCAAAATGTTTTCTGTCGTGCGCCGGCTTCATAAAAACGTCGAAAAGGTGGAGCAGTCATCCAGCCAACTAGCCTGATTCTCCTCAGCGACGGCTTTTGGCCAAACAAATGGCCCCATGACAGGCCAGAGCCAGGCAATTTGCTGTTGGGTTAGGCCAGCTCCTCAGCTGGGGCTTGGTATGGGTAACTGCTGGGACTGATGCCAAAATTATACTGTGGCACCATCTTAACAATCACTTCGCAAATATGTCAACATAATTAATTTTCAATTATCCATGTGACATTCGACCCACACACACACACACAGACACACATGAGCTGCGATGGGGCGTAGGGAATTATTATTAATTGTAGTCTAGGTGGCCATCAGCGTCGTCATTGTCGCTCTGGCGTCACTTAGTATAATTAAGCGCCCTTTGATAGAATTGAATTCACAATACATTCGCCCGAGACTGTTGAAATAGTGTGTTCTGATGATTGTAATGATGCTGATAAATGAATCGCCCGAATATTCATCGCCTGCTATTATTTTTCATGTCTGGTTAGTCCATGTGCCAGACACGCCCAATGGCCACCACTTGGCAACACTACACTTGCCAACAAAGTAGAGGATTTTTCGCCTTTCTTAGCGATTCTCAAGATTTTATCCAGTGATAATGTAAGTTAGATTAATGAATACGAGAGGGAAGCGACTAAAGTTGAGTTTAAGATTTGGAAAACACAAAGGATTTGAAGCACGGCTTACATACATATAGCTTATTTTATATATAGCTCATTTGTTAAGAATAGCTTTTGTCTAACGCCCAATATATATTTAGACATAGGTAATATAAATATGTAAAGGAAAATAAATATGCAAAGTCCATTAGCTCGCACCTTTATGAACAGTAGCATCTATCAACTGCTGTTGGACAGTGTTACCTGTGGCACATATATCATCATCTGAATACACACACGCACACCAAACACATATGCCATCAATGATTGCTGTGGTGTGACAGACTGGCCAAGTGGTTGATAGACCATTGGTCACGCTATTGGATTTAGTTTTCGTCATTTGTTGTTTGTGTGTGTGAGTGTGTGTTTGTGTGTGTTGCGAGTGTCAGTTAATGGCTGGTCATTAATTTTACGCTTTGAAGTGCCCCACTTGAGTCGAGCAATTGGGTCAAATTGGCCCACTTGGTCATCAGTCAAGTGCACAAATGGCTTTTATCAGCATCCGTTCATTAGCATTCAAAATATTGCGGAAATAATAAAAAATGCATTTATTCCGCTCCACCTTGCCTTAGCTGGCTCAATCACAAACAGGCGGTGGGCGTGGCTGTCGGGACTGTTTGTTCTGTTTGTTTTGTTTGTGTTCCCCCACGTTTTGCATAATAAATGCAGGGAGCTCACGTCAAGCAACGAGAATGAACTACAATGGCAATGAAAGTGTGCACAACAAGGGCGGAAAAGCAACAGAAATTAAGAAGAAGCAGAAGTTGAAGCAGCAGCAGAAGAACAAGAAGAGCAACAACAGCAAAACAAGAAAGAACAACTGCTTATGCGGCAGGTGGAAAGCGCAGAGCCAGACAATGGAAATGAGAATGGAAATAAACGGCAAATGGCTGAAATGGAATCTTAGCCGGAATTATTCATAATGTTCAAGAGGCACGCATACATTTGCATTTCACGGATATGAGTGTCACTATCGAAACGCAGACAGGGGGCCATGGACGGGATAAGCCAGCAGTCGGAGCACGATTCGAAACAGGACATTAACATACATGTGGCACTGTCAGGGCATAATGTGAACCCAAGCCACGGCGCCAATACAAATACAACAAAGGGAAGCAACCAGTCAAGCAACTCATTCATTGCATAAACACTCACACACACGCACAAGCTCACTCGGTCACATACACACACACTAATAAAAGTGAAAAATACGTGAAAAACGCTTGCAGAATTTCAAACATTGTTAGACTGTTGCTTCTTGGCAAATGAAAAATGTTAAATGGAAAATGCTGCCAACGACAGGAGAAATAACCAACAGCGAAATCAACAAAGCAAACAAACGAATGACGAGAGGGCGAAAGATAAAAATTATAAAGAAAAAGTGAGCGAAAACTTTAAGCAAAATCTCCAGCGTCGCTTCAAATAATTAAAGTCAAAAAAAAAAAAAAAAAAAAAAAAAAAAGAGAGAAGAAAAGTAAAGAACATTTTGACGTTTTCCGATTTTGATTACATTTGATATTTTGTGTTGGTTTATTGATTCATTGCACGTTGCTTTGGGGCAGGGCCCTCTCCCATCGTCCTCCATTTTAGAGGGCAAGACCCAGAATTTGCTCAAGGCCAAAGATGTTGACACTACTTTGGGTTCGTCACGGTTACGGTTTCAGCTGTTCAGGTCAGGTTTCGGTTAACCACGGTCTTTGCCTCAGTTACTGACAGTTGCCTCAATGCTTCGATGGTTGAGCTGAGTGCGTGTGGCAAGCTGACAGCCAACAGGACCCACAACAGAGCTTACAGCATAACCGCCGGAGAGAGAAACAGACAAACAGTCAAACGGACAAGCGGACACAGGGACGAACGGACGAACGGAGAGCCCGACGTTTATCTGCAGCTGAAAAGTAATTTCTGAGAAAGCTCATTGCGGCTGGGCAAGAGAGGGGGCTGCGGAGGCAAAGGACACGATACCGAAACGAGTGTCAAGTGTTATTGACGATTTGTTGATGATGTTGCCACAAAGGCTTGTGGGCGAGCCCCGTGCAGCAGGCAAAGAGCCAATGCCACAAAGGCAATGCGCATGGAAATCAGACGGAACCAAGCACTCGGCTTGCTTTTGTTTAGAGCTCAAGTGAGCGTGGGAGTGGGCGTCGTTGTGGGCGTGGGTGAACTCTGGGCGAACTGGACGGAGCCATCTCGGTGCCACTATCTGAATGGGGTTTATCCTGCAGTCCGCCTTTCAGCAACCACTGCTAGCATATTCGGCACAAAGTGAAAATTTCATTTAGCTTTAAAGCGCACAATGCTTTTGCAGTCGGATGCCATAGAATTCGGCAAGGTTGTTGCTTTCAACCTAAAATTCTAGCTATTGCTTCTTGGACGTTGCCCGTCAAAAGCAACCAACAACAAGCACAACAAAGGCAACAACAAAGGCAGCAGCAGAAACAACAACAATAACAATGGCTAGGTAAACACGCAGAGCACGAAACATCTTTTTACTGCGATAACAGAAATGTTTCTTCATTCAACTTGACAACAACACGAGCTGAAAGCGAAATACTTGGTTGGAAGCGTGCGCCCGGGCACGTAACATTTTTATCTGTTATTCAAAGTTGCGCCCAAGCGTTTTTGTTGCCATGCCCGATGTCCTTGCCCCCTATGCCGTGCTCTTAAAAAGTCAGCAGCAAGTAAGCCATGCCAAATTAAACACCCTATTCCTAACCCCTATCCCTGTCCTTATCCCAATGCTGCCCAGCAGTCCACCTTCCACAAAAGGGCAGCAAAAAAACAAAGTTTTCAAGTGTTGAGCAATAATCAGAAAGGCTGGACGCTTGCTCGCCCACAAAGTTGTCGCGGAAGTTTTCGTGTTGCGGGCATTGCCTAAATGGGTTTACGGGTTCATTTGCAGTTGTAATGGGCGTCCGAGTGCCAGGGATTTAGCCTCTTCAGTGCGATATTTTCACATCCTTTACTTCGGATGCCGGGGCCTCATTTATGAGCTGCAAATTAAGCTAACGACAAGTCGTAATTTAAGGAGGCATCCCAGAATACCGCTGCCAACCTCAAGCGAAAACTCTTTAATATTAAATACCAAACAAGCGAACAGTTTTGTCTGATATCTTTTCTCCCTTTGTCACGCACAGCATCCCAACTTTTATCCGATGAGTGGACATTGTGGATTCTGATAAATGATTAATGCTTTCGCTGGTTTCACATGATTTGTTGCTTTCGATCCGAGTGTGCACGGTAGGCAGCCGCTACAGCAAATAGCGAGCAGAGTAAGCGGGGAGAAGTGTTTGAAAATGTGGATATTACAGTGGTAAATTAATAATTCCTGCAATGGTTATACATGATTGGTTGATCACGTTACGCGTGTAGACTGCCGGCTACAGCAAACGTTGAGAGCAAGCAGCTTGAATGGTGTGAACGAAAGACATTATTTAAAATGTGAATGTGTGGTAACAGAACAATTCGGGCGCTTGGACTAGGTTATGCGTATGGCAAAGGCATAAAGCGAACGCTGGAGTAGAGTGAACGAAGGAGAGACCACTGGAAAAATAAGCTTGTAACTAAAACACAGAGCGAGTAGCTTGAGTGATGTGACTGAGAGTGAGAGAGAGAGAGAGAGAGAGATGAGTATTGCGTCTACTGAGGAACATATTATATGTGGCTGCTTTTATGCTTGTGGACTGTAGGCTACAGTAGACTACGTAATGTCACTAACCACAGTGGTAATGTCAATTATAGAGAGAGAGAGAGCGAGATTGGATCCTAATTCCGTGAAAATGGAGTAGTTCAACTACAGAATACACAGACAACACATACGCCTTTTATGCTTGTGGACTGCAGGCTACAGCAAGAGCAGTTTGAGTGATGAGAATGGGAGAGCGAGAGAACACTACAAATGTGGATCTTATTTCTATAGTACATTTACAGTTCATGTACTTCTGATCCCACTGTGAGTGTGGACTACAGGTCACAGACAGAGAGTGAATTATATATGCTGTCAGCAAAGAGCTCAGTTCTTATTGAACGTGTTCCTTATCGATGAAGTGAAATCATATTTAAAACATGACTTCTTCATCTCAGTTTAGTAAACGTGAGACTTCTGGTTCGCCAAATAATATTGAATCCTCAAATATAAATGTTTTCTTCTTGCCTTAGCTTTAAGGATGTTTCTCTGCCGCCTTAACGAATCTTATCTTATCCCATTTTAATTAATTTGTTTTTGTGGGCTTATGGCTCAGTCTGAGCCCATAAAATTCTTTATTTTTCAATTTCCTCACTGGACACGGCACGAAATCAATTGAAATCAATGATAAGTGGCGCAGTCACAAATACCCCTACACCTCCACACACACTCACATGCAGCTACACACACAGACGCACAATGGAGTGTCGCAATGTGAAATGAATCAAATCAAATATTTATTGTTTTCGATTCAATAAATTTTTATCACGCATCCGCCAGAGTGACAAATTCTTCAATGCGAACGCATGCCCATAAAGCCGGCGTGGCTGGGGGCATGATGTGGGCGTGGCAGCTGTAATGGGCAAAATTAAGCTTTCACTTTCGATGAAAGCGCAAAGCAAATACAAATACAAATACAAATACAGCACGCGCACGCACACCTACACACACAGAGGCACACACAGACACAAAGTGCGAATGGATTAGGTGCTGCGAGGGTAGCTGAAAATTCGAGCATAAAGAATTTGCAATTTAAAGGGGATTTACGGCGGCTCGTAAAACAAACGCAATAAAAGATCAAACGACATGACAGGACGAGAACATTGTCCTGCCCTGCCTCGACCTATGCCCTGCGGCTACAACAAAATGTCAAAAAGGCTGTCATATACATGCATAACCCAGCCACATGGTAAACGGAGTGCGGGTGCTGGTGGAGTGCGGGTGCTGGTGGGGTGCGGGTGCTGGTGGGGTGCTTCGTTTGGGGCCTAGCAGTGCGTTGAAAAGACAACAACAACGACAACATTCAGCAAATGATGGCAAAATACAAGTCAAATAAAATGTGGTGTGACAAGTTTGCGAGGCATCGAGATGGATATGACAAGGCCAAAAGCCCACACTCGCCTACACAGACTGTGAAACACACACACATACATAGACACACGCACATCCTTATATGCTGTGAATTGGGGGCGTCTGTGAATTGTTTTTGCTGTCATTTGCTGCTGCTGCTGCTGCTGCTGCTGTTGTTGCCACTACTGCTGCTGTTGACGTTTTAATCGAATCAACACGGCAAAGGAGCGTGCCAAAGAGCGACGGAAAAAACACAACCAAAAAGAAAATCGAAAAAAAAAAAACAACAAGTTGTAAAGTTTCCGTCAGTTGTACAGCGCGGGATCAGGGGGCGGTTCATCATACGCCCTGTTGTTTACGTGCTGCTATTTGGGCAACTCGCAGCTCGCACCCACACAAGCACGCGCATACATACATACGTAAGCAGCACACGCTGGCATTTTGGCAAGCTAATTTTTGCCACAATACCCATAAAAGTTGTTGGCCTAGTTTTATATACCCTGCACATGCATATATTGTATATCAAAAGGAATGCAAAATTGTGCGATTGAGAGAGACGACTATATAAGCCCAGCTGATAGAGGCAGATGACTATATACAAGCAGCGATAATAGAAGAAGAGGAAACATTAAGATCTGCTTGAGCACTGAATTGCTTGCAATTGCTTGGCATTGAGCCTTGTTAATGACTCCATTTAGTTTAGTTTTACTATAAATATATCTAGCCGAATCTAGCTAGTACTAGGCTTGCCAAAATGAAGCATTGATTGTGAAAGATTTAGCGAATATTAGCAGTAAATATGGTATAAAATCTAGGTTCAAAAAAGTAATAAAATTATTAATTATTATTTATTTAAATTTATTTAATTATTTTATTATTATTATATTTTCATTTTCACAAACATTTTTATTCTTTATGATATTCAATAATATCCCAACATAATTGGAAAGTCTAAGTTATTTTCAATACTGTTTCAGCGAAGAGTATCTCCTTGTCAATTTGTGTAAAGTTTCTGGTAGCCTATATTCCACTGCCTACGCAGTATTCGCTATTGAAAATTTCTGATTATTTGATTTTGGGGTAAAGTCGTTCACATTGTACACACGTCATTTGCCTAGATTGGATCACCAAGCACTTTGCAGTTCTCGTTTCGCCCTCACGGATTTAGACTCTGAAGTGGAATTGAAGAGCTGCTGTGGAGCTGTGGTATGTATAGCTCGCATATTTGATTGGAAATTATTATTGTGCTCAACTATTAATTAGATTTTTGGCTAATTATGAGCAGTTGGCATTTAATTACAGTTTGATGGATATATGGCAAAGCAGAAATATATATATTTAGTTGCTAAATTTAGTTGCTAATTGAATAAGCACATATGCAATAATGTTAACCAAATAAATAGATTTAATATGCATGTGTGCGTGTGTATGTGTGTGCTTGCTGGTATCCAAGTCAAGTGTCGTGCACCCTGGCTGCCTTGTGGCAGAGCAAAGCCGACTGCAGACTTAATCCAATTAATGTTGAATTTAAATGCTTGAGTTCATTTGGCAGCCATGTGAGCGCCAACTCCGCGTATACGTGATGGTCTCGCTGTTGCTGCTGCTGTTGCCAGGCCGCTGGCACAACAGGCAGGGCACGTTGCCGCCGCTGAATCCAGTTGCCGACGCAGCTGTTCGGCTAGTGGCACGTAGATGCTGTATACCTAATACAAGCCGCAGCCGCAGCCACATCCTCAGCCGTAGCCACAGCCACAGCCACAGCCACAGCCACAGCTACATCCTCGTCGTCCCCATAGGTTGCAAAAGGACTCTTTCTGCGGCATAGATAGTTTTTCTGCTTGACGGCCTGTATGCATTCCAGTGGGCGTGTGCCCTGCACGTAGCTGCCATGCGACATCCACCCAACTATGCCACTCGCCCCACCATCCCACTCCGTCAACACAGCACAAATTGGCATATGGGGGCGTATTTTTGGGCAACCAAAAATGGCATTGGCTACGTGAGTGCGCCACTGATGCGTGCGATACGAGTGGTCCCACACACACACACACACACACACACGACGAGAGTCTTTGATGGCTATGACTTGCTTCTGCCTGGACCCGAGCATGTGCCAATGGCTTTTGGTAATAGAACCGCAAATTGAACCGAAATAGTTAACTGCCAATAGCCAGCGAGGCTCCACTGCGATGATGTACAAACTGGCTGTTATATTTTCGATATAGAAATCTGTGGGGCGCTCACGTCATTTTATTGCAACTCTGAATATTTAGCTGTTGTTGTTGCTGTTGCTGTCGCTCAAAATTTTAAACGTTTGCTAACATGGTTTATGCATTAGGCAGCGCTTACAGTCAAATTGATTTACGCAGTGCCATAAATGCATTTCGATTTGATTGAATAAACACACACACACACACAGCCACACAGACACTCGGACATTCCTAAATACCTACACATGCATGCATTTACACTTACACACACACATGCTATGCATTCATGCAAGGACAATTTCAAATCAATTTGCGCTCATTTGAATTTGGCGAAAACCAAAGTGCAAACCGAGCGTGATAATTCAATAAGGTCGAGCGCACAGCACGACGCAGTTGCTTGTGTGTGTGTGTGCCCATATTTGAGTGTGTGTGTGTGTGTGTGTGTTTGTGTGCAAAGCTACTTTCGTATTCCTGTTGGGCCACTGGGCTACCTTGACACTTTTTGTTGGATCTCGGCGATTAAAATACATGCGAGAAGAGCCCAACTTGAAAAGGTATTTTCTAGGGCAAATACTTCATCTCATATATAAATACCTCTTGCTTTTGTTGTACCTATCAAATAATGTTTGCTTTATAATCAGCTTTTATGCGCTTCTAGTTTATATTTGATTAAAAGTGTGTTTGTCCAATTTCATGGCAACACTGGGCTTAAATTTTTGGTTTTTATCGATAGAACAAAGAGTGAGAAAGAGAGGGTCGAGAATTACATAAATTTGATAGTCGCATTAATCAATTTACTTTGTATATTAAAAAAAACAATTTTTAGGTTATCACTGAAATGAAGTAGAAAAGAATTCTCATATTTCAGATATATCAGAATAAGTAATAAACACAGAGTACTCCTCACATTACATTTACATTCGTATGCACTCATTTATTCTCTTGATAATTTTGCTACATATGAGAAGCTATGTGATTTACGAACTGCTTTAAATTTGTTGTACACCTTGCAGTGGCTTCAACTGCCGGCACGGGGCGTATATGCAGTTGTTGTTGTTCCTCTTCTACTCATCTCTGGCAAATGTGAAATATAATTTGTTTACAACTTGAAGTCGGCTCCACTTGTGGCATGCGGCAGACTTAGTTCTCTCTCTATCTCTCTTTCTCTCTCTCTCATACTCTCTCTGTCTAGCTCTTGCTGTAGCTTGTACCGTGCCTTGCGCGTGTAGCTCTAACAACAGATTTATGTAAAACTTATTTATTATTGTCTGTGGCAAGCAGCTGGCCTGGGCCATAGGGCCCATTATGGTGCCTGCATGAGGGGTGGGAATTAGCTCGTGGCCATGCGCGTATTAAATGCTAATTTATGAGACGCCAATGCGACCCACTCTGGGCTGTGCATAAAAATGTGATTTTCTCTTTGCAGTTTTAGTGCTGCCCATCAACCATAAGCTGGAGCAGGCAAAGAGTTGAGTCGCGCTGAGCTGAGTTGAGCTGGTTGTAAATGTGCGAAAAGGCAAGATTAATTGGGTGTTATTATAGCCGAGTCCGTTGCGCGGGCGGGCGATGCATGGTGAAGGGTTCGTTCAAATTAATGCGCTCGGCTGTGTGGAAACTCTTACGCACTCAGAGATGCACAGCCCCAGGCCCCGGGGTATGCGAGAGTCCATTGTGAATAATTGGGATATAACTTTAATGTACTCAAATTTCGAGTATTCTAGGTTCACTCCACATTGGCAGCGCCCAAACTAATGCTGCCTCGGTTCGAGCCAATTTGTTTTTCACCGTGAATTCGACCTTGTTCTGCATTGTAACTGAATATTGAACATTAATGTGCATGGTGAATGTGCATTAATTATGGCCAAATTGCATATTTTGCTGCTGCCCGCAGGCATCGCATTCCTGCGGCATTTGACGGCTTCAGTTTCGGTTAAGTGTATAGCGGGGCGGGGAGAGGTTTTCAGTTTACTGTATTCATTAGCATTAATAAAAGCAATTTGAAGGATTCAATAATCAATAAAGCGGCGCCATAAGTTATACAAATACCAAATGCCAGTCAAGCTGGGAATTAATTATGCAAATGATTTAATCTCTAAAGTATTATATGGCACAACCCAAAGGTATGCGAGATTTCAATGGACAGCTTGTGATATCTAATGCATAAATCAAGGCAATTTTAAAGCAGCAGAAGTCAGAGTACTCTAGTGGGTAGACGAGCTTCCGATTTGCCTACGCTTCTTTTATAAATACCAGACATACGCAAATGGAAACATACATGCTTACTTGAACTGAGCTTGTGAGATTTACCAGGAAAAATTAATTGTTAATGGAATTCTAAACATGTTCAGCATGTTAATTGGGTATTAGCAATTCGAAACATTTGAATATTTTATTGTCACAAAGCCTAATTAGTGAATTGAAAATCTTTATGTTTTAAGGAACTATAAAATATTATAATAATGAAGAAGCAGCATGAATTCGCAAAATATCTATTTTTTTTTTTTTATTATCATTAATAGTCTTTTTGATTTTTAGTCCTTTGTTTTTTGACTCTAATTAGCTGTAAAACAGAGATGCAACTTTTACCAGATTTCTGTGTATATATATTTCTATATGCAATATATATGATTCAAATTCCATGCCAATAGCCTCACAAGTGCAATAAAGGACATGCAGACAGTGGCATGGAACATTGCACAAATCGAAACTATAAATTTTTTTGGGAAGTTCAAAAGACTTATAAATTTTGTTTCCTTTACCCAGCCAAAAATAATATATTTTCCAACATATACATACATATAGTTTCAGAAACTTTTTAAAATAATTTAGTTTGACTTGTTTATTCGCAAAACTAAAATGTGTTTTTATAAACTTGCTTCATCTAAATATTTATATTTATTTTCATTTATGAATTATTTTCATACATACAGAAAATAAACTAAAATAGAATTGCTCGTATTTTGATGCAATGTTGCATAGTCATTTGCTCTGTTGCACTTTGAAGTGGCTCGTGCAACTCGACTGTTTGGCATTTGTCTGCTTAAAATGCGCATAATTTCTGATGCATTTGTCAGTTTGACTTTTTATACCCTGAAGCCATTGAAAATGGGAAATCAGGGTATATGGATTTCATGAAATGTATGTAACAGGCAGAAGGAGGCGTGGAAGATCCCATAAAGTATATACATATATTATTGATCAAGGCGACGAGCTGAGTCGATTTAGCCCTGTCCGTATGTCAGAATATATAATAGCTAAATGCTTTCTTTTTAAATATCCGTATAAACAGCGCGGATATAGAGTTTATCTTAAAAATCGATAACTCAGTCCGTTATTTTGTTATCAATTAGAAATCAATTGTCTAATATTAGTTATTTTCTTATATCTCCTACACATTTATAGAGAGAGCTTCTAAATTTTAATGTAGATTTATATGCATTTCATAGAATTTCGATTTTTATTGTAATTTACCCCCACTCCTAATAAAGAATTTAGTCTCTCTCCCTCTCTCTTCACCACCTTCACCAGAGCAGAATGATTTGAATATCAGCTTGGAGGGTTCAGGGTATCTCCTAGTCGAGCAGCCTCGAGTAGAGCCTTCTTCCTTGTTAGTTTTGCAATTAACTTGAAAAAAAAAAAAAAAAAATAAATAAATAAAAATAAAGAAACAAAACGGACTAAAATAGATTTATTGTTATCTTTTTTAGGGTTTCTTGTTTTATAATGTACATAAAAAATAATTATTTATTTTTTTAATTTCATCTATTTCCATTTGGTTGCACAGATGCGAATTGTAAATATTTATTTTCAGTTATAAGTTATGCGGACAGTAGCAGCTGCTGCATGCGTTTCATACATGTTAATTTACTTATTAACATTATGTTCTACCGTTTATCTATGTATTCACAGGTGAGGGGAAGTACCTGCACCTGTCTACTGGACGCCGATTGCGCAACAGCCGATGACAAGATGTTGAAGCCGATTACTTTCATTATTGGTATTTTTTATTTAGGTGAGTTGCGTATCCGGTTATTTTTTTTGTCCAACCCATTTGCATTATTAATGACGGTTCTTTAATTAAAATTCGGCATGCGAAATGTGCGACCAATTAATTAATCAAATTTGCCAGAAATCAGAAAACGTTTTGAGCGCGAACATTTTTTTGCTTATTAAGACGAATAAAACCTGTGACAGGCGGTTATTTAATTGAATTTGTGACTGTGAAATTCATTTAGAGTAAATTTTTGTATTATTTTATTCGAAAATATTCCATTTGCAAATTGCCATTCGAAATTTAATTAGCTGCGCAGGTTGTGAGTGCACTGTGTGACGAGTGGCTCGACAACTGCACACTTACCCTTGGCAGCAACCTCACAGAGCTTTTTAGCAAGCTCATCAACCGCAGTGGTCTCCTAACTTTGATAAATACTTTGAAGTTTTCATTGAAACGTGGTTGCTAAACTTTGCTTAACGAAACGAACGAATGTTGTACTTAACGCAACTAAAATATTTGACGAATCCACCTATAGAACGAATGATAATTGAAGTGAACGAACTTAACCGATTCAGTAATTTCCTCTTGGTTTGTGGCTGAGCTAAAGGACATTTAAGTTTAAGCTTAACGAAACTGATGCGGTTGAATCTAATGCACCGTCGATATATGAAAACTTATCGATAGAGCTTTTTCTGTTATCTAACGTAGATGGGAAGTTCAAATAATTTCCATACGATTGTGCTCTACAGATTGTTTTATGGTATATCGAGCAATAAAATATTTTATATAACATGTAATGAATATAATTATATAATAAGTACCATTAGATTCAATATTTAAATAACCCAACCGTTTCCACTCATAAGTCAAACATTAAATCCAATTAATTGGCACATTTGAATAAGAGTTACTGCAGCAGAATACGTTATTATTGTCAGCAGCATAACTTTTACAGCGCTGCCATTAAAAATTAGAATGGAAAGTCACACAAGGGGTGGAAAAATAGAAAAAGTCAACAGCAAACAGCAAACTATAATTATGTTTATCTTAATTATATTGCGTGACGTTAGTTTCTTATTAAGCAGCAAAAGCAACAAAATCGCCGAGTCACAAAGTCACCTGCCACAACAATCAAGCCAGCCACACACATCCACACATACATTCATGCATATTCGTGAAAGCCCTTGCGGAATTATTACAATATACAAAGAGCCTGGGCACCCACTCAAGCACTGAGCCACTAAGCCACCTAGCCGCATCCAGTCTTTGCAAACACACCTCCGGGAGTCACAATCGCAGTCGAAGTAGGCGAAGGAGTCGGAGTCGGAGTCGCGTGTGGGAATCACAGCACGCTCCGGCAAGTCGCCAGCAAGTGGTCAAGTGGCGCCTTCGTCCTTAGCTTTATTTGCATATAAAGCGTGTGTTGGCGCCAAGCAAGGGCCAGGTGTGGGAATAGAGGGGGCTGCTTAGTTTGTTTTTGTGATTTCTTGCGCCTCGCTGTTTCCAAAAGGTATGCCCAGAAATTAAGCACACTCGCCACATTTGCGTGCTGGCTGCTCGACTGCTCGACTGCTAGGCTGTTCGGCTGGCCGGGCGTATGCGCAATTCGAAGTCAACATTCTGACCCTTATGGCTCACGCAAATCAAAGTGCACGTCATTACCTTGGGCCTTGGGTAGGGGGAATGAGACGGAGATGGAGATGGAGACGGAGACCTCGATGAATCAAGTGGCAGAAATTGATTGTCAAAGCTTATCGAATGCAAATGCTGTCCAGCTAGCTGGCAATCCCTTGAGCGCGCGCTTGATCCATTTCATTTATGTTAGCCAGAAGCCAAATCAATTGCTCGGCCTTATGCAATTGGCCATAGTTGTGGTAAAGGCAGTCCGGGATAAATCAAAATAATTAAGTCGCTTTAAATTGAGAGCGTATCGACGGCAAGCCGTGCAATAAACTGAACGGCATTAACCAAAGTCTCAAGTGGGGCTAATAAGCTTGAGACAGCGCTAATTTTACCCTCATTAAACAAACTGACATGGCAGACAAGTTGAGGCCAAGACAGCAGCGACTCTCCCTCTCTCTCTCTCTCTCTCTCTCTCTCTCTCACCCCCTTTTCTCGCTTTGCTCTTAACTGGCAACTGGTAACGTTTTAGAGGCTCAATAAACCCCAACGAGCTGGCCGACCCCATCGACCGAGCAGAGTCTCCTCCGACAGCAAAAAGGGCTCGATGCGAGCGTTGGCAGTCATTAACGGCAAACTGCTTCATCATTTAATAACCCAAAAGTGAGCTGGTTAAATGCCGAGGCAGCCCCGGCTGTTGGCCCCAACAACAACCAATGCTAAACCCCAACGCACATACTTACAAGGGCCCACAACAGCTTGAGCAACCAAATACAAAAAAAGAGGAGAAAAAAAAAAAAAAAAAAAAACACAGAAAAGAGAAATGGCGTAGAACATGCCACACTTATTTTTATAGATTTCATTTTAACGCCGAAAAGGCAAACGCATCCAGTCTATACGTATGTATATATGTATGTATGTATGTATGTATGTATGTATGTGTGTGTGGAGGGAGAAGGGGGTACATTTTCTTTGGCAAGCTGGCATGCCTACATCAAATTGGCAAGGCGTCAAGCCAGCCTGCCCGCCTCCCCGCCTGCCCGCCTGCCTGCCAGCCAAGAGACTGAAAAAGGGTTCATTATGGCAATTTGCTTAAGCTTGTGAGCCCAGCCCTTCCCTCTAACGGGGTAGTAGCCCTTGGCAAACTTCGAGCCTGTCTCTTTTTACTCTCTCATCCTGCTTCTGTAGGTGTGTGTGTGTGGGGGGCATCTTTAAAGCCTACGCACTGAAAAACGCGGCACACTCTGGCGGCATCTGCTTGGCAGCCTCCGCGAAGGCCATTTCGCGCACACTGCGCCGCCAAAGTTCATAAAATATAATGATAGGCAATATTTGTTTGCTCCTCGGGGCTGGTCAATGTACGCCAAGTTTTCGGATCCTTAAAGTTGCCCCCAGCCGTAGCACGCGCTGCAGTTCAATGCACTGCCTTGTATGAGGCAACTCTCTGTCGCGTCTTGAGCCTGCTGTGCCCCATTGACGTTTATGACATGATTTCGCTGAGGCATACCGATTTTTTAATTGCGGGGGCTGAGCATTTCGATTGTGGCACAGTGAAATATTCGAGAATGCACTTAAGTGCAGAAGGCAGCCTGGGCGACAATTGCAGCCGCACTTGAATAATGCACGAAGACCACGCAATGCAAAGCTAACGAAAAAGTCGACGGAGCTAATGACAGTAGCTTCAAGACTTTGGATTGAAGCTATCAACTTAATTATGAATTTTATGTAAAAGCATATACTTTGCAAGCTAATGTAAGCAATTAGCTTTAACTGAATGAGCTCTCATAAAGTTCTCTATGTCTATTTATATGTTAACTAACTTACGACTTATATTTTTATGAAATAAATCATGAATGCAGCAACGTTGTTTTAGAGTTTAAGCTCAGCTCTTAGCTATATATCTACCATTACAAATCCTCTATATCAACCCATCCCAAATACCATGCAGACTGTTCAAGCATTTCATCTTTAAAGCTAATCTCATTTCCATTTCACAAAGCTCCATATTCATTGCATTTATTGGCCTTGATTAATCTAATCTGCTTGCTCAGCTTTAGCCAAGTGTCACTCGACTCAAGCAATAAATGTCGACTCCGCCCAGTTGTCGTCTGCGGGCGCCGGAAGTCGGCTGCAAGCGTTTGGATTGGGTTGGCGTGTTGGGCCTTCAGCATATATATGTATATGTATTTTTTTTTTATTACTCGTGCGTTTGTGTTGCGCTTAATTATATTTGCGTGCGGCCGAACAATTCTTGGCTGGCTCGAGGCGACTCAGCTCGGCTCGGCTCGACTATGCATGAGATTGTGATTTGAAATTTGTCTGGAGCTACGCACTTAAAATATTATTTACTGCGCTTCTGAACAGCTCCGTCATCCGGCAGGCGAACAGGTGAGCAGGCGAGCAGGTGAGCAGGCGAGCAGGTGAGCAGTCGAGGCGGTGAGCAGTCGAGGCGGTGAGCAGTCGAGGCGTCACTTTACTTCAATGTCCTTGCGTCATTGTTGACTGTTGTCCTGCCGTCCTGTCGTCCTGTGCGCGCATTGTCAACGACATGATTTGTCATCCTCCGTCGCGTTTAATGAAGCGCCCGATTTAGCCGATGCGGCCTTCATTCAGCTCACTTCATTGCGGCTTTGATCGATTGCTCAACACGTTTTCTGACATTCTCAACCAGCTGGCGTGCTGTGGCACCTCTTGTAGTAGTTGTTCTTGTTGCTGTTGTTGTTGCTTCTGCTGTTTGGCCATTAATGGGTAATAAGTAAATTGCGTGCTCGTCGCTGGACGCGTCACACTCGCAGTGATTGCTCACTTTTCGACACTTTCGTCTCGACTTTCAGCGAATAAAACGTTCGACGTTTGACGTCTGTTCGCTCAGGACATGACCGGAGGCCAGCTCTCGATGCCCGAAATGGCCGTCCATTAATCAAAGCAGACAACTGAGGTGGCCGAGGTCGAGGCGGGCTGTCAGGCTGGTTGACCAATGGGCGTGGCTTGGCTTTTTTTTCGTCAATTCCGTTTGCATTTTTCATTTTCCCATTAATAGTATTATGAAGACATTTCGAGTCGATGCCGGCAGCCGTGGCTAAAGCAGCGACTCGGCGTATGCGTAACGCATTGTTTAGTTGGCATTTGCGTTTTGTGTGCCAAGTAATTAGTGGCAGCAGCAAGGGCAAAGGCAACAGCAACGGCAACACCGAAGGAAGGAGCCACAACCAGGGACAGGGACAGAGACAGGGACAGGGCAACGTCAAACATGGTAATAATAATTGCTTTGAAGTCGCTTCCTGCCAAACTACGAGCCGAAAAGCCCACCAAGAGCCGATTTACCATTCACGACGTAGTTTTCCAGACGCCTAATCTCTGCGTGTACGAATATGTTGGAGTATTTATTCAAATTAAGGTCAAAGGCGGCTTCGTACGTATTTCAATGTGTGTGCGTGCGAGGCTTTGTGTATGTGTGCGTGTACGTTTGTGTGCCGCCCTCGGCTAATGTTGTTTTCAGTAGCAATTTATGTTTTCAGTGGCATTTAATCAGTCGAGCGCTGAGGAAATTTGCACATTTATCGCCGCTCCACGGCCTCCACGGCGTATGCATATCGAATTTCGTATATTGTATATCCTTCGATATATCCTTGGCTATAGTGGAACGCATATCCCTCGCATTGAATCTAAATTGTTTTATGCCTTTCGCAGGGGCATCCCTCGGCAGTCGTTTGCGCCCTTTGTTGTTGCCACCGCCAAATATGCTAAGCAGATAAAACTCGATTCGATTTCGTTCTCGTTTTCATTTTACACTCTAAAGTCTGCAGCAGAGAAGCAAAGAAAGGGCAGCGGCTTCAGGCCTGGCCAACCTAATTTATCTATGTCCCATTCCAGTTCCCACATTCTTTGCAAATAATTTCGCTGAATTACACAATCTCTTTTCGTATCGCATTTCTGAGCTGGAAAACTAGTGAAATTGTTCGATCGATGCGTAATATATATTTAAGTGCTTCGAGGGGGCATTCAAATTAAAAAATTAAATTGTGTTGTTAAGGTACTATACTTGCATTGTACAGATTCAGCGCATAAAATAAATATATATATATATATATATATATATATATATATATATATATATATATATATATATATATAAAAGTTAATATTTGATTAAATATAAGTAAATATAAGAGAATGATTTAATTGTGTCTGATTCCTTGAACGTGTGATATTATAATGCTAAATATAAAGTTAGTAACTTAGCCAACCAATAAAACTTCGTTAAATTAAGGCCTTTTTTATTATTATTCATAGTAATTTCTGCATTACATTTGGCTACAAGCAGACATAAATACAATAAGGTTTGGACATGCGCATGCTAACATTCCTGCATGTGTATTTTAGAGGATGCATGTCATATTAAGAAACGTATGAATTTATTTGATTTTCTTCCTATTCAACGATATTTGTTTATGATCTTTACTAAAGCACTCCGTTTTCTATAATTAAATTCAACTCAAATGAATTCCGATTGATATGTAGCCATGGAATGTGATTCAATATTAGGACATTCTCGTACTGTCAACAGAATGTTTAAACATTTTGTGTTTCGAAAAGGTGTGAAAATTGTGTGTGGGCGAGTGTTGAGCCTAGACCGCATGCCAATGACAGGGTTACCACGTTTGCCTTTTTCGGAGTCGCAGCTGACAGCACTAATGAGCCGCCACGCCCACCACCTAGCGCCTCCTACACTCTAACTTTATGGCATTTGTTTTATGCAGTTTTTACATGGCCTTCGGTTTCTGCTCATTTTTCGTGTGCCACAAACTTTGACATAATTCTGGACGGGCCTGACAGCTTTTGGGCCAAAGCCAGAAAGTAACCAAAAAAACTACATACTTATATGTATGGGTATGTATGAGTGTGGTATATATATTTATATATATAATATGTATGGCATAGCCAGAAAGCAAAGTTTTTGGTATTGCAACTGGCTTCTTTTTTATTTTTTTTACTATGCAGCTCTGGTTTTTGTTTTTGCACAGCGAGCAAAAGTTGATAACGAGCAGGTGTTAAAATGTGACCGAGTGTAGGCTGCAGGCCGACACCGTGCCCCGCCCCACATCGCCCCGTCCGTCTGCGCTCGGCTACCTGCCAGCCTGCGCTGGTGATTACAAGTTGTTGACACTTTGCAGTTTGTGGCGACAACTCAAAGCAAAAACAAAGTTGCCCCCGCTGCTGCTGGCGCGCCCAATGCCTGCCACCCACACCCGCCACCCGCAGCAGGGCGCTGGATGCCGTGTCCATGGGCAACATGCTGTCGCATTTGTCCCGCCGCTGCTGGGCTCGTCCTTGTGCTCGTCTTAAGCCCATTTGAGCTGCCAGCTTGTTTGTGGCTGTCACGCAGCGGCGTTGCCAGAGTATGTTGTGTGAATTGGCTGGCCATACTATGGCAATGCGCCACCCTCTCGCCCTCCTCGACAGCCACGCTGCCCTCACTGCCCACACCACGTCCCGCAGCTCTATGGCATTACAAGTTTAAGAGCCTCGGAGCCATACGTTGACTTTTTAATGAGCTTTTGGTCGGGCAATTTGCCGAAAGGTGAAATTACGTAAAGAACCGCAAACGCACATAGATACACGTGTGAATGTGTGTGTGTGTGGGTAGGAGGTGTGCTTGAGGCGTGCCTTGGACTACTCTCCCCTCTCTCTCTCTCTCTCTGTCTGCCCCACAAAGCGTACATACAATTTTGATCAGTGCCCAAGTCGAATATATATATATATATCATTTCACATATCGTTAAAATTCGTTTAGGCACAGCATACAAATTGCTACATTTCCGTTGGAAACTTTAGAGCCGCCCCGCCCACCATCTCATCCGTGCACCATCAGACCGCAGCACTCCACCACTTTAAAAATTTCCTGCGTGTGCTGCTGTGGCATCAGCGTCGTTGGCTCTAAATTGAATGAAATTGAAAAATTCAACGCAACAGCAATTCCATTACACGTTTTTCCTGGCTCATTTTCACCGCGTTTGCCACGCCCCCACACGCCGCCCAATTGCTGCCCCCATTCACCTGTTTGACTCCAAATTTATTCATTACATGCAATTTTTTTTTTTAGCTGCTTTCACTTTCGTTTATCTGGTTTCACGTATTTCTTGAGCTTTTCGCTTTTAGTGAGTCTCAGCCGCAGCCGCAGCCGCACTCGCCTCCTCCTGCCCCAAGTCGAGTTCCTACTCCTGCCACTGCCACTGCCGCTGCCGCTGGCTCCCGCAGTTGTCGTTGTCGACGCATTAGGCTGGCAATCAGAAATCATGTGTGAAATGAAGAAAACAAGAAAAAAAAAAAAAAAAAATTCAGAAAATGCTGTTACGAAATAAAATGAAAATCGCGTTGCGAACAGGCAGAAGGAAAACAAAAACATGGCTATTGACGCTGCCACTGCCGCAGGCCCTACACAAGCATTTATCTTCAAGTGTCTTCATGTGTGTGTGTGCATGTGTTTGTATGTGTGTGTATGTGTGGCTTCAATTACATTGGCAATCGCTGCGGTAACAATACCGGAATGTATCGTTAGGCCCAGGGCGTGGCCAACAACTCGTTGCGTCCATTCCAGGCACATCTAATCAATATGCATAAATAAATAAACGTTTACAAATACAAACAGCAGGAGCAGGAGCAGGAGTAGTAGCAGTAGCAGTTGCAGGCAGCCAAGGCACAGGAGCAGCTAGCCACATGGCATTATCTGGAGATCTCTCTGGGATGCATCACATTTCACATTTGCAATCTGCATTTTATAAATATTTTTATGCGCAATCAACAATGGCAGCCGTCGGTTAGATATCCAGCATCCGCTGCTACAGCTGCTTGAGACAGCATCTTGTTCCTGCTCCTGCTCCAGCTCCTGCTCCAGCTCCTGCTCCAGCTCCTGCTCCTGCATTTACTCCTGCTGCTACAGTGCGACATGCTGAGCATTTGAAATGTGTTGCACAGCTTCCTTTTAATGTCTAATATAAATGCCCGCTGTCACGCATTGACTTTGTGGGCTGTCGTCAATAAGTGTTCGATGTGTGCAAGTCCTGTGACAGGAGCCTTCCTTTGGCTTGTATTCCATTTGACATGCGTTGCACTGCAGCTGCAATTGCCAGCTTATGCTTATCGTCTAAGCAAATAAAAATTACCAAGTAATGTCTCTCGATTGCAACTCCGACTCTGGCCACATCCTGCAAGCTGTCCTGACCACATTTCCTTTGGCTGTGTCGTTGCCATCAGAGAGTGTGTTTGTCTTCGCTTTGCATTATTTATTTGTTTTGATATTCTAATATAAGTCTGTCAACCTTAAGCACAATTCTCATCTTCTTTGTATCTTTATTAAGCTCATAAAACTAAAGTGAATTTCCATGAATAATTGAAGCTTGCAATTCAAATTGATTTATTAGATCACATTTATTCATTAATGAGAATTAACTTGTATTGTTTTCGACATCAGCAATTGAATCGAATTATTTTGACACATTTATAGACTTCTTGTGTTCATTTCAAGTCACTTAACTTACTTGCCATATGGAGCAAATTATTAAATTGCTGACAGCATTTAAGACTCGTGTGGCCAAAGCCGAATGAAAATATACAAAAAAAAAATGCGGATGAACCATGCTGAGCGTGTGTAAATGTTTGATTGTGTGTGTGTGTGTGTGTGCATACATGTAATTTTGGTTAGTTGATGTCGCCCACAAACTTGCATACTAAATAAGCCGGCTGGCTGTCTGTCTGGCTGGCTGGCTGTCTGGGTGGGCGCAGCCTCATGCATGCCACACTCGCAGGAGGCAGCCGCCACTCATTTGTTTTCCTTTGCGCCCAAAGGCGAGCGACAACAAGAAGCACAGGGCAGGGAGAATGAGTGGAAGCTGAAGCTAGGACATGCTCAGTCACACTCGCACACAAGCACACGCGCACACACTCACACAGTTAGACACATGCAATTACGACCGCACAGCATTGTTGCAATTGCACGGCAAATAGACTTTTTGAATGCAAATGCAAATGCGTTGCACATATCGCAAGGAAGACGCTTGGAAAAAGTTGCATCAGAAACGCAAGCGCAAAGAAAGAATCCCGCAGCAATACGTTTCTTTTCTCCATTCTCTTCTTTTTCTCCTTTTTGCTTTCATTTCTTCTGCATAGCCTGGTGCAAGCAATTCTTTTTTTCACTCTTAGTTTGTGCCTTTGCTTTGAGTTCATTTTTGTGTATACCCTGTACGCGCTGAAGGTGTTTAAAAGGCAGCATATTGAGTATGTACAAAGTATGCATCGAGTCATGTCTACATACATTTGTATATGTAGGTCCATTTCTCCTGTCTGCAGATCATATTAACCAAAGATCAGATATACAAAGCTGTACACAAGTAGGTTCAATCTGAACTAAGAATCAATCAGAGCTTAGACTGTCTTCTGGTTTATACAGAGCTACTATTCTCACACCTCCTACTTATGTAGTCTCAAGATCACTAAATTTATAAAAAGAAAAGAAAAATAATATATATATATATATATATATATAACTAAAAACTTTCCCAAGCAAGAGCCGCTTAGACCTCACTACAGAGTATCTGTAAGTTGAGCACTTAAAAGCACAATACTCCTATTTTTTTACTTTCCTTACGGTCCCATTGGGGCGAGGGCAGCAGAGACTCGGCCTTAGACAACTGCTTGCTATTCCACATGCAACATGCCGCATCCTTCTTCTGCGGCTGCTCTTGTTCTTGCTTGTTCTTTCGGTTGCATTTGTAGTTGTTCCCCTTGCTGTTATTGTTGTTGTTGTGGCTGTTGTTAGTGGGCCGCATCTTCATGTTTCTTCATGTTGTCAACGTTGTCGTTGCAGCTGATGCTGATGTTGTTGTTGCTGCTGTCGCTGCTGCTGCCGCTGCTGTGTTGTAATTTGTTGTTGTAGTTGCGGGCGGTGAAGCTGTCTCTAAATCCGTGCTACTTAAATTGTCCCTAAAATCCTCGTGGCAATTCTTTCGCCATGAAGCACATGCAGCTTTTGTGTTCTGTATGAGAATTTAATGACATTCTTAAGTTGTCATCAGTGGTTTAGTGGTTGGCAGCACAGGAGTCGACTCGACTCGCTCGGCTCGCACCGACTCGCCCCGACTCGACTCGACTCGACTCCACTTGAGTCGACTCGGCGAACTGCATCCGCAACCGAAAACTGGAACTTAAATAGGTGCTGGCATTGCCTTTTGCCGCAGCCAGCCTTCTTAGCTAGCCCAACTTGTTATCCTTGTCGTAGTTGCTGTTGTTGTTGTTGCCGCTGAGAATATTAAATTGACTGGGAGCACGAAAATGAGTAGAATCATTAGCGTACACTCCATGCAGCAGCCGCACAAACACCGAGTCCTACAAATACCGCCCACATATTGCGCAAACGCTGCTGCACCTATGCCCGCTCCACCTGCTCCTGCTCCTCGTGCTGCAACTTCAGCGCTTAATCCTGCTGCTGCTGCGGCTGCCATGTCGCCTTTTGAAGATGAAGTCATATCAGCATTAGTGTCGGCTGTCTGCTGTCTGTTGGTCGCCTTCGGCTGTGGCTGTGGCTGCAGCTGGGGTTGGGGTTGGGACTGGGGCTGGAACTGGGACTGAGGCTTTCGGCTTTCCTGCTTTTTGGGTACATTTCTTTCTGAGCAGCCAAGACGTTAGCTAGCAACAAAGGGCGCTTGCAAGACATTTGCATTTGTGTTTTTGGGGTCAGATCTCAGATATGAGACATGTAAGCAGTTGCATATGATTGTGCAGCGCTGCCTTCGGGGCTACAGCGAAGCGAATTTAATTTCAATTTAGGAGCAAAACATTTGCGCTGCGCCTGTCAAGTATTTTCCATTTGCCATTTTCCATTTGCCCGTTTCCCGGCTACCATCTCCCGTCTCCCATCTCATAGCTCCCCTCTCCCCTCTTACTTCTCCCATTTTCCATTTGCATTTATTTTTGCGCTGCATGCGCAAATCTTTGCTATTTGTACAAGAGACAGCCGCTGACTAGAAAAAGCCGCGCGCATTTGAATATGCAATTTGCAATTTGACTTGACGAGGCCAAAAACCGCGAGACGAGCCGAGGCGCAGAGAGGCGCAGCGTGGCGGGGCGTGGCGCCACCAACAATTGAAGAGACCCCGCGACGAGGCCGAGTTAATCTGCAGGCTTAAGAAATGCCAGACAGTTGCCAGCGGAGAGCGTTACAGTTACAGTTCCATATAAAAGCTGCATGCGGCGATATTTTATCACAGCACGACGTTTTTTTCTCTCTTCTTCTTTTCTCTGTTTTTGTGACCCGCTCGTCCTTTTCAGTGTCCTTGTGCCTTGGCTGACATTTCAGGCGCAAGATTTATGCACTGGGTCTGCAGCTGAAGACAGCTGTCGTTGGCTGGTGCTCTCTCTCTCTCTCTCTCTCTCTCTCTTTTTCTGTACGCTCCTAATAGCTTTTTATCCGCGTGCATGAAATATGCCGCTAAAATGTGAAATAGAGCCCCGAGAATATGGAAAGTGTCAATCCAAGTTTTTGTCAATTGTCAGCCGCAACTAAATTGCAATAGGCTTAAGGGGACCCAAAGAGCGAAGGGCAGACAGTGGCTGGCAGATGAAAAGCGAAAGCGGAATTGGCCCCAGCTCGAACGTGCAGCAAACTAAGTACATTTAAGTTTTCTTGACATGCCACTGACAAGTACACTGAACACACACACACATATGCAGACCGATACGCACACACACAATTAAGTCATGATAAATTGCTATTGTATGCGTTTTCAGTCATAAACGCAGACGGCAGCCCAAAATGAAACAATAAGCCACGTCCGTCAAGTCAACTTGAGGCGACAAGAGTCGAGGCGAGTCGAGTCGAGTCGAGTCGAGTCGAGTTATGAACGGAAGCAGACAACACACACACACATGTACACACACACACAAATAGAGATGCAGACAACACTTCGTCACAGTCACAGTTACAGACAAAGCGACTAGACAGCCCTGACGCCCGACTCTTTTGTGTGTATTTGTGTGCGTGTGTCTGTGTCTGTGTGTGTACGCTAGAGTTGCTCCGTCATGGCCTGGGTACGGCCCGGCCTGAAACTGACGGCTTTTGGTGTTGGCAAATGTTTTGAATTCATGCGTTCTGTCAAGTAATTTACCCCAAGCGCGATCCACAGACCCGACCCAAGTGGCTGCCTGGCTGCCTGGCTGACTGTTTCTCTGTGTGTCTGTGTGTGCATCTCTCCGGATGAATGTGTGAAGAGCTGTACAGGTACAAATAACTGTTCTTCTACCATTTCCCATAAACCTGCCTGGTGCAATTTGAGCAACACACAATACAGCTTTATTGGCCACGGCGAGCGATGACAATGGCTTATCAAGCGCATTAATCTCTCAGAAAAGTGTTGAAAACATTATAGGCATTGTCTTAATTAGTTGGAGCTTTAAGGGTAAGCCAAGCAAAGCTGTAATAAGCTTTTGCAAATCAATTTCGATTTTTACGATTTATAATGAATGGTATACAACTTGTTTCAAATTAAGAAGATATATAAATAAATACATAGTACAAATTGTAATGTTCTTGAATAATAGTTGTTACAGAAATTATACAGGCAAGCTAAAGAGAACTTTCCAGCCATATATACAATGCTTTAATGTGCTTTCGAATAATTGTATTCATGCTTTACATATTATAATACTTAAATTGACTCTATTCAAAGTTTTCCTTATTTTATTTTATTGAAAAAAACTTTTCATTCCGTAATTAAGTTAAATTTTCAACAAGTCTCATTGGCATCCATTTCAAAAGTTCGCTCGCATAATTGCGAACGTGTGCTTACACTTGAATAGACCGGCAGCTCATTAGTCTATCAAAATTATTCAATAGACCATTTGCCCCCAGTGAATTGAACCTTTTTAGCAACAATTTCACCTGCCCGGGCTCCTTGAACAATGCGATTAAAATTTTATTTAAATGAATTTTGTGCTTAGGTTTCTTCCGGTCGCATGTCCCTACAGCACGTGTGTGAGTTTGAGAGTGTGTGTGCTTTTGTGTGTGTTTATATAGCGTATACGCAAAGGGTTGTATTTTGCTGTTGTTGTTGTTGTTGTTGTTAACTCCATAGTCGGGCTGCCTTTTTGAGGCAACTAACAGGCGCTCCATTATACGTGTCCTCTGACCGTAGCCGTTCGCTGCATAGTTCCGAAAGAAATTGCCCAATGTTACCTTTCAGCCGGTTGACTCCGACCGGACCGGCTTCTGATGAGTCGCCCTTATTGAAAGGTGTTCGTTTGAGTGGCTCGACTTGTACCTGGCCCAAGTGCACACAATTTGCCTTGTATGTCCCTTTCATCAGGCAGCTCGTGTGTGTGTGCGTGTATGCGAGTGTTTATTGCTGGAAATTAACATTTTCACCATACACCTCACACACACACACACACACACACACATACATACACATAATTTGATGCATCACCCAAAGAAAAGGTCTTAAATGTGCTCGGATTTTGATGGTGTGTTAGGAGCTGGAGCTATGGACTGTGGGCTGGCTACGCGTCAATTAGCTGAGCACCGGATGGCTTGGCAAATGTTAAAGTTTTGCTTCACTTGACTAAGTGACTGAGTGACTGAGTGCAATTGTCTTGACTGGCGCTGACATGGATACGCATTGTTGTCACGGCTTCCTGGTTGTTGGCGCGCGCGCCTTACTCCAAGTGGCTGGCCACGCTGCTTGCCTAACTGCCTGCCCCACTGCCTGCACCACTGCCTGCACCACTGCCTGCACCACTGTCTGCCTCGCTGCTGCTTCTAATTATGCGCCTTCTGCAGGGCAACAAACCGCTGCCCATTGGAGCGCGGGGCAAGTGGGCGCTCAAGTGCCTGCAACTGTCACAGTTGCGTTAAGATTTCTGCTTCAAGCGCCAAGAAATGCAGCTACCTATTTGTATGTGTGCGTGTGAGTGTGTGTGTGCTACGTGTCTGTGACGTTGTCCGTGTGCGAGTGTGGCTTGCCTCTGATGTTTTTTAATTTCGCGCAAAATAAGCAATTCTCACGTATTCATCTGTGGCTCGACGTCCTGTTGTGTCTGCTCCCAGCCCGGCTCCAAATTCAATTTCAGCAGCTGTTTGGCCCGCGTTGCCATGGGGCGGCTGTGGTGCCACCTGCACCGCACAAAGCAGAGCACCGTGTTTTGTACATCAAAGCACCCAAAATTTTGCACTCAGCTGCTTGTAGTTGTGCGTATATGTGTGTATGCGTGTGTGTGTATGTGTGGCAAGCTCTGCTCTGGTTTTACAGGATGTCTCTGCATTCACTTTGTTCACTTTTGTTTATTACACGAATTTGTTTTATTTTTCTACACAATCGATTGAAGTTTTCTTCTCTTGCTCGCTTTTGTTTTATCTCCTCCTGCTGCTCCACCTACTGTGCTGGTGTGTGTGATTCTTATTTTGTTGCCTTTCCTTTGATGTTCGCCTCTAAAACAAAGACGTATTTTCGTTTTCCGCGCCAATTTTGCTTAAAGAACTTTAATCTTGATCTCTATGAAATCATAAAGAATTCTTGCCAAATATTATAATTAAACTTATTATTATTATTATTATTATTATTATTATTATTATTATTATTATAATTATTATTATTATTATTATTATTATTATTATTATTATTATTATTATTATTATTATTATTATTATTATTATTATTTAATAACTATTATTTAATATTCTAGTAAGCATGCTAAGCTTCTCCCCTCTCCCATCTCAAGTTTTAAATTACTGCGATATGCAAGTAGAGCACGATGAGAATGTTTGATTGTGTTCTGATTCCACATAAATCTTTTAACGAAGAGCTTTATTTAGCTTCTATGAGCTTATAGCTTTAAGTATATTACGTGAAATTAAATAAATTTTGGTCTTAAGAATTACAATAAAAATACATTAAATATATTTAATATATGCTCAAAAACGTTTCAGAAGTTTCGTAATTAAATGAATGTTTTATTGTTTCCTTACAGGTAAGTCCGGCAGCTTTTCATCGTGCACACCTTGCCTCAACTATCGTGAGTACTTCGGCCGCTTGGCTCGCTGGCTAATTATATCTTTATTATAATTGTATTAAAATAATTATAACTGATATTGTGGCCGAGTTCGGATTCACAAATGGGCGAATCGTAGTCGAGAGGAAGTCGTTAATGCCCCAGTCGGTGGCGTGCCTTCGCCCCTTGGGGTAGGGTTGGGCCGGCCTCAAAAGGAGGCGGCTGGGTAGCTGGCAATACTTTGATTTCGTGCGATAATAATTGCGTGCCCTCATGTGCCTGCCGAAAAGCAAATCCGATTGCTACGTGCAACTATGCGTCATTATGAAACACGAGTGGGTTGCGGCCGGCTGGGTGGGTCAGCGCCGGCTGCTCAGTCGTGCGTTCAACGGCCGGGCGGGCTTTATGGATTTATTGCGTTGGCGACACGTTGACATGCCGCGTGCCAGCGTCCTCTAGTCCTCAAGTCTTGAGTCCATTTCTGAATGCCGGCCCGAGCCCCCCTTCGCGCCCCAAGGCAGACTCGAGCTCATTGTTTTATGGGTCGCTGCTGCTCGAGCACAAAACGGCTGCAGGTTGCACGCGGAAGGTGGCAAGCGCCAGAGGCGCGCAGCACCTACGACGTTGCGGCTCCTACATTTTTGTCCAATTACCGCAAGGCTTGCGTCGCACCAGTCGAACGCTGCGGGCAGTCGCGGCGTATACGTAACTTTTATTGGACACTGCCACGCATCGCGGCGGCCGTCGTGAGCTTTACTTGCCTAGGCCAACACGGAAAGCTTTCTTTCTAACTGTGCGGCCTACGCTACGAATGCGATATCAAAACAAAACGGATAATTGCAGCGCCGCTCTCTCGCTCTTTACGGCTGTCTTTCTCTCGCTCTCACTCTCTGCCGTGCTCACTCCGGTTGCATAGTCTCCACTCTGCCACCTGTGTGGATGGAGGTGGGCTGGGGATTTGTTGATTGCACCACTTGACACACATTCGAGAGCAGCGACTCGTAATTGTAATTGATTCATGAGCATTGCAAATTAGCGCACTCGCTGCTCACTTCCACTTGGCTCTGGCCCTAATTGATGGGATTCGACATAAAGCGGGAAATCGAATCGCAATTGAATTCGCGTTCCGTTCAAGTGCCGTGCAATCAACGCACTGTGGACTCGCTGAAAGAATTGTCAGTTTTGCATGCTAAGCATGCTTAACATAATTGTGCTACTTACTTTATAAACATAGATGTCAAGTTGCGAGTCGGCATTCGCCGTAGTCTCCTACGGCACGCACAGTTTGGGAGCCACTGAGGCCAAGTCTACACACAACAGATTTTGGCGCCAAACGCGACGGCTCTCCGCTCCAAGGCACGAGCGCACCTCTCGTGCCGAGCGGCCGACACGAGCGACACACTGCCGATGCGAGCCGAATGGTCGGCTGGCAGGATACACGAAGGCAGCAGGCGTAAGGACAGAACAGTTTGCGACTAAGACTCGTGTGGAACGGACGCGCGGCCAATGGCAAGCGCGCAGCGTACGCGTGCGAACAGAATTACGAATACTCGACAGCTCGTCCAGTATATGTGTGAGTGGCCTTAGACGACAATTGATGCAAATGAATTGTGACCCGGCTCGGACCCCACTAACACTGATTGGTGCTCCGTGCGTGTCACAGGCAATGCCCAACGCCAGCTCAAAGAGTCTTGTGCGTGTCAAAGTCCAAGCACCGAACGTAGATGAAAAAGAAAACGTGAACGTGAACGTGAACGTGCACATGGAGCGTGGAGTGATCGTGCTGCCAAGTGCCAAGTGAAACAACAAACAACAAGCAGCCAGGCAGCCAGCGCACAGCGTGTAAATCACCGAGTGTCAGCAGAGTCAGTCGAGTGTGATTTTCATATGATTTAAGCCAGAAAAACAACCCGAAAAAAATGCCAAAAAACACAGAGATTTGCGCTCTGGCTGCTGTTGCTGCATATGCTATATAATTTAATTTGGCAAATGTGTTGGAAAATTGTAGAGCAAAGCGAAAAGCGCAACGCCAACAAATGAGACACTGGGACAGGGAAGGGCACAGGAAGAGGAACTAGTGCTGGGATTGGGACTCAGACTGGGACTGAGAATCGCTGAAGCTGAAAAGAAAAGGCAACCAGCTCCTCAAGAGTTGCCCCGCCATCAGCGAAGATTGCTGCTACTTACAGCTTAAGCCTAATGGGTTAATGTGGTTCCCCACTTGCTCTCAGCCAGCTAAGTGCTAAGCCAAACAATGTTTTCGTCTGTTCATCTATAGCGAATATACATACATACATATATAGAGAGTTGACTATATAACAGAGGAGGCGTGCTACATTCGTTAATTGTATGCATAAAACTTGCCAAACCAAATGTGTGTGCGTGTGTGTGTTGTTGTGTGTGTGTTGTTGTGTTTTGTGGCACAGCTTTTGCAACAACTTTTTGGGCGCTGCTTCAATTACTGCCAGCCAGCAACAGCAGCAACAACAACAACAACAACAACGAGTGGAAGAACAACAGCACTATTTCCGCTCTAAAATTTGAGCCAAGTTTTGAGCCAGCTGCGCTCGTTCCACCACGTGCGCTTCTTCTACTTTTTTTTTTTTTTGCTGTTGTATTTTAGGGGGGTGTGGCATGTTTGGGCTGGCACCTGGCTGGCCCGACCTGCAGCACCTTGACGCGCCTCGCCACGCTGCCTGTTCACTTAGTAAATAAATTGGCAATCGCATTTAATGTGAGTTTATGTGCGTCGCTGGCAGCCAGGCAGCTAGACGGAAACTGAGTTGGAAACTGAGACTCAGGCTGCCACGTTAGTAGTTTTATACCCATATATTTTTATTTTTATTTTTATTTTTTACGTTGCTTGCGTTGTTGCTTTTTTTTTGCGGCTCTTGCTTGTGCTCGTGCTCATGTGCAAATCGTAAATTTACGTTAATGCCGAAATTTCACGTGATAATGACGTGATTACCCAGGCACCACACAAGCCCAAAATACACACACACACACACACACACACACACACGCACACACTTGGAACTACAGACACATAGGCTGGCAGGCTCGGCTCGGTGGGGAAATGGCAGCACTATATATTGCGCTCCATTGCACATGGCAAGCCTCTCTTAGCCCTCGTTGGCTGTCGCCGTTAGTCGCGGACGCATTGGCTCTGTTGTGCCGTGGCTGTTGTCACAATTTGTGATATTTGTGGCATAAACTAGAGCTAAACAGAAATACGCTAAGCAATGCAGTAGCCAGACTGAATTGCCATTCGGGCTGGCAATCAACGATATCATTTGGGGTGCGCATTTGGCGCTCTGCTAAATGAAATAAAGGCTTAAATGCATTCAACTTTAGCTCTGGTCAAACTTGAGCAAATCTGTGGAAAACTTTATTTTCGCGCAATCGCGAAATGTCGCCTCATTCTTTTTGCCGTGCTGCGAACTTTTTAATTACTTTTGAACGACAATTCGAACTTTGCGCCTGTCGCTCTTTTACACTCTAATTACAAGCCCGTTTATAGCGAACCTATTTAATTATATATATATTTCTTTTTGCTGTTTATCTATTTTTATTTGCCTTTGCGCTGCTTATCAATGAGAACTATAGCCGAGCACCTGCATTAAAGTCACTCGCAGCAGTTGCTGGTACTTTATATACATACATATATATATATATAAAGTGTTTGTATGGCGTTGCCATTTCCGTTTCCGGTGTTACGACGGCCAGAACGACGCTAGTTCTGTTAGTTTTACCTTGACATTTTTTTGCTGCTTTAACTGTTACTTGCCCACTTTTTATGCTCTTGTTGTTTTGTAGCTCTTTGCTTAGTTACCTGCGCTTTTTTCTTTGCTTTCACTCTGTATTTTTACGTGTTGTTTTTTTTTTTTTTACATTTTGCAACACAAGTCTAACAATATTTGCTTTTCTGCTCTAGCAAACCGTTCATATCCTTCACAGCTTTTGTTGCCCAGGTCCTTCCACTTTGCATTCCTTCGTCTGTTTTCGAATGAATCATGAATCATTTCTGCTGCACCTACTTCAGCGTGTGCGATTGTTAGTTAGGTTTAATGCAGCTTTGCGTCTACTGCCCACCTTGCACTCTCGACGGCTTTCCTTTTCTCCTTGCTAAGCAGATTTAACAAAGCAATATGTAGATAAGTCGCCCCACAATGAATTCCATTTGCAGCTCTACGTTCCTTGTTCACGTCCGATCGATGGGCTGCCTAGGAGCGAATGATGTCATTGCAAAAATGCTGTCAGCTTAAAGTTGATTCTGTCATCTGTAAACTGCGCTTTGTTAAACAATTTAAATAATTGCGACCACAATAAATTATTAAATCAACAACAATTACTCAAGCGATCAATCGCCAATGATACAATCAATCAATGCGCCCCGCCTGAATGTGGTTTGCCGGCCCTGGGCTCCCCTCCATTGTGCTTATAAAGCTACCAGAGTGTGTGTAGGCTGTGGGTGGATGAGTATTATAATGATTTTCATGACTGCAATTATGTGCGCCGCCACCTCCAGCACTTTATTAATACGTATACGCAGCGTGGCCCAACTATAAACCACACGGCATTTGGGCTCAAGTGGCCGAGTTGAACTGGAGAAGAGAGGCAGAAGTTGCCTCGTAACTGCTCTATATGTATGTATGTATATCGTGTTAGTGTGTGTGTGTGTGTGTGGCAGTGTGTCCGTGTGAGTCATGTGGGTAACGTGTTTCGAGTTCGAGTGCTTCGTAATCGATATTACAATGTATGAATTGTGCGGCCATATTGACGCCACTAAGCGCATTGTATTGGATACTCGTTCCTGCCTTTTTTATCGTCGCTTGCATCGCCCACAATGGAGGCAGCACGCAGTTAGTGTTCGAGTCTAGCATGTGGCATATGCCAGCTAGCAGGCAGCAGGCAGCAGGTAGAAGTTTGCACAGCAAAGTTGCTGAAAACTTGCTGACTATGCATAATGCTGTGCATAGAGCACCTGTAATTTGTGTCCCTGCCCCCGAGTGGTTTATGAACTGCAGAAAACTGCAAATCGCATAGTTAAATTTCCAAGTCTAAACGATTTATTTCGGGGGTCGACGATTCAATACACTATGAGATATGGTATTCATATATGAAATATAAAAACTAGTCAAGCCATACTTTAAACATCATTCCAAAGAAGACAGAAGCAGAAATTTAATGTGTTTGGAAGTTGCGTTTATTTAAATTATATTTTTATATTTGTTAGAATCTAAAAAAGAAAATTTGTTCTCGCTTAAAAGATTTCTCCCATAATAAATTGATCCTTTCGGGAGCTGCCAAAAGGGAACAACATCGAATTGAATTAGAATCTAGGAAGCAAATCCAACCAGAATGCAATGCATTTAGCAAGGATTGTCAACTGCAGCTGGTTATAGCAATGTGAAGCTCAAATAAAGTCTAACGGTGTTCATCGTTTAGCTACCTGTTCGTGCTGTGCGGTGGCTGCTGCTTTGCCGCGTGATTCGTTCACAGTCGCAGTGAATGTCACTTCGACAATTCGAATATTTGTGTGGTTTGTGTTGTATCTTTTTCCGGTCACTGTCCGACTGTCGCGTTGTCGTCTCTTTAGTCTCATGACCGGGAAAACAAAATATGACGGAACAAAATGAACTAAAAATTCAAGCAAAATGAAGCTCAGCAAGTCAGATTTTCCATTTGTCTGATTCTCTTGTCAGTTGTCATTTTCTATGAATACATTATGCTCTACATGTATGGGCACAGAGAGTATCTTTGTGTATATTTGTGTGCATGTGTGTGTGTGTGTTTCACTTTTTAGCTGCACCGCTGCCATCAGTTTTATTTGACTTTTGTAGCAACGGCAGCTCCCATTTCGAATTACACGCTTCAATGTTTTTGTAAAATGTGTAAATGAACTCACAATAAGAAAGAGCAATACACACACACATACACACACATGCATACATGTATGTGTGTGAATGAAATAATATATGTAAACAGCGACGGGGTATAAAATATGCACCCGAAACAGTCCGTATGAGGCTCACAGGTAACTGAGGTACCTACCAGGTGTCACACTAAATAATAAATACGATTCTTATTAGCTGTAGTGAAATTGGAAAACTGGCCTTGTGCAAGATTTTGATGTGTTTTAATAAGGCTTTAATAGCATCGCTATAATTGAATATCCATTTAATGCTCTCATAACTGGGCTAGAGTCGATTGCGTTGACATTTTATGCATTCGATATAATAATTGGGGCTCAGGCGTGTTAATTGATAGTCCAATTAGCTGTGAACCGCCATTTATTCAGGTAGTTAATTGGCCATAACACCTTTGTCGTATTCCGCCCAGTGGGTGCTCCAGCAGAGGTTTTAGCGTGCCAAGCGGATGAGAGAAAGCACTTTGGCTATTAGTTGATGTGTAGCAGTCATGTATTCATTCATACTCGTATTAATTCACTCATTCATTCATGGCAGATAGAATTCGGACAGACGGCCGCTTAGACATGGATATAACTTTTTCCCATTCGTCTGCCTCTGCCTCTTCCTTCTTTCTCTCTCTCTCTCTCACTCTCTCTATGTGTGTGTCTCTCTCTGTGTAGCAACTCATCCACTTGGTCAGTGGCATTCAATACTGCACTCATTTATTCATACGTGCGCTTATTGCAATGTTCATTGCTTTATATTCATTACGGCAATGGCACTCGTTGCGTTCGGACAGACAGGACGAGGACCAGGAGTGCCAGGCAGCATGAGGAGTCTTGGCAGGAGCGACGCTTTCGACTGCTTTTGTATGGTCGTGTGTGCGTCCGATACGTTCGATAATCCAATAAATATTTATGAAGCACTTTATTGGAACAACACTGAATTACTTTATGTATGTATGTGTATGTACATTCAGTCTATGTGTGTTTGTGTGTGCGTGCTTGTATGAATGTAGTAGCATCGTGTCAAGACGGAACGGGAACGAAAAACTGTATGGAATTTGGAGAAGCTTCGCTCGCTGCTCAATGCCTCATACGCACCGTCGTCCCGATGCAACGGTTTGATGCGGTCTGTTTGGCCAGACTGTGAGCTCCACTGGACTTTTAGTTATTTCACTTGTATTTAAAAGTTTTTTATTTATTTTTATTTTGGTTATTTTAAAAATTGTTTCCAGTTGGCTGTTAACTCAAATGCAAATTGCTTGTCTGTTCAAAAGAGCGAGATATTGCATGTGTGCATGTGTGTCTGTATGTGTGTGTGTGTCTGTGTGTGTGAACGTGTTACTGCCTTAATTATGAACAAATTGATTTTGTAGCAAAGTGCAGCAGTTTGTTGACCCAATCAGTTGATAAATGGCAAATGGTAAATGGCTTAAACACCTGGCACCTGCCTGTCCCCGCAACTTAATGCACCAGCAGAGTGCATTGTGAGCCAACCTATTTACTCACACATCAGTGGGCAATTTGCATTAATAATGCGTGGCCGCTGCTGAAATGGAATTGTATGAGGCTTATTTATTAGCGCTTACGTCAGGTCAGCTAACCGCCAAATCCACCCATTCATCTCAGCGCTGTGTGATGTAATCAACAATTTACGACAGTGCTCACACATAAAGTGGTTGGCTGTATCTGTGTGGGTGTGGGTGTGCGTGTCCAATAGGACCCCGAACTGGATGTCGAATGTATAATGTAAAAAATGTGATAGATATAATTTAAGAATATTAGTTGATTAATTCTGTACAAATTTTGCTAATTTGACAATCAGTAAGAAATATTAAATTATATTTGATATTCAGTTCCATCTGCTTCTTCTCTCTCTTTAAATTTGCACTCAACAGTTGCATTTAAGTTTGCTCAATTCATTTGTCCAATAAAATTAAGCAAATGGAAACATGTGTATTTTAATAAGCAATTATTAAAATATTGCCACGCAAATAAAGCGGGTGTGCGGGGCGGTAAGTGCTGTTCACCGAATGTAAACACAAATATTGCATGGTAAAAAATTGAAAATCAATGCAATTGCAGACGTCGAACAACACGAACAGCAGCAGCAGCAACAACAATGGCCCAGAGTATCGAGAACAATAACAGAGAACATGATTGATGGGCGAGTGAGAAGGTGGGCGGAGGACGACACTGCTGTTGGGGTGGGTGGCGCGCACCACCGTGGGCCGCCATGGCCGTGGTGCAGCACTACAAATTATTGACCAAATTTTCATGCAGACACACCGCAAAAATGAGCGCAAGAGCGGACAACTGATGGGCGGCAGGATAAGGGTATATAACTGGGTCAATTTGATATGTAGTTGTCGCAGCAACTCCTGACGTCCGCCTCGTTGCAACATTCGGCAATGGGGCAACAGCCAAAGTGGGTTTGGTTGTGTTGGGTTGGGGGTTGGTGGGGCGCTCCAATGAATGTCAATGCATAAAATTTATTCTGTGATGTTAGCAACTATTTTTCTTGGCCGAGGCAACAGACAAATAAATTGCAAGGCATGCAATAAGACGAGCCGAAATGTGTGTCTAAGTGCCGTCTGTCTCTAGCCCTCTCGCTCTCTCGTTCACTCTCTCACTATGTTTGGGTTTAGTACTCGTATGCAAATAAAATTGTACATGAAATTGACTTTGCGAGTATGTGTGTCCATGTGGGTATGTGTGTGTGTGTGTGTGTGTAGTTGTTGCAACCGTAAACCGAAACATGACTTTGACTAACGTTGCTGCTGCATGTAAATGGGCACCACGCCGCATGCCACACGTTTGCCAGTAATCATCCATTATCCTAATGCCAAGCAAGTCCCTGCCCAGTACAACCCAAGTCCCAAGAGAGTGACCATGTGTGTGTGAGTGTGTGTGTGCGTGTGTTTGTGGGGGTGTGTGAGTCGTCTATTGGATTATGCTACAACCTGCAGAACCTTCAGCCAGCCAGACTACAGCTAGAGTTGGCCTGACCCGGCTGCCTTCCTGCGACATTTATTAATGATACGACCGAAATTCGTCGCTTACACACACAGACAGAGGCAAACACATATACTTATAAATATATACATATATATATTTACACAAATAGACGCACACTTTCAGTGGCAACCCAAAAACGATTTGCGTAATCGCAACTCGAAATCATATTAATTGGCCCATGCCTCTTGGCATTTGCTCGAATCGATAATGAAAAGTTCAAGCTGTAAAATCCGAAAGGTTATTGCTGTTTTCATTGGCTCGAGTGGCTCGCCCCCACGAATAACAACAGCCACGCAATTAAAACGGTTTATTTAGTTTACAATTCTATCGATTGACTTATATGTCAGCTGCCCCGATTCACACACTCACACAACACACCCAGTCTAATCATAGGTTCTGCAATCGATACTCGTAAAATGGGCCATAAAATAGCAGTTGACTCAAAGCGAGCCCAGAAATGTCAAATATTTGCGTATGGAGCTTCAAGTGAAAGTAAGGTTATTCAATGTGAGATTCGTGAATGTTGTGAGACGGACTAAAAGCTGTGGGCCTCACCTGAATTACAGACTCAACCAGCGGCTGTCTAGAGGCCTATGGATTTTAATTTAATTTCTTAAAATACAGGCATGGTGTTCTCGAAAATAATCAAACAATTGCCACGTTGCGTATACGCCACGTGGCGTGCGCTGCCAGAGGGCAGACAGAGGTCTGCCTTATAATTGTAATGTGTATTTCCATTAAGGCGAGCTGATGCAATAAACGACACACAAGCAAGGATACTGACTGAGACTGGCAGGTGGATGCCAGCGCTTGACAGCAGTCGGACAAGGTCACAGACAACGCGATCAGATGAGCCGACTCATTGCAACTTTCAGAAACAATACAGCTCGTACTCCATAATATATGAGACAGACTCTTCGACCCCTTGACAGACAGCCAGAAACACGGCCTGCCAGTAACTCCACTCATGTTCAACATTCTTTCCGTTGCGTCTGTTATGGTTGTTCTTGTTGTTGTTGTTGTTATCAAAAAGTACGCAGAACTCACTTTAACTTCAGACAGCCGCCGTTTGCAGCGGCGCTGCGGCTGCGACTGAGGCAGAAACAGCAGCTGAATACCTTTTGCTGACAAAGTCCGCAAATATTTTTGTTTTACTTGGAGATAATTACGAATTCATTAGAGCTTGCAGATGAAATTAAATTCGTATATAACCGGCATTAACTAGTGATAAAAATTAAAGGTGCTAGAGCTATAGCATTGCAATAGGTTCGGAAATTTTTTGAGGTTGCTTCTAGCCATGGAAATAAATTCTGATTACAAATACTTCCCATTTCTTCTATCACTGCAAATAATTTAAAATAGTGAAAATATGTAAAAATTTATTATTCTTAAAACCTGTAATATAGTGCTATAGTACTAATTGCAAAAAATTAAACAACAACAATTATAAGAGAATATCTCAGAGTCGCGCCGTATGAGTGAAATATGCTTAATTATATTTGAAATATTAATGGTCATTTATATTATTAAATTACGTAATTTAAGGTTATTAATTGTTGTTGAAATGCCATTGCGAGTCGCCAAATTGCATTTGCAATGCACAGACGACAATTGTTCAGTCGAAGTCGTATTCACGCGGGACTCGTATTCATGTCGTTGTTGAGGGCGACGGCTGCCTGGTAGACCACTCTTAATTACATAAAAGTCGCTGCAATCTGAGCCTTCCAAGTCGGCTGCAATTTGTCGGCAGTCAGTCAACGGGAATGCAACTTTCATGAGATGCTGACAGAGGCCTAATTAGATCTACCAACTACAAACTACAAACTTCGAGCGACGAGCGACGAACGACATGAAACACCTTAGTAAATTATATGGAAAATGCACTTAAGTAGCTGCCTGTGGCATACAGAATGTGATTGTAGTTCTCTCTCCCTCTCCCTCCCTCTTTCTCTCTCTCTCTCTCTCTCTCTCTCTCTCTGGCTTTTGGTTTGTATGTGTGGCAGAGTTGATTTGTCTGCTTTGTGTCTTTATTAGTATTGAATATTGCAACTAAAGAATTTCAATTTAAATCGCCTTTTGACCAGCATGTGAATGGCATGCGGTTGGGCATTTTATCTTTGCACCAAAAGCTCGCCCAAGTCAATACAATGTCTCATGCAGAGCTAATTCTCTGCCTGACACTGGCTGCATACAATTTGTGGTATATTTATTGGCTTGTTTGGTCAGCGACACACACAGACACACACCACACTGTTGAACTAGAAGGACAGCAAGAGAAACAGAGAGAGAGAGAGAGAGAGCAAAACTATTTAAATTTACTGGCCGAATTTGGAGCTCGAATTGTTGGGCTGTTAAGCTGACCAAACTCAAAGCATGACCATTGACACAGTTATTTGCACAGCTGCTGAGTCGAGTTTAGTTTGTGTTGGCCAATTTTCCAGCTTGATCACATACATATATCTATATATTTTAATATGCTTATAGCGTTTTGCCAACAAATTTGCTAGCCACACGCAGTGGAGCTCTGGCAATGACTTTTAGTTCAGGTGCAGCAGCGTTGCATTAACTTATGCAACAACTTGCAGCTTGCAACTTTAAATAAATACATTTTCAGTCGAGGCAGCAGCCGAGCCAAAGGTGCTGCCTGCCGCAGCTAGGTAGATGCAGATACCGAGGCAGCGACTGAGCTAGGGGCAGCAACAGAGGCAGAGTCAGGCACACGTAACAATTTGTGAAGCAAACATGGCTTTATTTTAGTTTCAATTTTTACTTCGTTATTTTTCTACACACACACACATACACACACACGCATACATATACACTCACAGTGTTTGTTTTAGAACACGCCGCTTGTTGTCTTTGGCAGCCTGCTCTGCCTCATCGTCCTTTTGCCGCCATTTTACGCTCGTTATGGCAACACTTTTGGCTCAAAAGCAAACGACGCTGACAACGTGCACAACTCAAACGGCCGACGCGCTGCAAAATGTTAAAAAAAAAAAACAAGAATAAAAAACTAAAAAAAAAAATTTTATTGCGTGGTGTGCGGCTCGTTATGTTCCATGAGGCAGCATAGAGAGGCAGCAGGAGCAGCAAAAAAATCATTTCAAGCAGAAACAACAAGGGAAATGCAGAAAACGCCTTCGCGCCTTGCAGTTTCCTTCCTCTCAACTATGCACTGTTAATGTCTATAACTGTGTGAGAGTGTGTGTATCTCTGTATGTGTGTGTGTGTGTGTGTGTGTCACTGTGTTTGACTACGTTCGCTTCGTTGACTAGCAACTTTCGTCGCCTGTGCACTCGCGCCCGCTGGTGATTGACTGCAACATGTCTGTATCTGTATGCTCATCGTTGTTTGTTGTCAACGTTGCTGTTGTTGTTGTTGCTGTTGCTGTTGCTGCTGCTGTTGCTGTCGTTGTTGTTTGGCAATAATTTTTTAACGCTCGAGCAGACGCACGCGGCATTTGCCTGCTGTCTGTCCCAACGCTGTCGCCTGTTTGTTTACATGATTGTGCACAGAAGTGTTTGCTTTTCCCTGCTGACGATTTCCGGCTCTTGTGAGTGCATTAGCGCTTGCGAGTGGCTGACGGCAGGGGGCAGGGGCAGCAGGAGTTTGCATTTTTCTTTGAGCCAAATCACAGCAAATTATATTTTTATTGATTCAGTCAACATTTGCTTTGCAAGCGATTTGTTCGATAAAAAGCGCAGCAAAGTGAATTAATTTAACTGAGTTGAGCTCGAACGCAGTCGCTGCACATTGCGCATACGCCATGCTTCCCGATCCTAGGCGGCATTGGCCAGTCAACAGCAATGGCAGTGGCAACAATTGTAAAACGTTGGCACAACGCAACAACCGCAGCAAGTCGCGACAGCAGCAACAGCAACAGCAACAGCAACAACAACAGAAACAACAACTTTTCGCATTCGCTAAAACTTTTCAACATTTCTTGTTAGTTGTTGTCGTTGCTTTTGTTGTTTTTGTTTTTGTGGTTGTTGGCGTTGCTGCTACTTTGGCTGCATTGCCATAGACCCAGTGAGCAAATTGTAAATGAAAAAGTTTTTTATGTTATTCAGCGTTTGCTGTGGGCGACTCTTCCATCATGGCACCCGCTACCCCCTCTCTCTGCCCACACTGTCTCTGGAGCCTCGTTCTGTGTGTGTGCTTCCGTTTTTAAGGCCGCCGATGGATACGAGTATTTGTGTTGTTGTCGTTATTGCTGCATTATGTCTATTGTTGTCTATAGAAGTTTTGTCGAAAGTAATTGTAAATGCTGTTCATAGTCGGGCTGTCTGGCTGGCTGTTCGCCTCTCTCTCCCTCCTCTCTCTCTGCTTCTCTCTCTCTCTCTCTCTCTTGCGTCCTATTTCTTTCTGGTTGCGGTCTATTTCAAGAGAGATTTTCGTTTTCAACAATTTAGACAATGTTTTAAAGTCAATGAAAACAAGAACAAAAAAAAAAAAAAGAGAACAGAAAAAAAGAAAACGAACCTTGAAATATTAATTTTTTACGCTTTTCCTTTTATGGCACAATCTTGATTACACAACATAGTGAAATATATTGTAAGCAGGTGTAATACAAAGCATTTTTATGTCGAGCACTGTGCAAACTAAAGCAAAAAATATACATAATGAAGCGAGCTCAGTTTGGGATTAAGTCAATGTTGTCAGCAGCAATAGCAACAGCAACAACAATTACAATGGCATCGCTGACACAAATGGAACATTAAAGGCACTCATACATTCACAAATAGATGTTTATAAAGTGCGAAAGGACTCGCGAGCTACAAAGTTAAAGGAAGAACACAAAGTGTTGACAATAGTGGGTGAGATATTAAAATCAGCAACCTGTCGGACGCAACGCCTGCGTCTCCAGCACCGTCCACGGGAACAAAGCGCGCCCCGATAAAGCGGCCAACATGACCCGCTTTCGCATTAAAAATCTAAAAATTCTGTCATGCTGCCTCAGTGTTTGGGTCATGCTCTTTGGCGGCGCCCTTCATCTGGCACGCTGCAGTGAGTTTCCGGAGCGCGAATGCTGCGATTTGACAACCACCTCGACAGTGGGCCCGCTGCCCTTGCCGCCGCCGGCCCTGCCCACCGACAAGTCACTATCATCGGCCACAACGGCCGTGGACACAGACCTGAATCTAACCATAGGCCGATCGGGTGAGTACAGCCAGAGATGTGTGAATACCTCTAGCCTAAACAGCTGTGAAAGGCAATAATATATATAATATAGAATTAATATTAAATAAGAATAAGAATTTCAAATATCTTCTGGGCTTACCTCATTAAATTAATTATTATTAATAAACTTAAAGTCCATTTGCACAATGCATTGCTGCTGAGTCCTGGACAGCTTTGCTATTTACAGAGTGTATATCTAAATATATATTAGCTGCAGCTAAGTGGATGCAGTATTGGTAAGCAACACTTAACGCTTCACTGGCCACACAAATACAAGCAGCCTGCATCCACATGGGCAAATGTGGTGGCTATGCGGAGATAGCGACAGGTGCCATCACTTACGCTCCAATTAACACGATGACCTTTCGAGCCAGCGACGGGAATAAGTTAGGAGCAGCTGGATGAAGAATCGGGTCGGGGACAAGTCTTCCTGCTAGCAGTTTGACATGCACTGAATTCCATTTCGAGGTGGGACGGTTAGGGCTGTCTGCATGGTTGTCTGCCTCGAGTCGGAGTCTCTGAACTATTTGAAATGCAAAGCAAACGTCAGCTGTAAAACAATTTTTATTCACTTTGAATTGAGGTTTTGTTTTGTATTTTATTCACTTGCAGACAGCACGGAGGTGTATGTGTGTGTGTGAGCGAGTCTCTGGTGCCTGTATGTGTGTGTGTGTGTAAATAAGTTTGTTATCTTGGCACGGCAGCTTGACTTGTTTTAAATGTTTGCTGAGCGTTGCTACGTGCCGTAAACAGGAATAGATATAGCGAACAACAGCATTTATTTTGTTTTATTTATTTATTTTTTTTTTTATTTTTTGTTCGGAATTGGCCACGGGGACACAGTAAATAAACATGCTACTCCATTGAGTTTGTTGCACTTGTGCGGAATCGAAATGAATTCAAAGCGGCTAACGAGCTTTTCATGTCCATCGAGACTTCCATGAAAAAATACCCGAAATGAAAAGGGAAAAACCAAACAGCCATCGAAATTCAAATTAAAAATTCATCTTGAAAATCATCGATAATAACTGCCCAGCTGCAGTCACATAGCGAATGCCATCGACTCGAATCTTGCCCCTGCTCTGGCCCCATTTCAATTTCCCATCTCCTCTCCACCAATTATTCTCCAAATTACCCGCTCTTCTCAGCCAAATGCTATCCATTTATCCATGCCAAATGGCAACTGTAAAAAGTTTGGCTAAAGTGCATAAAATTCTGAGACGCAAAAAAGGAAATGAAACTGAAAATAAAAATAAAAATGGAGACGACAAAAAAAAATACAAAAAAAAAAAAAAAAAAATACAAAAACAAAAACAAAATGGACGCAAATGGAATTATGAATATTTTATCGAGTGGCCACTGTTAATGGGGCTTCATTGCATTTTTCGTATACATTTAAATGTCAAATTAGCAACAAATTAAAAATGCCAGTTGCCTGCAAGTTGAATGAGTCTACAACCTGCCTATCATTCAAAAGAAACTTCGAGCGCAATAACCTCTCTTACAGTTGGAGCGGGAGTGTGGGAGGGGCAAGTGTGGACGGGGGAATGGGGGCAAGCGAAAGAGCGTGACACGCAATGGCAGCGGCTGGCCATATAATTGAGTTTATTAAATAATCATAAATATCGATTCGATTCGGAACGTTCCGGGTTCGAGCTCGGGCTCGAGCTGAGTTTGAGTTTGAGTTTTTCCTCGGCCCGATTCGATGCGATGCGCGATGTCGCCATAAAAATATCAAATGGTCATCAGAAATGCAAAATGCTTGCAACTAGCGGGCTACAAATACAGGTGATTGATTGACTGATTGATGTATTGATTGATTGATTGATTGATTGATTGGGGCCAGGCCAAACGGACACTGGCCAATTAAATTGCCTGGCAGAATTAGTCATTAAAAAATGAACTCAATGCTCGACCCCAAGACGTTCTCGAACAGGCACTACAAAATCGATTGGTTTCCCGGTAAGAAGACTGCAAGTGCCGTAAAAGGACGCACACATATGTACGTACAACAACTACATTACACACACGCACACACCCACACGGACAACATACATACATACATAACAATTTGCAATGAGGTTGACGTTGAGGGACATAAAAATTTCCGTATGCCTTTTTATCGACATATGGCACAGTCTGCAGCAACGTAGTCCGGCCAAGTCCTTGGTCCTGTCACATGACAAGCTCAACGACGGCACAGACGATGTCTACAACGTCGAATACGTCTTGCAGTTTATAGCATTTAGATTGAGTTTGCACACATGTACATGTATGACTAGCTTGGATTCGCATTCGCATTCGCCTTAGCATTCGCATTCGTATTCGCATTCGCATTGGTATTCGTATTCGTATTCGCATTTGAATTGGAATTTCTTTTAGTGGCCAAGAAAAGGAGCCTTTGACCCCAAGTGTTTGCCCGTGCTTCTTGTGACAGTCGAACTATGCATGACATATGTACAGGTCTGCATGATTTTAATCAGAATAAAATTTTCATTCAACGTCTGCACTTGTCCTCCGCCTCGTCCCATGCAAAATTGATTGAGGGACAGCGGCAGGGGCTAGAATAAACTTATGCTTAATTTTTTCCCCATTTACTTGACATTCTTATCTTCGAGTGTTTGTCTTGTGTTATTTATCTAAGCATTTCCCATTTTTCTTCGCTCCCATTGAGTTCGTCTTAAAGTCTTCGCTAACGAATAAGTCGCATCAATTTTAAACTTTTCAGGCATACACGCACACACACACACACACACACACGCACACAGAAAGCCTCCACGCACAATGCTCTTATGTTATTTCAGCTTAATTATATTGCAACACCCGATCCAACGACCCACCTGGCCAGATGTGTGTGTGTGTGTGTGTGTGTGTACACAACGCTCACAGGTGCTAGAAGGTCCGTGTTACAGGGATGCTTTATGTACTCTGCCTGATCTGCCCACGTGTGTGTGTGCGTGTGTGTGTTTGTGTATGTGAATTAGTTATGAAGCCAAAGTCAAACTGGGTCAGCATTTCTTGCCCCTGCATTGGTGAACTCTGTGCCCACTTCGTCGCTCCGCTCCGCTGCGCTCCACTCGCTGCCACACACATTTGGTGCACCGCTGAATGTTGCCATATATTTGTGCAGCGCGTATGCTACTTTCGCGTTATTGCGTATACGTGCCGTTGGCCATGCGTTCACCGCATGCCATTTTCTCAGGCAGTGTCAATAGTTGAGCATTGTGCGTTTATAGCCGTTAAAATTGTAATTAAATTCAATGCGACGCTTCACAAAAGAAGCAGTAAATGTAAATTTAATGCCGCGTGTGTGTCCATACGAATGTGCCACATTGCTGCAGCAGCTGCTGTTGCTCTACTCTGTCTGTCTCTGTCTTCTGTCTGTCTCTGTAGTCTCGCTTAGCTAGCACAACGTAATATTTCAATTTGTAGCGCACTCGAGCCGAGATACATAGGGCAGCCGAGCAGAAGAGCTCCGCACTTATCCTCCGGCTACTGTTGCTGATGGTGTTGAATCACTTGGGCCTGACCTTCATCAAATGTAGAAAAGGTAAAGGCAGACACTTAACCCAAACTCACAGCTCGCAGTTCTTTCAATGGTTGGTTGCCAGGCAAATTAAAAATTCAGCACAAGACAAAAAGCTGCAGCGATGCCAATGACTGCCAGCAGTAGCCACAGTCAGAGACGCAGAGAGCGAGGGAGAGAGAGAGAGAAAGAGAGAGAGAGAGAGAGTGGTGGCGCCACAGTTACAGTCGTAGCCACAGTCAGGCAGGCTGGCAGTAGCACCACGAAAATTGTGGGTCGACCGCTGCTTATGGGTCTCTAGCTGTCTCGATTTCGCTTCAAATGAGAAAAAATGCGCCAAGCGAAGCGCGCAAAAGGTAAATTAAAAATTGTGTGTGTTTATTTGAGCAAAATTCCATCGCAGCAAAAGGCAAAATACCAGCCACCAAGCAGCGGGTGGCTCGCCTAAGTTAACCACCTGGCTTGCAAGCTGCCAGCTGCCAGTTGCCAGTTACCACCTGGAAATCAGCTTAAAGCCAGCTGCCAGTTTTGAAGCGGCTTTAAATTCCACATTTAACAGCACACAACTCGACGTGCAGGCGCTGAAAGTCAAGGTTGCTAATTAAGTGCTGTATTTTGTATTCTTATTTCTATATAAATATATATGTATTCATATGTGTATATTATTATTCCTACTCTTTTTTTGGGGAGTAAACACGTATATCGACGTAAAGGTGACTGCCACAGATTTCGTCTGCTGTGCATCACATTAAGCGGGCTTAAAAGTGCTTTATGCGTACGTGTCTGTCTGTCTGCCTATGTATATGTGTGTGTGTGTGTGTGTGTGTGCGTGAGTGGGTGTGTGTGTTGCCGTGTGTCGTTTTAAGTCCTGAGCTTAGCATCAATTTTTGAGGGATTTATGGTTTTTATTTGGCCACCAAAGTGCGTTGTGGCCGTGTTTTGTGGCACATATATAATCACGTCGCCACTCGGGCGAGCATTGTGGCGTGTCAGCTGTAACCCGTAAGTACGTTTCGTTTAATTAAAAAAGGTGCCAGCAAATTGTAACTAGTGCGCAGTGCAATATAATTTTGTATTTCGCACTACCAAATAAATCTGGAGTCAACATGCTTCAAGCGCTCTGAGGCAGCAGCAAATTTATGTCGAGCACAGCCCACACATCATCTATCAAAATTCACTTTTCACAGGCAGTACCCAGCTGTCTGGCCCACTGTCAGATAGTCTGGCAGTCTGGCATAAATTTTAACCCTCACGTAGACGCAATTTTAATATAATGGCGAGCTAAGCATAGGCCGACCCTAGTGGCAGCTCTTGGTAGAGGGCATATCAACGACCTAGTAAGCGGCTTTATATAATTTCATGAGACTGTCTCTGTCTCCCTCAATCTCCCCTCTCTCTCTCTCGCATCCTTATACAGAGGAGACACCTGGCGATCGCTGGCAGAGCGCACTTTACGTAAATTTGTTATGCATATAAAATTAAAAGCATATTTTGAGGCGGCAAGCGCCCAGGCAAGGAGTTTACGTTGCTCTGCTGCTGCTGCTGCTGTTGCTGCTCCTGCTGCTGTTGGTTTTGTTGATATTTGTAATTTGTACTTTTAACTGCCAGCAACAGCAGCGGCAGCCTCCAAAGATAAAATGATACAAAGATACCTACTGCATTGCCTGTATCACTTGCTCTCGCTCTCACACTCACTGTCTGCCTCTTTCTTTTTCCTTCTCTCTCTCTCTCTCTCTCTCTCTCTCTCTCTCTCATTCTCACTCACTGTACGCAGTTAGCAACAAATGAGCAAAGTTCTGTTTTTTGTGCTGTTATTTGATTTTTTGGCCTGGCTGCTCGACTGCCAAAAATATTCGTTTCTGAGCTGTTTGCCTTCAGCCCTGCCGCAGTTATTGCCATTGCCAGCAAGACAAACGGCAAAAAGTTAACTTCAAATGGCAAAAGAGCCAGCAAGAAATATTAAATATACGTGCCAGAAATAAACAGAGGCCAACGGTGTTGATAGCTATTAACATGCGTGTGTATCTACACCCCCATTGCATGTGTATGATATTCAAATGAACTAAGAGCCCACACACACACACACACACACACACCCACACACCAACACGCACAGGGCACATTTTGATGGTAGGTGCTGAGGTTCAAATCAAAAAGAGTCAACGCGTTGCGTGTCGCTGCGTAGGTGTGTTTTTTCTCTTGGTGTGTTTCTCTCCTGTATTTGTGTGTTTGTGTTTGTGTGAGCAACAGCAACCGCAGCCAGCAACAACGTATGTAAATATTTCGCCACAGCGACACACTCGACATTCATTTTACCACCACTCGCCGCCCGCGGCTTAAGTTTGCGTTTTTATTTAATTGCGGAAATTGTGGCATCGCGTTGCCATCTCACACACATACTAAAACACACACACACGTACACACACAGTCGCATACATATTTACTCAGACAGACAGGGCAAATTTTTTCTTATAATTTCTTTTATATGGCAACGATGAAGCATTGTAACATATTTTTATGGCCTCCCATCTCTCTGCTTTCACATATGTATGTATGTATGTATGTATGCGCGTATGCGTGTGTGTCTCTTCTAAGCATTCTTTAAATTCAAAGGCTAAGGCAAATATGAGTTTTGATATACGCATACGCACAGGCGTGTGTGTGTTTGTGTGCGTGTGTGTGTGTAAATTGAGTCAAGTGTGTCATCTTCGTCTTGGGGTTGCTCGCTTGACAAACCAAACTAATTAGAAAGTCACTTTGGTTGCCTGCCTCAAAGCAGCAGAATCGTTGGGCATAAAATTAAAAAATTGTTGCGCATCCAACTTTTGGCCTGGCATTTGATTTTTCTGTCTCCTTCAATATTATTTTATTTACGTAGGCTGCTTGCGAAAGAGCACGTGTATGAGACGCAAATTTGAATACCTTATCCAATTAATTATCTCAATTCTTGCGCGCTTTGTTCACCTGTACGAGCCATACTCTGGCTTCCACTAGCCGACGATCTCTGGGAGTAAATGGCTTATTTGTGTAATTACTGAGTCATGTTCATGAAGTGGCCCACTCGACGTATTGCTGACTTCAATCAGGCTTTTGTTGATTTCAATTAATTGCTAGCTATTTTCAGAGCACACGCTCGCACCACTCGCACCACTCGCACCCCAATGCGGATGTACAATAAGTAAGTGAATTTGTGCCGCAGGACAAATGGCTGGCAATCAGCTTATGAGTAGCTTATGCCAGCCGATGCCGAATATCGATACTCCTGATTGTTGCCGTTGTAACGCAAGAGTTTTAATGTGTTTGCGCGCACTCTTATCAAACCATTACGATCTAAATGACACTTTGACAGGGGCACGGCAGTGGGTCGCGATAGCGACTTAGGGCACGGTCATAGGCGGAGCTGGAGGCAGGGGCGGTTGCGGTGAGGGAGGCGGTGCAAAGCACAAGTTCCCCTTACCTGGCTGGTCTCATAGTTCGGGTTGTGTTCCCGTTGCTGCACGCAGTCGATGACGGGCAGCGATAAGCGCAAGAAAAATCGAAGCAGCACTCGAACTCTCACCAACACCAACACAACACGACACAAACACTCACACACACACACTCAGCAAACACCTACGAGTCGCGACACACGCCACTTAGCTGTTAATATTTAAAGTTGCAGCTGTGGCAGAGGGAAGAGGAAGCAACAGCAGCGCTGCCACGCCGCGCCATACGCCGTACGCCATACGCTATACACAACCGGAAGCGGAAAGCTCTTCGCCTGCGGAAGTGTTCCGTGCGCGCAACTTTATACATAAGTTGTTGTTGTTGTTGCTGTTGCTGCTGCTGCTGCTGTTTGTTGTGTGTTGAGTGTTGTGTGTTGCATTCTCCTCGCTGAATATTGCACGGGTTTCTTGTAATGACAAAGCAACGTAAGCCAAGCTACAACAACAACAGCCGAAATGTACACAATTCGCTTAAGCAGGCGACACTTGAGCGCATTTTTATTGCTCGAGCCACTAACGATCGAAAGGCAGGCGACTCACAGTGCATCAGCATCGGCTAATTCCACTGTAAAAAATCAATTTCCTCTGTAGTAAAGTGTTTGCACTGGCTGACTAATTGCTGGGCAGAGCCAGAGGCATTGGGGCTGGCAATGCTGAGCTAATTGCCCCATGGCAGCCGCCAATACTGATTGTTCAATAATGAACCTGGACTTAATGAGAATCCACAACGTGAATACGATCGAGTATGGGACCACAAGAGGAAGGATATTTATAAGAAGTAGAATACTTATAAAAATGAAGAATGAGGAATCCAATTAGAGCAATCAGGATCAGTGCAGCATAGAACAGTGTTGATACTTCATCTGAGTGCAGCATGGATCCCTGCAATCCATTCTCTGATTCTTGGCTTTACTCATAATTCATTAGATTAACTTACAATTATTGAATATATCTTTTAACTTACATAGATTAGAAGATTAGATGGAATATACATTTTATATTAAAATTGCATATTAAAATTTATATTATTCAAAAACAAATAATAAAGATTGCCATATTTTTTACCTAATATATATTTAGCCAGGCCCATAGTGCGAAAGTAGCTATACCAGGTGGTAACATTCAATTTCGCTCAATCTGTGCTGCTTTTTAATGGAAAATCTGCCGAGTTAGCTGATAGTTTCCCATTGCTTCATTTTGCCAATGCTGCTGTGGCTGCTGCTCCTGCTACTGCTCCTGCTGCAGCTTCTTTTGGTGGAGCTCGTTTCCAGCTTCGTTTCCGCGCCTTGCAAGTCGATGATTTTTGTTGACATCTTGTTGGGCTGCATCCGCATGACTCCTGCCACTTGCCGCTTCGTGTGGAGCAATCAGCGCAGCTGCTTTGCATATTTCAGCTGGAGTCGCGTGTCTCCGAAGTTGGGAAAACATTTTGCAACATTTATTTCAGCAGACATATCACATCCTATTTTTGTGCCATTTTTCCGCTTGATGCGTTTACATTTTCCATTCAGCGCTTTGTTGACACATCAAAGTAATCTATGTGATGCACACATGCACATTCTTGCCTCCAACACATGGAATTCCTAAGCCAATTTAGTGAAGCAGCTTTTACATCGATTCCCATAGGATTTCGCATCTACTTGCTATAATGATATCTTAAGCCGAGAGCTTACTTGTAATTTAAGAATATATTCTTCACATAAAATTAAATATGTTTAGCTCATGGAATTCCTAATATAATTGTAATTATTTGTAATAATTCATTTATTATGCAGACATATTTATTTGCATTCCACATTTTGAATTTAATCTATTTATTTATCCACGTCTCTCACTCCCTCGCTCGATCGGTCACATAAATAATTGACATTATTGGCATATTTTATTGTTGGTTTTTAAGTATTCAGTTAATTAAGCACACTTTCGAATGCGCTGTACATTTATTAGCGTATAAAAATTGAATTATTTTATTCAAAATACTTGCGCACTATGGTCAAACAAAAAAATTGGTCAACAAAAATTAAATGAAATTAAATTAAAGTGCCAGCATAAATTTACAGACCTTTCACGTTCCACCAACAATTGCCAAATTGATAAACAAATTGTTGGACACGTGAACAGCTGAATATTTGGACTGGACAATTCGAGCAGTAATTGTATTTAATATTCAGGCAATTGAGTTTTTCTACTCGTTCAAGTGCTACAAGAGTAAGCTGTACGGCGTATAAATTGATTGAAAGCTCATTTGATATGACATTATGAAACATTAGTCAATGAACTGAATGCAAATTAGAATGTAGACTGCCCCATACCCTACAAAGTGATCATAAAGTGTGGGCTACGATCCATATGGATATAGACCTCAATCATTTTATATTTAACAATTTCTGATTCCTCCATTTTCCTCAGTAGCTCCTCTTCATTCTTAATGGTCAATCAAACACTGTAATGAAATAATTAATAAACTTAGCTGAATATATATGATATCCATCTGCTAGTAAAATATTTCAGTGCATATTAGTTTCACCATTCAGGCTATATTTCGGGTATAATTAAACAGGAAGTGATTCTGACGAAATTGAAGTGAAACACTTGATACTCTATACACACACACACAGACACATGCACATGCATATAAACTAGCACGCACACATATATGTGTGTTTGTATACCTGATTCATGTGCGCTTATAAATAATAACAATTCCGCTTAACCGGAAGCCGAAATAACAACTTCCTTTTTGTGTAAATGTTCAACGGTTGGTCACATGCCACTCGACCGGCTTATCACATGCGTGTGCTGCTGTGTGTGTGTGTGTGTGTATGGGTTCGCGTGTGTGAATGTGTGTGTGTTCATTTATGATTGAGTGCGCTCTGTAGTAGTGCCGTATTCTGCACGTGTGTGTTTATTTGCTTGTGTGTGTGTGTTTGTGTGTGTAATGAGCGCTATTGCAATGTATGCGTAGGCACAAAATACACACATATACATTCTCAAAATGAAAATGTCAAAAACAACTACAACAAATTGCGTGTTGCTGTTTATTTTATTTTATTTTTTTTTTTTTGCTTTTATTATTATTATTTTTATTTTTTATTTTTTTTTTTTATAACATATTTTTTCATTTTGGCTTTGAATAGGTCTACACATCATCCAAATGTTCGCGTTGTAGTTGCCAACCCTTTTTTGTCGACTTTTGTTGCTTGTTTTTTGCGCTTCCGTCCGCCATGAAATATGTAGCTTTATTTTTGCCATATGAACACAGCCGCATGGCTTTGGAGCTGAGTGTGTTTGTGAAATCTCTCTGTATGTGTGTATGTGTGTATGTGTGTGCGTGCATGCCTTTCAATTGTCGCAAAGTCATGGCCTGTGTATATATGTGTGTGTGTGTGCGCACACACAGAAAAAATGTAATTTAAATTTGCACATCAAATTTGTACATAAATTTTTAAACATGCCAAAATAAATAACAAGAAACAACTCGGTAAAAAATCAAATAAATAATTGCGCAAATGACAATTGACGCATCCACGTACAGCAAATGTAATTTTTGTTCAAGCTAAAAGAAAGTTTGACAAAAGGTTTTATACCCTAGGCAAATATAAGTCACTGTTAATAAAATATAATTTAAATTGATGTTAAAATAAATGAACTGAAGAAATTCGTAAGATTTGTCTAACTTTTACTCCTAATTAACAATAGATCTTATGTATTTCTGAATTTTCGTTTATATTATAATACCCTTAACATCTAGGGTATAGAAATCGTAAGCTTTAATCATTCATAGGGCCTTTTATGCGGCGTGACATTCTCTTAGGGTCGCATATGGCATAATAAACACAAACATTTGGCGGGCGACATATGCGAAAATCTCGGCAAACTTTACGACACATGTATTAATTGGTCCTGCTCGATGGGGGGAGGTGGGCAAGGCGGTGGGCCGCGTGTCAGTTGTGTTAACTGGCCTGCAAACTGCCTGGCTGCTGGTCGACAGATAGTCCGCAAAAAGTTTGCCCTCAGACTGCGGGTGGAAGGGGCGCAGTAATTTCAGCCTTAGAGCCAAAGTTTGGGTGTCACCGAATTGGTAGCTATGACGGCTTACGCAAAACTTTCACAAAGTGATTATTATTGTATGAAAAGTTTACGGGCTGCTTCAAAAAAGAGAGAAGAGTTCTCGGCAGGGCTGAGCGTGTGGTGTGGTTACATATGTAATAGGTACAAACAAAAAACTTGCTGTTCATAAAGTTTTTGGGCCGAATTGCCATGCAAACTATTGCACAGCAAGCCAACACGTTCACAGCAAGAACAGCAACAACAGCAAGCGGAAGAAGGAAAGGAGATAGAGGGAGAGAGCAAATGCTCTGACGATATAATGCACTAACACCAATTAAAAGTCATTTAACATGTATGTATAAGAGACACGTGTTTCATTCACAGCAGCAGCATGAGGAAGGGGCCTGGAGCATGGAGCCTGGAGCCTGGAGCCTGTCACAGGTCCAGTAAAGTAAATGGGTTCAAGTGTTTGATAGTTCAAAAGTGTTTGCCTAAATACTGTGTGAGGCTACTTACTCCAGAGAGAAGCAAGTTCTACGCATGAACAGCTCGGCTTGGCCGTCGACAAGTCAATAAACTGAGTTGCTCGAAACTTTGTGGCATAAATAAGTGAGCTAGCTTAAATGCCTTGTGCAACAACAATCAGCCAGCATTCCACAGCAGCCTTGACCAGAAAGCGTTGTTGGCGCTGTTCCGAAATTGAAATGTCTTCAGACTGCGGGTAGAAAAGCAGCCAAGAGTCGGAGCGGCAAAGTGGTCATTACTCTAATTAACCTTATTTCATTCTCAATTACAAGTGTAGAAAAACCAACAAAGAAAACACCAACAATCTGGGCGGTAAAAAACAAGAAAACAAAGCAATACAATTGCCTTAAAACATAATTGTTATTTTGCGCCATTTTCCCTTTTGATTCGGCGTTCGCGTTCGCGTTGCCATTGCCGTTGCTGTTGCTGTTGCCTACTTTTGGGCGCAGCCAAAAGGCAAATTAAGTTTTTGCTCTAATTTAGTCTGACGCACGCCGCAACAAAAGAAACAACAACAACAGCAACAACAACAACACAGCTACAGCAACAACAAAGACTTTTGGTTTTATTTTCAAGATGAAGCCGCTTTTCTTTAGCTTAATTTACCATTTTTCACTCTTATCGCACATCTCTGCGCCAGACAGAGACAGCGACAGCGACAGAGAGTGAGAGAGGCAGCGAGAGGCAGCGAGTGCGCGCGACTTGGGCCATAAAAGTCAAGGCATCAGGCAAATGGAAAACATTTGGACCTGGCTCTGGCAGCTGCCTTAAAGCCTAAGCGTAACAATAATTTAATGCGACGCTTAAATTGTTTGTAAAATGTTCAACAACCGCGCAACGCCGCTTGCCGCACGCCGCACGCCGCATGTTGCACACTGCTAGCTGCTAGCTGCTTGCCATATGCCACTTGCCACTTGCTGGTTGCCGCTTGCCGGTTGCCAGTTCCGAGTCGTACGCCAAAGTTAAAAAGTGGAAAAGTTTTCTTTTCTATTTAACGTAATTTGCCTTCATTTGCGTTAGCTCCTTCTGGCGCCCGCTCCCTCGCGCTGCTCAGCCAAATATAGACTCGCCTGCTGGCCAGTTTATGTTCCCTCCAAGTCTCTCCCCCTCTCTGACACAGACACCCTCTCTCTCACTATATATATATATATATATATATATACTTCTACTCTCAAGATTCTTGCCTGCTTGGCATATGTTGCCCTTGTCTCATAATCTGGCATATTTCCCTCTGCCATGTGTTTTTCCGCATTTGTTTTTCTCCCATTGTTGTTGTTGTTGCTGTTGCTGTTGCTGCTGTTGTTGTCATGACTTTGTCACTCCCCTTGTGTGACAACAACGAGCGACTTGTGTTTGAGCTACTTTTTGTGTTATTTCTTCTCCTTTTTTGTTGGCTTTCATTTTTGTGGTTAAGCAAATGTTTAACAAACCAAATCGCAGATTTGCATTTTATGCTTTGCACTTGGCTGGCAGGGGGCGGCGAATCAGACGCTGCCACTTTTATGGTTCCGACTGGTTGCTGTTTATTGTTGTTGCCTTTTCCACTTGGATAAGCGTCGCTTTAATGCTCCTAATCGGGCTTAAAATCAAAAGATGCTTAACGCTCACCAAATAAAACAACAAAAACGAGCACGGGCACGAGAAAACGGTCTTGACTTAGATTTCGTCAATGCTGTGTGCCAACAGGCAGACAGACAGACAGAGCGATAGAGATAGCGATAGAGCATGAGATTGAGATAGACATAGAGCTTAGCTGGTAAGCCGCTTAACGCAGGACTAGTGTTCCATGTTCCATGCTCCGTGCTCCGTGCTCCGTGCTCCTCGTTCCTTGTTCCTTGTTCCATCCGCAGCTGCCTCTCGGCAACTGTATCGCAATCCTTTTGTGCTGGCTTCATTTATTTCATTTGCTGATATTTTCACCATTTCTATTTCGACTCGCCTCTTATTTACACTTGGCTTCGGTTAGTCTGGCGACAGAGCTCTAGACAAATTATTGACATGCTTAACTCACACACCCACATACACCCACACACACCCATACACACACACACGCGCCCAGGCTGAAACCCAGCAACAAGCTCTCGGTAAATTCATTGTTATATGCCTCGCAGGCATGAGAATGAAAACATTTTCACTTATTTGCTCAGAAATTGGATAACAATCGAACTGAAATTGGATCTCACTCATTTTTGTATACACTTCAAGTGGCGGCCAATGCATTGTTTTGCTTTTAACTGCCTTTTGTTGCTATTGTTGCTGTTGTTGTCGGCACATAAAACATTTTCCGGCTATTTGCTGCCACCCATACACTACGAATTGGTGGCGTTGTCCTCCCTTCATTCTACCCCTACCCCCTACCCCAACCATCATTCTCTTATTATCGTAATAGAATTTGCCAAATTGAGGTTGAAATGCTTTCGGCCTGCTCCGGCCCCAACCCCTTGCCACTTGGCATCCGTTTATCGTTTGATTGTTTGTTTGCCTGTTGGCTTGTTGGCTCCAACAGAGCACCCCCTGACACCAGCCCCGCCATCCGACCGTACTTCGTGCACTCCTTCATGGTCGGCTTCGGTTTTGGCTTTTCGGTTTCGGTTGTCCTGGCCGTTCGCAGTTCACTTGATTGTTTGCTTATTTGGTGGGCCTGCGCTTATCAATTGCCGTTTTTATTGCCATTTTGGCTCCGAAGTCGTCGTTTATTGAGTACAACAACAACAACAAAAAAAAAAAAAAAAAGGAGAAATTCATTCCCTGGTTTCTGGTTGCGCGCGACTACGAATCTGCTGGGCAAGCAGAAAACAGACGAAGCACTGGGACTCATTGGCGATTGGGCTGTCATTATCCAGGATACAGTCCTCTGGCGATTCGTTTGGGCTTAATTTAATTGTTTATCTTGTGGCTATTGTTTGCCTAGCGGTGATTGTCAGATGTGCCACAATTATGATTGATTTATCAGACGATTAGATAGCCCAAGGTAAATAATATATATATTAGGGCTGCCTTGAACTCGATTGAGCTCAGCTCAGCTTAGCCAACTATATCCGTCTACCTCTGTGCGGCTAATGCGGCTTACTGGCTTTAAGAAACCGTGTCGGCCTCGAGCTCAACAGCGCTGGGCTTGTCAGACAGGCGATGCGTGCTGGCGCACTTCGAAAGTGGGTCCAATGCCATTGGATATATGTGTCACGTTACCGCCGAGTGGCGCCACATTCGCAATGATGACGTTAGCGAAGCGACGCGTCGCGACGCTCCTTGGTCAATCGGTTAACTCATCAGTGGACACGGTGCGTATGAGTAACGGCCAGTGGCTGGCTACACTTGCTGGGAGAGTACTTGGTGGGAAAGAGAGAGAGAGAGAGAGAGAGAGAGAGAGAGAGAGAGAGAGAGAGAGAGAGTGAGAGGGCTGCCTTACATGACATGCCTCGCTACAGCATTGTTGCTATGTGGCTTTCGGTTTACGGTTAGTAAAGGATTCCTTACACACACGCACACAGGCCAACAAGTCAACCAATACACGCACACACACATGCATTGAATAGAAACTATGCTGCTTGCTTTGCTTCAGGGCAATTTTAACGGTTTCGTCTTACACTTCAATTCAAGTTGTGCACATAATAGAGACTGAAGGGAAAACAAAAGACTAGTGCAATACCTGTTATTAATTAATAATATACCAATTTTATTATTATACAACTATTGTTATACAACTCGTCAAATTTTATTTTTAATTATGTAATCTGATAACCTGACATTTGATAGCCAAAATTTCGAGTTAATAGATTATTTTTCCAGTGTGTTTAAATTTTTGTTTTCACCTCTTTGCATTGCACTGCTGCTAGCTGTAAAACAGTTAGCTGCTGCCGACTTCCCACCTCGATTGTTGCTCGGTGTTGTTGTTGTTGTTGTTGCTGTTGCTGTCTTTGTTGGCATTTGTGTTTTGTGTTCCACTAGGTCGTTGGTTAGTGCTGCATACATTTTGGCTCACCTTGTTTTGGTGTCGTGTCGTTGTCGTTGTTGTTGTTGTTGTCCTTGCCGTTGTTGTACCTTCCAGCACAGCTGGCAACAGTCTGAACTTGCTGCACACATAGGCAAATGGCAACGAATGAGTGCTGCCCCACCTTGAGCACATCAATGCTACGAATATCAGAGTCTAATTAGAGCGGTAATAAAACGCAAAGTGCATACATTCAATTGAGAAGAAGCTGAACGAACGAATGGTAGGCCAACTCTTCAGCAGAATTAAATTTTGTGGCTGGGAAAATCAATTGAGGATGCTTTGGGTCCATTTGTAAATTTCATACCTGGCACTTATAGATGTTTGCTCTGATTACCATGGAATTACACTCAATTACAGTGATGGATATCTAAAGAGAGAGAGAGAGAGAGAGAGGGATTGATAGAGAAAGAGAAGGTAAGAGAGCAGCAAATTGAGGGTTAGGAAAATGACTGCTGATGAAGCTGTTGGCCCTTGGCTGGAGACTGTCGGCAGATTGGACTGCCTCAAGGTAAAAATCTCTAGCACTGGTTTGACAGCTGGCAGAGCCTCAGCTCAGATTCACATCTGCTGGCGTGCACACACACACATACACACACACACAGACACACGCACACACAGACAAACAAGCAAACAAACGCTGGGTGACATTGACATTTTGCCTAATGCCTTGGCAAGCTTAGATTGAGTCATACTTTGTGCACTGACAAGACGAGACAGACAGCCAGAGACGGAGTCACTCAATGAGTGGAGCTCTGTAGCCAGACAATCGGTATAAATTATTATGTCAGCTCATGACAGGACGGGAAACTGCTGGCCCTGCACCGAGCCGCTGCCCGACGGCCCACAAGGCTTTGGCAGCAGGAATTAGTTTTGACACGCAGCGGGAGCGGGACGGGGGTCGGCCGACCGCCGGCAGACACGGGCAGACACCTCTGGACATGAGAGCTTTGTGTATCGATCTATAATTAAGATAAGATACAGTCGGTGTGTGCACCACAACTCACATTGTGACCATGGCGTGCCAGGAGCAGGAGGAACGGGGCAAGGGTCTACGAGTGGCACTTATGGTCAGATAGCAGCTGTGTTATTTGTTTATGAAATTGACCTGCGATTAGCGCTGCATACAAAGTTGTGTGTGGCAACGGGCCATAAATTACACGCCACAGAGTCAGGCGATTGAACGTATGAGCGTGTGGGCGTGTGGGCGTAAGGGTGTGTGAACGTGGAATCGTGGTCCCATAAGCAACAGCAATTCCATGAAACTTTAACGCAAACTAAACGCTAAAGCGTTTTGTTCAACTCGTTTAAATTGGAGTTCAGCCCACACACGTGTGGCACAAGCTGCAGATGACTTCGACTTCGGTCTCACCACATGCCAGACACCGCACATCCTGGAACCCATTCGGAATGGTGCCCGCAGGATATGCAGCAAAAATCCGCTTACACAATTTTACGCACAAGCCAGGAAGAAAAGAAGTTGGTAAAATGTGTAAAACTTTCGTATTGACAATAAACGCCAGCAAGCGGCAACAGCAAGCAGAGGATGGCTTAGGGGGAGGGGGAAGGCATGCAAAGTGTTTGGCACTGCTTGCCAAATAGAGTCAGGCATATGCAGAGTACTCTAGAACTTCTGATAAAGCCCGCAGGTTGGCGACGCCGCAGTGCCACGAGAGAGAGAGGCAGGGAGGGGCCGCAAAACAGTTTCTGTTTGGCATTTAGTTGCATCGAAGTTGGCTCAAAGCAACGGACTGGGAAGCTGATGCTAGTGCATATACCTTTATGGCAATGGCAGACAAAAGTACACGAAATTCAATGAGCTGCAAAAAGCAGCTAAAGTTGCTGCTGCCAGATTTACGCCAAGAAAAATGTCAGCCAGAGAGTCAGCCGGGCTATCCGACCTGCATCCTGCACAGGACACGTAACCGGGGCAAAACCAAGCAAAAGAAAAAAAAGAAGCAGGAGAAGAAGAAGAGCAGATTATATATATGTAAACTCAACGGGAACTGGAGTTGGATGCGACGGCGACGACGACGGCGACTGCGACTGCGACTGCGGTCTGCGACTTTGGCGCCGCAGACAAATTGCGCTCGTAAATGCTTTAAATTGTGCACTCTGCGGTTCAAATTGAAGCTGAGCAAGAGGAACGCGTCGCTTAAAGCGGGCGGCAAACAAAAGTTGCGAAAAACTACAAGCAGCGTGCAAAAAATGGCTGAGCGTGTTAAGAAAAATGTTTTCGTAAGCTGCGAACAAATGCGCGACAATATTTTTCAGCCACTTGTCCCACCCACCAGCCGCCAGCCGCCTGCCGCCTTGCCCCGTTCGCCCCCGGGCAGCTGCTCTTGAGGCAGCCAACGCTTGTAAGTAGGCAACGTCAACAGTGGCCACTGCTGCCTCAGCATTTGACGCTGAGATACTCTGGAATAAGCTCTTAGAATAAATATTAAATCTCTTTTGGACTTCAACTGAATACAGAAAATTATGAATAAATATTTGATAGCTCAATACAGTAAGAATCAATAAAATTGTTAGGATATGAATAACAGGAAATGAATGACATGAAATCAACACATAATACTAATAATCATTCAATAATAAAATTGTATATAAAACTTTAGTTAAACAAGACAACAAATTTAGTTCAAGACTCCTTTTGAATTTGGTAGAGTCAACAGCAGTTTCACATTTCTAGCAGGGAATTCGAATATAACATAAATCAAGTTCCATTAGTGGGCTCAACTGTAATGCCAATAGAAATGAAGTTAATTACCTGCAGCTAATATACCCGGTTTCAGTGTGCAGCATAATGATGCCGACTGCCGACTGCCAACTCAATGCTGCCTCTGGACGGATGCTCAGTGTTGAATTCAACGCGAACACCTTTGGCAAAGGTAAAAGAAAAGCAGGGCGTTTGCTCCCATTGTTGCAGAACAAAAAGCGGAGAAATGCTACAAGGAGCGGCAGCTGTAGATGTATTTTTGCTTCTGTGTGTGTGCTGTGTAGGTGTAGGTGTAGGTGTAGCTGTAGAGGCACGCTTGATAGCCCAAGCCGAAACCGATTGCCACTTAAAACCTTATGGCTACGCTCTTGAACCAGGCACCACTTGTGTATGTGTGTGCGTGTGCGTGTGTGTGGGCGAGAGTATCTTCGAGTGTGGCTGTGCGAGTGTTGTGGGTACGGTGCGGTGGGGTGCGGCGCTGGGTGTCAAAATGTTAACTTAAAATACAAAGACCTGACTTTGGTGTCGACTTTTAACTTTCAACAGTTGCCGTTGCAGTGCGAAAGGTTTTGCGCACGTGTAGAATTTTTCAATTTGTGATGTAAGTTTTCGTGCGGACAACTTTGCGCCCTGCTCTAATGACCTATTTGGCTTGGTATTATTAAGGTCAGGCACTCGCGACTCGCGTTCTTTAAGACTTTGGGCTGGACTTTAAGCCAGCTGCCAAGCAGAAAATTTGATTAAATCAGCATTACGACCTGCTGCCTGCCTGATAATGGAGCCCTAGAAACAATATTCGCTGACGCAATGCTAATTGCAAGGTGTACAAACTGGCCCAAAAATAAGCCGAGCAAAGCACTTTAATTAATTAAAAAGAAACGTCCCTGAAAACTTGTCAAAATAAACAGCGAACGCAACAAATCCTTTCTCGGCTCTCACACAAACCCGGCCGGGAAATCGAAACGGCAAACAAAGTCCGGAATTAGATGGTTCGGTATTATTGTCAAATTTTGTTTTTGTTTCTGCTGCTGCTGAAGCTTGTAAATGATTTATGCCAGTGACTTGCCAGCCAGTCATCCAGCCCAGCCGCCTGCCGTGTCACGCCCACTGCCCCCCACACCCAGCCACGTCAGGCGGTAGGCAGTCCGCAGTCGGCAATCGGCAGTCGGTGCGGCTGGACAAATGGTTGTGGGAATTGTCGCATACTCCCTTACACTTTAATGCTGCTGTGTTATGAATAATAACTTGGACTGCTTTTTGTTGCCACTGCCCCCGCGCAATCCCCCGCGCTGACCCCTTCACGCCGCATCACCGTCAGTTGCTGCTGGCTGTAGTGCGTTTTCTTTTTCACATTTCGCGTCAGTGCGCCGAGCTTTGAATATTTTACGCAGGCATAAATAATTTACAACAATGAACGAAACACACGTAAAAAATAAGAGAGAGAGAGAGAGAGAAAAAAGGATAAGGCAGCAGCAGAAAGCAGCAGAGCAGCATCAGAGCAGCATCGCATAAAAATGGAACAAAAGTGAGAGCAAGAATGCAAAAGATAAGAATAAAAATTTATATTTCCTAAGCACGGCAGCCAGGGGCAAGGCGTGCAGCATGCGACAGGGTCGCCTGGCCGCCTGGTCGCCAGGCCGCTCGGTCACAAAGTGCTGGCCTCTTTTCGGCTCAGTTCGGTTCTTTGGCAGCACTTGACATATGCGCCGGCTTTTGACCTCTTTCGGGATGTGCAGGCACTCGCCTGACACGCCCATGATATGTGCGGCTCGTAAATGAGACGAAACAGGACTCAAAGCTCTGCCAGTGGTGGAGGGGGAACGAGTCTAACACACACAGGCACACACACAATTTCGGGCAGGCGTGTGAGAAAATGTAAATGCTCAAATGTTTTCTTTGCATTCGCAACGGATTCGTTTGTATTTGCTGTGAGTGATGGCGGCTCAAAGAAATGTCAACACACAAAGCACACTCACACACACACACACACTCTTGTTGAGGCCAAGAATTTTCACTTTGACTTAACAAATAGAAAATCATTTATTCTACATGCGCAGCCGCCTGCCGCCTCCCCCCTGACAGCTGCCGCGTGTCCTGGAAATTGTTTCTCCACTAACGCGTTTCGATTTCGACAGACTTTCTGAATGCGGACTCCGTGATTTCCCACTGCTCCCCGCTCGCCTTGCTCGGCCCCCTGCAAGTGCTCAGCCATCAAACGGCGAGATTTATGCACGTTTTGCGTATTTTCTTTGTGAGGCCTTCAAATCCAACAAAAATGGCCCATCATGTCGACTCGGGGCGGCGGGAAAAACTCGCTCAATTTTCATTGCGCGACTTTTATGAGTTTGTCTGCTGCTGTCTTTGGCTTTTATCGAATGCAAATTGTTTTATAATAATGTAATCAAATCACTGTGAGCTCTGTTTATTGATGTGTTTATTTTGTTTTGCCTTCGATAATTGCCGCGAACAACATTGAAACAGTTGTCAATGTTTTTTTTTTTTTTTGTGTTTACTTTGATTTTTACTTGTGAGTTGATTTGTTTTTTTTTTTTTTTTTTTTTAATAAAAAATGTTATACTCTAAAACACAGTTTACTTTACTAATTAAGGCAAGAGCTCAGCAATAGAATTTCTTTTACTTATCAATTGTCAAGTTAAGCCATTCAGTTTGTCTATCTAGTTGACAGAATCTGCTCAGAAATAGATTAAATTAAAGAAATTTCAAAAATAACAAAAGTCGCAAATTGGCAAAGATTCACTTAAAGCAGTTGAGTTTATGTGAAATTTACTGTCACATGCAATTTATTCAATAAATAATTCTCCGAACTCTCAGCAAAATGTCTTGAAACCAATAAAATTAAGTAACACAATAACAAGGACGGGCATAACAACAACGACAACGAGAACGACAACAACGATGACAACGACAGCAACAACAGTCGTAACGATAATAACAATAATGCCATTTTCAGTTAATTGACCATAGTCCGCAGCAACAACGGTTGGCCTGGACCGCCTCCTCCGCCTCCTCCGCCTCCGTGCGATTGCTGCCAGATTCCTGGCAAGTGCCAGGAACTCAGCCTCAGCACCCGATTCAAGGGATCGCACATTAAAAATGCCCATGGCGACAATTTGACGTTGTTGTCGTTGTCGTTGTTGTTGTTGATTGGTCGGAGTCGAAGGCTCTCGAGCCAGCTCGTGTCAATTTAAATGCGACCATTAAAATTGAAATGTCAACGCACGACTGCCGGCACGAGATGCTGACCCATAAACGAAATCAAATAATATAATTTGCTCATGAACTTTCAACAGGTCAGCCAGCCGACCCCGCCTCTTTGCAGCTGGGCTGAACTTGAACCCCAAATTTAAATTATGTGTGTGTGTGTGTCTTCACAAGATAAGTACCTTAAATCTAGCCGGCTTTGGTATGCTAATGAAGTGCATGGCGAGTGCGAGCAATTGTCAGCGGGCCGGGCGAACATGAGGCAAAGCTAGTTAGTTGCCAGTTTTGTTGCATATTTATGGACTGGGCGCCATGTCAGCAGCAGCCAACAGAGAGCAGCCCACAGTGAGTAGCCGAACAGCCAACAGCCAACAGGCAACAGCAAAAAGGACGCACACGAACCACCAAATCCACTTCATGACCGCAAATTAGTTTTTAACCCACAAAATAATCCCGAATGACATGAGATGAGTACACCATTCAGCACCAAAACAAAAAAGAAAGTAAAACGGAATACTACAACATACATTTTACAGTTACCAGCTACGACGCCTGCTACTCCTGCTGCTGTTCCCGTTCTTTTTCCTCATCGTCCGTGTCTACTCGCCACAGTCGCTTGGCGGAAGTTGTAAAGCTGCCATTTCTTGGCCATGTTGTTGTTGTTGTTGTTGATGTTACTATTGCTGTTGCTGTTGCTGTTGCTGTTGCCACTGCCAGCGGTTGGTCGGACAGCCCAACTCCGTGTCGGACTCTTTTAGCTTACGGCCAATGTGAAGCTCCAGCAATTCGCGAGCTCGTAATGCGGTCGTTTCACAGCATTGTTGTCGTTGTTATTGGCCCCGTTGAGTGTTATTGCTGTTGTTGTTGTTTTTCTTGTGAAGCGCATTTGTTGTATGAACTTTTTCCAAGTGACGTGAATGGCACCGGCCAGTGCACGGCAAGGCAGCAGCGGGCCCACCCATGCAGCCCGCCTCGTCCCGCTGCTGGGAATGTTGCCATAATTTATTAAAGCCTGCACCAGAGTGCTCTCGAGTCGAGCGGCCCTGGGCCCACGGCCCATGCTACACAATTGAAATTTAAGCAGCAGCGGGAGCTAAGTTGCAGAAAATGTGAAACATTGGCACAGCCTTTCAGCTCCTTCCGAAGTTCGATCGCTAACCGGCAGCCGGCAGCCGGCAGTCGGCAGTCGGAGGCGGCAAAATGGTAATCGAAATATGCGCCAGGCCAAGGAAACGCAGCAGAGTCAGGCCAAAGGACAGCCGGTAGTGAATGTCTTGCCTACTACTTTCTATATTGCCCCCGCCTCACGCTCTCACTCTCTCTTTGTCGCACACACATTGTGCATTGAAAAGTTTGGAAAAGTTTTTGGCCAGGAAAATAATTCATGAAACATGGCGGCAACATGCGAACGCGAAACGCGAATGTGAAACGCCAAATACGAAATACGAAAACGAAATGCGAAATGGGAACGCGAACTCGAAATTTTTGTGCCCAATCCGAATCTGATTGTGACAGAAACGAATTGTTCTGGTTGCTGGTCCTGTCCTTCGAGGAGGAGGCGTAGGCGTCCTCTGCTGCCATATTTATGTACCTATTTCTTCTTCTGTTTTTTTCTCTGGTCTTCTATGTAGAGTGTCTGCTGCCTGCCCCCGCAGTTGGCATGTAAATTTATGGGGTGTCCCGAAACAATTGTTATTGTGTGTTTTCAACTTTTGCTTGATTTGTGTTTTTAAGTGATTTCGAATGGGTCGCATGGGGCTCGGTAATCGGGCCGTCGGCGACTATTTGTTTGTGTGTGTGTGTCTGTGTGGGTGAGTTGGCCAGCCATTCAGCTAGCTGGCGTTGATAATTTCTAGGCTGTCATCGGGACAACCCGTGCAGTCCAGATGCAGAACTACTTCTGCTAAGCGACCAATAGCCATAAAACACTTTACATACCAGAGAAACAGAGAGAGAGAGAGAGAGAGAGAGAAAGAGAGAGAGAGAGCGTGAGTGAGAGACCACCCGCATACGTAGCGCAATTCTTGCAAGTCGCAAGTTGCAAGTTGCAAGCTGCAAGTTGCCGCAATTTGCGTTCAGCATTTTATTTATTTGTATTTCCGCAAACAATTCGAGTGCCGCGACTGCCACAAAACTTTTGACTGTGCGGCATTTGGCACTGTTGGTGACGGTGGTGGTGGAGACAGTGGTGTTGGTGGTGCAGCTGTAAAATGCAAGTGCAACTGCCACTACCGTTGCCACTGACTGCTACAGTTAGCAGCCATTGTTGTACTTCCAGCTACCGCTGGCAGTAGGCCACTTCCTGCAAACGGGTGTTGCCTTAGTGTTGCCGTTGCATGCAGTTCCTGAATTTTTGAAGGCATTTCTCGTACCTACCCCACGGCGCCAAACAGCCGCAGCTGCCTGCAATATGCAAGCGGTCATTTCGTTAATGAGCGCCTGCCAGCAGCAGCAGGAGGTGGCGAGTCGGGTCGGGTCAGAAGTAGCTGCAACTTTTACTGAGCATCCGGCGGATGGACTGCTCGCTGGTCGCAGCACATCCTATTGAGATGGACAGCAGCCAAGCAAAGCACCAACTGAGCCCCCTTCATTCAGCTGTGTGGTTGTCCCACTGCCTGACTGCCCAACTGCCCAACTGCCTAACAGGCTGCCTGCCAGGCTGCCAGCTGGTCTGAATGACTTGGTTTATTTCTACGTAATGAAATGAAATTGAAATGAATGTTTTATAAACCGTTGCCCGGTTAGAGAGTAGGAGACTCTACATTATATCCGCTCCTGCAACTGCCAAGAGTCATAAAATTATTATAATCTCTGGGGCAGCAGCGGCCACTGTTGCCGCGCTCTCTCTCTCTCTCTCTCCCTCTGCCAGCTCCACATTACGGCAGATGCAACAAATATCACTGAGCTTTAAGGCCCAGCCAAATTAAGTAAATATTTTCGTTTGCTGAGAATTTAATGAGCGCAAAATGTCAATGCACAAATAATTTATACACGTCTTCTATATAAGTACATACAAAATAATTTGTGTTTCAGTGTTGCTGTCTTGGGCTGACAGTGATGCGTTGGCTTGCATTTGCCAGCTGCAGTGCTTTAAAATAAGATACTTATCTCTTAACATTATGAAGTAAAAAATATGATGAGTTAATTAAAGTGTCTAGTGCATGGTGTTTGCTAAGAATAATTCTACAACATTTTCGAGCTCTACTCAAAGGCCAAATGGAAAACTGGACAAGAGGCTTCACATCACTTTGAGCTAGTCTGAACGAGCCTTTCTGCAGTCAAAGTCAGCGCCAAACTCTTCTGCAGATGCGTGTCTACTGATATTATTTGTCTGTTCGGGATTTTAATTAAATTTCGCTCAATGTTGTTGCCGTATTTACTCTGGCTGCTGTTGCTACTCTTGCTGTTGCTGCTGCTGCTGCTGTTGTCGTCGTGTGGCATGTGGCCATTAAGCATTCTGCGGATTGTCGTCGCGGTTCTCGTAAGCCCAGAATTTATGAAATTCAATTAATATGGATACCACGGTCTCCGCCTGGCCGCTGCACACGCAGGACATGGTTAAACGACAGTTTTTGTGGAAAATACAAAAGGAGGAGGAGGTGAAATCAAGTGTGCGCAGCTTACCAATTGCTCAGATCCTTGAGTGTTATCTTGCACGGATCCTTGGGGGTAACCATGTCGAATATCTCATTGCTGAAGTCCTCGAACCGCACCGCCTCGGCAGACCTAAGCGCCAGCTGCTCCTCTATTCCCTTGAAGAAGTAATTAAGCGTTTGCATCGTCAGGTAGCCGGTGTGCTGCACGTCCAGCATACGGAATAAGTAGTGCAACGAGGAGGATGTCTATGCAAGAGGATAACCGTATTAATAAAATAAAGAAAACCGCTAGCTGCTGCTAGAGCCAAAGAGCTTTAAGATGAACATTTAGTACACTATCCAAACAATATGAATCCTGCTCGTAAGTTCATTCGGCTTAAACTCACACCTGTCGATTCTCCAGGGCCAGGACGAAGCCCAGATACGTTTTGTAGTCCATTTCGCCGTCGTAAGTGTGACACTCCTCGAATACGCGATCCATAAACACTGATGTGAGCGTGCCTGAGCCATATCTGCTCAGCTCCTGCTTGTTGAGCAGGCCATTGTGATCCAGGTCCAGATTGAGGAAGCTCCCGTAGACCGCCAGGACGGCGGGCATGGAAAAGGGATTTAGCTGCACGGGCTCCAACTCAGTCGGCTTTGGCTCGTCGCGCAGCTCCATTAGCTGGTGAATCAAGCCCGAGACCAGCATCTCGCGAATGCGTATACGACCCGTGCGCAGTGGATCGAGGAAGAAGTAGAACCGCTTAACCACCGTGCACACATAGAACTTCTCGAAGGCGGGATCCATGCAATCGCAGATCTGCCCCAGCGTGGGTATCAGATCCACAATGTAGTTCTCCAAGTCGAACTCGCGCAGGTAGCCCTGGCCGACATCATCGTAAAAGGAGAGCCCAATGCGACACTGCGTCAGCCACACCTTGCGCATGGTGTAGTTGAACACGGAGGCGATCTCCACGCTGCCCAGGTAGGGCGACTCGCTGAGCAGCTGGGCGAAGAGACACGTCGTGAGATACTTGCGGCACTTCTTGTCGAGGGCAGACCTCAGCCTGCAGTAGTCGTCGTAGCTGATCAGCTGCTGCTTGGCGGTCGTCTCAGTGACATGCTGCTCCAAGAGGCGCCACAGCTGCTGCAGCTCCTCGTTGTTCAGCAGCTCCTCGGACTTTTGCTGCAGGAACAGCGACTGTGCCTCTCGCCGCAGCAAATGCCGCAGCTTGTCATCCGGTGGCGGCGGCACATAAAAGAACTGTGGCACGTGTTTGTACGAGGTGTGCTTCACCTGGGCGCGTGCCTTCAGCGGCACATTCGCATCGAACTTGGCCAGCTCCTCGGCGCTTATGTCCCGTGTGGAGATCTTGAGGCAAGCGAATTCCTTGACAAAGTCCGGATCCAGTTCCATGTTGATGCTTGGAGAGTTTTTGTTTGTTGTTGATTATTTCAGTTTCACAGATTTACAGAGATACGAATAAGGGAAATTATTTATTGTTCGGTTGCTTGTCGAATCTGGTTTGATTAATTAACATTGATAGATGCCTAAAAGGCAAATATCTAAGCACTCCGTGCACTCACTCCTGCAACCGTTACTAATCTAATTATATTTCTCTTGTTGCAGGTTCGACCATTAAAGGTGCCGTTGCGATCTTGAACTGCATTTTGGCCCGTCAACTGTGTTTCGAGGATCCCTCATGCTCGGCCATTTTGGAAATAATACCACGCGTATGCGGACCCATACCAGGTAAGAGAGTCAGCGCTTAGCGAATTAATGGCTAAAACGCGGTTTTGTGTTGCTGGCCAAGTTTTCAGCAATAGTTTGCATTAGTCTGCTGGCCACATACACGCTCATAAAGTAGGGGGCGAGTGCCTGAGGCCATTTGAGGATTAATTTTATTTAGTTGCCGCTGTCGTGGTCGGTGGTTGGCTGGCTGCGCAGCTGGGTGGCTGCCTCCTGGAGCCCGCCAAGCGTTTGTTGTGCCGACAACTGTGTAATTATTTTAGCAATTTTTGTTTGCGCCCGCGTGCAATAAAACAGTAAATAACGGTCATATGCTTAAAGCGCAATATAGCAACAACAACAACAACAACAACAACAACAGCCACAGCCACAGCAGCAGGAGCAGAAGCAACATCAGAAAATGCCACGAAATACCATTTGAATATTCAAATGCCCCTGAGAACTGAACCCACCCGCTAGCCGCCAGTTGCCACTTGCCACTCGGAACTCGCCAGTTGCCAGTTGCCAGTTGCCAGCCAGCTGCTGGCAGCCGCGCAGCCAACTGCCATTGTGGTTACTGCCCAGCGGGCGAATGTGCGTGCCAGCCGCACCACTATGAATATATATACACACATAGTTAGACTGCAGACGGAGGAGGTGCAAGAAAAAAGCAAACAAACGGCCAGCAGGACCCCATCATCCATCGCCCACCCCTCAACCCCCAACCTTTGCTTCGGCAGTGCCTCCTCCATTGTCGTCGCGCACAAAGGCGAATGAACGAGCGAGCCCAAGAAAAAGTTAATTTATAAATTATTCAGTAATTTGTTTGAGAATTTGCTTTCGTCGCCAGCCCCTCGTCCATGCTCAAACACAAACACACACACGCACACACACATACACATACACACGTGAACAAAGCTCGCTGCTGCAGGTATACATTTCCTATGTATGTGGGCTTCGCTTTGATCTCTCCCTCCCCCGCCCACACAGGCCATTTAAAAGTGTATTCAAGTTCAGTTCACCGTGCACTATTCCAACGCCACCATCGGCAGGCCAGGGCTGTCCAGAGGCCACACCACTATTGGGGGTAAGTGGGCGTGGGCGCTGGGCTTTCAGCTGGCCTGTGAGCCCGTGCATAAGACTTTTCTTTTCTTCAATTTAATTATTAATGTTCGAGTCAGCCAAAGTCTAGTGGTGTTTCGCCAGCTTTTCTTCTCCACGTCTGTCTTTCATTTAAGTGGCTTTTCCTTTCCTTTATTTACGTATATATGTGTGTGTTTGTATCTGTGCTTACGTGTATACTTGTGTGAGAATTTCTCTGTGCTGTCACGTGTAAAAAATTCGCATTTAAAACGTGGCATTATCAGTTTTACTCAAAGTTTTTAGTTTGTTTCAACTTTGCCTCAATTCCTGCGCAGCTTTGCGCTTTTCCCAGCCAAAAGACATATGCGGCAGGGCATCGGATAAGATGTGTTTGTGTGTGTGTGTATTTAATTCTGCGGCTTGGACCACTCCACGCTTAGGATTAAGTGATCATAGCCGTGTCCGTTGAGTATTTCGATTGCCTCGGCCGCGTCTTTGCGATATTTGAAGTGTACATAGGCAAAGCCCTTGCACAGGCCCGAGTTCTTCTCGCGCGCCAGATACATCTTGGTGTGTGGGCCAATCTTCTTGACCAGCTCCTCGAGATCATCCTCGGTCATCGACTCGGACAGGTTGGAAATGCGCACAGCCGACGAATCGTCGCGCTCGCGTCCCTTGGCGCCCTCCTTCAGGAACGGCGGCACATACTTGCCCGCCTTGTTGCTCTCGCCCACAGCTGCAGTGGCTGCCGCAATGGCCTTGCTCTCGATGTCCATGGAGGTGCCCTTGTAGGGGCACTTGACTGACCAATGCTCGCCGTTGCATATGCGGCACTTGGCAATGGGCTTGCTCGCATCCAGCGGATCCTGGGCATGCTCAAAGTCCTTGGAGCCCATGTAGTTCATCAGGATCTCGTCGGCCACCTTGGTGGTGTACGAATTGGGGCCCGGCTTGTCCAGCTTGGAGTCGCCAAACTTGGTCCAATTGCGCCGCTTTGCCACTGCCCTCGAGACGATCTTCTTCTCAATCTTGAAGCTGCGCACCACCTTGATCTTCTTGCCCTCATCATTGAACTTGTACTCGGTGACGTGCTTGTAGTCGCCATCTACGTGCTCCTTCGAGGGCGGCAGTCCGTCCACATAGTCTGCCTCTACCTCATCGGCCCACGAGGTGATTGTCGGCTTCATTTCTATATTTGTGCTGGGTTAATGAATTACTAAGACGGGCTAACTGCTATGCTAATGCCTTTAACATACCAATAAATTTGTGAAAATTTCAGTAATTCTTTCAAAAAGTCTAAGTAGTGAACTGTCCCAGTTTAACTCAGTGAGTAAAATTTTCTGCTGACTGTCAAAGCTGTCACAACTGTCAAATCTGACATCGTTTCCAAGGGCTGCTTCGATTGAAAGAATTTAAGTTATGGTTGTATTGTGGAAGATACAGAAGAATAGATTCAAATATGCGAAAGTCTTCATTTATAATACCCTGAACCTTTTGAAAATGTATTTAACAGGCAGAAGAAAGCATCGTAGACCTTATAAAGGCGACGAGCTGATTCGGTATAGCCCTGTCCGTTCGACCGTCTGTTCGTATGAATGCCGAGATCCCAGAAGATATAAAATAGTTAGAGATTTTAAATTGTGCATGAATAGTTCAACATATTTTTTCGATAACTCATACGATATTTTTTTTGTCGAGTATAAGCGATATATTGATCTCGGTTTTTATACCCTGAACCCATTTTCAATGGGAAATCAGGGTATAATGGTTTTGTTGAAATGTATGTAACAGGGAGAAGGAGGCGTGGCAGACCCCACAAAGTATATATATTCTTGATCAGGGTGACGAGCTGAGTTGATTTGGCCCTGTCCGTCTGTCTGTCCGTCTGTCCGTATGTATGAACGCGTCGATTTCAGAAGATATAAGAGCTAGAGACTTCAAATTTTTTTTAAAATGTCCGTAATTACAGCGCGCATATCAAGTTTATCATTAAAATTCGATAACTCATCCCGATCTTTTTTATCGATAAAAAACCTTATCGAAAACCAGTTATAAAATTATATCTTCTACACCTTTATTGCTAGAGTCTCCAAATTTTTAATGTATGCTTACATGCAATTTATACAATTTCGGTTTTTGTTAAAATTTACCCCCCACCCTTAAATTCACCCCCTCACCCTCACTTTTGTAAAAAGCGTATTTCAAATACTAGAGACTTGTGCTTTGGCAATTACATGCATATCCATGTTATAATCATAATCTAAAAGTTTCATGAAGATCGTACGTCCATAAAAAAAGTTATTAAACAATTATGTTCTCATAGTAAGCGCACACTGCAGCCCATGCGTGTTTATGCGTGGGTGCTTGTGTGTGTATGTGTTTGTGTATGTGTGTGTATGTGTGTGTATGTGTTTGTGTATGTGTGTGTGTATGTGTATGTGTGTGTGTATGCGTTTGTGTATGTATGCGTGTGTGTGTGTGTATGTGTGTCTGTATGCGTGTGTGTGTATGTATGCCTGTGTGTGCGTACGTGCCTGTGTGTGTGTGTGTGCGTGTTTCTTGTGTAAGCTGAAAGACGCGAAAAATTATTGAAATATCTATTGCTCCAAGGGTTCAGGGGATCTCGTAGTCGAGCAGTCTCGACTAGAGCTTTCTTACTTGTTCTATTAGAATTTGAATACGATTAGACCTAGAGACTTCAGCTTTACTGTGTATATACATGATGAATACGAAGATTTTGTAATTTACAGATTTTGGATAGTTTCATAAAGATAGTCCCACTATAAAAGAAATTAGTCAAGAAATAAAATCTTATACTGTTGACCCCACTGCAGCGCAGTCCCAGCGCAGTCGCTTCTAACTGCGCCGTTAGCTGAGCGAGTACTTAAACGTGCGTGTGGATGTATGTGTGATTCTGTTTATGTATGTGTGCATAAGAGAAGTGCAGAATGATTAGAATATCAGCAGTTTCGATTAGAGCACTCTCACTTGTTTACTCATCGAAGACCCTTAACATGCAAAGTGTGGTCCGCAGCTCGAGTTGATAAGAACATACGGCAGGGGGCAAACGCTAATCTGGCGTTGAGCTGTCTCAGTTGATCGGCTCACTTCATTGCGGATCGGTCGAGTGTTTCTCTGTTCAACAATTCAACTAAGATGTTGCAGCTGAAGCATGCTGGGAGTGGCCAAGTCATAGAGCTCGATGAGTTCTGGCTGCGCTATCATTGTCACTGCGGAGATTGCCTCAACACGGAGACGCATCAGCGGCGCTATGATGTCCTCGAGCTGCCGGCCGATGTGTACGCCCTGAGGCACAGCTGGGAGTCGGGGGATAAGCTCCTGGTGGAATGTAAGTACCGCCGGATGGCAATTAGCCGCGTCATGCTCATACGTGTTTACATTGCGTCCAGGGAGCGACGGGCATCGTTCGAGCTACGACTGGGCGTTTATCTATGACTCGCAGCTGGAGCAGCTGATAAGCCGGCGCACAAAGTCCACCGCGCTGACGCCCTGGAACCGCAGCATCGTGCTACAGAACGAGCGGCACTTGCGCTTCTCGCTGCCCGCCCTTGTTGCCAGCGATGAGCAGGTCAAGCAGCTGGTAGGCGCTCTCGTGCGCTACGGCATTGTCTTTATAGATGACGTGGCGCCCACGCCCACCATGACTGAGCTGGCGCTGCGCCGCTGCTTCCCTATAATGAAGACCTTCTTCGGAGAGATGTGGACGTTCAGCGACAAGCCGGACCACGCGGACACGGCGTACACTAAGATGTATCTGGGCTCGCACACGGACAACACGTACTTCTGCGACGCCGCCGGCCTGCAGGCGCTGCACTGCCTCGATCATTCCGCCGACGGCACTGGCGGCGAGAACTTCTTTGTGGACGGGCTGCACTTGGTGCAGGAGCTGCGCCGTCGCTTTCCCGCGGCCTACGAGGTGCTCTGCCGCGTGCAAGTGCCCGCCGAGTACATCGAGCAGGGCCAGCACCACTGCCACACAGCGCCCATCATACGCATCGATCCGCTGACCGGCGAGCTGCTCCAGCTGCGTCTCAATGTCTACGACCGCGCCGTCTTCAACACGCTGCCCCAGCGCGAGATGGCCAGCTTCTACGCCAGCTTGCGGCAGCTGCTGCAGATGGTGCGCGAGGAGGAGCAGCAGTGGCAGCTCAAGCTGCGGCCGGGCAGCCTGGTGATCTTCGACAACTGGCGCGTGCTCCACGGCCGCCACGCCTACACGGGCCGCCGCATCATGTGCGGCGCCTACGTGCAACGCACCGACTACCAGAGCAAGGCGCGTATACTTGGCCTCATCGAATAGTTGCAGCCACTCAAATCCCAAATTTAAAATATCGAACGGGGAATGTGGAATGTGGAATGTCGAATGCCAACGGCCAATTGCAATGGCCAATTGCAATTCAGTCGTGAATACATGGCAATAAAAAATTACGATTACAATTGTGTGTGGACAGCGTCTAATTCGAAGTCGAAACAAGAAGCCAACAAATATCATTTGGCATTTGTTTTTATGGCAAATGTCTCATAAGACCTTGCTCTCTGTAGATTAGTATGTGTGTGTGCCTGCGTGTCTGCTGAGAGCCAACAAAATGGTATTTGGCGTCAGCAAAACAAACGTAAAACGCACTTTCAACTTTTTCATTTAAAAACTGAAATTACTTTTTGGCTGCTTCTGGGCCAGGGGTGGGGGGCACTTTAATAGCAGCAGTATTGTCCTTTAAATGTCCTCAAAAAATATGTACATATATTGCACACGTGAAAGCGGAGCAAAGAACACACACAGACATACACTTTAAGCCAACACGCTCCAAGGCGGCCTGAATATTTATGATAATTGCATTTTATGCAGCGTGTCTGTTGCCTTTTCTCTTGGCGCCTTTATGCGGCGACATGACCGCATTGAAGCCTTTAAAAGCATCGCTCTCTCTATTCAATTCGCTCTCTCTTTCTCCCTCTCTCTCTCTCTCTCTCTCTGTTTCTCTCCCTCTCACTCTTGTTTTTTTCTCTATCTCTCTGACGGCAATAAATATTTTGACAAGCAACGGCGCACTGTGGTGCGGGTCCTGCTTTTTGCTGCTGCAGTCGTAGCGTACTTTTTGACGTTCTTTACATGCGCTCCAACTCCAGCTGCTTGCTTGCTTGCGTGCGTGTGGGTGTGTGTGCTTGCGGTGTGTGCAAGTATGCGTATGTGTGGGTTACGCTCGCATTTTTGCGTTCGCTTTGTGCGATTGCCGATGGTTCAATGAAATCAGCAAGCAGCCAACTGCGCACAAGGCAAACAACCACGCACTACCCACACACATGCACCCACACACACACACAGTTTTCAACTCAAGGCACGCCTGTTTCATATGACAAAAGGACATGTGTTGCATGAGGGGAGCCCCCATGCCGCTCAATAAATATTGTAAAAATTTCATGCACAAAGGCGCCAAGGCAAAGACAAAAGTTTACTTAATTTAATTAATTGCACGCCAATGTCGATGCCGATGCTGATGCTGATACTGATGCTGTGCAAATAAAAGCCAATACAATTTTATGCGAAGCGGACCAACATGACATGCTCAAATTTCCGTTTGATTGCCAACTAAATAAATGCCATATAAATTTCAGCAAGTGCAGCTATGATTATATACTGTATAGGAAAAGCGAACAAATAACAAGTTAAAATCAAATCAAACCCAGCCAAAAAGTCGACACACACACGCACACACACACACTTACAAGTGCACGTGCACGCTTGTTGGTCATATTGGAAACAACAAAGAAATCATTGAACCAATTCAGCGACCAAATCAACAACCGGAAACGCGTTTCGTATAAAAACGAATTGAGGACTTAACGTTCACGGTTAAAGGGCGAAAAAAAAGTCAGAGAAAGAGAAAGAAAGAAAGAGAGAGAGACAGAGAAAGAGGGAGAGAGAGCAAGAGCAATGCCAGCTGAACAGTTACTGCAAATGGCGTCAGTTGATGATGGCGACGAGCCATAAAACCCGTCCGCCGCTTTTATGAGCAGCCACACACACACACACACTTACACATAGGAAATCAAAGGCCACAAAACTAAAAGTGCTTAGGAGTTGCAGTGGGCTTAAGCCAAGTCGAAAGATGTGGCCCCAACATCTGCTATTTAAGCTGGCAATGGCTTCTAATTGCGCCTATGCCTCAAGTGACGCAGAGCAGAGCTCTGGCCAAAAGCAACAAATGTGGCCATGTCAAGTGTTGGCCATGTCATAAATATGATGAATGCCTGCGAAAAATGTCACTTGTTGCGTAGTTCGAGCATCACGCCTCACACACACATACAAATTGCCCGAGGGTTGGGGCTGGGGCTGGAACTGGGGTTGGGCGGTCAACTTTATGTTCGAGTAGCAAATAATCATGTCCGGGGTCGAGCGACCAACGGGTCGTATGAGTGACATGAGCAATGGGCCATCCAGCTCATATGCTGGCCATTGGCCGTTGGCCATTGTCCGGACGTTGCGGCAGTTGGTTCGCTTTGCTTTTTTGGCGATTTTACGGCTTATGGCCAGCCACAGTCGTCTCGATGTGCTTGTGCGTGTGTGTGTGTGTGTGTGAAGTGTAGTCGTAGTCGAGTTTATTAGTAGGGCTTATGTTTTATGGTCAAAGGGACAATGGATGGCCAACAGATGTTTGTTGGCCTTTTGTTTGTTTCGACAGCCCGCACGCCCCACTCATTCGAGCGAGTGTGAATGAGTGTGTGTGCGTGTGTGTGTGCGTGCTGTGTGCGTGTCTATGTGGGCGGATGAGTGTATATATAGCAGTAGTTGTCATATGCTCGAATAAGCTGTCATATATGAAACATAATTTATTATGTTATAAAATATTATCGGATCGCTCTCCACCAACAAGCTCCACCAACGGGCGCTGGCTGTACGCTGCCTGCTCGCTTCATTGGTCGCTTAAATTGACCATTTTGCTGGGGACTCAATTATTCATATTGTTGCAGCTATATTTGTTAATGTTGTTGTTGTTGTTGTTGTTGTTGCTGTTGTTGCTGTTTGCTGCTGCTGCTGCTGTTCGTGTCGTTGTTTATTGTTGGGTATTATGACATGTGTTTGGTTTGTAGTTGTCTGTTTTTCGGCCGACGCCCGCCTGCCATTTATAACAACTGTCAACTGGCTACAACTGGGGTAATCGATGTGAGCAGCGATTCCGAATTGGACAGATACACGGACACAGACACGGATACGGACACGGACTAGGACACGGACACGGGCACGTCCAGCGAAATGTCAAAGTTTAAGCGCTGCTGCCATTTAGAGATCATTAAGCATAACTGTCGCTGCTCGTTTTTATAGCCTGGCTGTCTATTTCATTGTCCTTGCAGTGTCCTGCAGCACGGTGACGGTCACAAAATGCCAAGCGGCGCTGCGCACGCTGCAGGCATTTCAATTCTTTCGCCCCACCTGCCTGTGCAAGGAGCCCGGCATGGATCCCGATTGCAATCATTTCCGGGATTTTCTGTTCGATCATCCGTGCGGATTTGTGCTCAAAAAAGGTAAGTGCGTTGCAAGTGCCACCAAATGCGTGTGGCATGCCGCATGCCGCATGCCGCATGCCACAGGCAATGATGACACTTTAAACTTTTGATAGCCCCACTTAAATCATTTGGCTTCCTTTCGTTTTGCTCTATTTCCCTTCTGTTAATCCTTCCCCACAGCCGAAAAGGATCCCTATCCGATTGACGCTCTGCCCACGTGCAACCATGCGCTGTCCGTGTGCCAGCAGGAACGCAAATGCCTAAAGCTCTTTGAGGACTTCAAGACGCACTGCAAGGTGCGCGATAATAAGTGTAAAATGGAAAACAGGTGAGCGAATTGCGGAAATTAAAAAATGAAAAGAAAGGGTAATCTCTGTTGAGTAAAGATAAGCAGCTCGGGGCTACTAAAGGAGCAGAACTAAAGGAACTGCTGTCCAGGCAGTAATTTTTTTTTTCAGCTCACGGGCTGTGCAATCGATAAGTGAATTCAGCAACGTCCGCCGTATCAATTATAATTATTGATTATTCAGTTTGCATACTAAGCAACAAGCTCTCGCTTAGTATTCCACGCTCTGCCGCTTTCGTCCTGCCGGCAGCCGCAAACTGTTGCAAATTGGGGGAAGCTGTGAAACGAATGCTAATTAGAGCAGCGGCACAAAAAGTGCACCGGCAGTGTCTGCGAACTTGGCGAAAATGGGGCGGATAATAAAATCATTCAATTAAACTGTTTGGCTTAATGAGAAAATGGATTTAGTTGCTGGTGATGGCATTTTAGCTGAGCATCCCAGCTTGTTGCCGCAAAAACTTTCGACGCTGCACAAACTGCAAAAGCAACATTTAATTTCGATACTCGATAGCGAGAGTGGGCGAAGGGAAGTGCGGGAGCGGCAGCCGGCGTGGGCGTGGGCGTGGCATGTTCGCCCAACTTCAAGTAAGAGCAGCGAAATGAAATTTCCTGCTAGTTGAGTTCCTGCTGCTTCCTGCAGCCTTCACATATCCTTGCTGACGCCAGTTGCTTGCGGCGCCTGGCTCAATACCCTCGAATACAAACGTTCTGAATGTTTTAATAACTCGAAATGACTTTTTGCGGCGGCCCCGGCGCGCTCTTTGGCCTGGCTTAAAGTTTCACTGCCGCCGTCTAAACTTTGAGCACGCACAGGCCATGCGGCAAACGGGCGCTGCGCGTCCTCGAGCAGCCCACAGCCCACAGCCCACATCCCACAGCCGAACTGCTGCCACCTTTGCGATAAAATATTAATTGAACTGCCGTATGTATGCATTTTTGATGCAATTGCCAATTTTAAAGTTTGTTGCGCCGAGCGGAAGTCGGGTCTTGGGTCGGGTTTAAGGGGTTTAGTTCGTCGAGTTTCTTGCGCACTTTTTATACGCAAAGGGTCGGCGCTGGGGTTGAATATAATTTCAATTAGCTGTGGTGGTTGTGTGTCGGCTTAGGTGCTGCTTTTCCTGTTGTGCTTTTATATTTATACTACACAGCCCTACTGACTGCGAGTGTTTTCGTTTTAGGGATGCCTGTCACGATGCCTGGACTAATCTGCGCTTGTCGCCCATGTTCGGGTGCATCTGTCCGAATAATCATATGAAAAAGCGCTGTGATCGTATATTTAATATTGTTAATCACAATCCGTGTGTGGGTAAGTTTTCCGGCAACGGCTAATGCCACCAACAACAACAACAACAACAGCTACAACCACAACAACAGCCAACAACAAGAACACAAAATCCTGACAAAACGAAGAATGACAATGAAGAATGCGTTAAGTGCTGAAACTTTCGCTAAAATGCAAAGAAATACATTTTTATTTCATCTCTTGGAACATTAAATGTGATTTCTTTCTACTACCTATGGTTAAGCGAAGAAGCAAAACCATTTTGAGTACTATCTTAATATCGTATTATGTGTTATACGTTCTTTACTCAACACAAATGAATTTCTCCTCAGTTCTGTCTACTTTTCGTTTCGATTTCGATTTCCATTTTGTAATTTTGTTGTTTTCCGTTATGGTACTTTGTGAACCGCTCAAAACTGAAACTAGCCTAATAATTTAAGTAATCTAAATACCAATGAAAAAAAAAAAACCAAAAAACCTGAAACTAAAATCGCACGCTTTTGCATCAAAACCAAAACAGTAAAAAATTAATAAACAAATTAGTTAAAAGAAAAAAAAACAAAATAAACAGCAACTCCCACATTTGCGTGATATGCGATCAGTAAACAACCTATTAGCAATAACATGCCTATATCAGTATTTGAATATATGGTTATACTATACGTATTAGCAATGCTCAGTAATATCGTAAATATCACGTATACGTACATCTACTATATATATAATTATATATATGTAAAGCTGCCGTGTTTACTGTCACCGCTCTATCTCCCTCGCTCTCTCTCTCTCTCCTCTCTCTTTCTCTCTCTCTCTCTTCCTCTTCTCTCTATATATATTTCTCTCTCGCTCACACACACTCACCATTCAACAACTATCAAAGTACTGTAAAATTGACCTTGCTATCTATCTATCCAATATATAATTATAATAATTAGCAGTAAGAGTTACCCGAATACCCTCACCAACTGCTAGCCAATCCGAATTGATATGCCACACGCTAACTGGCGCTGTTACTGTGCTTTACATATAGATTGACATTATATTGACATTACCATTGATTGATTGATTGCACAAAGTACATACGAAACACATTTGGAACTACTACAATATTATCAACTAACTGCTGGCAACTGTAATAACTAGCTTTGATTTAATCGTAATCGTTGCTGTACTATCTAGCTCTTGCTTCTGTCTACTTTCTACTGCAAACCGTACAAATCGTTCTGTTCATTTACAAGACTTGGGCCGGGCTTAGCGGGGCCACTTGCTGAGGTCTCACCCTAGCTATCCTGTCACATAGACTGTCAGCTTAGTTCATGCTTTTGTTGGCGCTAAACCAAAATTACTTCATTATCTTCACATTTTCAACCAAACCAACCGAAAAGCAAATCCGTAAAACTCTGCAGCTCAAATTCAAATCCAATCCCGAGCTCAACTCAATTTGGAACAAGTCCTGAGCACGCTCAGCTGGCGCTGGCGCTGTGGGGTCACAGCCGCACTTCGCTAGCAGCTGCACCAGCACCAGCACCAAGCACAACACTATTCGCACCTTTGGATTAAATGCACCCCAGGCACTAATAGCACTAATTAAATAAGCGTACCCGCACCACTACACTCCAGCACACACCCACACGCACACCCACTGCCACACCCACGCACACATCTCAAACGAATTTGCACCATTTTTGGCACTAAACTGTATTTGCACCTCACGCATGTCTGCGCATCCTCCACTGCTCCCCATTGTCCCCTTTCCCCGCTATCCCACTCTTTGGCTCTTTGCAGATAGAATAATATTTTTCCCCAACGGCTTGCCGAAGCTAAAACCAAAGCCAAAAACGAAGCCGAAACCGACGCGAAAACAGAAACAAAAGCATGGCCAACGCATCGGCCACGCCTTTAATGGCACGGAGCTCTTGTCCAACAACATCGAGTACCACTATCATGACGAGCCCAACAGTGGCAGGGAGCATCCGGAGGAGGCGGACGCGGAGGAGGACCAGGCGGAAGATGAGGACGATTCGGACGATGATGACTACGATGATCGCATACGCGCTGAAATCTATTCAAACTATCCGCACTATTTGCATCCGCCCTCGTGGGGCATTAACAACCCGTTGGTGCTCGCCTCCCATAGTCCGCACACCTCCGAGGACGACGACGTGGTGGTCGACGTGCCCACCACCACCACGCATCACAGCCACAAGAAGCAGCCACAGTCGCCACCAACCCACACGGACGACCTGGAGCGCAGCGTTGTGGACGATGTGGTGGTCGTGGTCGACACCGGGCCAGGACCTCGTCCGCACACACACACGCATCCACACACGCACACGTACTATGCGCATGGCGTGGAACCACCGAGCACCGTTGGAACCATTGCAGCAGGCAGCAGCAGCAGCAGCGGCGGCAGCGGCAGCGGCTTCAGCTCAACCATATCGCCTAAGTATGCAGTTGCGAGTGTGATTCGGCCTGGCCGAGCTAAAGTTGGCATCTTTAAGCCGCCAACTTTGTTCAAACTTTCTTCACATATGATTGCTCGAGTGGGCAGTGCATGCTGGCTCTCCTAGACCGATTCGCCGCTCTCCGGCTGGCGGATCAAGTCTTTCATTAACTCAACCAAAAACTCTTTTAACCACATCGACGGGGCTGCAGCTGAAAACTTTATGCAGCAAAGCTTTTAAAATAATTGACTCACTTGGGTATACCACAATTTCCGGTTAACAGCCAACAGTAGTCAACTAATGAATGAGGCTAACAGCAACAGCAACTGCAACTGCAACAACAACAACAACAGCAACAAGGAAATGAATAGAAACATGTCGGTTGCAGTTGCTCCCGGGCTGCAGCTCTCTGTGCAGTTGCAGGCCATTTAAATACTTAATCGACTCACCTAATGCATGCCATCTTATTCAATATTCAAATGTTGCCTGCAACGAGCAACGAGCAACGGGCCAAAATAGATGTCCGAAACGGGCCCTGGCTTTGCTCAAAAATGAATTTATAATGCCAGCTGCTTTGTCAATTGTCAGCGGAAGTGAAATGTCAACCGACTTGGTCTGTTAATACTTTAAGCCGATTTGCAGCCGTATTAAGTCGTTTCGCTCATTAATGAGCAACGGCTGCAAATGTCCTTTACAAAATGTCCTTATGCAACACCACCACCACACAGCAACCAATCACAGCTGATTCATAAAGCACACACACATGCACATGCACATGCACCAGCACCAGCACTTGCACCCGCACTTCAATTTTCAGACTAGACCTATCCCAAATGCCATGCAGAGCTAACTTACTGACCCACTCACCCACCGCACACACAGCGCACATTTTCTATTATATAACTTCTTGCACTTAATTTCCGAATACTTGCAATTTCCTCAATGCTCACAACTTCAATTAGCACCGGCACCAGCACCATCATGCACAAACCAGCACATCTGGGTGACTTTGTCGCCGGTAGCGATATCATCCACCGCACTCACGCCGCCAGCACAATGGACGAGAGGGGTAAGTAAATAAATTATTTGATTCAATTCAATAAATCAAATGCACTTCAATTAAGCACTCGATTAAATGGGCTTCTCTTGCAAGACCCTCTTCTTCACTCGTCTGCAATCTATATCATATCTAGAGTCTTGTTATTTTATATTCGAGATGAAAGTTTTTAGTAAAAGTGGGATTGAAATTCTTATTTTCAATTTATTTAAATATACTTGTTTTTTTTACTATTACTATTAATGGGAAGTATCTATAAAGAAAGATAATAATCTATATTTCAACCTGTTGAATTCGCTATGAAATCTAATTTTTTTTTTTTTAATTTTCAGTTAAATTTTTATTATCTCATAAAACTATGTATTCTAGAACATTTCTCAAAGGTAACTTCTTTTACTTAGTGTTGGTAAGCTGTATAAATACATTTAGCTAGAACTGTAATGCAGTTCAGGTAATAAATAAAGCTATGCGAGTTACGGTGCTTGAATTGGGGTAACGTAAGAGCACATTAGACAATTGAAGCACACACACACATTGCACCGCACCACCGCACCACTGCACCACTGCACCAAAGGCACTCGCTGACAGTAACTCACAGCGTCTCGCTCTATTTAGCTTTCTATCTCTTGCGCTCCAAATAATTGCATCCTTTTGTGGCACTGTATTAGACAAACAGGCGGCGAGTAAGTAGCGACGACTGCAGCCACATCCTGAGTCATGTGCATCCTGCGCCTTGTTGTGGCTCGGCCGGCTGCCTGCCACATGCTGTCTTGTACCTAACTTGGCATTTGGCTGTTGGGGCATAGTTATGGCAATCTTCCACTGCAATCACTTGCAGTTAAAGTAATGCAACACACGCACACACGCACGCACACACACACACACAATCAGACACGCTCGTTCGCTTGGAATGCACAGAAGTGCCATAAATAAGCATTTTGTTTGTTAGCTCTGTGCCCCAGCGCCAAATACCGAGCCAGCCCCCAAAACCATATCTGCTCCAAACAAACTTAACTAAGTACATTATTGATATGAAGTGCACCACGCTCCCCCCCCCCCCCCCCCCCCCCTTGCAGTGGCTCTTGGCTTGAATTGGCATCCATTATGTGTATTATATTCAGTTGCTGCTTATTTACAGCTCTCAGTTAGTTACACACACACAATTGCATACACACACACACACACACACACACACACACAATCAGCGGCACATGCGGCTTTATGTTTAGCTCCCGCTTTGACACTCCTCATCTCTATCACTCACAAACACACAGACACACACACTTGCTGCATGCCGCATTATGTTAATCGATCGGTCGCCCCTCGCACCGATTGCTTGGCATTTTGATTGTTACGCATTTTCTGCGCACTTGCCTCTTCTGCACATTGCCACAAATTTCATTAGCCATTGTCATAGGTCGTCCATCATCATCATCAGCATCTACATCATTATCATCATCGATGCTGATCCTTTTGTTTCTGCATGCACTGGGGCACTGGTTGGCCATCTGCTGATGGTTATAAATTTGAATCTGTTCGCATTGTGCTCAGGGCTGGGCAGCTTCATTTGCCAATGCAGCTATGGGACACACACACACACACGCAGTCAGCCATTCACATACACACGTAATACAGCTATTGTGAATTTGCGCAAATATTGACAGATATTTATGCATGTCACATACATCGACTCGCACACACAAACACACACACGCACACACACACACACACAGCCAATTCAACGGCAGCAATAACAAATTTTAATCACACGCCGTTGCAAGACAGCAAACAACAACAATAACAACATTTGTAATTTATCCGATACCGATAATTAATGCCAGTTAAAGTGGTAACCGGATGACCCACAATGCGAATCATAATAATCAGATTCGTTTGCCAATCGCTTAGCGCTTACCTCATCATCATCGCAAGGCTTTGCAGTTGATCTCGTTGCGATAGGCGCACAGCACAGTTGGGGAAATTTAATTAGGCACAAGTAAAACAATTAATGTGATTTTCAGCAGCACTGCGCCAACACTGACTGCACCAAGTATATGCACACCTGTTTGGCCCTAGCGCTAGTTTGTTTCGCGTGCAGTAAATATTTTTGTTGTATTGTGAAATCCGCCAATGCTCTTGCTGGCATTGTTATTGCACACATGCACATACAGCTGGTACGCAGTGTGCTAGCCTAATTTCCAAATAACAGCACATGCTCCAGCATGTATAACAGTTCTCTGTGAACTGGGCCAAGCTTTCGCATTAATTGGCCCAAATGCAACTCTCGCTTAAATAATTAAAGCCACTCTGAGATGATGCTGACTACGCTGCGTATACGCAACAATTTCGCGACTTTGAAGGCGACAGATCCACTCGTCGACAGCTGTTTACATGGGCGATAACACTTGGCAAACAGCGCTAATCTCATCGTCAGCCTGCCTGCCTCCTGCCGCCCCTCGCTGCACAGGCGGTACAGTTGGGATTACGATTGGGATTCCGATTCCGATTCCGATTCAGCTTCGAGTTCCGCCAATTCTGTCGCTCCCCAACAGTTTGTTGTGCAAATATTTGTTTGGCAAAATAAGCGACAAACATAAATACGTTTCGCAGGCGGCAGGCAGCTGCCAGCAGGAGGCGGACACCAGACGACGGACGGTAGACGGCAGACGAAAGGCAATGGCAAATCCATGGCATTTTCCTGCCATTTGGCGCCCCGCATTGACCGTCTGCCTGCCGCTGCGGAAGCTGGCAGCTGGTGCAGGAGCTGAAGCTGAAGCTGATGCTAAAGCTTAAGCACAGAGGGGTCTCGCATCCTTTGAGCAGGCGCCTCAAATGAAGCGCACTTTGGCGTGCGCTAGGCGAGATAAGCAAATGCTGCTGTGGTTGCAAAGCGTCTCCATTGAATCGTTTACCATTTGCTCGCTCTAGCAGCGCATGACATTTGAAAGATACACAAAGTTAGACACAAACACATAAACACACACACACACACACGCGCACACGCACAGCACGTCTCTGTTAGCATTATGCTTGTATTTGTGCTTCTGCCCTGCTATTGACATTGATAGCGGAAACGGCAGCCCTGCACTGGCAATTGGTGCGTGGCGAGCCACACAATAAGCAATTGGCTAAATCGAACCAGAGCCATGTCGCCGTAGTACCAATGACACTTGCTTCAAGGTGCGATTCATCGCTGCCCAATAAATGTTCATAGTTATTTATTCAAGCACTCGATTGCCCACGGCTCAGGTCGCATATCTAATTTTAAATTTTTTTTTATTATTTTCTGTTGCTTTTACGGCTTGTCATAAAAATTAATGTCAATTGCAGTTGTTGCCGTTCAGAACTTGCTTTATTCTATTTGCACATAAACTAAATGGTATGCAATATATATTACCAAACGCACTCTCACACACGCCCTACTATGTTGTACTAGCCGCACCTATATAGAATGCACCGTTTACCCAAACTGTCCATGTATATTTCAAGTTCTCTTATTTTCTCAGATCTTCTTCACTTGTATTTTTGTTTAATTAATCTAAGTTGAGTTTATAGAAAGTACTTTCAAAAAGTATGAGCCCATGTCATTCGATGGGTACACACACACATATATAAACCTAATTTTCTTTTATACAATAAACAAATTTACGATAAGATTGAAAAACGAAAAAAAAAAAACCGAACTGAAAATGAATTGTGCAAATTGATTGGATGGCCAAAATGTTGATGTGTTGCAAGTTGGCAGCAACTGCAGCAGCCATAGTCAAAACAACAGCAACAACAACAGCTACTCGTATCTACAACAAAAATAACATCAACCAACATACGTAACAGGCACTGTACAACTACAACAACCATTCTACCCTCTCTCTTCTTGCTACTTAAAATTCCAGTAAGAATATTGGGCATGGACGAGAAATTGCATCAGAGAATCTTCGATGATAATTTGGCGGTTATTGATACGCCGTTAATAGCGACGGGCGGCTCGGCGAGCAGCTATAATTATCCGGGCTCGGTGTCCAACTCGCTGCACGGCGTGCTCAGCTATCCGTTCAATATAAGCGGCTTTCATCAGCGCCACTTGGCGGCGGGTGCGTCGGCGACAGGCGCCGGAAATGAATCGCCATTCGATATTGTTGATACGGGCTATGGCTACGCCGGCAATGCCAATGGCAATGGCAATGGCAACGGCAATGGCAACGGAAACGGAAATGCCGGTGTTTACTATCAAAGTATGTGTACATGTATTAGCATGAACGTAATCAATAAATAAATTTAAAAAAAAAACAAAAACAGACCACAAACTAGGCTAACCAAAATAGCAAAAAATATAATAAATATGACCAGCAGATGAAAACTAAGATGAGAGCAGATGCTGCTAGGCACACGGTTTCTGTTTGTTCTCACCCGACAGGTGACAGGTAGCGCTCGTTCTGTAATTGTTTATATAGAGTTTATTCTTACCTTTATGCTTTACCTTGATTTTCGTTTTCAATAAACTCATAACGTTTTGCGCGTGTTGTGTCGTCCCCCTGTAACAAACACACCCCGTTGCAGGTAAATTTTTAAGTAATCAACTTTTACCGCTCAACTTTTGATTTCAATGTTGAAAAGCAACGAACTAAACAAACCAATTAACTAACTACTGGCGCGCCTCGAGCTCGTCATGGCTTTGTGCATAATTTTTAGCATTCGCTCAACTTTTATAAATATCAAACAGTAACAACAAAAACTGCCGACATACTCGTATATATATATACATATATATAAATCTCTCTCTCTATATATATATACATACTTATATTATATGAATACTTTAATATTTTACTATTCGTTTTTAGTTACATTTATTTTGCCTTATGTAGCTTGCCACTTGTTTTTCAAATGTTTTGGAAATTTTCTACAAATTTTTACAAAAACAAAAATTGCTTCAACTTCGGTATGAAAATTTCGAATAATGAATTTTGTTTGCCATTTTGTTTATATATACAAAACCAAAACTAAAACCAAAACCGAAAGCTATAATGACGGATGAGAGAGCTGTACAAATTGTTAATACCAATAATAAAAACAACAAATCTAACTGTACAATTTGCCATAAAACTTTTAAACAAAATTCATTAAAAACAAAAAAGCTAAAAATACATTTTTGTTACATTTAATTCAAGCACACTTTTTTACAAAATTCTTCGATGCACCCGTTTTTTGAAACAAGAACAATAAACAGTTACAATCACAAATAATTCAAATACTAAGTACAAACAACATGCGTTACATACATTTCTTATTCAACTCAAACATTTTGTTCAGATGCAAATTTTTTACCAATATGTTTCATATGTTGCGTGTTCAAGTTAAATACAACAACAACAACAACACTATCATAACAACAACAAGAAAACTACAAATATATATAAATACTCAAAAGCAGTTGAAACATTCACTCATGCCATCCATATCGAAATTGGTATTGCATACAAATTTCCATAAGCATATGAAGAGCCAAGGTCTTAGAACGAACAACATTTCATACAAGCCCAACAAACTCAGCTCAAGTGGAAAATCATTTTGATATTTTGAAGATTCAGCTCTAATCAATACTTACAAATAAAACAGAAAAACGATTCTCCAATGAAACTGTTCATTTTGCATTGCAGCTGCTTACATTTGATTTCAGCCTTATGAGTTGAATTTGAAATTGGTTTTATGTCTTCAGTGCTTCGGAAACACTTAAATAATTTACATTTTATTTTTTATTTTACGTGCAATCAGAGATGTTAACACAATCTGTTTCAAATCAAACAGAATCTACATAATATTCTGAATAGGCGGATTAAATTACACTCAGTGTTCATTTCAAACATTCCCATTGACTCGGGCGCACAGGTGTGGCCAAATCAGAGCAAAGACACACACACTCACACACACAGCCACACAAACACAGACACTTCAAACAGATCTTCATTGTTAGTTAAGCGTCGCTCCTGGCGCGTTACCCAAATTAAGTATTTTGATGAGTAGGTTGTAGTTAAAAAGGCCGACAAGTCTATTGAAATATTTAATCTATACTTTATGCGTAAAACTATATACAATACATAGTATACATAGTTGTGTTTGATACGCCCCCCGCAGCCCCGCAGCCCCGCTGCACCCGTAGCCCTGCTGCTCACTACAAAAATATACATATATGAACAAATCAAGTCTACGCTCCTTCCCTGCTCCTCCCGCAGTTGAGAATCGACTCCCCATTGAACGTGCCCCGAACCTCCATTTCAAGTTATAGGCAACAAATTTGGAATATAATATAGAAATATATAAATATATAAATATATTTGCTTTTAATTTCATTATTTATGCCTTTCGTTTTTATTATTCGATTATTTTGGATTATTTATGGGTGGATCTGTGTCGGGTCACAGTGGACTTAACCATGGCATTGGATAGAAACGAGAGCCAACAACAAGTTGGTTAATTAAAATGTAATCTATAACAGGCACCAGCTGTTGCTGCTCCCCAACATGATGCGAAATAGACGCCCCCAGCCTCAGCCCCCGCTCCATTCATGCTGCGTACGCTCAGCAGGGAGCGCGCGTTGATAATCATTTCTAATTAGGATTATTTGCCATCAATCCCTCGACGTAATCGAGTTATGGGCGCTTTTGTGATAAGCTCGAGCCACAAATATGAAATATGCATATTCATTTGTTAATTAGTTAGCAATAAATGCAATGAATAAATATGCAGAGCTAAAAAAAGAACATTATTCATTGATTACATGGCGCCCCATATGCCACATTTTTGCGCTTGGCAAAAAACTGTGAGCAACACAAATCCAATTAATGAAAATATTCTAAAAATGTCGAACGAACATTTTCATGCAATTACACGCATTGCATTAGAGCCCCGCCCCCTCCGCAGCAATTCGTTCATGTTGGCGGACGCACTCTGTGTAGCTATCGAAGGTGCTTGAGAGTGCTCTGAAATATTTGCAAGTGCTTTACCAAACCAAATTATCAAAGCCGATAACTAATGGACTCATTTACAACATTCTTCTACACTTGCTACGCTCATCGTACAATTATGGCAAACGATGTTGGCTCTGAATACTCTCGTGATTTCGCTCGGCAAAACTCAACTGTAACTCGACGGCAATGCGATGGTCACTTGGGCACGTCTGCTGATGCTTGTGCCGCTCCTGCTGCAGGTGGTCAGGACGTTGAAGTTGACCTCTCAACGGAAATAATCAAGCAACATTTTCAGGTAAGTTCGACCTGCAGTGGGCGTGGTCAGGGCTATGCATCGGGCTGCTGCACTGCAGTTGCCCCCACCTCCCGGAGGGCAAATGCAGAAAGTATTCTGAATATGTTGCAGCACCTTTTACATTTTGCGTGCACAACAACAATGCAGATTTTTTGTTTTTTTGTTTTTTGTTCTTCTTCTTCCCCCGTTTCTCCACAACCTTGTGCAGAGTACCTGCCACACAGCACTGGACAGCTGCCGGGAGGATCCAGCCTGCTCATCATCGCTGCAGCCGATGCTGACGCATTGCGAGCTGCATCGCTGCAATCGCAATGCGTGCATGACAGCATTGCAGTCCTTCTACAAAGGACCGCACGAGGACTTGAATCTGGACATTGCCTTTTGTCTATGCAAGTAAGTGGCAGCCGTTGTTGGTCAACCACTGCAACAGCAATTACAACAACAGCAACAACAACAATCAACAATGCAAATACTACTCCAACGGCGCCTTCTTTCCTGCTCCAACAGAAAATCCGGCAACAGCAACAACAGCCCCAGCCTGCAGAGCGGCAATCGGCCCGACATGTGCATGATTGCACAGGAAAAACTGCATCCCGTCTGCGCTCAGAGGCCGCCCGATAACAATAATCCAGCCAGCTCCAATGGCATTTACTACCATCCGCCGCCCGCTTGCCACGTTGTAGCCGACAGCTGCAAAGAGTTTCGCGAGTGCAGGTGGGTTAAATACATATGTAGTCATGCCAGCTATATCCCCAGGACCCCAGGGCGACGCGCTGTGTCCATAATTCAAATGCTTGCTAAGCGGAAGCGGAAATATGCGCATCGCATGTAAATCCGCAGCTCGTTTTAAACTCTCTCTCTCTCTCTCTCTCTCCGCCTCTCGCCACTCCATCTCACTCTCTCTCTCTGTGTATGTGGAGCGCGTGTTTTTGAACTGTTATTCAATTAAAGCAAATTGAATTTCGTGTGCTTATAGAATTACACATATTTAGCTCGCTCGCTAAGACGGCCGCAATTTTGATGGCGCTTTTGCGAAAGTCATTAAGCTGACAACAAGCCAAACTCATAGCCAGCAAGCAGCAGCTCAAGTTGTTCGGCTTTGATGCCAAAAATCCGCGTCACTGTCAAACCGGGCGTTAAATTGCCACTTTGTGCGCTGCTCTTCATTAAACACGGCAGCTTGGCAAGGGTGCCACAGAGCATGGAGCGAGGCAGAATCAGGCTGCACTCGGCGAACTTCAAGCCAGGCCGCGAATGTGTCAAACACAAAGTTAAGTGATAAATACGATGCAGCCATGGCTTGCTTGCAGCGCCATATATGTGTGTGTGTGTGTGTGTGTGTGTGTGTGTGTGTGTGTGGGCTGGGGGGTATCGGTGTGTTTGTTGTCATGTTACAGCTGAACAACCGCAGCGAACGTGGCTCTGGTGGTGCTGTGAAAATTAATTGCCTTTTAAGTGAATCTCACTTGCTTTAGTAAACAACTAAATTGGACTAATGACGCTCATTTTCTATGCTGCGCTGCCTACACACAACAACTCTCCAAGTGGGTGTCTGTGTGTGCTGTGTGTGTGTGTGTGTGTGTGCATGTGTGTTTGCAGTTTGCTTTCGTCTTGCTATTCGAGTGCTTATGTTGACTTATTACGTATACGACGCGTTGCATTCAAGCACGTGCATTGTAGATTGTTAGACGCTGGGCGTCACGCACTTGTTCGGCTGCCTGGTTCCAAGGGTGGCAGATTGTTTTACTAACTCTTAGATGGCTGCCTCAATGTGCCACGTGCCACAGCCTCTCTGGCGGCAATGCATGCCTTTATATAACAGCAGCCGGCCGGCCAAAGGGCACAAACAATGCCAAGCATTAAAATTTATATAATCTGGCTGATTGTCAATTATCAATTGAGTGAACTATAAATGCTGCGAAATTATGCCATCTGGCCATCTGTTAGCAATCATGTGCATCTCGTTGCCTGAAGACACCATAAATGCTAAGGAGATGTCGGAGTTGAATGCGTGTCTAATAGGGCTCATCTGTATGTTATTTGGCGGAAAAGCTGCAGCTGATTGAAATGACTGAAATGCCAACGGCTAGAGAGCGCTCCACACTTGTCTGCTCTGTTAGCCATATTACGCATACGCCACGTGGCAGATAGAGCTGCAGGTGAAGTGAGCTCGCATTTTACGGCAGTGTCGTAAACCCGATGCAATAAATTGTGTTGCAACTTGCGGTGGTAGAAACAACTGCAGAACCATCAAATGCACGAGGATACCAAGTGTAATTCCCACATAAATGGCTGGACATCAATCTCAGACTCAAGCTAGCTACTGTGCTTGCAGGCAATGGGTAACGGGTAACGGGACACTTAGCAACAGACAGACAGGTATTCAGACAACTAGACAGACGTTAGCTGCAGCTACAAACTGACGAGCTGACGAGCTGGCTATCTGATGAGCAGCTCCGATCCGAGAGTTTGCTGCTGGCTCACACATGTTAATACTCCGATTTCCATTTTTGTTTTATTCGCAAACCCCAACCTTGACAGGCTCAAGCTGGAGTATTATGAGCAGGCCTGTGCCGTGGACAGTGTGACCAAGAAGTGCGCCGGCCGGCCCAGTGGCTGTCGCACCGCAATGATTGGCATCCTTGGGACCATGCTGCGCACCACATGCGCCTGTCAGGGCACCGATCCACAGCATCTCTACCAGTGCGTAGGCTGGCGGCGCCTGCTCTGGATGAATCCGTGTGTGGGTGAGTAGACTGCAACGGCTGGATAATTGCATGGCAGGATGCAGCAAAAATCTTATGCACTTTGCAGTCGAGGCACAAAAGGACTTTCATATGAAGCGTCTGGCTGAATTGGGCTTTCTGACGACGACCACAACGACGACAACAACTACGACGACCACGACCACTACGACTCGTGCACCGCCACCCCCACCGCCGCCGCCGCCAACCACGACAACGACCACAACCAGCTTGCAGCCGAAGCAAACCCCAAGGAAGCCCGCCACGCATATCTTCAAGGTAAGTAGCCTGTGCCTATGAGTGCACCGGCATCGACACCGCCACCGGCACCGGCAGCGGCACCGGAACCTTGCGTTCCGTTAGTCGGTCGGAGCATTAACGGGACTAATTGTGGGACAACAACTGTGCTGTGGTCGGGCGCACTGGGCCAATCTGATAGCCAATCCGATTAACAAGCTTCAACATCAGTCGCCCGGCCACCGTCCCATCACTCAGTTATCCTTCAATCCGTCTGTTTTCCAATCAGCACTCAATCAGTGGCTGCACAGAGTTGAAAAGCCAAGCGCACAATATAAACCCAGCGCTCGAGTATCGGAGTATCGACTATGAATTCAAACCGACAAAGCAATCAATTTCTGCCCTTCTGCTGATGCTGCTGCTGCTGCTGCTGCTACTGCAGCTGCAGCTCACAGATTAAATGCAGTGCACAAAAATAGTCGAGTTTACATTGAAAACCTTTGAAACGTCTTCTTTTCATGTTCCCAACCATACGAACAACAATCGCAAAACCACAATAATAAAAAAATAAAATAAAATAAAATAAAATAATAATAATAACTACAAAAAAAAAACATACTGTATAACTGTGCAACAAAATTTAAAAATCCAAAATAAATAATAAATCGCACGCAAAAATATAAATAAAATAACAACCCAATCGCTTGACAACTCGAACAGGCAAAGGAGAAATCAGAGCCGGCATCGGTGGAACACAATTATCTCGATCCGCCCGACTCAGTGCCGCTGCACAGCGGAAACGATGCCAGCGGAAATGGCGGAAATAACGATTATCATGGCGGCAATGAACACGACAACAATCACGGCAAGGGGCATGCACACGGACACGGGCATGGCAACGGTAATGGCAACGGCAATGCCAACGGCAATGGCAATGGCAACGGGAATGGGAATGGTAACGGAAATGGCAAGGGCGACCATCGGCGACAGGGCAAGAAGAATGGCAATGGCCAAAACGCTGGCCTTGGCAGACAGGGCGTAGATTTCGATGATCCGGTAATTTTTGTTGACCAAATGGAAACAACAGAGCTGGTGCACAGCATCAGCCACACAGAGCCGGCAACCACAGCGACCACAACAATGGAGACCACAACAACAACCCAGCCACCAAGTAAGTAAATGCATGTGGGCGATCCCTTTGTGTGCGTGTGTGCGTCTGTGTGTGTGAGTTTGCACGAAAGTGTGGGCGAGTCCCCCTATTATGCGTATTACCGCAGACTGTTGAGTGCTGATAACTGACTGGCCACAGCAACAGGGATGATATTATTGGCCATATGGGCAGGCAGGCTTCCGGTTACACTTATGAGCAGAGCTCTGCCAAAACTTTTTTCCGCATACAATTATTCATTTTTTCAAATTTGGTTAATGCATTCTCATTACAAGTTTTGCCAGCTTTGTCACAATTAGCTCGAGTGTCAAGGGGGCAGACCAATCCTTATAAATGTTGGCCCTAATTTTTAGCTCTTTCATTATTTTCTCGGTTTAAATTTGCAATTTAATTGATGTGGTTAATGGGCTCTGCGGCGTATGGAAACGGAAGCTGTTTGCTGCACGAATTACATATATCTGTGAATTTCGATGTACTGTTTCATTTGAAATGTAAAACGGCTATAATGCACACCAGTGTGTGAGTGTGCGCGAGTGTGTGTTGCCGGAAATGAGTTTGCTCACGTGACAGTGATTTGTAAATCTGACAATATTTGCTATACTTATAAGGCGTATATATTAAATCCGATTAAGAGCTCGATATACATAGCATTTCATATACATTAACTATTCTCAATGGTTTCCAAAACACTAATAGAACTTTATTTGTGAACTCCTTTAAAATGTTTGTCTCAACTAAGTATTTTTTTTTTAGTGTTTTCTACGCATTTATGAAATACTTCCGTTATATTGTGCAGCTGGGCAGCAAACCTGTCTGCAAATTGCATTAAATATGTAAATGAGTTTGTTTGCTTGCCACACGTCTATCGCCGAAATAATTCACACACACACACACACACACACACACATGCACGAGCACAGATAGACAGATAGAAGCCATGTGTATAAGCTGTAATTATTCAGGCCGTTGGGACATTTGCGTGTGCATTTTGTATGAATTGTTGTTGTTTAGTCACCGGACAGCGTCGAGCTCTGCAGCGTGCATGTCTCATTCATAATTGATTTAAATCGCGGGGGAGCGGGCGAGCAGCCGGCCGAGCGTGTCATTTGACATCAGCATTTAACAATTTGAAGCTTCCGCATTAAAGTATTCAGTGAAATAAATTGTTTTGTTAACACTGCTCAAATATTTATTCAATGCCATCAAGTGCGCCACTTGAGCCGCACGTTTATTAAAAATTAAAAATGTAAATAAGATTTTCCACTTGATTTATTAAGAAAGTTTCCTAAATGATTTTCGGACCAAGTGAGCAATGCCCTGGGTGCTACTAAATGTGCTAAGCCCATAGCTCGGGCTCTGGCTCCGGCTCGTTAGTTTTTATTGTTGGCCAACATTTCACACATGCCTAACGGACAGCAATTAGCACACTCTCCAAAAACAGATAACACTCAGTCGGCAAGAGTCAGGGGATTGCCCAACTTTCTGGCACGTTTCACAGCAAACGCTCTTTAATGAATGAAGTGCATGATGAATGAATGGATATGTCGAACGACAGTCATCGCACCACATTGTGGTGCCTCAGCCCAGACGCTTAGCCCGGGCTGTGCCATTAAAAGATATTGTGTTTATTCTATTTCTACTACGAATTCTTTCTCTTTCGCAGGAAACTGTGTGGTGCAGCGACCCCATCAAAGCGATCAACACATCCGCGAGGGCAGCAGCAAGCGGGTAAGTGGCATGCAGAGCTCCAATTGAATTGTTTGAAATCAATATTTTATGCAAATGGCAGCACGTTCATGTAACTGTCCCAAATCGTCAACAATTTGCAGCAATTAACATTTTTTCATTTGAATAAAAAATGTTGCAAGGGTTTTTCTAGCACGGCCGCGAGATTTATGTAACCTTCCATTTCTCTTTATTTTATTTCATTTCGTTTTATTTATTTCTGTTTTTTATTTTGTATTTTATTTTATTTTATTTTATTTTTTTTTTTTTTTTAACACACAACGGAAGTTCAGAAAGTGTTATTAAAATGCATTTGCATAACTAAAAGTTTGCAAGCGGCAGCCAACACAACAAAACAAACGAAGCAACTTTTTGTTGCCAGCACACAACAAGTTGAAGCTGTATGTGTGCGTCTGTGTCTGTGTGTGTGTGGATGGCTTACGTGCCGGCACGTGCCCAACGAAAAGATATTACCACATTTAACAACGCCATGAAAATGGAAGCGCATACAGAACAACAACATGTACGACATCGAAAAAATAAGGAAAACAATTTACAAAACAACAACAACAACAACAATACCAGCAGCAGCAGCAGCAACAATGCGACGCGAATGCACTTTGGCCACTTTTCTTTTCACTTGGCCTCGACGTGCTGCTGGGGCAACAACAGTTCCATGGCAAGCGGCAATGCAATTAGTGCTCGCATTGTTTCAGCTCGCTGCTGCATGTATGCACGGGGCGTATGCTTAATGTAATGCCTGCTGCCTAATTAGGTGCAGGTCGGCGCCAGGATGTTTCTCGGATTTCATAAGATGTCGGCTCTACTTGCAGATCTACTCGTTGGACGACGCCGAGTGCAGCGAGCTGTGCAGCTGCGGCGACTCGCTTACACTCACCTGTCACGCCCTCTGCGTGCCCTTTGCGCCCTGTCGCACCGCCCTGGCGTTCTACAGTCACGCCTCGCCGGCTTATCAGGCGTTCCGCGGCCGTTGCCTCTGCTACTCGGGACGTTTTATCTGCATGAAGCCACCGCTCGGGGAATACATTCTGCCAGGTTAGTAGTGTCCGCCCACCTCACTTGATCCGTCGTCATTTCCCTTTGACTCCTGCACAAAACTCCACTGCTGCTGCCAGCATCGTCTCTGTTTCCCGTTGAGCACTTTACGATTATCGCTCGCGACAGGCAATGACGTTGCGTGGCTGACAAGTGTGTTTCATTTGGCAGCCAGTGCTGCAGGCAGCTGCCCTCAGGGCGTGCATCAGGCCAGCAATACTTTTTAAAACAGCACCGAGAATGTAAGACATTATTCTCATGCACATACAGCTGCACTTTGTTTCCTCTTCGAGTCGACAGATACATAAAAGGTTATCCCTCCCCCGCTCTCTCTCTCCCACTATCTCTCTCTCTCCACTTATGTGCATTTTGCATGCACCAGCTAGTGGTGTAAATCAATAGTTTTGTATAATATTTTTGAGATTTATGGCATGCTGCTTCTTGCAGGAGGCGTCTTCTTGCTGCTGGGCTACAGCGCCGCCGATGAGGCACTGCTGCGACCCCACACCAATCTGGGCGTGCAGGATGCTGTGCGCGCTCTGCAACAATACGTGACAACCTACATTAACAATCAGGTAAGACAGCGCACCTGTCAAATTCCTCAAGTTCCATGAATGCTAATTGGATTCTGTTGTTGCTGTCGACCCGCAGACACAGTGCACTCTGACGCTGTTCAATATGACTGAGGAGAACATCATCATTGCAGCGCGGCTGCCGCACGACGGCAAGCTGAAGGACATCGATCTGCTGCGACGTGAGAAGGTTTGTGAACTCATTTATTAATTCTATTAAGCTTGCCAGTGTGAACGAGTGCGAATTGTACTCGAATATATTCTCTCGCTTATCTGGCCACTTGCAGGACGAGTGCACCTCGATACTGAAGACCATCAGTCATCATATCAACACCGAGCACAATGAGCTACAATCCCACCGACTGTTGAGCATTTTCAAAATGTCCGAAGTCGATGTCGTCTGGCCGGAAAGCACGAGCGCCGCTCGCAGTGGCCAGACAGCGGCCAGCCGCCTGGTCTCCCTGTTGCTGCTCTCGCTGGCCCTAACCGTCCGTGGCACGCTGCGTCTGGCCGAGCAGCCAGCGAGCAGCTGGCGCACTGCCTCAACATGACACGGCAGTTAAAGCAGCAGCTGCAGCGCTCACTAACTGTATGTAGTTTATTTGTAAGCTGGTGTAAGGGGCGAGGGAACGGGGTCAAACGTGTGGCATACGGGCGCTTTAAGCAGTGCTCACCAAATACGATACTAAACTAACATAAATACATATATAATATCTATATATATGTTTAGAGTACATTTAGAGTGTATGTGTCTGTGCGATGTCTAAATGTGTGTGTAGCTAAAGGAAGGGGAATGTGAAACCTATATGAGCATAATACTTAAATATTCAGCAGCATTAAATGTGAGTTAGTTTAGTATTAGGCATCTAAACATATGAACATATGATCATATACAGATACATATACATATACCTATACCTATGCATATGATATAATGAATTAGCGAAATGTGTTGTATACTTTTAGGGGCTAGCAGATATTTTGTGCGCTTTGTTGTTAACTGAAGATGCGATCTTACTTTTTGATACGTACTTACATCTGTGAGGCATTAAGTACTTGATACACCATTCGACTAACGATAGCGATAATGATAGCGATAACGATAACGATAACGATAACGATTAACTTTATATACTCAAACAAGTGAGGAAATGAAACTGCTGTCTATATAATAATTATCTTAAAATTAATGGAAATTATCTACAATTACTAATGCTAGCGTTTAACTATATACACAATGATAATGAAAGGCATCTGACAGAAAACTGTAAATAGACTTGATATTTGTTTAAGGTATACACTTACATACATACACATATACACATATATTCTTACATATGTATATGGAGAGCACACAAACGACGCACAGTGGGGCCTTTGCTCATTTTGCGTTGCAAAAATCATAACTTTTGAATCAAGCAAGATATTTCAAAAATTTAAAAAGCATTCGACCGAGAATTCTTCAAGCTATAAATAGGCCAAAATACAGGGTGATGCGTTAACAGGGTGCTTCACAGTTTTACCTCAAACCTGAAAAATGTGATTTTTGTCCTAAAATGTATGTTTTTCTATGAAAAACTAGCATTTTTTTTTTGTTGAAATTGATTTTAATTAAATTATATGCAATAAATATAACAAAACAAATAAAAAAATATTAAAAAATAAATTAAAAAAATTTTATTTTTTTTTTTTCATTTTCTGTAAAGTAGTCATCTGCATGCAAATTTGACCTTTTTTAGTACATTTTGTGCGTTTTTATGCCGACTTTGGGTTAGTTTTTTGCTCTAGAAATCCGGGGTGGCACCTGGTGGCAGCCAAAGTTTTATTTATATTAAAGAGGATATCTTCCTTAACACGTGTATATATACCGGTGCTCGGAACTCGGCGGAACTCAAAAGATACAGACTACTTTAGGTAAAAAAAATGGTCAAATTTAGAGGTTTAGTAAATTTAAACCAGCTCTGCAATGAAAAATCGTATTACCATAATTTTTTTTGTATTCTATTAGTAATAATCCATTCTTTAAATCGCAACCAACACTGCCAAAATTGGTGAAAGATTTTTCCTACAATTCAATTGACAAGTGGCATATTTTTCACAAAAATACGCTGCTCTTCACAACTTTGCCACTTTCCCAAATTTTGAAGGGCTATAACTACCCTTAAAATTGACCGATTTTCAAAAATCTTTCGGCTACAAACCAGTAGATCGATTTATTTTCATATGACATCAACTTTTTAAAAATCGCTTAAAGTCACTTTTTTGATTTTTGCCACGCTCTGCCGGCAGAGGCCCCACTGTGCGACGTAGCTAGTGTTTTATACGATATAAGCTATATATATGTATATTTGTGTACAAATTATTTACTTACATTCAACATTCATTATCATCCCTACAGCACACAGGCCAGACTTAATTGCAGTTTTTACACATTATGCCCCATTATTGTTTTATTGTTGACACAATTAAAAGCAGGAAGAAAATATGAACATGGGCAAGCCGCAGCTCGAATACTCTAATACAACCCGCTGCTTCATTTTTCATATTTTATTATATTTTACAATATTTCTTTACTATTCCTCATCTTCATCTTTATTACAATTCCATCATCTACATAATTTTCAAAGTTCCGATATTTCAATTGAAAATCATGGAGACTCCCAGCTCCTTTTGCGAGGGTATACACAATGAATGGCTTAAACTGTAGTTAAATATTTTATTCATTTATTTTTTGTTTTGAGGTGCGAACATCTTTTGCGCCCATACGTTTCCACTGCTGATAATTAAATTTGGACATGTGAAATAAAATTGCTCATTCATTTCAAAGTTTTCCACACAATATGCAGGCCCTCGTGGCGCGAAGAGAATTACGGTTTCATTACCAATTATACTTTGCATGGCTGAGTATTTAAGTAATTATGCTTTTCTTACAGCGCATTTAATGTATTTGCTCTGCGATTCTGTTGAGTGTCTTCATTTGAAGAGGTTTCATATCATGCAATCGTTTTATTTGGCCCTTCCCCAAATGCTGTAAATAAGTCGGGAATCTATTACGTTCTATCAAATACTAACAGTACATATCAATGTGAACACCTAAATATACACGGAATGTCGTATAAACGAACCCTTTGTACATACCTCTATATACATATGTACATGCTAATATACACAACGATACGTCTAAGTATGCAAATGAAACTAAACAAAGGATAAAATATATAAACAATAACTATTATGATCTACCCTAGCAGCAGCAACAGTAAATCGAGAAATAATTGTACATTGAACCGAACTTCAGTTGCGCCTTAATAAACTATGTAAAAACTATTCAATTTTGTGAATATGTACGTATTGAAAATTATAAATGCGTAAATTCTATAAATATTAAGTGAGTGTTTCTGAGACACTCAGTAATAAACACAAACAGACAAACAAACACACACTCGCACACATTCTCACACACAGACAGACAAACATACACACTTAAAGTTTAAGCTTGACCATTTGAGCAGAGCGTTAAGCTAGCGCACACACACATACCTACACTCGTGCTCACACAGACACACGCACACACAAACACATATGCATCTGATGAGTATGAACGTGTCAAGTGTAGAGTGTAAAGTGCGCTGAAGAAATGGTCACAATCATGAAAAAATGTCTTCCTTAATGCATATAGATAACGATATGTGTTACATATTCATATTTATATATACATATATAAATAAATATATACATATTACATATATATATAGTACATGCTAACATGATATACCTAAATATACTCGTATACCTATACTATACTATATATATGTTATAACGCTATTGGTGCACCCTAGCCTACGCTTCAGTTAGTGAATATTAGTCAAAAAGAAGGAAAAATAAGAGAGAATAATGTAAACCAAACATGGATAATTCATATGAATATCGATAACCGACTATCGATTGTCGATTATAGCTTACAAGTTATACCACTGTTGACACTATTATAGAACAAATTAAAAATACCAAAAAGCTGCAATTAAATGCATAGTACATTACAATACATATGAGAGACTTATACATAAAATATATCCTAAATAAATATACATATATAATTAAACAAATATATATATTTATCGGAAAATTGCAATGCACTTGAATAGTTCCCTAGGCCACCCAATTGCAAGCGACCTTTAATGAAGAGGACCTGCTTATAGAACAGCTTGTAGCTAATTAATATTAGACGAATTTAATGATAATTATCAATCCCGTGACGCAAAGCCGTTGTCAGACAGTTTTCGCATAAGTATCGTAAGTACCTATCGGCAATCTCTATGGCAGTCGCTGCCCACTGCGAGCATTGCATTCAGCATTCCCAGTTAGACAACCAAACTGCATTGCAGCCTCCGATATCTGCATATATGTAAATCTATCTGCTTTAATGATTCGATTATTGTTTATGTCCCTTTTACTTTGTCATTGTGCTCTCGGGGCAGCACAGCACGAGGCGCAGCTACAATGTAAAGTACCGTTAAACGAAAATGAATAAAAAAGAAAAGAAGTCTAGAAACCGCAGCTAGATCATTACTGTTAAGGAGGAAGCTACCTAGTCGAAACCTATGTTAAATAATGGAAAAGAGAAAAACAATAAAAAACAAAAAATGGAAATGGAAATAGAAAATAAAATAAATGGAAAAAGTACATCAAATATGCATGAGGAATATCAAATAAGTTGAGGAATTCAAGTTAAGCCTAGCGACAGCAAACTAAACGGAACACAATATAGAATATAGATAAATATGCTATGGTATGTAGTACTTAAGTAAAAGATAGGATGTATTACTATGCCAAGGGCTTCACACAGGACTATGTGAGCGGCAGTCCGAGAGGCAACCAGTTGGTGGTCGTGGCATGTTTATAATGAATAATGAAAAAGCATTGTAAAAGAAAAACACAAAAACCAAAAACAAAAAAAAAAAAAAAAACAAATTAATAATAATAAAAAAAAGTATGGAAAATAATAAAAAAAAAAAATGCGTAAATGATTTGGATGAAGCTGAGGTAAGTTGTGAAAGAGTAAGTATCAATCGAAATGGAAATACAGTTATGAATACCCTTCACAAAGCAAAAAAGTTATTATTATTATTATTGTTCAGCCTTGGGCTTGAAATGAATAAGCATGGAATCACGTCTTTAACTTTTCGTTTGTCATCAAAGTTATTATATTTTATGCAAATTTTCTATATCTTGAGTTGAGTGATATTTCCAGTTATTTTTTTTATTAAGCTGTCAGCTTCTTTTGCCGTGCACTTCATTATTGACCTCCAAAAAGCCATACAGCGATCAAAACTGTGACACAATTGAGCCAAGCCAAAGGCGAACAATGGCCAAATGTTGAAAGGCACCAAAATACAACAAAATCAAAAAGAAAAGAAAAGAAAAGAAAAGAACAGGGCAGAACAGCAAAGAATAGAGGAGAGTAGCAAGAAAACAATTGAAGCGGCAGTTTGTTGAGAATAACCACAAGAAAAGATACAACAGCAACAACAATGCCCACAAACAACGGCAGCAGAAAACACAAAATGCACACAAAGCCTGCCTAGCTGCCTGGGCGCCGACTTGGCCAAGATGGAACAAAAGATGAGCCGAAGACAATGGCTGCTGCGATGCTCAAGGCGAGTCTTAAGCTCAAGTGCTCACACTCAACCAGCACAGACACATAAACACACGCACACAGATAGTCACACACAAACACACACACACATTAAACTACACACACTCGTGACATGGAAAGGTCAATCATTGGAATGCTGCCAGTTAATTCACATACACAAAAGGGGCGCAAAGCCAACAGAGATTGGAACTGGCTACGGGACATGGCGGAGGCCCACACAAACAGTTGCCAATTCGACCCTGAATGCTCGGACACGCCCACTTTGCCAGCTCTGGCTGGGTGGCTGAGCTTAGCATTTATACTTCCACTTAATTAGGTAATAAATGATTGAAGAAATTATGTCTAGACGTGAGAGCAATTTCGATGGCACGAAGGACGCCAAGAACCAGGCCAAGCGAACCAAACAGCAAAATAACTTGACAAGCAGCCAATTCATTTGGCACGTGAGGCGTCAAAGTATTACAAATATGAAAACAGACACACAGAGTGGCACACACATACATAGCTTATTGTGTGGGTGTGTGTGTGTGTGCTTTGCCAAAATTTCCGGCACACAATGAGCAGAGGGAAATTCGAATTTAAATCTCTTCTTTCAGCGTGTTCTTTGGCAAATGCTTAGCAAATAATTCGATTGGCAACAAAAGCTGTTAAAATTGTAAACAAATTTTCTGGGGCCTACCACACAGCTTGTTTATGCATGTGTGTGAGTGCGAGTGCGAGTGTGGGTGGATGAGTGAGTGTGTGGTCTCTGTGGTACGTGAATGTCAAATTAATGAATCGCAATGAATGCGACGTGTATTCGTATTTTATTTTTCCCGTTGCCAGTTTATTATTGCGTCGATGTCGTTGGCATAGGCAGCGCCATGTGTCACAGCCATCAGTGTGTGTGTGTGTGTGTGTGAGTGCGTATTGTTGCTGTGCCTGAATTGAGATTGAGCACGAGGCCGCGGCGCACGCACATTTATCTGCCTGCCATGATTACGTGTTTGCCATTTTATCACTAAAACTGTTGCGCTTCTCTGGATGCTCTCTGTGCAGCCTGCCTCCTGTTCCATGCCACATGCCACATGCTTGCTACTTACCTTACCATACACACACGTACACACACACACACTTCAGTGTAATGGCAACTTTTGTCTGGCGTCCGTTTATCTGTCTGTTGGCTTTGTTTGGTTTCTGTTGCTGCTGCTCAGTGCTTTGTTCTGCTTGGAATTGCCTTTTATTTTCTGTTAATTGAAGTTGCTGCCATCACATTTTTCCTCCTTTTCTCCCCTCCACACACACGAGCAGGCATAAAGTAGCAGGCGGTTTGTGTGTGTGTGGGTTGATATATTTTTTTTTTTTTTGCTTTTATTGCCGCATCTACTTTTTCCCTGTTTTTGCAATTTTAATTAAAAACGTGTTTATAACAGCGCAAAATGCTGATGAGTGAGCAGAATAATTTATTTCAAATATACAAAACAAAATGCCAGACTAATACAAACAGCAATGCGAGAATGTGCGCCTATGCGTGTGGGTGTGTGAGAGAGAGTGAGAGGGAGAGAGGTGGAAGCGAGGCAATTAATGGCCGTATTCATGCCAAGCATTTGTAGCCGTTTATTAAGTTAACTTTTTTATGGCTTATCGCAAATATCGACTTGCAACACTTTATTAATTGCAATATCAAGCTGGCAGCCCGAAAGTATGCAACATATTTCAGCGCCTGCTGAGCGAGAGCGAACGTATCCTTTCGAGTGGCCCATGCTGAGGCACATTTATCCATTAGAAATTCTTTTGCATAACACTGAGGGAATCTATATTGCCATGCAACCACAGTGGCACTGCGGAATATGCGCTGCAGCACAAAGAATTCAATTCAATTGAAATTCAAATTCAAATGCGCATTGCCAGCACGCCAAGCCATCGCAGGAGGCAACGGCTGCTCTGGCAGCATCCATTATTTGTCGATTTTACACATGGCCGTGGAAGGAAGGCGAAAAAGCAAAAGGTTCCTCAAGCAGAGACTCTGAGCGAAAGACATGGCTGTGCTGCCAGCGTAGGTATGTCGGAGCTAAGAATCGAAGGGCCTACACGTTTGCAAAGATGCAACTGTTGGCCAATGAACAACGGGCCATTGCCGATAACTTGGCTCGGGCCGCGCCCCAAAGTGTGAGCTGTGCAATATTCAATTGCAACGAATATTACAACGCCATTTGCCAAGCTCAGCACCTTTGGCCAAAACACGACCCAGACATGGGCGAGCGAAGCAAACAAAGCAGTGGAGCAGCAACTGCAAGGCAGGCGCCAGCAGCTGGGAGCTGGGAGCTGAGAGCCGAGAGCTGGAAGCCAAGAGCCAGCCATGCATCATTTGCATAGCCCCATGGGCCGGGCTGGCTGCCTGAACAAAGCTGCGAAGCAAGTCTCTGGACATGCAGACAATATAGACAGACAGCAGCCGTTCGATGCGCTCAAGTGTAGAAAGGCTACAAAAAAAAAAAAAGAAACACACACACACACATACACACAAAATAGATGGAAAAGGGGGCTTGGGTAACCGGTAACAGCAACAAAGGGATAAAAAGAAAAAAATAAGAAACAAAAATAGCTAAGGAGCCAAATACTTGAACATTTGCAAACGCGGCAAAGTAGCGAAAATTTGCAAATTGATTGCATTCCAGTGCCAAGAAGAGCCGCTGCAGCACTGGAGGCCAACACCCCGCCGTGATATAAAATCTTCGAGTGCAAATTTTGCACATTCTTGTTGGCAACTTTGGGAATTTCTCAAAATGTTCGCTTTCGAGGCGCTGCCAATCGAAAAGTCGCTCCAAGGCTCACTCTCCATGCCACTCATATCCGATGCTCCAGCATATTCAATTAATGTCAAAAGAAGCGCGCCTGCCCATCCTCCCGGTAATCAAATTATTCAAATCTGGCGCGCAATTAGGAGAGTGAATCGCGTAGCAGCTTTAAGTCAATTTGTGATGCATGACAGCAAAAAAAAAGAGAAAAAGCAGAAATAACGACGACGTGCGTCTCGATGTCAACGTCAAATGATTTGATCATGTTTTGTGCATCATTTGCGAGCTCATAAAACATGCAAGCACTCTGTCGCAGTTGGTTGCCCATCATGCCGGAAAAAGAAGACCCGAATGCCGGACAACGAATGGAATATGAGCGCAAGCGGGGGAGATAAGGAGCCCTGTTGGCCAGCAAGATGACACCTAGTGCAGAAACATGCCTAATAAATAATTCAGTGCGCAACAAGCGGACAACAAGCCCACTTGCGGTGCCAAACCACCCGTCCAGCCGTCCAGCCGTCCACCCAGCAGCCACTCATGCCAGCTGCTGTGGCCATCAACCACTGGCCGTGCGGCTCTGACAGCCATGCGTCCTGCGAGTCCTGTGCTCCTCAATATTAAGAGTAGATTGAAATCTATTCAGATGTGTCGGCCCAAGTGCTGCCTGTGGGTATTCGAGCGTGTCCTTGATTTCAGTTAACGTATGTCCATCTGTCTGCAGCTCGCCGTATGCGGCTCATTTGTTCGCCGGCGTGTGCCGAGGATTTTCTCTAATTCAAAAGAACGATACTCCGATGGTGCTTGGCAGGTCTCTCGGGATCATTTTGGCAACATTTGCTGCCACAGAACACGAAACGCACAATAAAACGAACAACAATGCAATAATCAAAGAACACGAGAATCAATAACTGCGACAAGCAAAAGCTTTTAGCCGGCCAAAATTGATGAATGCGACGAGAGCGTCGAAAGTTATGCTCAAAGCCATGTTCAAAATCAAGTAGAATAGACATACAGGTAGAAATGAATACCATTTTATTAAATAATGTACCTGGCGAGGTCCGCCTGTTGTGCCTTAATACACTGAATCATATATTATACACACATATATAATACATATTTTATGCGGAATGAAAATTATTTTGTTGGTTGATGCAGAAGTCGAGCGGTGAAAAATGAGGTAGCAAAAAATCATTTAGCATAATGATTAAAATAAATCATATTATAAAGCATTTTTTGGCGCCAGAGCAAACGGTGCGAGCGGCATAGAAACAGGCAGACATATGCAAGAGCTGGCATTACGTATACGTATATGGATAGGAATACGTATACGCCACGTAGCCGGCCACGTTGAGCACAAACAAATGCAAACAGACAAACAAAAATGATTTATAAATTGGCACGACGTGCATAAAATGCTGAGCACAAAAAATTTCCACTGCATACGTAATGAGGCTGGAGACCCAACACACATCTACGCCCCAAAACGAAGACCCAGAACCCAAGCCCAGGCCCAAGCCCGAGTCTGGCTAGCTGGCTGGACGATGACTTCCGAATCACGTGAGTGTGCAAGAAGTGGCATATAAATGCGCGCATTTATTCACTTATAAATGCTAAAAATAAAAATATGCTAGGGGAATATGCTAAAGAGCCAGGCCAACGTAGCGCGGCGCGGCGACAAACGAGTCGGAGCCAGACGCAGAGCCAGAACCCGAAAAATAGGGCCAAGTATGGCCCACAAAGTGCACCAAAACTTTTCTAGAAATATGTGAGAGTGTGTGTGTGTGTGTGTGGCTCTGCATGTACTTTAAATCTCATTTGGCCTGCAGCGGCTCAGGAATTTGGCTACAGCTAGAGTGAGAATGAGAAAGAGCATGAAAGAGCGCGGGCGAATAAGTAGCATAAAAAAGGCTATTTTAAGGCTTGCGGCTGTTACGGCTACCATCAGCCAGACACTATCACTATGCAACGCAAGCTACTTTACACCACATACAAATACACACACACAGACACACACACACTTGCTCACATAGCCGCTGTACGCACGCACATATGCCATGAATTTCATTTAGTTTGTACGTGTGTGCGTTAGTTAATATTCCACACGTATCTATCTTGAAGAGAGAGAGAGAGAGTGTGTGTGTGTGTGTGTGTGTCTGTGTGCGTTTGTTTGTTGCCTTTAAATTACTTCAACCATAAACTTATGCGTATGTGCAATATGCTGCTTATGTCACTTTAAATGTGCTGCGTAATCTGTTTTAATTAGACTTTGGCCAAACTTTAATAATCCAATTGCTGCACAAAGCCAAATGAAGCCTTTTATAGTTTCTGACAAAGCGTCGAAATGTGGCCAACATTTTTTTAAGTTCACAATTGCTGCAATATTTTAGCTGGCTGCTGCTGCTGCTGCTGGTACTGCATGTTTCTTTTAATGGCTGCCATGCGTCTTAGTGGGTAAAAATCTGAGCGAGCGCTGACAAAGGCAGCAAAGACGCTAAAGTCACCCACCGTGAAATTTCGTTGCATATTAAAAGCGTGTTCGCTGCTCGGGCAGGAGCTTGTTGGATCTTGTTGATGTTGTGTGTGTGTGTGTGTTTCGAGAGCAGAGCAATGATGATAATGCGGCACACGTGCAACAAAATGCAAGCACTTAAAATATTTATAAGCTACAGCAGGTAGCAACGGCAAATGCAACATTTTGGCAGCGTCAGATAAATCACAGCCGGAAGGCAGTCAGCGAGGATGTTGCCTCGTTCAAATGAAGAAAAATGGAACTTGCAGCAGTGCAGGCAGCAGCTTGCCGGAATGTGGGCGCTGCAATCACTGCAACGGCTGCCTGTCCATAAACAAAAGCTAGTGCCAGCAGCCGAGCAACAATGCTGACCTTGTCAGGCCACAGCCAACGCCACAAACAACAGCGAACAAGAAAAGCGAAACTTGAGAGCTCCACTTGGCTGATGGAATTTCGCCAAGAGGCATGCCTCAAGATTGATGTGCTAAAAACCGTGTAAAGGTCAAATTTATGCGAGAAAAGTGTCAAAGAGTGAAGTAGAGACACAGAAAGAGACAGAGGGAGAGAGAGAGAGAGAGAGAGGGAGAGAGAGAGAGAGAGGGAGAGAGAGAGAGAGGGAGAGAGAGAGACAGAGATAGAGAGAAGGAGCGCGAATAGGTGACAAAGTGCATGATGATGCGTTTAAATATTTGATGGCTCAGATACGCGTTGGGCCGCATAAACATTTGAGTGCGAAAACGTGTTGAGGCTCCCCCGGCCAAGCTGGAGCTGAAGTGCCTTATTACAGAGCGTATATACATACGTACGTAGCCCTTTGGACGATTGCCGTGGCAACGCTCAATTAGTTGGAGCCACTTTAACTACATATAGCCAGCGGCCAGCCAGCAGGTCTTTGCATTTTAGGACTTAAACCAGAAACGGTTGCCTTATCAACCACCTGAAGATCCAGAGGGGCTGCCTCGCTGGCAGTGCTCGTCCTCGTTTCGTTTCGTTTCGTTTCGTGCGCTTATTTACATGTCAATTGTAAATTGTTTTCCGTGTTTTAGCACACTTATCGCTTTAGTGTTGTGTTATTTTGATCTCTATCGGCGACATTTTCCTGTTGGCTGGAAATCGAAAACATGTCAAGCGTTGCTCCGATATTGATGCTGAGGCTCACGACTTATGCTGGCGCGGCTGGCGTGGCGGCATCCGGGCCGGGCTATTCCCGAGATGCTGCTGTGACAGTCTGCCGCCGACTCGAAGTGGCAGCTGACAGTCCGTGGGCGGGAAAATCACTTGGCTCGCTTGGAGTTATCTACATGCATACATATACATATATCACATGTCAATCTAATTTCATTTTTACGCCCCAGCAAATTGGCAGCGGTGGTCTACAGTGAGGCAATGACAGCATATGGCCAAAGATGCCAGCCAGTTGGCCCACTGTGCTCGAGCAATTTTTTTGACAACTTGACAAATCGTGTATAGACATTTGTTGACGCCGCTCGCACACACACACACACGCACACATATACACATTCTCGCATACTTATGGCACGTGACTATGTGAGCATGTGTGACAGAGTGTGGATGGGCTGGGTGGGCTGTCTTATCCAATTGGGGCCAAGGCTTCAAAGAGCAGCGGGGCACACAAGCAGAATGCAAAGCTAAATCAACACCAGGCAACAACAACAACAACAGCAACAACAACTGTGATACGGTGCTGGCAACTGTAAAATTCAATGAATTGGAAAATGTTTTCCTAGCTGTTGTCATTATTCAGTGGCAGACATGCAGGTGGCCCAAAAGCATTGCCTACTTTCGAGGGCGCGCCATGGCCCAGCTGCCGTGGAACAAATCGTCAGCTAAATCTGGCTTGACATATAAAAATGAAACAAAGGCATTCGCCAACTGCTGCCCGTGGCGCCAGGCGACGCCTGTCCCAGTTAGAGCACTCGCAAATTGAATAATTATGTGCAAATACTCTTGTATGCAAATTAAAGCAACAACAAGACAAAATAACAAAAAAGTGCCAAATATCAAATAAATAAATATGTACATACATATATATGAAGCTGTAACGCAGCTGCAGGCATGTGAGCATTGAAATTTCATTAAATACATTCCAGACGAGCTAGCTGGGCTTTAAGCTGGGCTCGCTCGAACAGCAGATACCCAGCATACTTGATGTCAAATAAAATTGATGGAATAGTGAGTGGTGTTTCGAGTGCTGTAACTCTCTAATAGAGAGGAGTCCAGGTCAGCTCAGCAAGCACCTCTGTGCCAAGTAAAGGCCAACCTTACATCCACTGTCAAAAACAGATATTCTTGAGGCATTTTCTTCAAATATAGACCATAAATTCAAAAGCCAACGAGGAGGCAGCCAGGTGGAGGCGGGGAGAGAAAATTATGGACGGTGCGCGTTTTATGAAATCATTTCAAACGCCTTTGCCGATTGCGCCGTCGCGACGTCAGCGTCACTTTGTTTATTACTTATTTGCCAGCACACACGCACAGCCACACACACACACATACACACGGTTATACATTAGCTGAGCAACACGCACACACGCAGGCACAAATTTATGCACACAAATAAAATGAAAGTAAATTGATTTATCTGCCGCACAATACACAGCACACACACACACACACACACACAACAGACACAGCACATGAAACACATGGAGCGGGGGCGTGTGCGCGAGGGTCGTCCTTGGTACCGCAGGCATTCATTGGGGACACATTAGCCGTAAGACAGACGCCAATGCTGTGACCAGCGCACGCACACCCTCCTGAGCGCAAATGCAAATACGCTAATACACACAGACACACACAAACACACAAACACACACACACCTACATATACATACACTAACACGCATGCTAATATGCTCGTAAAAAGGCAATTTCCACAAATTCGACGCACCTCCAGTGCTCACCTCTGCATACTTAAACATTTACTGTATTTCTCCTCTGTTGTTGTTGTTGTTCTTTTTCTTCTTTTTTCTGGCTAACTCAATTTTCTATTGCTAAATCTTGCTCGTTTTGGCGTGATGAGGTTCCGAGCCTGCTGCCCTCTGCCCATACGCCCGGCAGCAGCATATAACTTATGTTATAGATACGCACACACACTCACACACATGTATACATGTATACACACACTGATATGTGACTCAGTCCCATTGCCATTTATTTCAATTTTTACAACTCAGACGCCCGATTCGCAGACAGAAACGTGTTTTCGCTCGAATTACGCTTGAAACTATTCGCATTGAAATCATTTCATTGCAACTGTTTGTAAAATACAATAATGTAAATAATATGTTCAGTTAAATTCAATATACATATTTTGTACATATTTTACGGCATTTATGAAATTTAAACCAAAAGCGATTTAAAGTTAACGTAAATCAATATTTAATCGACTGAGCAATCATTTTCAATTAACATAACTGTTTTATTTTATTTAATTATATTACCATTTAAATAACAATTTTCTTATCAGTGTAACTTGATAAAGTTATTATATTAAGAACCATATAATTGGCAAATTAAAAAAAAATTTTAATTTAATTAATATCTTAATATATTTTAGAAATTGATTCCTATCAGATAATTTTATATATTAAAAAAATAATCGACTGATATCTTCAAATCTCTTCTATGAAGCTTTTCTTATATAATCATTACAAATATTTTCAAATATTTTAATTTCTCTTTTCTCTAGCAGAAACAGAATATTTAGAAATTGAAAAACTAATTCAGAGAAACTTTAGAAACTTTTGCAAATATTTGATTCATGTATCCCAACGTAAATAAAAGAAAGAGTTGAGTTTTAAGTCGTATTACACATGCAGTCAAAGTACTCGAAGTAAACATGACACCTCTTCATAATAAATTTAATCACAGCTCGGAGCAAGTAGAGCCAAGTCAGAATCCAATAGTCAAGTCGGCGCTTGAGAGAAGCCAAACAACGACAACATACTAACAAAAGTCAAAGCTATTGTAATAAATGACAGCAGACATCTGCAAATTTGGCGCCGAGCGGGTCGCTGGGTGGTTGGGTGGCTGGGTGGTTGGTGGCTGGTGCAAAGGGCAGCCGCTTGGCAAATGCCAGCACTGCAAATCCTCGACTCGAGCGCCAAGTGATATCCACTCGAAATGGCATGCCTGGGAAATTTTCTAGCATTTTAGCATCATTAGCATTGATTTATGATTAAGTTCAACCTCAATTTTCAGTTAAATCGTTTTCCATGGCTTGGCGTGCGCTGCCAGCCCGTAAGCTGAAGACGGCCCACACAGAAGCGGGCAAGCCTTGTGCTGCGGATTTGTATTAGGGTTGGGGCTGGTGGCGGAGTGGTGCTCCGTGGTACTTGGTGGTGTTAGGGGGCGGCGCAAACGTCGAAAACAAGAAATCAGAAATCAGAATAGCTGCGATTCTCACAATCGGACGCACTGATGTGTATAATGATCTTTAGCTGGGATTTAAAGCGGATAATAAATAATAAAAATACATGGAGCCGGCAACAAAAGAGCTCCAAGTGGGCCAGCGCCTGTCTAAGGCATCGGGCTGTGCGACTGGGCTTAGTGAGTAAGTCGGCTCGAGCTTTATAAAAAATGAATTGTTAAAAGGCCGCACGACGACATACCAATAAAGGAATATAAATGTGCGCGGCTTCAACTAATCAAAAATGCTTGAATAACGCATTTAGTTGCATGGCCAACTCCATTAATAGATGGGCCCAGGCCGAGGTGGCCGAGGTAGTCGAGGTAGCCGGACAGAGAATTGAAATAAATAGATTATTTAATGGAGAGTCAAGAGTAGAATACCAACTAAGTTAAGTGTAATGAATGATGTCGCCGGGCATCAGAGTCGGCCCGAGTCGAGTCCTTTAAATGGAGCCGACAAATGCCGAACAAATTTCAGTGCACAACACAAATCAAATGCACAATACAACTTAATAATATTTCCGTTTGTCAGACACGATTTCCGAGCCCCGGGAGCAGGCCGTGCACACATCCACATTTGAATAATGCTGTTCAATAAATGGAATTGCCTTCATTCGGTTGGCTTCCCGTTGCCTTCGACCCTTTTTTGCGGGCCATGTGAATGCGCGGTGATGCGCCTTCGCAGCCGCTGCCGCTGCCTTGCCGGCACACGATATTCATATGGCAGCCAAATGCCAAATGCCAGCAGCTGCAACAACAGCAGAAACAGCAGCAGGAATGCCATTGAAATATGGCAGAAGTTAAAAGGATTTATTAACTCTTAAAAGCATCGCACAACAAAGCAAAAAGCCAACACGAACGAATCAAGCAGTTCCCACACACACACATACACAGAGATATATACATATATAAAATAAATAAAAATACAAATAACTTAACTGACATATACTCTAAAGGCAAATCGTATATCATATATTGTTATTCATGCGGCTGTATTTATGGCCTTTTCTCTGGCATTGCTAACAAGCGTCGAGTACGACATCAGGCATCAACTGGCAGAGTCAGCCGCAGCCTCAGCCTCAGCCACTTGGCTTTAATATCCATTAAAGATGGTCAATTTGCATATATAAGAAATTGCACTCATTCATTTGAAGCCATCTTTAAGCTACAGTTCATGGCCCGAAGTCCTTAGCAGCACTTGAGCATAAATATTTGGGCAAAGATGATTTAAGATGACTTTTAATTGATTATATCTCTTTGGCCCGCTAATCACAAGGCTGAATTGTTTTCGATTGAATTGATAAGGAGCTTACAACTAATTGATGATCGTAAGCCGTTATTAGCAACAACAGTTATTTGGCTAAAGCCATGCTTACACCGTCTCTCAACAGATAACGGAATGCTTATGCATAAATTGTGCTGCCAATAAAAAACGAGAATATTGCGCACTCACACAAAATGCAACGAAATGCATAAATTTGCTTTATGCTTATGGCCATGGCAACAGCAGGAGCCAAGGCACAGACACTCCGACTCTGAGTCTGTCTCTATCTGTAACTGTAACTGTGACTCTCTCGAAATGTAACAATACATAAGAGTTACTTATGGAACTTTTGCTTCCTTTGAGCCACAATTTAAATTAAACACTTTTTCAAGCGTTCACTGTCTTTATGCTGCGATTGTTTCAGCTGCAATGAAAACTGTTATTTGTGAGAGTGTGTGTGTGTGTGTGAGTTAGCTTAAATGCGCTTCTCGTCCGTCGTTTTTTGCCGCTCTTTCGCTTTTAATTCGTAAATTCAAAAGTTCGGAAGCTGTTAATAATGTGGACAGGCGCACGACACGAAGTATTTCATTAGAGCAACGATGGACGCCATGGACGGCACTTGAACGGCACTCGTCATTGGCGCGCTCCTAATTCCATTTCCATTTAAATGCTTCATTTTTGGCTGGCCAGCGCCACGCTTCAGACAGCCAAAGTGTTAAAAGCAATTACAGTGCGCGCCCGAGCAAATGAAAGAAAAACTAATTAAATCCTTTGTGCAACAAAGCGAACGACGCGCAGCGCATTGCAAAATGAAACCAAAGTGTGGCACGCTTAATGCGATTGATATGTACATATATATATGTGCGTATGTGTGCATGTATGCGTGCTCGCTCAATGCTAATGCCAATGCTAATGCTAATGTTAGTTTTATAGGCGAATGATTAACAGGTCGTCACTTATCTGTTATGCTTGACCCGGGTAAGCAGATGCTCAGCGACTCAGATGCTATCACAATGGCTTTGCATAATGATGCGGCCGCTCCTGCTGCTCCGCTGCTGCTGCTGCTCTAATGCCATGCAAATCGATGCCTTCGCCCAGTTGTCTGCAATGCGGCAAACCGGCTTCCAAAATATCGTTTCGGTTATGTAAATGCCAGCAGCGAATCAATATGCTTTCGTTTTCAGCATAAATGCCACATAAACGACATCCATCTAGATGTAAGTGTGCTTAAGTTATGCATTTGAATACCCTCTGCCTAAGAGCTACGTGAAATGGGGTATGACAAGCTGCAGAGATTACATTACTAGCTTCACCCAGTTCCCTTGACTCCTTTATATGAAGTTTTATATCAAGAGCGCGCATCAACTCAAGCTCATGTTCCCATCTTCACTCACTTCTCTCGGGATAGGTCATCCTCAAGTCGAGTACTTATTCATTAGAGTTAACAATGTCAAGCGAGAAGGATGAACAGACAAGCACAGAAAGAGAGAGAGGGTGGGTAAGAGTAAGAGAGGAAGAGGGAAAGAGAGCGACAGTTTGGCTCATAAATTGTAGTGTTGAAAAAGCGCCAAGTAGAGTTAAGTGGAAAGCGTGTTGGTCAGGTGCATTCGCCAGGTTAGGTTGCCACGCATACAGCTGCTCTGTCAACTGCTCTCTCTCTCTCTCTCTCTCTCTCTCTCTCTCTCTCTCTCTACATTGCCTCGAGTTGCACTGATTTATGCCAATCACGATTCGCTAATAACTCAGTGGCAAAGCGACGAGAGCTGGCCTCAACGATGTTGTTATTGTTATTGTTGTTGTCATTGCGGTTGGAGCTGCTGTTGCTGCTATTGTTGTTGTTGTTGTTGTTGTTATTGTTGTTGCCACAGGTCCTGTCATAATGACAGTCATTTGAGGGTTAAATTGGATATGCCTCTTGCGTTGACAAGTCGGTCACGTGCGTCGCCCCAAAGAGGCGCACATAATTGACGTTTCATTAGCAGCATTTTTAAGCGCATTACCATGTAAATATCTATCAGTCATGAGCAGAGGAGAGCCTTAAAAACGAAGCACAGTTTAAAGTGAAACCCCATAATTAACACAGGGTCACCCAATGCTGACGTGAATTCGGCTTGGTCAAGTCGTAAAAACCCTTATTAGCTTTAATACACGCAGCGCATATCAAATTGAACTTGTTAATGTAGCCGGCCTATCCCACAAAACTGAGCCACACATACACACACACACGCACATTGAGTCGAAATGAGGACAAATTTAATAAATGATCAAGGATTCAACAGCAATTTATGGCATAATGATGTTTGAATGAAATAGACACAAGGCTATATATATATACCTCTCTCTCTCTCTCTCTCTCTCTCTCTCTCTCTCTCTCTCTCTTCCTCTGTGTGTGGAACCTCTTTATACCCTGCCCTTTGACCTATGACCATATTTTATGTAAATTACGGGATTATACTGTGATTTGGAACAACTTACAGCTGCTGGCCAGAAGCCATATCGGGGACGACCTTCTCTAATGCATTTGCAGGCAAACAGCCTGTCTCAATTTGTGCCCCATGGCAGAGGTGTTGATGTGTGTGAGGGTGTTGATGTGTGTGTGGCAGTTTGTAAAGCTTTCGCTATTAAATTGGACAGCAGTTCGTTATTTTTTTTTTTTTTTTTTCTTCTATTTTTTGTGTGGCCCTCAATGTGATTAATGGCTTGAAAACTTGTTTTCTAATTATTTAACACCCAGAAACTACGACAATTAATTATGTGGCTCAACAATAAAAGTTCTGGCCGACATTGTGGGTGACGCACACACAAATACAGCCATTGCACCAACGACAACAGCAACTGCAACAACAACAACAACAACAACACGAACTACGGCAACAGTAAATTTTATTGTTCGCACTCACATGGACAACGCACACAATTTGTCCCTCGGGGACACAATTTGGTGTACTATTTCCTATGTTTATTTTTTGCGAAGCAACCAAAATGAAATTGTTGAATTCGCCAAGCACACATATGCATACATATACAAATAGATATATGCGATATATATGTACATATATGCCTGCCATGCGTATGCGTTAATTGTTTTTATGGCCAACACACACACACACATTTGCACATGGTCATTGGCGCTCACATACATTAAAAAGTTTTTAATTAAACACAATTGTGACAATTTATTTAAACGGGCTCATTGCATATTGCATTTAGCCGAACGCATTTAGTTGATTTTAATGTCAAGCAGCGCCCCAAGCGATGCTCCTAACAAAACGGAAATAAAAAACGCCAAATCAAACAATAAAAGCGAAAGAGCCAACAAATCCACAAAAGTGCGTGGCGCCAGCAAGTCAAAGGCCAAGTGGAGGCAGCCATGGCAGTCGAAAAAAGAAATCTGCTTAAAACAATTACATTTCAGCATAATTGGCTTTAATTGCTGGCAGCGCCCACTTTTGCTGGCAGCGCCTCGACTGAGGGTCATAATGGCATCTATCAGTGGGGGCGTCAGTCGAGAAGTCGTCGAGGGCCGTTCAGAGGCGAGAATACGGAAACGGAAACAAGCAATTTTGCGGCAAAGTTACGAGTGCCACAGACAACAGCAGCAACAGAAACAACAACAACAGCAACAACAACAAAAACAATAGCAACAGCAACATCACCATCAAGAATATAAAGCTGTGCCACAACAATAAGCCAGACAACAACAATAACAACAACAACAACATCAACAACCACCGCCACAGCCGCAGAGTAAAGTAAAACCGAGCTAGGGATGCTCATTAAACTGTATAAATAGGATGATGGGAGTAAGAGCTCGAGCTGGAGCAGGAGCAGGAAGTGTGGCAGAACAACCTAAAAAGTGTTGCAAACTTTTGCGTTAGTGTTGCGCAGTAAACTTGGTTAGAGTGTGTTGCAAATGTTTGCGGCTAGTTTGCTGGCCAATTGGTCAACAAGCCAAAGCCAAGAACCAAAACTTAATCATCTCCTCTCAACTTTAGTGCATAAGCCATCAGTCTTAATTGATTAGGAATCGCGGCCTAATCAAATAGCGTAAATCGTTCAACAGCCGCACTAAGCTGCACAGCTGATATATGTATATACATACATATATGTATGTATGTATGTTATATGGAGACAACGCTTGGCTGATGGCAGCTGCTAATTAGAAATGTGTAGAAAATTTGAAGAGGAAACACAGCAAAACTTAACAGACAGTCCCGGCGGAACGGTTGCGGAATGTTGCGCGTTCATTGTTCGGGCTTAAATAGCTACAGCTCATAATGAGCCAGACCCAGAGGAGCTCTGTCCGCTCCCTCTCTCTCCCTCTCTCTCTCTCTCTCTCTCTCTCTTTCTCTCCCCCTCCATATTGCAGCTTAAGAGGGCAACGCATTGTGGCAAGTTTAACATTTTGTGGTGTGTCGGCGTCTTTTTGTCTAGTCGTGCCTCATTGTTGGCTGCATAAATGTTTAGCTCAAGCAGCGTTAATTAATTGTTTAAGTACTTCACCCTCCACTGGCAGCTATTCTGGCCAACGTGGCGTATACGAAACTTGCTGCAGAAAACCCTGCCCCCCACCCCTCACACACAAACACATCTGTCTAGTAAATTACTTTCGCACACTTACAAGTGTCATCATTCTGTGTGGCATGTTGCTTCCCATTGCCCAAATGAGACCACATAAACTGCACTCGCAGTTTGTCAGCGCCACGCTCCAGCAGCAACAGCAATAGCAACAACAATAGCAACAATGCATTGCGCATTTCAATGAAACTCATTTAGATAGAAATGTGTATATATATGACATCGTAAAGCCACCAAAGCCGACACCAGTCGACGTATATTTACTTTTTGTGTTCCTCAAACTATGTTTTATATTGGATACTAAATGGAATATTAGAAATGTAGCAAGGTAAAGGAAATAATGGATATATGATAACAGAATATTAGAATTATCGACTGATTTGCTGCCCCTTTTTGTACTCTAGGTAAAGATAGCAATATCTAAAACATAACTTCAAGAGATAAAGAAGTGGAATATGTATGTACATATCTAATGTGCCACAGCTCCGACTGGCCTTATAAATATGAAATTTATGCTACGATTAAATGTTTCTTCTTAACTAATGGGGCATCTGCATATCGCTTTTTCAATTAAAAAACTTTAAGTGAAGTTTCATCAACTATCAAGTAGCTCCATAGCCATTTCGCCCCAAAAGAAGATAAAAGCACGAACAACTGCCAACTGCATCAATCAAGGCATATCAAGATATGCCAAACATAAATACATATATTCAGGCAGAATTTAACACATATTGTAAACATTTTGCTTTATTTTGTTTTTCACATTTTTTCGTAGCAGCTCCATTTGTTTGCATTCACTCAGAGATGAGTGCTTGATTTCTGCTTAATTGGAACAATATCCGTTTACTTAGATTGTCTACGTGGTCTTTGTGCTGCAGCACTGCTCCTTAGTGCCCGTTTTGCAGACGCACTTGCAGTCCTGATTGCACGAGCAGTTGTCGCCGCACTTGGAGTCGCTGCACTTGCAGTCTGCGCAGGTGAGATAATTTATGGCCATCAATGAGTGTAAGATGAAAATCATATATATTTTTTTTTTTTTTTTTTTTTTTGCATTTTGTATACTCACTTGTGCCACAGCCCTTGCAAACCATTTTCGAGTTGCCTTTAAAAGTATTGCGAAGTATTTCGAAGTATTTCGTATTTCGGGGTTCTTTCTTAAGAATTTACTGGCTTTTACAACAATTTCACTGAACTTATTTATAGCTGCCGTTGGTTGCCCGAGTGCCGAGTGCCGAGCGCAGAGAGAAGTATTTTTGCACTCAGTTGAATATTCATTCAGCGGGTGGGCTCGGCGTGTGCAAAATCAACAAAAACGTGTGCAATGCAATTCGATGCGAGCTCACCTCAATCAGTCAACAAAAGATAAGAGGAATGCGATAATAATGCCATGAGCTGTTGGCTCAACGAACAAGTTTTCCAGTTAGTCCCATCAGTCAGGCATCAGTCAGTCAGTCAGTCAGTCGGACACTCTCTTATACAGTGGTGGGTAAGCCCGAGTGTGGTTGTCCTAATTATGACATCATCATAATTGCTTTGGCCCACTGAAATGCTGTCCCAATATTAGGCGTCGGTGGTGGCGCGCTTAGTTGGAGTGAAATTACCGCAAATTGCGAAAGTTTTTAATTGTTTATCTCGCCAGACGCTGTGGCTGTGGCTGTGGCTGTAGCAGTGCCCGCAACATTAGTGCAACATGGCAGCCGCGGAGGGACAGGATACGCTGCTGCGGCATTGTCCTTGCCGCAATCACAAAACAGAAATCTTCTCGAGCGGATGTTTTGTAATTTGGCTTGTGCTTCTGCCTTGAGTGGGCTGCAGCTGGATGAGGTCAAATTATTAATTTAATATGTATCCGCGCTGCTCGGACTTCGACTTCCGCTGTAGCAGCAGCAACAACTCCTTTGGCCAGCTCAAATTTGTTGTTTGAAAAGTTAGCGGGCGAGCCCGCAGCGTCGCGCAACGTCTCGCTTCAGCTTCCTCGACCCGAACCAAACCGACCCGACCTGTGGCACAGTTGCCACAAACTTTGCACCATTTCCGCTGCGGCACGGCCCACTTCCGCGTGTCCACTTGCAGTGCCTGCTGCCCCACTCCCACTGTTCCGCCCACCAGCCTGATTAACGTTTAAACTCATTAAGATAACGCAATTTTTGGCGTTCTGCTTAATTTTGCTGTCGCAGCTGCCACCATCACAGCCAGAGCGGACCGTGCCAAAGGTCAGCGAGTTGGAAATCTGAAATCTTGAATCTTGAATCTGTTGCCATTGTCTGGCGCTCGCTAGTAATTGGTTTGTAAACAATTTCGCTTGCCCTTTGACAATTTGCTCGGCCATTTTGTTGTTTGGCTAATTGCAAGAGCCGAGCACTCGAGCCACTGAAGGCATCTTAGCCAGAAAACCTTAAAATTGTAACTTCACATTGGCCCTGGCCAAGTGCCGCTTAAAGTGCTGCCATTATGGACCATTAGATCTATTTATCATATGTTCACGCTCAATTACGGCCTGTGGCGGGCAGTTCTTTGATAACGGGCCGTTTCAATAATTACCCTGACCAGGCCCAGCTCGGTCCGCAGCAGCTTGGCTAACTATGTTTACATGCCAATCAGCTCGCAATTGCGATTTATCGGCGAGTTTGTTTATGTGTCCAAATATTTATTTATCCCCCATGTCGCAATGCATTATTTCCATGTGATTTATGGACTAATACTAAATGGACTTATGCGGAATGTGTTATATATTTTATGGCACATAAATGTGTGCAGCTCAATTTAAGCGCTCAGCGGCAAAAATAGATGAGTCCTTGCTGAAGCACATTATCTAATTGTAGCTATTGAGCATTAACTGCGAATACTGGCACGAATTAGGAGCTTCGACTGCTCATTAAGTTTACGCACGGATTGTTGGCCCAAATACGGGTTAGTTAGTCTGCCAAAAATAGGCAAAATCACAACACTGCCCAGTTATCAACGCAATTCATAAAAGCACTAAAACAATTTCAATTGTACAACTCATCAACGGGCTGGGGACACACTTGCAGCGCTGGGAATGGGGTCCGTCATGTGGTCAAACAACCGACTAACCAACAACAGCAACAACAATAACAACAACAACGACAAAGGATAAACGAAAACGACAAGCCTGATGGAACTTCACGCATAAACCGAAAAATAGGAAAATGTTGAGCGACATCGCACTGAAACAGCTGCTGCCCGGCTCAGTTGTGGTTGCAGTTCATGGCAACGATTCCCAGCGTACACTGAAATCCTTCACACACACTCACACGCTTGCACACGCTCACACAATGACACACTTGCGCACACATGCACGCATAGGCATGTAACGGTCCCAAAAATGTTCTGCAATATGCGTCGAGGGGAAAATTCATCATAAATTTTATGCGGCAGCATGGGAGCCAAAGCTAAACGCAAACTTTTCATATGCTGCTCAAAAAGTGTCGCAACTGCTGCCAGAGAGTCGCATACCCTGTAAATACAGAATGTGGCGAATGTGTGCGCTGCAGAACGAAGCTGGATAGAAGCAATAAAGCTGCGAAGCCGACAATAGACTTGACTGGGGTTATCTGGAATAAGAGAATTATGGCAAGTCTTTTTTGATTCCAATTAAATATATAGTAGATATTTAAAATCCAAAAATCAGCTGATTTATATAAAATGTATATATTCAATTAGTTATTATGACATAAATCATTTAATTTTTTAAATTAATTAGACGCAATTATCGAGCCATATAAATTTAATTATTATTTATTTACAAATTTATAAAAATTTATTTTTTTAGTCTGTAAGCAATTTTAACACCAAAACATCATGAAGAAGAGCATCTACTATCCAACATCCTCGCAGATCCTTATAAGCATTGTAAAAGCTATAAGGATTGAGTAAAATATCCAACGAACTATCGCATAATTTAATATCAGTCAATACTATCGCAACACAACTACAATAAGCATTGATAAAATAAGAAAAAGGATCGCAAAGGACATAGGACAAAGGATTGAGTAAAATATCCAACGAACTATCGCAAAATTTAATATCAGTCAATACTATCGCAACACAACTACAATAAGCATTGATAAAATAAGAAAAGGGATCGCAAAGGACATACACAGCTACACTCTCCGCTTAATCAACTTCTTTCAGGCTTAGACAATATCAAAAATGAATTAAAGGATATCTGCTAGTCGAGCGTATACTCGGCATACATGTAGCGATATTGCAATTCGCCGCAATTCGAAACGGCCTGATGTCAAATGTAAATTGCTCAAAGAAATGATGGCAATATAACTAACAGTTCGGAACGCAAACCCAAAAAGGATTTGTTTGCCAGCAACGTTGTTAATCCAATTTGTGATTTGCATAGAAGCCAAAACGAGAATAACTGTTGTTTTACAAGCACCAAACGCAAACAGCTAACGGCGTACGGCGTACGGCGTACGGCTTACTGCCAGCTTTGAGCCAGCTGTGCAATTTCTTAGAGGTCAAGTGTCAGTTCTCGAGGACGCTCCGCATTCCAACTACTTATGCACAGAGCGCTGCCTCTGCTCGAGCACATTTTATGACAATCAGAAGCTCTCGTGCCAGGCTCCATCATGATTATTTGCCATTGGCAACATGATGCTCTCGCTCGATGGCATATTTGTCAGTATTAAGCCGGCAATTGGCTCTGTCGTCGAGTGCCATCAATTGAAATTGCATCGTATCAAAAGTTATAAGTTTTCATTACGCGCTGACGTTCAATATGGCGCGCAACTAATACATCAGCCAACATGCACACACGCACACACACACACAGAGACGCACAAAAGTTTGTCAGCAAATGACATGCATTGACGACGACGATGACTCTAAGGATCGCGCAAAAAAGTATGCAACACTTGACGACGCAGCCAATGTCACAATTATCTAGAGCCAAGCGGGCTGCGAGGTGTGATATATACTATCTATATATATATATATATACTTTATATATATGTATATTGCTACAGCTTAACACTTGATGGCGCGGTGGCTGCTTGGCTGACACGGGAAATCACTAGAGCAAGTTTTTTAATGGAATCAAATCAAATTGTTCGGAAGCTGTAAAAAGCGATTGCACGGAAACATTTTGAGTTGTTGACAGGCGACAACCGCCAAGGTGCAAACACGCCCAACAAAAAACTTGCCAAAGTTTCGAAAACGACTATGACCGACAACAACAACAACAACAACAAAGGGAAACGCAGAAGAGGGAAACGCGTCATAAGTACATGCTCGAGTCCTGACAGCAGTCACACGACCCCAACGTCAATGGAACGTCAAGAGTGCTTGCACTGTGCGGAGCTGCGTCTCCACTGCCACGCCCACTTTAAAGGCAGAGCCACTTTTTAGTGGCAGCTGTGATTGGGCCAGGTGAGCAAAAGTTGTGCGAGCAGTCATCGCTTGGCTCGGATCGTTTATAGGGCCCATAAGTTGACGCTCGCCCGCTGCACTTTGCCAACTTGACTGCAAGGCCATAAAAATATACCATAAAGCCTGTCGCCCAAGCTGCTTCCGGGCCACTCAAAGAGCCGTTAATCAACTGAGGCAGCCTGCTGGCAAGCCATCACTGGCTGGCGGTCCAGCTAATAATTCTTGTTGACACCCGAGTAAGTTATGCCCATTGAACTTGAGCAGCTGCAAATTAAGCCAATCAATTCATTAGCAGCTCCCGTCTCGCACCACGCACCACACATTGCGTCCTTGCCATTGTCCCTATGGCAACTTTGAGTGCCACTCGCGCTGCTGCGCATGAAAATTAAATTGTCGCCTACAATGGCAAACAAATTTTGCTCAAATGCAATCCAAATTGCAACAGACACTGTCACACGGAGCGAGCGAGAGAGCGAGTGGGCGAGAGGCTGGCGGGGGCAAGTGGGGCAGCACCCGCAGCGCATTACCTTTGTCTTAGTTCGTGGCTTGCAGATTAATTGCCAATGAGTGTGTACAAGTTCGAGTAGAAAAGTTTTTCAGAGTTTTCCCTGTTCAGTCGATTGTTCCGTTACAGCTTCCCGTTGCCCTTCCCCCTGCCCTTGCCCTTACGTTTCCACAGCCCTTGCCTCTGCTGGTCTCCTCAGCTCGGATTCGCTCCATGTGACATCCGAACGGGGACCACGTGCATTTTATCTCTGCTCCGAACTCAACACAATTCGAGGTTTTTGAGGTGAAACAAATTTCCGGTGACATAAACTTAATTAGCTTTTGTTCGGGCTTTTGTTTTATGGTTTTGCGGGCACAACTCAACTTAGTGTGCGTGAGAGTGTGTGTGTGTGTGTATGTGTGTGTGTGAGTGCAGGTGTGGGTGTGGGTGTGGGTGTCGGTATAAGGGTCGCTTAATAAATGGCTTGTAATGCTAAAGTGCGGCATTTAGTTTTGATTTAATTGAGCCACTTAACAGATGTATCTTTAAGATACAACAGAGCTAGAGCTTTCATCAGGCGCCGTTTAATTAAAAAGGCAGCCAAGACCAACTTTCTTGCCGTCAGCTAAGTCAAGAATCGTGCCAAACAACTTATAAGTCTCATGACATGATATTTGCTGATAATATCAGATAACGCACGCAATACATAAATCCTTAGCTCAAACAATAACAGCAAGAACAACAAGGGCCACAGCAACGAACGCAACCAGCATGAGCAAATATAATGAAATTGAAAACTGAGCTGAGGATAAACGTGGCTGAATAGCTAAAGAAAAACTCAAGTGAAACCCAAACAAAAGTTGTCTTACTTCTGCAAATGGAAAATTGCCCATGAGAATGCCAAAAAAAAAAAGAACGAAAGAAAGGAAATAAAATAAAGGAAAACTGCACACAAACTAAATGCTACAGATCTGCGATTCCCTCAAGGCTCCAGCACAAAGTTTATAAGCAATTCTTAGTATATTAAATAAGAATGTTCGACAAGTTGTGTATGTGTGTGTGTGTGTGTGCAAAGGTGTAGTTATACATAGCCAACTGACTGGTTTCTAAAGAAATGAAATAGCTCAAAATTAATAATTAATTTCATATATATTTTTCGTTCAAATTATTTCTGATTATTTCTCATTTTAATTTCACTGTAATATAATTTTTATGTGCATTTTAGATGTTTAATTACATTTATATTTATATATTTATTTAAATTTTATTTGCATATGTAAGATTTTTTCCCTTTTTTATTTTTATTTACTTAACAAATATACAATTTCTTTTGCATCTCTGGATTTTAAAACTGTGTTTAATAATATTTAATATAAAATTGATATATGTACATCCAACATATTTAAATTATATTTATTTAAATTTTTTATATTAAATATTTGTATATTTACTTATATTATGTATGTATATACATGATAAGCTTTGTTGACTTCTTTATTTACTTAACGAATATAAAATTTCGTTTCTATCTTTTGATTTTCATACTATGTTTAATCGAAGCTAATCAATTTGGTAGCCTGTCTCTTTTAATAAGATATTAGCATTTGCATGCATGCACAGAGACCTCACACACGTACACATATATACCCAAACTCACACACACACATACTCGCACACACGCATTTGCTGGCATGCGTGCTCATAAATACTTTATCAGCCCCCAAGTGCTAAGGAAGTCGAAAGGCTAAAAAGTTTTGTGCCCATGCCGCGTTGGAGGCATAGGCAAACTGACGATATAATGATCTTCCCTGGGGAGCAGCAGAGCCTCGGCAGCTGACCCTCAACTACAGTCCATTGAAATTCCTGCGGCATTTCTCAGCATCACCTTAATCGCCTGACAAAGTTGCTTATGCTTGCCATTCCAAGCCGCCTGTCGGGCCGTCGGGCTGTCGGGCCGTCCGTCTGTCGGCCTGTCTGAGTGTCGGCTTGGCGTCTGTGCGAGCTCTGGTCCGGGCAATATTAACAGGAAATGAAATCAAAAGGTTGCCTTTTACTTGATTTTCCCCCAATTCCAAGTACTGCCACTGCCACTGGCTCGGCTGCTGCTCCTGCTGCTGCTACTGCTGCCTCATTGTTCGTGCAACTTGTAGTTTAGCTTCATCATCTGCACTTGGTGGTCGGCAACTTGCTTAGCTTGGTTTGGTTTTGTGCCCACCTTCCCACCGTCAGTCCCGTCTGTCCCGACTGCCGGCTGCCGTTCACCGTATCTCCGTTTCCGTTCGTTTCATTCGTCATGACTATAATCCGGTAAGGAATTGGCTTCGTCGTTGTCGTCGTCGTTGCTATTGTTGTTGTTGTTGTTCCGTTTGTTGTATAAGTAGCTCATCTGCGGCTGAGCGCGTTTTATTTGTTTCAAATTGAGTTATGCCTAATGAAAATCAAATAAGCCGCAATCCAGCCGGAACTGCCGTTCGGGACTGCCGCTTGCGCGTTTCCCCTGGTGCTCCTCATCATGGAATGTGCCACTTTATATTAGCACGTTTTCGGATTCTTCACGCCACGCCCATCTTGGGCAAATAATGTCACGTGTCTGCAAGTTTTGACTGCTAAGCTGCCAATTGAAATTGACATTGAAAATGAGCTGGAAATTAATTAAAATAGAAAACGCTGCACATCAAGTATACGGCGTGTGTGCCGCAACAACATTTCACACCACGTCAGCTAGTTCCCCCACAGCAATTTGCATATTTCATGTGTACTTATTTCAGTTGCCTTTTGCGGCAAGTGGCAGCAGAGGTGCCAAAGCGAAACCCAATGAAAACACTAGAGCATTTTGATTATACATACATCAAATTGCAGCAGCATACACAGCGAAAAAGAGAGAGAGACAGAGACAGGGAAAGAGAGCGGGAGGGAGAGAGAGATCTGTTTATGATTCAGCCACGTTAAGTGCAAGTGTGGAAAATTATTTAATGACTTTTCTGAATTTGAAACGGAATATGAGAGTGCGTTGCGGCAAGTATCATGATGATGGGGCCAAATATTTGCTTACGCAACTTTGAAACACCCAGAGTGCTTGGGAGTTAATAGTCAGATCCTTTGGCAACCGACAACTGGCAACTGTCAAGTGGCAAGTGTCAAGTGGCAAGTGGCCCGGTGAGCTGGTGCTGTGCACCTTTTTCTACAGTTCTATTAATTATTTATGTGTCTGGCAAGTGGCGCGGCCCTCACGGCAACACACTTGGCCAGCGACGCCTAATGAAGCCACACTCCAGCGTGAGATGATGAGGTCCGCGCCACTGCTGCTGCACTGTTGCCTATTGGCAACGACCATGTCGTCGTCATCGTCGTCATCATCGTCATCATTGTCGCCAGCTTCAGCATTAATTTGTTCAGGCAACACTCACTAGACAGCTGAGAGGCAGCTACAGGGCTCTAACTCCAGCCATAGCTCCAGCTCCAGCTCCGACTACGACTACAACTACGACTACATCAACATCTACAGCAGCAGCACATAATTTGTAATTAATGACCAGTTAAAGAGCAACCTTTGGAGGCAGTGAGATTGAGATTGAGCCCTGGCACTGCGACTGCGATTTACAGCGACAAACGGGCGACAGCCAAAAGCTGATTTATGGCCACAGACCGCAAAATTTATATGCCATCACAGAAGTGGCGATGCGAGTCGCCTTTCTTGCTGATTCGAAAGCATCTGCGGCGTCGGCTTGTCTTTACTTGCAATCCATATTCAATATGGGCCCAGTTGCTTTGAGCATATCCAATGCGCTGCGCGTTTTGCACAGTGAAACGGCCCCCTGAAATTAATCAGATGGAATCTGTAACTAAAGGAGAGAGTAGAGAAGGCATATTTCGTTTCAATTTCTATTTCATGGATCAGTCGTAAAGCAATTCTATCCTGAGCAACGTATAATGAACATTATCCCGTTGCAAATAGATTTATAGTGTAGACACTGTTCGACATCATTTCAGTTTTCTTCATGTTTTTGCTTTTGTCAGAGCATTTGAATGTGAAATGTCAGTCACATGCTGGCAGGGGCGGCAGACGGAGCTCTTTCTCCATAGATCAACTCTTTGCACTAGCACAAAGGCAAAGTAAAATGAAAGGCAGAGAGAACAGGAGCCTCAGCCTTAGCTCTGTTTCATTTTGTAGCCGTACATCGAGCATCGGCCTCGGCAGAGGGCAACCAAAGCGCAATTTGTCTTCTGGCAGCAGATTCGATAGTCAATGCTGAGCCCATTTACATTCGCTTTATTGCCAATGGCATTTCTTTTTTTTCTTTTTTTTTCTTTTCTTTCATTCTATTTTCTTTTAGCTCAAAGCTTCAAGACACAGTCGTATATACATCTATATAAGTTTTTGCATGTTGTGACTTTGTCTGCGGCGGCTGTCAGTCGTTGGGCTTAGATCGAACTGAAAGCCTACTGCCGACTGCCGACTGCAGTGCCGTTCAAATTGTAATTCCTCAATTATAAGAGTGTCTATGCAATGCCTATAAATATTTTTGTTGCCTGACGACAGTTTTATACCAGTTTCAGTTGCCTTTTGATTAATGGTCTCCATCGACTTGATGCACCGACAATCCTCCTACTCAGAAAAAGACAAAAATGGGAAAATAAAAACAGAACAGATAGAGAGAGTAACCCCAGCAAGTGAAACAACATGAGAGATAACTGGCAACAGCTTTTACACTCTGTTTATTTTGCGCCCAACTTTTAGCTAAGTGCAAAACAATTTACCCAAATACGCGTGCACACATTGTGGTTCTACGCACACCCACACACACCCACACACGCACAACCAGGCACACACACTTAATTGTTCCCCCGACTAATGCCGCTGCCAACACACAGGCCGTCCTCTGTTGTTGTTGTTGTTGTTGCTGTTTTTTGTGGCATGCTTGTAAAATCAACCAAAGCTGCTAAAAACTTGGCTAGTTGCACACTCGGCAACGTTGCTTTATATACCCTGTAAATGCAAAATGTAGGCTGTATAGAGTTAGCAATCCATCCAGTTGTTGAATCTATTTCCAATGGGAAATCCTGGTATATTGGTTTTGCTTTCATACTAGGAATTGTGGCCGGCTCTAATACATTAACTAATACATTAACTGCAGCAGCAATACCTCTACTGCTACTACTACTACTACTACTACTACTACTGGTGTTATATGCAGCTATAACAGTCGTATAACAGTTGTCAAAGAATATATGAAGAAATTCATGCGAGATATAGAAAGCGAATATGGTGAGGTAATATAGACTTTTGTGTATTCTTACATTAATTCATAAAACTAAATTCAGTTAACTCGCAGCTGAATTAATAGCTTGACCAATGCTACCTTATGGCATGCTACTAATATTAACAGTAAGCTTACTGCGCTGCTTTCAGTCGGTCAGCGTGCCTCTCTCCGCGTTTATTATGCTAATGCAGAATCCTTCTCGCTCCCCCCCAAAACCACCAGCCACCTGCAGCACTGTGTTTTTATGCTCTGTGTGTTGATTGGTAGCAACTGCATACTTGTTGTTTTTAACACCCACACACACACACACACACACACATAGTCATATTTTACGTGTGGAGGGGGAATGTGTGAACTGCCGTGGGAACAGTTGAAAACTATGTCAGAAGCTTTTGGCAAATGCAATGCATTTCTGTAATACCTTCTAAGCAGCATTACCCTAAGCCACAAGCTACTCTCTTTGTGCGCAATAAGTAGGTGCAACAGTTTTATATTGCCGTTAAGCCACTGAACCGTGCAACAGCTTATCATCATTAGAGAGACTATAATTAAAGTGCCGCATTTGCTCAGGCGAATGCGTAAATAGTTTTTCCACGTTTACATCTATGCGCCTTTAAAAATGTTTATTATTTTCATTTTATAAATTCAGATTTGTAGTCTGGCTTAACGACAGTTCATTTGTTACCGTTAAGTGTATGAAATGCATAAAACGTCTTGAATGATTTTGTTGTTGTTTTTGTTATTCCCTGCTTAGCTTTTTTAAGTGTTTCGACTTGAGCAGCATCCGCGCAATGTTTAAGATGACGGCGCGTCGTCTCGTGTAGGTCGTTGCCTGAGAGCTTCAGCAGACTGTAAAATGAAATAATTATGAGCGATAAATTTGCAGGCGCGTTAAAGAAGAAAAATATGTCGCGACGAAGCCGGCATTGACGTTGATAATGAGACTGGTCGCGACTAAAGGTTGTTGGAGGCAACCCACTGGCTGAGACAGCAGCCAAAGCAGCCAAAGACAGCCAAAGACAGCCAAAGACAGCCAAAGGAACAACATCTAATTGGATCGATGTGAGAGGCATACAAAGCCGGGGCATTACTCAGCTGCCCTAACGGCTTTCATGATAGTATCATTAAAAATTCATAAGATATTCCAATTGTCGGCCGCTCGAACTGCCTGAGCTAATTCAATTAAAGGCACAAGACCCGACCAATCGAGAGCGAAAGAGAGAGTGAGAGAGTGAGATAGAGAGAGTGTGCGAGCAGCTCATATATTAACGCCGCTGGCGTCTGGCTGCAGTTGCACGTGCGGCAGGGCAGCAAGTGAATTGCGGCAGTTGCCAAGAACGCCTTGCACAGATTTATTTCATTCGGCGGCATCCTTTATGTAATCTCAATTATCGCCTGTTGGCAACGTCATAAATCTGGGCCGGCGCCCGTTGCGCTGATTGCACGTGAAACATTCTTGGCCAGCGATTTAATTAACTGCAAACTGAACGGACCACGGCCCACGGACAACTCTGGCTCCTTCTTTCTTTGTTCCCCTATCTGGCAGTTACGCTCCTGCGAGCACACAATGCTGCACAAATCTCGCAGTTTGGTCACAAATTTCGTTGACACTTCAGCGGGCACTTTGACTGTCGGGCCGTGTCGAGCCATACCGAGCCATACCGTGCCGTCCCCGGCTCCGCCTGGCCGTGGCCAAAAGAAACAGCATATTGTTTGCAGTCAGTAAACGGCAGATGGAGCAAAACAGCAAAAGCTGTCCAAACTGTCAAATGCTACACTCAGAAGTCGTACAAAAAATATAAAAGCCAAGTTGTGCAACACAGTCGCCGCAGATGCAAAAACCTGGCCGTGCCACAAAACAGCAAGCAACATCAAGAGCGCCAGCAATAGCAACAAACAGCAAACAAGTAAATGCTAACAAACGGAAACAAACAGCTGCATTAGCAGACGCAAATCAGCAACAGCAGCAGCAACAGCAACAGCAGCAACAGCAGCAACAACAACAACGATTCCAAAGTTAAGCGCAGTTGAGTTACTCACTTAAAAATTCCAAACACAAAACGGAAATATGCAGAAGCTGGGGTCACAAACGGAAATGACCCAGCCGCCATGCTCAGGTTCGTGTTGGTCCAGGCATACCCTGTAAGGCAGTGACTCACCACAAACATATAGCTCGATATATTTAGCAGCAATTGAATCTACTTACAGCTAATCGCTACAGGGTATGCGTGAGTCGAGACTCGGCTAGCCACTGGCTTGGCCTGGCTCAAACGAAACGCTAACGAGCGAGGCAAGGATGCAAAATGATGAGACGCTGACATCCTTAAGCCGTCGCCTTATGAAAATTACTTTGATTGCAAAGGAGGCAGCAGGCAGCAGCTGCCATATGGCAGGTGGCAGGTGGCACCTGCAGCCTATCTAGCTGGCAGGCAAGTGCGATCAAACCCGCTACAAATTAGTGATAATGAATAATTTCCCCAGCGGTAATTAAGTGCATCATTAAAACGTGCTTAATTACCAGGAGCAGTTGCTACACTGCAATTGGTCAAAGTTGATGTCATGCCAACACACGACACGACCAGACATGTGTGTGCGTCTGCGTGTGTGTGTAGCTCTAAACGGTTTTCCAATTACCAGGCACTGGCAAAAGTCATTTTCAGTTTGCATATCCGCAAACGTGCGGAACTGAAACAGCATAAGCAACCCGATTACGCCTGCCTGTGGATTTGTGAGCAGAGCGAATCCGCTGTCCCGGCTGGACCTAAGCTCCTGCCTGCCAATGGATAGTCCTTCGAGCGGAGAGGAGGCGACCGAATTGGACCACAGTCTGGCTAACACATTTTTGCTTGTTAGTGCGAAGGTGTGTGCAGGTGTGTCTGTCTGTGTGTGTGTGTGTGTGTGTGTGTGTGTGTGCGTACAGTTTGATATGTGTACGACACGTGTGTGCCGCTGGGCAAACAATCAGTGAACAGTTTAGACTACAGCTCCAACTCCAGTTCCAACTCCAACTCCAACTCCAACTGCAGACCACAAATTAGTTGCGCCTGTGCAGCAGCCGTTGATGCAGCAGCTCCAGCATCAGAGCACAGCCGGCAATGGTGTGGCCAAAGGCCAGCACGAACAGGGCAGCGGATATGTCGTCTACCTCCAGGGCTTTGGGCACTTTCTTGGGCACATAGCCAATGGCCTGATTGAAGAGCACCTGGCCCGTTTTTTTATCCAAATACTTGTCAACATTCTGCAGAGGCAAACAGTTAAACACTAGCAGAGCGAATGCATTTTGAGAGGTACCTCCAGCTCCCAGTGCACGTAGAGACCCGACTCCTGGCAGGCGCGAATGTGACGGTTTAACAGTGGCATCAGCGACCAGCCCCTGATAGAGACAGCGCGCGTCCAGTCAAAGTAGAGATCGTCGTGCATGACCTTCAAAGAGAATCGATTGATCAATAGCTCCGCCTCCAATCCAAATCTCGCCTACAATGCGATTCTCCACAGCCTCGCGCGTCACGTAGTTGCCAAAGTTGAATGCCCCGGATGCCAGGCGCTCAATGCCCAGTCCATAATTGGGCTTGAAGCTGGCATTGTACATGAAGGTGTAGTCGCGCACCTGGAAGTTATCCGCGAGTATCTGATCCGTTAGGAGGTCCGACTGCTCCACTGTGTGCACCCAGATAATGGACGGCGCAGCCCATTTCCACTGCGCCTGCGCCCACTTCTCAATGCTGTCCACTGGATCGGCATACAGCGGCACCGTCAGCAGCGACTTCAACTGCCCGCTGTAAATGTTCTCCAGCGTAATCGTTGCGCACAGCAGTGTGGCCAGAAAGAAGCGGGTGGCAAAGCGGTCAAAGCTGAAATCAATTTGACTCCTATCAACTGATCCAAGGAATTGGCTAATGGATACTCACGTCAGGGGCGCCGATGGCTGCTGTATGAAGAGCGCAAATATATCCAGCAGAGACTTTTCCACATTTTCGCCATGCATGAAGGAAGCCTTTCCCTTGCGCTTCTTCATAATGTAGTTGGAGTATCGGAGAACATACAGAACCAGGCTGCACACGGCAATCGTGGATATCAGCAGGAACCAGGTGCCGCCATTAAAGGGCAGAATGTCGGTGCACCAGGGCTGCAAGGGTCTACAGAAGGAGCATAGGTAAGGGAGTGTGAGCAAGGCGAGCTGTCCACAGCTTACACTGAAGCTGGTCCAAGGATGGTCACTGCCGATCGAGCTATGGCATGCGAGGTCTCCGTGATGCCATCGTACCAATTGTAGATGCAGCCTATGGCCAGTTCTACGCGCTGCTTATAGAGGTCGCCCAGCATGCCATCGGCACTCTCGTTGTCATAGATGCTGCCCCAGTTGTCGGCGCCATCTGTGGATAGAGAGGGGATTAAATAAGTCTTAAGCCAAAATAAAGTAAACTTTAAGCTGGGAGCTTTTATAGAAGCACATGAGATTGCGATGGACTTGTATGGAAGCTTTAAATCAAGCTGAGCTTTAAAAGAAGATCAAAATCTAGAACTGGTACACCTGCATAGTCTGCCTCAATTACGGGCTATTCCAAACCATAATCATTTTCCAAGAGTTTGGATCTAGCCTGAAATAAGCTAAATGATTGCAAGCTTATGCGTTCGTACGCGATTCTAAACAGAAAATAAGCTAAGAAATTTTGAAATCGATCTCAGATATCGTCGAGCAGTCTCGTCTAGAGTTTGCTCACCTCTTCTTAAGTTAGTTTCAATTTTATATTAATTCTAATCTGTACTAAATACAATTTCTATACGCTTACAGGCCTCGATGCGCAGATGACAGTTGTGCACCTCACAGAAGGAGCGCATTATGTTCGCCTCGGAGCCGTCGTAGGCGATTGTCCGATTGGCTCTGTGCGGGTTAATTGGATCCTCATTGCCGACACCAGCTGCCTGTGAAGTTGCGGGAGTTTATTAAGTTTTGGGCAGCAGCGCCTAATTGGCGCCCATTGTTGGGCATTCAAGTGTCTGTTCTAATTTACTAAATGGCCTCGTAATGGCCAGGCACAGCATATGCCACGCCCACACACACGGACAGGGACACAGACACACGCACATGGACATGGACAACGACAACGACATCGACACTCGGCACCAATTAAATGGAAACACGTAATTTAAATCAATGTTGTGCTAAAGCTAGCCATAAACAAAACCACATGCACATGCTTGCGGCCATGTGTGAGTGCGAGTGTCTGTGGGTGTGTGTGTGTGTGTGTTGTTGCTATTATTGTTGTTATTTTTCGGCATGGGTGTGTTTACAAATGTGCAAATGTCCTTAAGGCAAACAATTGAGTGCGAACAAAACTTCCACCAAGTGACAACAAAGAATATTTTTTTGTTGAACAACTAAATGTTTTGTTTGCCTTTGTCCGTTTTGGCATTGGAGAGGGCCGTGCACAGTGGTTAGCAAGTGATGGAAAATGAAATGCAGACATGCAATTTTATGTGATTAATATAACAAATATTTAAGTCCTTGATATTGATAAAAAGAGAGAAAATAAATTGGCTGAAACTTAAAGTTTTTTATTTCTTATTAATGAAAAGAATTTTAATTCTGATATCTAATTAATAAAGGCCAAGGAAAAATCAATGTAAAAATTTAAAATATTTAATTTGATAATGAAACTGAATTGTTCATTCATTTTTTAATTACTCTTCCCTCCTTGCACCACTGTGCAATGACCCCCCACGCGACAATTCATAACAACTACTGACAGAAGTCGACACACCCACTATAAAAATAAACAGAACAACAACAACAACAAGAGCGAGCGTATGCTTAAAGTTTTAGTTACCGAAATCCCTGTCCACAGCAGGAAATAACTTTCCATCAGCCCAGCAAGCAGACAAACCACACACAGGCAGAGCACCCGCTCAGATGTAGTGGACTGGTGTGCGGGGGGTGGGGCAAGCAACCTCTGGGCATTTATTCATGACCATTTCGTACAGTGGCCTAATGCGACAAGGACACAACATTGTGGCGAGGACGACCAATTGGCTTTGCTTAATGCCTGCGTGCAAATCTCAACGACATTTGTGCTTGTGCTCCAGCTATGAGGAGCAGTAGGACTGGGGCTGTCACCCCGTAGGCGTGCCGACAACAACAACAACAACAACAACAACAACACCAACAACAGCAAACAGACAAACAAACAACAGCCAGAGGAGAGAGCAGACCCTAACGGCAGCAACAACGATAAATATAAACTTAACCGGCAATTACTTACCACATAATTAGTAACTGTGTATGGCACATAAGTAATGGAGCCGAGGCGTAGCGCGCGCCGCTGCAGATTGAGCAGTTTGTTGGGATAAAGTTCGGCTCGGTTGGCAAAAGTTTCGTTCGGCAAGAATGCGTCCAAGAATATAGCATCCAAATTTCCACTGCCACCGACAAACTTCTGTGTCCACAGCTCCAAATTGATGTCGCGGTATGGGTGTGGCAAGCAAACTGCGCTCTCTCCAGCTCCAGCTCCAGCTCCAGAAACAAATCCACCTACGTCTGCCTCGCCGCATCCTTTATTTGCTTGCTCTGCGGGCCGCACCATCAGATGGTGCGGGTAGACTAAAGCGCATTGCAAACATGGGAATATTGAAGAACAAGCCAAAAGGACAACAACCAAATTAACTTCCAGCCAATGCCAACAACGAAAAAAAGTTTACAATTGAAGAAGGCGCCGTCAAGCGTGGAAATTATTGGCCAGTGCCAAAGTTGAAAGTTTGATCAACTGATGCGCCCCGTGGCTGTTTTTGCCACATTTACGAGTGTGTGTGTACGAGTGTGAGTCAAAGTTTTGAGTTGGACTTGTTCCGTCAGTGCCCCAGGGAATCTCCGTCAAGTCTGCATTTTATTGCCAGCTAAGTAAAAAGACAGCACAGCACAGCAATTGCTGCCAAATTTTAAACGTTCTGTTCGCTGACTAAGCAAAGGATTAAGCTAACTACACTAAATATGCAGTCATGGTTCATTTTCACATGCTTGAAAAGAGTAAGTAATAGGGAAAGGAATATTGAAGAAAAACTGTTATTTCATATGTAGATTGGGGAAGTACCAAACCAAGGAACAAAACTCCTTTGTTTTCTTTTCTTCTTTTCAACTTCATACATACACTGCAAAATTTCCATGCTCAAGAGATCCCGTGGTTCTTCCTGTTCGCAGAGAAACAGATAGAGCTTGTCCTTGAGCCTGACATTGGCATTGCGTGTGGCAAAGTAACGCGCGTGCAGGAAATGCCTTGTGTCCGGCAGCAGAGTGATGAAGCCCTGTCAAGAGCAGGCAGCTAGATTTTTCTTTGTGACGTTACAATTAAGAGGGAGAGTTGGATGCACCTCGGTCACGCTAGCATTGACAGCGCGCAGCACTTGCCATTCTAAGGCATCCGGCTGAGACTCGTCAAGGGGCAGCTGGGCCACGTCGATCCACTGCAGCAGCCGGGGCTGGCTGAGATTCCGGAGAGAGAGCTGCATGGCCGTTAGGTAAGCCTCCTGCAGCTCTGTTGCATGAGTGCTGTTGTGCACGATGAGGAGCGAGGAGAGAGGCGCAAAGTACTGGCTAACTGTGTGTGGCAGGCGCAAAGCTGCAGAAAGCTAAACAGAAAACAAATTGTTTTTGAAACTTACCAATAATCTGGATTAGCTTGCTCAGGTGAGCCAACTGCTGCGTTGGCAACATCTTGAGGCACTTTCGTCGAGCTCTGCAACCGTGCGGCCCTCTATATATACTCACATGTGCATCTCTGCAAATGGCCGACCTACAATTGGCTGGCAAATTGAATTTAATGACACTCGAAGCCAAAGTGCCGTCCGTTTACCCGCAGCCTTGTTTGCATTGGCATTAGCTTAATTAAAGATACACAGCTCAGCGCAGCTCATATTAATGCTGTTTAGTTAGGCCTTCAAGCCAACAAACAATGCAAATAAACAGGCAAGGGTTCTGGCTCAGGTTGCCCTCAAATTAACCGGAAGTGCGTGCACTCATGGCCAACAATATGTAAACAATATTAAATATGAGCCGACTTGTAATAATACATCCAATATGGCATAGATACACGAATTTGTACAAGTCGGCGCTTGGCTTATGGCTGAATTACCTAAGCATATTCAATTAGACCGGTGCCCACTGATCCGATTACAAAGATAGCGAGATAAATAACCATTCACTGAGTTACGAGCAAACTTACTTGCTAAACAGAGCAAATATATATATTGTATCTATAAAGAGAGATAAAAGCTTGGGAAAGCGAGGCAGAGAGGGGGAATGATTACTTTAAGCGAAAGTTAGATAAAAGTTTGAAATAGGAGATTCAATCACAGAATGAAGCGTAAGTTAAAGAGGAAGCGATAGAAAAAGAGACTGATTGAGTCAAATGCCTAAACTAAACAGTGGAAAGGAGAGAGACAGAGAGAGCTTTGCCTAGGCTAAATAACTAGAAAGGTAGAAAGCGGGGGACAGAGAGGGACAGAGAGAGTGAGAAAGATAGTGAGAAAAAGTAAGAGTGATAAACAGAGATAGATAGAGAGAGAGAGATAGAGAGACCGCTTCCTAAGTTAAGTAGAGAGAGCTAGAAAAAGGAAGGCAGAGATATGAGGAAGAGAGAGAGATATATATACTGAGAGATCGAGAGAGTGTTGCCTAAGCTAAATAGAGAAAAAGAGAGAGATGCCGAAACTAACCGTGAATGAGAAAAGAGAAAAAGCGAGAGAAAGTAAAAACTATTATCGTACCATTATAATGATCTCAATTATATTTACAAGCCTAGACAATGTGGGAAGGACATCTTAAAGTTAATTTAAGCTCTTTGATAAATGTACCAAATTTTTATCATTATTCTTAGATCGATAAGTTTACCTGCAAATTTGTAATGCACTCGGAGCTTTAATTTAAAGGCTGCAATTTCAGCTTGCTTCCTCGTTGCCTTTAATATTGCATGAGCCAGCAAGGCAGTTCCATATATTCTGGAAACTGCAACAGACTTTCCTGAAAGCTGACATTTCAATATTCGTGCAATGCCAATTAAGCTAAGCAAACAAACAACGCAGGGACAAGCAAAGACAGCAACATCCGACCTCCTGTCGAGAGGGAAGCTTACATGGCCCCACATATTGCGAGCAGTTAACACATTGACTTTCATTAAGAATGTGGATAACCAAGCGATATGGAGTTTTAGATCTGGAACTGAGCCCAGACCAAAGTACCAATTGAAACAATTCAATTGCTCGGTAAACGTGTGTCTGTATATATGTGTTTGTGTGTGTGTAGACTGCCATCCATGCGTGTGGTCATTCGCCTTGCCGAGACAGATTAAGGGATTTACACAGACAAAAAAGAAAAAAAAAAGTAAAAAAGGAAGAAAAAAAATGCTAGAAAACCCAGAATCAAAGCGGAGCTTATAAGAGGCCGTTAGTCGCTGGAGCAGTCCCATTGAACATTTAGAAGCAGAGCAGACGAACATTTAACTAGCTAGGAGGATTTACTCGCATTTGGATGTAGCCACTCCCAATCCACTCCACAGTAGCATGGCAATTAAACGGTATAAGTGTGCTACACGGCCAACAATTGAGGGGAGACGGGGCCAGAGACTGGTGAATGGCGTGCGGCTGGCCAAAAATGTTGCGGCCAACATTCAGATGAGGCCGAAAATAACTTGGAAAAGTTAAGCATGTAGCGAGGCATGCCACTGCTGTCTAAATTAGTAAGCGAACATTCAACTGTTTGCCTGTATATCGACGTGCAAATATGTATGTGTGGGTATTGTAGGTGCGTGTTTGGCGTGTGCCGCCTTTTGAATTTACACGCCTCGCACAGGCAAATATCTAGCAGCATTCGCACTCGCTCGCATCACACTCGGCCCCACCGCGCCGCCAAATGGCCGCAGGCTGACCAACAAAGCGACCACAGACTGAACTCTGGCTTTTGTTTCGTGGACGGCTGCAGCTGCAGCAAATAGCCCAAAAACACAGCCAACACTAACTGGCAGCAGTTGACAGTCGCTGAGCTCGAGTGCATTTTTTCTAGTCTTTGGCTTAAGCTTGACCTGCTGCAGCTTCTGTTTTCTGTTATTGTATGTTGCCAGCCAATGGCCAATTTGATACACATAAAACCCACTCGCTGGCTAATGAAAATTGTTGTTGGCCAGTGCAAGTTGTTGCGGTGTTTGCTTGGTGTTGCTTGAACAAAATTGAACAAGACTTTAATTGCGCTGTGAACTAAAAAATAATTTGCTTTTGCTGAATTTATGTTAGCTTAAGTAATTTGCCTTAGCTATTCAGCTGAGCTAGTGAGCTATGAAATTTGCAGAAATTAAATGAAAGAGATTATCGATCGGGTTGAATGTGAAAAGACTGAAGCGCATGACTACTAATACCAAAAGCTAAATAAAGAAAAGGCCATCAAACGAGATGGCCGATGAAATACTATCAAAAGGACTGCATAACATATTATTTCATCTTCCACTTTGTATTTATGTTATGTGTGTATTCCTTATTAATGCTAATAACTAACACATCAGTGCACAATTACTCAAAACAATTGCACTCCATCACGCTCGACGGCCGCTTTATACAATGTGACAGATATGATATGATACGCAGACCCACAACAAAGCAATGCATAGAAATGGGACAGTATTTACATTTTAATTAGCTGGCACATCAAATTTTGCACACACACACTCACACATATAGTGCCAGTGGCACGTAGTGCGATTTGTCCTTGAAAGGACACCCGTCGCCCGCCCCCTGCTCGATGTGTGTGTGTGAAACAAAATAAATTGCAAGGCCGAAGCATTTTGCTATAATATTTCCCGCACAATTATGCAGATTGGCTGTGCAGATGAGGCTGACAAACGCTTGTTGGCCAACTACTAAAAGGGACGCAGCATATGAAACAATTTCTGTAGCAGCGGGTCGTATACGTAATATGCGCAAATATTTGCCAGCAGAAGCCGAACGTCATATTTGCCTGACTGCCCGACTGCAGCTGGGTGTATTTGCTCACTTCACCTTTCCTTTTTTCGTGAGTTGCAAATTGCATTTTTGCCATGATTTGTAAATAGACTTAAGTATTACGAGTATTTGTGTTGATGTTTGTATTTACAGTTTGTTTCTCTCTCTCTATTTTTGTTTTGTTTTTTTTTTTTTTCGTTGGCTTCGTAGTTACTCGCATTTTGCGGTACGAAGGCAAACACTTCAAATCGTAAATATGTACACACACACACACACACACACACGCAGAGACAGAGTGGGAGAGAAATAAAACTGAAATAGAAACACATTTCATTTCCGTAAGTTTTGGTAACAGAATATGGCACACACACACGCACGCACACACACATGTCTGGGTTATAAGAGGCACATTGGTTTAAGAGCAATGGAAAATGTTGGCCAGAGAATATGAACTCGCCCTAGTAGTACGGGCTTTTGCTCTTGCCTTTTCCATGCTCACCACTGCAGTGTGCAACCACTGTGCGCAGACTTCAAACACACTCTAAAAATAGCTGCAACAAGAAGTGGCAGCCAGCCAAACAACAAGCAGCAAAATGAAATACAATTTTTGGCGATAAACCAACAAAATCGATTGGAAATTTTGTTTTTAACAAAATTGCAGCTTAAAGCATCAATGCTAAGGGGCCAAGGAGACACACACAAGCAGCAGCCCATTCAGCAGACTGACGTTTATGAGTCGAGCATAATTTCGATGATTATAACGCTGTCTCAGTAGGACACGAGCGCTACGCGTTGAGGCATTTTGCATTTAGTTGATAATCGCCATCCTGATCAAGTGTGCAATCCAGCTGAAGTTGCGAGTAGTTGATTCGGCATCGGCAAGCCGTTTAAATGCTAACAATGCCACGGACGTTGGGGAGAGCGGTCAAGTGCTTTGCACCGGAAACGAAGTGTAATGAAAGCGTGTAAAGTGCAAATCGAAAATGCAATACAAAATACTCGTGCAAGGCTGGCAGGCATTTGTAATGCTGTTTCCTCTTACACACACACACACTCTCTCTCTCTCTCTCTGTCTCTCTCTCGCTCTGCATCGTAGTCTTGATACTTTTCTGTAAATTACCAATGTCGACACGGCGATAAGGCGAGCCAAAGGAGGCGATGCGAGACGCTCACATCCTGCAGGTAACTATGCAGCACCGAGCCGAATGGCTGCCGTCCAAACGGTGCGAGGCAGTTGAACGTGGCCAAAACGAAGGAAATGTTTCGTAATGGCAGACATTGCTGCTCCAAATGGTTTTCTGTTTGCTAAATTATATCTTTAATTAAATGCTTTTAATTTTAATGTTGTCAAGCATTAAAAATCACTGAAACGTGCCGCAAAAAAAAAAAAATACAGAAAAAAAACATGCTGCAAAATATTTGATATTGCGAATCCACTTTAGTTTAAATCGAAATCAATATTTTATTAATTTAGCTGCGTTGTTCACTTTTCACTTTTTAGCTGCTCAAAGCACTTTTTCAACTAAGCGCCTATGCATGCAGGTATTATCTGTCTGAACCACATTGTCATATATTATTAACGGTCGCATTGCAATCGCAAAACCACCAACAAATTAAATATTTATAATTATTTTTGTAAATCGGTTTTTCTAGCTGCATCCAGATGATTAATATTACATATATATAAATAAACCACAATTTTTTTATTTTTATCTTAAATGCAATTTTCTATGAAACTCGAATGATAATTTAATTCACTTTGCACTCGTGCACTCTGCATTTATTTTATTCATTTTTTTTTTTTTTAGAAAATCAAGATTAGCAGCTTCTAAAAAATTCAAATCCTACATATAGAAGTAGAATTAAAGTGTGTTTGCATTAAAAGCCAATTCCAAAAAAAGTTAAGTGAAAATTCGGCTCTAATTAAATACTTTAAATTTGAAATATGCGATAATGGGCGTGGATGTTATGCTATTAAAATATTTTGAGCAAACAAATTAAAATTCTGCCATTTCAACCTTAAAATCAATGCAAACAAATTGATAAATACATATATGTGTGTATTTATATATATTGCCATAAATTTGAATATTTATAGTAGCTCAAAGAAGCAAAACAAAGTTGAAATTGTGTATTAGAATATATGCAACGCTGAATGCAACTAAATTGAGTCGAAAATCGAAATTAAAAACTATTGAATGGCATTTCTAAAGCTCGTCCCGTCTGTGTCTGCCTGTCTGTCTATTCTATTTGACTCATTTTTAATTTAGCCATTTTTTTTTTTTTTTTTTTTTTTTTTTTTTTTGAAGCTCATTGTTGAATACAGAGCGTAAATCCTTTTGTTTCGACCGTGCTTGCTCTACAACAATTAAATGCAACCAATTGCATTGCAGGCTGCGCTCCGACCTCACGGCGTGAGATCAAACAAAACTCTGCACATGGGCGGCACGGCTCTTGTTTGGGATCAGAGCTGGGTGACACACAAAACGGGCGTTCATTTATTCATATCCGATTGGCTTTGGCAATCAATGGACTAGCGCGTCCCGTGCAGTTCGTTTCCATCGCTGTCAGAGATTTTCCGCAGCAAATCAATGCACATGCGGTTGCTGTGGATGCCTACGACTATGCGTGTGGGTGGGTGGGTGTGTGTGAGTGTGTGTGTGTGGCTGTGCCAAACGTGATTGAAACGAACAAAATCAATGCGAATTATTTGGTTTTCCAATTCGTTACACTTCACTACTGCGTTCAGTTAATTAATGGTCACATTTTTTTTTTTTTTGAGCCTCCATGGGATATCATCGAATTTTTGTTTGTTTTTTTTTTTTTTCAGTTTTCCGTTTTTTGGTTTTGGCTGGCCATCTAAACCCGGGCTATCTGTCTGATCTTTTAATTGTTTTATATGAAAAACTCAATTCAAATAACAATAGTTCATCAAGTAGCCGCAAGCAGAATTTATTTTAGGCCACCGCAGTGGCCGCATGGGCTCGTTGTAGCCAACAAAACCGCCAATTTGCCAGTGTGGCTGCAGCCATAACTACGCCCACAAATAAGCCCACTGACACACCCACACACACACACACACATGGGCAGAGATATACCAATGATTATCAATATCAAAATATAACGCTTGATTCAATTGCTAGCTGAACATACACAACACATACATGTATGTGTATGTGTTGCAGGACATTTTAAGGTGCTTGTAAAACACGAGGCATGAAAATAACCCAAGCTTATCGCTCTTTAATTTCTCTATATAATATAAAGCAGCTGCAAATCCCTCCGCTTGCCACATTTCTGCAGCCCTGAGAATCACACTTGGAGCGACGTAAATAAAAATTTATGACCACAAAAGTATGCTACAAAATATGCGCATAAAATGATTATGACGATTATGTTGTAGCTGCTGCTTGTGTTGATATTACACCAAATATCAGGCAACAACACACATGCAATGCTAAACGGTCACACACACGCACCCATACACACACACACACACACACACATACATATGTATTTATTGACACAAATTGCTTTTCAGAGCTCAGCTCTCATGCCATTTGCCTGTCTGCTTGGATCTGTGTGTATGTGTGTGTGTGTGTGTGTGTTGGAGCGCCTTCTGCTTCTCCTTTTTCTTGCTCTCTCTTTTTATTGAAGCAATAATAAAATATTCATAAAGATTTCGTTTACGCAGCAATGACAACATTTTACCGCCCACTTTACAATAATGCCTATAAATACGTTAGACCCACCCGAATCGAATAGATATATAAATACATACATATATCTATTTAATCATACTATTTGGACCACGCACGGCACCACCCAACCACCCGACCACAGCAATTCGACAGTTTATTAGCGCATGGCATGCATGAGCTATGTGGGTAACTGAGCATTTTAAAATGCTTCAGCGCGTGTCTGTGTGTAACTGCGATATGTTCATTTAAATGGCGGCCACAACAAGCTGTGGCCCGCAATCATGTCAAGAATTCAATATCAAAATACGCGCACAGCTGTCGCTGATGACATCGAGTAACGCACGGGTACCAACAGCCCCCGCCACCCATCACCCGGCACCCGCCACCCATCACCCGGCACCCAAAGCCGAAAAACGCCCTTCTTTGAGGTCCTATTGATGAACTGAACCAAAGGCGGCGCTGGGCGAGGGGCGTAAGGAACTTCCCGCGTTTTGATTACAAATATGACGCACGAAACATACTCAAGCATACCAGTCGAAGTATAAGGCACAGTGCATTGTAGATAGCTTATTATTGTTTAATATACATAAATGGGTATAAACATATATTATGTTTATTTATTTACATATACATAAGGTAAACCATGATATGCATATTTTATATATTTTAGATATTATAACATTCTATGCACTTATATTATCATTTTATATTTTTGTAAGATATTTTTCGTTTCAAACTGAAATTGACGTATAGCTGCCTTTAGTATAGTATAATTGTATTGTGTTGTGAATATTTAAAATCTATATTATTGCGACAGCTAACGTAAGTTAGCCGGCCCAAATGGGTAGAATTAATAGATAATAAACTCAAAAAAAAAAATAAAAAATAATATACATAAGTTTAGTTAATTTCAAAGGAAATTTAATTGATCGTACCCCTACTTTAATTTTATATATTTTGTTTTTCGAGATTATTATTGCTCCAGTTCCAATTTATATAAATTATCGTACTACGATTTCCCTAAACATATTATATACTATATCTTATATGTGAATTCTTTGTTCTATGTAGTATATAGTATAGTAAAAGTAATTTTCGTAAGTCCTTTAAGAGGGCGAAACACTTTCCTTGCTTTACCGTTTCGTTAAACCTCTGCAGTTAAAGCGCATAATTTCTGCCCCACTGTACAATGATAACTGTGTGTCTGTGTGTGTGGAATGCATTTAATAGTGTTTTCAACCGAATCAACTGGCGCACACAATTCAATGCACACACCCACACAGCCATATAATAACTCATCGAAACTGCAATGTTGCTCAACAAGAAGTGAAGTCATTGAGACCAAATGGCGCACATATATAAGAAATCTATTGGTTTGTTATAAGATGACAGTTGATTATTTTATCTCTTGACTGACAGAACTTGGAGCGCCGTTAAGAAAATCCATTAGTTTAATTACCCGGCAGGCAACCAAGTCGCTGCAACGTCAGCTGCAGCTGCAACTGCAACAAATTGCGACTATCAACATATTCGATGTGATTTCCGTTGTGGCGGCAGCAGCTGCTGCTGCATCTGATTACTTAATGCATTTGCACATTTGGCCACAAAACAGCGAGAAAGCAGTAAGTTGACATGTTGCCGTCGCTCCCCCGTCTGCTGGTTTTAATTAGTGCACACGAGTGGCCCGCATCGAAGGCTCCTGCCAGCTACCTATATTCTATTGGCCAATTCATTGCAGATGCCTCAATTGCATGCCCCAACCGGAGCCGGAAGCCGACTACACTTCTCGGTGTGGGCGGCCCTGGGACAGATTGTGTGTCATTAACTTGATGCAGCGGTCCAAAAAGATGGCCAACAAAATGGGGCGGCCACCTACAATAGTAAGTGTGACTGTTGCCAATCGACTTTGTGTGTGCTTGTATATGTATTAGTGTGTGTGTGTGCGTGTGTGGGTGTGTGCGATTACAATTGCCTGGCTGAGATGAGAAATTAACCTTTGTTGCCGACTTGGTCGGCCAGGCTGGGCCGGAAGTTTGACCCAAGCTGAAAAGAGAGCTTTTGCGGTCGATGTTGCACAGCGACGCTAATGGCGCTTGAATAATTAAAAAGGAGTGAAACACATGCTTGGTTCGTTTCGGCAAACACACATAAATATACTTGGATGCTTTAATTTGATAACCACAAAAGTTTGCATATAACGCACACTAATAGAGATACATATGCACACATATTTAACGCAAGATAAACTTTCTATTTAACACTAAATATATATTTGCAACATCTAATATAATGAAATCGGAAAAACCAGTTCAATTTAGCCTCATACCCTCTCTATTTCTTGGCACTATCAATTACCGCAGTCTGTATTTCGTCTCCATAATAGACAACTATGTTGTCCTTCTCCTCCTCCAGTTCTCGTTGTCCATTGCTAATTAGTTGCTGTAACTCGTCTTCCCAACCAAGCGCTTCGGCCAATGCCCAGACACCGGCATCACAATCCCCAAGGAACGCCACGTCACGCGTATTCTTAGTCTCGCCGTAGAGCAGTGCCTCGCCATTGGCGTCCATCCAGGGTGCGAAGCTGGCACGACCAACCGCATCCCGGTTAATCAACAGGCGAATGCAACGCGGGCCAGCCCGGTGGATTAGCGAGGCAAACGGTTGCATCTCCAAAGATGTGCCCATGATGATAAGCAAATCGCACTCCTTGAAGTCCTCGTCGGGACTGGAGTAAAACTTATCTGGCAGATTTTCGCCAATAAAAACAATGTCCGGCTTCACCAAACCCTTGCACTGCTCACAAATGGGCAGATGATCGGAGAAAATCTTCTTCTTCATCCAGGCCATATCGTAGAGCTGCTTGCAATTGAGACAATGATTCGTATTAAAGCTGCCGATTGCCTCAATGAGCTTCTCCTCCGGCAGGCCAGCCAGACGTTCCAGCATATCGATGTTCTGAGTATAGTGACGCTGTAGCACGCCCTTCTCGTGCAACAGGCGGATAAAGTAATGTGCCGGAGTTGGCACAAATGACCCCGGATACAGCTCCTTGGCTAGTTCGAAGAATGGGGCCGGATTTCTCTGGAAGTTCTCCACGTCAAATATGGCCGTTGGGTGAGGCAACTTGTGCTGCTTCTTGTTGCTGTACAAACCGTAGCCAGGCGAACGAAAGTCAGGAATACCCGCAGCTAAAGAACTTTTCATATTTGTACAAAAATTAACACTTGCAAAATAAACATTCAATGAAATGTCAACTCACAAGTGGAGATACCAGCACCCACCATAGTTATAATCTTCTTAAAGCCCTTTTCGCGCCAGTGTATCGATAGGCCCTCGAAGGTAAGCTCCGGAATTACCTGTAGCCAGGATGTGGATAAGTAACTTAGTTAGCAAATTTCAATAGCTCACCTTGTCCACAGTGGGGGTTTCGTTGTCCGAGGTCAAACTGAAAGTCTGCGAAAAGAATCGACGAATCATGTCCACGGTGCCATCTGAAAATGAATTATCTGACAACAAATTCAACAATTAGTTGAATCGTTCAAAACCTTCTTCGCCTTGACTGCCAGAATCTGTATCTGTTGCTGTCGCTGCTGACTTCGACGTCGGCGTACACAACAACGTCGACGGCTTGGTGGGCAGCCCGTCCTGTTTGACACTTTTCCCTTCGTTCTCGTCGCTGTCACTCATTCTACGTTAGTTCTCACTCTAGCTATATTTAATAGCAATCTAATATACTTAATAAAACAAATTAAAAAGAATTTGCGCTCTAATAATATTTTGATTTGATGTGCGTTGTACGAATATTTTTCTTATCCTTGTACGAAAATTTCAAGGCCATGGACATGGTGCTGCCAGAGTGTATTGCACACAGACACTGCAAAGCTGCCTGATACAAAATTAGCATTATTTATATCGATATATCGAATGGTTGGCTCGGTGGCAGTTGGGCAAATTTAATTTAATTTTTAACGGAAAAGCAAAACAAACGATAAATAAAATTGAATAACGTGTTATTTAATAAAGTAAAGTTATAAATTTCAAACTCTTGAGATGAAACATTATATTTATATGTATAAAAAATTAGAAAAAAACAACCAAAGACCAACAATTAATGTGGCATCTGTTCCGTCCGTCAATAGAAACATTAAGTTTTATATAGATTTATTGTGTTTGAAAAAAGTGAGCATCATTTATAAAAAGAAAACATTTGCATTATTTACATTACAATTGTACAACTGAAGATGTATGTTAGGCTGGCACCAGGAAGCAAGCATTGCTTCCAACTTCGCTTTCAATGCTGTTCAATCCGTTGACCTTCGTTGTGCTCCAGTGCCCAGAGCTCATTGTATGCGCACATTGAGTGGATTGAGTATGCGGCCCGACATGACGGCCACGTCTAAGTCGCGATCGATGATGAAAAACAGAAACGGATGATTCACAGAGATCTGTATGGGCTTCGTTTGAGCGCCAGTGTTGCCTGAGCAAAAAGGGAAATAGTTATTGCACATTTATCTTGCCACTGCCACTGCTGCTGTTGCTGCTGCTGCTGCTGCTGCTGCTGCTGCTGGTATTGTTGCAATCCATGTTGCAGGTGGGGCTGCTGGCTAACACCTCAGTGCGTTGCGCCTCAATGCGTCGAGGTGTGGGCTGCAATGTTGCAACAGAGCAATGCAACAGCTACTTACGTTTGAGCTGATTGATCGGATGCGTTCGGATGTTGACATCGATCGATTGCTCAATGTGTCGCACATAGACGCCCTTCTCCTCAGTCATGGGTCGAAAGTCGGCGCGGTTCGGCTCGAAGATATCACAGCTAAAAATTGAGTACAAAAGAAAAGTAAAAGTGCTTCCAGCATTTATAGATATACAGCTATTGGCCCTGCCTGCTTACATGCCCATCTGTAAATGGAAGTAAACTAATAAATACGTCAATTTAAGGATCTCGTTTAGCACCTTACATTCTGCAGATCGTTGGTCAGGAACATGGTGCCGTGCAGCTTGAAGTCGGGTATGATGGCCTGCACCCAACGTGCCTTCAGCTGCTTGCGCATCAGCCGCAGCGTGGGCCCCAGCTTCAGCGAGGCAGCTGCGGCCACAATGTCCATGTGGTAGTCGGGCAGCAAGATCATCAAATTGTACTCGGGTGTGTCCAGCTCCAGCTCCAGCACACTCATCTTCAGATGCTCAAAGTACTTGTAGTAGAGCACCGCATTGTACACCTTAAATGTGGTGTGCACCACCTGCTGGCTGCCCAGATAGAACACATGGCTGATCACGTCCGTATTGTAGTTGGTTTTGCCCTCAGCTCCATCGCTGATGAAGTGCGGATCAAAGTCGTTTGTGATGTGCGCAAAGGCTGCTGTCGGTGGTATGGGCAGTGGATGTGGTGCGCCATGTGGTGGGCCATGTGGTGCATGCGGACTGAACAGCGTCACAAAGAGATTCGCGTCCAGCTCTTTGTAGCCCAACACATGGCGCTTGTGCCGAGTCCCATTCGATCTGCGCGTTGTGTTGGGCGAGGACATGGACGTGGGGGCAGCTGAACGTGCGCCATAGTGGGGCACAGTCTGTCTGTGCGTAGGTCGCACATCTGCCATCTGGCGGGCCATCATGGGCAGGACGCTAATCCGAGCGCTGGGCAAATAGCCGGGCTTCGGCGTTATGGGATTGGAGTGCTTCAGCGGTGCCTGCAGCTTGCTAACGGGCAGACGCGAGACGCGCGCCTTTTGTATGCGCAGAAAGGGTTCGGCATCCTCTTCGGCGACGAAGGCGGACACCAGCTCGGCAGCCTCATCCTCGCCAGGGGCCTGCTCAGCGGCCTCAGCGGAGGCGGCGGCCTCTGTAGCCACCTCTGTGGTTGTTGTCTCCGCTTCAGTTGTGACTGTAGTTGTCTCCTCTGTTGTTGTGGTGGTCGTGGGCATGGCTGTGGTGGTGACTGGCTCTGCGGTGGTGCTAGTGGGCAGCTCGGTTGCTGCTGTTGTGTCCACATCCTGGGGCGTGCTTGTCGGAGCCTGCATCTCGTCAGCCGTCGCATTGCCCGCCACGGTGGCATTGGCCACGCCCACTGTCATATTCGCTGGCGTCGACGAGACCATATCGACACTCAGATCATAGCCATAGAACATAAGCACAGTCTCGAAGTCCTTCAGCACGGTCACATTGGCGCGGCTCAGGCTGAGCCCCTTCAGGGGATTGTCGGAGCCGAAGAAGTAGGTCTGCAAATAATGGAGCGCTTATCAGAAATACGCATTGTACTATAATCAGATCGGATGAACTGTGCTAGGTCTATCAATTATAAATTCTATTCATGCCGAAAAAATTCGGCCACTCATCGCAGATTGGGGTCAACGAACTGTCGAAAGCGTTTTAAGCTGCAATTGGACAGCGATAAGCAGAATTTGGAGCTATTGGCCGGCGGCATAATTCCGAATGATCTATTTGGTATCAATATATGTCTAACACAAAGCGCCGCAGCATGACGTGAATTGGTTTTATTCTCATTTATCAGTCGAATATTAGGTATTTATTTCGAGTGGGAGCGAAGGGGAGTGGATGGTGGAATGTGAAGCGAAGCATGTGAATATTTTTATTGTAGCCAAAATCAAAATGTGCGTGGGGTAGGGCTTACCCGCAGCCGTCGGTGTATGTCACGGTAGCCGACGCGTATGACGTCACGATTGCTGGGCAGCTGCAGCACATTGCGCAGCTCTGTGGCGCTCCTGGCCGAGGAGCCCTCGTAGAGGGCCACCAGCACGCTGACCAGTGCCGTCGGCGAGAACGCAAAGTTATTCCGATTGAGTATGGAGTGATAGTGGAGCAGCCGATGGGTCAGATCGTTGGTCAGGTCGACCATCACCTCGGCCGGCGTCAGCTGCTTGGCCAGCACGTGCGGCAGACGCTCCAGTTCCAGCGGTGTCAGGGCAGCTGGCGGCGGCGGTGGATGGGGATAGCCACTGGCCCGAAACTCCTCGTGATCGATTTGTATGTAGTGGGCGTGGCCGGGCAACAACAGCAGCCCTAGCCCAATCAAGCTGCACATCAGGTGTGCTCCGAAGGTCATGTTGGCTCTGACCTTGCACATTGATAAACGCGTTAACTGTTCTTAGTTCAGTGTTATTAGTGGATGTTGTTGTTGTTGCTGTTGTTGCTATTGCTGTTGTAAGTGTAACTGAAGCATGAAATCCGTTTAGCAAAAAATGTCGCAAATTCTGAGCGCGTTCATAAATTGCATTATTTTCGCCTCTAATTGAAAATGGTTAGCTGGAATCCAAGGTTCTCTAATTTTCTCCCAACTATCAAGCGAACTGAGCCCCACACATTTTCGTTTGCAATTGCTTTAGCAAACTTTTTTCTTTTTTTTGTTGTAGTTTTATTAGAGTTTACGATCCGCTCGCCCGACTGATTGACGCGATTGCTGCCAAAGCACTAAACATTGTAGAACGCGCGACGCATGGTCCAAACATCAAATCCAATCCGATCGATGTGTTCGGCAGCTGTGACGCTTTCGTGTGTGTTTCGGCATTATTGAAAAGAGACAACCCCTCTATGACCATAGATCGCGTTAAGACTCGATGAGTCGGCCATAGCTGAATGGACCAAGACTATATCGTCTGTTGGGTATACTTTTGCAGTCAAGTCTCTTGGACTTCATCTATAAGACTTGGCAACTCTTTCATAACTAGACATTTAGGCCATATACATTATGCAAGTAACAGTAAGTATTAGCCCCACTGAGCTGTCACATTTCGTTTTATCAACTCACGCATCTTAAATGCATTTCTCAAATTAATTTTCGTTCAGCTCAGCGAATGCAGCTCTACACTGTTCAGTCGGCGGAAAAATGTCTGCGGGAAAGCACGTTATCTACGCGTGGATAACATATTTTCTAATATCTTACGGCGTCGCTGGCTTCTACTTTGATGTTCGCACGGGCCAATTCAGAAAGTCGCGCGTAATGCGCATCTATGGTCAGATAATTTGTTCAACTGTATTCTGTGCACTCTGCCGGATCAATATAATATATTGGAAAATGTACCCGATAATTCCTACGTACTCGAAGCTTATGAACGTCTTAGTCTATTCTCAGCCCGTAATCTCATTCATATCGTTTACGGCCTGCATGATCGGCTCTCAATTCAATCAGCAGAGCATTCTAGAAATGTTTAAGGATCTCCTAAGGATAGACAATCTGATAACCGAATCACACTTTTGCGCCACTCCATCAAATAGATCCTTCCTGCTAAAGCTTTACTGGGTCAGACTATTACTTGCGATAGTTCAAACAGTTCTATTTATGTCACGGATACTCACGGACTTAAAAAATGTCATCCTTCATCTTAGCGTTACTGGAGCACGAGTCGTAGTGTGTGGCTTCTTGTTCATGCAGTTCACCATCGTCTGGCACATCTGTTATTTTTTCTTAGGGCTGCAAATGTACCTGGAGCGACTGTTAATTGAACCAATGCCAATGTCAAGAAGAGTGCAGAAAGTCCTGGGGATGCATCGGATGTACTACAAACTCATTCAAATGATAAACAAATTTTGTGACATTTTTAAGTATTCGCTGGCTTTATTCTTGATCCAGCTCGGCTGCAACGCTTGCTCGACTGGATATTATTTCTTTCGTAAGGTGCTTGGAATAATCCAAAAACCCCATAGTTTTACCACAGAAGCGTTTTTGATACTGGTAAACGCTTCCAATGTGATGGACCTCTTAATTTTCGCAATCATCACCAATATGGTTTATAAACTACATGATGAAACATTTCACATCCTGCGCTCCTCTAACTTTGCCTCGAAGCAGCTGGAACGAAGCGTAAGTAAATCATTTCACTGGTTTGTCAAGATTTCAATAGTCCTTTTTATCCTAGAATGACTGGCTAGCCCTGCAGCTAACTTGGCGAAATAAGACGATCAACATATTCGGAGTCCTGAACATCGATCATAAATTGATATTTCTAATCGTCACTAGCGTCGTACTTCACATAATATACATTGTGCAGAGCGACTACAGATATTTTCAGATGTAAACAGAGTTTGAGAACTATTAATAAAAAAAAAAAAATATTCAATTTAATATTATCTACTATATATGTATGTTAAAAGATGAAGGTTTTTATTATGAGAGCGTTCAAAAATAAATAAAAATGATATCTATATATATAAAAGAAAGTTGTGTAAAAGTGAAGACTGCTTATAACTTGATTTGGGCTGAACCAATTTTCATGGTTTTTGATTTGTTGGATTTGTCTCCGCAACGAGTTTAGTATAGGGTCTTAAAAATACTGAAAAAATTTGCCGAATACTTGAAAAACGCGGTTTTTTCCCCAAATGTTCAAATTTTTTTTATACCCAGTAGGCTTGGTAACAGTGACAGTTTTGACAATAGTGTAGAAGTAAATAAACAAATGTAGTCAGTCAGTCTACGGTCTCCTGACCTCGAGCAGACCTGACTATTCAAAAAAAAAAAAAAAAAAAAAAAAAAAAAAAAAAAAAATTTCAAATCAAAAGGAAAAATATTTCAAATCAAAAATCTGCAAAAAATCAAAAGATTAAAACCTGACTGTTCAAAAAATAAATAAAAAATTAAAAATTCGAAATTAAAAAAAAAAGGTAATTATTAAAAAGTGTATTTTTGGCTTTTTATATTTTCGGACTTTTAAACTTTATAAATATTTCAAATCAAAAATCTGCAAAAATTAAAAAAAAAAAATCAAAAGATTAAAACCTAACAATCAAATATAAATAAAAAATTCAAAATTCAAAATTCGAAATTAAAAAAAAAAAAGTTAATTATTAAAAATTGTATTTTTGGACTTTTACAAAAGCTAAATATCTCGAAAGTTCAGGTATTTGTTTGTCTCAAACATAAATTTGTGTAAATTATTTATATTTATATTTCTCGATTGTTTTATATGGTTTTGTGCGAGGGCAGTATTACTATTAATAAAAATGCCGCGTCCTAGAAGATCTAATCTTTCCCGGCGGACCCATAATGCAATTAGGCAACGGAATAGCGCGAGTCAATTATCTGACGAAGAGCGAGAAATCGCCCGAGAAAGGCTCCGCGTTAGTACCCAGCAAAGAAGGGCCTTAATTCGTGCTTCTCAAAGAGAGGCAGCCCGTGAAATGGCAATAAGAAATGGTTCAAGGATTGATTTGAATCGAGCAGCGTTTCGATATGATTGCACCATTGATTACAGCTTGAATCGTTTAGTTTGCATTGGTCCAATGGACGTTGTTTGCTAGCATTGTGGCGCATTGAAGTTTGCTGGTGAAACGCCCGGTTTGTGCTGCCTTAGTGGTAAAGTGACATTGCCATTAGCGGTCACCATAGCCATTGCGTTCCCTGCTTTATGGCGAAACACTAGAATCACGACATTTTCTAGCGAACACTCAAAAATACAATGCCTGTTTCCAAATGACATAATTTGGGGCGGAAAATATTGGAGACGGATATTTAAGGTAATTTACGTTAAAAATTTTATTTTCTATGACTGCCAAAAAAAAATTTTGAATAATGTAGTTTGTTAGATTTCTGTAAATAGTGTTTGTAAATATAACTATAATAACTATGGCTTTGAATTTAAAGATTCAAGGCCAGATTTGCCATCGCATTGGATCATTGCAACCTATTGAAGATGCACAGCAAAAATTCTTGCAAATATACTTCATGGGCAATATGGAAGAACAACTTGACCGGCGTCAAGAAATGAACACAGCTATGAAAAGAGCAATTCTCCATGATTTGCATGCTTAGAAATTTAAACCAACCAAAACTGTGCAATGGAACGCGTTTGGTGATAAGAAAACTGATGAGCAATGTGATTCACGCGTTGATACTTAAAGGAAAATTTAAAGATGAGGAAGTTCTTATTCCTAGGATTCCGATGAGCTCAACAGATATGCCCTTTGAATTTAAACGAATTCAATTCCCGCTTCGTCTTGCCTTCGCCATGACGATCAACAAGTCACAGGGCCAATCTTTGACTATTTGTGGCCTCAATCTAGAAAATGCGTGTTTTTCTCATGGTCAATTGTACGTGGCATGCTCACGTGTTGGCAAACGATCCGCATTATTTGTTCTTGCACCCGACCAAAAAACGAAGAATGTCGTTTACCACAAGGTGCTTGAATAAAATCTGATTAATAAATTAATTAGAGTGTATCCCAACCTGAACAACATACCTTTTAATCATTTTTTACCTAGAAATAAGGGTAGGGCAATGCAACGCTTGCTGGGACTGCTAGTTATATATAAATTATATTATTAAAAGTATTTCTTTGGTTAATATCAAAGATTTCATAATTAATATCAGATATATTTAGTATCTAGTTTTTTACATCTTATTATACGATTTACACTCTTTATTAGGTTGCATCGCGGTATAAAACTATATTTGACCTACGTGCATTTCCTTTGATATGTCAGAGTAAATCGTAGATATATACAACTATAAGATATCAGATAGCAGCTATATTAAACGAGCTGTCAATTCCAATTTATTTCCCACTTTTTATTCGCTAATCATATTCCTATTGATTAAATGCAGTCGGCTGCATTCAAGTGAAGCATTTCAGTAGTCGTGAAAATGTCCTCGAGAAAGCAATTCGTATACGCATGGATAACATATTTCTTGGCGCTTTGTGGAGTGGCCGAATTTTACATTGACATTGGCGCGGGCAAAGTCGTAAAGTCGCGTTTCCTCCTTATTTTTCGTAGAATTTTTTGTATATTGTGTCTGTGCTCTCTTTCTTGGATATCATTTGTAAACTCACATGCAATCCTGAAATGTACCACGCATTCCAAACTTCTGATTTTCATGATGAATGCCGTCTCTACGATAACATGGATAACGAATGTAATTAGTGTTTTTTGTGCACAGCGCTGGCAGAAGAGGATATTTCAAATCGTTAGGGATTTACTAAGGATTGAAAAGCTGGCTACTACACACAGTAATTCCGCCAAAGCTTCAGAGCTGTCATATATCCAAAAGATATTCTGGTTTAGAATATTGCTGCTTATGGCGCGAATTATAGCAGTCGTACTACAGGCGTTCCTTAGTCGGCAGGAATTTGGTGTTTACCTCATCATATTCGGATCAAGACTTGTGAGGTATGGATGCTATCTCCTGACATTTAATGTACTCTGGCAGACCTGCAGTGCTCTCATAAAACTTCAGTCCTACCTAAAGCAATTATATCTTGATCCCATGCCAGTCGCAAGAAAAGAGCAAAAAATTCTCGAAGCGCATGGAATGTATTATAGACTTGTCCGTATCACTAGCGATAGCTGTGAGATTTTCAAATATCCGACTGGTTGTTGTCTGCTCCTAAGTTTCACCAAATTCTGCATAAATGGATACTTCCTTTTGCGCCTACTGCTGGGAAATCCTATAAAAACATTGAATCCTTACAACACTTACATTATAATATTATTAAGCAGCCTCGGTATATGTGAACTCTATACTCTGGGCAGCATTGTTAACCTGACTGCTAGAGTTCATGATGAAACATTTCAAATCTTACGCAATCTTACCTTCAACACGGAAGTCGAGGAACGAACTGTAGGTTCCACATACGTTATTAAGTTAAGTTATTATTCATATGTTAATTTCTCTCTCAATCATAGAATGAATGGCTAGCCCTGCAGCTAACATGGCAAAATAAAAGTTTCAACATCTTCGGGGCTCTGGACATCAACCTAAATTTGGTGTTTTTGATTGTTGTAAACACATTTCTTAATATAATATACATAATGCAGAGCGACTACAATTATATATATTGACGAACACAGTGAAAACTATTAAGGGTCAAATGGTTCAGAAATATCTTAGAGAGAGGTAAATCTGCCAAAAATCTCTTTCATAATTTTGCAAATATAAAATAAAAGAAAGTTTTAATTATCATTAATTGACTCACGAATTATAGAAATTTATAAGCACAATCCACGATTTTATCAAAGTAAGTCAATTACTATTTATAAATATAACATTTCAGATATCAATAACTGTCATTTTCTATTGAGTTTACAGTTTATCTCGACAACGACTTATGAACACTTATTGATTAAATGCAGTTTGCACAAAGTCCTTCAAGTAGTCGCCGCAATGTCCTCGGGCAAACAGTTCGCATACGCTTGGATAACATATTTCCTGGCCTTCTGCGGTATCGCTGAGTATTACTTTGATATGCGCAGCAGGCATGCAACACATTGCTGGCATTGCTGAGCTGTATTTTATGTGCGCGAGTGTGGCAGAAAAGGATCTTCGAGATGCTCAAAGATCTGCTAAAGATGGATGAGCTGATAGCCACATGTAGCTGTTATGCCACTCCCCCAGATAAGCCACGACTGCTGAGGCTATTCTGGATTAGATTCTTCATACTTGTCGCACACACCATCTTACTCCTGCTACAGCCGGTCATTGTTGGTGAAGAGTTCATAGTTTATTGTAGCATCATCGAATCAAAGCTTATAAGGAACGGGCTTCACTATCTGTCGTTTAACATCATCTGGCTGATCTGCTATACCTTCATGAATCTGCAGTCATGCCTCAGCCAGTTGTTATCTGATGGAATGTCCATGGCACGGAAGGAGCATAAAGTTTTGGAAGTCCACCGAATGTACTACAGACTACTGCGAATGATAAACGAATTCAGCGAGATATTTAAGTATCCGCTAGCTTTTTATTTGCTCTACACGCTCTGCAGTGCTTGTGTCTGTGGATACTTATTTTGTCGTCAGTTGGTTGGCAAACCAGTCCTGCGACTGAATGGCTATTGACGTTTCAAAACGTTAATAGATTACTTGAGCTCTTGATTCTGGCTAGCATCGTTAGCATGGCTACTGAGCTCCATGATGAAACATTTCAGATTTTACGCTCCTCTAACTTTGACTCGGCTGTATTAGAACGAGGCGTATGTCATTTACTTTGTTGTAACTCATTTTTATATTAAGCTATATTTATCTCCCTTTTATAGAATGACTGGCTTGCCCTGCAGTTAACCTGTCAAAATAAGAATATCAACCTCTTCGGCGTGCTGAACATCAATCCCCGTTTGGTATATTTGGTCCTGACTAGCATTGCACTTAATATCATATACATAATACAGAGCGACTACAATTATTTGTAAACCTGAACTTACTTTGATGTAATGCTGTAATTATAATTTTGTTTATCCTAATTATTGAAATAAAGATTTTAAACACATAAGTATAAGCTAATGGATTATAAATTTCAGTTAGAGAGAAAGAGAGAGAGAGAGAGATAGAGAGAGAGAAATAGAAAGGACTGTTGTCATTAATGACTTGACTTAAGTAATGCATATTTTAGAGATTTTAGATACCACTTATATGACGCTAGCTGTCACTTCCTATTTATTTTCCACTTTTCATTCAGGCATAACAAAATTTGAGCATTAATTGATTAAATGCACTCAACAGCATTCACTTAAGGCTTTCAAGTAGTCGCAAAGATGACCTCGCGCAAGCATTACGTATACGCCTGGATAACCTATATCGTAGCGTTTTCTGGCGTCTCTGAATTCTATTTTGATATACGGACGGGCAATATTAGAAAGTCGCGTTTGCTGCGTATTTATTCGCGATTAATTTCTTTATATATTTTCGGCCATTTCGGTGTAAAAGTATATCTAGCTTGCTATAATGTGAACACATATTCTACGCAATCGAAGCTAATGACTCTCTATTTATTGGGAAGACCTGGTGTAATTTTCCTATCACTTGGGAGCACTATTTTCTGTGTGCAAATGGGGCAGCAAAGGATAGTCGAGATGATTAGGGATCTACTAAGGATGGATGAGTTTATAACTGTATCCAATAGCTGCTTCAATCAATCCAAGAAACCTCAACTTCAAAAGTTTTACGGGATAAAAATATTTATATTTGTGCAACATACAGTTATATTAATCTTATGGATGCTTACTTCAAAATCTGACATTATATTTACTATAGCCATTCAAGGAGCAGTAAACATACTGCGTGGCGCGTATTTTCTGTTACTTAATATCATCTGGCAGATCTGCTACTCTTTCATGGCGCTGCAAATCTACCTAGAGCGGCTATTTGTTGATCCAATGGCAATGTCCAGGAAAGCGCCGAAAGTTTTTGAAGCTCATCGAAAGTATTATAAGCTACTTAATATGCTTAATGAGCTTTGCGACATTTTTAAATATCAACTGTCTTGTTATTTGCTTAATCTGATTTGCAACGCCTGTATAAGTGGATACTCATTTTGTCGCATGATGCTTGGAAATCCTTTGACTTTAAATAGCTCCATCAATGAGTGGATGTCATTGTTTTTGAATATCAGTAATTTATTTGAGCTCTACATTCTGGCCAGCATAGCTCATACGGCTAGCCGACTTCATGATGAAACATTTCTAATTTTACGCTACTCTCCCTTTGATTCGGATGTAATAGAACGAAGTGTATGTACTCCATTTAAATTTAATCTTATAATATTAACAATATCTTTCTTCTGCTATAGAATCATTGGCTAGCTCTGCAGCTAAAATGGCAAAATAAGTCGATAAACATCTTTGGGGTTCTACACATCGACCTAAATTTGTTCTTTGTAGTTGTAACGGGCATCGGACTTCACATAATATACATAATACAAAGTGACTATAAATTTTTGAGAATACACGTTTAATAGATAGTTGTGAATATCCAATATCATTCAAATATTTTACGATACTTTTATTATATACATTACATAACAAAACACAATATATGCCACATCTTAACTTACCTCCCAAGCAATTAACGATCCGAACGTCACCAAACTGATAAGTCCTCTATATTGTTAATTTAATAAAGACGAACATTTTCATACTGTTCATCGACTATATTCTGATATAGTATAGTTACTCAACTGTCAGTTAGATATATCAGGCTGTCATTTACTGTTTACGTGTTTTACGCCCTTTAAAAGACTTTTAAGTCCGTTTAGCTAATCGATTTAGTTAAATTCGTTGCAAGCGCCTTGACGTGCATCAGTTCCGGTTAAAATGTTCTGGGAAAAGCATTACGTTTATACAGGGGTTACATATTTATTCAAGTCTCTAGCTCTTATATCTTCTGAGATCGACGCGTTCATACATACGGACGGACGGACGGACGTACGGACAGACAGACGGACAGGGCCAAATCGTCTCAGATCGTCGCCCTGATCAAGAATATATATACTTTGTGGGGTCTGCCACGCCGCCTTCTGCCTTTTACATACTTTTAACAAAACCAATTTACCCTGATTTCCCATTTTCAATGGGTTCAGGGTATAGCAAAAAAAGATAATTCAGATGACAAATGACCAGATCAAATTAAAAGAGTCTGTATTCGAATTCAGCTGTTCCGTCATAACAGCTCAGCAAGCCTATCTCAAACAAATTTTATGGATAAGATTACTCTTCTTCTTGCCTCGATTAATTTTGATATTCATACTTCTTCATAAGAGGCGCATGAACATTTTTTATTATTTGAATGGTTTGCTCACAAGGCTTTTGCGATATGGATTTCATTCTATAGTCTTTATTATAATCTTTCAAATGTGTCTGATCCTCTTTAAACTTCAAATTTACTTAGAATACTTACTTCAGGACACAATTCCAAGTGATGAAAAAACTCGGAACATGTTAAAATATCACCAATCGTATTATGGACTTATTCGAATGATAAATGAGTTTTGCGAAATTTTCAAATACCCATTGCTCTCATACCTTGTATTTCTCGTTGATCATTTTAATTTTAATGTCTATACAATTGCTTAAGTTCTTTTTGGGAAGACGACTGATACACAAACTTGTCACACTCACTTTTTTCAAGTATCTCTGACTATTAATTTTAGTAGTGTCGCAGATCTCATAAAAACAATTCATGAAGGGACAATTGCGAGCTCATAGAACGCATTGTAAGTAAATCTTGTTTAACGTATTTTGTTTAGTATTCATAAATATTATAATATTTCAGAATGATTGGCTGGCCTTGCAACTAAGAACATGGCAAAATGTTTGTTAATGTTCACTTATTTAACGTAGTTACGATTAATCGTAATTTTTTTGTTTTTTTTTTTTTATTTTAAGTAGCATTTTACTTCAATTTATATACATGATACAAAATGATTACAACATTTTTAAACTGCATAAGTAAATTAGCTTCGTCGTTGTTTACAAAAAAAAAAAAAAACAAAAAAAAAACAAAACAAAAATATTTTCACTAAATGTAATTATATTTTAAATATTTGATTAATATGAGAAATATAAGTGTGCGATGTATCGAAATGCAATCGATATATACTATCGATATCTTTGTTGCTTTGAGGTAACGATGATTTGAGTGAGCAGCCCTCATGAGAAGTTGCATTTGATTTTTGGCAATCGATAGGAGGTAGTCGAACGAGCACCGAATCTTGTCGATGCAGCTCTGAACGTTCGGCAGCCCTGGAAAACCACGCCAGTCATTTTTGTTTTGATAAGGATAAAAAAGAGCGTGGCCTGAGAAAATTTGCACAAATCACACAAAAAGCGCTACAAGCAATTGCAAAAACGTTGCAAAGTGTGTGGAATGTTGTGCCGCGCAAAGTGTACACCATATTGAGCGCCACAGCGCATACGTGGAACACAACGTGTGGCCGTTGGCAAAGCAGCAGCCGCGACCGAAACGAGCAGACATCTAAAATAACAAACTGACGGGGTGCTTGTGCAAATGGCTGCGACTTTTCGACTTAATTGTATAACGTTACCTTCATGAGCAGACAATAATATAAGAAAGCTGACGCTCGCGCAGACGATTTTCTCGAATACCTCAAAGGGCGCAACCTAATTAACGAAAGCAAGTAAAATGCATTTGAACCATGCGACGGCCGCGACAGCTGCTATGGCCAACTATCAGCACTATGCGCCTGCACAGCTTGCCACGCATAGCGTTGGCGGTGGCGGTGGAGGAGGTGGTGGTGGTGGTGGTGGCGGTGGCGGAGGAGGAGGAGGCGGCAGCGGTGGTGGCGGCGGCTCCGGTGGAGGGGGCATCGGCCCCAATAGCTTACAGCAGCCAACGACTATTGCGAGTCTGCAGCAGAGCCCGTTTGCTTTGCATCAATTGACTGCCGTGCAGGCCATACAGCATCCCACCCATCAAGCCATGCTCCATCCACAGCATCCGCTTGTGCACCTGCTCGACATCTCGACGACCACAACGAACAGCGGTGGCAATCATACGCCCATATCGCCCATGAAACAGGAGGTGCAGAGCGTCATTAGCGAGGATGAATCTGTGGTGGACGATCCGCGCAAGAAGAAGCAGTGCCACGTGTGCAAAAACAAGTTCCGGCAGCTGACCACGTTACGCAATCATATGAAAATACACACAGACGAACGTCCCTACAAGTGCAAGCACTGCGACAAGGCCTTCCGCCAAATCTCGACGCTGACCAACCATGTGAAGATCCACACCGGTGAAAAACCATTCACGTGCAATATTTGCGCCAAGGACTTTCGCCAGCAGAGCACGCTCATAAATCACATCAAGACGCATAAGGGTAAGTGCGGCACAGGCGAATCGAATTGACATGTGTATCTATATATATAAAGACATATATATTATAAGATATAGCATTCAGAATCCATAACTTCAATTCTTGATTTTAATCCAAACCCACACACACACACACCTACTCATGCAATTGCAGCGGCTGAGTCAAGCACGCCGACGTCGCTACTCAACTATCAGCCGCCGTCCTCTTCCGGCAAGCACAGCCGTAAATCGCAGTCGAATCAGATGCACAACGCCTACCAACAGCAGCATCAGCAGCAGCGTGTACAAATCTCAAAGACTCTATATTCGGGCACCTACAGTTCGCCACAGGCGGAGGAGCTGGTGAAACCGTATCAGTGTAGTGTGTGCAAGCGACGTTTCCCGCAGCTGAGCACGCTGCACAATCACGAGCGGACGCACATCGATCCTAAGCCGTACAAGTGTGAGACTTGCGACAAGTCCTTCAGCCAGCTAGCGACGTTGGCCAATCACAAAAAGATACACACCGGCGACAAGCCATACACGTGTTCCTATTGCCACATGCAGTTCCGGCAGCAGAGCACGCTCACCAACCACATGAAGACGCACACACATCTAACCAGCCAGCCAGCCACAGTCACAGCCACAGGTGAGCCGCTTGTGTGTTCGCCCTACAACTGAGCCGCTTTCTGTTATCACTGTGTGCATTGATCATTAACGCACTTCCCTAACGAAGCTTTTATTTAAATTTTGTACGCATGCAAACCAATCAACAACCAATCAACACCCCAACAACAACTACAACGATCAACAACCAACAACCAACTGAACTGAACTGAACGGTTAATCGAACTGTCTATCAATCAACCAACCCCATCTATGCAACGATCAATACATCTATGCTATGGACTATTAGTGGATCACTCAACCATGCCAGCGCCCCTTGTTCCCGGCACGCAGCAGCTAACGAGCGGCTTGCTACCCAACAACCTGCACAGCACAACGCCCAACATCCTTCAACTGGACCATCATCCGCTGCTACACTTCCTCGATGGCAGCACTACGGTGAGCTCTGTGGTGGCCAGCAATGTAGCAGCGGCGGCGGCGGCCAACACCAAAGTCGAGCACTATCAGAATGCGCAGGGCGTTCGACTAAATGTGGGCAACATCAATATGCTGAAGGGTGACAATCCGGATCGTCCGTTTGGCTGTAGCGTCTGCCGGCGGTTCTTCTCGCAACAGAGCACTCTGGTCAACCACATCAAAACGCACACGGGCGAGAAGCCGTACAAGTGCAAGATCTGTGAGGTTAGCTTCCGGCAAGTGGCCACGCTCAATAACCACATGAAGATCCACACCGGAGAGAAGCCCTACAACTGTTCCTACTGTCCCAAGCAGTTCCGGCAAAAGAGCACACTACAAAACCATTTGCGGGTCCACACGTGCTAGGCTAGCACCCAGCCAGAGTCCCCAAGCCCGAGCCAGCTCGCTCGACCGAACGCCCGCCCGCCCGCATGTCTGTCAGCCAGTCAGCCAAGCAGCCATTGAGGAATCGTGCAATATGCATAAGCACATACAGTTATACTAGATACAGATACCGATCGGATACATGCATAAGTACATAAAGTACATACATACATAAAATACATATAAACATGCATAATACATCAACATATATGTAATATATATATATATACCTAAATGTATATGCTATATATATATATGTTTCTATATATATATATATACATATATATGCTTATATATATATATTTGAATATATACTCGAAAAGTGTTATTTACCTGCTGTGCAGAGCGCAATTGTATGTAAACTATAGTAGAGCTGATCCACATGCATGTCCAACTGTAAGTTAAGTCTAGACGTACTCGTACACACATATTTGTACATGCATATATACACATATATATACAGCTGTGTGTGTATAGACACATAACCAATAAGAACCCATGCATACATACACACACATAATACAGGGTGTTTAAACCTAAACAAAATTAAACTCTAATCTAATCCTACTTATTAGCTTCATAACTGTTGTCACCTACCCTCCCTCCCACACACCGAGCTCCATACACCCTTTCAGTTTCAGTGCCGAAGGAGAAACATTGATTTATAGCTTCTCGCCGTGTTAAGTGTTAAGCTGAACCTAATATATATATATATATAATGATGAAAAATCTAGTTATTGCTACTATACTGTGTAATACCCATCCCATACGCCATCCCGCTAAATATAAGGCGTAATCAGAAAAGGAAAAGAAATCATAACGAAAAAATTCTATTTAAATAAGTGTACTCTTAGCGCATATTTAGCAGCATCTTTTACTCACATGACTAAACCGGAACGATGAAAAACATCAAAATATCGTATAGTCGCAATCGCGTTAAAAAATCGCCCTAATAACTGGATTGCTTATAGAACAAAACGTAGTAAACGGAGAGACAAGAGGTCCTATATTAAGTGAAATAAAATTGTAAAACAGCTAAATTGAAAATGAGAATGACCGTAAATGTTGTAGAAAATATATAGTATATATAAACTATTTGTAATTGTAAGCAAAAAGCAACAACAATAAAACGAATAAATGCAAAACAAAATTACAGCCTCATACTTTGCCAACTATGACCTCAAGAAATCTTACTCTCACATTGAGCTACCCAAATATCATCATCAAGGAACATCCCTTAATTGGCCTCAATTAAATTTCGTGTGCCCTTTCATTCGATGACTGTATTAATATCCCCTAAATCATGATTTCATTCACTCACCCTCAGGGGCGACATTTCATTGGAAACAGTTCGTCCAAGTGAAAGGAAAAGATGTGTTAAATGTTTATTTCGATCCAAATATGTTTTCAGGTAGTACAATTTGTGTGGATGTTATGCAAGAACATGTATTTTGTGTATATAGTACACTAAGTTTATAATAATCACTTTAGCATTAAACTTTCTTAATGTTTATGAGTGTTGCACGTTGTTCTTGTTCATGAGAAAGCCTCTCGAGCAGCTCTGCCAAATGATCTCATATGAATATATATGCATATATATTTTATGAGTACTAGTATATCTATGCATTTGTGTTTGAAAACAACAGGAATTGAATGCATTGTAGTGTCCGTGAAATGGAATTGTTACGAAATTTTGGTGATAGTTTTCATTGTAGATATACGTATCCTTTGTAAAACGAATAAGCCTAAACGTACCTGATCGGGCCTGCTGAATAGTTTTCAGCATTTCTGTGGCCGCAGTAGTTAATATTACATTATAGACATTTATTGGGACTAACATACCAATTAGCTTAATTCATAATTCTTGATTGACTTTACACGACGCTCATTTGAACAGTGAATCTGTTTCTTTGAGTGGGACAGAATATACAATAGAAGAGGCATGGCTATATAGCTTTAGAATAATATTGGACGTGTATAAATAGACTATATTTGTATATACCATAGCTCAAATGTTGCACTTATATATAGAAAATTTAACCAAAATAACTATTTAAAGAACCAGCGCAGAATCACGCTGAATGTTAGCCCAATTAAAGCATAGAATATAGACTTGACCACCGTCGATATGGAGACGCCGCCCCCAATTAAGTCATTTGAATTGATACTGCCATTCCTCAAGTTCGGCGCAAACTGGATTCGTTCCAGCCGGTTTGTGATGTCGTTTAGTTGCTTTGAATGGTTGGCCAACGTTGCGTTCATCTGGTCAATGGCCAAGGCGAGTCTGAAGTATATTGGAATAAAAATATAAAATACTTTATGATTGCTTCAATGGATCGGATACTCACTGTCTAATGGCTGAGGTATTTGAGCCACGCTTCACAGCACCCTGCGGCGATGGACTTGAGTCCGAATCCACGGGCTTGTTTTTAGTTTTGGACACATTTGTGGTGTCTGAGGGAAGCCGTCTAGTGGAGTGGGCGCCAGGGTCTATATTGGAACGCATTAGTTCGGTGCTAAGCACGATCGGCACCGTTTTGTTCCGCGTCTCGGTGAGCACCTTATAATCACATTCGTATTGGCGTACATCGTTACGAACGTCCCATGGCCGCAAATCCGCGTACTTGTATATCCACTCGCCGTAAGCGTTCAGTTCAAAGAGGGCCGGAACATGTGGTTGGTCGTTCTGTAAACGCGACTTGGCCGCCGCTCGTTGGTTTTCCTCCAGCACTGTTTTCTGCTCGGTAGCAGCGACTTGATCCTCCCGTGCTATGGCATCTGAAACAAGACTCCAAAGACGCTGCGACTCTGTTGGCAACTGTTTCTCCAATGGCACCACGTGCCGTATTAGCCGCTTCGAGCGCATTTCTGCATCGACCTTCAATAGTACGCTTTCTTCTCCGGTTTTTAGATCCTTGAGGCGTAGCTCCTTGTCCCAGTGACCGTTAATAGTAGCCAAAGTTTCTTTACCCAATTTAATTTTGCCTACGACTACGTTTATGGTGTCTGAGCCGCCAAGGAATGGTTTCAGCTTGAATTCGAGCTCCGTCTTGTAACCGGTGTTCTCGCATTCGATGTTTATCTTGCCACCGAGCTCCATGGACAATGTACCCATGAGTATACCTTTGCAGTGGGCATAGGGCGTGGTTGCTGTATAAATTTCGCCACGTGGCAGTAGCGTCATCGTGGCCATACCCTCTAGTACGGCCGACGTGCTATTGCCATAGAACTTCGATTTGGCCAAGATGGAGCAGGAGATACTGAAGCCATCCTCGCGATTCGTAACATAAAATGCCGATACCGGCGGATGATGCGAAACCTGTTCGGCAATGTAAAAGGTACGACTGCCGTTGGGGTGTTGCCAGTAGCAACGAAACGTTTCGCCCAATATGGGATTATATGGCTTCTTGAGGCCTTTGGGCTTCTTGTAGAACCCGGACAGGTACCATTGCACGATGAATTTCATGCGTGTGTAGGCGTCATCTTCATGGACAGCCCTGCCAAATAGCAATTGAGAAATTATAAGAAACGAATAAAAATCCAGTGAAGAAAAACGCATACCTAGAGAGCAAATCCGCATGATAATAGGAGTCAGACAGCTTGTCAAGAAACGAGCGCGGCTCCAGAATAAACGTGGGCAACACCACCTTGCTTAGATCCATGCCGGGTCGCACCTGCTTCACGATACACCAGATGAGGCTCTTATTTTCCTCGGCCAACTCCTCCACTTGCTCTCCTTGCTAAGGACCGTTATCAAATATTAATGGAAACCATTTGATCCACCACGAAATGAATTGCACCACTTACCTCACCGAACTCCTCCTCTTGAAATGGCACATAGGTAGTCTCCTCGCATGGTATTTGTTCAGCCACATCATCTTCATGTGCCGGTTCTGACTCTGAGTCGCTCTCCAGTCCCGACATTGCCGCATTGGGCGCTTCATTTTGACTGTCAGCGTCCAGATCTGTAAAGAGTTGATGAAACCCTCAAACTCGTGTACGTCACTGTGTAGAGGAACTCTCTATAGCTGAAGCAACTGCAATGGCAATGGCCCCAATGATGACCTATTCCATTAACTAATGTAAATATATCGGCTATTTTATAGGTAGATGAGTGGCTAAGATGCGAAACTAACGACTAGCTTCACATTGCAATTACATAAATTTTGAACAAATAACGCCCAGACTACTTTGTGTCGGAAGCATCACAACACAACCAACTGCTCGAACTTTCTAGCAACAACAATGACAGCAACTACGACAGAGAGATATATTAAAGTGAATCTGGCTGGAGGCCTTCACCCTGAACGTTGACTTGGAAGCGCGGCAGCAGCAGGCAATCGGGTGGTGCACTGACTGGCCTCGAGCCAGCTCCCCTAGGACAGACACTGCCGCTGGCGTAGTCCTCTTCGTCGTCACTGGAACTGCTTCCGCAGAGTGCGGCGCCCATCGACAGCGATTTGCTGATGGGCGACAGATTCCTGCCTATGCGTCGGCCAGGATTCATTTCAGAGGCATTAGACACATCGCTGGCGCGTCGCATCTGGGCGAAACGTGGCAGGCGCTTGGTGCGCTCCCAGTTGCTAACAGCGCTGCTGTACAGCTGCTGCAGTAGCTGCGGTGTCTGAGCGCGCGACGATGGGCGCGAGTTCTCCTGCTCGGCCGGCGGCGCCAGCCAGTGCTGCATCCACTTACCGTGATCGTTGAAATGCTTCTCATAGTCGGCTTCCGACCACTGAGTCTCGTCCGAGACGGGCAACGGCTCTTCGGCGTAGTTGCTGGACGGCGTATTGGTGCTGTTGGACCGCAGCAATAAAGCTGAGCAGCGCAACGACAGCTCCAGTGCATCCATCCAGCACTTGCCAGCGGCCTGGCTCGGCGCTCGAAAGATCAAGTAGGCTGTGGGCAGTGGCTGAACCACAGCGCCTGCAAAAAAAAACAGGAGATGAGCAGTTGCCACAGGCGAGCTGTATAGAGTACAATTACCTATGGTCTCCTTATCGGGTCCGCGTGGCGCCCAAATGGGCTGATCCAACGGATGAAAGAGCTTGAAACAGAAGCCGTCCTTCTTGCTGGGCCGCTCAATCACCTGACACGAGGTCAGCATAACTGTGCCCACCCAGTGGCTGCTTTTTGTCTTTTGGCTCTTGTAGATGAGCAACAGGCCAGGCTTCAGCACGCACCACAGCTTCGTCCAGGACTTTAGTGTGCCGCGCACCTGTGAAGGAAAAATAAAGGAGATATTGTATCGAGAGATTCACTGAGCGTATGCTAAACTAATTAACACTCACCTTTAGCCAGTCAGCCAGCACTATGACCGCCGGATCCTGCAGAGAGTTCATCAACTCACTGGCCACGCGCTTCTTCTCGCGCCGATAGTTCTTGCGCTGGGCCTTGTACGACTCCTTGCGATTGAGCTTGGCCGCATCTGCAGCAGACTGTGGAAACAAGAGATGATTAAGTGGGTGGGCAGGTGGTTTGTTACTTAGTTAGAGCGTTATATAATCAAGCAAGAGCGCATTTGACTCCACTTGTCTGCACCTGTCGACAGTTTCGGCATACATTCAAAAATTTCAAAAACATTCGCAATCACTTCTTTGCCTCGAGGATGTGTGTGCTCGCACCTGACGACCAACTTCCTCTACAACATTGCTACACACGGATTTTCCAACTAATTCATAAAGCAAATGTTAATCTAATTAGCGCTTAAAACTAAATTTTCACACACGAAAAATATGAGAGAAATAAAGCCAAAAAGTAAAATTCAGCAGCTATCTGTACAGCTTCACTTTAAGATACCCTGTAAATTAGCTTAACGAATTGAAACTAATTTGGTCCAACTTTACCGCAGTAAGCTATTAAAATATTTCGAAATTCCAAATTTAAATAGGGAGAGGGAGACAGAGAGAGAGAGAGAGCGAGACACAGAGAATTTAGATGAAATAATTTGTAAATATTAAAATTCATTCGAATGCCAAACCAAACAACGAAACGTTATAAACATAAAGCAATTCTGTTTCAGCCCCGGGCGAATCGCCCGTATTTCCAGTCGAAACCGCAAATTGAAACCGGAATAATGTGACTGGAGTTCGCAGAAGATATCAGGAAAAATACAGTCAGCTTTAGCGAGTATTACAAATATTAGTATTTACATATGCACACATTGATATATACATATATATAATATTTCCATATTATATATAGTTGCATGTAACAAAAATTGACTAAGCCCCTTTTTGGCATCAGTACGCTGGGAAATCGTATAAGTATTATTTTATGGCTTATCAACTCTGCACGTGGCCCGCTTGTATCTATAGATATGCAATCTGTGCTTTTGGCGTCAGCAGGAACCGCACATCGATTAGAGCTGCATTAGTCAGCCCTTATCACAGAGCTCTTATCGGATAGCACGCCTCAGACAATTACATGCGGACAGAAATCATGACCCAGTTTCAACATTTCTGATTGGTCTTTAATTTTGGTTGTTATATATTTAAAAATATTTAAGCGCATTTTTTGTTTTTGTTTTTATGTTTTTTTGGGAGGAGGTGGAGAGAAATACTTACCTTGTCTGCCGAATTGCCATCACGATTATCTGCGGCCCAATTGGCGATTCCTGCAATAAGAGATTGAATTGAACGAATTTATAAACGCTGTGCTGGCGGATTCTCTAATTATTTATGGCCCGAATTGAATTGGGTTAGCAGCGGCTAAGATCTAAAAGCAATTTGGAAAGATGTTCACAGCCTATTTGTGTATTGTGTATGCTTATGTCTACACATACATATACATATGTTCAAGAATGTGTGTGTGTGTGTGTGTGTGTGTGTGTTTGTTCGAGAGAGGGAGATATGTAGATGTATAAAGTACATAAAAACAAATCAACATCGTCTCAAGGTAGGCCGCACGGCAGCAGCAGCAAACGCGGTGCGCTCTGTTTTATTTATTTTTCGAATATGTTTTAATTTATTTCGCAAGACAAACAGACACAACAAGTAGTACATATGCAAATGGGCGGGTGAGAATTTTCGGATTTGGGATGCTCAGACCCTCACTCTCACTCTGTATCTTTCACTCTCTCTGAGATCTCTCAGGCTCAGTTTGACTGGCTAAGCGACTCGCACTTGCACTTTAATCATAATTGCGCACGCTTTCATTAAATTATTATTTTTAACTATTTTTAATTTCTCTTTATATTTTCCACATTTAATTTTCATGCACAGAGTAGTTTTTTTTATTTTATGTCGCGTCTGCCGTGCCGTACGTAATACAAAATAAAAATCAAATAGATTTCAGCTCATAATTGGACAGACTATGCGGAAGACGCGTGGAGGCTTTGCGACTGGCACTTGCTTTGTAGTAGATTCATTTGGTATTCCACTGCTCGCTGCTCCACACTGGTCAGCCAGCTGAAGAATGTGCGTAGAGGCTGCGAGCGGCGAACTGCGGGCTGCGAGCTACGTTAATTGGTGCTTTAGCATTTGTTGAACGTACGCGTGTACTACATGGCGTATACGCTATACGATACTCAGAATCGGAATCGGAATCGGAATCGGAATCCGAAATAACACGTATCCGCAACCGTAACCGTCAACGAATTGTTGTGAAACTGTATTAAGATGGCGCGCGAATGCGTGTTGGGATGCCCAGTCAGACTCGCCGATTGAGATATATATATATGTATATGTATATGTTGGCATGCGCAGCGAACGAAAACAAAACGCAGCTAACTACGGAGCCGGAGCCGCAACGACAACTGAATATGCCCAAAGAGCAGCGACGAGCAGCTGCCGCTGGGCCAGCGGCGATGACGCGACTGACACGGCCGCTGACGCTGGCGTTGGCGTCGCTGCCGCCATATACCCAATACACCGCCCGCCATATAATAATGAGCCATTAGCTGTATGTAGTGATTGCTGTTGCTGTTGTTGTTGTTGTTGTGGCTAACGATTGCATGCTCGCCAAAACAAAATAGAAAAAAATAAAATAAAAAACAAAACAAAAATCAAAACAATTTGTTTTTTTTTTATAAATATTTTGAATATTTCGAAAAGCAGTTGAGAGGCGCGTCTCTGGCGAGCTGCCGCGAACGCCCGATATTAAGTACTCGTGTGTTAATTTAGACAACTCGCAGATATGATATCAGTGCGCAGTCGGCATCTGCGTCAGCGTCGACGCGTCGCTGCCATCTAGCCTAGTCACACTCGCTGCTGCTCTCTCTCCCTCTCCGTCTCTCTCTCTCTCTCTATCTGTTGTTCATTGTCACTCTCCATGTGCCAAACATTTGGGGCGTTATCGATGAACTTATTAACTACTAAGTTACTTATGTGCATATGTACACACACACACACGCGTACATGCTGCCTCTGCGTATGTGTGTCTGTTTGTGTGTGCGTGTGTGCTACACACAAGTGTTTACAATGAGCTCATGAGACGTGATCCCAGACGCCGTATTACCTAAGGCTTACCACTTAAGTGTGCCTTAAAATATTTATAGTCTTCAGATCAAACAGTTCCATATTTCTAAGTGCACACAAACTTTAAACTACATCTGTTCGCTGACATGATCTTTCTCAATGTACAAATGCAAATACAGTAGTCGTTCGCTAATGAACAAATGGAAATGAGAAGGGAAATGAAAACGAAATGCCCTACAAACATTTAATGAACAATCAAATTTACAAATTGAAAAGTACGCTAATTATTTATATCTATTTCATTATTTTACAGGGCTCATCACTTAATATAATCTATAATATGCTATTATAATCTATAGTATGCTATTATTAAATATGACGAAATATATCTAACAAATCTTTGGTTTTATCAAGATGACACAAACTGAGTTTTAAGTCCATCCCGGAAATAATCACACATGTTTTGCTATGAGCTAGAGCTGATTTTGTTTTTTCAGGTGCCCATGCAACACAGCAAACCGAAGCGAGTAAAATTTGTAGTGAAAATTATGTGGCACCCGGAAATCAAATACTCTGTACGCTTTGAGCCAAAAAGCAAATATAATAATTTTTCATTAACCAAAATTAGTTATATTTCACAGTTTTCCTAGAAACTAGCAAAACGTATTTCTAGTTAGGCCATTTCATTTTTTAAAGCCTGTTTTTTTTTAACAATCAATAATATTAAAAAAAAAAAAAAAAAAAAAAAAAAAACATCTAGTAAAATAATATAAATAAAAAAAGGTATACATAAAATAAACTTATTTTCCAATATCATCAAAAATGAATAGTTTAATGTAGATCCTACCGATATAAGTGCATTAATAGCTTATAAGAAATATATTTTATGAAGCTGCTTCCCATCTCTAAAATATCTTTAAATTGTTGAATCAGGCGCTGAACAAATGTGCTAAACCATGTCATAATTCGTTTCATATGTTTGCTAAATTGCAAATAAAACAATAAACAAATTCATCAAGCTGCCGGCCAGATGTGCTTTGAAATCGAAACTTCGGACTGCAAATTTGGTGTTAGTTGTATTATTTCACCTGTAGATAGCAGCAATTAGTAAGTCAGTCGAATGTTCGCAAAACTCATTTGTCATATTTCAGTGTTGTTGACAGCTCAATGATTCAGACTGTTCGAAGAGAGTATCAGAAATATAAAAAAAAGTTAATGAAAGCAAAAGTCGCTTATCGGACCACCAAATGTTATCGTTAAGTTTTGCAATCAAATGTTGTACGAGCGGGCTATTTCAATAAAGTGCCAACGCTATGTTTTTGCTCATTAATTAGGGCTTATCGAGAGTGCGAACACTTTTAAGTTCTATACCAACTAAATATAACTACAAATACCGAAGATAAGATATGATATGTCAGATTGACAGCCAGCAGCGGCACTGCCACAGCTAGACGTGGGCAATCTTTTATCCAGCAAAGCGGGGGGCGGTGCGGGGCTCGCTGCCTTCAATTTCAAGTCATAATATAACAAACACAACTGCAAAACATGTATACAATACAATACTCGTCCAATAATAACTGAAAAGCTTTTGATAATGCACCGTGCGCTGTGGCACACAATAGATGGGAACGAAAGCAAAATCATACAAATGGCAGCCAAATGCGTCACAGATATGGCAACGCTTGACGCGACGGTCATGGCTAAGTGAGTACTTAACTAAATGTTCGCGAAATGCATACAAATGCGTTCGTTGGCCAACTGCATGGAGGCCGAACGCGTTGATGATCTCGATTAGCGAAAGCAAAAGCTAAAGCAAAAGCAAAATCTATGTGCAAAATATGTGTGCCACAGATGGTCCGTGGAATTCGTGAATATTTGTTTTATGATCAATAAAATGACTGCTGGAATAATCAGGGAATAGCTTTGTATGTAGTATGAGACATGGAATGATCAATGGAACGATCAGTGGAATAATCTTAATTTAGACTCTGTGAAATGTTCGTCGTATAAAACAAATGTAGAATGAGATGCGGAATAATCAATGAAAAGATCGATGAAATCATTGGAGAATGAACTTAGTGAAATGATCTATAAATGATCAGAGGAATTATCAATGAAATGATCGGCGACATGATTGTAAAATCATAGGTGAGTTGATTGAATGGAATGAACAATTGAATATAACGACCAATGGAATGCATGCTAGATGATCAATTGGAAAGATGATTGATAAATTTAAACTTTGTAGCTTAATTGAAATGATCTCAAGTAGGAGTAATAAAGGAATGAACTGTAGATTGATGAATGAGATATTTTGTTAGTCGGTGCAATGATCAGTGAAATAGCTTGTAGAATTGATTTGATGATAGATCGGTGAACTGTGCTAAATTTGTGGAAAAAACTTCACCTGGCGATGATGGCGCTGGGCTGTTGCTCAAACTGTCTGTGGAGGGCAGTTTGGTTAAAAGCACTTTTTGCGAGGGTCGACGCTTGAATTTAAAATCGAATACTGCAGTAATGTGAGCAGTTAGCCCCATACATAGAATGAAATATGTTAAAAGAGAGAAAGAAATAGAGAAAGCGAGCAATATAACTAGTCAGTATTCATATAATATCAATACACTAATGTAGTTCTATAGTTCTATAGTGTTACTACATACATTTACAAACACATTTACGACATCGAGACGACTTTAGAAAGTATAATTTGACACTGACAAAAACAGAAAGCCATAGCGAAATAAAGAACTGATGGAACTTCTCATCCAAGAACATATTCAAAAGTAAAACATTTATAAACAAACATGAATAAAGTAGAACTAGTATAAAAACTAAATATTTATATTCAGAGTGTGAATTACTATCAACCCAAATATGATAACGGTAAAAGTAGCACAATGACAACATTTTAATGGATATTTTGAAGAGAGTTCGATGAATGACCCAGCGATCGATGATAATCGATGCTATACATTTATGATTACTTTATTGCACCTCTAGTTCAATAAATTAGTAGTCCTCGCACTCATGTGATATCATGTTTATATTTATCTCAAACATTAATTGGCTGTAATAGAACTATCGATGTGATTATGCATAGTAGAGCCAACTTTAATCAAGCTGAATGCATGTCAACTTGGCGCAATTCATGCGCAACCCTATCTCAATGTATCTCGGTCGTTGTCTAGCTGCGGGATAGACCATATTAGACGTGTCGATTAATCGCTGTGAATTAATTAAGCGCCGCTATCAATTTGCTGTCATCGGGTATGGCGCACAGCAGGCAGCCCTCAATAAACAAGGCGAGTCTAGCGCCAGCAGGCGAAAGGATGCGTCGATAGATTGCATTGATTAATTTCCAATAGAGAATTTACGGGCGTTTCAATTACGCAATTTCAAAGCTCGCCTCGCCTGGCCTGGCCTGGCCACGCCCGGCTAATATTGGCCAAGATATTGCCAAAGGAGCGCCCAGCCAAAGTTCAAAGTGCTAAGCGAACGACTCTGTGAGCCATGTGGCGGCTAATGGTCAACTGTCGATGGCTATTAATTTGGCGCTGACCAATGGGCGATGGCATTAAAAAGAGCTGACCGCAAATGATGAATGACATCAACATGCGAATGCACTTTTGGTTATGCCAACTTTTGTTGTTGCTGCTGTTGCTGCTGCTGCTGCTGCTGTTGCCGCTATTGCTGCTTTGTTGATGACTGTTGCATATGATGTCACAGCAAGCACCCGTATGTGCCCCCATTGTGTACGTGTATGTGGGGTTGCATATAATCCAATTATATACTATAGTGCTGGCCAATGGCATATGTAAGTGGAGCACGGCTCTTACAGTGGCGGCGGAAGTGGTTTCTACTAGAGGGATGGAAGGGCGATTCATTAGATATGCAAACGGCGAATGCCAGGTGGAGCTGGCAATCAATATGCATATGTGCATCGAGTTTAGCACGACTCTCTAATTTATTACACGGCAATTTGCCCAAAAGCATGCTATAAAATATTCAACGAATGAGATACTCGTCCACACACAGACACACATTGATTTGGATAAGTGATGCATATTCGTTCAATAGATAAATTATTCAGCCCTCTGCTAGATATGACGATCGAATTTGTTGGTTATGCAAATGTACAAGAGAATTTCATCAACCGGTACAGCCAAAGTGGACCGGATGTGGCCAGGCGGAGAAGTGGAATAAAGACTAGAGCTAAAGTTCATGGTGCACATCTCACTTCTGACCTTTGCCACCGAAGCTTGGAAGCGAAACAAAAATAGAATGCAGCATGCCTTATGAAATACACACCAAGCCCAGCCCAGCTCAGCCCTCCTCCCATCCGTCCCAAATAGGCCCTTACGTACGCCAAAATGTAAAAAAAAGAGAAATAAATAGAGAAAAAATGTACGTAAATTGAAATAAAAAACAAGAAACTAAAATGGATGGACACATCACAAAACGCAGCGACGCATCGATTTTTGTTTTTGCTCGTTTGCCCCCTGAGTCGGTGGGGAGTGGAGCAGGGCATTAAATGCAAATATACCAGCAGATATATATATATATATATATATATATATATATATATATATATATATATATATATACATATATTTGTATAATTGTGCCAACTGCTGCATTTCTCAGCATTCATGGCCTGCAGTTGGCCCTTTCGGCGCCTTCGGCCCCACTCTGCCCCAACCAGGGGGCACTAAAAAGTGCCTAAAAGTTTGCGCGTGTCAGCTAATTGCTTGTGTATGTATGTGTGTTTTTGCACAATGCCCATTGTGCTTGTTTAAGTATCAAAACAATAAAAGATGTCTACTAAAAATTTTATGACAATTACTTACAATAAAACATATAACGAACTCGAAGCGCAAGAGCGACAAAAGTACAGCTTAACGAATTATTAATACTCTCCAGGCCAAGCTCTAAATATAAGTATGTTTACTAATTTAAGCACAAGCAAACATCAAGATATAATGCACAGATACAAGCTAAATTATGTGTATATATATTATATATCAAAGCTGAAATGACATCTAATTATAATGAATCTTCCTTTGTTTAGACTTGAGACACGTAGGGCTTTTATCATGCTAAACAATGAATATTAAATTGGCAAAGCCTTTGAAATGCAATCGTATTCGATTGCCATACGAGACTGCAATGTTTTTACACCTACAGTTATCTAATGAAATTTGAGCTCGTTAGCAAATTGGCAATTAAGTGTAATATCAATTGGTTTGGTCGGATGCAGTGGAGCTGACAAAAGCCCTGAGGTAATCAATAAGCAGCTATGACAACCTGCTGCTTGACACGCACACAGAGATACACAGACATAAAGATACACTTGTCGCTCATAAACTGCATTTATACACATATAATAAATATAACATAAATGTACGTCAAAAAGCTGTTATCAAATCAATCTCAGTCTTAATATCCATTAGCCCAGCTGTGATCAGTGTGAGTATGGATATAAAAGTCATCAAGTCCCTTTAACGAGCGTGTGCTGTAGCATATATATGTAGATGTTGCACGTAAATTATGACAAGAACAGGTGCAAGTGCAAAGCGACACGGGGAAAATCCGATTTGTTTGCCTTTTGTCCTCAATTCAAATTGTGGTTGCTGCATAGTCATAGCAACAACAAACTAAGCTCAATCAACAATTAACACCTCACCTCCTCACCATACTTAGCTATCTCTCTCCCTCTCCCTCTCCCTCTCGCTCTCACTCTCTCTATCTACATCTCCCCCCACACGCGAGCTTCGACCAGTTGACGGACAGAGCGGAAGCGCTTGAAGCCCCAGACAAAGCTAAAAGCGTGATGCGATAGTCGATGTTAGTCGCGTAGCGGGAACTGCCATTGAAATGCGAGAAACAACAAAATCAAAACAGAACACGCAAAAGTGCCAAAGCCGAAGTTCACTGGCTTAAATATACCCTGGGCGCATCTAAGAGCTGTCTGGCTATACGCTTATTATTATCGATAAATATATGCTACAGCCTCACTCGATTGTTCGGAGATTTCAAATTATATGCACAACAGAAGAGAGTAATATAGTATATAAATATAATATAATTATATACATAAATAACGTAATGAATATAGCTATGTATATAAGTTAACTATGTATATTATAATACAACTGAACATGGTAAAGACATATGCCTTCCCTGTATATGCCTTCACTAATTGAGTGCAGGGTATGCAAATTGAGACAGCAACAAAACATAGATTAGCATATGCATGTATAAGAATACGAGTGTATGTGTGTGTGTCAATGATTGAAACGAAAAAGGAGAACAACAACGAAACACGAAACGAGAGCGCAAAATGTGAGCCTGTAATAGAGGCCAACAGAAAAGCAACGCAAAATGACAAGAGAGACGACACTGAATATCAATTGAGGCTAAGCTGGCTGAACGGACGCATCCTGATCACCAACTCATCACCAGACGACTCACCTGACGACTGCCTCAGGCCGGCGCTGTTTGGTGGCGTTATGTTAATGCCGCTGATGCTGCTGCCGCCTGCACTGGCGCCAATGCCGGCACTGACGCCCAGCGACTGATTGGAGGCCGCCATGGACATTATTCCGGCCGTCTGCAGCTGCAGATGACTCCCAGTGGCCGTGGGCACGCTGCTCGACTGCGGCGGCTGCTGTTGCGGTGTGCCGGGCACTGAATGGGAGGCGACGTTGGCCACTGGCGGCACCAGTGTATCCCCGCCGCCCGCATGCTTTGCACTGCCTATGCGTATGGGTGTGCTGCTACCTGGTAGAGCACCCGCACCGACACCTGAGTTGATGGGCGTGTGGTTGCCACTGCTCGAATTGGTTATGACAGCTGGTTGCTGTTGTTGATGTTGATGTTGATGTTGCTGCTGCTGCGTTGGTGGTGGTTGTTGTTGTTGTTGTTGCATATTGTCTTCTGAAGTTGTTATGTTTTTGTAGTCTGCTTCTTCTTCTACTTATTGCTTAATCAGCATGGCCTTTGCTTCAGTTGTCCAGCGTGCAAGGTTGACACACTCTCACATACACGACTTACACACGCACAGACAAACACACGCAGGCTCGGCCAATTATTGATTTTGCTTAGCTTCCCTCCTTACGGCACATACAATTTTGTTTTCCGAACTTCTGTTTTTTTTTTTAATTTTTTGTATTTTTATATGTGTTTTTTAACTGTGCTGTTATTGGCAACTCGAAACTGAAATGCTCCTGCTTATTCTTTAGAAATATATATATATACTATATGTATATATACATAGTATATGTGTTTATTTGATTCAGGCTGTGGAGTGCCAGCTCCTTTGCTAGTTAGTTAATTAAAGGCAGCACTGTAGCCACGTAACAGACAGTATGAAACAATTAGCTTGACTGCTAAAACAGCACAACGGTCAGTATTATTATTCTTAGTCATATACACTCACTCACTCAGTCGCTCAACAAGAAACACCACTAACACATATGCGAGAGCTTGACACACACTTTTCGTATCTGTTACAAATTTGTGTTTGCCGCGTGGGCGCTCCGACGTTGTTCACGCTTCACGTACAACTGAAGCTGAGACTGGCATAACACTGCGGCACACCGCGTTCACATTCGCATTCGCCATTCGCATTCACATACACACAGCATATATGCATACAAATGTGTGTAGTTGTGTACTCGTGTCTTATTTCCAAAAAGCTAAACTTGTTTGTACATTTTTGTATGAGCTCATCCAATGCTGCGCCCGTCTCCCTTGCCGACGTCAACTCTAACGAAACACTAACAACCACCATTGTTCGTTTGTAAGATTACTATTGTGACGCGGCAAAGACGCTGGAAGTGCAAATGCGAACAAGTTGAACAAGCTTTTTTGTTTGGGGGAGGAATTGGAAAGCTAGCCGCCTACCAATCTGCATTGCCAACAGCTGACAGCTTTCAAACTCATGGAAACGTGTAGCCTGCCCCTCGCTGTGTGCGAAGAGTGCAGATCTATATACATATCTGCCAATATTGAACAAATCTAGTACATTCTTGAGCGTTCCCGGTATTTTTTAGGCCTTTTTGAATATATAAATACATTTAAACACATTTATGCGAGAAGTTGGATTAAAACACAAGTTATTTTCTTTAACTTAATTTTTACAAATGGTTTATGTATTTGTAACTGGTCTTAACTATTTATTGACTTAAATCCACTATTTCATGCTCTATATTATTTTGGTCCGTTCATCATTTGTGGAGGCAGCGTTCCCAACGGTGGAGGCGGCCCCATCATGGCCATCGGATTGAGAATGGGCGGTGGACGTATTCCTGTGGGTGCCATCAGTGGATTCATCATGGGTGGCATATACGGCGGCATGTTGGGCATGCCTGGACGCGGTGGAGCTCCCATGTTGGGTGGCGGTATGGAAACGCCTGCCGGTTTGTTGCCAGGCGCAGGTCCAGCGAATGGGTTGTTTGTAATCTTGCCCGCCTTAAATGCAGCAGTGGTGGCATCGATCAGATGCTGTGCCTGCTCCTCCATCCATTTTTGGTAGTAAAACTTCACATTATCACGATGCTTGCGGCCCGTGCAATGGGTTTTGCGAACGGACGGTGAATCGTGTGTCAAATATGTATCGCAATAATCGCAGTAATACTTGGGCATGTTGGTAAACAACAATTTCCAGTTCGTTAATTTGTAACTGACTTTGAATAAACTTACAAAACGTTTGATCAGAAAAGAAAATGAAGACGCACAACAAAATATTATTGACAGACTGACCGTAGTCTAAAAATATAAAAATAATCAATCATAACAAAAATACTAACACTGCTCGTTTTTAAGTGTTGGATAATCGGTATAAAAACAGTGTGGTAAAGTGTGCACATATAAGTAAAATTATCATCGATATTTCTATCGATGCATAACCGCCTCTTTTGAGGTTAACAGTTTGTTGCCGATATTAACATTAACATTTGTTGGTAACAGTTTTTTTAAGACCGGCAAACGAGCAGGACGTATGCGCGGACGTAGGCGCTGTCGCAGTAGTTGATGTTGTTGTTGTGCGCACCTTTTTGAATGATGTGTCGACTGTGAATGAGCGGCAAACACGCGTAACGGCAATAAAATAAAAGAAAAGAAAAGAAGAGCGCTTGCCAGAGAAACATAAGAAGCAATAAAATCGTAATTATTACCAAATCGTGTTCGGCGTGTACGTACGAAGTGCAAAGCATAAACCAGTTCAGAGTGCATAAATAACTACCGCCCAAAACGCCGGCGTGTGTGTGTGCGAATGTGTGTGTGAGTGTAGTTTCGGCTTACATTCAATTAAAAACCCGGCCAAAAGTCTCGCTCTAAGGTGGCCAACTAGTTTATGCGTGCGAGTGTGTGTGTGCGTGTGAGCGTCTGGAGCAAACGGCCAAAAGCAAAGGAATTTATATTGGCGCAGCATCGCGGCAGAGCACAAAACAGACAACAATAGGCGAAGGCGAAGGCAGAGCCAAAGACAACGCCGAACGTTGGAAGGAGCCGCCGCTGTCGACGTCGTCGTCATTACAGAGGATTCCAATTCCAGAAGTTGTTTGACCAGTTTCGGCTGTGAGATTTTTTGAGCCCGTTGCGCGTTCTTGCCTTTTGTTTTGTTTTTTTATTGGCCTTTGGAGACGCACCGAGCTGAATGAGGAACGGGTGGATCAGCTAGCGATATGCCCTTTGTACAGCGCACTGTGCAGCCGGTGAATGTGGCACAAGCGACCGCCGCCAGCCTGGGGCATGCCTCCACGCGATTCCACTGTTTGCCGGGCAAGTGCAAAAACAACAATTGCATCAATAAGCAGTCGCCCGATGAGACGGACGCCGGCGCGCCCACTTCGCCCAGTCTAACCCGAGCGCTGATTCACGGGCTGCCCAATGGCGTCGACTCGGACGCTGAGCCGCGTCCGCCGGCCGCTCTGCCCATGAAGAAACTGAAGCAGCATGTCGAATTCTTACCCTCGACCACGCCCACAACGCCCACATCGCCAACACGGTCGCGTGCCTCGCAGTCGCTGCCCAATTCGCGGCAGCCAAGCCAGCACCGAGTGGCGCTGCCTGCACGCAACGCCAGCGCTCCGCAGTCGCCGACTGCGACGAGGATCGTCTCCGGCTATGAATTCGACTCGATCAGCAACATAACCCTAAGCAATGCGCTGCGCCAGCTGGCCAGCCTGGTGCTCATTGCCAGCGACATCTTCGAGGAGCTGCAGCGGGACTTGCAGTCAGTGGGCGAGCGGGCGGGACGCGTGCAGCGCAAAATAACGGCCGTGGAGCGGCGCGTATGTGCCTACGATCCGAAAATGGTCACAGTTCGTAAGTATTCCAACAGAAGAGAACAGTTAACATTATTGCTTTAACTTAGAGACTTGCAAACACACACATACATATACTACAGTTAAAGCTCTTTTGAACGAATGTCATTCATAATAATAGCGATTTAAATTTTCTTTTTAACTCACATTTCCTCAAGATTTTTCCACGAAAAATCCTTTAAAATTTTTTAATAAACTTTTTGGGCAAGAAAAGAGTAAAAGAATGAGAAAAATTGCGGTTAAATATCTCAGTCTGCTGCTTGAGATGTCCGTTAGCAGAGCTTTCACTGTATATGATGCATATAAACACACATACGTACCTATATACTAACACATGTATGTATACATGCGTATTTCAATTGCCATTCATAGCAAGTCGCGCTGGCAAAGTCAAGTGCGTTTATCACAAGGCAGCTTATCTCGTGTCATCTCTTTCTGCCTTGCACCCCCAGCTGCGGCTGCTTGGTACGCGTGCCTGTGGAGCTTTTGTGGGTGTACGTGAGAGTGAGCGTGTGCGTGTGTGTGTGGCTGGCAATGGGCCGTGCTGGAATCTTATCTGGACTGCGTTTTTCTTTCGTTTGCTTTGTTGTAAATTAAATTCAATTTGCCAGGCGCAAAAGCAAAGCGCGAAATTAACACCTTGTTTACTTTCTGCTTCAGCTTCTTCTTCCACTTCTTTTCTCCTGTTGTGGGAGGAGGTGTAAGAGCTGGGGCTGTGGCCTGTTCACACAATTAGCTGCTACTACAATTACAGATAAGCGGCTAAAGTTGCTTTGGCTCATTGTTTTCGCGACCTTGTGTTAAATTGCGGCCAACGTGTTTGCCCATTTATGTTGCACACAGCTCCGTGTAATGCAGCAAAGTCTCTAAGATTTGTAGCAGTAGCAACAAGTTGCTCGGCTTTGCCTGCCTGTCGAACTGCACTAAATTGTCTTTGCGCAGCAGTTTCTAGTTTTTATATGTATTTCCTTTTTTCGTGATGTTTGCATTTTTTATTTTTGGCTATTCGCTGGAAATTTGCGCCTGTGCAATAAATTTTGAGAAATAAAAAAGTTGAAAAAAAAAGTTTACGTGTGTCTGGCGACGCTGACTGCAGCTTTTTGCAGTTGTCATTTGTTTCCTGCTGTTTTTTCATGAATTACCGCAATGTGCAGTGTTGCCAGATGATCGAATGCGATCGATTTGCAACAGCGCACATTCCATCTCGCTCTCGCCACTCACAGTTGACAGCTGACAGCTGCTGAGTAAAGGCAGCTGCTGCTGTTGTTATTGCTGCTGCTGTTTCTGCTGCATGCCAAGGCAGCGCGCGCTAATTGCTCAGGTATGAAGCGCTCAGAACAAGAGAAGCACATAATTACATGCACGTAGCACACACACAGACACGTACACGCACACTCATACATTCATGTGTTGGTAGTTGGTAATTTTGCAATTGGCATTTGCCGACGAGCGCTCTGCCCCCTCCCCTTTGCCAGTGTTGCTCAGCGCCGCTCATTAATGTGGCCATATTAGAAAATGCCATTACAGCGCGACATCCATCGCCATTGCCATTTGTGGGCAAATGTGAACTAAGCCGCAGTTGCCTCAAACCGAGGGGGGCTGTGCAGCGGTGCGTGGCGCTGGCAGGGGTGCTTCTTTTTGCCAAAGGCTGCCTACTCAGTGAGGGGCGTGCAACTGTTACCGTTGGCTGCGTTTTTTTTTTCGTTTTCTGGTTTTTTGTTTTTTTGCTACCTCTATCAATCGGCCATATTGCTCGGCAACATGTAAGCAGGCGCTGCCTGCTGCATACGTGACTAGACTATGAGTGAATGATACTGCCACTGGTGCTGCTGCTGCTGCTGCTACTGTTGCGGCCGCTGTTGTTTGCACTTTGAGTTGTTGCTTGCTGATGGAGGCAGCTGCACTTTGAACATGACCGCTATCCACTTGGCCAAAGGATGGCCATTTACTGGGAACTTGGCACAATTGATATGTGAAAAACACACACGATTCATACATCCGTGTGTATGCGCGGGTGTGTCTGTGATGTGTGTGTGTGTCTGTGTGTGGGTGTGCATGGGCAGCTTATAGTTTTGCGCACACATGGCATTTGGCTGTTAGGCTAATTTGCTACGTGTTAGCCAATGCCTGGCAAATTGAATACCATCAAATACACTTGCCAATCGCTTATAGCCAGCACATGCCACATAAAAATTCCTAACAGGAAAAAATGCAAACAAAGAAGAGCCATAGCATGGACATATTAACAGCGCAGTAACAGTTAAATGTTTGCCGATATTTAGAGAGAGTATATAAGCTGCGACTTGTGAGCTTTTTTATTGCTTGCTGCTGTATTCTGTTCCACAAAAAAAAAAGTAATTGCAGCCACAGTGGGAATAAATTACGCGCAGCCTGACCAAAAGATATGGCCCGCATCTGAGCAGCGCACAAAACCTGTTCCCACCTGCAACATGTCGCTCTGCCAGAGTGTATATACATACATACATGTGTATATGAATATGTGTGTGTGTCTGTGTGCCGCCACAAAACTAAACAAACCAGCCAACGAAAATAAACCTTAAGGAAAAAACACGCTGCGTGCTACGGCCAAATAATTTCAACTAACCAACAAAAATGAGATACACACCCAAAAAAAGAATGAAAAGATACAGATACAGATACTGTGCGTTATTGTCTGTTAGTTTTGGTTTTTAGTCTTGTTCTTTTTCTCTTGTTCGCTTTTGTCTTAAGCATTCGACGCATTATTGTATTTCAAGTGCGCTTGATGAGCATTTGATTGTTGCAGCCAAGTTTTTGCCTCAAGCGGCAAGAGGGGGCAGCGGTGGGGCGTGGGCACTTTAGTTTGCTGGTTGAAATCATTTTTCGTTTAATTTTTCTTCTTCATTTCTGTTTGTTTTGTTTATTTTCCCCAAACAGCATTTTGTTCTCACTTGAAGCGAAAACCCGAAATGTAAACCAAGCAAAGTCGCAGCCAGACCAGCCAGATATATACAGACATACACACATCTAAACTGTGTATATACAGATACGGATTCAGATACAGATAGAGATAGAGATAAACACTTGCATAGATACATATATAGATGCGCCCTGTCAGCGCTGCAACTGAGTCTCGACGAACCTGTGCCGTGCAGCGTGTGGCAATCGTCAGGTTGCCTAAGCGGCAAGGCTGGATCGCTGGGGCACCTGGGAACCTATCCGGTCTGCTCTATGCTATATTTGCTCTTCTGGCAGATAACATTCCTCGTCTGCCTCTTGCACTGCGTTGTTTGCTTAACTTGGGCAGCAAATGTAGCTGAAAACTGCACGAACGTCGTCATCGTCGTCGTCGTCGTCGTCGTCGCAGTTAAGGCCACAAGTTCAACGGCTAAGAAACTTGTTGCGTGCCTTAAAGAACGGCAACTGGAATCTGCAGATTGATTGCCGATCGTCGTCGTCTGCGTCTCTGTTCGCTGCATTTTTGCACGTTTGCCAGCTTCAGCTTGCCGCATGGAGCTGCTCGTAGCTCGTAAAGTCGCTGCCGGAGTTTCAGTTTGATGCATTTCTATGCAACCGCAGCAGCAACAACATCAGCAGCAACAACAACAATAACAACGCACCTTTCAGTCATTGAACTTTAAGCTATGCGTTGCCCCAACCAACCGACATCAGTCGAGAACGTCGTCAATACTCACAGATTGCAGCGGGCTTCATTCACAGCCGTCGCGACGTTTGCCCCAAACCAAACCAGCCAAAGATCGTTGCCTTGAGTTTCATATCGTTTGGTGCCGCTTTGGGTCTTAGTTTTCGGTTGTGAAGTGCGGCGCTTTTTCGATCCGATCAATCGATTCATAAAAAAAAAAAACTTTAAATTGATGTGCCTCAGCCGTTCTCTTCTATTTGTTGTCTTGTGGATGTAGTCGAAGGCAACGACTGAAACGACATTTATCGAGCTGATGACGACAGAATACCCTGTAGATATTCAGATCTTCTGTTACATATAAAATAATGTTTGATTTAAAATTCAATTTTGGTAATGCAAAAGCTCCGAAGTGGCTTATTTACAGAATATATAGCAAATACAATCTTTATCTGCAGATACAATAGAGATAAGATAGCTGAGATAGAGGTATTAGAAAAATACCTGTGCGACCTTAAAGTTAATTATAAATACGTTGTATAATCAATGAATTGATATATGATCTCTTTTTATCTTTTCTTCTATGGTTCTATATATCACTCTTCTCATTTCTTATTTTCCTCTCGCTTTCTCTTTCTCTCTTTCTCTCTCTCTCTCTCTCTAACTCTCACTTTCTTTCTTTCTCTCTCTGTATCTCTATTTCTTTCATTCTCTTTCTGTCTCTCTCTCTCTCTCTGTTCCTCACTTCCCCCATTCTTAGTCTCCCTTTCTCGCTCTCACTCCCTCCCCATCTGCGTCCCTTTCTATATCTAACTCCATCTCTCTTGATCAATGACCGCATTGAAATACCCTCTGTTAGGGTATACAAAACGTGACACATAAATGGCTTTTCTTTTGTTGTTGCTTTCGTTTGTTTGCCTGCAGCGGATGTGATTTGTTGTCGCTGCTGCAATAAATAGTCCAAAAGCTAAGAGCGTTGCAGTTGCAAGTTCGCCGACGGCCTTATAAACAGCTTGTTAGAATCAAAACACCCGCATTTTGCCGCATGCAGGAGTTTCAGTCAAATTCAGTTTGTTTCTTAGCCATAAACTGTCTCCATGCCGCACGACGACTTTCTAATCTATATGTTCTCCGTGTATGTCTGTGTGTTGGTGTGTATTTATTTACATGAGAATGTTGCCCCAAGTCTGGCGACTGCTTGCACCTTAGCTGGCTGCAATCTCCTGGTTTCAGTTGAGATTTAATGGCATTTAAATTTAATTTATAAAAGCCAAACGTGTTTCTAAATATGCCCATTAAAATGGTATGCCAGGCAAGAGGGTCGCTGCGACTGGCTGTTGCATGTGGCATGCGGCGTGGGCAGATAGACAACAGGATACTTGTAGGCGTTAGAACAAAGGCGAAACCCATATGGGCATTACCCAGACTCGACTCTGCGAAAATTGTGCGTTGGTATTTTCCAGTTTTCAGTTTTTCAGTTTACTTTGGCTGCAATTGTGTTGCCCTTGCTGAGACAGGAATGCGCTGGCATGCGATTTCAGTTTATAGATTCGTTCCAGAAACCTGTACAGCGTCCCACAGGTAAACAGCGCGGCACTAATCAAGCGCAGACGGCGACGGTGCCACAGAACGCACAGCAACGACAGCAACAGCAACAGCAACAACAACAACAGTAAGAGCAACAATAAAGAGCAGTTGAGGCGGAGAGGAGTTACCAAAACCCTGCAGCAGCGTTGTGGCATTACTTGCATTACTCGAACCCATTGGAATTTCTCATAGCCCATTTGGCCGCTGCTGGCTGTGTGGAAGAAGAACTTTAACTTGTTTCTCGGAAACTCTGGCCCAGAGCGTGCAGGCGACTCAAGTGCTTTTGGCAAAAGCTGCCAGCAGCGCGCAGACCTTGAATTCAATTACGCACAACAACATTGCATAAGTGTGTGTGAGTATTCGTGTGTGTGTGAAAGGAAGAACACTTTGTCCTGCGACTGTTTATGACATTGTCTGCCTGCCTGGATGGTTGCCTGGCTGCCAGGCTGCCTGCCTGTTAGTCTGTCTAAATGCCGTTTCTGTCTGGCTGTCCGGCTGTCCGGCTGTCTGTTGCACTGTCTGCATGTTGATTTCCGGACGGCTGATTGCAGCAGTGGCTGCAACAGCAACAGCTACAGCGGCAACAACATTGCGACAGCAGCAGCAATTTATGTTTCAGTTTTCACTCTCTCATTCATCAAGTTCTGGGCACGCAAGCAAGGATGAGCGCTCACTACCTGGCCCTAAAAGCAGTTCAAGGTAACCGCAAAAGGTGCTACCCAAAAGAGTTCGTTACGTTGTTGCAACAACCCTTTTTTTTTTTGTAATTGTGTGCGTGTCTTTGCTTTGTTGTGCAAGTTGGGAAAATGGGAAACGCTCCCTAAACTGCTGCAGGACGAGTTGAGGACGCGACAGTGCGAAAATTGTTTTGTTTGTGGCAGAAAAACAAGTTCTGTCTGTGCCATGCCACAGTCGAGCGCGACAGCTGATGCGTTGATCTTATCAAGCACGCACACAGACACACACACACACACACACACACATTGATACACACGCAATATGCAAATTAATCAGAGTTTTTTTTGGGTGTGCTTAACGGACTTAATGAGGCATTGATTTAACAACCCTGTCGCTGGCAGCTGTTAGAGCATTAGATCAGATCGTATTAATAGATTGTTGCACTCGTGAGCTGAAATATCGGCGAGCAACTGTAGTGCTTAACTAAGCTAACATATTACTTAATTATTGTAATCGTCCCCACACCGATATCTTATCGTATACACCTGTTTCACTATCACATACCTTGCGCCACAGCGACTTGCCAAGGTGCTTGAGTTGGGCAACTATTTTAAATTAGTGAGTGATATCTATTCGAACATATAAAGTTACAATATAATAACTCGATAGTAAATTAAATTAAAATGTCTTAAATTGCTGAAGAATCTAGCTTAGAAATCGAGTTCAAATATTCTAAGTGATATACGATATATATGTATATATATTTTATTTTTATTATTTATAGTTACATAAAATTGTTTTGAAAGGTTTTATGTCGCTATATCCTCAACATAATATACTTATCTTTATAATTGACAGAAAGTGTTTTAATAAATTTTCCTACAAATAAGCTATCTTGTCACATAATGTCATATTTAAGCCCAGAGACAATAAAAAACTTACGTCATAATACGCTTGGGCGATAAAAATTATGCTGAAGCTTTAAAAACTGTGCGTGGAAAGTGTTGAGACTTATTTTTAGCTTTAATTTGGCTTTTATACAAATTAAAAATATTTTGTGTTTTTTTTTTTATATAATTTATAGTTTTTTATAGGTTTTTATACATAATATATAGTTAGCCTTTTATTGAAATTGATATTTTATATTTTATATATATATGGTTTCATAAGGATTTATGTACATCCTTCAATTTCCCAGACTTGCTTTAGCTCTTTAATAAATATTGTATACATGTACTCTTTATCATAATGCAGCAATAGATCATTGCTTGGTTTGTTATTGCCTCATGCTGCTTATAGGGGTTGCACTGAGGCCCAGAGTCCAGCTGCTGTCTGCTGTCATGAGCTTCTAAAAAACTGTGTAGAAATAAATAATACGCTTAACACGCACACATACACATCCATAGACATAAATGTATGTGCATATGGTCATGTGGCTACATTACTCTCCTCTAATTCTCTTTATACACTGCGTCTTTCTGTCCTTCTCTGCTCTCCTCTTCGCCTCGTCTTGACAGTCGCTGCAATCGCGTGTGCATTTTAACATTTAACACTTTCCAGCATTTACAAACACTGTTAAGTGCTGGCAAATCCACAACAAAGTCAACTTGCAATGCAATTCAGCCGAAACAAAAGACAGTTGTTGTTGCTATTGTTGTTGTTGTTACTCTGATTGCTGCATGTAAAACTACTGACATTTGCCGGCTTTTGATTATATTTTCTGAATTTTCTTGTTTTGTCGCTGCTATAAGCGAGATTGTGTGCGAGAGGGAGAGGTAGAGCGAGACCGATATGTCGTGGGGCACAGACAGAGGCAGAGGCAGATTGACTGACATCATTTCCGATGTTTATCTTTTCATGTTAACAACTGGCAAGAGCATCCAGACGACGTGACATGTACAGCAGACTAGACACGAGATAGTAATACGTTCAGCACACAAACACACACACACACATACACAGATGAAAATCCTTTACAACAACAACAACAATAGGTACTGTTGTGTAGGACTCCTTGCTGCATTTTCACTTTTCATGCCTGCCACTTGGCAATTGGGTTAAGTTCAATCAAATAGCCCATAGATTGTCAATGTCTTAAGCTGCATGGCTAGGAATGGGGGATGGGGGCAAAGGGAAAGGTTGTGCTCTGACTTGTTGCATGCAGCTTTCACTCGATTTGCATACGCCAGGCACTCGAAATTCATTTGAAAACTAGAAATTCGAGAATCTCTTTGCTAAACACAAAGACCTGCTGTGGCAGGCTGTCTCAGTTCCCCACTTGCGCAAGACCAAAAGCCGCTTAGCGACGTCTGCGCTGGTAATGGCCAATTAAGCAGCGTCATTCGCTCAGTCAGTCAGCCAGTCAATGCATCAGTCGCTGGGCGAGTTAAGCAGGAAACACATGACGGCGACTGAGCGCCCAGTGCGTGGGACCCCGAGCTCCACTTTCCCAAAAAAAAAAAAAAAAAAAAAAAACAGAAACAGAAACATATAAAAAAGAAGTCAAGTCATGCGCATTTCATTTGCCGTTTGGAGCTGGGGCGGAGTGGGAGGTTCTGCAGTAAAGCTTCAAAAATTCAAGCTGCAGGTGTGTGTGAGTGTATGTGTGGGTGTGTTTGTGTTTGTGGGCGTAGGTGTAGCTGTGCGCAGCCATGTGGCACATGCGTTATGTGGCAGCTGGAGCTGGAGGCAAATATCATTTACGCTAAATGCACACTGTAACCCATAATTAGATTTGTCTGCGCGCTGAAATCCTTCACGTGGTGTCCAGACAGGAGCGCATGCGTGCCACTTAAGGGCGTTGCATGTGACTGTGTGTGTGTGTAATTAGGGGTGGCAGCCACTCATTATGCTTTTAAGTACATTTAAGTAAACCTTAAGCCGCATGCTCTGATAAAGAGATACAGCTGCAGTTGCAGAGCTGCCTTAAACCAAGCTCACATTCCATTTGTGCGGCATGCCACAATTTGATGCTCGCATAAAAATTGCCAACTGATTGAAATCTGAGGCAATGTTGCCCACCAAAGATGCCGACTCTCAGATACGAATATTGAGCAGACATTGCCAGAGCTATGAATTTCACAGATGCACAGATACAGCCCGAAAAAAAAGTCAAACTGAATTTGAGTTGAAATCGTGTTGGCCCGGCTCTTTGCCTTGACTTGTCTGGCTGCCCGGTTGGCTGGTTGGTTGCTTGGCTGGCAGCACGAAATGCAATTACAATAGGGCAAATCGAAATAAGTAAGGAGGAATCGAGGGGCATTTGTAGGGAACTGTTAGACTGACGAGTCGAGAAATACATTTAGCTGGAAGTAGCTGCAGTTGCTGCAGACCTGGCCAAAAGCCACTCGGCTGGCTGTCTTCAGATTACAATGCGGCCAAGCGGAAGAGACGTAAATTATGTTATAAGCCGGGCGGATATAACGACCAGCGACAACATTCCTTGGCAGTCGGCTGGCTCAGCCTCTCGGCCCAGCTGTGAGCTACTTGTATCTGTCAGATACGCTTCGCCCGGATGCAACCTTTGGCTTGCCTAATGTTTGTTTACAGTTCACGTAGCTGTTGTTGTTGCTGCTGCTTGCTGCTTGCGCCCAATCTATAACGATGCATCAATTGGGTCAATTCGACTCTTTTGTTTGGCAGCAGCCGCACGTCAATGAGCCGTGAACTGACGCGCATTGCTCATGCGGATGCAGATGCGGATGCGGATGCGGAAGCTGACTGTATGCAATTCAATTGCTCACCCATTGATTTCGCACTGGGTCAGTCTGTTGCCTGTTTGGCGGTGCAACAGCTGCTGCCTCTGTGTGGCTCAATAGGGCTTCCTTCCCTGCCCTTCCAGCCAACCCGCCCAGCCCAGTCGGAGGGTTGCAAACCATTTGACAGGCACTCAAAATGTCATCAAATGGTTTGCTGATTGCGCTTTGCTCTCACAAATGTGTAATAAAAATGTCTAAAGCATAATTAAGTGCAATTGGGAATTGCCCAGGACGACTAGTAGATACTCTGTAATGCAAGAGAGATTTAGGCTGATCTAATTATATGGGAAAATTATTATAACTGGGGGAATTCAAGGTAATATATTAATAATGTATTATACTACATATACTATCTTTACTAGAATTATAACTAGACTCAACTAAATGTATATCATACTAAAATTTGTATCTTGTGAATTTTTCGGGCTCTTTTAAGCCGTGTGAAAATAACAACACAGAAACTCATTTCAATCAGAGCCTATGGTAGACTTTCAAGGGCTCTATACGCCAGTCTTATATAACAGCATTAGGGTTAGGGCTCTCCTATTTACCCACCCCAATGTACACACACACACACACACATGCGTGCACCAAACAAAAGTAAAGGGTATATCACGAGCTGAAAGCAAATCCCAACTTCAACTTTATGTTTAGGTTCCACTTCATAGACTGATGTAGAGATTTTTCAAGTGCTGTGCATTGTTGGAAGCATGAAAGTGTTTAGAGTTTTTTCTTTTTTTTTTACCATGTGTATGTGTATGTATGTATACAAATTTTTTCATATTTATGCGTGCGCGCTTCCGGTGCGCCGTGGCGCTTAAAACTGTCACAACCGGAAGTGCAACCTGGCAGTTTAGTTTGGGTCTTAATGCCGCTTTCCAATTGCGCACAATGGCAACATTAACGAACTGTTTAGCCCACTTTTGGGCCGCGTCGAGGGCGTGCCCGCACGTGTGCTGCATTAATTGAACGCTAGCTGCAACAATAGAATGCCGGGCGGAGTAAGCAGCCGTTGTTACGCCATCGCAACGCATGCAAAAGATCAGCGATCATAGGTTCCATTTTAATGAGCCAGAGCTGACCCAGTTCGTGGCAGGCGTCGCTGCTTCGATTTGCCCATATGTGCGTGCTGCTTACAATTTATTTATAATTTTTCGCAGACGCTGAACTGTTTCGCCTTGTTGCGGCTTGTTTTGCAATCCGGAGTTCAACAAACTTCCAGCAGATCCGCAGCACATGAAAACAAACCGAATTTCCCCAAGGGACACAGCTGTTGCTGCGCTTCAGCGACAATCTCAACGCCTTCCCCCCCCCCCCCCTGGTTGCCGGCCGGGTCGCATGCAGTTTGTTGCACAGCATACAACAAATAAATTCCAAGCGCTCAAAACATGTCAAGTCCAATGAAAGGGCCCGCCCCCTTTCGCCTCCCTTGAGCTCCTCCGCTGTGCAGCATTTGGAAAGTGTAAATGAATTTGTTCTTAATTATGATGATGAGCCGCTGCCTGCCACAGCTTGTTGCTTGTTGCCACTGCTTGTTGCCAGTTGTCCGTCGACTGGCAATTCGTTTGGACTTGCCCCAAAGTTTCGGTGTCATTGATTTACTGTCTGCCGTATGCGAGTGGGGCAAATGGGTTGCCGTCAGCTTCTCGTGGCGTTTCCAATCTCTGGACGCTCCATGTAGCATGATGCGTGTGCGCTTTTTATGTAGCGGCAACAGTTTCTTTTAAGCATACGAATACCCAGTAGCCAAAGGGCATGTGAGAACTGAAAACATCATATTAAAAGAGAGAGAGAGAAAAAAAACAAGGCTAAACATTTATGGAAACAATTCCCAAAAGAAAAAATACATATATGATAGCATAGATACACAGCAGCTAGAGCTGTATTCTAGGGTATTGTGTAGTCGCTAACTGCCTTCTGAGTAGACAAAAAAAAAAAAGAAGAAAGAGCATAAAATACGGCCTGATGAATTTGGTTTTCTTGTGTCGCCTTCTGGTGGTGGGAAAATGTTTTTCTTTTGATGCCCACAGATGCGCATAGGAAGAAGTGAATGTGAACTTATACAAGATAAATTAATGGATTTGTTAATGAAACAAATTACCAACTAATCTTAGGCGCTGCCTCTTAAAAGTTTGCTTCGCCCTTAACCATGTGCTAGGCTCAGCCAAAGTTAACTTCGGTTCTATGCCAACTTTAGATTTATGTGAACTCTTTAATGCATTGGCCACTCCGTTAATGTTTCCTTTTCTTCTTCTTTTATTGGCTTTATGTCAATGGTTAATTTATTGTTACTTTTATCAGTAACTTTTTATTGATTTTTGGTTCGGTTCGAACAGATTTATGAGTTCGAAAATTGATTTGGCATTGGAAATTCGGAGATGCCCAAGCGGAAAGAAGACATTAAAAACTCGCTTCATGTGGTCAGGCTCTCTGGCCAGACACAGCTTCTGCCTGAAGGTCCACCTTATCAGCGGGCGTGTCCAGTTACGCACAGCTGATCCTGGTAGCTCGTAAAACAGTTCGTAGCATTTTGCTGATATGACAAGTGCCATAAATGATTTTATGAACATCTGTTGCCTAATTTATGTTTCAATTTCAATTTAATAACCGAGCCGCCGGCCAAGCCATGTGCACATAAAACTGTCATAATATCGAATGAAAATGCAATGCGACAAATAATTAATTGTCTTCAGCAGCAAGCGGGGAGCTCTGCCAGAGGACTCCTCATCTCAGATACCCTATGGAGATAATAATGGCTGAGCGTAATGGATGCATTACAGCTAAATAATATCTATACGTTAATTATGTTTATGTAGGCATATTAGAGACTAGCTCGGAAACTATAAAGTCAATTATAGTCTAGATATATAGTGCGGCAACTTTTTACAGGGTATCTGCAAGTTGCTCCCAGTTGATGAGAACATTTGAACTTGTTGCTTGATTATTGGAGAAGTGAAATTAATTTGCTGGGACTGCCTTCATCATGCTGGTAGAACCCAAGGCACAATTGGGTCTCATTAATCAGCGCATCTTACAGGGTATCAATAAATCAAAATTAGTTTGATGTAGAGACAAGTCAAGGGTGTATTGCGATAAAGCTCTCGATGTAGTGCTCACTGATAGCTATTGTAAAATCGATTCATAAAACAGAATTGCAATTATTGACATTAGCCGCGTGACCTTTGATAAGCTCGATAAGAGTAACTACTGGCACTTGTATATATATGTGTATGTGTGTGTGTGAGGTTTTATTGGCACAGAGAACTAGCAACAGGTGATAAAACTAAATGCCCGTCTAATGAGCCAGCCTATTAGCCGCCTAGACGAGCTACTAACTGGTTTTGCTGCCTGTTTTATATATCGTAAACATTTTTGGGCTCGACCATAGAATTTTTTATGACCAAAACTTTCCCAAATCAGATTTAAAAGCGTGCCTAATGCAGTCATCAAGGCGCTTATCGTTTTCCATTTCGATTTCTATAATTTATGCCAGGCAATTCCAGTATTTTAAGACACATAATTGTAACATCTCGAATTCCCAGGGAAACAGTTTCAACAAGATCTCTCCTTCTCTGTGTTTGCCTTCCCTATGTTTTTTATCAGTTTTATTTATTTGTTTGTTTGTTCTGTTGCAAGCGGACAGTGAAATGTCAAATGTCTCGCCAAGTGCTGACAGAAATACAAAATTGAATTTATATATATATATATTGAAAAATATAGATAATTGTAAAAAAGAAAACAATGTTATTGTGTTTGAGTTATGAAATAGAAGATACTCTGTAATTTCAGCTGCTTTGAAATGGCTCTAATTACAATGAGAAACGTAGATTCCATCCAATTTGCCTTCACCTTTTACACCTTCTGCTATTACAATAGGCCAATTGAGCACCCTCTGCCATTTGTGTAACCCAAGCTAACCTACTTAGTTCCCATGGCTCAAATGTCTCGTAATTACTGAATATTGTTTGCCTAATTTTATTGTATTGCATATAAAAAATATTTATTTAAATACAAGATTTATGTACTATAATAATGCAGTTGTGCTGGCTAACATGCTACCCGAGCTGCTGCAGCTACAGGGTATGTGAGGAGACTACAACAAATACTTAAAATTCATGATTAAACCCGCAAGTTGAGAGACAAATATTTGTGCTTGACACAGCGCAAATGTTTACAATCCGATGTATTTACAATTTCATTATTTTCCATAGCTGTTTACAATTCCATTGGCTGTTTGTCAGATGCATTAACGAGTTGCTCTGTCCGACGCGTTTGTGGCATAATGTGACATAATTATGTTTGAGTTAGATGCAGAACAGCCAGAGAGAGTGACAGAGAGAGCGAGAGATGGAGCCTGGGTGTGGGGGTGGAGCGTTCGTCTGGCAATTGCAGCAACTTGAAAGCTCAAGGATCTGCACACTTCTCGGCATGGCAGACACATGGATTGCTCGGCAGTTGAGCTTGTTGAGATTAGCGCTAAATGCAGGCGCAGCTTTACCAACTGCTGCTGCTGCTGCTGCTGCGTCGTTGACAGACAGACACCTTCTGTAGCACCTCTTACCATATCCATTTGCATCTCTCAGACAGCGACTCGGTGAGGCTCTTGTGATTATCTGCGCCTCGTCTGCACTTAATGGCCAACGATAAGCGACATGGGATTGGATTGGAGGCCAGTGTCTGCTATGAAGTGTCTGGCAATCTTTGCTAAAATTACGCCAGCCAGCCAACCCCTCGGCGTTGCAGCTCTTAAAGCTCCAGCGCAGCGTCACATTCTTAACGAATTTGTATTATTTTCGTTTGGTGGATTTTCTAGTTTTCTTAAGGTTTTTTGCTCGCGGGAAAGTTGACATAGTTTGAACCCACATAGGCTCAGGCCAAAACCGTGAGCGAGCCGGCCTTTCACTTGGGTCGTGTTCAGAGAGGCACAGGAGCTGAGGGGGAGGACATTCGCTGTGGCAGCTACTGCACCTTGCCGCATGCAACTCGTGGCAAAGCTAATCGTCGCCTGTGCATCAGCTGTGGCTGCATTTAGCTGTTGTCTTGAATGCCATCAGTTAAAGGATGTTCTGCCCCTATCGCACCTCTGTTGGCCAACTTTCTACTACTGTATGGCGATTGGCATTAGTTGCATTTGATTGTCGCCTGGGCTTTAATTAACCGCAGTGGCAGCAGTTGCTGCCAGCTGTGGCAGCCACAGCACTTGCGGTTGCTCGTCGCTCGACTAACTCCAATTGCAATTGTCAACCGATAGGCTGCAGGCCATGCGATACGCTGCCAACAAATACAAACCACAAGTTCAAAAGTTCAACAAACAAAAGCAAAGCCATGCTGGCAGAAAAAAAATCGAAAAACAAAAGCAAAAACAGAAACTTTCTAAATTTGTACATCAACATAAATAACGAAAACATTTGCCACTGACAATTGCAATGTGGCCCAGGGGAGCCATCGAGTGGAGCCACAGCAAACAAAGCTACCTGCCTGCCCCCGTCGCTCTGTCCCGCAAGCTGGTCTAAAAATAAATTAGTGTCAAGAAATTTGGTGTTTTTCCTTCTATTTATATATACCCTGTAATTTATAGAATGGTGAAGACATAAAGCAAAAGAACTTTTGCAAAAGCTGTTTAGTTTATTTATAGATGCATAAGTCTGACATGAGAAACATATTCGGCTGGGTATCTCATAGTCGACTTAGTCAATATTTCTAGACTATAGTTGGTTTTGTTTGCACTTCAGCGATTGAATTTAATTACGGGTCTGCTTAGTGCCACATTGTTGAAGGCAAATTCATTTGTTTAAGCAATTAACTGCTTATCGAGAGGCAAACAAACTCCGGCCACTAATTTGTGTCTGCAGCTGACTCTGGTCATCTAATGAATTGGAAATGTGCACAAATCTTCATTGCAGCAGCAGGCGGCAAAAGGCAGTTGCATGCAAATATTTGTGCAGCTCGCAGAGAGAGAGAGAGAGAGAGAGAGAGAGGGAGATTGTCGTGTGGGCTGTGCTCCTTGGGCTGTAATTTGATCGCCTGCAGGGCTTCGCAGCGATGTCTTTTGCTTGGCTGCCGCTGCCTTTCGATACAGGAAACCATAAAAATCCTCCAGCATTAAGTGTGAAGCGGCGGCATATGAGAAATGAATGATGACTGCGTTGTGCTGTGCCTTGAGTTTCATTCATTCACAGCAATGTCTGTTCTCAGTTCGAGAGAGATAGCTGCGAAGGGCAAGGACATGCCTTAAGCAAACATACCCACACACACACACACATATATATATATATATATAGCTACACACATATTCACACATTCTCTTAAGGGCACGCTTGGTACTTGTTTATCCTTAGAGTCGCTTCCTTGCCTGGTTCCTGTTCCCGTGCCCTATGCTCCTGCTGCTGTTTTGTACCTGCCTGGGAATATATTTTCATTTTTTTGCTGCCTTTGTTTTTAGGGGAATTCTTGCCGCTCTTTGTTCTCATGTTTATTTTTTTACCCCCTACTTCCCTGGAGAGCATACCCACCCCTGTTTCTCATTGCTTCTCTCTCTCTCTCGCTGTCACCTCTGCTGTTTGTGATGTTTTGGCTAAGTGTTGCCAAATGTTTGCAGCATTTCCTTTTGTCTACTTTAAGGCGCTGTCGCAGGAAGGCTTCGCATACCCTTTGATCAATTATGCTTGAGGGCGTATTAGTTTGACTTTCAAAATATGAAGTGGGTAAGACAGTAAAGTATTTAAATGTTTAATAAATGTATTTTTAAATTATTAAATTATTCGTATTATATTTTATTTTTATTGTACACAATTTCTAGCAATTTATGCTGTTCGGCCTCCTTAAACATAGGGTATACTTTAGTCATCTAACATTTACTGCCCTCGGTTTACTTTTCTTATTTAACTTAACACGTGTCAAATAAGTTGGAAAAAACTGTCGTAAAAAAGAAGTGTATATATATGTATGTGTAATGTTATATAAAGTTTACAGAAAAACACAAAAACCTTTAGGTGCTGAGTACCGAGTGAATTTAATACCCATTCACAGTTGGCGAAGTTGCAGGAGTAGAGCAGGAGTTGCAGACTGGATGGCACTCGCTTGGGCGCTGTGCTGCGACCCTTACAGCCTGCGAGCCTCGGAGTGTCCTGCGTCCCTCTTGCAACTTAGCACTTGGCATTGTTGCCAGCTGTTGTAGTTGTTGTTGTTGGTGGTGGTGCTGTTTTTCCGCGTTGCAGCAGCAAGAAGTTAATGTAAAATGCATTACGCGGCTGCTTGAACCAGGCTGTGACCCAGCCGTAGGGCACGAAATGTGACACGGACGGCTCGCAGGCAGCAGGCAGGAGGCAGGAGGCAACATCATCTCGAGCTGGAGTGGAGTGGCAGCAGTTCGCATAAATCTAAATGCCTAATGACTAGCGTCTAATGCTAATTCGTTTTTCAATGGGCTCTGACGCGGTAATTGAATAGGGGCTTAGGCACAGAGTTGACAGGATTTCATTTGATCAGTTTAGCTTATTGTCTCAATTACGTCAAGCTAATGCCGCCGCACTCTCTTAGCCGCCGCTCTTAATTAGCATATTTGCCGCCTCATTCAAAACTTGGGGCGCAACAAATAAACTTGCGGCTGGCAGGAAACTGTTAAGACACAAGCATTACGGCTTATTGCGTTGCCAAGTCAATTAACGCTTAATGGCCTCACTGAGAAACTCGTGAATACAATTCATGTCGGGCAGCTAACTAAACTTGAATTGTGATTAATTTTGATTAAAACTAACTGGAGGGCAAGTCATAAACAAGATTACAATGGGAAACTTTTTGATGAGTGGCATTTTGGTGTGGGCTAAATAGAAATGGAGCACGAGCTGAGGAAGAAAAGTTGCTTCAAGCAACATATACATATGTATGTACATATTTGTATATAGTTTAAAGAATATAATATAATATGTAACATAAAGTGAAAAATAATTAATCACCTTTTATGTCTTATAGAGTATTGTGCAGTGTTGGGCTTATGATCGACAATCTTCACGACTGTTTCTTTTAGTTTTTGGGCCAACTTATCGCAGCTTACAACTTGTAGCTAGCCCCTAGTTAGCACTTCTTTAACACACTTGAACATTCTTCTATGACGAGCTTTCTATTCACAGCAGAACTGTTACAAAGAGAATATTTTAAGATATATACATATATTAAAGTAAATTTTCCATAATAAAACAATATACACATTTCCTTCAGAAGTGGTTTGATTTATAAATCTGATTCGAATATATATGAACTAAACTCTTATAATAATTCTGATTGATTTAAAGTTTAGAGATAAAATTTAGTGTAAATCTTCATTATTTCGATTCAGCTGCGCAGCCCTGGTCTTATAAGCAACAGAATTTCAAGCCTTTCCCCAGCTTTATTGAAATTTTCATAATAAACCCATCACATCACGCATCTATTAAATACCCAAGCCTCATCGGCTTTCGATTCCCATTCTCAGTTCGGAAGGGCTTCTCTTCTGTGCTTATATAAGAAAATAAGCTCGCGTCATGTTCCCAAGCTCTGGTAGCCTAAGGTAGGTAGTCAGCCGACTGTCCGTCCGTCCGTACGTCAGTCAGTCAGTCAGTCAGTCGCTATGCCTCTACATAGTTCAAGGCTGTGCCCCATAACCCGCACTCCGCCGATCTCTAAGAGATTCGTGTAATTTCTAAAGTCTTTCAACGCTCGGCCTGTAATATGACTCGTAGTCCATAGATACAGATACAGATACAGGGCTTGGGCTGCAGATACATTTTTACAGATTGTGCGTGGCTGCGGCCGGCACAGCGGGATAGATACATAGCTCGCCGTTCGCTCTCTGACAAGTCCCGAGCCGCTCTGGCCACATTTCTGAACAAGTCTTCCACGAATTGCTGAAACCCGTTTTGGGTCTCAGCATTTTTGTCGAGTGTACTTCAATTGAACTACTCAATGCTAACTCAATTGCTGTGAGGCCTAGGGCCAACAGCCGTCGTAGCTGTTGCTGCTGCTGCCCCTTACCGTTGCATACACACTTATAGTCAATTGAAGCAGATACACACTCATACAGACACCCACACACACGCACACACACACACACACACACACACACACACACACACACACACACTTATATGTAGATTTTTACATGCCTTGTCTTGTGGCTTTTTGTTATTCTGAGCGACTTCATAAACATTTGTGGAGCTCATGGCTGGCATCTAAGCCGGATATCGCGCCCATAATTCACACACAGCCTGCTTTCACTTCCTTTAACCCCCACCAGTCTGACTCGCTCTTCTGGTATTTTCAAGTTCAAATCAAACATTCGCCATAATCTTCAAGTGTCAGCTGCATCATTTTTTATATTTTTTCGTCTGCCTTTTTTTTATGAAAAAGGCAAATCCGAATACATATGCTTAAAATAAAGCAAATGCAAACACACACACACACAAAGGTGCAAAGTAAATGAGCTGTATGGAATGGAAAACAACGTGCCCCAAAAAAAGAAAATAAAAGGAAGCAAAAGCAGAGTCGGAAAATGTCACAGAGCATTGCAATGTCGCACCACCAAAGTGGTTGCTATTCGACGGGGGCGGAAAAACGTGAAAAACACTCGTGAGCATTTTTGGGCGTAATTCGTTTAAATTTAGACGCAGCAGCAGCAAAATCCAATAAAATTGTTAGCTGCATTTATTTTTAAACCCCGTAGCCAAACACTTCCGCAGAGGGTGCCACGAGTTTTAGGCTCGAGGATGTTGCCCCTTAATGATATCAGATGCGCTGATCACTACAGCTGTCTTGCTCTCTCTCTCTCACGAACTCTACAACTCCCCCCGCCCTCTGGCCCCTAGCTGCTGGAATGTTAAGTGAAGTTTATCCCGCGGGTACTCGCTGAAAAACGCATGTCACTTAAATTTATTGGCCGCAACTACAACAACAAAACAGTATGTCCGTCCCGTCTGCCTCTCTGGCTGGCTGTCTGTCTGTCTGTCTGTCTGTCTTTCAGACAGAGTCAGCCTCTGGCATTTGCAGTGTGAAATGCATTTTTCATTCAATTTCCCAACGCTGGATTTTATGTGTCTTCGTCCCCAGGGCTGTAAAATCGATTGATACGGACCGAACAGCAGACCCATGATTGAAATTGAACAGACCAGCGCATGCATAGCGTGGGTGTGCGTAGAGATTGGGAGGAGTCGGGCTGCAGCTCTCTATATAGAGACTCAAATGTTTAGCAGCAAATTTAACTGCTCGTCTCTTAATTAGTTTACATGGTCATAATATCGAGCTGACGAGACGATCTCAGCTGAGCGGAAGTCTTACGCCCGTAATCAACTTAAAGCCCGGCTCGGGCTTGATTAATTAGAGCAAAAGAATATATCGGCTAATTGCTGTCACGACTGGCGACAGAGGTCAATTAATTTAAATAAAAAGCCAAATTGTCAGGTCATGCAAAGAAACAGAAACAATAAAGCCTCACGAAGATCTTAATTAATTGTGTGGGAGGTCTGCATTGCCAATTGCCTAATAAATAGTTTCAATTGCCGAGGGCAGAGCCAACAGACCCCACTGGAAGGCAGAGAAAGAGAGACGGTAGTTATTTGTCTTTGCTACGTTTACCTTGAAGTTATCTAAAGAGCTAGAGCAAACAAAGATGCTGGGACAGCCTGTCAATGATTATGAAATTAGTTCAGGCACTACAAAAAATTCTTGAAACTTTGCCTCTCGGTTTTATCTAACATCAAATAATATTAAAACATTCCCTGTTCAGTTTTTACTATGATTTTCTACGGAAATTTTCAATTCACATAACGGCAAAAGCTTAACTGTTGTAAAGTTTATTTATAACTGTAGCTTAACAATAAAAAACCATTAAAAAAAAAACGCTTTATTTCAAGCTCTGAGTTAATTAGAAAACGCCCTTTAGAAACACATTCCGTCATGGTTAATTTTCATGTAAATTATTTGAATGAAAGCTTCACAGCTTCAAAGTTTGTAAACTTTAACAAACAGTTTCGATTTTGATTTGAATAAATAACATTTTGAGCTGCTCTTGACAATTATTTGTCTTTCAATAAAAAAAAGGGGACGCCATGCTAATCTGGAATATCATGAATTTGGTCTTTTGGCAGCCGTGCGTTATCTGGCATCGTCATAAGTAGTTCAAAAACTTCTAAAGGGGCACTCGCGCTGAGGTCACATGATTAGCCCAGAGGGTCGATGGCTAAACCCTTGCCAGCTGCAGGCCTGGCAAGCCCCAAATATCTCATATTGTGAGTTATCGTGTGCCGCAGTCGCATCGACGTTTTATGGGTTTTATGGTACGGCGAAAATCACGTGACGTGCCCATTTTCGGGCGATGCGAAGAGTGAGTGCGTGGGTGCGCCCACAGGGCATTGATATGAGCCGAATGATGCGAGCTATTCGCATAAATCAGTTTTAATAGCCCAGCTGCAGGAGTCAATCGGCAAGTTGTGTCAGTTGTGGTGGCTGCTGATCGACTTGCCGGGGGCTCAGCCTGGTTTTAGCAACGCTTTTAATGAGATTTGAAACGAGACTGAAAAAGCAATTTTCTCACTTTGTTGTTGTTTTTAACGTTGTCAACATTTTTTTTTTCCTCGCTTGAGTGTTGCTAGCAACATTTTTGGCGTTTTACGAGCAACATTTGCCCCCTGATTACTGTTACTCACACTAAATGTCTCTCTCTCTCTCTCACTCTCGCTCCTCACGCCACGCCTTTTGGCTTTTCACGCTCCGCTGCTGCTGCGGCTGCTGCTGCTGCTGCTGTTACATTGCATAAATTTGTCGAGCTTTTGTTGTTGCTGCTATTTTGCGTTGTTTGTCGTTGTTGCTGCTGGCTGGCGGCTTTACAATTTATGCCCCCAAAACGTCGCCTGACTTTTGTTGGCATGCGAAAATTTGCTAAAATAGCAGCCAGAAGCAGAGGTAGAAGCAGAGGCAGAGGCAGCAACAGCCAGCGCCCAGCAGCCAGCAGTCAGTGTTGCCGCATAAAAACTTTCTGCTGGGCCGTTGCCGTTGCCCATAAAGCACATGTGAATACACTTTGCGTTCTCCCATGCTCATACATATGTATATAATGTAACGGTTTCCGTGCCTATGTGTGTGTGTGTGTGTTTGTGTGTGCTATTTATGTATTAAGCTAAAGCTTTGTGCTACAAATTTAGCTTTAAGCTTAACTAGCTACAGCAGCAGCATGCAATGCCTGTTTGGCTCATAAATCATCTACTACTAAAGCTAAGCAGACAATGCGATAAGCGCAGCTTTTCAGGCTGCGCCAGGTTACGGCTCAGACTCATCATTCATAAGAAGTGCGCGGCTTGGCTTGTTGCATTTGCTGTTTTCCTCTTTCGATAAGCCAGCAACATTGATAAATTGATAGCAGCACAAAAACTGAAAAATTTCGGTTCTTTTTTCAATTTGATAAACGAGAAGAGAAGGTAACAAAGTTAGTTCACTCACATAGAACAGTTTATACATTGAACTAATTCTGAATAAATCCATTGTTGAACTACATTTCTAGCAGATGTAGTTAGTAGAACATTTGTATAAGCTCTAGTAAGTAGCTCAGCTTAAATGAGTTTAAGCTTTAGCAGATTTTAGCTGAAATTATGTGTAGTAAATATGTCAAATTATTTATATAAATAAAAATTTGTTTAACAGAAAAAGAAATAATTCAGAAGAGGACTTTACTGTGGGTCAAATGGTCACTTTGATTACTTAAAATATAAGCTAATTATCTAATAAGTATAATATTAATATATTGGCAAATATTCTCAGTAAAAATTCAAGGCCAGGGCTGCTACATCAGGTTGCTATAATATGCAATTGCTAGTAGGATTAGAGCATTATCAAAACTATAATATTAATCTCTTATATCTAAAAGCTCATTTACGTACATACATACATACATAAGAGAGCATCTCCTAGTCAGCAGTTGTTTTCTTTATTATAAATTCATTGCTGAACGACTTTCATTTATTATACCCTGAACCCATTGAAAATGGGAAATCAGGGTATAATGGTTTTGTTAAAAGTATGTAACAGGCAGAAGGAGGCGTGGCAGACCCCACAAAGCATATATATTCTTGATCAGGGCGACGAGCTGAGTTGATTTGGCCCTGTCCGTCTGTCTGTCCGTCCGTCCGTCCGTCCGTCCGTCCGTCCGTCCGTCCGTCCGTATGTATGAACGCGTCGATTTCAGAAGATATAAGAGCTAGAGACTTCAAATTTTTTTTAAAATGTCCGTAATTACAGCGCGCATATCAAGTTTATCATTAAAAATCGATAACTCATCCCGATCTTTTTTTTATCGATAAAAAACCTTATCGAAAACCAGTTATAAAATTATATCTTCTACACCCTTATTGCTAGAGTCTCCAAATTTTTAATGTATGCTTATATGCAATTTATACAATTTCGGTTTTTGTTAAAATTTATCCCCCACCCTTAAATTCACCCCCTCACCCTCACTTTTGTAAAAAGCGTATTTCAAATACTAGAGACTTGAGCTTTGGAATATACACACATATTCACCATATGATTACGCTCTAAAAGTTTCATTAAGATCGTATGTCTACAAAAGAAATTATTTAACAAATAAATTCTCATAATATTGCCCACACTGCAGCGCAGCCCAAGCGCAGTCGCTGCTTACTGCGCAGTTAGCAGAGCGCAGGCTTATGCGTGCGTGTGGATGCATGTGTATGTATGTGTGCATAAAATAAGTGCAGAATGATTAGAATATCAGCTTGGAGGGTTCAGGGTATCTCCTAGTCGAGCAGTCTCGACTGGAGCTTTCTTACTTGTTATACCCTGAACCCATTGAAAATGGGAAATCAGGGTATAATGGTTTTGTTGAAATGTATGTAACAGGCAGAAGGAGGCGTGGCAGACCCCACAAAGTATATATATTCTTGATCAGGGCGACGAGCTGAGTCGATTTGGCCCTGTCCGTCTGTCTGTCTGTCCGTCTGTCCGTCTGTCCGTATGTTTGAACGCGTCGATTTCCGAAGATATAAGAGCTAGAGACTTGAATTTTTTTTTAAAATGACCGTATATACAGCGCGGACGTCGAGTTTGCTTTTAAAATTCGATAAATCATCCCGTTATGTTTTTATCGAGTAAAAACATTCAAGTTCAAATCAGATGCCACTATAGCTAATTTTGAATGATTTTTCTTTTTTTAAATTTCTCAAATATTCAATATAATATGTAGATCATATGCTGAAAGTTTCATTAAATTCCGTTCAGTCAAAAATTAATAAAAAATAATCAAATATTTGGCCAATTAACAAACGCACGGGCAGCAGCTACAACAAAAACATTCGTTGAATCACATCAGCTGTTAGTTTTGTTTAGTTTTGGTAGATGGCGCAGCAACAGTGAATCTATTTGAGTTTTGCCAGCGCCACTAGCAGGTGTCAGGTGGCCTAGTGTGTTAGCTGCTTGACCCTCGATCGAGAGGTCGCGGTTCGAGTCCCGATCGATGCAACTGATGTTAAATTTTTTTAATTGTTTCAAAATATTTTTATATTTTCATAAATGAGTTTTCTATATAATTTATATTTTTAAATACACCGAAATTGAAATTTTAACCATACTTTATGTGCGTTTTTAATAGTTTGGTTATTCTAGCAGATTCTTAGAATCGCATCAGCAGTTAGTTTCGTTCAGTTTTGGTAGATGGCGCTGCAGCAGTGAATCTATTTGAGTTTTGCCAGCGCCACTAGCAGGAGTGAGGTGGCCTAGTGTGTTAGCTGCATGACGCTCGATCGAGAAGTCGCGGTTCGAATCCCGATCGGTGCAACTGATATTAACTTTTTTAATTGTTTCAAAATATTTTTATATTTTATTAAATGTGTTTGGTATTTTATTTATATTTTTAAATACATCGAAATTGAAATTTCAGCCTTATAAAATGGGCATTTTTATTTGTTGGGTTCAGGGTAGTAGCTAGTCGAGCACTCTCGACTAGAGTTTTCTTACTTGTTTTTCTTGTACTCTTTTTTTTGTTTTTTTGTATTATCGTAACGGATGCTGCAGGACTTTCATTTCCCTCTGTCTGTCCGCTGTCTGTTGAGCCCGCCGTATGGCTTCAGTGGCACTGAAATGTGACCCGTAATTGCTTTAAATACCATTATGACACTTATGCACAGCGAGTGGCAAGCCCGTGGTTCGTGGTCCATGGAATCCATGGAGAGCGAACGCTGGCAGCTCGCCAAGCACTGAGATCCAAGGGCCAAGGGCAGCTCGTGGTTGCAAGCTCGTTGCGCTTGTTGGCTTCAATTGTTTTCGCTTTAAATAATTAAATTAAAATGGGCAGTCGAACTGATTGGAGCAGTGAACTGATTGAGCAGTGGTTCCATCCTCCTCCTCCTCCTCCACCTCAACCTCCTTCCTCTACGGTTTCACTGCAATTAAGGCATTTTTGACCGCAGTGCTATGCTTGGGCTTAGCGGCTGCAGTGCATTGAACCCGCTTGGCTGCCAGGCGACCGCCTTGCCACCAATTATCGATGTACTTCTTCTATGCCTGCCCATAAATCTTTCCCAGCTAGCTTCAACATTATCGCCTGCCCGCCTCGCCGCTCCACGTGTTGCAGCTACGTGCCTTGTATGGAACTTGTTTTGCGCAAATTATGCGACAGAACGCGCTGCACTATGCCCAACAGATTCTATCTACCAGATACAGCTACATGACCATAAACATCAGCAGCAGCAGACGCAGCAGCAGCCGCAGCAGCAGTCGCTGCAGCAGTCGCAGCCACAGTCGCAGTCGCAATCGTAGCCTTGCACGTACTAAGCCACATTGCACCACTGGCTGCTGGAGCACCCCCGCTCGTTGCGTTGTAGGCGGTGTCAATTTATGGCCAGCGCTAGTTTCTAATCAGAATTTCAACGCCTGGCTTTGGCTTTGTTGGTTTCTGATTTGATTCGCTTTTGGCATCTTATGCGAATCTGTCAGTTATTTGCGGCTTTGCTGCCAATGTGCCACAGCCAAATGCACTTTAGCTAGCTATCATTTCATAGAGCAGACACGACTGTCTGTCTATCTGTCTGTCGTGCTGTCACTCCGTCCGTAGATATGTGTGGCTTATTGGTTTTGTCAGACACACGACACAAGCTGCGTTCGCATCATGTCTGGGTTTTGATTTGTGCTCTGCTATAAATTTCAACAGATTGACACGACAATTGACAATTGTCGCGTGACAACGGCGCCAACTCGAATTTGATATTTTGTGCTTGAAAACAGTTGGCTTTAGGTGCCTCCCTTAGCCTTTGAATAAAACTACAAACAGTAACTAATTGAGCTCTGACGTGATTAAGCTAGTTGAATAGTGCAATTATAATTGAGAAAAAAAAAAGTAAATTAACTAGCTATAAAACAGAGCTTTTTAATATATATTTATAGTTTTTTAAACACTATTAAATTGGATTATATACAAACGATAAAGCAGATATTAGTATAAATTTATAGATATATTTTTATGCCCTGTTTGAACGCGTCGATCTCAGAAGATATAAGAGCTAGAGACTTGAAATTTTTTTCCTAGGTCCGTGTATACCACACGCATATCGAGTTTTGCTTCAAATATCGATAAGTTGTCCCGTTATGTTGTTATTGATTAAAAACATTATCGAAAACCAGTAATAAATTTATATCTCCTATAACTTTAAAGCTAGAGTCACCAAATTTGTAATGTAGATTTATATGTACTTTATAGAATTTCGATTTTTGTCAAAATTTACCCCGCACAATTAATTCACCCCCTCACACTCACCTTTGTTACTTACTTGTTTTTACATACTCTTGAGTAGGCAACTCTATTATCGGCTCTAATTGCAAAAGTCATTCAATATCTTTATCAGACAGTGGGAAACTCTTTTTTGCTGTTCGCTTGTATTTAATTTTAATGGCTGGCTATAAATTTATTGTTTACTCAATTGCTTTGTGTATTGACGTTTATCATGCTTTGATTATTTACTTTGCCTGCGAATGCGCTATTCAATCTCCCAGCCAATTGTCTTTGTCTGGGAAATGGTCAGCGCTGGTCTGATACGATCTGTGTTCTGGCCCTGGCATGAGTAAGGCAACAACTGGCCATAACTGACAGAGGCTTTATGCGCTTGGCCCTGAACTGAAATGGCCGCGCCAATCGGGCGTACATAAGTTATGTGCATTATCCTCCAGACAGTCGGGGAGACGCCCGAAAAATAAAAAATCTCGCAAATTAAAATACAGAGGATGTAAATTGTCGTTTTTAAGGAAAAATCATTTTGCACAGTTAATTTGTTATTTCCGCAGCTGCTGACAGTTTCCGGCAGTGGCCAAAAGCACCTGAGCATGCTTAATTGAATTTCGGGCCCAAATGAGCCGCGGATTGGGGCATGCAAATTTTAGTTGCTGTTGCTGTCGCTGTTGCCTTTGCTGCTGCCGTTGCTGTTGCTGTTGCTGGTGCTGGTGCGTTTCGGCATGTGCTCACTGTCAAGTGCAACATGGCCAGGCAGGCGCTGCGTGCCAATGTCTGCGTACTTGAAATCACAAAAAAATGACTCAAAGTATCTGTAGCTCTGGCTGTGGCTGTCGACCCACAGTGCCCAGACTCATGCATCTTCCAGTGGGGCATTCAACGTCAAAATGTTGCCCGGCTGCCATAAAATTGCCTGAATTTAGCGCTAGCCAGGAGACGCCGCTCGCTCGACTGTTTGGCTACTGTTCCCAGTTGTTATGCCTGGCAGCGGTCCAGCTGCCGCGTCGAGTGGTGTCTCTGCCTCTGCCCCTGCCTCGGCCTCCGCCTCAGCCCCAGCCTTTGCTTTTGCCTTGTTAATCTACGAGTGGCAGTTGCTGTTCCTGGTACTTGGAGCAGCTACTCCTCGGGCTTTGTTGTTTTCATTACCGTCCACATGGGCGCCTATTAAATGCGAAATGTGCAGACAGCCAGAAAGAAAGAAAGACAAACGGTCGTCAGCCCAGATACCAGCCAAGCACTGCTACTCGCCCATCCCGCCCCTCCGGCGTACTCGCAGCATTTCGCATCTTGGAGCGTCTGTCATATGAATTAAATATGCAAGTGCCGTCCCGAGCTGCCATCAGCTGCTGCACTTGCAGTTGGGTGCCGGCCATGGAGCTGGGAAGTTCTGGACCGCTTGGGTGATTAAAGTTAATTACATTTTTCATGGCTCGCATCAGTTTTTCGTTTTTTCCCTTCCTTATATTTTTTTTATTTACCACGCTTTATGAGCTTCGCCTTCTTTTTTTATTATTATTTATATATGGGATGTCCTTGGTCTTTGCCGATTTTTCCACTCTATTAATTTGCCTGCTGATTTATGTGCGGGTGACGGGCAGCCGGCGGAGGTTTTCCCTCTTTGTTTTTGGAATTTGTTTACATGGAAATCAGAGCAAACAGTGTGCGGCATGTGGCATCATCGTCATGTAAACACTGAAGCAGCGCGTTAAATCGAATAGCGAATGCCGCAATCATTTCGCAATAGTCGGAGTCAAATAGGCAGCTGTGCTTACGATCTTTCAGAGAGAAATGGGCTGCTGGAATGTGGTGCACAGACTGTTTTGCTTAGATTGCATAAAAGGCTTGATTGATCACGCACACCATTGTGATGTACATGTATGGTTTATGTACTGACTCATGCTGGGAAATTATGGCACATACATAATCTATATGGAGTAGACGGCAGACTGCAAACAGCTAATGAATCATTTGATTGTATTACATTTGTTATTCCTACTACCATAATATGGCACTCTATGGCGGTATACAATTTCAAAGATATCGCTAGCTCAGAAATGAACTAATTTTTCCTGTGAATTAACTGTATATAGTAAAGCTGTTAGGCAAGCTTTATTAATAGGCAACTATTCCAACCACTGAGCACAAATGTCGCTTACAATTCCCAAATAGTTAAGGCGGTGGCCCAGCATGAAGTTAAGCCTATTTAAGTTACTAATAATAAGTGTATATTATTTATATCAGAATTTTACATATCAATTATTTATATTAACACCGTATTCTTCTGCTCTTTTCTCCCTCTCTCTTCCTCTAGCTGAAAGCGACCTGCTCACCTTTGCACAACGTAAGCAGCACTACGAGTCGGACAAGTCATTCCAGACGGAGCTCTTCTCCAACGAGACACGACCGCCGAGCGTACGCCAGCTGTACAAGGAGGCGGGCAAGGAGGTGGTGCTAATGTCCACAGCTACCACACCGCCACGCTCCGTGTCCTTTAATGCCGATGCACAGGCGAACGACGACGTTCTGGATGGCATTACGGAAGCGTCCGGCATCGAGGAGTCGCTGCTCTGCTCTGACTCGGACTTCGGCAATGCCAACCGCAGGCTGCGCACGCGCATCGATGCCGAGATTGAAATACGCTTGGTGAGTAGCCTCGACCAGAGGCAGCCAGTTTGGCCGTTAGTCGTGCGACTAACTGCTTTGTGGAGTAGCCGCAACAGTTCAAGTTGAGTTAGTACTTGCGCCATGCATAAATAATAATCTGCACTCCAGCGTAGCCAACGGCGGTGCCGGCCACAGCCCCCCACCCCGCTCCACGGCCAAAATCCGACCACGGCCCCATGTGTGTGGTCTTCGCGGTTGACGTTGTGGCCATTGCTTCCTGCTATTTGCCAGCTGTGCCAGCTCAAAAAGCTCGGGCCGAAACATCTTCCAACAATGTGCTCCATATAGACACAAGCAGACTCACACACACACACACACACATTCACTGTGTCTAGTTGCCACAGACTCGGCGAGAGGCCTCTGTCGTTGTCAAACGAGTTGAGCTAAAGCAGATACTAAGACCACACAACGGGCTCTTGGCTAACGAGCTGGTCGCCAAATCATTTCGAGTTCAGTGGAGTTGCTGAGTTGTTATACCCTGTGATGGCCCAGGCGTGTGGAGTAAAGAGTTTTAGCCCAGACCTTTATATGTTTTATTAGCAGTAACAGCATAATCAATTCAGTGGAATCTAACACATTATTCTCGAATATGTGTAAGATCATAGCAGCCGCATACCATTCTTCTTAGAGCATAGCCATTTTTATGACCCTTTAAAGATAGTTTCCTATGTGAAAGATTTCACTAACAATTTAAATCGTAAATTAAAAAATTCGTTAGGCAAGCAATTGAAGCGTAAACTATTGCAGGGTATAGTCTTGTCGTTAACTTTATGTAATACTTATATTTTTTTAATAGTTTAATTTAATATCCATTTGTAATTAGAAAACCTTATTTGATAACCAATTTCAACCCAAGTGCTGTTTACAGGGTATTGTCTAGTCTTTAGCCTGCATGTAACGCAGTTCTTACTTCGTTTTTAATTGCTATTGTGACGTCCCACGCTGAGCTTATGAAATTGCCAGTTGAAACCGACTTCAATCTAAACTGTTAAAGCCACTTGCACCGCCTCGCTGCGCGTATCTCGACTCGTATCTGCGAATCGCAGTTACTTAATTTGAGCTAACGCGCTTCAAAGTTGTCCCATTTGCCGTGGCTGGCAGCAAGTCCATCATTATCACCATCATCATCATCATCGTCGTCGCTGTCGTCATCATTTTCCTCATCCACATCAGCGTCAGCGTCAACGTTGTCTTTCCTTGTTTATCCATGCCATTAGATAAGCTGGCCAAGACAAACAGCCAGTGGCCAAAGGCTGACGACGACAAGGTGGCGAATGGGAATGGGCATCGGAGTATGGACGACGCCACGGCGACTTTCCTGTTCAGCAGCTTGGCAAAACTAGTTGAAACAACAAAAACAACAACAACAACAACGTGGCAGCCAGTTGTCAATAGTTGGCCCAAAATGTACGACTGGCTTTTAGCCCGGTCGCCTGAACGCGACATCTTTGTCGTCTGCTCCCTAATTGAATGACTTTTAATCCTTTTCGCATTGCGTTTGACGTTAGTGGCCGCCAGTTCCACTTGGCCGCATCTTCAGCTCCAGCTCCAGCTTTAGCTTGAACATCGTTTCCAGTTTTAGCTTTGACTTTAGCTCTAGTTAGCCAAGAGTCGTATTAGCGCATTGCGGTTTATTGCTTACGGCCGCAAAAAGATTGTTGTCGTTGTTGTTGTCGCTGTTGTTGTTGTTGTTTACTGTTTGCTATTTATTTGTGAGACGGCAGCAACAGCAGACACATTGAATTCGATTTTATTATATATGGCACGACATTTATGTGCAAATATTTTATCATTCATACTTGGCCATTCAATTGAGCCAAACAAAGAGCCGACGAACCGTAAACAACAACAACAACAAATTATTGGCAGCTAGACAGGACTCCTGCACAGTGCTTACAAAACTGAAAAAATTCATCTAGCAACATTTTCCATGGAGCTTACAATATTCTGAGCAGTGAGCTAGGCATCTGAATTTCGACCCAAAACCAATTACTTTGCACCACTGTGCGCTTCATAGATTCGCTGGTTCAACTCCGAACAAAGTTTTATTTGCTAATGAAAACGCAGCACAAGTGGAATTTTATGTAAATTTCTTGTGGGTGTTGGGGCCAACTTCGTCTTACATATCCATGGGCAAACTACAAACAGACCCCAGCCCACCCCCCTTGTTTCTGGTTGCTGCCCTTTCTCCAGTTGACTTTCAATTGTTACAATTGATTTTAATGGGGACCCCGAAAATCAATCGAAACGATTGCGCCTTTTGCTTAGTGAGATTGGATGCGCTCGGAAATAGAGCTCGGAATTATTTTTGGGGAATTTGTAGATTGTCTGATTGGGTTTAATTAAACTGATTGAATTTCGAAGAGTGGGCCAGAGGAGGGAGGATGAGGGCCCACATGGAGCACAAATCGAAATCAAGTCTAGAAAACGCGTGTATTTTTTTTTTTTTTTTTCTCTGGCAAATCGCGTGATTTGGTCAAATTTGCGCTGGCCAAAACAGACAAATGTTTGCGCAAACAGCAGAAGCACGAGCTGTGTCGGCCATTCATTCATTTTAGCATATGAATGTGGCTTCCTTTCAAGGATATGCGTGACGGGCCTGCCTCGGGACCAATTAAGGCCATAAAACATAAAACATATTTTTGCATGTCTTGTTTTGGCCAACGGCTAATTAAACGACGAATGCCTTTTGGTTAACCCACACTCTAACCTGTTCGACCCTTTCCGTTCTTCTGTTTTTGCAGCCCGCCGCCATCGAGGACTTGCGGAAATGGACATCCAGCGAGGCGCTGGGTGATGTCACCGTCACGCCCGATTGCATGCACCACGTGGACACCTCGATCTGCACATCGCTGGCCATTGGTGATAATGGCGTCCTAACGCCCGCACTCTCTCCGTCCGTACTGTCCGCCGATGCCGCCGATGCGCTCTACGCGCTCAACCTTAGCCAGGCGGCGGACAGCTCCCATCAGCAGCCACAGCTGCTGCTATCGAACGATATCAATAAAGATGTGCCTTTGAATCATCGACTGCCTTCACCCGAGGAACAAACCAAAATAATTGCCTTAAAGTAAGTACAGTGACTCATACTAAGCTCCAACTAACCCACTAGCTGACAGTTTGACAGACATTGTGCAGCAGCCAATCCCAGTGCATATTCTAATTATATTTAAAGCTTAATTTTATTGTCATTTTATGTAAATTTTTTTCAGCTTGTTTGCTGTTGTTTTTGCTATTGTTTAACCAGCCGGCATAGAAAAACAATCAGAACAGATAAAAGTGCCTTTTTTTTTGTTTTACTGTGTGCTGCATGGCGGAGCACAGATATCATGAATTTATTCCGTTGGCTTGTTTTTGTTTTTAAATGCATATATATATATATATATATAATATAATTGATAATTACAATGAAGGAAAGTGCAAAAAATGTATTTTAAATTAGCTGTTACAATAATTAAAAACATTCCTCAGCAAATATTTTGTTTGTGAAATTTATGAATGTTAGGGTATCTAAGAGTCATACATTTGAATATAATTTCTTGGTAATTACCCATATAATACCGTACAAGTTGTAACAGAGAAATATAGTAATTAAAGTAGCTCAGAAATGGTCTAAGGTCGAAGCTGACTATAGTAGAAAAAAGCTGTTTAATTCAGATATCAAGTTTAAAAAACAGTTTGCTGCATATAACAGTATACTATGTAATATACTATATATATCGAAGCTCAAAAGAATTTCTCAATAGATCTCTAGACTAAGGTCTTAAATGCCAAAGTTCTGCTAGTGTATTTGGTCTTCGTTATAGGCCATTCAATTTCCTCTTATAATATTTAGCTTTTTTTGTGTGTTAAGCTTTGGGGGGCAATGCGACGCAATGGGAAACCACGGCGTAAAAAAAAAACTAAATAAATTAATTCAATTGCGCATTACGTAAATTTACAATGTGGCCACACACACAATTATGCAAGTGTTGGCCGGGGGCCACGCCCACGAGTTGCCTTTCGGCGGCCATGGCTCATTTGTTTGAGGCGCAGCAAATAGACATTTGAACGCAGGGCAATGGGGAGCGTGGGGAGTGGGAGTGGGAATGAGGGAGGGAGTTGGGGAATTGGACGCAAACATTGTTAACGCTTCGTTGATTTAAAGCGCAAATGTTTGATTTGACAATCGTAAAGCATGAAAACAAAATGCACTTTAAAACTAAAAAAAAAAAAAAAAAAAAAATAGAAAATAGACTCTAAAACCTAATCTTATTTACCCGTTTGCAGATACCCCGCCGAGGTGATCTCTGTGAACACGTCCGGCAAGCACTTCCAGCGCATGTGTGCCGCTCGGAAATCCACGACGGGCTGCTATGCCGGCGGCGCCGGCTCTGGCACGCCCAGTAGCGGCAGTCCCGAGGACAATCAGGCGGAGGCCAACAATCTGGACGACAACGTGCACACGGTCAGCCGGCGGTCGAGGTCGCGCAAGGTGCGGGGCAAGCGTCGCAACACCATTGCGGGCATCGACCAGAAGGAGATCCAGGATGCGGCCAATGGGTATGTGAATGTGATCATTACGAATCACTGCGCACAGCGCAGAGAGTTTCTTTTCCACTATTGTTTATCACTTTTCGTTGCCAATTCGCAAAAGCTCTTCGTCGCAGTGGCTCTCAAACTGTACATAATGCATACTGAGACCTCATATACAACATGTCGTACATATACAAATATATATGCTCATACATATGTATATATATTGTATGATCCACATATATATATAACCCATTTTCCTAGAAAATTATTGTGAAAATCGCAAAAAATCAATTAGCTGTTCAATTTGTTATGCTGTTTAGTATATGACATATTTTTGAAACGATTTTGAATTTATTTTCCAAACATTTTTAGACAATTATCGAGTTGTACAAATCTATTCGTTCGTGCCTTGTTGTATTTTCCTTTCTGTAATTATTCTTATGTAATTAATTATAATTTTTGTTATTATTTGCTAAATTAGGAGCACAGCGCATGCCGAACTAAATGAAAGAAAAAAAAAATTATTTAAGCTGAATGTTGTACAAAAGAAAATTTAATTGTAAATAATCCGATTAATCGTTGTTTGTGTTTCGCATATATAGTTTAAAATATATAATTTTGTTCTGTCCAAAGCGATGCCAATTACAAAGATTTGCAAGCAACATAATTTTCTTTTCAGCCAAGCGAATTAACACAACATTTTTTTCTGCCAGCCAAAAATAAATCTAAAAACCAAAATTGCAAAATGCCTATTAAAAATTACAAATGAAATAGTAAAAAAAAAAAAAAAAGAAACAAAAAACAGCCTAACAAATTACTCAACATTAGAAACCAACACAATTACACACACTCATACACTCACACACTCAAACATACACAGATTGCTCGCATTTATCATAAAATTCATTCATATCCGAGACATTCACCTCATGCCTTCAGCGCAGTCACAAACCACCCACACACAGAAATTGTTTCGCCAACTGCCTTGGCAACATTGTTGCCAGCTGCCATGTTGCGCAGGCCCAGCAACATGTTAACTGCAGCCCACACTCAAACTCTCGGCCTGCGCGCATCATCAGCATAAATCAGACATGGAGCCACGTTCTCTCCTGAGGATTTCTGCCAACCAGTCAAAAACCAACAGCAACAACAATTCGTATTAGGTTATGCTCTTTTTCTTTTATTTTTTCCTTACGTACTTGTTCAGTGGATTTGGCTGACGCCTTTTGCTTAAAAGTTTCATAAATCTTATTTGTTTTGTTGGCGTCGTCTGCCCACAAAACCCACGAACGAAGCCTGCGACGTTGTCGTCATTCCGTTTGACTGCGTTGCATATGCAACATGAAACTGCACACACACACACGCACAGCACATACATGTTTGTGTGTGTGTGTGTGCTATATATGCCAATGCTGTTCAATATCTGTGCGATCAGCATTAAATATGCAAAGCAAACTAAAAACGAACTCAACTGAACCCAATTACCCGTCAAACTGTGAATTGCGAGGGCAGCTCAAGTGTTTTCCATATAGAAAAGATAAATTAAATGATGATATTCTTTAAAGAATTTTTACATACTTAGAGAAAGAATGTATAAAAATATATACATATAGTTGAATATAAAAATCTCATTTCTTTAAATATCCCATAATATTTCTTTTAAAATATTTATGCTCCCTGGTCTTGTTTGTTCCTGAAATAATTAAAATATATATTGAAAGTTCTTCATATCTCAAGCACAAAGCGAAATTTCAACGCAGTATTAAAATACGGTCGTTTGCATAATCTTAGTTATTTTTGGAGCGGACCTCTGAAAAGCTCAAATATCATATTATATGGTGCATTGCATATAGGAAATGTCTTCGTACTCACGATGACCTGCTAGCAAATCCGTTGCGCAGCGCTAAATGAAGATATTTTTTTTTTTAATTTTTCGGGTTGAAACTACAGAAAATTGAATGAAAAGCATTGCTTATCGGCATAATTAGCGTTGCATAGTGTGCGTTTGTGTGTGTGAGTGTGTGATCCCTATGTCGTCAATAAGTGCATGCAGCAGCTGCCCCACAAACGAAATGAAAACTTCAGTCTGGAGGCACTCAAAAATGTAGATGTTGTAATCGCTCTTAATAATCAACAGAAAGCAGCAGCAACAACAACAACAGCAACAACAACAGAAAGAAAAGCAGAAAATGAAAATGTTTGCTTGGAAATTCAACTTTGAACTGTGCCATTAATTAATCTACATTTTCCGAGATCACGCTGTGCTCGTGTGTGTGTATGTGTGTGTGTGTGTATCTCAAAACTCATGTTCGTTCTGTAATAAAAATGATAATGTATCTGAAATTAAGCAGAAACCGAAAATATAAAACGAAAATTGATTTCGGAAAATTCTTTTTGGGCGCGCACCTCACAATAATTTTTATAGATTGGCAAACGATTTTTCTCACTCTCGCTGTCTCTTTCTACTTCTCTATCAGTCTCTCCTCTATCTCACTCTCTCCTACTCTCTGTTTCTGCTCATCTGTTTGGGTATAATTCTAACCAAATATCGCACACATCTTCATCAAGTCTTATAAATTAGCTAACCATAAACCAAACATATATATATTTTCTTTTTATGTTTCCCCCACAACAACAACAACAACCACACAACAACAACAACAACAACAACTACAACAAACAACAACAAATATGCATATATTTTTTCCCCAATCGCCACAGCAATGCGGAATCGAAGAATCCATCAAATGCCACCTCGCCAGCGCCCGCTGCAGCTGCGGATGCCACAAAGAAATCCAAGAAATTCGGACGCAGCAAATCAAGCGACCTCTTAAAAAAGGAATCTGTTGCCTTGCCCTACGACAAGGGGAAGAGCACATTGACCCGGCTGAACTCGCTGAAGCAATGGGGCCGGAATCGCTTCAAGTTTATGCACCGCAATGGCGAGCTGAGCGGCGTCGGCGAGTCCAGCCAGCTGGACACCAGCGGCTGCAGTTCGCAGAACAGCTCCACGGAGAAAGCGGAGCCGAGCAGCCACTGCTCGACGGGCGCTCCGGGCGCCGTGTCCAAGTCCAAGCGCGATGCCACCACGCGAGACATTGACGACGAGTGCGTGGTGCACGATCTGATTGCGCAGAAGAGTGAATCTCGGTTTTCGCACGAACGAAAACCCTCGTATTCCTCATCCGAGAAGAGCATGAGCATGTCCAGCAGCGGCCAGCTGCGCGGCAAGCTGCAGCTGTCCTCGCTGGCGGCGGCGCACGTCAAGATGCGAGAGACGGCCACGTTGAACAGGCAGCGGCGCAATGGGCTGCACCGCCTGGATGCGTCCGGCAAGGAAGAGCAGCCGCACTCGTCCAGCGGCAACTGGAGCGCCAGCTCAGAGTCGGGACGCGCCTCCATTGGCAGCGAGATAACCATGCAGCCCAAGTCGAGCGCCTCGAACACTTCGCTGAACGTGTCCAGCTTCCAGCCGTGCAGCAGCAGCGGCCCGCCCTCGTCCATGCTGAGCCGGCGGCGCTTCCTCAACACATCTGCCTCGAGCAGCGTCACCAGCGAGGGCACCGCCACGCCGGAGCTGCAGGGCGATGCGGGCGGCTATCCGAATCATCTGGACGATGAGACCAGCTCGGCCTATAGCTGCGATACCGAAGGCTATTACACGTCCTTCCACATGGACAGCGGGCTGCGCACGCTGAAGGAGGAGGAGCCGCCAATGACGCCGCTGCAGCAGAGCCTGCACACGAGCAGCTACTCCTTTGGCAGCCAGTCCAATCAGACGGTGCTCAATGCGGAGAACGAGTATGAGCTGTACGGGCGCGGGTCTACATCGACCACCACCAGCTCGGCGGGCACAGTGTGCACCACTCTGATGAATGGGGCCGTCTGCAGCGGGCCGGATGTGCCCGAGCGCAGCAGCTCGCTGGGCAAGCACAGCCAGAGCCACAGCAACAGCGCCAGCAGCAGCACCCTGGAGCGTAGCTACAGCAGCAGCACCATTGGCAGCACCTTGGAGCGCACCGGCACCATCAAGCGCAATGTGAAGCAATCGAGCAAGTCCGAGGACGGAGGGCAGCAGCAGCAGCAGCAGGCCAAACATATGGATGACGATCAGCAGCAGCAGCAGCAGCTGCGCTCGGCTCTGCCCGTGCCTGGCGACCTGGAGCACTCGGAGTGCTCGGATCTGGAGGGCGTGGAGCGCATTGAGCGCATCAAACAGAAGACAGCGCTGAATGCCAAGCGCATTCCCTCCATGTGCATTATAACACCCACGACCAGCGACGACGATGAGCTGCAGTCGCAGGATGCGGATGCCGAGCGCACGCTGACCAGCCTGCAGCTGGACGTGGACAGCGAATCGGATGTGCCCGAGCAGCTGACGCCCACCAACGCACACAGCAGGGACAGCAAAGACCACAACCTCAACGAGCTGAAGCAGACGCCGACGAAAGCTTTCGGCAGCATGCTGGAAAAGCTCCGCGTGGCTTTGCCAGCCATCAAACGGTCGCCCGGCAAAAGCTCGCCCCTGAAGCCAGCCTCGGCGAGCGCCGTGAATGACGATAAGCTTTACGATTTGGCTGGCGAGTATGTGACCATAGCGGACATTAGCAACAACAACAACAACCACCACAACATCAACAACAACAGGCGAGAGAATCGCGCCAAAAGCAACCTCGCCATCTACTATTCCAATGACATAGTTCGCAAGCCGAGCGAGCAGCAACCCTCGGAATACGTTTCGCTCAACGAGCTGCCGCAGCATTTGCGTCGGCATGCGGCAGGCAGCGGCAGCGGCAGTAACAAGAGCGAAGCCTGCGCACAGGCAACAGAGACAGCTGCTGCTGCAACCCCTGCTGACGTCGCTTCCGCCACCCCGTCGGCTGGTGTGGCCTGCAGCGGGCTGGAGAGCGGCGTGCCCATGTATGCAGAGATCAGCGAGCTGCGCGAGGAGAAGTCGCTCATCTCGCCGAGCGGCGCTCAGCGTCGGGTGCGCACAACTGCCGAGGGTCGCATCATATACGATTCGGATAGCTTGAAGCGGCGCAAGGGAGCGCACACCACCTTCGCACCTGGGCCGTACGTGAAGGAAACCGAAAGTGCGTTGCTCAGTGCAATGCGAGACGTCACGGGTGAAAGTGCAACGGGAACAGCAGCGGGCACAGGACTAGCAACAACAGCAGCCACAAAGAGCGCCAAATTATTGTTATTAAGCGGCAGCGGCATCGCGGCCAATCGCAAAGTGGCCAATGTGCGTCCCATATTAGCCAAATCGCCGCTCAGCAAGACGACAGCCGCCAGCAGCACCATGACGGCCGCCTATCAGCCAGGCAACAGCAGCTACCAGGACCAGAAGCAATTGCTGGCCAACAATACGAATCCGTTTTACGAGACAATTGCACCGGTTGCACCGGCTGGAATGATGATGCCGTCGCCATCGGGCAAATCCAATTCATCGACGGGCTCCACGGCCACCAGCTCCTCATCATCGACGGCGACGACGGCGTCAGTCAGTTCCGTGGAAGAAGGTAAGGCAACATCGACAACAACAACAACAACAACGACACAACTACAACAACAACTACTGTCAGAGCAAGAGCAGCTGCAACAGCAACGACAACAACAACAACAGCAACAACAACAATTAAATTCTAGCTGCAATAACTTATCCGCTTTGTTAGACCCAAACCTTGCCATTGTAAATAATACGCTACTACACTCTACTACCACATCAACAACAACAGCAACAACACCAACTTTTAACGTCATGAACAACAACAACAACAACAACAGCAGTCAAACAAATTTGTTGCTCAGCAAGTCAAAATTCGCATCAATGAGCAGCATTTCAAGTGTACAGCCAAGTCCCCCCACAGAGTGTGGCACGCAAGTGAGGGTTGCTGTTGCCACAGCAACTAACCCCCAATTCAGCCCCCAGCTAGCAACAGCGTCCCCACCACCGCCACAGCTGCCGCCCCGAATGAAAGTAAATGGGAAAGCTGCTAGCCGAGCAGGGGCCGTTGCAATGCCCACGCCCACTTTGCCGACATTATCGATTGACCCAATTGCTGAAACGCAGTTTTCCATTTCGAATGCAACTGATATCTGCCCCAGCCCCAACACGAATTCCACCTCCACGCCCACACCCACACCCACGCCCACGCCCACGCCCACTGAGAGCAAAAGCCGCTCTGTGGCGCTGAAGCGCAACAACAGCTATAGGCTGGCCAACGACGAGCTGAAGCTGGAGATGAATAAGGAAAACTATTTGCAGGCAGCATCGGCCAACAGTGCATTGCCCCCCATGTCGCATGCAACAAGTTCGCTCAAGTTGCGCAACCTGAACACCTTGCAGTTGCTTGCAAAGGCAACCAATTCAGGCAGCCCAGCCGAACGCAAAATCGCCAAATCCTTCGAGCGCCTGGTCGATGAGTTCTCCCTGTCGACCACTTGCATTGACTCCTCCTATTTGAAGAACAAGTCGCTAGAGAACTTTGATGACTCAACCGCATTTCATGTGGCAGACGGCGACGTGCAGCCAGACAATGGCAACGGCAATGCCAGCAACTCGGACTCCGATGAGGAGGACGAGTCGGGGCCAGAGCCGCACATGCCCACGCCACACAGCAGATACCACAGGTCTTTTGTGGAGAGTGTCTTGCTGCGACCCTTCAGAATAATCAAGCCCAACGAGGATAACGGCGCTCGACGCCAACGCCTCTTGCAAAAGTTTGAGGTAACGGAAATCTGGTAAAGCGCAGCGGCTCATTAACTTGTCTTTAACTTGACCTTTAGTTAGAAAATAGCTGCAGCAGCAGCAGCAGCAGCAGCCGCAGCAACAACAGTTGCAGTCTCTCTTCATGCAGCTGGAAACCATTCCACGCCAGCCTCCACTCTGCCGCACGCTCTCAAGTGGGCGTCTTGAGCAAACACTACACAGTAATTGTCGTCTATCTTGGCTGTGGTCTGGCATCCTTTCTGTTAGTCTCCTAGTCTCTTAGTCAGCACACACAGCCAACTCTTTGTTTCGTACGTGTTCAATGGGCTAGTGTTGCCAGAGGCGAGTTCCTAACGCTATTCATTGGCAGTTCAATGGCCAAGCTCGTTCCATTCAGTTTACGAACAGACCTCACTGAGCTATCCAGGAGTTTGTCTTCTGTAACGGCTCTTGCCACACGCTAGTCGTAGTCAATTTATCAAGTGCATGGCAAGTGCTGGCGTTGCCAGATCATTGCAAAAGGAGTCAAATCGAATGCTTAAATTCTCTTTCAGCTGTACACTTGAAATGCGAGCTATTTTATAAATAACTAAAGTTTGTTAATATCATATTTTTGTATTCATAATATTTATGCAAATTTTGTTCCGTTTTTAAATTTACAAATTTTGCACAAATTTTGATTTGTTTAACTAACTGTTTGCCTTTACTTAACCATCACCTGTAATTAAGTGTTATGTGTGTGTACTTAAACTATATGTTTCTTTATTATTTTATTTTTTTTTTGTCAACTAATGTCAACTCCTAACTGTAACTAATTATAATATTTAAGCTGATTTGTTTGATAAAGTTTTTTGCACCGTTTATGTTTTGTTAAAAGAAAAAATTAAATTAATTAAAATAATTATCACCTGTATGCATTAAGTTGATAAATTTAACACAAATTAAGACGCTAATTTTTTAAGATTCGAAATTTAAAATTGGAAAATTGAATGTTTTGTTTATGAATCCAATCATCAATTAACAAGCGTGCAGAAAACTTCTATTGCGTAACTTTGATTGTTTATGTATGTGTGTGTATATATATGTATTGTGTAGTAGTAGTAGTTTTTTGCACCTTGCCCAACTAACGAGAATCATAACAGTTTGTAGTTATTGGCTTAATTTTTAAAAAATTAGCGCCTAATTTGCAAACGATAAGTTAAACACCTTAAGTACGACATACTTAGCTAAGTAGAGCTCCTAAGTTCAATCACATTCCATACAAAAACTAAACCCACCGATCGTAAGTAATGCAACAATAAAAATAAAATTGAAAGAAAAGAAAAGAAAACTGAAAGAAAAAGAAAAATAGAAACTCGCATCAATCATTGGCTTTGAAAAAAAAGAAAATTGATTCATTCACTGCATAAAATGGGCATGGTTATACCATAGACACTGCACCGCACCACACCCACCAACCCACCCAACCCGCCATCATGCAACGCATCCATTGCACCACTTGTACATATATATACACTCGCTCCACACAGGCAGGTAAAAGCGGCCCACAGGTACGTACGGTTTGTCATTGCTTGAATGCTTTTATCAATTGAGTTATCCTCCTCCTTTTACTGGGTAAATGCACTTAATAAGAGAACAAAAACCAAAAACAAAACGCCTACTAAAACAGCTAATGCAATTCTGTGCAAAATTACTTCAACTTCCATTAAAGAATTTTGTTTGACCTTTTGTTTTCCGTAGGGTATCAACGTTTCTCTAATATCTATGAGCAAGTGCAGCCCGCACAGTTGAATACACAGGCCAGCGATGCCACGCCCTTTCAGCGCAATGCGCCCGTTTATTGGACACTGCAGAGCCGACGCAGCCAGCCAAAGCCGTTGTCCAGCGGCAATGCAACATGCCGGGATGATCTCTATGCCACGCCCATACGACGTGCCGATCGTGCAGCACGTGCAGCTGCCGCAGCAGCCGCCACACCCGGAAATGCTTCAGCAACAGCTAATGGCGGCAGCAACATGTCGCCCATTGTGCCAGGGAATGGCAACGGCGTCTTTCTGACTTCAACGCCCACGCGGTCTGAGACGAGCGCCACGGAGAATGTGCCGCCCATGAAGCAGCCGTCACGCAACTGGAAAGATGATGCGCCGGAGCGACTGAACACATGTGCGGATCGCATTGGTCAGAGCAAGACGACGCTGATGGACTTCAAGAAGCTGTTGCTGGCCAAATCCGCCAAGACGAGCCCCGTGCAGCGCAAGGTGTCTGCCGTGGAGTTGCTCAAGAAGACCTCGGCGCCGACGAGCAATGCCAATGGGCCGGGTCAGAAGACGGCCACTGCGACGCCTGGTGCGTCGAAGCCAACGCTGAACTCCAGCTTAAAGCTGCTCGATCTGAGCGGCTCGCCAAAGACGTTTGCCAACCGCAGAATGTTGCGCCAGGGCCAATTCGGTTCGCCCTCCAAGACTTTTGTGCCGAAAATACGCGGACCCAATGCAGCGGTCGCGTCCGTTGTGCCACGCACGGACATCATGTCAACCACAATACCGGAGGCCAACAGCGACGAGGATCACTCCAATAACAGCGGCGGATCCCGGGCGGGCTCCGAGGCGGATGAGACGGCGGCGTGCACCGTAGCCAACAGCAATAGTCCCAGCTCCGTGGCCGTCTCCAGTTTCGATCTGAAGCGGAATTTCTTTTTGCAAACCGAGGAGAATAACTTTATGCGGGGCGAGCTGAAGCCCAACTTTGGCAGGAATGGCGGTGCCTCGGCTGCAGTAGTTGGAGCAATCAGCGCAGAGAGCAATAAATATGTGAGTGCGCCCACATCACTGCCAGCTTTTGAGACGGCGCTCTAAGGAATTGAGGATGGGGACAGCAAATGCGGGTCAAACCTGTCGCTGTTGTCCGTCTAAGGAAGGGGGAGGTGGAAAATGGGAAATTCCCGCAATCATATAAATATACATATGCATACATACATAAATACATAGGAACATACGTACATTTATACATATTCCATAAGCAAACGTAAATCTAGATAAGCAATCGCACTTGGCGCTTCGCCCACTTCCCCTCAGCACCGATGGATGGACGCTGGAAAATAGCATTTACTTATATAATATATATTAAAGGGAACGCATGTCTACGTTCCAAGTCAAAATCGATGCTACTTTATGCAAAATTATACAGCTTATACAGCTCTAGATATAAATATACTTACCGAATGAATGCTATATACAATTATATCCCTTATACAGTAAATTGTATTTTTTTAAAATGTGCCGCTTGTATAGATCAAAGTATTTTATACACGACTCGTCAGATATTTATTTGTAATTTTACGTTATTTATTGCAATTAAATAATACCTTAAATGCATTTGCTCTTTATTTTGTACGTCTATTCGATTAGGAGGAAGCGCAAATAAATAAAATATTTAACGAAATCAAAAACTTTTCCACTGCTTATTCATTTAAAACTCAACTAAATCCAACTTCGGCCTACGCTACCGGATCTATGCTTGCTGGACGACTTGTCCCCGCCATTATCCTTGCGTGACAGCACCGGGGAGCTGCCCGACCCAATGTTTCGTATGAGCAATTTAAGTCCCCTTGCTTGCCCCTCGCTGGCTTGGCCCACAATGTTCGCCTCGGAGGCAATAATACAAAAGTCATCAACTATGTGACCCGGTGGACTGATGTCAAAGGGCAAGATGTCGCTCAGGCTCTGTTGATGTCGGCACGCGTTCCGACGACGACTGCTGCCCTCGCCACCGCTCAGATTCTGTGAACTAGATGCGCTGGCCAATTGCTGTTGCTGCTGCTGTTGTTCCTGCTGCAGCTGCAGCAGGCGGGCGCGCAGTCGGGTGTTGTCGTCCTGAAGCCGCTGCATGTACGCAGCCTCCTGCTCGGCTCGCACAAAGGTTGGCTGTGGCAGGCACTGGTAGACAGTGGTCAGAAAGTTACGCAATGACAGCAGCAGCGTGTCCTGCCACTGCTTGGTAAAGTAGAGGGCGAATATGGGCGACTCTTCGGCATTTTTACAAAAGGAGAAGACTGAAAAGGAATTTCATTTTAAATGGGACTTGTAAAGCCAAATAGTTGATTTTCTTACAGAACCAATCCTTCCATTCGCTTTGCTGTTGCAGCTCGCTGGCCAATTTATTGAAGAACTCTGAAATTTTGTCAGATTTATTGTTACTGTACGCCGACACCAGATAATACTTTAGCAGGCTGTTTTCTAACTTCTTGACGGCTACAAAATAAATAAAATATTAAAAATCAATATGCATGAAGAGCATTCAGCCTTACCAGTGGCATATGTGTGATCCAGCTTACTAAACAGGTTGTTCTCCAAGTGTAACCAAAGTGCGCGGAGCGCCTTTAGATCCGACGACTGCACGGCAGCATTAAAATGTTCTATTAAACGCTCGGCACGAAAATGTTGATCCTTTTCGTTTCGCTGCTCCACATCCAGGGCTTTCAGTGTATTTGAGTACCCCCGAAAAACTAGATACTCTCGCAGCATGCTGTCTATATAAGCAACCTGAGCCATTATTTTTATTTACACAGAATATATCAATGTAGCGCTCAGGAATATTTATTAAGAAAAGAAAAATAGCTCCTCAACATCCGTGTTTATGATTCAATTCGCCGTGGATCCAAATTTTCTGTATGATAAGTCCGAGGTGAAAAGAAGCTCATACGGTGAATTCGCCGTAAAGTATTTCGCTACGCTGGTCACATTGTTCAGGGTAGATTTTCGGTTTAATATATTATTTAAAATAATAAAACTCATATACCGTAGGCTATAAAGTGAATAAATATTTGTAGTTCCAATTTTCTATTGAAAATTGCTTCGAGATATGTTAAATGGCGGTGCTGAACGGCACCAGCATCTGCTGTTGATAGGCTGCATTTCTATCGATAGCTAAATACCATATGTAATTTATGTGTGCAATCTGGTCACACTAAAAGTTGTGTAGAGATACTTCTGCGTAATACTTGTGAGTGATATTTTGATTAGCGAAAACAAAGGCCAATCACGTTAAAAAAAAACCAAAACGGAATAAATGCAGCTGGAAAAGCAACATTTAAAATATGAGTCGAAAGGGAACAAAAGATCAAAATGATATATCGCTAATCATTGGAACTCTACCGAAACGGCTACAGAACAAATTCGCTGCAAGCTGTAGTCACAACAGCCACGCAGCAGAGGATGCTGAAAATGCGGAACCAACTCCACCAGCCATTACAAGGCCAGGTATTTTTGAGACATGACTCACTCTTAAGCGCACAATAATTCTCTGACAATTTTTGTTCATTGTGTGTTTGTATCTGTGTTTGCACGCGCAATCTTTTATATACAGTCCAAATATTGTGCAAGCCAAAGAAAAATGCTGGGAATACGTCTAGAGAGGTACCCGCACCCGTTTTGGATACCAGCGGGGGAACCAGCATCACCTTGGAGAGAAAATCTACGGATTTGGGAATACCTGGCATACTACGGGTAAATACCAGTCCCGCATCAATAATAGCCACATCCAATGCAGACAGCGTGAGAGCTGGGCATGGAACACGTAGGCGCAACCGTACGCATTCTGCGCGGGTGCACAATCAAACGCCGTTGTCGCCACTGTCACGCGTACGTCTTACCACCGACCACCCGGTTTGGTTTGAGCAGATTCTGAACATGCCAAATGCAAAAATCATTGTGCAATTGTACGATCAGCTAATGGTACTGCAGCAACGCAATCTTATTCTTATCGTAAGTGCTTGTAATCGAGTGAATGACTCAAATAATAATTACATTGATTCTAGAACTGGAAAAACTTTTGCTGCCTACACGCACAGCTGCAGGAGGCCTTTTCCTGCTTGTTGCTGGATCAGCTCAAATTCGTGTGTGAGCACAAAGTAGATGCATTCTTCTGGAAGTTACTCTTTTATAATGTGCGGGAGTATCTAAAGCGACAACATACTGATACTGCACAAAGTCACACTTTATTGCTTATTGATCAAAGTATCAAGTTTTATCGATCGCTTTTTGACAAGCTCATGAACAAGTACATCTCGGCACGATGTGAAAGCGCCGTCAAGGTAGTCGCTCAGCGTCTACTTATCTGTTTAGGCGACTTGACGCGCTATCGCGCTAACCAGGTGCAATCAACAGACTTTGCAGAGGCGTCCAAATACTATCAGCGTGCGCAGGAGCTAATTCCTGGCAATGGAGCACCGTACAATCAACTGGCTATTATAGCCATTTATAATGTATGCATTCTTTTAAGTATTTTGATTTGAATTTATGTACTGAACATTATTTCTAATATTTATTATACAGCACAAGCGGTTCGATGCTGTGTATTATTATATGCGCAGTCTTTTGTCTTCAAATGCTATACAATCAGCCAAGGAGAGCCTTCTTGATTTGTTTGATGATATACGCCGGAAATTTGAGGAAACCGAGATGAAACAGTCGCCAATGCATTGCGTGCCAAGCAAGTCGAAGAAGTCGAAGCAAATGCGTACTGAGATCTGGATCTATCCAGATGGTATTAGACGCCTACATAGAACCGATTTCAAAACCAAGGCCAAAAACAAAACAACATCAGAAGTAAGCCGCTATGATGTAATGCCACCCCAGGAATTGGTGGCACGCGTTGTGTCGGTGTATTTGTATTTGGTCGGAAAACTTTTTACAGCCACTGAGTAAGCATTGTAAATGATTCAACACAACGTCTATTATAATTGAATTATTTTGTTTCAGTATTGAGTGCATGTACCAGCAGCTGGGTAAGCTGCAGATTCAACTCAGTTCGGCTTTAAAGTATGACAATCTGTTGTCGAGTAAAATTTTGAAAATGGTAGCGCTTAACGTATTCGTTGTGGAGCATAACAAGCTTAAAGGTAAATGCAGATTTAACATCTCAGATCATTTCTGATTATAATTGCATATTTCTAGCTGATCGTCGTGAGATGCGTTATCACAGCTTCAACTTTGCCAATACATTTTTTGGTGTGGTGCTTAATAGGGCCAACCAATTGCTTGCCAGCTTCACAGACGAATCAACCGATCTACAATGCTTCACAGATGAAGAGTATGTGTTGTTAGTGCTCTCGTAGTATATGATCTATTAAATCTGTTAAATATCGTCCCATTGCAGATTAGCACTCATCAATATCTATATGCAGTTTGTGAAGATCTATACACAGTGGCTGAGCATTAATGTAAATCTTTGGGAACCTGTGCGCTCAGAGGAGTAAGTCGAACGTAATTTGCATAGTTTTATAGTTTTTTAATATAATTCCATTAAATTTCACTAGCCACTCATTCATCGACTGCTGGGCGGAGCTACAAATTCTATTTGATCACCTTGAAATTATCTACAGCAAAGTAGATAGGGACACTGATGGCAAAGTAGACAATGTTGTGTTGGATGAGGATATATTGTTGAAAGGCTTCGAGCCATTAGGTCGGGATATTGCTGCCAGAGATGGTGCCCAGCGTGGCTCCGAGCGTGTACAGTTCGTTGAACGCATTCGGAAAATATTGCAGTTCCAGGCGATTTACATACAGCATCAGGAATCATTGCAGCTACCCATAAATTCGAACTTTACAGTTGAGGATTTGAACACCGCCATGCAAGTGGCACTCAATAACTTTGACAGCTGTGTTGAATCCACATCTACGGACAGTTCCCCATCGGAGCCTAATATAGAGGAAGTAGACTCGAATTGCTCCATAAGTGCAGATGCAGATGTGTCCCAGCTCTGTAAGTTGAAGAGGGAGCTCGAGGCAAAGGCCAAAGTTAAGCAGATTTGCAACAGCAAGCTAGAGCAAATTCTAAAATTGGTCGATACCAAATTGTACATTGAGGTGCGTCCACGTTACCTGTTGCCTGATACCAATTGCTTTATCGATTGTCTGGAGGATATTGAGAAGCTATCGATGGAATTCAAGCGATATACGATTATCATACCACTGACAGTGGTAAAAGAGCTAGATGGACTATCTAAGGGCGTCAAATTGGATTCGTATCGTAGCTCCAAGCAAACACAACGCATTCATCATTTTGATGAGGTATCATCGCGCGCAAAAAAATCACTGGAGTTTATAAGATCAGCCAAACATAACGTTAAGTAAGGCAATCAGCTTTAAATGATCTTAAGTTCGCCTCTAATGCTTTTCTTTCTTTATAGATGTGCTACAACAAAAGGATCTGTTATAAATGCTTCGTTGTTTGCACTCGTTGAGGAAGAATATGCTTCCAATGATGATAAAATTCTCGCAACCGCAGTTGCTGTTTCAAAGAATGCCAGCTCAGAGCAATGCCGAGGTACATCTCCCTCATTTTATATACATGATAGCCGTGATATATCCAGAATTGTCTACTTACAGATGGTAAATGTTTCATTCAAACCGAACTGGTGCTCATCACCACCGATAGAAATTTGCGCGTTAAGGCTTTGGCCCGCAACCTGGCTGTCAGCGCCTTAGATGAGTTCTTGCAATGGGCCAACGACTGCCGCGAATCAACCTGAGCGTCAATATTGAGGGGCAATTGAGATATCGTTCTGACAATTACCAAGTAATAGGTTTATCCGCCCGGCGCATGCTTGCTGTGAAGAGCGAACGTGTTCTATCAACATTACCATCATTAGACATATTTGACTATGTATGCTACGGCCAAGAGCCGTAGCACACGTAAAATTGGGACGTGGTCTAGCGTTTGAAGTAGAAAGCATCGATTTCTGCTGGTTCTGCGATTGGTACGCGTGAGGTTTTTGCCAAATCCATACGATTTGAGATGTTTGGCTAGCTGACATATCAACATTTGCTTTCAAAATTTTAACTTACTTTTGTGACTTGCGTTTAAACAAAAAATAAATTTGAATGGTTGTTTCATTGAATATCTTTTTCTTACATATGGGTTAACGGTTGCTAATTTTGTTATTATTGCAATAAGCATTTGTGGAACTGGCAGGCATAAAAAAAAGGCACAGCTGTTGCGCATTCAGTTTTGTTTTCCCCACTTCAAGTGGTTGTGTGGTTTTAAATATAGTTTATTGAAAACTAATTAAAAGGTGTACATGTTATATTTCGCTATGCTTTTTGTACCTAAATATACTCTCTTTGATGTAGAAATATAAAAACTATGTTTTATATGCAAATCTAATAATCACATTCGATTTAAATCTAACTTTTAAAGCGAAAAACAAAAACAATTGTAGCTGATAGACTATAGAAACAACAACAACAGCAGCCCAGTGATTATTCTATGTGGCATTTGATGCTCAATTCCAAATTTGTCTCAATGATTTTTCAAATCAAATATTTCACGTAATAAAGGTTCCACCTGGGAAGGGTTCACATTCAGATATACGTTTATGATGAATTTATTCAGACGCTCCACATCTGAAATCTTTTGTATCAATCGAATAAACGCGTTCTTTGCCTCACAGCCCGGATAAACGCTTTCCAAGTATCTTCTCAGAAGATAATAATAGGAATTCTGAAAATACGATCCATCAATATTATTTGTATTTAGTGAGTAAGCGCACAATTTACTTGGTCCAGCCTAATGGCATCCTTGTGAATCAGACGCGCTCGCGCCGGTGAAAAAAGAACAATGGCACACATTATGAGAATAATGTTTTCATCCATTCGCCATTTTTCATCAAATGTGCTAATGAACTTTAGATGCTCTTCGTAGACATTCCCTTTGGCAAACTTTAGTAAATCGGTGCGTATGTTTGCCATATTCTCTTTGGTGTGTGGCACCTGTACAAGGAGTATTTGCCATAATTATCAAACATACTTATATGTGAAGAGAAACAGTCACTTACTTTCCAAGCACCTCGATCGTTGTCATATATCATCACTGAACGCATTATCATCATTTCGGTGCAGCCCCCTTTGAGCAATGCCACCTGATCCTCTTGGCACATGTCCCGGAATGCACTGATCTTTTTGGCCATCTTAATGAGGCGCTTTATTGCCACTGCCGTTAGATTGATAAGCTGTAACAGCTTTGGACTTTGTCGCGCATCGTCGGGCTATGGGGTGAATGGGGTTGAATGTAAATTAAAATGATAACAATAATTATCACATCAATCGCGTTTGTCTATAAACTATGATTCAATATTGAGAACCGCCGCCTTCGCTTATCAGAGCGTAGTACACCTGTGAGCTCTACATTTTTCGAAATATATCAGTTTTCCTAATTAGCAGCACAAAATGTGCTAATCGAAACGGAACACCAGAGGTAAACAGTCAATACAATGGCCATAAAGGCTACCAGTCAGCCAAACATGAAATTGGTTTTGCCTCTTCGGCCACTGGGGGTTATTTATGTGCGCCTGCTATGACTGGTGATAGTACGTTTTGTGATAGTACCGTTGAAATGATTGCGTGAGACTGATAAACCTATCAACCGCCTGTAGTGCGTACTGCTGATATCCATAAGTGTCTGGCCTAGCTCAGCAACAGGTGTGTGTATTTCATAGCGACATTGCCTAATGTTTTTTGTTTACATTGAGCAGGGTGTGCGTGCTGGGCACACAGAAACTGCCAGATGCACTGACTCATGCGCCAGGTGCTAACTGTCTATCGCCTTTGGCTGCGCCCGATTAGATAAGCAAGCGTGCAGGTGTGAGTGTAAATTTGGATTTTTGACAAAAATATGGAGTAGTCGGTCACCTTAATACGCTCGTCGTTAATCATCAAGGCACTGAGATCTTCATCAACTGGATCGTAGAGGGCTTCACTGGCTAATCGCAACTCGCGTAGCTTCATCTGCTCAGCCTCGTTCAGGTCGCGCTCCATAATAATGCTTGACGGTGCGCAAATTGGTTGCTGGTGCTGCAGATATTGCTGCGTGCCTTTGCAGCCGCCATACGCCTGCTCCTGACTCATGTAGGATGATGGCATGCCGCCAGCAGCATGATACAGTTCATCTTTGATGCGCGAAGCGGGAGCTTGCAAGCTATTAAACGCCTGATACTCCAGACGTATGACTTCCGATAGCACCGACTCTATGGAGTTAATGCTGACGCTTCCGTCCATGCTGAGCTCATCACTAAAACTGGGCTGATTAAAGCCCTTTACATCGAACTCTGGCGAATTGGCTATGTAGGGCAAAGAATGACTGCCCGATGTGCTAGGCAGTTCGTCTGGCATTAAGGTCGTACTGGGTGACTGATAGTGCAAGTCAATTGGTATATTACTGGTTGGGCTAGCAATGCTGCTTAATGGCGAGGTGACCCCGGCCTCTCCCGTGTTTATGCTACTTATGCTCCCCGATGGACTGCCATGCAGCATGGTCTGTATGACAGTGTCCACGCGCACTGCCGACGACTGTTTGTCACACTGCGGATATTGACCCAAATCCTTCTCCCCACTATCCAAGACATTGTTGTCCCCATTCCCATTTACGGGCTTCCGGTCAGTTTCTGTTGTCGTGTTTGTGCCATTGAAGATACGATTTAACATTTTAAGAGCCTCAGCAGGTGTGTTCATAAATTTGTTCATTATGTCAATGGCATTCTCCGGCGACTTCATCAGGTTTTGCATAAACTCTACTACGTCTTTAGGGGAATCGACAATCTTAGAAATTATTTCAAGGCCATCTGTCGGTGAACTCATAAATTTGGTAAATACTGTTAACGCATTGAAAGGCGAGTTCATAATTTTGCTTATGATTTTGAGTGCGTCACCTGCAAAATTAAAAAATATGAATACATTTTCAATACATTTTTGGGTACAAGTATATTTACCAGGATAATCGATCAAGTGTGATACAAGTTTTAAGGCATCTTTTTGTGATTCAATGATCTTCTCCATAACGGAGATAGATTCCTTTTGGGTACGCATTAGTCTGTTAATAGCCTGACAAGCGCGATCTGGATCAGCTACTATCTCGTCAACTAGTTGATCGGCTGTCATTAACAACGGGTTAGTTTCTGCACGCCGATCACTCGGTCTGCTTGTGGTTGAGCTAGCTGGTCCCGTGGGCCTGCCATTGGCGTCACTGTCGGGTGAGCCGCAGCTTTGGGAGTCTTGCGAGCCACCATACATGTCCACATTAGAGCTACTATCGGCAACAGCACCGGCTACCTTGTTGTAATCGCCATCTGCGTCTGCATCGGATCCGCCGTGCTCCATCATACGACGTTTGGCACGATTGTTTTCTATTTTTCGACGCTTGATTAGTTTGTCCTCCTCGGACATAATGTTTTCGCTTTTCATTCCAATATCCAAGCATTTTTTCAGACGGCACTTCTGGCAGAAACGGCGGGTAACCACGGTAATCTCACAATTCTGATTAAATGGGCAGGTGAACTGCTTTTTAGCCAGCGCATTGCGTCTAAAGAATGCCTTGCAGCTTTCGCAAGTAACGGCATTGAAATTATACCCCAACGCCTTGTCGCCGCACACGGCACAGTTCTTAGGGGGTGACATATTGCCGAGCCCTACCTCTGCCTCTGTTTCTGCTTCTGTCTCCCCAGCTTTCAATTAGAATTGTGATTGATTTTTTAATTGCTCTGCTTTGTTGTGGGCTGGCCGCGAAAACTTGCTTAGCTTTTAGCGATACTTCTTTTAATAGCACTTATGGTTGTTGTTCGTCCTCAAACATTTTCCTTTCCAAACCTCCTCTTTAATTACACATTTCACCCCGCGATTTCAACACGTATAAATTAGTAAGTTTCGTTATCACCACACATTTTAATTAATGGAGCCCTCTTCTGTTGTTCTCGCACCGTGTTTGTGAAAGAACCATTCTCCGACTGAGTCGACACAAAACTATCGATACATCTCAGCTGTGAGTTGAATGTGCTCAACGTGACTGGCAAAAGTTCATTTATTAGCTGTGACTGCCTAAAACTCTAGCAAGTAATTATATTTTTCGTCTGCTGAAAGAAAAAATTTAATAAAATGAATCGCGTAAAAACACGGACTTCAAAAACCGGCGAAATTGTTGCGTACAGTGAGGGCGCCATTCGCAATAATATATCTGCGGTCGAGTATTGTCGTACGTCAATGGCTGCAATCTCCGGCTGCGCTGCTGGTACATTGATTAATTGAAATTATCTATTGATAGTAACCCACATTCCCTTTATAGGTATCTTAGGACTGAGCGGAACCCTTGGATTCCTCTTTTACTTTCTGTCTGTTTTCGTGCTCTGGCTGCTGGTGCTAGTCAAGTCGGGCACACAGTGGCGCAAGTATTTCATTAACCGCAAAAACCTACTGACGAACCAATTCATGGGCGGCCTTTGCACCTACGTGCTCTTCTGGACATTCTTGTATGGCATGGTTCACGTATACTAACAAACGGTGAATTATCCCCATGCGAATAGACAAATAAACATAGCTTAAGATTCGGATAGGCAAAATGGACAAAACTTGGCTTTTTCTTCTATTTAGAACTAAGTTTGTACGACGGAAGCAGCTGCAGCTGTTCCCGAGCAGTCGCACCAAGGCGTTTTATTTACATCACAATCAAGTAGTATATTAAGAACTGTTATGTTTACCCCATCGATCGACAGATCATGTACCTTAAGTATTTTGTAGTTGACATTATTCAGACCCGTGTTGTGATCCCTCTTTCGTGTCATCTCCTTTTGGTTAAAGCACTTTTGTGTGTCCCGTTTGCGATGGTGGCGATTGTGTATATGCCTAAAAGAAAAATTCTTTTAATGCTATGAGTTAGAGATCTACACGCAGTGATGCTACCTAAAAGTATCGTTCACGCCAGTCTTAATGTTTTGGGGACGCGTGACCTGCAAGCCAGCGTCCCGAATTCGCACATAAAACTCGTCGTCCTCTAGTCCCCAGCCCCAGTATTGGTTAGACATTCCGTTCATTTGAGTAAAGTGCTCACGACGCACTAACAGAATGCCACCAACAAAGTTGTCGTAGTGGTATTTCGGATGCAATTTGGGCCCGGCGATATGCAGCGGCCCCAAGCTACTGGGGTACTCATATAATAAGTCTTGGTTGAGTGGCAGTAGATCCACATCATGCATGGCAATATAGTCGTAGACATCGCTGGTGAAATGGAACCCAACATTGATAAGTGAAGCTCTATTGAATCGGAATCTGTCTACTTGATTCAGAACAAAGATATGATGCTCCACGCCCTGTTTGCGTAAAAACTTTGTCAAATGCGGCACGAATTGAAGTAACTCCTCGAACCGGTCACGAAACGGCACCAAAATGGCCATTTTATGTCCCGATTGAGGGCTGATTAGATTCTTGCTCAGCTGCTCGCCTCCACTAAAGCTACTCAGAGGATTCTTAAGCGGGCATATGCAATCTAAAATGAAAAATATGCCAAAGTATATTTATAGACATTTATTATTAACCTTTACCTGAGCTGAGCGGCATAAAACTGAGCACCGCAATGCCTCCAAGGCAAAAGGACAGACCGCACACAAACAGCCAGTTTATTGTTGATATGTTGGCCATCTTCATTTAGCTTACTCTAATACTAAGTGTTGATCGAAGTGTTTTAACTACGTCACGCCATATAAAAAGAAATATTGCATTAGCACCTGCAGTGCAGGCTGCCGATCTAATTTGCTCTTCAGCTGTTTTTGTCTGCTTTTGGTGGTGACACTTTGTTCGACAACAGGTACAGGTACTCGATAAAAACTATCGATAAGAACTGTACTGGCAAAATATATTCAAATATGAAATTTCAAATGGAAAATTCGTTATAGCTATTTTTTTAATACAGTCTGCATGCTTAATGATCAGAGCCAATCTATATTAAAATAGAATGACAACTAAAATTATAAGGAATGTAGTGAACCTATCAACTCAACCTTTGATTTTTCAACCGAAAGTCGAGAGCATCAACAACAATTTTATGGCATTGAAATTTCTTTCATAGGAGCAGGAATAACGTTGTTAAAAGGCTTATAATTATCTAAGCATTTTGAATTAGTTAAAAAAATCAACTACTTTTATGTCTCTCAGTTGTCTATCAGGTATTAACACGCTCATCTATACATTTCAATAAAAAGCGTTTTATTTATTTATAAGATTACAAAGAAAGCTTGCATATAAATTACGATAATTATGGAAACACAAGAGCTGTTCTTAAAAGACATATAAAATAAATAAGTTCTACATTAAAATTTATTTATTTATTTTTATAGTTAAATACTTAAAAACTGTAACTATATTTAGAGATTATATAAATCTAATTGTTGTTCATAATTATTGTGTGTGGTTTAATAACGCTTCGAATTTTCAGCGTATCTCTAAAGCTCAAGTGACTGAAATATTTGATATTTGCAAATTGATGTTAGACGATTTAAATTAATACCAACGCGGCATGTTGATATCCTACAAAATATATAGTTTACAAATTTATTGACTACTTCAATATCTACGCTTTTAGTGCACCTTTCAATCAGTCGAGCAATAGCTATAGCCTACAGTTGATTCGATTGCTTGTTATAGTGTCCATTGTCAGTTGACTTTAAAAAAAACTCTAGGTTAATTACGTTTCTTTTGTTTCCTACCACAGATGGATTTGTGCGTGGGTAGCGCAAATGCATTGACATCAACTTTAAATTCAATCCATTAAAAACTATGCAATTCGTAGTTCGTTTGTAAAATTGCTATAAAACTAGTTTCGTTCGTTTGTTCATTTTACACATATTGTATATAAAAGTATAAAAGCATGGGGAAGTTCATAGAAGATATATGTATATATTTTTATCATTATCTCAACTCAATTGAACTGATCTAATTTGATCTTATTTTGCGCATTTTTTAGGCGGATTTCGTTGCTCTTACAACAAAAGAAGACTAGAAGCAACAATTATACACAAAAAATAATAATGTTTAAAATAAGATGACTAAAATACTATAAAAGCGCATTGAAGGAAAGTATTGCTATTAAAAACAAACAAAAAGAATCGGCTTGTCCATAGTCAAAACGTCGGGGCTTCGTAAAGTTATTGATTGGGATACCATAATGTTCTGTTCTAGGTTTTGAGAGTCTCCTGAAAGTATGGGACCACAAAGAACAACTTTACAAGGCGCATCGTACGATGCTATGGTTGGCTATATATGGGGTTCTTTCAAAATATATAAGTAATTCATTTTTAGTGAGCGCGTTCTAAATTAATTGCACCTATACTATGTATACAGTACAATATCACTGGTTGCTTCGTCACGTAACCTATTCCGAAACAAATTGAAAATCAATTGAAAAAAAGTGCGAATATCTAATGGCAAATCTAAAGTTACAAATTTTCTCATTCGATCTGATATTATTTGAATCTAATCAAGTGGGGTCGCAATATTTTCACCAGTTTTGGCACCTTAGTTTTTTTTTGTGTGTGAGATTTTTTTTTTGTTTTTATATGTTTTGTTTTGTTTCTGTTGCTATTTCAGAGTCTATTATTTCTATTTTCTGGTTGTTCCTTCAAAAAACGTGAGGAATGCAGCTCTGTGGGTGCAATTTGGGCTGTTTGTTCATCTGTGCTTCTGATTGTTTAGTTTGCAGTGCTTAAAAATTAGTTAAAACTATTTTTAGTGTGCATGGCTGGTGGTTCATCTTTTACGGCCTGTCGTAGCTGATGCCATCATTTGGGCCGTTGTTGGATTCGGGACGCAGCGCTGTGGGTCGCACTTCATCTGGCCATCACCGCCGCAGCTGAAATTTGTTTATAAGGATCAATTATCACAGTTTCATTGGGTACAATCCACTTTATACTCACATGCAGCTCATGCAAGGACCACTCGTTGAGTGGATGGGTTCGCCCACCATGTACGAACGGCCATTAATGCTGCAGCCGGTGCGGGTCACTTCACTGCCATGGGATAGGCTCGTCATGAACGGTGGCAGTTCGGTGCTAGTTGTTGTCGTGCTTGTCGTAATATTAAGCACGGCGGCCATGGTTACGGGACACTCGTATCGTGGACAACAGAAGCCAGTGATTTGCTCCTCGTGACAGCCAGCTATTGGTGGCGGACAAGATTGTTGCAAGCAGATGATGTCGCTTCTGAAGCAGAAGCAGAAGTCGCAAGGATCGTCGCGTGGGATTTGCTGCGCGGACACGTAGATTTTGCCAGCATAGCGACACGTGCCTGGGCCGAACACCTCCTCTTCGTCGTATTCGTCTTCTGGGTAAGATGGATATTGTGGCTGATGACCATATGACGGAGGTGTAATCGACTCGTGTTGTGGGGTAGTCGGGGAAGTTGTTGTAAGCGGAGACTCGCTTGTTGATGTCTCAGTGCTTTGCTTCGTCGGCGTAGCATCAGTTTCCTCTTCTGACACTCTGTCGGCGATGACTGGAGAAAGTGTAGTGCTGAAGCGCTGGGCGAACAGCGGATGTATCGTTGTAATACTGGCGACATCTGGTTGTGTTGTAGGAGTACCCTCGCTGGATACTTCTGCAGATGTTTCATCATGAGCAGTAGGTGTAGCTGTTGTCTGTGGTAACTCTGAGACAACAGCTGGAATTTCTTCCTCATCGACCTCAGGTTTCTTTATGGCAGGCTCTGTAACGGTGTCCTCAGATTCTGCAGACTCTGCAGCTTCTTCTCCCTTATGGGTATCTTCAGATACAGTAGTATGTTCCTCCTCCGACTCAACAGACTCATCTGCATCTTCGGTCGATTCCAAGCTGGGACTAACTGCTGGAGCTTTAGTCGATTTTTCTGTATCGGATGGCGTTGTTGGTGTCTCCAACTCTGGAGCCTCAGTAGATTTGCTTGGGGTTTCCTTTTCGAGATCAGGCTGTGCAGTTGCTGCCACAATATTTTCATCCTCCACAGGTTGCTTAGTTGAAGTTTCATCTCCTGTTGTCGTTGGCGTTGGTGTTGGTGGCTTCAGTTTTGCACCAGTAGATTGATCAGTGGTGCCCTCATGCTCAATATCACTTGGCTCGGTAGATTGCTCACCCACGTCTTCTGTATCAGATGGTTTCTTGCTAACTTCACTAGTTGCTTCAACATCAGCAGCAACTGGGGCAACTGTAACAGCAGTCTTATCCGCATCTTCAGCTGAAGTTGTGGCAGATTCTGTGACAATCTTTTCGTCTTCACTTTGAGGTGGAACAGTCTGTGATGTGACATCGCCTTCAGCACCAGGAATATGAATCGGAGTGGGTGTGGTGGGAATACGAGCAGGCTCTTGGTCCTCCTCGGACTCGGGTGTTGTTGAAATGGTATCCTCAACGGCACCTTCTTCTGCGACACCTGTCTTATCACTAAGCGGACGGACTGTGGTACCCTCTGTATCATCGTCTTGAGCAACCGCTGGTGCAGCCGTACTAACATCAGACTCCTCATCAGCAGCCGAAGTAGTGACTTCCACTTTAATAGAAGTAGCAGCAGGGGTAGTTGGTTGTTGAATGTCGTCATCAGAAGATGTAGAAGTGGAGATAATCTTCTTATCGTCTGGACGCACTGTTGTAGAGTCAAGATCCTTATCCCCTTCAAGCTCATCCATAGCTGGGACTTTGCTTGGGTATGTGTCCAATGGCTTATCGGTTGCTTGCGAAACTGTGGTCGACTCTTCGCTATCATCTGGCTTAGGTTGGGTTTCGCCCTGATTGGGTACTTTAACAATCTCTTCTTCGGCAGGTGTAGTGGTTGTTGAATCAGATTTATCAACTGGCGCTGCTGTCGGGAACACCTTAGTAGGAATATGATCCTCTTCCTCTGACGATGGAACAACTGTCGTGGAATCAGTGTCTGTAGGTGGCTCTTGATCAACTTCTTCATCGGAAGTACTCGGTGTCTTAATATCCTTTTCGGGCGCAATTGATGATTGGGTTGTAGACAAAGACGGGAATTTCTTGTCGTCTGTAGCTTGTGGTTCAACAGTGGTTCCAGCGTAGCTTTCTTCCGTGCTATCCCCTTCATCAGATGTGGAAGGAATCTTTTCATCAAACGGTTCAGAGGGCACTCCTTGCAAAGCAGGCGAAACTGTAGTAAATTGCTCCAAGTCATTATCAGTATCCTCTGGAATCTTAGTTGAGGACTCTGGAGCCTCTTCGATAAGAGATTGAGGAGTTGTTGAAGGAGTTTTATCTTCGGGCATTTCACTTTCCAATGGCGTTTTGGAACCTTCAATGTCAATGGGCTTGTCTGTACTTGGCTCTTCCTCAGTGCTGGGTGCAATAGTTGTGACGTCAATCGCAATCTCTGGGGGTGCCACTGAGGTTGATGTACTTTCAGCAGACGACTGCTCTCCTTCTTTGCTTGGAGTTTTTGTAACCTCATCAATCTCCGATGTTGTGGAACTCTCTTCTTCCTCTTTGTCTGATGTTTTCTTGGTGTGATCTTGAACGGAGGGAGCTGTAGTTGTGGACTCTTCGAGTGGAACTTGTGGTTCCTCATCCTTGACGGATATGGACACTGTAGTAGACTCTTCATCTTCTTGATCCTTCGTATCAGATGGTGTAGATGTTGAGATTGCTGGCACCTTACTATCAGGTTTATCATCTGCCTGAGATGGAAGTACTTCATCTTCTGGTTTCTTAGATACATCAATAGCAGGAGCATAAGTTGTATAGGGCTCCTCCTCCGATTTATCCTCTGTTGACTTTTCAGGTAGAGTTCTGTCTGTCGTTTGACCAAGTGTATCTTCCTTATCTGCAGATGGCGAGGCTGTAATAGATGGCTCATCCTTATCAGCAGCTGGAGAAACAGTAACTGAAGGTACTGATGCGAGCTCGACTTCATCCTTTTCAGTTGCAGTTTCACCTTGCGATGGTTTTTTATCATCTTCTGGGACTGTTGAGGGCACAGTTGTTTGGAGCGGTGCAAAGTCGTCTTCAGGAGATTTGGTAACAGAAACGACATCTTCCACTTCAGATGTGGACTTTTCTGTCGACAAATCACTTTCTTCATCAATTGCAACAGGAGAGACAGTGGTTTCATCCTGCACCTTGCCGACAGCGGGAGTGGAGGTGGATTGATCATCATCAATTGTGGAAACCTTGTCTGGAATATCCGAGCTTTGCGCTGGTTTCTTTTCAATAGTGGACTCAGTGATTGCCACCTCATCTGTAGGTTTCTTTTCATCTGCCTCCGATACATCTGGTATTTCTGTGGCTGCCTCTGGGATAGAGAGTTTCTTTTTGTCTTGATCTTCTTCGGCCTCAGGGCGAGCAGTAGTCGGAGCAAAACTGTCTTCAGGGCTATAAGGCTTGCCATCTGAAGATACAGAACCTTCTGCAGGTGAAGCAATAGTCGTGACGTCCTCGCTTTCAGATGGTGTGGTCGTGGATGATTCGGGAATCTTTTCAGAATCTTCAACTTGTTTCTTATCAATTTCTTCAACATGTGCTTCTGTGGATGAAGGCTCTTCCTCATATTTATTAGTTGTCTCAGTAGATGTAGGAGCGATTGTAGTTGCGGGAATCTTATCTTCGGTGGCTCCCAATTTTTCGTCAGCGGGTTTCTCTCCTTTAGTCTCATCATCACTTGAAGTAGGAGCAGTGGTTGGTGTAGCCAACTCATCGTCTGTCTTCTTTTGGGTGTCATCTGCAGCTGAAGCGGATGTTGTTGGCTCATATTCTGGTTGACTAACAGTTTTCTCTGTTGTTGGCACTGCAGTTTCCTTGACGGCATCATCTTCAGGTGTGGGCTCCTTCTCATGAGGTTTCTGAACTTCTTTCTCAGGTGCAGGAGTAGCATCCACCATTTTATCGCCTCCTTCTTCAGTTGGTTCCCCGTCAGTTGGCTTCTTAACATCTTTTTGTGTTGTAACCTCTTCGGAAAGGGGGGTTTGTGTGGTTACGGGTAAGACTTCTTCATCTGGCTTAACATGTGACATTGGCAGCTCAGTAATGCCAGAAGGTATAATGACTTCCTTTGGTATGTTCTCAGTTGTAGTGGGCTCCACGTCATGACTTGTTTCGGGAACGATTGTTGTTGATTTGGTTTCATCAGAAGTGTCAACGGCTTTCGGAGTAGTGGAATCAGACTCACAAATGTACGTTGGGCAGCAGCCGTCAGAATGATCGCTATCCAGAACACAGTTTTCGCTATCTGCAGGAATTCTGCATTCCACTGGCTTGCATGATACAATACTGCTAATACACTTGCAGGATCTATCGCAGGGAGTGGTTGCTGGTACATCGGAATTGTTAGTATATGTTTTGCCTTCAACCAGGCAGTCACCTTCACCAGGTATACCACTCGGCAGCTGCATATCAGGCATTGCTGCTGCTGTTGAATCCTCTTCTGAACTGGGTGCCAATGTTGTACTCTCTGGGGTGAAGTCGTGACGGGTATCAATTGGTCCTTGTTTCTCAGGTGTAACCTTAGCAGGCTCAGATGATTCCTCCTCAGTGGATGCAGTGAGATCTTCTTCACTGGTTTCTGGGATCTCGGTGCCTTTTGGTTCATCTTCCGACACAGGAGGCAGATAGAGTGTTGATGGCTTATCGGTTGTGGCTTCCTCACTTTCTTCAGGTTGGGCCGTGCTTTGATCAGCTTCAGTGATAGAAGGAGCAATATCAGACTTGACAGGCACTGCTTGTGTAGTTTGCTCTTCAGTGGGCTCTTTACCAAGTGTTGCACTAGTGGAAGAAACAATTTCTTTTTCTGCTTCGATAGTAGTAGCTTCATCATATGTTTCCGTGACATCCTTTTTGGGTTCCTCAGTATGATCCTCGACAGATTCTTTCTCGTCGCTTTCTTGGTCTTCAGGTTGCTTGGGAGAAGCTGTGGTGCTTTGCACAGCGGGCGTATCTTCTTCTGAACTGACGTCTGAGGTATCCTGCTCACTGACACCTTCAGTGGTAGATGATGAAATGTGAGCTGGCGTTGTTGTTGTCTGAACCGAATCCTCTTCTGTGGAGTATTCGTCAGACTCTGTTGTCTGGTCCTCTTCAGTTTTAGGTGTGCTTGGCTTAATGGGCTGAGCAGCTGGAGTTGTACCCTTAACCTCCTCTTTTTCGCTGGTGGTGTCTTCATCAGAAGTTGTGCTAGGAATGACTTCTTCAAAGCTAGCATCTCCAGTGGGCTTAACAACGTCCTTGTCCTTCTCGCTGCTAGCTTCTTCAGCAGATGGCGTAGTCTGGATAGAAATATCTTCACCGGCCTGTTCAGCAACAGTTGTAGCTTTGTCAGTATCCTTTTTAATGTCCTCGCCTGCAGGAGTCGTAGACTTGATAATTTCAGCCGCAGCAGTAGTTTCAGTGAAGGCACTGACATCTTCAGCAGGAGTTGTGTCCTTAGTAATATCAATATCAACCTTTGCAGGTGTGGTCGCCTTTTCAGCCTTTTCATCAGTAGCACCAGCAGGAGTTGTAGCTCTAACAATATCATCCGTACTCTCCTTGGTAGTATCAATGCCCTCAGCAGCGGGAGTTGTAGCCTTAACAATATCTTCTTCAGCAATTTCATCTGTAGAAGTGGCAGAAGTGTCGGGCTTCCTAGTATCCTGTTCAGAAATTTCTTCTCCTGGGGCAGCAGTTGTTTCCTTGATAATATCTTCCTCACCACTGACTTCCTTGGCTGGCGTTGTTGCCTTGACAGTGTCTTCTTCAGCTGTAGTTCCCGTAGAAACATCAACCTTCTCGCTAACATCAGCGACTGGCGTGGTTGTCTTGACTTCATCCTCATCCTTTTTGCTATCTGCACTTGGAGTTGTAACCTTGATCTCATATTCAGCAGCTGGAGTTGTACCCTTGGCAACCTCTTCCTCATCAACTTCAATTGCTGGAGTTGTAGCCTTTCCAGCTTCTTCCTTGTCGCTAACATCTGAGGCTGGAGTTGTAGCATTGACAATATCTTCCTCATCCGCCTGGGAAGGTGTAGATGTACCCTTGTCACTGAAATCTGAGGCTGGAGTTGTTGCTTTGACCACATCTTCCTCATCGGGCTGGGAGGCTGTAGATGTACCCTTCTCGCTAACATCTGGGGCTTGAGTTGTAGATTTGACAACATCTTCCTCATCGGACTCGGAAGTTGTAACTTCTTCTTTATCGGAAACATCTGTGGCTGAAGTTGTAACCTTAAGGTCGTCTTCCTTATCAGTGTCAGCGGTTGGAGTTGTAACCTTAAAGTCCTCATCTGCAGCAGGACTTGTGGCCTTGACATCTTCTTCCTTATCACTCTCTGTAGCTGGAACGATTTCCTCAGTCTTGTCTCCAGAGTCAGCGGCTGGAGTTGTGCCCTTGGCAACTTCTTCGCTGTCGCTAACAATTGAGGTTGGTGTTGAAGACTCAATTTGATCAACCTTATCACTAGCCACTGCTGGAGTTGTCGCCTTGACACCATCTTCCTGATCCGTAAGTTCAGTTGGAGTTGTAGGCTTGGCAATTTCTTCCTCATCGCTAACATCTGGAGCAGGAGTTGTACCCTTAATAGCATCTTCCTTATCGCTAATGTCAGATGTTGGAGTGGTAATCCTGGCCACATCGTCTGTTTCGGTGACATCTTCACTTGGAGTTGTTGCCTTCGAGGCGTCCTCTTCATCGGTGACTGCAGAAGCTGGAGTTGTACCCTTGGGAACATCTTCTTCGCCAGTAAGACCCACAGATGGAATTGTCTCTTTCGGCACTTCCTCTTTGTCGCTAACATCAACAGTAGGTGTCGTAGCGTCCTGACCATCTTCAGCAATTCCGGTTGGTGCAACAGGTGTGGAAGTCTTGACAATATCTTCTTCACTTTCGGGGCTGGTTTCTTGGGATGAAGGTGCGGATGTAGTGTCGACTTCCCCGCTACCTTCCTCAGATAAAGTGGGTGTCGTCTCTTCTCCGCTTCCCTCTTTAGTTGGCTCTGCGGGCTTGTCAGCTCCCACTGCTGGAGGCGTTGTCGCCTTGCTGACATCCTGCTCACCGCTACCTTCTTCGATCGACGTCGTAGAAGACTCCGCTGGAGTATCAATTCTAGCATCCGTGACCACAGTAGATGTTTCGGGTTCCTTCTCCTTAATCTTATCGTCATGAGTCGGAGCGACTGTGGTCTCCTCTTGATCAACTTCCCCACTGCCAGCTTCCTCAAGTGGACCTTCAGTGATCGCGTCCTCATCCTTCTTCTTATCATCAATGTGTTCTTGCAAGTCGAGATCCTCCTTCGGTATTTCACCGGGTATATCCTTGACTGGCGATGCTGTAGCAGTTGGCTCCTCATCTCGGCTCGTCTCCAGTGTGGTGGATTCAATGCTTTCAGTTGTGGTACTATCATCATCACAAATATAGTTGCTCGGACAGCATTCGCCCTCGGCAGCTGGCATGGCACGGCATGTTTTGCCACTGGCCGTACTCATTGGCATCTCGCACTCTTGGACGGCACACACAATATCTCCGCGCATGCAGTAGCAATGCTCGCAAGCATTCTTGCCCTCGATGGAGGCTCCATCGGCGAAGGTTTCTCCGTTGTGGATGCAATCCGTCGACACGGCCGGAGTCATGGTAGTGGTCAGAATAAAACCAGGTGTTGGACGAACTGTGGTCGTTGTTGTGGAATGGTCCTCCAGCTCAAGAACATCGTTCTCATGGTCTGCGAAATACGAAACGTAAATGAGACTTGACTTTGAGAGGCAAATGTTTCGAGTACTTACCGCAACTGTATCGGACTGGACAGCAAGAGCCTTTGTTGTAGATGGGTGTGCAGCCATCCACATGCAGGGTGCACTCCTGCATAACGCATTTGGTCTGATTGTTAATGCAGTAGCAGAGTTCGCAGGGTTTGTTCGGGTTCGATGGCACCTGGGCGCCTTCCGGGTAGAACTTCTCTTCAATGCTGCAGCCGAACTTTTCGGGTATGCTCAGCTCAGTTCCAGGCTCGGGCGTACGATACGGCACTTCGACATGAACTGAAATAGCAGCACGTAATTGAAATGACTGCGCCATAAAAATATAGCTAATAGAACTTACCCACTGGGCAGGTAACGATAGGACAGCACTGGTCCTCGCGCTTCTCCACAATGCAATCCTGACCAATTGGCTTAGTGAATGGGCAAACGCGCAGATAGCACATGAGCATGCGGTTGTGGCAGGTGCAGTTCAGACACGGCTCATTGGTCATGATGCGGTCACCTTCATTGTAATGGCCATAGTTGTAGTAGCAGCCCTCTGCAATAAGCGAAAAGAAAGTAGCGATTCATTAGAAAACCAGCTAAGTGTAACTGGAGCAGGCCTGGGAACCATAGAACAATGCCTACCTACCTCAACAACTTAATATATATGGCAGTGCAAGTAATATGAACAGTTAGCTCCCCAGCATTTCCCTGTTATGCATTCTTAACTAGCTCGTGTGTGCTACTATGCCGTTTCGGTCATAAATTAAGTTCCAGCGCCATCAAATGTCATAATACGTGCAGCCATAGATATCTTTTATGGCTCATCAGAGTCGTTAAACAGCGACAACTCAAGCGCCAAGCCACGCTCAACAGACGTATGCCTTGTCTATGGCTACTGAATACTGGGTACAGCTACCTAATTTACTGCCGTCCACCCGCAATAAATTTCAAATCACATTATTAACACGTCAAGCGCAACTTGCAGCAGCTCCCCGCCAACGTCTTCTCAGCTACGGCTTCAGCTTGAACTTTGTTGCTGTCGGCCTATTCGACTGACTCGCTGGCTAGACAAATTTTGATTGAAATCTTTGGTGTCGCTGTCTGTCTGCCTGTCTGTCTGGTGCTCACGTTTTCATCATAAACCTCCTAAAAGACTATTTATTTCATTGTATAATGTTTATTTCATTATAGATATGTGTGTACCCTGTAACTTCTGTGTAAGTGTGGTACACAGAGAATATCTACAAATTGCAAGCTAACTAATAGGTTCTTCAAGATATTCGAATACTCGGAAAACAATAATTGAGACATTCATTTATCACATATCCCACAAAATAAAGGGTATCTGCTAGTCAGCTGCCGCATTTTAAAATTATTTCGTGTGGTTTTTCACACCTCAGCTAACCGCCTAATAATGCTCAACATAATTCCCCAGTCAGTCTACTGGGTTTGTTTTGTTTTTTTTTTTTTTTTTTTATGACTGTTGTGGGTCAGTTATTGGTCTTTTGTAGTCGATTAGGCGGTTAGATTCAAACAGTGTTAAATGGCCGTAAAGGGAGGCTCAATTAACGTTAATGCTATAATTCGCTATCCAAATTGAATTATTAGCTCAAGCTAAATCCTAGTCGAACTTTTGAGATTTATTATTATTACCATTGTATTAGATAGATATGCTTTATTTCACTCACCTGGATACGGCGTTATTTCCGTATACTCCTGCACGGGAGCTGCAATGAAAGAGGAAGAGGGAAACAATTAGCATTTCGTTTTCATATTTGTAGGAAATGCCATAGGTATTTGGTCTATTACGTTAGAATTTCATGATGGCCATATCCGTTAGTCGTCATGACTATAATAAATTAATTTATCTATTACAGCGAATGCCGGACCTCTAATTGTGCCTGCATGCAATTGAAATTAGACGTCGGCTGCAAACTTGCGTAGGCCGATGTCTGAGCACTTGGCTCTAGTGGCTCGGCTCACTCATTCTATTCCTGGTACTCGTTGATAGGCCAGCGTCGTCTGATAACAGGGCTCGACCGCCGCTGGCCAACATGCAACAGGCAGCATGCAACAAGCGGGCAGCAAATTGCCGCAGCAGCAGAAACTTTTGCAGTGCTCGGCTTTGTGTGCGTGCAACGTATTATTACCACATAATCAAAATTCAGCAGCAGCAACAGCAAAAGCAGAGAATGCAAGAAATAATGGCACGTAGCTGGTTCTAGCCATGGAGAATCTCAGCCTGTGTGTGTCCCACACTGGGCCAACTGCAGCGAGAGCCGCTAAAAAATGGCTCAAACAAATTGTTTAAGCTGACAGTTAACCGGCAACTGACGGTCAGTTGCTGCTGCTGCGGTGGCGTTTACACGACCACGGCAGCAATATGCTGTTGCAGCAGCAGCAACTGCTGCTAAAATGATTTGACAAATTGCATTTTGTTATGAATGGTTTTGTTGCTGCTGTTGATGTTGTTGTTGCTGGGCCAACTATGATTAATTGCGGCCAGTTGAAGGGCTGACAATTCGCCACATGTATCAAATGTTAATTTCTGCTCGATTGGCTGCATGCAGAATTTGCCAGACGATAATATAATTTACAGTGCACTCCAGCCGAAATAACAATGAAAATTGTAACGGCAAATGCTTATAAGCATTATATTGACCAGGCTTGAGCCAATAGAATGGGCAGCAACAAATCAGAGTAGCAATTTCAATAGCCAGGCTGTGGCTGAGTTCCGTGTTTTGGTGTTGATGCTGCTGCTGGAGCTGTTGCTGCTGTTGTTGGTCTGCAACATCTTACTTTTTCAAAGTAACGGATGTAAATTACGTTTTATGCGGTAAGAAGAACAACAAGAGCCACGACCGAGCCTGGTAACGCATAAAAATTCACACATTAACTGTTAAGGATTGCCAGCCTAGAGTAACAGAGAGGGAGGGGTGGAGAGAGAGAGGGAGAGAGGGGAGCGAGCTAGAGCAGGATGGTTGTTGAAGGCGACATCGGGCGGACGTGGTAGCAAACGGCAATGGGAGTCGGCCATGCAGCCGGTTCGCTGGCAACACGCCCCGCAATCGGACTGCCCAGTTGCCCAGCTCCCAGTTCCCAGTTCCCAGTTGGCCGCCTCGTAATGCAAACTTATGCAACAATTTTCCGCTGCAAGTGCAACAACTGAAACAAGCCACATACGAGTTGTTGGCAGCATCAGCACGACGATGATGACCAAGACGCATGAGAGTCGTCGTCGCCGTCGTCGTCGTCGTTTGCCTGCCGCTGCTGCTGCTGCGGCTGTTGATGGTACACATCAAACATGGTCGTGTCGGTCCAACAAACAGAAGTCAGTCAGTCAGTTAGTCAGTCAAGCTAGTAGTTGTTGTTGTTGGTGTTGATTTGGCTGCAGCTTACAGCTACATTCACATGACTGCAGCTTCGGGCCAAGCCAAAGTTGTTGGCGGCGTTGGCTGCTGCTGTTGTTGTTGTTGCTGTTGCTGTTGCTGCTGTCGCAAGAGTCGTGCATTTTGTTTATTCTAGGAAAGCGCGCGCACGCCTCGCATCCCGAATGTTTCTTGGCCATGGCCATGGCCATGGCTGGATGGCTGCTGCTGTTGCTGCTGCCGCCGCCGCAGCAGCAAGTTGAACGACCCGGTCGCGCATGTGTGCAAAAATGTGTACACAAACCATAAAATACAAGCCACTAGCTGGCTTTACTTACATAAGTAGGCCTAGACTTAGGCTTAGGTGCCGTAGCTCTGGCTCTGCCTCTGCCTCTGCCTCTGCCTCTGCCTGTGACTCTGGCTGCGACTCTAACTCTGTCTCATACAGCCGCATTGACCAGGCTAAGGCAGCGGGCACGCCTTTTGCTGGTTACGCTTTATTATTTAGTGCTGTAGGTGGATACGCAGGCGGTTGCTGTTGGCGGGGCGAGTGCAGGAAGACAGAGTAGCCACCAGCCGGACGGGGCCAGTTAGGGGGGACAGCGCGCCAGGCATGTGAAAAGTGGAAGTTTCGCTAAATATTTCGTTGATAGCAATCGTTCCTTTTTCAATTCGACTCCAGCTCACTGCCTCTCATCCTCATGGCTGTCCGCATGCGCTACGCGGAAACGCAGCTAGTGAAATATTTGCCATGCCACAAATATTTCAAAGATTACAAAATAAACACAAATCTTCCTTTGGGCCACAGCCACAGCTATTGCCAAAGCCATGTTCCCCCAAATGCGCCATTTTTGTGTGTGTTGCTGTTGTGCGGTGCCAAACGCGGCAGCAACTTTACCGCTACTTTGGCGACGACCAACAGCTGCAGCAGCAGCAATGGCAGCACACCCACAGCATACGCCCCACCTGGTCAAGATATATATATATAGTGTGTGTGTGTGTGGCTAGCTGATAAGACCTTAAAGGCTAGAATGCCGTTGCGATGGCTCTTCTATCCATGGGCGGCAAGAGGAAGTTGCAAGTAGCTCACAGACTGCCTTGATATAGATGAACGTAATTAGAGCCATCCAGGGCGAAGAGCTCCCTGGACAGCGACTAGAACAATGCACCAACAAGGGATGCACCGACTGCACATGCAATATATCGAACTATAATTGCCCAGCCTCAGCTCAGCTCAGCTCGAGTTGGATGATCGCATTGGCCTGGCTCAATTATGCAATGGCAGGAAAACAGAAATTATGCCAGGCATAAGGCAACAAGCGGCAGCAGGAGGCATGCAAATTTTTTCTTGCGCAAAACAATTTCCATTTTCTATGGCCTTGATCACATAATTTCCATAATGCCGACTCGATCAATATGGAGTGAGCGACAAGCTAACAACCCATGAACAAGCCCAAGCCCCAGCCGCAGAGGCTATGTGTGTGTGCCGCCATATCATGCGCCATGCATTAGTGTTGAAAGCGGATGAGTTGTGGGCAAGGGGAGGGAGCTGGGGCTGGCGGAGCGCCGACAATGCGCCCAACGGAGGCAGCAGCCGCGCACAGCAAATGAATTTGCGAGTAATTTAACATGATTATGTCGGGGACAAGGTAGCAATGTAGACGTCGACATCATCCACAGCAGCAGCAGAAGCAGCAGTAAAGGCAGCGGCAGTGTCGGCTCCTTGCGCAGCCAAATTGGACGCAGTTGCGCCAGGCTCCATGCTTGCCTGATGATGCTGCTAGTTGTGGGCCTTGGCTTTGGCCCTGGCGTGACGCTGTGTTTTATTACCAGCCGGCCTAGACATGATTCGTTCTAAGTAAATTATGCCCGCTGGTCATGACGAGGATGCCGTGAAATTGCTGCCTGTTGCTGCAGTCAATGATGCTGCCTCTGCCGCTGCTGCTGCTGGTGCTGCTGCTGGTGCTATGCATATGAAACAATTACGAAGAGCTAGGCGCAGGCCCAGCAATCCTTGGCTGTCTATATGTGAGCATTGTAATTGCTGGCAACTGCACCACAGGCAAACGAGCAGCTCATATGCATATGCATTTATGGCGAGCGGAGCCCAGGCGAGGGCCAGCTCTGAGTATCGCTGCATCCCTGCGGAACGGGCAGTGTCATTAGACAGTCAGTCAGGTTGTCAGATTGGGGCGCAACTTTTGCTTTTTGACGTTCCTTTTTTTATTTTTTGTTTCGTTGCCAATCTGACTGCTTAATAGATAATAATGAGTCTGAGTCTTAACTTTGGTCTGCAACTAGGAGTTGGCACTCGGCCTGCAGGCGCTGTAATTAAGCAGTTAAAGGCTAGGCTAGCTCCGTAGCTCTGTTCCCACAGTTGCTGTGCATCGGATTGGATCCTAGACAAGGCCTTTTTGCTTATTTCCCCAGTTGATGTGGCTTTTTATGTGTCCTGTGCTTGATTTGTTTTGATTGCGCTGCATGGCTTTAATGAGCCCCCATCGGGCCATCAATCTGACTGTCAGTCGTAATATGTGCACGGCCATTGCCGTAGTGCCGCCAGGCTGCGGGCTGGCTAATCACAGATCCTGCCCACTGGCCGCATCCCCAGCCAGATATATCATAATTTTTGTTTGCGCAATTTCTTAGACAAATTCCAAAGGCCCGTTAGATGCGCGGACACGAAGCAAACAAATTGTCGTCAGGCGTTCGGCCCGCTGCTCTGCATTCAGTTCTTGGCCCCGCAAGCTGTTATTGATAACAGCGCATTGATTACTGCAATTGCTGTCGGGACGAGCTGGATCTGGAGCTTCAACTGGCGCTGACTAGAGTTTTGCCAAAATAACAGGCAAGATCTATAATCAACGGCTAGCTCGGATGCTCGGATGCAGGTCGCAACTGAAACTGCAACTGTTGCAACTGTGGCTGCAACTCGTTTTCAACCTGCGCATGCGTAACTGTTTATTAATTTCGGTTTGAATTTGAGCAAGATCTAACCGTCTGCACTCGCGGCGCGTGGCTAGCCTCAACTCTGTCCGCCACTCGACGAGCAGCTGCAGCTGCAATGCCAGCTGACTGCGCTGACAAGCCGGAAGATTGATGATAATGTCCACCAGAAATTCTCACGTTTGGGCAGGGCTCGGCTTGCGGCCGTTTCAATTAGATACGCGCACTTTGGTGTACGTCGAGCGCCTCATTTGGTAAAACATTCACGTGGCATTCTAGCGCTAATTGCTTGCCCCGCCAAGTAGTTGCCCCCTGGACAGCTAGCGATTTGTATCTGCTCCCACGACAACAACTCCGACGCCAACTCCGACTCTGACTCCGTCTGCTTTTAAGCCAGCGATTGGCGAATGCAGATAATGCTGTTTTATAGCCGGTATTATAGTACTATAAAGTATATGTGTTGCGTGTGAGGCAACTGCAGCATTAGAAGAAGCTGCCTCAACCGTGAAAAATACTCAATGTTGCCAAACGCACAAAGCGCAGCAACAGAAGCAACACCAACAGCAACAGCAACAGCAACAAAAGATCAGCAATGCGATAATTATACAAGGTATTAGTTCATTCCGGCTATAACCCAACTCAACCCCACCCAGCCCCCCTTTTGGTCCAGACTATGTCTGCTGAGGCGTCTAGCGTATTTAGTGGCCGTTGCTAAGTGACTTAACATGACCCCCACACCATGGAGCCGGGCTGTCGGAGTCGTAGGCTTGCCATGCGTAAAGGTGCCAGGCTGCGAGTTGATTGAACCCCCTGCTTGGCCGGGCATTAGAGCGGCTGGATAGTTGTCCCGCTCATGGAGCTAGAGTTACACAATTGAAAAGCTGTGGGAAGTCATTGCACTATGCGATAGAGATCTGTGTAAGAATGAGCTGCCAGCCAAGACATGGCTAATTACCATTCCTTCCTTCGCTGCAAGACTTTCGTCTTAGCAGTGTCTCAAAATGAATTCTAACACGCCAAGTCCAAGACCAAGTGCAAGTACAAGTCCAAGTCCATGTCTAAGCCCGAGTTGTTGTTCAGCGAACCGAGCACACTCTTGGGCTGGTCAGTACGTGGTAGCAGCTTCTGTCTGCCAGCTGCCAGCTGCCAACTGCCAGTTGCCATTCAGGCAAACGATTGGCGCCAGCTAAAAAATGCCAGCTCAATTCTGTAGCTCGAAAGGTTTCGTTCTAAGTGCTTAAATGCGACTCGACGAAATTGGGTCAGATCTCAACTAATTGCCATAAATATGAATAAAGACGTAAATGTTTGCCGTACGGCGGCATTTAATTAGCATTTCGAACACGTTTTTAGAGCGACGACAACGGAAACTTCGTCAACAACGTGTTGTACAAATTGAAAATTAGCATATTCACGCCAAGAGCTTGCATAAAATGCCAAATAAAAGAAAAAATCAAATAGTTATATGAAACATTTAACAGAAAGAGAGAAAAACAAAGGCAAACGAAAATAGATACCAAGTGGCCAACAACTTGGCCAACAGCAAGTTCAAGTTCAATGACATCCAAACAATAACAAAGCAAAGAAAATGAGACAGAGACGCAGAGGGAGAGGGAGATGGATAGAGAGAAGATATACATAATATGAGCTATGCTTATGGCACATCTATGCTATACATCAGTCTGACACACACCTAGGCTATATATAGTGCTATATATCTGTTAGTTAGTCCACTTATCACAATGGGAAATCTGAGAATTGTTACTTCATTTGTTTGCCGGCGTTTTGCTCTACTAAACAGCATTTCATTTGCATTTCGACTTGCTGTGCCATAAAGTGTTGCCGCCTTTGTCTTTTTCTTTTTTTTTCGGTGCTGCCACTGCACCACTGCAACAGCAGCAACAGCGGTAACTGCTACAGAATTACAGCAATCACAGCAGCCATTTCATTGTCAAGGCGCAGCTGAGGGAAAGCCGAACCGAAGGCGTTAATTGTCAAATTGTGTAATTTCTGTGGCTACAGCTGAGTGTGGCGTGGAGTGTGTGGTGCTGGGGCAGGGTGTGAGTGGCACTGCCACTGCCATTGCCAAATGGGGCTTACAGTGAACCGTTACACATACAAATTGCTGCCAGTTAACCGCAAACGCCACTCGCTCGCTGATTATTTACTTTATTGAAATTACCGCAAACACCAGCACGCCTCACCTGCACTACCAACACACTCCGCCGGCCTGACCTTGTCGCAGGAAGTTGAAAATTGTACGGCTGATAAAATCGTATTGAGCTGCCTGCGCTTCCGTCAGTCGAGCGCAGAAGCAGCAGTTGATTCTTGGCCAATTCACACGCCAACATTCCAAATTCTCGTTGCCCGAATGCTCGGCTCTCATTAAATTGAAATCAAGTGCAATGAGCTCCAACTACAGTCTCAGTGCGGCCCTTTCGGGCAGACAAATGGCTCTGGCTGGCTAAATCTGGTCAATGGCCTCAGGCCAAACGAAATGTGTGGCTCGCGTGGGTTGAATCAAAACAAACTAAGTGGCTCTTTAAGAGTTATAAATGTGTTTTTTCTTCTTCTTTCTACTCTGTATGTGCGTGTGTGTGTGTAGGTTCATAACTCTGGGGTCTGTCTCCAAGTCATGGTCAATTTATCATACGCAGTTTTGATTTGAGCGCTTTACAGCAACATTAAACTTTTTAGATATATATTTCTTTTGACAAATTGATGTACGAGTGGAGCGTCTTTGGTGGGCCGAAACGAAAGTCGTTGCCTCTCAGCTGGCAGCCAAATCAAAATTTATGGCCAAAGTCAGCATATGGCACGCGGCACATGGCACACGGCGCGGTCATGGACATGGTTTGGGCGGACTCCTAATTGTGTCACTGTCGAAAGTTGGTCAGCAAAACTAAGAAGCCGAGGGAAGGAAAAATCTGCATGAGAGTCGTGTGTGGACACGGATTTATCCTGTTGACTCTCACACGCAGTCGCATCGTGTGGGCCGCTTAACCCGCAAGTTCGTGATCTCTAACTCGCGTACTTGTTCTTCAAGTGGCTATGAAATTCCACAGCTACGCAGCGAGCACACACACATACGTATATGCATGTATGGCTCTTCAGCTGCTTAGCCACATCTCCATATCGGTCAACGGTCAGCGGCTGTTTGGCCCGTTGTTTGGCCCAGGCAAATAAGCCAGGCAACTACTACGTCAAGTTCGACCATAAAGCATGGCTATTGGTATGCGGTTATGCTACAGGTACAGGTACAGAGGTACAGCCGTGGCCATAAGTATATGCGCAGGTAGAGACAGCCTCTGCCTCCGACTGCTTCAGCTTGTTTGCATACGAAATATTTACGATTTCAAGCCGCCACGCCCACCGTGCAGCAAGTGCCGCATTGGCTTATGGGGCTTATCAAGCACCTGATAAGACGCCTCAGCTTGGCCCCTTGACATTGAACCTGGTCGGATGGTGTGTGTAGCTGGCCAAAATGTTAATTATATGCTGACGGGCCAACAACAAAAATCTTGATTAAATCCGTTGCCGTTGTGGCTGCTGATGATGATGCTGCTGCTGCTGCTGCTGCTGCCGTTGGCATGTGGCTGATATCATCAGCGAGCGTTCATGCAATTAATACTTGAGCATAATGATGTTTTGGCTCGGCCTAAGCCTGTCCAGAAAACTCTGGCCGTCGTCAATAGTTATGCCCGACGCTTGGCTTGGCCAAAATGCCAGCTAATACAAGCTAATTAAGCGCGCCAAGTGGCAATAAAATCCCAAAATGCCATTCGACTTCCGCAACTCACGAGTTTAGTTAGCCATAAACAGGTGATTTTTATGCGCAATAAACAGAAACAATAACAACAACCTATATTAAGTATAGGAAGATCCAGCTGGAAGCGCACTAATGCCTTTGTAATTGGTTATAAATTAAGCAATCAGTTAAGCATCATCAAAACACATATAAAGAATATGCTTAGATACGAGTTTTTCTCTCTATGCCATTTACTCTCGGGCTACGCAGGCAACTTGATGTAGAACTTTGAACACATAACATAAGCAGCCCCATCGGACAAATGTTGAGTCTCCAATTAGACCCATAGCCGGGCTCAAGTCTCATGCTCACTGACTGTGACTTATCACTTTTGTCCGTCACATACTATAAATAAGTCCGAGTACTTTCATTGGTGTCAATTGCCCAGCCTCCAGGTCCAGCTGGGGATTCGACAAACAGATGTCAAAAAAAAGAAAAGAAAACAATCAACACCTGTTTCTCCCAGCCATGAGAAAAAAATAATGGAAATAACTCTTTACTGACTGTGGAATATTTAATACCCTTACCTCTTTATGACAGCTAAGACTGCGCGCAGTCTCCTGGCAAAACTGAAATACCCCATGCAGAGCAAAGGAACTGAAGCGCGGAATTGATTGATGAAAACGCCCCGCGAAAAAAGTCAAAAGGCAACGCGCTAAGGCGAGAGCCGAGTTGAGTTTTGGGTCTGAAAATTGCCGTCTGCTTTTTGTGGCTTATAAAATAATGATTATGTGTTGGGGCTACCGGAGCTGCTGACAGACGATGACGACGCCGACAAGCGGTGGATCTGCCACAGTGACTGCGCCGATGCGCTGTTGTTGGTCCATTAACTTGGCCAGCCCAGTTGGTGCGACCAATCGAGCGAGACTGCGATCGACCTTGAGCTTGAATTAGAACTTGAATTTGGCTGCTTAAAAATTGCATAAGACGCTCGCGGCTGACTGCGTCTGCGACTTAACTGTAAAGTAAAGCACTTGGCTAAGACACGATATATTGCCAGAAAGTCTTAGCTGAACACTGAAAACAATTGCCAATTGGTAGTAAACAATTGGCATTTGGCTGGTCTTTGGTCATGACGCAAAATTCCACTTGTTGTGAAGTATTTGTGCATGTTTCGACTTTTTGCCGATTTGCGCATATTAATCATGGCTGTACGAAGCGATCGAGTGGCCGATATTGAATTAAATGGATGGCTGTGCAGGCGGGCAGTTGTCGATGGCTAAATGAGATACAAATGTATCTCACAGATACGCACAAGTGTTGAGTCATGAGCCTGGTGTTATGTACTATGTAGTCATGTGTGTATTATTATATTATGGAACAATTCAATTACCAGACCATGCTGTGAAATTCTTGTAAAGCCCAGCGCTGAGCTGCTGCTTCGAGCCCGCAGATCGCAGCTCTCTGCTCTCCGCTCTCCTCTCTCTGTTCTCTGCCAGCTCTGTAAGTTCATCAAACTCAAGTGTTGGACTCCACGGGCAGCGTTTAGGTCCATTGAGTTGTTTTGTTTGCTTGTTAGTGTAACAGATTTGTGTGCGTGTGTGTGTGTGCGTGCGTGTAGCACACAATAGTCATAAGTGGGTGAGAAAAGTGCGAGAAGAGGCACACAGATCTAGCTCTAATCAGTTCTCGACTCACACGCTCCGAGTTCTCTTTCAGCCATTCACAAAACATCATCGAAAATGTTCTAAGCTGCGTTTTTCTTGTTTTCCCTCCCCCTAGTTTTCTTCTTATTTTCTTTTTTGATAGTTTTCCATATTGCAGCACCTCAGTGTTAGGCTTGTGGCATGTGCTAATGAAAATTCCAAGAAGTCAACGCTGTATCGAGCATTTGAGCGGTGCTAAATGTGGGTCAACAAGACAGTCTGGCTGACTGAATGACTGACTGGCTGACTGATGGACTCGGACTCCGACTACGACTCCGTCTCCGACTCTGACTCCGACTCGGACTGGGACGCGCACTCGGAATATTGCCGCCTATCGTTGCGACTGGGCCAAATCAGTTGAGAGGCAGCTGCATTTGTTGCCTGTTTATTGAATGCCCATTAAAGAGTGCCACAGCTCTGCGGCTGGAATTTAGTTTTAAGGTTTTGGTTATGGGCCTTTGGTTTTCGTTGACGTCGCACTGTGTTTGCATGTGATTACTGCGCTGGCAGTGGAAGCAGCACTGCTGACCGATATTCTGCAGACATGAGAAATGGTATGTCTCTTAACCATTTTTGGGTTTATTTGCCATAAAGTTTTGTTCAAGTCAGTCGTTAAATTGTACATAGACAAGTCCCCTGCTCCCCTGCTCCCCTGCTCCCCACTCGTCCGCCGTCCGTCGTCCAATGGGCCATTTTATAGGCTGCACCTTTGAGCGATGGGGGAATGTGAAAGTTAACACCTCGTTCAAGCAGATGCATCCAACATAATCGTGCAGCCCACCCATCTGCCGAGCGTGGCCATTAGCACTGGACTTTATTTATGGCAAGGGTCGAAATTCATTTTAGTATCTGTTGCTATTCTCATGTATCTGCATGTGTCGCACACCCTCCGGTTGCACGGTCAATGCCATTTCGCCTCAATTTCAATTTCAATTTAAATGGCAGCGCATGACTCAATTGAATTTCGGACACCCTCATGCATTTCGCATGCCAAATAATAAATTGAATTCTCTTCTCGCTCGCGTTAAATGCAACGCCGAACGTTGGGCTGCTGGACGGGGCAGACGGGACAGACGGAACAGAATGGCCACTCCTGACCCCGGACAAGTGCGAGTCGTGGCAGCTGTGGGCAGCTGATGGTAATTTGTCACAGGATCGCACTGCCACATGCCAACTGCTTTAATTAGCGCGCATCTCCCGCAAGGGGAGTGCGGCTGTGGGCTCAGATACTTAGCGGCCTAACTGTAATTTATGTTGACATAATAAACCACTTACCGGCTAGCGTTAACGCTGGCAGCACCAACAGCAGCACGGCCAGAGACATCAGCTCCTCGAGTCCCAGCGGACTCGAACGTTTTCTTGTCATCGTTTTGCTTGTGTGTGTAGCTGCAATGGAGGAGGGAAACGAAATGTACTTTAGTATTGTGTGGCATGATTTTCAACAAAACGAATTGATCCATTAGACCTTTGACACTCGCCCGTTTAACCCTTCAGCGGCCAGCATTGAAAGCCAGATGTAAAACCGCACACAACAATCAAATTGAGCCACAATATGTTTCTTAAACGACGGCACTTCATTAAAAAAGCATGACAGGGCACATGTCCTTATGTCGGTTCACATATTTATACTCATTCACGAAAGTGAATCAGTATATTGGTTTTGTGCAATGTCCGTCTTGCTGTCCGTCCGTCTGTCCGTCTGTCCGTCTGTCCGTCCGTCCGTCTGTCCGTCTGTCCGTCTGTCCGTATGAACGCAATCTATTTCGGCGCTATTGAAGCTAGAGACTTGAAATTTGGAACACATACTCGTGTATATCTCCGATTTATAAAGTGTTAAAATTTTCCCGATCCGCCCACTAGGGGCGTGGCAAATCGGAAAATGCATTTTCCGATATACCAGAAATCATGTTTGTTGAAGAGCTAGAAAGCTGAAACTTGGTATGTAGGTCCGCGTTGACCACCCAAGATCACGAGCTATGGCGGATATATCTACGCCCATTGGGGGCGTGGCAAATCGGATAAAACTGTATCTCCTAAAGTTGTTAACCTAGAATGCTGAAATTTTGCACGTCAGCTAATGGTATGATTCTATAAAGTCTGAAGATAAATTATAAGTCTACGCCCGTTGGGGGCGTGGCAAATCGGACCTGAAGATATAGTGATTTTTTAAATTCTCCTATATTTTGGACACTATTGATGGCAGAGACCTCAAATTTTGTATATATACTCGGACTGATCACCCAAGACCAAAAAGTTTTGTCGGATATATGTCCGCCCACAGGGGGCGTGGCAAACCGCAAAAGTTTATATCTCCTAAAGTATAATAGCTAGAAGCTTCAAATTTGGATAGTTGAGTTACTGGTAGCCTCCTCTATCGATTCCCCAAAAATAATTTTTACGCCTCTTTAGGGGCGTGGCATATCGAAAAATACCCTGTAATTTCCACATTTTTTTAGGGTAAGCATTCAAACTTTGCAGTTAGGGTAACGTTATCTCTTTCTAAAAACTGACCAAAAATGAGGTGTCTACGCCCAGTTGGGGCGTGGCAAATCGGAAAAAACTGTATATTCTACAGTATTAGAACGAAACTTAACTACTAAATTGTTGATGGGATGTGAATGAGTATTCCGCAGTCGGTAACGCCCGACTGCAACGTTCTTACTTGTTTTTTCTTTCTTTCTTATTTTTTTTTTTTTTTGTGTTTTGTTGTTCAAATTTTTCAATAGCCTCAACTGCTCGACAAAAGCAATTTACGTGCACAAACAGCAAAAGAATTTCTGGGTGGGTTGGGTGACTGTTGACAGTGAGCTGCCACCCCCACCGACAGCAGCACCACCACCACCACCACCAACAGCAGCAGCAGCAGCACTACCGTCCGAGCTCGGTGAGAATCGCAATGGGCAGGCATCCCTAAAGCATGTGTGTATGTGTGTGTGTGTGTGTGTGTGTGTAGGTGGATGGAGGGCAGATTCTGACTGGCTGTTTTTCTTCAATTGTTTGCGGAAATCACTTGTTTGCTGATTTGACAGATGTGCAATTTTCCTTGACATGGCTCGCAGGCTCACAATTATTGCCCACAATCCCCTAACAGAAGAAAAAGCCAAAAGAATGAAAGAAATACGTTCCGACTAGGTTGTCATGTTGCGGCCGTGTACTCCAAATGTGAATATAGTTTTGTGAAGTTGTTGCGTCCTGATTGAAAATGTCAGCCACACGCCAAAGAAGAGAAAAACAAGAAAACTTTCAGGCTCCATCCTTCGCCCTAAACCAAGTTATAATTAGCTGGGGCAGACAACTGTCCGTATAATGCCATAAAAGGCAACAACAGCGAGGAGTGGGAGGGAAATGTCTTCATTTCATATTTTCGTTTATTAGCCAAGTTTTTTATTTGCTTTTATGTGCCTTTAATCAAGTCCCTGGAGATGCAACACGTGAGTGCGATATCATTTCCAGGGAAGTGGGGGTGGTACGCCCAGACGTGTCACATTGGGGTGGTCGGCCACTGCCAAGGAGGCGTGGCCGTAAGTGGGCGTGCATGCGTAACTTATACAATTTCATGCATTTCAAGAAGCTAATAAAAATAACGGCCGTGCACCATGGGACGACTGCGTGAGGCTCTCTTTGGCTTGGATCTGAGCAAACTTTATCGATAGCCACGTTCATACACATACATACATATATCGAGTGTCAGCCCGAGGCAAGTAAGCAATTGTAAATGATTTATCGATAGATTTGAAATGCTGACATCAATTTGCAGACACTGTTTGGAGCGTGTGTGTGCCGGGGGGTCACAATGACCCCAACGGCTGCGCTGCTCTGCTCTGCTCTTCTTTCGAAATTCGAGTGGTTTCTGTTACACCCCGCACCCATTGTCGTCAGCGTGGTAGGTAGAATGGGAGGCAGTGTCGTTTGCTCGCTAACGAAACAAGCAAATAAAATGAGCTAATGCCAGGCAGAGCGCGGCTCATCATAAATGCGCGAAATGTGCTCATTAAAATGCAGGGAAACGGCACAGCGCCCCTTGCCGCTGCTCTTCCTCCGCCTCCTTCTCCTGCTAGCCTGCAGCATGCCCCCTGAGTGCGCCAAGTCGAAGTCAGAGTTGGAGTCTAAGTCTCGGTCCCCGGGAGCCACAAATTGCATTGCTGCGTGCTGTGGCAAACGACAATGTTAAAAGCAATAGCAACAGCAACAGCAGCAGCATCAACAACATTATAGAAGAAGAGTCTACAGAACAAGGTGTATGCAACACACGAAACCCGCCTCGACCAACTTGAAAGATTGCTCCGCCGAGATGCAGCCTCGGCTTTAGCTGCGGCATTTTGATGACGAGTTGACATGACGAGCGACAATAACAATAATGATAATCTCACACGGGCACAATGATTATCACAATGATGATGATGATGATGGTGGTGGCGGTGATGGTGGAGTTGAGGCTGCTGCTGCTGCTGCTGCTGCTGCTGGCCTACCACTGACAACGGAAGCGACACAAACTGGCTATTAGTTGTTGGCCAAAATGGCACTTGTTCTATAGCTATTAGCAACACACGAACAGGCCAGCAACATGTGCCTGCCAACTGGCAACTTGTTGCGGTAATTATTCTGCCATTTGTTGCAGATGTTGTGTGCTGTTGTTGCTGGTGTAGTTAGATGTTGCTGTTGCTAAATGGTAAACAATTTCAGCAGCCGCTTTCAGTATTTGGGTTAAGACCAAATAAAGGGGTGGTCAGCAGCCAGCAGCCAGCTGCTGGCCGAGTGTGTGACACAAATTCAATTTGTGAATGAAGCAGCCGAAACTAAACGCTTTCCACACAAATGCTCAAGCATGCAACTAGCTAACTTTTACCCCATGCCAGTTGCCCAAAACAAGTGGCAGAGGGAATTCCCCGAAAGGAGGGGTAGACACACTCACTCGCACTCACACTCACACTCACACACACACGAACGAATGTCGGTCATGGGAACTTTGCGAAAAGGCTCGAACAAGTCGAAGCCTAGCTAGGGCCCATGGCAATGTATCATCATCAGCTGCAGCCTCTTGACCAACAATGGGACGCCGTTGATATGCGTTATGAAAAATGCATGCTGGCTTCTAACTCAATGCCACCAACATGAGGCGGTGGCCCATGCGTGAAGAAACGGCCGACGGTGGACGGCCAACACAAATGCAAATATTTGCACAGCCGCCCGACATGGTGGGCCGGCCCGTGGTGGAAGGCAGCGGCGACTCCTCCTGGAGCCGCACAAAGGGTAAGCACTTGACAGGCAACTGTTTAAGGTTGAAAAATTACAGAGGCTTAAAGTGAATGCAAGTGAGTTTGCGTGTGTGTGTGTGCGTGTGTGCGTGTGTATGTGTGCGAATGCACCGCACTGTCTGAGGCAGCTCCATTGTGATTGTGCTGATTGGGAGCATGCGTGGCCAGCTGAGCAGCCAGCTACCTCAGCTGCCTCTCCGCCGTGCCGTGCCACAAAGTGTGCCCCCAGCTGCAGCACACTAATATAAATGTATCGCCAGAGATGGAGCTCTGGAAATTTACATTTTACAAAGGCGCTGCTGGCGCAGCAAGTCGCGGCCTCAATGGAGGGTGGGAAAATTTCACATGCGCAACATTTTGACAGTCGGCAAAGGGAGAGGTGAGCATCGGGGCAACAGGCAGGCAGCGAAATGCATCGTTAGCATATGCATCAAAAGGTGTCTCTTGTCAGAGGAGCAGCTGTCGACTGTCTGCATTTTGAGATTTGTACCATGACCCACAAATATACTTTGGCACACGCATCTAACGACGACCCAGCTAGCTAGCTGGCTGGCTAGCTGGCATCCACACAGATGACTGGCTGAATGGCAATTTGCAACTGCAACTGCAACTGTGTTGCAGCTATGCGGCTTTAATTGGATTCTGCTGTGCTATCAAATTGACATTTAGCACACAAGACCGAAACCGATCTTCGTGCCTGCTGCTCCATACGCTCCATACCGATGTTCGTTCACTTGGCTGACCTAACCTCATGCGTTCACTGGGATGGTCGAGAGATGGAGGGGCGCGCAGGGATGGGGAAAGAAGAGTCATGCAATCTGAGTCGCTATCCGCATCTCAGTTGCCAATTGCAATTGCTGGCTTATCGCATTACACTTTGATTGCTGTTGTTGCTGCTGATGCTGCTGCTGCTGCTGCTGTTGTTGCTGCTGCTGCTGTTGCTGTTTGGCGTTAATTTGGTTTTGTGTTCTCGCACAGCCATTTAACGGTGAGGCGGCGCAATTGCAAATTGCATTTCTGCCAATGCCAATTGGCCGCCTTTGCCTTGTTGGTCACGTCAAAGTCAATTGTCATAAATCTACAATTGCCGCGGGGCCCTCACACCTTGCGTGTGTGTTTGTGCTTGGAGTGGCGCAATAAATGCGCATAGTTTTGTCCAATTGCTCGCCAAATTGTTTGTGGCTTGAACTGGAAGAACTCTGCGCTCCGGCTCTCCTGGCCGCAGGAATGTTTTGGCGAGAGCCGAACGTTAGATTTGCATATCTCTGTGTTATTGCTAAAGGAAATGGAAAAGCTGTGCCACAGAGGTTTCTGCCCAATCAACAAGCTTGAACCAAGTTCATGAAGCTGGCCTTACAAATGATCGACCTTGCAGCCGTAGCAGCAGCCAATTGAGTCGAGGGAGTTGTCTCTCTTTCGGCTTTGTGCAGAAAATTAATAAAGCTTTGGACGCCGTTGCGCACGATCCACAAACATAACGGTCTCTAGTGGCAAAGTCAGGGCAGGCAAACAAGCGAACAAACAATCGCGCCAAATGTAAGCTATGTCTCTGCTGCCTCGGCGGCTTCGTCTCCATCGTCGTCGTCGTCTCTCAATCTCGGCCTGAGTCACTTGTCAGCTAGCCGTGGCGACGATGGCGACAATGCGGAAGCTGTTGCTGCTGCTCAAGCTGCCTGGCACGACAACAGCACGAGCAGCGTGCCCGATGCCGCCAACGCCAAAGACCAACAGCAGCAGCAGCAGCAGCGGCAGCAGCAGCATTAGCAATAACAACAACAACAACAACAACTAGAACTCCAGCTGCAGCTCGTAGGCAATTTGCCATTTTGGCTTTGCTTGGCCAACACTTGAACTGGATTAGTTGGCTGCCTGCTTTGATTTGTGACAAATCTTGATGCAAGCTACCGTGTGCTCGCCTGCAGCATGCAACAGCCACGCCATATGTGGACGTGGATGCTGCTGTTGCGGCTGCTGGTGTTGGGTCAGTTGGCAGATCGTGAGCTGATTTTGTGCTAACTTCATTTTTTTCTGCTGTTTCGCTTTTTTTATTTATTTTTTTTGTATGCAGCTTGCCACAAATTTCTCTTTTTCTTGGGGTCAAGTTTGTTGCCAGGCAGAAGCGTTCTAATTTCACTCACTCGCTCAGTGCTGCAGCTGCAGTCACTTAATTCTGACTTTTTTTTGTCATTTACTAGTTGCCTAATTAAATGCCATAAAACATGATGAGGCATTGCGGCGCTACGTGTTCGTAAATATGAGAACCACTGTGCGATAAGCATGACTATTGCAGTGTGTGGCCCAAAAACTAAAGTTATTATTCGATGGGGAGGTTATTATTTCTGCCGCCCACACGTGTCAGCTGTCAGTGTTATACAACATTCAATTCGCTTTGCCAATTTTAGCCATAAAATAGGAAACAACAACAATGGCTTTGAGTTTTTTTTGGTTTTTGTTTTTTGGCTACGATTTGCAAACTGGTTCTAATTATGCCAACTGCGAGCCTCCCCACCGCCCCTCCCGGCCATCAATAGTTGCCCAGAAGCCCCGAAAATACACTAAGCAAAACAGTTAGACGAATCATAAACGCTTTTCGGCTACGTGATTTGCGATCGCAATTTCGTAAAGTGGATCATTGCGCGCGTTTTTGGCGCGTTTTTAGCAGCCAGAGTCTCATTAATATGATTACTCATGGCTATGTAATTTGCTGGCCGCATAAAAAACAAGTGAAGTGTATGCCAAAACTTCTTGATGGGGATGCTACGGGCGGACGGACAAATGTGGATCTGCCCGGATTTACCAGCGGCGATGTTATTTCGAGCGCCGTGATGTCATGGACTGGAATTGGCGTTTACCTATAATCTGCAAGTCAGCGACGATCATGAGAACTAAACTGACTCACTGATTGGCCAGCTAAAGGCTGCCTGCCTGCCCATACACCTAGCTAGATAAAGATGTAAATACACACATCACCGTCGCATCTGTCCACGCATACAAACGAATCAATTGAAAGCTCACTGAATAAGGTATTTGCAATCGGAGCTCTTCATTTCATATTATCTATATGCATATATGTATATGTATAAATAAGTGTGCGTGTGTGCTGTCCCTACGCTCTCATCCTGGGCGCAGACGCAGTCGGTTCGAGGAATCCACTTGACCACTTGGCCAGTCTAATGCTGCAACCAGGAAATGCCAATCAATGAGAAATATGCGTTTGCGCTGTTCGAAAGCAACTTTGATATGGAGAAGCCTCGGCACACTAGAGTCGCATGTTGTAAGAGTCGCGACAGCGGCCTCGGCCTCGGCCAAAACAAATAAATTAAAAATTGCATTAAAATGTAGAAAATGAAAAACGTTGCCTTTTTCAGCTGATTTCAGAGAGTGCAGAGAGTGTTAAGGGTACACCGGAGAGGTTGCTGGAGGAGAACAAGCTGGCGAGCTGGTGAGCTGGCGACTAGTCAGAGCCGGTCCGGCCAGCGTATAGCGGACGGAGCTGGGCAGGGTTCAAAGCTGTGCCTGTCAACTTCAAATCGCACGTTTTCCTACGCGCTACAAAGTCGTCGCCGATCGAGCCCAGGCTGTGCTCATCTGTGCCCCTGTCTGGGCTGTCTGGCTCTCTAGTTCGCTGGGTTCTCTTTTGGCCCCCGGACGGACATAACAAAATGTGCTAAAATATGCACAAACAGCGCAAGAAACCGATGCGATGCGACGCGATGCGATGCGACTAACGTTGCCAGGCAGCGCCTAAGCCCTGGCCACTCACATCAGCAGCTCGGTGCCGTGGCTGTGCCGCCCGCTCCACCTCCTGCTCCTCCTGCGGCGCATATGAGTGAGTGTTTTAAATCATGCTGCCTGCCAAAGTCATGATTCATATACCGTTAGCTGCTCATTTCCACACAAATAAATGCCGAAAAGGAAAAGCCAGCGAGCCAGCCAGCCAGCTAGCCAGCTAGGCATCGATTGAACTGAACCAAAGCTGAGCCAAGTTGCCTCCACTCGAGAAATAACTCAAAGATCGACAACTCGAACGGCGCCTATGGGTCCGTTCGACAGATCCGTCAGCTGAACGCTTTCCTGCAATGTGTTTATGGATCGAGCGACCCTGGCAGCCCAGCAAATTGCAAATAGCGCAGGTGTTTGCCCCGGGCTAAATATGTAAATGTATATTAATAACCTGGCCAAGAATAAGAGAGAAGGAGAGAGAAGGAGAGAGAGAGAGATAAGGGAAGAATGGAAATGCTGGATCTTTGCATACCCTCATAAAAGCCCAGTTGAGCGAGCATAAAAAAATAGTTTCATTTCTTTAATGTTCATTTCTGCCTTTTGGAAATTTGTACACGTTCGAGGCAATAATTAAAAGCAATGTGCCATCATTAAGAGATGAACGTGAGATTTGGTCTGTCAAGAAAGTATCTGAAGAGCAAAAATTTTGTTTTTACCGTGCGTAGTTTTCACTTTTATTTGGACAGGCCCGAAATGGCCGGCTGGAACAAGTTTGTTTATTTTGTCATGTAATGCAAATGAAAGTGTTCTGCGGGCCACAGTACAGCACGGCACTAGATGCCATTAAAATTAGTGGACAGGGCTTTAGGAAAATGGAAAGTGGCCCCAGCTGAAAAGTGGCCACTGCCAAAGGGTTCTAGCCCCAAACCCTGCAGTTACAGCAGCGCGGCTCTGTTTGCTGCGGCTGTTCATTGCACTTTACACTTTGGGCTGTCATCGTTAAAGCGCCTTCCGGGAATGTCTTCAACTCCGTAACAAAGAACAGAGCACTGAAAATTAAATGAAATTGAATTTCATGGCTGTCATCTTTCATTTTATTCGGCTCTATTATTACGCAGACGAGCAGCAAGTATGGCTATTAAAAGCCAACTAGTTTACGTTGGGCCTATAAAAAGTGTGTGTCGGGTTCTTAGAACTCTCCACCACATGAGCTGGTTTTTCCGCCTTATAAGTTAAGTAGAAGTCTTCTCTCTTTTTCTTTCTCTCTCCCTCTCTTTCAGTCTCTCGCTACGGCCAACTCTAATTAAAGAGCATGTCCGGTATGCGCCCACAGCGGCTACATCATGAACTCTGCCATCTAACAATTTTTATATGGTTCGTCATTAAACGAAGGTGTTGATGTTTTGAAGCGTGTCTAAACCTGACCATTTTTCTGGCTGTCAATAAAATTCAATATTTAGTTTTGTCGTAAGCTACGAAGCTATTTATCATATGTAGAGACTAGCTCCTAAGCATCTCACATTAACTTACGAATTTTTAGTCATTTCTTATAATAGATATTTTGTTGCGCTCATCTATACCGAAATTCCAAGAGCTTGTTATATAACAAGCGAACTACAACTACAATAGGTAGGAAAGTAGAAGAAAAGACCGACTGTCTTAAGATTAACATCAAGCAGGGGACAGCGCAGCTATATCTCTGAAATAAAGAGATTGCTTAAGAGTATGAACAGCTTTAATCTCGATACTTGTTTATATTCAATTGCCAGCCTATGCAGTGAGCATAATCACAGAGCCAAAGGCTAAAGCAATTTCAACTCTGTTGCTCTGTTGCATTTTGCCGAGTCCTCCTCCTCGTAGCGCCTTTAAAGCTATATAACGTCAAATCTAATATTGTGGCACATCTCTCAGGCGCTCGCCGAATATTAGCCAGAGTGATTGATGAGGTGTCAGGAGGAAAGTGGCAGACAGGGGCCGGGACAGGGCCACGGCCTGTAACGGCCATATTTTGGAGTGGCTTCTGACACTCTGGGGGTTGGCAATTTGCGCATATTAAAAAGGAATTTATTTTGGCATTTTTAATGCAATTTATTAGCGCCAGCAAATTGGCTTTAAATTGATTTTTTACTCGCTAGCAACAGTTACTACCATAAATCTATTTACTGCTGACATTTCAAATATTGAAGCAGACTAAATAAATACTCCATTATATGGCACTATAATATGTTATGCGATCCCTGACATTTTGAGCATCGAATTTAATTTCGATTGTCATTGTCATTGTCATTGTGTCTGGACACACACACAGAGTGAACAGAGGAGAAAAAACAGAGCTGGCTGTCTGATTGTAAATGGCAGAACATTTATTTCATATGGAGAGTTCATTGTTTATTTACTGCCTGGGCTGAGCTCTGTATGAATGAATGTTTTAATTGAAAGCTCAGAATGCTTCAAGCCGGAGCTAAGGTGGCAAGCGGGTAGCAGCCAGCTGCCAGAGTCAAGCAGCATGCCACAGGAGACACTTGAGGGCAATGGAGTCAAGTATGCAAACAATGCAAAAGCGGCAAGCGTCGGAATTTGTCACAAGGATGTGGGATATGGGCAGGAGCCAGCCAAGCAGCCAACAGGATAACACACACAGAACGTGGCTGATGACACGGACTTCAATAATGAGCGCCACGTCTTTGTTGTTGCTGTTGCCGTTGCCGTTGCCGTTGCCGTTGCCATTGCTGTTGCTGTTGCTGTCATTTGGGGGCGTCTGTGCATAAAAGCAGCGCCAGTCAACCATACTCTTTGTGGCCACACTGGCAACGCCACAGTCCCGTCGGTGGGGCGTTCTTATGGCAATGCGGTGGCACTTGAGCCGAGGTACGCACCTTGCTGCACCACCGCGCGCAGCCAGCCACTCTGGCTGACTTGGCTGCTGCAAGCGCTGCTCCTGTTTTGCCTGCATAAATTAGAGGCAGCTCGGCCCCGCCTCCAGCTGCCGTTTGGCTCGACTCGCATTTGCTACCTTTTTGCGACTCAATTTGCTGACTTTATTGCTTGCTCGCCAGCTAAATTATTTATTTATGCAAATTGAAGCAGTTAAATCGCAGCAAAAACTGCAGCCAGCTGCAATTTGCTCGCCAGCCAATTTATCATTGCATACTTTTATGGGCAGCGCCAACAGTTTTGATATCTCAATTGGCCAACTGCGATTCCATCTGTTGTCCCCAACTGATTTACATACCTGCAAGAGAGAAACCAGAAAAGCGGACCAGCGAGAGGGAAAGAGATTTGGCATTAGCTTGGGCGAGAAGTGATTAATAAGGCTTACAGTTTAAATGCTTATTGTTAAACGCTTATTTTTCGATTTATAATTGTTTGTGTCGAGTCATTAGTTGACATTAAGCTGCTGGACGTGGAGGTGGAGAGCGAACGCGCGTTATATCTCGGGCACGAAATGTAATCTAACAAAATGAAATGTAAATCATGCCGACAGCAACAACAACAATGACAGCAGCAACAACAACAACAACAACAAGATCAAACGACACCATACAGAAAATAGAAAACAAGAGTCAAGTCCACGAATTTGGGTCAGCAACCAAACAAACAGCAAACCAAACAACTCGAACAGCACAAAATATTCAAGTTAAACGTGTGCCACAAAGACAACAACAACAACAAGAACAACAGCAGCAGCAATAAGAACTACAACAACTGCGTCAGCAAGAACTACGTCATGTACGGCATGCAAGCTGATTAATTGAAGTTATTTACATTAAATATTTTCCCATCATATTTGTCGCTGACTAATCCGAAGACACTTTGGTTTTTTCTTTTTTTCATAATAAAGTCCTATAGTGAATAATGCGAAATTCGTATTAAAATAAAAGTGCAGCTGAATCGAAAGCCATAAAGTATTTGAAATGCTTTCTCGGTAAGAATAGAGCTTAGGAATAATATATACATTCATATCTATTTTAAGCTCAAACTGGTGTTGACAATTTATCTTCTGCCATCAATTTAAAAACTCTTGAAATCTTGTTGAGATTCCGATAAGTGCTGTGTGCTAAGGTAATCAAATCGTAGTAATCAAATGCTTGAATCACCCAAATCACAATACTGCGGAATTCCAAAGAGAAAGTATTCGTTGGCCAGATGCTTCTATTCTTACAGTTTAGCTTAGAGCAGGCGGGCAGCCGGGCAGTCAGCAGGCAGACTTATTCAATCATCAAGCCTACGCCCTGAGCAGACAGTGCTGCAAATAAGTAACTGTTCATTTCATTTTTATTGCTTACCTCGCTGGCTTGTTTACCTAGGCATACAATAGAAATTAATTTCATTCAAGAAGCGTTAAAAGAAACATCTTCAAAAACAACAGCAGCTCATTGGCAATGCGATGGCCAGAAGCCCAATCAGCTAACAGCAAACAGCTAACAGCTCACAGCTAGCAGCAAGCAACAGGCACTGCGCGTCCCGTTCACAACTTGTTTTATTTCTATTTGTTTTTTTTTATTTTTTTTTTTTTATTTCTATTTTTTATTCGGTACTACGACTGGCTGATTTCTTTTGCCTATTCAGCTCATGGAGTGGCCAGCGGCTTGGCGTTGGCTTTTGTCGACTTTTCGCATTTTTTCTCACAAAAGAATTTCTTCGATTTTTTCTGGACATCTGCCGCGACGATCGAGCCGCAAATTTTTGAATTGGCCCAGAGGCAATTGCAGCTGCCGATTGAATTAATTTATGGGCTTTCTTTAACTTGGGCACTGGGATCTCTGAATTTGGGCTATATGTTTCACATATTCCATATCTGCTTCTGAACTCTTTAGTTTTTGGGTTAATTATCGCTGCTGCTGGTATAACTGTTTGGCTTTTGGCCCGATTCGAACACGCATTAGTTGTGACAGCTAATAAGCAGCAAATAATTGGCCAAAATCGGAAATTACACCAAATAAACACAAACAGCTAGAGCAGCAGCAGCAGCAACAACAACAACAACAAACTCTCTGTGGATGTGGATGTAGATTTTGACACCTTGACCGCATTGACGCATTGAATTACAACCAATTGGCTGTGACTCTGGCCTTATTGGCCATTATGTACGCGCGCTGGCTCTTAAATCGGAATTATATTTTCTAACATTTAAGTGGCATGCCGAATGCCAAAAGGGTTTCTTTTTACGAGCCAACCATTAAACGGATTGGGCGTCGTCCATAAAAAGTCTATAGAGGAAAAGCATAAAAGCTGTGAGCTGGATAGAATTCGCGATCCTCGCGGGTAATAAAATCGGTTTGAAGCTAATGGCCAGTGTATCAACACTTTCGGCTAAATGCAAATTGGCCATTAACGGGCAATTGCTAAGCTGCATTGCCAATAACTGGCATTACGTATACGACAGGTCGACAGTGCGACAGTGCGAGGGTAAGCATGGAATCTGTGCCGCTTCGCTTTTAGTCGCAGTCGTGGCCCATTAGCCAGCGGCCTGCACACTTTTTCTTTCTATCGCCAGCCACTTTCTTTGGCTATTGAACTTAAAAGCATCTGCAGCAGTCGCCGCACAAACCAGATCGCCGCCCGAAACAGACAACAAGGCGGTCGCAGTAGCAGCAGCAGCAACAGCAGCAGCAGCGACAACAATTTGGGTTAGAGAAATTTGCGCCCCGCGACACACTTATAGCCACGAGAGTCAAGTTCTTGTGGCAGGTAAATACCAGTAAATAGCCGTGTGCATGGTTCTATGCCACGCTTTAACCTTGGCGTTTGGGCGTAATGCGCGGCAAGTGTCACTCCATGAATAACTTGTAATGTGCTTAGTTGCGCTTACTTTCTTTACACAGTAGCAACAACAGCAGCAGCAGCAACAGTAGCAACAGTAGCAGCAGCAACAGCAGCTGCTGCAAAAACAACAACTAGAATGGCCAACAACAATGCTAATGCTGCACATAAACCGATTTACTCAATTATAGTTAAAAATGGCAAGGGAAAAATATCACAAAAATAACGACTTTGGCTTTGTGCCAAGGGGCCTCAAGTGCTGCCCAGTTGTGGGTGCCATAAAGGCAAGAAAAACAAATAGATGTATAAAATTGATATAGTCGCAGCCAAGGTAATCAGTCTATTGCCAAATATATTCATTCAATAGCCAGCCAGCGGCCGTCATCATTTAATTTGGCAACTGTTATCGCCAGAGACAATTGATTTGTGGGCCGAGCAGACTCGAACGCTTGAGCGTGCATTTGGCTAATTGGTGTGGCTGATAGATACGCATGGCATGTGGCTTTAGATTGGGGCTGCAACTTTTCAGTCAATTAGCGCGGCATTTGATTTGCATAATGCGGCCTCTAATTTCATTCTGTACCGGTTAACGGTAAAAGACAATGCCCAACTCCAGAGTCTTCAGAGGGAAGTCTATCATTATATAATTTGTCAGATTCCCAGACTCCGAGCTCACCTCTGGCTCCTTTGGGTGCTGATGTCAGCTGCGATGCCCTCATCATAACTTAAAATAGTCGCTGAGCGACAGTTAATTATGAATTTTAAAGTATCTTCTTCATCTTTTTTTTTTTCTCTTTGTGGCTAGATAAACCACTAGAAGGGTTGGCTTCTTCGCAGTTGCCTTTTAATCTTTCTTTCTAGCAAAAATTAAAATAAAATTTACATAGAGTCAAAGAACCTAACGAAAAAAAAAGAAAAAGCAGAGGAATGAAAGAAAGATGAAAAACCCCAACGAAATAATTTTAATGTGTTGCGTTCTGGCGGCCTCGACTGCAATCACTTTTAATTGTTATGATAATTTTGCGAGGAAGCTTGGCAAACTCACAAAAGAAAGGCAGCGGCCCAGTGAATCAAGAAACTAACTCAACCTTGGCACGAAATCTGAAGAGAGACGACCACACAGATACATTTATATCTAAGCGCTATTAAAAGTACTCCGAAGTGGTCATTGGCACTGGTAGCACCGCCAGCTGGTTCATCAAACTGTTGAGCGGCACGTGTGGCAGCAGATCAAGCATACGCAATGTGTGTGTCTCCATTTGACTATGAGCCGCAAAAGCCACAGGCAGCAATTCGTTTGCCAAAAATGATAAAATGAAAGAAAAAACTATCTAAGCCACATTACATGACTTTCAATTAAAATGCTGCAGCAGCAGCTGCGATTGCTGCACTCTGTGGCTAGCCACAAGATGTGGATGGTATGGCTTGTGGCTCTTGTTACAGAGCTCTGCTATTTGCCATGTTGCGATTCAATCATTTTATTTTTTTTCCGTTTTGTTGGCTCATCAATAAATCTGCTGCTGCAGAGAAACTCCATTCGAGCCAAGCAAAATGTTGTCTATAAATCACATAGTTGCTGTGCGACATGGCCAAGGGACAGTTTTGGCTAAAGTGCAGCAACAGCAGCAACAGCAGCAACATGAGGCAGCCCCTGCAAAAACAACCCCAAACACCTGCTGCTGGCCATGGCCCTAACCCTGACGCCTGTCCTTGCTGGCTGGCGAGCTGCCAGCTGCCAATGAAATATCTGGCCAAAAGCAAATAATGCTTAAAATCATTTCGATTTCCGGACAGGCTGTTGGCCATACTAAAAGGGGCGGAGTGGGGGTGGCGGGCAAAGGATGCCAGTTACTATGCACACATATTGCGGCATTTTATTTGCATTTTTAGTCTCTTTTCCTTTTTTATTGCTGAAGCAACGAAAGCCTTTTTCCCAACTATAAATAAACCATATTTGGCTTTTATTTCAGTTGGCACTCTTCTAATATTTTCTTCTTTTTTCGGTTCGGCTTTGCCATAGTTTTTGTATTATTTATGGGCAACTAAAAGCTTTTACAAGCGCACAATTTTAGTTTTTACGTGCCTGACAGAAGTTGCTGCAGCGCAGTGTGGCCCGTACAGGACGAACTTGTGGCATGGGCATAAATTCTAATTAGAAGTTGCACTACAACTTCCAGACCAGGACACACGGGGCTGTCGCTGCCGTTGCCGTTGCCGTTGCCATAGCCTGGGGCAAGTGGCCAGTAAATGGCCTTTCCACATAAATTAAATAGCCAGGAAAAACTATTTCACACAAAGGGCCCGAGGCGGGGCGTCAAAAGGGGCGGGCCGTAATGAGGGGGAGCCAATGGTTGGCGCTGTGCAACGGCTCGCGGCGCCTCGCCAATTGTGAATGAATGAATGAGCGAGTAACTGAATGAATGTTTGCAATTTGCGCCAACAGCTGCAGCCGCCGTCCCCGCCAACTTTTTGCCATTTTTTATGAATGAATAACTTTGAGCATTAACTGCCTGTAAACCCCGGCCTGGTCTGGCTAACTGGCTAACTGGCTAGCTGGCTGCTTGGCTGGCCGACTGGCTGGTCGTTTAAACGCTTCGTTGGCTCTGGTTTAATTTTTGTAAAACAATAAATTTTTATTAATTGTTTGCCATAGAGTACGTAATTGAAATGCGCCGCAGGTTCTTGACGACTCTGCCGAGCTGCGCTTAAGTGAAACCCACCGAATCGCGGAACCTTAACGGGCTGTGCCCTACAGCGAATTGCCCACAGCAGCCGAGGCATCTTGAGCAAACTAGTTAAGCTAATGAATAATTAGTGGAACTAGTTTTGAGAATTGTGCGACATTTGCACAAGTGCAAATCTAATTGCAGTAAATGGCAAAAAAAATATATATTTAAATATAAATATTTAATAATATTTTAAATGGGCATGATTGTTGTGCTGAGGATCTGAACATTAGTCATATCCATACAAAGCCGGAACAGACATTTCAATTAATGCAAATTTTATGCTAAATCCAATGTTTAATAATTTAAATTCACATTAATTTTTGTATTTGAGTTGCGCAATTTACAAAATTAGTTTGCATATTTTTTTGTCAATAATATAAATTCCCCTTTTCTAAAACTACAAAATTTCGTTTTAAATTATTATATTTTTGGAAATTCGAGAACAAAGAACAGTAAAAAATAATTTGTATTTTATACAATTTAAATCAAGTTAAAAACTTTCTCCAGAATATTCGCTGAAATTATTTATTCTTATAATAATAAAATTAAAAATTCAGAATTCTCAAATATATTTTGGAGTAAATTTGCAACTTGATTTTTATTTTATTAAAAAAGGGAAATATGTTTCAGCAATCTTTGTTTTTAAGTAAAAAAAAAACCACACTCACACGCACATTTTAAACTTCATAAAGAGATTGTTTAGAAAATAAAATTTTCAACAGAATTTTTGATTTTTTCACTGCGTACTCTTTTTTTTTATATAAAATATTCATATTGATAAATATTTTTAGCTTGTGAAAAATGTAGGAAAAATCTAAAATTTCCAAGACTTTTTAAAAAATATTTCGCGAAACACTAAAGACTTCTTATAAGTATTTCAAATGCAGAATACCTTCTTGAAAATGTACTTAAGCTTTAAAATTCTCAGAAGGACACTTGAAACTCACCTTTTTCACTCAAGAAACTGAACGAATTAATTTTTGTAAAGAACTTTTGAAAATTCTTGTTCAACACTTTGCCACTTGTACTGCAGTTAATCTTTTTGATTTTGTTTGTTATTTGAGTTAAGATTCGTTTTTGCACTTTGTTGCACAGTTTTAGATCCTTTTATTCCTTTCGACTGATGCTGCTTAACATTTCGCGCACTGATTCGACAGTCTTAGTTAGTTTATTACACCTTTTATTTTAGTATTTAAAATCACCGATTGGTGTTTGCTTTTTTATGTCAGCAATTGCTGCGTACAAATAATCCACTGTGTCAATAGTTCGTTAGCTTCTGATAGAGCAAAACTGTCGAGAAATTTGACAATTTTGAATGAAGCTGCTGCAGACGACAGCGAGACCAACTCGGGTTCTGGGTTGGTCGGTTCGCTGGTGGCTTGTTGCTGGGCTGATGTTGGCTTGCTCGCTGGCGGCTGGCTTGGTTGGCTGTTGGGGCACCACCAAGATACAACCGCTTCATAAAATTCAAAGAGACTCGGACCCAATAGCTTCTCAGCGCTTATTTATATAGCCTACGTCGAGCGGCTTTTGGTGAAAATCAAACGAAACGAACGAACCAACATCGCGACAGCGACAACCACAGCAGCGGCAGCAGCAGCAGCAGCAGCAGCAACAGCAACGGGAACGGCAGCGACTGAGACGCCAGCAGAAGCAGCGCAGCAGCAGAGTCGAACGAACATGCCAAGTGAAGCCGGGCCGGAGCCAAACCAAACGCTGAGAGCGACACTCGCCAAGCGCTGAGAGCGCAAAAGAACTTCACACACATACACAGACAGCAGCAGCGACGCCGACAGCGGCAGCGACACGTGAACGCAAACACACCAGCACACACACACGAACGCACGCACACATAGCCATACCCAGAGACGTCGACACCAGCAAACACACTCAAATGCTCAGTGACGGCAACAAAGTTGCTCATCATTTGGATCTCGCACGCTGACGCCGACGCGACGGCAGCGAACAGCGAACAGCGAACAGTGGCGAAAATAAAAATGATTGAAATATTAAATCAACATGAAATTATTAAATGTGAGCATGTTGTAAATAACAAACGGAAACGACTAACATAAGCAAAATGTAATTAAATAAAGTAAAATATTGAAAAGGAATATTGATAGCATTAAGAATGCACATAGATAAACGAAAAACTTGGGTTGATTATATTAGTAAGCAAAGTAAATTTATATATTTAAAAAAAAAACTCATTTGAAAAATCGAATTTATTTGAAACGATGCTCTAAGGACATTGAGCTGCAGTCAGCGCATGGACCCACTGTGCGTTGGCGCTGTTGGCGCGCTGTGGTCAATGAATAAGTGCTGGTTGGCATTAATGCATTGCAAGAATTCCCCACGCTTAGGCACAGAAATTTCGCAGAAGCAGCGCCAGCAAGTTGGCAGCCCCGACACGACGCCAGCAGCGCTGCGGCAGCGATGTCGAGACTAAGAGAGCGCAAGCCGGCTTTGCGAGCAGAGACTGAGACGGAGACTGAGGCCGAGACTGAGACTGAGACTAAAACGAAGACCGAGACTGAGATGGAGACTGAGACTGAGACGCAACCATGTAACTTTGGCCAACAACTTGCGGCTCTCGCGATGCTCTTTGGCCAATGCTCGTTCGTGTTGGCGGCGGCGGCGGCGGCGATGGCGGCGTCAAGTTCTTGGCCATGGCCAAGACGAAGAATTCGCACTGCTGCGGCTGCTGCTACTCATGATGATGTTGATTGATATGGAGATGATGATGATGGTATGCTGATGCTGATGCTGATGCTGAGCTGATGCTGCGCTCGCACTGACTGCAGATTCTTAAGTCAGTCAGTCAGTTGGCCATCAAGCGGCGCTTTGCGGTTTTTGCTTCGACCTGCTGCAGACTACAAATGTATACACATATATACATATATGAATATATGTATGGTACACATATATATGTATGCCTGCTTATATATACAATTTGCTTCTTCTTGTACAGGTGTTGGCCAGCGCCGTTTCTAATTAAGCAGCACTCTTTGCTGGCTGATTTGGACACGGGCAGCGCACGCACTGGACGACAAATGTGGTTGGAGACGAGCAACCGGTTCTAAAGCCCACGTCTTAGCCAGCACTTTTTGGGGTGTACTATTGTTTGTGGCCTGAGGCTGATTATTGACCTTTCTTATTGCTAGTAAACAGCCTAAACTGCCAGACGAGCGGACGGACAGACGGACAGAATACCAGGCAACTGCCAGGCAGCCAGGCGGTCCAGCTTTGTATTTTGTTCATTATTTTATTTTTTTTTTTTATATACCACGCGGATTCTGGTTAATTGTTTGCGAAATTCTTTTAGCCGCCTTTTGTTTGATTTAATTAATTATTTAATTACGCTTGAAGTTGGCAATTTTGCCGGGTTTTTGCACTTGTCTAGTTGGCTTTGACTTTGTACGACCACACACACACTCACACAATCACACACACGCACATGCATACACTCGCACACTCATACATGAAACGAAGAAGTCGCGCGCGCGCGCTCCACACCTCACACCGACAGCCCGTTAGCTTGGCGACGGCGTGGCAGGAACAAAGCAACTTGCCACAGAGTACGCGACTTACAACTACATAGAATTGAGCTCCGGCCACAAGAAAAGCACGTCCGTTGCACGACGCGCACGCTTCGCTAATGAACTGAACATTTCCGCTTTGCCGGCATCCTTTGGCCCGCTGGTCCGTTGGCCCGTTGGCCCGTTAGCTGGTCTGCTGCTCTTTGGTCCTTGCGCTCGTCCGTTCGGTGGAGGCTGCAGTCGCATTGCGCCGGCGCGCGTCAAACATTTGAGCGTGAAATTTGTCGCAGTCTAACATAAAGAAATTCAAATAAAATGAATTTAGCCACCCGCTCCCAGTCTTCCAGCCGACACACACACACACACACACACACACTCACACACCCACACACAGTCCAGCATCCCAGTCCAATGCCAAAAGTCTAGTGATTGCCGGCTACGTGTTGCCGGCATTTGTCGCTTGTCGTTTTTGTATTGTGTGTTCGGTGGGTGTGTGTGTGTGTGTGAATGTATGTGGCTGTGTGTCTGTTCTGTGTGTGTTCTTCTGGTCTCGTTGTCGCTGGCAATATTTTTTTTGGCATTTTCGCTTTATACGTGCAAATTTAATGGCAACAATTGGTGCGAAATGCCGGACATGCAAAGAGGGCACTGAATGAACGACATCAGCAACAGCTACAGCTACAGCAGCAACAGCAGCAGCAGGACGCGGGTCAGCCGAGTAGTGGTTGGGTGGTTTATGCATTGTTGGCTGCTTGCCTTGTTGGTTAGTGCATTTGTCAAGTGTGTGTGTGTGTGTGTGTGTGTGTTATTTTTTATCATTTCTGTTCTGTTCAATTCCTTTCTGTTGAATTGAGCTGCTGCGATTGCTGCCGCTGAAACAGGGTCCAATTGTTGAGTGCAATCCAAAGTAAGAAAAGCACTCAACAGCTGTGGAGAGCACTTCGAACTTGGCCTATTGATAAACTAGTTGGCAATAACGAATTGCCACAAGGTGTTCAATTGAATGCAATTTCGCTCTGCATGCTAGAAATCTTAAATTACTTTAGCAGCAAAAGAAAGAGAGATTGTCAAATGTACATATATAGTATAAGTATAAGTATATATAGATATTTAATCTAAATTTGAGTTTTAGTTCCTATGTGAATCTCATGCTCTTCTCATTTTGCTACTCTGAATCAATTTGACCTTTTGTACTAGTTGAAATATTTTTTTCAAGTCTAGACTTTATATCCACACGAACTTGCAATTCAATTTAAAGTACATGCAGCAGAGTCGAATTAAAGTTCTTCAGTGTTTAATGGGACTATCCTTAGTGTTGACGCAATGTTAGTGCACAACGTTTATAGCGTCGCTTTGCATCGATAAAGTTGCATGCAGATGGTGGATAAGAGCTAACAGTTAATTTTATGTTAAAAAATCGCAATTGCTACCAACTACTACTCTGTATGTGTGTGTGTGTGTGTGTGTGTGTGTGTGTTTGTTTGCTTGTGTGTTTTATTAACTATTTGAAGAGAAGCGAAATCACTTGCACAGTTATCCATCTGATTGAATACTCAAATTTTGCACACTGCCTGCCCCTGTATGGTCACCATCATCATCATCGTCATCATCAGCAACTGTAAAGCACTCTCATGGCCATCCATCGCAACCAACTGGCCAACTAACCAGACAAGCGCCTGACCAGCCAAATAAATAGCCAACTACATTCGTCCGAGCTTCACTGTAAAATGCCAAGCGACAATATTTCGCAGGCAATGCCACTCGTAGCTCGAGTGATTTTCATTGTGTGATGTGACAGGTGTCACCGCGTGTCGTCGGTGGGTGGACGTGGAAAACGGACGTGAACGAACAGGAGGATGTGCCGGAGATGTGCTGGCCGGGAGAGCACGAGCAGATAGCGGAGCGTTTGTGTGGCAGCGGCAGCGGCAGCAACTGTGGCGTGTGGCAATGTCAGGCAATGAGCGCTTCGAGTCGCGCCGACCAAGAGCAGGCATCAAGCATCATGACCAATTAGCCTTGTTAGTGAGATAAACTATGGGGTACGACTATGGGCCAGCTATATGCTACGGTATAACGGTATCTGTCAGGTAATGCCCTCCCTCTGTATCTCTCTGTCTCACTCTCTTTGTGGCTCTCCCTCTCTCTCTCTCTCTCTTTCTCTCTCTGTCGCTCTGTCTCTGTCGCACTGAGGCGAGCTGCCAATGACACTGACAGTCGACGCACGCCTGAGTTCAATTGATTTAACATGAAAGTGTAGCTTGCTAAATTGATTTTTGTGAAAATTCTCAACTTTTCGCATAAGAGAAGTTGCCAACGACAACGACAACGAGAATAGAGAATCGAGCGCAATCCTGGAACGGGAACAATAACAACAAGCAGTCATCAATGTTTTATGCTGTTGCCAAGTGCCAGAGTCTGGGGGCATGCGATGTGTATATATGTACATATATAGATAGCCCGTAAAAATATATATACATATTATATATATCTGTAGCTGACCGTAACGAATTGCTGTACTATCTATCTGTTCTTCTTGCTGCTGCTTTGCCCAAAAAGTATCTGCAGCACAGTTGCCGCTTTGCAACCCTCGAAATACAAAAAAAAAAAAAAACAAGTAAGAAAATTCTAGTCGAGAGTGCTCGACTAGATACTACCCTGAACCCAACAAATAAAAATGCTCATTTAGTATGGCTGAAATTTCAATTTCGATGTATTTAAAAATATAAATAAAATACCAAACTCATTTAATAAAATATAAAAATTTTTGAAACAATTAAAAAAAACTAACATCAGTTGCATCGATCGGGATTCGAACCGCGACTTCTCGATCGAGCGTCATGCAGCTAACACACTAGGCCACCCCACTCCTGCTAGTGGCGCTGGCAAAACTCAAATAGATTCACTGCTGCAGCGCCATCTACCAAAACTAAACGAAACTAACAGCTGATGTGATTCAACGAATGTTTTTGTTGTAGCTGCTGCACGTGCGTTTGTTAATTGGCCAAATATTTGATTATTTTTTATTAATTTTTGACTGAACGGAATTTAATGAAACTTTCGGCATATGATCTACATATTATATTGAATATTTGAGAAATTTAAAAAAAAGAAAAATCATTCACAATTAGCTATAGTGGCATCTGATTTGAACTTGAATGTTTTTACTCGATAAAAACATAACGGGATGATTTATCGAATTTTAAAAGCAAACTCGACGTCCGCGCTGTATAAACGGTCATTTAAAAAAAAAATTCAAGTCTCTAGCTCTTATATCTTTGGAAATCGACGCGTTCAAACATACGGACAGACGGACAGACGGACGGACGGACAGACGGACAGACGGACAGACGGACAGACGGACAGACAGACAGACGGACAGGGCCAAATCGACTCAGCTCGTCGCCCTGATCAAGAATATATATACTTTGTGGGGTCTGCCACGCCTCCTTCTGCCTGTTACATACATTTCAACAAAACCATTATACCCTGATTTCCCATTTTCAATGGGTTCAGGGTATAAAAATACAACTGCGAGGGTGATGACTGATGATGCTCTGGATGAATGTGTGTCCATATCAGCGACTCCGTCGACATTTTCCTTGGCAGCATCAATGCGTCGCCTGCAACTTTTCGTGCACTTTCTCGAACAGAAAAAAGTTATCCACTCTGCGGACGTTTGAAAAGTTCATTTGCACGGGAGACCGTCGAAACTGCGAGCCCCTGTGTGCCCTCCCCCTGCAAATTAGATAATAGGCTTATGGTGGCTTAGTGTTGCAATTGTTGTAGCTGTTGTTGTTGTTGTTGTTGTTGTTGCTGGTGTTGTTACAGCACGTTTAGCATGCCATAAAGGCAAATTTTTTTGTAATATTTATTGCCAGGCCATTCATGCGCCTTTAATGTGCCCCAGACAAGCGCCACAGCCCGTGCATAACAAAAGGCTATTCTCGTGGTCGTCGTGGTCTTTCTCTGAGGCACGCAACAACATCTAACTGGCCTACGCCGGCTGCATTCCATATGAGAGCCATTCTCTAACCCACTGGCAGCACCATGTGAAAATCCAATTAAGCTACAAATGACCAAGAAACGATTCTAATTGGGAAAAATCCAGTTTCATTTTTTCTACCCAACTAATTCCTGTGGAATTTTAAAACTAACCTTAACTATGCCATAATCGCTATAAAATGAACAGAAAATGTTTACGTTTTGTGTTCAGACTGCTTCTAATTTATTATCCCCACTTGGACATTATGAAGCTTAAGGCAATTATTCATCTGTTAGTTAAATATGAATAAATATTATCGAAAAGAAGAAAACTAATTAAAAAAGTCATTCGAGCAACCCATTAAGGCAGTAAATCAAACCTAAGGTCATCCAAATCTCGTATAATTCCAATAGGTTCTTGAGTGTTACCCGATTTATGCCGCAAGACGTGCGTACGGTTAGAATAACAGTTATGGACAGGCGAGTTATATAATTGTTATTCATGAATCACTTTGTTATGGTTTGTGGAAAAGCGATTTTCCACTAGCTAAAGAGTCAGGCACTAAGACGACATGAAGTCGCTAGCATTTGCAAATTTCTCAACACGTTCGGGGCGACGGAGCAAACTTTTGTTTTGGCGCCTCGAATGCGCCACGAATTAGCAAAACAGATCGGATAAGAAGCACACAATAACGACAACAATATTAGCAACAGCAACAGCAATAGCAAACAAAAAACAAAAAAGCGCTGCAATGCGAAGTGCATATAAAATAGGCGCCCAGTCAGTTTTTTAATGAATGGCTGGCCGCCTTGTGGGCTCTAAATGGAGATATATGCACGGAGAGTCTAAGGATTTTGTAGTTGAGGGCGGTTGTAGACACACACATACACCCACACACACACTCACAGTAGCCCATACTAACATATGCTCATGCATATGCAGGGCCATATATCATGTTGGCTTTGACTATGTAAAACTGGTGCCTGCTTTGCATTTGTCAAAAACTTTTGCTGCCCATTGCACTCGCATTATGTATGAGAAGTGGTTAAAATGGCACCACGCCCCGCGCATTAAATTAGTTAGATCAGCAAATCAGCTTTTAATGGCCAACATTTGATGTACTTTAACAAATTAAAAAGGCCCTCTTTTACGGCCAGCTGAAGTCGGCGCGTTTATGGCCAAGCATAAATCTTCAAATCTACAACAGCAGCAACATTCAGAACTGCCAGCAGCAACAGCAGCAACGAAAATTAGCATCTTTGATTTGAAAATATGTTGGCAGTGCTTGACCCAATTAGTCGGAGTGAGTAACTCATAAAAGAACGACAAGCGATGATGCCTCTCGATAAGCGTACCCTTCCCAGCATCCATCTACTTTCTCTCTTCCAAAAATACCCAAAAAAAATAAAAAAAAAAAAAAAGAACACTTGGGATACTTACATTTATTTGGAATTGGAGCACACGCTCCTAACTGGACAACAACATAATTGCAGTCATGTATTTAGGTTTGTTTAGTTCTTATGCCCTGTAGGCATTTCAGGCTCCATCACACATGGGGTATATACACTTGTGCAAACTTATGTAACAGGCAGCAGAAGAGTATCTGCGAATGTATAAAAGCTTTTATATGCTGCTAAAGAACAAACACACCCTTAAGATTGTTCCTTAGTTATTCATTCATTTATATATTTTTGCAAAAATATTAAATTATTAGACAACAATAAATAATAATAAAACGTATTTGCGCTCAATATCTATTTACAGATCATCTGTGGGTCAAACACTCTCCATCGTCATATTTGTAGCTCTGTTACTCTGTTTGTTTGTTTGCTTGCTGGACTGTTTGCTCTCGCTCGTCCCCTGCACCGATGTTGTAATAAGTTTGCTTTATTGTTTGCCAGCTTGGCATGAGGGGGATGACAAGTAGAACAATCAGAGCTCAAACTGCGGAAATCGCCAGAGTAAATACGAAACTCGGCAACTCGGAATGAAGTATCGAGAATCAAATCAAGAAAGCTGGCAAAAAGTAAAGTGGAAAAAAATAATAATATAGAAGACAATGTGAAAATTTGTTAGTAATTTTTGATAATCTTAAATAAAGTTCTCACGCTGTTTACACGGCTCGTTGACTCTTTTTCGCCAGATGCAGGCAGCCAGATACCACAGCAACACAGCAACACAGCAACAACAAGGTGTTAAGGCCCCAAAACTGCCAAATAATAATGCCGAAAAATAATAATCCAAACATACGCGCTGCGGCACGTACAGGCAACACACTCTGCAATGACCGCAGCAACATCAGCGCAACTACAAATGCCAACAATAGTAACAGCTAGAACGTTAACAGTAGCAACAAGAGTACTAGCAGCAACACTTTCAGCAACATTATCGGCGGCAGAAACAACAGTTGTTGTAGTAACAGCAGCAACATCAAAATCAACATCTACAGCAACAACAACGGCAGCATCAAAGGCCGAAAGTATGTATATAAAAAAATTTCAAATTTCAACAGCAACAGCAATAAAATCAACAACAGCTACTATAACAGCAGCAGCAACAACAACAAAAACGAAGCAACAGGATTAGCACCAAAGCACTGGCAGTCGCAATAGTAGATATAAAATTGCAGTAGCAACAAAGGCAGCAACAACAACTGTAATGACAACAGCAATAGAAGCAGCAACAACTTCAGCAATAATAACAATTACAACTACAACATCAACAGGATCGCCAACAACAGCAATAACAGGTACAGCAGCAGCAGCATCAACAACAGTAGTAGCAACAGCAGCAGCAAAAGCAACTACAACAACAGCAGCAGCAACAGCAACAAACAACAACAGCAATAACAGAAGCAGCAGCAGCAGCAACAACAGCAACAGCACCAGCCGGTTCGACAATTGCAGCAACAACAACTGTGTTGGCAATAGCAATAGAAGCAACAACAACTACAGTATTAATAACAACAACAACAACATCAAAAGGATCACCAACAACAGCAGCAGCAGCCACAACAAATCAACAGTAACAGTAACAACCGCAGCAGCAGCAAGTTCGACAATTGCAGCAACAACAACAACCATAACAATTGCTGGCAGCAATGTGAGGGTCAAATGCAAATTGCAACATATACGAGATATTTATGGCCAGCTATAACAGTTGCTATATAGCTCGATCTCTATATGTGACATGGATTATAATTACAGTTAGAGCCGAGCTGCATTTCAGGGTCAAGTTTGTGGGCCCAACGCAATTGTTTGGCATCAAAAGCAACGGTAAAACGTGGCTGTCTCCAATTTATGATTGATGATTAATGATTGTCGCGTGTTTTGGCACTGACCATAAATTTTATGAGCATGTAAATTTGATTTCGCTGGCACCCTTTCGTTTTTCGACCCACCCAAAGCGCTCCAAAGTGTTTTGTATACATTTTAAAGCTATTGTTAAACAATTTAACACGTTTTTTTTTTCACTTTTTGCTTTTTATAGATTTAAACAATTTTTTTCGTACACCTAACTAAACACCTAACTGACTGAGATTTTGCTATTCATGTGCTAATTTAAGCTGTCTATTTGCACAACAATTAGCAGCTATTTAGGCAGCTCATTGTCTTATTTCGGCAACTCTTGAGCACTTGCAAGGCGCATGAATTTTAATTTAATGCAAACATTTGTCAACTGCGCAAAACACCTATTTATACCCAGCTGGACATGCATAAGCACTACAAGCCCGAATCCCTGCGTAATTGCCGTGAAATGTTGGCAGCGCATAATTATTGCAATTTGCATAACCGAAAAGCATTTGCAAACGGTACGTCAGGATGTTTTCCTTGCCCCGAACATTTCAAACAGTTCATTAAATTTGCATTTGCTCTTCAAGCCCAAAAAATTGACTGTGGCAAATTCCAGCAAATGAAACATTAAATAAAACAAATCAATTTACATTGAAACTCTCATGTCAAAGTCAACGCAGCACTGTGGACTCGGCAAACAACATGGAACACATTCTCGAAAAAAAGAGTTAACTGAGCAGAAAGTAAATATACTTTGCACATAATAAAATATTTGCCGCATATGTGAGCTAGTGAATGCGCTACACACATGAGTAAAATATAATGATAAATATTTTAGATGCCGTAATAAGCATTACTATATATAAATATACAATATATAAATATTTAGTGAATTATTTAAAATTATTTAAAAAAATATTCCTTTAATAGACATTAACAATTTTGTTCACACACTCTCCAGTATGAGATTCCCATCTCCCATTTTTGCTTGCTAGAAAAACTTACAAATACAAATAGAGACAGTAAGCGAACATCTAGCAGACAATGCCCAGCCACACATTATGTTTATCGCTTTACAAGTGGCTTTTCAGCAAAAGTTCTGCGCTGATAGAAACAATAAATAAAGAGGTCAGTTGGGCCTGGGTGCTCGTTCCAGCGCGCAAAGCCGTTGCAAATTGTTGGCCCCAACCACAGTGCCCATTCACAGAGAGAGCAACAGCAGCGGCAGGCAGTCCATATGAGCACGTCTGGCCGCAACGGCAGCACCCGAAAGCAACTCAAACAAACAGCGAGCAAAACACCGGGCAACAATAATCATCGCGCTGGCAAACAAAATCGCAACAGCGACAATGCCAACAAATAAATTCAAACAATGTGCCGAACGAAATGTAAAGCATAAATATTTGCGAAAGGGCCCAGCGCGTTGAGCGGGGTGCGCAGGGGTGTCCGGGCGGGCGGGTAGGCGGGCAGGCGGTCGGTCGGACAGCAGCCAGCTGAGCTCCCGTCGCGACAGTCACGTTTCAGCATACGCAGAACGCACACAGCGCAGATTGCACATACGCCATGTTTGCCGTACATATTTACGCATAAAGCATAGCGCAGATGCGAGTGTGTGCGTGTGCGTGTGTATGTGTGTGTGTAGGGGAGGGGAGGCCAAATGGTAACGATAGCAGCAACATCATCATCAAGACTGCAGCCAGCCAAGTCTTTGGCTGGCAGGAACAGGGTCAGGAATGAGGACATGGCCCTGGCTCTGGCTCTGGGTGTGGGTGTGGGTGTGGGTGTGGGTGTGGGTGTGGGTGTGGGTGTGGGTGTGGGTGTGGGTGTGGGTGTGGCGGGCAAACAAACAGAGAGATTCGCATGTCAGCGCAGGCGGGAATTGAATTTCGCGCCAAATGACTGGAGGCTATTTTTCAACTGCTTCATTTTGGGCCAAGCCAAGCCATATCTGCACTCTCTATTCGTATCTCTCTCACTCAGTCACTCCATATCTGTCTGTCTGTCTGTCTGTCTGTCTCGCCAGGCTGTCTGCCACAGTGTCTGCCCCGTCTGCCGACTCCTGTCTTCCGATTCCAGGCTTGCTCTGCTCGTCTGCTCGTCTGTTCGGCTGTGCAACTTACATTTAATGCTTAAATTTTCGGCTTTTTCACGTTTCACAGTCTGACGCGCCTCAAAGCCAGCCACCACACTGCACCACACTCCGCCAGCGGGCCATTACACAATTTTTGGATGTGGCCAGGATCTGCCGTCTGCTGCTTGAGTGCATCTCACTCGCTGGCTGGCTGGCTGGCTGTGACAGCTTTTGTTAGCACAATTTGGCCTCAACTTTAAGTTGACTTATGATGCGCCCAGTTTGGTGCGCGCACTTTAATTGAAATTTGTTCGCACAGGCGGCGACAAGTTGATTTTCCACTCGAGCCTGGGGCATACGGCTGCCAGTTGCAGTTGGGTGCAGCATAACGAATTGGACATTAAATGCTACCGTTGGCCAAATTGCGAGCGACCAAACATCTTGTGCAATTGGCGTTAACAAGCGCATTAGATTTGCTGCCGCTGACCAGCGGACGTCAGTTGGCAGCTGGCAGTTGGCAGTCGGCAGTCAGTCAGCGGCCAATTTGGCAAGGCTGTGTGGGGAATTGGCCAGAACGGTGGCTGAAAGAAGTCTTAACAACTGCCATTGCAAATTACCTGCTGTGGTATAAATTGCGCATACGACGCGTTGCCAGCGCGCTGGCAAAATGCTTTCAATAGAAACAAAACTCAACGACCCAAGCGCTCAGCTTCTCAAATGCTTTCATCTGTTACAACAACAACGACAGCAACAACAACAACTGGCAAGCAAATAAAAACTGCGCTTCAACACGCACAGCAGCCGCTGCCACCGCGTCCTGCCAGCAGCGAGCCTTGCCCCATTGCGTGCGACTGCGACTTTGACTTTGACTCGTCGCGCCCCAACTCGACGCGACTCTCTGTTTGTAGTTTGCAAATTGTAACTAGATACAATTTGTAGCGCAGTTTGTGTGCGTGGCTTTGTTTGCTGTTGCTGCCAGTGCTGGTGCACCACCGACACCACCGTCGCTGTCGCCGTTGCCATTGCCGCCACAGCGCTGACTTATTGCAGGAAGGAAAAACGCTGCCGGGCAACTCAATGCAGACGTCGTTGTTGCAGTCTCCCTCGTTTATTTGTGATTGCTGCTGCTTGTTCTCATTGCTGTTGTTGTTGCTGTTGCGGCTTGTTGTTGGTTGCACCCAAAGTGCGTACTCATATGTCTGCAGCTCTCTGGCCGATTCTGGTTCTTTCCTGTGCCGCTGCCTCCTGTGCCCGCCCGTGTCCCAGCCACGCTCGACTGCGGCTAACGCTTTGCCATCCGCTGTGATTTGTTGCATTTCTAATGCGCCTGTGTTGCACTTGCTCATGTTGCAGCAGTTGCACTTGCCCATGTACGCCTCTTGCCCTGGCTGGCATTCATTTTCGTTGGCTGTTTTGGTTTTCAATTTTTTGCAGCTCGGCTGCGAAAAGTGTTTTTCTTTCCACTTCTTTGATATGGGAAGAGAAATGAATGCGTGCGTTTTCAATTACCCTCGAGCAGTTGCTTAGCTCTGGTGTAGAAAAGGGCAAGAGCCACGCCGCTTGCCACAAAATTTCTATAGAATTAGATGCCTTATCTAGAGACATGTGGGGAAATTGCCCCAGGATCATATACAGTTAGTGCCAAGAACAGAAATGACTAAAATATAATAAGTAAAGTTCTAGATAGAAAGAATAAATAAAATAAATAAAGGTGTGAATAAATTAAATCCTGACTTCTTTCAGCTTAAAGCCACATACATAAATTTAGTAAAGCTAGATTATGCAATTATTTATTATAATTACATTCTTCAGTTTAACGAATCAGTTGTTGTGCTTAAACAAAACTGTATATATGTATGTATTTTAGCATTTAAAGTATATAAATCGAATGTAAAATAATTGCATGCATTCATTATTTAAAAGATTATTTCAAGTTTCGCTTCATATTTCTGTCTAAATTTATTCATTAAAACTAAAGAAGCAATTCTAAACATTCAATTTATTACAAATATGTATATAATCCTAAGTATCTTCCATTTTAATACATAAAGAGCTTCAACTGCTTCAGGCTTCTCAGGTTATTCTCCCATAGTAAGCTCACTTTATGAGAATAAATACATTCCGAGATACAATAAAAATGTCTCCCGAAATACTGAAACGGGCTCATTAAATAAACAACAACAAAAATGTGCAAATAATATTTGACATAAGCATTTCTAATGGCATACATATTTAAATAAGATAAACTACTTGAAGTTCAATCACGTTTACTTAATTCGTAGCTAAACAAACGTCAATTAGCCCAGCTGAATGCCAGCCAATTAACAATTCAATTAACTTGATAGCGAGGCTGTCAACAGACAACTTCATCATCGCCATAGAGCGCGCTTCATTAGCAGATTCCTAGCAAATTGCAGTGACCCGCTAAAAATTGTGAACAAGCGAAAAAAATTAAATAAAATATAGCCAACCAATACAGGCGCATACACGCTTGCACACACATACACTCACACACACAAACACTCTGGTAAGAGGGCGTGCGGGTCAGCTGCAATCCACCCCTAAATGCTCCGCCCGGCGAAAGCTTTTTTGCATTGGCATTAACTGTGGATTACTTAAATGCTTTTTAATTGAAACTTTTCCTAATTTCACTTTGGGGGATCAAGTGCAACCAGCACTAAGGCTATGCAAACAGAGAGCTGAGAGGCAGAGCAGACACGGCTTCAGCACGCTCTGGCGCCTTGCTACCCCAAAACAACAACGAGAACAACAACAGCCTGACAATGAGGGGAACGTTTTTGCGTGTCTGGCTAAAAATCCTGAAGCACAAGCAACAACAACTGCAAAGACATACCAAAAAAAAAAAAAAAAAAAAAAAAAAAAAAAAAAAAAAAACAACAAAAAGTGAAAGCAGCAAAAACTACAAAAGTGGCAGCTAACGCCGCCAGCAGGAGCAGCAGCAGCAGCAGCAGGAGTTGTAGTAGGAGGAGCAGCACATCATCAATTTCACTGTCGCACAAGAGTCGCCAACCGTCTGCAAAGGCAGCCCCGTCTTGACTGGCTTGGTTTACCCAACTCCCCCCCCTGCCCTCCTTACCCACTTTCAGCTTCCAGCTGCTGCTCGAACTGAATCGTTTTTCATGGCATTGTTGTTGTCTGGCTTGTCTGGGCTGCTCGGCTGCTCGACTGCCTTGGATTTGGGCATCAAATCCTTGGTAAAAGCATTTAACGTTGCACTGCATTAAGCATCGCCACACTGTGCCCGCCCACCGCCCAGTGGCCCGCCCAGCGTCTGAGCAGCATTTGGCAGCTTCGTCGAGTGTTTATCAACTGGGACAGCTTCGCGCCGGCTCTGTTATCATTGCACTGTTTGCTTTGGTGCAGCTTTGAAATTTTAATTTAACGCTTGATATTTGCATTGCCACGCCCCATTCAGCAAATAGAATGTATGCGAGAGTGAGCGTGATTGTGTGTGTGTGCGTGTGTGTGTTTATATATAATGTATGCATAACCGTAATTTGTAGCTTCAATAGCAGTTCATCAGAAGCGCGCAATATTGAGGAGGCAGCATATGCCTTTTAGCATCCACTCGCCAAGTGTCCACAGCGACAACGGCTCTGCGCTTGGCTGACTAAGAAGGCCCACTGGCGTCGCCATCATTAGCTTTATCGGGCCAGTCCCATCTCAGCTGCAGCGCGATTTTTGGCAGAGACGCGAAAGTGCAACGACTTGCGGCTCCAGAGTAAGTCACCAAGTGCTCCATGAAACGGTTCCCTTTTGTTTGCTCGCTTGCTCGCTCCCCTGCTCTCTCTCTTTTTGTCTCTCGGTCTCTCCCTCTCTCTCGCTCGTCCGTTGCCCCGTTTGGCGGATCCTCAATTTTGCGCATCAGTTGTAATTCATACTTTCGTGCTCTTAACTCTTCCACGAAATACGGCGGCACAAGTCGAAATTAACATGTTGCTGTTGCTGTTGCTGTTGTTGTTGGTGTTGTCTGCAACGATTTAGGATTTAAGAACCGTTCTTTGGTCTCTTTCGCCACACGTCACTCCGCTTCACTTGTGCCTTTGCCCAATTCGCTTTAATTAGCATGAGAGAAGTGGCCGCCACAGCTGCTTAAACACAATGTCCGCATTTGCGCTGGGATTCGGGCTTCGTTTTAGAGCTGAAGCTGGAGCTGGTGCTGGAGCTGGTGCTGGAGCTGGTGCTGGAGCTGGAGCTGGGGCTAGAGCTGAAGTCGGACTGTGCCTGGTTGGCTGGCGTCGCTTCCGTTGGTTGCGCACGCGCAATTAGCCAAGGCAGACGCCGTCTCTTAGGTACTTGACCGATAGTCTGTTTAATGAACTCCATGTGCTATGCTCGGAGTCTGTCGCTGGTGCTGCTGCTGCTACTGCTGCTACTTCAGCGGCTGCTGCTGCATTTCGGCGGTGCAGAATTGAAAAATTCCTGCATGCATTAGATCGCATTACCCGTGCCCGCAGCGACCGCATAGATGGAACCAGTCTGCAAGTTAGCCAGTTCGCCTGCTCGCCTGCTGCCAGTTGGAAGCCCAATAAAGCCGCCGCATCGGGCTCGGCCATGGCCTCGGGTTGCAGCCCCGCACTGGTTGCGTCTATATATAGCAAATGCCAACTAAAAATAGCAGCGTCTTAAATGATTTTTGCTCATTAGAGCGTGCGTGCTGCCGCCGATCTTTGGACTGAGTCTTGGGAGTTGCTTGCCTACACTGGGACTGCTTGCCACTCTTGCCGCAAGCCAAACAAAAAGTGACAACCACTAAAACAAAAGCGCAGCCGCATTTTCTACATGACGCTGCGAATGCCAGGAACATAATAAAATCATGTAATGGACTGCGCATGAAAAACAATGCAAAAACCAGCGTTGACAACACATGAAACGCAATGAAGGAGGCAAGAGAGTGGGGGTGGGGCGGGGTGGCAATACGTTGCGTCCCTTGTTGTTACTATTTTGCAGCATAATGTAATAAAAATAGCATGCCTGGCATTATCCAGCCAGAGTCCAGCCATGACGATGATGATGATCATGCGCGATCGATAGTAGAGAAGGCTGCAAAACAAAAGACTTTGGACACAAACTCACGCAGGCAGCCAGCACCAGCAGCAGCAACAATAGCAACAACAACTACCATGGCGGCCTGCTAAGAATGCCAAGTATCGTGTGTTGAATGCATGCCATGCATAGTCAGTGCCAGTACTGCAACTGCTGCCCCGCAGCCCCCTCCAGACGCTCCTCTTGGCTGGAGAGCTTAGAGTGACCGCCTTTAGGGCCAGCATTGAAAACGAAAACGGTTTGTGCGACATGGGGCACGACAAAATCATGGCTCAGTCTCTGATTCCGATTCAGACTCGAACTCGAACTCGAACTCGATCGCGCCACATGTGCAGCCATTAGGCTGCCCAATGTCAAGCCCAGCGCTACATTGTGCTGCCTAGATACAAAGATACACGCGCCAGATACAGATGCACCATTGCACCAGTGCACCAATGCATAAGTCGCATGCATGGTATATGGGTTTCTTTATGAGTTTCTCGCTTAAGTGACACAAAGCGACGGCTAAATGATGTGCAGATAGTTGGCCAGTTCTATAAATAAAATAGCCGGCCAGCTCACTCCGAGCACAGCGTCTAATTAAAACAATAAAGATAACGCTCCAACTCAGTTCCAAACTAAACCAAAAATAAACAAATTTCAGCCATTTCACTGACAGACTGACGAAAGACGATAGAAAATCACGGACAAAACTCAAAACTAATTAAATTTCAACTCGAATTTCAGCTGGAGAAAGGGCCTGAAAGTGGAGCAGACGTCAGAAGGTTACGCAGTATATATAAAAATATCTTTATATAGCTTTATTTATAATACTGCTTTTGTTTTATTAAATCATCCCAAGCCTGAAATACTTTTGTCAGGCTAGAATTGTTAAATGGGTGCTAAATTTAATACATATTCAAGATTTCATATGCAAATTTCAGTCCAAGTCTGATCAAAGCAGATCAGCGATCAGTCATTGATGCCCGATATGGGGCTGATAATACAATTTATCACTTGCTACCCCATACTGTGGCATAATAATTAAAGATCACACACTCCGAGTTTCTCTAACTAAAAATAAATAAGTTTAAAATTATATTCATGGCTTAAGTTTCTGTCTTTGCAAAAGTTGAGCTAATCTCGTTGATCGATATGTATATATAGCATACACATACACATATTGTAATTTCTGCCACATGTAGTTTCTCTCCTTAAAAATGATCAACTTTCAATCATAAATTATGACTCTTCTTGAGCGATTCGTTTGGCTCAACAAATCATTCTACACACATCAGATCAGATTTATAAATGGCACTTTGCGTACTATATTTATAACAAGTCTCTGTTTTTCTTATCTCTCAGTTTATCTGGTGATCGATGTCTCTGGGCTGCTTTTTCTCGGCCATCTTCGGCTATCCGTGGAAGATCTACACAAGTGGCTTTGGCTAATATATATGAAGCACTTAATATTCAGAATGTATACACTGTTTTGGATTGCTGTAAAATGTTAAATCACCAAATTGCAGATCACCGTGACAGACAATTCTTTCTCTTTAGTGCAGCCCTAGTCCGATAAGCTGTGGCACCAGCTGACTAAGGCTAAGAACTGTACCATTAGTCATCATCAAGATCGCGTTCTTGGGGCTTTTTGCAACGCACCCATGAGCTGGCCGACATTTATCTTGATTATTGACGCCGGCCTCCAGTTTACCAGTTGTTGCCAGTTGTTAGTTGCTGCTGTTGCTGCTGCCTGTTGCCTGTTGCCTGCTGCAGGTTCTGATCGCGACATATAATTCATGCAACAAGGCAGGCAACATACTTGCTGCCCGGGGAGAAAGTGTGATTCACCTTTCTGGGCAACATGACATCTCCGGGCATACAAAGTTTCTTAACACTTGACGGAAGTTCAAGCGAGTTCATCTCTGGCTGTGATTATTTCAGCTCATGTGTAGCAAATGCCAATTTAGAAAGTAAAACCAAATGATCAACCGAAATGGCCCAAACGTTTCTGGCCACGGCTGCAGCACTTTCATTCGCAAAACGAAGACACAGCCAAAGCTTTATAACAGTAATGAAGTGAAGGCTGACCAACAAATTTGCCACAACATTATATTGTATCTACCTGGCCGAAATAAAAGAAAAACAAATTTAGAAATAGAAAGAAAAAACAGCGCCAACCGTGGCCAGCCGACACGGCGGGTTCAAGGTTTTCGAATCCATTTGTTCTCTTATTCATCTTCAAGAAATTCTTTGGCCACTTCCTTGTTCTTGTATTGTCGCCCAGGCCGAGGTTCAATGCTCCTCAGCTAGAGCTGCGAGCGCTTCTCACGTTCTTAGTAACTTGATAACAGACTCCAGATTCGCATTGGCTTTTAGTTACAGCACGGCCTAGCTCATCATTAGCATGTTTTATTATTCTGATACATGATTAATGGGCTACATTTTTGGTACAAGACTTACGTCTGGCACCTGGCTCAAAAGTTACGGCATAAACAAATGATGGTCGTAACATTGGCCAAACTAAAAAAAAAAAACTTTCTCCGAATTACGATTTACTTTCTGTTTCACAGCGCTATAGACTGCCCGCATATGATTTTTAGAATATGAACGAACGAATGAAGTTTTTTTTTTAGTTTTTCCACTGCAATTTTCATTTGAACTTTCGCGGCATTAAAAATATGGAAAAATTAAAAACAAATTTTTTTAAAGCTTGCAAATTGTTGGGCGTTAAATTTGCGTTTACGATGCGTCAGTTTTTCCTTTCGTTTACTCTCTTTTTTTTGGCAAACGGCCAACTGAGGAACCGGAGTCATCAAACCCTAAGCTTTTTGATATATTATGCAGACATTCGTATGTATTTGTGTATATATGTATTTATACACACATATCCAAGAAGATATGCAAATGGCTTTCACTTCACTTTCATTCCTTAGTCGCGGCTTTCATTCTTATTCTAATGCCTATAAGAAAGTCAATCGGTGAAAGGGTTTGCTTGTGCCTCTTTGATTGTTTATTCGAGCTGAAGACTTTGTTTGTGTGTGTACGTATGTAAGTGTGCGTGTGTGTGTGGGTTGGGCATGTACGGAAATTCTATGCATGCGCAATTACTATTATTATTATTATTGTTATTTTTTTTTTTTTTTTTTTTTTTTTTTTTTTTTTTTGTCTAAAACCCGTTCTATGCGCCAACAATTAATTTGTTCAAATACTATAATAAACCAAACAACGCATAATGTTTATTACGACTTGTTTGCTTGCAATTTGCATAACTGCTAAAAAGATTGAATACGACGCATTCTAGAGTCGTTCCATTCCGCAGAATCTTCAGCATCGAACTATGCGTCCTCAGTGTGTGAAGAGCATGCAATTAAAAATTTGCTGACGTTCTCTGCGCTTCTCATCTAGCCTTTGACAATAGCTTTCAATCATTGCCAAAATACAAAAGCAAACAAAAAACAACAAAATAAAAAAAAAAAAAAAACCAATCTTAATAATATTCAAAATGTTTAGCAATTTGATTTCACTTGATTGATGTGCAAACATAGCACAGAATGTGTGTGTGTGTGTGTGTGTGTGTGTGTGGTGCTGTGCGAGTCGACTGTATTGCTGATTCTTGCCACCGCTAATTAGGCAAATGTCTTTGCCACATGCAGAATCGATGCTGCAGTGGCCACGTAGAAAGCAGCCGGCTCAAATGGCATCTGTGTGCTAAAATTGACACCTTTACGCAGCGCTGAGCACGCAGCTCATCAAAGTGCTGGCTGGTGTTGATGATGACTTGGCAGAAACTGGCATAAATGCGCCGTCGCTGCAGGTTGCATGCAGCACGTTGCAAGTCTGTTAGTTTCTTAGTTTCTTAGTTTCTGGTTTCTGCTGCAGTCAAATACAATCGTTGGCTTTGTGTTGTTCTTGTTAATGCTGATGCAGCTGCTGCTGCTGCTGCTGTAGTTGTTGTTGTTGTTGTTGCTGTTGCTGTTGCTGTTGCTGTTGCTGTTGTTTTTAGTTCTAATCGATTTCTCTAACAAACACGAGGCTGGCAAACAAGCGACTCTCACTGCAGACAAATAACAAAAACAACTGCAACAACAACAACAACAAGTGGTAAGTTCAAGATGTCGCCACATGAAATTCCAAAACATTTGCGCCTTTTTTTACAGCTTTGAAGTGGGTGCAGCTTACACCAAACAACAACTAATTAGATAGCTGCCCAGCCATGAGATACCCTGCAAATGTAAGGAAGCAGATGACTGCTGTCTATAATAATTATTCGTCTCTTAAATTGCCTGCCTTAACTGTCAAATTGTTTCTCAATATCAATTTAATTTACATGTTATCTATTGATCCAGAGCTACCCTCTGGTATTTTACAGGGTATATGCGTATTTGCGTACATTTTTATTAATCATTTCTTCTAGGAATTTACAACATTTTTATTGAGGCTAACCAAAAATGTCGGCGTCCCTCCTTGGGGCTCTCTGTTGATATGTGCTAAACTTAATAACAAACAGGTTCTGCTTCTTCTGTACTAGCTGTGGTTGTTGCTGTTGCTGTTGTTGTTGTTGTTGTTGTTATTCTTGTTGATATTTGCCAAATTCAAATAACAACATTATGAGTTACTTGCAGTTGCTGCATGTGTAAAAGTGTGTGTGTGTGTGTGTCTGTGTGTTTGTAATGCAATTTAGGTCATTTGAGTCATATGCGTATGCAATTCATTTTATACGAACAATACTTTTCCCATTGGCTCGCCTGGGATCCCAGCAATTGGCCAGCAGAGCTCATCAGCATAAACAGGAAATAGAGGCCATATATCAAATGGCGGCTACAATTTGCAGCTTGTTGCTGTCGCGCAGTGGCACAGGCGCTGCGTTGAGCACTCGGTTATCAGATATGCCACGGCGGGGCAAGGTTTCTAATGAATTTATGTGGCAACAACTGCAATGGCAATGGCAATGGCAACAACTCCATCTTATCAACTGGCAAATGACATTCCTAGGCAGGCCGCTTAAATTACATGCACGCAGCCAAAACTTCAGATTCAACTTCAACTTCAGCTTCAGCTGCAACTTAAGTTTTATACTTAAAGTGCAGTTAGCCGGGGTCGTCGCCTCGACGAGGATTTGCTGGCCGTGGCAATGTGCGACATTGACACTGAGGATTTAAATTGTGGCGCTCGCATATCGAATTGTAACTGCGCCCGTTGCAAGCCGGTAAGACTCGTTTTCAGCGCATTGCATCAGAGCCGGGCCACCAGCCAGCCAATATGATGTAATGCAGCCGCACGCTGCACGCTGCACGCTGTGAGCAACGCAACTCGACGAATAAAAAAAAAAAAAAGACAACATTAAAACGACAACAGAAATAAATAAATACAAATAAATAAACGAATAAATGTAAATATAAAAATAAAATAAATTATGCATAAACGTTGCAGCTAGAGCCAGAGACAGAGACAGAGACAGAGAGAGTGAGAGGGAGAGAGAGAGGGACAGCTAACTGCATAATCTTTCATTTTAATAAATGCAACATGCGGCTAAAAATAGCCCGAGCAACAGCTTAAATGTTGCTGCACAGGTTGCCAACATGTTGCCAGCAACATGCCGCATGCCTCGTTGCTGTTGCCCGCTGCCACAGATTGTGGCGGAAGTATTAGCCAAGTGCAGGACGCATTGCGGCCCATAGTTATGTGTAATTATCTAAATGCAAAACAGGCAAGAAGACTACTAGTATGCCAGACTGATCGACTGAGAGATACTCTAGAAAAAGTCAAGTTTTGTGGAACCAAATCAAGACAGTCGATTACTGTTGTAAGAATGACTCAATATAATTGTTATATATTTCATATTATGATTAATTTATTGCATATTTAATACTTATATATAATAATAAATTCAGATTGTCTACAGCGCTGCTTAGCAACAAAGCTCGCTTCAATAGCTGATCTCAACCACCAGCAGGCAACAAGCATCGCGCATACCCACTTGAGACTGTTGACGTCGGCTACAGGGTATGAGCACTGTGTGCACTTTAGATAACGAATAAACGCTTCACATACTCACATATCCGCACTTGGGTCTATAGAATCATATCTATAAATAGCAGATGCGCCGCGCCAGGCATTATCAACTGATTCATTGATTCATTCATAAAGCGCAACTCTATAGCTAAACTCTACCTCTAATTGCTGGCTGTGTGCAAAGGTTCTATCTAGCTGACAGTGCCCAAATCCAATGCCACATCCGCGATGCGGCAAATAATTAATGATTGAAACTGTGTGTGTGCAAAATCGAGTACGGAGAGGGGGGAGCAAACGGCAGAAGCGTGAGTCACTGGGTGTCCAAATTGCCGAGATGACAATCGATCTGCGTCTGCGTCTCTGGATGCGATGTTAATTGAATTTGGCACTGAAACTTATGCACATTTAAATTGCTTCATTTTGGCCAGGAAGACCTGCGACCAATGGACTAATCGACCATTGGACTATTGGACCATTGGACCATTGGACTGGCAGGAACGCCTGCGGCTAAATTCAACGCCACCAATTGACATACAAAACGAACCCGAAAGCAGCCAACAAAAAATTGCCTAAGCGCCACTTGAACGGCCAGTTCCAAAAGCAGTCATTGTTGTTGCTGTTGTTGTTGTTGCTGCTGCTGCTGCCACTGACCGGGTCTAAGACCTACAACCCAAACACAAACACTTGTCGGCGCTATCGTGAACTGAAGAGCCGCCACAGCCGCCGTTGCCGGTGCCGTGGCCGTCGCCTCGGATCGGTTTGGATCGGATCGGGTCGCTGCCTTTGGTTCGCGTGCACTTTGAAAATGGGTCAACGCAAATGTTTTGGCCAACAATAACGCTAATGTTTCAATTGGTGTTGGTGCCGCGACTGCCACATGGATGGAGCTCATGAAAATCTTTGATTATCAGGCATTGGCACGTTGCGTGCTTTTCGCCAGTCGCCCACATTGCACAATCAATTTAATCTCCAATCTCGAAAGCTGATTTTTTGGCAACTGTTCGTTAGCAAATTGAAGATAAGCTTAGCCACAAATTTACCTGTATTGTTAGCATATACACGCACACACACACACTCTCACCTGCACCCTAGCCCGTGCTTAGCTCTCATTTGCGATGCAGCGCAGTCATGGCGATCGCCGTCGTCATCGTCATCGTCATCTTTATCTTCATCTCTAGCAGCAGCAACGTCATCGCCAGCATTTCGCAATCTTAACTATCTCAAGTGGCGGCAGGCTGCTAATTGGCTGTGCAGTCTGCTAAATTACCGTTAATCACTATGCTCTAAACTAATTTGACATTTTTTTTATGAGCCTCGCACACCTAATAGGCCGTCCGAATAGGCGTAAGTGTCAGCTATGCGAAAATCTTACACACAAACTTGCCGAGGCTGCAACAGATGCAAATTTCAAGAGATCATTAGAGATAATGTCTTCCTATAATAAATGGCCTAACAATTATGAAGAACAGTTTCGCCAAGTAAAATGTTAATTAGGCCAATGCAGATTATATAATATATTATTATATATATCAAATGAGTCTCTTGACTCTACAATCACAGGGTATCTTCTCGTCAAATAATCTTGATTAGGTGACTTTCAGTGGGCATTGGTTCACTTTTCTATAAACCATCAAATAGATTTAGCAAATAATTTCGCAAATAATTCAAAAAGTTCGCAAATTCTAGCTCAAACATTTTTTCTTTTTATTTGCTTCTCAAATTTGGTGTCATACTGAGCAGCAGATCAAATCGCTCTGTGAAATAATATCACACAACATTCGTCACGCAGCGACAAAACGACCTTCAGCAGCAGAGTTACTGAGGGAAAGCTACGAAAAGCGCTTTCCAGACAGTTAACAATGTTTCTATATAAATAAGCCCATAAGCCTTTTAGCTTTGCAATTGTTCCGACGCATGCGCCCAATTCTAGCTGACAAAACAACGCTAAGAAGTAAAAAAAAAAAATAAAATAAAAAAGGGAATAAGAAAAATATATATAAAAAAGAAAGAATTTTGTTTCTTTCTAAAAAAGAGAGGCTTTTGAATGTGGTTGATGAAAAAGCTTTCACGTCAAACAAAAGGCAGAGCAAAAACGCACGCTTTGTTGTTGTTGCTTCTCAGTTTGGTTTGGTGTGTGAGCCGGGTATGGGCTGACTAGCTGGCTAGCTGTCTAGCTGTCTAGCTGGCTGGCTAATTTATCTCAATCGAATGATATTCAAATGGAAAACTTAATCCGAGATGCGCAACCATTTAGCAGATTTTGCGTAGCATAAACGCACATCAATAAACCTCCACGAAATCTATAAAAGCTAAATATAAATTTTTTTTCTTACGCACGAATTTCACGCGATTAGCATGTGAATCGCTTGGCAGCCAGTGGCACCTGATACAGGCTGTTGTGGCCAGAGCAGCCATTTAATTTGTGAGTCTTATCAATGTTGGCAATGTTGTGCATATGTTTAATGCTTGTTTTGGTCGGCAACGTTATGCATTAATTAATAGAAGCAGCTGCTGCTGTTGCTGCTGCTTGGCTCGCAGTTCATTAAACCCGAAAAACGGGCGAATGCTATTGTTGCTGTTGTTGTTGTTGACATATATCACCGAGTTACTTAATTGTTGTTAGTTATAAATTCAATTTTATTGCCACTAGCTGCTGTTTGATGGCTCTTTTCGGGGTGTTTAGTGTTGAAAATGCTGTAAAATTTGCGTGCTGAATCAAAAGACTTAGAACACAAACTTGCCGCACATCTTTGCCGGGCCCGGGCGGTATTTCCATTTAGTTGTGACTCACTGGTAATACAAATGTTTCATTAATACAACACTTTAGCATATATACTTGCGAGTGAGCGAGTGAGCGACTATTAAATGCTGGCATTTGGCAACCTTTCGCAGGTCGTTAGCCCTGATGCGGTGCGTTTATCTGTGTGCGGATAAGCATCGTACATGCTAACGGTTCTCTAATAGGAGAATGGGCCGGCCAGGGGTCATCACTCAAGTCAACGACTTTGGGGCGTGGTGATCTAGAAATGTCGTTTGAACGGCACTAATACACATGTCCCCTGCCAGTAAGCTGTTTTGTAATGCAAATATACTTCGTAATCTGTATATAAATAGATTGAGGGGAGGGGAGGAGATAAGCATAATATCATAGCACGCAGATGCTGCTGACTCACGCAACGTTCTAGTCATTCTGTCTAAGCTGCGCCAACTAGTTTCCTATGCAAATCCCCTGTCAAGGCAGTCTTAATCGCTTCAAACGAACAAACGAAGCGCCAAAAATAATACCAAATTTTACATAATAATAATTAGAGAAACATTTTGGGAAAACAAATAAGCACATATATCTCATAAGTATTTGGATAAAGTGACAGGTTCTGAAAGTCCAAGAAACGATTTAGTGTTCGGCTTTTTGTTGTTTGTTTCATACTCATATTTCTGTGTGCGTTCATTTTGCTGTTTTCTTTTTGTCTCTTTGTCTTGTTGTTAGCTTACAAGGAATTCATTAATTTCTTATATTTTAATATTTTGTCATCAATCAGAAATAACTTTCAACGCACGCCAATTTTGGAGCTCAATGAGCAACAGCATTCTCTGGCTGTGGATTAAGAGTTTTGTATACTTTTATACTGTTGTTTTTTTTATACCCTGAACCCATTGAAAATGGGAAATCAGGGTATAATGGTTTTGTGAAAAGTATGTAACAGGCAGAAGGAATCATCGCAGACCCCATAAAGTATATATATTCTTGATCAGGACGACGAGCTGAGTCGATATAGCCCTGTCCGTCTGTCCGTCCGTCCGTCCGTCCGTCCGTCCGTCCGTCCGTCCGTCCGTCCGTCCGTCCGTATGAGCAAAAGGATCTCAGAAGATATAAGAGCTAGAGAGCTGAAATTTGGCAAGCATACTCGTGTATACCATAGGCAGTACAAGTTTGCTTTATTTTTTCGATAACTCATCCGATAACTTTTTTATCGAGAATAATCGAAAAATCGACAATGTTTTTTCAGCTTATTTTGAACACTTTTAGACCTGGAGACTTCAAATTTGCGTTGTATATAAAGTTAATGGATACAAAGATTTTGTAATTTACAGATTTTGGATACCACGCCCCCTTCGCCCCCAATTTGTAAAAAACGCATTTCAAGTACTAGAGACTTGTGCTTTGAAATGTGCACACATTTAAGCCATATGATTACGCTCTAAAAGTTTCATTAAGATCGTATGTCTACAAAAGAAATTATTCAACAAATAAATTCTCGTTATATTGCCCACACTGCAGTGCAGCCCAAGCGCAGCCGCTGCTAGCTGCGCAGTTTGCAAAGCGCGTGCTTATACGTGCATGTGTATGTATGTGTGCATAAAAGAAGTCCAGAATGATTAGAATATCAGTTTGGAGGGTTAAGGGTATCTCCTAGTCGAGCAGTCTCGACTGGAGCCTTCTTACTTGTTTTTTTTTATGGTTTTTGTTTCTACTTCGCACTAATGACGGCGAATGCTCTGCGAACTTCATTAATTGTTTAATAAATATGCAGAATTAATTAATTTAAAATGCTATTAATTACGCTTTAATAACTTACTTGAGACAAAGAAAGCAACAATGTTGGACAGTTCTTTCGAATGGCCAAAGCCATCGATTAAGCCAAAGAGAATTTTGGAAAGTGGTCGTAGAAAGGAGATGCAGCTGATTATAATTTAGCCATTTAATCGTTTTAATGACAACAACACAAAGCATTCGAGTTATGCAGATGTGCAGATGGTAAATCAGCGATCTAAGAATAATGGCCAGACAAGTTCTTTGCCAACATTGAACAGCGCAATAAAAATGAGAACTGATGTCATGTATTGCTTTATAATTCACTAAACAAAATATATATATGTACACATGTATATATGCATTTTGCAGAGTCTTTTATTATAGATTTGTCCTTGGTCTTTGGGCAAGCTGAGCTTGAGCTTGTAAACTCTGTGGAGCTGGAAGGGTTCGCGGCTCGTTTGTTTATTTCGGTGTTCTTCCTGATGCTGTTTTGCAATAAAAGTTTTATAACAATCGAAGCATACATGCAATTTACTATATATAGATAAACTGATTTACAGTCTCTAGTCTCGCGAGGCCGCTTCGTAAACATGCCGGGCTAATAAAACTGTGCGTTTTTAATTACTTTGGAATGGTCGTTACGCCCCCTCCGTTGCTGGCAATTCGTCTACGTCAGTCAGCCGGCAGCGTGTGGCTGTGCGGGTTTTCCATTAAGACTGATGCTGATGCACTTTTCGGTTCAACTGACCACGAGACGCATCAGTTTATGTGACTGGGCTGGGTTAATTAAGTCGCTAGGTGCTGCCAGCCACAATGCCCGTTCCCGTTCCCGTTTCCGTTCCCATGCCCATCGCCCATCGCCCGTTCTCAGCTCCAGAGTGCAGCGCTCAGGTGGCCTACATATGGGCCAGCCAAGCAGACAATTCACAAAATTGGCTTAACAAAAGCATTTGACGCCAACGCCACCGACGCGTCGATGACAACGTGTCTGCCATCTTAAGAGCGCCGACAAACGGGCAGAGGACAAATGTTGTCAAGCTGTGAAATTCGCAAATAGATTTGCAACAGTTAAGAAAACTAAAACACAAAACAAAACCAAAACCAAAAACAATGAACCCAGCACATTGTATGTTTCTGCGTGGGTCAAAGCTAGATACTTATCTGTATCTGTATCTGTATCAGTATTTGTATCTCTATCTGTGTCTATGACTCTAGCTTATGTATGTGACTCCGCACACGCTTAGCCGAGTTCTAATTAGCCATGCTAGGCACAGTTTGGTATTTGCTTTGTGCGCAAGCAAAAATGTCAGCTGTGCCGGCTGCCTCGTGGCCGCCCCGCGTGGGCCCCCCGCCTGCCCTCGTCGCCTTGCCTGTGGATATACAAATTAGAGCAAATACATACAAAATAACAAATTGCCGGCGCATGGTAACAAAAGTACCGTTACAATTGGTGGAGAACTTTTCAAAATCGAAGAAGAAGAAAAAACCCATACACACACACAACGTGGAAAAAGAAGAGGAAAAAAACTGCAAACTAGCCGGGAATGGGTTCGATTTTATGAGTGGCCAAATCGCGCTTCACTAGGTGAAAAGTGAATGGCAGCAGCGCCGTCCCAATCTATTTCTATTTTGAGTACTAAAAACAAAAACAAAAAACAAAAAAAAAAACCAAAAGGCGAGACGTGAACAAAATTCGAAAATTCCAAATTCGAAGCTCCAAAGACAATGCAGGCGCATGGCTCCAATTCAAATAATTGTTGGACATTATTATGAAATTATGAAATTAATGCAATTGGCCTTGACAACCGCAAAATGTGCCCAAAGGGCAGGGCCAGACACGGACACGGAGACCGACAATACAGCAGAAGAGAAGAGGAAGAGGAAGAAGAAGAAGAAGAAGAAGGCGAAATATATTGTAAACAAATGTTAACTTGGCTGCGTGCGTAAAAATCATGTCAATAGAAAAGTCATTAATAAGCCGTAAATATGAATGGGGCATCGCTGGCTAGAGAGACGTGAGCTCCGCGAGCAGACACCGCTGCCCGCCCCAACGGAATGTGTGGGTGCCGCCTCGACGGCTTGGCCGGCGTGTTGGCCAATTAGCAGCTGTCAAATGCTGTTGACTTTCTGTGGCCACGACAATGGCCCTGACACTGAGGAAGAGACGCCGCAGCGTTTGACAGCTGCACTTGAAATGAATTTGGATTTGTGTAGACGGATTCGGAATCGGACTTCAGATACGAATTTGGAGTTTTAGAAAGCATTTCCAGTTTTTGTACACTCATTTGGCGATGACGGTGCCGTTGCCGTTGCCACAAGAGCCAAATTGCAGCAGAGCCTGCATTTGTTTGAATCGTTTAAGCTCTTAATGAGACAACAGCAGACATCATTCTGTGGCATTCAAAGGAGATCAGCGCTGGCCGAGCTCGAAGAGGAGCTCCAACACATCCATTAAGCGCAGGCATTTGATGCGGCCGTTGAACCTTGAAATAGACCTTAACGAAAGAGAAAAACACACAGAGAACACACGCCATCCATCCATGGGGCAGATACCAACAAACAAACAAAAAAAGTTGGAGAAAAAGACAAAAATGGCGATGTGAAACAAACGAAAATAAGTTACAAATGAAAAACTGGTTTGCTTTGGATTTGGCGAACTTAGAACCCTAAATCATCAGCCAAACAACTCTTACTCATATTAATAACAAAAAAACAGAGACAGAGAAAAAAGCACAAATTATAAAAGAATACATAAAAAATTTGCCCTAGGTAAGTCTAGAAGAAATCTCTGTGCCCTTTCGAGTGACTCTGATGAAAACTGATGAAATATAATATTTGTTTAATAAAATCATATGAAATATATTGCAACAAACTCAATATATAATCGTATCATTAGCTAAGATTCTTCAAATAATTAGTTAAACGAAATAAAACGGAGTCTAAATATCACTTCCAATAAGATTAGTTCTACATCTAATTGGAGTATACATTCCGCTTCGCGTATAAATCCTCACCGCGAGTGAAATAGTATATCAAACACCCTCTTAACTGAAGTACTAATATCTATCCATATCTACTTGAAATCGAAGTGCACATCAATCAGTCTATCAATACTCATAAAAATCGAAGTATTAGAAACATTAATAATAAGCAAAAGGTATCGAAAAACTAACATGCTCTGCGCGCACACCCCACACTTGACAACTTAATGCCACTCGAGCATCGTGTAATCTTTGAGGGAATCACTAAAGCGGATTCTAATGGCGTCTGGCAAACGGAAATATCGAAAAGCGCCTTAGCCGCAGCAACAGTGCTATTGGCCAAGTTAAAAACCAAAGCTCTTGCATGGGCAACTAACCCAATCTTGGATTTCTTGCATAGAGACCAGACCGAATTCTAAGGCCGCTGATGCCAAAGCAGATTTCCTAGATTGCCAATAATCGCATATACAAAATATTATTTCTGACTAATTGCATGTGTATGTATGTATGTATGTATGTGTGTATGTGTGTGTGTGCGAGTAAAGTCGTGCGCAAACTGACGATGATTATGTTGTGAAGCTGGAGATCAGCAGCCTTGGAGCGTTTTGCCGAAAAACTATCGTCAAATTCAATTAAACTTAAATACTTGTCGAATCAATTTGCCTCAAACATGATTTGTTTTTTCTTCATATTTTTTAACTGTGAAACACACTTACCCCGTATTTGCTTTGCATTGAGCCGGGTTTATTTAGCCGACCGACCGACCGTCCGTCGAATTCAAAGCTAAAGCCCAAAGATGATCAGCGCAAACGGCTTGTGGCTTTTGTTGTGGTTGCTCCAGCGGCTAATTGCTTCCTTGAAGCTAACTCTGTATATGCGTGTGTGTGTGTGTGAGTGAGTGTGAAGTTCATGTCGTGTCAAACCGGAAGACGGAAGTGCAATTCTATTGCAACTGTGGCTAGAATACCTCCTGCTCCATTGCTACGTGACGCGCACAGCTACTGCGTTTGGTTTTTTTTTTTTTTTTCGGCCGACATTTGCGCACGCGCAGCGCCATACGAAATTTACGAGACTGTGGCAAATGGGCGACAAATTATGCCAAAATGAAAAGAGGCGTGACCACTTTGGCATTTATGCTCGTTTTGCTTGCCTGCCAAATGGCTGCGAGTCGCGTTAAATTGTAAAACGGTAGTGCCTGTCCACGTACCACACACCCACCGCGCATGCCCCTCGCCCCAGCACAGCTCTACGATCTCGCGTAGGTGTTGATTTATTCGCGCGTTTTGCTGGCGTTTCTAATGCGACAATTACAGCTGGCAGTCGCCGCTTGCCAGATTCCTAGCCACTTGGCTGATTTATGGCGCCTCCAAGTAATTCACGAAGCTATTTAGGCATTTGGCACACACAAACACAAACACACACACACACATACTCACACATACATACATAAACGCAGGCAGACACCCCAAATGGTTGAAAAGTTTTGATTAGAACAAACCTGTAGAACTCTATGGAGCGACGCTTGCGGCTGGTTTGTTGAGTAAATATGTCAGACCCGACATGGATAACCCTTAGAAGGCCTTCCAGCACTTTGAGTAATTGGGCGTAAACTCGGCTAAGCTACCGTGGGGCACACAGTCTCAGTGTAGATCTCTACACCTCCTCTACATCTTTGCCTATCTCTCGCTCTCGCTCTCTCTCTCTCTCTCTCTCTCTCTCTCTCTCTCTCTCACTCTACCTGTCACTTGGCAACAACCTGGGGCATTTGATTAATTTGGCTTGTCGAAACTGATGCAAATTCGTGTGTGTGTTTAGCTAGCGGCATCGCAAAACCCGTAGCTATTTGCTTTACGGTTCAGATTCATTCATGGAATATCGAGTGTAGTGTTATGTAAACACTCGAGCACAGAGATCCAAATTCGCACAGCGTTTTTTCTCGAATGCAAAATCCAAATTTATGCAAATTTCATAAATGGCCAACAGAACCAAGCCCTAGTCGATCCGGAATACCCAGGGAAAAACAAAATCTTTAAATATATTTACAGTTAGAGGCGGCTGCGTTAAGTGTCTTTTTCTATTCTTTTTTTTTTTTTTTGTTATTTAATTTTTTGTAGTCTTTTTTTTTTTTGTATTTTTGCATTGAGTTGGGAAAGTGCCCCAAAGCCGGGTGCGCAGTTCAGTGAACCTTTCGCTCATATCGAATGATGTTTAGCAGCAGCAGCAGCAGCAGCTTCAGCAGCGGCAGCAGCGGCAGCAGCGGCAACGGTAGCGGCAGCTGGTGGCACTCATTAAGGAAACATAATTCTAATTCTAATTCTAATTCCGCTGCGACTGAGACCGTTTGTCGGGAGTGTCTTTTTACTTTTAATTATAATACTTCAGTGCTGAGAAAAGTGAACTCCGACAGCAGTTCAGTTGTTGCGTGTCGTCTCTGGGTCTGGGCCGGGCGGGCACTTTGGATTCGGGCCTGTTGCGTTCGTCGCGGTCACCGTACGACGGCGTTTTTATCTAATCATCAGCATGCGATCGCCAGCCGTCCGGCCGACAGGCAGACAGACAGACAGGCGGCTCGGCCACTGGCCAGCTGGCTATAAGTGTTATGAATAACCGAGCTTAATTTGGAGAACTCCCTAGAAGAGCGTTTATAGTTTTAATCAAGCAACTACATAAAGTGCTGGGGTAGTTAAGTTGCCAAAGTGTTCTATTCCATTCTTAGTTATTCTTTCGCTTTGTTCTCAGACCACCGCGGATTTGCCCCGACAGCTGCTGTGTACCCACATCTATAACCCACAGCTTTTATAAATCATTGATGAAACGAGCGACAATAATTCAGAGTTTTAGCTCAACTTCAACCGGAATAGTTTCAGTCGTATATAATCAACTGTGAGCTGGTCTCTTAGTTTATAACTTCTTTAGTTTAATGCTTAATGCTTACGATCGTATAATAGTTATATAAAAGGGTAGGAGGCCTACTCTTGCCCCATTCATTTGGATATCTTTACTCAGAGTGAGTCATTTACAACTTGATGCGTTGTATTTTCTCTATCCCATTGTTTTTCTATATAATAACTTATAGATCTCTCTAGATGTATATATACAAATAGACCTCTATCTCTCTCTCACTCTCTTTTTCTCTCGCCCTCTACCGCTGTCTGTCTATCTATTTCTCTGTCTCTCTCTCTCTCTATTTCTCTCTGTCCTCTTTTACTGAATTTTTTATCAATATCCTTTTGGCTTACCCCTACTGTAACTATCTTACTCTCCTAGTTTTCTTGCTCTCTGCCTCCCTCTCTCTCTCTCTTTCACATCGACTCTCTCTTCATCTATCTCTCTCTGCGAAGACTTTAAGCACTTTGGCCAAAGAATAGGCATTTCCTGTCTTCTTCATCATCAACATCATTAAGAGCAATAGCCAAGAGAGGCAAGAACTTACGGTTTTATGAGTCCTGGCCACATAAAGCCACTAGATGGCACTAGCATAGCATTTGGGCTTTTTGCCAATTCCTAGATGGGCATTATATGCGTTACGAGTTACAAGAAGATCCATTGCCGTTGGCTGCATTTCGAAAGAGCTTCTTTGCTGTGTATTCTTTTTCCGATTCCTTTTTGTTTTCTTTTTTTTTTCAGGTAATTCCCACATTTTGATTGCATCAATAAAAACATTCAGCATCGGTCCGCTCCGGTCTGGCGTTCATTGCTTTTAATGAGCAGAGGGAAATTCTTGATTTTAGAACACACAGAAGGATTGACAATGAAAATGAGGTACAAACTAGAAGCCGGACTAAACCATGCAGAGGTAGTTTTATTTATAGCAGCACCTAAGTGTTGCCATTAAAAGTTTTCTGCCCGGCTGCGTTGACTGTCTTTGGCAAGGCGAAGCTATTGGCAATTAATTGGCCAACAAGGCTTTGTCCAAACGCTGTCTGGGCCCCTTGATGAGAGGCGCCAAAGCGCCAACACCCCATGCTATATATGCTCTATAGCATAAATGCCATATGCTGCATGGCCTTAACCTGCGCACCACCGCACCACTGCACCACCGCACCGCCGCACGTACTCAGCACTCCACTCAGATTTCTGACCAAGCCAATGAGCTGTGCTAATTAATAATAATAAAAAAAAAAAGAAAAAAAATTGCCATGAGGAGCAGGAAGACAAGGCTCGGGCTCGTACAGAGGCTTAGGCTTTAGGCCATGTCGACATAGTCTGGACGTTTATTTTTAGACAATAAACTAAACGATGCGGCAGTGCATCCAGCAGCCAGCAGCCTGAAGCCAGCAACTAGCAGCCGCATCCAACGGCTAATGGTAATGAGCTGAAGGCTATTCACAGTTTGGCCGTGCGGCCTTGCAGCTGCTGTGGCTATGGCTGCCGCCCCCTTTCGCTGGCCCGGAGCAAATTTATGGACCAGCATCAATCTATTGGCTTAATGCTGTTGCTCCGTCTCGATTAGCATGCTCCACGGGCAGACGTAACGGATTGCTGTGGCTCTGACTGGTGTGGGCAAACTGTGGGGGAGGAGGAGTCGGGGGAGGGGGAGGACAACCTCAACCCCCAAAAAGCAAAAAGCACCGTTGAATGGCCTTCAACGTCCTTGACTGTGCATTTAGCTATCGAACGGGTCTGTAATTATATTTATTTGCTTATTATTATTGAGCATCTGAGCATCTCGATTGCTGTTGTTGTTTTTATTGCCTTTATGGCTCACGTTTTGAGCGCCTCACCGAATATTGTAATTGCTGTGAATAATGCGATGCGAATCTCTCAGACACTGGCCATACCAGGTCTAACTATTAGCAAACAATTTGTATTGTCTGATAGTTAATCACAGCTAGCGTCATCGATTTATTTATAAACAATATTATTGACGCCCCAATACATTAGTTAGTTCATTTATTAATATGTATGTGAAAATGCGTATAGAGTTGTATACCTTCTGCTAAATGGGCCAAGCTGGTAGCCGTGCCCCAAGGACAGGAGGCAATTACGCTGATGTGCCCAGCACAGAGTGAAACAAAAGGCAGGCCGTGAATAGCTAGTGCTCCGGGCTGTGGGAGACAACCAAATCATATATGTATATGCAAAGAGCCACATTACAATATTCGGCAATATTCCAATAGAAAGAGCTATAGTCTATATATAGAGTGGTCAACTGGGTAATCGGCAAAAGCACTTTGTGCGCGGATTCTGTGCGCCAAGACAAACGAAATCAAAAAGTCATCATCGCGCGATAGCTTCCCAGTCTTCAAGTACCAGGGCGAGATCTCGGTCAGCCTGCACGTGTGAATGTGCCTAATGAGCATTCAATCGATGCAGAAAGCAGCCAGAGCTTGGCGCATAAATGCTATTTCGAAAGACATTACAGATCGATCGATGGATGCCGAATTCGATTAGCAAAAATGAGCGAAATAGAAATAAAATAGAATCGCATAGAAAAATTATTGAAGAACTGCGGGGCACTTGAAAAGCAAACTGAAGAAGCATGCTCAGCGAAATTAGAAAGAAGTGCGCCAATGAATCGGGGTCAATAGGAAATGAAAAGTGAAATTTCAGTTAAACCTCGCCAGAGACCAATTGCCTTTTGTTACACACACACACACACACACACACACACACGTACACCTTTATTGTGGTATTGGCAAAAGGAACTGGCAATTTAAATATCATTAATTTCTGGGTTAAGCCTTTGTGGCGAGCACTTGAAAATTGCCACCGTGTAATCAGTCTTTGACAGCAACGAGAGCGCCCCCAGGCACCAACTCAGCTGATCTGATGACCACGCTCGAGTCCAATCAGTCGTGTGAAGAAATCGAACAGCGTTGGATATAGCTGAGCAATATGTCTTCACCTATACACATATTTGACAGGCCAAACCCATGATTACGCTCAATGCAAAGTAGTATAAGACTCTATTTCAAATTGACCTGAAATACGTATAAAAGGAGTCGATGAAAGTTTTCTTTCAGTTGAATAAAGAAATTCTAAAGGCTTTGATTTTTAGTTTCAATCATTTCCAGAATATTCCAAAAACTTGATTCACATAGTGGGACGATATTAAAAATAAATTGAAAAATCTAATCATTATCGACCTTGACGTGTTTTTCATAGCAATAATTATTTCTTAATTCTCTATGAGGCTCTTGCAAAGTATATTTGAATATTTTGTCTATGGCTAAGATAATATTTCATAAATATATATATATATGTATGTATATATTTAAATAAATCCTCAACTCATCAGAAATAAGTATGTAAATAAGAATGGCCTGACGAGGCTAATCAGTAAGCTCTTTGAATAATTTTTGTATTTTCTACGTATTTGAATAAGTAATAAAAGTTAATAACTATTAATTATGCATGTTTTGTGTAAATTGTAGAAAACGCTTGTCAAACGCTTTACGATATAATCAATTAGCACGATTTATGTTGCACTTGCTGCCACAAAGCTTGCCACCCGGCGGCAGTTCCGCTCCATCCAGCTGCGGCAGCAACTCTGCCTGGACTAGCCACGAGCGTGACTCATCTATGAGATGTACAGCATCCATGGGCAAACAGAGAGTTCGTGCTAAACGAGACCTTCTGCAGTTTGGGTTGACGCATTGGAACCTGCGACTCAGTTGAGATGAACATAAAAAATAAAAAATAAAAAAACAAGAAACAAAAAATAAGTAGAATTAACGGCTTTATTTGCTAGCCGACAGCCTTATACCCTAAGAGCTTTGAAGAGCTTTTCAATGCTCTAATCTATGGTAGTCTTTAAAATATATGTAAGGCAGAGTTTTAAAAACTCATAATTGCTTAGATTAGAAAGTCTGATAAACTTTCCATAAAACACAAATAACTTTGCTATAGTATACAATATAGAAATCGAATGTTGATAAGATTACGCATATCATAAATTCGTGCATGACAAAATTCATGTTAAGAATTTCGATAAAAAAAAAACCTGCTTTATAAAAGACTGCCTATATTATAATATATGACAACACTATATAAAAATTCATGAGTGAACAGTTTATAATCTGATCTAAAAGTTATATTTAGAAAACCCTAGTTCTTAATCTAAACTCTTATTTGATTGTAAGATACTACACACTCTAAAATAAATTGAAAAAAAAGGTTATATAATATAATATTATATAATTATAGTCGCATTACACTCTGCCTGGCAAAATCACAATGCTCTTCGTAAGAGTAGGGCAAATCACACAAAAAAATAGGAAAATACTCGCATGTAAAACCAAAGTTCGACGTAATTATAAAAAAAAAAAAAAAAGGGTGCGTAGAACGGCAGTGGAGTTCAGTGGGCTTTTGTGTGTACTTGAGCTGTGAATTCCAACAACCACAGTAAAAACCGAATAAAAATAACGAGCTAATAAAAGTGCCACAGCAACAGGTGTGTGTGAGTGTGCGAGTGAGTGTCTGAGTGTATGAGTGTGTGAGTGTGTGCGCTGTAAGGGCAGAGTTGGCACATTAAAATTGTTGCGGCTGATGACGTGTCGACATCGTTGCTATCAATGAACAATGAGTATTAATTTTCATAAATAATCACATTAAAAATATTACTTATAAGATTTGATTATTTGTGTTGTTTTTGCTGTTGTGGCTTTTGCATGGGTTATCTAGACAGACGCTTGAGTCATCTTCAACATGGTTAAAAACGTATTATTGAAGACGGAAATGAATGCCAGGTGAAAAATAAAAAAATAAAAAAAATAGAAATAACAAAATTGTATACAAATACGCAAATAAAAAACGTTATGCATGGAGCTAAACATCAGCCAAAGAATAAATTAAATTTATTTATAAGACCCAGGCACAGGCGCTGGCCTAACACCGGGCAGGTGTGGAGCCGAGTGGCGAGGGGTGGGGGTCTAGGCAGGCAGAAAATTCTTATGTGGAAGAAGAATCTTTACACATCAACATCAGCATCAACGCAGCTGTGTTTAAATTTAAACACTGAGCTCAGCGATTGTGCTTAGGCCAGAATCATAACCCGAAGATAGCTGCCAAATGCCTTATCAGCTTACGACTGTTTCCATAATGCGGGGCTTACTTTCATACCGAGCATGGTCGTAGTAGCTGGAACTGGAACTGGTCTCAAATTACTGCAAAGCGAACAGTGTACGATTTTCAATATACCCTGTACAGCCAGCCATAGGGTATAATCAAATTGGACAACAAATTTCTGATACCATAAATAATGGCCTAAACTAAAACTGAAACTGCCTTGTTCGCACTGCTGAAGATTACAAATTTAGATTATCGACTCTCACAATTCACCCTTAATTTATGTTTCTTTAAAGTCGATTTATATCGATACATTGAACCTCAAAGACAGACACAGTTGAGTCTTGCTGTTTACAGGGTATCTGCTGATCGATTCCCCCCTATTCAGGCCAATTGTTTATTTTTAACTCCTTTTTCTGATTATTATTTTTTGTTTTCCAACAATTTGGCAAACAAAGCATTTGCGACGCGACCAAAACATGATAAATGATGCGCAGTTGTGCAGTTACCCAAAAAATAGTTGTTTTACGTATGTTTTAATAAAGCTTAACTAATTAAACACTCAGACACACGCAGACCCACACAGGGGGGTAAATTTAAGGTAGTACAGCTGTGCATGCTACTAGTATATAATATAATAAATTTATTAAATTTGTAGTTTAGGTTATAAAAAACATATTAATTAAACAAATATTGCATCGAAATTGGTAATTGAGGTTTCTGAACTTATCGAAGGACGGAAATAGAATACCCAAAAGCTCAGCACATCAACTCTGATGAGCTGTAGATTATATTTATAGAGATGTCTGAATCTTAATCTTCGCAGCTCAGGTTGAGGGAGAAGCACGGATTTGACTAATGCGCCGTTAGATTGCTCAGGCAAGGCGAATTGTTCTTGAACAGATCCGTCAGGGTAAACAAATTGAGATAGGTGGATAGAAAGGTGGCTAGCACACCAAAAATTAGGACGGCCATGGTGCAGGAGATGTCGCATTCCAAGCGATTCAGCAGACGCGCCACACGCAGCCAGCAGCCCGGTGGTGAATGCGGTTTCTTGGATACCAGCAACGGCTCCATTTCCAGCTCAACGGGAGCATAGTTAAGATCCAGAGGCAGGCTGCCATAGCTGGCCTCGGCGGCAATGCGCTGATGCACACGTTCCATGCGCCGAATGCGCCGATACAGCAGGGGAGGCAGTATGAAAACCAATGGGCCAGTGATGGTGCCGCCGATCACATTCATGAGCGCATCAAAGCTGGGCACAAACTCCGCCACGAGCACCTCCAGAGCCAGGACACAGGACCGAATGAGAATGCGCTTGCAGCACAGAGCTAAGTGAGAAGGGTGACAAATACACACACATACATATATATAGAGGGGCCTTGGAGACTAGACGCAGACTTACTCTCGGGCAACTTGAAGAAGTTCTCGATCTGCATAAACATAGCCGAGCTGGCCACCGTCACCGAGAAGCACAGCTGCAGCGACATCAGTATGAGCATCACAAAGAAGGGCACACTGGTGGGCAGCGAGAGCAGCAGATTACTCGAAATCATGGAGCCGAACTTGTAGGCAGCTATGCCGGCGCCCACAATGGCCACGCTGCAAGTGACTGAACAGAAATTGATATACTCGCCTTTCGGCATTCACATTACATAAGAGCAAACTCCACTTACTGGCAATGCCACTGAGCGCCGCCCAGGACACTTGAGACTTGCGCTTCATGTCTATCTGCAGGGTCAGCAGCACGGGATGTATGTCGAACTGGAAGGCCAAAATGCTGTAGCTGCTCAGGATGGTCAGAAAACCAGGTAGCTCTGTGTCAAAAATACAGCCAAAATATACAAAATTATATACCAGATAAAACTAGTTAACAAGCCTTGTTTACATTTCAGACTTGTTTACATTGTTTACATTATTATGTCACAAACAAGAGTCTCGCTTAATTAGACAACGTGGAATGTATGCAAGAAAATGTAAACACTCTATATCTATAGGTCTTCCTATAAAATTTAGCGTAGCTTACGCACCCAGCGAGACTCCTTGAAAGGGCGTTCCAATGGCCGGTGCATCGAGCAGGCAATACCAAAGCAACCCAACAATTACTATCATGACGCAAACGGCTGTAATGGCCAGGCCTCTGAAATATAGAAATATATATGCATATATATATATATGGCCAGATGTGTTAGACTATCCTAATCATAAAGATGATATTCGCTAAAAATAATTTCAAGCACAAAACATTAACTAACCGCATGTGCTTGGGGCTGCCTATCCACATGAGTGGACAGATGACCAGGCCCACAATAATGGCCCAGTAGCAGTAGGAGAAATTATAGAGGCCGGCGCTCATGCGTAGAACAACCGCCTCCAGGTTCTCGGCTGCCATGACAATGCTGGGCACGGCCAGGGCAAAGATGCTCAGGTCCAGTAGGATGGATACCAAGAGGCTGACGCAGGGTCCATAGGCCAGTTCGGCGAGTGCAGCGTAAGGATAGTTGCGTTTCTGCAGTATCGAGGGATCCAGATACTCGGCCATGGTCCAGCATTGTGATAGCAGAAAGGATGTGTATATCTGCAGGAAGATGATGGATAGAACGAGCAACACTCCAAAGTAGCCCAGCCGAACCAGCAGCGCGGGCAGTGTCAGAAACGGAAAGATGCCAAACAAGTCGACCACGTAGAGAATGGCAATGAACAGGGAAAGGCTCTCGGGCTCATCCTCGTGGGCGCGAAAGTGCGGCAAGGCGCTGAACCGCGAGCGTCTCAGAAACGGCAGCTGATCATGTTGATTCGAGGGTGCCAATAGTACGGACGTACGCCGCTTGGGCAGGGCAAAGGACGGAGCACGCGACGGACGTGGTGCACGCTTGACATTCGAACGCCGAAAGAAAAACATTCACGCCAGTTACGTCGAACCAAACGCGACGACTGAAAGAGCGCAACTGATGGTGGTTCTAAGCACCACCAAGAACCAGAGAGTGGCACTCAGTTGGCTTGCAACAGTTTGTCATTCGATATGACAACAAGCGAGCGATGGCTGCAGCTGGGAAGCCCTGCCGCTGCAAGGTCAATGCACGTTGCAAGTTCAATGCCTTCCAGTTTGTTAGACTGACCCAAAGATAGATGCGAATGGCAAACGCCTCTAAATAGGATATATTTAACGTTTTACCAGTACATATCTGATAAACATATATGTGTGTACAATGTGATATCTACAACAACGATAAAACATTGTTCATTCCTAGTTATCCTGGATAGGTATCCAGCCTGTATAACTCCGTAGTTTTTGGTATTCGAACTCCTCAGACCTGCTGCACTTTGGCTATCTTCTGTTTCTTGGGCTGCGATTGCTAAAAATTAAGCACTTTGTATTAACTCTTGAGATGCCCTAGCTGTTCTCTACTCACCTCCAAGCCATCGATGGTGTCCTTGCTCTGCACTGTCATAACCTGCACCGCCTGACCGGGACCAGGGCGACTCAGCAGCAGCTTGGTGCTGGTGCGCGACGATTCGCCGCAGCAAAATACACGCGCTGTCTGCTGCCTGAGCGGACTGTCCGACTCATCTTCCATTAGCTGTTCCGGTTGCTCGCTTTCCGGTTTGATTGCATTCTTGTTATTGTCCATATATGCGCGATTGAAATTCAAATGATCTGGACGCACTGCATCCGTTATATACTTACTAAAATCCATTATCAATGTAGGCGTGTCAGTACAATTACAACAACAATAATGATGATCTTTAGCGTATTATTGGTATGGATTATTCTCAATTAGAGATCATTGGTGCAATCTACGCTGATACGTACACTGGAAAACTGTACAACACTAAGGCGTATAAGAAGTGTACATACGTGTTCTCATGCTTATATATATTAAAAGTGAATATATTTACATGCAAGAGTTGGATATTACGTAAATCAAATTTTTGCAAAATTTGGGTTTTAAAGTTTTTGTGTAAACACACTCACACTCCATAAAAAGGCGCCACTGCACGAGAATATTTTTGGCTGATTGTCGTTGGTGGAAACAGAGGTGGAGTTGGTGGGTTTGATGTTGCCGCCGTGCCTCTAGATAACTTGGTGCTACATCTAAACGGAGTAAGGTGCAGTGCGTGCAACGTCATTCTCTGCCCTCAGGCGGCGTATCCAGCCTTCAGTTTGGAGTCATTGCAAAAGAGAGAGATACAAATTGTTGGTCGTGCGTGCAATTGCATACTGGCTATGTTCTGACAAAGTGAAGTATTTATAGTGTTACGATGGCAGTGTTTGGGTGTAGCAGGCGGCGTTAGCTTAGCCCCTTCAGTGTACGTATCAAGTTTCAAGCGTGGGTGCACGAATATGAATTCATTTCTGACTGAACGAGCGTTAGCACTTACGATTTTACATTATACAAGCCCTGGCGCTTGATGTAATTAAGTACCATATCATCTAAAAGATACTTCACGGATTCTCCGCGACTTAGAAGACGACGAACGAGAGAAGAGCTCACTTCATTGGGCACCCAGTTGGTAATAAGCGTTATGTTTTGCTACAAATGAAATGTTCCTTAAAACATTCCGCGATACTACTTTATATACTTACCTGGTACTTTGTTAGAATATCCGAATCGAATATGAACTTTTCAGGATTAGAGCCACAACGGGTTATGACGACCAATCCATGGTTAGCGACAATTTCTTCAATCTAATACAAAATATTGTTAACCCGGACCTAGGTTAGCTATGTCATTATTGTCTTACATCCTCATCGGCCCACAAGCCGGGCACAGCAAAAGATTCTAATAAATCAGCTCCGCATAGCAGTTTGAGACGAATGGGATCCCGTCGTTCACGCAATCCCGGTGGCAACCAGCCAGGTAGCAGCTCATTTGGCTCCTCATCGTATGGCGAATTGATGTAGTTGTTCAAATAGTTCTGATGATAATGCAGCACCGCTTTTGTGCGCATCCATTGTGGCTGATGTACCTCCCAATCGGACAAGCGTATCCAATTTGAGGATTGAGCAGCCAGCTTTATCATGGCGCAGCGATCCAATGCTGGAGCCAGTCCTTTCTTGCCATATGAGTCATGTGTGGGTGATATTATACCGCCAACAACTTTATGCGTGCCACGAAGCTCAAAATAATCTCGTGCTATCTCTGTTTAAATTAGGATAAAATGTCAATGTCAATGTCAATATCGATTATCACCGGGCTCTCGTAAACAAAATGCTTACCGAACAAACGCATATGCATTGGCGTTGGTGGACTGAAGCATCCACATGCTATGAGCGCCACGCGGGGCAACATAAAGGATTTTTCCTCAATAAATCCGGACATTTGCCTAAATTATTGCCTGGGCTCACCAGAAATTTTATTTTTATTTAATTTCAATCTCTGTCGTAAGTAATTTCGCCATCTGTTTAGGCCGCACCACAACCTCTATAATTCGCCGCGACAGCCGATATAAATAATGCAGAGCTGCCAACCTGTCCAAAATACAACAATTTGGCACGTATTCGATAAGTTTCAGAACTAAGAGTGCATGCTATCGACTATAAAATTAAATATGGCGTCGTCGTGCTAAACTGCCTTTAGCTCTGGCTCTTTGAAAACCTTTTTGTAATAACATTTATCATATTTATTCGTATACGTTGTGCAGTATAAAAAATTAAAACGGGCGTGTGCTGTTTTTACAATCTGGTGCAACGCGCCAACATAATCTTAGTATTTTAAGTTAGAGAAGACAAAGTGCCGAGTGCAAAAACAACTGAGAGAGGAAACGACGTCGACAAAATGAAAATGCATTTGTGAATTTTCGCCCCAACACTTGACTCAACATACAGACATTGACACACACGCACATTAGACCAACGAACCTCAGCAAAGGATAGGCAAAGGAAAAAGGCCAACATAAGTCAAAACGAAGGCCTTGGATACGAACTCGTTGCAGAAGAAACAACAAACGACTTAAACAGAACTCAATGGCTCTAGTGACAGTGCAGCGTTCACCAAGTGTGGCGGGCTCAGGCTCGAATTCGGTGAGTTGCACATACATGTATACATATATAAATAAAATTGTATGTATATAAATATATGTGAGCGTATGTGTGCAGTTAATGTGAAGTAGGAAGTGGGAGCAACGGGCGGCCTGCGAAATATTTGAGTTGCCCCATTTCTATGTAAGGTGCAATTTTACAGCTGCAACCAGCTACGCATTTGTTTGATTGTGTGTACGCGCGCGTATGTGTGTGTGTTGTAATCAAGCACTCACCCGCTCACTTGCTTCGTCGCTCTCGACCTCATGCTCTCTCACATTCGCTCACTCTCTATGATTTTGCTTTGTTTTGGTTACGCGTTGTTAATGGAGCTTATTTAAGTTCAGGGGGTTTTACGTCTGTGTTCTTTAGCCACCGCCTATAAACGCTTCCTGTGCGTGTTCCGTGCTAGTCAGTGATCCTTTTGTTGTGTATACATACGTGTGACGGACGAGCAGCCCATATGGCCAATTTAGTTTAATTCGAATATCATGCAAAGGCTCTCTCCACTGCCGTCGCTCCATGCGCTACTCTCTTAGCGTTTCTGTTGTGGGCGTTTTGTCAGCGTCATCAGCGTCATCATCATCAGTCGCGCCACGATTCGCGCATCTGTTTGTTGTTTGCTGTGATAGTTGTTGTTTTTGTTTTTATATTAATACCCTGTACACAGTGCAAAAGGTTAAAATGTAAATATCTACGGCAAAGCGAAGGAGTCATCGATAGAGATTATTTATATACTTCAATATAGAAATTATTTCTTAGTTTGTTAATGATTCAATGGTTGATTTATAAAGTAACAAATAAAACCATTGTATAGATTATCAGCTGTGGTGCTTTACTAAAACCGTATCTATATCTGGTATAGTTATTATCTCACTTTAGAATTTACTGTTATTATCGCAATGTTTGTTTTGGCATAACAACGGCAATAGGGTATAGGGTATTCACTTATCGACCATTCTCGATAGCCCACATCTTGTTCTTTTTATTTATTGTTGTAACTGAAGCAAATCCGAGCAGACCTCGCGACGTCGCAGCTGCCACACTATGTCGCCTCATCGCGCGCTCTCTTCCATTTTCAATAAATTGAAAATTTTGCATTGCCTTATTTGTAGTTTTGTCAACGTCGCTCTGTGATTTTTCTGGCTGGTTCCGTTAGCGCGCCAACGAAAACGTCCTCGCCCCCACCCAAAAAAAAAACAAAAACAAAAACAAAAACAACAACAAATAGTTCTCAAGACCTTGGATACGGCCTGCCCTTGGAATTTGTATTTATTAGACAATATTGTAAACATAAGCTTCCCACCATGTAGGTGGCGACGCACACTCGCTCGGTTGCTCGCTCTCTCGTCTGCTTCTCTTTTGATTTGCAAAGCAATTCATCATCAAGTTTGTTTGGTTACGAATTTCACTCAACTCCAAAAATGTCACAATCAGATATTATATTTTGTATACACCGTTGGGTGAGTCTGAGTCACTCTTTACAGCAGCCGCGATTCGCGGAAGAAAAAGAAATTGACTGAGGAAATAAACATAAACTAAACGTTTGGAATATCGTTTACAGGATGGCGAGGCCGAGGACGAAGAGGGTAACAACAAAAGCGAAAGGAGCGAATGTTATTTTGCTGGCAAGGGCACCGCTCTGGTGCTAGCACTCAAAGACATACCCCAGCATGCAGAGCGACGTCTTAGCACAGACTCCACACGGTCCACCAATAGTACGCAAAGCAATAACTCGGACATACAGCTGCATTTAAAATCAATGTTTTACTTACTGGAACGTGAGGACACATTGAAAATGGTATGGCACAAAAAATATCAATTCATTATACAATCAATTGCTCACAAAGTACTTATCATTGCAGGCTGTCAAACTGGAGTCGCAGCGTCCGAATCGGACACGCTACCTTGTGATCGCCTCGCGCAACTGTTGCCGCACGGCGGCGAGCAGTGAGCGACGCTCCAAAATCATGCGTCACAATTCTGTTAAGTCGACGACAGCGCCGCCTGGGACACCTGTTGCGCAACGCCAGCTATCCGTGGATAGCCACAAAACGCAGCAACTTGTCCAAGATGAAGCGGCAAAGCGTTTATCAGGTAACGCCGCCAATCGTCAAAGCCTAAAATGTGATGTGGATGGTCGGGAAACGGCAACTGCTGGTGGCGCCGGCGACAGCAACAAGAATACCCCAGGCATGGAGGAATCCTGCCTGCTGGGCATTGATTGCAACGAGAGCACGACCATCGGCCTAGTCGTGCCCATACTCGCGGATACAACCATTCACCTGGATGGCGACGGGTGGGTGTCGAATAGTGGCATTCAGTTTAATCATTGTAATTAATTGAATTCAATTTTTGCAGCGGCTTTAGTGTCGCCGTCTACGAGAAGACCCACATATTCAAGCCCGTATCGGTGCAAGCTATGTGGTAAGTACATTTTTTTAAATGCGCAGATCTTCCATTGACATATGGCTTACTGCTTGCTTTTATAGGTCAGCGCTGCAAACGCTGCACAAAGTGTCTCGAAAGGCTCGTGAAAACAACTTCTATCCAAGCGGACCATCCCACGATTGGTTATCCATATACGAAAGTCGCATTGAGTCAGATCAGTCGTGTTTAAATGAATGGAATGCCATGGATGCGCTCGAGAGCCGACGCCCGCCCTCACCAGATGCCATAAGAAACAAGTAGGAAATTGTTGCTAGCTGACAATGCCGATCAATATATAAGACAATATTTCATATATTTATGTCTATCTGTTCGGTTTGCAGACCAACCGCCAAGGAGGAAACTGAAAGTGTCATTAAAATGAAGCTCAAAGCAATCATGATGTCAGTAGATTTGGACGAAGTAACCTCCAAGTATATACGCGGTCGCCTAGAAGATTTATTAGATATGGATCTAGGCGAATACAAATCGTTTATAGACGCTGAAATGCTGCGTATATTGGGCCAAATGGATGCGCCTACAGAAATATTTGACCACGTCTATTTGGGCTCGGAATGGAATGCAAGCAATTTGGAGGAGCTGCAAAAGAATGGGTAATTACATTAAGTAAACCGAATCATTTATATATCTATTCAACTTCTCTTTCATGCAGTGTTCGACACATTATAAATGTTACGCGGGAGATTGATAACTTCTTTCCGGCCACCTTTGATTATTTCAATGTGCGCGTTTACGATGATGAGAAGACAAATCTCCTCAAATACTGGGATGACACATTTCGGTACATCACGCGCGCCAAGGCCGAAGGCTCTAAGGTGCTGGTGCACTGTAAAATGGGCGTAAGTCGGTCTGCTTCTGTGGTCATTGCTTATGCAATGAAGGCATACAAATGGGAGTTCCACCGTGCTCTGGAGCATGTAAAGATGCGTCGCAGCTGCATCAAGCCAAACAAAAATTTTCTTAATCAGCTGGAAACGTACAGCGGCATGCTGGATGCAATGAAGAACAAGGAAAAACTCCAGCGTAGCAAGAGTGAGACCAACTTGAAGAGCACAAAAGATGCACGCCTGCTGCCGGGAAGTGAGCCAACGCCACTCATACAGGCGCTCAATCAGGCCAAATCGAAATCCACAAGCGAGTCGGGCAGTGAGCAACAGGGAGGCAGCGATCATGGTCCTTATCGTCGCAGCAGCGCACAAAAGCAGCGTCGCATGATGCGTCGTTCGAGTAGCACATCGCCGAAAACACAATGTGCCGTAGAGGTGATAAAGCAGCAGAGTCAATCTATGGAGAATTTAACGCCAGAGCGAAGCGTTGCAGAGGAGCCGAAAAATATGCGCTATCCGGGAAGCAATGGTGAGAACTATAGCGTCACCCAGAATCAGGTGTTACACATCCAAAAACATACTCCGCTGTCGGTACGTACACGCGTCCATGATCTCGAGGCTCATCAAGAGCCACCTCGTCGCAGTCTACAGTCGCAGGCTCCAGCCCAAACGCAACCAGCACAGTCACAAGGACCCGTGTGGACTTCACTATCCAAGCTGATTACGCAAACATCGTTTTCGCGTCGCGACTCCGGCTCATCGGATGTGTTTACCACAGCGGTGGGGCAGGTGGATGAGCGTGAGAAGCGTCAACGTCGAAAAACGCAATCCTGGACGGAATCGTTTGGACCTAGCGGTGGCATCATCCTCGATGCACCTCTACAACAGCCCAAAGTGACACCCAGTGCCGTACTTCGCACGCGCGGTCCACGACAGCGCGAACTGCCCTCGCGGCATGCCAGTTGGGGATCGGGCGACAATCGCAGCAGCTTGCCGCTGCGTACAAGTTCCTGCAGCTACTACGACAGCAACCGCAACACCACAGCCATTTTTGAGGGTGAGATTCAGGATCTGAAGCGCAGTAGCAGTAGCACAACCGCGAGCAACTGCAATACCAGCGAATCGCAGCTGGGCACCGTGAAGCGCACCAAGCAGAAGTTGGAGGAAAATACTTCCCTCAAAAAGCGCTGCCAGGAGAACGAGCTGGATGACCTGGATACAGCGACAGCGGCAGGCGAAGCAACAACGGTAGCGGGTGAGAAGAAGTGTGCCAATCTGTTTCGCAGTGTGTCCTCGGCTAGCACCACTCGCCCGCGCCAGCCGTTGCGCTGTAACAGCGAGGAGCTAATGCACACCAGTGATATTGAGAACAAGAACACTGCAGCTGACCTGGTTGTGGTGTTGCGTGCGCACAATGTTGCTGTGTCCGAGGATCAGCGCATTTCGGGCAATGTGCAAATACTCAAGCAGAACTTTGAAGCCAAAGCGGGCGTGGTGGGTGTGTCGGGCATTGGCAGCACAGCTGCCGGCGCTACGAATGTGACTGCAATCGTTCCAAGCAAGAAGGCGACACATCAATCACTGCCCTCATCACCGGTTGCACAGCATGCCGATCATGTGTTGGTTGACAATGTGGTTGCAATTGCATCAGCGGCCAAGTCCTCATCGAGCACATCGGCCAACTCATCCAACTCCAGCGTAAGCGAATCTTGTGATCGTAATGTAAAAGGTCTAGTGCATAAATATCAAACCACTTCCTGTAGTAACAATCCTGTTGCGGCAACGCCGATAGCCACAATACTGCCGCCACCCACCAACAACACAACAGCATCCACTACCAACACCACCATCACCACCGCCTCCGCCGCCAATACAGCAGCAAGCTCAGCCATCAACAGCACCATAAGCGTCACTAGCTTCAGGCAACGCCCGCGCTCCTACTACGATCGATCGCTGTCAAACAGAGCACACGATTACAGTGAGAACCGACCGCCGCCCGCACCTGCCCGACACATTGCCAGCAACCTAAATCAGCTACAACTGCAGCAGCACAACACCATAACTCACCTGCAACAATCTGAACAGCAGCAGCAGCAGCAAGTGCAGCATCGTCGTCTAGCGCAGCATGGAAAGACCCATCCACTCACTAGGCTAAGTTTACCAAAGCAAAGCTTCAACACCGCTGCATACAATACCATGTAAAGGAATGATCTTTCTTACTAGACACACATACACACACACACACTCAGTCTCACAAACACACGTCTACACAAAACTCGTAATAATAACTAAGCAGGCCTATAAAGCACTTCATTATTTTTGCTTTTCAGCTCGACACTTGCCTATTACTCTGTATTTATTTTATGTATTTTTCGCTTTTATTCATCATTGTTGTTACGTTGCCTTACATATGTCTCTCTCTCACCGCATCCCTCCCCTCCGCCTCCTTCTCGTCCACAATCAATCAGTGTCTATTCATATAAATCTATAAAGCACTATGCGATATGCCTTAAAATTGTTTGTTTATTTGTAAAGCATTTGTTTCAGCAATCCTTAAAACAGTCCACCCATCCATCCATCTCAACATCCAATTTCTAAATGTTTTGTGAAAAGTGCCGTCAGGGACTAAAAAAAAAAAAAAAAAAAAAAAAAAACAAAAACTTTGAAAATGAAACTGTATTTTGTATTTTAAATTACTTGTAACTATATACATATATTTATTTTATATTATGCAAGAACTGCCTACGAATAAATGATTTATTGTATATATTCGAATATATATATATGTATATATACGAATATACATATATGTACATACATAATATATATATAGAGATGTGTATATACATATTTATATGTGTACACATAAGTATGCATTTCATGTGGTGATTTGTGTGTTGTTCATCCGTTCGTTCGTTTCCGACTCCACCTGTGCCCCGTTTCGTCGATAAGCTGACTCAGCTGACATTATGTTTGTCTATTTGGAAGCGCGCGCGTGTGTGTGTGTGTGTCGTCCAATGAACTTTGCCATCAGCTTTTACGACCAAGTTTGTATTTGCAGCCTTTACCGCATGATAGCCACGTTTCGCTACTCCTGGGCCGAGTGCAAGAAGTGAGCCACCGAACCTTGATGAGACACCCCACCTATATTTTATTATCAATGTGCTACCCACGAAACACAAATTTAATTAATTAACTTATAAAATTTGATATGTTATATTCGATACCAATATTAATATATTTATTGTATTGCCACCAAGCAGGGTGACTCATTATCTTACTCTGTATGTGGGAGTGTGCGACAGCCGCATGCAGTTACAAGAGGGCAGTTGCAAAAGCCAACTTTCAATTAATCAACGAGCCTACGGCACATATAAGCTAAAGTGCTTAAACTTTTTTTTTTTTTTTTTTTTGTAATATTACACAGGTCTGCTTAGCGTCACCGCTCACTGACGTTAAAAAATAATTGGACAAATGGCAGCTTTCAATTATCTTGAACAGTCACATTTCGTTATAATACTTATTTTCACAAAAAGAAAAAAGAAATCATTTTTAAATTGTCGCGGGTCTTGTGATACGTTATCTGTATGTAGTATTTTTTTGAGCAGTTGGCAGCGCTAGTTGGAGTATTTAATGAAAAAAAGAAGGAAAAAGTGAAAAGAATATAATGCCATAATTAGGCTTAAAATATTCTGCTTACATAGTAAGCGTGTTTTTAATATAAAAAAAAGTATTTTTTATTTTTATTTATTGACAACCAATAAAATGCATATCGTGGAAATACCACCACTTTGCAGTTGTTAGAGTCGGTCACACCATAAAATACTCACACAACACCGCAACACACATACGCCTATGCACACGCACACAAATGCGCACTTGACTTCCACAGTTTCTTTATTTTGTGCAGAAAAAAGTACTTAGTATTGCCGCTAAGCGAACGAAATTCATTGTGTACGCGATTACGAATACTGCAAAAGTGTACTTTATAATGCTAGCAGCTGCTTAAAACAGCAGCTAATTAAAGTTATTGTTACGGACTTGAATTTGGAGTTGTTGTCATACCCAGCCCCCCCATTACGATTGTACGTGGCGTTTGCGAAACCGAATCTGAGTCTGAATCGGTCAACAAGCGGTCGAGGTCGTAAGCAAGCAAGTGCTAATAGATTTTTATTGTCACGGTGGGCACGGCCACGACTTCGGGGCAGACCGATTGCTAGCATGGCGGACGCTGCGGCAAAGCCTGCCGCCGAAAAGGGCGGAGGCGATCCCGAAATGAAGGGATGGCTTTTAAAGTGGACAAACTATATCAAAGGCTACCAACGTCGCTGGTTTGTTCTGTCGAAGGGTGTCCTAAGCTATTATCGAAACCAATCAGAGATCAATCACACTTGCCGTGGCACAATATCGCTCCATGGAGCGCTCATCCACACCGTGGACTCCTGCACATTTGTCATCTCGAACGGTGGCACACAAACCTTCCACATTAAGGCAGCCAACGAGGTGGAGCGGCAATCTTGGGTTACATCGTTGGAGCTGGCCAAAGCCAAAGCTATTCGTGCTATTGAAAGTGAAGAGGAGGAGGAAGAGGAGACGGCACAGGTGGTGCCCAGCCAAGAGATCAGCACTGTTGTGCGCGATCTAACCGAACGTCTGGAAAATATGCGTACCTGCTACGACCTAATTACGAAGCATGGTGCAGCACTCCAGCGTGCTTTAAATGATCTAGAATCTAATGAAGAGGAATCTCTGGCCAGTCGCACAAAGATTGTCAATGAACGGGCCACGCTATTTAGGATTACATCAAATGCAATGATAAATGCTGGCAACGACTATTTGCGCTCAGCTGAATCACAAGGCCATAAATGGTCCAAAATGCTGCACCACGAGCGTGAGCAGCGCCAGCGACTGGAGGAGATCATCGAGCAGATGGCCAAGCAGCAATCTCAAATGGAACAAGCTGCCGTATTCGTACGCCGGAATAAGCCGCTGCCAATGTCATCGTCAAGCACAATGGTGTGCATGACTCCTGGAGCTCCTGGCACAAACTTGACTTCCGACGATGAAACTGAGTTCTATGACGCCGAGGAATATGGCTATGATCGAACAGGCGACTCGCCCATAGACAGCACATTCATACTGAAGCTTAACAAGCGGCGTAGCAGCTCCGAGGATCAAGTTGGCTCCGAGGGCCATACAGGCAGCTCTTCGGAAAGCGACGAGCAAAGACGAACCATCCAGACCGTGCAGCAGGTGTGTCTCATTAGCGCCGCACGCGTTGCCTCCGGCGGCGATGACAACAATGGAGACAAGGTCGATGAAGCTTCGAAATCACAAACAGATCTTGTGAGAAGGGCATCAACTAACAGAGCTAGCAAATCAGGCAATAAGGTGGTCAGTCGACGCACGCGAGTCCCGGATAAGCCAAATCACTCGGTTAACCTGTGGTCCATCATGAAGAACTGCATTGGCAAGGATCTGTCCAAAATACCCATGCCCATCAATTTCAATGAGCCGCTCTCCATGCTGCAACGCTTGGCGGAGGACTATGAGTATTGCGAAGTGCTGGATCATGCAGCTACGCTAACAGACGAATCAGAGCAGCTGGCCTATTTGGCGGCATTTGCTGTTTCCACATATGCGACAACCGCGGTGCGTACGGGCAAACCGTTTAACCCATTGCTAGGTGAGACTTACGAGTGCGATCGCATGGATGATCTGGGCTTTCGCTATCTGGCTGAACAGGTGTCGCATCATCCGCCAATAGCCGCTCTTCACTGCGAGGGTAAGCAATGGGTTTGTTGGCAAGAATTTTCCATGACGAGCAAATTCCGTGGCAAGTATTTGCAGGTAAGAAAGCTGAGATTTTCCTTTGTTGTCTTGAAAGCTTTAACTCATTCACTTCTTGCTCAGGTGAATCCTCTGGGCGGGGCGTACATTTTGTTCCCCAAAAGTGGACATCGCTACTCCTGGCGCAAAGTGACAACAACTGTGAACAACATAATCGTTGGAAAGATCTGGGTGGATCAGCATGGAACGATGGAAATAGTGGGCTCCAATGCAGCGCATGGAAACAAGTGCATCCTGAACTATAAGCCTTATTCCTACTTCAGTCGTGAGGTGCAGCGCAGCGTGAAGGGCGTGGTTATCAATCGCAATAATGAAGCTAAATGGGTGGTGCGCGGGACGTGGGATGATAAAATCGAAATAGCGCCAGTGCTGGAAACGAGTGGCACTGCGGACAATCCAACATACACCACAGGCGAATACAAGGTGGCATGGCAATGTCGCCCACCTCCACCGGACTCAGAAAAGTATTATAACTTCACCACGCTTGCCTGTCAGCTGAATGAGCCGGAGGATGGCGTAGCGCCAACGGATTCTCGTAATCGACCCGATCAGCGTCTCATGGAGGAGGGTAGGTGGGATGAGAGCAACAAGGAGAAAGTGCGCCTCGAAGACAAACAGCGAACGGTGCGAAGAGCACGTGAAGCCGAGGCCGAGAAAGCAGCGGCCGAGGGACGGCCATACCCCGTGTACGAGCCGATGTGGTTCAAGCGCGAGAAGGTGGAGGGTAGCGATGAATTTGTGCACGTCACGAAAAACACATATTGGGCGGCTAAAGCGGCCCAGAATTGGAACGGCTGTCCAGATATCTATTAAGAAACAAACGCCGCACTCTTATGTGAATTAATTGAATATGCAAGCCTCGAAACTCCGCTGTCAACCACTAATAACAAAGAGCCACTCCTCGAGAGGATCAATAACTTACAGAACTATAAAGCTAATCGATGTAATAACATTTTTTCACTACTTAGTGCATATATAAATTAATTACTGTAAAGTAGCTGCGAATGTTGATACTGATACTGAAATGATTTTATTGCGAGCTCAATCTCAAGTTCGCATCGCATTGATTGCGATTATCAAAATTGTTTTCCCTTGCTCGGGTTTTATTTTAATCTTTGCTTTAATCAGTTAAATACTTATGGCACATAGACCTTACCATCCATTAAAACATACACACATATATATATATACATATATATATATATATATATATATATATATATATATATATATATATATATATATATATATATATATATTATATATATATATATCTAATCAATATACATATGTAGACATATTCGTTCTAGTGAAAAGTATAAACAGCTTTTCACTCTAAACAATAATAGCAACAGCAACAACAAGGAGAAACGTGTGTTCCCTTCACCGAAAATTGTTTTCACCTTTGCTGTATGTATGTATGTATGTACATGTATACATATTTGATGAGGTTCTAAACAATGCAACGAGTATATGTTAAATGTTATAAATTTATGCAATTTATTATTAAAGTATTATTTTAAATAAAATAAAAGAATTGTGTTGTGGTCAATCCAACAACTACATTTAGGCCATGCACTCACGCAATTAGGAAGACGACGAGAAGAGAAACACCTATGGCACCACCTTTCTCACCGTCCGCGATAATGTACTATCTGACTGACTCACTGTCAAAAAACTGAGCCGAACGCGAATCGTAATGCTGCCATACCTTATCTCTGTCGTTCGACTAGCGAAATGCTCGCGCGATAACGCAAGCAAAATGCGGTCGCAACGCTCAACCAGGGAGTCGACGTTTTTAATTGCGTTCAGTTATTCGCTAGGAATTGAATATGTCTGGCGAGCGAGCGCACCACAGACAGCGACGGAATAGCTCAAGTGCGAGCATGGACTCCGCGCCCGCGCCCGACTCTCGCGCCTCGTCTCCGAGCAACAAATTACGATTGTCGCAGAAAAAGAGACGAAACCGTTCGAAAAATCGCACTGCCAGCGAAAGCAACACGGAAATGAAGGGCTGGCTACTGAAATGGACCAACTATGTGAAGGGGTATCAGCGACGTTGGTTTGTGCTCTCGAATGGCGTGCTTAGCTATTACCTCGATCAGTCTGAAGTCCATCTGGCGTCGCGCGGATCGATAACGCTCAAGGCAGCCATAATCGAACACGTGGATCCCTGTACGTTTGCGATTTCGGATAGCAGTAAGCAGCTGAGCTTTCGCATCAAGGCGGAAACTGAGGCGGAACGACAGACGTGGATTACATCGATAGAGCTGGCCAAGGGCGTGAAGATGCCAGCTGTTGATAAAGTAAGTCCTGCTCCCACTGAGGTTAAAATGATCAGAAATCGTCGCACCCGTGTGCCGGACAAGCCCAACTACCCGCTCAGCCTGTGGACGCTCATGAAGAACTGCATTGGCAAGGATCTCTCTAAAATACCCATGCCCATAAATTTCAACGAGCCGATCTCGATGCTGCAGCGCCTGGTCGAGGACTATGAGTACTCCGACGTGCTCGATATCGCCGCCAGCTGCAGCGATATGTGCGAACAGCTGGCCTATTTGGCAGCGTTCACGGTCTCTGCATATGCCACGGCAGAGTCCCGGATTAACAAGCCTTTCAATCCTCTGCTGGGGGAGACTTACGAATGCGATCGCACTGACGATCTCGGCTGGCGCTGTCACACCGAACAAGTGTCGCATCATCCGCCAATTACGGCTTTGCATTGTGAGAGCAAAGAATGGGTAAGCTGGCAAGAATTCTCGTTGCAAAGCAAGTTTCGTGGAAAGTATTTGCAGGTGAGTGATTGGCGCAGCTGATTCATCTGAGTTACTCAACCATTCTTTCTAAATGGAACAGGTAAATCCAGTTGGCGGGGCCTACGTCTCTTTCCCCGCCACGGGCCGTCGCTATTTCTATCGACGCGTGACAACAACTGTGAACAATATAATCGTGGGCAAGCTGTGGGTCGATCTGGAAGGCCAATTGGAGATTGTTGGCAGCAATGCAGCAAAGGGCTACAAGTGCATCCTCAACTATATACCATACTCATATTTCGGTCGTGAGGAGCAGCGCAGCGTCAAAGGGGTGGTGCTCAATCCGAAGAATGAGGTCAAGTGGTTGCTACGTGGCACGTGGAATGACAAAATCGAAATTGCTCCTGTGCTGCACACCAACGGGTCGGCAAAGAACCCCAGCTACACGGCTGGCGAGTATAGGGTTGCCTGGCAGCGACGTCCAGCTGCCCCTGATTCGGACAAGTACTACAACTTGCCCGTATTTGCCTGCCAGCTAAACGAGCCGGAGGAGGGTGTGGCGCCAACGGATTCACGCCATCGACCCGATCAGCGTTGCATGGAGGAGGGCGCCTGGGATGAGAGCAATCGAGAGAAGCTACGGCTCGAGGAGAAACAGCGAGCGGTGCGAAAACAACAGGAGCTAAAGGAGAAACAAGCGATTGCCGAAGGACGACCCATTCCGGCCTATGAGCCCATGTGGTTCAAGCGGGAGCGCGTGGAGGGCAGCACAGAATTCATGCATATGTCTAAGAATACCTATTGGCAGGCCAAGGCGACCCAAGACTGGAGCGGCTGTCCGAATATATTTTAACAGCTGCGCTAAAAAGTAAAGACAATCAATACGAAATGAAGCAGCAATATCTAACCTTTCAACAAAGAGGTGGCTGACTCTTTGTTATCATCGTTGTCTTCCGCTAAAAAAAGACGTGAGCAATCCAAAGAGCAATGTTATAAAATTTACTCAGTTTATTAGTAAAGTATTATTTAAATAAAGCAACTGTTGCCAGTAAAGAAAAGAATCCAATCGGTCATGAGCATTAAAGAACACCTGAGCTGATATCGCCCTCCTCAATGCCAATGTGCACGATAAGATGTCGTTTATTGACTCGATAATCAGTTAATCCAACGCGACAAACGTGGCAAATCGATTTAATAATGCCATCATTTTCTAAACTAAATGGTTAACAACAGATAACAGTGATATCTGGCCACGATCTAATTGGGTTCCGTGGTTTGGGAAGTAATAAATATGTCCAGCGATTTAAGTAGTGCCACCACTGACGGATCGCGACCCTGGAAACGACGGAATACCTCCGCCGTTGGCACCGAACCGCCATAGCTGAGAAATGTTTGTTTATACCGTTTACCCACTGTAGCGTAGTTTTCATCGCTGCGCTCCTCTCCGAATCCACTCGAGATATCAGCGGCAATCAGCTTGGAATACAAATGGCTAAAGTGTGCGGCTGCCCAGTCGCCAGCAAATATGTCGGTCATGGAGCAGGGATGAGCGTCCTTCTTGTCCAATGGCATACACTGATAGACTGGCCAAATCTTACGCACAACATCCAGCCAAAAGGCGCTCGAGCGATGTAACTCCACATCCAAGTCAGCTAAGTACAATTCCTTGCATAGTTTATGCCCAGCCAATTGTGTTTTCAGCAGACGCGTCTTCTTCGCAAGCTCTATATCAATTATGTCATCATTGGCATAGTGACCAGACAGAGTCTGAAGCACAGAAGGGTCGTCCAGGAAATTGCTCATCACATAGCCCGACACTTGCGAGGCATCCCACTCGATGTTAGAGAGTCCTGCCAAGTCGCTGTAGCCCGCTTGGGTTAGCAGATGCTGCAGCGCTGTTCCAAAGGTCTTGAATACCATTTGCAAGTCATCATAGCTCAAAAGCGTGGGCTTCTCCGGAGTCGGATCTGTAAAATTAAAGATAAGTGCGCAGAGTGGAGTAAGGTCAGCTGTTTTGTTTCTATTCCGTATGCCAACCATCCAGCCATTGTTGCGACCGAATTTGTGCTGCTTCGAAAAGCAATCGACGTAGAAGCCACCAACCGGTGTCGAGCTGTTGCTCACATCATTATCGTACACATTGAAGAATTTGACAGCAGGATGCCAGACTTCAGTCTTGGACTGCTCTACAATGCGTATATTAAACAGCTTTTCGCTCAGGGCGAACATTCCGGAGAGTACACGTGGCAGTGGGAAATACTCTCGCAGCTTGTCTTCCTGTAGCTGATGCTCGGCTATGAGTTGTTTGCGCGCCCAGTAGCTCACATCGTACGCCTCTAGCTTATGCTCTGCCCCGTTAGCACTGGCAAACCTTTGCACCTCCTCTATCTGAACGCTTTGCGCGGGACCCGCAAATTTCAGCAGCTGGGCAAAGATTTGCTTTAGATTGTCCACACTGCCAATCATTTTGGTCTGCATGGACATGTCTGCATAGTTGGTATAGCCCAGGAGATTCGCCTGTCGCTTGCGCAAGCCTCGAATTTTTTCCAGATGCGTGCTATTCTCCAGTGCTTTATCTTGTTGCTGGGATGCCTTCAAAACGTTGGCGCGCCACACATTCCAGCGTTGCAGACGATCTGGACAGTATTTAAGGAAGCCCTCTACAATTGGCTGCTGTAGAGTTATTTTCCAAGGGCCTTCGAGTGCTTGCTTAGGATCTCGCGCTGTGGCTTCCAGCAGAGTGTCCGGAAAGTCCCGAACTAGCTGAAAATCGTTGACGACATGCGCAAATGCATGTACAGCCATATTAACTTTGTTCTTAAAGTTGCCACGCTCCCGACCTAGCTGTGTAATCAATTCTTTGAGCCCATCCTGACCGTCCTTGCTCAGCGTCAGGCCATTTAATTTGCCCTCAAGCAGGAACTTTTGACGCAATCGTTGCTCTGCCTCGCCCGCTTGGTCCTCTTGCTGCATTAGGGCTGTATACACCGTTTTGTTGCAGAACTTGGCAGCACGCGCGTTTCGCGCCCGCTCGTGTATGTTCATATAGGATTTGGTGGGTATTAGCGTGCTGTTACCCAGATAAAGTGCCTTTGCTACACCCCAGGTGGTTTCCAACGGGGCTGTAACTGCATCCAGTTCACTGTATATATCAGAGCCTTTTAGTTGCTTCCCATTTTTTATATCCAGCTCCAGGGTTTTCATCGCTTTCTCCACGGCGGCCGCCTGCTGTCCAATAGCTCCCAGGCACATCTCGATAGTAATGTCGGTAAACGCCGGCAAGCCATTTGGCATAAGCAAGCCTTCACCCAATTGACCCTCCTCACCGATTTCAGGCACACTATGGGCACAAAAAATGTTTTAACTTAACTTGTTCCGCAACCAGGAATTCAACACTTACAGAACAATATAGCCCGGCCGGCTGGTAGTCGTGTGTAGGCAACGTTGAGCGGCATTTGCTAATGCCCAATGACGCTGACGCAATATGTGCAGCATGTCTTTATTACGAATTTAAAACTACTTATTTACAATTATGAAAAAAAATGCGTGCGGCCAAATTTTTTGACGGCCTGCGTTTACACAACACTCCCAGCTGTTCTGCTTCCTCTTAGCCGGTATACGATATATATCGTTCAATCCTATTGGTTTAATCGGGGACTTTGAAAACGATAGCACACTCTAACACAGCTTTGATATCGATACATAAAACATTGAGCATATGGCGCCAAATAAAAAGATTCTTCAGTTTTGGTAGCGCTTTCCTGCTACAGTTATTTGTTATTATTTATTTATGTACAGATAAGATGAATTCAGAATAATGCAAGCTAATTATTAAAAAAAAAAAAAACAATATTTTTAAAATTCGAGCAGTTAATCAAAACATATATGACATATATGTTTATATTAAAATTATTATATATGACTAAACTTAACAGCCTAAGCCCTTGTATTGACAACCATTGTGGGTCAGAGGCATGTCGTTGAGATTGCTGCCTATCTCCTTCTTATCTTCCTCTTCATCCTCCGATGTGGTGGCATTCAATTGCAATTTGACGTCAATATCAAAATACTGCTCTATGCCATTGACAGGCTCCGCACTGATGTCGGTCAAATGTCGAAACTTGAAGTGCACCCAATTTCGATAGCTCATCACAGACTGTGGCACATTGATAATGCTGGCCAGAATAGATCCACTTCTTTTCGAGGCGTCCATGTCAACCTGCTTCGACAGCTTTAAAAAAGCTACTTCAAAGCCTTGCTTCACATCCAGTGCTCCAAACGAGCTGCGTCCAATGTCGTTAGTCGGCGTAATAGGATCCTCAATGGTCAGAACCGATAGCCAGCTGCCATCAGCGAAAGAGTTTTGCAGCACACACTTCTCCACGATTCCCCCGCTGCCACGAACAGAGATTCCATACTTAAAGTAGTCAAACTTGCGTCCATAAAAGTCCAGAAACTTGAGCAGTAGCTTGCCCAATTTGTTATCATTCTTGCAGTTCTTAGCCTCGCTTAGCGACTGTTGCTGCAGGAAGCTGATGCACATGAGTGTGACGGAATATGATGAAATACCGCCTGAACTGTATACTTCATTTAGGCCTTGTAGCAGTAGATATTGCTTCAGTACTATGACTAGTTTGGGTAGTTCTGGGAACTGTTCTATAAACTGCTGCACCAGCTCGGCCGCCTTAACGCCCGACGTCGTATTGAATGAAATGTCAAATTTTATTCGTGATATCTGCTCTGTAAATTTAACAACCGGCACCGAGGCCTTGTCCAGGACATTGACATCATCGGTCACTCCTCGTGCAATCAGTGTATCTCTTAGCTCAAGCAATGGCGAGCCTTGCCAATAGAAATTGTTAACAGCAATGTCGATATCAGAGATGGGCAGATTTAGACCGGTGCGAAAAGAACCAAAGACTTCAATGCAGCAATCGGGCCAAATACTCAGTACAACACGCTCAATCCGATGCACAGCCTCCATGCGCATCATATACTCCGTGGGCGTCGAAACCATGTAGTTGTAGAAATGTTCAATCTCTTGATGAAGTGCGGCTACCCCGCTGCCATATTCAACATTTGAAACCATCCATGGTTCGCACTGATCCGCGACTTTGGTCATCTCGACGCCTTCTCGAATCGTGAACAAAAACTGAGAGTCGCAACTCCACTCTCGTATTCCAATTATCTATTGTTTTGTTGTTCTTTTTTTGACACTTGAATGTTACTCAATGCTCATTCGCAATTCCAATTCGTAATTTGTTGTCTTTTTCAATTTCTCTTCAAACCGAATAACAAGAACAAGACAAATGCCAAAGCCAGCGCCGTTATACAGAGTTGCCACCCAGTTCATTTCGAACCGAACAAAATGTACTAGTTCCTTTTTCAAACCCGCTTATCATGAAATAAGTTAGACATGATGTAATTGGGTTAAATAAACATAACCAATAAGACAAATGCCGATAAGAATAAATGTTCAATAAAATATGTATGCAAAGGCATGTTGTTTAAAAACATGTTCTTTTTTATTACTGTATGACTGTGTAAAAAATAAATTTACAGCAATATACAAGATCAAACTCGAAACTCTACACACATTGGAGACTACATACATGTAAAGTAACTAGCCCTTAACATCAACAAATTGAACTAAGCATGTGACTCGGTATTTAAAGCTAAAAGAAATTTCTAAATATGCGCACTACAGCCTGTACCCAGCGCGGTATAGGTCTCTGAACAATCTGTCGCTCTGCTGTAGTAGACAAGTCAAAGAGCCGATCCGATTCTTCTTGAAGTCGCTGACTGAGCTCCTTGTTGACAGTCACCAAACAGACCTGGGTCTCCAAATCACGATTGACCGAGCGCTCGCCAAAGTTTGAGGAACCGATAAGTGTTAAATTGGGCAGTCGAGCCTCAGGTAAATAGTACCAGAGGCCCTTGGCATGGTATGTCCATCCAGGCTTTTCGTACTCAAAAAAGTTTACACGATGATTTTGCTGTCGTCGCACTAAGGTTTCATAAAAACTCTTCGCAATCAGTGTGTAGGCAGCAGGAATACCGCCAGCGGGTCCTTTCGCGCCTTGGAAACCATTTGCCTGCATCAAAAGAACGTAAATAATATTAGAAAATCGGGTTTCTTTCTTAGCCAATACCTACATTTGGATGCGCCATGAGAATGCTGCATTGTGCCAGGCACTTGTGCGTAATGGTGTCCATGTATTCCTGGGTCAGATTGAAGTACCCGGTGGCTAGTTTAAGGCGTGAGCCGGCTATGCATTTGGATAGCAATTGTTTGGTCACTACGCTGTCATGGTGAATGCCAATCTGACCCATCTCTAACAAGGGAAACACCCACGTGTCGGCTTGGCTGCTCTTCTCTCTGATTTGCAGTTGTCTTTGGTATGCATCCTGTACGAAATTTGTTATACGCTCTTTGGCCAGCCGAATGAATTGGTTTTTAGTGCCCTCGTAGGGTAGAATGCGCCAATTGCGATGCAGTCTCTCGGCCGCATCAGCGCCCACAGCCAAGCTGAACTCCTGCACACGTTCAATGAATTGCGCATAGAAATCAGCCAATGGCTTGTCCTCAATTAGTATGTAGCGGTCCTGGCGATTGGTAAAGTAGTCATTGGACAAGTTGGCGCCCGAAATGATGACTGCATCATCAAATAAGTACACCTTCATGTGTTGCAGTCCAAACAGCTCGTTCCAGCGCGGTGGCGCGAATCGTTTGGTCATACCGCGTAAATCCGGCGTGTGGTAGAGCGAAAATTGTACCTGTTCTCCAAACTCTCGTACCAGAGGCAGTAGCATGGTTTTAGAGTTGGACACCCCACGTGTTCCTCGCGTGAAATCCAGGAGAACGTTTAGCCGGAGTGACGATTCCGCTTTTAGGCTGTGACGCAACGTTTGCACAAAGGAGCTCTCCAATTGACCCGTACCTAGGTACAGACTGGCCAGCACAATACGTTTTTTGGCTTGAGCGATGCGCTGTATTAAGGTTTGATAGAAGTGATGCGGCTCATGGATAACCTGTATCTGTTCTCCACGTAGCGGAAAACAGGGCGCCAGATTGTGTAACCAGGATAGACTGTCCAAAGTGGGTGCACCAGCAAATCCGCCACACAACAGCTGTTGGGGCGCATGTTGAAGGCAGCCCAACAGGTCGCTCTGTGTGACGGGCGACAGTTCCTGGGTGAATAGGCGGCGCAGGTACATCATTTTTGTTGAGGGCTTTCTTAATCTTCCACTGCTGACGCTACTCTGGCTGGGCCAGGTTCTTTTGCAGTTTTCACCTTAATTGCGATGTTGGTTTCATTCATTGATCGGTGGATTGAGTATTTAAATAAACTGAACTGGTTTTATGAAATCATATCAAAATTACATGCTGTTGCTGCGCTGAATATTTAAAGAAAACTATCGATAAAAATATTTTTATCGTTTCAGCTTCTCAATCAACATACGAAAATTAAAGCACTGTATTAGCCATATAGTAAAGTCTGTAACCATCATTTAAGTCGGTTTGAAAATCGTGTGTGTTATAACCATGTAAATAAAACTGTCAATAAAACATGGTAAAGTCTGTTATGTGATCCATCTAGTACTGTTTTAAATATCGATACATATTACTAAAAAAAACTTTTCGATGTTTCCGTCGTACGTCACTAACACAGCCAGCGCAACGCAACAACAAAAAGCAAGGAGAGAAGAAGAGTCAAGCAAAAGAAAAGCCAACGAAGTCAACTGCGAAAATTTTGTGCCTTCCTCCAATACATAGCTCGTACGTTGTTCAAATGCTTTTAAATGTGAACGCAAAGGATTAAAATACGATAAATAGTTGATGAGTGCGTGTGTATGTGTTGTGCATGATATCAAAATAGTCTCTACAATAGTGCAACGCAACCAGATTCGAGTGCGTGCAGCAGCAGCAACACCAACAACAACAACAAATAAAAAAAATAGAAAAAGAGAGCGAGAGCGATAGCCAGCCTTAGCCGTAACTCACTTTGCTTTGGGATTTTTTGTTGCTACCTTTTCTTGCTTTTGTTTTTGCTTGAAAATTTTATAGACGAACCGAAATTTGAAGTCAGCTGGCCTGGTGTGAAAAGTAACAAAAGGTATCATGTCCTGGACTGAGAAAGTGGACCCGGAGTTGATCTTCACCAAGCAAGAGCGCATTGGCAAAGGCTCTTTTGGCGAGGTCTTCAAAGGCATTGACAATAGAACGCAGCAGGTGGTGGCCATCAAGATAATCGATTTGGAGGAAGCTGAGGATGAGATCGATGACATACAGCAGGAGATCATGGTGCTCTCCCAGTGCGATTCGCCGTATGTCACCAAATACTATGGATCCTTTCTGAAAGGCACCAAACTATGGATAATTATGGAGTACCTGGGTGGCGGCTCTGCATTGGACTTAATGAAAGCGGGATCCTTCGAAGAGATGCACATTGGCATCATACTGCGAGAGGTACTCAAAGGCCTCGACTACTTGCACTCGGAGCGCAAGCTGCATCGCGACATCAAGGCGGCCAATGTGCTTCTCAGCGAGCTGGGCGATGTGAAACTAGCCGATTTTGGAGTAGCTGGGCAACTCACCAATACGACATCCAAGCGAAATACGTTTGTGGGTACACCCTTCTGGATGGCACCAGAAGTTATTAAGCAATCACAGTACGATTCGAAAGCGGACATCTGGTCGCTGGGCATCACGGCCATCGAGCTGGCCAAGGGCGAGCCGCCTAATTCGGAGCTACATCCGATGCGTGTACTTTTCTTAATACCGAAAAACAATCCGCCCCAATTGACTGGTAACTATAGCAAATCATTTAAGGACTTTGTCGAGGCATGCCTTAACAAGGACCCAGAGAACCGACCGACAGCAAAGGAACTGCTTAAGTATCCGTTCATTAAGAAGGCAAAAAAGAATGCCTATCTGATTGACTTAATCGATCGCTTCAAGAAATGGAAACTCTCTAAGGGCGATGAGAGCGAAACTGAGTCGGAGAACTCCGATTCCGATTCGGATGCCAAGCAGAGCGGCGTCGGCGGCAGCGGTCACGACGAACCCTGGATAATGACCGTTAAGGGACTACACATCAATAGCGCACCGCGTGCCGGAGTCAATAGCTTTCAGCTGCAGGAGCACGAGCTGACCATGCAGAAACTTATGGCCACGACACATTCGCCCACGACGGGCGTCAGCAGCAACAGCAGTCAATCAGCTTCGAGCAGCAACCTTAGTAACAGTATTGGAGGCCCCAGCAAAGCTGCGAGTGCAACTAACGTGGGTAATGCGATTGCAACGGCGGCGGCGACGTCGGCGTCTGGCAGCGACTTGCCGACGATGGTCAGCAGCAACAGCAATAGCAACAACAATAATAACAATAACAGTAACAACAACAACTTGAACAGCAACAAACATGCCACAACAACTATGCTGAATGCGCCACTGAGTGGTGGAGGATTAGGAGGTGGAGGTGGAATAGGAGCAGGAGCAGCTGGCAATTCATCATCTGGCGGTGGAAGAATGCTGCCGGTCAGCACATCCAGTTCGGCCACTGATATAGTGCAGAAACGCGCCAGCTCTAAACCAGAGCTGCGTCAGTCACGTTCGGTTGCTACATTGGACCAAGTTGAAGAGCGTCGTGCCTCCCTAGGCCTGCCACTCAGCATGGACCAGCATCAACAACAGCACCAGCATCACCACCAGCAGCAGCAGCACCAGCAGCAACGTCGTAGCAACAACCGTGAATCATTCCATGCGACAAGCGCCAATAATGTAAGCAACAGCAGCAGCAGTGGCATGAACGTTGCCGAACACAACGATTCACTGGCTTCCAATCAATCCAATCACGGCAAGCTTGCGACCGGGCAGGGCCAGCGCGTGTCATATCACACGAACAGCGCTTGCCTAAACAATTTGCTCTTCCCGGTGCTGGGTGACATACAGCGCAAATATAGCAACAGCAGCAAGAATTTGCAGAGTATGCACGGCGTTGGCGTCGGCAGTGACATTGGCGATTTGAAGTCGGTGTTTGAGCTGGCCGAGCGCAGCAGTCCAGGAGTTAGTGACCTGTTCATGAAGGAGCTAATCCATATGCTGATGCCGGGCTATTCGGAGACGCGAATCAATAATATTATGGATCGCGCTATACGCAATCGCAAATAGACCGTGAAACGGCCTGCCCATATTCCAAAACAAAACATATATATTCTATATAAATACTATACATGTTAAATAAAACCCAACAAGCAGCAACAAAAAAAGTAGCAGCAGCAGTAACCAACATATTCCGACATAGTGGCCAATGGAGCAAGCAGCGTTAGACTTATGAAAAACGAAAGTTTATATATACTTATGTAGTTGTACATTACGTATTTCAACTGAGCCATGTGGCAAATGTTTATCCGACAGTTATTTAGGCATATAATATGTATTCGTTTGTTTATCTGCAATATTAATATTATTAATATAATGTAAAACATATGCAACTTTAAAATAAAACAAAATAAAAAGGTTACATTTACTTTTGATCTACCGCCCAGTGTCACTTTAAATCGTGGCGGCTAATCGATTATTTTTGACAGCTTTCCCAGTTTTTTTTTTTTTTTTAATTTTAAATTAAATTATATCACCAACCAGAGTGGTTAGTGATTATATCAAATGCGTTTACCACAAAATAAAAGAAACAGCATCAGAATTTAACGAGCTTATAAATAGTAATCGAAATCTACGCTCCAATTAAATTTAGAGCGTAGCGTCAAATATCGATTGGTCGATAGCCAAAATGTATGTCTGAGGCACTTAAATAGTATGGCAACCCTATTAAAAAAGGAAGCTACATTAGAAATAGTAAGGAGAAATTATTGCGGCGTTTAAGTTTGATACCCTGCTAAAATGTCGCATTTACTAGTAGATGAAGAATCTCTGGAAACGTTAACCTATGAACGTTCGAAACTGTGGTCAAACTTTCTTAAGGTAGGTCTTTAAAAACATTTACGCGATCGCCATTTAAATTTTCACGGTTTTTTTTTGTTTTACTAAGCGTTGCGAGAATATGGAAGATGGCGAAGAATTAAATATGAGTAGTATCGAAGAAGTATATAAAAATGATGATGAAGAAAGTATTGGTGATATAGAAGAAGCCGTAGAAGATGTAGTGGACGAAGTGGAGGAAGTACACAATACTACGGCATTTATGAGCAAGGCAGAAATTACCTTGATGATATGCAGCGGCGATAATAAAGAGATTTTAGATCAAACGCTACCAATTGTTCAAGAACACGTACGTAAATGGAAGGCTGCTGGCCTTGATCGCATACTAAACACATTCGATGAGCAGAAGATAGAACAGCATGTGGGTGATTGGCTGCGGCGTCACAATAGTGCATATGGCGACAAGACTCTGCAACCATTGTCGCAGACAAAACAGTGTCACAGGCGCTTCAAGGCAACCGATCATGTGTTCTCTCCGGCGGCCAACAGCGATAGCGAGACCGAGTCAATGCATTCTGTGGACACAGCACGCTATATACGCGCCAGTCGAAAGCGGACTGTGTCGACTGCCACTAAATGCAGCAGCCCCATGACAACAATCAAAATGTATCGCACGCTCCCACGCATGCGCGACGAGCTGCGTGCTAAATACAGCTGCAATGAATACAATGAGGACCAAGAGCATCGGCACCACATGCAGGCATTACGCCATAGACGTGACCAGCTGCACAGATGCAACCGTGAGCGGGAACGTGAGCGTGATCATGAAATCATTTATCACCCGACTCCTAGGCACTATCCGTACAGGGTTGCTTCCAGTTTCCATGGCCAGCAGCGTCGTAAGCAGCTGCGTAAGCGGCGGGACAGCTCTCCACATTTTCCATCAACATCCTCCAGCGAAGATGAGACCGCTCACAGCCGTTGCGACTGCAATGCCTGTATGAGACGCGTCTTTTCCATGTCTTCCCATCCTTATTGTGGCTATCGTAGCTACCAGAGTCATAGCCTATATCATCATCAGCGACTTGAAATGGGATCGAGGACTTCGCACAGCACTTTTAAGCGTAGCGTGCGCCACGTGCGACGTCAGCACTCATTCGAGGACGATTTACGTCCGCGTTTGTTGGAGAGTGAATGTAAGTGTTGCAACAAGGATCGACTCTGCTCCAATGTGGTGCACATCGCCAATAGCTCAACAGAGGAGTGGCTGGTTGAGAATAGAAGCAGTCCAGATCTACTGAATTTAAAAGCGCAAACTCAGACACCGACCAGCAGTCGCTTCAATACAAACTCAACGTTGAAGTCGAAAATGGCACCAGCACTTGAGCAAATTGATGTTGTTGCTGAAGAAACAGACGAAGACACCGAAGAAGGTGTGTTGGAGAAAAAGAGTAATACAGACAAGGAACACCTACCGAGAGATAAGCCCAAGAGGAAACGATTAGAAAAATGCAACAATTCAGACAAAGCATCAAAAACTAAGCCATCCAATGACATCAGTAAGCCAGAAATAAGTGAGGAACCTGTGAAGGCGAAAAATGAGCGAATTACAAAATCTAGTAAACTCAAAGGTCCTCAACTCAAAGGCCAGAAAAAGAAGGCAGTAAAATCAGGAAAAAAAGGTTCAGCAGCTGGAAAAAATGGGAAGAGTGCTGTGGCTAGCAGCTCAGTCGGTAAGGTGCGCCCGAAACTAAAAAGTGGAGCCAAACAGACATCCGAGGAATCGGAAAATTCCGATGAAGATTTTAAGCTAGCCGTTGCGCTTTCAAAACAAACTTTTTTGAGTGAGCAAAAGAAATCGATTCAAAATGCTGATACGAAAATGGATGAGGATTCAGATTCATCGTCCAAATTGCCGGAACAATCGACTTTTAATAATAGCAGTGTGGCCTGCAACTCAACGGCCGTGTCTATTGATACGGCATGTGCACATTCTATGAAAAATCTTAATATGCAACCAACTAATGATGTTGCCAATACGATTGCAAACTTCAAGCAAACCGTGGAGATATCAGATAGTGACGGCGACTGCACCATCGTCACGTCAACGACTGGCTGCGAGGCAGCCGCTGCAGTTGCGAAGCCTGCTGGAGACGTGCCTCAGCCTCCAACTAATATTAAGCCGACTAAAAAGGGTTATCTACTGTATAGACCAGCCGACCGTTCTCAGAGCTGTAACTCTGGCAACTTTACGCTTACAGAGCATACTCTAGTCCCCATCATTGGACAAAATAGGGCCCGCAAATTCCTGAAGTATTACACGGGCGCTCGCAGTTTTGATAATCGCTATTCAGTGTATTATCGGCCCACAGAGAAGATGGCAAATGCGTTGAGTGCAGGCGCCAAGTCTGTGGATTATATGTCTTCCAGTAGCAGTGGCAGCGACTCCGATATCTTCGATCGTCTTCATCGTTACGGTGATGTTTATTTGGAAAAGAACGACAGCGATTGATTCGCGTTAACTTGTTGGTAGTAGCTCTAAGGCAACCATTGCATATACATACTTAAAATAAATTTGGAATAACATTAAGGGGATAGTTGAAGAGTTCGCAACGTTGTACTAAGCGAATAATTTTAAATTATCCTTAAATCAACTCAAATTTAATTACAAGTTTCAATTATTAAATAATGAAAAATAAATTGTCTATTAATACAGACATTTTAGTATTTAAAACTGAATTAAATATTGTTGCCTAAAGCGGAAAAGGTGCGGTTGTTGTTATGTGGTGGAAATTGACCGAAGATGCTATTCTTTTAAATTATGTGACATAGACGTCGCAAGTGCCCGGCTAGCTCAGTCGGTAGAGCATGAGACTCTTAATCTCAGGGTCGTGGGTTCGAGCCCCACGTTGGGCGAAAGTAATTTTTTCTTTTTTTTCTTAATTTTTTTTTTTTTTATTAAATGTTGAATATAAAGTGTTCGACACCTCTATATATAATTAAAAATAAAAACAAATTAAAAAAAAGAAACTTAATCCAAAGGTTCTACCGAGATTTGAACTCGGATCGCTGGATTCAAAGTCCAGAGTGCTAACCATTACACCATAGAACCGTGTTATCGTGGCTGAACTTTTTAAAATAAGGTTCAAGTGTTAGGTATGCTGGCAATGATGGAAAATACTTTTTAAGAAATACAATGCTGGATGTCATTAATTGTTAGAATCAAATTATAGTGAAGAATTTGGAATATTTTAGTACTTAAATATTAAAAAAAAAAATGGTAAAAATATTTACAAACAGGTTCTACCGAGATTTGAACTCGGATCGCTGGATTCAAAGTCCAGAGTGCTAACCATTACACCATAGAACCGCGATGCCAAATGTTTGCCAAAACATAGTTTTGTTGTTTTTGGTGTTATTCAGTGTTGTAAACTGATGGTTGGGTAGCATTATAGCTGGTACTAATAACTGACACGATTATTTTTGGTATTTTATCGTTTAAATGTAACTGAAAACAATACTAAACAAATCCGTCGTCAAGCAAAGAAAAATGATGTACAAAATTTATTTAATCTATACCAGCAGAGAAACATACATCACAACAAATCTAATAACTTAACTGTATTATATTTCTAGAGTGCAAATAATTAAATAATCATGGATAAAGGCAAATCTCTGTTGCAGAAATATCACATACCAATAAGCAATTTGGATTTTGGTTATGTGGAAAAATGTGAAAACGCACGCGAAATGGAAAAGATTGTGATGATTTTGCGTTCCGGCGAAGAAGGCTACTTTCCAGACTTGACGCGCTGTGCCGAGGAGAAGCTTAAAAAACTCAAGCCGGATAGCAAATTGTTTCGCACCGAGGAGAAAATACAACAAAGCAACGTGTTAGCCAAGCACGAATTAAAACCCATATATGTATGTACATAAAGATGATTATTAGCCATTCAATTTACCTTCACACTTACTATTAGGACTGGACGAATGAAATTAAGAACAAGGACAATGTATTAAGTGAGCTCAAGGAGGAAGATACTGTTCAGTCACTGGATCTACCACCCGTGCGAAAGACTACCAAAATAGATATTGACAAGGATGAAACTGAGACATCTAAGAATAAACCGGCGCCTAAGCCAAGCGCAAAGCCGCAGCCCAAATCAACGAATGAACAGCGCATCAAGTCGACGGATTACAGCAAATGGGACAAGTACGATCCGGATGAGGAAATACTGCGTATGGACTTGGAACAGGAACGCGAAAAGGAGCAGGCACAAATAAAGCTCAAAAATATTATTAACACCAAAAAAGAGGACCAGCTGGAGATTAGTGAGGAGATCACTGAGCAGCAGCGTCTGAACGCACAAATCGCGAAACTAAGTCAGGTCGAACGCGAGCAATATGCCGAGAAGTGAGCAGAACAGTCTCTTTCTTATTGATATACATTATAATAGCCTTATTTTAAACAGATTTCGCTTGCGCGGTAACGAGTACTTTAAGGCCAAGGAGTATGAGAATGCCGTTAGGGAGTACACTCGTGCTATAAATTTCGATCCGGCGCAGGCTGCACGCTCCTATAACAATCGCGCCATCTCGTGTGAGTGTTCGAATGAAAGTTCTCATACCAAATGCCATTTCATATATCTATGCTCTCATTCGTCCTGCAGATCTAAAGCTAAATAACTATTTACTAGCCATCAAGGACTGTGAAGCATGTCTTCGACTCGAGCCAGACAATGTAAAGGCGCTTCTGCGTCTAGCTGATGCCAACTACAATCAGGGATATCGTCGTGAGGTAAGTGGTAAAGTAGCAAACGGAATAATCCATGGATAATATATTCGAATTGATCTACTGCTAGTCATATGGCATCTATCAACGTGTATTGGAACTGGAGCCCAATAATACAAGTGCGAAGAAATCTTTGGAGCAATTGCGTCAACAGGTGGGCGAGCTGGCTCCCGCACATGCTACACGCATGGTCATTCAGGAGCTTCCATCGGATACAGCTCCAACTACCAAGAAACCAGAGAAACCAGCTATTTCAAAGTCAGCTACTCCAAAGCCATCTATTCCAAAGCCAGCAACTGTGGAGCCAGCAACTGTGGAGCCTGTTAAGCTGCCCAAGGACTATGACCTGGCCGAGCTAGTCAAGCCGAACCGTGTGATTAAAAGTAAAATAGCCACTGCTGCAGAAGCCCTGGGTGGCACATTGAAAAACACAAACTCCATTGCCAACGCGCAGAAGCAGCAGATGCAACACATGATGCAGAAGGTGGCCTCGGCACAAGGCCAGCTGCGTCTGCCCCAGAGCACTTGTTCAGGTTCCACAAACAACAAGCTCCTAATACAGGAGCTGCAGTAACAAAAATCATTTATTTATATTTGCTAAGGGGGCTTATACAATCTGAGATCGTAATGCTACAACATACATATATTCTTTTTTCGCACCTTCTAATCGATATCAGCAAAGAGAATTGTAAACAAAACATACATTTTTGTACGAGGCTGATTGCAAAAAACTTGTATTAGCAATTGATATTGTTACTCCTTTAGTCACAAGATGTGCTATATATGGGGAAGGCAAAAACCAGGAGATGATCGAATTGATGGAATATATTAAAGACTAAATTGATCTAATGACTTCTTTACAAACTAGGTAAAAGTATATTGATTTATGAAATTAAAAAAATATATTGAAAATATTGTATTATTAAGAAGGGTTGAAGTAGCATACGTACAATTTTACAGATATAAAAACGCATTCAAGTCGTTAGTTCTTTTTACAATTGGACTGATAAGATATGAAATTCATGGTTATCATTGAATGAGTGTAGTTGCTGATTATTGTTGAAGCAACTCTGTTATTCCTACCTAAATTTACTTTAAAGTGGGGTTGAGCAGAACTTATTTATTTATAAGCTGATTGGCTGTTGCCAATAAGTGTTTTCATACCTGTGTAGACACTAAATTGTACATATACATATACATATATGTTTTTTTTTTTTTTTCACGAGAGACGAACGTCTAAGTCTATATGTGCCATTTTATATGTATGTAAATGCTAGATTGAATACTTGGTACTCGGCTGCTAAATCGAAAATGTATTTTCCAAAAACAAATTAGGCACTCTTTAAAGACAATGTATAGAAACAAGTAATTTAACAGTGATATTAGGGACATCCAGGGGCATCATCGCAGTGGCAGGTCTCTACGTTATCTTCGTCACACTTGAAGAGAACCTTTCGCATATAGCGGGCAATTAGGATTTGTGCCCTCTGGTCGAAATCCTTTAGGACGCATGTTGGTGAATTAATCTGTGGGGGATATCAGGTAGTCGAAGATTTGCTTAAGCGAGCTGCTGTGTGCACCCACCTGGTCGCCTTCCATGCGATTAATGATGGCCACACAAATCACGGCGGCACGTATGCCCGCTTGGTTCGTGAGAGCTGCGAATGCGGTGCTCTCCATTTCCATGTTGACAACGCCCATTTGGGAGATTTGCTGCAGAAAACACATCTTCTTTTGTGGATTATATCCGCAGAAGGCACCGTCCAGCCGTGATTGTCCCTCGTAGAAGTCATTGGCGCAGAGTGTCTTCCCCAATACGGTATCGTAGCCATCTTCACAGGGATTGGATAGGGCTATAAGTTCTTTGGCCAAGGCCTGGTCCAGTAAGGCTGGCCGTAGCTGCGGCTGTGTGTGCACGACCACTTCGTATACGGGCCGCAATTGGCCATCCAGTGGCTGCGATGTGATCACCAGGGTTCCGGGCTCCACGCCGATGCCTCCGCAGGTGCCCATGCGAAAGAAGACTGGATCCTGGCACTTTGCATGGTGGACAAGCTTGATCAGCTCGTGCAACACTATGCTGATTGAGGGGCCGCCAATGCCGTGGCTAGCGACCAGCACAGGACCCACCTTGAAGAGCGCGTATCGGTGGCCGTCCGCGGAAATATTTCTCAGCTCGACGGCCATGCTCAGCTTAAGGCCAATCTCACTTATGATGAAATTGGCGAACTTCTCCATACGGGCTCCCGTGCCGCCCAGGCACACGAACTGTGGGCATGGCAGTCGACCGTCAGTTGAGGCGCAATTCGATTAAGTAAGATTTCAGCAGCTTACGCGCACATCACCAAAGACCTTTGGAAAATCGGTTGACTTGGTATCCAAGTTGAGATGGTAAAGGATATCCGGATTGAGGCACTCAAGATACGGGTTCAAGTTGCATGTGCACCAAGTCATTTCCTGCGGTATATCGGTTTTGCTACCTTCCCTGATAAACCTGATGAGCTCATCGATCCGCTTATTCTGTGCGTTAACCATTGCTGCAGAGCTGCATTATGAGTAGGGTCAAGGAACAACGGCCGATACCCACCTTTTAGATCGCAGACATTCTTGTGCATATTCTTTTCACATTTGTCCCCCATTTTTACCAATGATCGAGTGATTTTTTTTTTTTTTTTTTGAATTTTAAGTATTGCCAATAATCAGAATTTGGAGCAGTTTACATTAATTTAAATATTCGAATGATTTCCCCATTACTTAGATCCCAAAAAAGTCATTTCCTCGAAAAGCTTCAACGATCTTTTATTTAATCTGATATTCAATAGTAAAAATATTATATTGAGTCTTATTTTAGCAGATGTCTAATGTAACGCCCAACAATTATAAAGGGACGTTGCTCAAATTCATGTTTTTGCTCCATCGTAATGGTCACCTAAACAAAAAAAAAAAAAATAAAATAAAATAAAATAAAATAAAAACAATATTAATATTAACGAATGAATATTATTTAAAATCTTTTAAAATAGATAATATGTATAAATATCAAGTCATATATGGAAATCGAATGAAGGCATCAAACTTGGCCATCAAAGAAGTCTCATATTATTTGAGATAAGTATGAAACCCTTTCCTCAGCATGTTGGAAAATTAGATTAGATTAAATACATATGTGCATAGTACCCACCTGATCGCCGTTCAGTCGATTGATTAATGCGACGCAAATGCAGCCCGCCTTTACATCCGCCTTTCTAGTCAGCGAGGAAAACATGGTGGCCTCCATTTCGATATTACGAATGCCCAGATCGTGCGCTTTCTGCAGGAACTTCATTTTATCGTCTTCGGAATATTCACACACAGCGCCATCGGTGCGTCCTTGACCTGATGAAAGCATGCTTAGGTAGATATAGGTCAATTTAAAAAAAAAAAACCTATATATAAAATACCCTCATAGAAGCAGTCTGTTGACATCGTATTCGCTTTTATGGTTTTGAAGCCATCATTGGGTTGATTGCCAACACCTAAAATGCCTTCGACAATATCCTGTGCAAAGAAAGCGGGTCGCACCACACGCCTTCCCAAAATGGGCTAACCATAAAACATAAAACATACATATTATAAATTGGTTTGGGTTCAATTCGATTAGATTAGATAAAAGTTAAAGCAATTCTGTCGTATATTCTGTATTGTATAATTGTATTGTGTTCCTTTTAAAAACCAACTGCTCGACATATACTGAAAGCACTCACTTTTGCTGTAGGATCAGCAACGGAGCATCAGTTTGTTTCCTTTGTCTTCATGAATATGATTTCATGCTTTTAGCATGCAATGGAATGCAGTATGACAACTGTGTTGTGTAGTGTAATTGGGTGACTTACGATTTCGTGCACGTTCTCTAAGCAACCGTTATAGGCCTTCTCGGTGACAATGACTGTGCCCGGCTCCACGCCCACGCCGCCGCATGTCCCAATGCGCAAAAATACGACGTCTTTGCACTTGGCATACCTGACCAGCTTGAGCAGCTCGTGCAGCACCACCGAGAATGTTGAGGAACCAACGCCATGGCTGGCACATAATACCGGTCCCACCTTATAGACAGCATAGCGCTGACCGCTCTCGCATAGATCGACCGGCTCTCTGTTGTCAACTATTCCAAGTATAGGCCGCAAATATATCGCCAATTCTTTCATGCGTTTTTGAGTGCCACCTGTGCATATAACCTGTAGTCAGAGTCAGGTTCGAGTATATTTGATTACAATGCTCGCCTAGTCTACTCACCCTAATGTCGCCAAATTGTTTCTCAATATCGGTGGCGTTCTGGCTACAGGCCACATTAATGTTCAAATGGTATAGAAAATCAGAGGTCATTGTATCTAAATGGGGATTATTCAGCCTGGAGCTGTAGGATACAACATAAATATTGTATGAGTATAATTAAATGTTTTCACAATTGCAGCTTTACTTACAGCGACATTTTACAATACGGAAAACGGTTATGGTAGGGGCAAGATAACGACTGAAAAAAAATAATTCTAAGAAAATCATTATCAGTTTATAGCTAATCTCAAAAGCATTCAGCAAGGTCTTGAGCACTATACGACAGATTATCGAAATGTTTGAGTTCCACATCAGCTATTTAGGGCTCAACTAGGAAATATCCTAAGCCTTGCGAAGAGTTGATTTTCCATTTTCGATGTGTTCAGGGTATGGCAACAGTGCATTTCATTCAAACGAGACTTCGACGTGCATATCGTTCTTATATAGATTAAAACTTGTTGTTTTAGGCGTATTGAGCACGCTGAGAAATATAAATATTATGATACGGGTGCTGTTTAATTTTCATTTAAGCACGAATACACATACAAGTAAATAATTCAATAACAAATCAAATTTGTCAAATATATATAAATTTTCTTTAAATTTTCCACAGCGTGTTCCGATCGCGATCAACACTTGTCATCGACTAAATGTTATGCGGGTGAATAAACATACAACTCGAGAGCTTTTAACTACTCTAAAAGCTCCGTAAAATCAATATGAAGCACTTCGTATTTGCTCGGGTTCTCATATATTGCAGCATGTAAATGCTGCTCATATACATACATTTTCATATATGTATATATCATGCTATATAATTTACAGCTTGATGTTGATCTCTTATAGTATTTAATAAAAATCTATATATCTATCAATGTATATCAATTCACGCCCTATGAGGGATATTTTTCACTTTCACTGCCACGCCTTGTTCGCAGATCACAGCTGACTCCCTGAACTGCAAAAGGAGTATTTCGTGATCGTTTGCCTTCAATCGTTGCGCTCCACTTCTTGCCCATGCTGAAAATTTGATACGTCTGTAGATAGCATCAAAACATTCCAAAGTAAACTTCACAATAAAGTACGTAATACGAGTGGAGTATTATTCAGCTGTTGTTCTTTATGTATATTTTTTTTCATGTGTATAATTTGATTCCTTTTTGTTTAGTTTAGAATTGAATAAGAGTAACGATTGTTAATATAGCTTCGTGATTAACAACATTAATTTGCGAATGCGCATAACAAATGTTTAGGAATTACAGTACAATATGTATAATAGAATAATTTAAGAAATCTTATATTATGATCTGAAGTACACACATACATCGTATATAATAATATTTGGTTTGCCTCATTTCGATTATGCAACATAACAATTAACAACGTTATATATTTTAATTTTTTTTGTATTGTTTTCGTTTAGTTCATTATTGAAATGTACTTTGCAAACATCGATGCAATCAACAATAATTTGAAAGTTTTGTATTTTGAAACACTTTACATTGAGTACATTTTTATAGCCTTGTAGAGGATCGTGCGTATGAAGGAAATTTTGTTAAGTTGAGCTAAACTGATTTGCATATGATACATGAGCTGAATCATTTAGCTATATCATATGAAGTAATATGAAATCGAGACAATATTTTGACTTCCGATATCGGACAATTAAGAAATTAAGTTTAGCATGGAAACCATTATGTATTCGTATTTTAAAATATATATTCTCTTCTACTCATAATTTATCTGTAAAATGTCTACAAGGATATTTTATCTTAGGCAAGCCGAAGATATTCATTGTGTTACTTTAATTTTTATGTTTATTTGCGATTAGTTGTTTCAGCATTCGGCGTTACGCCGCCAATACGTGCAATACGTTTGAGTTTAAATAAGCTAATGAGGAAATATATATATAATACATATGTATTTATATATTTATATAAGTATAACACTGACATGCATACATAGGAAATTAAGAGCTTAGAAATTATAACTTAGACTGAACTAAACTATGGAATGTTTAAAGCAATATTTCAAAAATAAGTTGTATACATGCGAGTTGGGTTGGCATTTAGCCAAAGGTAACTTGAAATCAAAATATCATATATAGATATATGTATATGCTATGATCGTGTGCATTTGGTTGTTGGCTTTAGTCGTGGGCCTGAGATTCCTGCTGGACCAGCTTAAATCGCCTAGGCGACTTGATGGACCCTTGATGCCCGAAAAGCGATTTCAGCTGGCCATGCTGTGCCAGCACCTTGCGTATATACCTGGACACTAGGATCTGGGGACGCTGTTGCCACTCGTGCATCACCTCCTTGGGCGCATTCACCTGGTCACCATTGAGGCGATTCAGCAGGGCAACGCACACAACTGCCGCCTTGATGCCAGCATGATGTGTGAGTGCTGCGAAGATTGTGCTCTCCATTTCGATGTTGACAACACCATTATCCCGCAGCTTCTCCAGATAGTTCATCTTGTCGGTTTCGGTGAACTCACAGAAGGCGCCATCCAGCCGTCCCTGGCCCTCGTAGAAGTCGTTTGTGCACAGCGTCTTGCCAATGATGGTGTCATAGGGATCATCGGCACTTGCCAGCGACTTCAGCTCTCGTGCCAGCTTCTTATCCAACTTAGCCGGCCGATGTATGGTCTCGCCCAGGATCGTCTGTCGAAATAAGAAAATACAAATCAGTTACCGAATCGAAAGTCTTTCGCATTTACTTACAAACTCGTGCGAGTTACGCAGCTGGCCGTCCAAGGCATCCTCTGTGATGATCACGGTGCCGCCCTCAACTCCGATGCCGCCACAGGTGCCAATGCGTATGAAGATGGGATCGATGCATTTGGCATGGTACATCAGCTTGATCATCTCGTGCATCAGTATGCTAACCGAGGGTGTGCCCATGCCGTGGCTAACGCTCAACACGGGTCCAACTTTGTACATCGAATAGCGATACGAATAGGCGCTAATATCCTGTAGCTGGGTGCCAGCGGGCAGCTTGTAGCCAATTTCGTCCATAATAAAGTGTGCAAAGTTCTCCATGCGCTTTGGTGTGCCGCCCATGCAAACGAACTGGTTATAAATGAATAAATAAATCATATATAAATAAAATTAGTTCAATTTTCATGATCTGGGGCATATGAAGCAAAGACTGTATGGCGGCCAAACTAGTTTTTTAGCTGTCGCGATATCTGATCTGACTTGATAATCGATCTGATCGTAAATTACCGTATTCCGAATATAAAGTAACTTAACTTCTTAACTTGGTCTATAAATACCAAGCTAAAGAATGTAAGCCTTGACTAGCATTTATGCATATCAGATTACATATGGAGTATTAGAGTTTAGTTTCTTTCTTACAGGTCGATCCATGTCGGCTTACGCTCTTTATAGTTGAAGCTTTCAAACATAAGCGGACTCACCTTAACATCGCCAAACATCTCCTGTAAGTCATGACTCTCACTGCCAAGAGCCAAGTGATATAATATGTCCTGATCCATAAGTTCAATGTTAGAGTTACGTAATTTAACGGTGCCATCGGAGTATCTGAAGTAATTAAGAAATATATTGATTATATTCCAGACTAGGAAGTAAATTAAGTAAATAGTCTATAAAATAATTAATAATTATCTGGCATTAATAAAGTGCAGCAACAAACTGAAACAGACGGAAACTAAAAGCTGTCGGTGCTCCGATAGGATTTCAATTTCCGAGAATTGTCGACTTTATGAACTGCAAATGCTTGCACTTTTAAATAACTGCGAAAATACAGATGAATGCTAATGAATGTATGTGATTATATTATGTACAATGCTAGCCGAGATTGGAAACTATTTGCTTAGTTTGCATTCAATGAAACACATGCTATTACAGCTGATTAATTATAACACTTATATAAAAGTAATTAGACTCTTTGTGGGCAATAAACAGTTGCTAGTTGCAGACTGTTTTTTAATGAATCTTAGTCACAAATTTCAATTAAATTGTAAGCTACTTAGTCACTTAGTCTATACATATATATTTCGATATGACTGCATAATGGTTGGTAAAAAATAATCAAATTGTCATCAATCAATCTAATATACAAATAATGTACATCTATTTTTAAATCTCGCGCGTCAGGTTTAAACGATAGTGCTGAAAAAGTTTCAATTATGCTCGGTGGCATTTGCACATCATTTGTGCATTACAAAAGCTAGTTGCTCGATCACTCACTCATACATGTTGAAGTTCGATGTTGTATGACAGAAATGTAAACAACAGAAATGCTGTTTTATGGCTATACAGCAATGTTAAAAGGCAAAAAACATGAATGAATAAGATAGATCATTCTCACTTATTAACAAAGCAATCAATCAATGCCCGATTCGTGTAGCTAGCTGAATAATATTATATAGTATAAATAGGTACACAAACTCCATGTAAATTGATATGAAGCCAATGAGCCAATAACTAATATAGCTAATGGCCATTGGCCTTCGTCGAATCATAGTGCCAAAACGGTAAACGTCACTTGATTAGCCCTATCAAGTACATACGTCAAACACTCACCGCAGCACAAAAATAGAGCTGAAATCTTGATTTATTTATGTTTTGAAGCGTATTCCTATAAATACATATGTATATTTCCCTTATGCAAATACATACATACATATATATGTGTACTACGTTGACCTTGCTTGATAGCAAAACTTGAAAAATGATTAGGTCTTTAATTAAACATCTGATCTTTTTTACTAGCTATAGAGTGTGAATGTATTAGAATCGAGAGGCGCTAGGTTATCAGCAAACTTGGTATTTCATTAAAAAAATTATATCGGAACGATTACCAAGTTCAAATAACAGAGCATTAAAAGGTCTAGGTCTTGGTTTCGATCCGGGTAAATGGGCGACACACCCACCGTAATAATAAATGTTTGTTTGTGTTCGCATTCATTAATTTGATCAAGTGCTTCTGTAATCTCTTTCGTGTTTCGTTTTCATCACGTCGTTTTGCTTTACTCACGCGGCTCTCTTTTTCTTTCACGTTTGTTTTGCTTCGATTATTTGTTGCTCTGCTAACCACGCAGACTTTTACGTCAGCTGCCAACTCAGCTAACTTACAAATTTCTGATATATTTGTGAAATTGGCCCCAGCTGTGGCCATCTTCACGTGAATTTCAGCTGCGGATGCGCTTCGGTGAATCATTCACCTTTGACACAACCAAATGGCAGCCCGCCAAATTTAATAATAACAACATATTTCAACCCCCGGCATTCGCATTCGCATTCGCATTGGTATTGGCATTGGATTTGGCATCTGCCTATCTGAATTCCTTGTGAGCCGGTTTGTTGGAATCTTGTTTTCTTACCTCGTTATACGATACAGATGTAAGTCCGCTTCGTCCTTATCATCGTCCTGCGGTGTTGTGCGGCAATGTGCCTTAAATTCATGCTCAGTTATGGTGGGTGGCATGATGTCAGCCTGTGTCTGTGTCCTTAAATTGTCCTGACTAATTAATCGTCTAACTACCGCCAATGACAGCTGCCAAAGTTTTGCTCGCGAACTCACTCAAACAAAAACAGAAAAATTACGTATAATGCACCAACACTAAACGTATTGTGCACGCTCAGGCTCTCTGAACAACTAAAAACTTTCGTGTGGCGCGTCAGGCTCTTTATAGGCGACGAACAGCAATGCCATGTAAGACTTAACAGAGAGCTACCGGTTGCGACTGTCTCGCTGTTAATGTACATAGGCATGTTGAGCGGCGGGACGTGTCGGCTGTTAACGGCGCTGTTTGCAGTTTTACTTAGTGGGGATGTACGAATCCAATGATAAGAGCCTAACGGAAGTTCATATGTCAAACTAACAGCGCAATTTATTATACAAATATGTAAATATAAAACAGCACTTATGTCTTTTATGTGTGTAATAAATGTCATTTAAAATTTTGTTGTCATCATACACATTGTCTGATAAGAATAGACTATGCTTACACATGTCTCATCTTATGTGCAATTGATTGTAGTTTAAACTAGATTAGCACACATGCATAACTCTTTTGCGTAAATTACCGTGTACAATGCAATTGCCATTACACAATTCAATTGCAATTAAAGTTGAGTGCTGCGCATACATTCGGAATAATACAGGGTGTCTACACTCAAAATGCCACCCGAATAAGTGCGATAATCTAAATATTTATGTGTATTCAAATAGATTTTTTTTTTTTATTTTTTATTATTATACTCATTCACGAAAGTGAATCAGTATATTGGTTTTGTGCAATGTCCGTCTTGCTGTCCGTCCGTCTGTCCGTCTGTCCGTCTGTCCGTCCGTCCGTCTGTCCGTCTGTCCGTATGAACGCAATCTATTTCGGCGCTATTGAAGCTAGAGACTTGAAATTTGGAACACATACTCGTGTATATCTCCGATTTATAAAGTGTTAAAATTTTCCCGATCCGCCCACTAGGGGCGTGGCAAATCGGAAAATGCATTTTCCGATATACCAGAAATCATGTTTGTTGAAGAGCTAGAAAGCTGAAACTTGGTATGTAGGTCCGCGTTGACCACCCAAGATCACGAGCTATGGCGGATATATCTACGCCCATTGGGGGCGTGGCAAATCGGATAAAACTGTATCTCCTAAAGTTGTAAACCTAGAATGCTGAAATTTTGCACGTCAGCTAATGGTATGATTCTATAAAGTCTGAAGATAAATTATAAGTCTACGCCCGTTGGGGGCGTGGCAAATCGGACATGAAGATATGGTGATTTTTTAAATTCTCCTATATTTTGGACACTATTGATGGCAGAGACCTCAAATTTTGTACATATACTCGGACTGATCACCCAAGACCAAAAAGTTTTGTCGGATATATGTCCGCCCACAGGGGGCGTGGCAAACCGCAAAAGTTTATATCTCCTAAAGTATAATAGCTAGAAGCTTCAAATTTGGATAGTTGAGTTACTGGTAGCCTCCTCTATCGATTCCCCAAAAATAATTTTTACGCCTCTTTAGGGGCGTGGCATATCGAAAAATACCCTGTAATTTTCACATTTTTTTAGGGTAAGCATTCAAACTTTGCAGTTAGGGTAACGTTATCTCTTTCTAAAAACTGACCAAAAATGAGGTGTCTACGCCCAGTTGGGGCGTGGCAAATCGGAAAAACCTGTATATTCTACAGTATTAGAACGAAACTTAACTACTAAATTGTTGATGGGATGTGAATGAGTATTCCGCAGTCGGTAACGCCCGACTGCAACGTTCTTACTTGTTTTTTTTTATCAATCTTAAAGCGTATTTAAACCGGTCGCTGAATTCAAATTAAATAAGCATATTCAACTTTGATATTTTGCAAAGAGCGAAAATTAAACATCATTTGCATAAAAATAATATTCGAATAAATTTCGTTGTTAGCATTTTGGAAAATCACACTCTTTAATTTTATATATTCATTTTTGGCTTAATTTTTAGGGCGCCCTGTCTATTTGCTATTGGAATCTGGCTTTTTTTTTTTTTTTTTTTTTTTTTTTTTTTTTAACAGTAAATTCCAAAACCATTTAAAGTCTGCGTCATCGCCTGTGGCTTTTATTTATTTCTTAAGTCAGCTTAAAAGCCCATATACTTGTTTATATATACATGCATACATACATACATACATATGTACACAAGACTATGCCAAACTCGAAGTGAAATACGAATACATAAACACAGGCGAAACGAACAAATAAAAATAAATAAATGTGTTTAACAGAAGCAACAGCAAAAACTTAGTCAATGAGCAGCAAAAGGGGGCTCGACCATACTGTTAGCTGGAAACGGAGTGAAAGAAAGAGAGAGAGAGAGAGAGAGAGGGAGAGAGCAGGTGTGTGTGCGTAAGAGTTAGTCATAGCATCTGGTAAAGTGGAGCTGCCACAGCTACGTGCTTCGACTCGCGACCACAGTTCGAGGTCGCTCAATAAGTCCAGTTGGGCAATTGATCTTTGCTTTTCAGTATTTACTTTTAAAGCGATTCAGTATTGCTGCGGTACTTTAAGCTAACAATCACATGCACTGTTCGAAAAGACTAAATAAGGGCTTTCGCTGACTGAGCTGACTGAGTGAGATTAAGGGGTACTATAAAATATCTAAGCTACTCAACTCGCTCTGAAACTCTCTAGTATTGCCTTTCCTCTAAACTCTTCATATGTTGCAACAAGTTTACAATTTTTTAAGATTCATTTTGAAAAGCCAAGCAGAGCAACGAGTGAAGACAATAAACAAAAATTATATGGCATTACGAGAGTCGTTTCTAAACGAGAAAAGTTAACTTTTACTGTCGCGTGTACAAAGCGGCTCAGCACTTTCTTTTCCCCTCGATAGAGTGCGTAATTGTTATTTAATGGCCGCTTGCATTGTTTGAGCTGCTGACTGGCTGTAGTTCCTTGGGGCCGTTGAGCCACTGGGTCTCATAAGTGCACTGCAATTTCTGAGCAAGCTGTCAACAGAACGCTCGATAGTCGTGACCTTGTATCGTATGCGTCGGAGTACATAGTTTCCATACATACACACACACACATATATACGTATACATGCACATTCATATGAGCAATTGCTGCATTTGCCACCCACGCCCACTGGGCCAGCTGACATTGATAATAAAAATCAAATTTATCATGACTTGGCTGAATAAAAATGAAAGCCTTTGCCAGTTCGCTTGAGCTCTCATTTGGCATTACATTCTATGGGGCTTTTGTAACTGCCGTTTACATGCCATAAATCACATTGTCCGCATTACATTTAATAAATGATACAGACGATGCTGCACGACGCTGAAGAAGCGGCAGCAAAAGCTCTTAATGCAAACAGAAAATGGACAAATGGCCATAGCATTGCGATTGCCAAAACATGTGGAAGCAAAGAAGGCAACAGCTGAAGTGAATTACCGTGGTATACTTTTAGGATCAGAGAATTATTGATCTGAGAAAGGGAAACCTGTTATATATGGGTATAGTAATTATACCTTATTTTATTATTCTTAGCTCATCCTAAAAGCTTTACTAAAATCTTAAATATCTGAATAAATGAAATCCCACCTTCACCAACCCTTGGATGCTTGGCTTGCAAATGCAATGCAAATTCCTTAGTTTATGTGAGCAAAGAGCTTGCTTAAGGTCAAAGTTGAAAGGAAAGGTGTGTGAACATTTGATAAAAAATCAAATAAGAGACGAAAACGTGGGACGAGGAAGCAATACAAACTCACAAACACACTGGCTAAAACGATTATATGCAAGTATGTATCATGGCAGTGGCAGTTAGAGGAGCTCAAAATCAATACGCAGAGCCAGGGGTAACAAATGTCAGGGGCACGTCGTAATCCTGTCAACCAGATTCTGTATTACTCACGCGTCACTGATGTCAAATCGAAAATAGAATTAAGTTCGGCCTGTCGGAACGTGGTCAAAATTCAAATACTCCACCAAACGGCCTATCGATATTGCCCAAATTATATTACGGACCTAGACGCAGTGATATGTGCATTGTCATTGATGTTGCTATTCTTAGACATAATAGAAATACACACAGAATGGGCCATGATGAGTTGCGCTTATAGATGTACATAATATATGATAAATTATCCGATTTCGATAATATTGTCAATCCAATAAAAGTCAATATTAAATAGATTAATTATTAATTCATTTGCTTCAGTAATATACCAACTAAATTAGTGTTGTAATTGCTTACACAGGGTAGTGTATAGTCGCATACTCAAATTTCTAATCAGTTGCGGACTACTGTGCGTATGAGCAATGTCTGCGCCATTGTGTGTGTAGCCTAGAGGCGACGCAATGTTTGATTATCAAAGCTTGTTCGACGCTCCCACGCACTCAGCTCCACTGACACACACACACACACACATACATTCATAAACCCACCCATATACACAGACAGACATTTGCAAACCCCCAGCAATAATTGCTGACAATATTGGAGCGACCTGTTTTGCGGCATGCGTATTTTTAGACATCGACTCGATGTGTACGTCAGGCAGCTGTTGAGATAATTGGGTTAAGCATTTAACCCGATTCGCCTGGCCAACACTGAGAAGTGTGCTATGGAGTTTAAAGGCGTCCTTCTTATCTTTCTTATGTTTCAGCTGCACTCTGTCTTTGAAACTAAAATCAACTTGGGGAAACTTTAGCTGCAGCTCGGCCTCCACCGTTAGAAGCTAACGCAAAAGTTCAAAGTGCACATTGTTTGCGTATAACTAAGACATTGATGCTGCTATTGTTTCGCTGGTTTCGTGTTCTCCGTAAATTGAGTAAATAAAGTTCGTGCCATGCAATTTAATTTGATCGCTGCAAGTTCTAGTCTAAGTTAGATATGTATATTCAGATTTGCACACTCACTCATCGAGCTCCTCCTCGGACAGCGAGTGACTGTTGGCTGTTAGCAGCGACATCTTGCGGTGGGCGCTGGAAATACAAAGTAAAGCAGAGGAAAACTTTTTGAGTGCTTTATGTGTGGGTGCAAAAAACTAAGGGCTTGGCGAAAAAAAAAGGAATAAATAAACTTAATGAGCTTTGCTTAGGGCCAGGGCAAAGCGACGACCGTTTTGACAGCTTTTAATTAAAAACCAACGATGCAAAACGTCACGCGCAACAAAGGACTACGAAGACCAGCCGCGTGTGTACGAGTGTGTGGGTATGTGAGTGTGTGTGTGTTTGTTTGTTTGAGTGGCAGGCGTCTGACCACAGCTGCCAGCCCAGGAGTAAAGTCCTTGAAAATAACTACAGCTGCTGCGCCAGTTACTCGCGCCTTGCCGGACTTGCGGGTCCCTCGGCCTGTCCATTGAGGGTAATCACACTCAGCTGCTTTACTCTGTGGCACAACCTGCGCAGACACGATTTCGTTAGATTGAACACGCATATTGTATGCCAGCGAAAACTTTATCATTAAGTCGTGCGACTCACGCGCTTAAAGTTGGGCAACAGTTTTATATAGAGAGCAGTTATGCACTGTAGAGCATAAGCACAGATGCCTGAATAAACTTTTGCTTGGGCCATAGGCAGTGTAGCAGCAATTTCAGATTGCCAAGAGAACACATATGTATACCTTGTAAAGCAAGTGAAAGGTGCCTGGTACATGCTTCTGTTGAGGTTATTTTTGTATAGAGTCAGTCTTTAATCGGCAGGGTATTCAACTAGTCGAATAGATTTATTGCTATGATTTCCCATCGCAGCGGCTGTCACTGCTGAGTATTATAGTGCCAAAGTTCAAGGCTACAATTAACGGCTGATGACAGCTGAAGTGAAGCAGGAAATTGGGTGTCATTGACTGACGGCTTGTCGCCTGCTTAATCAAACGAAATGCTGGCAATGCCAAGGCATTTTAGGATATGGCCAATAAACATAGCATATTTTGAAGTGTTTCTTAATTTTTTGTATAGGTCACAGGACCTCCCCGCGAGGTTCCTATAAAAATATAGCAAGTCAAATTTAATGTGATTTACGTAACAATTGTTATTGTTTGTTAGTTGATGTTTTTGTAAATTGTTATATTGTTATTGTTATGAAATTTCTGTAGTGTGTACTGTAAATAATTGTGTTTTTATGTTCAACTTGTTACGCTGCGAAATTGGTAGTAGAAAGCCTGTTTAAATAATATAATAATAAAAAAAAGAAGATAATATCTCTAAATACCCTGATTTGTCAAAATATAATTAATCTTTTAATTATCAATCTTAGATTTTCTTTACTCAGCTAACCAGCAGGACTCACAACATATTTTTGTAATATCTGACATTTTTAATTAGAAGTAGTAGAAGCCTAATCAATATTCTGACTTAATTATGCGCCTGCCAACGTGAGCGCACTCATAATGTAATTTGAGCCATATTATTCCTAACACATACGCACAACTGCTGATGGTGCACCAAAGGGTCCTTTCTTTGCAAGCCTTTGGCTGGGTGACCCAATAAATGCGAGTAGCCTTGAAAAAGTTTGCTGAACCGTTCAATGAACATTTGCAGAGTCATCAACGAATGCAAATTTCTACATTTGTTGTTGCTGCAAAGGCGCACATTGAAGAGCAGAAAAACTTTTTCAATTAGTATTATAAGGAGGAGAGCTCATTGCTGCTGCTGGCCCACAATAATGAGTAGCCCACATACTTATGTAGTATACCATAGAAACTAACCTTTGGCAGGATAACGAACTATTGATTTTCTTACGTGAAAACTTCAATCGTAAATCAAATAAAGTGACGAATACCTATTGTTGTGTGTTGGGCCAAATAAATACTGGTAGCTGTTATGTGCGAATATCCCAAAATAAAATAGAGGAATGTAAACAAGACAATGTTTTGCACTTACGTAAAGGTAAAAGTTTTGCTTTTGTTCGAGTTGACTGCGGCGAAAAACGCGCGTAATTTGACTTTTAGCAGCGCGTCCCGTTTTCCTTGCGCTTTTGCTGCTGCTTTGTTTATCTGCCTGTCTGCTGCGACTCACGTGTAACAAGCACAACGTAACGGTTGCTCGCCTTCTTTCTGTCTATCTGTGTCTCTGTCGCACTCAGTAGGGTAAACACACACACGCTCACTAGTACACTCTGCAGAGGCGTTGACGTCCGCAGCGTCGCGAAGTTCAACGTAGACTGACTGTGAGAATGGACGAGTAAAAACTCATGTTCTGCCCGCTGCTCGCAGTCGCTGCGCTGCGCTGCTGCTGCGAAGCGAACTCAACTCAACTTTCCACAGGAAGCTCGTTGTCATAAAACTCACTCAAACTGCGCCAAATGTTAAACAATTGGCAACGTGTAAGCCAGCCAGCTCAATTTTTGAATTGTCGTGCGCTAAAGTAAAAAGTTAATTGTAATCGACAAGCACGAGCCGACAATTACCAACGCATGTTCGCAGAAAAGCAAAACAAAATGATTTTATTTTTGCCATGCTCTGAGCTCGATTTGTGCTCAAAGTATTCGCTCGCTTTCTATCACGTTTTAGCCGAGACGAAAAGGGGGTGTGGCTGTTGCTCTGCTGCCCCGACTCAGCGCAGCGCTGCGTGCAACAGCTGCGCAACTGGCAGCGAGTCGGCTGTTTCCTCTGCAAAATCTGTCCTTCTCTAATTGTAGAGCGTCCCATTAATGCGTTAAAGCATTTCATTTAAGCGCCAAATGTGGCGCTTATTGAATTAAATTTTAAGCTACCGAAGCGTTTAAGTTTAGTCTGACCCTTGTCCGCTGGCCCAAGATGCGTATGCGTAATATGCGTTGCGCATACGCCATGTAATTTCCTTTTTTCAAGTACTTATAATTGAAAGCGTTGTTGAGTTAAACAGGGCCGCTCGTTAAATGAACATACATTTTTGTTCAGCTCATAAAACAGAAAATGGTTGTATTTTTTATGCGCTCTCCTCAAATAAAACGATAAACATTCCAGAGAATTTAATATTCATACTTTGTATGTATGCTTGAGTCATTGTTTGCACCTATTCGTGTTTACTCTGGCGTTTCGTTAATGTATTTGGGCACTTGTTTGAAATAATACATACATATATAAATAAATATATTTTTTTTTCTATTTGCAGAATATACAATTTATTAGAGACAAATATTGTTTAGTAATATCGTTCATTAACATGATTCAATTGTTTATTATAATATAATACATACATATATTATGTATGACCTGCAAGAAAACATGAATCAAGTGACGGTTTTTTACAGTACCGAGTATGAGTCGCTGAAACCTATTTCTATTTTATGCCAGTGGATGCATACAAAAAGGCATTAATAAACTATTGCCAGCCGTTACAACTTCAAATATCGCCTTCAACTAAGTTATAGAGAGCCTCCAAAGGGTTCTTTTTAGCAGCTGCATCTTTGGCATTAAGTGCAACAGTTTTTAATTTTTAAGATGTTAAAGTAGAAATCATTCAGTCTATGGGAGAAAATTAAATTCAAATAGTGGCATTATTTTACTCATTTCCAATACTAGCTACTGAGCCACTGATCACAATAATAGACTCTGATGTGTTTTGTTTGTTTGCTTACCTTCCTCTTTTACCTTCCCCTTTTCAGTTTCATTTAAAATTCGTTCAAAATAATTGGTCAGCTTAACTATTTGTGTGACTTTGATTTGACATTGACATTCAAATTTTTCCTAGACTCATTTTTATTTATTGCTGTATTTCTGCTCTTCACTTTGCCTTTGCCCTAGTCGAATGTCCACATCCACGCCCACGCTTTTGTCATGCTTCAAAGGTTGCCGGACGGACGGCGACACCGTTATGGAGAGTAAATACGATTTACGAGGCGATGGGCTTGATGTGAATTTATCTGTTAATTATATAGATATACATGTACGTGAATCTGTGTAGCGACGAAATACAAATATAGACGATAGGCGAGTAAACAGTAAGACTAGACTTAATTAGGCTAGTAAAATTATTTTTTTTTATAGGAATTAATTGACTTATCAGAGCTAAGTAATAACTAAACTATGATTTAGCTTGAGGGTTTATTGATATATATTGATATATATTATGTTGCAGGCTGTGAGGATTCCATATTTATGGATGGTTTTGGATCGATTCTCTGATTCTCTATTATGTTACGGGCATTTTAAAGCATAGTTCTTGCGTTTTGTGCTCATCTTATAATTAAATTTGTTGTCTAAAATATTCAAGAGCTTTTAAATCATCAGCAGAGTACAGCTAAACAAGTTTCGTTTCTGTTTTGCTCGCCTAATTTGTTTGCTTTTGTTTTTTTGCTGAGCAGCTCCGACAAGTGCCACGCCCACTGAGCGTGCATTAGTCAGCTGTGTCACCATAAAATGAAAGTATAAAGCATTGCTCATACGTTGCGTTGTCAGCATCTTACGCATAAACCGATAATAAACAGGCAACACGCTTTAAGGATCTCGAGCATTGTGGCAGCTAATGGTATTTCATTTATTATTTAAGAAGTGAAATTCGTGCAGGAATTCGTGTGGCTTGTTGTCATGTATGCATGGCATAGACATGTGTATATGTATACCAATTTTGAGGTATTCCAGTAGTCATACAATGGAAATCAATAATGTGGTCTGTTGAGCAGCTGCAGTTGATAATCCAATACCCATAAATCTGTTTACGCAAGACAATTTAATTCGAGACACATGGGTTCGCAAAGGACATGCAATTCTCCTGGCGTACAATGTATGTGTATACATATATATTTATATTTATTCTATACATAATACATTATCTTATCCGTACTTGCAAGTGTGCATGTCGTGTTCTGTCCGTTAAACTAACACACCGAGAACTTGAGCTAGGTCGCATGTTGTCCCAAACAGCGGCGACCGCTGCGTTGGCCAACAACAAATTCGTCTGGAGACGCACATGCCATGGCTCGCTACCACCGCAACCACTTTTTGTGTGCTGGGTCTACACCACCCTAGTTGGCCACCTGACTGCGCATCCGTTACATAACCCAAACAGTTCCTGCTTGGCCCACCAAAATTGCGCTCACTCAGTTCGCATTCTCTCTGACCGCCACTCTCTCTCTCTCGCTCTCTGGCTCTGTGTATGTATTTCTCTATGCTCTTTTAATAGAGCGCTCCAGCATTTCCATTGAGCGCGAGTGCGTTGAACTTGGCCTCGTTTGAGCTGAGTTGGCTCAAAAGTTCGAGTGAAACGAATTTGGCAACCGAAAATTTGTTGGGCCTTTGTTTGGAGCACCAATTCTTCATCCCCTTCAAGTCTGCAAAGATGTCGCCCAGCCACCCAGACTGGTTCCCCGGGGAGGTGTCAAACAAACTGCGTGCGTTAATCTTCTGGGGGCGGGATGAGGCCTGTGGCATGCGGCTAGGCGCACCGTGGGGCTATTTCCCATAATGGATTTAGCCATAAGTACTAACTGGAATAAACTGAGAGCTGATCATTTGAAACATTTGCACCTTGTTCAATTGAAGCTGTAATGCCTGTAAATCTGTTTAAAAAGTGTACTTAGTTCATTTAATTTGTTAAGCACAGCAATTTATTCATATTTTCTAAGCCCGATTGAGGCTGTCACCTGAGATGCTCCATTAGGTTTGATTGATTTTCCTAGCATTTTAATTACTCAACTCTCTAACTCTAACGACTCTACTTCATCTAGAGACATTTAATTTGTGAATAAAGATACTTTAAGCTATTAAGCTCAAAGCCTGCGTCCTTGCAACACTGCCATCCACTGTGCGGTCCGTTAGCAACAAATAAGATGGCCGCAGCATCCACTTGGAAAGCTGAGACTTTGCGCGAAGTACACTAACGGTAGACGGCTCTGTTCTTAATTAAGTCAAGATAAATTGGGAAATGAAACTCGAGGATTTATTTGGTTTTTAAAGATCATATTTACTTCAATCACAGCACAGAATACAGAGAAATTTTATTTAATGGTTTCTTTGTAGCTTTGAAAGGAAATACGAAACGAAAAGCAAGAGGAAAAACTATTTCAACATGTTAGTTGTGGTCTGCGTGTGTGTGTGTGTGTGTATGTGTGTATGTGTTGCATATAGTGTAAAAAGAAGAGAAATACTTTCTCTGATTGCCTGCGTGGGTGCAGTCAAAGGAGGCAGCAGCAGGCGCCGCTGAGTAATTGAAAAATTTATTGATATATTCCTCAGAGAGTAAAGGAAAATGAGAAAAGCAAGCAACAGAGGAAAAGCAAAGCTTAGGGTAGATTTTCATCGGAAATGTGTTTGATATTTTAATACATTAATATTTGTTGACATGTATCTGGAGGGGTTCTTTTTTTTTTTTTTTGTTTTTTTCTGTTGCAACTTTAGCGCAATCTCAAAATTTTAACACACATCTAACATCTATAGTTTGGTTTTATAGTTGTCAATCTGAATAATTGTATATTTCATATATATATATATATATATATATATATATATATATATATATATATATATATATATATATATATATATATATATATATATATATATAATATATCTATATATGTAGATGTATATAAGTTGCATTTATGTATATGTTACGCTTTTTTTTAAAACACAGTTACCGTTGCTAGTTACATTTGACTTGGTTCTACACTTATATCAGGTTCGAAATGATTTATAGTTTTTCTTTTCTTTTAATTTGGGTTTCCTTTCTTTTGTTTATCTTTTTGTGGTACAGCAGTTTGAGTTGAGTTTTATGATTGTTGCCAGTTGCAAATTAAAAATATGTATAATAAGCTAACTAAAATATTTAAAAATAAAAATTGTACAATTTATATAAGAATTTACAAATATTGCATTCATATGGAACACCAAACCAATTATAATCTCAAGTGTGGGATACTTAATCTCTCCATAACAATTTAAGCGAGGAACTAATCAAGCACCTAATGCACCTATTCGAAGACCTTTACTAAAGCCTATTTAGGATGTCTCTGAAATGTTCGTTATTTTCAGTTTAGGCTAGGAGATTTCTATAAAATATGCGATAAATCAGCCTTCGTCCCATTGACTAAAAGTTGCCTGCGCCTCGGCTCTTTGATCTCGTTGCAGCTCCTTCACCATCTTCACTCAGTACTGATAGTTGTGTGGAAAAACGGCGCGTGCGGGCAAATAGCTGGGATCGTGCTGGTTGCGATAGCGACGCGCGAGAAAAACAGCCAGGACCTGTGAAAAATTGTTTTAAGAAGACCGAATTAAAAACTTGATAAAAAATAAAAAGAAATATAAAAAACTAAGTTATCTTTGAAATGCCAAAGTTTCAATATTGCTGCAGAGGCTCATTATACAAAAGGTCTAATCCGAAACAGTTATTCTTGTATGAAACATAATACAATATAATCATTTCATTTACATGTCTTTTAGAACAGTTCAGTGATGAATAATAGAAAAATGTTATGACAGAGTAGAGTCTACTGTAGTGAAGTCTTACACGAAAAGAATTTCGAAGAATAATTTGAGTTAACATGTGCTTCGTGATTCATGGATATTAGTTCGGATTTTTTTTTTTCAAAATAAATCCCCAGGTATGTACTCAAGTATAATCCACATTCAGCATTGAAATAAATTTCTTTTGATAATGTCCTCTACAAGCATTTCAACTACAATCAAACGAAATTAGAAATCAAACTCAGAATGTACTTATAGAAGATGAATGAATGTCTCACCATATGCGTTAGCCGAACTTATTTTCTCTGAGATATTTAAGTTTACGCCGCCAAACGGTTTGTTAAAAAAAGTGTGTGTGTGTGTGTGTTGGAAATATGGATGTGTGTGTGTATATATGTTTAGTTTGAAAAACACTTGCGTTAATTTGTATATATATATATATATATATATATATATATATATGTATGTATATGTAGAAGTATATATGTATATGAAGTATTACTAGAGTTGTAAATGTAAGTATATATGTATGTATGGCCTAATGCATTACGTACTTAGTTTTTTAATAATATATTTATATGTATATATGTATGTATCCGTGTTATGCATGCGGTTATGTATGTGTATAAGGTTGAGATGCTTGTATATAAATATAAATATGTGTCTATATTAAGAGTGTGTGTGTGTGTGTCTGTGTATACGTATGTTGGCTGTCTAATAGAACAGTTAACCACAAATTTGATCTAATAGACCCACGATTGTTGCATGAACATGAAATTTACATTTACATTGACATCAACTTTCTAGTGCAGCGACACACGCGATTTGAGCGCTTGTGCGTCTGCAACTAGTATTATTTTAATGAATACATATATTTTTGTTTATTTTGGTTTCTGTTTTGTGTATGTGGATATTTTTGTTGTTGTTAAGGGGTTAGTTGTGCAATTTAGAGGAAGGCGCTGGGCAAGCCGCGCGGATCCTTTTGATTGCGATAGCGCACTGTTAGCCAAACACCAACGAACTGTATGCATGTCATTGAGAAAATACAATTGCAAGAGATTATAAATTAGGCCGAACGTAAGATAGCTACAAGTCACACTCACCTCAGTGAAGCTGAAGAAGATGCCCAGACCGCCGCACAATTTGAAAGCATAATCAATTTTACCCTCCAACAAGGGGCCGCAGGGTTCGCAGTGGCAGAGCGGATCCTTCGAATTCACGCAGCATTCTCGGTTAATTAGCTCGCAGCTGGGCTCCTCGTCATCGGTGTTGCTGTTGATGTTGGCGACGCTGGTGGTGGTGCCATTGAAGCCGCAGCAGAGAAAACTGTCCTGCACTTGTTTGCGCAACTGAGGTGGCACCGTTTTCCAGCCGTGCTCAGCGAACTGCTGCTGCTGCACCGAATTGACGGCGAGGCACGAGCTGGCAATGGAGAACTGAATGAGGAAGAGCATGAACAGAATGATCATGTACTGAGGAGGGAGAGCATTGGGTTAAGGTCAAAACCAAGTCGTGAAACTGTTATCTCAATATAAAAGCAAATATTAAATCAGTAATCAGTGAATATTGTTATTATGCACAGCCTGGAAGATAAGCTGCAGCTGACGCAATTGCCAAACGTACGGAAGCCAGAGACAAGCTAATTAGTCAAGTTGCTTGATTCACGGCAGCTGCTACGTCACACACATACAGGCCAGTACACACACACATACTTATATGTATGCATGTATTTGAATTGTTGAGGATTTGTTGTGCTGTTAGAACAATGTCAGTCCCATCGACATGCATTGACCTTCAGGTTTGTGGTTGTCGGAGCACACTGCATACATCCTGCACATTCGCATACACACTTATAGTTTTTATTGTTGGTAAAAAGGATACGAAGAAGAGCATCACTTGATGATGCTTGACGGCGCCAGCAAGGCCCAGCAGAGATATGCAGATGAGTATAACGCCGCAGGCGAGGATTCCTCCAACGATTGGTAGATTTGTGACAACGGAGGCCGCCCGAGCATAGACCCCAACGCCAATCAGTAAGAAACCAATCATCTGTACACAAATTATGCGAAACAAAATAAATATATATACATATGTTCATATTGCAGCATAGAGACTAAGAAATGTTTTTTTTTTTCTATGTCAGAAATGCAAATTTTCGTTTTGTTATTCCTGCTACTTACCACATATAGGATGTTAAGCGCAATTAGCGCATTTTTCGAGCAGGTAAAGCCCCCACACATTTTGTTTTGCTTGTTAATTTATACTTTATGTTTAATTCTTAAATATTAAAAAAAAAATTGCTAGTGTTTTCTGTTTGCTATGGCGCAGGTTTCACTTTCACTGTAATACACATACAAAATACACTAAATAATGCGCAGCAGCTATTTGGAAAATGTACTAAATATTGCCAGAAATGTGAACCAGGAAGAGATAAGTGTATCAGGTGAGAGAGACACCAAGGAAGTTCAAACTGTGTTTTGAAGATCTGGCAACACTGCTGTTAAGCTATCGTGAATTTGAAATCGGCATGTTACGCCATTTTGATTCTAATTCTAATTCATTCCGGTATAGTACACCATGGCCATATTGCTTTGATCAAATCTGCATATTATTTTATTGATAAATAATTGCGTACAATAGCTTTCAGAGTATACTTATATACTGGTAGCACTACTGGTAGTCGACTTGAAGCTTTGTTGGCAGCGCTAAACTTGGTGGTTGGCAACACTAAATTTTAGCAAATAACCAAACCAGAGTTTGATTCAACAATTTTTTTTTTTCTGAATGAATTTATGAAAAGTTTTTAAGCAATGAAATATAATAGGTAACTTAAATCAAACTGTTAATTAATTCTTATCCTAATTGTTATGTGTTCATTTGCGTCGCGCTCCAGAGTGTCAATACAAAAGAACACAGGAACAACTATTTCAAGCGATGGCAAACAAGTGCCGTTAATTGCATTTTTATGCAACGTAAAATTCCACGAGTACCTGCAACGGCAATAGCAACGGCAACAGGCAACAGGCAACAGGCTAAAGGCAACAGGCAGAAGGCAAAGTCACAACAACTTCATTGCGTGTTGTCTTGGCACAAGTTATTGGCCTAGGACCTCCAAGCTGGCAATATTTGGCAAACAGCAACGGCGTACATAAATTTATGGTCAAACGATAAGCGCCGGCCGGACAAACCATTTGGCTGCTGCCCAAAATTGGACAAGGAACGCGCGTCTCGCGCTCTTAAAGCTAAATTTAGTAGCTGTCAAAGCCATCAGCTGGTGCCGGGCAACACCTACAGCTTTAGCACGCAAGGAATGCCACAGGTGAATGGACAAACCCAACAGTGCAGCCACAACCATTCAATTTCCGCTAAATCTGGCTTTCTATAAAAACAAAATGGCGTGCATATTGATGAGAGTTTCCTTTGGAAATGCTAGTCTTGAAAGTCTTGTCTTCGTTTAACATTTTTAGCGGGACTTTATTTTAAATTTTATTATATAGTTTTCGCTAAATTAAGCTTAAATAAAAGCGAATATATTTAGGAGAAGTCTTTTCGTACATTTTAGCTTTTTTTAAAGTTGACAACGATTTTTGTTAATCATTTTGAATTGTTATGCCATACTACTAGTCTTAAAGTTTTTTTTTAATTTTATTTTTTATTTCTTACATTATATATAAAATGTTTAATACAAAAAATACACGCTTTACCTTCTTCATAAATATTTGTGTCTTGTTTTGTTGAAAGTATGTTTTTTTTTATATTTAGTTTATATAATTAGCCTTTTTGGCTACACCACAAGAGCTGGCATCACTAAAGCACGTGCACGCACACACACACATACAGACGCCCACATACAGCTCAGGCGAAGCATCTCCATCTGAGCTTTGCGTGCAATTGGGGAAAATGCTGAGTCGCTTGACTGTTTGGTCTGGCCTGTGACTTTATAAGGCTGCTGCCTGTCGGCCTGTCAGTTGTTTTTAGCCCGGCTCATTGGCAGCTTTATTGGTAGCTGGCTGCATGTGTGTGGCCACTGGCCGCTGGGCATGACAACCAGGTACAATAAATGCGAAAAGCGAAATGCGAAATGCAAGATCCCGGCCAGGCTGGTCTGTGCATACCAATCATAAAAATGCGCACAGAACTCGAATGTGGCATACTCGTAAATATGAATCGCAACGCAAGTGCAGGCGGCGACCGTGGGGCTGGCAGGCGTTCAAGCTCGTTAGTCTTGTGGTGCGAAGATGCAAAACGCTTTGGCTGCGACTGCAACTGCAACTACAACTGCAACACTAACTGCTCCTAACTGTCCTAACAAGATGGCAACACATGAAATTAGACTGCCCCGATGCACGTCCGCCGATAGAACTGATCGTGCCCAGCTGAATGCAACAACAACAGCAACAGGCAACTGGCAACGGGCAACAACAACAACGTCTGCAACATTGCTAAACTAATTAACATATTCAAATATTTGTCGCATTGTTTGGGCCGGCATCAAGCTTCTCGTTCGGCACCAGCTTGCCAAGCGTTCTGTGGGTCTGTTTATTGAAAAACCATTTTACGGTTTCATGCTTGGCAGTCATTGCGGCAAAATGCCGCATAACGCCCTGGCCACGCCCCCTGCCTGAGTGTGATACGATGCGATGCGAGCGCATTGTGCAGAGCATCTTCGTTTGGCTTTTGCTTTTGAGCCCGTTGGCGCTATTTTTATCGCATTTTAAATGGCTATTTGTAGTTGTTCCACCAGGAAGTGGCATAAATTCGCAGCGCATAATGGCTGTGAATAAATTATTTTTCTGGCTAGCTGCCTGACTGCCTGACTCTGCCTCTGCCTGGCTAGCTGGCGAGCTGGCTGCAGCTTCCTCGCGCCGTTTGATGCTGATAAGCGGCCTCTAGACGCTCCTCTATTGCGTTGTTCAATGAAATAAAAACGCAGCCAAAGAACAATGCACTGGTTACGTAATCACTTACTGCGATTGTTGTCCTGAACCCGAGCCCCTGGACCTGGACCTGAACGTGGCCCGGCTGCCCTGCACCAGAGTCTCTTCTGCAAAGGAAGACCCAGCCAGCGGCAATTTTCACGCACGCCCTCAATGAAGCCACGAGGAAGATCCCAGGCCTGGCCAGGCCCAAATTGAATACGCAGCAAACCAAAAGGTCGCACAGTTGCCAACTGTTGCTGCCCAGATCTGGCAGCGGAAGTCGCTCTGCCCAGGGTTGCAACAAGATGTTGCATGCCTCAACGCAAAAACAAAAAACCCAATCGATTGCCTTAAGAAACAAATGCAATTATTCATTAACTGTAAAAGTTTTAAGATTTATTAAAGCAATGCCGTTGGAAATTATTTCCTAAATAGATCTATTATTATTATTTATGATTCTTTTTTATTTTTATATAAATACAATTTTACATCCGCTGAAAGTTGAAGAACAAGATTTTGGTATTCTCTTGAGGTTTGGGAAAAACTAACTCTATAAGAAACTTAAATATTCTTTTTCGAATGATCAAATTTTATATGAGAATTTAATTTAAAAATTAACCTAAATATAAATTTATAATCTAACCATGATATAGACAGAAAAGAAATATGATATTATATTATTATATTATTAATTATTAATATATTAAAATATTAAGTTTAATAGGATAAAACACTTTGAAAACACTATATAATTTAATCATACATCTATATAGACAGCAAAAAAAAAAAAAAAAAAAAAAAAAAAAAAAAAAAAATTGGAAGAGATAAAACTGGTAGAATTCGATATTTATTATATAAAAATATGATTTGAAAATAAATATTGTATTATCAGTTTGGGTAAAAACCCAGAGCAAGATATTTTTAAATCAATCCAGCCCAATAGCTTCTCCATAAATTCCCAATTAACCCTTTCTAGTAAAGCACTTGTATTTTATAGATCATTCAATGGAATTATATGGAACTGTAAAACCCCATTTGCATGGTCATTTGTGGTGGAAACTTTTGATAAGGATTTTCCCACACTGTTGTCCTGTAAATTAAGACTTCAAATTCTTGGGCCGTGTAGCGCTGGTGCTTGCTTAATCTGCTGCCAATGGAATTTGAAGATCAATTTTGGCTAAAACCGCAATGGCTAACACAAGTACAAACTGCAGTGCAGGCTAACTGAACTATTTTACAATTTCTAATGGTTTTCCAACTGCTTTCGCGCTCTGCAACGGTTTTATCTGTCTGCCAGTTCGGCTGGCTGGCTCTGGCCACTGCCACTGCCACTGCCATTGCCATTGCCATTGCCACTGACTGTGGCTGTGGATGCGGCTTTGGCTATGGCCCTGCCTGGTCAATGTCCTTTGGTGTGGTGGGCCTTGCATGCGCATTGCGCGCACGACGCGTCAACAGATGTTATCCCCACTAGGCAGTGACCCCGGCAGGGCCATAAATTCTCACAGCGTTGCGCCTGCGCACAGCTTCTACAAAATGTTCCAATTTGTATTTTTGCAACAAATTGTTGCTGCTGCCGTTGCCGGTTGCCCGTTGCCCGTTGCCAGTTGCCGTTGCACGTTGCTGCGTTGCTCCAACTTTGCCCCCCATTTTTGCCTGGCTTGGTTGTTCGGGTTCGAGCTGCATTTAATTTAATTTGGCCTGCCCAATTGGGCAGCGGTGCAATTAGAGACAAATGTTTTGGTTGCATTCCTTGAGCCTATTTAAGCCCCATGTTCAAGGCAATTAGTTTGGCCCAGCCCCAAGGCGAAAGTAATCAGGGGCGTTGCAGGGGCGGTATGTGGGGTAGCGTCGGCTCCGGAGCTGATTTCCCACACGTTTGTTTGCTTAATTAGGTGAAAACTGGCTAACAGCTGTCGGCAATGTTGCCGCTGCCATTGGCATTACCATCGCCATTGACGCTGCCATTGCCGTTGCCCATGGGCCAAAAGACACCGCTGCCTGGTTTGCTAATGAGCAGGACAAGCTGGCGAAAAGAAAAGTAAGCAGGCTCGGCCTCGCTTTCAGGTTGCCAAAATGGAAAACGTTTTTCGTTTTGAAGTGCTAAAATTCCTAGATACCAACGGCTCAACTAATACCCTGTACCAAAAGGGTAGCATTAGCCTGTCATCGAGCTCCATGGAAGCAAGAGAAGAGGGAGCTGTGGAATTGTGAATTAAATCTATATAAAACTATCGAGTAGACAGGCCTAAAACAAAGATGAAATTTAGAAATAAAAAACAAAATAAATAAATAAATATCTTTAACAATAACATACAAGATAACATAACATACATTATATATAATAAGGAGGAATATTTGTTAAAAAAAACACAAATTTTTTTTAATTTTAAAACAAAATTCAGTAGAAATTTTATGTTTCTATTTCGTTGTTTTCTTTCAGTGTATTGCTGTCGTAATATATGATTGGCCACAAGCAAATGTAGCCCGAATAAATTTGAGTTTCGCCCACATAACATATATCCCCTATATATATGCATCTATGCCAGATTGGGCAAATAAGGTTCGGTGTGCCGATTGAGCGAAATTTCACTGTTGGTCTTTTTTAGCATTTGGCATTTGACATTGCCCATCGTCATGGCAAGTGCATAATTTTTCAATCAATGCGAGCAGCTGTAAACAAACGGCAAACTGTGAAGAGGCAAAAAAAAAAAAACCCAAAACAAAAAAATGCTAAAAAAAAAGAAAAACAAAACGAGGAAAAACAACAGGCGGCCTGGCCAAGAAATCGTGATGTGGCCAACATGGCAAGCGCTGGCGGATGCGCTCTCAGGAAGCGCTGTGCAACAAAATCAGCTCCGTCAAAAACATTTAAATGCAAATGCAAATGGCCATAAAGCGTGAGGGTGTTCAATGCGAGCTTTATGCAGCGATGTGGGCCAAAAGGCGAGCAAAACGTTTGTCAATGCAACTCGAGCCGAGTGTCAAGAAGTGTGGGTGTTGCTGGCCAACCTCCGCTCCGATCCGCTCCGATGCTATTGTATTTAGAAAGCCAGTCCTGGCCGCAGAGCACTCGCCAGCAGAGGGCGACAGGCCATACCGCTAATTAAAAGACATTGCTAAATGACAAAGACTTAATGGCCAGGTATTTGCATAGCTGTCAGCGCTAATGCCCACACTTGGCCACATCGTGCAGCTGTCTGCCACATGCGGTGACGCATACATGGGCACACGCTATAGATCCATGGCTCAATGGCTCAATGGCTCTATGGCTCCATGGCTCCATGACTCTATGGCTGTATGCGAAGGCCAAATACGCACCAGAGCAGGCCATAAAAATTGTCAACGCACGACGCGTTGCTGATGCTTTTTTAATAGGGGCGTTTTATTCAAGCCATCGCAACGTGCGTTCGCTGCAAACACATGCGTTGTGGCACCTACTCGGACACGCTTTAGGCTCCCGTCTCCGCCTGTTTGCTGCGGACGATGTCTTTATTTAGCGCTGAGAGCGTCGCGGCACGCGTCTCAACTATTCGCACAGATCGTTGTGCGCTGTGTGTTTGATTAATGGATGCCGCCTCACCTTCAGCCAACGTCTGCTTCATCTCCAGCTTCATCCGCACCTCACTGTCTCAGTTTCAGTTTCAGTTTGAGTTTTTTTTTTCCAAGTCTACTCTGAATTTTTGATCAGCTGCCGCTGTGTGCCTTTTCAGCTCAGCCTCTCTCAGGCTTTGTTAATGGCGTGCGTAGCTGGAGCGTTAAAGAGATCGTAAAACGGTTCGCTTAACTTGTTCCTATGTTTCATAATTTGATTAACACTGTAGTCCACGTGTGTGTGGTTGTGTGCGTGTGTGCGTTTAGGCGTGTGACTGAATGCTCACAGTGCCGTGAAATTATTGTAATTTGTTGGCGTTTTAGCATTTCACTTAGTCTGCTAATGCATTTGTCATATATCAAGCTCAAGTGCTTTGACAAACAAAACTTGGGGCAATTGCTAACGAGCGGCTGCTTCGTTGCCTATGGGCTTCGGTCTTCGGTAGGGTCGCTACCGTCTGCACTCTGTCAATCCATCAATGCCTATAATGACATACTGCCAGCAGCAGCACCAACAGCAATAACTAAATCACTTAATAAATTTATTAGCTAGCTACTGCTTGTTAATTGAGATGGCTTGTGCGTTGAAGTTGAATGAAACTACAGAAGAGAAAAATAACATTTATCATTATGAATATCTCAAGTAATAGAGATAAGCATAAATGCAATATGAAAAGTCTACGGTGTGAAAAATTAATAATTTATAGATGTTCGTTTAATATAGATATATCTATATGTATAAGTACAAGTCTGTCTATATCCTGCACATATATATTGATTAGCAATATAATATCTATTATTGAGATACTATATTTAAAAAATATATATATAGTTTAACCCATATACCATATAATGGCATATCATCCTTAATCTTTAGAAATTTCCCAACAATTAAAAACACATTTATCATTTATAGATATTTATAGAGTTTATTATGTGTAGAGTTCATTGCATTACTTAATCAGTACAATTTGTTTAGCAAAAGTGTATAATTATTCATGTGTATGAATGGTTCTCTTTAAAATTATGATCCTTAAACTTTAGCCTTTACTTGCTGGTGTCTTGCTGTGATGTGTAGTCCCATGCTAAGCACCTATTAACTTAGCACCTCTCTGCGGCTCGGCAATAAATTAGCAATTGGCAATTGGCAATTAGCAATTAGCAATAAATAAATTAGTAATAAATAGTAAGTTAAGTACAATAAATATAGTTGATTCGAGAGGTTTGAAGCGCCGCCGAATTGCAAGAAATTTGACACAAACATTTTGATACAAAATTATTTGGCAAATCTGCTGGAAACGTTGTGGCTGCGCCTTCTATAAACGTATAAGGCCGCTCGAAGCATCAATAAATAATACAATCAATAAATAAAATAGTGGGGTAATAGTTATAAATGCACTTCAATGTTTGCCTCAGTTATAGACTTAGACTTTAGATACTCGCATGCCAGAGATTTACACTACACACAGATATAAATATTTTAAGATTCTTGTTTAAAAAAAATTAGCCTAATTTGCGCTAAAAATTTTCTACAATTTTTGATGCTAAGTAATTAAAGTTTTTTCGTGTTTTTCTTTTAGTGAATGCGCAGTTTTAAAATGCTGGAATACCGATATATATAGATATGTTTGTTTATTTATATAGATATATCTTCCAGGGCATTTTAAAGCGCGCATTCGAATTGCAATCGTCTCAATACGTGATTTTTTCTTCTCAATAAAATTACGTATTAACTAAATTAAGCTTATGCTAATTTTTCGTTTCTTATTCTTTTCCTCCTTTTTTTTGTTTTTACGTAGAATTAAACTATGAATTTTTCAAATGATTTTCATGCATCGCTGCTTGGCGAACATAGATATATATGTGCTATTCAAGTCTCATCGAATCTTTTGAAGCTTTCGAGGCATATTGCGTTTGTTCCCAGCTAACTGTGAGAGCTATCCGATACCCGTCTTAGTACTGCTGACCATAGCGTCCGTTTATGCCGCTGTCGTACAGTTTGCTCAGCGTGTCCTTGGCGCTGTTCGCATGCGACGCGCCGGCCATGCTGCCCGCGGCTGCCGGGGGCGGGCCATACAGTATTGTGGGCGCACCGTATGTGATGGTGGGCGTGGGGTCCTGCTGATACAGATAGCGCTCCTTGCGTGTGCGTCGCTGCACGGTCTTCCAAATGCCAAAGATGCTCAGCTGGGCGAGCAGAAACAGCGAGCCGGCAAAGATCAGACCTGTAAAGAGACGGCGAAGCAGAGGGCGAAAGAGATTAGAGCATGAAACTGGATTTGGATTAACGGCATGCTTATCAAAACAGGAAAACCAGAAAGAAGAGCGAATGGCCGATAATGAGGAACCTGTGCAGCAACAAGGAAGCGAACAACGAAACCAACTTACTTAGTTATCAAAGAAAACAAAAGTGTGTGCCGCTTGACCCAGTTCACTCGCGCCAGTTGCCTTGGGGCTAAACCAATGACCGACCAAGTGACCAACTTTGATGCCAACAAGTTGAAGATCAACAGCAACAACCACAACAACAACAACAATAGCTACAACCACAACACAATGAGAAAATAAAGCAGCGACAATTTAGTGCATGAGTTGCATATTTCTCTCCCATATATATAAGTATAGATGTACATATACACACACACATATATATATATATAAATATAATTTTTTTTTTATTTCAACTTTTTGGTTTCGAGTCGATCTTCACTTTTCATGCTCCTACACGCGGGGCATGCACTTGGTTCTACACTCAACTGTGTGCAACATGCCACATAAATAAGCCGCCAACGAGAGACCGGAGATGGTAGATTGGAGTTAAAAACCAACGGCCAATGGACAGAGGAAATTCGAAATGCCAATGCCAATGCCAATGGTAGAAATCGGGTGAAAGTGCCGCCAAAGTGCAGAGCAAACCGTTCGCTTAGCTCGCATGCGTTGTCGTCCAGTTCACGAATTTTTCAGAATTTAAGAGCAACGACGATGATGATGATGATGACGATGATGATGACGGTTACGACGATGGCTTGGCTGATGACTATCACAGATTATAGCTTACATATGCATTCTGTGTTGTTGTTATTGTTGCTGTTGCTGTTGTACATCAAATGGCCATAAAAAGTAAGCGCCGACGGCTTAAAACCAACAAACAACCAAAACTAACCCAAACCTACAAGAGCAACAACAAATAACAACGCTGTTTTGGCTGTTGTTGTTGCTGCTGTTGCTGTTGTTGTCGTTGTTGTCGTTGTCGTGGTCTGTTGGCAATGACTTTAACGAGTTTCAATAACAAAGCGCACGCACTTGAGCTTTTATTTATGTGCTTGGTTTGCCTTTATCTGTTTGTCTATCTCTTTCTCTCTCTTTCTTACTCTATCAGCCCCCATGAACTGCGTCTCGTTTTGGCTGACGGTGCGTATGACCCGCACAGCAACAAAATACCACATGAAATTATTACAATTATGATAAACGCTGAGGGGGCACCCACAACGGCAATCAAAGGGTAAACAATTTCAAAATAAACTCAAAATCGACGAACAATAGCAATAAATACAAACAACAACTTAGAACAATGAACAGCATTGGCACGTAGTTGCAATTGTGGTGGTTGTTGTTGTTGTTGCTGTTGTTGCTGTGGTTGTAGCTGTTCGTGTTGCAGTTGCTGTTGCGTTTTATCATCTTCTTCTTGTTTTTGGCTTTTAACACTATGGGAACCAGTGCACAAATCGGATGTGCATCATGTTGCATCTAAGATGAAAGCGAGTAAAACTTGATTGGGCACATATTGAAGAAGCGAACATTAGATATTATTCGATGTGAAAGTGAATGAAACTGAACAGGAAAAGGGACATTAAATGAAAGTGATGCCATCTAATGCATTGCATTGTCTGAAATTGGAACAGATTCTTTGAGAGTTTTGAAGAGTATATCAAAAGTGTACTGTATAATGATTCGGATTATTGAAGAGGGAATTGTAAACACTAAGAAATTTGCGATATTAACAAAATATCTCATAATTTGATAACTATATTGATTAGCTTTCAACTCATTTCGTTTATGACTTTTAGCATGTATATGAGATATAATGATCAGCTTTCTAAGCACCAAACAGAAATTCGTGTTTCTTTTGTTAATTAATTACTTAAGAAAGCAGCTGCACAATATTCATAACTGTTTTAGAATTTTCTCTCAAAATTTATGTGGAAGCCTCAGAGTGATTGGCTGGTGCCACATCAACCCTAATTAAATGTAATAACTTAAACAAAACAAATTTCAGGAAAATAATTGACGTGTTCTATAAACTTCAAATTGCAGTCTTGGGAATTGATCAGTTTAGGCTCATGGCTGAGATTATAGTTATGGGCAGCTAGATTACAGGCAACAATGCTGCCATAGAGTTATGAAAAAATGCATAATTCAAATAAATTTGTATAAATTATGGAGATAGAGCTGAAGCTGGAGCTGGAGCTGGAGCTTTGCCGCTAGATTGATTGCCACATGCCACATGCCACATGCCGCACGCACCGGACTGATGCACGCTCTGCTCACGCTCTGTTCCTCCATCTTCCATGTGTGTGGCAAATGAGCTTTAACTGAGGAGAAACCGTTGCTCTAATTGCGGCCAATGAGCTCGACGCGCTTCGCTTTGCGGTGCAGCGCGTAATTGCAACAGAAATTGATGTGGCTGCCGCTGCTGCTGTATCTGGGGACCAAATGAACCTGGATCAGCCGCAGCTGGACCTGCAGCTGCCGGCTAACAAGCTGTAAATTTAACGCTTCAACGCTGCATTTGTTATTAATGCGCCATGTCGAACGCGCATGGCAATTGCTCTACAAAGCTCCACAATGACAACTGCCGTGCCTTACGGCCAAGGGGGCTGAGGAGGCGAGGGGCTTGGCTAACTGTGCAAAGTTTTCGCGCCGCACGAAAATGAGGCGTGCAGTAATGCAGCAGCAGCAACAGCAGCAACAGCAGCAACAGCAGCAGCAGCAGCAACAGCAGCATCAGCAGCAACAGCAGCTGCAGCACAGCAGCATCTCATCCTGCACAGCTGCTGGCGCGGCACATCTTATTGAACTAGTGACCTGGTCGTGAGTCGGCGTCAGCAACAACAACAACATCGGCATCAGCATCGGCATTAGCATCTGCATCTGCATCATAACTTGCTGGCAGAGTGCGGTACACATTCTGGACATGAGCCACATAGCTAGAGAATCCAATTTATTTCTCATGCAGTCGTCAGTGGCAATGATGAAAAATTGATTCATTATCAAAATTAGCGAGCAGCCAACAATGGGCAAAACAAGCCGCTGGCTCACGACGCAGCAGGCAACTGGCAGGCGGACAGATGGCTGCTGGCTGGCTTAGCGCAACGCATTCGCATCCTCAGTTGCAGCCATCCGCCACCCGCTGGCTGCGGCAACACGACGTCAACAACGTTCTCCGCCTTGTCTATGCAAATCAGCGTGCTGTTGCTGCAGGAGCAGCAGGAGCAGCAGCAGCAGCAGCATCGACTTTGAATGTTTTGATTCGCTCTTGATTGGGCATTTTCACAGAGGGAGCCAAACTTACCATAGCCATTAAGACAAGTGAGCTTGTCCTGGGCAACGCCCGCGTAGGCCTTCTCGTGGGGCTCGCCAGAGCTCTGGCTGGCGTCGCTACCATCCTCGGCCTGGAAGCCAAACTTGTCTGTGATTTGTATGGACTGCACGAGCAGTATGTTATCATCGGCCGGGGTTGAGCCGACATCGCGGCGTTCGCGTTGCTGGCGTGTGCTGACCATGAACTCGACTGTGAATTTGCAAGCAGTTAGCAGCGTAATGAGCCACGGCCAGAAGCCGAAATTCAGTCAGCGCGGCTGATCAATACTTACCACCATCGGTGCCATTCACAACGGAGCGCTTCCTGCGGCCATAGGAGACGAGGGACTTCAGCTCGCCGCTGGCGCCATCGTCGCTATCGCAAATGACGGGCTCGCAGCGTGGAATGCAGGGCGTTACCAGGGCGCGGAACTGTACCACCTCGCTGGATGGGAACTTGAACGCATCGAACTGGGAGAGCAGCACCTTGCGATTGTGCGAGAGCTTCTGTATGGTGCCCATGATGTATTGATCGGTGGGGCAGCCATTAGCATCAATCAGCGTAATCTCGGCGCTGTCCGAGCCATCCATGGCAACCAGTTCGCGCACAAATATCTCATACGGACTGTTCTGCTCAACGATCTCGAAACGGAGCGCCAGGGGATCACCGACCTCGGCGATGCGCTTCATATCGCTGCCATCGCGTGACGTGATCTTCATGACGACATTCGGTGAATCGATGGTTATCTCCTCGCTAAGCGACGACTCGATCTCGCCAGTGACACCCAAGTCCACATCGTTCAGCACCGTCTTGTTGGTCAGATCGTACTGACAGCTGACAGCCAGACCCAGATCGGAGGAGGTGACAATCATTGAGTGATGCTGTATGACAATATCGTTCATATAACGACCATAGGCGCTCTGGCGCACATTGCACTCTAGATCATTGTAGCCCATACGGAAATCGAACTCCAGCGATTTGTCGACGCTCACCGAGCACGACTTTGGTGCCCCCTTGGCATAGACCTTGCCGTCGAACAGCTTGGAGGTGCGTATCTTAGTGATCATCTCGCCGGAACGGCACTCGATAGACACATTGTAGCAGGCGGACAGCTCATAGGTGGCTGCCTCGGGCACATCCAGATAGGGATCCATCACGTCCGTCAGCGTGGCGCGACTGTGATGCGACAGACGGCAGACCATGTCGCCAGTGTCATTGTAGTCATACGAGTGGCATCTGTCGAAGTGGCAACTGTGAGAACTATTCATTTGCGCGCTAAGTGCGTTGGCCTTACCTGTAGGGCGAGTTGAGGCACAGATCGCGACATTCATCAATGGTGTTAATGTCCTGATAAACGGAATCCACTGTCTTCAGAATCTTGCCCGAGATGCGCTTGAATTCGCATAGCTTGCTGGGCTCCTCAGCGCAATTATTCTCCAGATAGTCGGCGCCTTCATAGGCCTCCACACTGTTGCCGGCCGATAGCGTGATGCGATCCATGTCTGAGAGCTCACACAGTCCAGAGTGGCGATAGAAGTTCGCCGAGCTGCACAAGGCAAGAGTTATGAGCGGCAGAGATGGGCGCATTGTGACAGGCAGTAGAATAGGTTGAAGGTTTTTTGTTCAGAAAGGCGGAGATAAAGAATGAATGTGAAGATATAGCATTAGGTACAGTGTGTAGAATAGAGCAACATAGATAGCTATCGAAGCAAGGGAAGATTTATCTGTAAGCTGTAGTTATATGTGCTAGGCTATAATGCGGCTGCTGCTATGGAATTAATTCGCTTAGATATGTTATTTGATGCAATTTGTTTTATCTGATGCGAAGATCTTGCATTCAGTCCAAACTAGTTCTATTAGTATTCTAATAGTTTCCTTATTTGTTTTAATGCACACTGAGGGCTTTACAGGGTTTCTCTCCCAACTGTTCGATTACTGAGGAGTTTTTCAAACTGGTTAATTTGAATATGAAAGTGCTTCTTCTTTTAGCTAAATATAGATTATTATCTTTCAATTTCATCTTGACACTATAATCTATTCAAGGCCAGAGATGGTGTGAAACCAGTTCTTCTTATCTAAATGCTCTGCACAATTTACGATCCAGAGTTCTCTATTGCAGCGAAACGAGATACACTAGACATAATCTCAAAAGAGAATCTAACACTATTTAGCTGACTCTTCTAGTCATTTTTTTTTGTATATCGGAAATCAACGCGCTGCTATCTGCAATGAACCAGTTCTCAGTTTTGTAGGTGTCCATTTAGCAGCCTAGTTACACCTATCGTAACGCGATACCATGCGATCCTAATAAACATAACTGGATGAACTTGAATAGTTGATTATGCAATGGTTAGCCGAACAGCTGACGGCTCATCTTCGGGCTGACTTACCGGCATGTAAATTCCGTTTCGCCCAGGCAGAGCTCCAAGCAGTCGCGGCGCGACAGCACCGTCTGACTAGATTTGACATGTTCGGGTAGGCGGTAACCTTGAACGCGATCAATGCACCAGGCCTTGGAGCAAGGACGCACGCCCAAACACGATTTCTGTGCGTAGATCGTGAAAACCGGAAATTGTGAGCGCGAAAGTGAACCTGCAAAACAGACAAGCCAAAAGCATTAAATGGTGTTAGTAGTGTGTGCGTGTGTGGTGCTGGTGGTGCGTGTGGTGCGTGCGATGCGTTTTACGCACACGCCCCTTCACTACAAAGTAACAGGCGTTGAGAAACGCAGCAGCAGCAAACGCAACGGCAACAGCAACGACAACTGCAACTGCAACTGCAACGGCAACGGCAACGGCAACGGCAACGGCAACAGCAACAGCGACAAGGCTGGCCTGAAATTATGCGTTAGCGCAACGCCAATGCCAAAAGCCAGTTTGCAGAATAGGCAAAATCTAGTTTGCTTGGGCCCAGGCCAAGTTGGAGCCGCCGTCTGTCTTCTGTCGTCCGTTGTCTGTCCTCGTCTGTCCTCGTCTGTCGCTTGCCCCGCCTGTTTGCCTGCCTGTCTGCCTACCTGCCGAATCATGCGTAAAACCAAAGGCGTGTTTCGCACTGAAGCTGACGCTGGTGATTTATGCGCCAGCGGCTTGGCCACCACGAACTAGAACTCAATAATTGAATGAACGAGCGGCCAACTAAATTATTGAACTTTCTTTGGCACACAAAACGACAGCGGCAGCAGCAGCAGCTGCAGCAGCAGCAAGCTGCAACGGCAACAGTTGTGCGAGCACAGACTCAGCAGATTCAGATTCTCACACTTTCTAACTCACCTGGCAATTTATCGGCGGTCGTCTTGAACAGCACACACAAGCCGGTTTCATAGTTGACAGAACTGCAGGACTCATTGCTCTGGCAGGCCTCCAAACAGTCCGTGAGCATCAGGGTGCCGGGTAGGGTATCCAACATCTTCGACGGTGCCGACAACACGTAGCTACAAGACCCAGAAAAAAACACGATTTTATTTTACTTTTTTCATTAAGCTTGAAATGAAATTATGGTGTAACTACGAGCCAAGCAGGTGAAGAAAGCGACAACTGAGTTTTTGTTCGGGCTATTACAAAGAAGATTAACATCTGTTTGTATTATAATGTCTGCTTCATACCCTACACTAATCCGACTATCCCATAGTTTATGGTTCCCTAAGTATCCAAGGTGTAAACATTAATTTAAATTGATTAATCCATAAGCTCGTCTAATCCAATTTGATTAGTCAATAACAGGTTGTGCGTGCCGAAAAGAAAACTGAAAGTGTAGCCAAATGTAACGTCATGGTGCCCCCGCATAACTGGCTCATGAGCTGGCCCCTAAACAAAAGACTCAGGCAACGAACTTGCTGCTGTCAGCGCCAGCCGCGGCCCTGACGAAAGAAAGCTCATAAGCAGCTGATGTCGGCGAGCTCTTTGTGCTTTGTGCTTTGTGTGTTTTATGTGTTGCCTGACATCGAAACACACCATGCGATTAGATAAGCCTCGTTTCGCCGTCATGGCACGCCCCCCTGTCGACCCCCCACCTACTTGAAGCCAAACAGCATTAGCACTGGCCGCCGTTGAGCTTCAGTTCTATGCAAATTGGCTAATTGACCGAAAGCCCCAGACTTGAATAGGGTTTATTAGCATCGCCGGACCCCCGATTGCTATATAAATAAATGTGAAAAGTAATGCAAATGGGGTTTGGGAAAGTCTTAGCATGTTTGGGCTTATGACACTTACCCGGTAATTATCTCGAAGCCAATCATATCTGGATCGCACTCCTCTTCCGTTTCGGGTGCCTTGTCCGTCTTGGGCTCCGGCTGTGCATCAGTTTGTGGCAGCAGCGGCTTGGGCAGCTCGCTGTTGCTAATCGCGCTGTTGGTGCTGCTGGTCAGTGGGGCTGGGACCGCCTCGGCGATCTGTTCGCTCGTGCTGGTTGTTGGCGAGGTGGAGCTGCTGCTGGTGCTGGTGCTACTGCTGCTGCTGCTGCTGCTAGTTGTGGCAGCCAATGCTGCAGGCGGTGGCGTCACATTGGTGCGTGGAATTGTCTGCTTGGCCGGCTTGACAGGACGCTTCGTTTTGCGCACGGCGTTGGCGTCACTCGCAATTAGGCAGAGCAACAACAGAAAAGTGCAGCGGCGTAGAAACATTTTGCCTAGAAGAGAGCCAACAAAAGTGGAGAGCAAAGCGGATTAGTTGGCTGGCTGGCTGGCTGGCTGGCTGGTTGGGGAGGGGCCAATTGGCAAAATGTTAATTAGACTAACTAATTTCACGTTACGCGTAATTTATGTAATTCCTGTTGTGCATTTTATAAGTTGCTGCATATTAGGCAGCTACGCGGCATGCGGTGCACAAGAGCAACAACAACAACAACAACAACGACAACTACGCTGGGCAAACGGCACTTTTTCTGATTTGATTTGATTTTTTTATTTTTATTTTTATTTTATTTTGCTGCTCTTCCTGCCTGTTGCTGGCACATGTTGCACGTAGAGCGAGTGAGTGTGTGCAGGCATTAATTGCTTGGCTTGTAAGGTCTTACAGAGTTTAATTAAAGCAACAGCTGGCTAGCAATGTTTGTGCTTGTTATTGTACAACAATAAAAAGAAATGTTTAAGGCCGCCGTTGCCGTTGCCGCGGGCAAGTTGAAATGTGTGAAATGTGTTGACGCCTGGGAAAGGCTGAGAATCGCTTTGACCCGCAACCAGAGCATCGAGCGCTCGCGGGGGAGTCTGCGTGTGTAGGCGTTCGGAAATGATATCAAGCTGTGAGACACAATTTTCACCCGCCACAAATTCAAAGCATTTTACGACTATATAAAACGCATTCCGCCACACACTGAATGCACCGGCAGATTTCTAATAAAAAACGATTCTTAAACTGGAGCTGCATTGGGTTCTTTGGCTATTCAGTTGCTTGCGGCTTTCACGCTTATGCAAGTGTTCATTAAAGCGCTGACAATCCACAATTTGTTTTTTTTTTTTTTTTGGGAGTCTTTTATTGTTTTTATGACTGTCGTTAGCTTTGGCAAATCCCAGCTGCGTGAAAGTGAAAAGTTTGCTCTGATTGCTCGGCAACAGCGAATGTTTGCAGCATGTATATTTATGCATGTTGTTAAACCTGGGAATGTCTTCTGTTTTATGGCCAGCGCTCAGCTAACGGCCAGCTGTACATGTGTGTGTGTGTGTGTGTGTGTGTGTGTGTGCGAGCTAAGTGAAAAACAAAGAGCCACAAAAAAAGTTGAGTAAAGCGCCTGAAGCCGACACCGGCAGCAGCAGCTGTGAGATAATCTCTGCTCATTATTTGCAACAGGCAATCGACACGGTTAACAACAGCAACAATAACAACAACAACAACAGCACCAGCATCTGTTAATAAGGGGGTGGCGTGAGAAAGATGTTTTACTAGAATTTCAAGATTATGTTGCTGTGTTACATAATTAATTACGGGGGTGCGTTCGATGCGCCATCTAGCGGCGTGGCATGCAAAACAAGTGCGCCGCCTGCCGCGCTCACACATAAATTATGAAAAGCCAAATAACAGCAGCGAGTACCGTTAAGTTAATAACATACCTTAGCACCAGTACTGAAACACACACAGTACACACACACACACTTAACTGGAAAACTTCATAGAGAGAGAGAGAGAGAGAGAGAAAAGCAGAAAAGAAATAGGGAAAAATGTGCGGGCTGCGGCTTTTGGTAAAACTCAGCTGGCACCCGGTTCATTACGGGAACACTCACTTCCACTTGCAATTAGTTCTATGAATGAATTTATGCTAATTATGGGCTGCCAGCCAAGCGGCGTCCCATCGACCGACACGCTTTTAATAGCCCACTGGCAGCGCTTATATTTTGGGCAGAAAGATTTGTAAAAGTTTCATTGTTGTTGGCATCACCTGCTAACCCACAAATATAATGAGCCATTGACCGAGCGCTCCGAAAAGCGGGCATGGCCAAGACGAGAAACAAAAACAACATAGACACATAAGGAAAAACTAAAAACAAAAAAGATAATAATAATAATAGTAGTATGAAAACTAAAAAACGAACGGTACACACGCATGCGGCATGTGTGTGGCATGCGGTTAGAATCGAATCTTGCGGTTGCCGCCGCTTTGGTCTGGACACCGGAGGCCTTGCCGCATATTACGAATTTCCATTTGAGTGACCATATCAAAGTCCCCAACGCGGCGAAAAAAAACCAAAAAACAAAAACATTTTAATTAACATTCACGTAATTTTGGGCTTAACATTTCGGATTCTGGATTCTGGATGCTTTTCCATAGATATGTCTATCCATTTCACTAATTGAACGTTAACAAGCCGCTCGCCTTGGGAGCCGGTAGCTGCCAGCAACGGATTCGGTTCGGCGCATCTATCAATCATGCTGCAAACAGGTCTTTCTTTTGGGGTGGGGTCCAATGTCGATGGCTGCCCAAGAGCCGCCTGATACACTCGGCCTATTTGATGGGTTATGTATGCTGGCCAAAGAACTTGGGCGAATCGTCTAACTTTAGAGATAATCATAAGTGAAGGGTTGCTTGGCTAATGGTCTTTGCTTCAGTCTGAAATCATTTGATTCGCACAAACAAAAGACTTAGGCAGCGAACTTGATCTGATTGATATTTGATTTAGGCCTCGTTGCAATTGCGTTGTGAATGGATTTCGTACCTCCATTAACCTATTTTAAGGCCATTATTCCATCCATTATTCTTTTTGCAAGCTCGGACAGCAAGTCGAACTCATTTAAATGGAAATTCAATTAGAGTTTGCAGACCGCAAGGCCTATCAAATGCAATTGGACTGGACCATTAAAACAAATGACTTCGGCAGCGAACTTGTGCGTGCTCAACAAATCAAAAGGTCTTTAATTATGCAGAGCATGCTTAAACGCACTCACTAATTGTTTTTGCATGTTAACTGTCTTACTCAACGATTGTCTCTTATCAATGGAGCATCCGAAATTGAGTTCCGCCGTTGCAAACATGTTCGAGTTCTTTAACCATATTTGCGATAGTTTCTTGTATTGTGAATGACATTATCTATAAGCTAAACAGCACCATTTGCATTGCTAAATGGGGACCCGTTCTGCATCTCTCACTCCCTCTCTCTCTCTCACTCTGCCTCTGCCTTTGCCTTGCCCCGCATAATCGCAGCGAATTTTTAAAATTCTTTTGCATGTCAGGCACATTTGTGTGGGGCTCCCGTTAGCTTAGCTGGCTCAGTTGAATAGCTGCTGTTGCTGGCCAATCGCGCTATGTATTTATGCGATGCATACATTGTTAGTTATGCAACAACAGCGAACAGCGAACAGAAAACAGCAACAGCAACAGCAACTGCAACTGCAACAACAACAGCTAACAGCTGGAGTCCACTTATGTAGCATGACAACTGCAACATCTCGACGACAACGAGAGACAACAGCGATGGAGGACAATCATTGGCGGGCATCAATGGCAGGCCTACATTTCAATGTCAGCCAAGTGCCCAGCGCTACCAATCAAGTTGTTAACTATGCAAAGCAATAAATTGCAACGGCTAGCTAGCAACAGCAACAGCAACAGCAACAGCCAACTGCAACAATTGTTATGAACTGAACTTTAAATAACAATCAGCCAAGTGCCGTTAAATGAATGCGACATTGTGTAGCCAAGCGAGGCGAAGCCAAAGCAAAGCAAAGCAAAGTCAAAGCCAACAGGTAAATCGGCCCAGCATATTAATTTACCTCGCGCAACTTAAAGCTGAAATATTTGCATAATAAACGCCAACGCCTCGGCAATGGCCATGGTCATGGCCATAGCCCCGTCCTGTCCTGCTCTGGCCCGGTCCGGCCTGGCCTGGGCTGCCGCTGGCCCTGGGTAAAGCGCATTCTCATCGCCGGCAATAAGTTTTAGCGTCAAGTGAATTGGTAACACGGCCCGCTGACTGCACGCGGCCACTGCGGCCAGCTTTTTGCTCACCTCGTACATTTCCGAAAACTAATGGCCAGCCAACAGTGATAATTTATCACTGGCCAGCAGCCGGACATGCACGTGAACTGCTCCAGACTTTTCAACGGTCTCAACGGTACTTTCCACAAACAATGCACACTGCCTCACTGCTGCACTGCCTCATTGCTGCACTGCACTCAATTTGCTGCTGCCGGCTAGACCGCAGCATTCCCCGCGCCCAATCAAATTGATATTTGCTGCTATATTTAGTTTATGATAATGCCGCCGACTTGAATGCAGCAGCGCTCCGGCACGGTCCGTTCAGCTCTGCTAATATGCTGCTTCCTTTTGCAGCACGGCCTGACCGTGCATTTTTCAGCGCGTCACAAAGGCTTCTATTTATTATCGTGGACTTGCAGCCTTCGCCCAATATCTCATATTGGGTTCGTTTGGCTGCAATTGTGTTTGCCCTGGGGAGAGTGTAGTTTTTATTGTTCGCAATATATTGAATGCCTGATTTTGATGGCTTAAAAGTCAATTAGCATTTGACATCAATTTAATGTTAATTAAAAATTGAAAGCGCCTTTGGGGCGTTGCTTGCAAATGGATTTCGTATGCACATTAAATACTCTAATATTTCCAGCTAGCTCCAGTGGGTTTCTTCAAGATGAATGAGTTGATAATAAACAGTTAAGTGAAGTGTTTTATTGTTTTTCTCAGCATTCTTTATCGCATTGCTTGACTGATAATGCACATAATAAAATTAATTTAAGCCGCAGAGCCTTTGAGAAAAAACTGAATTATTGCGCAGATCATTTGAGTGAATGAATCCATAAAGCATATTCCATTAGACCATCATTTGTTAATACCTGCGCAGCTGAAAGAAATCCTCTTTAGACAGTTTTACTGCAGTTTACTGCGGCCATTTTACTTACTAGGCCTAATGGTTTTCCTTTTCTGTTTTTGTTTTTTGTTAGAAGTGCATACCATTTATACACCTTCTCTATAAATATGGTTTGAAGATTAATCTTTTCACATATATTTATACGTATTCCCTTCATTTCTTATGCCCAATTGGCCAGGCTAATTGTGTTTACCATTTGTAAAACATTTATGATCATTTATAATGCAATGACATACAAAATGCCGAGAGATGCTGCTGGTTTGCTCATGTTCGAGTCGCATGCCCATAAACATAACACTTACAAACCCATAAAAAGACACTGGCTACAACTTAATCTTCATCAGCCGCCCAGACAGCAAAGACAGCAAAGACAGGGAAGACAGGGAAGACTGCGGCGACACGTTCATAGGTAGGCAATTAACACTTGACATTCTTTTCACTTTTTGTTGCTCTTGTCATGCGTTATTGTTGTTGCCGTTGTTGTTGTTTGTGATATGCTTTAGGCAGCATAAAATCCAGCACTAATCGCGCCATAAAAACACATTTTATTTGAACTACGTGACAGAGAACTTTATGACAACGGTCTCTTCAGCGGTTCTATGGCCTGCATTCTTTCAACTCGTATCGCCGTGCAGCGTGTGCCACACACTTTTCGCTTTCCTTTAGCTTGGCCCTTGGGCTAGAGGTCGGGGTCGTCGTCGCCGTCGACGTCTTCGGTCAGATTTATGAAAGTTGCAGCCTAGTTTTTTCGCTTGTGTCTGGCCGTTCTTTCGCTGACACTTTCGTTCGTCGTGGCATCGAATTCTACTTGAGCGCTAATTTGCGTCAATAAAAAACGTTTAAGCACAATTAAAAATTCTAGAAAACTGGCTCAAATCAAACAGCATTAAGTATAGTTAGAAAGCTGACAGCTAGCTAGCGGCTATCAGGCAAATTAAATGGAAACTGTTGGCAAAATAGTCTGGTGTGTATATATGTATGTGTGTATGTGTGTGTGGTGTTTATAATTTCTTAACTGTATGCAATTTATAATCGGCGGCTGTAGCGCAGTGGCTTAGCACGTGTCGTATAATTAGTTGTTGCGGCTCTGAAATTCTTGGCCTAAAAGTAAAATTCATAAAGCTTAGAAAAGCCGAAAAGCTGACAGCACACATAAATCCAAATACCACACACACATACACACACACACACACACACACACACATAAATGCACAAAAAAGCTAATAGAAGAAGGAAACGGCGGCTAACAAATTGAAAAGCGCACGCCAAAGCCGCATCATCATCAGCTGCAGCCGCAGCCGCAGTCGCAGCAGCTGGCTCCGGTTTCTGGAAATGATGCTGTCGAAACCAGGTCGAAGCGGCAAAGCTGCAGTCATAAATGTTTTTCAGAACGACCGAAACGGGTGGCAACTCCCACAGTTCAAGATTTATGGCTGCTTCTGCCATGTATGTGCGCTGTGTGTCTGTATGTGTGTGTGTGTGTGCGTTGCCAATTCACGACTCAATCAAATGCAAATGCATTTATAAGCCCATTTCTTTGGGCGGCCTCCTGTTGCTGTTGCTGACCCAATTCTGCAAACTGTTATAAATTGCGTGAAAATGCATTACGCAAGTACAAAAGGCTGTGAATTGTGGCAGCGGCAGCACCACCGCCCGCAACACAGAAGCACCACAATAATGCGGCTGCCTCACGGTGCTCCACATTGTTGGCTAATTTATGCAACGCCACTGCTTCGGTGGCAACGGTGGCAGGTGGCTGCTGAGCTGAGCAGCGGTGCACGTAACTGTCAACATGGCGCAAACTAACTGTAAACTGTTGCACTGTACCACCCACCCACCGGCTGCGCAGCTAATTGCCAACGCTTGGCATTTAAGCCAATTTGAGCGCAATATTCATGGCCAACAATATTCTCAACGCCGAACACTCATAGCACTGAGCCTGAGTAGCTGCATACGAGCTGACTAATAAATTTGTTAGCTCAAATGACGGCCTGCCTACTTTCCTGGCCCGACCATTAGAATGTGCCATTAACCCATTTTCAACTGGCCCCGGCCTGGCCAAAAGCATGGCATGGCATCGCATCGCATCGCATTGCATGGCATGGCAGATGCACACAAAAACGAAAAACGAAATACGAAAAAAAGAGTAAAAAACAAAACAAACAGGCGACAAAACTTTCAAACTGCATACAAGTATTTTTATTTTCGGTCTTAGGCATTCGACAGCCAAGAATCCTGCTCATATACAAATCAAAGGCATTTCAGAAATAAATATGCAAGCAAGATAATAATTCATTTGAGCAGCTATTAGCAGCTAGTTGTCAGATTTCATAAAAAAATTAACAAAAAATGGACGGAAATTTAGAAATGAGTAAATATTATGTAAATATTTGAAAAAAACGTCAACAATTTGCTTCGATATCAAATTAAAATTTTGGAAAGTTCTAAACGAATTTTTGAGGAAACAAGAAAGTTTTTGTTTACATGCCTGCTGCATCAATAAAGAAGGCAAACAAATGTGCGTGTGTGTGTGCGTGTGTGTCTCAGTGCGTGTGTGTAGAAATGCATGTAAATACTAGAACTTTGAACAGGTGGTATCTGGCAGTGAAGTAATCTTGAGTAGAGTACACTTGCTGGGGCTCTTCTGTCTCTGGACACCACTCGAGCTGTAAGTCTTGGGTAAGAGCAAACATTTTGTTGTACAAACGAATGCATAGCTCCAACTTTCAGATTGAGCATTTGCTGAGCTTCAGATCAATTATAGCCCAAACAGCTGGAATTTGACAAAAAGAATATATATATACATATATACATATGTATTTGGTATTTGCTTAATTTTGTTGCTGTTGTTGGTTTTTTGTGACATTCGACGGGCTAAGCGGCGTTCGGCAGCTCAAACAAGAAGTGCAACAAGTTTTTCTATGCTCGCATCCACTTGGCTGCACAAACATTAAGATTGGCCTCGCCAAACAGGTAAAAAGCCAGCGCAACGACTGCAATAGCAACAAAAGCTCTTGCATTTGTTTGTTAGCCAGTTGCATTGACTGATTGATAGACTGAGTGCCGAGTGCCGAGTGCTATGCGCAATGCCAGCTGTTGCTTGCCGGCTGTATAGTCTGCCGTTCTGACTGGGGATTTAGCCTTATGATTTTGCCTTTGCCGACGCCGTTGCGCTAATTTGTTGGCATTGGCAACGCGGCGCAGGAAATGCAGGCGCAGCATGCCACACAAAAGATGCCGACGACGAGGATGACGACGACGACAACGACGACGACGACGTGGCTGACGCTCACAGAAATTCCAGATTCCAGGCAATCTCTGTTGATTTATTAGCCATCATTATATACATGTACACACGTCACAGCCATCGCCCCCTTCCTCTCTCTCTCCCTCTGACTCTCAACAGCAATCAAAATCAATATATCAGTCGAAGCTGATATTTTTTCTTCTTTTTTTTTTTTTAATTTTATCTTCGCACTTCCGTCTCAGGTGTTGCCAGCGGAAGAAGAAGATAAATGTCTTGGTCGAAATCGTAACAATTTGGCCAACTAGAACAGCAGACGGAAAACACTTTGGCCAAAAATGGCCAGTAGCCCAATTTCAGTAGCCCACAAAAGTGCAGCACTCATTAAATAATTTGCACATAAACAGCCAACTTGGCTGAGATTTATGGCCAACTGGCAGGCAGCAGGCAGCAGGCAATAGGCAATAGGCAATAGGCAACAGGCAGGAGGCAGCCGGCAGCAGGCAACTGTTGCCCATTTCTGGGCACCAAAAGCCACCGTTCTCAATGCGTCTCTTAAAACGCAATAAATATTAAAGTCACTGCTCTGCGTGCCGTTTATTGTGGAATACGAGACAGCAGCTCTGGAGCACCACCAGCCAGCCAGCCAGCCAGCCAGCTAACCATCGAAGGCCGCACACAAGTGGGACAGCAGCAAACGGCTTTGAAGGCGCATGCAATCTTCACCAAGAGGCAGAGGCTCCAGCATGCCTCCAGTTTCTATAGCTGCAGTTTCTATAGCCGGCCTCCGAGCTCTCCATTTCTGTTGATATTCATTGCACAATTACGCCTCGCCTTCTATATACATACATATTGTTTATATAGCACGCTAATTTATTCAGTGTTTGTGTGCGAATTGTGTGAAATGCGAGCTGGCAACAATAACAACGTTGGCCAGATAACTGCGAAAATGATCGACCGAAACATAGCCTGCAAAATGATATACCATATATCTACAATATATTATTGTAGTTTGTCTCATTCTATATATAACTAGAAAATATCAATTTATTTCAGTATTTATGTGAAAATGGCTTCTTAAGTGAATAAATGAAACTTTTCAATCCTTACATATATATAAAATATAAATTAAATAATTGAATTGAATAATGAAACTTTTATTTATATCCAGCATATGCTCTATCATCTCAGTCTCAGTCGAAGTCTCTTTATTTCTCACACAATAAATTCTATTTTTCTCTGTCTATTGCATAAATTTGCACAACTCGATTATGCCCCTTTTGTTGTTAGTTACAGGGTATATGAAATAGTTTTAAAAGAGATTATTTTAGTTTCTGGCAGCAGCAGCAGCAGCAGTGATGGCGGCTTCAGTTCTTGTTTATTGCTCTTGTATCTGTATCTGAGAGCAACCCACGCCAAATTATTTTCTATTTAACTAAACACTGTGCTCAGCGCCCAGTTAGCACGCTGCTTGGCTAGGAAAATGCTAAAACTGGGTCGATGATATGCACCGGGCAATGCAGCCGGCTGGAATGCTGCAAGATGCCGTGGCAGATGCAGCAGCAACAGCAACAGCAACAGCAACAGCAACAGCAACAGCAGCAGCAGCAGCAGCAGCAGCACTAGAAGCAGCCGGCAAACATTTCCTGTCTGAATAAAGAAGTTAACCAAAACGGATTTCACTTTGCATTTAATAAACATTATCGATGGCCCACAGATTGGCTAAAAACGTTTGGAGCTGAGCTTGAATTACCAGCTTGTCTGGCATCTGCTCAGATCTCAATTTGCATTTGGGATTAGTCTCAAGGTGGGTGTGTAAGTGTGTGTGTGTGTGTGTGTGTGTGTGTGTGTACTATGACCAGCTTTGAGCTATGCCTGCGGGTCAGCTCACCTTTCTTTATTAATGTGAGCTTGGCAAATTGTTAAATTTTTATGGGATAACATAAAAATGGTTAACAGCCGACTATTAAATGTTAGCAGAACGACTTTTAGAGTAAGTTGATATTGATCATAAAACTCTAGAGGATCATTAGCGTTGAACTTTTTCTCAATCCGTCTGGACGTAGTGCATCATATTGAATGAATGGATAACATAATCATATAATAGATACGTTTACTGTTATTCATTGCCTTTGTAATTAATATTTGTTATTTTTTTTATTTATATGTTGTTTGTCTCAGTAACTTTGACGTCTTATAGCATAACTGTAAATGAAGGATCAATTAACCGGACAGGCATAAAATAGACTTGAATTACGCGTTTACTGGCTTAATATCCGTTGCATAATGCAAATGAGTTTTGCTTTTGGGTATCTTTGAGTATTTGCTTCTTATCGTTTGCTTTTTATATTTTGAACTTAGCATAACCTTTTATCTTAGCTCTACACATACCTTAGCTATTGTTAGTGTTGGCCAAATAGACGTAGCTGGAATCTGATGCTCCCCACTACGACGCCGTAACAGAGAATTCGTTTATGTTTGCTGTGTGATCTGTAAGCAAACAAATGAAAATTGTATAAATATTAGCTGGAAGTCAGTTAGAGTACGAGTTCGCTTGCTACGCTATGGGCCAGAGACCCACTTAAGATTTTTCAGCTGCACGAAGAAAGGAAAACGACAGCGAGCGGCACAAAACAATGTGGGGGAGTGCGGGGCAATGAGGTTTTTCAGTGTCTGGCCTTATCAGTGGCCCGGCTGACGATAGGCATCTGTAGTTCAGCAATTGAGTTTAGTGTGACAACGTTTAACGTGAAAACGAGAACTAAATAAATAATTTTACCACTGCTGCAACAGACAAAATCTCAGATGGTACAACGCTGAAGCAACAACAATAACAACAACAACAACAACAACAGCAACCAGAACAACAACAGTCAAACAATGAGATGCAGCGATAATTTCATTATAAGAGAAAACTTAAGGCAATTGCAATGCTGAAAATATCCGTCATGACGACGACGACGGAACCAAAGACAGCGTCGGTGACGACGACGACGAGGTTCTTTCTTTTAGAGCGCTTATCTCAACTTTGAATCATCAGCAGGTGACATTGAAGTAATTTACTTGCTGCTGTTGCAGATGCTGTTGCTGTTGCTGTTGCAGTTGCAGTTGCAATTGTTGTTGCTGTTGCTGTGGCTGTTGCTGTTGCACATCTCTCGTCGCTACCCACACAATTTATTTGCAACTATTTAAACGAAGCAGGTAAAGAAATTCAAGCAAACCCGCTTTTGAGTTCGTGCCGGACAAAAAAGGCCCGACTGGCGTATTATTAGCTCCCTGTGGCAGCATCTCAGCCAAGTCAAGCCAAAGTCAGCCAAGTCAGACAATGTCAGTCAGCCAGAGCACTTCTTTTGCTTTATTATTGGCTGGCAATGTCGCTGTTTGTTGTAAATGTTGTTGCTGTTGCTGCTGTTGTTGTTGTTGTTGCTGTTGTTGTTGCTGTTGCTGCAGCAGCAGTTGTAGCTTCGTTTTTGCTGTTGCTGCTGTTGTTGCATTTCGCATTCCATGCTAGCGAAAGTTGACCTAGTCGACGGTGTCGCTAGGCTTTGGTCGGGGCATAACTCAGCGCAACAAATTTGCTTATAAATAACGAAATTAAATATGGCCAACAGCAGCAGCAGCGGCAGCAGCAGCGACTGCCACTTGCCTTAAAAGGCTGCCTATTTTAACACATTTGCAACTAAAAGTCTCGAGGACTCTGCACATTGGCCTCTACATTCGGCCAGTTTCACTTGGCCAACTCGCGCAGCTCAATCGAGCTAAATAACTTAAAATATATACAATTAAAGATGCAACGCACGCGCCGTTAGCAATTCGAATGTCTCCCATGATTTCAGTGTTTTCTTAACCTTTTTATTATTTTATTTCTTTTCTGTGCTTTGCTTGGGCTTTTTTCTCAGTTTATTTTTAGCCACTTTCTTTCTGTGCTTCCAAATGCAAATTGACCAAAATCGAGTGTCGGGCATTCTAACGAGCTGTCTTCAACAAGATTTGCACTTTTGCTTTTCTGATAGACACATCAAAGTCCCAGCTGAGGCGCTGAGCGTGATTATATACCCTGTATCTAATGCAAAAAGCCGCTGGGAAAGGAGAGATATAATAGTCTTCTATAGCTTATATACTCCTGACACACAGAACTAAATCTTTGGGAAAAGTAAGAGAGTTTTTCCCGAGCAAATAAAAGGTCTGCATACACGTGTTCTTGGAGCTCTCAGATCCGACTGTAGATTGTCTTCTAGCCAAGCCATCTGCTTGTTAAAATCAACTGAAATCTTGCAGCAACGGAAGCTACAAACATTGAACTGTAACACTTTCTATTAAGGTCAAAAAAAGAAATAATAATAAAAAAGTGGAAGACTACTTAAAAAATGCCATTGAATGGGCGTAGAATGAGGCGCAAGCATAGAGAAAAAAAATACTTGTGCGTTGTGTGGCTGAAAGCCAAACTCAAAGCCAAAGTCGTAAAGGCGGCCAAGTGCCAACATGCATGGGTACCGCAAAGCAGACCACAATACAAATAGAAGTCTCAAGCGGCTGGCACGTTGCCAGCAGCTACCCCAGCCCAGCCACGAGCAGCCGGCGACGCCAGCCGAATTCCAAGCGGCATTCGGAAAGAAGAAGCAGCAGCTCCAACTAACGGCCCAGCGAAGCATCAGCTAAACGCTGCGCCTAAATGTATATAAAAATCGAGCCTATTAATGTGCTCTCGGGGGTCACTCGCCAGAGAAGTTTTTAATGGAACGCGTCGATGTCAAAATGTTAACAGCGCCTAAATGCAATACCATCTGTTAGGTAGAGGGGTAGCGGGGTGGCGAGGTGGCTAGGGGAGCTGCACCAAAGCTGGGGGCAGGCGGGAGAGCTTGGAGTTCGAATCGCTGTCTGTAGCTGGCGCTTTCACGCCGCGGCATCGAATTTTTGTCACGACCCAGGCGCATTTAACGTTTATTGGATTATTGTCAATTTAATAAGAAGCGCAAAAAAACAAAAAAAAAGAGTCAGCTTTTTGAAAGCGAAATTGAATGTCATTGAAAGAGGTGAAACCTTTTTGTTGGGGCTACCCAAGCCAAGCCAAAATATGAGTCAGAGGTTAAATATAAATGGGTGCTACCAGTTTTGAATATGCCACTTAGATACAGATAAAAGATGTTGCTAAGGGTAAATTTACTCTGCCTATGATGTGGCCCAAAACGAAGATCAACTATTGAACTATTATATATATATATATATATATATATATATATATATATATATATATATATATACTTTTATATATATGTATAAGCTAAGAGTTGTATATCCTTCTCAATATCATATCTTATTCTGCTCAGCTTCAATTAATTTTATTTAACCTGAGCTTTTAGTAAATTAACATTTTGAGCAGGTTTTATCTTCTCCAAGTCTGCCCAAGTGTTTGCTAATTCACATGCTATCCTGACTGGAATTTTCCTTTTTCGTCGGCAATCCGAGGCTGCGGCTGCAGCTGGCAAATGTCAAAGTTTAAGCAAATACAAACGACTGGGCATCATTATTACCATTAATCCATGCTTCCTCCTTCCACATTGGCCAATGCCAATGCCAAGTCGTGGCAATTGTGAGTTGCACCCAAAGCGTTTTTATTTAATTTTTTTTTTCGCGCATTTAATCGGCGACAATCACAAATCTTTTAGGGGGGCCTTTTTATTTATGGCCCGGCTGCAGCGAGGACCAACAAGCGAAAGTCAAATTCTTCAACGATTATTTCTTTGTAATTTCTGTCGGCGGCTGCAGCAGCTTCTGCCCAAACAAAATTGTCGTGATGCTGCTTGTGTCACTGCCGTTGAGTTTTGGGCGTTTTGGAGGCGGCACAGCTGCCATTGTGTGTAAGTCTGCCCGGGGAGAAGTTCAGCTGGCAAAAGTTCATTGATATTTGAAAAGTGAAACTCTTGAAAGCAGCATCCAGATATGAGCCTGGATATATGGTATATGTATTTGTGTTTGTATTTGGCCGCCAGCTGTGCAGATGCTGCTACTGCTGTTGCTGCTGCTGCTGTTGCTGGCAAAACTTTTATTTTTCAATTAATATTCAATTAAAATACTATACTTGAGAGCAATGGCAAAACGAAAGCCAAAGCCAAAATGCTGATATACGCAAACAAACGAAAAATACTTTCACACAGCCGCAAATTATTTCGGGCAGCACTTCTGGACGAATTAGCCAAACTGCATGTCAAGCCGAGCAAGTGAAGCTGCACCTCCTGCAGACATTTGGCAATGAAAGCGAAGCCAGCCAATCAAGTGGCAAACAAGCAGTTTTAGTTTCAGCAAGAGTCTCAGTTTCAGTCTCAGCCCCACTTACAGCTTCTTAGCTCCAACTCCTGCCTGCCTGCCTGCCTGCCTGCCTGCCTGGCTGGCTGGCTGCTCCGTGTCTGGGATGACAGCTGAAATGTGGGTTGGCTTCACGGCCGGACCATCTGATTTGCCTGAAGCGGCGGCAACGAACCCTCGTGACCTCATTGGGGGCCATGCATTTTGCATACTTGACTTATGAATCATACACAAAATACAGTTACTCGAGCATAATCATGATTTATCGGCTTTAGGCTGCGCTCTGTCAACGAGCCGAAACCCTTTGGGAATTCTCAATCATCTATGCTGAGTGTTCATTGAACTGTTTCCAGCTTCCTGGCTTTCACTTGCATCATAGACCCGAGTAAAACTGTTGTCTGATCCGCTTCCTGAGCGAAACGAAAGTTTTTGCATATAAATGAGTCGCAATTTCGTATCGTCTAGCAATTTCCAATCTATCAAAATTGTTCCCACTATTGGCTACTTGGGCATAAATTAGCAACTACCGAAAAATAGCTGGCCCTGGGCCATCGCCGAAATTAGCATTAACCCATTTGGCGACAAACATTCGAGAGATTGCCCCAATCTGAACAGTTAGATCCCTGGCATCCATTGTTGACAGACATTGCTAATTGCCCAAGAAAACAGCGACCGTTGTATCAGCTGACCTAAAACCTGGCCAACTATTTGAATAAACGAAACGGAAACTGGGCGCACGTCAAACGAGGCAAACGGTAAGCAAACGAGAACTCAAGAGCCGCAATAAATGATTAACAAAAAAAAAATGAAAATAAATAAAAACCTCAAGTAGATAAAAAAAAGTATGTCCATTGGCAACATTAGCCAAGTGAAGATCGCAACGATTGGCTGCTTGTTTTTCCCTCACGGCCGGCGACTCAATCAATTTTCTTTTATAAACTGAAACGGAAGCGGTTTTCGCAACATAATTTGATCAATCATGACAATTGCCGCACACCGTACGCTTCACTATTTTGCGGCTCTTACTCAGAATCGATGGCGATTTCTTTGACGACAACTTGGTTAGCCCGTCGATTGTCATTATGAGCATTATTGGTTGCTTGGCGACAGCAGCCACACAGCAGCCGCAAAAGTAAATTACAGAATGTCAGAATTATTATTGAGAAGCGGTTTCAGAAAAACCAAGAAGTCCGACTGCCGTCTCTCTCGGTGAATCGATGCAGAAGGAAGACTTGCGCCAAATGTCAAATCGTTCAATTTCACAGCAGAACGCCCAAATGCGGTGGGTCCATTCTAATGCGCATATGTGTGTGTGTGTGTGCGTGTATGCTTAGACATTTGAAATTGTTTTGCTGACTGACAGCTGCTGCGTTAAATGCTGCCCAAGAGGCGTGCCACTGCCCACCGCAAGAAAGCGCAGCTGCAACTGTTGCTGCTGCTGCCGTTGCTGCAACTGTTGCTCTAGCCGTAATTGCAATGAAACCTGCACTGCGATTGAGCCTCTCTGCACGCTAATCAACGCTAACTGCAACAAACAAGCTGGACAAACAAACGCAAATTGTTTTGCACTATGTCGGCTACATCGGGGGGGCCTTTGGGCCTTTGAGCTGGGCAAATATTAAATGCACATGACAAATTGCAAGCCGAGAGCCCAGCAAAGAGCGTGTTGCAGATTTGCCCATTTGGCGGCAATTAAAGCGCACGCTTCGTCTAATCAACAGCGACTGGCAGGTTGCGTAAATTAATAGCTGCCAGGCAGGCAACCCAGCCAGCCAGCCAGCTAGGCAGCTAGGCAGCTAGGCTAGTCAGCCGGCTAACCTAGGAACCCAGCAAATAGCTAACAGCCAAGAGCCAACCCACCCGGCAGATAAGATTACCCATCGGTTTTGTGTTGTAACTGTCATGTCATCATGACGATGATGCGACTCTAGTCTTGGCTCTCCAACTCCAACTCCAACTCCAGCTCTAACTCCAACTCCGGCAGCAACTGCGATTGCGGCTCAGCCCAGTCATGGCCAGTGCAATTATGTGAGCAAATTTAAATACCAACGCAGGTTGTTGCTACTGTTGTTGTTGTTGTTGTTGTTGCTGTTGTGGTGGCATCTTCATGACAGTGGCAAGCACTGGGTAATAGTGTAATGGTAATGGAACCCTAGCTAAGACAGTAGCTGCTTCAATCTGACATTCAATGCATCATTTCGGCTGGTGGTCTGTGCCCATCTCTTGCACCAAAGACGAGAGACAAGCTCTAGCATTTTGACACATTTCATTGCAGATTTCACACCACATCAAAATCGCACAGGTCTAAATTATTTTAATTGGCCGCTGCTTGTGTTACATTAATTATAGAGCCCTGAGAACATCAAGATTATCTATATGCCATATATGTAATTATCCAGAGGGTGCTCTAAGATGAGCTGATAATTGGCATGAAAATGCTGCTCTACTCAAGGGCAACTTTGCCATTGCCAAGGCTATCGGAATTCCTAAAGACAAAATGAACCTGTGGCCTCTATACAAAGTGTAATATAAGAGTTTCGAAGGGGCTTCTATATGTTTTTTGAAATTGTTTTGTTATAAGTTTCAAGAGGAGCTAATTTATAAGATTTGCATTAGATGAAGCTTCGACCTGTTGATTTATATAACTGAATTTAATTACAAATGAACTAAATATTTGCAGTTTTATGTTCAATGGTTCAATGTAGATCAATGTGCAAGTCATTTATATACTATATACTCTTCAGTGATCTTCAGAAAAAATAACAGTTTTTAGATCGTATTAGATATCTTACAAACAAAAATATAGATCAGCTTTCAAGTTGTTCAGTTATTCTTCATGTTCATTATCAGCTTTTAAAACGGATATGAATTATACTTCGTGTTAATAATCACAGTACCAATCAAAATTATATTTAATTTAAATTAATAAATTCACTATGAAATGAATAAATTTCTTCTAATCATCCATATAGATTTCATAGGAATATTTAGACACACATAAATGTATAATGATGGATATAGAGACACTCACTTGATATTTGCAAGAGTTCTTGCAGGTTGTCAAAAGTCACCAGCGAAAAATATCCTTGAGATATTTTATATTTATATGTTTCTTTATTTTGCAATACACGGCGTACTGCTTGATTTGTTTCTTTGTTAACTCTCACACAATTTGGTTCACTTTGCTCACTTTTGCTTTAGTTAGGATTTCTTGATGTTACAATTGCATTTCTAAGTTCAGACACACTTCCTGGCGAATATGTGCCTGCATTAGTGCGTGTTTAAAATTCAATTTATTATATTATTTTTGTCGATTTTCTTAAATTTTTTTTTTTTTTTTTTGCGATCCAGCCGTGTTTCGTTGCGAACTTGACCGTCTAGAGTTGACCGAATAACTAAAGTAACCGTCAGGCTAATCGGTCGTTATATAAGTTTGAAGAGTTTGATGCAGTTGCTGCTGCTGCTAATGTTGCTGCTACTGCTAGCGTTGCTGCTGCTGTTGTTGATAGTTGCTCCGGCTGGCCGTGCGCTCGCCTTGACAATGGCAATGGTTGTGACTCGTTGCTCAGCGGCGATCGTTGCTTTTGGCCGCAGCGAAAGAAAGCCACAAAACAAACCAAACAAAGAAAGCCAAAGAAATGAGCGCGAGCACACGCAAACCGCTCAATTGCTTTGAGTGTGAGCTGCACTTTGTGTTTGCTTTCGAGTTTGAGTCTTTCCACTTTGCCTTTGCCTTTGCCTTTGCCTTTGCTTTTGCGCCTCGAGTGAGTGAGGAAAAGTCGGCCTTTGCTTTTGTTTTTGGTGTTGGCTCTGTGCGGCTTTCCACTCAGCGGCGCTGGCAGAAAAAGCTGTTTGCTTTGTTCTTGTCAGCTCGCGTGCGCACTCGGGAGAGTGGCAACTCTCTCTCTCTCTCTCTCTCTCTCTCTGTCCCTCTCTCTCTGTCCCTCTCTCGCTCTCGCTCTTTCTCTAGGCAAGGCATATGTGTGTGCTAGCTGGGAGTACTCTCTCTTTTTTTCATATGCCTGATTTCATTCATAATTTTAGAGCCCATCTAACGATTACAAAATCCACTTAGGAAAAGTTCAAAACGGGCACACGACGTTCAAAATCATTAATTAAATTGAGACCAGTGCATGGTCGGCTTGAGAACCCAGAACTCGTAGTAGAAAATCAATTTCTCAAAATGGACACCGTACACTTAGCTGAGTTATTGGTACATGAAAATTATAATTATGCATTTTTTTTTGTTACACATTTTCCATATTTGTACTTTTTTTTGCAGATATTCTATCGGGCCTCAGTGATGTTGTGGTCGGCCATAGGCGGTGCTGGTTGTCGTGCGTTTTATGCTCCACAAAGCTACAAAACTGCATAAAGATACTGTCCGGCAGTAGTAATAGACAGTTTAACTGAATTAGGAGCCCAAAACGAAGTCAGTTGCATTGGGAGAAAGGTAACGGCAGAAACGCAAACACAAATCCATAAATTGGTTCACAATGCATTCTTAATCGAGATGCTAAGTGAGATGCCAATGCTGAAGAAAGTTGATACACATTGATTCCTGTGTGAAAACGAAAGTTCAATTGTGTGGGATAACGATTTATTTGTTTCTTTTTATTTGTATACACTCTTTTTTTATTGAACTATTCAATTAGCACATTAGCATATTCGGCTCATAAATTTAACGATTATGCTCTTAATGCAGTCAACTCGTCTATTTCAAATGTAAACAAACATCAAAAGCATCAAATCTAGAGAACCCTCATCATACCCTCAAAATGAATCAATTTGAATTTGATGCGTGATCGCTTACTGCTGCTGACGCTGTTGTTATTGTTGTTGTTGTTGCTGCTGCTGCTGCTGCTGCCATCAAACGGCGACCTTTCGCTTTCAATGAATGACTGCGACAATGGCCCCCGCATACTGATCAGCTAGCTGGTCCGTTCAGGTATAGCCCAGATGATCATCACGATCTGGTGAAAGCCGCAGCAGCGTAAAGGCGAGAATTGCTGAATGAAACAGAAAACAGAAATGAAATTAGAATGGCCGAGCCAGTGGAAATCAAAACGAATCTGTCGCGCAAGGAAGTGCAAATGTTGTCTAAGTGTTGGCATTCCAATATTTAATGCTTGCGGAAATGCTAAGCATCAAATATGTCCGAATTCATTTACAAATATTTGGCTGATTTGGCTGTTGTGGTCGAGCTTGTGTTTTGGGAAAGGCAATTTGCATTTCACCGCCATTTCTATGACAATGACAAAAGGCAACGGCGAATCCGTTGATGAGCTTCAGAGATTTGACAAGCGATTTGCCAGCGGCAGGTGCATTATTTGGCTGTTTGTTGTTTCCAAAAAAGAATCGCTGCCCACTTTCCATTCGGGGTGAAAATGAAAATTGCGATGCTTTCGTTAGCAGCTGCAAATTGCACGGCCAATAAATGTGCTCATTTGAAGCGAGTTCGTTGCCTAAGTCATTTGTTTTCGCATTCGCTCTGGCCAATTAATGAACCACAAAAATAGATTTAATTATGTGTAAATCTGTTTGCTTTAGCTTTATGCAATTAACTTGCTGCCAAAAATAAAGCCGCTAAAAAAGAAAAGCTACCAATAAAGCCAACTCTCTAGCTGCAAGATGTGAATTGTTCACTTCCTTCCTCTCTGAGTGCCTGCCTGCCTGACAGCCTGCTTAACTGCCTAACTGCCTAACTGTGGCTGTGGTTGGATCGTGGACCGCAAGCGTTGAGCATCGTCGTGTTTCCATGCTTGTGCTTCTTCTGGCCGAGTCTGTGAATTCTAAAAGCATCCGTTAACGTTTACCTTTGCCTGCTGATTAAGTTGCCAAAAACATACAAAGTAAGACAGTGTGCTAAACAGCTCAGTACCGACGAATCGATACCCTATTTTTTACAAAAATTATTTTTATTATTTTTTTTTTAAATATTTGATTGCTGCATTTTGTTCCTAATAAAATATTTATTAAATATTTTGAATACATATTTGGTTATTGGTAAATTTATTTTGACCCTGTATAATAAGTGAAATCATTTCTAATGAAATTATTTCGAAAGAAACATATTTCCTTTCGAAAATAACCCTATGAACTGCACGTTTCCCCCACTGTTTACCGTTATACTTAACCCGCTAGTTAGTAACACCCGCTGCAGCATCGTTGTAGGGTATAACAAACAAAAACAGCCAACGTTGTCCCATTGTAACCGCCTGTTGTTAACAAGGGGCCCCAGCCCAAGACGTGTTCTAGGTCCAGCACCGTTGCCAACGCCAAATTGGGCGTAATATTATGCCCAGGCTGGGTGAAATATGAGCTGAGAAAATTTTATTTCTGCTTTGTTTTGTGTGCCACCATTGAATTTTAAATGTGCACTGCGAACCCTGAGAGCCTTATTCTTAAGTGTTATGGCCGTGTATGTAAACCAGGGTTTTTTTATTCGGTTTGATTGTTTTTTGGGTTTTTGTTTGTGGTTCTTTGGACAAGAACTAAATCGACGGCAGTGCGAAATCTATAGGAATTTAGAATTTTATATGAGAGCCCTTGAATTTTAAAATTGTATTATTCTATATATTATTTCCTATTCACACATTTGGCAAAGCTTATAATAATTGAGAATATTGCTTTAAGTTTTCTTTTTACCTTTGCCGGCTTTTTTCAAAGCATATGTGATGTGAGGGCTTTGTTACAATGTCTGTGAGAAGATCATTTGATCATGATTAACAATTGTTGTCTATATCACTTGTTCGAGAGGCGTGAAATCGTTTTGCGAGAGAGCCTCCATTGAGTGGACCATATCGAGTATATTCCATACTCCACATACCTGTACTCCATATGTATTGTCTGGCGATATGAACATATAAGTATAATTGAGAGCATTTTTAATCGCTTAAGCATTTAGCACAAATATTTTCAAAATATTATTTTGTCTGGTATGGCTTTTAGCCATCAAAGGCCGCCAGCACTTGTTGTTGCTTGTTGTTGTTGTATTCATAATTGAAGATTGGAATCTTTGGGTCGTTCATAAATTCTCTAAAATGCGGAGATTCCATTTGAATGATGTGGCAATCGCAACGCCTTTTGCCAAATAAGTTCAACGCCCCAGGCAAAACAGTTTAAGCCAAGTCGAGCCAGAAGAGGCAACAATCATGCTGAAGCTGGGCCCTCTTGGGTTTATATGCCAGAGATAAAACGATGCGTTAATTAAAGCTGATTATTGTATGTAATTTGTTTGTGTCCTCCGGGCCAGTGCGGCCCTTTAAGTGTTGCTGCATTCTTTGCCTCTGGCAGCGCTGCAAAATATTATTGTCGTGGCCAGCATGAAATTGAATACGTACATATTTGCTGTGCCTGAGTGTGTGCATGTGTGTGTGCTTAAGTGTGTGTGGGGTGTATAAATGTTTTGCCTTTTTTCCAGTTTAATGTGCGTGTGACCCGGAAATACATACAAGCTGGCCCGTTTTTCGAGTGAAATTTTATCCAGATAAATGATGCAATTTCGTTAACTGTCGGCTCGTTGGGGCAGGGTCTCTTAATTGTCTAATTTTGAATTGCTTTAGCTGAATATATAGCCAGATTCTTGGCCTAAAGGCCCCCAGATTGTTCAATTTGAACAAACTGAAATTAGAAATTCTTTCGCTACCCTTTGTCTCACTCTACAGGCTGCACAAGCCATAACTACTGATGAAAGAAACTTTTGCGGCCGAAAGATGTCACTGCGCGGCATTCTAAGCTCGGTGAAAGTCGTTTTGCCAATGACAAGAACTTTTGTGCTCGATGCTGCGACAAATGCTACTGGTCCATCGCACTTCTGCGCCGATCATCACGATCATCATGATCAGCTTGAGCATGATCATCATTAGCTTCGTTGAGCATCGCACGTGTATTTAAGTACAGTGTGGCATGTGCGGGTCTTGCCCCAGCATCGCATAGCTTAACACAGAAATGATAATAATAATAGACAATAATCGGTACTTCAGTACTTACGTAGAAAAAGAAGAAGAAGAATCCAAGAATGACAATAAAAATAAAATCAGTTTTGCACTCTTTATACACTTACTGTGGGCACTTTGGCTATGCTTAGAAACTTGTGCTAAAAAAAATATATATATATATTTCTCTCTATATATATCTATTTCTCTTTCTTATTTTATTTGTGTATGAAAGAAGAATTCATTGTAATTGGAATTGAAATCAAAGATGAAAAATGTATATGTCATATTTAACAAATAATATTTTATTATAAATAGCAGAACAGTAATATAAGATAATACAAAGAGTATATACAATTTCGACTAGCCACCGATTAAATTCTGTTGTATTTCTCTTGTGTTCTCAGAGAAGACACAGAGTGTTTGCTTGTAGTTTACTGATCGCTGTGCTGTAGTTTAGACAGGCTCTTCTCGAAGATCTATGAGCGGGCACTTAGAATGTTCTTGCTCATATTAAAATATTTGCCGTTTCCGAGTAATTTTTCACACTGCGTAAGTGTGGAGTTTTTTAGGTAACTTTAGAATTATACTATAAATCATGTGTGAATTGTGGGTCTTAGGGCCCTTTAGGCCTCATTTTGATGCAAAGAGAACCAAGAGAATTCCAAGAGTTGGGCATTCATGGCGGCCACTCATGTCCGAGCATTTGTTGTCAACTTGATTTTGACTCAAATCACGTTTATTCAGCGGCTTGGCAACAGTTCGCTGTGCAGCACAAGTGACGCACGAAATTAGCCCAAAAGAGGCAGCCTGCAACAGTTGTGGTTCAGTTTTGTGAACGGATCGTCACGTTTTCGCCACCAGAGATTGGGGGATTAGTCGCTTAGGTTGGCTAAGTGCCAGCCTACTGTTGCTTCAGAGCTAGCTGCTGCCATTTTGATTCATTTACGCTAATTAGGTGACACAATTCTCACCTAATGTGCTCTGATAAGCGCAGTGTAATGGAATGTGCACTGCTCTGACTGCTCGGATTATTGGCGGAGAGCTCTGAGCTCCGAGCAGAGAGCTGCATGTGGCAGGCAACAAATTGTTGGCTGCCAAGTTGTGTGAAACTGTTACTGCTTGCTGCTTGCTGCTCATTTAAATTTTACACAGCAGAGCAGCGCTTGGCTTGGCCATTTTTGGTGAGTCTTTCTTAGTAGCCTGCTCCCGAAAACAATGGGCACTCGTATATCATGATAATCATAAAAGCCAAGCAGCTTGTTGGCTCTCCCCATATGTGGCTGCCTCCGTACCATTTGCAGCCAACTGGACACATGCGACTACATGAGCATGAGTATGAGTATGAGTATTAAAAGCGCCGCACACTCTACTACATAGTGCAGTATTTGTGGCCATAATTTGTTATCATATTAAGGTGCAACAGGAAGAGATGGAGTTTAGAGTCTGAGTCGCGCACAGTTACAGTTGCAGTGCGGTCCGAATTTTATTTGTATTCTTTTTCAGTTCACAATGGCGGAAGTTATAAAAATATTGAGTCGAGTTGCTGTGCATAATCGCCAGCGATTCCTATGATGTTTATGGCAGCATTTGTTTGCCGATATTTGGCTCACAGCTCGTTAGTGCATCAACACCTTGTAGGGGTATGCGATTGCGCCCTTTCGCCAATTATTGTGCAATCAATATTGCATAATCTGGGCGGTGCAGCAACAGTGTAACAGTGCACCACTGCAGCAGTGGTGCAGCAGTGCAACGCCCCAGCTAACGGCAGTCACACTTGTGGCACATAAATCAAAAAGTCGTAGAGCGCTGCAGCAAATCAGATTGCCAAAGCGGTAGATTGCTCTGCGTGCCATGCAAATGTCAGAATTTGGCGTGTCGTGTGTGGCTTCTGGGCATGGTTAAATGAAAGACAGTGGCAGTGCATGCCACCTCGGCCGTAACCAAAGTCAATGGCAGTCATAGTCAAGGTCAGTTTGTGCCTCGCATGCATCAAATCAACTGGCAGCAATCAACAACTGCAAGGTGCCTCGCCCCAGACATGATGCTTGCAACAGCAACAGCAACAGCAACAGCAACTGCAACTGCAACAGCAACATGCAATAGCGGCAACAGCAGACTCCCAATTGAATGCTTCTCACCTCGAAATGGAGCAGAAGGCACTGTTCTATCGCTTTTCAAATTACAAACACATCTCGACATGCCTTGGCAAAACAGAAGAAACACAAACTAGAAAAAATTGATCGCCTGTGATTAGTGGCGATTAAGATTAGAAGCAGGAGCCACAGCACAGCAACAACCACACATCTATTCCTCATACCCCATACCCCTACCTCATGCCAGACCCGCAGCAGACCCGCGGTGTTTTGTCAGTTATGTGCAAAGTGGCCAACAGCCGCTAACATTTTTCAATTAAAATGCAAGTATGAAACTATGGAAGCTCAATTAAAATGTGATCGACTTTCTGATACCCAGCAGCTGAGAGGAGTGAAAATAAGAAAATTGACGAATATTATGTTTTATTGCTTAGGTTTTGGAAATATAAGCAGCATGAAGTATCTGTGAAAACTAACATTTACACTAACCCATACAGAATAAATCAATGATTCTTCAAGTGGGCTTTAAATTGCTCGCACTCAACCATTGCATATGCTCCATCAACAGGTAGAGCATTAACAGCTAACTAGTTAGCAGCTCACAGCTGCATCTGGATTAGATGCTGCATTTAAGCTGCTGCCTTGACCAGACATCAAGGCGATAATCATAATCTCGTCTAGTGTGTACACATGCAGGTGTATGTGTATCAAATGTGTGTGTGTGTGTGTGTGCATGTCTGCGGAGATTTTGTAGGCCTGTCATTAAACTTTCACATCGAAATCTATATGTTTCATCAGTACCAACACTTTACAAGCTAAATGTTTGGTCAATGATTAAAGAGATTTCACGCTGCAGCGAATGCTGCTGCCTTTGCCTTTGCCTTCGCCTTTGTCCCTGTAGCTGTTGGATAGCTGTGAAATTATTAAAGAGCCACGAGACTACACACACACACATACACGACCGCTCAAAGTCGGGGCCATTTCTCACGTCAGTCAAAAGAAAGTAAACAAAATAATACACAAAATTTATTTACGATTATTAAACGCCGGCGCGTCATGGCACGCGGCCAAATGCAGAGACCATGGCAAAAAGGGTTTCGAATCCGTGTAGTAGAGTAGCTCTGAGCTGCACACACACACACATGCACATGGCGAGGTTTTAGACACTTGTTTATATGGTCATTGGCTGACATTATTTGCTTAAGTCGAAATTGTGCACTTTCTTCTCGAGCGCCGCGTCAATCGCTAAAACAAAACTAAATGAAATGGCAGCTGCAATTAGCCCGAGTCGGTTGGCCATGTCGCTTTGCCATAAAAGATTTAAAGCCAGCCGTTGGCCAGTACACACAATTTGGCTTAAATACGTCCGTCCCTCCGTCTGTAGCTCCGTTCCGTTCAACCATCTTGTAAAGCAATGAAACTAAACTCATTTTGTAGAAAATATGCTTCACTTACATATTGTTTTTGTCTTTTACTTTTGCTGGGCATTAAATTTATGATTGTGAACAAAAAGCTAAAGTTTTTTATTTTAGACTCTGAGTTATGTAAGGCATGTAAAAAATGTTGTGCAACTGCGAAAACTATTTAAACGTGTTAATTGTAAGCATTTTTCAAGCACTTCATTTGTGTTGATTTTGGAAATTGAGCATCGGGCTTCAATCGAATGATGGCTTCATTTCTCTTAATAGTCTTAAATATTTCTGACATTAATCAAATCTACGCACGCATACATACATCAAAGGAATCGCTGAATCATTTTGGCGCGTATCGGAATATAAGTGGGCACTTAAGTTATAACAGCCAATTTGAATAGATACTCGTATCCAAATGAGGCAGCATATCTAGTGTAGGCAGTAGTAATTTGAGCTGTTACGTTGATTTGCTTGTTGTGCAATATTTAAGAGCTCACTTCATATAGAAGATTAAGTTAATTAGCCTTTAACTAATCCAAAGCCCAATGAGCAAATGATCTAAGCTGAACTTCTTCTTAAACTTCGGAGACCGGTTCAATGAACAGGGGAACTGAGATGCTTCTCAGGCTGTTTATTGTCATTAAGTGAGACCTGTCATCGGACAGCCCTGAAAATATTGTAATTCTCAGCCAGGCCGCTCTCAATCGGGAGCCAGCAAGCGGCACTCCATCACAATTAACCCGAACTTATTTTCCAAAATTCTCTCACGTACCCAAAACGTAGTCGAAGTCTCGTCTAGTCGTATGCATGGCTGTGCTTATGTAAATGAAAGTGTTTATAATGCATATGTAAATTACATTACAATACAACTTGACAGCTGTCAAAGGCAAACACAATTTACCGCTGCAACTGTAAGGTTCTGAAGCATCATTGTAGGGTATCTCGTTAGGGGCTCAAGTGGTCAGCCGATAAAGCAAAAGTGAAAATGTTTTACACATGTTAACAGAACAAGACCGGAAACTCAATTTGAATAGAATGCTGAGAGCAGCACAATTGAAACATTGTCGAAGCGGACAATTTGTTAGATCTCAACATGAAAATGAATTGATGTTTTTTTTTTTTTTTTTCTGGTAGTTCTGAAGTACCAAAAGTCAGTGTCATGCAAAGCTGGCGTAGCATGTGTGAAAGATATTTCACATGTGATCTCATCAGATTGGCAGCTACGGAACTGCACAGATCCACTCATGAATAATGAATGGAGCTACTTAACGGTGATAAAGAAAATTTTTTGTAAATGCCAAAAATAACAAAGTGTGAACGAAAGTGAATGAAATGAAAGTTATCAGCGCATGCGAAATTGGCCAATTCATGAAACTGTAGCATATCACCACAGCATTTACATCAAAAGATTAGCTCGTAAGCCGTTTAGAATAGCTAGCGTCTGCTGTCTCGAGTATCGCAATTAAAATTCTTTTGTTCGAACTAATGGATCTCTTACTTTCGGCCGGTCTTCGGCCACATAATATGATTTCAGCTTGATATTCATGAGATCTGGCTACCGCACGGCGATGATTCAGCGCATTTCGCCAAAGGCCATTATGGATATGTGTGATATGTGCGACATGGTTTTTCTCTCTCGATAGCACAATTATTTTCAAATTTTCTGTTGTCACTGGACTTGTTGTGGATGGAGTACACGACGCGAAATTAAAGTAGCGTAGAACTAAAGTAAAGCCTAAGCCAGAAATTGTAACTAATTTGCTGTTGCTGTTGTTGTTGTTGTTGTTGTGGCTTTCTTTTCGCTTTTGGTGGCTTTTGCCAAATAAACAACAAAATGTGCTCAAGTTTCTCTTTCGTGTGCCAAAAGCAATGCGAATTGCCTGATTTATTTTTATTGGACCTTTCTGGCAGACCGAGCCACACCATAAACGGTGCCAGGTTTCGTGGCTTGATTTTCAAGGTTATAGCAAATGCCTAGCATGAGGCGACATTTTTTTGTTGGAGTTCTCAGCTAAATACTTTATTAGAATGTAATATTAATGTTGTAGAGTTTCTAAATTTGTAAAATGTGAAGACTTAGATTATAGAAAAAAATAATTCAACTTAATTATTTATATATTTCCGACAAGTTAAAACGCAATGGGTACCCTTCGTAGTGCTGTCTGTTCGCACGACGTCAATGACTCCTTTCAATGAATTAAAGCACACTCAAACACATACTGAGACACACGCACACACACACACTACGCATCTACTGTGTCATAAGCATTTCCATTTGATAACCAGTCGAGTGAAGCGAGCTGCTACCGTTTGACGTTGCATCAACGCCATTTAACAGCGTAATTAACACATGTTGTCGCGCAATCAATTGCACACTCATGTGCACAGATATGGACATGTACATGGACATGGATATGGCGGCGACTTACTTGGGTATGTGGTGCGAAATGCGGCTATCTGTTGCACCGCCCAACTGACGATGTCGTTGTGCCACTGTCCACTTGTTCATTAGCGCACTGTCCGACTGCATTTGAGTTAATTGCCTCTGGATAGATTCCAGCGGAAGCTCGGATGGCGGGGGCAGCGGGGATATTGGGATATTGGCAAGCAGATGACAGATGGCCAATGGGAGTCCGATGAGGCAGATACAGTTAGACTTATGTATATTTGTCATGGTCAGCTCAAGTTTTAATTGAGTTATGAGACTTGCATGTTCGCTGCAGACCATTTGAATGGCCAAACCTTTAGAGAGGCGAACAAACTCCTGGGAATTTCGCTACGGATTCTGGGTCGACTTATTGCGACGAGTTCTCGCGCATTTCCCAGAATCGCCTGTGTTGGACATAAAGGCTGCGTGCCGCGCTCTCGACATGTTTGGCCAAGTGCCGTTTGTAGCTCATGAGTGCGCCACAAATGGTCTAATGAGTAAATTAATTGCCACACTAAAACGTCTTGCTCAGACTGGTTTCAATGGCTTGCACTAATTCGCAATAAAAACTCAATTAACAATCGATGAACCTGATAAGCTCTTCGTTAAGCTATCAGCTGAGAAAACATTTCACATTTTTCTGTCGTTCAGCTCACGTCAGCAGATGCTGCAAATGCAAAGAAAGTGCACAGAGCGGCTGCCTAGATTTCTTTCCCTACTTTACATTTCACTTTCATCGCACATTGTTAGCCAAGTGATTCGAGATTGGACCTGCTTAATGATGCTATCCCGGGCGCACACAGGTCACTCGTTGAACTCATCAATTAGTCGTTCACTCGAGTGCTTATGAAGGCCTAGATGCGATAATACGGGGCAGCTCTCACTTTGCGCATTAAGAGCATATGCTGTATAATATATAGTCTGTTTATCTGTAACGTACTGACCCCAGGCCCTCTAAATTGTCATAAATTTCTGCTCGAATTTTTACAAATATAAAGTGTCTGAAACAACAGCTAAATGAAGACATTTGCGAGCTGCTCAGATGCGAATCAATAATGAAATGGCCATGCAAAATTCTAGACACAACAAACGGTTAAAAGACGCCGCGGGGAATGCCGCCGCACGGCGCAACGGTAAATCGGACCCAGACTCCGACTGAGTCGGAGTCAGACTTCGACGGGTTGAGGTCCGCTCATGACTGCAGATACTCGACTTTAGATTAGAATGAATCATTTCCAAGCATCCTAATTGAGTTGACTGTGGCTGGCAGCTGGCAACGGGCAACGGGCAACGGGCAGCTAGAAGCTGCTAGCAGCTAAAAGGCCAAAATATTAGCAACCGCCTTGTCGAGGTGTGAGACTATTTAGCCAACCAAGACTCTGACTGAGACGGACAAGACAAGTCCGTCTCTGAATCTGTGGCCAAGTAGCGGCGATTAGTCGCAGCTGAACGATGCAAGTTGGGGCAAGAGGCCAGGAGGACGACAAAGGGCTATTTATCACCTAGACAAACGCGAACTGCTCGTGTCTCGTCGTCTGGGCAAGTTAACCGTTCTTCGACTGACTGACTGACTGATTGACTAGCTAACGGATTGTACAGCATCCCGACTCCTGTGCTGGCTGCCTCCCCCACTTTAATTACTCATTTAGCACGGGAGAGCGGATCTCGCACTCAAAGTGCTATTAAGAGGCTGCCTCGCACCTCAGCTCATGGTTGGGGAAATGTAGTTCTCTGGGTCAATGCGAGCACCTTGACTAATCGAAGCCATGCCCAGAGAGGCACACGTTCTCTCGCTCAGTGTGTCAGTCCCAGCGTCTCCCAGTCAGTCATTCGCATTGTCAATAAATAAAATCTTTCGCTTTTGCTGTGACAGCTTTCACAACAGTCTGGTAAATACGCGCGTCTCAGAGCTGCTCTACGCACTTGGCACTGGCCAAGCACTAAAGAATATTTTACGACGCTCGAAATGAAAGCGGAAGAATCGCTAAGAATTTCATGGGTCGAAGAGATTACGAGCTGTGCTAAATGATTCCGATTTGTTTGCCAGCTAGAGAGATGCTCTACTGCAATATCAGGGAGTGACAACTACATGAGGAATCGATGAGATATACACAAGCAACTATGTTTATTACAATATACTTGCCGGCCCGTGCGCTGAGCGAGAAGATGTTCCCGAGTTGAACCTCACGTTCTGGATACCATAAAACACAATGGAGCGTTGCGACTTGGGGCAGGCCAAGAAATGTCGCTGTTCTATTGTTCAATGACTATGGCCATTGCAGTGCATTGGCTGGCAAAATTTCGGCTGCTTTTATGTTTATGCATGAATTCCAACATGAAAATGCAACAAGGAAGAAAACTCGCTGGCCATAAATCAAATTGGCCAAAATGCTCCCAGATCCAGCACGCAGTCATGGCCAACTGATTGAGCTGTCGCGTATTTGGGTGAGATCGCCCAGTGTCTAAATGTCTGCAAGTCGCAGCCCCAGCCCCAGCCCCAACACAGCCACAGTCAGAGCCACAGCCACAGGCCAATCCTCAGTCCCCGTTCCATACCAGTTGCGATCTCTTGAGCTGCTGCCATTTGGTTTGTCATTTGAATTTCGTGCCTGCTTTTGCCTTTCTGGCCGAGCCACCCAACCATTTTAGAGGCAAATCTTCTTTTGGCCAAAATTGAAACTTGAACGTGGTCAGATAAGTTTCCCTACTCTGACTGTCTGACTGGGCTCTGTCACCTTGTGCTGCTGCTTATAAGGCGCTAGATCGCTACCATATTAACGGATGTTTGTCATATTTACAGGCACAGCCCGCCCACATTTTCCAGATTTTCTGATTTCGCCCTGTTTATCTACTGCAAGTGGGTCAGCTTGGAGATCGGGCAACAGCAAAAGTGCATCAGCAAGCGGAAGCGCTGCTGCAGCTAGAGGTTATCCATACTTTATTAATGGTCTTTAATCCAGTTATAGATGTTAACCAAATAATCGCCTAGGGGAAGGTGAGGAGTAATTATAATTCTCTATCAATAAATTCAAGCGCTCGATACTTTCACATAATATTTTGTGAATGAAAGTAAATATTAAATCTCTTTACTTTCGTGATTAGAGAGTCGAAGTTTGTAAATTCTCTGAATAATTTATATAGCGATCACTTTTGGGGTCAATCAGAATCATTAGCTAAATTTAGCTTTATGGATGCTGGGCAATCTGGAGCATATTTGCAGCTATTTTTAGAACGCACCTACACTCACAGCATGCTGTATTCGAGCTTTGGGCCACATGCAGGCAGAGTATTGCCGGCATTGAGGAGATTTTTGCGTAGGTAATAGAGGCTGAAATCTATTGCTAATTAAACGGTCCATTAAAGCCATTTGAGCATTACCCAAAATTGGGTTTCTGGTGCACCAAATTCAATGGTCCATGGCTATTTATAGCCGTTGAGCGTAAACAAAAGACTCAAGCAGCGAACTTGCCCCAGTCGGTGTGTGAATTTGTGCATTAAGATTATAATATTTTGCAAACAGCTCAGCGCACTGCGCACAGTTAGCTCTAACCGCAGGCATTGATACGTTCAATAATTCAAATAAAAAAGTAGCGAACAAATTGTGCAGTCCGCAACGCCCACCATAAAGAAAATGCAGCCTGCAACCGTATAGCGGTTCGAGCTGGATCTCTCGATGTTGACCAGCTTCAGCTGGCCGGTTTGATTCAGATGCTGGTATTTTTCTTATTTATTTTGTCTAGCTCTGTGTTGCTGTGCCAATTTGTCTTGCAATTAGTCAAAATTATTGTGCAATGTTTATGCAACATGCTGCAAGTGACACTCTTGTCAATAAACAATCCATTTGCATAACTGTACGAGCATCGGCACTCACGATTCTGCCCAATGCCCAATAGCCTAGCTGCTTGCTTGTTCATAATGTCGTTATTATTGTTGTTGTCGGAGCTGATGGTACTAGTGGTGCTGGTTGTGCTGGTGGTGCCGGTGGTGCTGGTGATGCCGGTGTTGTTGCCTACGCCAATTTCTCGACTGCAACTCATCTTCGCACACGCCGCAGTTGCAGCACTTCATGACTGCGCATATTATTTTTGCATTTTGCCAAGTATAAGGCATAATAGTTTTGTTATGCCGCCTGTTGACAATGTGTACTTAGCCAAGTAATTAGAAAATAAAGCCATGCCACTCGCACAAGCTGTTGAATACACTAGTCTAATGAAATGCGCTGGGTTAGTTGCAGCTATTTAAGGTAACTGAGTAATTGTCTGAGTCTCACAATTATTGTTAGTATTTTCCCTAAAGAGAGTTAATTGTAAAGGCTATTCAATTAGTTTGCAGAGTATTCGCATACCGGCTAATCACTCGATGCCTTTTCTCTTACAATATGTGTCAATAGTTAGAAGCAGAAGTCAAGCAGCGAATAGCTCGCGTTTGAGAGTGTTGAGTGATGCAATTGATGTCCATCTGTCTGCCGCATGTTGATTAACTCGTTGATGTTCAGTAAATAGCTGACTGGGTCTTTTGCCTCCACTTGATGTAGTTGGCCTTTTGACCGCATGTCTTCCAATTTGTTTGTCATAACTCATCAATCATCAGGGAAAAAATACCATGGCCTTTTCAGAGCTGTGAGCTCTGCTTCGGTACAAAATAATTTGAACACGTTAACAGCTTGTTGCGGGAAAATGTGCAACTGAAACCAAAACTACAAGCGGCAACATTAGCAGCCAATCACATTAGTTCGAGGCGAGTTCAATGCTGGTGCACATCGATGAAAGTGAGAGTTCGAGAAATTAACAAACAAAAAGAAGCATCCCAGTTAGCCGTCAGCTATGAAATGCTATGAATGCGTATCGATTTGAATATGAATGCAGATGGTTAGGCAGCCGTTGTAGTCGAACACTTTCGACTGGCAGCGCAACTTTCATTTGTACGGTTAGCATGAGGCTTTGTTCCCTTAGAATAATACAAGCAGTTTATACATTTCTATGATTGCATAACTGGGGATCTACAACTGCGAAACGTTAGAAAACTTTCATTTTTATTTTGGTCAACAAAAAGTCATTGAAGGTCACACGCAGCCTGGGTTGACGAGTTTTTAGTTCTTCAGAGACTTGTCAAACGACTCGGCTCAACCTACTCTAATATTCTAATTTGAGGCGTAGACATTTTGGAATATACTTACATGTTTTCCGGTTTTCTACTTGAAAACTAGAATAGCTTCTTGCCAAAAAATTGAAAGTTGGAAAGTGTTTCTAGCCTTTCCCACAGCCACAGCTAAATATGGTATTTAATTATGAAAATGAAAGCTAAAGCTAAAAAAATCAGACTCATTAGTATCATCAGCCCGCTAATGTTCTACGCATTTCTTTCTAATTTGAGAGTTCACCGATGATTTTCGAAATAATGAGCGGTGTGAGTGATATTTTTATTCGATCGCCTAACTGTAAACGAGTCGGTCACTAATTCAGTCATTTATGCAACTGATTTAAATGAGCTTCACTTCCGTTCGGTTGGGCGCAGAATACTTAAGTAGGTCTTCAGGCCCCAGAGCGGCATTAAACAAATTGTTATTGATTCTCATCTGACTGAACGACCGCCTTTCAAATTGATGGCTCAGTACACGTGCAGAGCAGTACTTCTTTATGTGCTCCCAACTGAAGATCTATTGATCGATTGTCAACATCATCAAATACATATTTCAGGTCTTATCGCTGAGCAACGTCTGCGGCGGCATCTGGCAGCTCTTGTCGATGGCTAGCAACAACAACACAAACAACAACATGGCAACGGCAACGGCAACTTCATTGCCCAGATGGACAGTAAAGATCGATTCAATGCCATTTATAGCCGCTGCCTGACTTTAAGCGACCGTCTCCCAGCATCCTACTCAAGTTTATGGCATAGTTTTTACGCGCTCACTGAAGTCGAGGACCCAGACAAGTCGTCAAGCACTTTGCCACCTCAATGGAGGAGGCTGGGCTAGGCGAGCGTTTCGAATTCACCTTGGGCAGCTCCGCGTACTTCACACGTTTTATTTAATTTCAGTATTAAATCTTTTGGCTTTTCATTTGCCATTTTTGGCAACTATTACAAATGCAATTTTAATTACTGGGCTTTTGTGTGTTTCTCCATTCGACCACCCCGAGCGACTTCTAATGAGGAGACAAAGGCCCGCGTAGAACTCTACAGAGGCGGCGAACATGAAAACATGTTCTTGGCACCTTTTTTTTGTGGCAGATGCTTTGTAAATTAATACTCATATAAAGCGATTAGAATTCGTATGAATGAAATTCTCAGTAAAGGCCAAAAGAATTATTTTTTACAAGCGTAGGGCAAAGCCAAAAACTAAATATATTTTTGTACTGATAAAGTATTATGAGATGTAAGTGGAAAAATATTCGCATGGCTATAGAAGTCATGACAAAATAAATTGTTTAATCAAGTTTCTAGCTGCTACAACAATTCTAAAATAATTCATAATAATTATAATTTATATATTTTCAAAATAGAATTTAAAGCTCTGTAATAAAATAATAATTATAATTTATACTTTCTAGAAACTTGCTGTGCCATATAACAGTTTTTTCTTAACTGTTGAAAAATAATCTTATCTATATGGAATCTTCATCATGTAGCGTTCTTTTGTGTTATTATCATGCAACTGAGTTGGCTATACGACTGTTTAAGCTCTATAATTTAACTACAATTTAGTGCTGACAAAATGGTAAAACTCTTCGGGCAACCGGCTCGACTTTTTAAGTATATGGGAAGACATATGTGGGCCAGATTTTCGCAAGTTATTTACAGCGAAGTCATTTGGCCTCGGACTGTCAGAGATTCAATTAGCTTGTTGCAAGTTCTAATTGGACACACAAATGAAGTTCATATCTAAGCCAAAGAGCAGCGCCGGTTCTTTTATTGGCAGCAGAGCACATGGCTAAGTAGCCAGCCGCGCAAATGGCAAATGCTAGCTAAATCTAAAGCAATTGGCAAGGCTTTAATTGCTTGCCAGTCGGCTAGCTCACAGATAGTCAGTCCACAGTCGGACATAAATTGTTGGCCATTCTGTGACTGTTTTGCATGTTCTCGGGAGCACCGTTAGCTGCTGTGTGGGTAGAACATTGTGAATTGCTTAATTGCTGACCCTTTACCATGCCCCTGACATTCATTTTGTCGTTAGAGCCGCACGGGTGGTCCGACAACTGAAGTTATTCTTAAGGCCAGGCCTGGCAATTACCAAAATCCGCTTAGGAGTTATGTGCACAAAAAATTCAACGAATCGCATTAAAATCGTTGCTTGTATTGTCAGCAGAGCCACTGAAGAAAACAAAAAACCGACACAAAAATAAACAAATTGCTAAATCATCGGGGCCCTTTAAGCCGTTGGCCATGCCCAATGCGATTTGCATTTCGCCCACCGCCCCACCCGCATTCCAAATGATGTTGTCTGGCCGAAAACTCGCCGAATATTCTGTTTCATTCCTTGACTTGCATAAATTTGCTAAATGTTATCGAAAGTGTGCATCTTACGCCCGATGAAACTGGTTCGTAACGGTTGAGTAACACCCAAACCAAAAATCTGATACACTCCGTCTGGGTCCAGCATTTTCGGCGGTTTCGCGTGGTCTGCCGCCCATTATTTAACTAGCAATAAAAACAGCCAAAGCAACGGGAAGCCCGCTGCCAACATCTGTCCATTTGTCCTTTTGTCTGTTGTTGGAAAACTGTGCCAGTAGTGTAAGCCAGCGATGGAGCATGGGCACATCTAACAGGAGCACCAGGATCAAGTCTTGTTAGTGCTCTCCATCATTTGTTGCATGTTGTTGCCTGTTTCTGTTTCTGTTTCTGCTTAGACGATGTCAGCACTGATAGCTGACGCTTGCCGGGACTCTGGATGCTGTGCTTGGGTCATGCAGCGTCGGCGGTATTGACATTGTGCAACCAGTCAGAGACTCCGAGAGTCAGTCAGCCAGCCAGTCAGCCAGCCAGTCAGCCAGCTCCCAACGGGGCACAGAGTTCACGACACTTTTCCGTCCGTCCCCCTCTGCGTGTCCGGCTGGAGCAACTTTGTTGTAAATTGTGCTTGTATGATGTTCTCTTGGTGGAAGATGCAAGATTAGCAAATTTGTGTAAGCTGATTGTGAGCATTCTTGGTGTACACATCATTAATCTTGCAAGAAGCGAACGAGACCTTTCCTTTATTTAATTGTTGCCTTTTTCCAGCTGCAGTAAATGCCCATTTGGAAGTTAATTTGAGGCTGCGTTGCGCATACGCCCCGTTTCCATTGCCCTACGATGCGATTCGCATTGACAGAGTTCCACTTTCATTCAGCTGAGATCGACTCGTGTCTCTCCACTCTCTTATTCACTTCAATTATCATAAATCATTATGCTATGCAGCTAATTTCAAGTGAGCGATCTGTGCGAAAGGAAAGCAAAAGTTCTCATCCGAAATGTTTCTTTAACCACGCAACTGTGGGTCATTGTGGGGCAAAGCAATTTGAACTGCTGCCGCTTCGCTTGTGAATATTTGCATAGATCTCGACAGCCAGGTGGAGAGCATCAGCTCTGTGCGTGAACTGGAATTCGTTGGCAGCTGTGCGCCGGGTTGAAAATGGCCAATAGCAAATGACAACTCGGGGTGTTAATGATGCTCTTTGATGGCTGTTGACTGTTTAACTGAAACTCGTGCCACGGAAATTCAATAAGCTGTGGACGATAATAGAGTTTAAGCGGTTTCACTTTTAACAATAGACTTGACTTGATCGGGTTTATTTGTGAATCTATTTAATTTAAAAATAGATTCGATGTGTGACCAAGATCATCGAATTTACTTGCAGATGATGCATTGCTAGGGCTGACGAGGTAAATCTCTCATCAGTCAAGGAGCCTGGTCAAAATCGTGACGGGAATGCGCAAAATGGGAGCATTGGAGTCACTGGCGAGTGCCCAGGATGCTACCATGATGCTCTGCCTCAGCCACTGCCTCTAACACATTCTCTGCTAGAGAGGCCTTGAAGACTGACACACATTCAGTTTGCAGATGTTGGCATTTGATTTAGTTGCGAGCCTCGTCCGATTGACACTGGACATGAGTGAAATGTTTACTCGGATGGCGCATGGAGTGGCCACGTTGCTCTCTCCATGCATGCTGAGAGATTCTGGTTACATTCTCCTTTTCGATTGCCATTATTTCATTAAATTCATGTGATTAGAATCACTTTCGAGTTTGCGGCGCAGTGAAAACGCACTCTCGATGGCACGTGAGACAGCGGCAGAAGCACCGCGAGTGGGGCAGGAGGTGAGCAGATCACTGAAGATGACCACATGACCGGACTCACATGAGTCGTCTAAAGAATCGCTGGCCATGGCATGTGGAACATTTTGTTGCCGAACAATGAAATAATATGGGAACGGCCCTTGGACAGTGGGTCGAGCCAGTTGCCAGTTTCCAGTTTCCAGTTGGCTGTTAGCAATTGGCGGGCAGCAAAGCAAAGCAAAGACAAGGCAAATAAATAAAATAAAATTGCAATAAATTTCACTCTTGTGTGAAGACGAGCGGCTCTAATCAGAGACTCTAGCCAAGGCAAGGGCCACTGGCACTGGCGAACAGCAACTGAAAACGTTGCCAAAATGCAACGTGAGCCACATGCAACATGAAAGCGAGTTGGAAACAGAAACCGAGCGAGTGTGGGGCAGAGCCAAAGTGGCAACGGCCTGGGAATTGGGCTAATTGATGTTTAGTTGCACTTTTACCCAAAACCGTTTACACAACTGCCAACCGCAGCAAATGAGACTTCTGTAGATCCATATCCAAGGGTTCCATGGAAACGACAACTCCACTCCACTCCACTAATGGATATAACATGTCTTCCAGTTGGATCGAACCAGTTGCTCTGTGACCTCTCCTTGTCAGTCAGCGACACGGATGCATCTTAATTAGCCCAGCCGCCGGGTGGGGAGCAGGACCAGGGGTGGACAACGTGTTTTAATTGAATACAATTAATTATTGACACATTTCGTTGGAAGGCATTCCAAGCGTGCTCTGAGCTCAGTTCGAGCTCGCTCGCAGCTCTCTCGAAGATAACCAAAAACGTGAGCAGCGTTTGGAGCAGAGCAAATTTGGTGGGCAGCTACCCAAAGCTGCGATGCATATGGAAATGCACTTTCTAAGGAGCAGCAGCTGCTGCTACAACTTTGCTAATGTTATGGAAATTGAAATTTTAACCCAATTTATGGAATATATTCACCCACTGACACACAGAGGAGATCGAAAAGTCCTCCTCCGATGCACGCCTTAGTGCATTCCACTTTGGAATGGGTTGGTATGACTCTAGGAGATTCTAACCAGAATGTAATGGAATAGCTAATTGTGTGGGGAGATTAACCTGTGAAGAGGCTACAGTGGATCCCTCTGTCTCATTTGTAACGGTACCGCAAGTGTTTGGCTTCCCCATTCAAACACGCATTCGCATCAGCTGACAGGTGCCATGGACATTTTTCACTCTATTCAATTGTCGGCGATTGGGAAACGGGAAGAGGGAGAGGGGCGCTGGAACGTTGACAAAGTCGCACAAACATTTCAAACATCTGGTGCCTGGTGGTGTTGAAAGCAGAAGAAGGAATAGATTGAGGCAGAGCTTAGGCGGCTGCAACAGCTCAAACGGTTTACTTTTCTCACCCAACCACGACAAGAGTCGACCACAGTCATCCAGCAACATGGCCAACAATCGATTGGAATGTCAGTAGCGGGTGTCGTTAGGATCGGGCTGGAGCTGAAGCTGCTTTTGACTTTGAGTAAAGGAAAAGCAAAAGCCAAAGCCAAAGCTGTGACAAAATTGCAACAAGTGGCGGCCGCCCACTCTCCACTCCCCTTCACTTCAGCCAGCCCGCATTTACCACATGCACCGCCCCCAACGGTGTCATTTGAATATCAACATTTGTCATCGTGTGCCGTGTCGCATTCCGCCAGCCGTCGCCATTTGCGGTTGCAGTTGCAGTTGCTGTTGCAGTTGCAGTTGCGGGCCCCGAAATGTGACCAAAAATAAACAAAATCCAATTAACGTCAAGTGAAACATGGCCATGGAACAGCAGCAACAGTTGCTGTTGTCGTCAGTGTTCTGGCTATTGTCTCCGATCCCAGGTCTTTTAATTGAGCTTCTCTCATGGATGTGCAAATGCAAATGTGTGCCAGTCAAGCAACTACTTAGAAGGATTGCAGTTGATCGTTTTCGGCCTGGATGTGCAGTTACTTTGTGGAGCAATTTCCGACACTTTCCCTGCCCCAGACAAAAGTCAAAATACAAAAGAAAACCACTAAGTACACGTTTCTTATCTCGCAAAGATCGGAGCAGACCACTGAAATTCGGGCTTGTAATTGAAACGCATTACCGTCGCTTGGCTCTAATGGGCGTTGGCTAGAGATCTGCAACAGGAGAACAGCTGAACAGCTGAACATCTCAACATCTCAGCAGCAGCAACACGACGACAATGTAGGCGATGACAGCGCCTCGAAATGGGAAATTGAAACCTTGACGAGGGGTGTGGTGTGAGGGGTGAGGAGTACGCACAGGGGCCAAGTTGGGAGATAGGCGACATGGCAGCAGCGAAAAGTAGGTGAGGCAGCCGCTAACGAACTGGAGACTATCAGAGTGCAGGACGGTATCAATGAAAGCCAATCGGACATGCGCGACGCATTGGCAGCCAAGAAAATACAAGGCAGCCAGTGGGAGGCAGTCGGCTCACGCACTCGCCAGGGGAAAACGAGGCAGATCTGGAGCTGGACTTCGACTCAGAGGCCTGCCTACAATCGTAAGGCTTATAAGGTAGCGCTGGCAACTGGCAACTGGCAACACAATGTGCCTCGATTTGTTTGCGATTTGGTTAACGCAAATTTACAGCAGCCTGTGGAGTGCTTGGTGCTTGGTATGTCTTGAATTCAGGCAGTCCCCTCATAATCCAGCTAGGTGGTCCAGGAGCCGGATTCAGCATACAGGAATGCGTTCCACACGAAGTTGGCCAGTGTTCCAGCTACCCAATGGGGTGCTTAAGGTAACAAACTGGCTGCACTCCACTCCTCTCTTCTATAGCAATGCAGATGAGTGGGCTATTAAGTGGGAATAAAGCGAATCTGATAAAGCTTCTCCAGCCTTAACGCGATCCTCCTTTACACCTCTCTCTGGTCGCCCATTTCTGATGTATATGATCATATATTGCCCTGCCTAACGGTTTCCGTCATCAGAAATTTGCACTATGGGAATAATCACCATTAGAGAGATACAGAAAGAGAGGGGGGAAAGATATAACGATCCTCACTCACAATAGTCACGCGCATTGGAAGTGAACGACTTAACCTTGCGTGGCATTTGACAACCAAAGCAGGAGACAAGCAGATAAAAACGTGGACACATCAAAGATGAACGATGAGCGATGAGCGATCTGTGATCACTGATCAAAGATCTCAGCGATCCGTCCCACAGGACAGAACATGTCCAATAGTGCAAACTGGGACATAATATCTTAGAAGCTGTTTTCAGACATAAAATCAGTAGCTAGCTAAAGCCGATGGCGCATGGGCAATTAGTTGACGAGGATGAGGAAGCGACGCTCACAAAAGGAGGAGCATCTGCCTGGTTCAGAGCGTGACACTTGGACGCAGATGCTGATGGTGATGGAGATGAGCACGACGGTGCCTTATTGGTGAGCGGGCCAGAGAACAAGAGTTGTTGGATCGTGATGAGTTGTTACCCACTGGAGCATCTGGAGCATCAACAAATTCCTGAATTGTTCTTAAATGCCGTTAAAACGAAAGATTTTCAGCATTTTGCAGTCCCACAGCTTGAAATCAGAATACGAAACGGAATCATAAATGAAATCAGAATTTAATTCGCATTTATTCCGACCCCTCCGCAAGTGGTTCGCTTTGTTTGTGCTGAGAAACTGAAAAAGTAATAAAAATAGAGATCTCATCTACAGAGATCGCATCTACAACTGAACCGCAGAATACAAACGAATTTTCCCCTTCAGATGCTCGGGAGATGACCCAAATTCTGCATAATTGTTTCTGCGATGGCTGTGGATGCAGTTTTCTTGGTCCACTTGGTTCTGATTACCTCTTTCCCACCAGATCCACTAGACCCACCAGACGAAACATATCGCACTCTAAGCAAAGGCCGGGCCACTGCAAATTCGCCCCAAAAGCGAGAAAGTTTATTAAGTCTGTCGATCTTTTCATGCGGATCATTTGCGTGGCGTCGGCGGCTGCAAATTATCCTGACACCCGGGCCGGTCCGGTCCGGTCCAGGTTAAGTTTGGTTGCTTGGTTCGTAGTGAACGCAGAAGAGGCACTTGACCAGCAGCCAATGCGCTTGCGTGTGTTTCATATTTCTCAGCTCATTTCGGTTTCGTGTTGGGGCTTCCACTGGCCTCCAATTGCGTCCACTGGCCGCTAACGGCCTCCACTTGAGACGGTGAAGGCAAGTCCAGGCGTTAGGCGTTATGTCGACTTTGATATTATAGCCGCAATTAGTCGACATGCTCTCGAGTGCTATCACTGGCATCTGCACTCGCCAGTCCACGGTCCACGGTCCACGGTCCTCATTCCTCGTTCCGCCCCCGCTGAAAACTGGGATGAGTGTAGTGAGAGTTTGACTCGATTTGATTTTCTTGGATTCTGCACACTCTCGAATGTCTCGAGTGCCAGATGATTAGACACAAAACATTTGCACGTGGCAGAGTGACTCAGGCCTGCGTCGAGGCATGGAAACTTTCGATTATACTCGAGATATGCACCGGGTTTCAGGTCAACTGCTTAAACAGGGATGCCATTGAACCCGTCATCAACAACGACAACAACAACAACAACCACGCAAACTCCGTTGTCAAATTTGTAGCTCTTAATCGAACTTGGCTAAAAATAACTCAGAAGAACTAAAAAATTGTCTGCGAACAGTTAGATGGCGATTGGCTGGCTACATAACAATTTCCTGTCAATCAGAGCAACAACTGAGACGACGGGCAACTCCAATCTGAAGCCCTGCCCAGCGGCCAGCCTCCTCCCGGCTGACGGTGGGGCGCTTGGAGTGTGACCGAGTCAAAGCACGCAATTAATTAGTGGCCCTGGCCGAGGGGCAGTCAGTGGGTCTGTGGGCTGCTGAAGCGAGGAGAGCCATCAAGTGACCCAACGAGCGATCCACCAAACGGCAGCAGACCTCATCAAGCCACCTACGCTTACGGTACTTTCTCGGTTCCTCAACTAAGACTAAGACAGCGGCCGCAAATTAATCGGCCTGTGCAGCGTCTCGGAATAATGACAGTTCCGAGCCAGAAAGAACCAACTGAGACTCAGACTGAGATTGAGACTGAGACTGGGATGGCGAGTTAGCTGGTTGGCATCCCGCCGCGGGGCTGCCACACTTTTAAAGTCTCTTTTTAAATGTTTCACTATTTATCATCGGGCTCTATTCCAGCAATTTTTCTGGTCGTCAACCAGGAGAGCAGACGGTGGAGAGCGGGATAAATGCAAACTCAGATACAGATGTCAATAGAAATTTGAGTAAGTGGGTCACTTGGAGTTGGATTTTAATTAATTTGGATTAAAATGTTACGAAAACGTAAGGGAGTTGCCTGATATGCCGAAGAAGGCGTTGGCGGTTTACCGTTCTCTGAGCGAACCGTTTCGCAGCGGACCAAAGGCCAGGCGAATTTTGATATTGAAATTGCTACCTTGGCATAGCACAGCACAGAACGCAGAACGCATAGCACAGAGCACAGAGCACAACACACACAAAACTTCAAACACCCAACGCTGAGGAAAGCTTCAGCCCGAGGCCAGGCTTTGATAACATCAGTTGAAGTGCTTGAATGGCAGGGTGCAAGGGGAACGCCAGCTCCCACTACAAGCCAACCACACAGAACAAAGACAACAATTCCATTTGGTAAACGTTTGCTTTGAACAGCGCCCCAGAAGAGGGCGGGACAATGCAACGCCAAGAAGTTTTCTGCGGAAGAAGCAGAACAAAATTAAACGGAATGAAAAATAATCTAAAGTTGGCGCAGAGTTTGAGTTAGTTTCTGCTTGTGTTTGGCTTTACTGTGAGCTTGGCCAAATGTAACTACAATTTAAATGCTAATCTGGCATCTGTTGGCGGTCGGCGGTTGGCCGCGGCGCATGCGCAAACAACTCCGCCCCGACTTGGCTCCAAACTCGCTCCAAGTGAGGGTGGATACTAACGAAGCTGGCTAGAGAGCGATGCAGGAAGCTGCATTTAGCGGTGAGCCCATTTGCTCATTAGCTGTACGAATATCTACCGAAATGTGCTCCGATCCCAACTGGGAACTCAGCCAACGTAACTTGCCCTTCATGGTGTTTTATTTATTGTGCAATGTGGCTCTTGTCCAACTGCTGACGGTGCTCAGGCTGCCTGCCCTCGCTGTTTGGGTGTCTAATTAATGTTCACGCCTATAAAGTGCCAACTTTATTTGTGGCGGATGCCTAGTCTGAATACCTCTCCCAACAGCTACAGCCACAGCCACAGCCACAGCCACAGTCGGAGACTGAGATTGGCCACAAAAATGTCGGAACTGTTTCGTCTGCCAGAGCTCGGCCGGAGCTCAAGAGTTCAACGGAACAAAGTACCGCTATGAACTCCCCTTGCTTTCCCATCGCCTTTCCTTTTTGAAAACCGCGACAATTCAGATACGAGACAATATAAGTGGAAATGGAAGCAAAATCAAAACCGAAAGAACATTTGTAAGCTGCCAATTATTATGAAACGAACAGACAGCAGCAGATGCAGAGGCAGAGGCAGAGGCAGAGGCAAAGGCAGTATCAGCGACACTGGAGTCCAGAACAGAACAGAAACAGTCTCAGTAAGAGACTTGAGTAGAACTGTGCTCTTCCAGCTCTCCGCTCTCGAATATAATTTCTGAGCTCAGTGCTTTGAAATCGAAAAGCGCGTCACGCCGAAATCCGCTGGCTCGTTACCATTCCGAACTCTGAGCGCCGGCAATCGGAAGAATAGTCTGTGTCTCTTGGGCGCTGGTCTGTTAGTTTGTCTCTTTGTCCGTCTGTGTCTCTCAGTTCCCAGCTCGCAATCCCCTATACCTATACCAATACCTATACCTGTCCCTAGTTCCTAGTCCAGTTGCTGTGGTGGCCGCCTCGCGTGCTGCCAAACCGCCAATTACCGAACATCAAAAAGCAGTTTCCCTCAGCTGGTCTGCCCGGTTTGCCTGCCTAATAATTTGCTCTCTGACTTTGTGTGGCTTTGTTTGTACTTTTGGAGGTTTGGAAGTCTGCCAGCCCCCTGGAGCCCCTTGCCTCAACGACCGATCCAAAAAGGTGTTCGAAATGTTAAGAATCTTTTGCCGAATCACGCAATGTCTCAGCTCAGCGTTCAGAGTGAAGGAAATGCAAATGCTCCTCAAGATCTATCGTGGCTCACGCTTCAATACTGTTTTCGGCCTAGTGCCACGCCCCCACCACAACTTGCTACAAAGGTTCGTTATGAACCGAAATTAAATTAATTATATTGGGCATAATAAATAAAGAGAGTCAACGATACCAAACACTCCCCTCCCAGGGCCACTTTGACATTGTAATCACGTCAGTCAGTGGCCTATTTACGAGGTGTTCGCCTATTCGTCTCTTCGGCTATTCGCCGGTTCTTCTTCCCGAGTCAGCAGAACAACAAAGCGTGACAGCCGAGTGGTATCGGGGCTCGGTCGGATTGCGCAATTAGAAATTAGAAATTTGAAATGAGACAATGTAGTCATAATATTATGTGATGTGATACTAAATATTCGTTTGCATATATTGTCAGGTAGAGAATCCGTTTACTGTTCACTGAATGGGGCAACCCGTTTAATAATTCTTGATTGTTATTATTATGAGAGATTTGTAGTGATAACGACCAACAAATGGAAATTTAATCGATTCAAGTCAACTAATTATTTATGCTATTAATGGTCACCCACTGATCCATAAAACACATGTCTCGTAAATCAATATCAAATAGATTTCCTCTCTCTCGTTAAGGAGCATATTTTAAACGCTCCACTCCTGCTGGCAAACTGACGAAAGTCCTTTTATGATCCTCCTCCTTTGATGTGATCCGCATTTGCGTAGGCTCTGCACAAATCTACTTCCAATTGCAATGGCAAACACGTTCCCCCAGCAGAAGCGCTCCGATCTCGCCATCATCTCTCACGCCTGTGGTGCATCTGCTGCTACGATCTGAGCTCTGAGTTGTGACCTGACGAGCGGATCGCTTGCTAATGTGCGAAGCACACTCAGAGATCGCGTGGGCTGTTGAGTGTTGATGCAACAATGTTGTGGCAACAAGTCGCTGATTATCTCTGAGAGTGCTTGATTAGAGCAGCCTCGGAAGTGATCTTTGGCCAGAGCTACTCCAAATTATGCCGCTATACCCATTGTGGCGCATGACGCCGTCGAATTCGCGAACATCGAAAAGCTTTGTAAGACGCGCAGTCGATCTTCTTGGCGCAAATTATTGGCGTTGAATAGGATTGAAATAGTCTCGTATTCGGAGCATCCTGTTTGCATTGGGTCGACGGATCGACGGGGGCTCCGTTTTATTGCTGCCTTGATTTATGCAACATTTTCCGCAATAAAAATGCCATCGTCTTTAAGAATTATTACATCATCACGTAATAGGCCTCGTCCCTACATCTGCCTCAGCCTCAGCCTCAGCCTCAACAGCACCTCAACATCAGCATCGGCGCCACGCCCGTCTCTGGTCAGTTGGCAGTACCAAATTGCCCTCAGATGCATGCGGTGCTCCAGCGATCCTCAGTGGAATCTTTCGCGCTGTCATAAATCAGTCGCCAGTTTCGAGTTCCCTCAGTTGCTTCACCTTGCGAAAGGTGGGGCAGAAGCAGATGCAGACGCAGAGGCAGAGGCATTAAATAGTCGTACTCTCCAGTTAAATTGCAGGGCACGAACAGCTGGCAGAGCTATGTACAACAGCAATATCGTCAACAAAAGAAGCAACAACAACAAAGCGACTATTAAGTGTCTTGTCATCCTCAGCGATCCATCATCGCATGGAAGATATCTTCAGTCCACTCGGCGGAATGGAAAAATGAACTTGGCACGTGTCCATCATTTTAAATGAGAGTTCTTCCTGTGGGGGAGGTGGTTGAGCGGTGCTAATGTGTGGAGAATTCAGCGATATGTTGTAATAACTTTCCAAATTAGGCTGCTGGAGGCGCGGGAGATTGCATCACAGCGTGACCAGTGACATTCCTGTTCGCCTTCGCTCCAAATGGCCCATTGTCCAGCCAGAGCCAAACACGGAAGTCGAGGCACACTCCCCAAATGCCCATTTCATATAATTTCTATTATTTCTGGCAGCTCTGCCAAGTGCCACCAGGTGACAGTTACAATGCAGAAACAATATACAACAGCTGCTAATGCCGGCTACGATCAAGCTACGATCGCACTGATCGCCACCAACCAAGACTCAGAATCGTAGCCGAAGTAGGAGCTGGAGCTGTAGCTGTAGTTGGAAATGTGTTTGAGGCATGCACTGAGTAGGTTGTAGAGGACTGTGTGGGACATTGGCACCGTCCAGAAGCTGGCACTGTCGCAGCCATAATCGCCGAAATGATCATCATAATCGTGATCGTTTTCGGGCCTTGCGCTTTGCGCATTGGTCAGTCGTCCGTCCGAGGTTGTCTTGTCCTCGGGGAGCCATTTTTGGCATGCGTTCGGCAGCGAACACTTCCTGTGGGAACTACTTGAAAAGTTGTTTCATTCCACATGCATTTCAGTTCGGTTGTTCAGTTCTTCAGTTGCTCTCCTGCTCTGCTGATCTGCTGCTCTGTCGCTCTGCTGCAGTGGCCATGTTCCACGTCATGTTGCCTGGCCATTTTATGGCTGCTCTCCATGAAGGCTGCACCCACCACACGTAGTCGCTGTCTCCAGCAAACTGGCCTCGCCTGAACTATCCAAATTCTATTTCGATCGCGTTTCTACAAATATCTCATATACCATTTGCCCATAAATCAATTAGTTCGGTGTAACAGTTTCCAATAATAATTCGTTTGTTGTTGTTGTGCTTGTGGTTCGGTGTTTGCATTCTTCTTCCTCGTTCCATTTGCGATGCATGCCGAACGCGAGGCGAACATAAATTAAAGAGCTGATGCCCCTTTTATGTTGCAGCAAATTGGAGCAGATTTTCAATGGGGCTACGACTCCTGCAATCAGAACGAAAGAACGTGTTAACACCTAAAGCACTGATTGTTAACAGTGTCGATTAGTTCTTCATAACCATGAGCCCAAGTTGAACTTCAGCTACAATACTTCTAAAATTAATGAAAATTTAATTTCAGAACTTCAGAACAATTTGGGACTCAAGGTCATTCCGCTGCACAGAGAATGAGGGAAGTAAATCGTTATCTGAAGACAAATGCTCTGAGTGGTTTATGTGGTATGTGCAAAGTTCTATGTCCGCTTCCCAAGTGGCCAGAGGTTTCCCTACCTAGCGGCAACATATAGCGGACACGCCCCTTTAAGAAAGACAACTGCATTTTGGGCACAGGCAGTACTTCTGGCTTTGGCTGTGGTTGTGGCTAAGGAATCGTCGCGTTGTCGAGTCAGTCTGCCAACGCCCAGAGCAAACACTGCTTGATTTATCCGCGCCCCTCCCTCGGAGACTAAGATTCCAGAATAAATCGCTGCGACGATGCTGCTAATAGCAGGGTCTTGTCTTGCAAATTTCAAATTGGAAGAGTGGAAAAGCTGGAGAGCAAGTGAATGCCGAGTGGATGATAAAGAGATTGCATCACCCAGGCTGACAATGCCATGGCACCAATTTGCGAATATGTCCGGCATTGGCATTGGCATTGGATGGCCAATTGGTGATGAGTGCCAATTTGCCTGGTTTAGTGCGGTTATGAATTGGAGGAGCACATTCGAATCGATGCGCCCTAGAAGGAGAGAAGCTTTCTACTGCATCTGCGTTTGGATCAAACGACTCAAGCGACATCCACTGCACACGACACCTTGCGTACTCATAACTCATAAGGTTCCTATCGGGCCAGGACCGCGTACCGGACTGAGGCAAGGCGCAAGAGCAACAAAAACGGCGGCAATTAGAAGACGAAGGAGAAGAAGCTGCCGATGGCCGATGGCTGTTGGCTGGTGATTGAGTTGCAGCTCAGGTGGCTCCACTCCGCGGTCCCGGTTCTAATTGATGGCGAGACGCTCCTCCGATGCGAGCAGCCAACCGACCAAGCGACCAACCGAACAACAGACAACAAACAGGAAAATTCATATTACGAAAAAACTGCATCGTTTAAGTGTCATTATTGGGACCAGAATCTCAACAAGTCGCTGCCGTTGTCGTGTCTTCGAATGAAGATGGAGCTGGAGCTGGAGCTGAAGATGCTGTTAGTGTTGGTGTTGGAGTTGGAGATGGAGCTGACTACTTTCACCGCACTCAGAATTCTTTTCTGCAAGCGTGGTTTCAGTCAGACATCGGTCAATCTGCGGAGTCGTCTCCCCCCTCTCGAACAGCTTCCATATCCGCTGGTCACATGCAACAGCTCCGCACCACCCACCTCCTTCCTCCAGGCTGCCTCCAGAGCCATCAGTCAACCTCGGCGAATGCACCTTACTGGCATTTCGGCTTGTGGCTTTTCTTATCTGCTCATTGCTCATGTGCAGCTCGTTCTGGTCTTCAGCTGGTTGTGGATCTTACACCTTGCTCGCTTTTTTGTTGCTGTTGGGGCGTGCAACGCCCATGTCGAATAGATCGAGTACTCAAAGCTGAGAATCGAGAACCGAGGTGGCGTAGCCGTCTTGGCTGTCTTTGGCTAAGGGCGTTAACTGGGTTAAACGCTCGTTGACAGTTTTATACTGAGACAAGAGACGTCAACCTGCGGCAGGGCCACGACAGACCACAAAGCCTCGACGACAGACGACAGACGACAGACGACAGTCAGTCAGTGGCACACACCAAACGAGAAACTTATTAAGAGTGAAAATTCTGGTTGACGTGGCTAGAATGAGTTTTTGTTTAGTTGTGTTTTGCATGGAAAGCTGAGTCGAAGAAATGCCTTTGCTGCAATTAGTGGTGGCCCTTGGGGAAAGGGGCCCATCGAAAAGTGAAATAAAACAAATCAAAAGCGGTGCAATCAAGCGAAAGGTTGTTACAGTTCTAGTAATCAAGTTCGTCGTCTCAGTCTTTCGTTGTTAGTTCGTGGTCGTCCCTCGGAAGTGGGTCGAGTCCGCGCTGCACTTTCAACTCTGTTGGCGTTGGCGCCTCTGATGGCAACTTTCATCATGTGTGCGATTCTTATCAGCAATTAGGCGTCGATTTGTGTCGGAGATTCCTTTTACATGTGTTCCACATCCAGCCACGCATCCATTAAGGCATTCGCCTTCCTCCCTTGCCTAAGTGCCTCCAGAGATACTCAGAGTGGATTCCTTTCTCTGAAAACTCTCCCGATGCATTCCAAGCGAAAGTACTTTGTCAGCCTCCCCGTGTCACTCTCATCTGTCGACCGTCGTGTGTCGATACACTTCTAATGAACACAGCAACAACAATCCAAAAACGATCCAAACCAGCCCGAAGCGAGGCAAACAAACAGACGAAGTCGATCAATTTGCAAACAATTGCAACAATGAACGAGAGTTTCAGTTGAGCCGATTGATTGCCGGAAATATAAACAGTGAACAACCTGCACATAACTCCTCCTACTCCGACTCTGTCTCCGCTCCCCCTCCCGCTGCCTATCGACCTTCTCAGGGGCGGCAATCAGCATGAAGTCGACGGAGAATGTGTGAAAATCGAAAGGAAATTTGCATGTCACTCAATTGACCAAATCAACGAGAACAGAGCGACACAAATCTATCTGGAGAGTTTTTGGGTCTGTTTGCACTACAAACGAGGCGAGTCGAATCGAGTCGAGTCGAAGATATTGTGTTGGCCTCACTTTCAGCATTAGGCTTGGCCCAGTTCCCGACTATTAGAATGGCAACAAATATTTGAATATCGAAATGACACCAAAAGCCAAAGCTAACGTTGGCCCATTGAAATCACTTATTGACTTCCTCATAACGGTTTGGCGCTTCAGACAGATAAGAAAGAGCAATAAACTCGTCAGTTGACCCAAGCGACCTGGGAATGGGGCATAGTGCGAAATATGCCCAGCGTAATTTGGCGATGGTTTGGCAAGAGACTTAATTAATTCCTGGGAACAACATCATTTTGGCAGCGATCGGCGCACAGATTACAATTAGAGCACAGCTTTTGCGAACAACAATTACTCAATCCCGAGGAATAGGAAACAGACATAGACATGGACTGAGACAGAGTCAGATATATAGATTGCAGACAGCCACAAAGCTTCGTGTCTGGCTTTCTGTTGTTTAATCAATCTACAACCATTCATTGCCCAGCCCATAATTCAGAACACAGAGAACAGAAGATGGAATTGGGATTGGGGATTGAGATTGGGAGGCGAGGCAGAACTAGAGGAATTTTCATTCACACGGCAGACGGATGGCGATCGTAGACTTCCTGCTCCAAAAGCTTTTCCGAAAGACACAATTTATGTAATTTCTTTATCAGGTTCATCGCATATTGTTGAACAAATTGTATAATTCTCCTCACCGCGATGATTGAACAGCCGAGGCGTCAATTATCCGCACAATGCGACAAAAGCTGATGACGTCGCCATCGTCGTCATCTCTTCATCTTCATCTTCATTTCCATCGTCATCCTCATCGTCATGTGTCGATTTATCGCCAGAGAATCAAACTGTCGAACCGACGAATGGGAGTAACTGAATGCAATTGCAAGTGTATCTGAAATGCATGAAATTGGGGAAGGGGAAAGTGCATCGAGTGCAGTTTGATGTGCTTTCGGTTGGTGTTCGATAATACTTAATTGCATCATCAGCCTCTGAGTCCGTGTGTCTCGTATGAGTGGAATGAGTAGTATGAGTCTATAAGGTTAGAGTGACGAACAGATTCAATCATATTTGACACATGTGCAAGACTTGGCTGGGCTTTCTTCGTGGCGTAAGTTTTGAGTTGCGTAAGATGCATAAGCGAACACTCTACACTCTTCCGCCTCCACCTCCACCTTCTACTCTTCCTATATTGCTATGCTACAATCAGTGGCCTCATTCGAGGCTTAGTTCAGATTTGTTATCTTGCATTTAATTAGGCGTGCGTTGCGTTAATGATCATCACAGTTGCTGCCGATGTAGTTGTTGGTTTCGATGTTGTTATTGTGGTTACAGCTTTGGTCATTAGAAAGCTACAATGTTCTTTTTTAGGTGGATGCAAGAGCACAGAGAGAGAGAGAGAGAAAAAGAGAGAGACGAACTCTTTTAATGAAGAAGCTGGCGTTCTCTTTGACAATCAATGCACCTGCTTGCCTCCAGACTCCGACTGCCATCGCTATGCGCAGAGCTCAGACTAAATGCTGTCGCATTAACTCAACAACTTTAATTGTATTTTACAGCTTCCGTCTGAATTGGCTGGCCATTACAATGTTAACTTACAGAATTTTCCAATGTGGAAAGTTCTAAGAGAGTCACGTGGCTAAAGAGCTTCATTTAAGAGGTGGCTTTGGCATTTTAAAGAGAGTAGCGCGTCGCTGCCAACGATGGTCTCTCCGATGGTCGCTCGCTCTGCTGCGTCGTGCTAAGTCTGCATGGCCTTCGCCTTTAAACATTCGGTGGAAAACGTGGCTGAGCTCTCTGCCATTTGCCAGTCGACCGTGGAACGGTTATACATTTCATAAGCGAAGAATGTGCAGCTTAGGCTGCAGCTATAGTTTGAGTTGAGCGGAATAGATATTTGCATTAATAAATGCAACTGTGTCACGCCCAAGTCAACGGCACATGTGACAGCGACTTCCGCTTGCCTCAGTTGGCAACGGCAGCCGCAGCTTGAAAATGGTTCAAATATTTGGAGTCAACTGCAGCCGAGGAACCAGCAGTAACAACACGCCAATATATACGCGGCATCAATTTGCGCAAAATCAAACAACCTAAACAGCATGTGGCCGGCAGATCAGCGTGTTCCAGAGCATTACTTGATGGTCAGCTGCCTTCAGGGGGTTTCCCGAGATATTTGCCTAAATAAATATGAGCTTAAGGCCTCATATTACATTACTAGCTCTGACTAACTTTAGAGTTGTGTTTACCAAGAGTTAAAAATAAAACTATTTTGCACGAATACGAGGCAAGAAATATTCTAAGATTAGCGTAGATATTTACTGAATTTTTCTAGTAAATTTAACAAGAATCGCAGCAACGTTCCGAACAGCTCTCGGCATGGGCATATGGAATTGGTTATTGCCATTCACTTGCGGTCAGCAGCTTCAGCACACAGTCACATCGGCATCTTCAACTCCCGCCTAGTTTGTTGTTTGACTGCAAAATCATAATCATGTCAGCAAATTGGACTGACATGGAGCGTACGTGCGTCAACTTGCCGATGAGTAGGATCTGCAGTGCCGTCGAGCAATAGACAACAGGCAACAGGCAAAAGGCGGGATTGAAGATCAGCCGCTCGTCCATCACACAAAAATGGTCAGTGTTTGGGCCGTTGTTGTTTTTGCTTTGGCCGCTGTTGTTGTCGTTGTCGTTGTCGTTGTTGCTGGTGCATAGAGAAAGCTTCAGAATGCATTTAAGTTTTGTCTTTGGCGATAGGTGAATGTCTTCGAGGCGACTCAAAAGCGCACTGTCATCTTCCAGTTCGACAACGGATGCTAAAACCGTTGCCATTTCGTGCGACACAACTGCGACACCAACGAACTGCGTACGGACAAACAAATGTTCTCGGCCTCGGAAAACTGTTGTCATCTAAACACATTTGCCAAATGCGCAGAATTCTAAGACAATTAACTTTTGCCTATGGCCGCCGCACACGCAGCTCACAGAATGACAAAATATTTTAGCAGCAAATTTACTTCTCATTTCAGAGCTGCGAGCAAGCGAAGCAACTCGACTGAGTTCGGCTGGGCAGTGATTTAGGTTATCTGCGCTGGGCTTGGGTCAGGCAACGGTTGCGAAAGAATTGCCGACATTTAGCTGGGAGATAGAGCTGTGTAACTTATCAGCGAGAGTTTCATTTAATGAATACCGTTATTTATCGCAGCCAGCAGCTAGTTTGGGTAGGCCTTTGTTGCTTTTGTTTAGGTGTCATCGCTGTCGCAATCTCATAAAGCTGCCCGAAAATTGAATAGCGGGCAATAAAAATATTGCAATTGCACTCGCGGAGCAACATGCGCCGTCGTGGTGCAGAAGAAGGAAAAACAACACCATTTGTGTGCATTTTATCAGCCTGCGGTTGCCATTGAAACCTGAACTCAGCTCGCCAAGTTATTATTTAGCATTTTCACAATAACCTTTGGCAAAAACATTTGCATCTTATAGTCGTATCTGAGTTTTTTTTTGGCAAGTTTCCCGATGAAATTCGATATGGCAATCGTATCGTATTGCTTTGCCATTTTAGATGTGATATCAGTTACATTATTGTTTTATTATTTTGTTTTTATTATTTTTTTTTTTTTTAAATATTTTATTTACCAAATTAAAAATTGTAAACTAACAACTTTTACATGAGTTGTCATAGGAATGCCGTGCAAGTTCGTTGCCTAAGTCTTTTGAATTGCACGTGAAATTCATGGCTTAACTCATTTCAATTTGCCTTGCGAAATTTGCAATGCGAATGTAAGCTGGGTCAGCGCATACCCATTGCCCCACAATACGTTAGACGCTCTGGAAATAATAAGATATGTACAGCTGATATATGGCTGGCAGTTTGGGCTGACAAAATGAGCAGCGGGGCCATAAATATGCCACAGACAGGAGTCGCAGCAGCAGCCGCACCAAAGTGATTTTCTCGCACTCAATTTCAATGGCGCGGCCGCCAACTTGATAAATTAACACTGTGCACATGCCATTTGTTTATTTGGCTAAATAAATCGCCATCGGATTCGAATTCAAATGCCTACAAAAGCGCCCCAAAAGCTACCGCGCCACCAATTGAAAATTGAAAATTGAAAATCGCGCACAATCAAATGGACATTCTGTGCGACCCGCAATTTATGTGCCTGGAATTTGTGACTACAACAGCGACTAAGACGCTGAGACGGCGACTGCAACTGCGACTGCGACTGCGACACCCATGGCTGAGATTTAAGCCGGACTCACTTTATTGGCCCACTAAAGCGACTGACCCACAACATTAAATTGTAATTTGAGTGGGCAAACATTTTAACTGAATTTCTATTTGCTTCGGGCACAGCAGCCGGCAGCTAGTTCCCCCTGTATGCAAGCGAGCCCCAAGCAGCCACTGAGAGCGAGCCAGAGCAACGTGGATAATTAGAATTTCTTCTGCATCTGTAACTGCGACTTTTGACGCCCCAGTGCAGTATGTGATCGTATAGATTTACCGCTATTAGCAGCTTTGGTCTTGTCTACATGAAATATGAACTGCTCTTGGGGTTGCGACTGTAGTTGTGGCTGTGATTGTGGTTGTGGTTGTGGTTGTGGTTGTGGTTGTCGTTGCGGTTGCAAGTGTGACCGTGCCATTGACCATTGCAATGCATGCAAATCGATATGCGAGCAAACAATTGCATAATCGCTGATTATGAGCTCACACAGTAGAGAACTGACTCGGTTTGTGGATTGTACAGCATTGGCCATTAAAATGGCGCACAGCTGCTCGGACAGAGCTAGAATGTTGTCCATTTCAATTCGATTAGCGCGGAAATCAATCTGGTCGTCAGCGCATGTGGAAAACTCACTGGCAGCTGCTCTGTGATTTAACGCATATTACACGTAGTGCATTTTCCATGCTGTTTTCGAAGCTGCGCCGTTAAGAACCGCAAAGCCACTAACAACAACTCAACTGCAGAATGCTGCAGCAAATGAATGCAGAGCCAATCACATAATCTACTTCTGGCGAATGGGCTGATAATTTGGGGCTTGGCTTTTGTGCGTGCGCTTGCAAAGTAGCGTTATTTGATTTCTTATCAGCAGTGCGCGACCAATTAGACGGGTGCCGTGCTGGCACTCTGATTGGATGTGGAAGGAACGCGGCTGCGTGAGAAATGATTTGCAAATGTTCAATATAAAGTACTTCCGTCAGATCGGGGCAAGCCAATTGACAGCATGGTGCTTGGGCTGATGCAACTTCAATGGCAGAGGCGACATGCCGCGCCGTGTAATTCATAAAAATTATGAAAAAATACCCACCCAGATTGGTCCCCAAGGGTCGTCGGCAGTGTCGAACGGCAGCCGCAGAGCGATGACATTGCCGCGGACATTGTCAAGCCAAGCACTTTATTTGCTGCGCGTTTGACATAAACATTTGCCCAGCGGACATCTGAATGGCCTCGGCCTCTCTGTGGCTCCATATAAGCGCCGCACGACACGCCAAGGAACAGAGTCGCACAACAAGATGCCGCCGCCGGCTTGTCCCCGTCATCGAGCGTTAGCAATTTTTGAAATACGCATTGCAGAATTTATGTTATGCGTGCCACAGTCGGAGGCCGTTTCTATGGTCGTGCCAATGTCAAAACTCAAACTCCGAACCCAAAGAAAAACAAAAACTGCGCGACTCTGGCGCTGAAAGTGTCCAGTGACTTTCGCTGGGGCTCCTTGCAGTTAGCTGCGCATGGGGCTTGGCGGTGGGTTGGTGGATTGTTGGATTGCTGGATTGGTGGGTTGACTGGAGAGCACGCTCCTCTGGAGGCCAGCTACGAGGCTTTGTCTAAATTTGGACGGTCATGTCGGTGACAGCTTTTGACTGGCCAGCGCTTCAACTTGTTGCAAGTGGCGCGGAGTTCAAAGCATCAGATTAGAGATAATGTTAAACATTTCCTTTCAAATTTGTGACTGAAGCCTGATGTCGCTAAAACTCAAATGCAAGCTACAAATAATTATGAAATAAAAAAATTAATTTCCATTTTCATAAAGCTCATACATCGAGCAAAAGTAAAAGTCTATGAAGAGAAAGAGTCATGGAAAGTGCTGAGACGATGAGAAGGATGTGAGATGAATATGAAAAGAGTTTCAGAACACGTTCGATCTTCTAAGAATGCCAGAAATAGCTGTAAAATCTCTGTGGATTTTAAGCAAATCTATAATTAAAGTCTGTCCACAAATGTAGAAATTTAATAGCCCTATTATGCTATAAGCTATTACTGTGCCGCATTCCTGAAGATCAAAGAACTACAAATTTTAGCTCAACTTAAGCGGAATGTGTTTGCAAGTAGGTGAAATCAAGAAAATAAAGTTATTTATCGGCAATTTGTTAGCCCCTATTCTTTTATTTGCTGGCTCAATTAATTTGTCACTTTTACTTCTTGTTGCTGGGCTTAGCGAAGACTTGGCTCAGTTTCACTAGTTAAGTTTCCACCTGGTAAGTGTTGCGCCCTGTCTTGGCCTAAACGTGGCTCTGATTGATTTGTATCAACGTTGATTAGGCCAAAACCAACAATCAGAGCGGCCTGGCGTGAAAGCCCACTTGAGGTTGGCCTTGTTAGATCGGACAGGCTCGATCAATTGACAGGCAAATTGCCAACCAAATAGTAGAGTAAAAAGAAGTCAAGCGAATGAGTAATTTCTAATACGTTTATTTACTTTTTGCGTTTACGTTTACGTTTACGTTTAAGTTAACGATTACGTTTCAGTTTACGTTTACGTTTACGTTTACATTCACGTTGTTGTTGTTTTTATAGCATCTGAAGTTTGTCTCGTGTTACATTGCATTTCTAGGCCTAGTATTGTATTAAGTATTTAGATTTAAAGTATTCAGACAGTCAAACCTCTTAAGTGAGACAAGCGTCGTCTCAGCGACGTAAGCTCAATTAAGAGGTTTGAATGATTTTTTGCACTACGACTAAGGAGCTTTCAAGTCTTAAGCTGATAGTATGCCGACATATTCAGAGTAGTCTTAGCAGTAAGTCTTATAGAGTAAGCATATATATGAGCATAAATATTAAGCTACAGTTCCAGGGCCCTTTCCATGTGGTGTGTGAGCGTGTGTGTGGTGTGGTGTATGGTGTGCCTGGCTCAGTCAGTGCCACGCTTTTCCCATTGGCCATGTGGTGCAGAGAAGTCCAGCTCTACGTTGCGCGCAATGACTTTGAAGTGCCACAGCTGCAGCCACATTGGAGGACCCCGTTTCGTACAGCTACTAACTAGATTATGAGCGTTGCTAAGCTTTCTGTTTTCTGTTTTTTTTTTTTTCCATTTTTTTTCTGTATTTTTTTATGATTCTTTTCTTGCAGCTAAGAGAGCGAGAGAGAGAGAGAGTACTTCATGCTAGTTTGCTCCATTCTACATCTTCCATCCTCCGACCAAGCAACCGCTCGCGCCAGTTTATCGCTTGTGTAACGCGCGCTTTTGCATGTTGTCCCAAACGGCAATAACCGTCAGCTGCAGCAGCAAAAAGAGTGCCCCGGCAATTATGAAGCCTGCAAATAGAGTTGTAAAGCGCAAGAGATATATTTATGGGTTTATTTAATTAGCTGGTCACTCAGCCAGCAAGTGCGCTGGTTTTTTTTTTATTTTTTCGTTTCTTGCTTTTTGTTTTCTGCTTTCTGCTGTGTGCCCAGTTAGATGTTGCACCGGCACGCGATTACCACAAATAAATTTGGCGCGCTTGAGTTGCAGATTAGACGAGTAGCGCCAGGCAGAGCCATGTTAACTTACCATAGCCATTTATGCAAGTGTCCGTTTTGTTGGCCAATTCCAATTGCAGCTTGCCCAGGCCGTCGCTCGGCTCGCCGTTGCTCGCATCGGCACCATTGAAGGCAAACTTATCGGTGATTTGGATGGACTGCACAAGCAAAATGTTCTCATCGGTTGCCCGCTGATGACTCACATCACGTTTCTGGCGTTCCGACTTAATCGCCAGCTCAACTGTGGAAAGGTAGCAACCAGAAGGTAACAAGTGATGAGGAAACATACATGTATGTTTGTATGTACTGAATAATCTGTGGGAGCCATAATCAGCCAGTGGCCAGAGATGAATGAAGCGGCGACTTGGACTAAAGTTCATGAACCTTAAGTTGAAGTTTGATCGTACTAAACCCGGAACCGCTTTGCGCTTATCAGTTACATATTGTTGAAACAAATTGTTTGAATAAAGGGAATTTCATTTTCTTTGGGCCAAGTCACTTCACTATCACTGCCGAAATCACAGCGATAAATCACGGGACAGTGATTTCGCACAGCACTACCGTTATGACTGCAACTTACCGCCATCGGTGCCGTTGAGGACGGAGCGCTTGCGACGTCCATAGGACAGCAGAGACTTCAGCTCGCCGTTCTCATCGTTGTCGCAGATAACCGGTTCGCAGCGCGGTATGCAGGGCGTGACCAGGGCGCGGAACTGCACCAGCTCCGAGGAGGGGAACTTGAAGGCGTCGAACTGTGAGAGCAGCACCTTGCGATTGCTGGCCATCTTTTGCATGGCGCTCATAATGTATTGATCCGTGGGACAGCCGTTGGCATCGATCAGCGTAATCTCGGCGCTGTCTGTGCCGTCCATGGCAACCAGTTCGCGCACAAATATCTCATACGGACTGTTGGCATCGACGATCTCGAATCGCAGCGCCAAAGGATCGCCAACCTCGGCAATCCGCTTCATATCGCTGCCATCACGCGCCGTGATCTTCATTATGACATTCGGTGAGTCCACAATAATTTCCTCGCTCAGAGTTGATTCGATCTCGCCAGTGACGCCCAGATCAACATTGTTCACAACCGTCTTGTTGGTCAAATCATACTGACAGCTAACGGCCAGACCCAGATCCGAGGAGGTGACAATCATATCGTGATGCTGAATAACAATGTCGTTCATATACCGTCCATAGGCGCTCTGGCGCACATTGCACTCGAGGTCATTGTAGCGCATGCGCAGATCGAACTCCAGCGAGCTGTTGACATTTACGGCACAGGATTTGGGCGCTCCCTTGGCATAGACCTTGCCGTCGAAGAGCTTGGAGGTGCGAATCTTGGTGATCATCTCACCCGAGCGACAATCAATGGAGACATTGTAGCAGGCGGATTGTTCATAGGTGGCCGCCTCTTCGATGTTCAGATATGGCTCCGAGAGATCGCTGAGAGTGGCGCGACTGTGGTGGGATAGACGGCAGACGTGCTCGCCGGTTTCATTATAGTCGTAGGAGTGGCAGCGGAAGGGAGCGCTGAGGCAGAGGTCGCGGCAATCGTCAATGCTCTGCACATTCTGGTGCACCGAGTCGACGGTCTTTAATATGCGTCCCGAGATGCGCTTGAACTCGCACAGTTTGCTGGGCTCCTCGGCGCAGTTGTTCTCGAGATATTCGGCGCCATCGTAGGCCACAATGTTGGCCTCCTCCGACAGCGTAATGCGATCCATGTCCGACAGTTCACACAGGCCAGAGTGCGCATAAAAGTTGGCCGAGCTTCAGAGAGGCAGATGAATGAGCTGCGAAATGGCAACTGGAATGTTTGTAACGGGACTACCACTTACCGGCAGGTGAACTCCGTTTCGCCCAGGCACAGCTCGATGCAGTCGCGTCGCGTGGCCACGCTCTGGCTAGACTTGGCATGCTCCGGCAGACGGTAGCCCTGCACACGATCGATGCACCAGGCCTTTGAGCAGGGTCGCACACCAAAGCAGGATTTCTGTGCGTAGACCGTGAAAACGGGATATTGCGATCGGGAAAGTGAACCTGTCGTAAGTAGAAGGCGGAGCTAGTAAACCGCAGGCCCACACACAGACACACACACACTGATACACAGGCACAGACATAGACACACCGCCAAATTACAAGCGTGCCCCACTCACCTGGCAATTGATCGGCGGTGCTGCGGAACATGACGCATAGCCCCGTCTCGTAGTTAACAGCGCTGCAAGATTCATTAGCCTGGCAGGCCTCCAAGCAGTCGGTCAGCATCAGTGTGCCGGGCAGCGTCTCCAATTGCTTCGATGGCGCCGATAGCACGTACCTGCCGGGCATTGCGGGTTAAGACAAAATGCGGCGCATAAATATTTTTTGTTTACAACAGGTTTAAGGGGGGACTAGCATTAACGATTCTCTAGGCTGGGCAACCTCGGCAACCAACGCGAAATCTTATTAACTCTTCGTACGCCCCACGCTGTACCGCGAGTGCCAACCTTTTACGATGTGCGAACAGGCGGTTCGTTAATTAATGGCCCCTTCGCCAAAGTGCCGCAGTGCCACAGTGCCCCGAGTCCCTGCTCCACGCCTAATTGCCACAAGCCAGAGATCCATGCGTACACATATATACTTGAATAGATATAGCAGCTATCACCTACCCAGTTATAAGCTCAAAGCCAATCATATCCGGCTCGCAGTCTTCATCGATCTGGCTGCCTAGTGGCGCAGCCGTCGCGTTCAGATCATCGATTTTGCTCTCGCCATTGACAGGTGTTGCTGCAGGTTCCGCTACAGCAGCTTCCGCCGGCTGCTGTTCGCTCGCATGCGGTGTCAACGGTTTTGGTAGCTCGCTTCCGCTCGCTGGCTGTGCGCCCTCTGATGCGGCTGCTACTGAGGCTGAGGCTGAAGCTGAGGCTGCTGCAATTGTCGGCGTCGCATTGTTGCGCGGAAATGTCTTCAACGGTTTCGCCGGCCGCTTAGGCAGCTTGCGGGCCGCCGCTGCTGTGTCCACATGCAGCAGCAGCGCCAACAGTAGCACCAGCGACATTGTTGCCATCATGCTGACTCGCCCGTTTCTGTTCGTTGTCAATGACCGTGGCTGCATTTTGTTGCTGTTAGCTGTAAGATGGCAAAAATGATTTGGTAACTTGGTTTTTAATTAGCATTTCAGTTTCCTTGCATGCTTATCTCATGATTAATTGCAAGAGCAGTTACAGTTAAAGCTTAATAATGGGTTTAATGGATTTAATGGCAGGCCCCGGTCTCAGCCCCAGCCCCAGCCCAAGCCACAGACTTAGCCCGGTCCCAGCTTCTGCCCAGTCTAGCAACGCCCACTAGCACGAAGTGCTTGTGATTAATTGTGCAAGAATTACGAAACTACAGCTCTGATGCAAAATCAATTTCGTTGATGATGAGTTCATGGCTGCTGCAACTGCAGCACGCACAGCCAAGGGAATTAAAATAACACCACTTGGCAAAAAAGAAAAGGAAAAACGCACGCACAACTTCAGCCCGTCCAGGCTGGGAAAACTGACTGGAAAAAAGAAGCTGATTGGCATTGCGATTGCCTCTATGATCATGTGATCGATACTTTGGGTACTTGAATTGTTGTTAGTGGCTTTGCGGTTCTTAACGGTGCAGCTTTGAAAGCAGCATGGAAAATGCATTACGTGTAATATGCGTTAAATCACAGAGCAGCTGCCAGTGAGTTTTCCACATGCGCTGACGACCAGATTGATTTCCGCGCTAATCGAATTGAAATGGACAACATTCTAGCTCGGCCCGAGCAGCTGTGCGCCATTTTGGTGGCCAATGCTGTTCAATCCACAAACCGAGTCAGTTCTCGACTGCGTGAGCTCATAATCCACGATTATGCAATTGTTTGCCCGCAAATCAATTTGCATGCATTGCAATGGTCAATGACACGGTCACACTTGCTGCCACAGCCGGTTAGCCAGGGCAGTTTATGTTTCATGTAGACACGTCGCTAATAGCGGTAAATATGTGGGGCGTCAAAAGTCGCAGTTACAGATGCAGATGGAGCTCTAGTTATCTATGTTGCCTGGGTCAGGTCTCGGCGACTCCTTTGGAGTCGTTTACATGCAGGGGGAACAACCCGCTGGTTGCAGGCGCAGCAAATAGAAATTCAGTGAAATGTTTGCCCACTCAAATTACAATTTAATGTTGTGGGTCAGTCGCTTTAGTGGGCCAATAAACTAAATCCGCATCGATGGACAAGACAAGCGTGGTAATCGCGGTCAGTTGCCATGCACATAAATTTCATATTGGCATTGCAGTTGCTGCTGCTACTGCTGCTGGCAATGCTCCTGCTGCTCCTGCTGCTGCTGTTGCTGCTGCTGCTGTGGTGGATTTGTTTGCCATTTGAATTCGAGTTCGATGTCGATTTATTTATGTATTCACATGCATGGACACATTTATTTGCAGCAGCACAGGGGAAAATCTATTTTGCCAGGAAATGCTGCAGCCCGTTTGCGAGTTGATGTTTTGTGCGAATTTAAGTATTTACGGTCAAATTTGACAGTTTGCTTAACTCTTGTTTTATAGACTCTTTATAGCCAGTCAATCCATTTGAGAGAGTTAAGAGTGGGCAGCGAAACGGAAAAGAGTTTTTGCTTTTCGTGTTCTAATTGGGCCGTATAAAAATCTTTATGAGTGGTTCGTGAGCGCTGCTAATGGCCATTGGGGGAAAAGTTTTGATTATCGACCGTTATGATCATAAGCAAGCTAATACGCTTCAATCCGAATAGCATTTAGTTGCTGAAATTTGGGGTAATCCGGCGAGCCAGTGCCACCAGCAAGGCTGTCAGGTGTCAGCTGTCAATGCATCTGCGCGCTGCTCTGACACCAATTCGAAACTGTCTCTCCGGCGTTGCGGCAGTAGCTCATGTTATTTCTTAATTAAAATTGCAAGTAATCAAAAAAAAAAAAAAAAAAAACAAAAAAAAACAAAAAAAAAAAAAAAGAAGTGTATATATATAATATTTCACTTCCATTGAGTGTTGCTGACTGAAACTGTGCCAGGCTGCGCCCCGGAACCAGGAGAATGCCGATGAGAATGACATAACTGGCGCGGCGGAGCGCGAACGCCAATGCGAATGCGATGCGATGCGAGCGCTTATCTCAATTGAGGCGCGAGTCATTGTAACTGTAAGCAGTGTGGTAGCCGCAGATGAAGCCAGTCGGGCAGGTAGGTGCAAGCGTAGCTGCGGTTTGAGCTGTGGCGGTGACTGTGTTGGCTGCCTCTGCTCTGGCTCTGGCTATCTTCATTCCACTGGCTGGAGCAATTTCAAGTGCACCCGCAGGCCATTGGCACAGAAGCTGACCCACATCGTCCATGCCAAAGTTATTTTTATTGAAATTTTAGCAATTTGCGCCAATTTCTATAATATCATACATATACACTGTGTATATGTGTCAGTGTGTGTGTGTTGGTTATTGGGTGTGCAGTGGTTATGCTATGCGACAAATGCTCGATTAATTGCCTGTGGATTAGCAGTGAAATTTTGGGCATTCTGTTGCTGCTGCACAAACAAAAGACTTAGGCGACAAACGTGTTTCAATATCACGATCAAAAGACTTAAACAACAAACTAGCTTTGCATTTGACAAGTAATGCCACACCGAAAACCTAACGGCATAATAACCGCACCATTTGAAAGCTTTTCGAATATCTAATCTACTCGGCCAATGTGTAAAATGAAAACATGAATTCTTTTCGAATCACGCTTCGCTTGTAAAGCTACCGCAGTGAAGGCTTAACTGTGAACCAATTCGGATAGTGAAAAATCAACATAAATGTAGTGCACAAAAGAGCTCGAACTGCTTTTAGCATAACAATGAACTTGCTGTTACCCCAGGAATCTCCGACTGTCTATTGTGCGGTAATTGTCATAATACGGCAGCTTAGGTGACCAAATAACGTCGACTTATATGCATGCTCCTCCTCTATTACAGTTTCGGCTTCATTGTCGGCGGCACGTAGTAAACAAATTTGTCAGTGAGTCAATATAAAAGACTAGAAGTGAGAAATGTTTAGTATATGCAAATATGCTCCATTCACCGGGATATTTTTATCTCAGCATTGTTCAAATAGTTATGAAAAACAGGTGGAACCGCCGAAGAGTTCGGCGAAGAGTTCGGGAAATATGATATATTGGCATTGTTTGTGTGTGTTTAATACAAGCGGTCAAAATGCAGCGAAAGTTTTGTTCAAGTGGCATTTGAGAAGATTTCAGCATTTAGACAGATTTCAGCTCTTGTTTGGCTGGCTGCTAACTCTGATTATCTCTCTGCTTCTCTCTGCACATAGCCAAGCGGCTAATTGTCTTCAATTATATCATAACTGTTGGCTGACCCAACCCAAGTGACCCAAATCGCCAGGCCGAAACTGAATGGCCAGCCATCCCAGGCGATTACCACTCGGCCATGCACCAGTGCCGGAATGAGCAATGAAAATTTTCGCAGATAAATAATTTTTCGTCATTCTGCGGACTGGAGTGCTGCTGGTACTGATGATGCTTCTGCTGCTGCGTGTGCGGCAGCCGGCAAAAGTTAATTGCCTCTAAATTCAGCGCATTTGGGAAATGTTTCGTCAGGCTGTCTAGATAGATGACAAAAGTTTTTCCGGGCACAGCGCACAACGTTTGGTCTGGTCACACGAATTTCTAACGGTTCCATCATCTCCTCGTTTCGACTTCAACTAGAAGATGACGTTGCTTGTTCACTGGCGCTACATGCTTAAGATTCGGTTTGCACAGATCATTCGCCAATCGCCTTGACATTCACCCAAGGCTTTCTCTAATGGTCCATTGACCATTTTCGTTTTAATTGATGGACATGTGGACATCCTGTTGAGTCTCGACTAAACCATTGACACCATGTCAACCATGGATGATGGCATGAATTTGATACCATTTGCAGAGCACGGTTAGCAATTTTTATTTAATTGCTTTATTTTTGATTATTTTTTTTTATTTTTATTTATTTACTTATTTATTTTTTCTTTTTTGCATTATTATGAAAAAAAAGTTGTTACCTTTGTATTTTTGCAAATATTATCGGTTTAATCCTGATACTGCTTTAGTTGAACGCGAACAAATAAATTGTTTTGATTTTTGTTGAATTTTCGTTTATAAAATTAGCTTATGAACACAACGCACGCAGGACACACACAAATTGTTTTGACAATTTGGATTTTTGTTTTTTTCCGTAAAAGGTTTATGTTAAAAACACCGATGGACCGCTATGCTCCGCTCACCGTCTGCACTCAAGAAAGTGGAGCGCCTAACTGCCGCACATACACCTAGGCAATAGGTTCTTATGTGAGCTTCTCAACACAGAATTACTGATGCTGCGCTGGGAAAATTGAATTGCTCTCAGAGTTCGTTAGCTTCTATGACTCGACGACCGCGACTGCGACTGCCAGTTAGAGCACCTTGACACTGAATGCTCGCTGCGAAGGCCGCGGAAAACTCTACAAGTTGGTAGCCAACAACATCGACCATCAACAGCAGCAGCAGCAGCAGCAGCAGCAGCAGCAACGGCAGCAGCAACAGCAGCAGCAACAACAGCAGAAGCGGCAACGGTTACAACTAACTAACGTTGGCTCTCTCTTCGGTCACGCAAACCGGTAAAACATCGGCCACAAAGCTAATGGGACGCGCTCTTCGGTGGCTCTCTTCGCGAACTGCTCTTTGTTGGCACTTTCTTCAGCCGAAGCTTTTCTCTGTTGCCATTGTAACGGGCAACCTGTCGGAAGCAATAAAATGCAATTATACCAGTCGAGCTAAATGATTTTCTAATGCGATTCCATAGCTGCGCCGGCTACACGCAGCCTCATCTTCAGCTCGTCTCAAAAATGGCACACAACAGTGCGATCTTATTGCCAATTGGGACTATAGCAGGCAGGTGCATTGATTGCCAAAGAGAGTAAAAGCCTAAGAACGAAAGAGTCCGCAAAGACTCATTCATATATGCCTCTCTCTGTCTTTCTCACTCTCTTTCATCCACCTAAAAAAGAACATTGTAGCTTTCTAATGACCAAAGCTGTAACCACAATAACAACATCAAAACCAACAACTACGGCAGCAACTGTGATGATCATTAACGCAACGCACGCCTAATTAAATGCAAGATAACAAATCTGAACTAAGCCTCGAATGAGGCCACTGATTGTAGCATAGCAGCATAGGAAGAGTAGAAGGTGGAGGTGGAGGCGGAAGAGTGTGGAGTGTTCGCTTATGCATCTTACGCAACTCAAAACTTACGCCACGAAGAAAGCCCAGCCAAGTCTTGCACATGTGTCAAATATGATTGAATCTGTTCGTCACTCTAACCTTACAGACTCATACTACTCATTCCACTCATACGAGACACACGGACTCAGAGGCTGATGATGCAATTAAGTATTATCGAACACCAACCGAAAGCACATCAAACTGCACTCGATGCACTTTCCCCTTCCCCAATTTCATGCATTTCAGATACACTTGCAATTGCATTCAGTTACTCCCATTCGTCGGTTCGACAGTTCGATTCTCTGGCGATAAATCGACACATGACGATGAGGATGACGATGGAAATGAAGATGAAGATGAAGATGAAGAGATGACGACGATGGCGACGTCATCAGCTTTTGTCGCATTGTGCGGATAATTGACGCCTCGGCTGTTCAATCATCGCGGTGAGGAGAATTATACAATTTGTTCAACAATATGCGATGAACCTGATAAAGAAATTACATAAATTGTGTCTTTCGGAAAAGCTTTTGGAGCAGGAAGTCTACGATCGCCATCCGTCTGCCGTGTGAATGAAAATTCCTCTAGTTCTGCCTCGCCTCCCAATCTCAATCCCCAATCCCAATCCCAATTCCATCTTCTGTTCTCTGTGTTCTGAATTATGGGCTGGGCAATGGATGGTTGTAGATTGATTAAACAACAGAAAGCCAGACACGAAGCTTTGTGGCTGTCTGCAATCTATATATCTGACTCTGTCTCAGTCCACGTCTATGTCTGTTTCCTATTCCTCGGGATTGAGTAATTGTTGTTCGCAAAAGCTGTGCTCTAATTGTAATCTGGGCGCCGATCGCTGCCAAAATGATGTTGTTCCCAGGAATTAATTAAGTCTCTTGCCAAACCATCGCCAAATTACGCTGGGCATATTTCGCACTATGCCCCATTCCCAGGTCGCTTGGGTCAACTGACGAGTTTATTGCTCTTTCTTATCTGTCTGAAGCGCCGAACCGTTATGAGGAAGTCAATAAGTGATTTCAATGGGCCAACGTTAGCTTTGGCTTTTGGTGTCATTTCGATATTCAAATATTTGTTGCCATTCTAAATGTCGGGAACTGGGCCAAGCCTAATGCTGAAAGTGAGGCCAACACAATATCTTCGACTCGACTCGATTCGACTCGCCTCGTTTGTAGTGCAAACAGACCCAAAAACTCTCCAGATAGATTTGTGTCGCTCTGTTCTCGTTGATTTGGTCAATTGAGCGACATGCAAATTTCCTTTCGATTTTCACACATTCTCCGTCGACTTCATGCTGATTGCCGCCCCTGAGAAGGTCGATAGGCAGCGGGAGGGGGAGCGGAGACAGAGTCGGAGTAGGAGGAGTTATGTGCAGGTTGTTCACTGTTTATATTTCCGGCAATCAATCGGCTCAACTGAAACTCTCGTTCATTGTTGCAATTGTTTGCAAATTGATCGACTTCGTCTGTTTGTTTGCCTCGCTTCGGGCTGGTTTGGATCGTTTTTGGATTGTTGTTGCTGTGTTCATTAGAAGTGTATCGACACACGACGGTCGACAGATGAGAGTGACACGGGGAGGCTGACAAAGTACTTTCGCTTGGAATGCATCGGGAGAGTTTTCAGAGAAAGAAAATCCACTCTGAGTATCTCTGGAGGCACTTAGGCAAGGGAGGAAGCCGAAATGCCTTAATGGATGCGTGGCTGGATGTGGAACACATGTAAAAGGAATCTCCGACACAAATCGAGGCCTAATTGCTGATAAGAATCGCACACATGATGAAAGTTGCCATCAGAGGCGCCAACGCCAACAGAGTTGAAAGTGCAGCGCGGACTCGACCCACTTCCGAGAGACGACCACGAACTAACAACGAAAGACTGAGACGACGAACTTGATTACTAGAACTGTAACAACCTTTCGCTTGATTGCACCGCTTTTGATTTGTTTTATTTCACTTTTCGATGGGCCCCTTTCCCCAAGGGCCACCACTAATTGCAGCAAAGGCATTTCTTCGACTCAGCTTTCCATGCAAAACACAACCAAACAAAAACTCATTCTAGCCACGCCACCAGAATTTTCACTCTTAATAAGTTTCTCGTTTGGTGTGTGCCACTGACTGACTGTCGTCTGTCGTCTGTCGTCGAGGCTTTGTGGTCTGTCGTGGCCCTGCCGCAGGTTGACGTCTCTTGTCTCAGCATAAAACTGTCAACGAGCGTTTAACCCAGTTAACGCCCTTAGCCAAAGACAGCCAAGACGGCTACGCCACCTCGGTTCTCGATTCTCAGCTTTGAGTACTCGATCTATTCGACATGGGCGTTGCACGCCCCAACAGCAACAAAAAAGCGAGCAAGGTGTAAGATCCACAACCAGCTGAAGACCAGAACGAGCTGCACATGAGCAATGAGCAGATAAGAAAAGCCACAAGCCGAAATGCCAGTAAGGTGCATTCGCCGAGGTTGACTGATGGCTCTGGAGGCAGCCTGGAGGATGGAGGTGGGTGGTGCGGAGCTGTTGCATGTGACCAGCGGATATGGAAGCTGTTCGAGAGGGGGGAGACGACTCAGCAGATTGACCGATGTCTGACTGAAACCACGCTTGCAGAAAAGAATTCTGAGTGCGGTGAAAGTAGTCATCTCCATCTCCATCTCCAACCCCAACACCAACACTAACAGCATCTTCAGCTCCAGCTCCAGCTCCATCTTCATTCGAAGACACGACAACGGCAGCGACTTGTTGAGATTCTGGTCCCAATAATGACACTTAAACGATGCAGTTTTTTCGTAATATGAATTTTCCTGTTTGTTGTCTGTTGTTCGGTTGTTCGCATGGTCGGTTGGCTGCTCGCATCGGAGGAGCGTCTCGCCAACAATTAGAACCGGGACCGCGGAGTGAAGCCACCTGAGCTGCAACTCAATCACCAGCCAACAGCCATCGGCCATCGGCCATCGGCAGCTTCTTCTCCTTCGTCTTCTAATTGCCGCCGTTTTTGTTGCTCTTTCGCCTTGCCTCAGTCCGGTACGCGGTCCTGGCCCGATAGGAACCTTATGAGTTATGAGTACGCAAGATGTCGTGTGCAGTGGATGTCGCTTGAGTCGTTTGATCCAAACGCAGATGCAGTAGAAAGCTTCTCTCCTTCTAGGGCGCATCGATTCGAATGTGCTCCTCCAATTCATAACCGCACTAAACCAGGCAAATTGGCACTCATCACCAATTGGCCATCCAATGCCAATGCCAATGCCGGACATATTCGCAAATTGGTGCCATGGCATTGTCAGCCTGGGTGATGCAATCTCTTTATCATCCACTCGGCATTCACTTGCTCTCCAGCTTTTCCACTCTTCCAATTTGAAATTTGCAAGACAAGACCCTGCTATTAGCAGCATCGTCGCAGCGATTTATTCTGGAATCTTGGTCTCCGAGGGAGGGGCGCGGATAAATCAAGCCGTGTTTGCTCTGGGCGTTGGCAGACTGACTCGACAACGCGACGATTCCTTAGCCACAACCACAGCCAAAGCCAGAAGTACTGCCTGTGCCCAAAATGCAGTTGTCTTTCTTAAAGGGGCGTGTCCGCTATATGTTGCCGCTAGGTAGGGAAGTCTCTGACCACTTGGGAAGCGGACATAAAACTCTGCACATACCACATAAACCACTCAGAGCATTTGTCTTTAGATATGAATAACTTCCCTCATTCTCTGTGCAGCGGAATGACCTTGAGTCCCAAATAGTTATGGAGTTCTGGAGTTAAATTTTCATTAATTTTAGAAGTATTGTAGCTGAAGTTCAACTTTGGCTCATGGGCTCAACTTATGAAGAACTAATCGACACTGTTAACAATCAGTGCTTTAGGTGTTAACACGTTCTTTCGTTCTGATTGCAGGAGTCGGAGCCCCATTATAAATCTGCTCCAATTTGCTGCAACATAAAAGGGGCATCAGCTCTTTAATTTATGTTCGCCTCGCGTTCGGCATGCATCGCAAATGGAACGAGGAAGAAGAATGCAAACACCAAACAGCAAACACCGAACCACAAGCACAACAACAACAAACGAATTATTATTGGAAACTGTTACACCGAACTAATTGATTTATGGGCAAATGGTATATGAGATATTTGTAGAAACGCGATCGAAATAGAATTTGGATAGTTCAGGCGAGGCCAGTTTGCTGGAGACAGCGACTACGTGTGGTGGGTGCAGCCTTCATGGAGAGCAGCCATAAAATGGCCAGGCAACATGACGTGGAACATGGCCACTGCAGCAGAGCGACAGAACAGCAGATCAGCAGAGCAGGAGAGCAACTGAAGAGCTGAACAACCGAACTGAAATGCATGTGGAATGAAACAACTTTTCAAGTAGTTCCCACAGGAAGTGTTCGCTGCCGAACGCATGCCAAAAATGGCTCCCCGAGGACAAGACAACCTCGGACGGACGACTGACCAATGCGCAAAGCGCAAGGCCCGAAAACGATCACGATTATGATGATCATTTCGGCGATTATGGCTGCGACAGTGCCAGCTTCTGGACGGTGCCAATGTCCCACACAGTCCTCTACAACCTACTCAGTGCATGCCTCAAACACATTTCCAACTACAGCTACAGCTCCAGCTCCTACTTCGGCTACGATTCTGAGTCTTAGTTGGTGGCGATCAGTGCGATCGTAGCTTGATCGTAGCCGGCATTAGCAGCTGTTGTATATTGTTTCTGCATTGTAACTGTCACCTGGTGGCACTTGGCAGAGCTGCCAGAAATAATAGAAATTATATGAAATGGGCATTTGGGGAGTGTGCCTCGACTTCCGTGTTTGGCTCTGGCTGGACAATGGGCCATTTGGAGCGAAGGCGAACAGGAATGTCACTGGTCACGCTGTGATGCAATCTCCCGCGCCTCCAGCAGCCTAATTTGGAAAGTTATTACAACATTTCGCTGAATTCTCCACACATTAGCACCGCTCAACCACCTCCCCCACAGGAAGAACTCTCATTTAAAATGATGGACACGTGCCAAGTTCATTTTTCCATTCCGCCGAGTGGACTGAAGATATTTTCCATGCGATGATGGATCGCTGAGGATGACAAGACACTTAATAGTCGCTTTGTTGTTGTTGCTTCTTTTGTTGACGATATTGCTGTTGTACATAGCTCTGCCAGCTGTTCGTGCCCTGCAATTTAACTGGAGAGTACGACTATTTAATGCCTCTGCCTCTGCGTCTGCCTCTGCTTCTGCCCCACCTTTCGCAAGGTAAAGCAACTGAGGGAACTCGAAACTGGCGACTGATTTATGACAGCGCGAAAGATTCCACTGAGGATCGCTGGAGCACCGCATGCATCTGAGGGCAATTTGGTACTGCCAACTGACCAAAGACGGGCGTGGCGCCGATGCTGATGTTGAGGTGCTGTTGGGGCTGAGGCTGAGGCTGAGGCTGAGGCAGATGTAGGGACGAGGCCTATTACGTGATGATGTAATAATTCTTAAAGACGATGGCATTTTTATTGCGGAAAATGTTGCATAAATCAAGGCAGCAATAAAACGGAGCCCCCGTCGATCCGTCGACCCAATGCAAACAGGATGCTCCGAATACGAGACTATTTCAATCCTATTCAACGCCAATAATTTGCGCCAAGAAGATCGACTGCGCGTCTTACAAAGCTTTTCGATGTTCGCGAATTCGACGGCGTCATGCGCCACAATGGGTATAGCGGCATAATTTGGAGTAGCTCTGGCCAAAGATCACTTCCGAGGCTGCTCTAATCAAGCACTCTCAGAGATAATCAGCGACTTGTTGCCACAACATTGTTGCATCAACACTCAACAGCCCACGCGATCTCTGAGTGTGCTTCGCACATTAGCAAGCGATCCGCTCGTCAGGTCACAACTCAGAGCTCAGATCGTAGCAGCAGATGCACCACAGGCGTGAGAGATGATGGCGAGATCTAAACGCTTCTGCTGGGCGAACGTGTTTGCCATTGCAATTGGAAGTAGATTTGTGCAGAGCCTACGCAAATGCGGATCACATCAAAGGAGGAGGATCATAAAAGGACTTTCGTCAGTTTGTCAGCAGGAGTGGAGCGCTTAAAATATGCTCCTTAACGAGAGAGAGGAAATATATTTGATATTGATTTACGAGACATGTGTTTTATGGATCAGTGGGTGACCATTAATAGCATAAATAATTAGTTGACTTGAATCGATTAAATTTCCATTTGTTGGTCGTTATCACTACAAATCTCTCATAATAATAACAATCAAGTATTATTAATCGGGTTGCCCCCATCAGTGAACAGTAAACGCATTCTCTTCCTGACAATATATGCAAACGAATATTTAGTATCACATCACATAATATTATGACTACATTGTCTCATTTCAAATTTCTAATTTCAAATTTCTAATTACGCAATCCGACCGAGCCCCGATACCACTCGGCTGTCACGCTTTGTTGTTCTGCTGACTCGAGAAGAAGAACGGGCGAATAACCGAAGAGACGAATAGGCGAACACCTCGTAAATAGGCCACTGACTGACGTGATTACAATGTCAAAGTGGCCCTGGGAGGGGAGTGTTTGGTATCGTTGACTCTCTTTATTTATTATGCCCAATATAATTAATTTAATTTCGGTTCATAACGAACCTTTGTAGCAAGTTGTGGTGGGGGCGTGGCACTTGGCCGAAAACAGTATCGAAGCGTGAGCCACGATAGATCTTGAGGAGCATTTGCATTTCCTTCACTCTGAACGCTGAGCTGAGACATTGCGTGATTCGGCAAAAGATTCTTAACATTTCAAACACCTTTTTGGGTGTCCACTGGGCCTGGCGATCGGTCGTTAAGGCAAGGGGTTCCAGGGGGCTGGCAGACTTCAAACCTCCAAACCTCCAAAAGTACAAACAAAGCCACACAAAGTCAGAGAGCAAATTATTAGGCAGGCAAACCGGGCAGACCAGCTGAGGGAAACTGCTTTTTGATGTTCGGTAATTGGCGGTTTGGCAGCACGCGAGGCGGCCACCACAGCAACTGGACTAGGGACTAGGGACAGGTATAGGTATTGGTATAGGTATAGGGGATTGCGAGCTGGGAACTGAGAGACATAGACGGACAAAGAGACAAACTAACAGACCAGCGCCCAAGAGACACAGACTATTCTTCCGATTGCCGGCGCTCAGAGTTCGGAATGGTAACGAGCCAGCGGATTTCGGCGTGACGCGCTTTTCGATTTCAAAGCACTGAGCTCAGAAATGATATTCGAGAGCGGAAGAGCACAGTTCTACTCAAGTCTCTTATTGAGACTGTTTCTGTTCTGTTCTGGACTCCAGTGTCGCTGATACTGCCTTTGCCTCTGCCTCTGCCTCTGCATCTGCTGCTGTCTGTTCGTTTCATAATAATTGGCAGCTTACAAATGTTCTTTCGGTTTTGATTTTGCTTCCATTTCCACTTATATTGTCTCGTATCTGAATTGTCGCGGTTTTCCAAAAGGAAAGGCGATGGGAAAGCAAGGGGAGTTCATAGCGGTACTTTGTTCCGTTGAACTCTTGCGCTTCGGCCGAGCTCTGGCAGACGAAACAGTTCCGACATTTTTGTGGCCAATCTCTGTCTCCGACTGTGGCTGTGGCTGTGGCTGTAGCTGTTGGGAGAGGTATTCAGACTAGGCATCCGCCACAAATAAAGTTGGCACTTTATAGGCGTGAACATTAATTAGACACCCAAACAGCGAGGGCAGGCAGCCTGAGCACCGTCAGCAGTTGGACAGGAGCCACATTGCACAATAAATAAAACACCATGAAGGGCAAGTTACGTTGGCTGTGTTCCCAGTTGGGATCGGAGCACATTTCGGTAGATATTCGTACAGCTAATGAGCAAATGGGCTCACCGCTAAATGCAGCTTCCTGCATCGCTCTCTAGCCAGCTTCGTTAGTATCCACCCTCACTTGGAGCGAGTTTGGAGCCAAGTCGGGGCGGAGTTGTTTGCGCATGCGCCGCGGCCAACCGCCGACCGCCAACAGATGCCAGATTAGCATTTAAATTGTAGTTACATTTGGCCAAGCTCACAGTAAAGCCAAACACAAGCAGAAACTAACTCAAACTCTGCGCCAACTTTAGATTATTTTTCATTCCGTTTAATTTTGTTCTGCTTCTTCCGCAGAAAACTTCTTGGCGTTGCATTGTCCCGCCCTCTTCTGGGGCGCTGTTCAAAGCAAACGTTTACCAAATGGAATTGTTGTCTTTGTTCTGTGTGGTTGGCTTGTAGTGGGAGCTGGCGTTCCCCTTGCACCCTGCCATTCAAGCACTTCAACTGATGTTATCAAAGCCTGGCCTCGGGCAGAAGCTTTCCTCAGCGTTGGGTGTTTGAAGTTTTGTGTGTGTTGTGCTCTGTGCTCTGTGCTATGCGTTCTGCGTTCTGTGTAGTGCTGCACAGTGCTGTGCTATGCCAAGGTAGCAATTTCAATATCAAAATTCGCCTGGCCTTTGGTCCGCTGCGAAACGGTTCGCTCAGAGAACGGTAAACCGCCAACGCCTTCTTCGGCATATCAGGCAACTCCCTTACGTTTTCGTAACATTTTAATCCAAATTAATTAAAATCCAACTCCAAGTGACCCACTTACTCAAATTTCTATTGACATCTGTATCTGAGTTTGCATTTATCCCGCTCTCCACCGTCTGCTCTCCTCGTTGACGACCAGAAAAATTGCTGGAATAGAGCCCGATGATAAATAGTGAAACATTTAAAAAGAGACTTTAAAAGTGTGACAGCCCCGCGGCGGGACTGCCAACCAGCTAACTCGCCATCCCAGTCTCAATCTGAGTCTCAGTTGGTTCTTTCTGGCTCGGAACTGTCATTATTCCGAGACGCTGCACAGGCCGATTAATTTGCGGCCGCTGTCTTAGTCTTGAGGAACCGAGAAAGTACCGTAAGCGTAGGTGGCTTGATGAGGTCTGCTGCCGTTTGGTGGATCGCTCGTTGGGTCACTTGATGGCTCTCCTCGCTTCAGCAGCCCACAGACCCACTGACTGCCCCTCGGCCAGGGCCACTAATTAATTGCGTGCTTTGACTCGGTCACACTCCAAGCGCCCCACCGTCAGTCGGGAGGAGGCTGGCCGCTGGGCAGGGCTTCAGATTGGAGTTGCCCGACGTCTCAGTTGTTGCTCTGATTGACAGGAAATTGTTATGTAGCCAGCCAATCGCCATCTAACTGTTCGCAGACAGTTTTTTAGTTCTTCTGAGTTATTTTTAGCCAAGTTCGATTAAGAGCTACAAATTTGACAACGGAGTTTGCGTGGTTGTTGTTGTTGTTGTCGTTGTTGATGACGGGTTCAATGGCATCCCTGTTTAAGCAGTTGACCTGAAACCCGGTGCATATCTCGAGTATAATCGAAAGTTTCCTTGCCTCGACGCAGGCCTGAGTCACTCTGCCACGTGCAACTGTTTTGTGTCTAATCATCTGGCACTCGAGACATTCGAGAGTGTGCAGAATCCAAGAAAATCAAATCGAGTCAAACTCTCACTACACTCATCCCAGTTTTCAGCGGGGGCGGAACGAGGAATGAGGACTGTGGACCGTGGACCGTGGACTGGCGAGTGCAGATGCCAGTGATAGCACTCGAGAGCATGTCGACTAATTGCGGCTATAATATCAAAGTCGACATAACGCCTAACGCCTCGACTTGCCTTCATCGTCTCAAGTGGAGGCCGTTAGCGGCCAGTGGACGCAATTGGAGGCCAGTGGAAGCCCCAACACGAAACCGAAATGAGCTGAGAAATATGAAACACACGCAAGCGCATTGGCTGCTGGTCAAGTGCCTCTTCTGCGTTCACTACGAACCAAGCAACCAAACTTAACCTGGACCGGACCGGACCGGCCCGGGTGTCAGGATAATTTGCAGCCGCCGACGCCACGCAAATGATCCGCATGAAAAGATCGACAGACTTAATAAACTTTCTCGCTTTTGGGGCGAATTTGCAGTGGCCCGGCCTTTGCTTAGAGTGCGATATGTTTCGTCTGGTGGGTCTAGTGGATCTGGTGGGAAAGAGGTAATCAGAACCAAGTGGACCAAGAAAACTGCATCCACAGCCATCGCAGAAACAATTATGCAGAATTTGGGTCATCTCCCGAGCATCTGAAGGGGAAATTCGTTTGTATTCTGCGGTTCAGTTGTAGATGCAGATGTAGATGAGATCTCTAGTTTTATTTTTTCAGTTTCTCAGCACAAACAAAGCGAACCACTTGCGGAGGGGTCGGAATAAATGCGAATTAAATTCTGATTTCATTTATGATTCCGTTTCGTATTCTGATTTCAAGCTGTGGGACTGCAAAATGCTGAAAATCTTTCGTTTTAACGGCATTTAAGAACAATTCAGGAATTCGTTGATGCTCCAGATGCTCCAGTGGGTAACAGCTCATCAAGATCCAACAACTCTTGTTCTCTGGCCCGCTCACCAATGAGGCACCGTCGTGCTCATCTCCATCACCATCAACATCTGCGTCCAAGTGTCACGCTCTGAACCAGGCAGATGCTCCTCCTCTTGTGAGCGTCGCTTCCTCATCCTCCTCAACTAATTGCCCATGCGCCATCGGCTTTAGCTAGCTACTGATTTTATGTCTGAAAACAGCTTCTAAGATATTATGTCCCAGTTTGCACTGTTGGACATGTTCTGTCCTGTGGGACGGATCGCTGATGATCTTTGATCAATGATCACAGATCGCTCATCGTTCATCTTTGATGTGTCCACGTTTTTATCTGCTTGTCTCCTGCTTTGGTTGTCAAATGCCACGCAAGGTTAAGTCGTTCACTTCCAATGCGCGTGACTATTGTGAGTGAGGATCGTTCTATCTCTCTCCCTCTCTCTTTCAGTATCTCTCTAATGGTGATTATTCCCATAGTGCAAATTTCTGATGACGGAAACCGTTAGGCAGGGCAATATAATGATCATATACATCAGAAATGGGCGACCAGAGAGAGGTGTAAAGGAGGATCGCGTTAAGGCTGGAGAAGCTTCATCAGATTCGCTTTATTCCCACTTAATAGCCCACTCATCTGCATTGCTATAGAAGAGAGGAGTGGAGTGCAGCCAGTTTGTTACCTTAAGCACCCCATTGGGTAGCTGGAACACTGGCCAACTTCGTGTGGAACGCATTCCTAAATGCTGAATCCAGCTCCTGGACCACCTAGCTGGATTATGAGGGGACTGCCTGAACTCAAGACATTCCGAGCACCAAGCACTCCACAGGCTGCTGTAAATTTGCGTTAACCAAATCGCAAACAAATCGAGGCACATTGTGTTGCCAGTTGCCAGCGCTACCTTATAAGCCTTACGATTGTAGGCAGGCCTCTGAGTCGAAGTCCAGCTCCAGATCTGCCTCGTTTTCCCCTGGCGAGTGCGTGAGCCGACTGCCTCCCACTGGCTGCCTTGTATTTTCTTGGCTGCCAATGCGTCGCGCATGTCCGATTGGCTTTCATTGATACCGTCCTGCACTCTGATAGTCTCCAGTTCGTTAGCGGCTGCCTCACCTACTTTTCGCTGCTGCCATGTCGCATATCTCTCAACTTGGCCCCTGTGCGTACTCCTCACCCCTCACACCACACCCCTCGTCAAGGTTTCAATTTCCCATTTCGAGGCGCTGTCATCGCCTACATTGTCGTCGTGTTGCTGCTGCTGAGATGTTGAGATGTTCAGCTGTTCAGCTGTTCTCCTGTTGCAGATCTCTAGCCAACGCCCATTAGAGCCAAGCGACGGTAATGCGTTTCAATTACAAGCCCGAATTTCAGTGGTCTGCTCCGATCTTTGCGAGATAAGAAACGTGTACTTAGTGGTTTTCTTTTGTATTTTGACTTTTGTCTGGGGCAGGGAAAGTGTCGGAAATTGCTCCACAAAGTAATTGCACATCCAGGCCGAAAACGATCAACTGCAATCCTTCTAAGTAGTTGCTTGACTGGCACACATTTGCATTTGCACATCCATGAGAGAAGCTCAATTAAAAGACCTGGGATCGGAGACAATAGCCAGAACACTGACGACAACAGCAACTGTTGCTGCTGTTCCATGGCCATGTTTCACTTGACTTTAATTGGATTTTGTTTATTTTTGGTCACATTTTGGGGCCCGCAACTGCAACTGCAACAGCAACTGCAACTGCAACCGCAACTGGCGACGGCTGGCGGAATGCGACACGGCACACGATGACAAATGTTGATATTCAAATGACACCGTTGGGGGCGGTGCATGTGGTAAATGCGGGCTGGCTGAAGTGAATGGGAGTGGAGGGGAGTGGAGAGTGGAGAGTGGGCGGCCGCCACTTGTTGCAATTTTGTCACAGCTTTGGCTTTGGCTTTTGCTTTTCCTTTACTCAAAGTCAAAAGCAGCTTCAGCTCCAGCCCGATCCTAACGACACCCGCTACTGACATTCCAATCGATTGTTGGCCATGTTGCTGGATGACTGTGGTCGACTCTTGTCGTGGTTGGGTGAGAAAAGTAAACCGTTTGAGCTGTTGCAGCCGCCTAAGCTCTGCCTCAATCTATTCCGTCCTCTGCTTTCAACACTACCAGGCACCAGATGTTTGAAATGTTTGTGCGACTTTGTCAACGTTCCAGCGTCTTTCTTCCTCTTCCCGTTTCCCAATCGCCGACAATTGAATAGAGTGAAAAATGTCCATGGCACCTGTCAGCTGATGCGAATGCGTGTTTGAATGGGGAAGCCAAACACTTGCGGTACCGTTACAAATGAGACAGAGGGATCCACTGTAGCCTCTTCACAGGTTAATCTCCCCACACAATTAGCTATTCCATTACATTCTGGTTAGAATCTCCTAGAGTCTTACCAACCCATTCCAAAATGGAATGCACTGAGGCGTGCATCGGAGGAGGACTTTTCGATCTCCTCTGTGTGTCAGTGGGTGAATATATTCTACAAATTGGGTTAAAATTTCAATTTCCATAACATTAGCAAAGTTGTAGCAGCAGCTGCTGCGCCTTAGAAAGTGCATTTCCATATGCATCGCAGCTTTGGGTAGCTGCCCACCAAATTCGCTCTGCTCACGTTTTCGGCTATCTTCGGGGGAGCTGCGAGCGAGCTCGAACTGAGCTCAGAGCACGCTTGGAATGCCTTCCAACGAAATGTGTCAATAATTAATTGTATTCAATTAAAACACGTTGCCCACCCCTGATCCTGTTCCCCATCCGGCGGCTGGGCTAATTAAGATGCATCCGTGTCGCTGACTGACAAGGAGAGGTCACAGAGCAACTGGTTCGATCCAACTGGAAGACATGTTATATCCATTAGTGGAGTGGAGTGGAGTCGTCGTTTCCATGGAACCCTTGGATATGGATCTACAGAAGTCTCATTTGCTGCAGTTGGCAGCTGTGTAAACGGTTTTGGGTAAAAGTGCAACTAAACATCAATTAGCCCAATTCCCAGGCCGTTGCCACTTTGGCTCTGCCCCACACTCGCTCGGTTTCTGTTTCCAACTCGCTTTCATGTTGCATGTGGCTCACGTTACATTTTGGCAACGTTTTCAGTTGCTGTTCGCCAGTGCCAGTTGCCCTTGCCTTGGCTAGAGTCTCTGATTAGAGCCGCTCGTCTTCACACAAGAGTGAAATTTATTGCAATTTTATTTTATTTATTTGCCTTGTCTTTGCTTTGCTTTGCTGCCCGCCAATTGCCAACAGCCAACTGGAAACTGGCAACTGGCAACTGGCTCGACCCACTGTCCAAGGGTCGTTCCCATATTATTTCATTGTTCGGCAATAAAATGTTCCACATGCCATGGCCAGCGATTCTTTCAGCGGCTCATGTGAGTCCGGTCATGTGGTCATCTTCAGTGATCTGCTCACCTCCTGCCCCACTCGCGGTGCTTCTGCCGCTGTCTCACGTGCCATCGAGAGTGCGTTTTCACTGCGCCGCAAACTCGAAAGTGATTCTAATCACATGAATTTAATGAAATAATGGCAATCGAAAAGGAGAATGTAACCAGAATCTCTCAGCATGCATGCGTCCGTCTCTCGGTGGAGAGAGCAACGTGGCCACTCCATGCGCCATCCGAGTAAACATTTCACTCATGTCCAGTGTCAATCGGACGAGGCTCGCAGCTAAATCAAATGCCAACATCTGCAAACTGAATGTGTGTCAGTCTTCAAGGCCTCTCTAGCAGAGGATGTGTTAGAGGCAGTGGCAGAGGCAGAGCATCATGGTAGCATCCTTGGCACTCACTAGTGACTCCAATGCTCCCATTTTGCGCATTCCCGTCACGATTTTGACCAGGCTCCCTGACTGATGAGAGATTTACCACGTCAGCCCGAGCAATGCATCATCTGCAGTAAATTCGATCTTGGTCACACATCGAATCTATTTTTAAATTAAATAGATTCACAAATGAACCCGATCAATTCGAATCTATTGTTAAAAGTGAAACCGCTTAAACTCTATTATCGTCCACGGCATAATGAATTTCCGTGGCACGAGTCTCAGTTAAACAGTCATGGCCATCAAAGAGCATCATTAACACCCGAGTTGTCGTTTGCTATTGGCCATTTTCGACCCGGCGCACAGCTGCCAGCGAATTCCAGTTCACGCACAGAGCTGATGCTCTCCACCTGGGTGTCGAGATCTATGCAAATATTCACAAGCGAAGCGGCAGCAGTTCAAATTGCTTTGCTCCACAGTGACCCACAGTTCCGGGGTGAAAGAAACATTTCGGACGAGAACTTTTGCTTTCCTTTCGCACAGATCGCTCACTTGAAATTAGCTGCACAGCATAATGATTTATGATAATTGAAGTGAATAAGAGAGTGGAGAGACACGAGTCGATCTCAGCTGAATGAAAGTGGAACTCTGTCAATGCGAATCGCATCGGAGGGCAATGGAAACGGGGCGTATGCGCAACGCAGCCTCAAATTAACTTCCAAATGGGCATTTACTGCAGCTGGAAAAAGGCAACAATTAAATAAAGGAAAGGTCTCGTTCGCTTCTTGCAAGATTAATGATGTGTACACCAAGAATGCTCACAATCAGCTTACACAAATTTGCTAATCTTGCATCTTCCACCAAGAGAACATCATACAAGCACAATTTACAACAAAGTTGCCCCAGCCGGACACGCAGAGGGGGACGGACGGAAAAGTGTCGTGAACTCTGTGCCCCGTTGGGAGCTGGCTGACTGGCTGGCTGACTGACTCTCGGAGTCTCTGACTGGTTGCACAATGTCAATACCGCCGACGCTGCATGACCCAAGCACAGCATCCAGAGTCCCGGCAAGCGTCAGCTATCAGTGCTGACATCGTCTAAGCAGAAACAGAAACAGAAACAGGCAACAACATGCAACAAATGATGGAGAGCACTAACAAGACTTGATCCTGGTGCTCCTGTTAGATGTGCCCATGCTCCATCGCTGGCTTACACTACTGGCACAGTTTTCCAACAACAGACAAAAGGACAAATGGACAGATGTTGGCAACGGGCTTCCCGTTGCTTTGGCTGTTTTTATTGCCGTTGTCTTCATTGTTGAGCATTTTGTCAGCGACATGTAAAGGTTTAAATAGACATGCAATGCAGGCGAAGGAGGAGCCGCTTCGGGGACTGGGCTGCCAGATTTGCCATAGTTCTAACGTGGGTGAACCGTGAGCTCGTAACTTTGGCTGCTACAAACCATTTACAACTGGCGTAAGATGCACACTTTTGATAGCATTTGGGAAATTTATGCAAAAAATGCCGAAACGCGAAACGGTCGAGCAGCAGGAACAGCAACGGCAGCAGCAACGGCAGCAGCAGCAGCAGCAGCAGTTGAGATGAAGGGAACAACATCATTTAAAGCACGAGCTGGCTGTCTCCTGCTACATTATTTGTGGGTGTCATGCATGAGAGCTGAGCGAGATGTCATAAATAAATAGCAGCAGGAACCAGTGGCTACAGATGAAAGTGGGTTAAGGGCGCATTCGCTTCGAGTCGAGGCTGTCATGTGAGCGGCCTCTAACTCAATTGAATTGTACTCCGAGACTATGTAAATCGACATAATCAAGTTTTCAATTTGGCATGCAATCTGCGGACATTTCTCAGGCGCATTTTCATTTGAACGTGCGGCTAGCTAGACACAACAACTCTTCTGCTCTTGGCCGGCCTCCTTCTCTTGCAGCCCCCTGCTCCCTCTCCTGTTAGCTGGTTTGCACATGTGATTTATGCTTGGAGCAGTATCTTGGCCATATCATATTACCTACTCCTACAAGTCGAGGCAATGTATCTTCGCTTATGACTGACATCCTTTTCGCTTTTCGCTGCATTGTTTTTGGGCCCCAAATGCGGTCAATTGGCCAGCCGCACGTCTCACTCTCTCTCCCTCTCTCCCGCGTTGGTTCTCTCTTTATACACATGTGCAAAATTCTGCAATTCCGTAGGCCTGGCCTAGTGTAGGCCAGACCTGGCCAGCTTTTTGGCTGCTGCTCATTGGCATTTTATGCTTGCATTGTTCGATGCGCTATGCGAGCGGCAGATTTTGGCTTTTATTTGTTCATTATTGGCCAAGGTATACGTCGGTTTTAAATGAGTTATTGAGCAAATGGATGTACCAGTCGTACGCTTGTTTACCTACCTACACACACACACAGAGAGAGTCGATGCATTACGATACCAATAGAAGTTGCTTGCCCCAGTCCGTTTGCCTGCTAATCGCGGCCAAAGCCGTTTGCAGCGGTTGCCGTTGTTTTCTAGCTGTGCCAGTTAGCCTCAACTAACTAACTCGGCTATGTCAGAAGCCATCCATACAATGGTCCAGCTTAACCACTATTCTCGATTCAAACCTACTTACAATTAACTGGTAAAATATATTTTCCAAAATTCGCCGGAGGCTGAATACCCTCCAAGCTTCTAGAGTTTTCACTTATTTAAATAAAATTAATATTTTTTGATCATGTAGTTATAAAAAAGAGTGAAATAAATTGAAATTGAAAAAAATGAAATATTTTTGTATATGTGATATATAAATACGATTTGACATTTCATTCTATAGTAGACAGATATTGGAAGTCGTACTTAGACAAATAACAACTAAGATATATCTGCATATCTCTACATATATTTATATTATACATAGCCTAATTTTGACTGTACTGAAAAATTCTAAATCCATTCGTTCGACAAGTTCCGCTTTAGCTGTATTTTTTGTAGCCTCTTTATTTAAGACTCTAAATGATTTTACGCAAACATTAAAAATCAATTTACCATTTGAATTGTCGTTACTCAAACTTCCAACTTGAATAATTGAAGATGAGTTCAGCAACATCAACATAAACAACAACAACTGTCTCTAATTCTGTGCCAAAGATTCACGTTGTAATGGCACATTAAATAGCTTACATGATTTGAGTCCGCACTATCGTTAAAGAAAGTAAACCGAACCGTGTTGAAAGACTATCAAAATGCAAAAGAAATTCTAAGCTTTTCGCAGTTAAAGACGTAATTAAAAATACGTTTAAGAAGCGAAAATATCGAGACAGCTTAGCGCTATCTAATTGAAATGACCGGAGGTTAGGGTCAATGGCTGTACGATTTATTTAATTTGAGAGAATCATATTACTAAAATCGCATTATGCATAAACGTTAAATTTGTTGACGTTGCTCAAATCGTATACATAATTATTATAATAAAAGCCCCCTGGGAGGTCTCTAAAACAAAACAAATATGATAAGCTAATGTGATAATTTAAGCAAGTAAAGGAAAACTTGCCGTGAATAGAATGAACCGCATAAATGAATAATTTAAATACGAAACAAACAAATTCAAACGAAGAACCGTTACAGCTAATGGTCACAATGGATCCGTAAGATAAATCGCACGTTGAATCACAGAGAGCTACTGTGTGACGAGCTACCCATCGACCGAGAGCGAAGATGAGCCACCAGAGATTTGTGTTTATCACACACGCTTTTATAATATGAATGGCCCTATTAACTGGCGGCTTATCGCAGTCGGAACCCAACTTTCTACGCGACTTTCAATTAAAACTTTCAGTTTTTCACAGAACTAGACCCATTCTTACAGGTTCTCAAAGACCGGTGTTGAGCAATAGACCCCTCATTAAGCCGTTTACAAATGTCGCATGAGAACTGGCTGGCGCTAGAGCTGACCTTCGACTCAGATGCCCATCTATAAGCTGCAGCTGACATAAGCTTCATTTTTTTTGGGCATTCAACATGAAAAGCTTTCGGCAGACCCACGGGAATTACAGCTTAGGTAAGATGAGCTTCTGATGATAATAACAATCATTGTCAATATATAATAGTTTTTCCAATCTATTTTCCTCTATTTAATTTATGTTATGACCAAATATACATTTGTATATTGACAGTGGAAATCACCTTAAAAGATATTCAGATCATGTAAATAAGCTGTGGCACAAAACCATAAATACTATACCAAGCCCATTAGCTAGATATAGACTCGTTGCGGTTTTCTACTTTTATCCGCTCATAAAATGAATAATGAATGTATTTTCATAACTATAAAATATACAGATTTCTTAATCTTCTTGTGAGAATTTACACAGACATATCATTGTGAATCATTTGATATTTACTTAACGATAAAGTTAAAGATTATATATGATATGCTCTGTCGGCAGACCCACCTTAACTTAACCTGGCTTACACCTGTCTAGCACTTTGCAGAGAAACTTGTTCTCCAATCGGGGCCTAAGCCAAACAGTTTTTGGGCAAATAGAAAACCTAGAAGTTTGATTTATGCATGCAGCCGCATCTCGATGCGAGCCATAAATAGATGCCTGCACTTGTGTAACCTCGCCCACTGCGAGGCCCACCCACCTGTCTAGCCGCCAAATTTTTACATAATTTAGCTGCTGCCGCAACGACTTCTAGTGCAACTAGCAGCTTTCAGCCATTTACACCCACTCCCATTAGCTGACGCTCAAGTGCAGAGCCGAACAGAGCAGCTCTTGTTTCTCGGGCTTCGCAGGAAAAACTTTGCCGTGGCATCAACTTCCACTTGGCGCAGAATGTGCAGCACCCGAGTGCCGTTAGACGCCCACGGGCACGCCGGTGTCGGCACAGCCGACACAATAAATAATATGTAACAAAATCGATACCGCCGTCTGTGAGTTATGAAGTCGATTTGATGGCGCGTGCGCATGCGCGGCAGCAACAGCAACAGCAGCAACAGCAACAACAAAATTGCTGATTCGCCGTTTACTGTTCTAGTGGTATCTGTGGCTCAGTTAATTTCCGCTCTGGCCCAGAGCGCAGCGATTTGCAGATTAATGTGGGTCAGAATGGCCAAATGGTAATTGCGCACAAGTCCTGAATTAATCAAAGCTCATTTCATGGGCCGCTCGTTCCACACCAGCTCAATTGCAGCTGCGCTCAAATACTTTCTCACACACTTCAACGGCGGCCAATGAAAGTGAACCGAGCTTGGTCAGTTTTTGGAGGCGGCTCCACAAATTTTCACATGATTCTCTCAATGAGTATGAACGCAGATGAATAAATCATTTGTTTGTTCAGATTCAAATCGATTCATCTGCCACGGCCAGCGGCGACTCTCACTTTCCGGCGACGGCCCCATCAACTCCGATGCCCAGCCAACCCGCAGCATTCCACCAGCCAATGAATGCTCCGATGCCTTTCAACGGCTTTCCACGTCTGATTATTAATAGACATGGACATGCATACGCCTGTACAATGGCCATGCGAGAGGCCGCAGCGCGATTACCCACTGCCAGATGCGCAATTGATACATATTTATGGTTGACCAGCAGCTCGCCGTTTGCCAGTTCCCAGTTTCCGCTGCAAAAGCTAAGCCTCTCGGCCTTGAAGGCTCGGATGTCACTTTGATTTATAAGAGCTCCCATTAAATATTAATATTCCAAGTGAAAACTCATTATATTGGTTTAATAAGTTCAATTTGGCTTAACAATATTTAGTGCACTTAATTAGGTCTCAGTTGAATACTTTCAATTAGGTTTATTTTTATGCGAAAAGCATATCCTGTTTGCGAAATGGATTCTGAGTAAGACCGATGTTCTTTTTATATGCCCGCTCCAAAAATAATAAAATAAAGAGCAATGATAGACTTGAAAAGAGCACTGCTTGATATTAATTATGTAAACGACAGCACGTCTGACTTGTAGAGAAATGATGCCCGAACACATGGAGAGCAGCATCCGCTTGCTGTTCGTGTTCCTCTTGGCTCTTGGCTCTTGGCTCTGGGTTCTTGTCATACTCGTAAAAACAAAATGCGCAACATCAAAATTTTCCGCTGAATAGATGACTGGCAGCCGAAGGCGCAGGAGGAACAGGTGGAACCAGTTGGGTTGCACGTCGGCCCGTTCGCAAAAATAGACTAGCCCGCCTCTGAGAACAGTTATGTATGTATTCTAAACCTAATTTATGGAGCTACTAGCAAGAGCAATGCATTCTTGTGGGAGGCAGCTAATGGTCGTTCAGACCCCGTTGAGTATCATTTGAAGAGCTTAAATCCTATAGGGAACTAAATTACTTGGTATTTCATGCTAACAGTCCAGCCCATCTGTCCACAATGCAGAATTCCGTCATGAAGTACGCACGCCAATACTGAAATATGTTCCTCAATTATCTTCGCATTTAACTGCCAACCATAAAAAAGCAACATAACTGTAGTTGCTTAAATTTTTATTTACTTAGAGCAATAAACGAACTAATGAATGAAATGCAGGCAAGCTAACCGAGTCAACCCATACAGCCTCCTCGTGTGGGAGGTAATACGGATCTGAAGATGGGACTGTGCCCTAACACATGTCTCTTTCTCTCTCTCCCTCTCCCTCTCCCTCTCTCTCAGTGAATTGATTGAAAATCACCTGGGCTGGGCCCTAAATTGGTGTTGGGCGTTGTGGGCGCAATCGCAACAAATCAAACAATTTCGCTTTCGTTGTACGCAGCTCAATTTGTCCGATTTGTACAATATAATTTACGATATTAAGTTTTCATTAATGCAATTACCGCACGTTAAATAAAAGGCGCTGCGGTTACGTGCAACGTGACCAGATCGAGCAAACATTACATCAGCATCGCCCTGGCCGGCCAGCGCTCATCATTACATCAAATCATCAAAGAAAGCGCCCGCCAGGGATTAGACATGGCTCAAGCCATTGCATCCATTCCAGCCATTGCATCCATTCATGGCACACATTTCAGTTTATTCACTACACTTAAGTGTAATAAAATTTGTAATAGAATAAGAATAAACGCCCCACCTCATCCCCTTCCATACCGCTCAACGACTCCTACATAGAAATCATTTCATCTTTGGCCATTGGGCAATGCTCTTTGGCGAGTATCTATAACTGGATTAAAGACCATTAATAAAATATGGATAACCTCTAGCTGCAGCAGCGCTTCCGCTTGCTGATGCACTTTTGCTGTTGCCCGATCTCCAAGCTGACCCACTTGCAGTAGATAAGCAGAGCGAAATCGGAAAATCTGGAAAATGTGGGCGGGCTGTGCCTGTAAATATGACAAACATCCGTTAATATGGTAGCGATCTAGCGCCTTATAAGCAGCAGCACAAGGTGACAGAGCCCAGTCAGACAGTCAGAGTAGGGAAACTTATCTGACCACGTTCAAGTTTCAATTTTGGCCAAAAGAAGATTTGCCTCTAAAATGGTTGGGCGGCTCGGCCAGAAAGGCAAAAGCAGGCACGAAATTCAAATGACAAACCAAATGGCAGCAGCTCAAGAGATCGCAACTGGTATGGAACGGGGATTGAGGATTGGCCTGTGGCTGTGGCTGTGACTGTGGCTGTGTTGGGGCTGGGGCTGGGGCTGGGGCTGGGGCTGCGACTTGCAGACATTTAGACACTGGGCGATCTCACCCAAATACGCGACAGCTCAATCAGTTGGCCATGACTGCGTGCTGGATCTGGGAGCATTTTGGCCAATTTGATTTATGGCCAGCGAGTTTTCTTCCTTGTTGCATTTTCATGTTGGAATTCATGCATAAACATAAAAGCAGCCGAAATTTTGCCAGCCAATGCACTGCAATGGCCATAGTCATTGAACAATAGAACAGCGACATTTCTTGGCCTGCCCCAAGTCGCAACGCTCCATTGTGTTTTATGGTATCCAGAACGTGAGGTTCAACTCGGGAACATCTTCTCGCTCAGCGCACGGGCCGGCAAGTATATTGTAATAAACATAGTTGCTTGTGTATATCTCATCGATTCCTCATGTAGTTGTCACTCCCTGATATTGCAGTAGAGCATCTCTCTGGCTGGCAAACAAATCGGAATCATTCAGCACAGCTCGTAATCTCTTCGACCCATGAAATTCTTAGCGATTCTTCCGCTTTCATTTCGAGTGTCGTAAAATATTCTTTAGTGCTTGGCCAGTGCCAAGTGCGTAGAGCAGCTTTGAGACGCGCGTATTTACCAGACTGTTGTGAAAGCTGTCACAGCAAAAGCGAAAGATTTTATTTATTGACAATGCGAATGACTGACTGGGAGACGCTGGGACTGACACACTGAGCGAGAGAACGTGTGCCTCTCTGGGCATGGCTTCGATTAGTCAAGGTGCTCGCATTGACCCAGAGAACTACATTTCCCCAGCCATGGGCTGAGGTGCGAGGCAGCCTCTTAATAGCACTTCGAGTGCGAGATCCGCTCTCCCGTGCTAAATGAGTAATTAAAGTGGGGGAGGCACACAGCACAGGAGTCGGGATGCTGTACAATCCGTTAGCTAGTCAATCAGTCAGTCAGTCAGTCAGTCAGTCGAAGAACGGTTAACTTGCCCAGAGACGAGACACGAGCAGTTCGCGTTTGTCTAGGTGATAAATAGCCCTTTGTCGTCCTCCTGGCCTCTTGCCCCAACTTGCATCGTTCAGCTGCGACTAATCGCCGCTTCTTGGCCACAGATTCAGAGACGGACTTGTCTTGTCCGTCTCAGTCAGAGTCTTGGTTGGCTAAATAGTCTCACACCTCGACAAGGCGGTTGCTAATATTTTGGCCTTTTCGCTGCTAGCAGCTTCTAGCTGCGCGTTGCCCGTTGCCAGCTGCCAGCCACAGTCAACTCAATTAGGATGCTTGGAAATGATTCATTCTAATCTAAAGTCGAGTATCTGCAGTCATGAGCGGACCTCAACCCGTCGAAGTCTGACTCCGACTCAGTCGGAGTCTGAGTCCGATTTACCGTTGCGCCGTGCGGCGGCATTCCCCGCGGCGTCTTTTAACCGTTTGTTGTGTCTGGAATTTTGCATGGCCATTTCATTATTGATTCGCATCTGAGCAGCTCACAAATGTCTTCATTTAGCTGTTCTTTCGGACACGTTTACACCTTTAGCAGTCTCCTGTAAATTTATGAGTCTTTAATGAGTCGGCATGTATTTCATATATATACCTGGTCTCTTTAACTTAACCTTTTAAAATGAAATATTTAATCGAAGCACAGTTAGGTTAACGCATACACATATCTTCAAAAGTGAGAGTTATCCCGTATGTTTTTGAGTTGCTTTAAATGTTCGAATGAATGGCTCTAATGAATGAGTTCAATGAGCAACCTGCACGGGCATGGAATGTCATTAAGCCGAGCCAAGCCACTTGGCTGCAACGAAAGCGAAAAGCCAACTAAGCATGGTAAAAGAAGCACATACATAGAGCCAATCAACGCACTTTCATTGCGTTTGGGCCAACTCGCAAAAGGAACGTTAGATATATCACACAACTTGGCAGCTGCTGGAAATTGAGCTTTTATTGCGAATTGCTGCCTCGTTTGGCCTCGTAACTAATTCATTTATCCCAGCCAACTGCAAAATTGCACAGCAGACAGTTGGCGAACTGCTTCAGATTCTGGATGCGTCCAGCTGTTTCAGTTAAAGCTCCAAACGTCGCAAAGCTCAATCAGGAGTTGGTCAAACAGCTACTCAAAGAGATCTTCCTCAATGCCGGAGCACAGCACATCCATTTCGAGATGTTCTGTCATGCGTCCAAATATAGTTAGACAACAGGCTAATGAGATTTTGAACCACACGATGGACTGCTCTATAATGAACTGACAACGCTGTGGTGCTGCAATACAGCACAGGCAACTCCTTGACTCAGCTGCACTTTAAACTCTACCCCAGCGAATGCTACATACGGCACGCCTCCCGCCTCACGACTCCCAAAGCAGACCGGCCATTATGTGAAATGTGGGTCTGCGGCAGGTGTCTGAGTGGAGTGGGTGTTTTGTGTGAATTGCGTCGCCTTGTGACCCAATAAAAAGCCCATTAGTCAGCCTCATGTGTGCCTCATTCATGCTCCCCGAACTGGCACAAAGGTCGCCGCTCAGGTGCGATTCGATCTGCCTGAGGCAGACCCAGACCCCAACATCGTTTATGTGTTGATTAATTTGTAAGACGTTGAGAGCGCTGAGTCAAACGCCCACCTTAGACAGCCCATTGTGCTGCTCAGGTAGCGGAGTAGCCAAGTAGCCGAGAAGCTGACTAAATTGTGGGATTATGGTCACAATTCTCGGGGAGCCAAATGAAAATGATAATGATATACAAACGAGTCACTTAACGTCAACGGCAGTGCCTTTTATTCATATGTATATTGTTTTTCGATTAATTATGGAATATGCTTATCGCACCAGGTACCGTTGCGCACCGACCTGTTGTGCTCGAAAGTGAAAGGACTGGGAGCAGCTACCGATGTGAAGCCTACGCATTAGATACGAAAACGTCGCGATGATAAGATACCCATTAACACAATCAGTTTTCAAGACGAGAGGCTTTCGCTGCTGCTGAGGCGTTCCAAAACGAAAGTGTCACATCATGTGGAGAAGACGCCCAAAACTAACCTTGAAACGAATGGACGGGCACAAAGCCCATCAAATCGGAGTTTTGGAAAAGCAGTCGAAAAGAATGCGCACGGCTCACATTAAGAACATGAAAAGAGAAATTCGTCAACAGTTTTTAGTTTCGACAATGTGTTTGGACAATTCATCACGGCCCAGCGCTATTGTCTGGAGCTTAAGGGCCCCAAAAACCAGCTGATTCACCTCAATTTGCATAGCACACAAATGAAAAGTAAAAGGCACACAACTACAACAACGTCAGTCCCGGTCTCAGTCTCAGTCTCAACTGACCGTCTTCTAGATAATGCACGCACGGTATTTAATTGTGTGCTTGAACCTATGCTAATATGCTGTCATTCACATCGGACGCTTTCATTTTTGGCCTAGCGAAATCTTTGCTCAATAAGCAGGGCTTGAAAGTTCCTCCTCCTGCCCCATTGGCAGGGGGGGGGGGGGGGGTTGCTAGTCACATGTGATCAGAGCAATCGCTTCCGTTTCACTTGCGCTAAGCTTACGCAAATCTTAGCCACGAACTTGATTGACCCTAATGATTTGAGGCTAATGATTTTCGCATGCCCGTGAAATGGCGGCAATAAAACGGCTTTAACCAAAAGCCATATAATGTCTTTTGAAAGTAAAAACAACCAAAATTCGTGTAGCTACAATGGCAACAATTGCTGCTGCTGCTGCTGCTGCTGTTGCTGCTGCCGCCACGGTTGGCATATCAAACAACTGTGGACCCCTCAGCTGACCGTTGACAGGAGTTTCAGTTTAAAGTGCATTTATTTTCATTTTCGTTGGCAGCGGTCAACCTGCTGGCACAGCATGTGTGCGACTTGTAAATTGTTCGCTTGGCAAAACAAACAGCGAGAAAATGTATTTCTATTTGCATTGCCTCGGCCTCACTCTTGGCTCGTATGCTGCAAATCATAACCAGACAACAGCGGCCAAGCGCCGTCCAGGCCTTGGCCGTTGCCTTTGCCATTGCCATTGCCATTGCCTTGGCCAAATTCGAATAGTTTTCGTATATGATATTTATTTATGCATGCACACTATGCACTCCTGTCCGGCAATAGTTTTACAAGAAAATTTGCTTGGCATAAATATCCCAGCTGACCTACTTGGGGACGCAGCCGCCAAAACCAAAGACTCAGGTAACAAACTTGCTTGGCTTTTCTTTTTCTCCCTCCCCGCTGCAGCGGCGCAAAGGATGTAAAACAACAACTTGACGTAGGTGCTTAATTAAGAGCTTATTTAGTTAGCTCCCGTTGCGCTGTTGCCCACACAAAAGAAAAAACAAAAAAAAAAAAACAAAAAATGTAAAAAAGTGAATGGACTTATGGCGCATGTCAACAATTTTACATAATGAACTGTCCATTTGGATGGCACAAAGCCCCTCGAGTAGATGTCAAGTGTGAAATATGCATGTAGCTAGAAAGGTATATTGATATATTCTGCTGCTTAAGCTGCTCAGCTCCGTGTCCTATTTAAGTGATTGAGTGCAAACATTCCGTCATCTTTACGACTCCCGAAGGTACTCGAGTGCGCGGTCCGTTACACTTGCATTCTTCAATTATTTGCTGAGGGCTGAAGAGTAAATAGCACGCGATATCTGAAAAGTGTTCCTCAAGTATTTGAAATGAAACTAAGCTCTCGCATCTGATTGCTTTGAATAATAAAACATATTCACATAAAGCGCATTATTTTATATTAGATTCCCAATCAAAAGACAACTTTCTTGGCATTTCTCTAGCCGTTTTCATCAAGTTTTACCTTTTACTTTTGCAGCTGTTTTGACTGCCCAAGCATCTCTGTTGTAGTCGATCCCATCAAGTTGACAAGTTCTCTCAACTCGTTTCGGACTGAATGTTTTGACAAGTTTCTCAAGCTTTTCGTAATTATGCACTTTTCGATTTTGGAAAATTCGTAGGAATCTCATTGTACGGCCCGCCTACGACTCGTGGAGTTCCCATGTGAAGCCGCTTGAAATTGTCATGTATCATCGGTCATTTGGGGAACGGCTCAATTTGAGCAATTTTCCAAATCAGAGCAACTAGTTGCAGCCACAGCAGCCACAAGCAAGAGACTCTGTCCGGCCAGTGATGCGGTGGCTATGGCTGCTGCTGCTGCTGTGGCTTTGACCCGCAACCACCCACACGTCTTGCATTATGTTACTTTAATTTGGGTAATTTGGCCGCTGCTCGACTTAAATAATTTGAAAACAAATTTCAGCGCTGTTATTCAACTGGCCCCTACCAAATTGTTTGTAATGGGCATTTAACCCCGAAAAAAGATTCTGCAATGCTTACATAAGATAGCAGTTGAGCTCTTATTGTTACTGCCATTGCTCGGACTGGTGAAAGGTGGCATGGCAAAGGTCAGACAAATATGAGAGCGCACGAGCAATGTTATTATATTTGAAAATTAGTGCATTCTTTACGATCCTCTTTTCGGCGGGAGACGAGGGCAGCCGTTGGCTGTACGACGGCCTCCCAGCTTGAAGCTCATTCGAATCGTGTTCAGCGGGCAAGTTATGTCACTAATTTGCTGACGTTGTCGTGCCTCTTGTTATTGTTGTTGCTATCGTCGTGTTGCTGTTGCTGTTGCTTTTGCTGTGCGACATATTTGCTCAGTCCGAGACTGAGAGACAGAGTCCCTGGTGCATTCAGTGGCATTGCATATGGGCAAAAATTAATGCCAAATGGCTTGTTAAAAGAAACAAGAGCAACATGAGCACAAAAGCAACATCATCACTAAATGATGATTACTACATGTTCTGCGGCAAAGCTATTTAGCTCAGTGCCAGGCGACGTAATAAACTGCAGGTACTTATTGATTTTTACTGTTACAAAAGCAAGTTGTTAACATGAAAGTCGTGTGAACAACAGGCAAAGAAACAAACAGTCTAGCAGTCCAACAGTCTAACGGACAGACATAGGCAGACTAAGTCCGGTAAAAGGCAGCAGCTACTATAAAAACAAGAAAGTATTTGGCAAGAAATGGGATGAACGATTTATAATGAGAAATAAATCTATTTAGAAGAAAGCTAAAAGTCTTAAGAGAAATTCAGAAAAGGAATCGAAGCATGTACAAAACTATTTCTTCTTCTTTGTGCCCGCATCGCCAATGGTTGAACGAGTGTATAATAAAGCTGTTTGGATTGTGTGCAACAGGTGGAAAAAATGTTACCGGCTCTATATGGTAATAATATATTTGCTTGATGATGTACCTGAATTGCAATAGTTGATTGTCTCCTCCAAGGGTAACCTCCTAGGCATCCTTTCTAACGTTTCCCCCTCTCAGACCTTCGCCAAAGATTGCTGTCATATCAACAGGCCGTCGGGTAATTAATGCGAGTTGGCCATTTCAATTAGGCGGCAACGGCGAAACGCAAAGTAAGATGGAAATATATTGAGGGCCCACTCGACTAGCAGAAACGTGGCAAGTGCCGGTGCACAGCGGGTGCAGTTACTCCAGCTGAGTCGCCTCCGCCAAAAGAGTGCCTGCGATCGGCCATATAATTGACGGAAGCTGTCGTCGCTCCGCGGTGGCCAACTGCAATTCGCTTTTATATGGCTGTCATAATATTTAACTATGATGGAACCATCAAATCGCAATTACCAAACAGTTCACGGATTGACAAACAAGAGTGCGAGCGGCTGTGCTGGGTGGACTGATGGGGCGAATTAGAAATGGAATGGCTGCAATTGCCATAAACGAATATGCTAATTTGAGTTGAATGCAATCGGCTGGAGCAATGGGCTCCAAGTGACTTAGCCGCATTCCAGCCGGCGGCCGCAACAAGCGAGCCAATTAATCGCTATCAAAATCGAAGCTTTCCACGAACTGCCAATTATTACACAATGCCAGGCGTCAAGGTGGTTGGCACTACACCACGCAGCAGCCGCAGCAGCCGCAGCAGCAACCACGATCTGACAACAACACCACCAGAGCGTTAGCAGATGGGATGAGTGCATTGCTCTCGTTTTGCATTGCCATCATTCGTTTGAATCTTTCGCTTGGCCATTTTGCCATGCAAATTGGTACGCTGTCGCTGTCAAGTTGATTTGTCATCTTTCAACTTTGACAGCACGTGAGCTGCATGTAATTGCCAATGTCAATACCAATGCCACATGTCAGTTGCCAGTTGCTAGTTGCCGATGGCGATGGCGATGACGATGGCGATGACGATGGCAATGCTAAGGGCCGGCGACAGTAGCCGTTGACAGGCATTGGCAGGCCGAGCAAATTGGCGGCACATGTTGCTGGCAACATTGTTGACGAGCCCAGTAACATGTTGCCAGCGATTGTTTACGGCCATACTATCAACTTATATTGGCAACAGGCGGCCAGCATTGGAATTGTTTTATAATTTTGTGGATCTTCTCTGCCATTCTCCCTCTCTCTCTCTCTCTTTCTTTCTCATGCTAACACTCTAATTGCCTAATTAATCGTACAACACTGCAGAGCAAACACTTGAAATGTGATTAAAGCTTCTGACCTGCCCAGATTGCCAGTTTGTTCTTAGCCAATTTAATTGGTACGATATTCGAAGTGTCCGGAGCGAAAGAGAAAACTAGAACAACAGCCAACAAGCAGATACAAAACGTGGTGGCATTTAAAAATTTAACGATTTCACACTAATGGCCACTCGATAAGGCTGCGAGCAGCACCACACCACACAAGGAACCACCGCGAGCAGCACCCGTGCTGGGGGCATTGCCAGCATCTCAAGGGCGCGCCCGTGCCGTAAGGCCTACGCAAAAAGCCAGGGATCCGAGCGCTCTAACGAACGACTATCGCAGACAACAGTCAAGTACAAGAGCCAGTCATGATCTTGATAATTGCCAAAAACGTTTGCGCTGTGCGGTCTGCGGTCGGCTGGCCTAGGCCCAGCCTATGCCACGCCCACCGCCACCACCAGCACCACCACCAACGCCAGCAACACCACCAGCAAACAGAGGAGAGCAAAGCAACAAACATGACTTTTAAGGGCCTTACATGTCGATTGGAACGATTGCCCCATGCAGCTGTGTGGCCAAAGCAAACGACTCGGAACAAATCGTGTGACGAAGCTGTAAACGATTTCGTCGTAGCTGTCGACAGCTCCGCCTCCTGCTATCCCTCATCCTGCAGCAGTTGCTAGTGCTTCGTTTTCTATGTACCATTGCCCATTGATAAGCTGAAGTACTTCGTGTAAGAATGTATGATTCGCTGAAGTTTATTGATTAGCTTAAATTGTTGAATAAATTAAAAAGATAATTATAGAAAAATAGTGATTTATGTATATATGTATATAATTATATTATTTTAAATTCTAAAATTGTAAGAAAATACCAAGATGGTAAATGATAAAATACATTTGCTTAGTTATCCAAGCAGTCCGTTTGGTTAAAATCAATCAGTTAAATGGAGAAAACCCGTTACGAAACGTGTCAAAGGTGACAGCAGCCGTATTAGAAATCAATTTGAGATGAGCTACAGCAGGTAACAGTAAACACTGAATGCCAAATGGTAGTTGGTAAATGGTAAATTGCGAGGCCTCAGAACGGAACTGCAAAACAAATCAATCTGTATGTAGTCAGCCAAGCAGCAGCAGCAGCAGCAGTAGAAGAAGAAGAACCATCTAAGAGTCCAATTCCAATTGTGATTATATTTTTAGTCGGCTGCCGGTGCTCCGACTGCACCCCGGCAGTCAATGCACTTGGACTCGGCCACCTGCTGGCCCACCAAGCCAAGCCAAGCCAAGTCAATCTCAAGCCAAGCGCGCCTCGTCGTACGGTTTGCGTAAATTGTTTTCAGTCTCCACGTTTCCATGCTTCCACTTGCCGTTTTAGTCCCCACAATCAGGCTTGTGGTCAATGCCGTTTGCTGGGTGGTGTTAATTCTTCCACAACTAATTCTTGGCATTATTCGCTGCTAGCTTGTAGTTAGCAGCCGTTGATCGCCGGCCTGACAGCCGCAGAAGTCATAACCCAGGAAGCAGCGAGTGCTGCCGCTGCAAATCAACTCGCATTAGCTGCTCATTTTGATATGTTCGGATATGTGAGCGCACACATGCGGAAGAAGTGGTCAGCGGTGGCCCAAGCATTAGGGAAAGAGACTCACCGCCTGCCTGGGAACTGGCAATCGCTGGATACCATTGGTCCATCATCAGAGACTATCTATAAGCCATAAATGTTGACAGCTGCTGGAATGATAATTGACTTCGCAATGCAAAACCACACTAAATAGCAAAGATTATTATAAAAATATATGTAATTTTGATAGAGATATAGAGCTAGCAATTAACAGTTAGGAACACATCTGCCATTGCCAGAGAAGTAGACTTAGTTACCGAAAACTATTTCAGTTCGATAGATTAGCGAAAGAAAAGACTCACAAATGCAGCTGCATAATTGACGGAGATATTGCAGTCGCTAGAGCTGGAAGAAATAAATAATACTCAAGACGAAACGGAGCAATTAAAAGGCCAATTTGCCACGCAGCCGCAGCTACAAATAACAAAGTTTATCAATCTCTGCGATGGCTCAAGAAATGTTATAAATGTGCACATGCCAAATTGTTGATGTTGATGCGGCTGTTGTTGTTGTTGGTCAACGCATGCGATTGTTATTGTTGCGGGTATTTTTGTTACTCGCGACTGTCGAGCAACGACCATAAAAACATTTATAAGCCTCATTATGAAGACTAGAATTTCTTGTCATTGAGACCAGACTTTCACAGCGTGCGCGCGCGCTCTTAGAATGCCATCGAGCGGGGAAAATCGGTGTGTGTAGGGTGGAGGGGGGACAGAGAGTAGCTAACAAAAAAGCAAACTCGGTGACCATCATCGATGTTGTTTCTGTGTTGCTTTTGCTATTGCCATTGTTGCCATAATGTAATGCTGATTTTTGGTTGTTAGAAGTGGGCTATAACGCGGCCGCCTTTGAAGTTGTTTGGCAAGTGCGTTTGTCAAGTTCGTGTCTTAAGTCTTTTGTTTGACACAGCCTCTTTTTTAGCAAGATTTAATATTTGTTCAGCATTTAGCCGCCAATTGCAAACGCACTGCCCGCAGACACCCAGTTGACCCACTGACGCATGCGGCCCTAGCTGCCAAAGAAACCACCGGCTGCGGCTGCGGTGCGCTGCCCGGCTGGCCAACTAGTTGACTAGCTGGCCGTTTAGCTGAGTGACTGACAGCCATAACACTTGGAACGAACCCAAATGTTGTCCCAAACACACACACACACACGCACACATAGAGAGAGAGACATGCTGGACACTGTTTTCTCTTTTGTTGCAAACGTTTTCATTTTCACGCTGCGTCTTTTGTTTCATTTTCATTTTCATTTGTGTTTCGGTTTCGGATTTCGGATTTCGGGTTGAGCAGTCTTCAAAGGCTGAAGCGCAGCACTTGAGCTAACGGCACTTGGTGTTTAAAACGACATGGGCAACGCAGACATAAGTTAAACCGCCATCCATATAGTTTTATATTGCGAGTGACAAATTGCAAGTGCCCTTGGGGCTGTGCTGCGAGTTTATGCTGCCTGTTCATAAATATTTGCCAACTGCTGAAACTGGCTGCAGTCCTTGGCAATCTCGAGTGCGATCTAACGCACGCTGGCAGCATTAGGTAATAAATTGGTGGTCCGCCCCGATGGCCACGAAAATTGAATTGTTTGTTGTTGGTGGCGATGCCTGCGCTGGTGGTGGCTCACGAAGCCAAGGCGAAGGCGAAGCGCGATCGGCACGCCCACATTGCGTTGGCCAGGCTCATTAGCGAATATCGTGGGACTGAACATCATTTTTGTTTTTGTTTTTGCTTTTGTTTGCCCAGCGATGAGCGCCCCGATCTAACTGAAATCTCCAACTTGCAGTCGGACTGCTGCAGCCAGCCGGCAGCCGGCAGCCGCAAGCCGCAAGCCGGCCAGCATCTGCGGCACGCAAAATAAATGAGCGCACATTAAGTTAAATGATTGCGAATATTAGAAAATATTGGCATGCCAAATGCTGGGTAGGCTTAGGCCAGCTCTAACCAGGCGCGAGCGAGGCGCAGCTGTTGCTATTTGCTACAAATAATAAATGGATCCTTGGCCTTGGCGACGGCCACGTCGTTATGTCTCATTAGCACTTGCCGGGCACTTACTTAGGTGCGCAAATTAAAATAAAGAGCAGCGCAGCAGTTGATGGAAAGCTTTGGATTCAGAGCCGGGCCAGAGCCAGCTCAGCCCAGCCCAGCGTCAGACTCAAAGAGGTTTTTGAGTCAGGCCAAAACCCGTTTCGAGTCGCTCGCCGGCAAACACAAAACAGCAAAAAATGAGCCACTCAGTGGCCACAGTTGCCTCACTCAATTGAGTGGTTTGTCTTTGCGCTCTGACTTTGCTTTACAGCCAGGAAGTTGATGCATGACCAAAAAAGCAAAATTATCTTTGAGCAATTCTGGCTGCAATTTAATGATTGCGAATTGGCCAAAACTTTTAATGAAAGTGCCTGCGCCGTTCGCAACGTTCGGGCAACGAAAGATGCTCTCGGAGACGCCTTCACTTTTTGTTTCCCTGCAAAAATTACATAGGCAGCTGTTAAGGCTGGCAATCAGCATAAGATTTCAGCATTTCACTTGTTGTTGTTGTCATGGTCGTTGTCGTTGTTGTTGCTCGAGCTGTTTTTTATTTTTCAGAATTCCCTGTTTCGGTTGTTCGCTGCGCTTTCGTGTCAACACATTTTATATGCCAGCGAAACCGGCCTGCAGCAGGCACAGCCGCCGTTGCAGCTGAAGCTGAGGCACCCGGCCAGATAATCAAAAGTCCAACTGGCAATTCGGCAACTGGCTCTGGCAGGCTATCATTCATTCATTCACTCACTCACTCACTCAGTGAGCCACTGAGCCATTGCCGTGAATTCCAAAAGCTGTGCTGAGCGTGGGCTCAATGAGGTCAGTTCGAAACTGTTTTTGGCCAATATGCTTTAGCAGTGTCTCTCTTCTATTTGGCCGGGCCATTGACTAGCAGCCAGAAGTTTCACTTTTCATATGCCATACGCCATATGCCATTTGTTACCATATGCCCAATGGCACATGCTAATGCCTAATGCCTGCCCACGACCCGGTGAACTTTTGGCTTGCCAATGACTGATATGGGTCACGGCACAGGTAGTACACAGCACGCCGTTCCCATATTTGATTGTCAAACATGGGCTACCGTTTGGCCAAATTCGCTGTAGCTACTCCCACTCCCCGCTGCCTCTGCTGGCGGCTGCTGCTGTTGTTTCTCGCTGTTGTCGTTGTTGTCGTTGTGGCCGCTTCCATTGTCCATGTCGCCGTTGTCAGTGTTGGCTGTCAATTTTGTCAGGTTGGCTGACAGGCCAACAAGCGCAGCAACTTGGCTAACTGGCAAATGCTTTTGTGCAAAATCAATGCCGCGACTGCATGCACCGCATACAAGATCAGAGCCGGGCAAGAGCAGCCACAAGGCATTGCCCACATTGCTGTTTGCTCCACAAGCAGTGCCAAATTTATGTTCCACACGCCATTAATCACGGCCCAGCGAGTGTTGGCGTTGGCATGTGCCCCTCTGCGGTCGGCTCAGCCAACAGTGGAATTTCACAAATCATAACCGCAAACAAATTTGTTTTGTTTTATAATTTTTGGCCAATCCGCTGACACATATAGCCGGCTGGCCGACAGCTCCAATGATCCAATACCCGACTACGGCTGTGGCTTCGAGACCCATTTGTGCTAGTAATTTGGGAAGTGGCTGCAAATTAACCTTAATTGATTGCATTTGACAGCAGCAGCAGCAGCAGCAGCAGCAGAGGCAGCAGAGCTAGCAGAGGCAGCATCAGCTACACGCCAGCTATTGTGGGAGCTGGTCTATAAACGAGACCAGACTCGTTTTTGGAGTCTCACATAGAGAAGCGCTCGACTCGTAATAGCGTTCATTATGTCTACAGCTGATCTGCTGTTCGACTGTACGGGAATAATGCAAACATTATCATTAGCCCGTTTCTATTCTTCAGTCTGAAAAGTGAATCCATTTGGCTTCGTTGTGTTTGTGTGGGTCTGGCAGGGTCTATCGATTGACCTGCTGAAAATCTCGGGGCACACAACTTCACTTTCTATTTATTTACTTAATGCCGGCCTAAGCGGCGGCCTCTTTTGTGCACAAAGTGCACAAATCACTTCGATTTAATAACTATAATCGTTTGAGGGGGCTCAGCTCCACAAGGTGTTTATGGCGAATCGTGACAAAATGCTTTGACTCACTGACAAATTGGTGCAATGAGCCTGTCGGCGAAACAGCAAACGTTCCCTGATTGAGCATCCCAGGCCTTTTGACATTTTGCCAAGTGGATTTCGCTAAGCAGATTCAAATGGGTTGGGCGAAGAAAGCTGTCTACCTGGGCCGTAAATTAGTCAAAGGGAAATTTTATCAAGTGAGAAGAACTCAGTTGAAATCATTGTTAAAGTGTTTGTATAATATGTTTGTTGCTTTGTTTCCTCACAAGCTGCTGTAACTATGTACGATTGACTTCTGTCAGCTGAGCATAACTCATAACAAAATATGGGTTTGTGGAACAAAGTCCAATTGGTATGCGGGATTGGAGCATCAGCAATGTAATAAAATTTAGCCATTATTGGCATACAGGATGTGCAGAGAAAAAAGTCCCACATATAAAGTATGAAATGCTGAATATCTTGGCAATGGCTTCTAGTTGCATATCTCCTGTTGATATGCAAATAAACGTAGAAAGTAAACGTAGCAATGCATGATGCATATTTAATTTGCGTAGCTAGGCTAGGCGCCCACCTCGCAGCACCCGCAAAGGCGGCATCAGTCGCTGCACTCCAGTCAAGCTCTACCCAAGATGGCATAAATTTCGAACTGAACAAGTGAAATTGACCAAATTTGGCAACTGTAACTGCATAAACTGCAAGTCAAATGGGACTCAAGTCACTTTGATGTGTCCAACAAAGGCCAAAACCGCAAAGGAGATGAAGACGACGACGACGACGGCGACAGAGATAAAGCACGCAAATGTGTTGAAGTTGGCCAACATTTTGGCCAATTGCCCATATAAATGCTACAACAGCGAGTTTTCAGCATAAATTTGTAAATCTTTCTGGATTTTTTTCTATCTGTTTTACTTTCGGCGTTTTCTTTATATTTTGTTTTGGTTTTTTTTTTTTTTTTTTTTTTTTTTTTTTTTTTTTTGTTATTTGTTTTTATGCAAGCAAGTCGACGCATTTACGGCAACTTGTCGCAACCAAAATACAATTTTAAGCAAATTAGTTACATATGTAAATACATCAAGAAACGCATGTACGCCTTTCACAAACTGCTTTGGCTATTGCGAGTGGCCCGCTGGGATAAGACTGGCGCTGGAATTGCGGTGAAAACATTTGAGGCTCTGCTGTAAGCATGCACTTCATATCTTTACTCGATCTAGTTGCTTGATAGTCAAGTCTGATAGGCAACAAGCATATTCAGATTCCTTATCTCAAGTCAGCTTTGCACTTTTTTCTTTTGATAACATTTCAACTAGGAACATGCATAGTTGCAATGCCTATTCCCACTTGCACATTCATTGCATATCATACTTTACACTCATACCCACTTTCTATACCACTGAAACCACCAAGAGATTCTGTTGCATATGGAATCTTTAGTGTTCAATTCAAACGAGTTTGAGCTGCATTCCAATGATCACAGTTTGAGTATTTGGTGTAAACAGCAACACTTCCACCTGCAAGCTTTCAGATTCATTAAGAAGTTCACACTCTTAAGTTTGGCTTTCCACAGATCTAGTTCCTACATATTTCTCCGACTATTTAATATTAAATGTACACTAAACTAGTTTCTAAATTTGCATCGCTAAAGACTGTAAGGCACATTGTCCTAGAACTTGACATTTGCTCTTAGCTGCATGACATGGAAATTCTCATATCCTGGCTAATAGTCTAACTGTACTTATGGTTTCATGTCTCTGGCTGCTTACCGACCACTTAGCGTGGCCCAGAGCCGTAACTCTAACTTAATTATAATACTGTAGCACACTCGTATACAAACATTCACACACCCAAAGAACGCCCCAAATGCCGTGGGGCAGCCGCACGATTGAAGCGAGCCCCTTCTGAATGCTGTAAATAACTAATATGCTAATTAGACGGTGCTCCTAAGTAGTACTCGCTGTACGCTGCACTGATACAGATCTCACTGTCCTCCCTCTCTCTCTCTCTCCTACCTCAGCGGCCCACTAATTGTTGGTCAATGGTCGGCGGCCGCGTGCATTTTACTGGGTTAACAGGTGACTCGGAAAGAGTTCACTTCACTTCTAGAGAGAGAGAGAGAGAGAGAGAGAGAGAGAGAGAGAGAGAGAAAGAGAGAGACAGCAAAAATTCCCTATGGCCGCTAGACTCAAATGCAACCACGCCCACTAGCAGGCGGTGCCAAAGAACCGAAATGTTTGAGGTGCATAATTAGCATAAAATTATTGAACTAATTGCTGCATATGAATTGCTTAACTACTAAATTACTAAAGAGCTTTGGATGCCTGCCCAGTGTGGGAAATGCAAATGATCCTCATCTAGACTAATATTTCATTAGTTGTAGCGGCTGCTGCTGCTGTTGTTCTTCTTCTAGTTGCTGTTGTTGTTGTTGTTGTTGCTGCTGCTGTTATCTCATTACACAGACAAAGCGACCCTCGGGGCAATATTTGGCTAATTTGGGCAAGAGGCAGCAACATCTCCATAAATTATGCAACTCCTGCCACAGCCGAGGCAACGGCTCTTTGAAGCGCCGCTCGAGATTCTCACATTTGTCAACACTCGCCGGCCACATTCTGGCGGCAAATGCGGTGGCATGCAACATGGCCAGCTAAAGGGTATTGCAGGTACTGTTATAGGGCGGACGGGTACTTGGCAGACAAAACGTAACGTGATCGTATTATATTATAATTATATATATTTAATTATAGTATTTTAACATGATTTCTCATCGCAATCTTCAACTCTATATTTTTAATTATGTTATTTCATAAATTAAATAATCGAAATAAGCGTATAGCTACCTCGGTGAGCTTGGCTTGAAATTTGTTTACAGTTCGCTCTAGCTCAGTTGCAGTTGCAGTTGCAGCTGATGTTGCCACTTGCCACTTGTCGGCAAGCAGACACATAAATCCCAGGCCGTCGAGCTGCGATGAGCTGCAGATCTGAGGCCTGCCTGATCGCCTGTTCATTTGCACACGGTTGGGCAATTTCACAGATTTATCATTTTTATCGTTTTGCTCAGCCAAAATTTATTAATATGCCACGCTGGCGAACCGGTCTGGCGCACCTCGGCCCGGAAATTTATGGCCGCTGGCTGCGTCAGCGATTCGCAACAGGCTGCAGCCTGCAGTCAGCTGGCCGCTGGCAGCTAGCAGCTGGAGCTGGAGCTGGCCAACTTTTACGCATGTTACCGTTGCACTGTCGCTTGCCGTTCTTGCAGCTGCTCACACGTCGCGCCGCTGGCTGAGCTGCAGCTTAATATTTTGTTGGGATTAGATAAGCGAGCTGGTGCATAATTGGCCAGATCTTTGGGCATGCTGTTTGCATATCGCGTGCCATCATGCCGTAGCCATCAGTTTCACTTGCGATCCAATCGAGCTGGCACTCAGCTGGCAGGGCTTAGACAAATAAATTGCCAACAGACCGGAGGGGGCTAGCCAACTATCCTGGATAGCTAGCCAGCTATCTGGCTGCCTGGCATGCAGATGAGATTGTGATCTTGGCCTGTTATGAGTCAATCAGACGCCTGCTACATTGTCACCATCACCTAGCGGTTGCCGTAGGCGCGTAGGCAAGCAACATACGGAGGTTGTTGCGATTGCATCATGAAATTTAACTGCCTTGGAATAGTCGTACAAGGGGCGCTCAAAAGTCTTCGCATAAATTGGCAGCAAGGAGGCTTGGCGTCAATGCAAGCTACTGCTGCTGCTGCTGTTGCGGCTGGCTGGCCGCCTGGCTGGCTTATAAGGCGCCGCTGAGGTAACGCTCCATTCAGCTGTCCGCTGGGCAAAATGTTTATGAGATGACGATGCTGGCCGGAGGACAGGCAGGCCCTATCTCTGCTCAATTCTTTCATAATTTCTATGAGCTACACAAAAAGACTACCTTAATGGTAAATGAATAGACATCTAAAGCCGCCGCCTGCCCATATCATTTCTTGTCCTTGGCACTCGTTGTGGGTAGCCCAAGCTTCAAGTCGGCTGATACTTTCTTTACGAGCGACGCTATCTCCTTGAAGGACTTGTGGTTCTTATCGGACAACAGATTGAAGATCACGCTCTCCGTGCTGGATATTATGCAACCAATGTGACGCAGTCGCCCTAGTGCCAAGTCCCGATCCTGGTTGAGACGCGATGCACAGCAGTCAGCGACCAGCCACACATCTATTCCGTTATTGACGAGGTCAAAGGCCGTTTGCTCTACGCACACATGCGTCTGTCGGAGCATTCAAAATGTTAAACGGAAATACATTATATTCGAATATGAAAACCTTGCCTCAATGCCAAAGAGCACCGCCGTCTTGGGCTTATCGCTAAAAAGATTCTTCATCATATTTTCAACTTCCGGCACAATCATGCTGAATTTTGTCTTTGGCACGATGGCACAGGCATGTTTCACATCCAGTTCGCTAACTGTGCTGCCCAGTCTTTCGGGATATTGCTCTGTAACCACTAATGGAACATTCAACACCTTACCAGCTTCTATCTAAAACTTAAGCTATTTTCTATTTAGGATAAATAAGTAAAACTTACCAATTTTTTAGAATTTTCTATTACCGCCCCGATCAAGGGAATAGCGGGTTTGAACTTTTCTTGTATGTCGCACAACATGAACAACGTCTTGTTTGATTTGAGGCGGTAAAGTGATTGTCTCATACGGCTGACCATATTTCTTCCAAAATTGATTAGTTAAATTTTGAATTTTTGAAGGAATTATTGAATTCCCGCAAAGCTGTCGCCCTCTGTTGGTAGTCGTAAGAACTTCGTATCACAATATGAATGCAATTCAAATTATCGATATCGATACCGCTGTTAATATGATTGTGGAAAAACGCGCTCTGTTAACCTAATGTTACGTGTTAAAATACAATTTCTATAAGCTTTGTCATATTTTCGCAGCAACAAGTGTCGTGCATCAAGAAATTAATTTATCGGTTATAAAAGTGATGCACAAAACATAAATTAATAATTATAATTCACGGTTAGGATCGAAGCCGACTGGAATGCTGAAAAAAAAAAAAAACAAATTAATACAAATTTATAAATATTGTAAAAGTTCCTGTTAGCCAAAACCATTGATGAATTCTATATAAGACTTGTTCCAAGATTTGGAAACGTAAACAAAATAGTAAGTAAAAGCACTAGTGGTAAAAGTAAAGCCGGCTGTTTCATAACATTTCTTACAATTTGTAATATTGGCTTGGCAAATAAGGCATTTATCGAGCTGCCGCCCATCAGATGTTTGCTATCGAAAACTTAACATTCTTGGGCAGCAGGCCACACTGTTTTCTTTTAAACTGGTCATACAGTCTGCTACCTCGCCTATGCTTTGTTTACCTTTTTCTGTTTACATATTAAAATTAAAAAAAAATTTTATTACATCTAGTGTTCGATTTTCCATTCAAAATTCTGTAAAATAGGCAAGTGTAAAAGAGAGTGGCAATGTATTTATTGTAGTGTTAAGTAATGCTTTGATAAAGGTCGTGCTGCTGAGCATTGACTTGGTCGCAACCACCAGTTGCATGCCGCTAATATGCATGCAATTGTGTGCAGATGCATGTGTGTGTGCGTGTGTTTATTTGTGTATGCATCATTTTTGTCGAAACACCAATTTGGCATCGAACCAGCGCCAATTTCTTAGTTGACAGTTACAGCGCGCACAACTAATTGCAGGCGCATAAATTACGCTTCTCTGAGAATTATCAAGGCGTTCAAATTACAAACAGATACACATACATATACGCATATATAAATATTTGTGTGTATGCATGTGTTTGGCAGGGTTATTTCACTTTCGAGATAAGCGTCGCTGTACGATTTGCTGTCTGCTGTCATATAAAAGCAAAAATATCAAATGCTCGACAACGTGCTGACGGCTAAAGCAACGCCGGCGTCAACAGCAACGCCAGCGTCGGTGTCAACGTCGGCGTCGGCATCAGCTTTGCCGTCAACGCTGCCAACGCCTTTATCAATTTGCAACGGATACGCAAGTTGAACAAGTTGAATTAATCGCTTAGCCATCGCGATGAGCTCTAGACGATAGACCCTAGACTCGAGACTAGCACACAATCCCAGCACTCTCACAATTAGCCTCTCTCACTCACTCTTACTCTGCCTCCCATTACTCTCCCATCCCCCATCTCCCCTCAGCCAGCTAATTGCGCCGCCCTCTCTCTCTCTTTGCCAAACTGTTTTCGAATTGGTCTCGGTCCATTCGCATCGCAATCGTTCAGTAGCTAAGGGAAGCATTTGCCTGTCAGACGTTGTCTGAATCTGCCCCAGCAATTTTCGACTGTCCTAGAATTGGCGTTGGCGTTTCATTTGATTAATATTGATCAATTGATAAATACAGACATACAGACGCACATACACACGTTCAGTTGCGCCCTGGTCATAAATTCTGACATAAATGCTGTTGCTCTGACGCCCGCTGAATAGGAATTGAAGCAGCCGCCACTTCCCGCTGAATTGGTTTGTTTGCGTTGGCCTTCAAGCCATTAAAGCTTTGCTAATATTTTGTCTTCTAATGTCTGTTGCAGTTAGTCGTATAGTACAAATTGTATAGGATGAGCCTACAATCCATAAAATATCAGCGCGGGAGCCTGGAGATACTCGATCAGCTGCTTCTGCCCGTCGTCTCCAAGTATCTGCCGGTGCGTGGCGTCGAGGATGGCTGGAAGGTGATCAACAAGATGCAGGTGAGCACCAATAATCATCTAGTCGATTCGCACTCAACCGAATGAAATTCCTCTTGAATTATGTTCAAATAGCCATTTGTCCGCTCTATAAATACCGCAATTAAAGGTTTCTTTTAGATCATTTAAATAAATCTTGAAGATTGCTGCCAAGCATCAAAACGCTTGCACACATCATCATCAAAATTAATTGCATCTTGCCCAACAGCAAATTGTTTGCGGATTTCTCATTTAAATGGGGTGCCCTCTACATATTACCAAGACGGAATATTGAGAAGCATACGCTGGGCCGCATTTTTATTTTTATTTATTATAATTTTAGTAAAACAAATAAAATCAGCGAGAGGGAGAGACTTCTTTGCATTTGCTTACTGTTGCCTGTGTAAAAAGAGCACGTATGCGGCCCATCACGTGGACTCCGAGTCGCATTATATAATGTGACTATAAAGAGTTTATGGCCAGATAAGAGCGTTGACACAACAGCAGCAGCAGCAGCAGATGATACCAAATACATTCCGCATTCGTACCCTCTCAGTAATTGTCTGCGTCTCCGTTTCTGTTTTGTTTACGATCTTTGTAGGTGCGGGGCGCTCCGGCTATTGCCATTGTGGGCTGCCTGTCGCTGGCCGTTGAAATCTATCCAGAAGTGTTTAGTAGCAAAAAATCGCTGCGTCAGGAAATCGAAGGTAAGCTTAACTATTTGGTTTCCGCACGGCCCACAGCTGTCAACATGAAAATTTCCGCCGACGAGCTAATCACGCTAGCCAACGAGCTCACCAAGGATGATGCCATAACGGTGGAAGAGATGAAGCAACGGTAAATCCTAAGACAAATAGTCAAGAGCATACAAGTTACAAAAATGTTATTCCAGATTCCTGAAAGCCACCGAGGCCATGCTGGAAAAAGACATTGCCGATAACCGTGCGATTGGCGCTAATGGAGCTAAGGCCATACTGGAGCATGTGGCAGAGGCGACGGGAGTGGCTACAGCTGGTCCTGTGCGTGTGTTGACGCACTGCAACACGGGGTCTCTGGCGACAGCAGGTTATGGCACAGCGCTGGGCGTCGTGCGGAACCTAAGCGAGCTAGGCAAACTAGGTAAGCGACAGCTTCAGTCCAAACAAGGCAGCTTCTAATTAACGAGCAACTACAACTCTGCAGAGCATGTTTACTGCACGGAGACGCGACCGTATAACCAGGGCGCACGCTTGACCGCTTATGAGCTGGTGCACGAGAAGCTACCCGCCACTCTGGTGCTGGACAGCATGGTAGCGGCGTTGCTGCGAGTGAAGAATGTTGCAGCAGTTGTCGTGGGCGCGGATCGGGTGAGTTACTCAAGCCGTCGAATAAGCTTGGCCATCTAATCAGTGTCTTTTATCTCATCCAGGTGGCTGCCAATGGAGATACGGCCAATAAAATTGGCACCTATCAAATAGCAGTGGTGGCCAAGCATCATGGCGTGCCGTTCTATGTGGCTGCACCGCTGACCTCCATCGATCTGCAGATACCCAGCGGTGATCATATCATAATCGAGGTGCGGCCCGACCGCGAAATGACACATGTGGGCGAGCATCGGATTGCGGCGCCGGGCATTAATTGCTGGAACCCCGCCTTTGATGTGACGCCCGCTTCCCTCATCACTGGCATCATCACGGAGCATGGCGTCTTTAAGCCAGAGGCGCTCAAAGTGGAGATCACCAAGCTGCTTGAGTTATAACAGCCGCACAATCTGTTGTTTCTGTTGTTAATATTTACGTTAAACGAATGCACTCCAGTTGCAAAGAGCACCGCACAGACAGTCAGAGCCACACGGAACCACATGCAAACGAGGAGGCAGCCAGCCGGCTTTTTTATATGTAAATCGGCGCTGAACGAAAATATACAATGCACATTATATTTACACAACTAGGCTGCAGAATTAAGACAGATGTTTCACTTGTTAAGTTTTGATTCTTAAATAGTATAGTCTTTGTCTGGAGTGGTTTAAAACCTCTCCGCAGTTTGAGAATACCGCAGTAGATGTTAACCAACGGAGAATGGAGTCACACATAGCATCGCTTCTGTTGTTGTTGCTCGGCTTGGGGTTGTGCACCTGCGAGCTGAATATCTATAACAATTTTCGCAATATGCAAGTGCGCCTGGCCAGTTCGACTGCCCCAGCTCTAAATGCCAACCAGCCATTGCGCGAGGGCCGCGTGGAGATCAGTTTTGACAATGGCGTCAGTTGGGGCACCATTTGCAGCACGCATTGGACACTCCGCGAGGGCAATGTCGTGTGCCGGCAGCTAGGCTTGGGTTACGCTTCCATGGCGATTTCCAGTACGAAGCATGGCAGTAGTCATACGAATCCTTGGGGCCTGGTGGGTACGCGATGTCGAGGCACTGAGCGAAAGTTATTGGAATGCAGCCGAGAACCGACATATCCGGCCGTGTGCGATGCCCAGAATCGTAATGTCAGCACAGTGGCCTGTGTGAGCAAATCGGCAGATCTGGAGCTTGGTGTTTCGGACATCGAGATAAGTGCGTACCTGGCATTGGTCCCCATGACTCAGTTGACCTGTGCCATGGAGGAGAACTGTGTGTCGAAGGATGCGTATGTGATACGCAGGACAAATCCGAGCGCCATCCGCAAGCTGCTGCGCTTCTCAGTCAAGGCTTCCAATGTGGGCAATGCCGACGTTAGTCCCTATGCCAACTACAAGGACTGGGAGTGGCATCAGTGCCACATGCACTACCACAGCATGAATGTCTTTGCCACATTCGACGTGTACGACAATCGGTACAAAAAGGTGGCCCAGGGCCACAAGGCCTCCTTCTGTCTAATGGACTCTGAATGCAATTTAGGCGTGGCCCCTAAGTACACGTGTGGCAATACCACGCAAGGTAAGTTTTCAACTGATCCCTATTCACAAGAGCTATGCTTACGCTAAAACATTGATAGGGATTACCGCTGGCTGCTCGGACGTGTACAGCCATGTCCTAGATTGCCAGTGGGTGGATGTGACCACGGTGCCCGTCAACAAAAAATATATTTTGCGCGTCGAGCTTAATCCCGAGTACGTTCTGGGCGAGATGTCCTTCGAGAATAATGGCGCCGAGTGTGAGCTGGATTATACGGGCGAAATCCTAACCACAAGGGTCACCAGATGCAAGCGGAAGCCGTTGCTTATATGAAAAAAGTTAATGTATAAAAAATAATATAATATAATTGATAATATAATTGAATAATTGAATTTAATAAAAAATTAAAATGAATTTAATAATATAAATAATAAGCCCACTCTCGTCATAAATTGATTGCTGCAGGCATATTAAATGATTCGACCCGTTTGTTACTCACTTCATTAATCATATAATAATTATGAGTAAACTTTAAGAAATCCAGCTTTGAGTAAGTGCGTTACTTCATTATAATGACAGGTCACCCATATAATCGCAATGCCAATATAATCAATAATGTTGAACTTACAAATAAAAGAACAATTGGTTATTGTTGTAGTTAAATACGTTTATTGTTTTTTTTTTTTTTTTGTTTCTTTTCTTTGTTGAATGTTGGTTTTGTTTCGCATTTAATAGCTCTTACACAGTAGACTATGTTTGTATATCTGGTATTTATTATTATGATCTATAAATATGCCTTTAATTACTATAGATAAATATTTCGGCGCTTGCTTTGATTCCTTTGTGCTAAAATTCAATTATGCTTTTTTCGAGCTTGTGGCGTTTATATTGTTTGACATTTTTTTGTTTGTTTTGTTTTGGGTTGTGCTTCATTCAATGTAATATTTATGTAAATTGTTGATTCTTGTCCTTTTTGTTTTTCATTTATTAATCTTCTTTGTTGCCATTGTATACCCTAATTTTAGCTAATTGTGCCAAAAATGAATTGAATTGCAACTAAATGTGTTTGTCTCGAATTGAAGCTGCAATCGTGTACGATTTGCATTTAATGAGTAACATAATAAATTCTCCTTTATTTTTAATTGTTTGTTGCTAATTACAAAAATGCCTACACTACACATTTATACACAGAACTCTTAAACACTATCCGACGTCTCAATTAGCAATTAGCTGGCATCGTTTGCAGCATGCAAAATTGCATTATGTATACATACACACACACAGGCACACGCACACATACGGCCTCCTGCTCGAGCATAGGCTGTGGCATGTATGCAACATTATTGCATGACAAAACAACAAATATCAATAATCACGTTCGCAAAATCCTAATGAACAAATTGCAGTCAACTTAAACTTAGGCAACAGAATTGTTTGAAGAGCATTGAAAAGCGTAGGAAAAGTGTGCGGCAATTATAAAAAATTGTATATGTATATGTATGTGAATAAATGTACATTCATTTATGTAAGCATTTACATGAATATATATAAATATATACATATATGCATGTATACATATATTTAAATATATGTATGTTACATATATGTAGAGTTGTATGTACTTATTTATGTTAAGTATATCAATAAAAATGCATTAAAGTTGTTCGAGTATTTATGTCATTTGCTTAACACGCTAACTAAAACACCTGACGCATTAGCCCCCCTGACCGCCCGCCTCTGCTCCCCCACACGTTGCAATAACACGTTGAGCACAAAAACTACTTTACAAATATTACATTCGTCACTCTGGCATTGCCTCTAGATTGCCCTCTAAAGAGAAATGTGTGTACGTGTCTGGGTGTGTATGCGTGTGTGTGTGTGTATAAATTTATGTTAAATATATGTAGTTTCTGTATACATATCTAAACAGCATACATATGTCTGTGTCTGCGTGTCTGTGTGTGTTTTAAGTAACATTACTTTAGGTGCTATGACAAACTGACGGCCAATTTGGCTTGCGCTTTTCATTATGTATTTATTTTTGTTTTTATGTTGTTTAGTTTAGTTTTGTTTTTAGTTTTCGCTTTGTAGCCTTTAAATTACCATAAAAACGTACTTGTTTAATAAGTAGCTATGGTATAGTATGCTGTGGTATGTGTTCTACTACCATTGATTAAGTAACCACCTAACGTGCCTTTCTCTCAGTGTACTCGCCAGTTGGGTGAGTCTGTATCGCTTGTGAAAGCATTAATAAATTAATTTTTGCATGCTTTTCGGATCCCTTCTATCCTTGCTTGCTTCCATACTTAATCATCACATATATATATATATACATATACATATACATATAAATTAAAAAATGTTCGCCCTTGTGATTCTTATTGTTATGGTGGCTGTTGTTCGTGTTTTGCAATGAGTTTCAGTTGTGCTGCGCTCTCTGCGCTTCGCTCCTAATGGGGGTTTTGATTGGTTTTGGGGTTGGATGTTAATTGTGCGCGTGGGGGTCACAATTCGTTCTATGTGTGTACGTTAGGCGTTTGGGCTTTAACTAATCTATGCTATCAGCTCTCGACCGTCGTGGATGACACGCTGTGACTAGTGGTTAGCAGGTGCTCAGGAATGGGTATGGGTTGAGTGCGAGCCGGCTGCTTCTTCTGCAAATAAGGAAAGACAGAACGAAACGTCAGTTATTCTAAAAGAAAACACGGAGTGTGCTTAATCATTTATTACCTTGCGCCTGAATGGAAAGCAGCCTGCCTTGTCCGGTTCCGGTACGGCATTGATCAACAAGTCGGGCGTGGGACTCTCGTCGGGACCGAAGACGTTCAGCTCGCGAAAGCATTCGGTCTCCATCATTTCATTTTGCCATGAAATGGATACAGAGCCCGTATTGAATTTCGTATAAAAATTCGTATCGGACTCGTCGATATTGACGCCCTTCACAGTGGAGAACTGTTCAATATCGAGCACATCTTTGGCGTAAACGGCGTGCGGCTGTTGGTGGCATGAAATAATGTTTAGGTGGCGCGGTATTGATTTGGCTCGACGTATTACTTACGTCTGGCACGAAGGGCGGCTCCAGCATGCCCGCCTCCAAGCGTCGCCAATTCAGCTGTGTCGAGTGGAAAAACGGATGCGCCATCACATCCTGGGCGCCCATTCGCCCATTGCGGCAGCCCAAGCGTTGCTTTATCGATTTAGCTAACAGCTGTTGGCACATTGATTTGGCTTCATCATTAAACTTGCTCGAATACTTTTCGGCATCCTCCTGCAAATGAATAATTGATTTAATATTATTGACTCTTGTCTTGCCTAGCGACTTGTAACGGACCTTAACACGTCTATCCACCTCCTCGCGCTTCACTTTCTCCTTGCGCATGCGAAACGGCGCCTGACCCTCGATCATTTCATACAGCAGGCATCCAAAACTGAACCAATCCGGCGAGAAGGCGTACTTCTCATTGTCTATAACTTCCGGCGCCATGTAGCCTGTTTGATTGATATATTTATGAATGCTTAAATTCTTCTTTTTAATTGGTGCACTGTTTCTTACCCACTGTGCCGACTCGTCCGCGCACCATCTCCCCCTCGGGAATCTCCACAGCCAGGCCTAGATCAGAGATGCGCACATGCCCGTGATCATCTAACAGTATGTTCTCCGGCTTGCAATCCCTGTAAACAATGCCCTGCTTGTGCAGATGCTGCAGTCCACAAGCCACCTCCGCTGCATAGAATCGGGCACGCTCTAGCTCGAACCCAGGCTCCCCGCCCATGTTGTAAATATGAAACTTTAAATCGCCGCCTGCAAGAAAAAAAGAACGAATTAAAAATCGTTTTGGATGAACTGATAATGAAAAGAAAATAACGGTTGTTTTTTTTTTTTTTTTATCGCACAAGAAGTCAACAGATTAAATTTAGGGCAGCAATGTCAGCTCACATGGGACAAGTTCGTGCCGACTTTGTCAATCATGTTAAATTATCCAGTGAATTTCGAAATGGAATTTCGTTGACCTTCTTTACGCATCAATTTTTTTTTAATATGACCCGACCCTTGGAACCAGGAAGCGATCTAATTATGTATATCGCGCTGCCTAGGGCTATCAAAATGCTGAGCCTGCTTGCTTTGTTCCAATTTAATTCAATTTTCGGCTGAATGGCGACATCGATTGGCAATCGGATGAGCGAGGAACAAAAAGGATGTTGGAATTTAATTAAAATGAGAAACGGAGCAATGCAAAAGGCGAGAATTACACATTCACTCACACACACATTCACATTCACACACATTCACATTTCATTCGCCATCACTTTTATGAATGCATCCAAATGAAAACTGATGTCTGCCTGTTAGGCATAATGACCACGCTAACCAGTCTCTCTATCTCTCTCTCTCTCTCTCTCGCTCTCTGTGTGTGTGTGTGTGTGTCTGTCTGTCTGTATGCTTCCGGCACTGTAAACCCAATTAGCTTGGCACTGGATTAAAATCGTCGGTGCAAAAGCCAGCTGCTGGCCAACATATGATCTGAAATAGGAGAGCTCCATTGTGCCAATATAAGCTAGAGTCCTTGGAGTGGCCAGCGAGAGCTGAGTTCTTATCTGCAGAGCCAATGGGCACATGGATGACATCCAATGTCAATTCTATTCATGACTGTGTTCTTTCAATCGAACGTGCCATTGTTTAGAGCCTGCGCTTCAAATCCACCGGCTGCATTTGACTTTATTCACTATGGGGCTGCTCTAACTGGATAATACGTACCGTTCATTATAGTCAGGACCAGACAGAGCGCGTCCTTTGTCTCGTATGCGTAGGCCAGATTGACAACAAATGGTGAGTTGATTTTTTGCAGTATTTGCTTCTCAATGAGCACCATGGACTCGCCCTTACGCTTTTTTATGCGTTTTTTCTCCAGCTTTTTGCACGCGTACATTTTGCCAGTGGCGCGCACCTGCGAGCGACAGCAGAGGATGACGCGTTAATGGACACGTGTGTATGCGCTGTTATCCAATTGTCCACTTACCTGACAGGCACAGACCTCGCCGAATCCGCCCTTGCCCAGCACGCGGTACATGCGAAAGGTTTTATATGTGATGGGCTGCGCCTCGAGCCACTTCCACTGTAGATATCTGCAATGGTATTTGTGTGTTAATCAAATGATTCTAATTTCGCCTTCATGGACGGCATGCAGAACGCACCGGTGAAAATACATAGAGTTCTCGAACTCGCGGAAGGGCTCACCAGCCAGAAAGGCCTTCACCGCCTTCACGCACTGGGCAAAGATATCCTTGCCGCCGCTGTTTAGCTTGCTGCGAACTTGTGCAATGAGATCATCGTTGAGCACATCGAGAACCAGTTCGTCGGACGGCGAGCCCGAACCGGCAGCTGATGCAGCGCCGCCGCCCTTTTTCGCATCCTGGCTGCCCTCGCATTCAACGCCCTCGTCGCCATCGTTCTCCACGTCGCCATCACCGCCATTCAGCGCCAGCGCCGCATCCTCGCCGTTGTGATTGTGGGTGTCGTGCTGCAGCTTCGTGTGGTTGGTGTTGTTGATGTTGTTGCAGTTGTTGGCGGTGGTATTGTTACAATGTTCAGTCTCAGCTGTTTCAGTTGCATTGGCTATGCTGCTGTTCAGCAGCAGCTCCTCGCGCGTCTCCAGATCCAGGCCATCGCCCTCGCCGTCACCGCTGCCGCCGTTTCGCAGCTCCGCCTGTGGCTCAATGTTCAAAAAGCGCCGCCCAATGTCATGTCCTATGAATATGCGATTCACAATGAACTCGATTTCGTATCTGCGAATGCCGCAAGGATTTCAATTAATAACCAACTCTGCCTCTGCCCCCCTCTATTCCCGCCTGTCACTTACTTCACTACCTGATCCAAGAAGCTGATGTAGCGAAAGTAAACGGGCCGCTTGTTCTCGCAGAACTGACGAAAGAGCTCACGACCAATCGGCTGTTGGTCTATCACGTAGCCATAGCTTATGTCTGTGTGCGTGTGTGTGTGTGTGTTTCGATAAGCGATAAGCAAATAAACAATATTAATATTCAACGCGTTTTTATATTTTTATTTTTCCATTCGTCACTCACCTAATTTGTCTTTCAGGTGGATGCACTGCGATATGTGTGGAAATTGTAATATTTTTCGCCATTTTTTACTTTTTCCCTTGTTACTGTCAGAACCACCTAAAAAAAGAGAAAATAAATGACAATTTAGCTAATATGAATTTCAAATAATAATATGCATTTCATATGCTATGAGTGTAAATTCACAAAGGATATTCGGCTCGTTGGTTTTGTTGCTTTTCTGATTTCCCTTATTGTAGTTTATTTGTAGCCCATATACCTCAGTTACAATTCTGTTTTAAATATACATAGTTCATTTGTGAACCATATTTTCAGCAAATACTAGTGAAAATATTGTGACATTTCATAACCACTTCAAACAATATTTCATTGCCAATCATCAACATTTCTTGCATTTCCCTCAGCTCAATGAACATATCCAATTTATTTAGTGCATTTGCTGCCGCAATCAAGCAGAGATAAGTGCAGCTTCAACGATTTATGAGAATATTGATAGCATATGATTAAATAATCAGAGATGAAGCACGCTCCAATCGCCCTATTGTGGGAAATAACCAAACTGTGCTTTAATACATAGTATTTTACAATGTCCGGCGGTAAACTCCTGAGACTTGACACTTGATGCCACAGCAGGTGCTTGTCGATAATTTAACACTGTAGCCTGCCTGGTTTCACTGCCGGAATATGAGATTGCAATTGCCGACAGGCTTTGTCAGAATTAATAATGCTGGTATTAAGAGAAAATTATGCTGCTGCTAAGGCTTTTCGTAAATACATATATAAATAGTCTAAGCTTAGCTGTTAAACAGACTTAGTTCGAGATCATGGGATTAGGAACAGCTCAAGTGACGACGCTGGGAGCAAATGTTAATTTGATTACAAAATGAATGGGTAGTGTATGAACGGCCATTACTATGCTCTCTAGCAAGAGGAACAGCAAGTCCTCTGCAATTTAACAAAGTCAATTCAATATTTTGACCAAGAACCACACAAAAAGGCAGCCAACAATGAGTAAATCACTAAATCAAGTGCGGCATTCGGATTTGCTCTGACCGACTGGTCTGTCGATAATAGTAGAGTCATAAAATGTAGCAAGTAAATCGATTTAGACAGCATAAAGGACGCATGAGCTAGAAGGAGCAGTCAAGCAGCAGCAACAGCAGCAGCAGCGGCAGCAGCAGAGCATAAATGTCAAAAGCAGTCAAATCGAAATCAATGCGTTAACTATAGACGCAAGCATTGGCTGGGTAAAACTAAAACACGTCGAAAAGGATCGAAACTCAATCGGACAGCTTTTCGTTTGGCAGCGCTGAAAAGTATGCTATAGCTACGCACATGCACACATACGTCACATACACTGCACACATACACGCAAGCCACAATACTTTCCACAAACTAACCGTCGCTCAGCATTCGAGTGCCTAAGTGGGCGTGGCCGCACCCCAAGGCACATACAACTCATCATAGAACACGAATCAGATGTGTGTGCAGTTTGAATGTTACTTGCACACACACACGCACACACATACACATGCATACACACATCCACACTGAAATATACTTGAATATTACGAATGGTTCACAGTTGAGTGAACACAATTGCACTGCATTTGGCGATGTGAAAAGAAAGGTTTAAAGAATCTCTAAAATTCAGCTCGATAAATGTTAAAGATGTTTATAGCTAATATTTAGACTAGATTTATTGCAGTAACAAATATTTTATAAAATAAAATTAGCAAAATTATATGCAAAATTTATTATAAATATTTTTTTTTATATAATTAAAACGGTTGTCTGCAAAAGTTTCGTGAGATTCTCGTGATGCAATGCCCTCATGAAGACTCATTTCTATCTAACAGACACGCTCTCACACACACGCACATGCATACTAACACACACTTGCATGAGTAAGCCTTAAGCGAGCGTTTGCGACTTGTATTAGTTAACGAAGGGCAGGGCAGCTCGTAAACTTTCTGGCGCTTTAAGGCTGCTCCCCGAAGTTTCAAGTTGAGCTGGTATTTGGTTATTTTTAGGGGGCGTGGCATCGCCTGGCTCTGTGCGTGCGCATTTAATTTAGTGGCAGCGCAATTATGTAAAATAAACTTCAGAAACTTGAAGAGCAAACTGGTCAGCAGCCAGTAACAGCTGAGGCAGCTCAGGCAGCTCAGGCAAGGCCAGGGGCGAGGTGTTGGCCATTCAGTTGGCTTGCTTTCTGATTTGGCTCTTAGTGGAATTAGACTGAACTGAAGCATCTTGGCCGAAATGGAAATGCCATGAAGAACTTTTCGCTAAGCTGATGAAGAGCAAGGGATAAGCAGATGATAAAGTTTCGTTAAGCCTTGACGATAACAAAGACTCTGGACGTGGGATGTCCGGAATGGCCAAAACTTTCACAAATAACAATTAACTGTGGGAACCAAAAACTCCAGCAGATGTGGAATGCAAACAAGCGCTGCCAAATGCAACAAGGGACTCCGAATAATAATAAATATAAAGCCATGCGAAGCAGCAAAGCTTCTCAGCCAACGAATTCACGAGATCTGCTGAATGATGCATGAGAAGAGCAAAAATTCCATGGGAATGGCGCAGCAAGTGCTTTAATGTTTGCACTTAAAACTCACATAGTTGGCCCATTGTGTGCTATTTTTATGAGCTTATCGGATGCAGCTGTCAGTTAAAACGTTCAGTTGCTCTTGCCACTTGCCACTTGCCACATGCCACATGACCCGGAGCTGCGAGCAGAGCCCAAAGCTCTGGCGGCTGCTTTAATGGCAATAATAACAACCTTTGCAAAATGCCAAAAAAGTTGTAATATTTATGTGTACTGTACTGCACCGTACTTGATTCAAGTTGTTCAGGAAAAACATAAAACTTACTGAAATTCATGAAGTGATTTCAATTTTTTTTATTACTATGTTAGTTGTTGTCACTAAAAGTTGTACCAACACGTGCCGTTCTCTCCGTGTAGGGGAGACAGTAATAAATGTGAGTTGGCTATAAAAAAAAGTATTAATGAAGATGCAAGGCTAATTTGTGTCTGATGGTTTCACTAATTAAAACCAATCAATGGGAAAAATTGCGTCGGCTTCCGTTGGCCATTCGTGGTGTAAAGACCAACGGCCACCCGTTCTTCCTCCATCCCACCCCCAGACACACACAAGGAGTAGTTGTCTGCATGTCAACTGGCAGCAAATGCAATTTGTCAGCAACGTCGCCAGGCAGCTGCAATGGCCGCAACGCTGGCGGCTAATTGAGTAGTCGGGCTGGCGTCGACACAACTAAAGAAAACAATGGCAACGCAACACACACGCACACACCTACACAAATATCCACACAGACGCTGACAACACAATGGCAGCATCAGGAGGGAGTCTACATTTAATTTATAGCTCAACAAGTTGTCACTAGATTAGCGCTTGTTTAGCCGCATCCAGCCATTGAGTAAATCACATAGATCACGAGGCTGTGACCAGCTTGAAGAAATTGCAAATTTATCGATAAACATTAAAAGTTTTGGTCAGCAAACTTTAGCCGTTGCCATGCCCGCAATTTGATCAATTTTTCACACTGGCCACCAAGAAGTATGTGACATAATTTATAAGTGTCACATTGTTGCCGGCACGCCGAGCCACAGCCACTGCCACAGTTCCAGACTTCGCATCCTGTGCCTTTTTGTATAATTTTCTGTCATTTTTCAGCAAGATGAGCAGCGTCGAGAGATGAAGTGAAAGACGGAGTGAACAACAGTTAGCTGCAATTATTTATGACCGACTCGTTATTCAGGCAGAGAAGACGCGAACCGAGGTTAAATGCGGCATAATAAGCAGCTGGCCCAAAGGCCAGCACCAGTCTTCAATTTCGTCAAGTTAAAGCGCAGTTCACGGTGCGTATACGCAACGTGCAAAACATAAGCGACCTAACGCGTGTGCTCTTTGGCTTCCTCTCCCCCTATGTCTCGATCTCTCCGCTTTAATTAAAATTTGCTGCCAGGTAGACAAATTTAATTGAATGAAATAATGGTATAATAACAATTTAGTATAAGCCACACATAAATTAACAGATCATGGCCACTGAACCAATATCAGGTTATTAGATATCTCTTTTTATTCAGATATTCCCCAAATATGAAATGACGACACATGCCTTTCATCAATTCGCACCTGTTTTCTAACTATTCAAATTATTTTTAGCTGTATTAACATCTAATTATTAGCTTGTGTACGCGGATTGAAAACTTTAAATTATTTATATTATTATACATTTATTTATTATATTAATTAGCTACTAAACTCAGACTGAAATTTGATTAATATCAATTATATTTATTCAGATTTGTTTACTTTCTCTATCGTCCCTATTTATTTATTATATATATTTATTTATTTATTATATTAGTTAACTACTAAACTCAGACTGAAATTTGATTAATATCAATTATATTTATTCAGATTTGTTTACTTTCTCTATCGTCCCTAATTTTCCCTTTAGTTTACTCGTCTAGCTCTTCATTATCTCTCTTCCTCTATTCTATCCTTTCTCCGTTCAATTGCTTCTCAGTTATTGATTTCTTTTATTTTACTCAAGTCAAAGGTTTTTGTTTTTAGTTTTATTTGAACATTCACCTCCACAGCATTGAAAAAACCGCCAGCCCGAGGCATTTATTTTACCATAAAAATAAATGGGAAAACTTCCATAGTAAAGCAAGTAAACAGGGCGACTGCGGGGCAGGGAATGCTGAGCGTAATTGGAGGGTAAGCAATCGACGTCACACAGTCCATTTACCTACAGCCGAGTGCGCATTTAATTAATTATTACTGTTAAATAAGCATTAAAAATATTGAGAATATCAATGAAGAGCTATAAAAGTTAAGCTCCAGGCCATCGAAAAGGCTGCGAACAGTTGATTGGCTGTCACAAAACGATTTTGGGTATGCGGCTAACGTCCGTCTCAGTGGGTGGTCTGAATGTAAATATTCGCTCGATTGAAATCTGGACACCAGCCACGCCCATCTTCGCAATGTTTATTGCGCGTATTGAAATGACGCGAGCACGCGCTTGTGTGTATAGAGCCATTAAATGTCATGACTGTTGATAATAGCAATTTAAATATTCATTTCGTAATCGGAATTATAAAATTACATATATTCTGTATGGACCGCTTGGGCAGCACTGCGCGGATCCTCAGCTGCAGAGGTTGCCTGCTATGCGGGCTTCTTATGAAAGCAGTTAATGGACAGCAAAGGCCGTAAAATGCAATTTATTACAGCAATAGAACGGAAACAGAGCGCAACCAGCAGACCGCCGGCCATCGGAAATGTGAATGGAAGAGCGCTGAAGATTCGTCCTTGACACAGACAAATTAATTATGTTTCAGATATTAACGTATTGAAGGCTGTATCATAAAACACCGAATGGCCGAGCTCATAAAATACATGCCAAATTTCTACCAGCACCACCCGCACCACCCACACCACCAATAGCAACACCACTCAATTTAAATTCAATTGCTGGGGCGCGTTTTTTCATTAAAATTCTACACGCAGGCAGCAAATTCTATAAAATAGCATCGCAAAATTTGCAATGGCTGCTCAAGTAGCAAAGAAAAAAAAAAAAAAAGAGATTCGGGAGTAATCGACAAAATGCTACCCTACACTGCATTGATAAGAGCATATTAGCAGAAGTAGAAAAGTTAATTAATTTCCATAGATAAAAGTTAACAACATATTAACAGATATGACAATATGAGTCAGTGCTTAGCATAAATGGTCCAAACATGAGCTTCATATCTTATCATTTTATTAATAACGAGAGCCTTTACTATTTGAATTTAATTAAGCCCGCAAGGCTGAGCCCCTTCAATAATATGTATGCATGTATTTGTTAGCCCATAATTATTAAATATTATGTCGTAAGAGGGGCACAAATTCCTATCTCTCTCTCTGCCTCTCTCTCTCTCATTCTGTCTCTGTCTGTCCCACTTAGAGAACATAGACTACAGACATAGGGTATACATTAACTCATATAGACGCGCAGACACCCTCACACTCTCAGCCCGCAGACACATCTATGGCTATGCAAATTGTGGGGCCACTTGGCTGAGAGAAACAGTGAAATTAGTCGGGTTGCCCATAAAACAGCGGGATGTGTGCTCCAACCGTTATAAAAAAATTCTTATTGCCAACTTGATGGCATTATTAATTCGTCTTACTTCTTCTCGCTCGTGGACTCGACCTCCGCCGTTAGCGTTTTCGTTTTTCAAGCTCCATTAGACTACGAGACACAATAATGGCGTCTCGTGTAGGTTTCCTAATGGCGACAGCGGCGGCAAAACGATTCAACCAACTAATAATTGAAAAGTTCAGCCGAAAAACTAATATCTATAGACTTATAGCCCTCAAGATGTACGCGACCCACAATAGAGTTTGAGATGTCGTTTGCAACAACAAAGCCTTTGAGTGAGCTGCTTGCCACATGCACAAGCTCCTTACCAGCTCGACGAAAACGCGTAAACAACTTATACCGCACTCTAACAGCATAACAAAATATTTGTTTATTTATTTGTACATCGAGTGAGCATTTATTTCCTTTAGCTACTTAGGTTCTGAGCCGTATGGGTGTAATCATGCTTCGGAAATTGCAAATAATAAATAAAACGTTTGAAGATACTTTGATTGTTGGACTGATAAGCTTCTTACAGATAATTTTAAATTTTGCAGAGCAGTTTATGTGGCCACCTGGCCAAACCTGGCCAAAACCTCGCATCCTGAGCTGCCAAGTTTTTATATGCAGCATTGCTTGTCGTAAAATCCACAATAAACTAAACGTAAGCATTATAAAAAGAATACGCAACGCTGCGTATGCGTAATGGCTCCCATGTGAGTTGCCTGCTCTGGTGCGCATAAAAACAGATCGTCCCTATGCTTATCAACACAAAGCCGGAGCGCCGTTCGACAATGGCCAACAGAATTGTTCGTATGTGGGGTCAAACGTAAGACAACAACAACTTCGGACCGAGGACCGAAGCACGTTTAGCTTTAGTTCACACACAAAAAGTTCCAATTCGAAAAGCTGATGTACTCTATTAAAAACTTACGAACGGCTCTACAACGTCTTGTGCGCAGCGAAGCGAATATGTTTTTGCACTTGGTCCGCCCGAGCTGCCATGTGTCGCTTTTAATTAAACAAGCCACACGCATTGTACGCGTACATACCAAATAGATATTGACTCAACTGCAAAGGCCCAGACATGCTGTACGGCTGGCAGGGGCGCGCCAGTACAGGTGGAACACGCCTCCTGCACAGAGAGAAGCCCAAGTCTCGGGTAAATACACATACATATATTACAGGTATATAATTAAGCGACACAGTCGGCTCGGTGGCCGTCTATGTGAAATGTTACGGCTGGGATTTTCGTTTAATGCCATGCTTGGCAAAACAGCCAGCGGCTCCTGTTGGGAATATTTTGTCTCATAAACTTTTGAAGCGCCGGTGCTATTTGTAAATAAGTAATACGTAAATAAGTTATTTAAGGCGCTTAAGAATATTTCATTTTGATGTACATATTTCACTTAGCGTGTCCTTCACTTTTCGAATCACTCGCATTAAGGCGCATTTTATTATTATTTTGATTGCAACTTTTTCAGTTGGAGTCAATTCTCATTTTTTCCATTTACTTTTAATTAAGTTATTTTAATTAGGTTTCTTTTCATTGTATTTACTATAAAATTGTAGGTCTTTCATTAGCTTTATTTACTTTTTAAGTATGAGTTGCTTAAGCGGCGACTACATTTCCACTCTTCGATGCACTTCACTTCAACTTTGCCTTTCTTTCAATTCAGAATCCACTTACTGGACCCTCCTTAGCTCCTCTTCAACCTTACCAGGCAGGAAAAAACTTGAAGTTTTTCAGCTTAACTTTCAAGTTTTTAATTTATTCAATTAGAATTATAAGCGCGATGCCTTTAGTTGCAACACCACCAGCAGCACCACCCATTTAACTACCCACAGCCCGTGCTGCAGTCCTTGCACCAGGCGTGGCTCTTAGCCACGTTACGGTTATTGCAATATTCTAGCGCATTTCTTCTTAGAATTTTACTTTTTCTTGTTGCTATAAAAACTGCACGAGCGCAAAAACGTGAACGCAACTCGTTTTCCACTCAGAAAAATTGTCGCTGCATGCTTGAGCGTACGCGTGGGTATGCGTGAGTGAATGTGTGTGCGTGTGCGTGAAGGAGAATCTTAAGAAGCCCGCCTAGATGGATAATCGTAATATATTTGATGTTGGCTTCGCACTGGCTTCTTAATAGTATTTTACAAGTACTTGACTTTCGCTAACCCAACAAGGAAATAATTCTTGCATTCAAGTTTCATTTTGGCAGCCCTGGTATAGACCAGGGGTCTCAAGACTCCGATTGCCATTCGCTTCGAATATGGTTCAATTGCAATTACTAAACTACGTTTCGCTGCGTGTGGCAACTGTTTGGATTTCCGCTGAAAAGTCTCTCGTTTCTTATTCTTATTCTTATTTTTTCAGCTGGAAGTTTTTCGATTTCCTCCAAACAGCAAATAGTTTCATAAATTGTATTATACGGCGACATGGCACAGATTCTGCCATCTCCAGTTGCCTAACTTTCAAAGTAAATCAGGTGCTGCCCGTAATATGTGTGCGAGTGTGTGCGTGTATGTATGCGTGTGTGTGGGTGTGTGCCTGCATTTGATGACAATTTTAGCGCAATTACAGCCACTAAGAATTCGCCCAATACAGCAGCTGCTGCAACTGCAACTACAACGAGACGTTGACATTGGCAAAAAAGTTGGGCAAACGAGATCAAAATCGGAACTTTGCCTTGGCCTCGTCCATGTGCAGATAAATATATGATTATATATTTATTAATTTACACAGAAACATTCTGTATAGAGTGGCAACAAATTTATACTCAAGCACAAATCAATATGGTCATCTGGCCTTTATAACGACATCGAACAGATTCTACACCAAACAGAAAGAATTCTATGAAAGCACAAAGCAAAACCAATCACAAGTCACCATGGCGCTGTCAAATTCCAGTTATAGAATTTCTGTTTTTGCCTTTTTTTCTCTCACTCTATCATTTCGTTTTATTCCTATTCCATCAATTTTTTCTTGCCGGCTTGCAGCTGCTCCACACAAATGTTTTTTCACATCTCGATTTTGATTGCGGAAACGGAAATTGTGGGTAGCGCACGACCACTTCTGGCCCACCTAAAAGTCGGCAGCCGACGAGTCGGTGCGCCTTCGATTATAGTCAGATGCTCTATACACTTAACGAACGGGGTATAATAATGCTGTGGAAATCAAATAGGATATAAGCTAAGCTTTATCCTAAAATATTATAGTTGCATATTTTCTAGGAACTACTTATTCGATTATCTCTGATTTAAGCTCAACTCAGTCTAGGGTATTACCTAGCTCAGCAATGGGCTTAAGAGTTTGCTTGCAATTTCTGTTCACGGCTTGAAGTGGCTGCCACTTGGCCCGTTCAACACTTTTCCCATAATAATAATTGAAGCTGCACTTTATTGCCTCAATTAGGCGGAACACAGTTCATGGTGTTGACTTTGGCCAGTCTTATATTGATTTTAGCGGGCTGGCAGCTAGCCAGCCACAACAGAGTCCTTGATATTAATAATTTTCTTTTTTTGCCTTGATCCTAACTCAATTCAATCTGCATACCCCAATAGCTTGACCAGCCGGCCAGCACAGACGCAAGACTCTGTAATGCGGCAAGTAACGAGGCCATAAAAAGCGCAAATATCTGACAGCTAACATAAAGCCGAAACAAAGACAACAACAAACCCTTCATGGATCATAAAAATAACGCGATGGCGTGAATATGAAAAATTATTGCACAATCTGCCAGCCAGAACCAAAAAGCAAAAGGGAAAACTTGGCATCGTCCTCATCAAATTTAAAGCCGTTTCGAAAAGCATATCACGAGCACACTCGATGGCTTACTACCCTGTTATGGCCCAGCAGGTAAACTCGAGCAAAGTCATATTAGTTATTCCGAATCAATATAAACTCGGCGACACGTGGAAAATCAATAAGTAAATAATGATGTAAAACGGCATTCGTATTGAGCTGACCTACCGCCATGGCGCCTGGTTGCGCCGCAATTTGATTAATCATACATCACGGCTGACAAGCAAACCCGAATTTGACAGTTGCTGCTTTAAACTGTTGCCATGGGCCCCGCCCCTTGCCTTATAGCCTGAAACAGTTTGGCAAAACGGCGAACGAAGCGGGTAAAAGAAAAACCTTGGAATGCTGTAGCTAGGAGCTAGCTTTTTGAAAAACGCACATCAAAGGCGGCTTAATAGCTGGACGAAAAAAGTTTACATGCCTTTTTTGCTCAAGCATTTGAAACTCAATAGGCCCGTTTAATATGTTGTTGCTGTTGATGCTCGTTAAAGGTTTCTCATACATATGAGAGGCAAAAGGCGGAAAAAAGAAAACTCTTTCATGGCTGCAAAAGTTGATCATATAACGTGCACTACACATAAGAGAGAATCAGAATTGCATAATATATAATTTGAAGCCAGACAAGGACAACAATATAATAATAATAATAGTTCTAAAGACTAGCCCAATTAGCTCAGATGTGAAATTCAACAAAAGTTACGACCACATTTTTATGGCTTGCCGATGCCCTCCCTAAACGTCTTAGCGACGGGGAATGGGATAGAACAATGCGTAAATATTTTTGGCATGCCAAGCCAAATAATTTGACTTGCAAATTAGATCAAAGAAATTTCACGTTTCTCTCGTCAATGGGCAAGCATTTGGGTATATTCAAATGCAATTCCTTGTGGCCGACAGTAAATCAAAAAAAAAAAAAAAAAAAAAAAAAAAAAAAAATGAGCTTGAACAGAAAACAAGACGTACGAGTAAGTAAAATGTTTTAGCATGCGGCGCGTGGCCGGCATTTCAACTTTGCCGTTCAAATTTTGCAGTTTGTACATAATTTAAATATTTTGCCAAGCGCTGACGGCTTGCTGCGATTTGATATGCAAACGCATTTTGGACTGGTCCAAACGCACAACTGCCCACTGACAACTGCCTAGCAGCTACTGGGTCGACTGCCCGGCCAAAAACCGGCTTCTGTGAAGCCGTCTATTGCATTGCAGCTGTCAAAGTATTTGCCAAAATGCTGCATATTTGGCTGTCGGCAACTGCAATTCGAGAGATACCCAGAGAGAGAGAGAGGGAGAGAGAGAGAGAGAGAGAGAGAGAAAGAGAGAGAGAGAGAGAGAGGAAAATAAAAGAAAACCAACAAAATACAAAAATGTTTTCCGCATGGCGAGCTGTTACTTTCACAGAGATTTATCTTTTTTATATATATTTTTTGGTCTGCGCACAAAATTATGTTTGACAGTTACTCAAACTAGTAGCTTCTTTCCAACTAATTGCTTTTTGGTTTTGTTATTAATTATACATTTACATTGTATTTACGGATATACCAACATGCTATTCATTACAATTCTGACTGAACAGAGAAACAAAAGCAAAATACACAAACTGAATTTTTATTTTTATTTTTGGATAACTTTTTCTACCATTAGCAGCTCGTTTCTGACGTATTCTTAAGAGATATCAATTACTTTTAAATTAAAAAAAAAAAAAAAAAAAAAAAAAAAAAAAAAAAAAAAAAAACAGCTTTTATACTTATACTGAGAATCGGAATTCCATTAATTTTTACGAATATTTAATACAATAAAATGATTGTATTGAGTTTTCAAGAAAGTCTTTTACTTTTGGCATCTGCTTCTGAATTATTTGTGCATTTTATTTGTAGTATATTTATATTATATTTGTATATTATATTTGTTCGTATGATTGTATATACGCCGAATACCATGATTTCTTCGTTGCTATTTGCCAACAATAATCAATCATGGCTCAGCTATCACTTGAGAGAACATTCGGTTCGCTTTAATCAATGTGCTTTATTTTTGATTATTGGGATTTCAGGTGCTTCAGTTTGCAATCAAATGCATGCCCACACAGTGAGCCGACAGATAACAGCGACAGCGATTAACAGGTGCAAAAGCTGTAGGTGGCCCAAATATGGCCGCCGGCAGATAACAGGGAAAATAAATAACAAAATAAACTGTTTTTGTTTGTTTTTTTTAGAGAACAGGACAATTATTCTCAATCGATGTCAATTTGGCAACGGCCATTCAGTTATTTAAATGACAAATAGTAGCGCAAAAAGTTTATCTGCAAATAAACATACATGCACATAAATATACATATACATATACATATGCATGTATGTGTATATGTAACACATGTGTGTGTGATATTTGTATACAAATGTCGCTCTATTGGGTGCAAAACAAATCAATTAAGCTGCACAATTCTCGATGTTTTCATGTCGATGTTGTTGTTGTTGTTGCCAGAGCTGACGGCGTATGCGAAATTGTTATAAATTGTTGCTTGGGCATTCCATTGAATTATTTATGAATGAATTTTATTAGTTGCCCTCATTGGCGACTCATCAGTGTCCGGGCTGTGGCAACCTGAAGTGACTTGACATTAATTGCAACGCCGGGCGCCAGTCAAAAACAAAAAAAAAAAACATACATAGCCAGCCAAGTTGTTAGTCAATTAAATGCGCCACATTTTGCTGAACATTTGATTTAATTTAACATGCAGCTAACTGAATGAATGACTAACTGAATGATTGGCTAAACGGCCGGCCGACTGCATGTTGGGCAATTCACTCAGATACCGCAATATGTGCAGTATGTGCTCGAGATTGTTGCCCGATAAATAGTTATAAATGCGCTCGTGCAGGCTCTCCATGCCACATGCCGCATTCGCACGCGGCCGAGCCGCGTTTCGGCCTTGTTCAGACAGTGGCTCATTTGACAGCCGTACAACATGATAGATGTTAACTGTTGGCTATTTACCGTTCGCTGTTAACTGTTTGCTGTTTCACTGCTTCAACGTTGCCTTGTCCGCTTTGTCCGCCGTGTCTGGGTGCATTTGCATTCGTTATCATAAACAAATATTTGCTGCAGATCTTGCAGCCATTCGATTGATGGCCATGGCTTTTACTGCCTAATAGCCTTGCGGTTCATTTGAATAGATGCACAATAAAATGCGCAATATTTTTGTGTAAAGGTAGAACAAACTTCTCATTCCTTATTATCTATTCTACATTATTTACATTTTCAAGTCTCATCTAAGGCATTTGCAGGACTAAAAATGTTCAGAAAATGTAAGTAAAGTGACGAGATTTCCCAAGTTTTACTCAAACACACACACACACACCCACAGACAAGTGTCCCAAATGGGAGAACATTTTGCGGATTGCCGAAGCAGTGCGTGCCACTGATAAAGAGGCCAACAAGTTGCTTCGTTGCTAGGCACTAAGAGCTGAATTTATTGAAAGTGTGAGAGTGGAAGCGCTTATCAACCTGTGACTGGCGGTGCTCGGTGACATTTGTTTTTGCTCAGGCTGAGCTTATTTGCGTGCTCGCTGTTTGTCCATGTTATATTTAGCATAATGCCAAAAGGGCGCACAAACTGCTGATTGACAAACCGGCAATCTGGCAATAGGGCCAACGCTCCGAATGCTGTCAGCTTTCTGCCTGTCACTCTGTCAATCTGCCAATTTGACGTCTGCTGCTAAGTGACAATGCAAAATGCATTGACAGCTGCCTAGCAAATACGTCACAACGTTATCAAATTCTCTCCAACAGGCCGCTTCTGCATGCCTACGTGCGTATTACTATTCAGCAATTACTTCAGTCAAGCAGGGATAAGCCTGGTCGGCTTACAAACATATATACATACGCACACTCATACATATATGACCACAATAATGCATTACAGTGCTAAGCGTAATTATAATTAAATTTTCCATAATCCGCGTGAGCCCGTGCGATAGCGCTGACGTATACGTAATCGCTCATACGCAACACTGCGCTCGGCAAAACATTCTCTCACAATTACGAATTAAAATTGAACGGTCATTCACTTTACATACTGCATGGCAATTGGCCTAACCATATCAACCTCAAAAACCATATAGTACGTAATTAGCATCGGTGTTGTAAATAGCCAAAAGAAATTAATTGCCAACTGCATTTGCAGTCGTCCGGCTGGCCGACTACCCCTTTGTCCGCCCGCCCGATGCACTCGGCCAGCATAGAGCAAACAGCAAATACGGCAGTGCAAATAAAACCATATGGCAGCTTGTAGTTCAGAGTTCAAGTCGAGCGCACCGCACAACTTGCACATATGGCGCTGACAGCAGCTTTGCGCGCCGAGCAGCCAAGTGAGCGATGGCCCAAGTGGGATGTTGCAAGACAGCCCTCTCGGCCCTGCCCCGCTGGGGCATGTTAACATTTTATGTTTGATTGCAAGTTCAGTGCATTTGGTTTGGCAAATACCACAATGCCATACAGACACTGAGTGGATGAAGCAATATACGAAATACGAAATGCGAAATGCAAAGCGAAAGATTAATGCCTTGAGATCTATAACAAATTATTGTTTTTCCATACATAAACGCCACTCACTGGGGAAATGGCAAAAGAAAATTTGAGTGCATTCTAATCTCAAGACATAATAATAAATACTTGTCATAATGAATTTGAGTTCAGCGAATATGAATATGAAATTCGTTGCATGAATATTGCAGATATGCCATGAATTTATTATTAACTTGCCGCCAGCCAGCTGACAGAGTAATTCTTAGTTGCATGTTAAGCACTTGACGTGCGAATAGATTTGTAGTGGTTAGATAAAGCACTTGAGTCAATTTATTATCCAATTAAATTGTAGCTTCGTTCGCCTTTGTTTATGAATGTTTTAGCATCTGCACTTGGTCGCTGTGCTTGAACTGCGTTGCCTTTTGTATAGCATCAGCCTGGCCACATGGGACCGACTGGAAGAGCCAGGCAATCAACTAGCCAAAGAGCCAGCGGGCAATCCATACAAATCGTCAATGGACGCCAACGCGTCGCTGCATTCAAACTGTTGCTATGGCAGCTCGAGAGTTTAATTGAAAATTGCATTTGCAAAATGCCATTTGCAAAGCTTTAGTTATCAATAAATAAAATCAATTTCAAACAGAATCTATTTACTATATCTCTGCCTCTTCCACACTGTTTGCATTTTTTCTCCCATTAATTTTCTTTTTTTTTTTTTCTTTTTTTTAACCACTGAGAGCCTTTCACAACTGATGGCTAGGACGAGTATAGCTGTGTGTGTGTGTGTGTGAATGTGTTTGGCTATTACTCTTTCTATTGTGCCGTATGCTTATGAAGCAAAATGCAATTGCGATTGCTCAATCGCAAAGCTGATGACGACAGAGAGGTGAGTCTGCTGCCTTTGCATTTCATAATTGCTTTTTAGGCTCAGCACACAAACAGCAACAAAAAGTATGTATAAATAAAAGACAGCGGACGAGACGCCTTTTGCGGTTACTTATGCCGTTGACATTTATTTATTTGCCCTGGGGAATTGTAACTGCGACTGTTGCCGTCGCTGCTGGGGCAGCTGAAATATCGGCCGAAGCTGTTGACAACATTTCAAATAGCTGACATCAATAAAGTGTAAAATGTTTCTCTGCTGCATTTGGCAAACATGTGTGTTGCACTGTGTTGTTCTGTTGTGTTGTGTGGTGTTGTATTGGGGCTCTAGCATGTGTTCGATGTGCTGTCAAATATTGAATTGAAATTGATATGCGTAGCGTGCAAGAGACTCCCAGAATGTCATAAACCTGAAATGTCATTTATATTACAAAATTGCGCATACGACACGTTGTCGGCGATACACATACGTTGGCAATTCGGCTATGCACAGTGAGTGTAGCCAAATGTAAGAGCTCCGCATACTCGATTGGCCCTCGCATACCTTCCACACAGACTCTAGCCTTTAGCATGCTAAATTCTATGCACACACACACACACACACACACTTCGAATATCTAACATTTTTAGCTCGCATGGCGAGAGTTTGCCGTATGGAATAACTCAATTTCATTTCATCAGCAAAATTGTTTAGAGCATCACTTACATTTTCATGACGGACACAAGCATAAAATATTCCAAGATTTCTATTCGTTTATTTTTCCCCTGTTTTTTTACTTTTCTATTCTTTTTTTTTATACCCTGAACCCATTTTCAATGGGAAATCAGGGTATAATGGTTTTGTTGAAATGTATGTAACAGGGAGAAGGAGGCGTGGCAGACCCCACAAAGTATATATATTCTTGATCAGGGTGACGAGCTGAGTTGATTTGGCCCTGTCCGTCTGTCTGTCCGTCTGTCCGTCTGTCCGTCTGTCCGTCTGTCCGTCTGTCCGTCTGTCCGTATGTATGAACGCGTCGATTTCAGAAGATATAAGAGCTAGAGACTTCAAATTTTTTTTAGAATGTCCGTAATTACAGCGCGCATATCAAGTTTATCATTAAAATTCGATAACTCATCCCGATCTTTTTTTATCGATAAAAAACCTTATCGAAAACCAGTTATAAAATTATATCTTCTACACCTTTATTGCTAGAGTCTCCAAATTTTTAATGTATGCTTATATGCAATTTATACAATTTCGGTTTTTGTTAAAATTTACCCCCCACCCTTAAATTCACCCCCTCACCCTCACTTTTGTAAAAAGCGTATTTCAAATACTAGAGACTTGTGCTTTGGCAATTACATGCATATCCATGTTATAATCATAATCTGAAAGTTTCATGAAGATCGTACGTCCATAAAAAAAGTTATTAAACAATTAAGTTCTCATAGTAAGCGCACACTGCAGCCCATGCGTGTTTATGCGTGGGTGCTTGTGTGTGTATGTGTTTGTGTATGTGTGTGTATGTGTTTGTGTATGTGTGTGTGTATGTGTATGTGTGTGTGTATGCGCTTGTGTATGTATGCGTGTGTGTGTGTGTATGTGTGTCTGTATGCGTGTGTGTGTATGTATGCCTGTGTGTGTGTGTGTGCGTGTTTCTTGTGTAAGCTGAAAGACGCGAAAAATTATTGAAATATCTATTGCTCCAAGGGTTCAGGGGATCTCGTAGTCGAGTAGTCTCGACTAGAGCTTTCTTACTTGTTTTTTTTTTTTTTTTTTTTTTTTTTTGTATGCTCGTTTTTTATGCTCACGCATAAAACACACAGCAACAGGATGAACTGGAAAGAGTGCTTTCGCATATTTATGTATGTAGATAAATGCATGCATATATGTATGAACAGCCTCGGCGTGGACGAACTGCAAACTATGGGCGTTATATTTATTTAACGATATCCAAACTCGGCTGCTGCTTGACGCTTACGTTGTTGTTGTTGTTGTTGTTGAGCTTCGTGCTGTTGTTGCTGTTGTACTTAAGTGCTCATAAAACGCCCAAAAGTTGGCAGCACCTTTTTCGTCCATCAATCATAAAATCTTAGGCCCGGAAACTGGGCTGCCAGACAGCCAGGCCATCTGCTTAACAAAGACAAATAAGTCCTGGCCGCTCGAAGTATCTCGTTGCGTATCCGACTCGTTGCCTTTCAGAAAATTAATCACAGCGACCTGGCCGAAAACTGCTGCATCACCTTTTGACTTCTCCATATTCGCTAGGCGCAAATTTAAACACATTAAATCCAAATCAATTTCGAAGCGAAAAAATAACCATTTCATCATAATTTGGGCCTTGGCAACCGTATGAAATGTTTTCGTTTTGCTACCATCATATAAATAATACAGAAAATAAAAAGTTAATTGTCAAAACAATCGATAAAATTTTGCTTTATGGCCGACTGGCGCGTCCAGAACAAATTGTGCATAATTCTAATTGCTTATCTACAATAGCAGCAGCGGCAGCCACAGCGGCATCTTTTGCTGCCCCAATAAGCGTGAGTGTATTGAATATTTTTCAATCTATATATATACCATGTGTGTGTGTGTATGTGCGTGTGTTTACCTGCATTCATTGTGAACAGCACACGCCATTACGTGCGCAAAATTATTGAAATTCATTTTTGTATTTTACCTATTGCATAACAACGCGCTAAACTAACGGTATTAATTAGTTGTTTGTGGAATTGATTTTTACTCGATTCCAGGTATTTCGCCAAATTGAAAACATGTTTTCTGTTCACAAATTATATCAGATGTGACAACAACAAATGAAGAACACAAAAATGTTCCATAATTTAAAATGTTTAAATTACAGTTATAATATATGTGAGCTGTGAACTTTCCATTTCCCCATCTATTAATTATTACACATTCAGACACATTAAAATGTGTATGATATTTTTGGATATTAATCGAGCGAACGTTCGCTTTGAATGGCACTAAAATCAATTCGCATGCGATAAAGTTTGCACTTCAAATGTGTCAAGATTTTAAATGATTAATTCTTCTCGAAATTATAATTATTTAATTCTCTTCTCGCTTGAATGTGACAGAATACACGTAATTTACATTGTGTCGCGGCCAAAAATAAACACTTTTATTAACAGGCAGGCGGTGCATTAAATTACATACATATATTCGAGCGATGCGCTCGAATATCACACTCACTTACAAACATGACACTCGAATGTCAAGCGTTGCCAATAATTAAATTTAAAAGCAGCCAAAGCGACAGCAACAAACAGCACAAATTTATTACAATAATAATTGAGTGACAAGCGAAAGCAGCAGACAGAAGAGGCACCAGCAATTATTTACTTAATAATATTGTTTCTAAGAGCAGCAGATAACCTACATACGCAAACATTTGATAGTATTACAGAACCAGTTCTACGATGCTGTTGCACTGGACTGCTGGCTTGAGAAGCTAGTTAATATTCATAAGTCGAAGATTACGTATACGCCACGGGCGCAGATTAAATATAACGATTAAATATTCATTTGCTGACGCAGCAGCGCGTCACTAAAAAACATATTTCCAGTGTTTGGGGGCCAACGTCTTAGTATTTAATATTTGCCTACGTCAACAAAAGTATAAATACAATAAAAAAACAAATTACGTCTCCAGTCTCAAGTCTCAAGTACAAGAGCAGGCAGGCAGCAGCAGCAGCAACGGCAGCAAAAAACAACAGCAGCAACTGCTGCCAAGAGGCTACCGGTTTTCAACGACAATCTCTTGAAGTTCTAAAGTGATGCCAATAAAAACAAGCTGCGCAGCAATCGCTGACTATAATATACTCTCGCACTTAGTTTGATTTAAGTTTTTGCATAAGACATCAAATATTTTATGCCAGCTGGCAATCAAGTCGAATCACTTTGCGTCTAGCAGTCCCATTGCAGAGTATATTCGCTGGCGCGCTGAAAACTTTTTGATCTCGTCATGTGCTAATGAATAGAGACAATGAAATGCTGTCCGTCAGCGGATATATATCACTCACTGTACTACAGCATGTTCAGATCTCTGTGATTGTTAAATTCTGCTTTATTGGCAGCGTTTTGCATATAATTAAAATGGCTTCTAGCGTGCCACACTCTGATGACATTCGGTGGCAATCAACGAGTCTCTGATTTGCAAACAACGCTCGCTTTGATTGCAATCGCATATTCAGTGATTGGGCTGCAGCGGCAGACGCAGTGGCAGCAGCAGAGGCAGCGGCATCTGCAACGACACTAGCTGCATATGCACTATGTGGCATGCTACGTGCTCGAACTGCAGATAAGCACATGCCGCAAACCGCAATGCGTGGCACCCACAGGACTGCGTGATCCCAGCTATATGGCCAGGACATGCAGCAGGCAAAACAGGAATCGCACTTCTTGATTAGTGTGTCTGGGCTAACTGAAATATTAAACGGGCTGCTTGACTGACAGACTGAAGCACTGCACTGGCTGGCTGACTGATTGAGAGTTACAAGTAATTAGCGGCCTTTAAAAGTGCGCCCAACTAGAACTACCACAACACACACACACACTTACACAGAGGAACTGTTTGGACATGGTATGTGAAACGCCTCCGCGCCAGCGGCTTTTCTTGCATTGTAGTATTGCGTGCGATAATTAACAACAGGTTTTTTTTCAGCTGCTTAGCATACAACATAACTAAAGGCTTGTTAGCCTGATAAAAAGTGTACAATGGCAGCAGCTACAACAGCAAAGCACACAAACACACACACATACACAAACACCCACTTGAAATGAATTGGCGTGTATTGTACGGCAACGCGGCAGTCAGAGTCAGCCAGCCAACAGCCAACAGTGAACAGCCGACGCAAGTTGTTGACTTGACCAGCGGTCAATGAACCAACCGGCTTGACTCTGATGCACAGCTCAAGTGGGCGCTGCCAGCTGGGTGCAAGGCGAAACAGAAACGCAAGGCTAAGCCAACAGCAACAGCAACAGGATGCATTCGGCGTCACGAATGCTTGCCATGGCATTAGCCAAATATTTACATGAAATTAAGCACACACATGTAAACTCCAAAAGCCTCCACACAGAGCCAACATCAACTAGTTTATTGTGATGTGCGATTGTCAATTTCACAGAGGTCGCAGTTGGGGCGTCCATTTGATAATTTATTCTGTTTTATGCTGCCAGCGGACAGCAATTTAAATGCGGTTTTCACTCCCTCTTTTGCCTCCCTCCCTCTCTCTCTCTTTCTCTCTCTCTATCGCTTAAGTAGGTATTTTGCGTCTAAAATTGTCTTTCTCGCTCACTCTCGCTTTTCACTCTGATATAATCAACGTTATGGCAACGCATTAAGGCAAAATTTATGCCATCGAAGACGATGCTATTTCTTTCTCTCTGTCTCTCTCTCTGTTCACTGCGTTCGTTTTAATGCATTCACATTTCTTAATGCAAAATAAAAAGAAGAAGACAATAGAAAGAGAAGAAAATCCCAACTAAGATGCAGCAAAAAAAAAAAAACAAAAATAGAAAAGAAAACCAAATGCAAGCATAATTTTTTTGCATTAAGACAAAAGACGACATCGAAGCTTAGAGATTCGCAGTAAACAGACTAGAAAAGTGCTTTAACAGCGTTTTGATCTAAGTGCGTAACCTTTTAACAGCTTTCAGCATAAAGGCAGATACATTGATAATTCAACAATAACTTAAATTAAAGCAATTAAATAATGGAGTAATGTATATATATGTATATTCGTGCATTACAATTACTGATATGTAATACGGGAATAATGAAATGGAGTACAAGAGATTCTCATTTTATATTTACTTAATGGATCTACTGTACATATCGTTGCCTTCATTATGACTGATCTATTTTAAAGTCCATTATATATCATTATTTACACATTACTCAACAATTTACGTCTGTGCATCTGTCTAATACTTGGCCTATAAACTACAAACTTTGACGGGCGTGTCATATTTTGTCGTACTTATAAATATATACTGATTGATTAACAGTTAATCAACTCTTTAGAACAATTTTTTCTTTCTTTCCGTCTTTCTTTCCAGAGTTTGTAGTCCAAGTTTGGCTTTGGTAACAAAAAGTAAGAAAAACACAAGTTGTGAGGCATCATGCTTTTAGACGGAAAAAAACAGAAGTAAAAAACGCAGTTAGAACTTTTCAAGATAACATCAAAAGGTCCCAAAGAAAATAAAAGTTTTTAGCCAAAAACGAATTTGCCGTTCTTGCCATCGGCCATTGCTGACGTCGCGCTGCTGCTGCTGCTGCTGCTGTCGGTGCCTTCAAATTCAAATAAAAAATTCACTTTTTGGCTTGTTAAATCTATTGCAAATATATATATATATTTTATCTATATTTTATTGCTTCGTCTCGCTCACTTTTTATCTCTTCCTTTCACTCTTTCTTCTTCGCTTCTGGTCTAGCACAGCCCCTTCATTCTTAAATATTACATAACTAGACAAATTGAAATTCCGTGCACGTTTCTATCATTGAAATCTGTTGAGCGGCGTGCAAATGTATCTGATGGATACATTCCGAAGTCTGCTCGTTGAGTTGCGTTTCGCTTTTCGTTTGGCTGGGACAGCCTGAGCCTGAGCCTGAGCAAGAGCACAAAATATTGATATATTTGCTTGAGCAAAGCGAATCATAAGTGATTGCCTGCCGTTCTTGTTCTTGTTGTTGTTGTTGTAATTTAAGTGAGTCTTTTATGTGCGCCAGCTATTAGAAATCATCGTGCATGCAATCAGTACGAACGGATATATACTTTTGTATCCGTAATAACAGCAACCTATCCGCAAGCATACAGTACACAGCTGACTGGCTGAAGGTGAAGGTGACCTTCAGGCACTTTAAATATACCAAGAACCGCTCTGCATAATTTTGCAATATCTTTATGGGTTTGCATTTGCTTTACATAAGAGACGATCCGAGTGAATGACACTGAACTTGACTGCTGACTGGCTGGCTGGCTGGCTGGTCATAGGATGCCCAGCAATTGAAGTGTGACCTCGATAACAGAATGTCTTGTACAAGTATCTGCCAGCAGCGAGTACTGAGTCAAATAGAGCACTTAAAGCTGTAACTTGAAGCATGAAAATGAATAAGTTGCTGGAGCGCAAACATTTAACGCTTCATTAACTTTAGATAAAGCGCAGTGCCAGGCGCCATACTACAAGACTCAGTCCACTCCCCAAAAGGGGGCTGGGTGCGGGCGAATGGTGCTGTACTACAATTAACACCCGCCCTGAAAATCACAGCCAAAGAAAAATCGATGGCAGGCTGGCTCTGGTCGACCTCCAGACAAGGCAGGGTGCCAACACAAAGCCACTTCAGCACGCGTGCCGTGTCCCTCAAAGGATTTGATGCCTAAAAGTGGGCTCTGGTATGCGTTGCGAGTAGTTTTCGGGCAGTTTGCTTGATGACTCTGTTGTCTGTGTGGGAATTCGCACTCACCTTCTCTCGCTTTTAAGTAGACCGTATTGGCCACAATATTCTCTAATTCCATTAGTTCCAGGTTGGCGGTTTTTTAATGAATCCTTTGGCGCTCTCGAAAATATAGCACGCGTTGCTCTCAGCTCTAGCTGTTCAATCTGCAGCTTTTAGGGATTGAACTTTTGCCTTCGCTTCTGCTGCTGCTTCTGACGGGCAAGACAACTCAGTTCCGCTTTAGTTAGGCCTGAAGCTAAGCTGTAGCAGAGCTGACGCTGAATTCTGTATTATCTCAAACTTGCAAGTCCACGGCGAGCTGGCTAATTTCTGGCCGTCGTCTAAGATCCAGCGTTGCGGTATTTGGTACAGTTACACACACAGGCTTCATTTAGTTTCAAGGTTGAGCTTGGCTAAAACAGAATTTCGTGCCTTTGATGTTCTGGAAATTTTGTGTGCTTGATTGGATTTGGCTGGGTTTTTAGGCTGGGCCCAAGAGCTGACGCGTTTCGCTAGAATGAAATATGGGTTACAAAGTGTTAATTAATTGACTTTGACAACAGAGTTGTGTGTGTGTGTTTAAAGACAAATTATACTTATGCATGTTCCAAATAGCTTAGTTGACCAAACACACGAATAGTCGAAGCTATTTAAAGCTAAGTTATATACATAAATATTAATTTAACTGCGCGCATATAAAAGCCTGAAGAACTTTCTAAAAGCAGTTCAGGAAACTTTTTCAAACAGAATTTGTGCTTAGCAAATAATTAAGCTACTTAAGTTCTACTGTTTGCCTTAAACTCTTGTTTTCAGAAGTTCTTAAAGCTGCTTTAATTAAACTTCACAAAGTAATTCCTCTCACAATAGTCAGCACTTTTGCATGCGACAAATTTTACAGCCTGAAGTCTGGCAAAAACCACAAAAAAACACAGCATGCAAGGCTTGAATGACATTCACTTTCGTATATATGTAGACATGCTGAAATATTCTCTTCGTATGCTTAACTTTGCTCCCCAAATTTCTGTTAAATTCCTGTGCAGCTTGACGAGCGGCCCCGCCCACTGGTCTTCCCTTAGCGGCAGGCTTCCATTATATTTACGTGTACTTTTTGTCACCTGCTTGCGACAAAGGGGCTGCGTGCGTTTGTATCATGCAGAGTGCACTTAGTGTGAGCATGTGAGCATGTGAGCATGTGTGTGTGTGTGTACGTGCGAGTCTGTCGAGCCTTGGTTAACAAGCAGCATCAACTGAGACGCTTTTCGAGCGAAAAAGCCACAATATATTTTGCCTAAACTACGACGCACTGTCGTTGCGGTTGCTGTCCCCGCTGAGGTGTCAGTAATGCTGCGGTTGACATTTATTAATCATGGAGATGAAATGAGCAAATATGAGGAGCAATGTTGCTGAAACTAGAGATGGAAGCTGTGGCTGGTGGCTGGCAGTCCACTGCTCTGCTACAACTGAGCGCCGAGGTTCGAATAACTAATGGCAAAATAATGGAAAAATTGAATAAGAAAAGTTGTGCCAACTTTGATGACAGGATGAGTTGCTGGCAGCGTGCCTTTAAAATACGCAATTTATGTGCCAGGCGATGGCAAAATTTCATAATAAATAAATTATGAGCTATAGTTTTTAATAGTTTCTGGCAAATGGTTGATTGGGCAACAAATTGTTCCCCATTTCACTTAGCGACTTGCCAGTGCGTCATGTGGCAAGCTTTTATTGAGCGATCTTTCGGTCGCCTGCCAATAGGCAGCGTTTTTAATTAAACATGAACTCATGGCTATTGTGGCAATTTGAATGTTTTCCAACGTCTACGACGATACATTAAAAATAATGGGCAACAGAAGCAGCAACAGCAACAGCAACAGCAACGGCAACAACAGCAGCTGCACCATGTGCTGCGCTTCTCTGGAGCTGATGCCGGCGACCTGGAGCAGGCGGCGCACATCAGTCAAAGCATAAAATTGTGGTCGTGTCTGGACCATGTGAGTGTTTACATTCAAAACAAATTTCAGCACAGACAAAATTTTGCAATCAAGCGCCTGGCAAATTAATTGTTTTTCAAATGCATAGCTCAGCAAATAAACAAAAAGACACAAAATAAAGCCCAGGCATATGTGACTACCAGATGCGCTGCTCAGAAGTGGGCTGAAAGAAAACAGTCTATTCTATAATATTAAAATCGTATGAGGGCTGAGTGCGTAGTACGTAGAGCAGATGTCAAATAAATCAAATGAGCTTTCCATTTATCGTTCCATTTATACAAAAAGCAAGCAACAGTTGCAATTGCATTAGGCCAACTCTGAAATGGGACCAGATCTCAGGAGCTTAACCTAATACATATGTATGTTTATTTCAACAGTCATCGCAAGATATAACTGGCAGACTTGACTGGGCACATTTCATATTCATTATTCACAACTTCGCACAGTGTTGCATCAAATTAATATGGCCATTCAATTTATTTGAAAAGGTAAAGCACATAAAGTGCGTGTAGTGCCTCCTAAAAGCAGAATGAGGCGCAGATTCTAAAACATTGAGGGGCCAAACCAAACTGAGCACATGAGCTCTGCCTTCCGGCCAGGCCTTGTCGCTTGTCCGCTTCAGATGTGTGTCTGTATGAGTATGTGTGTATATGTATATGTGTGCAGAAGCGCTAAAAGCCACTTTATTGAACATTTACGCCATTAGAGCCGGCAACGGGACGCAGTGGCAGCAGCAGCTCCCGTGACGATGACGGTATAAAAACTGAAAAGACGTTGTCAGTCATTGGCTCGACAATATACACACACGCCCACACACATACATAGGGGCGAGCGCCCATTATGAAAATTTTATGAAATGGCGTAAATGTGCATAGGGCTCATAACGAAATTAAGCAACAGCAACAACCACAGCCAGAGCAATCGAATGGAGGCTGAGGCTCCAGCCGATGGCCCGTCATTACCTTGACACTTTTCAATGCGGATGCTTGTGCTAGGCCCAAGGGGCATCTAATTTATGTTGCCTCAAAGTAATGTAACTTTGTCAATTTATAACTAAATAAGGGACGAAGCCTGCCTGCCTTACAAAGGCTACAAAACAGGGCTTGCATAACGAAAATAGTCGACTAAGAAATGTTTGGGTATTCCTTATTGCTCGAGTGAATATTCCATCAAATAAATATAAGTATAATTCATATTCTTGTTTATTTAAAATTATGTACATATAATTTGCTTCAATTAAATTTGAAGCTTTGAGTCCATTTATCATATTTCTTTAATATCTACTACCAGGGCATTTGCGCGTCTTCTACTTCTTCTACGGAATGTAAATATTTCAACTAGTTGCTGAAGTGTATGCTTTGTCTACACAAATTGCTTATATCAGCGTGTAAACAAGAATATGTTCTTTTATGACCCGAACCTTTTCCCCAAACTCATACCCGCACGTCTTGCCTTAAGCAAGCAGCCATTGACTTATTAATTAAGATGCTACAGCCCGAGCACGGAATTGGGGAATTGGCGAGCTGGGCTGCCAGAAGAGGTCGGACTGCTAACGTTTATGCAATCCCTTATCATATTTATGACAGCCTTGGCCGCCTTTAATGCCGTCAATTTGAATGCCGGGCGCGACTTTCGGGTCAGAGAAACGTTCGCTGCATAGGCAAGTAGAGCAGAGCTTGGAGCAGTTATTAATAGGGAGGCAAGTTCTGGTGGCACGGAACTCCAATCACGAAGAAGAAGAGGCTCGATTACCCAAACGGACATCCGCAGCTCGCTGCTGCCACATTAGTTATGAAATCATCTTCCTTTTCGCATGCATTCAGCCTTTGCTGCTGATGCTGGCGAAAATACAAAAAACGGCCAAAGCTGACCCCAGCCAGCATGAGGAGGAGCTGCTACGTGTGGGTGTCCTGACTTTAGCTAGCTGTGGCCACAACTACAGCTATGGTATTCATTCGATTCTCTTTTTTTATGTTTTCTTCTGTCTTTGTGCTCTCTTGCATTTGTGCTTTTCACATACTTCTCTGTTTAAGCTTCGTTATGCTACTGCCCGCCATTTTTTCATTCTCATTCTCATTCTCTTCCCTTACTTTTTTCTGCTTCTGTTTTTTTTGTTTTTTATACCCTGAACCCATTGAAAATGGGAAATCAGGGTATAATGGTTTTGTTAAAAGTATGTAACAGGCAGAAGGAGGCGTGGCAGACCCCACAAAGTATATATATTCTTGATCAGGGCGACGAGCTGAGTCGATTTGGCCCTGTCCGTCTGTCTGTCTGTCCGTATGTATGAACGCGTCGATTTCAGAAGATATAAGAGCTAGAGACTTTAAATTTTTTTTTAAATGTCCGTAATTACAGCGCGCATATCAAGTTTATCATTGAAAATCGATAACTCATCCCGATCTTTTTTTATCGATAAAAAACCTTATCGAAAACCAGTTTTAATGTATGCTTATATGCAATTTATACAATTTCGGTTTTTGTTAAAATTTACCCCCCACCCTTAAATTCACCCCCTCACCCTCACTTTTGTAAAAAGCGTATTTCAAATACTAGAGACTTGGGCTTTGGAATATACACACATATTCACCATATGATTACGCTCTAAAAGTTTTATTAAGATCGTATGTCTACAAAAGAAATTATTTAACAAATAAATTCTCATAATATTGCCCACACTGCAGCGCAGCCCAAGCGCAGTCGCTGCTTACTGCGCAGTTAGCAGAGCGCAGGCTTATGCGTGCGTGTAGATGCATGTTTATGTATGTGTGCATAAAAGAAGTGCAGAATGATTAGAATATCAGCTTGGAGGGTTCAGGGTATCTCCTAGTCGAGCAGTCTCGACTGGAGCTTTCTTACTTGTTTTTTTCTTTTTTTCCAGCCTGCCCTCGGCCTCGCCCAGTTTTCGTCGTTCTGTGTTAATTTTGCTCTGAATGCGCAATTTATTTGCGTTAAACTTGAACGAACGTGTGTATATGTGTGTGTGTAGCTGTCTGGTTATTTGGCTTTATATATGTATGTACGTATACGCGTATATGTGTGCGGGTGTGCATCTGTATGGCAAAGGATCAACTTTTGCCCGCACCCAGCGCTATTGCATGCGTCTGGCTTGCATTTTGTGTAGACGCCCTTAAAATTGTTTTCACTTTAATTTGCAACCGTTGCAAAATTTAATCAGCTCTTATTATATCCCGTGCTGAGCAAAGACCATGTCTAAATATAGATAGAACTACTAATTAAAAAAGTTATCATGTTCTACTAAAGACTCTAACTAGAATCATATTCGAAATAAGCAGCTCGGCTCTGCAACAAACTTACTGCAAGTCACGTCACTCGTACAACAATCGCATACAGGGTATAGTCTGCAGAGAGCTCGACATTTCTTTATTTAATTTACTGAATTGAAAGCATTTCAACGTGCACACAAAGACTGTAAACTTTGACTGAAGTTCAAATTTATTATTGCAATTTCTTGCAATTCGTTCGTTGGCCACTCAATTAACAACTGAGATGAAAAATACCCAATGTAATTCAAATAAAAATAATCACATTAAGCGGTCTGCTCTTTTGATAGATATCATTGTCATTTGATGAGCACTCGTAAAACCACACTCATCTACTCATCTACTCTGGTTATATCACATTGTAGATGGTTAGAAATAAAATTTAAATGTGAATTGCATTCATTTCAGTGATTCGCCACATTACAAAAACACGATTCTCTTCAGCTTACCATCTCATGAAATCGATTCTGTTTTTCTAGCATTAGCTCTTGCTGAGTTGAGCCTTTTAATGTCCAATTATTTATTTGACGAAAAGAATTTGCCTTCGTTTCCCAGAAATTTGCTAAGCTTCATGCAATATAGCTTAGCTGCAATCCGATACTAATACCATTTGAATGCGATACTGTTAAAAGGGGTTCAGTGTAAGCCCGGCAAATGAACAAAACCTCAGTCTGACACAAACACAACTACTCCCACTCCCACTCCCACTCCCACGCCCACGCCTCGCACAGGCACACACGCGCGCACACGCACACACGCATGGGCACTTACACAAGCGTTAGTTAACCGCAAAGGCGTATAGATGATGATTAGGTAAGACCAACAGATACCGCATTGGATGAAGCAGCCGCAAGTATGCAGCTGTCACTCGTTTGCGGTTGGCCTGGGTTACGTGATTGACTTATGATAATCGGAAATGAGACTTCACCTAAAAGCATCATCATCATCATTATCAGCAGCATTATCGCTTCCTGGAATTTGGCTTATATGTCATTTAGTTATGCCATTAGGCCGAATTTAAGAGATAGTACATGTCAAATACAGTTGAGTCCAAACGGCAATTAGTAGGGTGGTTCTTGAGAATAAAGTGAAGGAGTTACTCAGGAGGCCACTCGTGTCATTTCAAAGTCTGTTTCCAATTCGAGAATCCTGTTGAGTTGGGTAGCCTGTCAGAATCATACATCCATGCACCCATCCATATATCTAGACAAACACACACCCCCACCCACCCACACAGAGCTAACTTTCAGCAACATCTTACATTCCAGCATGTGACAAATTCCTTCGTCTGACGCACTCATGGGGCACAACCAAAAGCTGTTGCATGCTTTGTGGCGCATCATGCCATACGATTGCCAGTGTCCTGTGTGCTGACTTATATTTCCGTCAGCCCATTTCTCTCGTAATGTATGTATATACACACACACACACACACACACAAATACCGACATGTATAGGCTAAATTTGCATTGCTTCATTCGAATATGCGTTCAGATCTGTTGAGTGTAAATGTTCTCGGTTTCTGTTGAGAGCTATCTCATTCATAGATGAGTTTTGCATTCCCGAAAGCTTCTTCTACAATTGTCTTTCAAATCACTAGTTTAATTTATTCTTTTATGAATCGCATTGCAATTAAGTTAAATTTGTTTGAATTCACAAAATCCTGAATTGTTTTTCTCTCACATAAACTCTTAAAAGGCGGCATAGTTTCATTTTGTTTGCTTTTTTTTCTCATCAAATAATATGGCAGATATCAACATTTTTTGATACGGTTGAAGCGTCTTGGGGTTTGGAACGCTTTTAACTGATTGCACCACAATGTCTGCAATATTGAATATATGCTTGTATAAATATGTATATATGTATATGAGCTGCCTTTAGAAAAAGCTCACAAAGTTATGATTTATGCTTCTGGGTCATAGCTGTCAACACAAAGTGAAATATATAAAACAAACATATGGCTTATACAAAAAAAGGACCATGTGGGCTGTAAGCGTAAATGAAATATCCTGCATATTTTAAACAATAAAATAGCTTGTGGATATTTCTCTAATATGTCATATTTCAAATAGATAGTGAAAGTCCATATAAATATGGAAAAACTATACTTAAATATTTATCTAAAGATATAAAGGCATTGTTATTATACCCTGAACCCAATCAAAATGGAAATGGGAAATGACCAAAATGTATATGAAGGAGGCGTGGCAGACTATAAAGTTCATTCTTAATTGAGGTCGAGCTGGCTCGATATAGCTCTGTGTTAATTCCTGGGCATCTTCTAGTCGGACACTCCATTTTTAATCTTTTTTTCACACGTTTGATATATATATGTATATACGTACATGTATGAAGAAGTAGGGGATAAGGAAACCTTCTGCAAGGGACATGTGAATGTGCTAGGCATAATAATGTGCAAAAGAACAAAGCCAAAGCCCAAGCTCACAGGCAAATCCATAAGCAATTCAATTAGTAAATTTCAAAATGTAAAAGAAAATGTTATTATCGTAATTCTAATTAGAAACAGTTAACTGCCTGAGATGAAAGCTAAGACTTGCATAATTCTTGGGCTTAAATGTGCTTTGCATATTTCAGTTTAGTCGCTTTTTTTCATATATATTCCTTGACATGAAATTGATGTGCTAGCGAGGAGTTAATGAAATTTCAAGAGAGCAAAAAGAAGCGTCAAGTGCAGAATGTAATCAACGAAAGTATGGTACGCATCATCGACCTGCTAGACCTCCTCGAAATCACAAAATAAAAATCAACCATTTACATTTTAATAAACATTTTTCGCTGTCTGCCTTTGATCAGGAACAACAGCGGCAATAAAGCACATAGATTAAAAGTCCATTAAATTATATTCCAAGTCATATAAACGGCCCGAAATTGCCGTGCACTTGCCGTGGGCTAAGAACGCAGGACTCGTGCAAGCATAAAAACATAAAAAATTTATTGCAGCACCCAAAAGAAAGTAGACCAAAAAATGCTAAAAGGAAATATTCCCAAGAATGTTGCAATGACCTGTAGCCAATATTTAAAGTAGAGCTGGGCGCGTGCTTTGTTTTCTCTTGCCTCACGATATCGCCTTATCTGTTCGTGTTTTAAAATCAAACTGTTTGAGCGCAAACAACATGACTCAGTACAGCAACCTGAATCGACTAGTATAAGGCCAAAGCATGTTACGAAATAAATAACTTCTTTTTTTTTTAGTTATAAAAAGCAGAGGTAGCTAAAGAGAGAGAGAGAGAGAGAGAGAGAGAGAGCGAGACGCCTGCCACTCCCACTCCAGCTCTAGCAACACTTTTAAGCACGTTCAGGCACTCCCAAAGGTAGCTCCCCAGGGCTTAATGCTGTTGTTTAATTTATAGCTGAATTAATTATTGATGGATTTTTTGGAAAGGTATTTATTAAGTTACGGTCTGAATGCTGTATACCTTGAAAATAACATATATAAACAGCCTGCGATACTCTCTGTGAAAAATAGACGATTTTTTACAATTTATGGATTCTTACACGCAGAAGCTACGGCGAAGCCTAAGCGAATTACATAAATTTCTGGCACTTGGAAGACACTTTTAAAATTGCGAATGGCACCCAGCACACAGCACCCAGCATAAAGCTTATATAATGTTATAGATAAGATGAAGGAGACAGCAAACAATACACAAAAGCCAGTTGGCCGAGAGTGAAAGCGATAGCTAGACTGAAGGCGAGTCAAGGCGACATCGCCCTGGGGAATGTAACGCGTTTGAAACGAAAATGATGTAGAAGCAAGAATTTCCAGATATAGAACTTGTAGCAATTGCATAAATATTTAAAAGAAACTCAAGGGAAGGACTTTCAAGAATTCAGTGAATGTTTTTTTATGCCAACCTGTGCCAACCAACCGCCCCTCGCTAGGCTGCTTAGAAAGAATTACAGTGCTGACATTTTCGCTTACCTGCGCCATTGAATTGAGTTCCATAATGAACTCAACTGTAAAATTGGCACCGCTCACTTCACAATCCGCACTGTGGCACAGGCGAACGCCTGGGCGCTGACTGTTGCTGGCAAAATAGTCAAATACGTCTGCGGTTAGAAGTGGCCAATGTCAAGTGATGCCAGTAGCTGTGACTCCTCGGCTGCCGTCTGCCGACTGCCGTCTGCCCTCTGCCTACTGTTTACTGCTTACGTCGATTCGGTGTAAATAAATAGGCAAATACTCGTACAGACAATGAAACATTTATTCAGACCGCAGGCGCTATCGCCGCACAGGACACGCTTCGGCACTCGTGCCAAGTTATTCAATCTATTCAATGGCAGTCGGCATGAGGCTGAGTTGATTTGTGCACTGTTTACTTTAATTGCTGGCCAGAGGATGAAAGGATTCGATTTTACCACGAAATTCCTGGGTCGTTTTGATTAGCTTGTGAGCTTAACTAAATTGAATGCTTGCGGCATTCCATAATTGAAATGGACAGCTTCACAGACGAATCCAATTAACAGAATCGTTTTAGAAAATGTATTCATGTGGCCATCCCGACCGACTCCTCTCATCTGCTCAGTGAGTAAGCCAAGCAGCCTGGCATACACAATCTAACTACAGTTACAAATGAAGAGCCATCGATAAGAGTGCCTAATGGCCGCAGCCAATGGGACTGATAGAAGTTGGCACGTTATGGCCACTTATGGCGCCCCAGCCCGATGAATAAACACGTTCTCATATACTAAGCCAGTGCCATTAGTTTCGCCTAGTTGTTGTGCCGCAATTCTTCGTCTGGTTGGGTCCAAAACTTACGGTTCATTGAGCCAGGAGATTTCATTAATAAAAAATGGAAAATAGCAAAGACCAACAGGCATTTGGCCGGGCCAACTTTGCCAAGGCAAGCGGATTTAACTATTCATGAGCGCACACAAAGCGACGCTAAATGTTCGAATAACAGCAACAACAACAACAGCAACAAAAGCAGCAGCAAATTGCTTTTGGGATATATACACGTAGTTACATTTAAATATATGCACAAGTGAGATCTTTGAGGAACAGCGCCAGCTTTTACTTATGTATACAAAGCATTTGGGCAGACGGCTCAAGTCTAAGCACAAACAGCACGTGCATAATTTCAGCAATAGCAACAACACCAACAACAACAACAATAGAATGTTTTCGGCAGCTTTTGAAAGATATGCGCAGGAATAAATAAAATGTTAAGTAAACATGATTTACGTTTAGGCCACAAATGCGCACATACCAAATACTTGAACGTTGTCATGGTAGTCTGCCTGTCAGTCTAGATAGACAGGTGTATACGAGTGTAATAAATTTTTTAACTGTTTTGAGTTTTAAAATCAATTTGATGGCATTTTAATGTGTCGTTTGTATAAATTTAATCTTAATGATGATCAGATTTGCATAAATGCTATAGTATCCCATACTTTATAAATGCAAATGCTTATTTTTATACAAATTTATATAGATAAACATATGTATACATGTCTATCTATAGTGAGTATTACAGCTGCAACCTGTTAAAGTTCAAGTCTTATCTACAATATAAATATAATTTACGTTGTAGCCAATGGCAGACAGTGAAAGCATTTAAGCGCTTGAGCAACGCTGGGCACTCGGTAAGCGCGTACGAAAATTGGAAAAGCATGTAAGAATGGAAAATGCGAGATACACACAGACAGACAAGCAGACAGACAGACAGCCAGACAGTTGGAGAAACAGGCATCGTGAAAAGCGGAAACGTGTTTCAATTCCCCCAGACTCTGTGAGGTTGCTGCTGTTGTTCCCGTTCCTGTTTAAATCAGCCTACAGCTTCAATTTTCTTCTTCTTCTTCTTTTCTGCTCGCAAAGTGGGACTATAATTGCGTTTGTGTCTGTGTGCGTGTCCGTGTCTGTGGCAGGCATTCGATTGTAATGCCCCCAAAATTAACGGGAAGTAGGCTTGAAAAAACAAGAATTAAACGAAAAATTGCTCGCCACATACATAAATAACTATGTATGTAAGTATGTATATATATAAATTCTAATTTCTGAGGCGGCAAAGCAAACAAAAAACCACAAAAAATAAAAATAATGTAAGCTGTATGCGGCACTTTAATTGAAAACTCTACAGGACATGTAGCTGTGATCAACGAAACAAAGCATAGACGAAATCCAATAAGCAAAGATGAAAAGCAAGTAATACGGAGTCAACGGACCGTGAATTACTTGTTGACAGTCCAATAACTGTTTACATTCAACTAGCCGAGTTTCATTATTGTGGAAATATATCTAAAGGAAAGCCCTATGCTCCATCTGATGCCGCATTTATTACAGTTTACACCAGTTCAAGCAGAATGTACGCAAATTGGATATTACAGAAAACCAATATACTCATTTCGGCCCCTACGAACGAGCATTGACTTTGCTGCCTTTTGCTAGCTGCAGGCAAAGAGCACAGACAATTTGGAAGTTGTATGACATGATGAAAACAATTCCGAGATGCTAGCAATGGGCAGAGCTTATTACGCAGCGCTCTTGGGCAGGCAATCACAATAAAGAGCAAGAGAGCTGTCCGGGCTAGCTGGCTAGTGGGTCTAGCAAATATTTTCACAATGTTATGTAGATAAGTGCTTAAGGTCTGCTTGTCTAGAGAGACCTCCCTATCGCTTGCGCTCTGTCTTGCACTAAGACATCGCAGTCAACCAGCCAGTATATAAAACGACATGACTATAAACCCTTTTTCAGGCAATTTAAGCTGAACAGCGTGCGGATTTGCTTGGCTGGCTCTAGATATGCCATCGCCTCGGTTGGCCTCTGCAGCTCCTCCCAGCTTTACGATTGAACTGGATTTAATTTGGCAAAATTGTGCGGGCACTTAAATGGCCAACAACTTGACTTGACTCTTGCCGCTGCGCGTGTGTCTTTGACAGTCAATGTGGGTGTCTGTGTGTGCGCGTGGGTGTGTGAGTGTGTATGCATCTAATGGTATAGTATGATTTTATGCATTGCGTAAGCAGCTAAAAGTTATCCAAAACTTCACAACCCAACGCAACTGGAAGCAGTTGACTCCCATGGCTTATTTATTTATTTATATTTTAATGCTGCATTTTTCAATGCTGTGAAAAACTTTATTTACTAAAATTTTCAGCTGCTCTATAGTGTTCAGTTCGGTTGCGCCCTGGGCGCTCTCCGGAGTGACGTAGCTTGTTGATAACTCGACAAAACTCAATTACTGAACTTTCATGTTTAATGCCACTCGCTGATGTGTGTAAGAGTCTGTGTGTATAGAGAATCTATAATCTAAATGCAGCAACAAATTTCTCTAACTAATAAATAAAGACAAACTTTTAAGTGCTGTACAATCGATATGGACAGCGTTATAAAAGTAATTATTTTCTCAAAATGCAATTAACTGAAATGCACAAAAGCTGAAAATCACTTCAGCTAATTGGCAAGGCTTTATTATAGAACTGACTATAAAATCGATTCGTGCCAAGTTCCATTTACAGCTAAAAACCAGAACCAGAACCAGAACCATTGCAATTGCAGTGTTGCAGTGTTGCAGCTGTAATTGTGCGTTGCGCAACACTTGGTCATTAATGTGCACTATAAATAGCCCCGTTAGCTGAAGTGGCACCTCCACTCGATTGAATATGTTGCAAAATGGCACCACTCAGCACGGGGCATGAGCGCCGCATTATTATTGGGCCGCCGATGGCCGGCCCCCTTCGTTGTGTGCTATTTCATAATTGGGCCATGGCTAAAACAGCGCCCGGCATAAATCATGCCAAGCGTTGACAATGTTAATGGTGTTTGGTTGCGTTGCTGCCATAGATGACCCAGCCCAGCCGAGCCCAGCATTCAACGGGAACGTGCATAAATTTTCAACGAGAACTAGAGATAGATCTTTACATACACACACACACACACAGACAGACACCCACACACACACACAGACAGGCAGACAAGCTGCAGCTGCAACTTTTATTACTCTTTACTTATTATTGTTGCCTACTTGGCAGCGTCACAGTGTCTGCCAGCGTTAAGCTAACATCGATATTTTTATTGGTTTTAGTTGAAGTTTTATTGCTGTCCTCGGGCTGATTTACATATAAACACATGGCATGGACATTTTTATAAAAACCACTTTTGCTATGGCTATCAAATATATTGCGAATTTCCCATCTGGCTGAGTGCATTTGTTTCCGTCACATGCAATATTTACTTTTGTTCATTCATGCATAAATTGTTGCCCTTACCTGCTGCTAATGTATGTTTAATGAAAACAAAATAAAAACACAAAACTTCCATTAAATATTTAATTGCTTTGGGCGCTGTTTTATTTTCGTTTTGTTCTTAATTCCCATATCGTTTTTTTTTTTTTATTATTTATTTTGTATTTTGGTTTGCGAAACTCTCAACGGGAATAAATTTGCATGCAAAACTGTTGCCAGATAACAAATTCGTTTATTTCAAAAGAATTTCATTTATTCCTAACCATATATATTCTATATATATATTCAACTCAAACTAATTCTCTGGCAGTAAAATTAATTAATGAAATTGTTAAAATTACGAAACTCGTTAGCTCTTGAATATGTCTTTAACATTCGCCTACCGGCAGCTCGGTTTGTTATGATTGAAATACTATTTAAGGAACAGGTGGACTACGTACTATAATACGGACTATGGACTGGCTCTGCTCTGCTCTGACATAGTTAATTTACTTGCAGTTTGCTTTGTCGACACGATAATTATATGCAATTAAATTGTGCAAACAAAGTTAGCTCGAGGCACAGAGACTTGCCCAGAAAATCCTGGCTAAAACAGAACAATCCAAATGTATATTAAAAGCTGTTGCACGTAGCCAAATTGATGAGCAGAGCCATGGCAACGGCCATCCACAAATTCTCTAGATATTGTGTTGTGTTGTCAGAAGTTGACTGGGCTGCCTGGCTGCCTGGCTGGTTCGGTCTGTTCGGGTTTGGTATGTGGTCTACCTGTGCCAGGTGAGGCAACCGCACACAGCTGAATCTGGTAATATTTGTGCCACGTATGCTCGGCTGCTAATCAGTAGACGGCACAGACAGCCTGTGATCCGTGTCGATGCCATGAGCCACGATTTACGGGTTTGAGTTAGAGATGGACGTGCCTTAAGCTGTGCTCTGCGACACGACTTTCGTGAAAAGCATGAGAAAAGTAAACCCAGCAAATGGAAAGCATAAAAATAAATGTATTTGCATATATTGTAATAAATTAATATTTCCCTATATGTATAGCAAGAAAATATAATAAACATTCTATGCATGCACTTAGTTAAATTGGTTAAATTACTCCCAAAATGTGTTTAGGTATTTACATCTCTTTTTTTTTCTAAGCAATTTTGGTATAGTAACTGGAGCTCACGCTCTTGTACATTAATTTAGCGGGCACTACTTTAGTGAGCTGCTGCAAAATAATAGCAAAAATCTCAACTAAAATCTAATTTAAGCGTTCCAGGCACGACACAAACTTTGGAGTAAAGTTGCAGCTCTGCCGCTGGCTGCTCTGGTGAAGCCAAATAAATTGCGAGAAATGTGCAGCACGCGCAAGTAGCATTATATTTATGCAGCGGAAGCAACGGTTCCAGCAAACGGCAACGGGTTCGAGAGCACGGGATTGGGCCTGGGTGTGAGCTGTTGGGGCAACCGGCAGCAGCAGAGATGCTCGGTTGCATTTCAATGGCATAAAACACACCCCAAGCATCACAATGACGCACACATGCCGCCCTTTTGGCCGCCCTAGTCGCGCCCTGCTTAAAATAAGGGAAGAAATCTTGCAAATGAACACAAATATGCAGAGAAGAAGAAGAAGAAGAAGAAAACAACATACACATTGGAAAAAAACAACGGGCGAGCGAAAATCTTTTGTATGCAATACAAAGAATGCGACAACGGCAAAGAGAGACAGAGAGAGAGATAGGGAGGGAGCGAGAGAAGAGAGTGAGAGAAAAAATATATATATTTATATATTTTCGTGTAGGGTAGAGCTTGGGCCAAGTTTTGCCAGAGCCAGAAGCAAACAGCGCCGTTGCACTTGTCGCTGCCTGTGGAAGCTATTTTCCCCTCTTTTATTTTTTTGGTAAAATTCACTGAATGCATTGGCAAAAACGGGGGCTGGAATAGAAGAAGTCATTGGCCTTTTCCATTCTTCTATATATTTACAGCCTGCTGCACTCATCGAAATTCGACTTTGGTATTCGCCATTAAAGCTGATTGCTAAGCGCCCAGGCATCAATCAAAGGCAAGAAAGCGAGCGAGAAAGACAGGAGAGAGAGACAGAGAGAGAGAGAGAGAGTGAGAGGAAGAGAGTGGCATAGAGAGGTACGTCAAATCCGACTTATATAACATGCAAAACAGCAATCTCAAAGACAAAGACAAAGCACATCATATGATTATCATGTGATAATGTTCAGTACAAACTTGGCCGCTCTGACTCATCAGCGCCAAACTATTCAAATTTACAATTAGAAGCAACAAAGCAACAAAGTCGATGCGCAGATTGAATTTCAAAGCGCAATAAACTTGCTAGCGAATTTGCATGGTGTGAAAATTATCGTGGCACGAAACCGCAGCCAATTGGGTCACTTATACTACGTCTTGTATCATAAATGTACGTACAATTAGCGGCTTACTTATAGCAGAGGTATGTTTTATGGACGGTATATCATAATTGTATGGCGTGTGGCTTTGTGGGAACCAAAAACACGCTTGAGTAGACAACTTAATTCAATTGTCAAATAGAACCAATAAAAAGATATGATGAATCCGCGATAATTCAACACCTCAGAAATTTGAAATGAAATTTTCCGCTTGATTTATAACTAAGCTTATCTTTATCATAAAATATTTTTAGTTGCATAGTCATCTTTAACCTTAACTAATGCATGGGCCATTAATTAACCCTGTGAACTCAAGCAGACAATGCAGATGATTTTCTCTAGAAGAATTTGTATGCAAGCCGTAGAACAATAGAGAATTCTGCTTGTTGTTCGTTCCAATTAAATTAATATATATAAATATATAGTGCTCTAAGCACATAGTCTCTGGGCTTTGTTGGAGCTATACGAACTATTTCAGAGAAGCCGACAAGCAATTTCTCAGCTTTGTGTGTGGACGCAATGTGAATGACGCTTACTGTAAGACACAGTTCGATGCGATTGCCACAATATGGCATAGGAATTTGTATATGTTTATTGTTATTATTGCCTCTGTCGGCAAGGAGGGCGTCTCTCTCCCTCTGCCTCTTGTTCTTGCTCTCACTCTCACTCCCTCTGCATTCCATCTCTCTTTCCCTCTCTCTTTCTCCGTCTGTCTGTCTGTGAGCTTTTTCATTCATTTGTGATCACACAGCACATTCCACTGTGGAGTGCTTCATTCATGGCATACGCGACTGCGACAGGGCGCGTCAAATGCTTTGAGGAATTAAATTGTTTTTTTTTTTTTTCTCTCTCTCTCTCTCTGTTGTATTGAGTAACTATTCTAATAGCAGGCCTTGGCGGCAGCGATTGCAACAACAACAATAAATCGACTATGGAAATAGACATCGGAGGTATTGCGATACAATGCGGCGAGTGTCTGCTGCTGTCAGCCTTACGGTATGTGTATTTCATAATAAATTAATTAATTAATTAATCAGAATATAGTAAACATTAGGTGCTTACATATAATTATTCCACATAAAATGCCAACCACAGCCATAGCTGTGTGTAAATTGTGTAAAACAGACATCGCATCGCATTTTAATCAGCATTATTAATAATGCGGTCATGTTTAAATTATAAACTGTGTAAACATATTTATAATGCTTAATATGAGCGCTATAATTAATTAAAAACGGAATTTATGTTATTACAAGCCACAACTACTTTAAGACTATATATTACTAAACGTTTATTTATTTATTTATTCTATAGCTCAGATTATGAGCACCGTATTTAGCAATACATGAAACCGTATGTTTGTATGTATATGTAACATTTATTTTTTAAGACAGTTCAGCTCATAATCTATACTAAGCGAATCAATGTGCGTCCGAGCACAGCTGCCACTAAAAATAGCTCACATTTCTAATCGCTATTTTCGCAAAGTTCACTGGGCTATCAGGAATGGGACCGCACCTTCTATAAGCATATGCTTATGTCAAATCCATCAATCGCTGGAAAATGCCCATTCAATGTGTCTAGTATGGAGTATAAAACAAGCAGCAGCTACAACAACAACAGCAACAACAACAACGACGAAGGGGACCCGCATTGCGCCAAGGCTGGCCCGCGTTTGACCCGACCAAAAGAAATACGAATCGCTTGGCCTGAGTAAGGCCACCTGTATCAATACAAGTATTTATTTATAATAATGTATGAGTGCACACACACTCGCACATTAATACATATGTAAATACGCATTAATGTGCCTGTGTGTGTGGCTGTCAAACCTCATTTAAATACTATGACGATGTTTTATTGACACAGTGTGTATGTTTTAATTTGGCTTTTGCCTTTCACTGCTGGCCGCTCGCCTCCCCTTGGGGGCCGAGGTGCGGATCGGATCGGATCGCATTGGCGTTTGGTCGCCTCGGGTCGCACCTGCTATAAATAAAAGCGGATCGCTTTGACGTCACTGTGACGTCATTTGCACAACGACATCAATAACAAGGCGTCTACCGAAGTCTTGTCCATAAACTGGTTTTCAAATACTGTTCGACATGCGTTTGTCTCTATTTACCTATTTTTCTTTCCTTTTCTTTTCTTTTGCATTTATTTTTGTTTTATTTATATTTTATTGCTGTTTCATTTTATTTTATTTCTTTTTTTGCAGCTCTCCACTTTGTCGCATTAGTTGAGACTTTACATAATAATTGTAGTTATCCGATTTATTGCGTTCGCATTTGCATTTGCATTTGCATTTGTTTATCGCGTGTATTTACAGCTCTTACAGCATTGTGCAAATATTTTCACTTTTCTGGCAGTTTGTTTTCATTTTTCTTTTCTCTCTCTTATTTTCAATTGATTTCAATTCAATCCATTTCAATATTCTAGTTTTCGCAGCGCACATTGGCAAAAATATTTTTATTAACTTGGCTACTTTTCGTGTTTACATTTCATTTCATTTTATTTCGAATGCATTATGAGCTCTCGCCGCTGCCTCACCTGCCTCTCCCGGTGGCATTTTCGCTGTTGTCCGATTTGCGACTTGATTTAGTTTTATTTCTGGCCATTTGCATTAATTACATGCGACGACATGTTGCCACTTTAATTGAATTTTCAACACAAAGTGGCGGCGCGATTTTTAAATGTTCATAAACTTGCGGCATTTATTTTTGATTCGTATTTTATTTCCTTCGCATTTCATGATTTCTTTGCGGTTGTTGCTACTATCGTTGTTGTTGTTGGTTTGTTGTTGTTGTTTTTTTTTTTTCGCATTATTACTACTATTTGGTTTCTGGCACAAGGCTAACAATTGCGTTAAACGCTCATTGCCCGGGGCTATTGCTGGTTGGTGTAGCTGTTGTTGATATTGCAGCTTTATGAATGGACGTTGGTCAAGCCTTTGCGGCGCTAGGCCATGTAATGCATAAACAAATAACAGTTCAGCTAAAACAAACACAACCAAAAGCCCTGACAACGCCAGCAGGTTGCCCTGATGTTAATTCAAATGTCGAAATACTCATATCAATCGATATTATATACATACATACATACATACATACCGAAATATATATGTATACACACATGCCAATATAGATCTACATGCAAATATCAAATTGGCTCGCACGTCCGGCGCGAGTAAATTTGCCTTACAAATCGAAACTGCAAATGGCAACGAGAATAAAGCGCAACATTTTCTATTTTATACTTATTTTTACATATTCCCGCTAACGAATTTATCAATCAATTGCAAAAGCAACAGCAACTGCAACTGCAACTGCAATCGCAATGCCAAATAGCAATCACATGGCACACATTCGGCACTCGATAATTCTATTTTTTTTTTTTTTTTTTTTTTTTTTTTTTTTGCATTTTTGAATTCATGGATTACCATGCATGCAAATAGTTGCACAAGTATAAATTCCTTATGCATGTCGGTTCCAGCCGCAGTGTCCACCTATCGGAGCGCTTAAACTGCCAGCTTTGAAATATAATAATTCCGGAACCGCATCCAATATTTTATTACGCGCAGCAATTCGTATAGCTGGGAATATCAATAGCCAGAGCGACTAGATTCATAGTCGCTTTTAATCTATTTTCAGCTCATTTGTAATATAAAACTACCAGAAATTCCCGCTCTGCCTCAGTCATGCAAAGCTGTGTAAATTACAGAAAATACTCACTTATAGAACTATAATTCATTTGGCATTTAAATTTTTGGGCTTTACAGCTGAAAAACATTTGAACTAAAATAGCGATGCCCTAGCTAAACTAATCTATCTTTAGTTTTTCATTATTAGTCGCTTTAATTATTTTCTTTTTTTCTTTATGTTAAAAACTTGCGCATAGTGTAATAATGCGGCAGCTCAACCAAGTAGGAACTTAATGCTGACAATCATAAACGTATTAAAATATTAAAATGAATATTATGGGGCTATAATCGAGCATTCAGTGAGCCCTTGGCTGACCAAGGCACATTACTTGACCAGCTCAGGGCAGACGAGGCCAGGACAGGCCAGGCAGGCCAGGCCAGGGCGTTAAGTAAGCTCTGCAGACAGCCAAAAGCCGGCAAACGGGACGAGGCCAGCAGCTAAATCAACAGCAGCATCGACCGCAGTCGTCGCTGATGATAACGCTGCGACGTTGACCACGACGCCTGCCGCACACAGGTGAGGTGAGTCCAGGTGAGCACGGTTCAGGGTAAGTAAGAACTGGAATGTCAGTCAAGTTAAGCTGAGCTGAGCTGAGTAGCGATGATATGCATATGTATGTGTATGTGAATGTGTATGTGTATGGTGAATGTTTTATTTACTCGATGTGCAATAAAAACGGCTGGAAAATGTTAAGGAAAAGCAGAAAACAATGTCAATATTTGCTCAAAGTTTTGATGCAGCCGTTGACGTTGTCGTTGCCGTTATGGCAGCGCAATTTTTTTTTTTTTTTTAGGCTATTTGCAAATTGGCCACAGGACGCGAGCAGACAAACATCAAATATGAAATTTCCGTCTGCTTGCACAGGTACGTGCATAAAACATATCTACCAGACTTGACTCCTTGCCAAAGCCTTTAAATATGCATGGGCTTTATTAGAAGCCACTTTTTTATAGGGAAAAGTCGGCCGAATCATGCAAATTTGATCAGATATTTACTTTGTCTACAATAATAGACCATTTGGGTTGTATTTCAACTGACTGCAGAAGTTTTAAGGTTTCAAATGCCATTACAGGTGTCGTTCAAGTCCCAGGTACACACATGCAGCGAAAAATTGTATTCCTGTATCTGTCATTTGCCTAATGCAAATGCTCAATCATTTTGTGCTGTCCCAATTTGATATACGACAACTGTGTCAAAACTTGTCAGACGTAATAAAACCAAAAGGAAAGGTAAGACAAAAATGTGCGCGTTATTCGTAGACAGGTAGGCGAGCTTGCAAAATGAAGCGTCCCACGATCGATTGGCAAAATTTATGGGCTCATAAAGATTTCAACCGAAACTCGTAATGACAAAGTGTCCGTCAGCTGATGTCGCTGGCAATTGTGCCGCGCACTTTAAGACCCGCTCAGTGCGCGCTCAGTGCTCAGTGCTCGACTCTCAGGTCTCAGCCATCAGCTCTCGCCTTTTGGCTCTCGTCTGAAACAATTGCGAGCGAGTGACAAACGTGGGAGGGACCAACTTTCTAGATTGGCTGCTCCATAAACTTGACAAGTTTGTGTGTTGCCAAGTGCGACTGTAAAAATAGCAGCAGAAAACGCTAAAAGTCAACTCCAACATTTGTGTCCCTTGCATGCAAGCCAAACGCCAAGTTCTTGAGATGTATAAATGTATATAAATATGGGTATATATATATATATATATGTATGTGTAGGTGTGCGGTTGGGTGTGTGAATTTATGTATTTTTTGCTATTTCAAAAGCTGTCAAGTCAGGCGAAAAGTTTTTATTATTACTAGTTTTTTTTTCTTTCAAAGGGGTATATTAGTTTGAGTAAGTTTATATTTCTTTATCTATTGATTCATGGAAATATTTAAGCTAGCAAACAAGAGTTTAACTTATTGAAGAAGAAGTACATAGATGATACTACTGCTTAAGTTTAGTTTCCAAAGGGTTTACTGTAAACCGAAGAAAGTATTCCTTGCTTAATCCTTATACTTGCTAAACTTATATTCAGTTAAGGTTTGTTATGTTCTCTATTATATTAAGATATTTGAACATTGTATAATCTATGCAATTTATTAATTGCCACAAATTTATTCTTTCAGTAAATTTATAACACTGTTCCAATATGCATAACACCAGCATAAACTAACGCAAACTACAATTTTCCACTGCCACGCCCACAATTTAGAGACGCTGGCAAATCACCTTAGTCAAAGTTTTGGATAACATCAACAAATGCATTTAGCCATTGTGCTGCAGCTGCTGTTGTTAAAAAAACAAATGTTGTCAGTCTCAGTGGGTAAGGGGAAGGAGCGGGCAGAACTGACATTCTGCTGTAACAGAAGGCAAAAGTTTATGGAGAACAAAAATCAAAAACAAAAGCAAACCAAAAACAACACAAAAAATAGCAAAAAGAAAAACCAGAACAAAGTTAAGCACTCGAAGTGTTTGTACAAGTGTCTATCCTCTTCTCACTCTCTCTCTCACACACTCAGAGTGTGCTTTTTTCATGCTGTCTCTTGCTGTCAGGCAAAGTGTTGCTTTTTTTTTATGGAATATACAAATTCTAAAATCGTGATATATGTATTTTGCTCTTTTCGGGGGGGAGGCAATCGGCGACAGGCGTCAGTTTTCCAGAACGGATTTGTTTTGAAACAAGCGCCAAAAAATCAATTCATGACTGTGACACTACAGCTGCACCACCACGAAAACCACCGCCAGCAACAGACACAAAAGCAACAACCTAAACAAAAACCCAGTGCATTAATTTCTGGCTAGCACAGCGCTGACAAAGAGCCTGCCAAATATTATATAGAATCAAGCATCGAATATATTAAAAACAAACACAGCGAATCGATGTTTAGCTAGATAAATTTTTAATGCCTCAAAAGTTTTTATAGACTCACTGGGAGAGCACTCACTCTATTGGAGAAGAAACTGAATTTAAACAGAATCTAAATGGATAAAATTATTTTTCGTAAAGCCTCTTCAAAATAATCATTTAAGGGTTAATTTTAGCAATTTCAAGAAAAAAAGTATTATTATTTGTAGCCCTACTCCCTTAACTCAACTTAGTTGAAGCTAAACTTGTAATCATGGATCTTAAGTGTATATGCAATCACTAGCTGTATCAGCCCAACGCTTCGTCGCACCTTATAGCACTTATACTTAAAATGTTATTTAAATTGTAATCGATCTATATGTAATCTCACATCGTTAAAAGAAATCATTAAGATTTCGTAAAATTTTAATATATAAGATTAATTAAAAATGAAGAAGCTTACCTTGAGTTCCTTATTACAGATTTCTGCAAAAGAATGAAATACAAAATTTGTTTGAGTAAATTTATTAAGCACTCGGGATGAAAGTAATGTAAAACGGTTAGTCAATTATTTCTGTATGTAAGCCTCGCTCGATTCATTTCCTCGTTTACTCTTAACCGAAATTGTTGCAACAATATAAAATCGTTTAAGGCAACGACGACTCACATAACAGACGGCGACCAAGTCGAAAGGACCACCCAGGATTTGACTCGCCGAGAATTCTTGGTAGCCAAGCAGCCCTGGAGTCATATAGGCCCTCCCCTATCCGCCCCTCCCCTTAAGCACTCTTCCTTGCCATTGTCGTGTTGCCATGCTTGCAGACTCTTCGTCTTCTCTGCGCTTTATTGTTAATGAATTCTACACGTATGCCGCCAGGCTGGTCGATTGGACGCGCTGCCGGGGCCCGGATGACGGGGCCCGAAGCTGTAGCCTAAGGCGCATTATGAGCCAGTTTTTGTTTCTTTGGTCTTTTTGCATACATTGCCTGTAGAATGTTTGTTGTTGTTGCTGTTGTTGTTTTGTTCTTTATTGCTTTGTGTTTTTTTTTTTTTTTTTTTCATTTTTTTCTTGTGCCGTGCTCTGATGTTGCCAAGTCGCTGGCCGCAGTGCCAAGGTGTTGGCCACATGGCGCTGGCCATGCATATTTACTGCTGTCACAGTCGCCGAATGGGGCGGGGTTCAATGCACAAATGATTGATTTTCAAGCGCGCGCATGGCGGGGGCCAAGTGAGTGGGGCATCAGCGAGATAGCTGCTGATGATTTAACATCAGCCTGCTCCTTTGTGCTCGCACAACAAAAAGTTTCAATGACACTTTGAATAATTTTTGGTCACATCTGCTGATGGATCACAGTGTATGTGTGTGTGTGCGTTCATATATTTCGGGTTGCATTTGCGTGTTAACACTATAACAGTGAAATTGAATTTGTGGGCCACGCCGTCCAGGTAAGGCACGGACCCGTAAAAACGGTCCAAGCTCAAAGGTTGACGTGTCAAAGTGGCAATAACACTCAGTCAAAGCCTTGCCAAAAGGGACGAGGGTTTGACTCTAATCAACAGTGAGTGAAAAGCAGCAACAACAACAAAAACACACAGCATAACGAAGATGCTGGCCTAAGCCTAAGGAAAGCTCAGCAAGGATGAACTAAAGCCCTGAATACCCTATATTTAGTGTATCAAATATTCATTAGATACGCACATAATACATTTGCAATTTGCTTCTGTTCTTTTTTTCGTCTTCAATTTAAACAAACATTTAAAGAACTTTTCACTTCATCTTAAAGTATGTGCAAGCTTGGCTTTTCACACCTCGAGTATTCTCTGAATCCTGAGCATTTATTTATTTCCTCTCCATATATCCAGAAAGTTTTTGTTTGTTGTATATATATGTAAGCATGCGGAGGCACAGTATCTCTTACCTGTAAACATGTAAAATGTTTTTCAAAAAATAAAAAAAAATATAAAAACGCGTCGTGAGCAATAACAATAAAAAAGAAAGAAAGAGAATGGCCGTAAGCCAAACAAGACGCAGCACATCCTAAGAAAGCAAAGCAACCCACTGACAAACTGAAGCGCAAAAGTTTATCAAGGTCATTACGGTAGGCGGCTGCGCCCCCTCCCAAAAGCGGTATCCGTCCGGACCCGCTTGATTAGCTGAAATTTCTTATCAGCATGATGGCTGACTAAACGTGGCAGGTAGCCAAGGACGCGGCGCCATGAAATAAGGCAGGCGAGCACAGGAAATTAAGTGAAACACAAGGCGTCCTTAAGTCGCTTCTTATGAGAACTACTCAACTAGATGGCTACTTAAATATTAATTCATCAGCTGGCAAATGTTGGCCGAGCAGCCGCATCTAGCCAGTCTGAATGTTTACTCTACGGGATTAAATGGAATTTAAGGCAATTTATGGCCGTTGCTGAATTCGAGAATTTCTGCGAACACACAATGCACAGATAAAGTCTTCAGCATGCTTGGAAGATGACAATTCGAAGAACCATTTTAATTATAATAGCTTCAAATTTAAATCTCGCATTTGAAGGAATTGTGAAATTTCTTGAATTGCAATTACTTAGCTATTTAATTTATGTAACTGTCTCTGGTTCAGCCTAAATTAGCCATCCTATCGTTAAATTAGCCATCTTCAAAATTTCAAAGGACCAAATCAATTTAATTTTAACGAAACTCTTAGTAATTGGGCTTAAAGGCAATTGGCTGTCTTGAATTGAAATTAATATAGAATTCGTGTTTTGTGTATAGCAATCGATGATATTTTAAAGCGCCTTAAGCTATTACAAATGCATTTAGTGTACATCTCTTCCTCAACTTCTACTTGTACTTGCTCCTTGTCGGGCATAAAGTTTTCTCACATTTCGAATGGAAGTTCTCAAGTCTAATTGAATTGAGTTGTTGGGACATGTATGCGCACATAATAATGGTTCCCGGCAAATGGATACGGGACGACAATCATCGCCTCATCCAAGAGCAGCCCAATTCAATCAGAGGCTCATAGAGAAATTGTAATAAGATCAATTTCTCAGGGGTTGCACGCGGTAGGAGAACTTGGATTAATTGAATTGAAGTCACAATGCGTTGCCCAGGCAACAGCCAGCGGATAAGTGTGTACACACACGCACACACGCTCACAAAGAACACACAGTGGCACATTCTATCACACACACACAATTAAAGTTGTAAGCCAATAATGTGTGTGTGCGTGTGTGTGAAGGGTTTCAGGTAACTGCAATTGTATATCCATTCAAGGATTAGCGTCCTTTATGACAACAACAGTAAATTAAAGAGCTGCAGGTAAAGGGTATTAAAGAGTCGACCGCAATGCAATAGAGGCTAAGCTGATAAGCCGTTGCCTTCTTTTTCGGTTTTCTAGTTGGTGCCGCAAAAATGAGTTAAGCTGATTTTCATGCGATTTTTGTGGCTGACTAATGGACGAGCGCTTAGCGCGGCTGTTGTCCACTGCCACGCCCACCACCATCAATGTGCGTGGGCGTGCGGCAATTAATATCAATTCCGTTTGGCCATTAACATGGCTGAAAACATATTGGCTAACAAGTGTCAGAGTCGCGCCAAATTAGAGCCAAAGCCAATGACGAAAACGAGCCTGGGATTGGAAACGGTAATGGGCAAGGGATCGGTAAGGGCAAGGGGAAGGGGCACGGCAATTGGAATGGGAATAGGAATAAGCCGGAAAGCAGACTGGGTTCGTGTTAAGTTCAATAGCGCCACGACGCGTGCAAACGATGAGCAGCATGTGGCCAATCCCCAATTGCTAGGGCCCAAGTCCGACATGCGAATGGGTTCGGGACTCCAATTGTGGGGCGCGTCGCCGTCCTTGTTGATAATAATATTCGATTGAGTTTTATTTGCTTTGGGGTTTGGTCCTTCGGCTAGACCTGCTCATTGATGGTTTATTGTCTTTGCAGTCAGACAATATACACATCATGTTCTCCTTCGGCTTTGTGTTCAGTTTTGTGCCAGTTCTGAACCTGTGACGCAAACCTACGGCACTCGAATGCTTTTTATGGTGCCACAAAAATACTTCGCCTTTCGCCTAGGATCCCGTCTAATGGCAATAACAAAAGCATGACGTCGGCCCTCTGCTATCAGCGCCACATGTGGCCAACTCTCTTGGCCCAGCCTGACTCGGAGCCGGGCCCGGACGGGCCTGGCCAACGGGTAAGTACGGGTCGCCGTTGGCTTCTCAAATTGAAAACGGAACATCGAACGCTGCCGATGAGTGATGGCGCGGAAGCGGCCGACGCTATCAGCGACTGCTAAGCGCTGTCTAATTATGCAGCCCGTCTGGCAATCGGCAATCAGTGTCACTTACAATGACATACAACAAAATACAAAGGCAACAGCAACAGCAACAGCAACAACAATGACAACAACAACAACAGCATGAGCAAATGCAAAGAAGATAACGAAACAGCACAGCGCCATGACAAATAACTACATAAATATCGAGCACTTCGCGCGAGTTGTTCAAGCAAGTTCGCAAAGATAAAGCACTGAATATGATGAATATGATATATCATTTTTCTCTAAGGGTCATTTATATTTAAATCGCTGTTATCAGCAGCCACTGACGCAGTCAACATGTCGTACAGTGAAAGCACAAACAAATGACCAGCTGAAATGAAATGCCAAACTAAAATAATCCAATATTAAAAAAATTCATAAATATTGAAGAAAGAAGTAATTTCGGGATTTTTATTTTACTTCCATATTTAAAACTATCGTGTGCGGTCATGAGCGCTTTCACTGTATATAAATTATTAATGGGAAATCAATAGTATGTCAAATGCATAACAGAACAAACATACTATAAATATAAAGTGAAACCCACTTCGATTAGCTCACGCAAATAGACAAGACAATGACAAAGTTGATAACAAACAGCAAACAGCAGACAAAAGACAGAAGACAGCAGACCGGAAGTGCGCATAGCATAATGAGTTTCAGTTTTGTTCATATTTAATATTTTATTATTTTTTTTTTTTATTCGTATTTTTGAGGCAAGCAGAGGTTGGAGAGGCCCTGCAGATAGCACGAGCAAGAGCAGTGATAAGAATGACCAAGACAATGACGCGGATGCTTTCACTCTCGACGAGAGAAGCTGGCGATGGCGCAAGCAGGCAGAGAGCCAGCGAGTGGATGTGGCTGTGGCTGTAGCTGTGGCAGGCCATAAAGCACTCAATGCCTGTGCAACAGCAGCATCAAAGGGGCATCGATTAACTTAATGAAATTGCGTTGTCCATCGTCGGGGCTGGGGCGAAGCGGGACAGACGGCGTGTAAATTACAGTAAATACTTTAAAGCACTTATGCAGCAGGCGCTGCCAGGCCAGCTAATGAGGTGTGACAATTAAAAGGCGGCAGCTAAATGGGTGCAGCTGAATTGATGATGCCCTGTTAATGAGCATAATCGAAGTATATAGGTTTTGAATGCATGCACACACAGTTGAAGCTCGCTAATTCGGACCGGGACTGATATTAGATCAAGAATATTATGTAATCCATTAATCGCATAGACGAAAAACAGATCTCTACAAGAACTGAAAGGAAATTAATTTTTGGGCACACTTTAATGGCAATTACAACGGGAACAGTGTATTGGGCAACTGGTTATTGTTTTATTCATATATTTGAGAAGGTGGCGTTAAGGTTGTTGACTGGGTTGGGCTAGCAGGCTTTACCTTGTATTTGCTTTGGGGTCTTAGTTTTGTTGTTGTTTCCGTTGAGGCAGCAGCTTGTGTTTAGGTTTTAGTACGTGCTTTGGTATTTGGAATCAGAATGTGACTGATAACGGGGCGCCGTTGATAAGGCAAATCGTCCAACTCGCAGAACAGGCGCAATTTCGGAAGCGGCAGCGATAGAAGCAGCCGTAGCTGAGCATAAACAAATTAAAGCAATGCGACTGGAAAGGGTATTTCTAACGAGAATGCCAATCGAAACAATTTTCCGGCTTTTCACACACGCGACGGCGTCACCGGCAGCGGCAGAGGTTGCGGCGTCTACGTTGACGTCGACACAGGCGGCACGCTTTCTCGGCAAGTTTTGCGTTTGCTTTTTTGGTTTGCTTTTGCTTTCCTTTGCTTTGCTTTGCTTCTGCTTCTGCTTATGCTTCTGTTTCTGCCTTTGCCTCTGTTTGTTGCTGTTGTTGTTGTTGCTGGTGCTGGTGCTGTTGTTGTCCGACACCAATACTATATTTGTTGTTTTTCTTTTCAATTTGACCGCATTTGTCGATTTTGGTTTTTCTTATTTTGTTGTTGTTGCTGCTGCTACTATAGCGGCTCTCTTTGCTTTTTTGCTTTTGGCCAACAAAACGCACACTTACAAGCACTTGCACACACAAACGCACACTTTACTTGCGCGCAGCAAACTCACACTTACACACACGAAAGAGCAAGAGCGCGGCGATCGAGCACAGAATGCCAAAAATTTAAAACACTTGATTTAATTGGCTTGCACAGCACGCACGTTCAATTTAAATTAGTTGCGGCTCGTACGCGTATTAATTAACAAGACTTTTAAATAATTTATACGTCCGCGCTAGCAAAAAGGGGTATACACCCACGTCCGTTCGTAACACAAATGCTGTTAATTAACAGGCGCAGTTTTTAACATGGTGTAACTTACAGAACTCTGGTAGTATTAACAGACTGTTTTGGTCAACATGGCTGCATTTCGATAAGTCTTTCCAACATAGACGAAATAATTCTGTTAGACATTTGTAATCGATTCCTCTCGTAAACTTTATTCGTGTGACGTCACAAGTGTTAGCAATAAATAAGAAATAGGATTATTTTTTATTATTAATATGAAGAAAAGTTGACAATGAAGTTTTATTAATTTTTTTAAAGCCTGTTTTAGTACCGCCTAACGTAAGTTATATACTTTGTTGATGAATTAAACTTTTGCACGCGGAGGTTACACGAGGTTCGTTCTAGCCGCAGATAACCGGCAAATTTTAGATAACTCGCGCGCTTCGAGCCATGATTATTACGAGAAAAGTTTTAAAATTGCTAAACTACCGTTTGAAATGCAATGCTGGAGCGCGTTTAATAAACCGACGTTGCCTACAAAGCAACATCAACAACGATGTGCCCTCCGTGGAGGTCAGTTTCAGCAATGGGTAAGGCGCTGTGCAAACCATTCGAAAATAAGTACTTAATTTCATAATAACTCCCTTCGTCAGGCGTAAAATGACCATTAGCTCGGGCAAGCTGGCGCGTTTTGCCAATGGCACTGCAGTTTGTCAAATGGGCGACACAGCGGTTATGGTCACTGCCGTAGCCAAGGCGAAGCCAACGCCTGGACAGAATTTCATGCCCCTCGTGGTGGACTATCGACTGAAAAACGCTGCCTCTGGCCGCATACCGATGAACTTTATGCGCCGCGAGTTGGGACCATCGGAAAAGGAGATACTGTCGGCGCGTCTTATAGATCGTTCGCTGCGTCCACTCTTTGCCAAGGACTATCGCAATGAAACGCAGTTGGTGTGCAACATGCTAGCCATGGATGCAGTACACTCACCCGACGTGCTGGCCATTAATGCGGCATCCATGGCACTCTCATTAAGCGACATACCCTGGAATGGGCCCATAGGCGCTGTGCGGTAAAGAGTTGTGTAATTACTTTATAAAAAGAGAATTCTAATTAAATTCCCCATGTGATCCTTTCAGAGTTGGCCTCAGTGATGGCGAGGTGCTGATTAATCCGACAAGACGTGAACTACAATCCTCTCAACTGGATTTAGTGGTATCGGCCACCAAGCAGAATCTGGTGGTTATGCTGGAGGGCAAGGGCAATGTGGTCCTGATGCAGGATCTGCTGAAAGCCATCAAGCAGGGCACACGTGAGGCGCAGTTCATAATACACGAAATTGAACGACTCCAGAAGGCCTATGGACGACAGAAACGTGACGTTGATGAACTGCCCGAGGCACAGGCAGAGCTGGTGCAAGCAGTGAAGAGCATGTGCGAGATGCGGCTTCGAGAAATCTTCCAGGATGCGTCACATGACAAAATCTCGCGCGATACCGCTGTCAACGAGGTGCGTGCGAATGTCATTGACAAGGTGTGGTCCTCCTATCCAGACCTAGATCCCGCTGCTATCGGAGAAGAGTTTAACAAGACCTGTCGAGAGATTTTCCGAGAATTGATCTTCGAGAGCAATCGAAGATGCGATGGCCGGGACTACGACAGCCTGCGCAAAATAAACTGTCAGGTGGACATGTACAAACCGTTGCATGGCTCCGCCTTATTTCAACGCGGCCAGACGCAGGTCTTCTGCACTGTCAGCCTCGACTCGCCGGAGAGCGCCATGAAGCTGGACACGTTGGCGGCACTGGACAGCGGCGGACTGAAGGCGAAAAACTTTATGCTCCACTACGAGTTCCCTCCATATGCCACTGGCGAGGTGGGCCGCATTGGTCCACTAGGACGCCGTGAGCTCGGTCATGGTGCTCTAGCTGAACGTTCCTTATTGCCCACGCTGCCAAACGATTATCCGTTCACGGTTCGCCTGACGTCAGAAGTGCTGGAGTCAAATGGCTCCAGCAGCATGGCCAGCGTGTGCGGCGGTTCGCTAGCGCTAATGGATGCCGGTGTACCGATCACTGCGCCTGCCGCCGGTGTGGCCATTGGTTTGGTCACCAAGTATGAGAACAATGACACGAAGCATCTGCAGGACTATCGCATTTTGACCGACATACTGGGCATTGAAGACTACATGGGCGACATGGACATGAAAGTGGCGGGCACACGCAAAGGATTCACTGCCATTCAAGCAGATCTAAAGATACCTGGCATACCGCTTAAGGTCGTTATGGAATCGTTGCAAAAGGCCACAGATGCCAAGTCCAAAATACTAGATATCATGGGCGAAACAATCCGGGAGCCACGGTAAGTGCACCAACATCTTGACTGTCTCTTCTCTAACCCTTGACTTCCATTTTCTGAAGCAAATACCGCAAGGATTGCTGGCCAGTTAGTGAAAATCTCGTTGTCGAGCCACATCAACGTTCGCAGCTAATTGGACCGAGCGGGCTGCACATGAAGCGCATCTACCTCGAAACGGGCACCACTCTGACCCCTTCCGACGACAGCAATTTTACGGTTTTTGCTCCGTCCCAAGCGGCAATGGATGAAGCCAAAGAGATGATCGAAGGATACATGCACAAGGAACGCGTACCAGATTTGGAATTCGGTGGAATTTACACTGCCACAATCACCGAGCTGCGGGATACAGGTGTCATGGTTATATTGTATCCCGGCATGCCCCCAGCACTGCTGCATAACTCGCAGCTGGATCAGCGAAAGATTGCGCATCCGTCGGCGTTAGGTTTGGAGGTAGGCCAGGAAATACAGGTCAAGTACTTTGGCCGAGATCCCGTCTCCGGGTTTATGCGGCTCTCGCGCAAAGTGTTGCAGGGCCCCGCCGTGGGCATTGCACGCAGTCTGAACAAGGCGGCATCCGGGGAAACCAGCACCTGAGCTTGCACGAAGTTGGCTCTGCTGATCCCTTGTAGTGTTGTACAGTTTAGAATGTTGTTAATCTGTTGTTAAACATGCGATTATATTATTTTTAAGTTATAAATTTCGTGTATGTACAGTAAACAAATCAACTTAAATACGAGTTATCTGTAGTAGTTCTTTAGCATACATTTGAATGTACAGTTTAAGAAATTTGGTACGATGAAAGTGGATGATTGCATCCGGAGGAAACTTAAGATTAAACAATTTTAAATTTGTATTGGCATTCGGAACTCATTTATAACTTAAATGCCAAAGATATTTTATTTGAAATAAATCTGCTGGCTAGGCCGTGAAATAACGTAGATTACAAAAATATTGCTACGGATCCAATATTTTATTCATCTTTGCCTAGTTGTGTTCATATTCAAAAAAATAAACTGTTTGTAAAATAAGTATAAATCCGCCTCTGAGCACAGAGCAAAAAAACTCTAATCTTAGAATTATTGCAAAATAATTTCAATTAACTTAAAACTTATTCATAACTTGGTTTGAATAAATCGGTATTTTGTCACAGTATCACACAGCTAGGATACGATAGTGTACAAACAGCATCTAGATGATAACTCGATAGTAGGAATCGGAAATGCTGTACAAGGCCACAATTGGTGTCTTGGCATCATTCAAATGGTCCACGATCTCCTCGTATATTTCCGATATATAACGTTTGTATTTCGGATATCTGGAAATCAAAATATGGTAGTTAATACTGTCGAATCAGAGTCTGTTGACATACTTCACCAGAAGATCAGAAATACTTCTAAGATCATCAGACGATATCTTACCTTTCGATCACAAAAGTCATTTCGGGTTCAGTCTCTTTTTTCCGCAACACTCGGGGATTGATGGCACCGACTATGGCATTTACCACTGCTGGGGGCAACTCCACCACCAGCACCTCAAAGGATTCCTTTTTGATGAACTGCGACAGTGTTGAGCTCATTTGCTGCGCAACCTGATTTTCCAATCGCCTTCGATAGTTGGCTGTGGGCTTGTCGTGGGTGAGGAATGTTACCTGCACGGACGGCAGTTGACTGTAGCTGTTCTTGATATTGGACACATTGGACGCTGACAAGCTGACGCCACTCTCACCACGCCCGCTGCCACCGCCACTGCTGCTCATGTTGGAGAGCTGACTGGTATAGTCTGGACCTCCGCCAACCGTTCCCCCATTGATGGCCTCGCTGCGCTGCATTTTCTGTATGAACTCGACCAGCTCCGCACGAGTCAGATGGCGCTCCTGGAAGCGGTCACGATCAAAGGAACGCACACGCAATGCCCCATTCTCTGCGACCAATATGACGTGCAGTGCACCCAGACGTGACAGGTCCTGCGCCTCGTCACCGCCACTGCCGACGGTCTCCACGATGCCGCAACGTATGCCCACGGACCAGAGTAAACGCATGATGTAAGTGACATCCTTGAGCGGGGGCCGTGTGCCACACACGCAAATGCCAATATCGATGGCACGGCAGTCTTTGGCATAATCCTTGCCCACGGCAGCAACCAGCTTGTCCAAAGACAAGGTGAGTCCCGCGCCGCTGAGCATGCCACGCGTCGGCAACGCCGCATTAAAGCTCTGCGCCTGTTTTTGAAAGTCATGCAACATGGCATCATAGCGCTGGCCCATGGCCAACACAGAGGGCTGTCCGGAACGATTTGGTTTGAGGTCAGCGGTCATTTGCCAGACAATGCCACCGGTACTGGCACTTTCAAAGTTAATAGGAAGCCCAGCCCAAATGTTTATCGGACACTGTGGCAATGCAAGCAAGCAATGATAATCGTAAAAATTCACACTCACGTAAAGGAAATACTCACCGTCACGCCGAGACTGTATGCTAGTCCAATTACGGTTTCCAGTTCACGTAAAGCGCTGCGTGCCAAGGAAGCTGCTTCACCCTTGCCGCGCATCAGTGATTTCAAGGCAGATTCATCCACGCTGCTCCTGGAACCAGTGAGCAGAAAGTTTGCTAGCATCATGTCCATCAAAGTCTGTGCCGATGTACGCGACTTTTCCATGATCGCCGTGATGCTTGAATGAAACTGAAAGCGTGAAATACGCCCCTCAATGAAGTCTAGCAATCCTTCGAAGAGTGAGCTATACTGCGACTTGGGCACATTGCAAAATATTAGAATAGAGCGCAGCAAATTTGTATGATTCATTCGTATGGCGATGTTTCGGTCGCGCAGTCGGGGCAGCTCGTTGATTATTTCGAATGCCAGTGAGAGCAGCTCCGCATCCACCAGTTGGCTACTTGTGCTAGGGGTTATGATATCGAAGCAGCATTCGTAATTCTGTTTCGGATGAAAATTGAAGACGCGCTCCTCGCGATAAACACGATCCACGCAATAGCGACGTATGAGATTCACCCCATTCATGGTCACGTGCCGCGCGAATTGAGTACGCAAATCGGTGGGCAACAGCACCACCGAACCAGAGTGGGTCATTAGATGAACGGCGTTGCTATTGGCACTGGAGTGGCTGTTGCGCGAAGATAACGGTGACAACAATGGCGAGTCGACCTCAATGGCGCCGTGTTTGCGAAACACATTGACTACCTTAGCCTTGACAAATTCGATGAGCGGATTGAGCGAAACTATGTCATCAATAACAATGGCCGAGTTCCATGATTTCATAGCACGGCTACTGCTTAGATGGTAGGTGTGCTCCAGTACTGCGTCGCTTTCCTGTTGCAGACAACGCGCGACAAGATTTTTGTAGGCTTTGCTTTGTGGATTGGCCAAGGCATGCCGCAGCATCTCCTGTAACTCATTAGCCTCTAGCTCAGCAGGAGGCACAAGGTCCGAGACAAGCAGCTCCTCGGCTGTTGGTCGTTGAGCAGGATCGTGGTTAAGCAGCCAGCGCAACATCTGATAATAGAAATTATTTTAGTTTTCTATAAAATTTACACATCTATATCTCACCTTGACCGTCTTCTCGTATTTGGGATCCTGCAACATGCTCTTCGGTATGACTATGGACGGATTTCTTAAAGCCATTATTGTCTGTGCGCGTTCCATGCTTGTGTCAAAGGGCGGCTGACACATTTCGAACAGTATAATGCCCAGTGTGTACATGTCAACCTTTTGATTGTATACGGACTTGGAGGCATTGCCCGTCAGCTCTGGTGCCACATAAAGCGTAGTGCCTACTTTACCCGTACCTGTGCCCTCCTCAGTCGAGGTAACATGTTGAACGGTTGAATGCGACGGATACTCGGCTAAAAACAGCACACATTCAGTCACATAGATATACTGTTAAACGTGCTCACATACCGTGCGATTGTAGCGCTAGAAAGCTCGTGGTAGCCAGACCAAAATCGCCGATTTTAATTTGATCATGCGAGTCCAAGAATATGTTGACCGGCTTCAGGTCCCGATGTATAATGCCTTGTTGATGTATGTGCGACAAGCCCTCGGCAATCTCTCGAAACAAGCGCCACAGCCGATCGGTGTTTTCATAGAGATTATCGTCGATGGCAGTGCTAAAAAAAAAAAAAAAACAGAGTTCATTTCAGGACAAGTTTTCTATGAAATGTATTCGTTAAGCTAACCGTAGTGTGCATTTCTCACAGAACTCCATTTGAATATACATTACTTGCATCTGTGGGCGCGGCGAATTGCCTTGATTGTGCTGCAGTGCATCATCTTTCTCGGTATCTTCACTCTCATCGTCGTTGTCGTAAACGGCTACTTTGCCATTTGAGTCCACAAACTCAATGCCATCGGAGTCAGAGTCATCCATATTGGCTCTGCCACAAAATGTGAAATAAATTGTAAACAATTCAATGTGTTTTACGACCAACTATTTACATGTAACCATTCCACATGCTCGACGAGCTTTCCGTCTCTTCCTCTTCAACGGTCATTCCAAGCTGCGGTGATTTTGCAGGCTTTGTGCTCAACTCCTGACTCTGCGACCAATCGCCACCCAGCACTTTGTCCAATTCAGCGGCATCTGCATCGCTAACACTTTCAATCCAGCTGTTGAAATAGCGCACCACATTCTCATGATTTAGGCGTGACAGTAGCTCCACCTCGCGAGTCATCTTCTTGTACAGCTGACGACTGCGGGCGGGCAGTGGTATACGTTTGATGGCATATTCCCGATTGTCCAGTATATTGCGAACCTTTAGCACATCCCCGAAGGCGCCTTTGCCCAAATACATGAGCACCTCGAACTCGGTGCGCAATCGAGACTGGCTCAGCGCTAAGGTGGGTATTTGAAAGGGTACCACACCACGTTGCACGGCTACAGCCTGCTCGGATCTGGGCAATAGAGAGGTACGATTCTGCGTGTGCTGCAGCGTCAGGTGTTGCTGTGCGTTGTCCACGTAGGTACGTAGAAAGGGATGCTCCAGTAGCTCAGAGGCGGACAAGGTACGATCCGAATTGCACCTAGAATGGTTAGAATTTTTATTAAAAATATCCACTTTGTCTTTTACTTGAGCTTATCTTACTTATCGACGAAATCACGCATCTCGCAGCTATGGGTGGGCATCAGTGCTTCGACTAGTGCACCTAATGCTGGCAAATCGCCACGATTGCTGCCTTGGTCAATTCCTCCAATCAGCTCAAGCAAGTTGGGAACCAGCGAGAAGTCCGTACAACGTATGTTTCCAGCATTGTCCATAAACACTGTGCTGTCAAGCAAATGGCTATGTGAGACCCCCTTATTGTGCAGGAATACCAGGGCTTCCAATACACCGCGTGCCACCATGCGAGCACCATCCATGCACCAGCCCAACGTAGAGGAGATGCTATAAACACTTGTGCCTAGCAGAAAGTCCTGCACCAGATAGACCAGTAAGCCCTCCTTGCGTTTGATGCAGAGCACACATTCGTATTGAATGAGATTCTTGTGCTGCAACTGTGCCAGAGCTGCCACCTGTTTCTCTATGGAGGATATCAACTCATCCACTCGATGATTACCCAAGCACTTGGACTCGGAGCTCCAGTGGCACTTCCCATTAGCACTGCATGGCTGCTCTATCTGTGAATACTTGATGTTCCACTCAGTAAGGTACAGCAGCTGGCCAGAATGGACATCGACGCCGGTGTAGGCAATACAACCACGCTGCGAATGACCTGAAAGTGTGAAAGGGTAAGCTTCAAGCCTAGTTGATAGTAGTGGTAATACTTACCCAAGCAGCAGGCACGTTGAATTTGTCGACCCACCTTGTAAAAGGAGAGCATTTCTGTATTTCGATGATCCAGGCACTTGTTGGGATATGTGTAGCCGCGATAGTAGGGCGAGGAGTTTTCAGAGCTTTCCGAAGAGCTGGGATGACGATTGTTGGACTCACTCATGCTGCGTCTTGGTTCGCCGCGTCGCTTGGCCTCCGTTTTGAATATTTCTTTGCGACGCTCCACCTCATCCATTAGAGTTTGACGCTCTATGGTTTCCTTTTGCCTTTGCAAGTCCTTTTCCTCCTGTTCTCGCTTTTGCTTGGCCTGCAGCATTTCGTCATAGAATGAACCCTTCGGTGGTTTGTTGTGCTGCAGCAGAAAATCGCGAACCGTCTGCGCCAGCTCGTAAATCATGACCTCGCCCAGCAGCTCCTGGGATTGCGCCTGCAGCTGGGCGAGCAGTTCCTCTAACAGCTGATCCGATATGCCCTTGGACTCCTCCAGCACTATTTTTGGCGCGCTATATATACAACAATCCAAAGATTAGTTAATTTAACATAACCCGATGATAAAACCCAACTTACACCTTTGGATATTTGGATGGGCATGTCACGTGGAGCTTGGTGCAGACATAGGCCTGTGGCAAGCCATTAGAAGAGTCTCGCAATGGAGTTAGCAGTATGCGTATGTCCGTTGGCTTCCACTGCGAGGCATTACTCTGAGGTCTTAGGTCTTCCACATCGCCGCCGAATATGGACTGGAAATGGCCGGCGTTTATTTCATCATATTGCAATAGGGCTTGTATAAATGAAACTTACTTTTATAACCTCCAGTTCCTGTGTTTGTCGTTCGCGAAATGATTCCTTCGCTGCCATTTAACTGTAAACTTGTTCATTAAATCTCAATAAAAAAAAGTTCACGTCTTCGCGGTTGCAGTGTGAATTTAAAAAAATACTGGAGTCTCGCCGTCTGTGTTGGTGTATTTACATGTGCATGTGTGTGTCTGTTTTTTGTTATGAATGTTGCAGCCGGTGTATTTTTTCTGCGTTAGCAGCTGCTTCATTGCTGGCAAGTTTCTGCATCGCTTATAAGCTTGCCTTTACATCCAAAGTGTGTCGAGTTAATGTTGATTGTTAGTAAACGTGGTTTAATTGCGTAAAAATGGCAACTTGTTGCTCTTTTCATTAAAAGTTTTCACTCGCGTGTTGTGTGTGCGTAGTTAACCAGCTGTATAACACTTAACATTACTTGTTTGCCAGATAACATAGATTTTCCAGCAACATCGATACTTTGCGCATAACATTTTTGAGTATTTAAAAGAACAAAAAATACGGTCACTCTAGTATCTTGACAGTGTAACGGTGTTTTGTCTGCGACATTTATTATATATTGCAATATTTTGTGTTGTTAATTTTTTTATTTTGTTTTTAACCAATTTATTTATGTAAAAATGGTACAAACACGAGTTGTAGTGTACCTCAACCAAACACCAAATAAAAAACAAGCAAATGGTACAGGGAAAACAGAATTCTTCCAATATGGCGGCGAAGTAAGCGTCTTGAATGATAAAACTTTGCGACTTTTGTGCAGTCAAAATTCGGGCAAACCTCAGGTGTTTGTGGCGCAGAAACTGCACTTTGATGCGCTCTCTTCTCAGAAAAATGATGAACACAGAGAGCGCGAGATAAGCACATTACTTCACACCCTATTCATGGATCGTAAGGATTGCCTGCTTATGCATCTGTCTGCTGAGCGTGGCTATCACTTGATGTTTCTCGTCGACACGCTCATCATTCAAGTCAATGTGAAGCTTCAGCAGGAGTCCTTGCAGCTGGAAAGTTGCGCTATTCGCTACAAGCAGCTAGTTGAAGGCGCCAGTCCCCATGGCTTGGACACACAATGCAATTTCTGTGACATCAAACATTTGATGGGTTGGCTGCTAAATGAGTATCGCATGCGCACTGCCGTCGCCATGGGTCATGAGGCACTGGAAGTCCAATATATGGTTGCCAGCAAGAGTCACGGAGTTCGCTTTACAGTCAAGTTCCACATTCTGCTCGTAGCCATAGAGGAGATGTGCATTGGTACTCTGTGCGGTCTGCGCTGCTATTTAAGCCATGACCCTCTCACGGCCGCCCTTTCAGTCACGGAATTGACAACGTACATACGTCAAGCGGCTGAGGAGAACAGCAATAAGCCTTTGTATATGCTCTTGGTGTGCCATGTGCTGGTCACTGGCTGTCAGGTGAATTGCAAAAATGTGCAGTTGCTTGGCTTGGCGCACTTAGCCTATAGAAAACAAGACTCTACTCAGGACCGTATAGAAGCTGTGAGTAAATCGAATATGTTACCAATCATAATCGGCACTAAATGCTCTCCCATTGCCCATTACCAGGTCAACATTATTCCGGCAGCTAACTTGCCCAAAACCGATGCTATGATACTACTAAAAGAGCTGAAGGTTTGCCACCAGGAAATTAACGATCGTTTCCAATCACTACATGATCAATTATTGACGTACATACAGCAGGAACAGCAACTAAGCCATACTCAATGCCAGATTTTAAAAGACCGCAACGAATTGTACGCCACCCTGTGTGCATCCGAGTCGAAACTTACTCACTTAAGGAACCTAGTAGGGAACGTTGCCCGAAACTAATATGATTTTGTAATATGCTTTGCCAATTTTGTATACGGCTATTTTCAACCTTGATTATACAATTTTAAATTATTATAAACACTCAGATTCAAATTGCATTGGAAAAATTTTGTTTATAATTTATTTCAAACTTCCATGTGAACTATGTTGTAGTTCTCCAAATCGAAGCGTTTTTCACATCAATTTACGAGCATTAATCAAAATTTTCTCCGTAAACAATACATACTCTCTAAAAAAAAAAAAAAAAAAAATTGTAAAAATAAGTACAGGAACGTTTCATATCGAAATGGGTGACAAGGTCCATCGCGTTATCGTGTCTCTAACAGACACAATGCACAAGTTATCTAGCAGTAACAAGAATACGCCGATCGATAGCGATGTCAAGCTGATGGACAAGACCACATTGCTGCTGCGCACGCGGAACGGTACGGAAACGAGCAAGTCGGCACGTTACTATCATCAGCTTCAATTCGACGCTGTGGGCTATGAGGACGATCGGCATATGCGGCTAGAGCTGAGCGATCTGCTGGAGCAAATGATTCGACAGCAGCGTCCCGGTTGTATGCTAAGGCTGACTCCTCGTCGCTCGCACAACATTAAGCTGTTGACGCATCTGCTGGTCTCCGACTTGGACAAGATACTGGCCAAGCTGCCTTACCAGCTGCTTGGCATCAATGTGGAATACTATGATGTTCGCAAATTCGATATGATCAACATGCTGTTAAGCTCACATCGAGGCAGGGCACAGAGCAGCAAACGAACGATGCAGACAACGCGTGAGATGTTCCAATGGCTGCATAACGAGTATGCTGTGCTGCGTGCGCGCGCCACTGGCGACGATCACATCAATGTGGAGTTTGTTCTCGCCGATGGCGTCAATAAGTCGCACCAGCTATTCCTGTCGATCTATAACATCTTTGACTGCACCGATCGCACGGACATAAACGACTTCTTCAAGGCACTTTCGGAAGGCAGGCGCAGTAAGAGCACGCTGCTTACCGATTGCATCAAGGAGTCGTTTGATCCCAAGCGACCCACGCGCACCTTAATTACGTGCGAGATGCCATTGGACAAGGAGTCCACATGCGAGATACACAAGTTCCTACACCTGGCGAACTTGGTCTACTCGAGCATTGGTGCCAGCCACGAGAGCACCGATACGCCCAAGGCCGTCGATTCCAAGATAATAGCAAAGGTGAGCAGCACCAGCAGCAGCAGTCATTCAATGGAATCGTGCAAGCAACCCTCTCAACTTGGCTTGATCAACATACCGTTCCGTGCGCGTCCGTTGAACCTCTCCCATGAGGACTATAGCAAATTGGCCTCTTGGTACCATCGGATTGACACGAAGTTTTCGGAGGTGAAGCTCAGCATGGAACGCCATTACAATGTGCAGTATCGCCAGAAGTTTTTGAAAATGTGTAAACAGCTAAACTCCTACCGGATCCTCAACGACAAGAGCGGCGGCGATGCCCACGGTGTGCTGATGAAGAACAGCAGCAGGGATCTGGTGGCGGCTGCCAACTATGCAGAGGCACTCAAGCAATTTCGGCAGCTCGAGCGAGAGGTGAAAAGATGCCAGTTCTCGCCCACCTTGACAACATATATGAGCACCAAGAACTACGAGCTTCTCAATGCTGAGGAGGCTTTACAGCAACAGGAGATAACAAATTTAAGAGAGCACAGAAGTCGAATATAAAATGATCAGAAATCTGGGCCTTTCTTCTTGTAGATCACCGTTATCTGTTCACTGCCCAAGCAGATATGTTCGCAATAATGGACCAATGGATTTATGGATTCAAACAGCAATCAGTCAAAAGTGTCGCAAACCTAACTAAAACTTTGGAATTCGATTTCTCAATTCGTCACTTCTTTTTGAGCTTGAAGTAAAATATATAAATATGGTTTTGTTATTGATAAGACACAAGAGAATAGTTTGATTTCAACGGGTATACGTATAATATATAATATACATAAAATACAATTTATATATTTTTCATATATGTATATATACATTTATATAAATTGAAATATTATTGTCAACAATATGTTCCATAATCGTAGTTTTAGTTGAGCAGCGTCTTCAGCTGCGGCTTCCGGCTAACACAAATAGTTAGTTAAATATGCCAAATACAATGTGTAACAGTTACATAATTCGATATTAAATACACACACATATATATATTAATATCTCTCTATATATATATATATATGTATATATGCTTTTATATGGGCTATACTCCGCTATTATTTCATTTAATGCTAAAAACATTTAAAGCAACATTCAAACAATTATTAGATGCAGAATAGATTTCAATTAACCATTCAATTAAATATTTCGTTAAATATGTCGTGTCTTGGCAATGTTTTGAACAATTTGTTAGTTTAGGATATGTGCGACTTGCAATGCAACTCTATTGTAGTTGGGGTCAAAGGTCACTGGGTTTTGATAGGTTTTTATTTTTACTACATACATATAGTTGGCAGTCGGCAGATCGAATGAAAACACAGTGAACTTAAAGAATACTTAAACTTAAACTTAATATGCGAAAAATGTTTCTGAGTATGTGAAGCATGTCGAACTAATTTCTAAACTATTTTAATCAACAATCCTAAAAGCGCTGCCGAAATACAATCACAAATTAACTGCGAGTTAAATAATTTCTCTTGTAAAATTATTGATGCAGATGAATGAGTTGAATTATATGTAGATCCATATCTTCCATGCCCGAAAACCAACTGAGAATATATACTTGTACTTCAAGCAACGTAAGGCTTTGGACAATTTGAAATGTAGAGTTTCCCTTGTGTTTTCCATTTGCTTCTCTTCATTTTTACAGTCTTCTTCAATTGGAGCCAAAGCTTTGTGTTACCTGAAATCTGTGTATGCTGAAACAATGAAACGCGCTGCATGGGGCTTAAGTGTGTAAGCTTAAAACATATATAAAAATATATCTATTCGTAGTTCTGTTGCTGGAGCTGGGCGCGCTTTCAGGTTGAGAATTGTGTATCGAAGCGCGTCGAGCCTTGGAATCGTTATTGCCTGGCTGCACAGAAGCTATATTACTGTTATTATTATTATTATTATTATATATTTGTTTCTGATTTTTAAAATTTTTTTTCAATTTTCTTGTTATAGATTTGTGATTTTTTTTATACTTTTTTCATTATATATTAAATGCTATCATTTGCTGTTGGCTAACGTGATGTCTTCTCCATCTGCTTAGAATAATTTCAGCATAGTCTCTGGCAATAATGGCCCCACCATCCATCCACCCACCATCATTCCAACCATCCATCCACTCGCTAATCTCTACACCTGAGCTGGTTTCGTTTGCTTGCCGAGTACCATGAGCAGCTTTTGCAGGAAGTGTGTGAGGCTTACTGTAAATTAGAAGAACGTTGCTTGCATTAGTTGAGCACTTGAGAGCCACTAAGTTCTACTTGAGTGCGCTACAGTGAACAACCAAGTGGTTATCCACACACGTTAAAGAGTGCTAAGGAAACGTGGAAGCGGGCCCAAGGCCCGATTGTTAGTAATTAGTGTGTTAAATGCAGGCAGGCAGGATGAGTATTGGTTAGTCGATAGTGTTGAAAAACAAACTTAGGAAAACTAGGATAAGGAGCAAACTTAAAAACCTTTGACGCCGCTTTGGGACGCACAACCATCATCAGTTTTTGCAGTACTTGTGTGATTCCGCCTAGAAGAATTGCAAGGTACGGGAGGAGCACAGCGTAAATCATATATGAAACAGAATTGCAAAATAGTTTCGTTTTATAGGTGAGCTCACGAGAAGGACAAGAAGCTGAACCAGGTACAGACAGGTGTGCCACAGGTTGACCCACTTCTCAACTTACCCATCGATTTCTGGAACCATATTGGCTTACTCTTCCAGGCAATGAAGACCAAGTAGACGGGTATGCTCGACAGTATCATGAGGATGCCGTAGCCAGTCTCTACGGGACTGGCATACATGGGGACGACAGTGACGAAGACGGTGGCAATTAGATATACAATGGGGAATACCAGGGGCACGCGAATTGGGCGTGGCAAATTGGGTTGAGCCCAGCGCAGCCAGGGCAGGCAGAGAACCGCAACGCCAATGCTCAACTGTTGGGTAATAGAAAATTAACTGTCTGACAAATCAAATTAAATGGTCCGACGAAACTCACCCAAGTCGCAAAGCCCACGTAGTTGATGAGCGCGAAGATGTCGGAAACCGTCAGATATAACATGGATAGCAGAGCCATGGCCAGCACAGCGGGCGTGGGCGTGAAGCGTTGAATTTGAATCATGGTTAAAATCTCTGGCATCTGCCCCTCATTCGCACCCGCGTAGAACAGGCGCGAGGAGGTGAGCAAAATGCCGTTGACGGCACCGAATGTGGACAATGCCACAAAAACTGTGAAGGAAGTTGAAGAAAATATTTAACATACGCTGACTAATTGGCATTCTTTGGCTAAACCACACTCACCTGGTATGGTCCAGGCCAGCATGCCGAATGCGCGCTCCGCATAGGTAACAGCCACCGCAGAGGACCCCAGGACCTCCTCCGGCGACAGGATGGTGTAGAAGGACACATTGGCCATGACGTAGACGACGGTGACAAGCGTGCAGCTGATGGCAATGGCGCGTGGGAGATTCTTGACGGGATCCTTCAGTTCCTCAATGATGAAGTTCAAGTAATTCCTGTCAGCAAGCAAGCACAAATCCAATTAGAGCAACCAGAACAAACCGGGCGACAGACAGAGCAAAGCCGCTTAACGCTTACCAGCCATTGTAGGCGAACAGGCCCGAGTAGAAGGACAGCGCCAGGGATGTCACGCGCGTATCGCTGTTATCGAAAGTGAAGTACTTCACATTGCCCATAGAGAGCTGGTACATGCCAGTCGCAATGATGATAAATAGGGCCAGCAGCTGGAAATGCCAATGTCCTGCTCTGTAGTAAGCCCCAACATAAAGTTGCAAATCTCATTTAACTTACTTTTGCATATGTGAAAATATCCTGCACAGCGGTGGCCCATTTAACGTCCCAGCAATTGATTAATGTTAGCACCACTGTACAAATAAAATGAAAATAATAATGAATACAAAGCTGCCAGAGACTGGAAGAACGCATTCGGGGTGCCTCAACTATGCGGATGATGTAATAAACCTAGGATTTGCGCAATGTAAAAGGCATTGACTTTATTTCTTCTTTTCTGCTATAGCTGGAGCGCGTAAAATTCCGCATTATTGAATCAATATTAAATAGGCACTAAAACAGACACAAAGTGACCAGCTAGCTAGTCAGTCGCCGATTGACAGCGAGCTGAAGCTGCCTGAGTTATGGTCTGACATTTGGATAACTAACTGTGAGATGTCAGGGACTAACTAACATAAATCATCTGACTGAGTGAGAGTGTTTAACACAGCCTTGTAATGCAATTATAAATCGAGTAAATCTGAATCGATATAAATCATATACAAAATCTGATATAATATAAGTTATTACCATTTCAAGACTTCTTAAATCTGTAAACAAAAGTTAAAAAATTGACTTCACTTCATCTCCTTTTAATAAGTTTAGAAATAACTTATATACAAATATATAAACAATAGTGTTCAAATTATAATCGAAAATTTTCCGAGATTTTTCCAATCGAGCTCTGTCTGCCTTCACAACACAGGAAAAAAATAGAGAATCATTTGCATGATGTTTATTTAGCCTATTTACCCCCAACAACAATAGCAATAAATAACAATAAAACAAAAACAATAACAATAAAACGGAAATCAAAGTGTCTCCCGCCTTGGTTACAGCTGCTGATAAGCCGATGGCAAACACTTTTCGCATACATGCGCGCATATTTACTCTGTTCTCGGGGGATCTGCTCGATTTGGGTCTAATCTATAGGTCAAGTACGAAACGCAAGCGAATGTACTGATGCTACGCGCCTCTACTATAATACTTTATATACTCACATATGCAGCAAACGGCGAGCAGGCGGGCCGCATCCTCGGGTGGAGCGCACTCCGGAAAGAACGGCTTCAGTACGTAGGTGCTGAATGTTAGCGCCACGATGGCCTGTGAGCAGGGTCGCACAATCATACACTCGATCCACAGGCGGATGAATGCCATGAAGGGTCCGAATGTCTCCATGATGTACGCATAGTCAGCTCCAGATTTGGTTATCATGGTGCCCAGCTCGGCGTAGCAGTAGGCGCCCACCTAAAGGGGATATTGCAGAGAGATGGGTGAGTGCTGTGCGGAGAATGGTTTAAAGTATTCTTAAAGTAATTGGGTTCCTTCAACCCCAAAGTGGCTGTCATTTCCTCAACTCAACTGTCATCGAGCACGCTGCGTATACTTAATTTCTATTGAATAGCAGCAGCAGCAATGCGTGCTCTTGACAAGGGCGTGTCAGTTCTGCGTGCTTGTGTGAGTGTGTGTGTGTGTGGGTGTCTGCGTGTACTTGGGTATGCGAGAATTTCAATAATTTCATTAAGAGACTAGACGCGGTCCGCATTCGTAATTGAGTATTGGTCCTGCTGACAGCTTTACGTTGGCATGCGCATTTCCATTTGTGATTACTTGGCTTTGCCTGCCCAACTGTTTACAAACAGCCAACAGGTGTTACCGGTTCTTGCATTTGCATATTGGTTAATCAATATTTATATGACACACGCGCCCTCTCATATCTTCCAAGTACTCACCATCGAGAAGAGTCCGGAAATGACCCACACAATCAATGCCAAATTTACGCTGCCCGTGTACATCAAGACGCCGGTGGGCGAGACGAAGATGCCGGAGCCAATGATCGAGCCCACAATGACGGTGCAGCCATTCAATAAACTCATTTTGGCTTTTAGTGTCACCTCCCCGCCGCCACCGCCATCGCCAGCTGCAGTCTCATCGCCGTTCGTCAGCTTGGTGGTGGCATCTCCATTGCCATTCACAATGGAGCTCTTGCGTGAGGAGCTCTTGCGGTTCAGCGACTCCGTTTCCATATTGCAGCTGAGATACTTGAAGAAGCTGCCTGAAAAATATTAAATTTTAAAAAATTAAATTAATGCACCAAAATTAAAACTAATATTGTTGATTAAAACAGAAATTAAATCTAAATATTTATAAGGCATAATGATTAGCTAAATTTATATAATCCCATTGATTACTACGAGCAATATGTATTATAATCAAATTAGATTTGATTTAACAATTTGCTGAACTTCAGTCAGGTTATTTTCTAATCAGATTAGAATAAATGCATATGCATTTATGTTAATTTAATATATATTATAATCAATAAATATGTATGTTTATTTATAATAGCATTCTATAGCGCAATGTTCTTAATATAGAAAGTATATGTTAGATTTTTAATGATATTTGGTTAATCCAGATATACATATACAATATATATTAATGGTGTTCTAGCTGTTGCTCCTGCGAAACATTTATTGTTTATCAAGAAAAGAAAACTAATTTTCATTCAACTTGGTTTGATATAATTTAATTTAATGAGATTCTGCTCAACGTAGACTTCAAGTTGGAGTTTTTGATTGGAATTAATACTCTGAAAAGAAGTATGTTAACCCTCTATTATATCTTGTTGATCTCAAGCATTGTAGATAATTTTGAGATATTCTTAATTTATCTTTAAAATGATAGAAAATCTATTGGAAATACGTTTTTCGATTCTCTATAGTATTTGGCTGAATCTATTTATAGCTTTATCGTAATTAGCTATCATTATTTACATTTGGTTGCCTGTTCGTATGGTTAACTGAAATACGTTTGTTTTGATTCAAAGATATATTTAGCAGCTGTTAAGATAGTTCCCCACGTTGATCTCAACTGGGCAGAGGCGTTCATCCAACTATTCATATTCAGTTCTTTATGATTTCTACTATTTTGCTAATTGCTAATTGCACAATAAGAGATTTACTTATTCGCCAATTGAGTAATCTATGTATTTGTGTGGCTTATACAAGTCAATTACATTTTTTATTTATTTTTTTTATTTTTATTTTTATTTCTCATGTGTCTAGCTCGGTCAAATAGTTTTTATTTCGACATAATCGTTTGCTAGAAATCTGAGTTCTAATGGCACGACTTTGCGCTCGTTATTATATTCTATTCCCTCTCTTTTATGTTACGTTTTTTGCTCTTGCTCGGAGTGAAAGGCAATCAAAGTTCATTGTCCAGTAAGAGGCGGATTATTTTATTTGCACCACTATATTTTACATATCGCGCATGGGATTTCAGCTCTCAAATCTTAGAGTTGGCAGCCGACGATTGTTAGGACAGCGCGTATTGTAACTTTTGATTGTGATTGACCTCATTATCAGTTGATTGGTCCAGCCACACGATGAGGAAAAACATGCCGTTCAGATTACACCGGGTTCGTTAAACCAACGAAAATTTTAGGTAAATAAAATGCTATATACCGCAGATTGATTGTTGACAGTCGCTGCGCGTGTTGGCCCATAAAATATGCTTTCCAAACACATTTTCCTCGTGAATCAGTTCAAGGCTGTTGAAAGCAAACAAAAAACTATCAGGCACCGCCCACTCAATACTCTCACACTCTCGCATTTCAGCTTTGATTAGGTCACAATGTTTGTATTATACGTGTTTGGTATATGTATGTATATAGTGTATATATGAATTAGCATAACATTAGCGCGAGAATAACAACAGATGTGAATCAACTATGGTGCGACAGTTAATACAAACAGGTGAATAAACTAATAAGCTGCTAGTACAAAGCATTCAGATTTACTCTTTTTTTTTTAGCTATATCAAAGGTTATTGTGATAAAAACTGCTGTGTATGTACAGGGCTGTACAGGGTATATAAAGGTATATTGCTAATTAGCCACCTGAAGTTTTTTTTACGGCTTCACAGTTGGGCAGCCAAGCCAAACGAATTATTATACACCATCAGGAAAAGAGTCGAAAATCTAACTCCATTTGTGTGGAAATCAGTGCTGAGCAATTCGTGCAAATTGCCGATTGGAATTTCAGTTTTTAATTTGGGGTTTTCTCGATACCGGATAAACTGAAACTTACAAAGACTGTAATAAGAGGGAATACCTCTGAAACTCACAGCATTTCTTAGTCATATCTCTGTGTAATGTGAGCGTGTGAAAGGCAAGCATAATTATTGGTATTTAACAAGCCATTAGACCCAACAATTGTCTATCATACTTGCATGTGCTGCTGGCCTTTCACTCTTCTGTTCACAGTCATTAGCCCCATTAATATATATTTTTTTTTTTTGCCCAAAATGACAACAATAGTGAATCGATCCATGCAGGCTATGTATATTAGGGTACTGCCCGATTTGTATACATTAAATCCATTAATTTTGATAGCGTAAACATCATACCAAAGGTAGTTTGTGTAGCTATCTATCGCCTCATGTGTGTGTGTGGTATATTCATGGTTGGGCTATCAATTTTTGTTTCACACAGGTGCTATAAGCATGCTGCTATTCTATATTATAGATTTCACATCATTCGACTGACTAATTAAGCTATTATCGCATTGCAAATTGTGAACTGGTTGGATTCCTGATATCTTTCGCGTGTACGCATCAATTTGGGCATTAGAATTGAATGATTTTTCTGTACTTCTTTTCTTTTTTTTACATGTTTCAAATAAGATATTAGTCTCGAAACACTTGTTGAAATTACGATTTTGGTTGGCTAACAAAAACAATGAAAACATATATATTTCAACATTTTGTTTTCTCGCTTTTGTTTTCTCCCAAATCAAAGCACACAAAAAACGCGCTGAGAACAAATATCATCTTCTTGGATTAAGCCAGGCCAAGAGTACACACAGTTGTTTAATTATTTTCTTTCTGATATTTGTGTTGGCTACCTTCTCAAGAGCAGATACTACACTGTTTCGCGCCACTAAAATGCGTTTAGCGGTGGGCAAGTACGACGAGAGCTGGAACCGCACGCAATCAGCGAGTAGAGCAGACTGAAAAGAGCGTTGGCTGCGACACGGCATCTTAGCGCGGCAATCTCGGCAAGAGCACGAGAGCCTCGGCCTGGCTGGCAGCGAGCATCACCTACACGGCGCTGATAAAGCTCTGCGCTGGGGCCGAGCTTTGGGCCGTGTCGGCAGAGCTTGATGCGGCTGTTGCGCTACATCGAACTTGTCGGGGTTGGCGGTTCGGTTGGAGGGCTCGTTCGCATATAACCGGCATTTTTGAACTCCTAATTTTTGAACCGAAAACGAGTTTTCGAAGCGGCGATTGCCGCATTTCTTTGTGTATTTGGCTTTCATCAGAATTGTTGTTGTTGTAGCCGTAACAAAGGCAGTGTGTGTGAGTGTTTGTTGTTTTTTGTTTTTTGTTTCTATGTTTTACTGTATTCTCACAACGTGTTTGCCTTTAATTGCCAGCAAAGCGGAAAAAGTACGCGTCACTTTTATCTAACAGACATAAATATACGCAACTCTAGTTAATTAGCAGAATGCCGTATGCTTGCTCTGACGCTCTGTGCCAACACGTTTTTTATTTTAGATGGAGATGGTACACAATAGTCAGATAGTACATGTCTCATATACATATGTTCTACTGTACCAGCTGTCAGCACTCAATAGTAGTGATAGATACAAAAGTATCTATAGCATGGAGATGAGCATACAATACACATAATGAATTGTATCTTTCACACTTTATCATCCGCTTAGTTATGCAAATTAGATGGCAGCATCAAAGATTTGAAATCCCACAGTTTCTCGTTTGTTTGCTACTCTATAATTGAATATATCCGCACTCGGGGCACCGTCTGTCCGATATTTTAATGCGAATTCTATCTCTGCCTCGATTGTCACAATGGACTCAACTAAAGACGTTTGCAATTTCGCCATTAGGCACACAAATAGCCTACGCAATTTAGCTAATATTTGATTAAAGTTGTATTCTTAGGCTGGAGCGAGCATACTTAGATATCTTTTCAGAGTCTGCAGAGCCTCACAGTGGCTCATGTGTCTATTCTCTATTATGTTCCATTTTGAAGTGCTTTATGTGGTTGCATTGCTCAAGCTCATGCTCAGGTCCATTAGTCACTTAAGCAAACAAGTGTTGGGGCGCCAAAAACGTCATTGAGTGAAGGTATACATGCTTTAAGAGTCATTGAATGTAAATTTCATTTGAATCTCAAATTGTCGACGTCGGCTTGTTTAGCTGTGATTTACAATATGGTTTGCTTAGCTTTGATACCGATGCTGTATGCAAATCGAATTCCATATGTCAGTTGCCAGATGCCAGATACCTCAGATGCTCTCGCGTGTGACGTGTGAGGTGTGACGTGGAGCTTTGTCCAAATGGCGTGACAAATATTGGCGATATAGCTTTCGATTAATTGAATTACCATAAGGATAACTGGTTTAATGCAACCTGAACACATTTATTGATTTCTGAGTGAGCTACTGATTTAGTCGATTCTATGAGGTATTATAGAGGTAGTAAGTGCTAATTATTAGCGATATACCCACATGCATATATTGAATATTATGTATTTGTTTCAAGAGTGTATTTTCATTTCGTTATTCATGAAATTAGTATATGCGCATTATATGGAAACAAGTATGGCAAGTAACTGTCCTAACCGTTTGATTAACTGGCTAATTCGCTTATAAAGTTTGCTTTAGCTAATTAAAAATACTTTTGGCTACATTCTGTTGTTCAGTTCATTATACAAAGATTCGTAAATTGGTGAAATTTTATATATTTCACTTTATCTTTGGGCAGCTTTATTAAATTACAATTTTGTTGTGCGCTGCGATTGGCAATAAATAAGGCGCTTAGCCTTGACTGAAGATATATTGATTTGAGTACGCATAAATACATTAGCGTTTGGTTTTGATTTTTGTTTAAAATTTTTTTTATTTTTTTTATAATCTTCTTTTAGGGAGCAGCCCGAATTTGATACTCACACGCGTAAATCGCTCAATGGCAACACACCCTGCAGGACACTGGATAGGGTATTCAGAGTATATTAATTTAGCGATTAATGAAAAGCCCAGGGCTTTCCGAACAGTTCGTGCGGTTTGTGATTCAAGCTTACTAAGGTCTCATGTTTCGCTTGAAGGCTGACCAGCTTGATTGAGCGCATTGCATCAGACTTTCAGTTAAGGCATAAACTAATAAAAATCAAATTATATTAAAAAGTGCAAATCTACGTGGCGCCAAAGCGTCTAACAGTTACAGAACGGTGTGACGTTGAGCTGGGAGTATACATATATGGTATATGTGTGGGTGTGGGTGTTTGGTCATGGATGTGTGGTTGGATGTATAGGTGTGCGTGCTGTGACGTCACATGCGCGTACGCTGACATTGTTGGGGGACGCCTTTTTTTTTTGTCTTTTGCGTCCATTTTTGCAGCCAGAAATAGCGTTGCGAACGTCAGAAGGGCAAAGTTCTTGTCCAGCTCAGTGGGCTAGGCAAATGAAGGTTTTTATTTGTGGGGTTTCCTTAATGAAAACTTACGTTAATTGTTAACCCAGTCTATTGCTAATCAAAAGCGCGTTTTCCTTGTTTTATTCTCACAGCACAATGTCAAGGTCTCCCCAGCATATTTATAGCACAAACGCTTTCATCTTTCAATTTCACGTTTTATTTGTGTTAAAAATCAAATATTTATTTAAAAGTTTGACTACACTTTTAACACTTGAATTTGTTTGTTTCAGTTTTTGTGTTATTAATATTTATTAGCAAAATGATGGAGCCTCACAGCTTTGTTCCCTGTCGTGGCCACAATTCTCAGTGTACTAAAAGTCAGCGCATGGCTACAGCCTCTGAGAACCGGACCACAACGAAAAACGTGCCGAAAAACAAGCTCTGATAAGAGGATGCTAAGAGCATGAAGCTTGCAGTTTGCAGACACGAAGTCGAAGGAAAAAACCAAACCAACAACAACAACAACAACAATAGCAACTCAAAAAGGTCGCAGTTTCTGCTTTGGCCAGTCACGTTGTTGTTTCTCTTATTATATTAGGTTTGGCTCTGAAAATCGTTTGCGTACTTCAAATTATACGTTCGAGCATCACAGCGACGACAACCCTTGCGCTGCTCGTTAGCTACGCGAAGGCATTCATCAAATTCTGTCCGTCCAGTTATGCCATTTCTTCATGTCTTGCGTTGGGTTTTTCGGTTTTGGTTTCGCGCCTTTTGTTTTGCGCACCAAGCAATGGCCCAATGTGCTTTGGGTTGCTTTTGTTCGACATTTGCGGCTCTCCTCAGCAGTTTTTGCTGTTGTGGATAAGGTCAGCGAAGGTTGCTCTGCGCATGTCCTGAATTGAGCTTTGCACTGAACTTTAAATATGCCGAGTTCAAGTGCAACCCGATAAGAGTCTATCGATTTATATTAGATTATTATTGTTCATTTTCCTAGGCATATATACGTTGTAGCAGCCAGCTTGTGTCCGTAAGCAACTTTTGAACTGCTTGTTAAGGTCGCTATTTTGAACAGTTTTGCAAGCAGTGCGGTATGCTGTGAAAAGCAGCATATCAATAGTGGGTACCCTAGTTAACCAACAGATGGCGGTAATAATAGTACGACAAATTTTTTACAGTAAGAGAAACATGATTTTATGCTATAATTCTATTCTCAAAAAACTCTTGCATACTACCATTTAACAATTAGATTATAAAGTTGATTTATAGATGTAGATTATAGTATATAGTTCTTAGATTATTTGCATTTATTCAATTACACATAAAATCGAAGAAAATAAAATGGATTTGTATAGCTATAAATACTTCTTAAAAATTAAAATTTATGACCCTTAGTCAAACGAATGAATTTTGATAGGGATATTATATAATAAAAGCTGGCATGGGCAAAGTTTGGCTAAATTTATTGGTTAGTTTTAAATCAAGCGTTCATTGCATTGATGTACTGAAATACATACAGTTTTGTATTACATAGCAGTAAAAACGTGAGAACCGATGCACTCTGTGTGCAGCAGCCTGATCCTGTTTACGAACTGTTCATGTGTACAAGCAGCATTGTTGTGCGCTTAAGATCCGTGCATATGCCGTCAAACACCCACATACCTGAGTGCGTATATGTGTGTGGGTGTGTGTGTTTCTGTGTGCGTGTATGTGTTTGGCATGTGTGTCTGCAGTTGCAAAAAACACCTACGCACTATTGCACAACAATAAAAGCGCTGTCACCTGCCCATCTGGCTGCCTCCGGACGGCCTGTGGTGCTTATTAGTTTGTTTTGCAAGGTGGGGCAAAATCAATCATCGGGCACGAGCATGCGAGCCTGGACCTGGATGTCCACCTGAATTTGCGCCTGCAGAGTTTCGTTTGGTGTGTCCGCGATTCACGCCGGATGCCACGCCACCAGGATATGAACGCATTTCCAATCAACTCCTCTGGCGAGCTGGCAGGCAGCACAGCCCGCCTATTGTCCAGCTCTCGTCCATATTTTGTTTTTCTTTGTTAGACTTTCCATGTCACGCTGATGTTATTTGCTGCTCTTTGATCCCAACGTGACTAAAGTAATTGTTGCTGCCAACTGTTCGAATTGGAGCAGCTTCTGGATGTCGTGGGGCATGTTTTATTTTAGTTTTTTTCCATAAGTATTTTTATACCCTGAACCCATTGAAAATGGGAAATCAGGGTATAATGGTTTTGTGAAAAGTATGTAACAGGCAGAAGGAATCATCGCAGACCCCATAAAGTATATATATTCTTGATCAGGACGACGAGCTGAGTCGATATAGCCCTGTCCGTCTGTCCGTCCGTCCGTCCGTCCGTCCGTCCGTATGAGCAAAAGGATCTCAGAAGATATAAGAGCTAGAGAGCTGAAATTTGGCAAGCATACTCGTGTATACCATAGGCAGTACAAGTTTGCTTTATTTTTTCGATAACTCATCCGATAACTTTTTTATCGAGAATAATCGAAAAATCGACAATGTTTTTTCAGCTTATTTTGAACACTTTTAGACCTGGAGACTTCAAATTTGCGTTGTATATAAAGTTAATGGATACAAAGATTTTGTAATTTACAGATTTTGGATACCACGCCCCCTTCGCCCCCAATTTGTAAAAAACGCATTTCAAGTACTAGAGACTTGTGCTTTGAAATGTACACACATTTAAGCCATATGATTACGCTCTAAAAGTTTCATTAAGATCGTATGTCTACAAAAGAAATTATTCAACAAATAAATTCTCGTTATATTGCCCACACTGCAGTGCAGCCCAAGCGCAGCCGCTGCTAGCTGCGCAGTTTGCAAAGCGCGTGCTTATACGTGCATGTGTATGTATGTGTGCATAAAAGAAGTCCAGAATGATTAGAATATCAGTTTGGAGGGTTCAGGGTATCTCCTAGTCGAGCAGTCTCGACTGGAGCCTTCTTACTTGTTTATTTTTTTATTTTTTTATTTTGGCAAAAAACTTTAATGCCTCCCCATGTGATTTGCATTTTTTAATGGACTGTAAATGTCAGGCGTGGAGAAAGCTCCCATGCATTCATATGCCACACCGCCCATTGCCCATTGCTATTTCTATTGCTATCGCCTTGCGCACGAACGAGTTTTGAATAATTCTACATGCAGTTCGCACTTTTTTACAACATTTTTTGTTTCGGCGGTCCCGGCCAGTGGGAGCTGACGGTAAGCCGCTTACTTGGACAGTTGGAGACGTTCGCTCGGAGGCTGCTGCAGAATGCAGGCGCTTCCTGGCAGGAGCCACATGTGAGGAGGCATCCTGCTGCCATCTCCAATGAGTTGCAAAGCTGCTTTCGATAGCCTCGACTGGAGCTGCAGGCCTACGGCTGGGCTCCGTGCTTATGCAAAGTGCAGCCTTCTGCCATGAAATGGGTTTATGTTGATTTCCATGAAGGGGGAAATCAATTTGAGGCACATGGAGTGTGAGTGTGAGAAATAAGAAAGAAATTCAGCACGAGGCACAATCAAAACTTTCCTAATTACAAACTTGCTGCTGCTGCTGCTGTCGAAAAATCAGCTTAATACAATAACTGCGCAACTGGCTGGTAACTCAATGCGGCCACGCCCAGTGCCCATTGACGCCTACGGCTCAGCCCACTTATAATAAGTGCGAAATAAACTTGCGTTTTCAATTACCAGCACCAGGAGCTGAAGTCTTGAGCCTGCTGCCAGGCATCAAAGGATATAGAGGACGCCGTCTGCTGACAATGCCAAAATGCAAAGAGCAAAAGCACTTGAAAGAGCTGAAAATAAAGAGCAGAGAAAGAGCAGAGGCTACCCGAGGGACAGGGGAAAGGGGACAGGGGACGGGCGACAGTAGCTGAAATCGTTTTACTGCCAATTCATACTGTGTTATATACCCTGTAAATAGAAAATCTACGGGTGGTGTATGCTAATTATAGAAGAATTATTATTTACAAAATTATATATAAGAAAAATATGAATTAATCGATTTATATCTATTTTTACTTTTTGATAAATATTCGAATAGTCTTTTGTATCAATCAAACTATATTTATAAATATTCATTTAATTAATTGCTATTTCAAACCCACACTTGTTATGTATATTTAAAATTATCTATGAAAATATTTTAGTAACATTTCTTTATATATTGTTAACAAATTTAAAATAGAAAGAGCGGACAGAAATAATAAGAAGCAAAAGAACAAAAATCGTTTTTAACATTATCTCTCTTTCAACATTAACCAAAATCTTAACATTAACATTAGCAATACCATTAACATAAACAATAACATAAACATTAACAATAACATTAACATTTAACATAGCTTGAGTATGTTCAGCTTTACCTACTTCTGCTCATCTTTTTCCATTCGTTCAGCTCCTCTTAGAGCCGATTATATATTCGAGATTAGAGTTAGCTATGCGTAAGCCCAGCCACCGGTTGGGTTATCTCGACTTGGCACAGTCTGTTGGCGTCTTAATTTATTTAGAGCCATGTGCAGTTAGTCATCTGACGACATCGGCGCATCAGAAAGCCAGCCATTTGAGGCTCTCCGGCTGTAAAGGATAAAGTTTATAATTTCATAGAGTTACCCGCTCCGCATTTCCGGCAAGACAACGTCTTGAATTTATGCACTGAATTAATTATGCACGTACGTCGCGGGCTTTTGGCTTTGACTTTGACTCCATTTGCCAGCTCCAGCTCCAGCTCCAGCTGTGTTTGCGCTTGCGTCCGAGCCGGGTCGTCTGCTATGCCTTTGTCCCAGCCCATTTGCCAGTCTGGTTAGTTTGTGTTTGGTGGCATCGTGGCGTTGTCGCCGCATTTAAAATAATTGCACCGCCCTGTCTGCATAAAATGAAAAACTGAGAATTGGGAACTGGGAACTGGGAGCTGAAAAACTGAAACTGGCAATTCGTGTGAAAAGTTTACACAACGCTTTTGGTATAAGCTTATAATGGATTTGTTAGCGGGTTTGTTGCGCTTCACTCGCAATGCCTGTGGCCTGGTGTCTGTGCAACCGCAACAACTGGAGCTAACCCACGGAGCTGCTTATTGGTGGCTTCTGCGTTCAGCTAATGTAAATTATGGATAGTGCTAAGTGCCTGAGAGGCCTTGAGCTGCCATAACGACTGCAACTTAAATGCTTGACTTCATTTGCATAGAAGTGCGCAAAAAGTTTCATAAAGTACGAAAGTTAGTTGAAAGGCTGGAGAAAGTAGTATTTATTAGCAGGCGCTGATACAAAAAGTAATGCTGAGATGCAAAAACTTTGGCAAATGTGCGATGCATGTGTGATGATGGATAATTTGCTTAAATGAAATGGAGAGTAGAACTAAATGAATATGAATACGAAACTATGAGCAGCTTATAATGAGAGTATAGATGTATAGATGATAAGATGAAATTGGAGAATATTTTACTTTTACGGCTATTCCTATTGTCGTTTTCCACTTAGTGCTTGCTGTCCTAAAAGTATGCAATATAAGTTTATGAACCAAGAATGTCAAACCTCTTCATCTGCTTTTCATTTCTGTTTGTCTAGTTACTAGACTCTAGTAGTAGTATTCGTATTAAGTTGTCTTCGTATCGGAGAACCGTTTTTTCATAAAATTATAGTTTAAAACGTATTGCTGGATATTTGAGCTGGAGAGAAATGAACTCAGTCATTTTATTTTATTTTTATTATTATAGGTACAGGTAAAGATAAGAAAGATATTAGACATATATAAAGCAAGATTCGGTCATGTAGGTCTCATACTTCTACTGATCTCTCTGCAGACCTTTAGGCAAAGGCATCCTGGGTGAGTGGGTAATCTCTTGAGGTAAGGGTAAGCTCTCATATTCTGTCTCCAATTTGTATCCTCTTGATGGTTCGCTGGAAGTCTTTGTAGATCATGGGACCTCGTGGATTATTCGTAGCATTGAACAAATGTTCATAAATAATATCAATCAAAAAGCAATTCTAATATGCTCACATATTTTTGTATTGAATAGAAACAAACAAGAAAATGGCGCTCAGAGCTTAAATATAGACAAAAATACATTCTTCACATTTCAGTTTTAAGCATTTACTACATCATTTAGCAATTGATAGAAGTGTAGCTGTAAGATATTCGGTTACTATTTCTCTAGTTTCCCAGCTATTGCTTCTGCTTATCCTATCGCTCGCTCTGGTTATCTGCCTTTAAGCTCCATCAGTTGCTGTCAGTTGAGCTGTGAGCCACTGTGAAGGTCGCTCAGATTTCACAAGCGGAGATCCCTATCAGTACAGAATAGAAACAGTTATAGCTGCACAATGGGCAAGATTCATGTCGCAGTGGCAGCTGCGGCAGCTGTGGCAGCGGCGTCAACTGTCTGACTCGTTTATTTACGCCGACGGCGAAACGTTGAAAGCAAATTGATATTATGTGGATTTGGCTTTCACTTTGGTGGTATCAATAGGCGAAATCCTTTGCCAGTGCCCCACGCCACTCCAGCTAAGCCAAGGATAATGATTATGTTGCGCAACGGGCGAAACGTAAGTGCTGGCAGGGGCCCCAATCAGCCAGGATAGACAAGCGCCTTTGCATGCCACGTTGGGGCTTGGGGCTTGGTGCTTGATGCTTGGGGTAAGGTCGGCACTCTGTGCCTTGATGCGCCAGCATGGTATTTGTAATCGACGTGCGCTCAACAACATGGAATAATGGAAGCTGAAGTGATGTCGAGGCATACTCCAAGGCATTGCAACTAATTGGGTTTCGCTTAACGCTCTCTACAATGGGTTAGAGCCAACCGCAATGATGGAGCGGCTGGCTGCGTGTCTCTGTGCCACTTGATTGGAAAATCAAACTAATTAAAAGATTTCAATTAAATGTCGAGCAATGGCAATGAAACGACTTGGCGCAGTAATTCCATTAAAATGGCAAATCAATTTCAATAAATTCCAAGCGGCTTGAAAAGCGCACAAGGTAAGCGCACCAATTGAGGGCGCAACGACACGCCCACAAGTCCGCAAGACGCTGCCACATGCTGCTGCTGCTGCTGCTGCTGCTACTGATGTTGCCACAGCTGGCATCACTGTAAGCGTCATAAAACTGTTATATGCTGACAAATCTGTTAATTGAATCGAGAATCCAATTAAAACTTCAATTTTGCGGAAACTTTGCGCTTTTGATAAACTTCAAGAGCATCATAAACGGTCAACGTGCGGTCCCCGATTTCATTTCACATGTCGACGCTTCTGACAACACTTTGCTCGCTCTGTCCAGCTTCGCTGGTTATGCAAAGGAAAAAAAAAAAAAAAAACAGAAATTAAAATATTACAAAAAAAAAAATTGTTAGAGTTCTGTTTTACGCACTTGAAGCGTGTAAATTCAATAATGAATTTATGTGGGCATCGCTGATTGCATTAAAGTGCGCAAAATTTTCTAATTTGTGTGTCGACGACACGCACACACACGCCCCCCAACGTGCGGCCCCCTCTGCCTTTAGTTAATGCCCCCTGCGTGCTTCTGCCTCTGGCTGCATTTGAAATGCCTGCACGCAAAAATAGTCAAAGCAAAACCGCAAGCTGCGCATAACTAACTGAAACTGCTTTATTTGGACAAACCACAGTAGAGCGCATCAGCCCCAGCCAGCGCTGACCCTCTCCATGGCCCACTGCGCCCTAGGGGCAGCTGCCATGCACAAGCAGCAACAAAACAAAATATCTGAATACCCTGTAGAGTTGAGCAATGATTTAGGGCTTGAACAGTTTAATTGAATTATGTGAATTGCCTTCTCTATGCAATCAAGATTTCGGTTTGCATTGTCTATAGCTAGCTGGGCAGATGATATTTAATGAAAATTTGAATTACCAGCCGAGCATATTTCATTATAATATTACAACATGAAAAGCGAGTTTCTGGAACAAATTTTACATTTTAATTAGTCTCGAGTTAATTTCAGCTACGAATGTTTTCCGCGTTTCATTTCAGCTCAGGGTTTCGAATAACAACATTCGCCATGTGGCTAAGTACTCTTTAAGCCAGGCAAAGAGCACGGGCTAAATGACAGCGGCTCCTATTACCCATTTCGGCAGTTACACAAAGCCCATTAAAATTGCATTTAGTGAAAATTTATCAGTGTGCAGAAAGGTAGCAACCGCAGGCGCACTTTGCATTCGGTTAGCTAAAAGTGTGCGTGCCCGGAAACGGAAATAAAATAACTCTGGTATCACTCGGCAGTCAGCCAGTTGCAATGGCAACCAAAATGGTCGCGCCCCTTCTCCCTCTCTCTCTCTGTCCCTGTCTTTGGCTCTCGCCCACTCAACGCGTGGCACGCAGTTTTGCATTTGTTTGTCTGTTTGCTTGTGTGTTGGCGTGGGCGTCAGGCGTTTATGCAAATGTTTGGCCCGAGTGCTTTAACTGAAAACACTTTAACCGCATTCACCTTGGGCGACTGCTTGTTAGTAGCCATTGAAAGCAGCTAGAGATACAAACTCCATGCCATGACCCAGTGCCTGCTCCTGCTCCTGCTCCTGCTCCAGCTGCTGCTCCAACTCTAGCCGTGCTGCCCAAAAGGCCATAAAATGCCTGCAAGTTAGAGCCTTGGCCTCCAACTTTCCCCAATGGCTGTTGCTGCCGAAAAATGTTTCATTGCTTTAGGTGGCTTCTGGCACCCGCATACAGGGGTAGACATCTGCAATCGACTTGTGTGCCACACCTCGCCGAAAGTCAGACATTTCTCTCGCTCTCTGTTCATGGTTCCATGAGCTGCTATTATATAGTGTGTAGCATACCGTAATCCTCCTTCAGTCAAAGGTTTTGCACGACCAACCGAAACACTCTCTGCTAAACAGACACGCTCACACTCACACACGCACTCCCACTCACACTCACACATGGGGGCAAACACTTTGGCGTGTTTATTATGGAACTGTTTTTGCCGCCCTTGAAGCGCTGCTCTTGGGGTTGCTACGTCAAAATATGCCCGAACTCGCACTCAAAGTCCTGCTGGTACTTAGTAGATGAACTCGTCGGCTCAGATATTGTTTGATTAAACACATTAGCATTCACAAACGCTTTAAACCAGATTAGCACAGAGAGTGGAACAGGATGAGAAGAAGTCTTAGATGTGTTACTAATAAATTCAGAGTAGCTACAGATACACTTACATGCTGATAAGAAACATTTGCTAAGTCATCCAGGCTCTAGACAAACAGATTCAGGATTTAGCGTGTTTTCAATAATAATTCTATTAGCCGTGTCGAGTAGAGGTAATCGCATGCTTAAATTATAAGCATTCAGCATTAAGAGGTGAATGCTGTGGACAAGAACTTTCAACAACTTTCCATATAATGGGTAGGTGTTACTTAGCGCCTTTTCCAACACTGCCACTTACAACGGCCAATTACCACAACAACTACAGCAACAGCAGAAAGGCGAAGGCAACTCGAGCTGGTGAAAACAAAACAAACATTTTCTCTCACGAAATTTATCGTTTGCATAAATTTGCTTTATTGCCCTGCTCCTAAGCCCCGTGGTTGTTACAGTCTGCGTATGTAAGTGTGTGTGTGTATGTGTGTGTGCAGGAAGTGTAAGTTTCGTTGGCAGACCAGGACAAGGCCATTCACAACAACAGCAACAACAAGGAGCCAGGCGTATGGCAAATGTGGCAAGCAAAGTTTTCCATTATTCAATTTAACTAATGAAACTGAAAATTCATTTTACCACATTAACACACACACACACACATACACATATATATACACACACCCACATAAATACATATATATGTATATATGTATGTATGGGGTTGCAGGACGATGGATGGGACAGGAAATGTGAGCCGTTGCCGCCAGCAGCAGGACATGTGTGCGTGTTGTTTTGTAGCCTGCTCTAATGTACGGCTCCTCGTGGTTTCCTTCGTAGGTGTGCGTGTGTGTGTGTGTGCGCGTATGCGCTGGGCTCTATAAAACGCGAAAATGTATATTTAGATGGCAGCTAGGACTATGTCCAGGACAGCGTCCAGACGTCACACAGCCCCGCACTCTGGCAGCATTTCAATAATTAAGCATACTTTCGGGCAATTCCATGCCCATTCGTCGTGTGTCTGGCGCCTGCCTTTGGAGCAATGTGACGACATTTCGACGACCTTATAAATGATGTGACCAAAATGTGCGTTTAGTTCATTTATTTAACGCTGCCCCTCACCCGGCGCGTCGGGTGAGATTTACGAGCTCTGATTTCGATATACCTTAAATTTTTATTGCTTTCATCAATTGTTGCGTTGAGGAATTTGAGGAACAACAACAATAACAATACTTAGTGTTCATCATCATCTAGATCATCATCATCTGCATTCTCGTCGTCATCATCATCGTCGTCGTCGTCATCGTCATCGTCGTCGTCATCGGCATCGTCGTCATCGTCGCCGTTGTCATTGTTATCGTCCTCGTCATCTGTCTGCTGCTCTTCGAGCTCATCGCTGGTGCAGGGGCTGTCGGAGCTATTGTACTGCTCCTCAGCTCCTTGCTCGTCGGCAACATCTGTTATTGCTTCCTCCTCGCAGGGGTCTGTTTCTGTCTCCTCAAAGCATACAACCGTACTGCCAACATGGTCACCATTTCCCAGCTCCCGTCGCTGGAGACACTGTGGAGTTGTTGTTCTCTGGCCGCGGACATTATCCCCCGGCTTAAGTACCACATCTGATTGATCCTTGAGCTGTTTCCGCAGTGTCGACTGGTTGCTGTCCAATCTGGGTGAGTTGTCCTCGCCAGCGGCATACCGATTGCCGGAGCTGCCCGATGCATCTTGCTTCTCCGTGCCTTCGTTTGGCATCAACATCGCCACCAGCTTTGGCTCGATGCTCAGCTCGTATTCCGTGAAATCGAACAACGGCGGCAGACGCCGTCCGTTGGGCAGCTGCTGGCCGGGATCGTTGCGCAGCTCATCGAAGAAGGAATGCGCACAGGCCGACAGAGGCGTTATACGGTCATTAGGTGTGTAGATAAGCAGCTTGGATACCAGATCTATGGCCTCGGGCGGTGTGCGAATGCGAAATACCTTGGGCCAAGGATGCGCCTTTAGCTGCGGCAACTTCAGTTGCTTGTAGTTCGGATTCATGTCGTGGAGCTGTTCTGGCGTGGGCGTGCCCATCACCTTGACAATCTCAACGATCTGGTCCACGCCCGAATCCCCGGGAAAGATGAGCTGACCCAGCAGCAACTCGGCCACCACACAGCCCGCACTCCACATATCGATTTTGGTGTTGTAATGCGTGGCTCCAAATATAAGCTCCGGAGATCTATAGTATCTAGAGCAGATATAGGAGACATTCGATTCACCCGGTGTCAGTTGCTTGGCGCTACCGAAGTCGCACAGCTTGAAAACGCCCGTCTCCGTATCCAGGAGCATATTCTGCGGCTTGATATCCCGATGACAGAAGCCGTAGCTGTGCATGAAGGCCAGACTTCGAAACATCTGATACATGTAGAGCCGGATATAGTTGACGGGCAGCGTTTGCTTAGCGCGCGCATATTGCCGCTCCACTTTATAGAGCGTTTCGGGCATGAACTCCATGACCAGATTGAGATAAACATCGTCGCGCTTATCGCCACTGGAATAGAAAAAGTATCTGAGGGTTATGATATTTGGGTGCTTAAGCCTTCGCATAATCTGGAGTTCGCGATTCTTGAATCGGCGATCCTGTAAAACCTTCTTTATTGCGATCGGCTCATTGCTGGGCATCAGCTTGGCATGAAAGACAACGCCGAAGCTGCCGTTCCCAATTATCTTGCTGTCCATATAACTGATCTCGGTCATCGTGTCCGGGCCGTAGCCGGCGGTGGCCACCACAGTGGTCAGCTTGTTGTTTATGGTGGAACCCTTGGCAGCCATTTTGATTTCAAAATATTGATTTTTTCCTTTGATTATGTAATCTGCTAGCTTATTTACTTTTTTAAATAGATATTTTTTTTCTGTTTTTGACTCTATTTCAGATTTTTATACAAAAGACAAATAATAATGACCTAATTTATGGGGACTAGACTAATGAATCAGCCTTTCAAGACATAAGTATATTGGCTGTTTTTTATATTTTTGGTTAATTCCTATGTCCCTATTTTACTTTGGTTGTTCTACCGACCTGTAGGTCAATACCTACTTGATTTGCACAGTCAACACGTCATTTATTTGCCAACTAATCGACAGTAATCCAAAAGTTCTCTCTTCTCCTGGTCGATTCGTATTTCATAGTATATAACCCAACAGTCATTTAATGGGTTTCTCTCTCAAGAAATATATTTTATCTGCCTTATGCTTAATCCACCACCTGCGGTTAGGCAATGCTATATATATCGCACTTTTCTGGCTAAATCATGCTGAGTTTTGTAAGCAAAGAGCTATTCAAATTATTTTAAATACGCTTCTCGTCTCACAAACTAACATTAGTCGCGAGCGAGAACTGAGTGCTATTAGTTCACTCTGAAAAGTGTCCGACCGTAGTGAATTATAAACCGCGTGACAAACATGAGCTTGAGTACAGAAATTATAAAATTTCTGTTGATTTTGTTCAATGTCTTGAGTTTGGTAAATACAAGAAATGTTTTCATTATACTCATTCACGAAAGTGAAATGAGTACGGAACACATATCCTCTAATTATAAGGTATCAAGATTTGCTCGATCCCCCCATTTGGGCGTGGCTAATGGCATTTCAGCAGCCATGGAACCCGGTTTCTAAGCAATGACCAAGAATTAAACAATAACGCCTGCTGGGGCCTGGTGAATTGAATCTGAATATATAGCGATTTCTACCAATTCTGCTATATTTTTAGAACTATCAGTGCTTTAAAGCTTCAAATCTAGAATATATACTCAGATTGACAGCTCCAATTTAATAAGCAGCAATGGCAGATACATCTACGCCCATAACTGTTTAAATTAGGAAGTCAGAATAGCTGTAATATAGTCTAAGCTATGTCCATATTATGCATTGCTCGCTGTACTAATTGAATTTTATATCAGATATACTGAAACTTATTCACTCTAATGACTCGTCAGGCTAAATTTATTAATGTTCCAATAATTGTTTGACTCTGAGCGCCCGCATTTAGAGATACCACAACTGCTAACCAAGTATGACTTATCTGAAGTTTTGCAGTATGTATAATGCGAGTGTCGCTTTGCTATTTCAGATATGCGGACTGATTCTCACTGTAATGGGAACCATAATGGTCTTGCAGATTAAAGACGTGTCTGGCTTTGCGGAAATGGTATCTATGAACACCGTAGCGATCGCAACCTTGGCAATCGGGTCGTTTGTTGTTACGATATCGCTACTGGGATCGTTTGGATCGTGAGCTTTCGTTTTATCTCTGGTATAAGTGCAAATATATATACATATGTATTACTTTTCATAGTACTCGGTGGTCATGCTAATTGTGTTCCTAGTGCAACTGACTTTTGTCATCTATCTATGGACGCAATATTACGACATCCTCATGGGCGTACTCACATTTATTCAAACTGTGTTTGATCAACGAGCAACAGATTCCAAAGTTCTGCATACATTCGAAAGATTTGTAAGATAATCATAAAATGAGCGTTTCTTAAGAAACGGAATTAAACAGCTCATTGCTTTGTTTAGCTTAAATGCTGAGGCGCAAATGGAGACAACGATTACTATCGAGATGGTAAAGATATTCCCGGATCCTGTTGCGGTCTTGCAACTGCAGAGACCTGTCGAAAACCTTTCCCAGTTCGTTGCAAAAATGCAATAACCATTGTTTGGAACTCATCAGCGAGAATTATCAAATATAGTGCCCTAATACTTTCTGGAATAATGGTAGTAATCTCATCAGTATATTAATTGCAAATTGATCTAATTATTTTTACTTATAGCTCACGATTTCTCTGATGGCCACTTATATGGTCAGAAGGATAAATGGAATGAGCAGCGCCAATGAATGATGTGATGGTGTTGATATATAAATAGAATCTGCCTTTCTGATACCCATTCTATTTTAAATTGATCAAACATCATAATAATATTCAGTCTATGATTGAAATATATTTTATTGCTTGAATTATTGACTTTCACGTTAACGTTGAAGCTTTAATAAATATTGTATTACCAAACTCAATTTGTGTATCATCGTTTAAACGAAAAATGCTCTGATTCTTTTCTGACAGCATGTCGAACGATCAACGTAACCATACTATATATTTCTCATCAGGATAAGCACCAGAGAAACAATACCTGATCCGTTCTAAAACTGCTCGTTGTTTGTTTCAAATCATCATGAAAATTCATAATCAAATATGACACTCTGAGCTGACAGAGCATGCCTGACTGTTGGGGTGCAGGGTAGCACCTAGTCGGGCACCTGACAACACAGCATTCTTATCTCTTTTGGAAGCTCCTTCGTTTCGCTTATCATCCTGATACTTAGTGTAGCTTTCTACTCTTATGCGCACTCAGTTGTAACTCAAGGAATTCTTTTTGTTTGCTTCAAGTTGGCTAATTTCGAGTCCTTGTCCACGTTCGACTTGAAACTTGTTTGCCATTGTTCTCTGTGCTGTGCTCACTTGCTTATCGGGCGAGGTTCAGAGGTTTTGCTGTTTCTCTTCCACCCTGGGGTCAATAATAACGAGTCTAGATAGTAGATGTTGTATAAAATGCTTTTATTTTTGCAGTTATTTTGTATGTAGTATATCGTTTATGTATATATATATGTGTATATATAAATATACATATATATACATAAATATATATTAGATATATAAAAGTGACACACTCATTGTAAAATCTTGTTAGACACAGATACATATATAATATTTAATTTTAAGTATTCGTTCTTTTTTTTTTTATTTGCTGCTGATTTTGAAATATTTCCCATTTAGTTTCGTTTAAGTGCTAAAAAATCGATCAACTTACAAAGGGTATTATATTTGTTTGTTATTAGATTTATGGTATTTATTTCATATACGTATTTCTTTTATAAGTATTTCTAATTAGACCACAAAAAGTTTGTATTTCATTTTATTAAAATTAAAATTATTTTTATAGTGGCAGTGTTTTAAAATTAGTTGTCGTTTTAACTAAAGAGCAGATGGGCAACGGCTAAAATAAACTCATATTTACATAATACACACACACATAGGCAGATACACACACACACACGCCCACCCACTCACACACACACAACAAACCATAGATAAACAGATATTTGCGCTTAAATTAGTTGCAAATGATTAAACTAAATTGGGCTTAAAATATGCTCGAACTTAGTGTGCTGTACGTTCGTGTGTGTGAGTGTGTGTGCGTGTGGGTATGTGTGTCTGTACGTGTGTTTATTTGCGTGCTTGTGTGTATGTTCTTTGTGGGCTGCGCTTACATAAATATTATTGAAATTGCTGGACGTTGTTGGCATAAGTAAGTAAGTTGTTTATTTTTATTATAGCTAGTTTTATAATGTTTGACATACATACATATGCATATTTACTTGTATCTCTATATATAAATGTGTAATATAATTTTATTAAAATTACATTTATGAGCTACTTAATAAATTTATTTGGCTTTGCTTTTCTGCTTCCGCTTCTTGTTAAATTTCTCCATTGAAGTAAAATTAAATTTTACATAATTTTCATGCTACTTCTGCGGCATTATTTGTATGCGTATCAAATTGGTTCTTAGTAGTTAATAAAAAAGCATATTTAATTTACTTGCAGGCCTCCCAAACACACCCACATATACACACACACACACATATTCGAAAGCAACGCACGCATAACAATAAAATTTTATATTTATCGCTAACGATTTCCTTGGCCAGGAAGCGCAAGTGTCTTTGTTGTGTGTGGGTGTGTATGTTTGTGTCTGTGTGTGTGTGTGGCTAAGCCTCAACATACATATATATATATATATATATATATACTCGTAAGCATAAATATATTTTTCTGCTGCCTGCTTTCGGGAGTCTTCCTTTTGCTGTCTGTGCGGCACGCATATTTTAATAAATTTTATGCCGCTGAAATGCGCGCCGCTTATCATTAACGCACAATTTATTTTTGCTTTTATGTTGGTGGTAGTCTTATTGTTGTTGCTGTTGTTATTTGTGTGCCTTCTTATCTGTGAGTTACATTTGCTTTTTTGGCTTTTTGATTATTTGCTGCGCATCGTAAGCTATTTCAAAAATTCGTCGTATTTTTGTTTGTTTGTTTGTTTATTCTTTTGCATGCATATTTTAAAGTGTTTTGCTTAGCTAATTAGTTTTAAGCATCTGTACACACACACACACACACATACAGGCAGTCATACTCTAAACACATACATACTAAAGATTCGTTACAGACATTATCTATTTACATGTTGGCAGAATGTACATTTAATTTGCAACGACAAAGCCCGCAACGTTGTTGTCGATTCGAAAGTTTTGCGCAACTTTTGGCCCAACGGCTTTTAAATGTTGTTCAGTGTTGTTGATGTTGGTTGCTGGTTGCTAGTTGCTGATTGTTGGCTCCTGGCTGCAGTTGTTTTTGCGTTGCATACTTTTGTGCGAGCGCTCGCATCTAGTTTCCATTTAACTTTGCTCTTACACGTGATGTGGCCATTGTTGTTGCTGTAGTTGCTCAGAGCCATGCTTGTTGCTGCTGCTCGAACAGTTGCTGCTGCTGCTGCTGCTGGTGTTGTTGTTGTTGCTGTTGTTGCTGCTGCTGTTGCTGTTGCAGCCAAAGTTTGCAGAAAGCAGTTGGCGGGGGCGCCGAAGGGCAAACTGTGGCAGCTGCTACTGCAACGTGCTGCTGTTGTTGGTGTTGCTGGTGTTGCTGGTGTTGGTGCTGTTGCTGTTGTTGTTGCTGCTGCAGGCTCTGGCCGTGGTCGTTGTGGGCGGGCGTTGGCTATTGCAAATTAAATTTAGCTAATTCTCACAATTCTGTGCTCATTTCGCTTACAATTGCGCTCTGCATTGTTGTTGTTGTAGTTGTTGTTTTAGCAGTTGAAGTTGATGTTGCAGTTGCAGTTTGATGCGGCATGAAATATAGAGAAGCAAACATTTGTATATTAGAAAAAAGTCAAAGGTTGTTCCTTCCCCTCGCTATGAGCAATTACATGTGGCTAATCCTAGTTGTGAAGTGCGTGTGTGCATTGGCATGTGATTGAGGTTGTGTGGTTGTGTGCTGGTGAATTTGTTGGTGGTTAGTTTGTGTATTTTTATTTGTGTTTCTCTAAACTACTGTGCGTATACGTTATGCGTTTAAATACACAAAGCGAACATAAAAGCTCTTAAAATATTACAAACTTTATGGCCGGACAGCCATTAAATTATTTAAGCGCTTGAAAAAAAAGGAAAATTTATATAATATTTTTGTAGTGGTTGCTGAATGTATATTTGTTTTTATTATTATATAGTTGTGGCTTTTTGGGCGCCGCAACAACTCAAATAATTACTTCACTCAATCATAACGATATAAAAAAATAAATAAATAAACAAGTAAGAAGGCTCCAGTCGAGACTGCTCGACTAGGAGATACCCTGAACCCTCTAAGCTGATATTCTAATTATTCTGCACTTCTTTTATGCACACATACATACACATGCATCCACACGCACGCATAAGCCTGCGCTCTGCTAACTGCGCAGTAAGCAGCGACTGCGCTTGGGCTGCGCTGCAGTGTGGGCAATATTATGAGAATTTATTTGTCAAATAATTTCTTTTGTAGACGTACGATCTTCATGAAACTTTTAGAGTGTAATCATATGGTGAATATGTGTGTACATTCCAAAGCACAAGTCTCTAGTACTTGAAATGCGTTTTTTACAAATTGGGGGAGAAGGGGGCGTGGTATCCAAAATCTGTAAATTACAAAATCTTTGTATCGATTAACTTTATATACAACACAAATTTGAAGACTCCAGGTCTAAAAATGTTCAAATTAGGCTAAAAAAACAAAATCAATTTTTCGATTATTCTCGATAAAAAAGTTATCGGACAATTTATCGAAAAAATAAAGCAAACTCGTACTGCGTATGGTACACACGAGTATGCATGCCAAATTTCAGCTCTCTAGCTCTTATAACTTCTGAGATCGACGCACTCATACGGACGGACGGACGGACGGACGGACGGACGGACGGACGGACGGACGGACGGACGGACGGACGGACAGACGGACAGGGCTATATCGACTCAGCTCGTCACGCTGATCAAGAATATATATACTTTGTGGGGTCTGCCACGCCTCCTTCTGCCCGTTACATACTTTTTCACAAAACCATTATACCCTGATTTCCCATTTTCAATGGGTTCAGGGTATAAAAAAATAGAGACCAAAAGTAACAAATAAAAAACATGGCCAGCACATAATTCCGTAGCTGGCGTTGTCGACTTTTTACAAAGACATTTATAAGCTTATCTCTCTGTCTCCGTCTCCGTCTTCGCCCCTCGCCCCCATCACCGATTCGGCCAGCGCCAGCAAATTGCGTGCCTCAAATTTACGAATGCCACTGTGGCACTTTCAACATTTTCAGCACTTTTTTCTGGCCCCCATACCAATATTTAGTGTTTTTGTTGTTTTGCTGTTAGCCAAAAACTGCGTAAAGTTTTGCCGGGCTGCCTTTTGCTTTCTTACTTTCACTTGCCCCTTCAGCGTGTGGCACAGAATGTCGCGAATCGATGTGCAAAGCAAACGAAACGAAAGGAAACGATACCAGAACTTGGCTCTCGACAAAGAGCAGTACTTTTTGGCTTATTCACTATACACACGCACAGACTATCCTGTTAAGGGACAGACAGAGATATGAGCTTGATTTTCTCCAATGAGTGATTACAGCCATAGCGGATCACAGTTGAAAGTTCTATTTGATTCTCATTATACTCCCAAACAGATGGTCAAAAGCAACAGAAACAAAATGTACTAGATATTGTGGGTACGAAATGTTTAATTGGAACTGAGCACCATTAAAGTAAGTTCGATTTATAAGCAGATCTTAATTTGGGTCAGAATTTTATATGAATTTAATTTATTTTATAATATATATATATATATATATATATATATATATATATAAAATTAATAATATTTATAAATAATATTTTAAAGCAAAAAGAAGTTCTACTTGCTCGAAATTTTCTATTTCCAAATTTAACAATTTTTTCTTTTGGGTTTCAAATTATTTTTTACCTTAATCATATAATATATATATATATATATATATATATCCTGTTATATTCTACAACTTGTATGCATTCATAGGGTATTTAGCATTCCATTTCGACTTTTGTTGCTTTTTGTTTCAGTTTTTCCCACTGTCTTTTGTCTATTTGACTGGGCAAAGTATTTGTGCGATATGAAATTGTTCTAGTACGCGGAGCCTTTTTGCCTTTCGTCGCCTTTGTTTTCTTTTTTGTTGTGTTGAAATTTGTATTTATGTTTGGCTAGAGGTCTGGCTGGGCACATGGACGAGCACACAGAGCGGGAAACGTCATTTGCCGGCGTTCGCCTACCCTCGTAAATTTTAATGTTTTTGCTTTTCTGCTTTTGCCAGGGCCATCATATTTTCAGCTATGCCTGTGTATGCCTGTGTGTGTGGGCTCTTTTATTTGTGTGTTTGCCCGATATGTGAGTGTCTCTGTGTGTATATGTTTGGTGAAAATTATGTATATTTTTAGCACTTTCGCTTGTTTTGTTTTCGCTTATCGAGTTTGAAGGTCATTTGCTTAGCTTTCATTGCAATTTTTGTTGTCGCTTCTACCCGAGCTGAAATGGGTGTGCGTGTGCGTGTGCGTGTATGTGCCCTTGAGTGTGATATCATATCTTCATATAGTATGTCTGAAATGGATGTTTGCCTGCCTGGCTGCGCAGTTAATTTGTTGTGAAATTGTCATTTTGTTGCTTCAATGGCTGCGTGCAATGCGGCGTATGAGTAATATTTGTGACGGAACTCAAAACAAATGTAAATGGACGGCCAAATGTATGGCAGGAGAAGACCCTTCGGATGCTCTAATGAGGCGCAAACAGAGCCAGGCCGGCAATCGGCAATGGGCCAGCCAAGGCCTGGGCACAGCAAAAAGGCCATACTTGGACCCATTCTCAGTGCAGGGGCAAATTTAAATTGACATGTTTAAAGTCAATTTGCGCGCTGCCTGAACTCTGGCTCATAAACAAGACAGCTGGCACGCCCACAATCGAGTCAGCCCCCAGTGGCATACCCTGCCCGCTGACATTAACCTATTCATTTGTAAATGGGCTGTCGAATTTCGTTGTGGCATTCGCATTGTCTTCGCGTCACATAAATATTTGTGCGCCTTTTGCCATGCCGAGCGTAAAAACGTAGTCGGAGTAGCAAAAATAAACAAACAAAGACAGGAGCACAACAAGGAGCAGAGGCAGCAGCAGAGACAGCGGCAGAAACAAATGGCGAGAGGCAGCCAAATCAAATGTAAATCCAAAATGAAAGCAAACGCACCAAGTGAAATTGAAATGAAAACGAATGTAACGCGGAAAAGTCTTTTCCATTTTCCTTCATTTCCCCATCATTGTCATTGTTGCCGTTGTTGTTGTTGTTGTTGTTGTTGTTATTGTCGCTTCCCGTTGTTTCCAGTCTTCTGGCAGGCAATTGAAAATTGGCAGCTGGCAAAGTGCTTTGCCTTCGGCTTTGGCTTTCACTGTGCCAACGCCCAAGGAGCCCCACTGCGCGGCTAAAGGCCAAAATCGAAAGCAGCCGCCAAGGGAGCTCCTGCCACACCCACACACCCACCCTGCCACAATGCCACAGTGGCACAGTGCCTTGAGCCACGCATAGGCCTAACAGGCACATTAATACATAATTTATAATGTTTTTATTCTGTTTTATTTGGCTGGGGCTTAGGCGCTCTTTAAGCCATATCGTTATGTGTGCGCGGCTTGTAGAGCAATTTGATTAAGAAATTTCGCGTCGAGGATGTGGATGAATATAAGTGATTTTACATTGAAGCAGCTGGCAGAATAACTTGAGCACCTTTTTAAATAATATTGTTAACATAAACGTAAGATATTCAAGTAATTGAGTGGAGATCGTTTGCTTAAAACTAAGCTCAAACTGTTCGTAATTTATTCTGGAATTAAACTGCAATTTGTTGCAATGTGAACTGGTATACAAAAAAATTGGCTTATTGATTGTTGGAGCATAACAATTCAAACACAAAGTCAATTGCGGATTCAATGCACATTCTCTGGGATCAACATCGGACTACGTTTCACTTTTAACGCTGTGGTTGCTGTATTTGCATGCGGGTGGGTCAAAGGGCGCACCTACTTAAGGCTAGACTTCAATAATACTTGCATTGCATGTATTTGCTTGTTAGCTACACACAAATTGATATTGAACTAAACAAATAAAAAATGAAAAAGGAAAAAGGAAACACTACTGAAAGAGCCAGAGAGCTCTGGCCAAACAAAGTTTACGGCAGAATTCAACTGAAATAAGAACAAGGGAAAAAGAAAACGAAAAAGGAAAGGAAAACTAAGAAATAAACTTACCGGCGACTACTTTGTATAATTGGCGATAGGATTATCTCTAAGCTGGAGGAAATGTTTTGATTTTGTTGTAAATTCGAGTGCGTATTGGAATTGGTTCGTAGTGAGTTCGTTGCGGCAGCAACTGTTGCAGCTGCTGCTGTTGTTGCTGTTGCAGTTGCTGGTGCAGTTGCAGTTGCAGTTGCTGTGGATTGGTGTTGCTGTTGGCTGGTGGGGGATGTTGGGTGGTCACTGGGTGGCGCATTCAAATTCGGATTGGCATTCGTATTGGAGTTGGTTTGGCTACTATTGCTATTGCTATTGCTATTTGCATTCAATGTGGGACAATTTAACGTTTGGTTGGCTTTTGTAATTGGCAATGCTTGTTGCTGTTGCTGCTGCAGATGTTGCTGTTGCTGCTGTGCATTGGTGTCGTTGGCACACGGCTGACCACTGTAGACATTCGCATTGCAATTATCTAGATTAATATTGGCCAAAGCGGAAATGGATGCCACTGTTGTTGTTGTTGCAATTGCATTACGATTGCTATTGCTGTTGGGGCTGCTGCTGTTGCTGCGGCAGTTGTTGTTGTTGTTGTTATTGCAGTTGCTGTTGCTGTTGCTGTTGCTGTTACTGGCACTATTGTGGCTGCCCGTGGGTGACATCAAAGGAATGTCAGCATCAAACATATCCTCTGCCTCAGCGGCCTCATCGTCATACACATCATCGGTGTCTTCGGTTTCATCATTAGTTGTGGTCGCATCCGGTCGAAGGGCCTCCAAAACGGCCATCACCTCGTCCTCCTCGCTGCAGGAGTGCGATGAATGCATTGCCTGTGCATTGCGATGGGTTTTTGCGTTTTGCGGATTTTGATTTGAGTTTTATGGAGTATTGTTGGGGGTATTGAAAACACAAACAAGGTTTAGCTCTCTTGCAGGGACTTTGGGTCTACATACAATTATGAACTAGAACAGGCACTATATATACAGAATCACGAATTTAGCACAATTCATCATGCACTTGCAATAGGAAATATGTTTAGCCACAGACTTAATCAAATATTATTGCTGCTAATGCAACATCAACATTAGCAATAGACTAAACAAACAATAAATAATTACTATTATTACATATATTTATATATGTAGGGGCAAACATGCGCCATGCTTCACTTATTACTAAATATGCAATATGTACGGTAATAAATACAAAATAATAATATAGGGACATACATGTAGCACAAATCAAAAAACTTCGCTGATTGTGTACTTTGTGTACTTTGGTGTAATTGAAATTGAATTTAAAAATCAGCTGCACGAGCTGGCGATGTATGCACATAAATTTATTATTAGATCCGCAGGCGGGCAAATTTTAATTACATACATTCAAATCCTGCGTAAAATACTCAGCAACAACTACAGCAACAGCAACAACAACGACGACAATTCACAGCCACAACAATGTGAACAACAGAATGGCACATGCCAAATGCCAGTGGATGGAGTTTAACAAAAGCTCGCCTGATTGCGTTCATAAAGTGACCGCCGGCTAAACACCTGACCAAAATCGGGTAGTCGAGACAGCAGGAGGTGAGTTGAATTGGATGCTCATGCCACAGGACATGCTCTCTGCGGTTTACGATTGATTGCATTCCCATGTTGCTGTTGTTGCTGTCGTTGTTGTTGTTGCTGTTGTTACTGTTGCTGTTGCTGCTATAGACAACCACAAAAAGGCCACCCGTAAGAACTCTTAAGCTAACCAAAATACATTCAAGTTCCCTTGAGACTTGAAAAAGTCCAGCTGGACAAGGAAAAGATTGCTATTTTATAATTTAAAGTTTCATGTGTGCTAAATGAATTTGAGCTTTATTTAGTTAATCGAAAAATGTTTCATTAAATTAATATAAACTTATTCCAAATAGAATTAATTTGGTAATTGAAACATCTTCAGCTGTTCTCTCTTTATGCCGGCGACTCAATCTCAATACACTTAAAAGCTCATTCAATTTGGCCAAAGACATGTTTGCCGTAGCAGATTTGCTGTTATTATGATTGAATTCATACCCACACACACACACACTTAGTTCGGGGCACATGTGGCTGAAGGTAAACATAATGTTTCCTTACCTCGACTCCACTCAATGTTTGTTGGGAGTACAGACATATTCATTGGTAAATAAGAACAGAAAGGTGCATTCGCAAAGGGATCTTTAGTTAGCATATGGCTATCTATGTGTCTGTATCTTGTGGATACAAATACTTGAGATGCTGGTACATGTCTCTCTCTCTCTCCATCTCTCTCTCTTTCTCTCTCTCTATCTCTCTCTTTGTGTCTTCGTGTGTGTGTGCTGGCAGCTTATGCTTTTGGCAGCCAGCTGAAACTTTGCTTATGTCTGGCTAAGTTTGTTTTGTGAATTTTCTTGAAGTTTGTTTGATTTGCTATTAATTAAAATTGCATTCAACTTGAAAATTGTATTTGTTGCCTTAAGAGAGAGAGAGAGAACTTATCCGATGAGAGTACACCAACGCCTTTAGCCATTCCATCAATGATCAAGCTTGAATTGTAGCCTAATGGAAACACGTACGGGATTGCTTAAATCAGCATGAATGAAGGCCGCAGAGCGGGTGGTGCAGGCATTCCTAGCTTCTGGCTGAATGTTGAAATTTAATTAATTTTCCTCCACTTTTGTGGGTGTGCCCTTGTCTATAAACAAGTGTGTGTGTGTGTGTTCGTCCGTGTGTGTTAATTAGGCATAGTATAAAGGCTCTCTCGCACACACACACACACACGCCCCTTGGCTCTTTGGCCCAAACGCAAATGCATCAAATTGCCTGACAAAAACGTTGGCGGCCATGAAACGCCCCCCGCAATTAGCAGAGCCCGCTAAAAAGGACTCTTTCAATGTCTGGCAACTGTCAGGGCCAACTGCCAGCAGGCGTGTCAACACACTCACTCGTCTAGATAATTATTACCTACACTCCCCGAGCTCTCATTTTTTCACTATTTGCTCAACTGAGCATTTTGTCTGCATTTTTTCATGCAATGCCATCAAACAAAAAATAAAAATATTGAAAATGTTTTTGTTACAAATAAAAGTTCACATAAATATTAAAAGCGACAGATGTCCACGGCCAAAAGACAAAAGACCAGCTTAGAGCTTACATACATAAAAAGGTTAAAACTGAAAAACGAAAACAAAACAAAGCAAAAAGTTAAAAAAAAAAAAAGTATTTAGCCGTCGCCTATTGTCTGAATGATGCATAATTAAATCACTCGCTGTGTGGCATAAATAATAAATTCAATTGTAAAACAAACTTTTTTCCAACATTTTCCGCACTATTTGAGTCGTAAATTGTTTTCTGCTCATAAATCAATCGCCAGTGCAAAAATATTTGCTTTTTGTGCTATTTTCCCATAGATTTTCTCTTTGTTTTGCTTAAAGTTTTTTCTGCATATAGAAAACAACAATTTGAAATGAAAACCCACTGTGTGGCTTATATTGATGAAGTTCTAATGCTTTTCCATTCCAGTTGGGAGCGCGCACCGGTAGCAGGCAAAAATATGAATAAAATTTGCAGAGCTGTCTGCTTTTTGTTTTATTAAAACTTTTCCAATTGCGAACTGAATGTAATAATATATGGAAATACTAACGAGACATGGTATGCGCTTAATTTTATTTTGTGAATATATTTTTTAGTATTTTTGCTGGATTGCAATAATGCATGTTTACTTAATTGGAAAGTGATTTTAATTGATATTGCAAAAACAGAAACAATTTGAAGTGTTTGATAGAAACTTTAGCGTTGTTATGAAATTATTGCATTTACTGCAGTGATAATAATTAAAGTTATATTTTTGAAATGCCTCGACGGAGTGCTCTCACTTATATTCAATTATTTCATTTATTTTCCAATTGCATTTGGTTACACTTTTGACTTCATGATACTACGCTGGCTGGAATGGCCGTTTAAGTGAAATGGCTTTAAGCCAAATAAGCCTGGCCATAAGTTGTCGCTTTTATTGTTTACCAATTGTGTTAATCTAGCATTTGTTAGTGTATGTCGCCTTAGGGCGACGTAAAACAACAACAACAATAGCAAATAGCAAACAATATTAACAATAGCAATAACAACTGCAGGCGCTTGCTCAACTCTTCGGGGGGCAGCGTGAAGTGCGCACTGGCCAGAAGACGGCAACAACAACAATCGAAACTTTTGCCACATTAAATCAGTAAATTTATTGACTTAACTGCTTTGGCAAGGACATGCTACATGCTACATGCTACATGCTACAGCCACGCCCACACCCATGGCCACGCCCATGTTTGCCTTTTGGGCTCAGTATCTTTTTTGCAGCGTGTGGGTCTGGCTTTATTGCTATCTCTGTTGCTCTGCCCGTGGCTGAGTTCCCCGAGTTCCTGACTTGCTCCTTGCTGTGCTGTCATAATTTTTGATTTGCTTGTTTTATTTGATGTCCTTTGGCTGTTGCTGTGCTGCTGCTTCTGCTTCTGCTGCTGCTGCTGCTGCCAGGCGCTGTCTTCGCTTTGCTAAGCTGCCTCCAGCTTAGAGAAAAACAATTTTGCAAAATTTATTTTATAGCAAAATTATGCCAAACATTTCGAGAATGTTTCTATGTAGTGGCTGTTCTTGCTATGAAGGCCATTTGTGACACACATAAATACACACACAAACACATGCCACATGTGTGCGAGTGAGTGTGTGCGTGTGTAAGCGGGTCGAGCTACGCTCTCACAAAATTTATTTAAGAATTGTAAGTATTTCTGCTGTGGTAGCTGCGAAATTTGTGCCATCAACTTGACTTGAAATTATTTGCTTGGGCAACCCACTGGACCCACTGTGAGCACCACCCCGCCGCTCGCTTTGCTCTTACATAAACTTGGATAATGTAGCGCAAATAGTTGCTTATTATTTATGCTGCTTTATTGCCCTCCAGCCTCAGCCTCAGCCTCAGCCTCAGCCTCATCCTCAGCCGCCACTGCTCTGGCCCACAATATCTTTTGCTTTTCGAGCAATTTGTTTGTTTGCTAGACAAAAATTAGTTGGCATATTTCTCTTGTTAATTAGTGGTGCGTGAAATTGAGCCCGAGTTTATGTCTACCAGTCTGTGTGCTCTGGGGCAGCGCTTTAAGATGGTCCGTGGAAAATCCTTTCATCTAAAATTGATTGATCGAACTGAGCGGGAATGTATAATCATGGGAAGCTTTGCTCTGTGCCCGGCGATACATGGAATCGCATATACATTTATCGCAAAATACATTGCTGCAATTATCTGTATCTTAAAGATACGTGGCTTGAATGTGTGTGTATGCCTGTGTGTGTGTGTGTGTGGCTGCGCCCCACGCCTACTTTCGCGCAGTCTATTTAAGTTAATTAAATTCCAGTCTATGCGCCAGACACCGAGCGCAGATAGCAGCAACTTTATTTGCAGACAGCGCGTCGTTTTTGATAACCCACACAAAGGAACAGACACAGACACACTCACACACTCACACTCGCAGGCGCCCACACACATGCAGAGATAAGTGTGTGCATGCAAAGATAAGTGTGCATGTAACTAAAGCCAGAGCAGGAGTCCTTCTGGCCAAAGCACCGTCCAATGTTACAATGTTTACAATGAGTCTTACAAAATAATCAACATAAAAGCTTCAGTTACTTATTAGACGAAAATATAAGAGAGTACAGTACGTAAAAATGTATACATATAAATGTATATATGTATATGTAGTCATATATATGGCTATAAGCTAAAGCTAGAAATTAAGTATACGTTATGAGTGCAGGGCCTGGCCTTGCCTTGCCACTGCTCGTTGCAGTGGCAGTTGCAATTGCCGTTGCTGTTGCAGTTGCAGCTAAGTACATAAGAAACGAGGTGCTTAAGATAGTACAAATAAAATACGAATTCAATTAAAAGGCGGCAAATATCAAATGAAAATAAAACACAACAAAACTTGAACTTAAGCAGCTAAGTACACACACAAAGGGGGAGAGACAGTTGGTGGGGGGAACATGCAACACAAACAAGGATGCCGCAAGACAAAGGACGGTGAGACAACAACAACAATAACGATACGAGGCAAGAGTAACAACAACGAAACATGCTACAGGTTGACGCAACATGCGTAAGAGATGCGGGACTGCGCCTAGGGCTTACTCACAGTTTGCTGCGCTGAGGTGACATTCGATGGCGCGATATTCTGTCCATGCTGCAGATACACTAATGGCCCACTGTTGCTCCCAGTGCCAGTGGCCCCGCCACTCGCCGACGCCGACGCCGACGCCGACGCCTTCGGCTGCTGCACAATGGGCGGCTGCTGTGCGGGCATGACGGCGGCGCCTTTGTCAAACTGATAGTACATGACATCGTTGGCGGGCGCCGAGCCACCGTACAGGGGCGCTGGCGGTGGCGGGGGATCCGCTGTCTGGGCGCCCGAAATGTGATACGCGCTGGCCAGCTGCCTGGGCGAGCCAGTGCCGGAGCCGGTGCCCGAACCGTTGCCTGAGCCGTTGCCAGATCCAGAGCCAGAGCTGCTGTTGTTAGCAAGGCCCGGCGGCATCTGCGGCATTTTGTAGTTGTAGATGTAGGGACGGTCGTACTCGCCGCCATGGATGTAGGACAAGAAAAGATCAGATTTGGCCGGCTGCAGGCCAAAGCCACCGATGTGTGGGGCGCCACCAGCTCCGCGCTGGCCCAGCGCACGATTGTAGCCAGCGTTGGAGACGCTGCTGCTAGCATAGTGGATGGGATAGCAGCTGGCATTGGCCAGCTGAGAGCTGCCGCCCACTGCACCACCGGTGAGCAGCTGCGTCTTTGTCAGACTCTGGCCGGATAGACGACGCGTGGGCACGCCAATATCCGATTTGGCATCGCGCCGCTTGACCTGCGCCGCACTGGACGATGGGCCTTGGTAATAGTATGGGGCAGCCGGATTGTTTGGCCACTCGACGAAGCTGCGTTGCCTGCTGAAAGCACCACCACCACCACCACTAGCTGACACCATGTTACCCGTGAGATTGCTGCTGCTGTTGCAGCTGGCAACGCCGCCGCCGCCCGACCCTTTGCCCAGCGCATTGTTCAAACTGAACTTGTACTGATTATTCTCAAAGGTCGTGTAACTTAGCAGACGATTGCCGGCGCCGGCGTTGCTGCTGCTGCCGCCCGAAGATGAGTTCGGCGGCGTTGAGTTAGTAGCTGAGGCAGATGCGCTATGCACCGGTGCCAGGCTCGGGTTGGGATTGTGATTCGGGTTAGTGGACGAGGAGGAAGCGTATTTGTAATTGGGCTTCTGCTGGCGCTGCTGTTGTGCGAATAGTGAGCGCTGCTGTTGCTGTTGATTACTCACAGTCTGTTGCATGAGGCTGTTGTAGCCGCCGTTGTTGCCGCCGCCGCCGCCACCACCACCACCACCACCACCGGCGCTGCCAATCGACTTGCGGTGGCTGCCACTTGAGGCGCCGGAGGATTTGTTGGTGCCATAGCGTGTGCTGTCGCTGGACCTGCCAAAGATTCAAAACAATAGACGGTGAAACAATGTGGAAGAAGAAGTTTCAAGTGATTAAAGTTATCATAGTCGTGGGTCAATTACCTTTCCGAGGAGTAGGCATAGTCCTGATCGGCACCCAGTCCCGAGTCCGTGTGCTCATGCGAAACGCGCAGCGCTGAGTTCTCCAAGGGGCTCAGATTGGAGCCGGTGGGTGAGATGAAGTCACCCATGCTCATGCTAGACATCATGCTGCGAGCGATCAAACAAACGAGATATGGAGAGATGTGAATTCCGACGACTTTCCCTTGCGATTCGCTCTTGGGACTTACCGCACTAGGCCATGCCCATTGTTGCGCTCGCATTCGCGCGAGGAGATTGTGCTCGCCGAGCGTATGGATCCGTTCTTGGGTGCGCCACCGCTGCCGCCCACGCCGCCGACATTGCTATCATGCGGATGAGAGCTTTGGTAGTAGAGTCTACAAATCGGCAATATGAGAAACTGCCCGAAGCAGTCCTAAAACTCTGTGGCTTAACTCACCCTCGAATGCGATCCACTCGATTCTTCGCCTGCCCAGCTCCGGCCGAGCCGCTGCCATTTGTGATTGTGTTGCCCGATCCGGTGCTCTTGGCGCCCACGCTGCTCTTGCTGTTGCTCTTGTGGATCTTCAGATTGGAGTTGGAGCGCTTCGAGGTCGTCTCCACCACGGTGTAGGGAATCTCGCGCAGCTGCTGCTCCGACATGCCGGCGGTATCCACCAGATCAAACTGCAGGTGCTTGGCCAGCTCGCTGTTCCACATGCGACTGCGGGACTCCGACGGAGATCTGTGGGTTAAACAATGTAGACTTCGAAATTTCGATTGACCCACCCAGTTGCCTTACTTGTTCTTGCGGTGCCGACGCGACTTGTGGTGCGAATGCGTGTCCGAGTGGCTGTCGTTGCTGTGCAGACTGCGTGCCACCATGCTGCTCTTGGACACGGACGCCTGCTGCACGGAGCTCTGGCCCAGACTCGCCTCCGCCTGTCGGCGTTGCACCTCGCGCCACTGCGTGGTTGAGTCAATCAGCTCGGCGCTGCCGCTGCGCATGGACGAGCTGCGATGGCCCGAGTAACTGCGTCCCCTGGTGCTGTCATGATCCGAGCCACCAGCCGAGTCGCGTCGATGCCGATGCGAGCGCCGATGCTTGCGATGATGCGAACGTCCCGAGCGACCCGAGCCACGCGACAGCTCGCTCTCATTGTCGGAGGTGCGGCGATGGCGATGCTTGTGTCTGTGGGAGTGGAGCACGTGAGTCTCTCGGTGTGATAATGGGAAGCCATCTGGACTTACCGGCGTGTGGAGCGCGAATCGTTTGATGAATGACTCTCCACGGAGCTGGAGCGATAACGCTGCTGCTGCTGATGCGAGGCGGATGAGGAGCTGGCGCGCTGCTGCCGCTGCTGATGATGCGACGACGACGAAGATTGCTGATGATGATGATGATGACTCGTACCATGGCCATGGCTATGACTGTGGTGATGATGCAGCCCGCCGCCCGTGGTGCTCACCGAGCGCACCGAGCGCGGACTTGACGGATTGTGGCCGAAGAGCGAACGCTGCTGGGATCTCGGCCAGGGTGCGCTGCGCGTGCTGCGCGGCGAGTCAGGTGTCTGCAAATTGCTGCCATTGTTGTTGTAGCTGCTGGAGTTGTTGTTCTGCTGTGCGGACTGCTGATGGCTGGGCCGCACACCCAAGCTGGTGGGTATGCTGTACGTGGAGCGGTAGGGGCTGTCGTAGTTGCTGCAAAGCCAACAAATGTGGGCAGGGTATACATAGAGAGTGAGAGACAGACAGAGGGAGGGCGAGGGAGAGAGGAAGGTGGATAGTATCAGTCAGCAATTGCAACGCTCTCTCGCATTATTTTGCCATAAATTTAAATTGTTTAACATAAACGTTGATTAAAGTCTGCAGCATCGCAGCATTTAGGCTGTCGCTTGAATGGCCTCTGTCTGAGGATCGGGGCTTGCCAGGAGGATCGTCCTCACCCAGCCAGCCAGTCAGATCGACACAGACAAATAATGCGCGTGTGTAAAATTGAGTAATTGCCGCACTGGCAATCAGCGGGCAATCATTTCGAGCTCCCCATCGCAACAGACATGGACATGGACATGCACTTGGCTGTGGACTCCCCGGACGTGCCATTGCTCCGGTCGCGCCTTGTGATTTATGTCCCGCTTGCCCATGGTGTGGGCAACTTGATTGGCCTGTCCTGGCTGCCACTGCGCCCGCTGCCTGACGTTTGGCTTCTTTGTTTGCAAATGATAAACGACGTGAGCGTCTAGCGTCTAGTTCTTAGTTCTCAGCTCTCAGTTCTCAGTTCTCAGTTCTACAATTCAGTTCGCCTCAGCCCAGTGCTGATCTACGCGTTCCTGTGTTCCTAGGAAATGTTGCGCCAGCGATTACATTTGTGCGCTGCCACAGCTCGTAGGCTCTATTACCATCAGGGCTAATTTATGCATGGCTGCTGGTGGCTTCTGCGCCAGCGACATTGATGGGGTCAACGAGGGCCTTTGCCACTGCTCACTGTAAATGATTTGACTCGAAATCCACTGATACTCACTAGAGTCTTGCATGGCTATCTTTCTATCTATCTGTGAGTTAATATTTCTCATTCATTTGACTAATGTTCAATTGATCTCTGTACAGTATTCAGCTACATAATATCCCTCTCCTTACAGAAATTTCTTGACTAATGCAGAGTTGATCTCTGCACAGTGTTCCATTTCAAGAAATTTCCTTAAAGAAATTTCCTGAACAACTAGCGAATCACGTTTACCCCTCCTCATACATATACTATACTATGTATATAAATCTTGTTGTTGCCGACGTATGACTCAATTTCCATTAAAATCTCGCTCTCCTTGGTATAACATCTTGGCAACATTTCCGTTAACGCTAATGCCAACGCCATAGCTTTTCTAATGGCTGATTTTTATTTGTCCATATATAATTTGATGTTCAGAACCATAAAACATTTAATAAATGTTGCGTCTAGACAATGTAACTGCCTTCAAATGGCAACTAAATGGATTTTGAGCACGAAATCGAAAAAAAGGGCAGCACAAGAACACATGCCACAGGAGCACCACTTGGATGAGGACATCGCAACAACAACAATAACAATAACATTCACTAAAACAATGTGAAGGCGGCGGCCTGTCAAACACAACTCACACACACACACACACACACATGGACACATGGGGCATGATGAAGTGTTTTGTGCATTGTTGTTTTCGCTTTTGGTATTTTTTTTTTTTTTTTTTTTTTTTTTTTTTTTTTTTTTGTAAATTCAAGTGATACAATAGAAGGAAAGAAATGAAACAGAGAGCGAGAGAAAGAGAGGGCGACAGTTTCACTATGCCAAAACTGGGAAACTGCATATAAATTTTCCCCTTGGGGAGCAGATACCGTATTTTGGGGCGGCTGCTGCAGACAGCCTCAAAAAACAAAATTCACATGCCGAAAATTAAAAACAGATCAAAGGAAGATGCTGCAATGAGCAACATGAGAGCACTTCCGGCCGGCGCGACTCCACAGAATTATGACCGAAACAAGAATTGGCCAAAAAAAAAGAAAAAACATAGATAAACAAAAAAAAAAAAGGGACAACTGCGCCAAAAGAAGTGTATAAAGGGACTATACATATATGTATATGCATATATGCAAGTATATACCGACATATAGAGAACTGATGCTGGGTAAATCAAAACTTTTGTGCATGAAATGAAAACAAATGATGGATATTTGGAGTACTCACTTGGCGTTGGCATTGCCATTGGTGTTGGCCAGGCTCTGGAGGGGCAGCGGCTGGGATGGCAGGGGTCGGTTGGCAATGTGGATGCCAGCGACGCCGCCAGCTCCACCTCCGCCGTTGCTGTTGAAAAAGTCATCAATCACGCGTCGGGGCTGGCGCTTGGAGGGCACGCGCGTAAAGGCGGGCGGCGAACGTCCGGCAGCAAGTGCATCCTTCTCCATTTGCTTGTCCGAGCGACTTTGGTTGTGGGTTGGTTGGGTTGGGGCAGACATGCGATTGTTGGGCAACATAAAAGTAGGCATGAAGGCGTCCAAAAATATTAACAGAAATAGGCAACAGAAAAACAGAAAAACAGAAAAATAAAAACAATAATAGTACAAGATGCTGATGGTTCGCAATAATGAACAGTGAACCATAAAAAGGTTGTAAAAAACTTTCATTTGTTTCACAAATTAAAAACGCCCGTCGAGCCCGTCGAGCCTGTCGAGCGCTCGTAAAATGTTCGCTGGCGTCCCAAAACTTTTGGCCAACCACCCTGCCGGGCTAATAGTTTGCCAGTGTAGCGCTTGGCCACGTGAACTCGATTTAGACCAAGTTTGCGGCTGGCCAAGTGCAAGAAAGTTTCGCCCAGCAAATGGCCAGCCGCAGTCCCCGCAAATGGCTGTCATAAACATGAACCTGGACGTGGAGCAAACGGGGGCCAGCTCTGGTTCCCTGCCACATTCGTCATGCACAATTGCCTTGCATTTGTTGGCGGCTTAGGCTCAAGCATTGCCACTAGATCCAACTCCAACTCCAGCTCCAACTATGATTCCGATTCCGACTCCAGCTCCGGCCACAGCTTGAAGGCATTTCACAGAAAGTCATTAGTGGGCTTTGCGCTCGACTTGAGTTTGTCGGACTGCCTGCAGATCCGACATTTTTATTGGACTTCCAATTAGCTGGGCATTCGAGTTGGTGTAAACTTGATCTATGTCTGAGTGCAGCCATGTGGTTGCATCTATAAGAGATGCCACAACTTCAGCTGAGCCGGTTCGACCGAGCGCCATGCAGGTTAATCCCAAACTTGCCCCTTCTTGGCTGGGCAGCCACTGAAATGTTCATTGAACGAGCTCATTTGAACGATTTGTGCAGCTCAGCTCTGAATCTAGCTGCTCTTTAATGATCTAATCACATGAGCTGCACATATACCGAATAGGACTTTGAGTGCTTGGTTACATTTTAATTGGCTGCACTTTTTGAAGCGCTGCAAATTGGCCGACTGGCTAATAAATTGGCCAAAAGCGCACAAACTGTGCATCTTGGCCGGGGTCCCAGCTTGAGTTTAATAACTTTATTTTAATACCGAACCAACATACACAAACACTCACACACACACACACACACACACGCTCACAGAGCCATCACCCACTCTCATGTAATTATACTTCCGGCAGATTGGGCTGCACACTTAGAGCACCTTTTGGCGCTGATGATGGAGCCGAAGCCCGTTGGGGAGGGCGTGGGGGAGAGCACTCACCTGTGTCTGAAGCGGGAGCCCAGTTGAAACAAATCCGCAGCGTGCGACTGGGAATTGGGCAGAGGTGCAACGCGCACCTGTCTGAAGAACGCATGATGCTCCACGCAGCATCTCCACAAATGTTTGCACGCCGATTTGCGTGGAGTTTCAAAGCCATAAGTGCTTAGCTCATTCTGTGAAGAAGGTAGAAGGAATAACGCAAGTGTGATAAGCACCCAGTCAAGTCACGACGATGACGATGACGAGGACGATGGCGAGAACGATGACGATGACAAGGACGGAGATGCAGACGTGGACAGACAAAAGCTGCAGTTTTCAAGTAAAGGCAAATTGAGTGAATGAATGCCCGGCTGAATTCTGTGCCGCACCAATGTAAAGTGTGAATTCTCGACCAGGAAGAAAGAAAAAAAAAAAAAAAAAAAACACACATCCGACTTCAATAAAAAACGAGCAAAAAGGGAAAATGGCAAAGTTTCGCTTTTGTGTGCGTCAACTGCGGAAAAGTTTTTTGATTATCAAAGCGTTAGCACCAAAAAGTGTTCAAGTTAGGAAAGCTGACAAGGAGCTGCTAGCTGCTGGCTGGTGGCTGGCAGCAAGAGCTATCTGCTACCAGCTAACATCTACCAGCTACTTGTTGTCTAACGAGTGCTTCAGCTGCCCCACTTGAGTATGCTGACAGCCAAAAAGTTGTCACACAACGAAAAAATTGGCAACGCTGCAAAATGCTTTGAAAATGGAAACAGTTTTTCAGTGCATCGAAGCCTTTATACACTTTGCCTCTTCAGGGAAAACTGTTCTTCTCTAAGGCTTTTTGAGTGGAACTTGAAGAAAACTGTTTCTTGAATAGTTAAGGAAGAGTATATACATATGTATCTCATATAACTAAAATATTAAAATATATATCTGACTATTAGAGAACTGAAATATAATATTATATAGTTATATAATATATTGTGAATCAAAAAATATTATATTATTATTAAATTACGAATCATATTGACAAGATTGTGGCAAGTGCCACCTGATACCCTTTCTGGTAGAAACATTAAAAATTTGAGGCGAACAATAGAAAACGAACTGCAAATTGTGCGAAGCACTCGACAGCGAAATATTTATGGTTAGGAGCGAATGCTTCGTCGCCTTCGCCATTCTCGCCATCGTCGCCTTCGTCGTCCTCGTTGTCCTCGTCGTCGTCATCGTCATCGTCATCGAGCTCTGGCATTGTTGCCTGACGCGCTGAAATTTACATTTTTATCGCTTATCCTGAGCATAAAATAGCGTCCTTTATAATAAACTTTGGCAATGCGCGGCCAATAGTAATGAGCCACCGTCGTCTTGTTGCGCAGCACCACAATCCCGCTAGGCGTCAGGCCCAGAAAGTACTCCACACTGTCCTCGCCCTGAAAAGAAGCAGAAAGCAACAAAAAAATAGAATCGAGAATGAGCTAAGTTCAAGCAGAAGTTCGAGTTAGAGGCTCTGCTGGAGAACAAAGGAGAGCCAGAGAGTCTCTCGGACTCCCTTTGGCCTTTGTTTAAGCGCAAAGTTTTTGGCTATTTGTGTGTTAACAAGAGAGCAAAGTTTTGGCCAGCTTGGCCTATTAGCAGCTGTGCGACGCTTTATGGCCCACCCATGTTAACCCACTCGCATAAAGCAAAAAGCACACAAAAACAAAATAAATGTAATTTTAGCTGTTAATTAAATTAAAAAGCAGAACGAGCACAAAGACGTTCCAAAGGAACGATGGTGAAGAGGCAGAGAGACCCGTGTTGGCTCGCAACTGGCGCCGCGATAGTCAATGATTTGTGTCTATAAACAAACAGAAGTAGACGGGAGCACACATACCACAGGCATGTGGCATGTGGAGTACAAGGGCTTACAGCACCCCTTCGTACGCACTCCGTCTCCCCCCCCTGCCCCACACATGTGTAGCTGGCATACAAACACAGCTGGTGATTTATTGAGGTTTGATATCAAAGTAAAGGGCAATAAAAAATGCAAATGAAGTGCCAACTTACGCAGCACAAAAGCGACTACGACATACGAAACGGACAGAGGGGGGGGCGGGGTGGATATCGGAATGGTCTGGACTGGAGACAGACCAGGCTTGTCTGCGGACCCGGGGCACGCAGGGGCCGATCATTGCGTTGGTCCCCAGAAATGTGTGTGAGCAAATGATTTATAATATTTGCCATGAAATGAAATTAAACTTTGCATTTGCTCTGACCCCTTTTATGGCTGGCTGCTTGCCGGGCAGCAGGGGCAGGAGCAGGGGCAGGGGCAGGGGCAGGAGCAGGGGCAGGGGCGATTCGAGCTCCATGATGTGGTTGCTCTTGGGTTAGTAGGGGAGCGGGACCAAGCACAACATGTGCACACTTACCAGCACGGGATGCAAGTCAACGCCATACATGTCATGCCATTTGACTTTGTCCAAATAGTTCAGCTCAGCGCTGGACGGTGACATGCCCTTGAGCTGTTGATGCAGCTCCGAGACGCGGGTTTCCAGCTCGCTGCTCTGATTGGGCAGTAGGCGAAACTCCGACACATAGCCCTTCGAATGGCGTCGCTGATCATAGTCGCCCAATTCGGCTAGTCATAGATAGATAGATAGATAGATAGATAGTAACGAATTCATTTAGCTGATGTCCTCGAGCTTCGTTTGCGGCTTTACTTACATTGCACCACAAAGGCGCCCAGTTCGGCGGCCAGTTCAAAGGCAACGGGCAGGCGTCCCTGTAGCACATCCTGTTTGACTTGCAAGAAAAGTTGATATCTGTCGTATAAATAAAAGTGAACAAATTTAATTAGTTGTCTATATAACCAGTACAACAACAACAACAGCAACGATAATAACAACAACCCGTCCTGGAAGCAGTTAACAAGTTGGCAAACAAATCGCCGCATAAAATTATTTGGATACGACTTTGATGTTTGGCCTAAACACACACAAAACGCAACACCCAAACAAACTGTTTACATTGGAAGACAAAATCATTTAACAAATAAACAAGCTGAAGTGGACGACTGGAGAATACCCTGCGAAAGCCAGACTTATATGAAGTAAACTCAGGCGGTCGCCCGCTTTGCTCTAAGCTAAGAGATTTCTTAGATGCTCATATAGAAAGAAATAAAACAATTTATCACATTTGATTTTGATTGAACTATAAGGGGCAGTGAAAATAACAAATAAGTCAGACATAAGTCTGCATAATTAATTTGCCACCCAATATGCCCACCTCGGGCGTTTCACTGATAACAACGTGAACAAGAGCGCTGAAGAGGTCTGTATATATGAATATTTCCACAACATATGTGAAGCCGGCTCTAGTTAATTGTTTGCTTAGCGAGCAATTCAATTTGGTCTCATCTGTAGATATCAAACGGCTTGCTTGTTATTATCATCTATAGCAAATGAGCAAACTCATTGCAACTATCCTTCAGCTGCCAGCTCGTTGGTGGCACTTGAAGCACAATGTGCCGCATGTCGCTTGCAACGCCAAAGTCAATTGGCATTTATTGTGCGCCGCAGACTTTGTATAGCTAAAATAACAAAATTTCCCTCGCTCCACTCGCTGCACTTCAGTAATATTCAGCAAAATCGCCAACTGCCACCGCGGTATAAGTGCATTTCATTTCAGTGCATTTAACTGCATTTCCCTGGATTTATATGCGCCAATATTAGCTCAACCGTTGGCAGTCAGCTCGCGCGAGAGTTTTGATGATGTTTGGCCAGCGATTGGCATCCACTGGCGACCCTCCGTCCCACCGCCCCACCGTCCCATCCCCATCAGCATGCTCCGTCTCTGTTCCAGCCGTATAGCTCTTCCCAGTGATCCAGTGGGCGTCCCCACTTGGTGACGATTATAGCTACCACGTTTCGTCGTATTAAGCGCAAATATTTGCACACACCAAATGCTTGATGGATGCAGCTAACTGCATAGCTAAAGCACATTTCGCGTACACATAAGAGCGCTCCATACCACCCCCACTCTCCGCCAAAGCTGACTGCCTGACTGCCTGCCCAATTATCCTTCAGGACTTTCACAATTTACCCCACCAAAATTTCATGACGATTGCCATTTTAATACCCATTTATTACCAACATGATTAAGAGAGGGTATACTACTAAAGTATTTCCACACAAATAGATAAGTAATTAAATATATTTCAATATCTAACTAAATTAGTCTTAAGAAACTCAAAGCGAGAATAGCAATAGAAATTAAGGATATTTCATTTATTCTCCTTAATTTCAGGTAAATTCCTATAGGGTATCTTCTATAGTATCATGCTCGTTAAACGCATTTTTTATTCAATTTATTTTGCTAGCTGTGCATATTATGCATAAATTCATTATTCGCATTATTTCACCATCCATTAGTTGTCTGCCCTCTGTCGAGGACCTTTGGCCGTCAACTGGTTGAATTGCATTGCGAGTCTGTGGCAATTAATAAATTGAATTCATTTAATAAAATGCCAAGCATTTCAATGTAAAAAATTTTATTAATGAAAAAAAAAAAAAACGACTGCCCTTAAAAAACGCTTTAGCATTCGCTTAATGGAATTCATTTAATGTAAATATTGTATTTAAAATCATTTTTCATGCAGTTTGAGTTTGCAGTTGGAGCTCTTTTAATATTGATTGAACTCACCTCGTTATTTCCTCGAGCAGTTTGCACGGATCGGCCGCATAGAACTTGACACCGAAGTACAGGTCATAGGGATCCGATTTGGGTTTCAGTTGGCGAGAGATGCGTGACGCTGGATCCAGCCAGTGCTGTAGAGGGAAATAGAAGAATAAATTTCAAATTGATAACGCCCACGATGCGCAGGTGTGCGCGTCAGCTGGGGGCCGACAGGTAAGCCCATATGCCCGTTTTTATAGCCAAACATAAAAGCTGCAGACGACACGCGGGCACTAATGTGCGTGTGGCAAGTGGCATAAAAGTGAATTTCAATGAAAGGCCAAGGCAACGCGCGCCCCGTGCTGCGCTGCTTCCTGCCGCCTCACGACAGTCTGAAAGCGAATTTATATAATTTGCCTTGCGGGCGTGGGTGTCTCGCCGGCTGCGTCAAAGGCTCAAAGAGTTGGCCGAGCTCGACTTTTTGTTTTCCTTTCTTAACGCCCCTCAATGCGCCTCAATGAATTTCAATGAAAACGAAAATGAATTTTAAAAACCAATATGTTTGCACAGCAGCAGCAGCAGCAGCAGCAGTAAGAGCAGAGGCAGGATGCGCCAGTCAGTTGCCATATCCTGCACGCAGGACGCCATCCCTGCCGCCACTTACCGTTTGATTCTCGTCGTCTATATAGCGAATGCCAAAGTATGAAGTCTCGATTAAATTGAGCCTGGCAAAAACGACATCCAGCAGAGCTTGGCCCGGCAAATCATCCTGAAAATAGACAAGAAAATTGTTGTTAAAAGGCTGTGCAGCAGCAGTAGAGATAAAGGCGGTATGAGATGATGATGAGAGATAACAAGAGCAAGAGAGAAATAGAGAGAGAGAGAGAGAGAGCGAGAGACTGAGTGCAGATAGAGATATCGTTGGGCAAGCAAGGCGCTGGCAAAATCTATTCAATGGCAAAGCAAACACTTGGAGCCTTGAAACACTGAAACACTGGCAAACTGTTGAGCCATTGAATGGACACAGCCATTGCCGTTTGCTATCTTGTCGTCCTGTCGTCCTGCTGTTCCGCTCTGCGTTTGCTGCTATCTTCCTGCTTGGCTGCGTCCGGTCAACAAAAGTGAAAACTTGCCGGCGACAATTATTCAATTGGAAAATTGCGCCTTTTTTTCCCAGATAAAAAGCATTGTGCACTAAACGCCACGCCTTGGTCCAGACAGGGGCGCAGACTGGCCCCCATTTCAAAATTTGTTTGCTGCTGTTGCTGTCATTGTTGTTCTTGTTGTTGTTGTTGTTGTTGATTTAATTTAATTCGTGTGAGGGCTGCAAACGCTTTAAAAAGCCAATTTTTGTTTTTGGCTTTTGACTAGCGCCAATAATAAATTGAGTCGATTCCCCAAGGGCGCTCGGGCACAGCTGCAACCGCAAAACAGCCAAACTATGGATCAGGAGGCGCACCATTGTTAACCACAAACCCACACACATTCCACATGCCACATGCTGCATGCTACATGCTACACGCCACATGGCTGCTTCTTCATTGTCTGCCGCAGCTGGCGCTCAACATGTTTGATTTTTGGCGCTGACCAGACACTCCAGAGCGTCACTAGACCCTTTCTGACTTCTCGGGCTGGCTACATTTTTTGTTGCGCTTTTTTCCTGTTTTGCTTTGGGGAACAGACGTGGGCTGGGCTGGGCTAGGATGGGAAGGGGCGTTGGGTTTGGCTTGGGCAAGCCCAACACTGCCATGTTTTATTTATAGTATTTTTGGCTTGGCCAAACATCCCCTGGTGGCCAGTGAGATGCTCGCCATTCAGCGTGCATCCCTTTTGTATTGGGCATGTTTCATTGTTGTTGCGTCATAAACTTAATGGTCGCCGAGTGTGAACAGTCCGAGGCCGAGTCTACAGCATTGGCAGCGCCTTTCGAATTTATGTTAAACCTTTTGCTGACCAACAAAAGGACAAACAAACTCCACAGAAATGAACTGCTGAAAGCGATTGTAAGATGTCACTTGGGAATTGAGGAGCGAGGAAATGCGCTTGCCTTGCGATAATCTGTATATGACAGCACGTGCAGTCGGTCCTTCAAAAGGTCAACCTGGAATTGACCTCTCGCCTGCCGCTGGCTGGCATTGTAATCCTCAGTCATGTATGTAATGTGAATAATACTCAAAAACTAATTGTCAATTGTATGGCAGGCGAGTGAGGGGCATAACGAGAAGGAACGACGGAGCCGAACGACACATTGACACTGACAGCTGGTAAACTCCTAATGCAATGTCCTCTACAATTGCATTAGAAATACGAGAGTACGTGTACAACAGGACATTGTTCAGGCGAGCACATTAAACAATGACTCGTAAAATGCTCAACTACAACCAGTGCGATGGATGTCCTTATTCTTGCTTTCAACTTGCAACCATTGCCAGCTGCATGTCGCCAGTTGCCTGTTGCCTGTTGCTTGTTGCTGCATTGTTGTCAGTGCCTTTACGTAAGGGCATAAGTAGAAAAGTGCATTTTAAAAATTTATAAGCTCATGTAGCTCGTGATATCGCTTTCTGCAATTTACTTGGAAACCGAGTTTCCAGCGCAGCGAAAATCTGCCAACTCTATCTCGCAAATAGAATACTTAATGTGTAATTTAATCTCTTATAAGAGCTTGGCACCTTTCTAGAACAAACTGCTTTATGTGGTGCTGTGGAAAATGGAGGTATTTTATAAGTGCTCCAACTCAAAGTAAATTCAAAGACTTTACGCATTTTTTTCAAAAGAAAAGACTTTGAAGAACTTGCATCTTTATATAAATATTTTGAGCAATATTGTGTAAAAGCTTGCTTCACCAGAAATTGCTTAAGCGTCAGACGTCACTGAAATGCTTAAAATTACATTGGGGATTAGCCTCTACAAAAGTCTCACAGAAATCCGTAATCGCTTGAGTAATTTGTAGAGTAAGTCATTTTGGTTTATCCGCACTTTAAGACTCTTAAAGGTTATTTAGCCTCATCAATAGGAAAGCGGAGCTTCAAACTAATATAGACCATTCATTTCGTTTCTAATGAACTACGCCTCATGCATGCCTAAAAGCCTTTAACGAACTTATGGCTTAAAATCAACGTAACATGTAAGGGCCGCAATGGCCAGCAATTAATCACAAACTCGGCTCAAGTCCGGAAAAACTTGTGCATTTACGTCCCAAAAGGTTTGACCAAGTTGTCTGGCAGGCAGCCAGACAGGCAATGAGGGCTGGCAGGGGGGCGGAGCCCACCCTCGTCTCTGGTTATTGGTTTTGGTCCGTAAGTCACTTGGTTGCCGGGTTCAATAAATTACGTTCGCCTTGCTGGGAATCAATGATGTATACAAGTCGAGGGCATCAAAGGCTGGCAAAAGTGGTGATTTTTCGATGAGCCATGAGCCATGAGCCAGCCCGATGATTATGTTGATGCTAATGATGATTAGGTATTTGGCTTAAATGTCTTAATCAAATTATGCTTACTTTGATGTTTCTAGAGTAGCTGTTCGCGTCGACTGACGGCAAATCCAACGCCAACACCATCACCATCACCATCGCCATAGACAGCCGGAAAACCCACTTAATGAGCTTACACTTTTAGCCACTACCACACCCAGAGCAGTTGCGCTGCTCCACATTGAACGACCACTCCAAATGCCCTATATACTGAAGTTGTCTGTATTCTTTTCCAAGCGCTTTTCTTGTCAGCTGTCGGCAAAGAACTTTTGCCATGCAACTTAATTAGTGAGCGGCAAGTGGAATACAAGAAAATATACCACATGCGCGTGTGTGTCTCCACTTTGCCACACAGCGCACTCGATTCACGCTGCCTGCCTGCCGTCTAAAGACGACGGGGGCGACATTTTCCGAAACTTCCCCAGCCCACAAAATCCCGGCAGCGTCTTTTGGTTAACTTAATCAACGCCATTGCCGCTAAAACTTTGGCTACGTGACTAACCCACATTGCCACGACCAGGGAATTGTGTGCAAAATGAATCACAATCCGAGTCTGAATCTGACTCTGGATCTGAATCTGAATCTGAATCTGGGCCCTGATGTGCAACATCTTTGAATTTAACATAATTAACACATAGTTTCCTCTGAGCACATGCAGTCGGGCGCTGGGATTATCCAGCGCAACTTTGTGCGCAATTAGCCACTCAGTGCAACTTATTTGGTCTGGTGCTCCGAAAAGCTGAGATTATGCCTCTACAAATGTATGAATGTACCTCTGTGTCTGTAGCACTCTAGCTGCAACTGTGTGTGTGTATCCCTAGCTGCTTTTGCTGTCTTCCCCGATTGCATTGTGCGTTTAATTGCGCTGCTTGGCTTAAACGTGCGCTGACCTTTGACAACGATATAACAACAACAAACACACTCACACACACACATACACACACTTGTTTGTGTTTATAACGGCATTATGAGTTTTAAGCTGCTGCGAGCAAACAAAGCCAGGGAAAAAGCAAAAATAAAAAATATATATAGAAAGAAAAAAAAAGAGGCAACGCAGTCGTTGGCAATGTCAGAGACAAAACGGCGACACACAGAAGAGAGGCAGAGCAATGGCAGCTACATCGTGTCGCAGTCGTCGACATCGTCAACGTTATGCACAAAACAAGCTGGAGCCGAAATGCTTAAAACAGATTTATGTCCATGCCGCCTCGACTCCTGCCCCGCCTCGCCCGTCCCGCCCGCCTCTCACGGCACATACCAATTGAGGATGAAACGTTGATGCTGGCGCATCTTCACCTAACTGAAAACACATTCAACAAACGAGATTTGCGTAATTCCTGCAGCTCAGTCAAGGTTCGTCCCGGCTTACTATTTGTCGGTTTGTAGCCGCTGTCGGGAGATGCCTCAACATTTTTCATACTCTCATCGAAGTGGGGCATATTATAAGTCTTCAGCTAGTTAGTAACATTTGGTTATAACTAATTAAACCAGGGCAAAGATCAACTGCAACTAAGATTAATACAAAATATTTTTTTTTTTTTTTGTATTCATACATAATAAAAATGATTTTAATTGTTATATTTTTATTGTTTTCTCAATATCAACCAACCTTTTAAATATTTTTAAAATTTTCTGTATTTTTACTGCCTTTTTAATAATTTTAAGGAGATAAAAAATAAAATATATTATTTTCTGTTATTCCAACTTGATAAATATTTTTTAAATTTCTGTATTTTTATTATTTTTTCTGGCATTTTAAAGAGCTAAAAAATGTTATTACTTTTCTGTTCTTTCAATCAGTGAAGTAATTTTTAAATTTCTGTATTTCTCAAAGCTTTTTCAATCATTTTAAAATACTCTTCGCTTTGTCTAACATTGAGCACATGTGTGCAGCAGTTGTCAATAATCTCTTATAAGAGCAACTCAGCTTCTGCTACACTTGTCCTCCAGTTTTATTTGCGCTCCTAGATCTTAGGGGCTTGCTGTCTGCTTACGGGAGTTTTATTTCACATGCCACGCCAGGCACAAAGCCTGACAATGCTGCATGCGGATGGCTTTAGTCTCTGCTCAGCTTCCAGCCGCAGCTCAAGCCATACGATGCGATGCGATGCGATGAGACGCCATGCGAATGCAATATGAGTTAAGAGCACACTCATTCGTCCATTCTCATAGCGGCACTTTTTGCTTTCTAGGCTATGTCATTCGCTGGTTGTCAGTTGTCAGTTGTTGTCAGTTGGTCCCTGTTCGTTGGCCCCGTTGACATTTTGCGCATCTTTTTGGCTTTGGCAGTGAGCTAGCACAGCCACAGCTCATTTGCAGCGCGGGTAATCAATGTACACATGTGTGCGTGTGTGAGTGTGTAGATCTTTGTGTCTGGCTTGCCCGTTTGCTGTTTCTTCTGTGAAATATTGCACATGCAACTGTTCAGCTTGTCGACTGCCTTCCGGCATGGATGGCAAGAGCTACAACTTCCGCTGCTGTCGAGACGCCGTCAACGCCTTGACTTGCATCTCACCTGCATCACTTGCATTTTCCGCACGCAAAACGTTGCGAGCAGATAGCAGATATGATGGAAATCATTGTTTGACCGAGCGAGCTGACTGACTGGCTGGCTAGCTGGCCTGGTTGGTTGGTTGGTTGGCAAATATTTTGCGCTTATCCTCGCACATCAAACGAAGAATTGAGAAAAAAAAAAATAAGAGAAAAGCGTGGTGGATGGCGTGGACTTACCTTGAATTCTTTTTTTTTTTTTTTTCGTTTTTTTTTTTTTTTTTAGCGTTTTACTTGTTGGCTTGTGCGCCATTCAAACGCTTGGATAAACAGACGGCACACAGAGATACCGAGAGAGACATAGGGCGCAAAATGTCTAGAAGTGGCCTTTATTGGTCTCGTCTGGTCCAGCCCATGCTGCCGAGCAGACCATACACAGAGCTTAGCGCAGCTCAAACTCCAACTCTGAATCCGAATCCAGCTCCAACTCCAACACAAACTCAGCCCGACCCAACCGGACCACCAAGTGAGTGAGTTATCTGATGGCCGTCATGTGCCCCCGCCGCTTTGGCCGCTGCCAGCCCATCAATGCTGGCCGTTTGTCTTTCTATCCATAGTATTTCTGTGTATTTGCGTTTAAAGTTTTTTGATTGAATTGTTGCAAATTGTTTGCAAATCTATTTCGATTCTGTTGCCGGCCAGGGCCCTCATCGAACAATTGCTTTTTGTCTTGTCTGAACGGCTTTGCGGCCAGCCACGCAGAGACTCGTATCTGAATATATACTATATGTATCCAGATACAAAGAATCGTAGCCAGCTAACCGACATGACACTGAGTTATGGTTCTGACAGCTGTAAAAAGCCCCAGCGACTGCCACAGAATTCATGCCGAGGCTTTTTAGCCAACCAGGCAGACAGTCGGCCAGACAACCAACCAGAGCCAGCTAGCCAGCCAGCCAGCCATGCCATTCAGTTATTTTTTACTTCTTTATTTTGTCTGTTAGATAATCCTATTAGCAACCAAAGCGCAGCTTCAGCAACAGATAAAGTAATTACCCCCACACCCCAAAAGATGCTTCGCTGAATTTTGCCAAAAGGTAAAATGTTCAACTTTTGGGCCTAACCTTTTTTTATTAATTGCGCCCTTTTGTACACTTGCCAAACAGGGTATATGGCCAATATAACGCATTTTGTATACACTGCAAAATAAAGCGCAGAGTCAAAGCAGACAGTAAAATCCAATAACTAATAATTTAGATCTAGATAAAATTTATTTAAGAGAATGTCCAATTCGATATCATTGTAAGCTCCTTTTGCACCTTTTTAACGCTTTTTACCCTTTTTCAATATCGTTGGCCAGGTCAAATCAATGAGCTGTCATTGGAAAACGGGCGATTTCATTTACATTACCAAGGAAATGTTGTCTTTGCGCTTTGTTGCAGGTGTGGGTGGGTGTGGCAATGCCACATCTAGGGGCAACATTTATTTAGCTATTAAATACGCTTCATGGGTTTTGCTTATTTTCATTATCAATTTAAAAGCGCGCAGGCCGAGCTGTAAAAAAGCTTTTAACTTAATTATGTTGGCCATAAACTGCAGGTTTATTTGGCCAGCTTGGCGTGTGAACGCTCGGAACGAAGCAAGTCTAATTAAATGTCCCCCGAGGCATAAAGTCTATGCCGTGGCCGAAAATACACACATACAAAGGCACATACACTTACACATTGGATCCAGATACATAGACGAAGCACACACAGATACAGTTCTCGGTGCGCGCTGCCTTGTGCTGAAGTGTTTGCTCGTGAAATACTTGAAGCAATCATTTCTGTCCGTTTCGGCTCTGTCATTGTGGCCAGTTTGAAGTGTGTTGAATGATTTACATAAATTCTGAAATGGCCATGCGGCGAGCACCCTGTATTGACAGAACTAAGCGCTAGCCAAACAGAAACCCACACAGCACAGGCACAGACACTCACACACACACACACACTCATACACCTCACCTCAGAGCAAAGTGCTTCAATTTTAACTGTTAACTGTTAAGCTATATAATTGTACATATATAGCCTTATATAACAACAACAAGCGGCAACTGGGCGCGAGCACTTGAAGTTAGACGACTTGGGCCGCAAATTGTTTCCTATGGGCCCTGGCCAGATGTCATTAGCATGTAAGCATGATAAATGGCTAAAATGTGAACGCGCACAGACTGCGCTTTAGACGGCTAGAATAAAATGTATATGTGTATGTATGTATGTGTCTGGAGCGGCATGTCTTGGCATGAAGTCGTCAGAGACCATTTGTCACAGTTTTGCCAGGTTTTTGGGAGCTGAGCTTTAAAGCCGCGCCGCGACTGGGCAGCTCCATTACTTAACCATTGTCATGGCTTTAATTCTATTATTCTTTGTGCTCGAATTTCAGCTGTGTTGCTAGGCACACGTAAGAGAACTTGTTGGTGCTGTTGGCTGTTGGTCTCTTTAAAGACTTTATTTTAATATTTTCGGCTCACTCCCACAATGTAGTCGAAAATTCGTTAATCATATTTTCAGCTACTTTAACACAGCAATCGAACATTTCCAATTAGTTAAGAGTGATGAGGCAAGAAACGGTGTGCCAAACCCCCAAATAGTAAATGTTTGCATACAACAGCAACAACAACGCTTCCATCGGCTGCTACAGACATCATGAATTGTGCTATGCGATGCTCGTAGACATGTTTTTTGAATCATGGCCAAAGTTGTAGCTATCACATTTATGTACCACCTATATAGATGTGTATCTGTGTGCGTGTGTGTGTGTATCTGTGTGTGTTATTTTTGTTGCCTTCTCATCTTGCAAACATAGCAGAAATCAATCATACGCAACGTGCGCTCCGCTCGTCATGGCAATGAAATATCGATTACGACACGTTGCCGCGCCACTCGCACTCCATTGACTTATGTCGCGGATATGTGTATCTCTATCTTGCGGCTGTTGTTGCTTCACAGATAAAAGCGGCTGGAGCTGTTTGCCAGTTTGTCGAAATGAAATGCAAAACGAGTCAACCGCAAGCTACTGCCAGCCGCAACAGTCGGCCCTGCCCCTCTCCGCCCACTTGCCCACCTCGCTGCGTCCCCTTTGTGCTGTTTCATTAACACAGCTGCAGTCGTGCGATGGCGACTTTAAGTGCGTGCGCTTAGTGCCATCGGCAGCCGTCAAAAGCAGCGCAGACAACAACGCGACGGCAGCGGCAAGAGTCGACGTGGTTGCCACATTGACAGACAGCTGGGACAAGTGCACGCGTAAATAAAATTACGTTCGCAACAAGCCGGCCACACGCATTTCCATACCCAACAGCAAGCAGCACTCTATAGGGTATATGTGACTTGAAAATGCTAAAAAAAAGTTTCACTTAAATTGAAAGACTTTTGGACATCTGAGTCAAACCGACTCGTTATATTTCATATATTTTGCATATTTATTAAATATATTTTATGCTCCACTTTGTAGAGCATCTTCTAGCTGTATCTACTCTATTCTCAATCAAAGTTAATTTTGTTCACTGCCTTTTGCATATCTCGCCGCGGCGCAGCACTTTAAGCCGCGTATTTTCATTCATGGCTGATTTTTTGGTATTTTGTCGGCGAGCCTTTTATCAATCATGCGGCTGACATGCTACGTGAGCCTCTCGGCCAATAATTACATGCGATAAGTTGCCCAAGTGCGGACCAGAGACAAATGTGTGCACCGCCGCTGTCAGCCCCGCGTCCACCTGCCGCCTATTTGCAATTCCTGTCCCTGTTGCCAGTTTAAACTCATTAATAATGACCCGAGGCGTGTGCCGCGCTGCGCCAACGTCAACGACAACGATGTCGACGTCGACGTCGATAGCGACGACTGCCTGTGGTTGTCCGCCCAGGTTGCCATTGTCAAATTGTGGGACACGCCCACTACACAACGCCTGAATCGTAACACATGTCTAATGCGCAATTTATGCTAGCCAACAGCCACGTAGACGGAGCAGGAAAGATGGTGCGGTGGGGGGAGGGGGTGAAGCCAGACAACTACGCTTTGAGTAGCTTAGAGCCGCTTGTTTTCAGTCGATTTGGTGGCTTACTACGGCTTACAGCTTGTTGCGGCTGGTATTTAAGTCTTGTGGCGGCAGCCAAGTGCATGTGGTTGTAAAATTATTATAAATGTCTTGTTGATGAGCTGTGATTATTAACGTTTACGTGCTTCAATTCTGCTGCAGCCGCAGTTGGCAGTTGGCAGTTGCAGTAAAAACGTAAAAGCTTCAAGCATGCAACACAACATGCAACTTGGCAGCTCAACGCGACGCCAAGTGTCATTAGTCAGTTCCGAGAATTGCTAACTAGCCTGTCGTCCCATTGGCCTGCTCGATCAATCAGGAATGAACTGGAACACTATGCCGTGGGCGCCTTACAGATCAACTGCTCTGATTATGCAGATACATGCTCCTATCTGTATGCTCAGCCGTATGCCGAGAGAGACGTGTGTGTCTTCGAGTCATATAATCAACCGGCAGTCCTCTCAGGCCGCACCGCTCATTATGTCGCAGACCCCACAGGCAACCTTGATGACATGCATTTGCATAAGATATATGCATAAGTATGCTTATCATGTCATATTGTGTTCCACTTAACAGGGCTGGTGCAATGCACTCGCCCGTGATATGCAAAGGGTCTCCTGCCAGATAGCAACGCAGATAGTCAGGCTCAAGCAAATAAAGTGTAAAGGCATCTTTGACTAAGCCAACGAAATGAAATGAAAAGAAATTAAACGGAATGCTTCAGTAATTCGAGAATTTAATTTTCTCTAACTAAATGTGTATATTGAAATAATGTAATCGGATGAGTCTAAAGTCTCTTTTATGTATTTTGTTATTTTTTATGTTTCAATTTGAAGACGATGCTCTCGGTTTCTCTTTATCTGATTTATGTTTGCTTGATCAGAAAATATTTTATAATTAAAAGACAGCGTCGACAATGGCCATGAACAACGTCAGTGATTTCTTGGGCATTTTATATATGTATGTATATTTATTTTTATTGCACGCTCGGATAACATTTTTGCCAAGCTCTGCTAAAATCAAACACCAAAACCAGGCCACACACACACACACACACACACATGCACACATGAGAAAATCACAACTATTTATTTGATTTGTCCGCACAATGATGCCAACTATGAGATGGCGTGCAAAATCAGCAGAATTTTCTAAGCAACGCAGACAGACAAAAGGCGACAACGAGGAGGCAGCTCAGAGCTGGGAGAACTCCTCTCCTCTCTCAGCTCTTGTCGTCGCTGACGACCCATTTAATTTGGCAAACGTGCGCAGTTTTAAAGCAAGGGCCAACCACAGGCTCTGTCCGTGTGGCAGCAACAGCAGCAACGGCAGCAGCAGCAGGCGACGTGTGAATGATGACACTTTGCATGTTTGCCAAGTCACAGACTGCGACTCTGGCTCTGCACTAAATATTGATGAGGGTGCCCAGTGATGGGCGCCAAGGGTTGCCGGCTGGGCGGCTGGGGGTTAGGCCATATGACGGTTAGCATATGGCAGGCACGTGCAAAGTAGGCAACACTTTTTGTCAATTGACATAAATCACAGCCCATATGCGAGAGAGAGAAAGACACAGAGAGAGACAGAGAGAGAGAGACAGCCGAGGTTGGTGTGACAAGTGCGTGTAGTTTTAGGATATTCATGTACTTGTCGCTGCTTATGTGGCTAATGTTGACACTAAAGGGTGTAGTGAGAGGCTAACTTACCTTGATCTCGTGTATGAAGTCGGTCTCATCCAGCAAATTAATGCGCACGGACATTATCCGCGAGGGTCGACACAGGCAGTTCATATTGCAGCCGTTATTCTGTTGCTCGGTTCGGTTTTGTGTTCTCTTTGGAGTTTAGGCGAATTGCGTATGCGCCGCGTTGTCAGTGAAAAGCGTCAGCATTTTCGCGTGAAAGTCCCATGAGCTGCAAGTGGAGATTGAGATGAGAGAAATAGAAATAGATGTAGTAAGTGCGAGCTGCATAGAAAGTGGCAATTAAACTGTGCACATAATTAATAAATAGTTTTTCATCTGTTTGCTATCATTCGAGTCGACTGCATGCCGCAATTAGCCAGCTGTAAACGGGTTTCAGTTTGAGATACACTTCAAGATAGACGAGGAATCGCCAAGGCAATGCCATGTCAGGGCAAACAAACCGGCGCTGACAGTTGGCGCAAGAGACGTGTTTTAATAACTCTTTTTGGCCGTGGCTTGTATTAAAGCCGTTGGCACTTATCTGTGCCGCAGATCGCGGCAACATCATCAGCAAACTACACCAACAGGAATGGCAATGACAAACCAACTGTCAGCAGTTGCTGCCGCTCCCCAGTCGAGTATTATCATTATAATTTTATAATTGCGGTTGTTGCCAGCGATAAGTTTAATATGCACGAAGCAGTTACAAAAACAACAACAGCAGCAGCAACAACAAGAACAACAGCAACAAAAGTCACTTAAGCGGATTAGTAGAAAGGGCGCTTCTGTGAGCGTTGGTTCTGAAGCCCTCATCTATGTATTTACTGTTGCCTAAAAGCAGATTATGTCATTAGAGATACTTATAGTACACATAGAGCAGGAAGTCTCCCAGCAGCTGCGTTTGTGCTTTAAGCTCCTGGCAATTTCGGGGATAGCAACTGAAGTAAGCCGTTGGTTCGTATATAAGCACAAACTTAATATCCATATAAATATTTAATTAAATTTCCATTTACATAGCTCCTCAAAAATATGAAAAATTTTTACTTAAATTGAGATTTTTGCTGCCATTTAGAATTTTTTTAGTATTAAATTTGAATTCCAAGCATGCGAACTCTGTTCTTTTAGAGAGTTTTGCGGTTTGTTTCATTGAGATGTGGCAGCAAATCCAGCTGACAGCCGTTTGTGGCAGTTTCTGTGGCAACTACGAAATAATTAATGCACGTTTCGCATAATGAAAAGCAACGGCGAAAGAGGCAACAACGAACGTATGAAAAGAAAGAATAGTGGCAAAAGGCAGCAAGTCATGTTAACATTTCACACATTTCACATGGCAGCCAAGCAGCAGCAGCAGCAGCAGTAGCAGCAGCAGCAGCAGGAGAAGAGATTCAGCTGGAGGTCTGTTGTTTTGCATAGAGCTGCGAGCTGCAGCTTAGGCATTGCTGATGATAGGCACGGCTATGAGATTTGCATGGCCTTTCAATAGTTGCCTTTGTCGTTGCCGTTGCTATTTGCCGTTGCCTTTGCCTTTGCCATTGCCGTTGCTGTTGATGTTGATGAAGTTGTTGCTGTCTTCATATGAGCTGGCACAGCTGGCACATTTCACAGGGGGCGCTCATTACGCTAATGAAATATTATGCCTAATTAATGGAAAGTCGGCTGACTGACTGCCAGCTGGAGTGGCATGTGTCAGACAAGTGTCTTTAACTTGGTCACTCTGTCAACGCGACCATGGCGACTCGGGCCGCATGGCTCAATTAAATTTAATAAGAACACATGTACATACATATGTATATGATATACATCATGTAGATATATACACATATTCGTCTGAATGACAGTCGCTATGAATGGCGCTGCATGTAATTTTAATTGCATTCAAACGCGGACAAACGGCAGTTCGTTCAACTCCACAGCACTGCCGCTGCGTGCAACACCCACAACAACAACAGCAACAACTACAGCAAGTAGCAACATGCCACATCGCGGCACTTGCAGCCACACAGCGGAAAATATAATTTACATTTGTGTATCGCATTTTTCTGACAATATTTTACAAATTACGCATACCTTAAAGCATATTGAAGTTGAAGCTCTCAACACTTCTGATAGCTGTACTGAAATGTGTGTATTCATATTTATTATAAAACTTCTTTTAACCACATCTAACTACCAGAACTTAAGTCCAAAAGTTGAGAACAAGTGATAAATATGACATTGATCGGTTTTTGAGCGGCTACAGCCCAGCCCCCTGCCCCCAGCACACCCCTGCCTAACTAGGCAGTAAGAAAATTTATAGCTTTGGCATATTTATAGCGTCATATCTTTACGCCTGGCCTTATGCACAACACAGGACATCATCAGGAGCAGCCAGCGACGACACCCTCATAATTTCTTATGCCATCAAATTTATCACCAGTGAGCAAAGTATTCAGGAGACGGTACGGGTGTCTCTCCCTGTGTGTGTGTGTGTGAGTAGGCGTGATTTTTCGGGCATAGCCAGAAAAAAGTTCGCTTGATTTGTGATAAAGTGCGTGTGTGGCATTGGCCAACCAGAACGGCCAAAGCGACCGTTGCGACCTGATCGACCCATTGCCAAATCTGTCTATTTATCAGGCAGCAGCCGAACCCAAACTTTGCTTTCAATTTCAGGCGAATTTTACTACAGTCTCACACTCTGCTCTTTGCCATCTAGCATTTTGGGTTTATTATTAATAAGTACACACACACGCACACACACACACACGCATATACAGTCATCAGGTCGACTCTTTGCCTGGCTGCATTCCATTTTCCTTTTATTTATTTATTTACTTCGTTCACTTCTTTCTCTTCTTCGCTGCCTGCTGACGGGCGTATCAATAACTGAAAATGTCTCAAACAGCATTTTGTCATATTTCAATGCTTGCCACGCCCACCGCCCACCGCTCACTGCGCACCCAGCCCTCAGTCAGCAGCCCGTTTAGCAGCCCACCTCATTTGATGTTTGCGGAAGTAACACCCAAAAAGCAGAGCAAACAAACTTTTAGCACATGCCCACACATTCATCCAAGCTCTTCCATCCGACGACTCCAGGATGCTGTGTGGCTGTGCGGCTGGCGTCTCTCCATGCTCCAGTTTCTTTTGGCCTGTTTGCCGAGCTAAACGAAATTATTTATTACTTTCGGCGCAAATGGCGGTCTGGGTTGTTGCTGCCGCCGCTGTATGCATAGAGGCTGCTGGTAATGATGATGAAAAACGTGAAAGCATCGAAAAGTGCAAATGGCTAAAGGTGAACCGTGTGCTGTAAAAGGCAGAAGGATTGCTTCCAGACCGACCCCCACCCCCCTTTAATGATGATTAAATGCGTCTCAGCCAGAGAGTTTTGAGGGGGCGCTCTGACACATTTTGTCGAGCAGTGATTTACCATTTTCTCTCGCTTTCTTCCCCATTTCGCTGTGGCTGCTTCTCGATGATTTGACTATGAAACTGAGCTCAATCAAATGACCTGGAAAATGAACTGAGCTGTGCGGATTTATTTGCTTGACTATTTACTAAATAAGTAAAGGCTAATGCTGTACGATTTCATATTGGAAATCGGCTTAATTAAGTTCGGAGAATTTACACTGAAATGAAATTCAAAACAGATTTTATTGCCCATGCATTACCGGAATAATTTAATATGCCGCATGCCCCTATATTTCTTTATGACTCGGGCAATTATGTTCGCTCGAATATTTACCCACACATTCACACACACGCACACACACACACAGAAGCAGATGCCGCAGCAGCTCTAGCAGCAGGAGGCTGGCGGCCACAGGCGAGCATAAATTTTACAGCAACAACAATTGCTGCCACAAACGCAACTGCAGAGGCGACTGCGACGCTCAAAAGAGTTGCGGTGGGGCAGCAGCAGCAGTAGGCGGCATGTTGCATACCTCGGGCATTTGCAGCAATTAACACGGTCGACGGCGTGCCTTGGTGCCCACTTGTGCCTGCCAAGCAATTCCTTCTGCACTCCTTTATTTTTGGCACGTAATGAGCCAGGAGACGACTGCCCGAGCTGGCTCTAATTGCATTGACGCGTTCGTTTCGGCATGACATCGAGTGTGCCAGGCCCTGTCTTCTGGCCACATTGTGTGAATTGAGTTGCAGTTAATTATATCCAGTTGGCATTTCGATGATTTTAATGATTTGTAGCGGTTTTTGAAGCAAATATCTCAAGCATTTGGTTTACGTCTTGACCAGACTCCTATGCAACCCACACACACACACAAACACGATGTGTCTTCCTCTCTCTCTCTCTCTCTCGCTCTCTGTCTACCTCTAGGGAATTTGCTGGCTGTATCTTGCAGGCGTTGAGTGCAATGACACACAAGTTCTCGTGCCGTGTGCTCTATGAGTATTTATTTACAGTTGCCGACTGCGTTGACGACAGCAGCGACAACTGAGCGTGTGTGCGTTAATATTTAAGCGGCTACATGGGAACTTGTTAACACCAACCAAGCCAACAACAACAACAACAGCATCAGACCAGCAGCCAGCTCAAGGGAGTTACGGGGGCGCTGCTATTGCTGCTGCTGCTGCTGCCTTTGGTGCTGCTGGATGCAGGAAGCTGCTGGCTGGCTGCTGGCTGCTGGCATGGTCTGTTCTGGTCTGGCCTGGGTCTGGGGCTGGGCCACGTGAGTGATTGTCAAGTGGTTGACGCTGCAGACAAATGAAATTCGCTTAAAGTGCGCCGCAGTTGCCGCGGCTGACGCGACGGCAGCCACGTCTAGGACAACTTGACTTGACTCGTTGCCTGTGAGGGGGCGTGACTGCCAGGCTGCCATGATGCCATGCGGCCAGGTTGCCAGCTTGTCGTCATTCAGTTTTTTTTTCCTGTTTTCATGGTCTGCATATTGCGGCTTACCCACGGGCATTTCATATTGACTCTAGTAGGCGTGGCTGGCACATGTGTAGTAGAATGTTTTTAGAGAGAATTGCGAAATTTGTTCGCTTAAATATGCCAATTAACTTTAACATCAAAAGGTATTTTTAATTTCAAATAAAATGCGACGGAGACTTGTCTAAATGTGAATCTAATAGGAGATGAGATATGTAAACATTTAAAGAAATTGTAAGTAATAAGAATCTTAAGTTGGGGTAGTGGGTCTTGATTAATAATTTGTTTAATTGGCATTTAATGTAAGGTATTCCGTAGTCGCCTAGTCGCAAGGGAAGGCCGCAGTCATCAACGTTGCTGCCAGTCGCTTGTGACTTGCATTACGCGATTTTTTTTTTAAAGAAAATTCTTTATTTTTTGCGTTTTGAGTATTGAGAGGAAGGGGCGTGGGCCGAGGGCCAGCAAGGCAGCATGCGAAACTGTAAAATAGAATCAGCTCATTCGTCTTGTTGCGGAAAATGCATTTTATATTCTATTCGGCATGGCACATGCGTGAAAATTACTTTATTTTTAATGACTCAGATGATGGCGATGATGACGTTGCTGACGGGACAGCTGAGTTGAAAGTAACAGACCTGGACTGAAATGGAACAGTTGCATTCAGCCACATTCGCAGTGGCTGCCGCTACGGCTGCCGCTGCTTTTGCATTTGCATTTGCATTTTCTGGATACAATGGCTAAGACAGGGCTCTAGTCCCAGGCTCAAGCCATTATGCTGGCAAAAGCAGTTGAAAGCGTGGGCGTTTTCTCTTATGCCGTTACCGTTGTTGTTGCTGTTGTTGGTGTTGGTGCTGTGCTGCTGTGCATGTCATTAACATTATGAGTGCTTAAATGTTGCTTCATCTAGAAACCGGGACTGGCTCAAGGTAACGGAAGCTGCAATTGCAGTTGTAATTGCAATTGCGGCGTACAAAAGTCATTTTTAGTAAATTGCCAGGCAGGCGGCTCTTTCGCAGTGCCTAGGACCGACCTGCCTTCGATTGACATTTAGAGACCGAAACGCACAATATAACCTGCTGCTGGGTAATTCTCCAAAGTGTTTCACTTGCCGCCAAACAATAAACCAGATATTGCGCTCTGCCTAGTCAGAGAGCATAAATTTTCCATGTCTCAAGAAAAGAAGCTTGTTCGTCGTCGTCGTCTCCGCACACGTGTTACAAATTTTATATGAGCAAACAATTTTCATGACGCCTACTCCCTACCAAAAAAAAAAAAAAAAAAAAAAAAAAAAAAAAAAAAAAATAATAAGAGAAAGAGCAAAATATAATATAAACGCACAACAGATAAAGCCAAATACTCCGAGGAGCAGCAACAGTGGCAGGCGACACAGCTGGAAGGAGGAGCGCCTTGGTAAACTGCTGCTGGCTGACGGCATTTTTATATATGCGTACAGGAAAAATGTCGTAAAAAAGTTTTACGATCAAACATTGCAGTTTATGTGCTTTTATGTAAAATTACCGTACAACATTGGCAACATTGTCAGCTGAGCTGTAAAAGTAGCTGAAATAGGCAAAAGGCAGCAGCTGAAGGTGCAGCTGAGCGCCTCAGCTCCCAGTGCTAACTCCCAGTCCAATATCACTAGGCAATCAGGCGAAGTTGCCGCACTTTGTGCGTCTCTCTGTGCGTCTGTTGGGGTAAATCCAATTTACTTATTTGCCTTCGCCTTCTCTGTTCATTGTGAACTATTCGGTCTGGCTTCCCCTATGGCTCGGCACACGCATATATTTAAAGCCATTTGGACCACTAGGCGTATGGTTAATATGTGATATGACTTCAATTAACTGCGGAGCACTAATATGCTGAGCCGTTTTTAATGTCAGCATTTTTATGGCCTACTCACACATCGTTTTGGCCCGTTTTGCATTGAATTTCACACATTCCTCATGCTGCATCATATTTATGGCCAAGGGCAATAGGGCTTTTATCTCTTGGCCAGCAGCCGCCGATTCGCGACGGAGCCCATTAAATTTATGCCACAAATCGTTTACTCTGCTTCTTCTTTGAGTCACTCTCGCTCACTCTCGCTCTCTCTTTCTCTCTCACTCTCTCTCTCCATCTCATTCTCCCCTGTGGCCATTACTTGCTACAAGCGCCTCCATTAAATGAGAATAAAACATCTGGCCGATTCATTGAATGCGTCTAAAATGTCAAATGCTGTTTCAACCTGCGTCTCATTTGCACATTAATAAGCATATTATTCAAATGTTGTCAACGGCGATTCGAATCGATCTGAATGGAGTCTTAATATCTGACCTGCGGCCCAACAGGTTCTGCGACCCAATTCTCCAATTTTCGGTTCACTGAACCAAAGACGCGTCGGAAATGTGGGACAAATTCTAAACTTTTGTTTGCATAATTAATCAAGAGCCGGAGCTTTCTTTATATACATAATTATCATAATTAATGATTATAATTAACTATTAAATGATGTACCAAATACTTAAGAGCAACAGATTTAAACACCTATCAGATAAGTGTTTTGAGTTAAACTTTGACAAATACGTGAGAATAATTCCAAGTGAATTAAAATCTGCATAAATTAGTTTTCATCTCAGAATAATATTGATCAGAAAATCAAGTAAAATATTTGCAATAAATGTGTACATAGAAGATATTACATCATCTATCAACAAGTCTGGCTTCAAACAAACCTTTTTGGTCCCCTTTGAATGGGTTTGAATGCACAAATAAAAGGTACAAAAATATATATATGAAAGAGCACAAATGGATTAGTTATGGCAACTTTTCATATAATTGACAGAGTGCCGCTAAAGCTTGGAAAAACTCTTTTCCGAATCATATGGCATCAGCCGCTTTGGCCGCTTTTCATGCACTCTGCACAAATCCAATGGGAAAATTCAATTTTTTGCACAACCCTTGGCTATCGAAACAGTGTGTGTGTGTGTGTGAGTGTGTGTGTATTTTTTTTCGAACGGCTTAAGCCGAGGTATGCGGTGCCAGGGCTTTATCGCTTTTTGTGCTTGCGCTTTCAAAGTTAATCAGGCTTGAAGGCTTAACGTGGCTTTAATTGGATGCCCAGCGATGTCAAAAGTTGTGGGTCTTGTGTAGCCATAAAAGTTCTCTCTTTTCCATTGCATGGTATGCATTTTAATTGCAATTGACATTGATTTCAAACATGCAGCGATCGAGTTTAGTAAATTTGCCTAAGCACCACTTTCCACAGCAACAACAACAGCGCAGGCAGCTGCAGCAGCAGCAGTCGGACTGCTGCCTCGATATCAGTGCTTGGCCATCGGCGGCAGCATTTAGTATGCCACAGAATGGGTGTCTCTGGGGAATCGGGTCAGCGGATGGTGTCAGCAAGTTTTGGACACCGAAATTTGCATTGCATTAATTTCCTGCACAGCTGGCACAGGGCAGAGTCCATTGGTGCAGCGCTAACTGGGCCCTAATGAACGACTGGCCGACAGCAGAGCAAACTAAAATGTGGAGCAAAATTATTGCAAGTTTGCCGCTCTGCGTCAGGCTCTGCGGCTGGGCCTTACCTTTTGCCAGGCGGCGCTCAAATATTTACCGGCGCCTGAGCAGACCGTCTGGTTCGATGCGTTAATGAACCAGGCCGAGGCACAGCTCGAGCCGGAATCAGTTGGTTGACAGTGGCTTTTCCTGTGGCCCGGTCCGCCAATTGGTTGACTACTCAATTACAAATTGTTTATTTACAGCTCGCTCTCAAGTTGCTGGCTCTGTCGACGCTTTGCGCGCTCTGTTTGAGTTAAGCTTTCGCCAGCGGTTATTTAATACACTTTGCTGTGGTTCAATGTGGCTCTTGTAGTGTAGTAGTAGTTGTTGTTGTTGTTGTGGTTGTTTCTGCAGTCTGAAAGGAAATGCGCGTCAGTTGGAGGGCTTGACACACTCATTGCTGCCGCCCCTGCTGCCGCCCCTGCTGCCGCCCCTGCTGCCGCCCCTGCTGCCGCCCCTGCTGCCGCCCCTGCTGCTGCTGCTGCTGCTGTTGCGCCTGCTGCTGCTGCTGCTATTGCCAGACTTGAAGTGTAAATAATCGACCAGCTCACTTTGTGGTTTATGCGTTTTACTTAATTACTGAATTGGTTTTTGAATGCCCTTTGATGTGGCCAGCAGTTGCTATGTATACATATATACGGACGTATATATCCATGGGTATGCATTAGCTCTAAGCATGGGTGTCATTTCCTTTCCTCTCTCCATATCTCCCTCTCTCTCATTCTCTTGTTGTGTGTTTGTGTGTGGCTTTTGATGTGGGCGGCAGCAGTTGTTGCTTGTCGTCTCGTTTCCTGCCTGTCGCGTGTCTCCCATGATATATTTTTTTTTTGCTAGATAAACTAATTCAGCGCACATAAATCAAAATGCAATTTGTTCTGTGCAAAGGGCAAAAAGGCTAATAACTAAACAAACTGCGGGCCACTAAATCAACGAGCCGCACGATAAACCGAGCCGAACTAGGCAGAATACCAGTCTAGGGACAGCATTTACCAATGCTGCTGCTTATGATCATGAAGACGACGATGACGATGATGATGATGATGGTGATGGTGATGGCAATGCGAATGCGGATGCGGATGCTGATTATGATGTGCTCTGTTCTAGCCGTGCAATGTGTGCGAGCTGCTTTGCCCCAAACGGTGGAGCGTGATGCTCATAATTTATTAGCTGACAAAACAAATTCATTATGCAATGATAAGGCATCGAGCCAAGAAATTGTCATGGCCAGCCTGCTGCGGCGGCATGCCAAAGGGATACGGCTGGGGCCGATGGGAATGGGGCGGGGGGAGTGAGTGCATACCGAAAATGAATGCAAATTCGTCACAGGGCACAAATCAAGCGATGAGCACGTGACAAAGGTTTTCCCCAAAGATAGACACGTGACAGCTAATCCCGTCACGCAAATCACACTTAACTCGTTTTGTGTTTTTGCTTTCCCTCGGCCAGAGCTGTGCTCTGTCCAAGCCTGCCAACTCGACGTAATTAAAGAGAGATTAGAGATGGTCACGTGTAACATTTAAGTTCTTTCCTTTCCTTTGTGCGACCGCCATAAAATGTGGCAGGCATTTCTGTTCTGAGCCATAAAGATTCTCAGTTTGGGCCATAAAACAAATTCAATTAGTCACATCCATAAATAAACTTAAAAATACTCTTCGTTTAATGCCAGCTACAGCAGCTCATTTATCTGCAGGATAGACCAAGTAGTGGATTGCATCAGTTGCCTATCTCCTATGTTTCATCCGTGCTTTTTACAGGGTATGTGCGTCCTCTGGCAACAGCTGGCAATATGAGTTATAGGCCATGGCTTAGTCCCCACTCGCTGCCTTTGCTAGCTGAGCTCTCTCTCCCTCTCTCTCTCGGCTTTTCTCTTCTTACTGACAATGACAGTAAGAGTTAAAGCATAGTCTAACTGCTGCCTGCGGCCCTGGATCCGGAATCGGCCCTCGCATAGGCAGTGACAGCGGCAGCGGCGGTGGCAGCAGCAGCAGCAGCTCATAAAATGCCGGAATGACGTGAAGCTGACAGTTAGCACATTTCAACCTGAGCGCGGCTGTTGATTGCGACGGCCACAGCTGCTCATCGGCAGCAGCTACTCCAGGATCCGTCTGGCACGCAGTAACAGCGAGTTGGCATTACAAGCTTTAATAGACAACCGCAGCGGAGCGCTGAATAAGATTAATGAAGCCGTTTAAAACGCTTCGGTTGTTTATCATGCCGCAGTCCACCCAAACTCCAGCCCGAGTCGCTGCGGCCTAGGTGCTGCGGCTAATGTACTGCCGCCGCCTCTGCCGCTGCTATGGATGCTGCTGGCGCAGCTGAGGTCGCTGGCAGCGCCATTAGTTGACGTCGACACGGCTGGCTGGCTGGCTGGTTGGCTGTAATCGTGGCCGGGACAACAGGGAACACGGCAACAGGCTGTTAGCTGGCCGGGCTTATTAAGTCGCCATAAACCATAAGCTCACGTTTCCCTAGCTGCCGGCCCAAATGTCTGCCTGGCCTGGCCAGCTCAGCATTGCGGAAAATATGTTTAATAAAAGCGGCATCTAAAGCCCTGGCCATGCGGCTGGGGCTGATAAATTTCTGTGGGCGGGACAACTGCCTGGCTGACGCTGATTAGCCAGACATGACCCAAAAAGCAGCGGCCACGACTTGCCTCGAAGTTCAAATGTAAACGACATTTGCAGGCCCGCTGCAATTAAAATGCTGCCATCGGGCCAAGTTCTCTGATGTCTGCTGACGGCTGACTGCTGCCTGCTGCTTGCTGCTTGCTGCCTGCTGCCTGATGAGGCGTGCAGCATTTTGATGGCCAAACACGTAGAGCTTGACAATTTTTCTTTTCTTCTACGCCAAGTAGCAGCGACTGTTGGAGCAGGCCAGACCAGGCCAGCCAATGGCAAGGTAGGCGTCTGGCCTGAGCCGAGCGCTGTGCGCTGAGCGCTGTATATTTTATTGGTCGCATAGATCTTTTTGGAACGATAACGAGTTTGATTTGTACTCGAAGCCACTGAAACGGGTTATGATTGACTGACAGTCCGGCTGACTGACGTACTCTGGCCAACTGACTGCCGTACGCCCGACATTGGCAGCCAGCTAAGCCAGCCCGAAAGACGACAAAAATAAGAAAACGGCAATGACGACGACTCATGCCATGCTAAGGCTCACTCGAAGCTCTACTCCGGCTCCGAAGCGGACTCTGACGCTGAGGCTGACGCTGACTCTGAATCTGACGATTCGGCGTTGGCTCTGACTCCTAGGCAACTTCAAGCGTGCCCCGGCCGGGGCCAACATAGTTTGTTATAAAATTAATGACCCTCATTTTGTATTCAAGTGTTATCGAAATGATTGCTGCTACACGTATTGTAGATTCTTGGCAGCAGGGCCTATGCGCAGAGTACGTATCAAAATGTGGGCTTGGTTCAATAGCGGCGCACAATGAATTATTATAGGTAAATATCAGCATATGTATATATATGTATCTGATTGTGTGTTGCCAATTAAAATAATATTATGTGCGCCTCATTAGCTCAGTGACGAGAGAGACAGACCTTAACTTAGCAGACATTGTATATGATTTTGTTTGGGGCTATTAGGAATTCCTTAACTGGTATTTCACAGTTCTGTCATTTGTCTCTGTCTCTGTCTCTGTCTCTGTCTCGGATTGCACAAAAGCATTTCATCTGCTTTCAATTGCAGCGCACGTCGCACAGGGCGTATGAGTGTTGGGTATGTGCAACGCCTAACAATGGTTTCGACACCTCATTTCTTTAGCATGCCGCATGCTGCATGCTCGCATATGCAACCTCTCTTTCACTTAAGCTCCCTCACTCCCCCTCCTTTGGTTCGCTCTTTCTTGTTGTTGCGGCACTTGTCTAGGCGTTGCCTCATGTAATTTGCTAGCCAGATAAATATCTTGCAGCTTATCACGATGCCTTAAACTGCCAACTGCAGCGGCTCTCCAATGGCTGCAGCTTTTCATGGGAATAATTTATGTGAAGGTTAGTTGCGAGCTCACACGAAATTGCCAGAGCTGGCGCTGGAGAGAACCGGTGCGGCTGGGGGCGTTTACTTTCACAAGTCAACACGTGAGGCAGCTGCATGTAACGGGGCGCGCATTGTGCGGCTGCCTGACCTCATTTGTGGGCGCAATTTGCTGCAAATCTGTGGCAACTAACAGCTAACCAGGCAGACGGACGGACGGACGGACGAGCGGGCTGGAGGTTGGTGGAACGGACGGACTGTCGGTTTGGTCTGGCATCAGGCAGGCAGCTAGCCAAGCATTGCGCCTGCATTCATTAACAACAAATTGTGAACGAAATGTGCATTAAATAAAATGTTATGAGCATCATACATACACACACACACCTACACACAGATAGACACACATGTATGCTAGACCAAGCAGGCAGCGGCATATTCGTGATTTGCTTTGGTGCCGGTCAAGTTGGCAATTTGGCTAAGCGTGAAATGCACAGACCACAAAAAAGTGGGGGAAAGAACTGCTCCAGTTAGTCAGGATAGCGGTAATACCAATAACAACAACAGAAACACTATATAGAGAATTTGTCTGCTGTACTTTCAGTGCGCTGCAGCTGAAAACAAATTTATTTCTCTATCACTAAAAAAGTCGAATATAAAATGCAAAGTCTACATTCCTAGAAACTATAAATCACACGTTTTTATAGACCTGAGGTGGTTAGATTTAGGTTATGAGCTTAAGTCTTACACAGAGAGTATTACCCAGAGAATTACAAAATATTTATGCATATAGTCAATACAGAAGATCAATAAAAATATATAACGATTGCAGCTTTGTAATGATTTACAGGGTATTAGCTGGCACACGCGTTTATAATAGTCTACGCACAGAGTTTAGCTGAGCAGTGATTCATGCCTGGGCCCCAGGGCATAAATCAGCTAAAACAGAACCGAGCTGAAATGCAGCAGAGCTGAGTTGAAATGAAATGCGCAAATGTCTGCAAGGCCTAAGCCAGCCATTGCATGCGGAATTTCCATAAAGCAACTGCGAATCGGGTTCACTGCCTACCGCTCCCTGCCTCTCTCTCTCTCACTCTCTCTCTCTCTCTCTGTTCCTCAGTCACTGTCTACGTTATGGGGGGCGTTATCGAAACGCACCTGTGCTGAATGCTTTGCCAACAGGTAGCCACCCAGCGCCAACTTCAGTGCCAGGCCCAGACAGCTGCCGAACTGGTAGCGGTGGGCTGCCCCAGCTCCAGTGGGGCATACAAATGAGGAAGGCGCGCACACAGGCTGACGGCGCACGTGCTTTATGCTAATCATTTGGCTGGAATTGGGCGTGGGTCGTCGCTGGCAGCCGAGGCAAACAGCTAAGACCTGCAGACGCACAATCAATTAATTAGCCATACTCAATAGATAAGTTAATGAATTTCAAGAAGGAAACAACTCCTACAAAACCTAATAAATCAGCTAGCTAACGACTTTTATTTTTGCTACATTTGATACGTATTTAGTCAACTGAAATTATGAATAACAATGCGAAAATAGAGATTAATTTTTAATTTCTTACAGCCTCCCACACTGGCTTAGACCGGACTGACGGGATTTAGGCAAAAAGTTTCTTTGCACCTACACGAAATATTTTAATGTAGCTAATTAATGCGTGACTAATTGAATTTTTATGGCTTATTGCTTATGGCTTGTAAATAATCTGGCTGCAAGCTTGATTTTCATGTAATTAAGCAACTGACAGACAACGCTGCGTATGCGCAATGTCATGCGCTGCAAATTAACATCAAATGTCAGCTTGTGAGCTCATGTTGTTGTTTCTGCTGTTGTTAATATTGCTGTTGTTGTTGTTGTTGTTGTAGTCGTTGTTGCTGTTGTCACTGTGGCAAACTGATTAAAGTCAAACTGTGACGCTCTGTGCAACGAACTGTGGAACGAGCGTTGTCAGCTTATGGGTAATCATGTGCAGCTTGGACCTGGAATTAGACACAGTGGTGGTCGTGCTCTTAGTCTACGCCTTCGTCTCCATCTCCGTCTCCATCGCTGTCTCAGTCTGGGTCTGGGTCTGGGCCTTGGCTGCTCGCTCTTGGGTCCCGGGTCTTGGGGTCGCTCACTCGCTCGTTATGTGAGTTCAAGTTCAAGTCATGTGCAGTTGCTGGCGTTGGTTGCTTTTAATTAAAAGTAATGCGCGCCGTTTAGCTAAAATGTTGCGTTTCCCCCCAGCACTTGGCTCGTACATAGCTGCTCAGTGTTTTAGATAGGGTGGCACACCCATCAGCAGCATTAGAGCCAAAGTTGCTTTTATATTATTTCGCACACACTGCGGGCAGCGCGGTTATTTATTTGATAGCTTTGGCAGGCGGACAATCAGCGCAAGCGGCAAACCGGCAAATGGGCAGCCAGCAGGCCAAGCTAAGACGGCCCGTCAGTTTTGGTCAAATCACAGCAGGCGGCTGCTTGGTTCTCGTCCATTGATTGTTGTGTAAAGACAACAACAACTGAAAGCCGTGGCTGAATTATGCGCCCAGCCAGCAGAAATGGAATCAGAACAACAGCAGCAAAAGCAGCAGCAACAGCAGCGGCCGCCGCGGCCCACGAACCCACAACTTTAATGCTCAAAATATGCAAAATCATGAGTCTGCGTTGATTTTAAATTGTATCATTAAAATGTAAAGGCAACCCAGAGAGCCGCAACGGCCGCAGCAGCAGCAGCAGCAGGAGCAGCAGGAGCAGCATAATGAAACAACCGACACCACAGCTAAAACAGCAGCAACAACAACAACAACAACAAAGTAAGCAAAGCAAACAACTAACAAACAAAAACGCGCTGTAGAATATTTGTGTGTGTTTAATTTTTTCCGGCTTGTTCATTACAAATTTTGATTGAACCCCAACGAATCGACTGATAGACGATAGGCAGCCTCTCAACGCGGACAGCCGGTCTCTGGGGGGCACAGCCATAGACCCGCTCTGGGGCCAGATCAATCAATTTTACGGTTTGCTAATAAATTGTGGTCAAAAAATAGAAAAAAAAAATCAAATTTAGCATTTCGGTTGCTGTAGCAATTATATATGTGTACAATATCTTTTTCCTGTGGCTCGTTCTTGTTAATTTAATTTATTTTGCATGTCTAATTAAAAGCGCAACGGTTTAAGATTTTGATAGAAAACATTTATTTTTATATGGGAGCTGCTTAGAGCCTGTGTCGCTTGATTTTTTAATTTATTTGGTAGCTTGGAAAAATAAGTAAGATATATTTGATGCAATTGGCCTGCTACCTCTTTGATTAGTCTAAAAACTTCTGAAACACCTCTTAAAAATTTAACATACAAAAAATTTAGTTAAAAGAAAGATTTAAACTCTGCAAAATATTTTAAATAATAATAAAAATAAAAACATTTTTTTTTTAACAATTCTTACCAAATCAACGAAAATATTTAAATTGAAAGTAAACAATAGTATTTTATAGTATTTTTATTTCTATTTATAAACTAACTAAGCTCTAACTTAAACCAACTGTTGGTAGTATTCTACTGCACACAATATTTTCGCTGAAATATTCAAAGCTTGCCACAACATATAAATATTTTCAATTTAGTTTAATACTCTTATATATAGATTCATAAATATATAATAGAATTTTTGATATCTTGCAATGGTTGCTTTTAATATATTGCTCACTTTTGAGCTCTGTTTATTCATCAATGGCAGAGTATTTTGATGCATATATGCATATATATTTGTGTATATTGAAATATATGCATACATATACATATGTGGTTATGCTCGTGTCTGTGCACATATCAATTTTCCATCAGAATTGGAGCTGTTGAAATTTATGCGCGCTCGCTGAACGTATTGAAAATTGACGTTTTACAGTCTGTCCCAGTGTCCGTCCGTCTGTTCGTCTATCTGTCCGTCCGTCTGTTAGATCAGTTCGCATTTGGTGTTGATTTTGGCTGCAGTTGCAAGTCTGTCTTTGTGTGTGTTGCCGTTGTTGTTGGAATTTTATGCAAACGACAGTTTGCTACAATTTATGGCCATCGAAAATTGGCAACAAATTTCCAGCGTCGTTTTTGCAATTTTCGCAATTTTGCGCAATGCAAATGAAAATTGTGCAAAAATAACGAAGTACGGCGAGAACTAGAGCTCATATATGCGATACAAATTACAGATATTTCATTCAATGGATGCATTCGACACTCTCTAGTTCATTTGCCAAATGCATGCACACACACTCACACACACACAGACAGAGAGAGAGAGAGAGAGAGAGAGACGACGACGTATGTAATATGAGTTGGAGCATATGGCGTGTTGGCCGGAACTGAAATGCAATCGGGTCTAAAAGGTGTTGCAAACCTGACAGAGCTTGCCAGCTATTAGCAGCTTTTAGTTGTTGCTGTTGTTATTGTGGCTGTATTTCACGCTGCTAAGTCATTCTTGAGATGTTCGATTGCTGATTTCGCGCTCAAGTAGGAGTTGCTGCTGCGGTTGCTGCCGCTGCTGCTGCTGCCAATTGATTGCTTGAGTCACACTTGAGCACAACGGGTTTCCAGTTGGAGTAACAATAAAAACAATAACAACAACATTTGTATGCCTTTTTGAGTGCGCAGTTTGGCTGTGTCGCCAAACCGGGAGGGGAACCAGGCAATCGGCAACAGGCCACGGGCAACGGGCAACAGGCAACGGGCCACAAGCTGCAAGCGGCAGCTCCAACAAATTGCCACTCCAAAGGTGTTGCTGCCGCTGTCGCATTTCGACGTCGCCTTTGGCATGTTGTTGGCTTTTATTTTTTGTATTTTTTTATTTTTGCCTTTTCGTTTCTGGCTTGACTTTTTTGGAGTCCGGCTAACGCGCTGACACAACAATGGGCTAGCTGGTGGCACCGAACATGATATTTGTTACCGCCAGGCGTATACGTAATATTTGATTTGCAATTTCTATTACAGCTTGCAGCGTGCAGCGACCAATGGACGGCGGACAATAGACAGCGGACTGCGGACAGCGGACAGCGAATAGCTTGGCAATTCGCAATTTGCACAGTGAGTTGATTGAACTGTCAATCGCCAGCAGATATTGTGCTATAATTTAACTAATTTCTGTGCATTGTCCACATTTATGAGAGCCGCATGCCATTTGCCTAATTAAAATGCCCCGTGGACAGCAAAGTGGATAAGCTGAGGCTCTCGAGCAGCTGTGGCAGCATAAATATTTAATCTCTTTGACTTCGGCTAATGGCTGGCGTAAGTGGTGCAGGAATCGTAGCAGGTTAATGACATTTAATTGGCCTTATGTCCAAAGCGGAAATTGACCAATTGACATACATTTTTAAAGAGCCTACCAGGCCCAGCCAAGTAATGGAGCCACATTTTATTTACTCTATGCAGCTCTAGTCGCATTTACTCCAACTCCCCCACTTAGTCGCTGTAGTTAATTCAATACGGCTTATTAAATATTTAGACTTGCCGTCGTATATTCCTCTTCACTGCAGACATTCCTCCACATAGAACATTGTTAGATTGGCGCAGAGGCCGCGTCTAATAAAAATAGCTACACGTTGTGAGACACAGAGAACTATAAAATGACGGCGAGAAACAAGGCAAACAAGCAGCCAGCGACAGAGAGGGCAGCAAAACAAAATAATAAAAAACAGCCGCACTTCTCATAAGCGCTGCGAAAGATTTTGCAATTTATTTCGTTTGAGTCATGCCACGCAATTGTCTAAGCGAATAAAAATACAAAAAAAAAGGCACGAATGAAAAAAACAAGCAAAAGTTTTTATGACTACAAAACTAACGGCAAACCCGCATAGAGAGACAGAAAAGCTGGCCGACGGACACAGCCGAGAGCCTCACTTTTGGCTTTAACGGTATAAGCGTCTTGGACATCAGAGTCTCAGGCGCCCAACTGAAACCCAAGCCCGAACTCAAACCCAAATTCAACAGCGCAGCGCCGTTGGTGTCAAGGTTAAGCGTTTGACGGCACGAGCGTAACCAAAATTGAGGTCACTTCTCAATGAGAGAGAGAGAGAGGGAAAGAGAGAGAGATAGAAGCAGATATAGATCCCGTAGAGAACTTCTAAGCCAAATCAAACCAAGAATAATCTGACAAATGTGTTATCATAAATTTCGAAAGGAAATTTTCGTGGTCAGAAATAATTGTGCGATTTGTATTCATTAGCAAATGATCATTTCGCTCATACCTGAAGCGGCTCTTGGCTTGCTCAACGATCAGCTATAATGATAGAGATTATTTATGATTCCTTTTTATCGCAATTTCTAGTAAAGCTTGCAACTTTTCTCTGATGCCAGATCTCAAGTTCGCGTCATTAAGAGGCAAAGTGCCTTTTGTTTTATGAGAGTCCCAAAGTTGTTGCTTGTCAGAGATATTTGTCAACAGGGTTCATTGAATCTACCATATTTACTCAGCCTGAAGCCAAATGGTCTCCAAATTTATGATTGAGTTTGCGAAAATATTTGAGTTCAACTAAGTCAAGTTTAAGTCCGACAAAAGTGTCTGTGCAGAGACAAACACAATTAAAAACTAAACTATTTTGCATAGACAGGAGGGAAGGTTGAGAGTAATAAACACAGAAAACGTCTCAATGGCAGCCAATTGTTCTGTTTGACTTGGAAACTTTCCGTTTAATAGAGTTGTTAGGCCAAATTTGTATTTCAGTTCCGTTTTGTTTCTGCTCTTGTTGCGCTGCTTTCCGTATGGTCGGAATAACAATTATAAAGTACGGCTTGCTGCCTGTGGGTGGTCGGGGCCTATTAATCAAATCTGGTCCACAGATTGCCGGCAATCAGGCGGCGAGAACGGGAACTGCCTGCTCGATGGCCAGCCCCACCTTGGAGCTCAGACAGTGGAGTCAATTTGATGTGCTGTCAATGTTTGCTTAGTTTGGCCTCGCTGCGGCACATCATTAATCATAAGGCTCGACCTGTTCTTGGCCAGCATATATATTTAAGCACACACACACACATCTATATATCCATTGCTGCTAATTGATATTTCAAAGCAGAAACTTCAATGGCTACTTGAGTTGGGCAACTTTGGCACTACCCAAAATTAGCAGGTTTACACTTTTAATTTCGCGTCTGTTGCGCCGCAAGCGAAAGTGGCAAAGCAATTTTTGGTCAATATTATGCGAGTGACTCTATGCATGTGTGCGTGTGTGTGTGTTTCCCAGAAACTGGCCTGAGATTAGCCACCAGTCCAGCTGAGCCATTAGTGGCACCCCAACCAAAAATAACTTAATGAGCTTTTGAGTAGCTGAGAAATTATTGATTTGTATTACTTTTTTTTCGCTGGCCTAGCCAAGCCAAGCGCATTGTGGCTCGACTTTTGTGGGTTACTGTGTTGCCGCATTTGGGTCGAACGGCAACTGTAGCAAGAGTTTCGGCAAGTCATCAGCTCGAGCTCATCAAAGGCCTCAAATCACATGGGATCTGTGTAGTTTGTGGGGGCTATTACCAAAGTTTCCTGATTTATGCGCAAGCATTTAACATTTGACTTTTATATTTTGGAAGCATTTTGGTTACACGAAAATCCAAAAACCGAAAACTGAAAACTGAAAAATTTACGATCACACGCTGTCCCAATACCAAAAGAATTCACTTGTAAAGACAGACCATAAAAAACCCCAAAAAGAACTCACAAAACTTTTCCATTTACATAGTTAAAAGTCAATGCCGCATAATTTAACAGGAAATCATTAAGCGTTGTCCTATTTAAAAATAATTCACGCCCAGCAACAGACGCAAAGATGTGCTCCAATACTATGGCCCGTTCCCCCCAGCACCGCCCCCTCCCATGACTCTAGCTGCATTTGCTGCAGCGCAGACAACGAGGCATTTGAATGAAACGCGTCTAGAATTAGAACTGTAAACAACATGTGTTGAAATGCCTAATTGATTGACTTGCCGTAGTTGACTTGATGGTGGTCTGTGCTCCGCCATCCGTCACCCGCCGCTCCATCTTCCACTCCTCATTAGATAGACAAACTATGAGTATTGCAACTGATTCGAATCTTATGGCGTTGGCATTCAATCGAGTCATTTGAGCATTTGATGAATCTGCGGAGCGCATCGTCTGATGGATCGTTAGTTGGTTAGCTAGCTAGCTAGCCAGCTAGCCAGCTAGTTAGTTAGTTAGTTGGCTAGTGTAAGCCGCTTGGCCAGTTAGTTAGCTGCTTTGATTTAGTTTAATTCGATTAGCTGTCGCTGCATTCGTTCAGGTCGCAGCTGTGCGAACGCGGAAGAATGCAATTAGCCTGGCCATTTAATGATGTGCCAGTCAGTCCGAGTTATTCATGCGGCAGTTATTAAATCAATTTTGCCTCAGCCACAATTTATTACTTAACGGCGTTTTGTTTTTAGCCATATTTATTGGTATGCATAGCGCACACTCGCCGCTGCCGACTCTGCTGCTGCTGCTGCTTCCCAGTTTGTTTTCCATTTCTTTTTTGCATTGGCATCTGCATTCGCGTCTTTTGCCAATTACAGTTAACACAGACAATGGCGCATAAAGCATTCTAGCACCAGAGACCGCTGCATGAATGGGTTCTCTGGGCGCTGTTTCGACTTGGTCAGCCAACTTTCCAATTGGCAATAAAGCATGCGAAAACCAATGGTATTTCTCTTATTTTTTGTGCTCCTTTCTTTTCTATTTCAGCGCACCCGTGTTGACCACAAAATGTTGATTACTGCGCTCAGATACACTGCACACACACACACACAGCTACAGATACAAATGTATCTTTTTCTTGTGCACAACATGGGGGTAACAATGGCATTTTCACGCGCCCTCCAAGCGGCCACAATGGAGCAGAGGCGTTGTAAATGCCCAAAAAAGGTTGCAGCCACAAAATAGACCAGAGCCCAAGACCCAGAGCAACACCGAAACCAAGACCAAGACCAAGAGGCGAGCCGATTTCGAGAACCCAAAAGCAATGCCTACTTGCGCCCGAGAGTGAAAGAGCTGTGAGTGGTCCGCCTAACGGTAATTCAAGTTAACGAGCTAACGTAAATTAAGATCGCTTGTTCTTGCTGGCCCATAACCAAGCCAAAGCACAGCAGCCAGCCAAGGTAGCAAGTTCTTCTGCAACTAACCAAAAAAAAAAAACAAAAACAGACAACAACAAAAAAAAAACAAAATGTGTTTAGGCTGAGCTACGAGTAAACAAAAGAATGGGACAACAGCAAGCAAACAAGCTTTTAAAAAAAATGAGCCGAATGTCTGTTTTATTTTTAGCCACGGCCAGCAAGAAATATGGGAAGCTGCCCAAAAAAGGCCACCAAAACTAGCTGGAAGACCGAAAAAGAGAGAGAGAAAAAAACAACAAAAACGAACTGCACGCAGACAGAATGCAGTCAACGCCAACGCAAACGCACATGGAACATATGAGAGACAGGCAACTGCTGCAACTGCTGCAACTAGGCACAAGTGCTCCGCAGTTTACCAGTTCTCTGCAGCTCATCAGCTCCTGTCTATCAAATCCCCTAGAAGCACACACGCACACACATGCACACACATACACGAAGAGGCACAGCAGGCGCACATCATTTGCATGTGGGCAGTGGGTCAGCATTAGCAGCGCTTCGAAAGTTGTTTCTATCAATAGCTAAAAGAGACTTCTCATCATTGGTTTTTCTTTGTTTCCTTCTTTTTATGTCTCTAAAGCTCTTTCACTGTTCTTTAATCTGAGCTCTTGATTTGTTCTTTATGCATTTGAGCTCTTTACAGTTCTTTCATCTTAATTCAGTCTTTTCTTGTGTTCTTTCACTGCGCTTAATCACAGCTGATTTGCATACGGCTTATCCACCATTGGAATTGGTCAGGTGTGGGCATATTGAAATGGGGTAAAGGTAAAGTTATATATGCATATGTGTATGTATATGTGTTTAGATTTATCTACAATATAGCTATGCATGCGATTGCTTGGTATGTTCTAGTCAGTCCCACTAGATCCATCTCTCTCTCTCTCTCTCTCTCTTTCTCTATCTGAGCTCTCACTCATGATTTTCTAGATGGGCAACAATTTAACTCTGAATAGCTTCATAAACAGCCATGCAGCTTCCCTTTCACTTTGTCTACTCGAATTATCCATCAACCTTTCTTTTGCCCCGATCAACTGCAACGTTACGTTTCATTTCGTTGCGCCATTTGTTTTAGTTTTTTCTCTCTTTCCATCTGCTTCTCTTTCTCTTTATATTTTCCTTTCTTGCTATATCTTTAAACTTCATTGGAATCTTCATCAGGCCGCATTACAAAGAAATACAAATCGATTTTACCCAGTTCTGTTTTTGTTTCTCCATAGATTGGAACATGCAGCGCATTTTCTTTTATGACTTTTGTCGCTGCTGTTGTTGTTGCTGCTGTTGTTGTATACACCCATTCCCTTATACAATGGGTATGCTCTATAGCCATAAAACTTCAAAATGTACTAGATATTTCGACTGTTCCCCTATGAGGGCAACTCAACTTGCCCCACCCAGTTCGGTTCAAGGCAACGTCATCATTTAGGCAGCGTCATCGCGTTCCGATGGTTGTTGTTGTTGTTGCTGTTGGTGTTTTTAGTGTTGCGTGCAACATGCCTGTTGTTCTAGTTGTTGTCATAAAAACGCTGGCGCTTTATGACTTACTTTGAAAATACAAGCTCAACTTTTGCCATTGCCAACTTGGTGCGGAAATAGACTTAATGATCAATTAGTTTTGGCCGTTGACGTTGGGGCAGTCACCTAGCGAGGGAGGGGAGGGGTAGATACAGTTAGCTTCTGACTGGGCGCGCCAATTGGGAGGGCCAAGCACAACACCCCAAACCGGCCCTCTAAGAAATCTAATGAGCAACTTTGGCGCGCTGCAATTAACTAAATTCTAATTGGAGACGCTGCCTGGGCATAAAGTGTGTATTTTAAGGCCATTACCGATGGCTTCCTGTCGCAGTCGCTTACATAAGGCATTGCCAATGCCTGGTATGCTGCATCCAGAAGTTGCCGTATGATTGCGCAAGTCGCAGCAGCAGCTGCTTTAATTGGAAATTGTTGCGGGGCTAGGTAAAAGCGCATCAGCAGCATTTGTAGCTGTTGTAGCAGCAGTTGCTGCTGTTGCTGCTGTTGCATCACATACATTCAAACACATTTACACACTGAGCATCGTCAAGTGTTCTAGTTACGTGGCTGCTGTCGTTGCTTTCAATCTCTTGGCGCGTTGCTGGCAATTGCATCACGCAAAGGCGACGCTGCTGTTGATGGAGCCAACGGGTTTTTGTCCACAGATTCAGACTCAGCCTCAGACTCAGCCGCAGTCTCAGCTTCAGCTTCAGCAGCGAATTGGGCTTCGTCTTCAGCATTAGCCACAGCTTGGACTTGCTTTTTAGCTGCTGCTGCTGCCGCTTCAATTTTAGCTTTAACTTTGGCTTCAGCTTTGGCTACTTTCTAAAGCAGCCTCCGCCTGGCTGCCTTCATGGCATCTCTACCGAACTCGACATCTTCGCATCTCTCGGTTCACTTGGTTAGTGTGCAGTGTCTTTTAGTTGTTCTTCTTTCAGTTGTTGTTGTTGTTTTTTGTGTTTTTGTTTAGCGCCCAGGTAACTGTTTCAACTGCTGCGAAACTGGTGCAAGCATTGCTGCTGCTTCCTCTTCTTAGCCTGTTGTTCTCTCTGTTATCTTTTTTTCTATTTTTTCTGTTTTTTTTTTACTGCTGCAAGTTTGCAGTTAGTTTTACTGTTGCATCGGCCACTGATTTTCCACTCGTTGTTGTTGTTGCTGTTGTTGTTTCTATGTATGACATTAGTGCTTTTTTGTTGTTGTTGACTGCTGCTGCTGCTGCTGCTGCTGTTGCGTCAAATTGGAAATTAACGTGCAACTAGGCTAGGACCTGAACAACTTTGGTCCTTTGTTCTTAAAGTTTTTACCCTCTCTTTTTTGCAGAAATTAATTAAGTGCCCTGGCTGTGGATTTATAGAGCTTGTAGCTAAAGTTGTTTTGCTGTTAGTTCGTTGTTAGTTGCTGCTGCTGCTGCTGCTGTTGTTGTTGTTGTTATTGTTCTTGTTCTTGTTGTTGTTGCTTAGAGGCCAGATTCTGTGTCACACGAGATTTGTTCTTGATGTTGTTGTTGTTTTAGCTTTTGGGTAATAAAAAGTTAAACAATTTTTATGAATTTGCAACAGCCATAAAATTAGATCGTAAAGTTCCTATTTTTTAGCACAAAATATGCTTACAATATTCTCCCAGTCAAAGTTGCTAATTAAGGAAACGGATGCGAGTACTTAAAACAGCAAATTTTAATAGCCCTATGACAAAGTTTTGATATGAAAGTTATAATAGAATAAATTGATTTCATATCAAAATTTTGCTAAAACTATTTTGCATAAATATGACAAAGTTGTGGAAGCTAACAAAAGTCGTAAAACGGACAGTTTATGTCCGTTATTTCAAATTCGTTGGACTTTAACTAATATATTAACTTTTTGACAAATATTTTATTTGAAATACTTTGAGCATTGACAATTATATAAATGATAATAAATAAATGTCTAGCATATTGAATAGCTGAAAGTCCCATAAATCAAATTAATTCTCTGAACTTGGACTTTTTAGATTGATAACTTCCAAATGCGTTTGAACTCCGTGGCAATATCAGCCGGCTGGCTTCAACTGCCATCAAATAGCGCTTTATCGGGGGACACTGTGTAAACAAACAGCTCAAACGGTTTGACGCAATTTAATTGTCAAGCTGAGGGCAATCCTTTAGGCCGCCTCCGCTGACAGCTGTTTGATGGATGCGGAAGCCCAAATGCCGAGAGCCGAAAGCCAAAAGCCGCGACAGCTTAACCGATTAGACGGTTATGCTTGACGGTTGTGCAGCGGACGCGGGGGGAAGTCGGAGTCGGAGTCGGAGTCAGAGTGGAGGCGTCTTTATCAGCAATCTGTCAGTGTGGCAACAAAGCGGCAACATCATCATCAGCAACGGCGGTCGCGGCAGTTGCGGCAGCATCAAAGAGGTTCCCTCGCCCTCAAGTCTCCCAGCCCCCACTCCCCAGTCCCCACTCGATTTGGTGCGTTCGTGGTTTGTGCTTGACGTTGAATTTACAAATTACAACTAATTAAAAGTTGATGAGTCTGCGTGAGTGAAATCAAGCACAGAGCATTGCCCCACAGCCCCACAGCCCCACAGCCCGTCAACTCATTCGATAAGCAAATGAGGAAGTTGCTGCTGCTGCTGCTGCTGCTGGTCAGAGAGAATTCTGCGGAAAATGTTATGCCCAAGCACAAGTGCTTGTATTTTTATAACATTTATTTCTTTTACCTATTTCTTTAGAGTTGCGCAAGTCATCGCATAGCTGTCGTCTCAGCACGTCTGCGATGCTTATCGCAGAGATGGTCGAAGGTATCTGCAGATGAGGGACAGACACATCCGCCCAGCAAAATAGTTGTGAGAGGAAATGTTCCAGCGGCGATAAATGTGACAAAGTTGCACTATAAAAATGCAAAATAAATGTAAAAAGAGACCCCAAACATGCTTTGGGTGTATTCATAAACTTTTTGCTCAACTGTTTGTGTGGGAATGGCAAATAAAATTATTACGACAACTGCGTTGACGACGAGCGTCGCGACGGCCAATTGACTTGTTTGCCACGGCCCACAGAACTTTGTGGCAGCAAAAGAAAGAAAAAAAAAAAAAGGAAAACAAAAATAATAATAATTCGAGTAAAATTTGTTAGCAGCTGGCTAAATACCCTGGGAACCATATTTGTTAGGGCAGCCAATATTTTGTTCACATCATAATAAGCAGGAAAAAAAAACTTTGTTAACTAATTTTGATTATTTAATGAATTTGCGTAAAAGCCAACTGTTGGTAAATTTAACATAATTATGATAGTCGCTGCTGCTGCTGCTGCTGTTGCAACCTTGACTGTTGCTGCTTCTTAATTAAATATTGTCAACATGTCTGCCCTGACTGGCTGTTGGCTGTTGGCATTGTTTGTCAAGATCTGCTCTCAACTGCAATTTGATGAGGCAGCTCGCATTGCGGTCTCTGCGTGAATGTTGCACGGCAGCAGGAAGTGCTAAAACTATTAGTGGCACTTATTTATTCATTAGAGGCAGTTAGAGACACCCAGCACAAACACTAATGGGGCACACATGCACACTCACACACACACACGCACACATATAGCTACTCCAATTATGCAGTTAGTTGATCAAGAGAGCGGGGCCAAGGATATGCGACAGCATCAGGATGTTCCCTCTTGTGCTGCCTCTGCTGCTGCTGCTGTCTCTACTGTTGCTGCTGCAGCTGCTGCTGCTTATGTATTTGCATAATGTCGAATGACGTTGCCAGCAACTCAAGCGCTTATAATAGGTGACAGAAACGAGTGCCCCTATGGCTGGGTGTGTGCGTATGTGCATTTCGAGTCAATGCACCCGTCGCTTTATAAAATTGAACTTAAAGCTAAAGTTCAATGTGCGTATGCGTAATATGACTTACCTTACAGTTAAATGTGTCTTTGTTTTTTTCAGTTTTTCTGTTTTTATGTTGATATTCACAGATCGTATACAAATCAAAACCAAAATATGCTTGTGTGCTGGAGATGATATTGCTTGTGAGCACTGCCAGCTGCTTGGTGCTTTTTCGCTGTTGTTGCTTTCGGTTGGGTTTGCGTTTGCGTTTGCGTTTGGTTAACTCTGCGCCGCATGGGACCGATTTCTGCAGAACAAACGCGACTTACACACACACGCACACAGATGCAGAGGAGGCACACACGTACACACGCACACCCGCACACACTTCGGCACAATAATAAAAGCGTAAATGCTTATTTATTTGCAAGTCGTTCACAAAAATGCGCTTGTATAATTTATGAAGGCAAAGCACACGACGACGCTGGCTCTGAGCTGAGCTGGGTACCGGGGAGGAGCTCGATAAACATTTTGAAATGCGAATTGAACTTGTTGTATATTCGCAGTTATATATATGTACAAATATAGATATACATATATACTGGTGTTTCTGGCCCTTGTTGTTGACTGGAGGGTTATTAGAATAAAGCGCCTGCAGGGACCGCTATAAAACGCAGGGTCACAATGACCCACAGCGAAAGCGAAAGCGTCACAGCGCGACGGCAATAACAACAAATAGAATAGCACACAAAAAATTTGATTACACACCGGGTTTTATATTTTTAACATTTTGATTTGAGTTTTGAGATTTGAATTGTCAACGTTTAAAGAGCAGAGCCTCTGACTGACCGACCATCAAGTGGATAGAGCACGCGCTTGGACGACGTCGACTGCACTGACCGAGTCCGAGTCGACAACTGGGCTTAGTTCAGCTGAGTTCATCAATCAAAGCGACAAAGCCGAATGCAATTGCCGAGAAAAGCGCTTCAATTGCAGCCAAGCGATCGAACCACACCGAAAACGAAACCGAAACCGAAAACGAATCAGACACCGAAACCGAATTCGATACGAACGAAAGAGTCGTGCGATTGCTTCCCGAATGAGGCAACCGTTAGATGCGCTTCAACCTTGCGTTCGGCACGACGTTTCAACAGCAACTGCTTGGGCCGGGCGCTTGGAGCTGCAACTGTCAGCTCTGTGTGGAACGTGTCTGTGGACTGTGGATGGCATTGACGGTGAGTTTTTGGCGCCAGCTTTGTAGAGTTTCACAGTGCCGGCTGTTCATTGAGAGCGTGGAGAGCGAATAGGAGGCAAAACGAACGAAAGCAAATAACACGTGCAGCCAAAAACCGGTCTCCAGTTTATCTGTATTTAGTTTAGGTTTATTCTTAGGTGATTAAATAAACTTCAATTACCTAAATATTTATATAATATTATTAAATACATTTTAAAATATGTCTGCACCATTTTTGACAATTTTGCATGATTTACTTAAGAATATTTGCGCAGAGAATTACATTTTCTAATAATTATTAAATAAATTCCATTTTAAGATTTATCTACTTTTCAGACATTTCTTTGCTCTCAGCAACTTCTAAAATGCAAAATGCACATGTTACGAACATGTCGAGCACAACAAACGGCAAAAGTGTGTAGACTTTGAGAGCGCATGCGCATGCGCGAAGAGCGTCACCGCCACTGAGAGCGAAAGAGAGACCATGACAGAGCCGGCGACGGCAACGACCATAAAAATAAACACATTGCATAGCCATCCACATAAAAAAAGACACCACCAGGAGCAGAAGAAACAGCAGCAGCAATCGCCTGGGCTAGAGGGCGGAGGCGTGGTCGAGGGGGAATTTGGATGCGTACGGCAGCAATAGCATATGTTTTATATCATAGGCATTGCTAAGTAACTGATGCCCAAAGATCCCTAATTGTCTTAAGTGTGCTGCTAGCTGTCTGTCTGTCTGTGTGTTTGAGGAGGTGTGCGGGAAATAGCCCGAGAGAGGGGCTGATCTGTACGAGTCGAAAAATTCCTAAGCACAGTTGATGCCTAGTGATTTGAGTAGCTGCAAACAGAATTAGAGAATTTTCAATATAATTTGCTATGATTGCGGATCAGAAGACGCCACAAAGGCCCGAAACGCCTTGGAATGCCCAAATGACTTAAAATAGTCTGGAAGCTTTGCGTGCCGTTTCCACCGGCCCACTATCGAGCATTGGTCATCGTCTAGCACACACACATACACATACACACACATATACACTCAGTGAGGGAAAGGAATTTCAGCTAGAAATTTATCTACGCTAATTTCAGAGCTAAAGTTCTGTAATAAAACCGCATCATCGACTGCAATTTTCGCTGTTCGCGTGCCGTTGCCAATGTTGTGAATGCTGCTTCCATCGCATCTACCAGCTCTACCAGCTCGGACCACAATTCTTTCTTTTCTTTTCTGTTTGAATTTTTCTTTCTTTTGCGGCTAAAGAGTCCAGCCGCAGACTTCGCATGAACGCCTTCAATTTCTCATAGAACTCGCATCGAGGGGGAGCCTGGCGTTTGGTTTATGGTTTATGCGCCGCCGTTTTTGGTCTATTAAAATGATTGCAGTATTTACGTTGCGCTTTTCAACCATAATTTGTATTTGCTATGCTCATCATCATCATCATTGAGTGTCCAGCCGATCGATTTTTGGTCTTTTTGCATTCATTGCGCACGCTTATCGTTGCCCAGCCAAAGCCAGAGCTGGAGTAGGGACTGTAGTTGGAGTCGGAGTTGGAGTTGGAGTTGGAGTCGGAGTCTGAGGTAAGCCAAAAAGCAAGGCAGCCGCTAGCGTTTAGCTCTCAATGCTGACCCGTTCTCTATGGTTTTCTATTGTTTATCTACGGCGCGCCAGGCACAAGCAACAGATACGATGCCAGGCCCATGTCCACATCCGCATCCCCAGCCACAGCCACATCCAGGCCTGAGCCCAGGCTCAGGCGCAGGCCTGGCCCCTTTGACTGTTTCTCTGCTGCTTATGCGTTAATATTTCTGGCTTATCGCCTCCGGCGTCACATTGGCGTATTTACAATGATTATTGATCGCTTAATACTACGAATTGCGTTCCATTTGTTTTCCGTCCATCCGGTGTTTATTTGTGCAGCTTAGAGAGAGATTCGATGTGATATTCCGCACTAAATGGACATTGGTTTCGATTTCTGCGTGTCTCTTGCACAAATATTTAACTCATGCGCTCCCATGATCAATTACAACTCAGCGGAGCAGCCTTCAGCCCCTGACAGCCATCCAATTCGCAGATAATGTCAACGGCACCGTCTCGACGGCATAATTCGTTTGCGCCATGTGAAAGTCCAACATGGTGAGCGGCAAAACTTTCAATTTCATACAGTTCCAGCGCGTTAGTGCCAGTGCCCGTACCCAGACTCGTCTGTCAAGCCGGTGATTATGATATGATGTTGTGCGAAGCTCATGATATTATTTACACACACATACGCAGAGGAATACTTCAATCTGTGTGCGCTTTCCATGCACAAATTCATTTGTCGTTGCTTTATTTGCCTCACATTAGCGTCAGCAGTGAGTCCAAGTGAAACCATATAAATCAAGTTAGTTTTGTGTGACTGCGAGTTACCCTAAGATCTTAATAAATATGTTTATCATTACTTTGTAAGAAATAAGTTTAAATATTTATTAAATCCAGTTATCTTTTCGTCTAGAGAGCTCCAGAGTTAAACAAATAATAAACTGATGACTTATTATGTTTATTAAAATCACATTTATTATGGCAGAGTATCCAAAAAGTGCTCTGTACTATATCACATTGAAACTACAAATTGCAGCCAAGTGAATTCAAAGTCAAGAGCCACGCCCGCAAGTCCATGGAGGACAATGAACTCAGGCATATCAAGCACAGCCCTTTCGGCTGAGCCAAAAGCCAAAGTGTAGCATTAAATAACCTGTTTAAGTTTTTGGAGTTTTTGTCCGCACTTCCGTTTGCCGCAGAAGGCTGCTAATTTTGACAGATTACAAGGCATTGACTGTAGCCCCAGGCGGCGGTTTGGGTAAACCCCCAGCCCAGTCAAACAGCCAAACAGCCAGCCAGCCAGCCAGCCATCCGTTGGCTTTAATCAATAGCTCGCTACCAGGCGATGCTTATATTTGGTATTTTCGGCATGTAGCTGCACATTGAACTGCCATAAATTCAGTAAGCTTCAAGCGATGCTGCTGCCCAGTAAGCCACAGTAGTCACCCTGCTGTTTTCAATTACGCGCAGAAACCCTAAACTCCGCCGCCACGCCCCGCGAGGGGGTAAGGAAAAATAAAAGTTGCAAAGAATTTATGAGCTGCATGGGCGAAAGCATTTACGAATCTGCATACAGCAAAAGGAAAAAAAAATACTGAACCGCAGACGACGCCAACGATTAAGCGCCCCAAATCAGAGGCAGACTCATAGCCAAAGCCAAAGCCAAAGCCAAAGCCAAAAGCAACACAAATATCCGTAACCGCAACCGTAAACGTAACCGAGACCACGGCACCAACAGCTTCAGCACCAGCAGCAGCAATAAAAAGACCCCGGCAAAAAGTCAAATGACAAATGCTCGCACTTAAGAGTTTCGGTTAAAATGTCGCTGGCCAAAGCCGAAAAGCAAACATAAAGTGTTGAATGCTGGCGGAAATCACTTGAAACCGAGTATAAATCAAAGGAAACAATAATGGCACACGCCAGGACCACAGAAAGCAAAAAACAAAATAACGAACCAAAAAACAAATAAAATATCAAGTGGAAAAAATGGAAAATGGAAAATGGCGATTGCAGCTTCCGCTTTGGCAAACGGCAACAAGAAGCTGATCAAAACAAAAGAATTACAATATATAGAGAAGTGTCTTTAATCAAAAACGCATTGAAAAAGCAAAAGCCATAAGGAGTAATAAATGAATGGGAAATAGTGCAAATGCATGACAAATACTGAGGCAAGCAGCAGACGGAGCAAACGGAGCGCCGAAGGACGCACAAGGATGTCTCCCAGCCGGTCAGCTGACCAGCTGAGTGAGTGATTTATGGGAAGCTGTCGACGTCTGTGCCTTGAACTTGCGTCTGCTGCAAGTCTGGCCAGGCTTAATTGGTGCGGCTTCCAGCTACCGTTACTCCATCTGTCATTACCCACCGCATCGCAATGCAGCGCAGGACATAATCGTCCCAGGCATACCCTGTCACATTCTGATGAGTTGATGGCAGTTTAAGCTACCAACTGTATTAAGTGAGGAAAAAGTCTATCTCTCATTCCCATTAGCGGACAGTTCATATGATGTCATGATGGATCTAGCCACGTCAGTTTGAATCTAGCCAATTTCATTTGATTGCCGAGCCAGAGTCCAAATTGTCCTCACATTGTCCATTGAGAGAGGCTATAGAAGATAATTAGAAAACTGTTTATAATACCCCCGCTCCAGGCGTGGACAACATTTGCTCAACTAGACACTAATGGGGTATGGCTGAGCCTACCCGATTGCCATTTAAGGGATTATAATTTTTCGCATTGCCCGACAAAAACTGAATGCTGAAACTGAAAACTTCAAGCGCAAACTTTGCAGACAGTTTTTGTGCCATTTTGGCTCGACATCGGTGGGAATTTTGATGGTTTTTAGTTTTCAGTTCTCAGTTTTTATTTCATTTTACGGCATTTGAATTCAAATGTGCTTTTAAATCGGCTTAGTTAGACGAGTTGCTTTTATGTTCCCGACGGCTTAAATTAAATGCGCTCGCGCGAATCCTCACAAAAGAAAAACAAAATGAATTTATATCCAAATATCAGCAAAATCTAAAAAGCTTTTTACCCTGTCAGAGGTGCTTAAACAATTTAATAGTTTCTTTTTGTAATTCATTTTCGGGCATGTCAGCTTACTTTAGAAGATAGCCCACGAATACTCGCCCAGAGACCGGATGCAACAAGAACTGCAAAAAATATCTCTAATCTAATCAGCGTCACTTTCACGCCCAGCACACGGCGGGTGAGCGAGTGCTCCGGGTTTGACGCATCTCGACTCAAAACTGATTGTTTATATTTGACAAATAGACGCAAACGTGATGTGTGTTTGTGTGTGTGTGTGTGTGTGTGTGTGTTATGGCTGCAAATAGCAAGAGCCTAACGCACTGCCGAGTGATAAGCGGCAGCAAGTGTTTCCATTCCAACTGAGCAACCGAATGCAGCTGCCCCGGCACGTGTCGAAATGTTTTCAATCTTCAGTGCAAATGAGAGACGTTTCGAGAATAGAGACATTGGGTGACATTGGCATTCAAATGTAACCATCCAATTTGTGTATTAATCATATATACTATTATTGTCCAGCTTATCATGATTATCATTATTAAAATGTAAATATCACAAACTTTTAATATTGCCAAAGTTAATCTATATACACTTATAATTACATTCTTAGTCAACTCTGTCTGCTTCCAAGAAATACATGTCCGTCACGATTGGGTAATCAGTATGACTAAATTTAGTTATTTACTTGCAATCGAATGGCTCAATAATCGCAAAAATTGCTTGCCAAAAATAGCCCGCAGCTCAATCAGGGCTGACAGGCGAGCTCATCATCAATTATATGGTCAACAATTACTTGAACATTTTAAAGAGTCGACAAAAAAAAAAAAGAAATAAATAAATATGCGACTATGCGACTATGCGACATAAATATCTGCTGCTTATAAATAAAAGCAGAAAGTTTAAATGCTGACACAAGCTGACAGCGGCGTTGGCCACTTAATCAAAATTCAGACATGGGCAAACAATTCGCATTCAGCTCCGGCGCAGATAACAGCAATTAGCCCCATTGCCAAAGTGAGTGCCAGAAAAGCCCCAACTAAGAGCCTGCCGACAGTGGCGATTTATGTGCCACGCCAGATAACAGCTGGCGAAATAGCCTGTACAAGTATTAAAAGCGCCTCACTATTAATATAATAACTTAGTAATATCTATTAGCCAGAAGCGTTCGGCGTGCGTCCGCGAACTTGTCGCCAAACAGTAGTTGTCCGGTGCGAAGGCCAGGCGCCACGCCGTAAACGAAACGTAACGAAACCCGTCCGGAAACTCGCAAATCAAACTCATGACAAAAATGGCTATCCTTTCGACTCTATTGGGATTAACTTTCATTGGATTTGTGACAGCCGCAAGCCTCAATGTGGAATCAAGTGAAAAACAGTTGCAATTGGGTTAGTTTCAATTGTTCATTGGTTACGCAATGCAATTCAAATCCGGAAAATATATATGAAAGCAGACCAAAAGATTAAAGCATCAAAGGACTTTTTTTTAAGTTTGGACTCTACACATCGATTTTTAAAAATTATAAGTAATTTTATATAAATCAAAAAGAATGTGTTTACGACTTAGAATGAAACATACGAACAAATAAAAATTAAAAATCAAATCTTAAAGGACTTTTGAAGAGTTTAAAGTTTACATAACCAAACTGAATAGAAGTGCAACTATTTAATTACTTTTTGTTATATTATAAATAAAAAAAATTAAATTAAACCTAAAAATACAAAAGTTTACAAAATTGTAAAAATCATGTTTAAATTATATTTAAATTTATATGCAAAATATGTCCTTTAAAATATATATCTGTATTAACTAAATTGCTTATCGAACACGTTTGTTACAAAAAACTTATATTATTCTACTATTAAAAGCTAGAAATGAACGACATTGATTTGAGTTTCAAATTTACAGTTACATTTATTTACCCAATAAATTTTAAAGAAATATTGCATGACTTATGGCATGTGTTCCCTTCGCCTTATCAATAAGCCCACCTGGCAAAAATAAAATCAGTGTTAAGCCAATGCAATATATTGTAAATCAAGTGCCAAAGTTGATTTGTTGTGGAAAACCTTTCCTAGCACGCAATTTAAACTGTGCCGCAAAATAATAATATTTAAATATTTAAAAATCCTTTAATTAAATTAAGTTCTATTTGATTCAACTATAATAATTTTAAATAATTAAAATAATTTTATTAATTTTTCCTACTACTTTCCAGCTGGCAATGGCTCCTATAGCGCTACAAATGGTAGCCCCTACTTTAACGTCTCGCTCAACTTGTCCGAGTCGACGACGAAATCCTGCCCATCCCTGCTGGACGGCGATTCCTTGAGCCAAACGGAGCTCATTAGCCGACTCACCGACCTCTGCCGTTACGATCGCCTGGAGCCGCCCATAACAGTGAATGAAACGGGCGATATCGTGCCAATTGGCGTGAATGCTCGCTTCTATATCTATGCGCTCAAGGATCTGGACTCGAACGACCTGCAGTTTATGCTGCAAGGATTGCTGCAGCTGCGCTACAACGACTCTCGCTTGGCGTTCGGCAGCTACGCACCGACTCGCTCGCCCATTGTGGGCGACGGCTCGTTGCGGAGTAAACTGTGGGTGCCCCACATCTTCTTGGCGAACGAGCAGAGCTCCAATGTGCTGGGCACGAGTGAAAAGGATCAGCTGACCACCATTTATCCAAATGGCACCGTGCTCATCTCGACGCGCATTCAGGCCAACCTCTATTGCTGGATGAACTTCCAGAAGTTTCCGTTTGACGAACAGAAGTGCACCACAATACTGGAGAGCTGGATGTACAACACTTCGATAATGCAGCTGCACTGGGAGCCCACGAATCCAGTCAGCTTTTACTCCCAGCTGCAGCTGACCGAATATGACCTCTATGGCTGGCTGTGCAACGAGTCCATCAGCGTCTCCGACTTCAGCTCCATGTCACACGGCGCCCTGGTGGGCAACTACAGTGCGCTCAGCTTTACAGTCCTGCTTAACCGCGAGGTGGGCTACTATGTCATAGACTACTTTGTGCCCTCCATGTTGATAGTGGCCATCTCCTGGGTGTCCTTCTGGCTGCAGGCCGATCAAACTCCGGCCCGAACCATGCTCGGCTGCTCGACGCTCCTGTCGTTCATCACGCTCTCACTGTCGCAGGAGAACAGCTTGTCGAAAGTCAGCTATGTGACCATGTCGGAGGTGTGGTTCCTCGTCTGCACCGTCTTCATCTTCGGCAGCCTCATGGAGTTCGCCTTCGTGAACACCATCTTTCGACGCAACAACAATTTGGAGGTCAAGAAACGCACCACCAAATACATTGTGCGCTCCACTTTCGTGCCCAAAACGAAGCGCAATCCGCGCAGCTTCAATCGCAGCAGCAGCTCGCTGAGCAGCTGCAGCAAAGTCTCTAACGGGAACCAGAAGAACACAGTCATCACCATCGAGACGCCCATCATCATAGGCAACGGTCTGAGCCGAGAGAACTCGACCGTCAGCATGGAGGACAATGACGCGAGCTTCAGTACCAGCTCGACAGCAACGCTCTCCGAGACGCCGAAGGAAAAGCCGGCGCAAACATTTGCCACAATGACGCCCAAGGAGGTGTCGCTGTGGATCGACCACAAAATGCGCTTCGTCTTCCCCCTCGCATTCCTCATATTCAATGCGCTCTTCTGGACGCTGGTCTATTGCCTGTGACCAGCTGGCAGTAGCCCGGGGGAAATGCAATGCTCAAAGTTCAAATCCGCCACGTCAGGAGCAGGCGAAACTGTGCTGTGATGATGCCGCAAACTGTGTTGCTATTGCAACAGTCTTGTCTCTAGCCTCTAAGTAGTCTAGTTTATGTGTCATATAGTCATTTAGTATTTGTATTTATGGATTTTATATTAAACACTAATTTGTGTACTCGATCTGTGCCATCGACCTGCTGTTGAATGGGGGTTGGGGAGCTGGGGACCCCATCGTTAACAAGCTGCCAACACCTCCGACTTGAGCCCCACGCACGTACAGAGCTGATAAATTTGTGCTTATTAGCCAGGCGGAGGCAATAAAAATAATGCCACTCGAAACAGGCTGCGGCAACAAGTTGCACAGACGCACGCAGAGAGGCGTCTACCCCTACCTCTCTCCCCCTTCGTATTGCCACTCTATTTGTATCAATGAAAAAATCATAATGCCAGCCAGCCCCCCGAAACACTGGCGCACGGCACTTGGAGTGGCTTTGGTGGATGCCACAGCTATAGCTACCGCTACAGCTCCACTGTCTGACTGCTGCTCGACGGCTGCTTTTCAATTTTTAATTAATTGCCTATGATGAGTGTGTTGAAAAACAGTTGGCAGCTCCTCCCACTGCTTCGGCTGCTCCGGCTGCTCCGGCTGCTCGGCAGCGACTGGCCCTGGAAATTGTTTTAAACTAGCGACTCGACTACTTGATAAATTAACGGCACATGCAACACGTAAATTGTTTTTAAATTGCCTTATAAATGAACTTCAATTCAACTTGCCATAAACAATGAAAAACTTGCGCATTTTATTGCGCACCAGCCGCAGCCAGTCGCAATTTCGTTGAATACCCTGTACGGAGCGAGTGGGATAAGATTAGATCATGCATGTGAAATCTTTAGCTCTAATCTCTTTAAGTTAATAAGCCAAGAATTTTCTCTGTTTGTTCAAATAAATTGACATTGAGGCTGTAGTCTAAGGTGCTTATTCAATTATTCGTTTGGGTGCAGCGCATCTTTGGGTCGTGCAGCATCGGTATATTGGTTTCTTGGTTATTTTAGTGCTGCTGTGAATTAATTTGAAGTGCTCATAAGTCAATGCAGTCTCAGTCTTGGACGTCATCGTCATTGCTCGAGACCTGAAAGCAAAAAATTTGCTATGCAAAGCCAATATCTGGCCATCAATCTTGCAACGGTTGCAGTGACTGCCAAACTGTAAGCGGCAGACAACTCGTTTGGCTGCCGGCCACTCCGCTGCACTGCATCTGACCGCGAGGTGTACATAATGAGATGTAATCTGTCAAAATGAAGTGTATCGCAGGCCCACAGCGACAGGCTCCTCTACCCCACCCCAGCGCACCTCATCTGGCCTGGTCTGGCTAACTGGCTAACTGGCTAACTGGCTAACAGCCTGGTTGCCTGGCTTGCTCTGCTCGTTGCCTTTTGATGGCTCCAAGTCCACTTTATGTATTTCAGCACAGTTTTTTGCGTCTGCTGCACAAAACTTTTGCGGCTGGGCAAGTTTATTGAACCCCACAGCGAGTGCCATGGCGAGGGCTGCTCGATGGCAATGCGTGTTGAGCAGCACGTTTCGAGGCCAGGTAAATCACCCCTCATTTGTGCAGCGGATGTTCCCATGTCACCTAGCTAAGCCCCGCAATATCACATGATAGATACCTCCAACAACTGGCAACAGCTGTTTGTTGTGTATTTGTCGAACAGCACCCGTTAATTATTAGAGCCCAAATATGAGCTCAACTCTCAACAGCAGAGTTTTTATTGATGGCTGCCTCGCCAATAATGGGTCAACATGCTGCACTTGGAGCTCTTCAATGTGTAATCCCCGCACTTCAGCCAACTCAGCTCAACTCAGCTCACCTCACCCGCCCGCTCCTTAAGCAGAACGGAGTTCGTTTACACGCCGTTTATTTGCTTGGCTTAGCTTCCGATTCCCGCAGCTGTGAGAACCACTTGCTGCCCGCCTCCTGCTGCCCTGCCGCCCTGCTGCCCGCTTTTCCGCTCCTGTCTCCTTAGCAAATGGGCTGCATAATAAGCAAGAGCTCAAGTTTAGTTTTGTTTTTCGTCTTCTTCTGCTGGCAATACTTTTTTTGTTTTCTTATTTTTTTGTTTTTTTTTTGTCGGCCAGTCCGCACATGAGAATTACAGACATTTTCATTTATTATTATAGTTGGGTCAGCCCCTCCCCGGACTGCTGTATAATTTGCAGTTAAGTGCTCGGGCCGTTCTCCCACATGTCCCCAGCTTTCCAAGCATGAAAAAAAAAGTGCCGACCACCAGCAAAAATTATTGTATAAATAAGAAATATAAGTAGAAATATATGTAAGCAGATAAGAGAAGACAAAGAACACTGCAAACTGAGAGCTGAATGCCATGCATTCTTAAATACCACACAATCAAAAGTACAGGGTATATTGGGATGTGAAAATGTTATTAGTTTTCAGCTTATGCTTTGCTCAGGGAATTATGGATTGTGTTTATACGAGCTTATTGCAATAAGAATCGGAGATAGAATAGTTTACACATAGATTTCGATGGATTAATCTGGAGCAGTCTACAGAGTGTTGCCCTAGTCGAGTGGTGTGTGTTGACAATGGCATGTTGAGTTTTATTTTTAGATGGTGGGAAAATTCTATTTCAAGTGGCGTTCGAGAGATTGCCTATCTAAACAAGCACAAGTAACCAGAACAAGCAACGCCACCGCCACCACCAGCACCAGCACCACCAACAACAGCAACCACAATGCTTATTGTTGTTAGTTTTTGGTTAGCCAATTTTGAGCGTGGCGCTGGGTTTGGTACCAGTCCAGTCACGCTCTGTGGGCGCTGGTTCAGAAGTCAAGTACAACCGACGTCCATTTGGACGAGGCGTGCGAATGAGCTCAAGTCAAGCCAGCCGCAGCCCAGCCCCGCATGCAATCAATAGCAGCCCGCTTATGACTAATGGATGCCTTAAATAACTGGCCAAAAGGGATAATTTGGCCAAATCCATTTGCAAATTTAATGCATCTCCAAACAGATTGAGTTGCCAAGCAATGCCGAATCCGGCATTGGTCGCCCGGCCAAGCTGCTTGCCTAATGAGCCAGCGAGGAAGCAACGTTGCATCGTGCCAGCCTGCTTCGGCTCCTGCTTCGGCTCCCCCTCTGATTAGCTTAGGTATTTACATGCTGCATGCCACAGCCTTCTAACAAATTGCAAACAAAACTTGGCCGCACAGTAGCAGCCACAGCCGCCTAGGCCAAGTGGGCGTGCATACGATATTACGGTACTAATAAGGTGAGGTCTTTGCAGCTAATTTAATAGAATGTCGAACGTGGAACGCAATGCGTTAATGGCAAGCACCTTGCCGTCGACTCTGTGGACGTTCGGTTTGCCTTGACCCATGATCATGATCATGATCATCATCATCAACATCATCATGATGCTGATGTTGATGATGGCGCCTGTCGATTAGGTGCATGCAACAGCAACTACCGCAGCCACAGCCGCAGTTGGAAAATCAACAACTTGGCCTGCTTAGTGGCGCCTCATGTTGCCAGAGATACGAATCATTCACTTGGCCTAGCCGCCTAGAGCCAAAACGTTTTGCACGTTTTTCCAATGAAGCTGCAACTGCACCGCACCTCTTACTCATAATTAATGAAAACAACTTGCGAGTGCAACTGGTTGTGGCTGTTGCCAGTGCTTGTGGCCTGCGGCTCCCGGACGGAGTCCCATCCATTTGACTGGCCATTTAATTTGGCAAATGCCCGCCGAGGTAGCCATGTGACAGCAGCGCCAATCGCTGGGCCAGCAGTTATTAATTAGTATCTGCTTATCGCAGGGCCCATTCGACAACTACTGCTACATTTGTCATAGATATATGGCGGGGGCGTGCCCCATTTGGCCACGACGCGATGTCAAAGCATTCCACCAACTGATCTTATCGGACAACTCCAAAAGCCGCTGTGACATTATCTAAACTTCCATTTGCCTAGAGTGGCTTATGTAGTGCTGCGCAATATCTCGTAAGCTGTGCTCATCCGTTATTTATGACTCGGCTAGACCACTGTGTACGATATGTATAATGATGAGTTTCAGTCTCTTTGCTTGGCCAAAGTATTCAGCTCGAACCACATTAACCCAGTTATATAGTGTAGTATGCGGCTGTATGAGCAGTGGAGCTTAACGTTGGGCAACCTTTAAGCATATTTTCCAGCTGCTTAGCTCAGCTGCGCTTTAATTAGACACGATATCGATACACTAAATGCAGCAGCGCAAGGCCAGCGCCAAAAGACGGCGCCGCCAATGCCGCCAATGCTGTCATTGAGTTGCGGCTAGCCCAGCCACAGACGCCGCTGCCAATGCCAGATGATAATCAGGTACAACATCAACCTGCCGTGGTTATCGCACCAAGTGCACCACGGCAACCGCACGGATACGCTTAAGTGCAAATCATTCACAGCTACCGCGCGGCTCTTGATGAGAAGCGCAGAGGGAGGCGCAACAACTATGCTCCATAGATGGCGTTTTTCTCTTTAATAATACTGAGTAGACAGTAAATTAAATAAGGTTTTATTTTTTATTCTTAAATTTATTATCATTTATTATTAATATTATTATCAGCAAATACAATGAGAGAATTCTTGAGATTGCATAATTTAAACGAGTCATTTTCCAACTGCCAGCCCAAGCACGTTGCACACTTAAAATTGAGTTAGTTCCTTTGATTGTTGTGGCTGGCCTCTGTGAATGATTCGGTAGCTGGTAGCCAGTCGTATTTTATAAACTAAATGCAGCAGCACTTGAGAATATTTTTGGGGTCCGGCTGTCGGATTGGCTGCCGCCGCAGCAAGTTGCAAGCAAAACTTTTACAGCATGCAACTTGGCGACTTGGCCATTACTTCCACTAAAGAAATTAAACATCAACAGCACAACACACACACACACAGACACAACAACAAGTTAACTGCTATGCGAGAGCAGGCAACATGGAAAAAATTAGTTAAAAGATAAACATGGCACGCCAGAAGCGCCCAGACAAAGCCAAAGCCAAAGCCAAAGAGGCTGAATGATGCTGGCGGAAGGAGTATCTATGCAGGGGGCGGTAGGTCTCATCGTGTAGCTCTTAGCTTTGTCTTGATTATGTGGGTTGTAGCAGCCACATCAGCAGCAGCAGCAGCAGCTGAAGCTGAAAAGACGCTCCAAAATAAGATACTTGCGGTTAGCATTGTATCCCTAGCAAGTTTTTTTTTCTTTGCTGTTGCTGTTGCTGTTGTTGTTCCGGCCAAGGCTCTCTCTGTTGGCCTCATGTTGCACAATGGCATAGCACAGCAAAAATAATTGCTTCAAGCGCATTTTTAATATGGCCAAATAACAAAGCGAATTGCCTGTAGCTGGCTGGATAATACGGCAATGCCAAATGCTAATTAAATACAAACACGTGGCCGCATAACTCAAACTGAAGTGCATTATTGCGAATGGAACAGTCTTATCTTACTTTCGTTGGCGATTCCCTACCGTTGTGCGTCTTGAAATGTTCATCATAAACACATTTTAAACGCACTTCTAACGAAAATAATTCACAAAGAGCGACCTTTGTAGCCGAGCCTGAGCGCTTCCAAACATTTTTGTCGTGCTGCTGCTTTTAATTAAATTCATAAATCAGCAGGAAGAGTGGCAGAGGCAGACAGCCAGACAGACAGACAGACAAGCGAACAGGCGAACAGGCGAACAGCAGCCATGTAGAGAAAACATCGCGCAGCTCTAAAATTCTTAAGAAACGGTAAATGCGACGACTTCAATTCAAACATTTATATATATGTATATATATATATTTATTTTTTTTTAATTTTTCGTCTTATGCTTAACTTGAAATTGTGCCAACCTTGCAATGATTTCCGCTGAACAAGCTGTGCTCAAGGACCGCAGAGACCCGCACCGGAGCCGCCACTCGATTGCATCTGCTGGACGTAAGCGTAAAAATTGTCAGGCCACTTGATGCCTCAGCGAAGGCTATTGAAATGCGAGCTGGTGCTCATAATTTGTCTTAATTGAATGTTTCTCGGGTCTTTGCGGGCATCAAAGCGAACGGGCAGCGCACCCACTGCAGATAGCGGACAGCAGACAGCAGCACTCGGTATTCGGTCTTCGGTCTACGGTCTTCGCCCTCTGCTCCTTATGTAGCTGAATGTCAATAGCGGCAAAATATTTGCTTTTCATTGTTCATGCAAATGCAAACGTAGACGTCTGCGTCTGCGTCTGCGTCTGCGTCGCGTCTTCAACTTTTCACTTCATAATGGAAAGTTGCGAAAATATTTTGATTAGTTTCTCCGACTCTGACTCCGTCTTTACTTTGGTTTGAGTTTCAGTTTGCGTCTGGGACTGGGAATGGAACTGGGACTGGGATTGGAGCAGCTAAAATAATTAGTCTGCTGGGAGTATTGTTTGTTTGCATTTGCGTGAAAATACAAAAAATAATTCAAATTGTGGAAAACTTTTGTCTATGAACGTGCACTTTTGAGCTCTATTTATCTAAAGAAGCGACGCAGCAGCGGCAGTTTTTAGTTGCAAATATTTGCGATAAGTGGCACATAGAAGCATATACTATAATCTTTGAGCTGAGATAAGCTGGCTGATTTGATTAGCTTATTATGGATTTATATATTTGATATAAACTTTCTATCAATAAAACAAATCTGCTCGTATGTGAGGCTTGACTTGAAGAAAAATGATAATAAATATATACAATATATAAATTAGTTTATCAAATGAAATATGTATCGACATTTTTAATTTAAATATATTATGAATATTTATTTCAAAGACAATATTGAAGAATACGAGGATATGTAAATCACAGGAGCGAAAAATTCAAGCAGGCACTTGAATAATTTCAGGAGAACAAAACCAAATCACATCCAAATTTCCGCGTTGTTTGCGCTCGTGAATTTATGGCTAAAACTTTGTCAGCCACAAACAATATCAACACAGCAGCAGCGAGAGCAAGAGGAGAAGCGAGGCAAGCAGCTCACGCACAATGACACCATGGAGACGCATTAAGCACCACGAGCAAGTGGCAAATTGTGGATCGTTGTTGTGGCTGCTCCCAGCCAGCTGTTAATGGCAACAGTTGTCAGGCATCACGTAGGAGTTCTGCGAAATCAAGGCGTGGCGAGAGGCGGCAAGGCGAGGTAAAACCAAAATAGGTATCACTAGGTCCATACATAAATACATTTGATTTGATTTTCTTTTAAATCAAAGCACAACAAGCGATAAGAGCGCTCGACTGTAGAGTGTGCTGGGCGTGAAGCTGTTGGGCAAGACTATCTATGCCTGCACACCTCGGCCGGCACGTGTGGCACTTACATTTGCAGCAAATCTAGCAAAATAAGTGGCGCTCTGAGGATCTGCTGGCATTTCTCAGCTCGCATGCACAATCTGCATTTCAATTCAAGAGTAAGTCAAGTGGGCAAATCAAGTGGGTGGCTAGCACACACACACACACACGTACGCACCTACACTCACGCAGTCATATGTGCTGAGTATGCAAAGTTTGAATTGCGCTGTGTAATGAAGCAGTTGAGAACTGTGTGTAAAATAATTTGATTTGCGAGCGAAACTGGAGCAGCTCTAACTCATTAAGCCGTGCCATTAATGAAACTTGAGAAAAAACGGCAGCAGAGTGGAAATGGAACAGCGCGACGCAGTCAGCGGAAGACTTTAATATTAATCATGCGACCCGTTGGCCGACTGTCTAATGAAAGCGAGCTGGAATTTAGTTTAAAGCACCAGCAATTTGCCTCGAGTGACTCTGCCGCTTTGAGGCGTGGCACTTGTCTCCAAAGTTGAAGTCAAGTGCTGAACTTCAACGAAAATCGTGCACATGACTCTGCCCAAAACTGTCTGCCTTTGAGACAAAGTTTGTCTTACACTTGTCTGCCCGGCCAACAGAGTGCAACTTTTTCAATAAGCCACAATTTTTGGCAAGCACTCGGGCGAACTTTGCAGCGCCAGCCTTTCAACTTAATAAAGCTAATTTCCGGTGCACGTCCATCTAACTGGCAGCTCATAAACATACTGTCATATAGCCGTACTTAGCTCCGACAGGCAAATATCTAAGGTGTGCCATCAATCAATGTTGAAGATTTATATGTTATAGAGGCACTACTGTTTGCTATACACAGCGACGTCGCAGTTGAGTGACAATTACTAAGCGGGGCCCATGTCAAATTGTTTATAGCAAATATGTCAATGGCCCCGCTGTCAGTTTATCAATCAGGCAATGCAATCCGGTAGAGGCCGGGGCCGGGGCCGGGGCTGGGGACGGTGCCGGGACCAATACACGGTGCTCCATGTCGATGTCGCTACAAGCACTGCCAATTGATTTCAATTCAATTTTACAGATTGCAATCGAAGCTATTAAAGTGTACGAGCTGGCCACGTTGGGTGCCAAGCTGGACCCAAGGACCAGGACCGGGCCCTGACGATGCGCTCCACACGTAACTGCAATTTGGTCGCTGCGCCCCGGGGGCACAGCATTAATGAGTGGCAGCATGCAAAGCAATACAAGACATGGCTAAGGCTGTGCCTGGGTCTGTTACGGGTGCTGCTGGTGCTGCCAGTAGTGCTGCAGCTTGCCCCCAACTCGTTTTCAGCTGTCTCATACGTAGCACGGAAGCTGCTGCCTCTAATGACGGCTATTACATTTATCGTCTTGGCCATTACAATAAAATAAGCAAGTATTTAGTAATTATCCAATTTGAAAGTTACTACAAATCAGGCAGCAAACGTGCAACATTCGACGGTTCACAACTCGAGAGTTCCATCGACTTGCCACTCCTGCCTCTATTGGTTGCTTAACTGGGTCACTTGCTGCTCGCCGCCAGCGCAAAGGCGCAAAAGCCATTTCAATTGCAACCAATATGGCTAAAAATAACAGAGCCAGCAATCGACAGGACAATGGCAGGATAAAGCGCTGTCTATTGTTTCCTTTGCCGCGTTTCAATTTCCACACACACACACGCACACTCAAAACACATTTTCAACTTTGCTTCTTTTTGTTTTTCTCTTTTTTTCCCCCTGCTTGATGAAACGCATACCATTTGCTTGGAGCGAATACGGCCGTAGCGATAGTGACCATCATGCCGTGCTGCCTTCTCTGTGTAAAAGCAACAACAACAGCAACAGCAAATCTCATTGTCAGAAACACCTACCTTTATCAGTCGTCAGAGCTGGTCATATTTCAATATGATTGCTGACAGTCAAAGCCACGTGAATGCGTGGCTACAAAGGCTGGCTTACAACTCAATTTATTTGCTTTAAACGACTGCTAAGAGCAGCACTTTGTGGGCTTAAGGGACTCGAGCGACATGGGCTTGCCAGCAGCATTCATTGTACTTTCTTTCTTTTTCACCTCTTTCAGTGAACACAAAAGGCTCTGCTCCAGAATCATATAAAAAGACAAAGGATTTTTCGGTGGGTGTCATTTTTTATCAAGGAAGTGATTAAAAGTTCTTACTGAATGCGGACTGTGTTTGCAGCTTAGGGCACTCGACAAGAGAACAAAATTGGCTGAAAGAGAACTGAGCCACAGCGTGGCCGCTCAGCAATCACTTTAGTTATAGCCATATACTAGATAGTTTTATATACATATATATTAAACCAACTTTCTACATTTCAAACATGGCTTTGACCTGCATTTGATGCTGGCTCAAATTTAGTGTAATGTGAGAAGTGAGTGCGGAGCATTTGGGGCTTGTCACTTACTTTAACTGGCGTTGGCTTTTCTCAGAGCAGTTGCGGCCTTTGCAGGCGACAACAGAGTCATAAAAAGTCGCTTCTCTTTGCGAGCTCATAAAATTTATATAAATTCACATGCACACATACATGTAGATGTTGTTGTTGTTGTTGTTGCTCTGTTGGACAGTTGCCAATAAATGTCAGATATTGTGAGTGCCAAAATATTGTCATAAACATTTGAGGTGGCTCTTTAAACTGCGATAAAACGCTCAGGCGCATCACATAATTTATGTGCCGTGATAAGAAGAAGACCACAGGGCAGTGGTCGATAAAAACAAAGTCAAGATTTATGATTCGCCAAGCAGGTGGGACGACAGCTGAAACCTGATGCGAGCCATGTTGAAGCGAACCTCGGCGATTGCTGCGATTGCAGGCAACGACTAGGAGACAGCTAACAACTAGCTAGTTGGTAATCGTCAATTGGCCATCATGGCCACTCAAAACAACTCAATCAAACGCCAGCGGAGCAAATGTCATTCATTAAATCGAACAAGCGGCTCCAAATGGCCAAAAGCCACAGGCCGGAGAGGACAAAGCCGGCCCAAAAGGCTAGCGGGCAACTGTTGCAGCCAACCAGCTAGCAAACAGCGACAGGCACGACTAAACTGTAACAAGGAACTGTTCTGCAGCAGGCAGCAGACGGCAGGCAGCGGGCAATGGGCAGCATGTTGCATGCAACAGCAAGGCAGCTAGGCAGCGAGGCAGCTGCTTGTTGAGCAACTTTCTAAATGAGTGCACTATAAATCACGACAGAACCTACAAGTTGCTGCCTTGTTCGTGGCTACCAGAACAAAAATTAATTTAGTCATACGGCCGGACACTTGTAGCGGCAAGCAGGCGCTAGATTAATGGACGGCAGTTAGAAAGTATTGTAGCTAAGATTTCTGGCCAAAAAGTTATGCGCCAGTGTTCCAGGCCCAAACTAAATCAATGAAGCGCACTCTTTAAGTTTTATTTATTTTGTTTTTTTTTTCGGTTTGTGGCATGGGGCGTGGGCGATGTCAGCAACATCAACGACATCAGCAACAACTCGAACAGCTTCACTTTATGCGACTCTCGGCTGTGAGTACGACCCACGTGCCCCGGTCCACTCAACAACAATAAGAACTTAAATTTTTATTCATGATCAACAATGCGGAAGTTGCATCAGGCAGCAGGCAGCAGGCAGCGAACGAAAACAAAAGAAAATGCACTGGCGAAAATTTGCATTTTGTATAAACTCGATTCGTTTCACTGCTAGCCTGGCCATGATGCTGATGCTGTGGACTTAGCAAGCTTTAAGCCAAACAGCGTGCTGCCCATCTGGCTAGAGAACAATTTTCAGCTCTTTGCATATTTTTCGACTAAATTTCATTGCATTCTCATTCTCATTCACATATCTGCTTGAATGTTTCTGCATGTGCAGTTTGGCCCAAACTTTGCCGTCGTCTTAACTGTTTTCGTCATTTCCGTTTGGCATTTGGTGGCTTCTCAGTCGCACAGCTAACAGACGAACATGCAACTCCTCGTCCCTTATTCCCCTTCTCAGATTCATTAAATTTATTTTTAGACAGAAATTATATTTAATTATTGTACAAGTTCTGGGGAAATGCCTCCACTAATACACAATTACAATGACTTGCATTTCTATTTTAATGATGACAGAAACTTGAACAGCTTAAAGTATTAAAAGTTAGGTTAGACTTTCATTTCCATATACTTATTAAATAAATGATATTTCATTTCAGTTAGTTTTATATGAATTAGAGATTATAAAAAAATTACTGAGCATTAAAATAAAAGAGAAAAATAAATTAACCATGCCTACATGGTTTTATTTCAATTTTCTTATGCGATTTAAAAGCCAATTCGAAATTGCAAAAACAAATTATCTTGGCCCATAACTTGATTTATAGCCAACTTCGACTATTGAATGGTACTTAAAGCGATAAAGACTTGAAACTCATTAGCTTTCAATGCTCTTCATTTTCCCTTAATACATATATATGTTTTCTTTTCTCAGTTTTATTTTTTATTTTTTTTTTTGTACGCTGAGCACTTAATTATTGCGCTTTCTTTGCGCTCGTCCAAAGTACGATTAATGCTTTTCCAAGAGCCAACAGCCAACAGCCAGCATGCCATTGACGTTCACTTGTAGATACATTTCAATCTGGAGCCAATCCCAGCGCCCAGCTCCCAGCTCCATGCCCATCGTAGCTGTTTGTTTATTTGGAGCGCATTGTGTTTCAGGGCTGGGCTTCATTACTCGTTTGCGCTCTGTCGCTGTCGTGCGATTGTTTGACTGGATGTCGCTGCGTAGCGTCACATCGGCAGCAATAACAACAGCAAACAGTGGCAAATTGTAATTTAATACCTGCAAAAATTTGCAATACAAAGGCGCTTAAATGAGGTGTTGCAAGTTCATGCCAGTCCGATGTCCCCTCAGCCCGTCCCACGCAAACACGTTGCTACGTCTGTCGCCTGGCCGCTTGGCTGGGCTCGGGCCACAACAGCCAGGTCGGGTTACAGGCGGAAACAATTTGCAATACGATAGAATTTCGTTGCAATTTCAGCAGACAAACCGTCCACCTCTATCTCTCTCTCTCTCTGGCTCTCTCTCTCTCTCTCTCTGTCTACCACCTCTGCTGCTTCTTCTTTTTTCTTTTTAATTAAGCCAACGCTTACACGTTCTGCAGATACATATTTTCCTTAATTATGCACGAGCTGCGTCTATATGTGACACAGATATTTACCAAAACATTTGTATGTGTTTTTGCACTGCTTCAGAAAGCGCATGTAGTTGTATATCCTGCAGGAAGTAATTCACAAATTTAATTATTCAACTGACGCTGACATTTGTGCCAGCACTGCCAAGAAATACTTCTAAACTGGCTGGCTGGATGATGTATTTGCAACATTTCTTGCTAATTTAATCAAACACTCTGCGTATGAGTAATGCAACTGCCAACAAGTCTACTGCCACCTAGGAGCATATGTATATATGTATGTGTGTGTTTGTGTGTGTGTTTGTGGATATTGCTATATAAATATTTGCAACACATTTTGCAATTGCTCCAAGTGGCATAGTGACATTTGACTACATTGAGACCTCAATTCATAAACGCACAAGTTGCGACCCATTGAGACAGGGCGTCGTCATCATCTGCTCCAGCTATGCTCGGAACTGTATTAGACACACTCACACACAAAGACACACACATACAGTGGGGACCATGTTAGCCGGCGGAAAGCGACATGTGCTAACCATGTTCATAACTGTAAAATATTTGCACTGCAGGCATAAATGTAATTTCATGGTGTGTCATTTTCAACCCAGTCGCTCCCAATGGACAAGTACTTCAACAAATTCCCTCAGCCCCCTCACCCCCGCCCACCGTGCAGGCTGAAACGCATATTTGTTACACTATTGCGATGCGAGCAAAACATTTACGAGTAGACTTTGATTTTACTTTTGCTCCAGATGCCATTCCTCCGGACTCGACTACGGCATGCTACAATATGGCAGGTTCCCAGTACGTCATTTCGCTCGCTATTTGACTTTTCATATTTTTTGGAGCAGAAATTTATTGTGACATTTTGCAATATGAATTCCAGCGATCTAATAAAATTTTATTGCGGAGCACCTAATTAAAACATATTTTCCAAGATTGACAATTCGCTATTTTAAAGCAGAAAGCGGAAGAATTGAACAAGATTTTATTTCACTCAAATATATATTAATAAAATATATTTATTTTTAAGTAGTCACAGCTGCAGATATGTTAATAAATCTTAATAAAACTCAATTCGTACAATTCAAATAAATATATAATAAATAATATGCCATAAATACAAACATAATTTATTATAATATATTCAATTCAATAATATGGAAGATAAATGTTAAGCTTTTGGCATTTACGACTGTCAGCGAAATTGCCTACAAAAACCCAACACATAATTAAAATATTGATAAGCAAATTCCACATAATTTCAATATTGATCAATTTAAATTTAAGTGCGAAGCACCTTAAAGTGGAACAAAAGTCTATACAGATTTTGACAGCGACTGCGCTGCCACAGCAACGAACAATTGGCAGTTCGCCAGGGCAACTGAAGCGAATTTCGACCTATAGGCACGCCCAACTACCAGCTGCCCCAATTTGAGTTATGTTAAGTGTATAATAAAGTTTATGCCACGAGCTGGTGCAACAATAAAATTTGCAGTCAAGAAATTAATAGCTCACTGGAGGGCAGTGCTCTGGCGGCAGACCACCCACAGCACCAAGACGAACAACAACAACAACGAGAACAACAACAGTTGGCCAGATATTTATTACATTTTAGCAATCGTAATTGTCATTGTTTGTCTTGGCGTCTGGCAAATGTCGTTTAATTGCCAGCCCAGTCGACAGAGCGAGAGGGAAAGAGACATAAAGAGAGAGGGGAGAGAGTGCTGTGTGCTGTGAGCTGTTGCATTAGAGGGTTAGAAATGCTTTCTGCTTAACTCGGCTAACGGGGTGCAAAAGTTAGTCAGCTCATTTAAAAATAGACACGCTCAAATGCTTAAATAAATAAACAAAATGTCAGACAATAAAAATTTATGAGCCTCAATTGAAATACGGCAATTTCAATGGCAGACGATAAAAATATTTACACCCAGATCGAAAGAGACAGGGCGAGAGAGGGAGCGAGGAGGACAAACACGATATAAAGTACTGGGTAAAAAGTACATGCGAGTGAAAACTAAAAAGCCGATGAGTCAATTTGTACAAAAGGCGCCACATGACCGCACACATGACTCCAACCTCACACCACACACCCACACACACACATACATATGTAACTATATCTAGATATCAGATACACACAGACAGATTTGTATATATATGTATTTATCTGGTCTTTTTTTTTCGTGTGTTTGTAGTTTTTGCTTTCATTAGGCATCGCCAGTGTAAATGGTATTTGTAAAATAAAGGAACTGGGTCAGCGCAGCAACAAATGTATCTCGATTTCATTTCGCAGCGCCTGCAGCACAAACGCTTATCGCCAAATGACAATCTGCAACGGCAACGACAGAGGCAGAGACTGAGGCAGCGGCAAACCATAAGATACTTTTGCATATGTCTATTTGCATTGCACGAAGATGTCTATCGGCTGCAGTTGAAGGTAAACGATAAAATTGCCTGGCTGGCTGCGTTTCACTTTTGATATGTCCATCGGCCATATACGGGGTAGCCCTATATGGGTCATATATTGCTGGAAAGCCTTAAAGGTTAAACTCAAGTGCTTCTTCGACCAATAGGCAAATAACATCCAGCTGTGCACAGCGGACCCATTCACAGCTCAGCTACCACTACCACGACTACTATATGCTGGCAATTTCTCGATGCTCGATGCTCGATGCTCAATGCTCGATGGGTTGTTAACAGAGAGCCCCACGCTGTGCTCTTCTCTTTCATTGATTTCATATGGGAAATTATATTTTGTAGTGCCATTGGCAAGCATTTAATTTCTTTCTTCTTTTGGCCAGACAAATTGTCTGTAGGAAAATCAAGATAAGTCGCAAAATAAATTGAATTAAATAAGCTAAAGTCACGTTTTCTGCTTTGCAATTAAGGCCAAGTCGCTATTAGAGTTGGGATTAATAATAACAAAATAAACTGCCAAATCATTAATTCATTTGCCAGGTTATTAGTTATCCACGAGCTGATTTCTTTGATTGGCGGATTGGCAAATGAAAGCTTCAAGAGAGGCCAGGCGGCCCACTTCGATCTGGCTCGCGATGCCAAGAGACCGTAGCTTATCAAAGTATCTCAAAGATACCCTGCTTGTACTTTGAGCTCTCAAGTAGCAAATTATCTTGTCTCAAGTTGTCAGCGAGAGGCAGCCAGGCAGCTGCAACTCAGAAAATATATATATTTCATCAAACGCAACTATCTCAATCTAAATTGCTAACAGTTGCATCTTTGTGTGGGCGACACAGAGACACACACTCCTGCTTGCTTGGCAAAATAATAATTTACTTAAATCATTGTACGAAGCAATTGAAATTTGCTGCAAAAGACACTTTTGCTTGGCTCGCCCTTCTCCTCCCCTACACCGTTCAGCCTTTCAGTCATTCAGTCGTTCCCTCGTCTCTGTCGCTGGCAAATTGCAGTTATATTTATTTTGCATTAAAGTGCAGTGTAGCGTGTGTAGCTCATTAAAATTGGTTTTTTGTCAAGAACAGATACGGACACAGACACAGACACAGATACAGATACAGACACAGATACAATCGCAGTTTCAGCAGCCACACAAAAGGGAGACGAGACACAGGCGCACAAAGAGCCATTTGTTGGGTCTTGCTGTCCATGGCGCCATTGTATGAAAATTTCTTATTAAGTGATCAATAATCATTTTGTTCAAATGCCAAGAGCACTCCACTCCATAAGCCGCCCACATTGGTCGGCCGGCATAGAACACCGAAACCAGAGCCAAATTACAAACAATTTACATAGCTGCCCTCGAGCGTAGTTCGTCTGGTCTAAAGACTTAGATTCGGACCGAGCCTGAGTTGCCGAGCTGGCGAGTTGGTGGTGGTGCTGGTGGTGTTGGCGGTGGTGCTTGGTCTGCATTTATTGCCTGTTGCACTTTTTCTGCTCCAAATGCAATTTGCAGCCTTGGAATTTGGGTTAAATTACAGTAGATAAAACATTTCAGCTGCGGGCTAGCTGTCGGGTAGCCAGCCAAGTTAGTCGACTCCAAAACAAATCATTATCGGCTTTACCTGGACGACGGCCTGGTGCCGGTGTACAAACAACAAACAACATCACACCCAAGCACTAAAATAATCAATTCAATTAAAATGCCATGCAACTGACCAAAGTGAACGCCCCATCAGCCACGCTTGCCCCCAGACCAACTACTGACGCCCCGTTGATAATGATGGGCATTGCGGTGATGCCTTTCTGCATTGTCGGCATCAGCGCTTGCCTTCTTTAGCTGCGAGCAAACTATACGCTATACAGAGAAAAAACAACAAAAACAAAAGAAGAAGCACAAAAAAAAATAGGAAACATATAGTCCGAAGAAAGGGCGTGCTGCAGATCTGGCTGTTCACGTCAAGTGCCTATCTGACTGACTGCTTCGGTCCGCTCAGCTCTCCTCAGCAGAGCTCAGCTCAGCTCTGCCCTGGCCGGCTCATGAAAAATTCATTCATAGTGTGGAATTTCGCGCTTAAATGTAAAATAGTTTTTCAAACAAGTCGAACACAAAGCGCATTGTGAACGCTGCCGACAAGGCGATGTTATGAAAGGACGCTGCGAAAACATAGCATAAAATACAGAAATACACGCCAGCGATATGTGTGTGCGTGTGTGTGTGTCTTCCCCGCCACTGAACAGGATTACGACTGCAACTGCGTCTGGGACTGCCACTAAAAAAGGGCTTGCCAGCAGCTGCGCTGCGATGCCGTTGAAGTTGCCTTTAAAAGCCAACGAGTTAAAGTAGCGGCATTACAACGCACCAACTCGATTAGCATAAATGTATAAATACATATATAAAATCGGGAAAATATCAGAAAACGGAGTGTTGATGGCTAAGAGATACTCTTTACATGTGCCATCATTATGATATCAATGCTTAAATGTTTCCGTTAATATTATTAATAATTTATATTCATATTTGTGTATTCATTCATATTCAATTACTCTGTGATCTTCATGAAGTTTAAGCATATTTATAATACTAAACCAATATACCTTATCCTTTGCAAGCTGATTCGCCATGTATGCGCTTCAGAAGCTGCAGATACAGATACATCTGCGTAGCTGCTTATGCCAGCTAAGCAGGCACGCAGGCAACTCCATAAAGATCTCGTCGCATTTAAAGACACCTCATGTGGAACGAGCAAACAGCCAACACACACACACACACACACACTGATACACATGCAAATAAGACATCTTGATAGATAAGCTGGGCGTGTGTACGTGTTCAACTAGAGGCATCCTGTCAAAGAGTCTGAGAGCTAAGCAGCTCTCACATATACATTTGTATACAAAAGCCTCCCACTGGGGAGGCACTCATGTCTGGGGTGAGGCGACACCCTGGCGTTACGCCCCACAATCAGCTAGCTACCCTCGGAGTGTCTTAATAACCGTGCAAAACTCTGGCAATTTCATTTTTACTGGTGAAGAGTTGGCTTTTAATTTCGACATGGCATGTGCATAGAGCACATAGAGTCGGCTGTAAAAAGTGGATGAATTGCTTTTGGTGTTTAATGTTTCATGTTGGAAATTTGTCATTTTGGCATTTTGTGCGACCGAAACTGCAAACATAAATTGTCAATTAAAATGCAATTTGTAATTTGATGAAATACATTTTAATTAAGCGCCGCATAACTAACCATAATCACTGTGTCTAAACGCCGGACCGAGCCATGTTTAGTGGCCATTTAATTAATTTTCCCAGCATGTCTTTTTGTTTTAATGAATTCAGATGAAATTTAAATCGTTGTGCCACTCATGGAATGACCACTGGCCAATGCACTTTGTTTGTTAGCTGTGTGCTTGAATTGGTTGGGTGGTTCGGTGGTTGGATGGCTCGGCCTTTAATTTATGCAGTGCCACACACACAAACATGCACACACACACAAATACTAATGCATACATTATGCATACGCAACATTGCGCAAATATTTATTAGCTATTTGTTGTGTCAAGCTCGCCAGTCCAACTGCAACAACGGCAATGGCAAACAACGGCGATCATCAATTAACATCCAGACCTTGTCGCAGCACTAAGATGCAATAAATACTTGACACCAAATCAATCATACGCACTGTTGTGTTAATTTACTAAGCAAACATTAAAAAAAAAAAACCCCGCCCTTAAGCAGCTGCATGAATTGAAGACCTTATAGAGAGCTCCTAGTGAAGCTATGAGCAATTTTCAGTCATCAGTTAATCTGATGTTAAAATATTCATTAGAAGTCAAAGAGTTCTTATCAAATTATGAGCAAGGAACATATTATATCAATGAATAATAATAGATAATAAATGATAATATTATTCAATACTTTACAATATAGCTTACACACAATCGGAACTAGCTTTTAATATTATTTCACGCCTTACTCTATTATATAGTCACAATCTGAACTGGCTTTTAATATTATTCAATAGTCACAGTCCAAACTGGCCTTTGGACATATGTCACGGCATAGATTGTAAGCAAATAGCTGACTTTCCATATCATAAAAATATTACTTTGTGAATAGTTAAGCAACTTGATCAGTTGATTTAAGTACTTTGATCTAAGCAGTAAATATTTATCAAAGTGAAACAGTTGCTCTAATTAGACAAGTCAAAGCTGAGTATTAGGCAACATTTTCACGGCTATTGTGAGTGTACTCCATTGTCATGTTATCAACAAGCGAGACCCACCCCGGTATTGAGTAATGAAGATAGTTGACATTCGCTATCAGTGTGTGGTGCCTCATCAAATGCTTTGCTCTAAGTAGACCGCGCGAAGAGCCACTAGAGAGTTGAATGAACTGCTGCGCCCTAACTAAGCACCACTTGAGTTTTAGTCAAATCTTAGTCGGCACTCGCCCAGCGATTCGCACAAAGCTACAATTTCAAGTGGTGGAAAGAAGCGCAACTCAAAACCCACTTCAATATAGTTGGCATATTATGAGTGACCCGCAGGCGAGCACCTCAACCTCAACCTTAGGCCACTGCGAGCGTCCAATGCTAAGATCAATGCCACTTTGGCCATGGTCGACGACGACGTTGCCAACTTCCTGTTACGTGGCTAAGGCACTACTACGACTACTACTACCCTATTTATGTGTGTATGTGGCAGTAGCTGGAGTTCTACTCGAGTTGACTTTTTCTTCTTTTTTTATCATTTTCTTTTTCTTTCTTTTTTTTTTAAACACTTCCTCATTTCGCTCTGTGCCTTGGCATTTGGCGGCTATTCTGTGTCAATTCCCAGCACTGTGTCTGAGTGTCACCAGAACCAGGTAAAGCCGGCGAGAAAGGAATGGAATGGAATGGTTGAATTGAGTTCAGATTTCTGTGCTCCAGCTCCGCTGCCTTCTGGCTGAGTGCCAAGTGTAGTGCAATAAACTCACTTTTTTGAATAGCTGGCAATCAAAGATCTGAATGCGAGATACGATGACATTTACTCGCATATTCAATTGCGCTTTTGATTTGAATATTTACATGCCTCGAATGCTCTCTCGCCTAGCATATGCTCGTGTCTTTTTATCCTCTGTGTGCCTGTGTGTGTACGTCTGTGTGTGCGTGTGTGTGTGCCGAGTGCTGTATATAGTAAAGTATATTGACATAGCCAAATTGGCTTACAGTGGGCTGCCATTGGGTCTTTGGCTCCTGGGTTAGTTGGCTCCACACGAGAGCTAATTGATTTCACTTGCCTTTAACTTAAAGTTGAGTCTCTCGTTGGGTGCTTTTAACTACTCGAAAAGTAAGCTAATGCTACTTGGAGTGGTTAAACCTTGACAGCCAACTAATTTGCCTAATTGATAAGCCATGCCAGCCACAGCTGGAACATCTTAAGCCTCAGCCAAGCTCAGCTACAGCTTCGGCCTTTGTTTGCTCGGCACATCAACATCTTTTGAGCCGGTGCACTCAGGCGCAAGTAGACGCACTTCAGTTGCAGTTGCAGTTGCAGTTGCGAACGCATACGCAAACGCAGCTGCACCATAGAAAGCGGATGCATATTAACATCCATAGAAATCTCTCAAAGCAATATGATGCAGCAGCTGCCATATTGCGGACGGCAACTTCATTGGAGTCTAGCTCAGTTCCTGCCAGCTACCAGTAGCTGCGCCTCCTGTCCCCTGCTCGTCTGCTCCTCCTTTGAGTGGCCATTAATTGCAATCAATTTCGCTGTCAACACACACTCCAAATAACTGCAGGATATTTATTTATGCGAGCAACACCCCGCCCCTGCTGCTCGCTCAGCCACCGAGCCTTTTGCAACTGAATAATTACCTTATGACACATTATCATTATTATTAAGCCTGCCCCGGCCACAACTTATCATTTTCACATCAGCTTCGGGCCATATAGGTCCTGGAATTACAGTCTACCACGAAACGCCAAGTGGCCACTCGCCTAGCCCCTAGGCCTCATAAATATGTGCGGCCAGCAAAATTATATAATTATTTCAAGTATTCTCAATCGGACTCGGGGACGAGTGAGTGCTGAGTGCGTTATCGCAGTCGTAAACCTGTTTCGCATTTAGTTTTTGTTTTGTTTTGTTTTTGCTTTCGCTTTTATTTGAATGCGCTCAGAGGGGTATACCAAGCTCAGATAAAGAGAATTTAATACCATTATGAAGTTGTTTGGGAAAACCAAAGAAGTATGTCAACTCATATAGCACGAGTAACAATGCATAAAGTCATATTAATCCATAGGGTATTCAATAGCTCATAGTCGACTCAGGTGGTTTCATTTATTTTCATCAATTTTAGCTGCAATGCGTCATGCATTGCTTTTTAGGCCAGCGCCGCTAGCCAAATACATTAAGCCCTGTCCTTTACCAAACTGATTTCAGTTTAAAGTGCAAATATTTGCGCCCTGCAACGATGCTTAACTGCAAAAAAAAAGAGAAAACTCCCATTAATAAAATTGTGTGGCGCACAAAGTGTTCGCCGCACCACTCGATTTACATGTGTGCAAAGCAGCTGCCGCAATATATTGCGTATATCTGGCCCCCAGGGCTGGAATGCGACTAAAAATATTAATAAATAATCATTAATGAGTTTTCAAAACATTTTCTATTGATAAATTATGACACGAGAGCTCCCTTTCAATACGTTTTATGTGTTGCTCAAAGAGCAGTACATTTTTTCATTTTGCTATGCATAGTTTTCATGTCCATTTTACATATACGCAGCACGAGTACCATACAAAAAAAATACAATTTGTTGCTGCAAAAGTTGTTCGTTGTAAATATTTGGCCTGGCCGCCCACAAATGCCCACAAGCCCACTTGCCGCAACAACAAAATCAACTTGACTCTCAGTGGCTCTGCCGGCAGAGAAGTACGCATTTCGAGCGTCCAAGGGTCTGGCGGCTTCACAGTGCGACTCGATGTAGCTGCGCAGTTATTGAATTGATGGTCGCAGCAAGTGCTTTAATGGAAACTTAAGTATCATCGTTTAAAATGACGCAGAAAAGCGCAGCCGGCGAACAAGCGAATGAACCCAGCGAATGCTGGTGACCCTTCAACGTCGGCCATTGCGTTGCCAATGCCAATTATTATTTGTATACCCTGTAATCAGCGAGTCAACTGGCATTAAAAGTATGCACTTCTTGTAACTGGTTATTTATAGTAAAAAGCTTTTGTTAGAGTGCAGTGAATATATAATATACAAATATATTAATTATAATTGGTTTTATGCCCATTTAAATTTGATATACTTTATATTGTCTGATTCATAGTTAATCTTTATTTACAGGGTATCAATGCTTTCAAGCGCTCTTGAGCGTGGGACGCGCTCGGCTCATTTCGACTTTATATTTTTGGTGCACATTAATTTTATGCAGTTTTTACGACAACTCGCATAGAAATGATGTGCTGCTACCCTGTGTAATGGGCATTGTGAAAAATGTATTACAGGCATTAGGCGAAGTCAGGGCAAACATTCAACTAAAATATGCAACGCGGCAGGAAAGTTTGGGTGGAGCGGAAGAGAAAGGGGCCACAATCACGTCATGAAAAGGGCATAAAAGTCAGACGAGTAATGAGCGAAGAGTGCAAAGCCTGAGCATATTAAATATGCACCAATTAAAAGTGACAACTGCGTCCTAAAACTCAGCGGCGAATCATCAAAAATTTGTTCAACAAAATGAAAATGCATGGCAAATATTTAAAAAGGTGTCGAGTGGCTTACGTGAGGAATTACTTTCGACACCCTTTTTTATTCTACTTTGTTTTTTGTTGGCTCTGGGTACTTTTGCTGAGCATCAACATGGCTGAGCTCGTAAAAGACAAACAACCCATCAAAAGTGAAGCAAAGTCCAAAAACCCAGAGCTCTGGGCTAAACCGATTTGTAAATTTATTTATGCACGCCTTTAATACAAACTTTGATTTCCCTCTCATGGCTAATAGAAAATCCTTTCAAAGGACAGCAGCATATCGGATTTTAAAAATTTAATACCGAACACAAAAAATAACAGTTTTTTCTTAGAGCCGAATCGTTTTTTTTTTTGTTTTTTTTTTTTTTTTTTACATGTTTCAATTGTGCGTACAATGGATAAAAATCCGGTTCATTTACTTTTAACTATTAATTTATCGCATTTATGCTTGATTTACCAAATAATGTGAAATTAATTTAAAATCTGACGCATAAATTAAAATCACAAACAGCACATGAAAAACCAAAAAAAAACGAAGTGGAACATGTTAATTACACGTAATCGTCATTAATTAATTATAATGACAAGGGCTAAAAGAGTCTGTGCAGCACTGGGTGACTTTTGGTGCATTTTAATGAGTGCTGTTAGTTGGTTAATATGCCCACAAATCTGATATAGAAGCGAATTAATTATAGTGCGATCACATCAAAATGCGCCTGCTGATTTATTCAGCTACAACAAGTTGATAGCACTTGACATGGCATTTCAGTCGTATACAAGACATAGACTATGCTAAACAGCAATTAGTTGTCTAAAATATAAATTTATCGCTTCCACTTAATTTATACGCAACACTTCTGCTCTGTATTATATATAGGAGTATATGCTGATGAGAGTAACCGGTGTATCATATATTATATGATGCCAAATATAATACGTACTACATACATACATACATATGTATATATGTACATACTATGTATATAAAATATCCACGTCTCTGACTCGATTCATGCAAGGATATCGATATAGACTCAACTTCCATTCAGATGAGCTTTAAGACATCAAAATAAACAAGTCTTAAGTTGCAGCAAAATTCTAATTTAATTAATTTTACATGAGTTATTTTGATCTAAACATAGATATAATATATAGCTATATATTTGTCGTTGTTTTTTTTGTGTATATTTATTTCAACATTTCATTTCAATAAGCAGCAACTTTACAGACCCTCATCCTCTCTCACAGTCCAACTCCCTTTTATAGCAATCAATCAAAAAGAAAGCAAAAATACATTTAATCCTCGAAGCAATGCCTACCCAAGCAGCTTGGGTGTTTATTTTTTTTATACCCTGAACCCATTGAAAATGGGAAATCAGGGTATAATGGTTTTGTTGAAATGTATGTAACAGGCAGAGGGAGGCGTGGCAGACCCCACAAAGTATATATATTCTTGATCAGGGCGACGAGCTGAGTCGATTTGGCCCTGTCCGTCTGTCTGTCTGTCCGTCTGTCCGTCTGTCCGTCCGTCCGTCTGTCCGTCTGTCCGTATGTTTGAACGCGTCGATTTCCGAAGATATAAGAGCTAGAGACTTGAATTTTTTTTTAAAATGACCGTTTACACAGCGCGGACGAGTTTGCTTTTAAAATTCGATAAATCATCCCGTTATGTTTTTATCGAGTAAAAACATTCAAGTTCAAATCAGATGCCACTATAGCTAATTGTGAATGATTTTTCTTTTTTTTTAATTTCTCAAATATTCAATATAATATGTAAATCATATGCCGAAAGTTTCATTAAATTCCGTTCAGCCAAAAATTAATAAAAAATAATCAAATATTTGGCCAATTAACAAACGCACGTGCAGCAGCTACAACAAATACATCACATCAGCTGTTAGTTTCGTTTAGTTTTGGTAGATGGCGCAGCAGCAGTGAATCTATTTGAGTTTTGCCAGCGCCACCAGCCACCCAGTGGGGTGGCCTAGTGTGTTAGCTGCATGACGCTCGATCGAGAAGTCGCGGTTCGATTCCCGGTCGGTGCAGCTGATGTTAATTTTTTTTTAATTGTTTCAAAATATTTTTATATTTTCATAAATGAGTTTTCTATTTAATTTATATTTTTAAATACACCGAAATTGAAATTTTAACTATACTTTATGTGCGTTTTTAATAGTTCGGTTATTCTAGCAGATTCTTAGAATCACATCAGCAATTAGTTTCGTTTAGTTTTGGTAGATGGCGCTGCAGCAGTGAATCTATTTGAGTTTTGCCAGCGCCGCTAGCAGGAGTGAGGTGGCCTAGTGTGTTAGCAGCATGACGCTCGATCGAGGAGTCGCGGTTCGAATCCCGATCGATGCAACTGATGTTAGTTTTTTTTAATTGTTTCAAAATATTTTTATATTTTATTAAATGAGTTTGGTATTTTCTTTATATTTTTAAATACATCGAAATTGAAATTTCAACCATACTAAATGAGCATTTTTATTTGTTGGGTTCAGGGTAGTATCTAGTCGAGCACTCTCAACTAGAATTTTCTTACTTGTTTTTTTTTTTTTAAATAGAGCCTTCTTTTAATCAACAAGCTTGCAGAAGTGTATTATTTTATATTTTTAACACCAGTTTAGGGTCAAGTTTAAGGCGAGTTTGGAACTTTGGTCTTACAGCAGCCAGAGAGCATTTGCCCAGGAAAATGATAAACAATGTCTGGGACTGTGTCGCCGACGCTGCCTGTTAGACATTTATAATTACAACAAAAAAGTGTTCCTTATTTACTTTGTGCTGTTTTTTTCGTTTTTGCTGTTTTCCGCGTTGTTGTTGTTTTTTTTTTTTTTTTTTTTTTTTCAGTGCCAGACTTGGTCCGCCTCTTATGCTGGATGTGAACGCCCTTGTCGGCACATACAAAAAGATGATTTATGTATTTAATTTAATGCTGTTCTTGTTGTTGCTGTTGGTTTTATAGAGGACATACACAAACACACACACATACACACACATAGTGTTTATTTGTCAGGCGACAACGGGATAATAAGAGAAACCAGAAACACGAATCCGGTAGACAGTCCGGGATGCTCCTTGTTGTACATTATTTCCTTTTGCCGGTTTAACGGCATTTTGCTGTTTTAAAGGCATTAAATTGTCATTGCTGTTGCTGTTGTTGTTGCTGCTGCGCCCACATACAAAAACCATAAAAATGAGAAATGTGCGTCGTGACTTTGTAATGGTCCTCTTCTACATCTTTCATCTACTGCTCCTACTGATGCTGCCGTTGCTGTAATTATAAATAATTTGCTTGTTGTTGTTAGTACATTGTTAAGCATTAATAAGTAAATAGACAAGAGGCCAACGAGCTTAGCGCAGCGGAACTCGCTTCAATTATTCAAAAATCCAGCACAAGCAAATCAAATTTTCGGCCACACAAAGCAGCTGCGGCTCTTCCGCCCAGTCCTCGGCCCACAGCCCGAGCCACAGCCGTAGCTTCTGGCCAGGCACATGCACCTCGGTTGGATAAGCGGAAAGTAAATAACTAGTACTTGTAAAACATTAGTATCACACACTGCTGCACAGTTATAGAGCTAGCAATTACCATAAGCCCCCCACACACACACACAAATCCACCCATAGACATAGATACACACACACACATGACCATTAAACGAAATGTGCCCAAAAAGAATAAACAAACAAGGATCTAGTGCAAATTTTTGATAATTAAACATTCACAAGCGCCAAAATGCTTAACACAAGCACAACGGCTGCCAAAAAAGTGGGCGTTGCTCCGTGGCATTGCCACGCCCATGCAATGTTAACAGTGCTGTAGCGGCTGTTGTGGGGAGAGGTCCTGAACTTATGCCGGCAATGTAATTAACACACAAAAATTGAAATCTGCTGCCGAACACATACAGCCACATACACACATACACACACACGCACACAGGCACAGACATACACTTAAGCACACACGAGCCACCTAGACGGCTTCATTGAGGTCTCGCAAGTGAGTCGTAGACAGACAGGGACAGAGAGTGTGTGTGTGTGTGTGTGTGTGTGTGTACACTCTACTCCGTGATTGTATTTGTATTTGTGTTTACATACACGAAGTCGCAACAACTTCCTTTCTTCTCTCTTGTTTTTGTGTTTTCGTAATTAAAAATCAGCTGCAGGATATTTTCGCCATTTTCCCAGCGAAATTACAGGCAGCATGTAAAACATAAACAGCAATTTTCACCAAGGACTTCAGCGGCAGAGAACGAGACTCCCCACTGAGTGGAATTCAATAAGAAGTTAATGGTTATTAAGATCTGCGTATTTCAATTGAATTTCACAATTACAATTTGGGTTGAAATGTTTTTTATTGAAATGCCTTTGATCTCAAATGAGGCTGTAAAATATTTGTTAAAGAAAAGAGTTTTAAATCAATTGTAATTTAGGAGCTGATGAGAAAGCCAAAATTAATGGAAAATTAGCGAATCATCAGTATAATATATATGGAGCTGGTGGAGAGCCTTTCATTCAGTTGAAAATAATTTAAAAACCATTTATGTAATGCAGGGCATTCAAAGGACTGTCAACTGCCATTAAGCCCTCGCATATGAAATGAGATTGTCTATAAGCCACAGTTGTTAAGATTATAAAGAGCTTAACTACATAATGAACATTGCAAAATTATGAGAGGGTACAACTGACTGCGTAATACTCGTTCCCAGTAAACAGCAGAAGCAAGGGTCTATAAAGCAATCTACCAGAGATTTGCAAAGACCTCAGTTCTTGATCTATAACTGTTAGAAACTTACTTACAGTTTCAACTTCCTAGCAAACCAATATACCCTCTATGTCCCTGGTGAGCGTGTATTGAAACAGAGCTTTCAAGAATCAGCATGAACGGATTGCCAGCGCTCGCTGCGTAAATTTGTATGTCTTACAGATGTATGCAAATATGATTGAATCATTTAAATAAACTGTCTGCCTGCAGCAGATTGGTATGACAAATGGATCACTACTGAAGGCCTGTGCTGCTCTGTGTTCGGCGCTGGGCTGGAAAATCCGCGCCATAAACAAATATTTTTATTATGCTCAAATAACAATTTCACGTCTGCTGCGCTCGCAAGCCGAATTTATTTTATTTGCCAATCATTTACTTTGTATTAATTAAATATGTGGTTTGTTTCATGCAAAACCGCATAAATATTTGTGCTTTTTTACTTTCATATGTGCTTTTCAGTGGTTTGAGAAAAATCACTTTTTAATCTGTAATACAAACCCGACAAAACCAACGGATTTTCCATTTCGAAGATGCAAATACGTCTGACACTGAAATGTTATGAAAAGCCTTTGATTCTAAGTTTTTTTTTTTTTTTTTTGGGGAGCTCGGCATGTTTTTGACAAATTGACTTTGGAAGCAACAACAACAACAACAACCACGACCACAACAACAAAAAAGCAGCAAATGGCTCTCAAGTACCACATTCATATTGATTTCAAACGAAACTCAAAATGCAAATGACAGATTTATTTTTCAATGCTGTCGTTTCGCCTGTCAATCAACATGGCCAAGGTGTTGATTGATGTCTAGACTCCTAGAGCCAGCTGGTTGGGCGCGTATGCCCCATAGCCAGGCGATATTCCCCAGCTCTAGCGTTGAGCTGCAAAAACATTTCATATACATACTTCTGTACGTTTCTCTTTTTTTGACAGCTACGCATTCAGTGAGTTTTTTTTTTTTTTTTTTTTGGGGGGGGGGAGTTGTTCTGTTTCCATATTCCGATTTGTTTCGATGTGGGTGCAACGCACGCCAAATAGAGCGCCTTCTGTACGCCTGGGCACACTTGATTGAATTCGGTATGGGGGGAGGGGGAGAAATGAGTGGGGCTACTAAGCTGGGCATTAGCTATGCTTAGAAATGCAATGACGCATATAGCATTCCATGTTCAATGGGATTATATTACAATATTCAAGTACATATATAGGAATGTATGTATGTATTTATACATATATGTGTGTTTGAAATCATTCTGTCTAACAAACGGCAGACTAATGTGAAGCTTGTGAAATGATTGCAGGCCAAACCAAATGTCTTCTGCAGCCGTGCTCTAGAATAAAATATGAATGAAATGGAAAATTTTAAATTCAATTTAAGTTATTTCTCATACAGTAATAGACTATCTATATATATAAAAGAAAGTTGTGTAAAAGTGAAGACTGCTTATAACTTGATTTGGGCTGAACCAATTTTCATGGTTTTTGATTTGTTGGATTTGTCTCCGCAACGAGTTTAGTATAGGGTCTTAAAAATACTGAAAAAATTTGCCGAATACTTGAAAAACGCGGTTTTTTCCCCAAATGTTCAAATTTTTTTTATACCCAGTAGGCTTGGTAACAGTGACAGTTTTGACAATAGTGTAGAAGTAAATAAACAAATGTAGTCAGTCAGTCTACGGTCTCCTGACCTCGAGCAGACCTGACTATTCAAAAAAAAAAAAAAAAAAAAAAAAAAAAAAAAAAAAAAAAAAAATTTCAAATCAAAAGGAAAAATATTTCAAATCAAAAATCTGCAAAAAATCAAAAGATTAAAACCTGACTGTTCAAAAAATAAATAAAAAATTAAAAATTCGAAATTAAAAAAAAAAAAGGTAATTATTAAAAAGTGTATTTTTGGCTTTTTATATTTTCGGACTTTTAAACTTTATAAATATTTCAAATCAAAAATCTGCAAAAATTAAAAAAAAAAATCAAAAGATTAAAACCTAACAATCAAAAATAAATAAAAAATTCAAAATTCAAAATTCGAAATTAAAAAAAAAAAGTTAATTATTAAAAATTGTATTTTTGGACTTTTACAAAAGCTAAATATCTCGAAAGTTCAGGTATTTGTTTGTCTCAAACATAAATTTGTGTAAATTATTTATATTTATATTTCTCGATTGTTTTATATGGTTTTGTGCGAGGGCAGTATTACTATTAATAAAAATGCCGCGTCCTAGAAGATCTAATCTTTCCCGGCGGACCCATAATGCAATTAGGCAACGGAATAGCGCGAGTCAATTATCTGACGAAGAGCGAGAAATCGCCCGAGAAAGGCTCCGCGTTAGTACCCAGGGAAGAAGGGCCTTAATTCGTGCTTCTCAAAGAGAGGCAGCCCGTGAAATGGCAATAAGAAATGGTTCAAGGATTGATTTGAATCGAGCAGCGTTTCGATATGATTGCACCATTGATTACAGCTTGAATCGTTTAGTTTGCATTGGTCCAATGGACGTTGTTTGCTAGCATTGTGGCGCATTGAAGTTTGCTGGTGAAACGCCCGGTTTGTGCTGCCTTAGTGGTAAAGTGACATTGCCATTAGCGGTCACCATAGCCATTGCGTTCCCTGCTTTATGGCGAAACACTAGAATCACGACATTTTCTAGCGAACACTCAAAAATACAATGCCTGTTTCCAAATGACATAATTTGGGGCGGAAAATATTGGAGACGGATATTTAAGGTAATTTACGTTAAAAATTTTATTTTCTATGACTGCCAAAAAAAAATTTTGAATAATGTAGTTTGTTAGATTTCTGTAAATAGTGTTTGTAAATATAACTATAACTATGGCTTTGAATTTAAAGATTCAAGGCCAGATTTGCCATCGCATTGGATCATTGCAACCTATTGAAGATGCACAGCAAAAATTCTTGCAAATATACTTCATGGGCAATATGGAAGAACAACTTGACCGGCGTCAAGAAATGAACACAGCTATGAAAAGAGCAATTCTCCATGATTTGCATGCTTAGAAATTTAAACCAACCAAAACTGTGCAATGGAACGCGTTTGGTGATAAGAAAACTGATGAGCAATGTGATTCACGCGTTGATACTCAAAGGAAAATTTAAAGATGAGGAAGTTCTTATTCCTAGGATTCCGATGAGCTCAACAGATATGCCCTTTGAATTTAAACGAATTCAATTCCCGCTTCGTCTTGCCTTCGCCATGACGATCAACAAGTCACAGGGCCAATCTTTGACTATTTGTGGCCTCAATCTAGAAAATGCGTGTTTTTCTCATGGTCAATTGTACGTGGCATGCTCACGTGTTGGCAAACGATCCGCATTATTTGTTCTTGCACCCGACCAAAAAACGAAGAATGTCGTTTACAACAAGGTGCTTGAATGAAAATCCGATTAATAAATTTATCAGTGTATCCCAGCCTGAACAACATAGCTTTCAACAATTTTTTACCTAGAAATAATATAGAGGGCAATGCAACGTTTGGCGGGCCAGCTAGTTTCTTATAAATTCCTTCAATAGAACGTTTGACAGATTTTAATTGAAGAAATAAAAATTTAATTTTTATATATAAAATACTTTGAATAAAATGTCGAATCCAGGGGCAAAAAAAAAGTCTATTTCATTTTCTACTATTAAATGGTAAAATATAAGTTTTCTCATCACAGATATGTAAAGCAGTCATCTCAGCTCCTCGTATCCCCAGATGTTTGTAGCAAGCCAAGCTCTATGAAATTGCAGTAAAATTTGAGGCGACTGCAGCTTTGCCATTAAAATCTTAGCCCAGTTTTCATTGTCTGAGCAGCCGAAATGTAACAAAAACACCATTCACCGGTGTAAGCAGCATTCACAGGTGTGCGCCAGAGCTTTTGTTTGTCAAGTAATTTGTTTGCATGTTTATTCATGAAAGCACGCCAAGAGCTCAGACAAGAGGCAGACGCAAAATAAATACATACTTAAAAAAATCAACAACAACAACGAAGGAAATTCTTGAAAGCTCCATCTCTCTCTTTGTTGCCTCGGCCAGCGTTACCTTCTCGCTTACTCCGACACTACGCTGGGCTTTTAATAATTTAACACTTCTCTCAGCGGCAACAGCAGCAGCAAAATTGAAAGCTTAAGCGGCTAAAACCGAATGTAGCCTTAAAACGGGCGACGATACTCGCTGTCAACAGCGCGGGCAGCCCTCAATGAAACACGAGTTCTTAAATGCGGCCAGAGACAAAGCGCTTTAAATATCCCGATTTGGGGATGGGACACATTGAAATGCGGCTGAGGCCGACTCAGACTCAGACTCAGGCACGGACACGGACTCGAACTCAGGCAGGCTGCGGCTGCTCATTGGCCTTAGTAGGACGCTTAACCCCATAAGGCGACGAGATAAAAGAGGCTAAGCTTTATTTATTATTCCACTAAGGGCGCAAAACTTGGCAGTTCCTCTAAACCAAAATGAAAATTGTACTTGAGGGAATTCTTTATGTGTTTAGCCACTTTGAATTGAAAACTTATGCTTAGATTTTTAGGATTTAGAATTGCTGGACAAATAAATTCAAATAGAGAGAATATTTTTTGAGTCACTTTTATAAATGAATGAAACCTGAAAGCCACAAACAGAAAACAAACAAATTCAAATCTGACTCAAACCAAACGTTTTGTTAAATAAAAAGAGTATATTTTTGTAAGCAAAACAGAGAGAACATGTTTACCTGACTGACTCAATTCTTTTCGATTTCATCAAACAAGAATTCCTAGCCAAATTTGTGGTGCAGTTCAGGTTCCTTATGGAATCCGTTGTCTATATTTTTTGGTCAATAATCTCTAACACGCCACTTTCAAAAATTCAATTAAAAACATAATGAACAATACAAGCTTGCAAAAATCAAAGAAAATATATCTAAAAATGCCTGCACATTATTGGGCTCTGTGCGGATGTGTAACGAAAAGAACTGATGCCGTTATTGCAATTGCCCACATTGTGAGCTTCCTGTTAGCCAAATACGCCCTGAGTCCATGCCAAACAACTGTCGATATGCACGTTTGTGTTTTGCTGTGTCTGTGTGTAGATGCGGCCGGCAATGCCATTAGGAGGTAGTCAAGGCGGAGCCTGGGGAGCGCGCACAAACGAAATAATCCAATATACATATTGTATTGTGCGATAATACGCCACACGGGTGGAAAAACTGTCTGTCTCTCATAGAGGCCGAGCGGGCTAGGGTTTTATTTTTTTTATACATTTTTTCGCTTTCTAGTGTTTAGCTGGGCTGCTTTGCTGGCGCAGTGCGATGTGTCTAGAAATAACGTTTGCTACGCTCCTCGAGTGCGTTTATTTAAATTTTTTGTTTGCAATTTTTAGGCAGATTTCAGACAAGGCAAAACAAATTCAACGGAAATCATTTCAATTTTCAGACTCTGGGCAAAGAATTTCCATACGACTATTTGTATAGGTGTGTGTGTGTGTGGACTTTGTTAGCTTTGGCTAGACGAATGAATGTAGAAATCAATTGAATGTCGGAATTCATAAAAAAAATTCAAGAAAAATATTTCGGAATTCCATGAATCCTTTGTGCTCGGTAGCTTTAATGAAAACCCATAGCACAATCTACTATAACGCTAATTGATATAAATTTCAAATATTTATGAATTATGCATGCATTATGCATTAATCATTACTAATCAATAACATTTTACACATCATTGAACATTGAACATTTATTATAATTGAATAATTTAAACTAGATATTGGAAAATTCCTCTGTGGATGGATTCGCAAATATATGTGAAATTCAACATATGTATGCATGGATAGCTTTTCATTTGTTTACTCATTTTGTCAATCTCTGCACAAACGATCCGAAATAAAAGTTTATTTTGATTGTAAGTGCCAGTCGGGCCATGTGCCAAGGATAACAGCCTTTGAAATGTTTTCGGTAACTCCTCGACTTTGTGGTCCATAACTGTTCGACTGTTTCGACTGCCAACTGTTGGCCAGTCAGTCAGTCAGCCAGTGGGCAAGTGTCCAAGATTGTTGGCACTAATGTTACCGTCTGGACCTTTTTGCAGCCCCCTACCCCCTTTCCACCCCTCGCCCGTCGTGCACCGCTTTCTAAGTTGGACTGAGCGTCTCCTGGTGCTGTTTATTTTTATGTGACAATGCAAAGTAAGTGCACTTGAGTTGTGCTCCCGGCCTACAATCAGCTGGCAGCTGCTCAGTGCGCGATAATTAACATTTGCTGCGTAGGTCAACAGCAATACACACACCAACACATACGCACACACGTACACACACACTTGAGCTCACGTCATATACTATAAAAGTGCTACTCTATAAATGCGTGCAGAGAACTGTATAAAAGTCAGTGAGCTTTAAAATTGGCACGGCCTCTCGCTCAATTACGGCAGTATGAGGAGCTCCATTGGCTGCCGCTGCCGAGTTGCCTTTGCACGGCCATTAGCCCGAGTGCGGGCTCGGGACCGACATGGGCTATAGCAGCGGGTATGAAAGAGCTCCGACTTCCGTTCCGCTTTGTATGCATGCCATAATTGTTTGACTACGAAAAATAGCAGCTCACAGATGCCAATCAATGAGAAGCCCGCTATGATGCCGCAGATGTTGCCAATTGTACCTGGAAATGAAGCAGTACACGCCGTATATATATACACGCCGTGGTATTTGTATTTTGTTGCTGTTGGAAATTGTAATATGCAGCAGACTCACTGAAGATCTCGTACCAGTCGTTTTTAATAATCTGCCGAAAGTATTGAATGTGCGTTTCGGCAAAGTAAATATGCACAACGGCCAGCTCGGAGCTGTCATGGCCATAATTGTTATTACCCGGGCTGCTGATGTTGCCGCTGTGGACGTTACTGCAAAATTAAACTCATTTATGGCAACTGACGGAGGGTAAACGTAACCCCATCGGGGAACCATCAACTGAGATTGAGCTAAACAAACGGAACTCTCAATCGGGAAACTTTTGTAGTAAAGACTAAAGCAACTGAAATGTAATATTATAATATTATAATTTAATGCTTAAGACTTGACTGCAAATAGGGAAATTCAAATAGTATATATACGCATATATACATATCAAATTCGATTCATTTTCTGCCCGCCTGAAAGTATGCAAATATATTTTTCATTTGGAAGTTGATTAGGCAGAAATTGAATAGGTCTCAAACCTTCGCTGAGAATTGTCCTTGAACTGTTCCTTTGTTCAGCTCTTACTACTTTCTACTTACGTCATGTGTCCAAATGGATTGTGTAGGGTTAGAGCTCCGGCGCCACGCACATTGTAGCGTATCTCACTACAGGAGGGCAGACATTGTGGACAGTAGAGGGCATCTTCCATCTCATGCTCCAGGCCGGGCACATACTCGCGACTGGTGATGACATTCCTCCACTTGACTGAAATAATATCAGAGACTCAATCGGCCTCGACAATCGGCCCCAGCCTCAGCCTACTCACATGTGTAGTGCCTGAGGCACTGCATGTGCTGTAGCGTGCAGAAGATGCGTCCCGTGGCGCCAACAATGTAATGCATGGGTAGCTGAAAGGGCAAGCACTGGCACAAGCTGTAGATGCTGTGGGCGCGGCACGCGGAGATGCATTTGCTGAAGGTATAGCGGCGAGTGAAGTTGTGCGGCATCTCATCCCCAAATCGACATTTACGCTATACACACGTTATTGAATGATTGGGCAATGATTGACAGATGTCTGTAATACGCACCACGGCGGGCTTCATGCGACGGGCCTCCTGGAGAGTCTCTAAGATTTGGGGACGCACTGGCAAATAAGTGCTGCGACCGGTTTTTACATAACGTACCGTAACACCGCCGGATAGTGGATCCGGATAATTGTGTATCTCATTGATAGCAATCTATTTAGGGATGTGGTGATTGAAATGAATATGAAAATCCATTTGCAGCAGTAAATCGAATAATAATACCGAAAACCCATCTTGATCGTTCTTGTCGGAAAACCTATCATCAGCTGCGGCTCTGAGTGTCAGTATTAGACCCATATCAGATCCAAAGAAATGCTGGTAATACGATCGAGCTGCAGAAAAACTAAACACAAACTATTAAAATCAAGATCAGATAGCATAAGATTTACATACTTTCCGTTGTAGTTGAAAGTGCAACAAAATCCAAAACTCGAGAGAGTTTCACGGAATCCCTGCACGCAATCGAATGGTCGTCCTCCTAAGCGACAGGATACCAAAATGTCACTGCATTTCGGCGTTAGAATGCGCAACCGATCCTTCGGATTGAAAAACAAATCATGCGGCCTGGTATCCAACTGATCCAGCAAACTCTGAAGCCGCAAAACACGCTCATCGTCGATATTCTCAGCGATGCCGTAGTACAAGCCAAAGGCACGCAGCTCCGTATAGAAATAAGTGGCGTTGCGATGTCTTGGGTCCTTGCTGCTGCTGCAAAGGGTGACCAAAGCGTATAGCTAGAGAGGGGCTTACCGCAACCGGACTCAACTTACAGCTCCTGTGCGTAACGCCAGACGGCGCGCCTGGATAGGCGATTCTGGGAGCATACCGTAACGGCGGGCAGGGGCACTTTGCTGACTGCATACAATGGATCGTACAGCGTGGTGACTAGCTCATCCGCCGCATCCTTGTACGTGCCCCACACGAAAGCAATTAGCATAGTCAGGGCAGTTATGTGGCAGATAAGCCAAAAGAATCTGCGGCAGAGTCGGCTAATTGAAAGGGCGGCCAACAAGGGGGAAGCAAGGGCTTTTAGGCTTCGGCCATGCTGCTTACTTACCGCTCCTGAATGCCACGTCCGTGCTCAACTAATTTGCCATAACAATGAAATGACAGGTTTTGCAGCAAATCCTTAACTGCGTCGGCAAATGACAATTTTCGCGCTGCCGACTCCTCTTCGCGAATAGCCGCCATTAGCGTGCGTGGCGCAGGTGGACGAGCTCGCGGCTTGGCTATCCACCAGGCGGCGTGTCCAACCACCAAACGTTTGCATGGCACCGCCGGACCAACCCGCTCTGCGTTCGCTGTCATGTTTGGCACTCACTCAGCCGTTTGTGGATTGCAACTGTTGCGGCTGTCTACGCAGTGCGAGCCTTTTTGTAGCCTGCTCCTCTAACAAGTATCCTGCCCACGGCATTGTCGTGCCAGTGGGCATGGCCAGGGGGCGGGGTGTTGATGCCTGCTCATTTTAATGAAAATTTTGCAGTCATGTCGTGCGTGTTGTTGTAATTAGGCCTCGTGTTCCAACTTATTGCCAACAAATTAACTGCGACATGGCACGTGGTGCTCGGCATTGGCATTGGTACTACCGCCTCCATGGGCTGTTTATTCAGGCAGGCTCTCGATTCGTCTTGGCAATTTCCCTTAATTGTCAACAATTTAAAATGAAATTAGTTAAATGCGCATTAAATGTCAGCCAACGGAAACAACATCTTCATCATCACCATCATCATCATCATTATCATTATCATTATCATCATCATCATCGTCATAATCATCTGGGGTGGCGACAAGGACAAAAGCAGGTCATGTTCTTTTTGATTTTTCCTCGTCTAGCCTGGCATTCCAAAAAAAAAAAAAAAAAAAAAAAAAAAAAAAAAAAACCAAACCTCCCCCGTAGCCCCAGGATTACGAAGCACGCAAATGAAGCCACGTGTTGATTGTGAATAGAGATATAGGAATTTTTATATTTTACGAATTCCGCTTCTACAAGTACAAATAGAAAAGCAGAGCATTTGATTCCACGCATTTTCTTCAATTACTTCAGTTTTCATTCATGGATATATTTTTAGTTTTGTCGCATCCAACTTCTTCTCCTTGCTGTTGGCTCTGCCGCGCTCCAATATACGATGACAGCCCAAGTAAATGTGCTTGCAAATGAAGAAAAGCGTCTCAAAAATGGCCACCAATGAAAATCCCATAAATATTGATAGAATATTGCCAACGGTACCTGACAAGAAAAGTCTCTATTAATTACCGCTAAATAAATAAACGTTCAGCCACTTACTGAAGATCTCAAACCATTCGTTGTTCAACAGCCGCATATAGTAATTAGCATTCGGCTTTCCAAAAAACACTCTCAGGACGGACAACTCGGTGCCCAGGCTAGTGTCGACTTCGTCAGGTGATAGGCTCGCCAGGTAAGTGTCGATTGGCAGCTCGTTGAGAGAAACACTGTACTGAACATCGTTGCACGAGGGCAGGCACTGCGGACAGAACAAGGCTTCCTCTGACTCACGCTCCAGGCCCGGAATCCGAAGTCTCTGGGTCAGTACATTATTCCATTTAACTAAAAAAATGATCAAAAGAAGCTTAAATAATACAAGGCGCAGCAGGTGCCGCTAGAGGCTCACATTGGTAATTGGAAAGGCAAGCCACATGGGCGAGCGTACAGTAAACCACTCCGTCTAAGTTCTCCACCAGTTCCAGAGGCATCTGGAAGGGCAGACACTTGCATAGGGCAATTATGCTGCGTATGCGGCATCTGGTAATGCAGTTGGGGAAAGTATAAATGGAGCCTATCTGTGGCATATTCGCTTCCGTATGGAAATAACATCGACGCTAACAGGCAATAGAATAGAATAGAATTAGATAATTGAATCGGAAGTACATAAAAACTTACGCCATATGGGGAAAATGAGTATAAACTGTTATCGGTATCTATTACACGCGCAAAAATTCTCAGATAACTCTCTTCCCCTTGTCCCGGAAACATTTCCAATGAATTTGACGATGTTACCGCCGGAAAATTATCCGCATCATGAATTATAACAATGTAGCCATCGGTATTCAAAACTGGCGACAAATAGTCCGCCTTACTCGAATTTAGGACAACTGTCAGTCCGAAAGACGAATCAGCCAAGCGATAAGTAAAATTTCTCTTTTTAAGCCTGCATAAAATTAGAACGTAATACACTTGTTAATAATACATATGTATTTGTGGAATATAAGCAAAACTTGCCAGTTATTGCTATTAAAAATGCAGCATGGACCATACTTCGTCAGTTTTTTCTGAAAAGCATTTTCGCCTAAGCAGGGGATTTTCAGATTGTTCAGACTGCACTTTATTATAAATTCCGAGCACGTGGGTGAGAGCTAGAAATAGCACGTTATTAAAGAGCAAATGACAATGTCAATGGACTAGCTCACCATATACATGATACGCCGCGTATTAAAGAAGGTTTCATTGTTCCAGGTGCCGAAGATGTCCAGAAATGCTTGAAAGTTTGCATAATCATCATTGAACGTCTCCTTGTCGCCGAGCATATACAGTTTGCGCAGATTTGTCAGATTGTCCAGGTAATACTTCAGCTCTCGAGGCGATGGATCGCTACTCTGACTGCTTGACGATGACGCTCAGTTAAGGCCACGAAGGAGAGAGGCAAAGATTAAGGCTACTCACAGCTCAAGAGCGTAGGCAGTGGCGGCCCGCAGGGAAATGCGATTGTTGGAGCATATTGACACAGCCGGAAATGGCACATTTTGAACCGGATAAAGTGGATCCTTCAGATTGATGACAAAGTATTGTGCAACAAAGTGCTCCCAGGTGAGCATGAGCACAGCCACCATTGAAATGAGCGTGGCTGTGTGCACCAGCAGCCAAATTAATCTGCAAATAAACGGGCATACGGACGGCGTACACGGGGTGGCGGGGCATTGTCGCCAAGATAAACGCACAAAGCACACGGCCATGAGCAGTTTTTGAGGCAAACACGGAAACGGAAATGAAAAATGAGAACGCAAAAATTTTTAAACTACAGTGCACAGCAATGATACGGAGTCGGTGAAGGAGATGGTGACGGCGACGGTGACGGTGACGGTGATGGGGACGGTGAGGTAGACGTTGATGGCAACGCCTAAAGAGACGGAAAGACAAAGGATACGAAACTGCAAATTTTCTATAGAGTCCACGTTGCGTATGAGTAACGTGACGTAAGCGCGGCAAAAGCAACTGAAACGGGCTGCGCTTTTCCAAGAGACGCTTACCGCTCCGCCAGCGTGAATTCCGCTGCCAACAGCTTGCTATAACCCTGCAAGGATATATTGCGCAGTAATTCAGCGATATCCTGACAAAAGGTCGACCCAAGCGACTCCTTGCGCCCCTGCCCCGTGCCGCCCGCCTTGGCTCCATTCGGATTTTTAATCCACCAGATGGCATTGGATGTTGATTCAATATTAACCATTGAGGCGCACAATTTTAACGATGATGTGAGCTATTCGCCTGTCCTCAGCCAGTGATTGCTGTCTGCCAACTGAGCGTCTTTAACACGTGTAATTGGTGGACCACTTGGCGACTGGGCGACTGGGCGTGGCCTATCGCTGAGACTTTAATGCAAGTTTGTCATTAACATTTGAATTAATTGCTCAAAACTTCCACGTTAATTATTGAGAAAGTAAAGTAGAGCAGACTTTGCGGCAGGCGCAGTAAATACGGAGCCAGTGCTGCCAACTTCTTCTAACTAATTTCCCGCAGCGATAGTATCGTCATTAAATTAGTAACAATTTATTTATAATGAAATGTGTAAGGCCAATAGTTCAAGCTAAAGTTAACTTTATTAACAACATGTTCGTTTGTAGAAAATAAGAATGAACAAAAACTGTTGCAGACTTTTATGAGCGAATCATAAACGAAGTGAGATTAATATCAAGCCGAATGCACATAAGTATTTACAGGGTATTTAAATTATTCTCTTAAGCTTAAGTGATTTCTAGCGACCCGCTGGCCAAAACGGTTGTCCTGGATAGTTTCGGCTGCCCACAAAGGCGTACTGATTGGGATTGATGACGCGAGCAATATCCGTGTAACTGCGACCGTTACGCTCTGTGCGGTATCCATAGGCCGGCCAGCCCATGGCCATGGAGAGCAGTGTGAAGCAGGCCAGTAGAGCCAGCAGTAAGCACTTGCCTTGCAATCGAGACATTCTGTTTCTAGGGACTGCTATTGAGAACTGCACTACAATGCCGTCGTCTCGAAGCCTTTTATATACCAAGTAAGTCATCAGAAAAGTCTTGAAAGTCTGCTGCCTGATCGATCAGGTTTTGGTGTGTCAACCACAGCAACAACAACAACAACAACAATAGCAATAACAATAGCAACAACAACAACAACACTTGAAAACATTTTCAGTGCCACGCGACGCATGCGGCGCACGTATCGGCATTGTCAAGCTCCTCTTCTCGCAACAGGCGACGTGGGATCTTCTGCTATCATCTCGTAGTGTCATCAAAATGTCATTCACTCTGGGTTCGATCAGGTTTGAGATGGCGGCGTTCACGTCTTGACTCAGAAGCTATTATATACACTTACTTATGCTCGCCTCAATCATACATTTTACAGTCTATTTTAATGACTCTAGAAATGATTTGACTAAAATAATTTCAGCAGCTGGGCAATTAATTAGCAATTTAGTAATTGCGACTGTCTAATGACACTCATGGGTGCGTCCATAGGGGAGCGTTAAGAATGTGATCAATCCATTATGTCACATTTCAAGAATATAAAAGCCCAGACTTACGCAACACCCAGGGGAACTCCTAGGTGACTCGGTGAAGTGTGGCTGCAGATCTTGATTACTAACAGAAATATAACTGAGTCAATCAAAATCACAAAGCAAAGTAAAATACATATATGTTTTATGTATCCTCAAAAAACCTGTACTGCACTCGTTCCCCATATGAGTTTCGCTTAATTTGCGAATATTAAGTAAGTACTTTCAAGATAAGAAGAAGCGAAAAGTTTATTATTGTATGAATGGATGAATGAATACGATGTATGCCATGAAGGTCTGTGACCTTCAACTGGTCGTTCTAGTAGCACAAAGAACTTAAATAAAAAATAATAAGTATTTAAAACAAAGAAGAGTAAAACTTAATTGAAAATAAAGCGAGCTAATGTCTAATAAAACATAAATTTATAAAATTAAATGCAATGATCTGATATAATTTATGTATATAGGGTTTTTCAATAAGAGCGGGAGATGTTGTATATTTTACAACTAAATTATATTGTCAATTATATCTTTCGTCCTCCCGGCCAATAAGCCTGTCCTGGAATGAATTTGCCGCCTGAGATATATTGATTGGGATTGATCACTCTAGCTATGTCCGTATATGATTTAGCAGGCATAGCCACAGCCAGCGCCAACAGGGCGATCCAGGTGAATAGAGCCAGCATCAAGAGCTTTGCTTGCAACGGAGACATTTTGCAGCTTGGGTTTCTTATTAAGAACTGCACTTCAGCTGCACCACACTGAAGACTTTTATATCCAAATGCTGTCAGAAGAATCAATGCTACAGACTTCCTGCTTATCGATCAGGTTTAGCTCAAACAATAACAACATTAGAATTCTTATTAAATAAGATATACAGTTTCCAATGTAAGTTCTAAGCTCATTTAATTAAATGCACGTTAAGAGCATCGCTCGCACTGCGCTCGCTGAAAGTTGAAAACACGTTTTAAATAGTCGCATATTTCAATGTATAGATCTGAATTTTCAACATTCCCATTCAAACTAAAATGTGAATGATTTAACATAGCTTAGCTTAGCATAACTTCGACAGCTTAAAATGTAGATAACAAGTTTCATATGAGCTGCTAATGACGTAGGTAGGTGCGACAGTTGTTGGTATTTATCGTAAATGGTTAGGAGCAATTGTCTAGACAGAAATGTTTACTATTGCGAGAACAATACTTTTATATTTCCTATCAGGAATTTGGATATAAGTGGACTTGCCTAGAGGAGTATGATCAAGTCTTATCTATCTATTCTACGTATGTCTCTAATAGACTCAATCATTAAATAAATTGCTTGAGCTATGAGAAATAATGTCAGCGATCAAAATTCCGATGAAGAGTCTCTCGGAACTGAGATACATATATAGCATATAGCTGTAGATAAAACTACGAATTCGACATATAAATGAACTAGATTTGTTTTCTTGAGCGTGATTCGCGTGACAGTTACGTGACACTCCCATCTCTAAGCGACATAGTCGCATTTCAGTCACGTCGCACCGATCAACAGCTACACGCGGCTAGTACTTATGATTTACATAGATACAAACAAATACAGACATATATGTATGTATATATTACATTTAAAGACTAATTAAGAAGAGCAGAAATTAAAATTGTCTCACATAGAAGCACGTAACAACTAGTGGTGTACTTAAATTTTATTATATCATAACTTTCACAGGTTTATTTTTGAGTTTTACACAAATTTCGTATTAAATTAGTCAGCCCCACAAATGTGAGTAAGGAGCGCGCGGTAGATAGCGGCCCGCACCTAGCCCTAGATACGGGTCTGGTCTTAGGACTCTGGCTATCTGTGAGTAGGTGCGCCCGGTACGTTGCCGATTTTTTGGCCTGTAGGACTGCTGCGCATATCCATAGCCACTGGCATAGCCATAGCCCTTGCCATAGCCAGCGCCGTAGCCTCCGCCGTAGCCACCACCGTAGCCACTGCCATAACCGCTGCTATAGCCTGCGCCGTAGCCACCGCCGTAGCCAGCGCCGTAGCCGCTGCCATAGCCAATGCTATAACTGTTTCCATAGCCATTATATCCGCCATATCCTTTATATACACCATATCCACCATATCCTCCATATCCCACGTTCGAATTGTAGCCATAACCACCATTGCCAGAGCTGTAACCACTTTTCAGACCTTTGAGTGCTTTCAGCTTCTTGAAGAGCAATCCGTTGCCCAAGTCCAGGCAATTGCCCAGCAGCAAGGCGAGGAACATTATGATTGGAGCCCGCATGTTGTTTGAATTCTCGTTGTGGTTCTGGTTCCGTGCGGATCTTTTGCGTTCTGGCTATAAATCTGGACAGCGGGCTTCTATTTATACCCTGCGACTAGAGCCTGGACACCGATGACACATTATGCTCTTAATCGTTTTGTTTTTGTGTCTGTCAGCACATAAAGCCACCTGGATCGCTGGAGATCTGCTGCCATAATGCTAATTTCTATCCAAGCAGCAACAATTTAATGCATTACTATGAATTACTTGGACATTAACTGATGGATCAAAACATTTTGCTATGCCGAGCACGTCCGTGATAAACGCACTGCGAGGGAAGCAGCCGCTCAAGCGGATCCATGAGTCGCCGATCATCGGTCAACGGCTGTCCACATCTTGTTTCCTCTCAAGCTCTTGTATACAAATTTTCTTGATCGCGTATTATACGCTCCGTTAGAGAGCAAAGCTGCTATGGCTCTCACGCTCTCTCATTGTGTATTGATTAGCACAAGCCGCAAGCACAACAAGCAAAACAAACAAACCGAAGACAGGTTTCGAATACAAATCTGAGTTGTCTCTCTTATCGCCGAATGCCGAACGTCAAAAAGCAAAAACTTTCCCCTCAGTTAGAACTCGCAGCTCTTAGCGCATGGGCGCTGAATTTCGATGCGATCATAAGTAAACATGACGCGAATACGATTTCATTTGCCAACGGCCTTGACAACGTGTTTGCTATGCCTAATCCGAATGGGCGCTGCCCAGCTCGCTGTGGCAACGTCTTCGGCATCAGCTGATGGTGCAACGGCATCCGCTAGCACCATTGCTGCCGCAGCTCCAATGCTTCAGCAAGGCTTTGGCTTCGGCGGCAGACAACTAGGAGGCATACCAGATAGACGACGGCAGCCACCACCATGGGGTGGTGTTGGTGGCGGCGGCTGGAATGGTGGCAATGGTTGGAGTGGCGGCGGTGGTTGGAACCGAGGCGGTGGTTGGAATGGCGGCAGCGGTTGGAATAGCGGCGGTGGTTGGAATGGCGGCAGTGGTTGGAACAGCGGCGGTGGTTGGAATACTAGCGGTGGCTGGAATGGCGGCGGTTGGAATGGTGGTGGAAGGCGTCCTCCTCCCGGTTGGGGAAACTGGGCTGGCGGCAGACCACAACCTCCTGGCTGGGGTGGCTGGGGTGCTGGAGGCGGCAGACCACAACCTGCTGGCTGGGGTGGCTGGGGTGCTGGTGGTGGCCAGCGACAACCTCCCGGTTGGACAGACAGAAACCGACAACCACCACCTGGATGGGGAGATGGAAATGGACCACCACAATCTGGATGGGGAGATGGAAGTAGACAGCCGCCTCCTGGCTGGGAAAATGGAAATGGACAGCCACCACCTGGCTGGGAAAATGGAAATGGACAGGCACCACCTGGCTGGGAAAATGGAAATGGACAACCGCCACCTGGCTGGGAAAGTGGAAATGGACAACCGCCACCTGGCTGGGAAAGTGGAAATGGACAGCCACCACCTGGCTGGGAAAGTGGAAATGGACAACCGCCACCTGGCTGGGAAAGTGGAAATGGACAGCCACCACCTGGCTGGGAAAGTGGAAATGGACAACCGCCACCTGGCTGGGAAAGTGGAAATGGACAGCAACCACCCAATGAGTACGATCCTTCACGTCCCACCGGGGCCGATGGCAGTCAGAAATTCCAATTGCCTCCAATTGAGATTCCATCAATTACAACTACAACGACACCTGTGCCATTCACCCAACCCACCCAGGATACATTGATCATGGGCAAAAATCCACCGCCTCTAATTATATCGCCCACTCCGCCTCCAAGACCCGGAGATACGCTGATCGTGGGCACAAATCGTCCACCCCTACAACCACCTACAACAACAACGCCATCTCCTCGATCAATTGAGCTATCACGACTGCGCGACATTGTTTTTCCCAACTCATTGAATTACATACATAGTCCAAGCCAGGAACTTCAATCTGAACCTATAGATGTGCGCAGACGAAAATGATTAAGCGATAGGTTAGCCAATCCTCCTCTTATACTATGTAAAGATATTAATTATACATTTATATTTATAGCAGATTTGCAGTTTAATCAGCACAAATAAAGTTGTACATTCACACGGCTCAGTGCTCTCAGAGATTCATACTCAAGTTCGGCTTTTTATGTCTGGAGGCTATGAGGTCTACAAACAGGTTTTTCAAGCTGCTAAACAGCTACGAATCTACAAGCATATAAAAAAAGGGAAATATGTATTTAACTTATGTAGAATAGCTGTATTTCAATTCATATTCTATTATTCAATATAAATTAAATACATACATATATTGAAATAGTAGACGGTCCCTTGTGAAGTTAGTTTAGCCTGTTTTCAACATAAATAAGGAAATGTTCTATTGCAGATCTATCCGTTTTCAATGGGTACAAAGTTCTTGCAGTTCAATGTTCTCCCTGATCAGAAGAAGCTTACGAGTTTACTCAAGTTCCGAGATAACAACAAAATATTTATTGACAGATGTTCATCATTCAAATAAATTATATATCAATACTTAAGATTGAGTTCCTTAAATATGTAATCATAATCACAAATTAACGCTAATAACCGTGTTGCTTGTAGCCACCCACTCCGTGACCGTGAGCATGGCTATGTTCGTGTCTATATGTAGAAGGGGGTACATAGCTTTGCGGTGGATAGTGTGGCTCGGGATAGTAGCCCTTCACTGGTCCATGTACAGGTCCTGGACCATAATAGCCATACGCAGGAGGAGGCTGGGCATTGTGATTGCCCACATTAACGCCACTGCCGTGAACATAAGCTCCACCGCCGCCATAGTAATAGTCGTAGCCATGATCATAGCCCTCCTGTATGAGTGGGCCAGACGATGGAACTGGTCCATATGGCCTCGGTCTGACATAATGCGGCCTATCATCCAGTACATCAAGCAGCACTTCAGCCATTTTATCGAATGTAGGTTTTGCCTGCGCAGTCAGCAGAGCTGCCAGCAACAGGAAGCAGAATCCAATGTTGAGCTGCATCTTTGGTAGTGTTGAGAATCAATATGACGCTTTCCTTTGCCGAGAATCGAGCTTATATAGCTGATAATCAACATATATATGTGTTCAGTGAATGAACAGCCTTCAATAGAGCTGATGATCCCTATCGTTAATAGGTCAATCGCATGGCGGGTATCAGGTCTATGCGTTGACTATTTTACTCAACAAAGTCGAGGTTTAGCCAACCCAACTATGTACAATATGTTTTTGGCTAAAAATAAAAAGCATAGGGAATTCCAGATAGAGTAAAATCAATATTTCCATAAAACATTCTGCTATGTGGAAATTGTATTATTTCAATATTTCCATAAAACATTCTGCTATGTGGAAATTGTATTATTTCAACTAAAATTGGTTTCATTAAGACTTGCCTTTTAAATAATTTAATTTAATATTTCAAAAAAAGTTTAAAAAAAAAATAATAACATACAATTTTTATAAATATGAACCAATCAGAGAATCAATAATTCGGATTTGCAAACATCAGCGAATTTTTGATTATTTACTCCTCAATGAAACACAAATCATCTCAGTCTAGCACCTGACCCGAATGATAACCCCTACAGCCATAGAATCATTTAATCTCGCGGTGTAAATAAGCTTGGCATTCGCTAGTAAGGTCCAGTTTCACGAGAAGTTTTGTCATGCGGTGCTGCGTTGCCTTTGTTTGGCTGCTGTTGGCCCTGACCGCTGTCCTGACTCATGCGTCACACTATTCGCGGAATGAGAGCAACGAAGATTCCAAGACCGAATTCAACTTGGCCTCCACTTTCAAAGGCGGAATTACCAGCAGTCGTCATCATGAGCGTGCTAACCTTAACTCGCAATTATATCCAGATCTAAGGCAGCAATCAAGTGGGTCAGTTGATATTGATGAGCCGTCCGCTCATGAGAACGGCGGCAGTGGCATCGATCTTCGCGCTGGCCCGTATGGAACTGCTGTAAGAAATCCACAGCCACAGCCGAATGGCTTTTCAAATCATCCCGCACCAGTTGGACAGCCACAGACAGCAGAGATTCCCGGATATGCAGCTAATGGAAATCCGCAAGTCCTGCCTCGCCCTGGAGTCAATCCGTCAGGCGTATATCCAAGTTATGGAAATCCACAACCTGTATACCCTGTACTGCCTGCTTACCCGTATCCAGGACAATATTTACCACAGTATCCATCCTATCCACCTTATCCAAACTATGGACCAAGCGTGCCTGTAATAACGCATCCAGGCGCGCCGCCCATAAGCTATCAGAATCAGCAAAATTATGCACCACACGCGGCAGCAGGACAACGTGATCGTTGGGATCGCAGCTTCAGAATGAAAACTGAGTACACGGAAGATGGAGTACACAAGGGACCATTCAGCGTTCTGAACAATCACGGCTCGCAGGGCTATGGCAGTGGTTTTGGAGGCGGCTATAATGGCGCATTCAACAGGCCAGGTTACTGAAAAACTAAACGCTAGAAAGATTATAAGTTATGGTCATAAGTTAGGTGTAAGCTAACCTCACCGTGTCAGGTTTAAGAAGAGCAGCAGCTGCTCGACCGAGTCTGTTTTAATAAACTTGATTTTTTGCCCACACCCAACCGAAGTAATTAGCAATATACCCCGGTTACACCTTAAGCAGCGGCAGCAACAGCAGCAACAGGAACACGAAAAATAAGAGGACGACATCAACACGAGGACATCTTAGCCTTTTGTCCTATACGTATGTACATAAGGCACCCTACCTTGCGAACCGGAAAAAAGAAACATGCATTTCAGTTGCCTCACTATTTCTGTTAAGGAAGCACACAATGAACATTGAACTACCTGGCTGAAGGCAGCCCTGGCAGCCGAAAAAACATGAAGTACAGGCGCACAATGGCAGGAGGACAGACGACGGAGGACAGACGACAGGCGACCGACAACCGACAACCGACGACCGACAAGGAAAGGTGGTAGAAAACGTCAAGGAGACAGACAGGCGGCTGCTGTTGCTGCTGCCTCTGCTGGCTCTGCTGCCTGCCCTTTTTCAGGCTCAACTGCAGCGACATAAATTGGTTATGTATGCAGTGATTTGTTGGACAAAGACGATTACGGCAACGGCGACTGGAACGGGAAGAGGCATCGAGGTTGATGTCTTGCGGCGCATGCGCAGCCTGCTAACCAAAACCCAAAATAATTTGGCGCTAAAATGTGCAGACGGGCGCGCCAAAAAACAAAAAAAATCCTGACCCTGAAATAAAAACATAGATTATTGATATGTGTTTGTGTGTGTGTGTCGGCTAGACTCACCTGAACGAAAACAATAGAAACTAGAGCTATCCCAAATGGCTGTTCAGCTATAAATATATACATAAATAGATATATGTATATGGGGATACAGAGAACTAGATTTACTTACCTAGAAGTTTTTCTAATTCCCCCACACTGAACATGCAATTTCTTGAATGGACATTAAAATTGTTTATTGGTTTCTCTTGACGCGGCAGCATACCTGCATACATACATGCGTACATACATATATATATATAGATAACATGGAATACGAATACATACATAACTAGTTATTTAGAAAATAGAAAGTTCTTTTCGCCATTACAAACTAAAACATGGAGTCGTGAATGGTAACAAAAGAAATCATCATTTTACAACAACTACAACATAACATACATAAATAGAAATGGGCCATCACCTGCATAGGGCATTTGGCATCGGTTAGTTGTTAGTACTACTAGACGTGTAAGGATCCGTATGGTATTAAGTGTTAACACGTGTAATCCATGTCAGCTTTGGTGTCCACCATCATCAAACGGAGTTGGCGTTGCACTTGCTTAAAGTATGTGTAAAATTTATTAAGGGTTTCTCCAGACTATAAATAGCATACATTTAAATAGATGGGTGACAAAAGTTTGCTGTCCTGCTTAATGGAGGCATATGTAATTTGATATATATGTATATAATAGAGGTGTAAACAATAAACATGAATTGAAACAATCAGCATGCGAAACATAGATTTTATGGAAAAAGTCATACATGTAAGCCAAAAATAAAGCAAACAATAAAAAGTACAAAATAATTCGAAAATATGAAATAAAATATAATTATCTTGCTATTAGAGTTGATATTTTGACTGGTCGGCATCTCTAAGGGTATCATTGATTGAAGCATCTTATATATCTAGTGAAGCGTAACATTTGTTGCTCATTATCAATTTGGCTAGTTGGCGTTACAACAGAGCGAGGCCCGCAATTGTGTGGCTCAGGTGGATAAGTTACTGTCGTTCAGATCGAGATTGCTTTGGAATAGCTCGACATTGCTGAGCAGTGGTACCTTAGCCACCTCATGGAATATCTTGTGCGAGTACTTATTCCGTATCGTCTTGATGGTGGCCCGCGGCTTCCTGTGCAATCCAGCATTCAGCACGGGAATCACTTCAGCAAAATCGGCCAGCTGATAGCCCGTGTAGAAGATCAACGTCGATGTCCAGGTTTTGTTGTTCAGGTTGGCGGTGCCGCCATGCATGCGCAGTGCCATGAAGAGAGCGGCCGAGGCCATTTGCGAGTCACTGAAACTGATGGTGGCATAGTCCATTAGCGACAGCTCCAAGATGTAGCGCGCTAGAGTGAGTGTTGGCATTTGCACCTTGGCACAGCGAGCATAGCGACGCAAGAAGCGATAGGAGAGCGGTATGCCGAGATCGTAGTTAATCGTGCGTAGCGTTTCCATTTCCATTTTCACCAGTTCGTCGTGATTGTAGGCTCCATCGCATATATACAGAAAGTCCTCAATTAGCGGCGGCTGGCGCTCATCATACTTGCATGCAATGAAGAAGGCAGCAGCCCCCAGCAGTTGCAGCTTTTCCTTGTTAATCACCACGCGGCACAAATAGAGATCGACAATTTTAACAGCCAAATAGAGAGTCTCGTGGTTCAGCTCGAATGTCTCCTGCACCTCGACCATCCAGTCGACCAGCAGGGTTCTCATCCAGGTTGTCAAATGGATTTGTTTAGGCATATAATCAGTAATGGGAAACTCTGGCTCGCGCGTTTTCAAGTAATTGAAAATATCCCTTGCATAGTTGGACACCTGGAAGGGATCATCCCAATTCTTGCGATCAAAGTCCTCCACATCGTCTGGCACGGGAGTCACTGGCCTCACCACTGCAGCGGATGCTGCCTCCGTAAGCACCGATTGCTCCTGCACCGTTGCTGGCTTTGGCTGTTCAGTCTTTAGTTGTAATTTAGCAGAGAGGCGACGCGCTGCCTCGAAATTGCCGGACAAGCGCATGGAATCGCAACTGGAGATGTCCTCCAGTGCGGACATATAGAGGCTCTCCTCAGTCTTATTAAAGTCATTTGAGATGCGTCGCACCTTTATGGCAGCTGCCGGATGAGGGGCAGCCAATTTGGGAGCAACTGGCGCCTGCGCAGCGGCAATTTTCTGTTCAGCAATCACTGTGGTTGGTTTCTTTTGTGCCACTGGCGGCTTACGTGTCCTTTTTAGAGCCAGCGCCTCCTCGAATCTGTCCAGCGCTCTGTGACAGTTCTCCACCGTATCCTCTGACTTGGATGAGGCGCGCGTCATTATTTTGTTGGGCAAAGCAGCAGCAATAGCTGGAGCAGCGGCAGCGGCTATAATATTTGAATTGTCATTTTTCTTAGCATCCAGAAGCGCCTGCAGTTGCTGTGCCGTCGGTTTTTTTGGCAGCTGCTGTTGGGTGTCCTCGTCGCCCGGATGTAGCGTCATGATCTTAACATTGTTGGTCAAATTTCCCAGCGCCGAGCGCTTGATCTTATCATTCTTAATGGGGCTATGGTCGGCCTTGCGCTTACCACGAGTTTGCATATTTTCCGCATTTTGATCAATTACACTGTTGGCCTGCCGACGGGTCAAACCCTTTCCTCGTACGGCTGCCATCGGCAGAAGTGCGTTTATGGTCGCCTGGTTGCTTGTAGCAGTTCGAGTAGTACCTTTAATTGGCGCCATTTTGAAATGTTTCTACGTTCTCGCTGGCTCTGTTACTGTCTCTGCTTCTGTGGTTGTTGTTGTTGTTTTTGTCCTGCTACACAGCGACTGCGTGCGCGATGTAATTGCCGAGCGTTTATTATATTCTATTTTAAATTTTGGTACTTTGACTTATTTGCGCGCTCCGTTGCGATGTTTCAAATGATTCGTTGTTTTATTGTGAGCAAAACTTAATATATATTGTTTATTTGTTAGTTGCCTCACAATATCACTTTTCACTTGGAATTATGGCGCTTGGCCGCTCTGTTCATAACGGCGCTTGCAAAGATACAAAAGCGAAAAACAGCGCCAGCTGCAGATGTCACAGAATATGAAGTTGGTTGCAGCGTCTATTTCCAGGGTTGTCATTATGTTTCCGCATATTTACCGTTGCCAGCATGTCAAAGACGTTCGGAATGTAGTTCGGAAGCACGCAACGATTCCATTACACAACGATCTGGCAACACTGTCTAAGTTTTACGACCCACAGCACAATAATGCAGCAAAGAATTTGAACTTAACGTCTGTAAAGTGGTTATCTAAAATGCGCATATTTATACAGGCATTGATTATTTATTTAGTTTAATTAGACTAATCACAGATAAAAAGAGTTTAAATAAGCTTCCTCTACTTCCATAGCTTGATAACACCATCTCGCGACGACGACGCTATATATATCTGTCCCTTATCCTTGCACATGAGCAAGTCAGTGATGGCATCGTGATGACTTGCTTTAGGCATATCGGGTCCCGATCTAGGGCTTTCCTCTATTGAAGCGCGCATCTGTTGTGAATCGCCTATACTATTTTTGGGAATGATTTGCTCCTCAATCACCTGACTGCCGTCGATAAGACGGGCGCTGAAAGACGCAAACATACATATGTATAAAATATTCAATTGGTTTTAGGACATGGAGCCAATTTTAACATACCTATAGTTAAAAGACACATTGGCCAAATTGTCATTTGAAGCTGGCACCTTTAAAGCCGAATTCCTTGGTGATCCTATATCCCAGTACCTAATGCGCTGGTCCGAGCTACCTGTCAAGATGAACGGTGATCCGTCGACCACACCGCTCAATATACCGCAAGTTGTGGCTGGATCATTTTGAGTGGTATTGGTTAAGACGGGCGCTGAACTTGCCCACAGCACTGTTTGTCGTTGACTGGTCTCAATATTCCAAACCGATACCTCGTTATTGGACTGCGATGCTGAGATTAGATATGATGGCTCTGTCGGATGGCAGGCAACTTTTCTAATCCAAGAATCAGCTGGATGCTTTATCTCAGTTATGGGTAGTCGGAAACGCAGGTCCCAGCAGATATGTTTGCCACCACTGGTGCCCGTTGCCAGCCAGGAGCCAGTTGGGTCTGCACAGATAGTAGTAATAACGCCATGGCGCAACTCATTCTGCAATCGCCAGGCGCTATGCTGCATGCGAGTATCCCAGGCCACAATACCCCCATAGAGTGTGGCATAGACGATTACGCTCTGCGCCGACTGATCATATGCATGCATATCTACGACGGGGCCATCGTTGAATTCACTGCAAAGCAAGAGAAAGATGATTAGGTCAAATGCGCAACAAAAGATTGGTGAATAGCTACTTCTGATCCAAGGCCTGCTGCAGCGTCATCTTAGTGGAATTCCGGTCAATGCGCATTATAAGCAAACTGCCATCCTTGCCACCCACAGCCAGCGACTGTCCAGCATCGCATGCAGCTAATGCATAAACAGGCGTATGGGCAGAATATACCTGCCGCGATTTATTAATTCCCTGATTGCCATTTAGCTTGCTGCAGTCCCACAACCTGACAGTACCATCAATACTGCCGCTGGCAAACAACGAGCCATCCGGGCGCAGTGGCGCTAGCTTAATCACCGACTCAGAGTGCTCATGTAGATGTGCCACCAGAGTGCCATTTAGGCGCCAATTTGGTGGATACGGAGTGACCAGCTTATCATAGTTGCAACGCTGCGAGAGTGCCAGCACATTGTAGCGTCGCTTGATTTTAAGAGTCAACGACTCCAGGTCCTTGCAACACTCCGACGAACGCTCTAATGAGTAGTTACGATCCGGCAAGGTATATTCGCCCAATGAAGTGGCGGCGCTCACTGTTGTTGGTGGAACTCCAAGTAGCATGGCGCCGGATGCAGGACTGCCGGAGGAACCACCAGCTATGTGTGGAGTTACACCCGCATCTGAAGCCGGTGAAACTACTGCTTGCGCATGCGTATCATGAGAGGTTCCTAAATGACAGCTATACTTATCAAAAATACCCAAAGTTGATTTCTTTAAATTCTTACGATTATCTAGTGTCAATTTTGTTGCCTTTTCCGCCAGTGGATATTCGTGGCAGGCAACGTGCTTGCGGCTGACCAGGATCCGCCCATTGGCTGAATTGCCATCATCGATATCTTGTTGAGCCTTGTGCTTAAGCGCTATTAGAAAAGGTTTCATTGCCAACAATTGCAACTCAATGGTGTCCGTCAATCCCTCCGAGATGAGTCGTCGAAAGAGCTGTAGTGTTTTGGAAATGTGAGTGGTTCAATAGGACCGACCAAAATTACCAAAGCACTTACATTGAGTAGTGTCTGACCCATGTCATCAAATTGCGGTTGGGCTCCAGGACGTGTAATTCCTCGCCACCGTGCACGATCTCCAACAGAACCTACAAAGTATTGAATGTCCTCCAAGCGTTGCACTCCATCATAGATCTTTCTGCCCATTTCATCATATTGTGGTTGCGCACCATTTCGTGCATTTTCACGCAAACGCGCGCGATCTTCAAGAGCACCGACAAAGCATTGAACATCCTGGAAGCGCAGCACACTGTCATAAATTTGCCTGGGTATGGGCGGAAATAAACAGTCTAGCAGAATGTGCGGTTTATCCACTTGTATGAGCGGCGCCTTTAAGAACTTTCCAATGGCTGGCATAATCTTGCATTGCACATCAATGGCGCTCAAATTGCGGGCAGTGGTCGCAATCATGCCGCAAATCTCATGGCGAATCCACAAATTTGGATGGCACAAATAGCAGGCGGTTTCCTTAACAATCTCAGTTACTGTGGGTTTTCTTATATGTCCCAATTCGATTAGAATTGTCACCGCCCGTATGGCCTTTGCAATGACAAGTTCTTCGCGATCTGTAAAGCCTTGCTGTAATAGCGGGACCAGTATATCCGATGCCTGCCAGCCCACATAGCCGGCAACACCGGCAATGTTGTCATAGAATGCGCCGCGCAGATTCTTGTCCTCGTCATTAAGAAACGTCATAATGTGCGAGAGTATCACATCGTTTGCCTTCTCTTTGCCAAAGAATGCACACAAATCACATATGCCTGACTCCATCAGCGTCTGCTTGACAATGGGTTGGGTGTCCGTCAGCAAACTTAACACCGCCTGGCGAACAATATCGTGTAATGCATTCAACTCCGCCTCGTAGCGCGGCGTGGGCATTTCATTTGGTGCATTTCGCTGTGTTTCCTCCAGAAAATAAACAGCACTTTTGGCTAATGCTGCAATATTGCGAGCAAAGGCCACACGCACGATGACAGCGCTCGATTCGCTGGCCAAGTCTGCGATATAGGGTAGTATGTATTCCGGAAACACATTGGCATCGCTGCGTGGAATGTCCTTCACCATGCTCAGGCATGCAGTCAACGTTTCGATAGCCTGAACTTGCACCTTGGCTGGCGACTTTTGAGCCAGATTCAGCTACAGAGAATATACATACATTAGATTATAAATTTGATAAATAATCGATAACATACAATATAGGGCAATATACGATCCAGTATGGTCTCCGATGTGGTATATTTGGATAACTTTTGGAGCAACTGCAATGCAGCGATTTTCGTGTTAGACTGTTTGAGACCCCTGATACAAGAGGTAACCACTGTTATGATTAGTATAAGACCATCTTGCTCTGGCGGCAGCCGCTCACACTTCACCGGGTCTTTCTTTTCTATGTTTTCTTTGTCTTCCTCACTGGGCGTCAAGTCCTGTGCATTTGTCAGCACCTTAATGCAATGTCCGATGTCCTTGTGCAAACACTGTATCTTATCATCCGGAGACATAATTGGAGTCGATGAGAACATTTGCAAATATGACTGCAGAAATGAGTAAAAGTATTCCGGAAACAGTTTACCACGCTCCTGATCTAAATAATCCTCTGCGCTCTTTCGATTTAATGAGTTAATGTCAATCATGGATGCCAGTAAATTACGCAGTCGCTCATTTTCAATGCCAGCCAAATGTTTCTCAACTAGATCTCGTTCGCCCTGCCTATAGGCGAGCAATTGTGATAACTCAAATGGGGCAGTACCCTCTGTCCAAAGTTCTAGCAAGGCACAGCTGCAAATAGAAATACATATATTACGATTCATCGAAAATAATGGCTTACTAACCCAGCAGAAAATATATCCATTGCGGGCTGCAAAGTGCTGCCTGCATATGATGTGGGAACAGGTATTATAGAATCCGAATGTATAACGGACATATTTGCATTATATGGATCATCTTCAGAAGACAGAGTCTTGACAAAGCGCTCTGGAGCTATATAACAAGTGCGACGTCTGCTCGTATCAAAAAAATAAGTATAGTCTGCTGGATTATCTTCTGGTAAATATGTTGGCTTGAATGAAGCAAAGTCTGACAACAGAATCCAATTCCATGAGGTAATCAATATATTCTCAAGCTTTATATCGCCATGGCAGATTTTCTGTTTGTGACACTGGTTCAGGGCGCATAATATTTGGAATGTTATCCATTTTTTTTCCAGCACAGTGAGAAAAGGTCGCGTGGAAACGCGGTCGTATAGACTATGCTTAACGTACTGCCGCATTATGTAGGCTGCCTTGTCAATGAGCTGGTATGAAAATTGATTAACGTCTGGATTGAACAATTCTATTAAGGACTTACCTCCACTCGCTGGAACGGCAAACAGTTTACAGCATTGGCAAGAGTTTTTTTGATGCTCTCCAAGCGCTCTTTGTGATCCTCCAAAGGTAATGTTGGATCATGTTTGACAAATACCTTGACCACTATCAATCCCTCTTCAGTTTTAGCTTTGGCCACTTTAAAAAATCGAGTACTTCCCATACTGTGGATGGATAAGTCGTCATATATGCACATACATATACACATATGCATAATAAATAACCAGCTGTTAAATATATACTTACTTCAAGTCGAAAATGATTTCATTGCCAAACTGGCCTGAAAAATAGTGTTCCACTGCATAGATCTGCGATGGTGCAATGCCAACCAATTGATTACCCATTTTGCTTGCATTTGCACTTTATTTCTTGGCGAAACAGATCTATTATTTATATTTGTTTGTTTTTAATTAAGCAAATGCAACTCCCACTTCTTCTAGTTGGACTCTTTTCATTCAGGGTTGCCAAAATTCGCTATTTCTAGTGCTTGCCAACAGCTGTTTTGCGGTCGATAGTCAATATTCTTATCGATTGTGGGAAATAATCGCGCTAATCAAAATTTTGAAAACACTCAAGAAAAGAAGTGCAGCCGTTAGCAAAAACGAAATCGGTCACTCAAAGTGCAAAGCCCCAACAAAACAAAAAGTCGCAAATTCAGCAATATCGCCCCTGCTTGACAGCTATATAAACTAAAGTGTCTGTACCTTAAGTCACTAGTTGAATTGCGCCTTTTATTAATTTTACATAATGCGTGTCTCGTGCATCGTACTGCTTGCCTGTTCATTGGCACTAGCTCAGGCCGGCACCTGGCGCCAATCCCAGGACTATATTTCGAGTGATGAAGTCAGACCCAGCTGGACTCATAGGCATTCCGAAATGTGGCCCTGTGATGTGGCTGATTATCCCGAAGCCTATTTGCTCATCCACAAAGTTGAGAAGCGTTTGCAACGCATGAACGACGAGCAGTTGAAAAACAGAATTGTGGACTATGTCGTGGGCGAATTGAGGGACTGCAAAACAGGAAATGAGATGGACGAGCACTGTGTAAAACGTTCCATTGGCTATGCCATGTCATTCATTAATCGTCACAAACACCAGCAGCTATAATATTAATAAACTAAACGATTTATATATCAAAATAAATTATTACAAAATAATGAAATCAAAATATAAGTGCTAACGGTATAAAATGATCGGGAATGTTATGATTCTCTATGGCTTTTTGGATTTCCTATATAAATGTTCTTTTAATCGTTCCTTTCGAGCATCGTCTAACGTATAGCGACGCAAGACATCTCGTCTTTCAAATATCGACATTGTTATATCCTGACAATCTCGTGAGGGGTGACAGAAAGTCCAACTACCGAATATAGTGTCAATGCAGCCACATCTCCGACAAAAACCCACAAAGGTACCTATCGAATTAGTGTACACATTCTGGCAGGTGACTAGCATGGGCCCTCCTAAGGTGCTGATCGAACGACCCGTGAATATCCACTCCGCAAGATTTTCCAGCATTTCGTGTTGGCGTGGTGGAACCGTCTCCTGGATAGTTATATTAAGTGGTCTGTTCAAGGCTGTTGACGATGACTTGAAGCGATCCTTAATCTCCGCCGCAGTCACTTTCACGCACTGCCGCCATAGTCGATTCGTGTCGGAGCGACGAACTTTGGGCTGCATGCAGGTGGGCTTGAGGTCGGCCACAACGATTTTATCATCGTCTCTTATGTTGATACGTATGCCCAACAAAGCCGACTCCCAGGAGCCTGTTAATTCACAAGGAGCACCTGATACGAATAAAATTTAAAAACACTTTTTGTTCATTTCAAACCTTAGCACTTTGCTAACCGTCAGATGGCTCTGCAAAGCAGCAAGGTAGCTTCTCTGTTGCTTCCTGATTAGAGCTGGCATCTTGCATGCTCTGTAGTCGACTCAGAATCTTTTCCAATACGAATGCAATATTCCCACCCGCCTGTCCCTGTTGGTTATTAATGTTTGGGGCCATCATTGGTACTTGGCCCCCGTTGGTCTGGCTTGCTTTTTAAAAAACTTTGTAAGACAAGCACATGATAAGTCATCCAACTACTTACCTAGGGGCGACTGTCCTGTATACATGCCAGTTGCAATTGGTTGTCCACTGCCCATACCACTGGATGACGCAATGCGCTGAGCCATCTCCACAGGCGATACATTTAACTGCTTTGCCATATTCTCAATGAGTTTGCCGCCAGTCTCTTGTGGTTGCCCAAATTTTTGAACGAGCACCTCCGGAAATGCCAAATTGGCAGACATGCCATCGTAGCGGCCGTTTAAGCCACGCTTCTGGGTTTTTCTTTCAATTTCCGGACGATGCTTGGTCTGCAAGACTCTGATTATATGGTGAAGCTTGTTTTTGTTCTTGGTAAATGAAGGTGAATGTGTCAAATTGTTTCTCAATGGGATCGATTGCTGACTATTTTTCCCACAGACTACAGGTTTGTTACCTTCACCCTTGGGTACCGTCAATATATGCTGCTTAACTGGATCGCCTTTCTGAGGACTGCCGGGCCTCATCAGAGGCACATCGTTCCAGACCATCTGTCTGTGTTTGGAGTTAGATAAATAATATGGCTTTAGGCCACCGTTCATCTGGCTCTCCTTGCTTGGCTGCTGCTCACTTGTCTGTGACTCCGGCACCTTCATATATACAATGGTCTTACCTGCTTGCCCATCTGTAAACACTTCAGCCAATTTGTCGCTCTTGGTGCCGTCACAATAGCAGGGTATTAACCCGTTGGAGATTGTAACCGTATCACCGTCGATGGCCAAGTTGGTGGGCCTTGTGGCCTCACAGTAACATGGCATTTGCTCTTTAGTCACTGTCTGTCCGTCACTATCGACGGCTATTATTACGGACTTCGTTGCATCGCAGTGGCATTGGGTCAACGTGTTGGCGTTTACGGCTGCGCTACATTGGGCGCGTAGTCTTTGTTCTTCGCTTAGGGCCTTGTGGGAATTCTTGTGTGCTTGCAATATATCATTCAGTTTTTTCTTATACTCTTCATAGAGACCACCAGTTTTTATATCGGGGGCCACTTTGGGAACCAGGCGTTTGACCACATTCGAGGACTGATCGCTAATTATTTTGTTTTTCCCTCTTTGGCTAGATGGCGCTAAATAGTCGTTGACATTTAATTTGATCGAGCCTACAAGACTTTCCGTTTCTGGGTTCATTTCGTCATTTATGGCTTTAACAATTTCATCAACCGGATTTGATTGTTTGAGAGTCTCGACAACGTCGACAAGCGCGTCTAATGCACTTAAGCGAACATTTGTAGCCGGAAGTGCGTTCTTATTGCCGAGTAAGGTATACCCCTTTGTCTCTGGTGTTGGTCTTTTCCACACATTCACATATTTTTGATAGACTCTATTTAATTCGGCTAACCGATTCTCCATTTCATCAATATTAGCTTGTTGAATTTCGACTGCATCTGTCTTCTTAGCTTTTGCCTCTTTGGTCTTCGAAGGCTCATCCATTTTGAGTACAACCATGCCGTGAGCTGCTGGAAGATCCTCTATCGACTTCTCCTTACCACTTTTTTCGTCCTCCACATCCTTGATTTTTTCGACCCGCGCACATTTAGCCTTTTCTGTGTTGGTGTAATCAATGGAACTTAAGCCCTTTTCCTTTGCCCTTAGATCTTTAATTAAATTAGATGCTTTCTCTGTATTATTCACTGCCGAAGTTCCTTTAAGAGGTATTATGGTTTTACTAATAGAACTCTCGTCGTCCTCCTCTGCTACAGCTATTCGTTTGCCTATCTGACCCACCTCTATTTTGGCATTGCCGCCGCCGCCGACACCATCCTGCAATAGCACCCTGTATGCGGTGTAGAGGCGGGGTATATCCACTTTGTTGTTTCGTTTCCATTTGGTCGCAGCGTTGGGGGTGCTCAGAAGTGCTTTGCTATCGGCGGTTGAGTTTGGAATTGAAAGAAGCAGCAATAGGTATATAATTGTTATTCGAACTTCGTGCTGCCGATCATGCCAACCAGACATTTCATTTTGTGTCTGAAATTTAAGTTGAGCATCTGATAAGCAACAATAGTAAATTTCAAATTTTATAAATCAAATGAGACATTTAGCTCACAACAAGATGATTTTAGTAGTATTGTATATAGAATATATACAGAGAGAACTAGGAACTAGTCGCCATAGGTAATCTCTATCTGACCAATTGCTTGTAGATTTAATAAAACAATTAAAATTATATTACAATATCAAACTAAGAATTTATTCCGGATTTTTGAGATGATAATCATCAGAGTCAGAATTATCATAGTCAACGCCAGTCGTTTCTCTATTTATATTTAATATATTATCGCTGATCTCCATATATGGATAGTAGACGTTGACATGTGGAACGAATGACTCCTTTATGACCTGCGGCGATGTCCAGCGTAGTAAATATTGTGGACTACCCAGCTTCTCATTGCTGCCTGTTAACTGACCAGCTCCAAATGGTTGCTGACCCACCATTAGACCCGTGCACTTGTCATTTATGTTTAGGTTGCCCACATTGGACTTGAATATCTCGCATGCCTTCCGGATAAACTGATTATCTTGAGCAAAGATCGAAGCTGTTAGAGCGTGATTCACTTCAGTAATTTTATCCATTATCCTATATAAGTTCTCATCTTGATAGACATAGACACATAGAATAGGCCCTAACAGTTCCTCTTTGCACAGAAAGTCATCGAGATTTTCAACAAGCACAATGGTGGGATCCACATAGTAGCCACGGCCCTTGGAGCAAGTTCCGCCAATTAACATTTTACATTCAGAATTGTTATGTATGTACTTCAGATATGTGAAAAGCCTATGATAGGCCTTCCTATCAATGAGCGCCGAGTAAAAACAGTCACAGTAGGTTGCATCGCTAACAAACAGCCGTTTGGTAATCTTCAGCAGTGGTTTCTCGATTTTCGTCTTCCACAACGACTCGGGCACGTACAGCATAGAGCAGGAGGAACACTTTTGGCCAGCATATTCGAACGCTGCTCGCACGGTACAGGCTACAGCAACTTCTGGATTTGCCGACGGGTGCACAAAGTGGAAGTTCTTACCACCACAATCGCCAACTAATCGGGGATAGTTCTTATAAGTATCAATACGCTGTCCAACCATCTTCCAAAGCAACTTCAACACCGCAGAAGTACCGGTAAAGTGAATGCCTGCCAAGTCAGGGTTACAAGTAACGGCCGTAGAAAATACCGTTGGCTCAGCTGGGACGAAGTTAACAACTCCCTCAGGTACGCCTGCCTCCCGCATAGCCTGGAACACATACCAGTTTGACAACACAGCGGAATCTGAAGGCTTCCAGAGCACAGCATTGCCCATTAAGGCCGGTGTATATGCCAAGTTTCCAGCTATGCTGGTATAATTGAATGGACTAATGGCGGCTACAAATCCGGAAAGTCCCCGCAACACCATATGGTTTCGACACGACTCTGGTTGGCCGTTAACTGGTTCGTAATTGGCTAGGTCACGTAGGAAAATAGGGTTTATGCGCATAAAGTCCACCAGTTCAACGAGATCCATTTCCGCCTGGCACAGAGTCTTCCCCTGGCCAAGCATCGTTGCTGCAACAATCTTAAAACGATATTTCGTAGCAATTAAATTAGCAGCTTTCTCCCAAATGGCCATACGCTCCCTTAACGTTGTTTTATCCCATTTTTGCTGTGCTTGAGTAGCCGAACTAATAGCCCGGTCAATTAATTCTCTATTTGCGTGGGAGTAACTATAGGTTTTGGAATAAAGCGATTAAAATACATAGTTACTTGGATTTATGTTGTTCTGGAATCATACCGTGCAATAAAATGTTCTATATTGTAAGGTATTATTTGAGCAAGCTCACATTTCTTAAAAATTTCCTTGCCGTTTATTACGATTGGGACCGGCTCTATTTTATTAAGAATTGTCTTAAGTTCAGCCTTCAACTGATTGCGTTCATCAGATCCCGCCTTGTATTGTAACATACGTTCATTTTGTATTGGTAACATATTAAAGTGCTCGGTTATGATATTTTCTACTGGACATTTGCGGAAAGTTGAAATTGAAAAACACCGAGCATACGCGGGCAAATTGAACGATAATCTGAAAATGTTATCGCATATTTAATGGTGGTGGAAAACGCATATACTTATTGCTGAAGCTATCGATAGATCGATTGTACGCCAGCACAGTAAAATTAAATAAAACAGCTGTTTGCATGTTGTTTGTTTTTATGCAACAAAGTGATGCGTTCGTTTAATAATGCAACTTACGCGAGTTTTGTTGAAGCCTCGAGCCTCAGAAGTGCTGAGCGCTTATTTAAAACAATGCCATGAGCCATTTTGGACATCATATTTTGTTAAAGTGAGCACAGTACGAGCGAACGTCTATAGATATTCTAATATACCATGAATAAAGTTTAAGGATGTTCAAAACGATCAGCGCGGAATGTCGCACTTCAATTGGACACTCGATACGGGCACAAATTACCATATATTACGTACAGGCTGTTATCCGTACATAAAATACCACTGCAGCAAACGTGAGGTAGCTGATCTCTCGATAGAGGATAAATTCTTTCGATTCCTTAAAGTTATTAATTTGGGTGAGTGCCCTCAGGAAATAGAATCTGTAAGTGTTTTAATCCGTATTTGTCACAGGCCTTCCTATGCTGTTCTATGGACTTGCAGCCATTCGTTTAATAAGCCATACAGAAATGGTTCGAGTCAACGATGCGGAAGAGGTACCTATTTATTTTCTTTACGCCGAAGATAAAGGGTCTAGATTTTGAATTTAACTAAAAAGTGTCGGAATTAAAAATTTTGTTCGTAGAACTTTTTTCTGAATATATACTAATGTTTATTGTTCAACAATAACATACAAACCTGACTACATTTTGAAATATGTTTAACAATGGTAAAACGAAAAAAAAAAAATCAAACAGACGAATATCTTAATTCTTGCAGTCAAATGTGGGATTCTCGCAGGTATCATCGTAATTATCTAGCAAAAGTGGTTCCAACGAAGCTGCAAATTGACTCAACGAACATGGTGGATCACAATTGGGTATGCTGAGCTCCTTGGGGAATTTGTCTTCACTATTAAAATAGTATACCAGCTGTATGTAGATAAAATATATTAGAATATAGTTAATTAATCTAGCAATAGAAGTAAACCTTGATATACCTTCACTTCGAAATCCCCGTCTGCGAAAGATTTGCTGTGATGCAGCTCAAAAACCAATGCCGAGGCATACTCTGGGAGCTTAGCCGTCTGATCCAAAATTCCCATAGAGTTCATAACATTCACCAGGGTAACATCATGGCCTGCATACAAAAATATCTTACGATCCGGATTCAAATTCTTTTTGCGTTTGTTCTGCATTTTCTTAAGTATTTCTGTGAGAAAGGCACCGCCCTTAATACGTTTCATGAGATGTGTTTCGGTAAACAGAGCATAGCTGCGTTCAGCCAACGATCGCATTTCCTCCGGGTATATGTTCTCAGTCCAATCAGGCAGGGTAAGGCTGACTTCCTCTTCTGTTTTTAATGTGGTATACAACATTTCCACATCAAGCACATTGGAAATGTTCTGCAAAGTGAACAAAATGAATTGCTGTAGGAAACCTTTGATGTGAATAATTACCTTGCCCGTGTTCTTTGTGAGTAGCTTATATAGCTCCTTGTTTTCCTCGTTTAACTTTTCAAGATCTGGTGGCGGGTTTTTGTATAGCTTCTGAAGTATGCTCTCATATTTAGCGCAGGGCTTTTTCTGTGCCAACAACTATAAATAGAAGAAAATAAAAAATTAAATAAAGATTTGAATTGTATATTTGCAGTTAAAACTTACAATGTCATCGTTACGTGCTAGGGTGTTTACGGCCACCGGCTGCCAGGGTATGGGCAGCACATTATTATTATCCAGCGGCGGCATCAGGCCGGCCAACACGCTTTGAGCGCTCATCTAAAAGATAACTACCAACTGATAAGACACACAGTTCTCTTATCATCAGACAATTTTGTTTGACTTTGACGCACCACACAGCGTTCCGCGGCGGAGCTTAGAACATGCACTTGCTGTTGTGTGTAAATGCTGTTCGATGGCAACAGCCGATAGTAGCGCATGCGCAGATTTTGTCCCAATTTGTATGATTGCAAGCTGCCCTTCTGCAAAGACAGAAAATGCACTTAAAGGCTTTCAGCAATATTGAATTTTACTTGCGTGATTATATCTTACCTGTGTGAGTGCACCAAGGCCTTCCTGCCAGTCGTGCGCTGCATGTGGATCATTGGGATAGAAACCGCTCGGATTCTTGGCACCATGGCGGAACAGCTGTAGAAATCAAACAAACGATGCACATACATACATAGATATGCAAATGACATAGTTGAAATGCGCATTCTAATTGGATGGATGTTTGGCTAATGCTCACAATTGATATCATGCGTAGCTTTTTCAAGCCCTGCTCGTCGTTGCTGTCGCCGAAAACGAAATAAGCCATCATTACAATGCATAAAGCGCTGCCCAGTATTATGACTGATATTTTGGTGCCACGTCGTGATTTGCAGTCGAAAGGCGACATTTTCTATTAATTTCCTTATAGTTTCTTGATTTCTGCTGCAGTTTATTAATATATATATATAGGTGTTTGCACTACAACACTTTTATTTTTCACAACCTAAAAATAGTATTTGTTTATTTGCTGTATAAACTGTTATTGCTTTAACCACATATGAGCCGATATTCCCCATGCGCACATCCAACAACTACGAAGACTGCGCGGCAACTGAGCAAGCAGTGATAGACAGCTTGGCCACCACGAACACAGACATAAATACGCTGAGCGCAAGAGAGCATTGTAACTGAACGTCCAAGGAGAGCGAGTGTAAAAATACTCCCACACTCATATTTAAGAGCATCAAACAATAATCGCAACTCAATAAGTATAGGCGCATGAGAGATTGGGAGACACTGGGTGTGCAAATGAGAGAGACTATTTTCATACAAGTGCTAATAATCAAATACCCCATTGGAAATTGAAACCGCCACCTTCTAAGCTAAAATAAATACACATATCAAGCTTGTGTTTTTATAATTTACTTCTTTAAGCAGGCTTACGTTTAACAAACGAAGAAACACTGAATGGTTACAGTAAAAAATATATATGTGTGTTAGATGAATATTATAGAAGAAAAAAATATATATATGTATATACATATGAGTAGCATCAGGACTTTTCAGACACGTATCATTCTTGCCGTAACTCAACCGCAATGATTAAATAATTGATTGTTGATCGGATATGTTGTTCAAAGCGTTGCGGCAAGCCTGCCATTGATCCATAAATATTATTAACTCAAAAATCTACGAACTAGCTTCCTGCTCATTCTCGGACTCACTGGAGGGCTCTTCCACCAAATAGCCCTGTTTTGCACGATAGATGTTTTTCTTTCTTCGTGGCTTATTTGTGGTCTTTGGCTCTGCAGCTACGGTGTCTACATTGCTCGTCTTATATTTATCATCTTTAGTCATATTTTTTGTTTGATCTTCATGTACGGGAACAGATGCTAGGTATGTGGTATGCGGTTCCTCCTGCTGACCAAACTCGAATATGGCTTGTTGTTGAGGATACTGAACAATGTCGTAGACAAACTCACGATGCTGATCACTATCGCTAGCCATAGCCAAATGGTTTTGCAGATTAGAAAAATAGCTGTCAGCACCATAGCTATCCGTATGCAAGGGCCAGTGTACGGATCCATAGTTGTACTGTCGAGTTTCCGGCACAAGCTCGTAAAATTCAAGGGTGGTAGTGCGATAACAATGCCTTGACATAATGATCTCCTACCACTGTCGACTTCTTGTATGTATATATATATATAGATATATGTGTGTTTTGCTCTGCCCCGTGCTCCTTCTCCCGGCCGCAAGTCAAACGCCCAATGGCGTAGTCAATATGACTGATTCCCAATTACAATAGCTCCTGGATAGCAACAGCCTCTATAGGTGCGTCCTGATTGACAACACTGAGCCACAAGCGTAAAAAGTAGGTACGCACCGCGTTATGCCGCAACAAATAAAACTGCAGATTAATTTTAAAGATCATTAGACCATAGATATGTTCTTAAATCAGCTCAAAAGTCGCTCAATGGGCTGGATTGCTGTGAGAGACGATTCGCTGGCACTGAAAGGCGAGAAATAATTTTGAATTTCATAGAAAATTGTGAATTTTGAACTAACTAATGTGTCAATAGAAACTAGACGTGCTATTCGTTTAAAAATGATCTTTCTTTAGAATCTAATTCGTAATTTATTGTAAATATTACATCTTAAGTGTAAGCACAGTCTTTGGTCCCACATCTGGGGGCGTATGCACAATCCACTGCCAGCCAACACTGTCAACTGCCGCCGAGCACATATCGTTCTGTATCCAGCTCCTCGTCGGAGTACTGCTGTTCCATGCGCTCGCATTCGCTATGCTTCGAGCAGCGCTTATACAACATATAGCCGCCCCAAACACTCAGCGGCAGCAGCGCCAAGCCCAGGGGCATGAGAAACAGAAGCAGGAATTCCCGAGGATCGCTGGTATCCTCAGTGACAAGCTCATCACTGTTAGTGTAGTCCACCCAGTACTCCATAGCATCGTCAGACGGCAATACTTCGAGATAGGCTTCCCGGATCTTGTGGCCGCGATAGCTAATGGCCACGCACGCATAGTAGCCAGCATCCCTGATCCTCACATTGTTAATGATCAGCTTACTGAGGTAGATCTGTGGACTGACGAGCTTCTCGGGGGATGTGGAGAGCAGCTCATAAGTGCGTCCATTGTAGCGCACAATATGAGCACTAAAATTTGACGAGCCCTGCGTGGGCTGCGGTGTATCCTGAGCAGAAGAATATGCGGCATATCCATGCCGTCGAAACCATTTAATGGTCAAGTGCTCCTCGCTGTGCACACGACACTGAAAAACCACTCGACTGTCCTGAATAGCTGTCTTATTGCTGGGATAGGCATCCAGGAACTCAGGTGCAGCAAGCGAGCTGTCTGAAAAGAGTATGAATAAGTTAGCTAAGAGGCCACTCGACTAGCTACACTACGTGATGTACTCACTCTTAACGTCCAGCTGATAAGTGCGCACAAGTTGCACGTCCACCGCCTGAGTTGCATCCCATACATGTGGATTGATGCTGCACTTGTACAGGCCCGAGTATCGCTCCGTGACATTGCGCAGCCAGAGCTCGGCGCGACAGAGCGTCGACTCGCACGGCAGGGCGGTCCAATCGTCGCCAGACTCCAGCTGGTAGCAATTATTGTCGCTGCATTGCTATGAATACAAAATATATTGCTATTAGCCCCATGGATGGCTTTCTCAGGGACTATCATGCTCACCTTAAAGTACCAGTGTATCTTAATGTCCGCCAGCCTGCGCTCATCCAGCAGCCCCGTTAGGTTGCACTGTAACCGGACGTCGTAGCCGGCACGTTGCTGTATCAGCTCTGTGTTCTCTGTCAAAATATGCAATCAAACAATCAGTTAGGAATGAAATCATAAATTGTTTCGTTTAATTATGCGAAAAAAATCTTATCAAAATGTCTTGCGAAACAAAAGCAAAAATGATAAACTGGTACAGCTTGAAAGAATTGCCACGTTATGCAAAGTGTGTATGGCCTCTAAAATTACTTCAAGAACTCCGTTTGCAATATAATTATTTTGAAACTCGTACACCCACCTGTATAGTCTATAAAGTACGCAAACGTCGTAGACAGTCCACATAATCCAATTAGCAACCAGATGGCGTCAAAGCGTTTTTGCCGCAGGTGTTTCATTATATTTATTGTCATCAACATCATTTGCATTTGTTTTAACAACAAAGTTTCGACACGGCTTTGCACATTATATAAAAGTATTAAAGCTCCTTAAACAGCTAAAATTATATTAAGCATTTCAATTTTGTTGAATATAACAAATTTTAAGTTAAATTTTAATAACGCTCTCTTTGTATTTTATAGAATTCTCACGAATCGGTGTATGTTTAAATAGATATTATTTTGTATCATAACATATTTCAGAAACACTTAAACTTATTAAGTTTAACAATTAGCAGCGAAATGATCGATTTTATTTTTTCAATTTAATTGTAAACATTTTCTGCTCGTTTCGATGCTGCTCAGGTTTATATCTAAATATATAAATATATATATATATATTTGTACATATATATATATTTATGTATTTATTTATTTAGACGTTGCATTTCTCAGTGTTGCTCGCACACATTTTTCACACATTTTATTGGCCGCTTTCGGCCGTTGAGTGTACAATTTTGGTTTTGTTTATTTACTTGGCCATTTAATTCGGGTGATCCACATACAAATAGTGCGAGTACACCCACGTGCACACACTTACGCATTTATACTTATACATATATGTATGTATGTATGCACATTCAAATCCTTGGCACATATATAATAGCGACAGAGACCCCATTTATACAAAACAATAAATCATAAATGCGATAATGCCCATTTATCAAATCGCTACCCACTAAATGGGCGCGTCGATGAAAAACACTTGAACCAAAACAATTTAAACACTGGCCCTAATTGATACTGGGAGAATACGAAAAACTAGCTTTTATTTCAAAATAATGATTAAATGAAAAGAAAAGAATTTTTATATGATATGTAATGTATATAGAGTATACAATACAATACAAAAATAAATATAATTTTTATAAAGTTATGATCTTATGATCATCACCATCTGCGCTTCACTAGACTCATACTATATGTTATACATTGTGTATACACATAAGTATGTATGTAACACGCTTTAACACTAATTTGCAATGCGATGCACCAAATGCCAATAAAATAGACTTGTCTAAACGAACCGACTAACCCGACGGATTGTCTGTTTATATAGCAGCTACTCGACGCATGATCCATTTGTATGTTAGATTTATCACAGTTGCCCCCAATTTGATTGGCATTCACTCAATTGATTTATATGATATCATTTATTAGCTCGTTTCATGCAACAAAATATCTATTGCTTGATAGACAATTTGTTTATGGCAAGCAAAGCACTTTGGAAAGAAACAAAAACAATAGCAAAATGAAAACTACGCGCGGTTACAGGCGCCCAGAACTAATGGACACACGATCGTGACGGACTTTGACGATCGACTGTTTGGTAACTTAGTTCTTAATCACTTCAAGAAGCACGTCAAATTGAAACTTGCTGATATGGCCAGTATATGTATATATATAAAATTATATACATATATATTTATTTATTTGATGAATGCGCCGAGGCAGCAGACAATTTGTGCTGATATAGGCGTCTTGTGTTACCTAATGCTCCATCACGGAATCAATTGCGGCCCATAGCTAAAACATTGCCATATTCGCAAAAGGCGCGCATCTAAAACCAAAACCAAAGCGTGCAAACATTTTATTGTACATGTGTTTTTGTATTATTTTCGAAACGATTTTTGTTTTTGTTTTTTTTTTTTCTTTCTCTTTCTCTCTCTCTAACAATTGTTATTGCTGTTGTATTTCACTAGGTAAATAGCACTCGTATGGTATTGTAGACACATCGATCTCTGGGATCGTATTGTGTGCGTCCGTACGATCGGCTGGCTATCAACAAACTACTGTAATACACGAATCGAACAAGTGTTACCCCCTTCGGAAGCGAACGGCTCGCCGTTGTCGCTGTCGCCGTCGCCTTTGTGGTCGTGGTCGTGGCCGTTACCATTTGCTGGGGAACAACTAAATAAATGTGTTTTATAAGCAGTTTCGCTTATCGCCTATCAATATAAATGCGTAAATATACAGTAGTCGATATAGTGTACCGATATCGCCTCAGCTATGTACATATCATGTATGGGAAGGCAATGATTAGGCTCCGTTCGTAAGCTTTATCGCTTGCGTCGTTCCAAAATTTAGTTATAAGAGCGAGTCATATAGATATAGAGTGAGGGCGACGGAGACAGAGAATACGAACGAGTATAGATAGAGCATGTAAATTTTATGCGATCGTATAATGGCTCGCACCCTAGTCAGTTGTTTATTTTAACCGCCATAGTAGATTCGACAATCAACCCCGCTAGCAGTCGGTCGGCTGTCGGCTCTCGTTTTCCGTGCTTCTTATCAAATGCCATAATGAAGAGCGGGAGCCAAGCGGCAGTCAAGCGGCAGCCAAGCGGCAACCCGATGCCGTCGATGTCGTCTATAGATTGCTGCCAATGGCGTCAATAATGCCAGCAATTTGACCAGCCCGCCCGTCCATTCATCGAACGTTAGCCCAACAAATCCAAATTAATTCCCAATGGGCTAGTCAACAAAGCCAGCCCGGCGACCACGGCGCTGCAGTTGGTGCTCTGCATAATACTTTACCTATTGATAAGTTTCGACGAGCATGTGAAATGATTAGAGCATTATACAGATAGACCCTTAGCTACTTGATTCAATAATACAAACAAATATGGACTGTGATAAGAGAGCTATCAGCCAGACAAAACGAACCCAATTGGGTATTTAAATAATCCAAAGGAAACCCAAAATCAGGCAGTACAAGTTTATTGAACCTTATTGAACAGCTTCGACTTTTTATTTCACTTTTCATTACAATTAATGCTTACAAATTGACAGCTGACAGCTTTCGCTCTATAAAATAAATTGTAAATTGTTATATTGGTCTTTGTACCAGTTGTTCCTTGGGCTTACACTTCTCCTTGGGCTTCAAGTCATTGAGCTCTGTGGCATGCTCAGCTAACAAATCTAGCATAACTTCTATTTTCAAGTTACACATGTTATTCTCCTCCTCTAGAGCTCGGAATTTCTTGTTTAAGCGTAGCATGTCATCCACATCTGCTTTATGCGCCGAATGCATCCAAATGCCATCGGCGAAACGCAGCTTCTTGTTGCCCAAACTCAATGAGATGTTACGAAAATCCTCAATGTCCTCGTTCACGACCGGAAAGCCAATATTACAGCGACTCACACGCGCTGGTATGGGCTTCGATTCGAATTTCTTGTTAAAGAGTGGCATCACAATGACTGATTACTCAAATTGGACAGAAACTCTTGACCAATTTTAATGTTTGCGCCTTGCCACTTTTCGTTGCCACGGCAACTCCGACAGGGCTTTGGCTCATTTCGAGCTGTCAAATAGTGACAGTAGAGACAGCTGCTTGGAGCATTTAATTAATATAAAATTCGTAGTTGGAACTTGGAAGGAAGACATTGTAGTTAGCTTAGAATGTCTCAGGAGGCTTCACACTTTGAGTTTCCAAGGTGGGAGTAAATATCATAAATAAAGAGAACATCAAATTCAGTCGGCACAGATAAATCTTAATTTTTCACTACTCTTTTCAAGCAGCGGTGCCGGCGAGGTAGCCTTGGGAGTGGAGCGGCTTATCAAGGAAACAAACGAGGATTTGAAAAATTTTCGCGTGGAGCAATCAGATCTGCGATCGCTCATTAGCGCCGTATTACTTGAGAATCGTCAATTGACTGGCGAACTGGGCAAGTATAAGCGAGTTGTGTGGTCCAGCAGCTCGGAGAAACTACAGGAGCGTTTAGATATAACGAACAATGCCTTGACCAAAGCCATGGATCAGATTGAGGCGCTCAAAAAGGAGAAACATTGTTTAAACACATTGCAGGAATGCTCACAGCGCACCATCAAGAACATGGAGGCGGAACTGGACAGTTGTCGTGCTCAGCTCTCTAACGGAGATAATGAACAGGTGAATTCTGATTCTGGTAAAAACGGGTTTTGGCTTTCCTGTTTATAATATCAATTATTAAGTTTAGATGGTGCAATCGTATAATAAAGCTATCAAGGTACTGGAGGGCAGGCTAGCTGCGCAACAGGAGGAACTTCGTACCCAGGCCAAACTTATTAAAGCTCTGCACGAGCACAAGCAGCGCTGCGGTGAGCAGATCGACCACTTGCAGTCCCAGTTAAAGGACCGTCATCGTGGGGAAGTCACACGGGAGGACAATCAAGCTAAAGTCACAAGTCTACAAAAGCAGATCAGAGAATTCGAGAAATCCTTGCAGCACACCCGTGCTTTACTAGATGAAAGTAAGAAGCGCGAGATCGAGGCAATGCGCAAAGTTCAAGATGCGATCGCCATTAGTGAGGCAGCTGTCCGTGAAAAGGATGAAGCGGAGAAACGTGCCGCATCATACAAGGAAGAGGCCAGCAATCTGGCATTCAATATTGGCACCATCATGGATGAAGCTGCTAAACGTGTAGACAACGAAGTTGCTCAGCTCAAGACAAAGATAGCAGAGAAGGACAAAACAATTGCCTTGATACGTGAAAGGGTCAGCCGAATATATTTTTATAAAACTTGTTCTGAAACTCATACAGACTCATGTCGTACTCATTATAGATGAAGACTCAGATGGTGGAGCACAAGACTGCAATAGAACTGTTTGAGTCTCGAAACAATCGTTTAAGTCTGAAATATAAAGAAGCCCTACGACAGAACGAGAAGTTGGAGATGCAAGTGGAGTCTTGTAACAAGCGTCTAATTGAACTTGAGCAGTGTGCCTTTAACGATGAAACACATTATTTAGCGTCGTGAGTAATATTACAAGCTGAGAAATTTAAAAAAATGTTTAATTTTCGTTCATTTGCAGCAAAAAAGGTTACGAATCTCAAATACATGATTATATGCTTTCATACAAGGCACTCAAATCACATTATAAACAAGTTTTGAATGATTTAACAAAGAGGTTTGAGAGAGTTATAGAAAAGCAAAAGTATGAACTACAGGCCGACAACGACTTGCTGAGTGGCGCTGTCGGAGATGGGAGATAATAGTTTTTTAGTATGAATTTGCTTATATATATATTTTTTAATTTCTAGCAGTATATATACATGTTAAATAGTTTTAAATAAAGCTGTGTACAAGCTATGCAACCACCATTTGCGCGTGACGTCCTGGAAACAAACTAGGAAACCAATAGCTCGGCTCATCCTCGAATTGTTTATCAATCCAGCAAAGGCCCTCACCCAATACTTTTTCTAGCGCTTGTTTTGCACGGTACTCGGTCCAACTAAAAAAACAAAAATTTTAGCTTTGTAAATTCTTTGCTCAAAAAAACCTCACCCCAAGTCCTTAATAAGTTTGCTTTGAGTAATGCAACCAGTTTCTGTATTAGATGCAGCACTAAGTATGTTGGTCTCCTCCATACTTAGCTCACCCGGAATGGATTGAACAATATATTTTCCTTTTCCTAGCTTGTGTACAACGAAACTGTTAATTAAAAAAAAAAAAAACTGTTAATAAATAAATTCAACTGCTGGCACATCATATACCCATTGCCAAAAATAGTGAGCTTTTTTGCAGCCATCAGTATATCTTCCTTAGTTATTTCCTGATGGAGCACACTTTGTCCACGTGCGGCTATGAGACGTCGACGTAGTTCGTCCAATTCCATCAGACCCCCTGTTTTGTGATTGGCTGCAAGGCATACTTCTACAACCTGCACACTTAGCTCGTAATAAAAATCTCCCATGCCAAGCACACTCCAAAATCCTTTTCCAGTAGCCAAGGGATCCACACCAATAGCCGCACACATTTCCTGAAATTGTTTACGAAACTGCGAGTTCTTGCGGATATCATCTTTGTGTTTCATGGCAAACTCCTCCAGTTTTATACGAAAGACTTCCATTTGTTTGGTCATTTGCTCCAATTGAGATTCTTGCAAATCGGCTCCTTTGTCCTTATATTTTTCAGCAGCCAACTTCTGTTGTTGTATAGCTCCCAGACCCACTCGTCGACGCATTTTGACAAATCTATTTGTTGTTTATTATTCTGCTTAAGAATATGCAATCAGCTGTGACAAAGAACTAACGCGTTTATCGAGCTGGTGCTATCGGTTTTTGTTGTTGAATAAGTTCAATTAGTTCATTCAATGGCTGAGCAAAAGAGAAATGTCTGATTGGAAACGTATACAGAACTCCAATATTCTGTTTTACATTCTAACAAATCTAATTAAACAAATATCCAATTCCAATAGGGGCCTTCTAATCAGAGAAGTGAGTATAAATGAAATTTTGTATGTATGTCATAACTCTTTAGTTTGTGATTATTTAATATGGTCATTAATGGTCATTAATAGGCTGTCTTTGCGAATTACTTACTACTGTTCGTAAGAGCACTAAATAGAAGAACAGCAAAATTGTAGACTAGAAGTGCTTTGCATTTTGAACGTATGTTAAAATGATCATTATATAGGCGCTTAAATACATCGATAACTCGATAAATACAATCAAACAAGAGTCGATACTATTTCTAAAAGGACAATATATGTTTATTACATCTCTAGTGCATTTTCTTGTGTTTGCGCATTTTTTGCATTCGCATTCTTTTATTAATTTCAGTTTCATTTGTCCGCCCGAGATTTATTTCGCGAGCATTTAATAAAATGTTAAGAGCCCAATTACAGTTACATTTAACCAAACCTTGCCTAAGCCCACAGATATATTGAAATTTCTCAAGGCAGGTCCAGACAGTATCTATAACATAAACAACAACAATACGACTACCCTTAAGACATCCGTCATAGCGACACAAGGTTAATTAAGACCCCACATGTTGCAAATGTGGCCGACACTAAAGTAAACAAAATGAATATACTCTGAGTGCATCATTCTTGTATATATTGTCGTGTTTACTCGACATTATCTTGGCTTCGGAATGCTGTGCTTCGACTCAGAAAAGATGAACTGGTATTATCATGTACTGGCACGGCGACCATATCTTGTGGTCGTCTCGATTGCTGTTTATTGTGTGGCCTGCATCATAGTGGCATTCATACTAAACGATTTGCCAGATTTTAGTGACCCAGCATTGGTTCGTATCAATCATAGACCAGTAAAAAATTTCTACGCATGCTCATACTTTTACCAAAAACATGTATTGCAGGGATTTGAGACGCGAGGCACCGAAATTGGAAAACGACTGACTGCTTGGCATAATCTGAATCAGGAGATTGACGGCAATGGTATATTATTCTCGAATCCTTCACATCTACTGCAAAAAATTCAATATGAAAAGACAAGAGGAGTGCCCAGGCATCAACATCCAAATCATAGGCGCCACAAAGATCAACGTCGAAAGCATAAAAACAATAAGCGTCGCAAAGAACAGCAGAATAAGAACGAAAATAGCGGTGTGGCGTACAATATGATGATCATCAACAAGCGACTAAAAGCAACAAAATCTCCGCTAAGCGATAAGTGGATGGGCGACAGTGGGGTGTTCCGGGATTTTGAGGTGACTAATGATAGTATCCCCTCCGTGCTGGAGCCAACCAGACAGAGTGAGCCGATCGAATATGGCCATAATACTACTTTCGTCGATGAGGATGAACACCGTGAGCGCGTTCAAACTAAGAAAAGCACTTGGCGCATGCTAAAACAGGCCTCCTTACCCTACGACGGTTGGTCTAGTTCAAGAGTTCGCCAGCCCATTGAAGGCTTCTTTTGTGATTCCTCACCGCACAAGGCATACTCACATTTTGTGGTGAAGCGCATTGGTCCGAATGCTACAGACTCATTATTTGATCTTAATGGCATGTTGGCTATGTGCCAGCTACAAGAGCAAATCAGTGCTGCGCCTAGTTACCAGGCATTCTGTGAGCCTGAAACCAATTGTTGCCGGCCTTGGTCACTTCCCAACTATGCCACACTGCTGGCCAATAAGAGTTCATGCTTTGATCTGAATGCAGACGATGTTTCATTACTGCACTCACTGCTGTTCAGTTGCTATGAATATTATCATTTACTAAAGCTAGACAACAATTGTAACGAAGTAAATCGCTGTTATGCTCCAGAGGAATGCACGCGCAACAATTTGGTATTTAATGTACTAAACTTTCTCAGCGACTATAGCTTTATCAAGCCAAATGTGAGTGACATAAAACACTATATGTAAATATTTCTGGGATTAACAAAGAATTCATATTTGCAGGACACAACTGTTTATTTGAGATACGCAATGATTTTTGTGCCTGTTACTCGTTCCAATCGTATTCTTCCACTCTTTCATGAATGGCAACACGTGTAAGTTGAAAATAAACTCATCAACATTCCTTTAATATTTACGCAATGTGTAGCGGTCAATAGGTCCAGTTGGCATTTTACCGTCCTTAGCAGCTACCAATGCAGGAAGGCATATGTCCTCATAATATGTACTTAGTCCATATTTGCGAAAGAGCTTGCGCATATTTTGAGCAAAAATCTCGATGGTCATATCCTTTGGTGGCGGTCCCTGATACAATTTGCCATCCTTGTTAAGTTCTTCAAGACGATTGTAATAATTGCCATAGGTAGTCAGTATATCCTTGGAATCGCATTTCGGATCGGTAATATCTGCTTTTACAGTTCTTTGGCTAAGCAGCGACGCATATTCGTTCGGTGAGTAATCCGAACCGTAAACAGTTCTCCGCAAATCTATTAGAAAATCTTCAATCTGGTCATAACGTACCGGTGGGCACTCAAAAAATAGTTTATAGACATGCTCGTTACACCATTTCGTTCGCTTCAAAAATTGACGATACTCCTCGCGCCAGTCCATGGCATACGGCCATGTTCGAGTCTTTATCTGTACGTTATTTACCTTAAGATTGTTCGCACAATGGCCAGCGATCAATGCCGGATCGGTTTGATATCTAAATATCTTGTTTGGCTTATAGATGCGACCATCATGCATGTGATTTATATAATCCACTTCAGTGACTGTCTTTTTCCTAAAACATTTTGGCAGCAGAGTATTCACGTTTATTTCAAGCAAACGCTGGTTGGATTCAGTATTTGCTGCCATTTTATCAAATCGATTCGTATTTAGGCGTCAAAGATAATTTAATTTTCTAATTTTTACATTGAGTTTTTCTGGAGAGATAAATTGTATGAATATTTGTTTTTTTAGCTTACAAGCCTATTATAAAGTTTAACAGTTATTTCTAGCATTATATGACGTAAAATTGAACGCTTATGATATCCTACGACTTTTTTTTACAGACCTCTGAGAAATGAATTGGTGGAAGTTGTTGCTATGGATTTGGGTTTGGAAAATGAGCTATTTAACGAGCTGTTACTAACGGACGTGTGGCTGGTATCACTAGGTGGACTCTTCGTTATGGCCTGCGTTTGGTTATATACAGGGTCAGCGTTTATAACTTTGATGTCATGTTGTGCCATTTGCTTCTCGTTGGGATTAGCATACTTTGCCTACACAGTGGTTTTTGAGTTTAACTTCTTTCCATACATGAATCTGCTGGCCATTGTGGTTATCATTGGCATTGGTGCTGATGATGTGTTCCTGTTCCTTAAAATTTGGCAATGTGTGTTGGCCGAGCGTTTCAGCAAGAGCAGCACACTGAACACACAATCAACATTACCCACGCCTTTGGAGCACAATGAGCATACTGAAACATTGGAGAATCTCATGGCGCTAACCATGCGACATGCGGCGGCATCTATGTTTGTTACCTCGGTTACCACTGCCGGCGCATTTTATGCATCCTATAGTAGCTCCATAACGGCAATTAAATGTTTTGGGTAAGTGATGTCTTTATAGTGAAATCCATTTATAAACAAGTTTATTTTTTAGAATATTTGCGGGCACTGTTGTAGTGACAAACTATTTGCTCATGATCACATGGCTGCCCGCCTCGGTTTCAATTATGGAACGCCTGTTTGCTAGCCGTATGTCCTGCCAGCAGCATTTATCACAAAAATTGCTCAACGCCTGTAAGAAGTCAATTAATCGATTTTGCGAATTGTTCGAAGAGCGCATTACTCAAAGCATTATGAACTATGCATACTTATGGCTATTTGTTTTTACCGTACTGGGGACTTTAAGTGCCCTCATTGTGTTCTGGTATCCGGGCCTGCAGCTGCCCCAAAAGCCCGATTTCCAATTATTTGTTTCGAGTCATCCATTTGAAGTTTATACAAGGCTGAAGCATCTGTTTTGGTTTGAGAAGCCTCTACAAGGAGTGGAAAACTTCAATATGAGTATGCGTTTCGTTTGGGGCGTACAAGCTCTGGACGATGGCGACTATACGAACCCAAATTCGTACGGCAACTTGCACTATGACAATAATTTTAATATATCAAGCAAACCGGCACAGATTTGGCTGAGAAACTTTTGCCAAAACATACGCCAGCAGCCATTTTATCAGGCCACCTTTGGATTTTTGCTGCCAAATTGCTTCATTGAGAACTTCATAAGATACATGGAACGTAGGTAAGTAAACGCTTATTCTTACTATTTAAGGGCTCTATTAAGCCATATAACTCTTAGATGCATTGATGAAATGGATAGACGGAGATTGGATCGCACACCCTGCTGCGAAGCACAGTTTCCCTATGAGCCACACATATTTGAGCAGTGTTTGCCCCAATGCATTTCCAATTTGTATGAAACCAGTTTTTATCAGCACGGAAAAGCGGGTCCCAAATTCGCAGCTGCACCCAGTCGATCAGATGAGTATAGTGAGAGCAACAGTAATGAGAGTTTAAGCATAGAAACTACATCCCCCCAACTGGTCGTAAAGGCAATAATCATTGAGTTCGATTCCACTACGGCTTACAGCACCCTCTACGCTAACATCAAGTTGTTTTATGAAACGGTTGAAAATTGGTTTCAACAGCAGCTTAGCACGGCTCCAGCGGAATTACGTGGCGGCTGGTTTATCAGTGATCTCAAATTTTTCAATGTTCAGGACACTCTTTCGCATGACACGATCACGGCTATTATACTGGCCATGGGCGCTTCTCTTGTGGTCCTGCTATGTTTCACACTCAATATAATCATTTCGATTTATGCTGTCATAACTGTCTCGCTGACCATATTCAATACTGTGGCAGTGCTTATTTTACTTGGCTGGCAGCTTAACGTACTGGAAAGCATTGCCGTGTCAACTGCAATTGGCTTGGCTGTGGATTTCAGTCTTCATTACGGGATACACTATCGCCTGTCGCCCTCTAAGGAGCGCAATGCAGCCACACAATTTGTTTTGTCGCGCATCATCGGCCCAACGGTTATGGCGGCAGCTACTACTGCCTTTGCCGGTGGCATTATGATGACATCCAACATATTGCCCTACATACAGATAGGCGTCTTTTTGGTAGTAGTTATGGTCACTAGTTGGTTCTATGCCACATTTTTTTTGATGAGCCTGCTCAAGGTAGCCGGACCGCAGTATGGCTTCATGCAGCTGGGCTGGCCTTTATTACGCAAGCGTCGAACTGCAAAGGCGAACAAGTTTTATGAACGGTAAGTGTAAGTGATCCAATTTGTTTGCTATTTCTAATTTGTATGTTGTAATATTTTATAGTAAACCAAGTCGAATAATTGCCACTGAACAACTGCTAACACCCACCAGCTCAGCCATTGTTGAAATGGCCAATTCGGAAACACATGAACTGGAATCGCTTAATTCCAGCAATCAGATTAAAACCATTTCAGGCACTGAAAGTGGTCATGCGCCGCTCTCGCTGACTGAGAACTTTGAACACTCATTTCAAACGCCGCACTAATGCGGACTAACTTTAAATTTGAAGAGAGCTTCTTGATGCCTTTGATAAGGGGGTGCAAATATATGAATTTTAAAAAATTATATACAATGGCAAAGCTAGAGCAGAAAATATATACAATTATTATGTATATGTATAATAATACATGTGTACACATGGCGTTCATGTTAGTGTTCTGTATCGATATACCATAGCTATACATATATATTTATATAAACTCATATGTGCAACTACTTTGTTAGTATTAAGCATTATTCAGAAAGTTAATCAGTTTGCGCAAATGTTTGCCACATTTTTTACTTTGCTAATTGACGAAGAAGAAGAGATAATGAACAAGTCAAAATGATTTGTACTTATGCTTGAACAAACATTTTCGCAAACTAGTTGGCAATTTGAATGACTATTTAGTGTGCTATTCCAAAAAGACTTCAAACAGTTGCAATGCGCTTTTTTACTTAGTTGTTGTAACGTTTGGCGCTCACCTGAGCTAAGTGAGCTCAAAAATTTGTAAACTGAAGCAATTAGCGGAGAGTACTGGGTACGTCCATAACTGTACGACTGCATAATGTCGGTATTATTAGTTTTTAGTGAAACATTTAATGAAAAAGAAAAAGAAAAAGAAAACAGAGCGCGTCCGCGTAATCGTTTATGTACTTGCGTATTTAACTGTAATCAAAACTATTTATACTCTGAATTTTTATTAGCTGTTAAAGCGGGCCAACTATGTTGGTGCCGGCATTATAGTGTATATGAATGTATATGTAATTACCATATATGGTAGAGCTATGTACATGTACATCTATATATAATGTACTTTGATGTACCATATGTGTTGTCTATCCTATTTAGTCGTAATTGTTCAAAACACACACAGACACACAACACGCACAACACACTCACATTTGTAATAACCATGTAACTGTGATACAGAAGGTGACAAATTGATAAACTCAAATTCTATGTTTATACAGGCCATGAGAGTTACTAAAACATCATGACGTATTGTACTTAACTACAACTGAAAACCTTGTACTTCCTTCATTGAACTTATAAAATGTGTTGAAGTGATTTAATAAATGTTACCTGTAAAACAATTCATTGAAGAAAATATTTTTTGAAACTACCCCATTTTATTTCCAGAGAGAAACAACCATTTGCAATGTACTTATATTAGTTATTATTAAATTTTCAACTATGTTTGTCAATAATATTTGTGCTAGCAATTTATGAAATTTTGTTTCTCTACACATTAGTACGCATTACGATAACGTGTAGAGTATAAGGAATTTTGACCTAGGGGCTAAAAACTGCACACATATTCGTCGTTTAGATGCAGCATTGTCATCATTGCTTACAAATATTCAACGATATCGCATTTGATGGATATATTTGGGCAGCTCTGTCCAACGACGCTACGGCCGCGATAGTTGGGACTCTTTTCAGTGAGTAGCTTCCGGAATATGGGGAGTATAGCTGTTTCTCCCTCTATAAGTTCAGTTTCGGAGCTGGCACCATAGATCGAATGGTCGGTTCGGTTACGATGCTTCCTTTGCTTCTCCGGCGCCACGTTCGGTGAGCTGTGATGATGCGCCGCATGTTGAATGTTTGCATTTCGATTGAATTTGCGCGTCTGCGTGCACTGCTGCACGCTCGAGGGCGTCGGCTCCCGTTCGCGCTCGCTGTCCGTCTCGCTCTGGCAGACTGTGCCCTTTTGTGGCTTGGGACGATGTTTATTACGATTCTTTTCCGAGACAGAGCGCTGGATAGGTGACGTTGTGTTTTGTTCATAGGGCATCACGTGGCCGTGATGTTCTGAGCAACGTTGCGGACTGGCATAGGTACGCTGCGATTGGCGCGAATGCTGCTTGGCATGGGAGAGCGTATGTGTGTCCCATAAATCACTCTGGGAGACAACGAAGTTCGACTTGAGTGCCGAACCCATGCTGGTGCGACGATGATCCGAGGCAGTGGGGGCTGTTTAAGCAAGGAATAATATTTTAATTTGAATACATAAAGTAAAGTAGTAGTAGTAGTAACATATATGTACATACTTTTAATGACGCCCGGTGTGCCGGGTTTGCTGTGTGGACACACGTTACTCAGCTCCGATTGCGAGGTGGATATATTTGTGGAGGAATTGCGATGTGTGCTGCTATACTTTGGCTTAGCCGTTGGCGTTTGGCTGCCGCTTTCATAGTGCCTGGACACTGTTGACTGGCGGCGATCCCTCATTGCGTTGCAGTCGCCTGTAGAGCGTTTAGTGGAGCTGCTACTGGTTACGCCGCCAATATTTCCATCTGTCTGAGCCGAAACTGAATTTCGTTTCTCCAAGTGTCGATGGTGCTGATGTAGTTGTTGCTGTTGTTGTTGCTGCTGCTGTTGTTGCTGTTGCTGCTGATGTTGTTGTTGTTGCTGCTGCTGTTGCATTTGCTGCTGTTTCTGAAGATGTTGCTGTAGCTGTTGCTGAATCGGCTGCATCATAGCACTCGGAGGTTGCTCCACAATTGACTGTTTCTTCTTTTTGCTATTGAGTAAGCAGGTTATAAAACTGCAAGCAATATAGAAAATTTGTACTTACGGCGGTAAGGAGGGTGCCACAGTGGTGGACTGCACCGATACAAATGAGTTGTCAATTTCAACGTGTGTCGAGGTGATACTGTCCACGGATGTCAGCTCGGTAACTTCTAGGTGCAAGCAGTGAGCAATGCATGAATTTGTCTAGATAACAAAGTGTTCACTCACCTGTGGTGCTGGGCATCTCGCGGCGTACAGGCGGAGCTGATAACTTGGCCATATCGTCACTCAGTATGGGCTCCATATCTGTGGGGGCACCTGTACAGGTGACTCCATCAATCCACTTGCGCGCCTCCGGACCCAGTTTGCGTATTAGAGCCTGCAGCTCGTTCTCCTTCTCCATCAGAGCCTTGCGGAAGCGACAATTGGTGTTCTTAACATCGCGCAGCCGCTGCTCTAGCTCACAGACCGAGGAATCGCGTCGATTCTTGGACATAGGGCGTAGAGTAGCGCGCACTCGCTTGTCCACAACGCCCTGAGGATTACGTTTAAGTTCGACGAGCTGGAATTCGATGAACCATTGCTTAAGTAAGCTAACATTCAGAGAACACGGTACACAGCAAGGTAAGTAATGTCTCAGGTGAGACTAGATTTGAAGAACAGCATACCAGAAATGTCAATAGATGTTTACATTCAATTATAGAGTAGAGTCTTTCAAAAGACACTATGACATTGCTGGTATATGCACATAGTTAAGTATAAAGATAGTAAATATAGCGTTTTAAAAGTTATTATGTAGTGTTATGTAGCATTAGCAGAGTTAAGTTAAGTAATTTAGTGCGTAAAGAGCAACGCTAAATGAAATGCTGATCATTTGAAATGCCATCCTTTCTACGGATGCTGACATTCGAAATGATCAAACGAACAACATTCAACATAATACGTATGTACTCGTACGCCCCTCGTGTATATAAGTAATATACGATTATGTGTTTAACAGCTACAAAAACTACAAAACTTCCTTACTACCAGTCTTACTTTCGGTACGAACACCAAACACAAAGTGGCTGTCGTACAAAAAATGATAAAAAACGAGAGTAAGACAAAAACTAAATCCTTGCGATCCGATAAAACAAGCGATATAGCCGCGCCGGCAATACAAGTAATGAACACATTATAAACGGAGAAACCAATATGCTTGGAGTCATTTAGAGCTGGTATGGAGACATGCCGGGTTTCCCAGGCCAAGAAGGCGCCAAAAACCTGAAGGGGTAGAAATTTTCAAATCAAATTGGCGAAATTCAATAAATCTAAGTCCATTTGGTTACCAGTAGCAAGCCCTTATAGGCATAGATGATGCTAACGAATATGGTCATGTGCTCCGATTGGCAGTACTCGTTCTCGGGTATGACTAGCACATCATCAATGTTCTCGTGATGCTGTAAGTGAAAATTGGAATTAAATTCAATAATCTCTAATTTTGTTCTTCTCACTTTAGGCTCCAGTTGCTTGGTCTCGCGGTAAAAGGGATCGGCTATCTGCCAGGTGGTTATAATCGCTATGTCAATGGCCAACAGCACGCCCACAACCATAAACAGCTGATAGTCCTTGATTACTTTCTTGTTCAGCTTCAAGTCGGTGAAAATCGAATGCACACGCCAAGTTTTCGAGAACATAGCACCGAAGGCCAAACTAAAACCAGCCATTAAGATCCAAGCACGAGCCGTGCATATATAGGGAAAAGCTGCCACGCTACTCAGCGTAGTGTCCAGGCCCAGGAATATAATGCTCAAGTAGGTTAACATGCAGCCAATTATAATCAGATTGTTTAAGTGCGGGCTAGACATTTTGATGTAGCTGCAAGGAACACACAGACTCGGTAAAGTAGATAAGGATATATATGGCTGATTAGGATCTTACCGTTGATTACGATATTTGATATTGAAGGCTAGGAAAACAGTGGCTATGATCACGCCAATGACCGAGGCGCTGGCTGACACAATATATATGGTGGGGTTCACCTGGCTGTGTTCTATATAGATTAGGGTACGATCCTTGGGCGGCGTTTTGCCTACCCAGCGCACTGGCTTGCCCAGTGTCATGTCCAAGTGTGCTTGCTGCGAATGATATTCACCGATCTTTTCCATTTGGCCCAATTGAAATTGGGTGATTAGAATGTTGGCCTTGCGTTCGTTGTTGTAGAAGCGTACAGGACCCTTGAGAATGATATAAATGTAATAAAAGTAAAACATAGATCGGCATCGGCATACGAACCGTTACGCCCTCAAAGGAAGTATTACGCAATGCTTCGAGAAATATACTCTCCCAGTCCTTGACACGATAGTCGAAATGCGTCAACAAATCCTCGCGTTTCTCCGCCACATACTGTATTGCCAAGGCGGCCGCCCAGATGCCATCATACGTGTAGCCATGGAAGCGTGAATATTCTGTGCCGCGTAGTCGATCATACTCAACCAGATACTCGTCCGCCGTCTGCAAGACAAATATGGATTGAAGGACGACCAATGAATGCACAATCTCAAGATATCTTACTATGCCTGCCACGGTAATGTCACCGCTGGTGGAGAGCGGCAGCAGATCCACCAATATGGCGCCCTCCAAGGCAGTGGCTATCTCCTTGTCGGTGCATTCGCTATCCAGCGTCACATTCCACCAATCTGTTGTATAAGTGGCCATGATTAGCCACTGATAGGCGCGTCCATACATTTGTAATCTGCAGGAAACACGATTAAGGCCGTTCGATTTTGAAAGAATTTTTTAACGGGCTTACTTATAGGCCTCACAGAAAGCTTTGCGTGCAAAATGCTCATTGAAGTTGCCCAGAATTATGCGTACGTCCTTCTCGCGCAGCTTTTTCAGAGACTCGGCCACATCGTTGACAAAACTTTGAGTCTCCACCACCTCCAGCTCCATGGAGTCCAGATCTGCTACCATATGGTTGTGCGGTAGCGAATATCGTGGCTCGTTCTGGTACACAGTGCCCACTCTCGTCCAGTTGAACTCCTTGAGCAGCGCTAGCCGTGGAGCATTAAATGCATTCTCCGAGGGTACGACGCGAAAGAAGTTGGGAAACGCGTCCTTCGTGAACATGGGATGGGTGTCCGCATAGCTCAGCTGCGTCAAGTGCCAGTGCTTGCTGGCCTTGGCTATGGGGTCTGTGACGTGCGTGCAGGCGGCACCAAAGAGCATCACCTTGTTGGGGCCTGAGTGCATCATGTCGAAAAAGGACTTCACACCCACTGCAGCATTGCACTGGGAATAGCAGTAAATATATGTAAATATATGTATATATAGCAACTAGTTCATATTTAAGCACATCCCACCTGTGTATCATTCCACCACATGTGCAGCCGATAGTTGGTCAATATCTGTGGATGCTCATTGACATGGCCAAGCGCCAGTTTCACGCTGGGCATAACTCCACGTCCAGTGTACGAGTTCTCAACGCCATCGCCATATGGAAAGAAGCCCGCAATGTAAACATCGGAGCGCTTGGCAGTTCGAGCTTGAACACGACTCAAACACAACCCAAGGCAGAGCAACAGTGAAAGGATTAGATTCGGTTGGAACATCTTGCTGTGCGCGCGAGCTGTGAATCGCTTAGATATTTCAATATTTGTGTAGCCAAGTGAAGAAATCAATAATTATTCAGGGGTTCGTATTTGTGCGTCTCTTAGATATGAATCACAAAACAATTGTTTTTTTATTTAACCTTTTATTTAGCAGATATTATAGTTCGTTAGACCTTCAAATGCTTTGGGCTATTACACTATTTGCCTTTTTCAAAACTTAGCCTAGTTATAACAATGGTAAATTGGTTCAAGGTGCTGCTGCGCCTGACAGGCCCTGCGTGCCAACGTGAAAATTTCCTATATGTATATATATACATATATACTTAATGTATATGTATGTATGTATGCCTGTACTTAGGTGAGTATCCTTAGGTATACACATACATAAATATATGTATATATACATATATATTAAGGTAGAATTATATGTACAATAACCAGTCCTTGATGCAATTTGTCACAAACTGCACTTATTAAATTATGTATCATTTAATGTTAAGGACAATAACAATATATGTAACTATAACGTCATTTGAATTGTAGAAATAGTTTTTTAACTGGAACTATGCACTTTCAGGGTAAATACAGACACTATACACTCCACTTATTTAACTGTTTTTCTTGCGCCCATTTCAAGCGCTAAGCTAAAATCTAATACTGAAAAGGAATCAACACCTACCAGATTTATTGATTGATTCACTTAATAACTAAAGACATATTCGAATAGTTTTATTTGATATTTTAAGCAGTTTTCGTTTCGTTGGAAGTTGCGAAGGTCCGAAAAATTGTGTATCCTTGCAATTTGACAGTTGCGCTGACAGCAGCCAAAGGCCATGCCAGTGCGCATGCCTTAAACTTTGACAGCCCACGCTTTGAGTTACAGTTCGCATTCTGAACGAGTTGGGAAAAACTGCGTAAACAACCTGACAACAGGTGGCTAACTGGACGGACTTTTGTTTTGTTAGCGCTATTCGCAGGGTAACGACTGTTTGGTTTACTGTTATGACCGTTGCCAAGGGCTACGAACAACGAATGAATATTAAAAAAAAAAAATATTGTAAAGAAGAGCAGCACTCAATTACCGAATTTAAATCATGGAGGACTATGCACCCAGTCGCTATAAAATGCAGGATAAAATTGGCGAAGGCGTGCACGGTTGCGTGTTCAAGGCCCTCGATTTGCAGCGCAATGTGGAGGTGGCCATCAAAAAGGTGGCATTGAAAAATAAATTCGGCAACATATCCTTGAATACGCTGCGCGAGATTAAGACACTTCAATTGTGCAACTCTGAATATGTAAGCTCTAATCTAATGCCATGCCAGCTCTAAATGTACTAAATGTTTTCAGATACTCAATATAATTGAAATATATCCGGATCTGACGGGTCTTTCGTTGGTGCTGGAGTACATGCCGGACACGCTGTACGGTCGGCTGAAGAGTGAGGTGAATCCGCTGAGTCGCCAGCAGGTGCGAAAGTATTCGTTAATGATGTTCAAGGGTATGGCCTATCTGCACGAGGCGGGCATTATGCACAGGGATATCAAACCAGCTAATTTGCTGATCAGTCAAATGGATGTCCTAAAAATTGCCGACTTTGGCTTGGCACGTCTCTACTTTCCCGACGAGGAGTCGCGCTTGTACTCGCCGCAGGTCTCCACTCGCTGGTATCGAGCACCTGAAATACTCTGGGGCAGTCAGAAGTACGGACCTGCCGTTGATTTATGGGCATGCGGCAATGTGCTGGCCGAAATGCTACGTGGCGTACCGCTCTTTGCAGGCACGACAGATATCGAACAACTGGCCATAATAATACGAACGCTGGGCAGTCCCCGTCTGAACGAATGGCCAGAGTTAACGTCACTGCCCGATTACAGCAAAATTAGGTAAAATAGGGATTTGTTTTGTGCCTCACGTGATCTTAATATCACTGTTGCGATCTAGGTTTCCCAATTCAGTGGGCATACATTGGAACAATTTGTTTCCAAGCTGCACACATGCCGTTGAAATTGATTTGGTATCCAATTTGGTCGTGTACAATCCAAAGAATCGACTTAAAGCCACAGAGGTAAGTCATGATATTATAATGAACGACATCTCAAAATTTTCGTTCCCATCTACATTTATTTTGCAGGCCGTCGAACATAGTTATTTTGATTAATATAAGTTATATGTATTTACACAATTAGTTGACTAACAGCTAAAGTTATGCATTTAGGAGTTCTCTGATTCCTTGTATCTGTAAATAAAAACCGTAGTTAAGCATAGGTGAGTTGTATCTATATGCAACCATTCACTTACTTGCACTTCAGACACGTGAAGAACACAGTTTGACCTTCGTCCGCCGAGCGCAGCTGTAATGTGGCGTAGGACATTTTGTCGTTGCCACATTTGGGGCACTTTCGCTCTACAACAGGACCATCTGCTTCTGTTGCTTCGGACTTTTGGGTTACTTTTTTGGAAATTTTGCTGGGATCGAAGCTGTTGAAGTGTATTGTATATTCGGATGTCTCCCCGATGTAAACTGTGAAATTGACATGATTTGGATTGAAACTTCACATTATTCAGTTTCTATCCGTATCTTACCATCTGGGGAGAACTCTTGTTTACAGTTATAACAAAATACGTTTCCTTTGACTTGTAGCGGTGGCAGGATTGATCCGCAGGACGGACAGAATCCGGGACGATTATTAAAAATTTCCATTTCAAATCAAAACAAGTCTATGTCGCACGTGCAAGTAACCAGTGCTGTGAAATGCGCAATAAACCAATGCATTCTTTATTCATAGCAACCACCTTTTGCGCATATCAGCCAAACTTTTACTAAATTAAATATATAAAAAACCTTAAAAAATAAATTAATGGCTTCTTTTGCCACAACATGATTTATGTAATTCGCATATCGATTTAAAATATATATACATAAATGTATCTATTTATACAATTTGAATTATTTTTCCGCTTTTTTATCAACTTCTGCAGTCTCGTCGGCTTCACTGCCACTTGTCTCCTCATCATCATCTTCGCTTTCGCTTTCATCGTCCTCGCCATCCTCGTCATCTTCATCATCTCCATATGAATAGCCAGCGCTGCTACTGGCACCATAGCCCCCATAGTAGCCACCATAACCCTCCTCGTCATCGCTGCCCATGCCCTGCTGTTGACGGCCAAACTTGTGGGAGCGCGTAGACATGCTCAAATCCTTTGTAACGGACGTTTCGTAGTTGCACTTGGGACAAGGGATAGCCTTGTTCTTTTCATACTTGAAGCCCTTGCGACGTACATGATCCTCGCAGTAGCAAGTCTTGCAGCGCAAACACGAATATTGACCGAGACGATTGCATGATTGACACTTGTAGTTCTCTGACTCCAGCACCTGACATGAGGCCTGGTGCTCGAACTGGTCATCTTCGCAAAGAAAGCCATTGCAGAACGAGCACTTGAAGATACGTCCACCATGTTCCCAGACGCCACGCTCACATTCTAAGCACACAGCGTTCTGCAGTGGACAGGTGCATGCGTGCGTGGTTAAGCATTTGCGTCCGTGACACACCCAGGCCTCACAGAAGTCGCAAATTGCACCAACCATGCCAGGGAATCCAGTCGTATAAACACCAGGATGCTTGACCACACAGTCTCCAGTTTTTAACATGCACTTTATTTTGCCACATTGTGCACAAATGGGCAATCGTTGCACGCTCTGGCAGAAGTAGCAAAAAGCACGAGACTTCTGCTTTTTCTCACACTTATCGCAGTCCATTGGCGCATTGCACGGTAGATCGGCGAGAGGAATCTCTCGTCCCCTAATCTCTTTTAAACGTAACTTTTGCTTTTCAGCTTTTTTTCGCTGGCCGGTTTTCTTCTTCGGCATCCTAACTTTGTATCGAACTCAAAAAAAAAAGGGAAACGATAAGAACTAGTGAACTTGTTAAGGTATGTATGGTGGTCGGATGAATTTGGTGAAGCACGTAAAATTGTATTGTTACATTACGAAACATCAAAAAATATATATATTCATTATTGTTATTATTCACACCTATTGCATGAAATATAGCATATAATATTATTTTCTCTCTTAATTTTCTTATGGAATCACATAAATTGCGAACAGCATACTATTTCTATAAAAGAGGCCTTACACAACACTGCTTTTAAAGTATATTGACATTTGTGAAACTTGGCCACACAGTCTAGCATTACATTTCAATTTTCAGTTTTCAACGCAAGCGAGTGGAGCGTTTGTGCTGTGTCGTTTTTTGAATTTAAAAGAAAACTATATATACATATATATTGTGAAAAAATATATAAAATGGGCGGCCATAACGATCAGAATGGAAATTCAAACGGACAGCATGATGATGTAAGTACGCAAACATTTTTAAAATATCTAAATTTGTATGCATGCAATGGGTACATACATACGCGTGTCTCGTTGACCGCCATTTTGAAATTTTTCGCATGTGCGTCAGCGGGGTAGAGGTTATGTATGTATGGCTTGATGAAAAAATCGATATGAAACTTGAATTTTATTTTTATTTAGGACTCTATTTCTGAGCCAGAGCATATGCGCAAATTGTTTATTGGTGGTCTCGATTACCGTACTACCGATGATAATTTAAAAGCTCACTTTGAAAAATGGGGACAAATTGTCGATGTGGTCGTAATGAAGGATCCACGTACGAAGCGCTCACGCGGTTTCGGCTTCATTACATACTCGCATTCAAGCATGGTAGATGAAGCCCAGAAGGCTCGTCCTCACAAGATCGACGGACGTGTCGTCGAGCCCAAGCGTGCTGTTCCACGCCAAGACATTGACTCGCCAAATGCAGGCGCAACGGTTAAGAAGCTGTTCGTGGGCGCTTTGAAGGACGATCATGACGAGCAGAGCCTACGTGAATATTTCCAGCACTACGGCAACATTGTTGATATCAACATTGTCATGGACAAAGAGACCGGCAAAAAACGTGGTTTTGCCTTTGTCGAATTCGATGATTACGATCCCGTGGACAAAGTTGTGTGTAAGTAAAGAAGAATAGTTTTTATTTCAATATATTAACAGTCCCAGCTCCGCATAGCAATGTTTGATGTGTCTGTGCGGCGTTCATTGACTGTAATAGAAATTTCGCACGTATTATATCTTTGTTGCTTAGGCACTCAGAATGCCTAACTGATGAAAACGTATGTGCCACAATTGGTCGATAAAACAACACAGCACTGACAAATTGACAAGCTTGATCGTCGCTTGTACTGTTTTTCCTTGTGAATGCTGTGAGAGTAATAAAAGCGTCGGCTAAGCTATGTTATGCGAATCTATTAAAATACTAGTTCTGTGTAACACGCAGCCTCGTTACATGAAATCTGTTTTAACTAAAAAGACCACATCAGCACACTGGAACTCTACAGAATATTCAAACTTCCACAGTTTACTTTGCTTTATCTTATCTAGCCAAAACGAAATTCCATAAAAAATTCCATAAAAAATAATTCACAGTCCCAGCTCCGCATAGCAATGTTTGATGTGTCTGTGCGGCGTTCATTGACTGTAAGAGAAAACTGACACATATTATATCTTTGTTGCTTAGGCACCAAGAATGCCTAACTGATGAAAACGTATGTGCGACAATTGGTCGATGAAACAACACAGTACTGACAAATTGACAAGCTTGATCTTCGCTTGTACGGTTTTTCCTTGTGAATGCTGTGAGAGTAATAAAAGCGTCGGCTAAGCTATGTTATGCGAATTCACTAACATCCTAGTTCAGCGTAACACGCAGCCTCGTTACAATCTTCTTTTAAGTTTAACTTTATTTCCCGTTTTATTAAAAATCTAGCTGTTATAAAAGCAAATATCAACAAGTCTGTTTTTACTCTTCTTAGTATCAACTTTTAGTACGTTTAGTTCACAATTAAACACATCTTCCTTGATTTTATTTATTTTCAGTGCAAAAACAGCATCAGCTCAATGGCAAAATGGTGGACGTGAAGAAGGCTTTGCCGAAGCAAAATGAAATGGGAGGCGGTGGTGGTGGTGGTCGTGGCCAGGGTGGTCGTGGTGGTGGCAATAGGGGTGGAAACATGGGCGGCAATATGGGTGGTGGTGGCAACTTCGGCAACCAAAACGGAAACTGGGGTAATCGCGGCGGTAATAACGACAATTGGGGCAACAACAATTTTGGCGGCGGCTACGGAGGTGGTAATAATTGCTGGGGAAATAACGGACCGTGGGATAACAATTGGGGCAACAATGGTGGCAACTTTGGCGGCGGCGGTGGTAACGGCAACTGGGGTAACAATGGCGGCAATGATTTTGGAAATTATCAACAGGGCTATAGCGGTGGCCCCCAGCGTGGTGGCAACTTTGGCAACAACCGCATGCAGCCCTACCAAAGCGGCAACTTTGGCAACAAAGCAGGTAAGCATCATTCGAAAACACCTCACACCGATCTACATTACAATTATATTTGAAAACTGAGTATTAGAAATGTAGATAATAACAGTGTAGAATTCGAATTGTGGGAACGTTCATAGAGCTTAGCTCTTTAGGCTTAACCACAAAAGATGAAATATGCATGCAGAGACTTCGATTTATGTTGTGTTAGGCATTTGTAATCTATCAATCAGCAGACACGTTATAGTGCAGTTTATAGTGATATTTAGAGATTAAGGTTAGTTTTGAAACACTTTCTAAAAGTGCATATGGGTTCTTTTTGTGTTTTTAAGGCGGTGGCAATCAAGGCAATTATGGTGGCAACAATCAGGGCTTCAATAACGGTGGAGGCAACAACCGCAGATATTGAGGCGCCCAGACGAGGTGAGCATAGCTATAAAATTAGTTAAGGACCTAACAAGTACAATTTTGAAAAGCAACCTACCAACTTATCCACCCATTATATTTATATATATGTATTTATATATACCATGTATATTTATATATACATATGTAAATATAAATATATTTTTTACTTGATTTAACAAACGATTTGGTTAGGTTTCTTGTGTTCTTTATATATACACATTTTAAAATATAGACATCTTATTTTATTGGCATTTCCTAGTAGATTCTAACCAGCAAATAAGAGAAAAATATTTAAGCTTGAAAACATTTTCTTTTAAAAACTCTTGAACTTTGAAATCTAATATTTTTAAGTAATTATTTCTGTAAACGTATTTAGAAAAAAACTTTAAGTAATGTTGGAATGCTTAACACCAATTGATTTAAATAACGTTTCTCATTTATCGACATTTTATAGGTGGTAAATTAGCAGTGGCTCAGTTTATGCCCAAAAGTCAAAGTCAAGTAAACGATACGCAATTCAATGATATGAGCAACAACTCATATACCTAAGAAGTTTTCCGAGAACAACCATACCAAAAGCATGACAGAAGATAAATATCAGGAACAGTGCAGTGCAGTCGTGTGAGATTGGTTCAGTCAAAGTCAGTACAAGTACAGAGCAGATCAGTCTGTGAATGTGTGTGTGTGTATATGTGTGTGGTGCGTTTTATTCAGAGAGCAGTTGCAACAACAGCAGCAGCAGCAGCAGCAGCAGAGTTTTAACAGAACTTACAAATACAGTGAAGACAGTGAAGAGAAGAGAAGTAAGCAGCAGCGGCAGCAGCGAACCCTCACACATACGCATCCAGCAGAGTACACGTACACAGCAGCTGGCCAGGATTCAATAAGAGTAATTTGCACAGTTACAATACGATATACGATAATTGATTCAACCTACTCACACTCGTCAAAACCTACCTACCTATTCAATATTCAAAATAGCATAATATTTATATTTCAACATTTTGTAGCCAACCTAAAATTAATGCAAAAGGATCATTGTAAACTAGAAACGTCACAACATTTAAGTTGTGCAGCTAAAGAAAAAGCTTAACATAAACAATTCAAAGATGATTATGTATCCTTGTAGCCACATCTGTTTATCAAGAATCCTTCAGTTAACAGCAAAATAACTTAGTATATACAAACGCAAAAAAAAGGAATAAAAAACAAACTTCAGGGCGCAACCGATGCTTAATTTTACATTCAAGCGAAGCCCCCAATGGCTGAATGGTTGCCGCCCAAAATTTCTGATAATCAGTGCAAAAATCTACACAAATCTATATTTAAAAAACAAATGTATTAATACTTTTCTCTAGGCTTAAGTTCCCATAATTTTAAAAACGTGTAGGGCGTGCGCTCACTTTTTCAAGAGCCGCGTGCTGCCTTAGCATTAAATAATATATTTACAAATATATACATATATCATAGCGAGGAGGATCTACTTGTGCTAGTTTTTTGTAAGTGACTATGACGACATTGAACTAAATTATCTCCAAATGTTTAGTTTTAACCAAATGAACAACAATTAATTGTAATCGAAACCTTGTAGCAGTTTGTATGCAGTTTCTCAGAGGTCAGCGCAATTAAGGATTTTTAATATGTTAACAAAATTTACACTAAATGTAGCAAAGAAAGATATAAAATACAGCAATGAATTTATGTAAAATTGACAAACAAAAACGAAAAAAGAAAAAATACCAAAAACCAAATTAAACCCGTTGTTTAGTTCAAGCCTAGTCTTGATATTTATTCGTATATAGCTTCAATCTTGTATTCAGGACAGGTAAAAAGCAAGGCGCAGCAGCAAAGCAAGCACAAAACAGGTGCCAGATTGCATTCCACTGTAAGTTAAAAGAGGCAAGTAAGCGGGTAGAGTCAGTATGCCAATACGATAGTAATTGTTGTGGGCGGGCACTTTTTATTCATTTATTATTTCTATATTTATTTTCATTTGGATTGCACACTCGGTATATAACTTATGAATACCATTTAAAATTGTATATTATAATTTTTGTTCCAAGTTGGCTGAAAAGTAATGCAAAGCGCTGAAATGACGGTCGCCAAGCTAACAGCCTCAGCCACAGAACGGACAATCAACCCATACACTTGCAATTGTATCGGCGGTGCTGAACTCTTGCGGCAACTCTCGGATGGTCGATCGACTTGGGTAAGTTGTTGAACGATTCAACAGAAGTGTAATTTTCAGGTATTCACTATAGCGGATGGAACCCGTATCGGCTTTTGTAAATAATAATAATTTGAATTAATTTCTATTCTCAATAAACAATAAAAATTAAAAATAAAATGCGTTTGTTTTCTTTTATAACGAAATTGTTGACCGGCATATTTCTTTGGATTCAGTGTGTACACACTAGTTAATTTACTGTCAGCTGTTTTCATTAACATTTTACTATCGTATGTTAAGCCGATAGCTATTGGATATGTGCGGCGGACTTAGATATGAAGCTGCAATTAATAATCTGGTGTATAGGTGGGTATACCTATATAATTTTTATTTTTAATTATTGGGCAGGTACTATGTTTGGTGATTTGTCCCGGAAGGCATGACAGGTGGGCGTGATGGAAATCACGATAAGAAATATCGAGTCATTTAACAGTGATACATCTCTAATTGCACCATATTAACCGTGATTGCTAGCTGTGTGAGTGCTTGTAAATTAACTAGGAGATTCTAAAGCTTTAAAAATAAAAAGCCGATCACAGCGTTAGCCAAGCAAGTTATTCAGAGTCGTTTGGGTGTGGTGCAAGAATAGTTTAGAATGGAGACCACTATCGTCCAATTTGTGTACAGCTACAAGGACTATGCGGGTAAAGATTGTGTTGCCAAGCTGGATATTACATTTCCTTTTGAGGATGAAAGCATTGATGAATTGGTTACACAGCTTTTAGCCCAAATGGATCCAATGATGCGATATTTAGATGAAGACATAAGTAAGATACATTGTAAAATGAAACAAAATTTTATTTGACACTCCCCCAAAAGATTTACAGAAAGAACTGCAGATGTTTATTGACCAAGAACATCAAAAATTCTTTGACGACTACTCTGAGAAGTTAATTAATCAAGCGGCCAATGAAGAGCTGGACTTAGAGGCTATTGTGCGAAATACAGAACGTCTGTATAAGGAGGAACTGCTACAATTCGCAGATCGCGTTGGTCCAAGCGATGAGGACATATTTGCGCAAAGCTTCCATCGCCTGGTGCACTCCTCTTCATTGGAGGATATTCTTAAGCGCGAACGAGGCTATGCAAAGGTCATAGCCGACATGACCGATCATATGGATTCTGAAGTGGAAACGTTAAAGGACTCCCAGCAACAGGAGATGGATAGCCAAATCAATCAGCTCGACATAACTACAACATCGGAGGACATTAACAATCTGCTGGCTCAGCAATATACCACTCACAACTTTGTACGGAAACGCTATGAGTCCGAGCTAGAAGCCATGATGGGTCATCAGAAAAACGAGTACCGGGATTGGATCACCAGTCAAGTTAGTCAAATGTTTCAGGTATCGCCGGTATCCACTCCCTTGGGCAATCGCTCCTCCATGTTTGTCTCGCAGCATCCATCGATGGAGGAGAGCTTTACTATACACTTAGGCTCTCAGCTAAAGCATATGCACAATATCCGAATACTTAGCGCTAATGTGACGGACCTGTGCAGTCCTCTGCATGTGGATGAAAATTTGAATGGTCTCAACATGGCTTTGGGTCTTTACTCGAGCTCATTGTGTGGCGTCGTAGTGCTGACTCCTTCAATACAGGCACAGGCCAATAAGAGCATAATAAAAAATGCTAACAGATCAACGGAATTTCATTTTGATCAAATGGATGTGCAGCTGGAAAAGATCGAGAAACAGATCCGCGCTCTTAACACCAGTGACACTAGCAATACGCCCAGCAATGGCAGTGGCAGTGGTAGTGGGAGTGGTAACAGCACTGAAGGTAGTGCCGCCTCCTCGCCTATTAAGCAGCATGCGGCCAAGCTAAAGACGGGCGATTTTTATATAACCAAACATTCGAATCTCTCCCAATCACATGTCATATTTCACTTGATCTCGGATGAGCCCATCAATAGCCCCAGTGAAATAAATTCACGTCATCCTGTCATACTTGGCTTGCGGAACATTCTTAAGACGGCAAGCCGTCATGACATAACCACGTTAACCATTCCAGCTCTGCTGCGCCACGAGATGAGCGAGGATATGACCGTTCCGTGGTGCATCCGAAGAGCAGAGCTCGTATTCAAATGCGCCAAGGGTTTTATGATTGAGTCTGCCTCTTGGGGAGGTGCGGAGTTGAGGTGAGTTTTGTCAATTCTATAAACCTATACGATTAGAAATATCAAATCATGTCTCTCATTCAGCACCTTGCAATTGTTGCTGCCCCACGATATATCCGAGGAACTGTTCACTACATTAGCTGGAATGGTGCCAAATGTATTTCGTGTCGCGAATCCAAAGATACTCGTTGATAATAACAAATAGTTTTTCATAAACACATTCCAGGTGAAATATTTGAAGACTTTTAATTTATTTATATATGAATATACACTTTATTCAGTTTCGTATAATTTATATTTAAATATGTATATGCTTCGTTTCATGTGATTTCGCGCAAATTGTTATTTAAATTAAAAACACACTCAGAATTTCTGTAAAGGTTCCTGTATCCAATTTCATCAATATAATAATTTAACTTCAATGCAAACGTTTTGCAAACTACAACTCTACTTTTGTATAAATACATTTATATTGTTTAGGTAATCTTATGTGTGTGTGTGTGTATATATTGTGTATTTATTTATGTATAGTCCTTCCGAATTTAAATGTTTATCTTTGGTTTCATTAGACCCCGGCATGCTATTTGTGTTTACTTTTGTATGTGTGGGTTGTTCGGTTATCTATGTTTAATTTGAATCTTTGAATAACTCTGCTGGTTGTTAACTTGTAAATATGTCGTCAAATAAATATATGTATACATTATATATATATACTTTAATGTATATAACAATAAATTACGTTATAATGTTTCTGTTTAATCAACAGTTCGCTGTTTATATACTTTTTTTGGATTTTGCCAAGTACGTTGTATAGTTGTCTGTGTCTGCGTATGTTTTGCTGCTTTGCAGTGAGAGATAGAGTTTCGGAAAATATTCCATCTGAAACTTGGTTAATATATCAGTGTATTAAGTCTACAGGTCTTATAGGTTTCTGTTATTAATATATGAGTACGTGTATGTGTGTGTGTGTGTTTTTTTTTTAATAAGTACAGGAACGGGTCACATTTTTTGTGTTTTTGGGACGATAAAATACAACTTGTGTTTGAAGAAACATGCCATAGAAAAGGTGGTAAGCTTAAAAAATGATTATAAAATTGACATAATAGCATTATTATACGATCATTAGTAGCTCAGTTGCATATGCCACAATTGTTTTAATGCTAGTTATAAATTAAATTATATTATTTTGCCATATTTCGAATATCGTTTAGGTTTATATATTATGGCGTTCACATTTTGCCTGGTCGCACGACCAATAAAAATCTAAATTATAAATATTTTGTTTTTTTCGGCATAGCATATCCCATTGACATTTAAACGAATTTGCTTTTATAATAAGAAACGGTTGTATACTTGTGTGTATTTGATTGTTACTTTCTCTCTTTCATTTCTTCTCTTTTGTTTTTCTTTTGTAATACCTTTGCAGAAAATATAAAATTGATATAGAAATCTATAAAATATTCGAGCAGATAGCAAAGATCTCATCTAGTAATATTTATTTCTCTATATCACGACGATACTTAGAGTGATTTGAGATCGGTTCTGTGTTTTACAAACGGACATTTTCAATGATCTATAACAGGGTTGTGCATCTGCAAGGGTATTTAATCTTCGGCATGCCAAAGTTCAAAGTAATTGTATTTAATATGTTTAATTTAGATGCTACTTTTTAGGAGTTGTCTACGATAGCGTGCCAAAATGTTGGGAAATACTTTATAATCGTTGATGAATCTACACAGCTTAATACTTTGCGCGTGCCTTAAACTACAATCTTGCAATAGGTCTAGGCGTATTTATAATTATCGAAATAAGAATACATAATACGTGTGTATACTAAAATTGAAACTATCACAAAAAAACAAATACTTTTTTATATAAAGTATAAACTCAATGAAGTCAAGAACGGGCTACTGTCTAATTGAGTATGCAAGTGTATGTCTATGTCGGCGCAACTGGGTTTACATTTGACTCTCCTTGCGCCATTGAAAGGTTCCCGACTTGACACCAATGCTGGACGAGCCCTGGTTGCTGCTGGAGGAGAGCATGTTATTGGTGCGCCTGATGAGTTGGGCAGCCGAATCGAAGCGACTGCGAATGAGTCGCATTGCTGGATTGCTTGAGACGCCGCTGCGCTTGCTCTTGCTGTTTAATGAGAAATATGAAACAATTAGAACAAGACCTTAGGCAAAGTTATCTGCAGTAAGAGCTCACCTCGATGAGCTGGCCTGATTCTCCTTGAGGTTGCCCAAGATTATGCGCATATGAGTATCCCGGGCAAAATGATTATCGGGCAAGCCGGGCTTCGAGCTGCCACCACTGGGACCAGCACGATCATCATCCACAAAGGCATTCAATGCTGGCAGCTGGCCTGGTGAGCTCAGCTCGCTACTGGGCGAATGTGGAGGCGTGGCATACAAAGGTGACATGCATTCCATGTCATACAGATCTGCTTCGTTTGTCATGTTGCTTGCTGTAAAGTGTGAACAATAATTAGTTGCACTTATTATGAAATTGAATAATAGCTTACCCAGCTGATGCTCGTTGAGATCAGGTAGCACCTGGGAGTGGCGCTGATGCGCGCCTGCAACACCATTCATGTTCGATTTGTGAGCCGCTGCGCCAGAGCTTGAGGCATGCTTTGAGTTGACCATCAGATTGCGAGAGCTGAGTTTGCTTTGTCGCTGCAATTGCTGAGTGAAGGTGAGCGGCGCCTGCTACAAATATGAAAATATATAAAGTAAGAAATTTTAATTTCTTTGATGTATAATAGTGAAACTCACATCGTTGCTGCTGCCCGTGGATTGACTAGAGATGACGCTCTTGCGCTTATGCAAGCTGCTCGTATCCGATTGCATTGTATTCTGATAGAAGTTGTTCGAGCTGTGCGTGGAACTGGAGGCATTCAGAGCCTGCAAGTTGCTGCCATTGTGCACCGTTGCAGTGGTGGCCGCCGAGCAAACCGAGGAAGCTGATGCATGTGCTGGGTACGGAGCTAGGTTTTGGTGCAAGGGCAGCGCCGGCGGCTGGTCCGGAGAGCGCAGCATGCTGGCATGGAATTTTGCTTCATTGGGATTACTAGCTTCATCTAAATGGAGGATAAGGGATTTAGTAACAAAGCAATATACTTCTACGTCTGTTGTTTTTCTTACTTTTGGTATAGCTTTCAAAGATCTTGAGTATGCTGCTGCGACTAGACTTGGCCGCCAGCTTAATGGGCGTGCGTCCACAGTGATCCGACTTGTAGGGATTAGCGCCATACTGCAGCAACGCGATGACACACTTCTCATGACCTTCCTGAGCGGAAATGCCCAACGCTGTGGCGCCCTGTTTGCAGGCATGATCAGCCAAGGCGCCATAGTAGAGCAGTATATTCATAACATCATGATTGCCCTGCCAGGCGCACGAGTGGAGCGGTGTTCGTGCTTCCAGGTCCATTGAGTTGACATCGGCGCCAGCCTCGATCAGTGTCTTCACCATGTCAGCATGACCCTGCCAGGCGGCCACATGCAACGCAGTACGCCCCTCGCTGTCGGGTATATTAACATCCACATTGGTCATGTCCAGCAGGTATTTGACAGTATCGAGCTTATTCTCCAATGCCAAGATGTAAAGTGTGGTGCGTGAATCGGCATCTTTGGAGTTGACATCGCAGCAGAACTTCAACAGATACTCGACCGTATCCATATGGCCCTCCAGGCAGGCCAGACGGAAAGCGGTCTTACCATCATGGGCCTTTTGGTCCACAAAACTGGAATGTATGTCCAGCAGGGTCTGCACGCAACGAAGACGCCCCTCTTGTGCGGCCAAATGCAGTGCAGTCTTTCCCTCATTGTCGCACTCATCAATCTTGGCGCCCGAGTCCAACAGCTGCAGACACACCTCATGGAAGCCTTCAAAGGCAGCGTAATGCAATGGCGTCCAGCCGGCATTGTCGCGATGGGTTTCATCTAGCCCGCGATCCAACAATTGACGCACTGTTTCTACATTGCCTTGGGCAGCCGCTATGCTCAGCACTGTGCGACCCTCAGAGTCCATGCAATCAATGCCGCAACCCCAGAAAAGCAACAGCCGCACCACAGTTGCATGACCCGCCGTGCAGGCGGCCCACAGTGGTGTACGACCCATGAAGTCTGCCAGATCCGGGTCGGCAGCATTCTCGAGCAAAAGCTCACAGACCTCGGCGTTGCCCTCAAACGAACTGACCAGCAGCGGCGACATGCCATCGTTGTCCAGCTGATCCGTGTTAGCGCCATGATCGAGCAGCGTGGAAATGACTTTGCTGTAGCCGGAGGATCCGCATAAGGCAGCTACACACAGCGCACTACGTCCATCCAGATCCAGATGGTTGACATTGGCGCCATTCTCCAGTAGAATTTCGACAATATCATAGTGACCCATGTATGAGGCGGCAATCAGCGATGTGCGGCCCTGGCGATCCACAGAATTGACATCCGCGCCAGACTCAATCAACAGTTTCAAGATATCCTCGTGGCCGCTCCAGGCTGCTGCTCGCAGTGCAGTGCGTCCCTCTTTGTCGGCCAGATCGATCTTGCAGGCGGGTTGTGCTATGAGCAGCCTTACCACCTCGCTGTGCCCGCCCCACGATGCGGAGCGCAGTGGTGTCCAACCATCGCGATCCGCATGGTTGACATCCACTCGCTTCATGCGTCCAGTACCATCGTTACAGGGCTGCGAGAAGCTCAGCAGCAGCTTGACTACCTCCAGATGACCATTCCTGGAGGCTATATTGAGAGCTGTTTGCCCGTTATAGTCCTCAATCTCTAGGTCAATGGGGCTCTTGCAGGCATTGAGAGCTCGCTCCAGCAGATGATGATTGCCATCATTTGCGAGAATATGGATTAGGGCCTTGCCCTTGTGCAGCTCAATGTGATGCGAATCGGACAGCTGATGCAACGTGCTCGAAGCGTTCTCATCTTGGCTTTCATGCGGTGGCTCACTCAGCTCCGAGGGGCTCATCGTGCGCTGCGTCTCCTGAAGGCAACTCTTCTCACTGGACAACAGCAGATCGGCCAGCTCAAAGTCAATGTTCTGAGACTTCTCTGACAGTTCCGGCGACATAAGCGAAGACTCGGATGAGTTTTGGGTGTCGGCGTTGTTGATGCCGGTCTCGATGAGTAGCTTAAGCATCTTGGCATCCGTAGGCAGGCTTGGTTTAAAAAAATCGCACAGGAATTGCGCAAATGGTTCGCTAAGCTCGTTGGTAAGAAAGCGGTCCAGCATCGATCGCGTCTTGGGCAAAAAGTTGACATCGTTCTTAAAGTCATGCTCGCATTGAGCGCAGCAGTTCAAATGATTTGTGTAGAAGCAGTCGCTCAGGTTCACGCGTGACTCTAGCAGCATCAAGATGAGATCCAGATCAATGTGCCGGCTGGTCAAGTACTCGCCGGACTTGATGAGATGATAAGCGAAGCGTCGCACCGTGTTTGCGCATAGCGTGTCCGCCACCAGTAAGTAGTACATGGAGATCATAACGTGGCCCTCATTAACATCGCAGATAAACTTTTTAGTTGCGAACTTCACATCCACCAGCCAATCTGCGAAGGAGCTGTGGAAAATCTTCAGGCGTTGCGAATTCGTGTCATATGCCAAAATGTTGCGCATGAGCTGGAGACGCTTCTCAAACTCGTGGCCATCGATGGTGTAGTTGTGCGTGCGCAAACAATTGAAGAGGAAGAGCTTGTCCACATAGCCGGAGGAGGCCAGGAGAACATTGAGCAGTGGCCTTATTTTCATGTACTGCTTCTTATTGAACGACTTCTGGCAGATGTACAAGTAGAGGCCGTTCAAGGTGCAGGGTATAAGCTTGATCTCGCGAAAGCTAAAGAAGTTGTCCTTGATACCATGCAACACCTTTTCCAGGTACAATATGCAGCCATTCGATTTGATATAGAGCTGATGCAGCGATTCAATGATCTCCTTAGTTAGCATGATGCTGTCCTTGAAGTCGGAGTTCAATCTATTTATAATATACTCCTGCACGTCCTTAACCACATGAGATTTCCGCAGATCATCCAGAGTTATCTTCTTGAAGCCTGTAAACATTTTGGTAATTTGCTTTGTCTGCTTCTTGGTGGTGCAAACCAGGAACAGCCACTTGGGAAACAGATGTATGTGGTTCGAGAGCAGCTCGGCCACGTTGCGACTCTTGTGACTGGTCACGGTGCCACGGCCTCCCTTCAGCGTGGATATCAGATTTCCCTCATTGATGTAGTTCTCATCGATGGAGTCTATGAGCAGCAGCAATGCGGTTTTTGGTGGTGTCAGCTCGAGCAGTGGAAAGAGCAGAGCCTTCTTAAAGCACTCATCGGGATTCTTCTCGATGCTGTCCACGCTGAGGCACTCCAGGATTTCCGGATTCGACATCAGCAACTCGTAGTAGCCATCGGCAATTATGGTTCGACAGCTCTTGGTCTTGGGCAACGGTGGTGGCAATGTGCTGGTGCTATTCTTAATCTTTGGCTTCTCGCCAGGAATGGGTGGCACACTTGCTACAGTTGGAGTGATCTCTTTGGGTAATTCCACACGTTCCGCACTGGCACCAAAGTCAATGAGCGGCTCTTCCTCTGCCTTTTCCGGCTCTACGGTTGTCGTTTCCGGCTGATTTTGCTCCTCCTGCGGCTCCTGTTCCGTTAATTTCTTGTCCGCTTCCGGCTTGTCTTCGTTGTGCTTCTCCTGCTTGTCATCCTTAATGGCCGCCTCGATCTCGCTCTTCAGCTGCTCACTGACCAAGTCGGCTATATCTTCCCCGCCACCCTGCTGTATTGCTTGGCCGTTGCTACTGGTAGCTGCGGCAGTCACCTGCTTCGCCGGCGATGAGACGCCGCTGCCAGTGCGACCTCGCTTCACTGGTATCTTTGACTTGGACTTGACAGGGCTGCTTTTGGCAGCATCCTTTTCTTTTTCCTTCTCCTTCTCTTTCTGCTCCATTATTAGCTTCTGTTCCTTCTCACTGCCTGTGTCCTTGTCCTGTTCGCCGCGTTCCTGAACAACCGTGCTCACACCACGCTTAGGCGGATGTGTGCCATAGCTATTGTTGCTGGGCCTCTCCACCAGATCTACCAGATCCGGCGAAAGCTGATTTTGAGCTGGCGCTGGCTCCGATTGCTGGCGTGTTAGGCTCGATTTGCCTGGCTTCTGAGTAGTCGAGGTGCGTCGTTTTTCAAACATATCCAGCTCATTGGTGTCGCATTCGCTGGCTCCGCGCTTAAGCTCCTCGATGAGTAGATCTTCAGCATTCTCATTGAGTGTAATATTATTCATTGCCTCATCCAACTTGGATTCCTGCTGCTGTGCTTCCTCGCGCAGAAATGAAAAGCCCTCATCAATAATCTTCTGGCTGTCATCTCGATTTATGAGCGAAGCATGGCTGAGCAACTGCAGCACAATCTTTCTCATGAACAGCGAAAGGCTATGACACTCGGGATTCTGCGACTCGATCAAATAGCATGCCAGCAGCTTGCGATTGAGTATACCCTTGGTGCCTGAGTTGCCCTTCATGATAGCCTGACAAATGGATGTTTTTCCGGAGCCATTGGAGCCTAGCACCAGGCAGCCATTGTAGCTGGAGCTGGATATGGCAGCCGCCTTAGCACGCGCTGACACATATCCTGCACTGGCCACACCTAGAGCAGCCGGCATAGGCTTCTTGCCAGCCGTCCGCTGCTCCAGGCACAACGCGATCTTCTTTAACACCCACTCGCGGTGTATATAGACAGTGCTTACAATGCGATGATTACTGGGTTCCAGTGGAGCCAGACCATTGACTTCCTTGTCCGGTGAGTGTTTCCGTTGCATCAGCGACTCCAAATTGGCGGCTGTTTCATGCGCTGGCGGCTCTTGCTTGTCCAGCTCTACGCCATCCTCCTCGGGAGCGGAGCTGCCTGCAGCACCATTTGTTGGCGCTAGCTCGAGTGCAAAATTTTGCTGGACCAGATTAGCAAAGTGTTCTTCGCGTGCCAAATTGGAGAAACTTGAATTGGGACAGTCTCGACCGCTAATCTCTAGCTTCTTATGCGCCTGCGTGGTGTCCTTCAGAAAGTTGAGGATGCGTCGATCCTCCAGCTGCTGATTGGGCGTACTGTTGGCACCCAGCGAGGCCGGCTGGTTGTTGTATTTGGATCCGCCGACCAGAGCACTGGTGGATGCATTGGCGTCCGTTTCTCGCTCCACCTGGTCCTCCTCGTCATTGGCATCCAAATCGGTGACCTGGACCGGATTGCCATTGCGCATGCTGGCCAATCGATTCGAGTCCCGCAAATTAGACAGCTTGGCGTCTGTCGGTGGTGTCTCCATGACCGCACCATGTCGGCTCCGTTCGCTGCTCTTGTAACGATCCGACTTACGCAGCGGCGTCGCATAGAGCATCTCCTTGGGCATGTTGCCAGTAATGCTGCCAGCATGATGTTTGTTGTTCCCCGGCCCCGAATTGCAGTTGCCTAACGAATTGGAGTTGGCATTCGGATTACTATTGCCGATATGGTTCAGCAGCGGCTGCCCCCCAGCCTGCGATGACTTCTGTTGATGCGGCTGCTGCTGCTGCTGTAGTTGTTGATGCTGCATTTTGCGCACGGATTCATTATACATGGCCTGACAGGGCAGATTCTCGTAGATGTCATTGCGCAGATTATCGTTGTCTGTGTGCTTAGACATTGTTGTTGCTGTTGTCTGCTCTCGGACTAGTACCAGCTTTCGAGTATTTACACAGTGGCTTTATCCTTGCGTTGCGTTTGAACAAAGTCTGCTGTCTGCTGCAATGAAACAAAGTACAATTTTAATGTAGGCTTTAATTTTGAATATTATGAGTTCTAATTTTTTTTCTTGCAAGCTGTAGTGGAATTTGTTGATTATTTTAATACTGCCTTTAAGATATGCTATATTAGCTCTTATTTAACTACCGTCTTTTATGTCCCTTAGCATCTTCCTCGTTTGCTTTACATCGCACCTTGTTGCTGTTCGTTTTTATGATGGCTTCACTTTTTATAGCATCCCGCTAACAATTGACCTGATTTTGCGGACACTGTCAACCCTTTGGCACTCTTCACACATTCTCACACATTACCGTAAAAATACATCAGGGGGCTGATACCAAAGTATACCCATATAAAGTAAGTATGCAAAGCGAAAGAGTGTAGAGTGAGTTTGAAACATATTCTTTAAATCTACAATGGTTAATTCTCCTTAAGTAGTCCAATATTAATTTACAGTTATTAATACGCTAGAACTAGAGCTTTCGAAATGATTTCTGTGAAGCTGGGAATTCTTGAGTCGACCCTCGTATGCACAATCTTCTCATTATATTTTATAGAGCTTGTCTCTGGCCACAGCCTTTTGTTCTCGCTTTTTATCTGGGCCCGTTTATGTGCAATGTGCGTGGGCGGCTTTGGGTGGTTTCTCGCTGGCTGCGCTGCTTTGAGATCCTCGTGCTGAATGCTGCGCAAATAACACTCTGTATGCTGCAAAGTTTTTATTTTAAACTTCAATTTAGTCGTTGCGTTTCGAGCACTGCCTGGCTATGTTGTGTCTTGGGGCTGCTTGGAATGGGTTGCTTGGGGTCGAGTAATGTAACTAATGATGCGCTGGGTGCTTGTTGTGCAAGTTGCAGTTGGAAAATGGAGCAAATTCAGCACGTTTGCTGAACAAAATGGCTGAAGCGCTAAGGCTGCGAGAGTCCACAGTGTGCTAGTCGTAAAAATCGATGAAAACACAAAATGATTTACGGCTTGAAGTGTCTGGTGACGTTGCCAGCAGAAAAGTTGCCACAAAGTGTGGCAAGCACAATAACGTCGACGTTTGATAAATTACCATAATGTAACTAAGTCAGACGTAAAATCTTTTGATTAACCAAGTGACACGATACGACACTCACACATACATACATCCCGACATACAAATGTCCCGTCGGCCATTCGTCAAACCCAAATGAAAGGTCGGTTAGTCGAGCTTCTGTCCGTGTCGGCAGCAACCACAAATCCATCCCACAATTTTTACGGAGAGTGGCATGGAGAGTGATTCTCAAGTTACAGTTAGCTTAAGTTAATTACCGATGCGTGTCGTTTGCACCCAGGGGCAGAATAACTGACCCACACATATACGTATTTTAATGATTTCTTAAACAGTTGATTTATACTATAAAGCAGAGTTGAAGCAGCACGATATTTATTTAACATTTGTATAAATAAATCAATTTATAAGCATGAAAAAATATAAGTAGACTGTGGGCGCCTTACTTATTCTCGACTGTTAAAAGAGTCTATAAATTTAAAATAAATTTTCCTCTTTTCCAGAGCACTCCTTTTTTTTATGGGCAACCCATAAAAAGTATGGATAACTCAGCCAAGCTGAACTAACATTCACGCTGCTGTGAGTACCAGCAATCAGAAACAATCAAGTTTGCTCTCATTCACTGCGCTTTCAATTTGCATAAAACTATCCTGCAATCATAGCAGTTTCTCATTTATAAATCGAATTTGATGCCACTTCCATATTTCAAATGGTAATCCAAAAGTTTTCATTGTTCTTTCTTTCAACAGTCGGCAAAAGCTTAAAAATACATACATTTATTTACTCAGATTGCATTTATCTTAAATTATTTTGTAAGGCACAGTAAATTATATCCTGGTAGCTGTAGCCTAAGAACTTGTGCGCTGCAAAGGCATTGGAATTCTAAAGTCAACTTTGGCAAAGTTTCATCACTTTTTTTTTATCCTTTTTAAAAGTTTAATTGGATCGCTTGTGCAATTTAGTTAATTAAACATACGACAGGCATCTAAAAACGCATCTTATTTGAATAAGCTAATGGAGGTAAACGTTGAAGCGCTTTTCACCTTTCAATCATTTGCAGGGGCTTTTACCAACTTAGTCATGAAACTTTGCCATTCAAGCTGCAGGGACAGCGAAAACGTGCAGATATATGTATGTATACTTATATCACAACATAAAAGTGTTGAATTTTTGTAAGGAAGTAAGACTTTTGGAATTTATGAATAATTTTTTACTAAATTTTTCATTCTAGTTGCACATAAATAAATTTAAAGGGCATTACAATTTTTACGTTATTTCCCAGCAAAAAAAAAAAAAAAAAAACAAAATAAATAAAAATGTATTATTGTTTTGGCTGTCGAAATCAGAAAAATATTTTGTGAATTATACGCGCACGTTGTAAAAATATCATCGATAGGCTGCCAAAATGAAACGTAAACAAGTGAAGTGCTTCAAACAAAAACGAAACAATTTTAATTAATTGCGTAAAATAAATGAAAGCAAAAGAAGTATTTCTGATGCCGAATATATGTAAGTATGCCAGGAATGTAAACACACCAAGCGCACACTCAAATGAATAAATAAATTATGATAATTGCACGCCTCGCAAGCGGCGCACATGGCATATGGCAACAACTGTATCTACATCTGACTTTGCAATTGTATCTGTATCCCAAACTGACAGCAGTTGCCCGAACTTGGCCAGCGTAAGCGTGGGAATTTGTAAATTTTCCAGCTCCTTGCTGCGTGTCGCATTAATATTAAGCGAAAAAAAAAAGAAATGATATGAATATATACGGAAAACTTAGCAGAGAAACAAACTTTTGACGTTTGCCAGCTGCAGTTTGCACCGCTCATAATTGATATGTTGCAGCTACAACTGTAATCTGCATATTGTATAAAATACTTATTAATCAGCCCTGTCTGCTGCGTGCGCGTCAACACTTTAAGGACGCCTGACAGGAAACGCTCTAGTCATTTGCATTTACATTCAACTTAATCATTATTCCTGCTGAACGTATTCATATATTTTGAGTTTAATTTGCTGTTGCTGCTTGTCTTAAAATAAAAATAAAATAAAATATTCCATGCATTGCAAATGCGAAGCATGTTGTTACACAATACAGCTGATATGGAAGCGTGGGTGTGCAATCAATGTCTGTCTATGCTGTGCTAGGTAGGTATGACTGCTGTTGCTGCAGGCAGCATCCTTGCGCTCAATCAGCACAGCGATTGTGCGAGCAAATATCGAATCAAATATTGCTACAAATGGTTTACCAGCACAGCCAATACCACATACAGGTAGCAGATAAAATATGTATGCGTAGCAGATGCGGACTTTCAAATGCTCTATAGCAAGGGGATTACAAACTAAAGGAGAAGGAATTACACTAAATGCATCTATCCACTTACTTATTTCTCCGTTTCTAATATTCCCAAAAATATTTTCACATTTCAACATCTGTTTCAGCGTTCTTAGTCTATTTAAGCTAAATGTATTGACTTAATCCCATTTGCTATTCCGACATGTATTCACTACAATCAGGCTAGCTAGTCTGTCGACAGCCTGTGAAAAGTGATATTTCTAAAATTATATTTTTCTAGTTTGCACGAGTTGCTTTCAGCTAACAAAAGCCGATTAAGGGCTGCATTTTCGCTTCAATTGAATATCTACAATATTTTCCTTCTATCCTTTCAGGGGCAGGTATATCAGCAAATACTAGATGTAAAAAGTTTTGTATACAACGTATGGATACTCATTTAATGATATAGTATATATATAATTGTATGTTTTTTAGGGTTTTAGAGAAATCATATTAAAGAAATATGAATTCAACTGTAACAATATAATAAAGCCCTTCATGAGCACAGGATATCGAAAATCGCTGGGCGGGCAAAAAATTGTTGAAAATTTTAGCTTAGAGCAACACCAACAGTGAGAGCAGCAAAAATAGCAGCATGAGAAGGAGGCAAAGGAGCAGCAGCAACAGCCAAAGGACAAAGAGGAAAAGTTTCGCATTGATTTTCTAGTTGCTGCTGCAGCGGCAGGCACAGTTAGTTTTATATATGTATGTATATATAAAAAGAAAATAGTTCCCGAGACGTAATCAAAACGAATGTAGCTCGAGTATTAAATGCGCTTAATTTTTGAAATACTATACGGATGTGGTGCGGTGGTGCCGGATGCGGCTGTTTAGTGTGCTTATGCAGCTCCCACTACGCCCACATTTGTGGGCTGCCCCTTCGTTTGTTGTCCTTGGCTGCTACGTGACCAGAGCTGGCATTGTGTTTAGCGTTTGGTTTGCGGCGGTTGCTGTGGCTGCAGCGGAAGTGAATTCAATGCGGGCTCATCCAAACAGGGACAATACGATGCAATGCGATGTTGCAACGTACGAGCCGCAGGGCGAAACAAAACAGGATGTCAGGAGCTTTTCAGGATGCGCCCAGTTGTCCCCAGGGGCATTTGACGAACGCTTAATTAAACCTTAATGTTTCATGACCGCCTGAAATGTGAGCAGATATTCATAAATCATTGAGCGGCATTCGTCCGACAACAACAATGTCCTGTTTGTCATCCTTTCAGCTGGCTGCCAAAGGACACACCCAAAAAAGTGCATGACATTTGTATGCGAGCAAATTCCTGTTGCCTCCGTCCTTAAAAGCTCATCAACATTGCTTTGCAATGGGGAAACTTTTCGCATATTCTTTTATTTACTCTGCACATTTGTAAAGTTGAGTGCTGAAAGATAAACTGCAAACGCCCCATTGTTATTCAAGCAGTGAATGCACTGGAATTAGTTCAACTGCAGTTAAATACCCTGCCATTGAAGATGCCCTAATAGCATCTACCTTGTCTCATCTAACAGCACGATTTAGCAATGTTTCTGTTGTACAAAGTTTATTCGAGTTTTATTCAACAGATATTTGATAAAATTGCAATTTTGGCAGCAACAAAATAACAACGAAAACAATTTACCATGCAAAAACTTTATCAGGAGCATGATATCATCTGTCTAATAGAAATATAGATCTCTTTGGGGACGCATTCATTTTAACTATGAATTTGTAGTCATAGAATATTTGAAGCAGGCCCTTCTGTTATAACAGCTAGATCAATTGAATAATTTATACCTATATTGTGGGTATTATGTAAATTTTGATGTTAAGCCAGACGAGCAGTCCGATTCTCAATAGAGGCCTACCTAATTTTGAATAGTAAACGTAAGCTACAAGTTAAGATCTTAAGCTTATATGCATTGCTCTTTAGAAATTGGGTATTTGTCAGTCGAGCATTGTGTCGACGGAGTCTACAAAGTTGTTTTCATGTAGTTGCATTGTCTTCGGTAGCCGCTCTCGACCCGACCTGGGTTTTATCTATGTCAAAATGGTCGCACGCACGATATTGTGCCTTGTCTTTTTCTTTCCTTTTGTGTCCCTCTTTCTCCCCTTATCGCACACAGTTCTTGTCTCTTTCTTTGTCCCCTGCTCTTCCACTGTTGTCAACTGGCTCGTGCTCGCTGTCGCTTTGTTGTTGTTGTTGTCTGCATATTGACATCGTTTTGACAAACAAGGTTCCTCGCTCCAGCACACGCAGTGCACCACCAGACACTCGCACCACCAGCACCACCCGCGTGACTTTATTTCGTTCTGACATGTGCAGAAACACGCACTTCATGGACCTTTTGGCATTTCCGTTTCCTCAATGGGGCTTGGCATATTTTCAGCCTGTCTTGTTTGTCTTTCAATAAATGTGCGCGAGATGCGCTTCACGAATTCTCCAATTTACTATAACAAGCAAGAGCCAGCAAAGAACCGTAAATTCCTCGACTTTTCGAATTACACTTAATAAAGACTCTTGGGTATCCTTTCAACTATTATTACTTATTTGCAACTTTTATGGAAACAGCGAAATTCAAAATGAGAATAATATGATACCCATTGAATTTGAATATCGCTTGATCCACTCTCGTCGTGTAAATGTCTGTGACATGTCGCGTGGCATATGAAAACGATGTATGTAATTTGGTAGTAAATATATGAGTTGATTTTTTCTGTTTGCCGAGTTACATTTAATCAAATTAACAAACTGACAGAAGGCATACAACGGAGATGGCTCCAACGTGCCCAAGTTAACTTGGCATTGGCTTGACATTTAACAGCTCGGCGTCCATGGCTTTATTTATTGATGAGCACACTGAGCACATTGTAAGGAGCTTGGGCACAATGTTTAATTCAGCGCATATCGTCTGTATGGCATTCAGCTGTCGAAAGGACACTCGGCTTGGCATTTTGCTTTCTTTTCTTTCTAGCGCTCGCAATCTAATTGAATTGACAACTTTCGTTGGAGCCGACTCGTATATAAAAGAGCATTACTTAAAGCTTCCATGGAAGCGAGGAACTACAAATAAAGTAATGCATGTCACTGCCTTCTCGTTTCAGGCTTTAGCCGGTCACTCGAGTTACGTCCTGGAAAATGCCAGCGCACGTTCGCATGACTCAGTCTGTCTACCTTCTTCGCCTCGGGCTTAATTAATGCTGAAGCTGATTACATTTACGGTGGTTGCACCTCCGTCCCCTCCCACTCCTCCTCCTCTAGCACTGGGCTGCAGCATACGCTGCGAAGTGTGCAGCTACGAATGTTACCCATTTTGGCATTGATTTAGCCACAGCTTTGTTTGCCTTTGCTACCCCTAGTGCAGGTTGGCTTTGGCTCTACCTGTGACACGTTCCAGGGCAAACAGAAGGCAAAACGGCAAACTGCAAACAAAATGGGCGTGATGGGGCGTGCGTAAGCTTTGGGTCAGCTTATTGTCGCTAAATTGCAACAATTCCGTTGCCCGACGTCCGTCGACCAGATTTACCTTGGCCCCGGTGCAATTTCGCAATGAAACCGGATTTAAGTTGACATTAAGTGAATTGCACAGGTGCTCTGGCATCAGAGTCAAGTGCAGGGTTACTTTTTATTTAGATGGCTGCAATGAAATCTACATACATCGTCGGCAAAGAGCTATTGATTAGCTGACATAGCATATGAAAGTGACTGGTAACCCTTTAACTAGTCAATATATATGACTGATTTGTCAGCTGCCCATCAGCTTCACATCCGGCATAAATGGCATTTGTCTATGTGAAATGATAAATGGTAATAGAGAAGAAAAATCCGACCTTTACATATGGGTTCATCTGTGGAGTATTTATTAACATCGATGTGACTATACAATTGCAGTTAATTCAGATAATCGATTTCATTTCGAATCCATTTTTGTTATTTATATAAATTATATTTGTTTGTCAAAAGCTATATTTCCGTGGTGAATCACATGTTTGAATGACTTTTGTAAATATGGTATCAAAGTAAATAATAGAGTCAACAGACATGCTTGTGTAAACAATATCTTTAGTCTATTTTGAGGAATTTAAATAAAAGGTGAAGTAAACTGCCCTTTGCTTTGCATAATTGACACAGCACTTACCTAATAGACGAGAGACTATTTCATTTTCATCTAGACGAATGAATGAGTAAGCAGTGAGAATGCTTCTAGAAATGTACGCATAGCTGAAAGAGAAATGAATGCAGAAAAGATGAGTTGTAGGGTTTGCTATGCCAATATTAGAATTTGCTTGTATTATTTGTATTATTTATTTACTATCATATGCATGCATACAAAACATTAAGAGAATTAATTTAAAATTTAACTAACATTTTACTGTTGACAATCGCAATATTATAATGTTTACCACTTAAATATTTATATTCATATAAATATATAAAAAACATTTGCATTTAACCAAATTACTTTAAGTTATCGTTGTTACAAAATTCTTTTAAACAGCTTTAAAAACACCAAGAGCAATATTAACAATCGGCTCATTGTTAATCTACTTGCTAAAAGCTGTATATTATCTAAACTTAATTGCATTTCACAGTTTCAATTTTTGGTTTTGTGCAATTTGTGTTTAATTCAGTGCAAACAAATCCGATTTGTGGCTGCATTTGATTTAGTTCTGTTGGCTGTTGGCCAAACGCATTTGAATACAATGCATAATTAAAATTTAGCCAATAACAATTGAATAGCTAACTCAAAAATCTTTAACACATTTTTAGTGGGTTTAAATCTCAATGAAATGAGAATTCAATTTTCTGTAGTGCCTTTTGTATTTCATAAGTGAATCTGTTTACTTATTTACTGGAAATGCCTTTAATTGAGCAGGGCTGACATTTACATTAGCTGCAGTTGCCGGAAAATGGATAAATGCCTGCGAATATTTCATTTCGACTCTTTGGCATTTACAAGACTTTTTCATTAATTTATCAAATAGCCGAAAATCGATGTGACCCACTTAGCTAAATGAAAATGAAAATTTCATTGATGATCATCGTTGGAGCATTTTTTATTTGCCATTTATCGCGATGCGCTAATCAGAGCCACGATAGCTTTCGTGATGGATGATGCTAATGGCACGCCATCACCCGCATCAGGTGTTTCTGTGGGTAAGCCAAATGTGTGCGAGTGTGAGAGTGAATGCTAATGAATATTAACAACACCCAAATGAGCAACGACGCTTAAGAGCATCACACGCCACAGGCTATAATCATCAAATGCAACAACAGCAGCAGCAACAACAACAACAACAATGTCTTCTACTCGACTAAAGCTTACCCTATTAGCACGCTGCCAGCTCAATATATTCCTAAAGGGTAAATTTTTAATAATTCACACAATCCATTTTGGCATCCTTAATCTGCAATGGAAAATTGATATGTTCAACTTGAGTTGAGAAAACTGAAGTAGTCGACTCGATTGATACTCTGTATTCCAAAAACATGAACAAGTTAAGTCAGAATATAAACAATTAGCAATCGCTCTTTTATTATTATTTTAAAAAAAATATGAACTTGCACTTAAACTTAATAAACCTATTTAATTTGTTACAGGGTATAATTGAGCACCACTATCGAAATCCTTTTTGTGTAAATTTTTCCTTTGATAGAACATGAATTTCAACTTGACGACAGCCAACGAACGAAGTTTTGTGAAGCTCAAATTAAATCAGCAAAGGCAACCAAAACGGAACCAAACGTCACTCAACTCCACAGTCTTTGACATTGATTGGATTAAGCCGAGAAGAGTTGTTCTGGAAAGCCAGCTAGCTGACTTGGCCATAACCGCGTTAAGAAGAGCTTTCTAATCATTGGCAGCCACTTGCACTAATTGCCAACAGGATGCAAAATCAAAACAGAGGGAGAGAGAGAGAGAGAGCAACAAGCATAGAGCATCAAGCAACTTTCAGCTGTGTATATCTGGAGAGCTCTTCATCCATGCCAGTGAAATGAAAACCAAGCTGCTGCCAGCCAAGCATTGAAGGCGATAATGAAATATCGCCTGTTGCGCAAAACCGAGCGATAAACGCAATGGTTGAGACGCCACGCCGTAGCTGCCTCAACGGTTTGAAGAGCAGTTGACATGCAACTGTCGCTATGGAGTGTCGCCGTTTATTGAATTTCCTGCTGCCATTGATGCTGGGCATATCTGGCACATGGCTGCTGCCCATATCCCCCTTGGAGTTGATGGAGTTTGACTCGAGGTTTCTGGCACAAGTGCTGCTCAATGTGAATGCCAGCGTTGAGCCTTGCGAGGATTTCTATGGCTACGCCTGTGGTAATTGGAGTGCAAACTACGAAAACACTCAAAGCTATTTGGATATGCCCGGCTACATGGATTACAAATACAACACACAACTACTGAACGCTTTAGAAAGGCACAGCCAGCAAGGCGGCATCTATGAGCTGCTGTGGGCGTACTATGTGGCCTGTCGTGACTTGGAGCAGCCGGCACTAAATGAGCTGCTGCACTTGCTGGAGCCTCAACTGGGTCTGGAGTGGCCCATTTTTCGAAGCAATCACAGCGAACAGTGGCGCAACGAAACCCGATTCGATTGGCTAGCCACGCTGGCCAAGCTGCGTATCTATGGCCTAAATGGCGTCTTTATCAAACAGGATGTAAATGTGCGACGCGAAAATGGATCGCATTATGTGTTGCTATTGGCGCCGCAGCCAGCCGATGCGGACCCGTTGGGGGAACAGGAGGTACAAGATTTGTACGTAGCCTTTGGGCTGGATGAGCCACTGGCCAAGAATCTGACCGCCAAGTTAATGCAGCTGGAGTGGCGTCTAGGCAACATTACGCTCCAGGAAGCTGAGCAATCGACGGACAGCCTGACCGAGTGGACATTCGCAGAGCTACAGCAACGGCTGCCCCAAATTAATTGGCGTCACTATTTGGCAGAATTACTGGATGCAGATGTGGCGGATTCAGTGCAGCTGTTGCAGGTAACAGCGCTCAATGCCAGCTATCTGGAGCAGCTGCAGTTGATACTCGCGGAGAGCTCCAACGAGACAATCTGTTATTATCTCATGTTCAAGCTGCTCTATGCATTCAACGAGGAGTTGCCGCCTACCGGCTCGAATGAAACGCGCTCCACGGCCTGTGTGCTGCAGCTGCGCGGTCACATGCCACTGGCCATGAACTACCTGTACGAGCAGCACTACTATAGTGAACGACGTGCGGCAACTGATGCGGCGCTGCAGAAGCTGCAGCTAAAGCTAACCAAGGAGTTTGAACGGTTGATTAACGAGAACTATTTGCAATTAGATGCATTGGAGCTGTCCTATGTGCTGGAGGAGCTGCACAGTCTGCGCCTCAAAATAGGCAATATTCCGCAAGGCCTAACAATGTCCCAGTTGATGACATACTACAAGGGTTTGCAGCTGCAACACAATGATTTCTATGGCAACAAGTTGCAGTTGCTACGGTTTTATCAACGGCTAGACCAACAGCTGCTGACCAACCAGCCAGGCATGTGGCCGGCCCATGAATACTATCAGCAGGATGCAGTCGTGGCACGCAGCTCGTCCCCAGTGAAAATCTTTCAAAATGCCGTGCTGCTGCCACACGGCTACTTGCAACTGCCGCTGTACGATGCTCGCCTCTCCGACTTGCTGCAGCACGCCCAACTGGGCTTCATTTTGGCGCACGAGCTGCAGCATGCATTCGACTTATTTCACATTGTGTACGATGGCCGAGGCAACTACAATCAAACCGGGTTGGCGGTGCTACAGCATTTTGCCAACTTCACCAGCTGCTATACCGAGCACAATGCCCAGCAGCAGCTGCTGCTCTCCGAGAGCATGTCGGACATTGTGGGCTTACGCCTGGCATATGCATCCTACTTTAACGGCGTGCCACCCACTGACCGCCCACCCGTGGGCAATTACACACAGCAGCAGCTCTTCTTTATCAACTCGGTCCAATTCTTATGCGCCAACATGCAAGAAATTGCGGGCATGAGCATCACGCAGGATGCGGAGCACGGCCTGCATAATGAGCGAGTCAATCGCAATTGGCCGCATCACGAGCAATTTGCCAACGCTTTCAACTGTGCTGCCGGCCAGGCCATGTACCAGGCGGACAAGTGCCGGCTGTGGTGAGCTGGAGATCTACTATAGAGTGTTGCGTGCGCCTAATATAGTCAATATCGATTAACAGTCAGCACAGCTTATGCATGCTGGCTGCCCAGATGCATATTAAGTAGATGGAAGAAGTGTTTCATACACTCAAATGAGAGCTATACGCTTTGAATACATTACTCTTATCTACTACGTTATCTAAATACATATACAGATTATAATTGATTAAACACAAAGTGAGTTTAAAGAAGTCAAGGAATTAATTTTGTTCTCCTGATCAGCCACTCGATTTGAGTAGAGAGTATCCACTAGTTTAATTCCTTTTCACGCAAATGATTAATATGAGCACGTAAATGGCCTTGAGAGGCGTAAGGTAACAACCACTACAACAACCAGAGTCCACGCAACAATAACAATATTGTGCATAAATTACGCGACCTCCATTAAAATGTAAATGCGGCCACGCCCTCATTCATCCATCCATCCGGCCATCCATGATGTCAGCGCTACATTGTCAAAAGGCTCGACTTGCTGTGCAAATTATCCGCATCAGGCCGAGGAACCAATTGGACGCGGATCGGGCTAGGGCGCAGTGGGCAGCGGGAGCGGGCAATGACTGTCATATGCTGTGTTATATTGTATTTTATTTAATTTATTGTCGCGCATATTTTGACGGCAATTTATGTGGCCCACGCACGTGTTGCATTTGGATGCAGTGCTCGCTCGAAAGCCAGCCAGCCAGCCGAAGGTGCGGGGCACGCGACTTGAAAGTGTTGCAAATTTAAATTGTGTCAGTGGTGACAGTGCCGCAAATGCGCCATATGCTTGGGCATGGGCATCGGTATGGGCATTGCCACAGGCATGGGGCATGGGCATGGTCATGTCCGACACTTGATACACATTTCACACAGAGTATAAAAAGTTAAAACAGAAAAAGTACGGTTGCTGCACAGTGGGTCAATTTAACGAAAACCGTTATGATTAATTTGCAATATACATATATTTATCTGTATAAGCTTCGGTCTTGTAAATAATTGAGTCAACCTTACTTTTATCATTTTATTTATTTAATTTTATTATCCAACTATAGGGTATCCTTGAGCGAGTCATTCAAATCTAAAAGCCACAGCCAACATGTGATACAATTTCGACAATAATTTCAAGCATTTCTCGTTAATTTTCGGCCACTGTTTTCGACTTTGTAGGGTTTCAGATCCGACAAAGAACGCCGCTCATATATTTCAAAACAAATGACAGCCGCGGGAGCCATGCAAATGCCGCACATTTGGCCACCAGTGCCGGCATCTCACCAATTGGTCACTTGATACACATTGGACTAACCGGTCGCCCTGTAAATGTTTTCATTTTACATGCAGATATATGTCTACATATATATTCGTTTCTCTCATTTTGTTTCTTTCTTTTTTTTTTTTTTTTTTGCTATTTGTGATGGTCCGTGGGGTGCGCTTAGTTGAGACGGGAATGTTTGTGGACGGCTCTAGCTAATTAATGCGAGCGTACAGCAAATTAAAATGCAATTTAAGCAGCAGCTGTCTTCTTGACTCGTTTTCCACTGAGCTGCATTCGTGCGGCGCTTGTTAGGCCACCGGTTAAGCCTACACACGAGGCAAATGCAAAGCCAAAGTCAAAGTAGAGCCAAAGCGAACAACAAATCCAGAGCTTTCCTAACGAAGTTTTTTGCCTTACAGCAATGTGGGTTAAATGCTTTTTGCGGCTTGCAGCGCAGCAAGTTTCATTTGGCCCCGTGTGTTTGCATTTGTGGTGTATATACTTTTTGCTCGTGGCTCCGCTGCTGGCGCTTTTTCTTTGTGTACTGAATGCAAATTTTCAATTTGGCTAATTGACTCGAAAAGCTTTTCATTTAATTTTATTAAAGCATTCGATGAATTGCGCAAAAAGTTGCATTTACTTTTTGTTTGCTGTGCGAAAATCAAATGAACGTAACATATATTGTATAAATGAAAACTCAATTAGTACGCAATTATGTTCGACCGTTTTGCGGTAACTGTAATTTAATTTATGTGTGTGACTGTGTGTGTGTGTGTGGGTGTTAATGTATGAGTGTAAAGTAATAAGCTTACAACATTATTACACAGCTGGGAATTATTTGCTCTTAGTTGCATGATGCATTGTCGACTGGAGAGAGATTTGTGGGAGTAAGTGTAGCTAATGAGTCACAGTCATAAAGTTATTATATTTACAGTTATAAAGTTATAAAGTCCAAACACAAATGGTTCAGTATATTAAACACGAATAAGCCCCTGATACAACAAATTTTAGCAAATTCCTTTTTTTTTTCAAACAAATTACAAACAATGCTTTTCATTTATTTAAATTGAAATCATCATAGGCTGAAACTAATTGAATCGCCTAGCAATGTTTGTCACTATCTAAGCGTTGCTCGATACGACTACTGTTGCTGTGTCGAGAGCCATTGATAGCTAGTTGGGCCTGCCTACATTCAGCCAGTGAACTTATTACAAGCGAACCTTATCAATAAAAAGTCTTTATCACTGCATGTTAGCAGCTGCTCTGTATGTGCATATGTGTGTGTGTGTGCGTCTGTGGCACGTTCTATATCCATGCTAAGTAATCATTTATTATATTTATTATTACACATACACCCCGTGGTGTGTCAGAATTTTGATTCATTGAGAACTCTTGGCTAACTGGTTTCAATGCCAGCAATGCTCCATTAATCAGCAGACAATAATTTGGCCAACAGGTATGGGATTTTTTTTGACAGGCATATGAACGGACATGCAGTTTTGTGTTTAAACTTGTTTGGCGTTTAATATTACAAGTAACTTTAAACAGTTTCCGGCACGGCTGCAACTATGTCAACTCGATAAGATTTGCATGCGCCACAAATACCGACCTAAATATATATATATATATTGCTATACAAGTGTGTGTGTGTGTGTGTTTGTGTCTGTGTCTTGATTGACAGACTGCAGTAGGTTCTCGGCTCTCGAGTCTCGACACTCGTCAGCCAGCACTTTGGTCAGTCAATTATTTATGCTGACACTTAGTGCGCTTGAGACTGTAAGATAATTGGCAAAACGTCGATACAAACATACGAACAATATACACACCGCACACACGCACAAGCACCAGCATAAAGACGCACAAACACGTAGAGCGCGACGCACGTGGCGTATGCGTAACGCAAATGCCGATTGGCGACCCTTGTTAATGCGTTGGCAAACAGCATTAGCACAACCGGCGACACACATACACAAGTATATACGCATATATATATATATATATATATATATATATATATATATATATATATATATATATATATATATATATATATATATACACGTTATATATGTAGCTTGTTGTACCAGGCAAACATGACCATAGACACCACAAATTCCATTTTATGCACTCTGTCAAATTTAATGGCGCTCGATTGGCGCTGCAAATTTGCAAATTTGGCTGTCTAACCAAAATAGGTGGTCGCTGCATTTAATTGCGGCCCACTGTGGCTAGCACAGGTGCTGGCGAAAATGTCAAATCAAAAATCTTGTCAATTGGCTAAAATGCGGCGAACCGAACGTAATTATCATCAGCTGCCAAGTTTGTATGGAAGAACGGAAGCAAATACCCAAAAGGGAGTGCGAAGACCGATAAGTAAATGTGAAAGGAATAAATGCTGAAAGGGAAATATCACAGCTGAAGTGGCTGCTGAGAAAGACAATTGAGTGAATGACGACGAAGTGAAAGAAGGTAAAAAGTGATGAATAATTGTGAGTGGAGTCAGCACTTTATCACGTTCAACGATGATTCACTTATGCATTTGAAAGATTATTATTATATAACGCGGTTCACTCACTTTTCGGATTTGCCACACTTCTCAGAGGCGAATGCCTCTGGCTGAGGACTATCTAATATGCAGTTAATCGCTTTTCGCCGGACCGAGACAAGTGCTGTTGCCGCAAGCAATTAGCCAAAGTGTCGTCTCCGTATGCTTAGCAACACCAACAATAGCAACGACAACAGCTACAACAACAACAACAACAACTGGTTATCCGGCATCTGTGCACATGGCTCTGCTCATAAAGCTCCGGCAAACATTTGAGTGGCGCCGTCGGTCAGCCCGGAATGGGGCGTGGCACTTCATGACATCCACGCACACACACACACACACACACACACACACACACACACACAAACACACACACACACACACACACACAGAGCATTTCATTCATGCAATTTTGGGTTTGTTTGCCGCCCCGTTGTTGCGTTGCGTTGTTATCGTTGCTTTTTTGTTTACGCTTCATTTGGCTCTTGATACCCTTTGTTTGGGCTATGATAGCTGTGTCACATAATGTGTGACGCATAGCATTAAAAGAGCTTGGCCGCTTCATCAATGTAGCAAAGGTAACAATTAAATATGTTTCACCTTGACCAAGCAAGACAACAGCAAGATTAGATTTAATATATGTATATATAGAATGCAAAAGAAAAAGTTATATAAAATCATTTGCTAGACGAGAGGGTATTGAAATTGCGGTGTGCCGACAAAAATCGCTCTTATTATTACTAGGTTCCATTTGGATTGTCGCCGACGGCGTCATCGTCGTTGTGGCCGCCTTATTGGGGCGCCTTGGGCGCACGCTTTAGCGCTAATTAACAGTTGTGTTCAAATCTTATAAATTAAAGCAACATTTATTACCATAAGTGTTAGTTGTAGCTATACCCTGTACGCAGCGCTGAAAGTGGAGATACTGTGCTAAGCCTTAAGTCAGTGTGTCGAAATATGTGACAAATATATCATCTTTTTGTAATCCACATATTTATTACTTCATATTTTCATTATCTTATCTGCATCTTTCGTAATACTCATTTGATATCGCCCTTTTTCTGCTATCTGCATTTATCCCTCCTCTAACTTGCATAATTTGCGTAATTTCAATGTTTTTATTATTCTAACCACAAAATGCTTAGGAATACTGAAATACAATGCCAGTTAGCCGTATATCACCGGATATAGAGTAAATTGCTTTAGATTGGCAAATGCTATTCAGTTGAATTATTCTCCGCATTTTCAAATGGAATGCAATGAGGTATAAAGCATCGTATTTATCGCCTTTATAAGGCATATAGAAATGCCCAGACATATAAGTACATATTGCCTTAGAGCTGACACAAAGAGGCGCTGGCAAATAAGCAAAGTCAACAAATTGGGTTTGTGTTTATTTTAGAATTTGCATGGCGCTAAATGCGGACTCGTGTTTGCGCGATTTCCGTGTTTACGGTAATCAAAGTGGGGGCAACCCAACCGAAATGCTTATTATAAAATTTAAAAGCCTTTCAACTGTGCTCATTCCAAATGCATTTCTCTAGTTTCTGAGAGCACTTCAATTTATAATTCATTTGACTTTAATTTAGGGAACAGAAGGCCGGAAGGTTTGTTGGCTGCACTTCATTGCGGCAATAAAACAAAGCAATTAAAATGGCTGCCAGGAGTTGGAAATGGACCACTATGAAGTGCCCAGACTTATGTGGGTCACAGGCTCCAAATAGTTGCTGCCAGTTGCCTTCCTGCCTGCAAAGTGCCTGTCGGACAGCTGGCTAACTGGTCTGCCCACGGTCCCGGAAAAGCCATTACAATGCCAATCGACAAAATGCTGACAGGCTTGCCCAAATGGCATCTCGACAGAGCAGATGGCAAGTTTTTCGCAACACTCCAAAAACTTTTACAGGCGGACGCTGTCGGCCACAACAGCACTTTCGCTTCCCAGCCAGGACATGGCATAGAAACAGTCCTTCTCTTTATTCTATGGCAATTTAAGTTTTTAATATGCATTTATCGTGTCGTCAGTGGTTGATGCTGTTGCTGTTGCAGTTGCAGTTGCAGTTGCTGTTGATGTTGTTATGCAATAGCATTCATTAATCAGCCGCCTCCCACGCCCCAAGGCGACCCCAAAATGCAGCCATAGTAATTGAGCGCAAACCTAATGAAGCTAACAGCTAGCTGGGCAACCCTAGTCGCTGGCTGGGTCAAACTGTTTGGCTGCCACCCACATATAAAATACTTTCCATTGCGTAAATTGCGGGGGCGCTGGCATCGATGATAAATGTTTGCCGGTTGCGATTGCAACTGGAGGAAATTAATGATAGTTGTTTGCGGGTTGCGGGTTACACTTGCAACAAATATATGAAAACTATCACGAACAGGTGCACAATCCAAAGGAACGACGTTTAATGATGCTTGTTTGCTATCAAATTGCTATAGATAAACTATTTCATTTGTTACAAGTCGCCAATAAGTATTTCTTCCGAGCCGAAAGTTACACAATTTCTATATATTTCGGCCTAATGTGTTTTTTCTATGTTGTCAGAAATGATAAATATAAACACTTGTCATTCCAAATCTCATGGATAAACATTAAAAGCACCAACAGATGTCACATAATGTATATATACACATAAATATTTATTTTTATGAAGCACGACGAATGTTTATCTGGAATTTAGGCAAGCTAAAGATATGTATTATGTAAATCATCATGTTTAGAGGCTTTTAACTCTATTCAAAATCTAACAAATTAACGTTAAGAGTAAAGATTTGCTAATTGAGTAAATATGGTGCTAAACGTTTTGTTGTTTCACATCGATATTTCAGTTAGCTCTTGGTACTGCAAGTCGAACCTTCAACTGCAATTACATCATGTATACACATTACATATGCATTCAGTTCCACTCAGTTGGTTTACTTTATCAATGTGGTCTGTAATGAGTAAAGCCTAAACAACCTGTTTCAAAGACAGCTGCTTTTCAAGTGGAAAATAAAGCGTAAAAGAAATCCATCTACAATATTTTCGCTTTCACCGCGTGCTCAGTGCTGCCTGCTGTCTGACAACAACAAAATCCCTGACCTTTGTGGCTGGCCTCTCTTCCTCTCAGTGTCTCTTAGCTTAGCTCAGGCCATCGCCGAGTTAATTACACCTGGGCCTCGTTTACCCAGCTTCCTCTCATATTTTTATACCCTGAACCCATTGAAAATGGGAAATCAGGGTATAATGGTTTTGTGAAAAAGTATGTAACGGGCAGAAGGAGGCGTGGCAGACCCCACAAAGTATATATATTCTTGATCAGCGTGACGAGCTGAGTCGATATAGCCCTGTCCGTCTGTCCGTCCGTCCGTCCGTCCGTCCGTCCGTCCGTCCGTCCGTCCGTCCGTCCGTCCGTCCGTCCGTCCGTCCGTCCGTCCGTATGAGTGCGTCGATCTCAGAAGTTATAAGAGCTAGAGAGCTGAAATTTGGCATGCATACTCGTGTGTACCATACGCAGTACGAGTTTGCTTTATTTTTTCGATAAATCGTCCGATAACTTTTTTATCGAGAATAATCGAAAAATTGATTTTGTTTTTTTGACCTAACTTGAACATTTTTAGACCTGGAGTCTTCAAATTTGTGTTGTATATAAAGTTAATCGATACAAAGATTTTGTAATTTACAGATTTTGGATACCACGCCCCCTTCTCCCTCAATTTGTAAAAAACGCATTTCAAATACTAGAGACTTGTGCTTTGGAATGTACCCACATATTCACCATATGATTACACTCTGAAAGTTTCATTAAGATCATATGTTTACAAAAGAAATTATTCGACAAATAAATTCTCATAATATTGCCCACACTGCAGCGCAGCCCAAGCGCAGTCGCTGCTTACTGCGCAGTTAGCAGAGCGCAGGCTTATGCGTGCGTGTGGATGCATCTGTATGTATGTGTGCATAAAAGAAGTGCAGAATGATTAGAATATCAGATTAGAGGGTTCAGGGTATCTCCTAGTCGAGCAGTCTCGACTAGAGCTTTCTTACTTGTTCCCTTTGACTGCATTGCCTACAGTGCCTGCAAAATTTGGGTCAGCCACTAAGCGTAAGTGAGTGTTATGTAAATTACAGCGCGCTGTTTGAAAGGACCTGCTCGGGCTACACCCTAAAACAGCCTCCTGCTGCCTCCTGTTGCTTATCTTCCCTTGCTGTTGCTGTCGTTTGCATTCAGCTCGCTCGACGGAGACAAACACAAAACTGGAAATGCTGATGCCGCGCCCGTTCGAGGGGCCGTTAGCTAAACTGCTGCCATTTCACTTCTCGTGGTGCGTTTTTAATTTAGCTGCAGTTGGCAGCTGCAAAGCGCTGCGTAAGTATAGGCGTGTGCGTGTCTGTATGTGTGGGGCTGCAAACCAATACAGTTGCAGCCAGGAGAGAAGCATCTGCAGCAGTCGCAAAGCTGATGAAATGCTCAAATGCAAGAAAGTCGCTGACGTCGGACGACTGAAGATTATATCATAGCCCCAGCATAGTCGTGCTGATGATGATCAACAACATTATAATCATCATTATGTTGAGTGCTGCCTGCTCTGCCTACTATAATACCCCATGCGTCGGCCATTGACCATGACGAAGAGCAGCGCTAAAGCAGAATGTAAATAAAGCACAATAACAAGACAAGACGCGACAACAAGCCAAAACTGCACTCGAGCACTGCTCGGCTGAGAGATATCTCTTAAATTTTAGACTAGTTGATGCATTACCGAAGAAGCAGTATAAACGGGAATTCATCTATGATTTCTAATCTATCGGAGTCTAACATCGTTTTCCACAAGTTCTTTAGCCAAAGTTCAGTTAAGCATTTCAGAATTCTGCTTACGCCGCATCGTTTATAATGTCTAGTTATTGATATTGCCTAAAAGTGAAATATTAATGATGCACACTGCATTATTAAAGCCGCACAAGACAATCACGATCAAAATCAATGGACACCAGGCCATCTATTTGAGTGCGGGGTATGAGAAGACACAATGAAGACGCGTTAAAGTGCTTTATATATAGCAGCCGACCAAGCACTAAGCACAAAGTACCGACATCGACATCGACACCGGCTGTGGCTCTCGCTGCGACTGCGTCACTTCCCCATTTGGCGTGGAAAGCGGCAGCGGCGACGGCAACGGCGACGGCGTACAAGTCAACAATCTCATAATCAGTTAAATTACAAAGCAAAACAATGCTGTGGAGGAGCAAGTGGGGCAGCGGGTGGCATAACGTAAGCTGGACGTCGTTTGGCTTTAGTAAGTTATTTAGCCGACTTAAGTGGGTGTGGCCGAAGGGGGCGGAGCAGTGCCTTAGTTGGCCAAATATGAGCTGCAAACGTTGGTAATTTGTGCGCCACGGGTAACAGCAACGAATCGATACGTTTCTACGCCAATTTACGGCCCAATCAAATAAAGGGCAACGGGCGCGCTTTACATCATAATGATCGTCATCTATATCATCATCATCGCCAGCAGCAGCGCGAACATCAGCACAAAAGGCAGGAAGACAGCTCGCCCCCGTCGGGTCACTCACAATTGTTGACCCATTTCGTTCGGTCGGTCGGCCAGCTGACCAAATTGTCGGTTTATTGCATTGAATTAATTATTACATATGTTCCATAAGCACGTCCGACATGTGGAGCAGTCTCTCAGCTCTCACTCTCTCCCTCTCACTGGGCGCGGTGCTAAAAATAACAAATAACAAACTCGAAAACCATCGAAAAATTGAAAAGCCTAAAATAAAGCGCTGGGAAAAGCGCTGAAAAACGATGGAAAAAATATTGAAAAACTCCACAGCGAATGGGCGCGTTTTATACAATTTTGTCAAGTTGTTGCCCCGTCTGCAGCGGCCACAAAAATAGCCGCACAAATCTCATTGAGCGTTGCAGACGGCTGCACCATTGGCCACAGAGATGATGCAATATAAGGCACCGCAATTTGAATACACTTTATGAACAAATACAAATCAATGATTTACTCCTCAAGATTATGATTAACTTGGTAGATATCTAATTATATGTAAAACTTTAGTCTACAATGCTTTTACGCATTTCACATTTTACTATTGAAATAGCCCCACTCAAATGTGTATAGGTAAATTAGTAGAACACGTAAATCTCTTGGGCTATGCCTGTAGCACTGGACACCGTCATCATCTCGCTGTCAGCAGCAGCTGCCTGGAACTGTTCCAAAACGTTTGCCGAAGAAAATTTAATGCGGTCAGTGGCTTTTTGACACGCCACAAACTATTTTCAAATATGAATGTATTCAGAGTCGTTATTCATTACGCTTTGGTCAATGCTGGAGTTGCGTTGTTTTTGTTATTTTTAGCGCCGTCTGCAGAGAAGTACGGCTGGGCCTCACTTTGCAGCGCTTGGAGCATCCTTCAATATTTGAAGCACCAGCTGATGCTATATACTTTTTTTTTTCCTATCTTCTGTCGGACTTTTCTTTACCTCGTTGCGAGCATGGTGCTGTAAGCAAGAGCGGAGGGGTGGTGGTGAAGAGGATGATGAAGAGCTGAAGAGCTGTAGCCCGGCCAAAACTAATAAAACGTCAAAGCAATTTTGACAACTAGAGTTGTAGGGGCACAAAAAAAAGTTGTCAAAGAAATAAAGTTTTTCTGGTCTCGCCGTGTGCATCCAGGCACAAAGAAAATGAAATATTTGTGCTTTTATTTAAGTATTATTTGCACACACACATGTATGTACTTTATCTTTATCTACACACACAAATACACATCGTCAAAATAGAGGAGTGAATACCACTGAGTCACTCCTACTTCGACTTGATTCACTAAATTGAGTGATGATATTTCTATATAATAAAGCACTCAGCATATGGCTCGGTAAGTACTTCCAGCTTAATGCCTAAGCTTATCGGTTGTGTATTTTAAAATCTTTTTATTTCTAATTCCAAAAAAAGATGTTTGTAGGCGCAAATATTTTAGTTTTATCATTATATATAGATATATGTACATCTATACAAATTATTATATAAATATTTCAAATTTGATTATCATATATGTACACATACATATATACCTCAGTTGCAAGGCTAGTTCACAATAAATCAATCTGATTTAGAGACTGACTGCTATTATTTTTTCAACAATGTAGACTACGGAACGAATCAGAGCGTTGCATAGTTCACGTCGCAACAATAATACCCACTTCATAGGTCAGACAGACAGTGCGAAAAAAAAAGAAGTAAGCGCAGGCACTTGGCTTCAGAGCAGCTCTGTTCGCTGTGTAAAATTTTTACAAGCGAAAACTTTGTCTGCCAACAACGATGGGGGTTAAGCAGGGAGGTCAGAGCTTTCATTTCGCCATTTCTTTGCGTTATTTATGTATCTATCTATGCCTGGAGACGCGCTTCTTGTGGAGCTTCTGTCAGATCAGCTTAAAGCTATCAGATATGAAACTACGCCATTAAAGCCCTGTGAAAATTGCGGCTTAATGTGTTAAATTGCACTTAGACCTGTGCTAGCAAAGGTGGAAGCGAAGGCGAAAGCTTTGAAGGGGCGGGAGAATGGGGCTGAGGTTTGGGTAAAGCATGTCAAGAGTGATAAGCGCTCAGTTTATAGAGTAGTCAAGTGCTCATAAAATGTATACCTCACACTTGGCTGCGCTACCTGTGCATTTGTCACGCCTATTTTGCGCGGTTTTCGGTTTTCGGGCAACATGGGTTAAGTGTGGGCCCAAGTGCCGCTCATTAGCACACGCACACAAACGTATCATAAATATATACAAACATGTAATATGCACACACGCTGCGAGAATTCGAATGAAGTTGTTAGCGCTGAGAGGCCACTCGTTTTTTAAAGTGTTTTTCATTTTTCTAGGCAACCAGGAAAACCCAGCGGGTTGCCTACAACCGCTCTTGACCCTGGGCCAGCAGACAACAACAACAGCAACGACAACCCATTTGAGTTTATGACTTGTGCCATTTACACTCCTCATCTCGATTGAATGACTCAGGCCTTGTGTCCTTGCTTGCGTGCATTTGTAGCATTAAAGGACTTGTCGGCCCCTCACACGCCTCACACCCACAACACGCTAATAATATTATAAATGTGTTAGCTTCAGGCATATACATACAGAGATAAACACAAATATTTATGTCCTTGTATAGGGTATGCTTATTAGGCCCCTTCGAAATCCAAAATGCTCATATGAGCAGCATTACCGAGTTATCGGAATTGTGGTGTCTATGTAATAATGATATATAATGCTTTTTACCTCATGTAATATACATATAGTATTAGTAAACTCAATTTGTGTATTTGAAAATTTGTCTTGTATTTCTTAGAGGGTATCTTCTGATCAGATACTTCGCTGGGAGTAACATCCTTTTTAACAGCTTTTTTGGTTTCGTCAATTCAATTAAATTGCAGCCGTGTCCTTAAAGGGCGGCCTCCGAAGGATCTGCTGTGTGGTTAAATTTTAATGCTGCGGGCACAGCTCGAGCTTTATTAAGTAATGAAAATTTAATTGACTCGGGTCGCCACAAATTGGCCTCCAGCATTTCCAAGTACCGAGAACTTATGTCAATTCCTGAAATGTTCCTTCAATTTTAGAAGAGTTTTAAATTGTGCGCAGCTCGTTAAAGATTTAGCTGTATAATCGAAGGATTGGAGGGGTTCTCTATTCACAAAATGCAACGTATCATGAAAAAAATATCGAGCGTAGTGCAAATTATGAAAAGTACCTCGACCAGCGACATAGAAAAGTGGAAAATGCGCGACCGCAAAATGCAAATGAAAATGCAAAATATGAAAAGGCCGAGAGGGAAAACGGGTCTGGGTCTGGGTCTGCGACTAAGAGTCAGCTGTCGACGCTGCTCTTGAGCTTGAATGGCGACAAGACAGACGGCGTTGGAGTCACAAGCAAACATCCCTGCCCAAACACACACTCGTGCAGAGCGTCTGGTCCGGGACTGACTTTGGCTGTGGCTCTGACTCTGACTCTGGATTTCACTCTGGCAATTACGTCAATTGCGCAAACGTCCAAATGTAACAAACAAAACCGTTAAACTGAATTCCACTGCAATTTATGGCAGCTTGTAACTGCTGTGTTTTCATCTACCCTGTAAAGTGCAAGACACAAAGTGGTTTAGCTGTTGATATTGGGTATCAAAAGCAATCTGACTATAAGGTCAATAAATAATAAAAGCTAATTATGCAAGCAAAATCTGGTTATGTTAGTTACTGGTACACTCTAAAACATAAAGGGTTCATAAAATCTTAAGTATATAGGGTATAGCTCCATATATAATGTTCAGATTTTTCATTTTTATCGTATTTCAGATCAAAGGTCCGTAAGTTCAAACAAATTCGTCACGGTATATGAGTTTAGACTTCTTATAAATAGATTTACGATACAATAAAGCATAGTATCTTGAAGTCGTGAATATTAAAATTAGCGCACGCTTGCTTGGCTTTTCTTAGGCGTCTGATTCATAGCCAGTTCTAGTGAAGTTTTTGCAGTGTTGATGTTTGTTGTTGTTATTCTTTTACGTTTGCTTCTTCTTCTTGTTGATATCATCCAGAATTGTTGCAGACGTCGTGTCGCTGTCGGCGCTTTGTCTGCATAGCTCAGCCCATTGCCGTGCGATCCATTCAAGCCTATTGCCCGAGCTTTGGGGCGTGGCACAATGCGCATTGTTGTGCTTTCATTTCATAAAATTGTCGGCACAGGGCAACAAAAAAAAAATCGTAAAAATAACAGCAATGAACATAAAGCCACCAACTGAGAACTTTCTGTGCAGTTACATCAAATATTTAAAGTACGCGCTGACTTGTTGTAGTGTGGCCAATGCACACGCCCACCCACACACACATGACTTTGTAGAAGCTATTGCTCAGTTCTGTTGTTGTCGTTGTTGTTGTTTTTGTTGGAGTACAGCAACAGCCGCCAGAGCGCCGGTTATAATTTTCTCTTTGTACCCTGTTTACATACATCAAGTGAGTATATAGAGTTCGTGTGACAATAGGAAATGGCTTAGAGCTTTGAGATAGGAAATTCTTATGACTTTTAGTTTTTAATTTTTAAAAATATGTGAATTATATTCAATATTAAACGCTTTTTATGAAGTATTGAAATATTTGTAAGAAGTAATTTAAAAATGAATTAAATATAGAGTATTGCAACGTTCGTTCGACTACAAGGCTTTAGGTCTTTTTTTATTAGCTGCATTTTTAATTGGCCGCAGACGCGAAAGAGCGTTGGCAAACGTGTTTTTAGCCAACTCTACGTACATTTAGCATTCATTTCCTACGCAACTTTAAACGCGAGGTCAATTGTGGGCGTTTGATAGACTCACCTTTAGCCAAACATGGCACAGAGCGGCGACCTCTGCTTTGCAGCAAGTTAGTCAGTTATCAATGGCTGATAAAAGACGTACGCGGGTGGTTGCTGGCGGCGGCGGCGGCGCGGCGACTGCGGCAGCGGTGGATGCAGAAGGGACAAAAGTCACCCGGTTTGCGTTTGTGCAAAAACGAAAGAAATTAAACGATAATTTGTTGTGAGCGGCAGACGCGACTCCGACTCCGACGCCAACTCCAACTGCGACTGCGACGCTAACGCTGACGTTGGCGACGACCGTGCAGAGTGCTTACTGTCTCTCTCCCACTAGCTGTCGCCCTCCCTCACTGACTCGCTCACTCTCGTCGCGTTTGTTGGCTTGTGTTGTGTTTGTTGGTTTTGTTTGTTCCTCTCTGCTTCGCCTTTTACTTTACAACGCGTTGTTGCATGCTGCACATTTCACTTATTTTAATCATGAATGCATTTCATACACCGCTTTATTTTCAATTTGTATTTCACTGTTATGATAGCGGCAAATGGCATTCGTCTTGGTTTTATTCTCGTGTTTGCTTTGCACGGCTATCCTGCGTGGGCAAGGATATAATTTTCTTTTTCTTTGGTGGAAAGTTATAGGCATAATACGTGTTACATCTTTTTTCTCTTTTGCTAATTCAACGCCCAGTAGCCCAGCTAAGTTGTGCGTTGATTATTTTTTTCAATTTTCACTACATATTTGTTAGTTTTAAATAATTTTCACGCACCGCTAGCAAGCGCAGACACGCTCAAATTTTCTCAAATATCAACTAAGTCAAAATTAGTATGACCGCTCTGATCTTACCGAAAAATACCAGCTTCAACACAAAATTAGTATTTTTACGCGCTTCGCCACATGGAAATGCCTAGCAACATGTCGTTTAAAACTCTTCAATGTGACCAGCAATGGTATAAGAAATCCCAATTGCCTATTCTTTAGTGTTGAGAACGCTCGCCAGTTTGTAAGTTGCGTCTTATTTGAATTGCATTTGAGTCATAGATGGCGCTATCTGAATACTCGCCATCTATGGAAATATTGAGAAAGTATTTTTTGTTTTTGATGATATGGCATCACTCGATAATTTATTTGAATTTATTTATGCATATTTACATATTAGCCTTAAAGATAATGTAACCTGTAAATAAATATATGCAATGTTCATTGAGGCTCCACGGATCATGTTGTTTATAGATAATGTTTCTCAATTTGCTTATTGTTTAGGTTACTAAAGGTTGAAAATAAAACACACGCTTACATTTTAGTAGCACATGGGCTGATAATAAAGCAATAAAACCTATATCAAATCAGCTTACGAACATTTATGCCTAAAATTATATAAATCTTTGTGTCTATCAACTTAATCAATTCTCGATGTAATCGTCGGGCCACAAAATCAACAGCTTCATAAATATAAATGTTGGGAGATTGGTCATCTCTTTTTACCTTTATTTAACAACAATTCACGTTCGGCGATCAACGCGAGCGAAAACACTTCATAACTCAATAATTTGCGTGAGCTTTACTAAAATTACATAAGTTGTAACTGTAGTTCGTGCCGGGACGCGTTGTTTATTCTGTTGTTCAGATAGCTCTCTGCTGAAAAAGGCAAGTGTTGCTACTTTATCTAGCAAGAAATTTCATTTCATTACATCAATAAAATAGAATACGTTTAAATCATTTTTCCCTATATGCATGTACGCATTTACTCATTTTGTACCCATTTATTTTTGTGTTGAGTTGCCATCCTTAGGATTTTTCTAACGATTAATTAATTGATCGACATGTCGAGTCGGAGACCAGGGCTGCGCGATTCGCGATTAATACGAGCAAAAACACTTAAAAACTTAAAATTTTCCGTGAGCTTTGCTGAAATTATACTTTTTAAGTAACTTATAGCTGTAGTTCGTGCCGGGACGCGTTGTTCATTCTGTTATTCAGATAGCTCTCAGTTGAAAAAACGTAGTTGAAAAGCAATTGGGAGGTTATTTGTTAATTGGCAAATACAAGCGGTTGCAACGTACACTTAAGTAATTCTTATTAATTTCTTCTTCGACATGCAGTATGCTGTCAACCGCCTTTAAAACACGCCGGGACTCGACAGTCTTTCTCCATACGTTCCCAAGTGCACAGCAATATGTTTTCTAGTACTTCGGTTCCGAATTCGCGTTTTAAATGGTTCGCTATCTTTTGCCTTCTAATGTTCCTCGTGTACTATATTACCAATACTTATGACAGCCCAATGGTTGAGCTGGAATCGGGTAAAATGGAAATTAAAGCGAAAACTGTAAAAATTGACAGAATTGTAAAACATGCAATTCTCAACAAGACCGATGAGGGAGAAGAAGAAACAGTAATGCCACAGCCTCTGTACTATGTCGATAGCGCGCAGTGCAGAATGCCTTCTGTTGATCCCTTCTCAAAGGACGCAATGGAGATATATAAGCCAATGGTATTCGAGACGTGTACAAATGATTCGGATCTCATTAGACCCATCTTCGATTTCAACCGCAAGCGCTATGTGCTCCGGATTGATGAAAGTGTCGCAGCGAAGCTTCTCAATTCTAGTGAAACAGAATACAATTGCTACTACCAGGAAATAACGAGATATGCGGAGCACGACAGTTATAACGAGTAAGACTCAGTGGCATCACTTTGCGTACGATCTAAATTAAGATAACAATAGTTAGGGTCGATAGGCTGTTAATGTTCTGTGAGCACATGTTCATTATTGTTTAACATGCCACTACTTTTCTACTTTTTCTTAAATTCAGATACCAAAGTGAACCTAAATTTACCCTAACTTGCATCTAATATCCTGATTTTACTGCAGTAATAATCAAAATATTCAATATTCAGTAAAATTCACAAGATGTTTGCGATTGTTCATTGTTTTCCTTATTTATCTATTCATTTACTCACATCAAAAAAAAAATGTTCTCTTGTATATTTCCAATCTATTCTATATCTCAAAACATTAAACTTCAATTATGATCTCTAAAGCCTGCCACCGAGGAAATACTTTAGCCAACATTACGTAGTGCCGTTACACGTCCAAGGCATGATAGTGGGCTGTAGCGAAGTGGCCAACGATTCGAATGTGCTGCAGACCGATGCATTTGGATTCATTCAGCACATACCAACACCTTTAGCAGTGACAGTGGACAATGCTAAGGCGGCACGCCGGAAACCAAGTGTTATAATGTTCGGCATTGACAGCCTCTCGAGGATCAATCTGAGACGCACCATGCCCAAAGTTTACAAGTACCTAACCCGTAAGGGTTGGTATGAGATGCAGGGCTACAATAAGGTAATAAACATATATGAGATAAGTGTGATGTGTAAAAATATTTCAATATTATATTCAGGTGGCTGACAATACTTTCCCCAACCTAATGGCCATTCTCAGTGGCTATTCGCCGGACACGGCCAAAGAGAAAGTCTGTGATACTAATTATCACGGCTGCTTTGATAAATTTCCGTTCATCTGGAAATATTTGAAGAATGTAGGATACTTGACAGCCTACGCGGAGGACTCGACTGGCATGAACACTTTTAATTATTTAAAGCCGGGATTTTTAACACAGCCCACAGACTACTATTATAGACCTTTGCTGAAAGCCTTCGATGGCGAGATGAAAACTTGGAAATGCGAAAAATGCTCATTAACATATTGCATCGGACGACGGATCCACAGTAGCTACGTTTATGACTATGCGAAGGAGTTTACCAGGCGCTATGTGAGCGAGCGACCTATTTGGGGCCTATTCTGGTCGAGCAGTTTCAGTCACGACGACTCTATGATGCCTTCGATGATGGAGGATTTTGTTCTACAGTATCTACTCGACTTTGAGGCGGATCGTGTCTTTGATGAAAGCATTGTGATATTTTTCTCTGATCACGGCGCCCGTTATGGCAAACTAATGAACTTGGCCAGTGCTTATCTAGAGGAGCGTTTGCCCATGATGTTCATCTACTTGCCACCCTGGTTTCGAAAACAGTATCCGGAGTATGCTAAAGCCCTTAAAATAAATCGTAATCGCTTGACATCCAACTTCGATCTACATAATACACTCAAGCACATCGCTGAATTAGGCGGTGGTTCCAATTCTCCACCATTGCCCAAGGCTAACGATTGTCCCAGTTGTCAATCGTTATTCTATCCAGTGAATGCGGTTCGCAACTGTTCGGAAGCCGGCATACCCGAGCACTATTGCACTTGCAAGCCGTATAAAACGATCAACTATGATTGGTCGGATCGTATCGCTGGCCGAGTCATCGAGCGAATGAACGATTATCTATGGGCGAAAAATCTGAGCAGCCTCTGCCATAATCTCACTCTAGACTATATACATACTACGCAATTTAAAATCGGACTAGAGCACGATTTTCACGGAGAGCTACCACAGACGGAGACTAATGTCTATCGCACCAAGTTCAAAGTGAATCAAAATAGCGCCGACTTTTTTGCAACTGTCGTTTACAATAATGTCACCAATAGCGTGGATGTCGATGTAGAATCCATCAGCCGCACAAATTCCTACGAAGAAGACTCAACCTGCATTCAGGATAAGATTGCTAAACTGTATTGCATATGCTTTTCAGATCTTAAATCATAATCCTGCATACTGGTCCAATCGAAACTAGAGACTTAAACCTATGTATAATTTAGTTTATAATAGAAAGCCATTATCAAATTACTAATTCCTTAAAAACGCATAGGTCTATAAATTAGATTTTGAGACTCTAGGTCTAAAAAGGTGGGAGATATAACTTGAAAACTAACAATAAACTAACAAATATTGGTAGTAGTTATCCATTTCTAAAAACAAACTCGATCCGCTCTTATATTTTTATACGGAATGACAGATGGGCAGGGCTAAATCAGCTCAAGCTCGTTGTCATATATATATATATATATATATATACTCTATGGCCACGCCTCCTCCTCCTTCTGCCTGTTAAATACATTTTAGAAAACCAATATGCCCTGAACTTCTTGAAATGGGGAACCCATTGATAATGAAAAATTAAATCGAAAGTAAAAGTACAAAACCTCATTTCCGCATAGTGTTTTAGTAAAATGCATTTTTCATGTATGGACGAGTATAAATAAATGTTGAAGATACTGGAAACACACTCGTGCGAAGGGATACTTTGAACAAGCTTATTAAATTATATTCGATTAATTTCGTACGAAATACGAAACTATATATCACCAAGTTACTAAGAAATTGATATTATCTTCAGGTGTTCGTTCGTTAAAAAATTTTCAAAATAAAAATTTTATCTATTTCATATATTAATAATTTCATAGTTATTTTTCTTATCTATGAAAGACTACTCTTCTCTTTTATCATATGACATATGTATTGAATATTTATTACATATTTTTTTACCTTTTTCCATGCGAAACGTTATATACATATGTGTATCGTCTATCTCGTTTATTTATATTTTACTTCAGCAAAACGTGCCCAACTGCGGCACATTCTTCTCAATGAAGTCGTGCGGGTCGCAGCAAAAGGTGAAGCCTGATTCTTTATTAGGGATGAGCTGCAGTGATAGAGGACACGCCACCTGACGGCAATTCGGTGATGGGATCCTCGAGTCATGGATATTGTTGTAGGTGAGAATAGCTAGGCAGGTGTCAGCGTCATCGGTAATAAGCTTGTACAGCCATTTGGGCACGGGATTACTATTGCGTGCGCCCAGATAAATATCTGTCAGCTGACCTTGGCTGTCCGGCAACTGGAGTACACCTAATACACCCGTGCACACATGGAGCGCCGGGTAGAGGTCGTTTGTGAGCTGCTTGCGTATCCAGAACTCGATCGTTTTCCAATTGCTGCGATTGATGCTCCGGAACTGAGCTACAATATTGATGTACTTGAAGGTTTGACGCATATATTGCTCAAAGCCGAAATCCAGAGAAGGTGCCAGATGGCCACGATCAAAGGCCAAATCACGCGGAGAGTTCATGTAGGACTGACTTTGACCGAGCAGCTCCTTGAAGCGCTTATATATGTGCTTGTTTTGGAAAGTGGCGGCCGCAGCAGTGCTAATGATGCCATCTGTGGTGAAGGCCTGCGCAGGTCGACCGTCTGCAAGAAACGTCAACATAAGGCTAGAATCGCTTTGGAGATCAGCTTATTTACTCAGTTTAACGGGATAAACTAAATGTTTGACAAAGTGCGCTCTTTGATTGGCAGCATCAAAACAACTTCTGTATATCTCCAGAAACTCCTCATCGTTCAGCTTATAGCCCACACGGTACGTGGTATATGGACAATGACTATCAACGACTACTTCCACGGTTTCCTTTTCCGAATTACTGCAATTCCCCAGGGCCGCCAGCGACGGTTTAAATCGTCCATTGGGCTGGCAAATGATGTCCGCAATATCCTGGGAACTGCAAATCATATTCAACTTTTGGTGGGTGTGCACCACGTCCACACGTAACGGATATTTCCGGTTATTGGCGCTAAATGCGAATATGCGATTTGTCTGAGATACATCCGCAGCGCCAAGTTGGCAATCAGCGCCAACTCGTGCAACAACTGAAAACAGCTTGTTTTATGTAAATTTCAATAAAGCTTATTCAAGTTGAATACTCACACAACAGCACAGATAAACAAAGCGTTTTGTTCATCTCTCGGGCTACACACAACTGATGAGCGCTTGCTCTTGATCTCGACTGTGAACCTCAAAAAGACCCCGAGAGGAAGTAAATTAAATACAGAGACCAGCTGAATCACTAAATAATACGGTAAACAACCGATAACGAAACTATGCGACACACAAAAATAAATGTCGATGCATTACATTTAAGAGATAACATTTGCATATATCTCTCTCATTAGTTCGGCACGAAGAGAATGTTGACTTTGTATTGTTGAACTTGAGTTGACTCAAGTTATTGTTCACATTTATTGTGAGCGGGGTATTTTCTAGTCGACTCTCTTATTTATTTTCTCATCATATCACCCGTTTGCACTTTAAGCTTCTCGTTCGCGTGTCTTGGCATTCATAAATTGCCAATTCAATGTGTCGTCGACACTTCAGAGCGCGGGTCATCGCTGATAAGGGAGACACGGCAGGGGGTTGGGCTGCGTTGGCTCTTAGCAGAGGTGAGGCTGACGCTGCAGCTGCGACTGCGGCTGAGGCCGAGGCTGACAGTCTGGTTTTATGCATAGAAAACGCCAAGCCCCTCATTGCTTATCAGTTTTTATTATCAGAGCTCGACAAGTGGAAATGTCGGCTGTGCTGTTTGTTTGGCTGCCACATTGAAGCGCACACACAAACATAGCTGCTACCCCCACCCCAAAGCAGTTATGAGTGTCATAACAAAGGGGTTGCCGTGCAGCACACATACATTTTTAAGCGGCGCTCGCTGTGTGCATTGCATTATATTATCAGCACCCATGCAACTTATCTAAAATTGAATCTAAGGTGTAGCGAAAAAATGAGGAAAGTGGAAAGAAAGCAAAAAAATAATATAAAGTAATAAGAAACGCGCACTTGAAACTATTCGCTGGGTCAGCGTATCTCAGCTGTAAGGGCAGCCCAGTCAATCAAGTTTCTGGGACAAGCAACCGAGTGCAGGCAACTCTTCGAGCTGCGAGTGTGGCGCTTGGCACTTGATTTGTATCTGAGCAATAAGAGTATTAGCTCGACATCAGCAGAAGTACTAAAGCTAAGATTAAGTATAATATTGAGAACATTTTATGTAAAATGTTGAAGTATTTTATTTACTCAATTAAATTGTAATTTAAATTGTAAAATATTTAACCCCAAGTTCACCAACCAAGAGCGAGCTACATTTATTTGCCAGCATGTGGCATCGCCTTAAAACGGGGTCAGGCGAACTGGCGAGAGCTGCTTTTTGGCACTTAAATGCATTTTTATTTCACACATATTTAGCCACAATTATTTGGGTGTATTTTATTGCGGCATTGCAGTGCTGCCATGGCAGTAATATTTTATCGCATTCCAACGGCAAGTAAATAGTAAATCGTGTAGTTAGTCTTAAAACTTAAATATTTTATATCTATGCAAACCAAACAATAAGCTCAACTCAAAGAGCCTTATGAAAAAAGTTACGTTTTCTTGAAAGTTGCAAATTTAAGCTTTTACTTGAATAGTCTGTCTACTTTGTAGAACTGTACGCTTTATGTATTGCCGTCTGTTGCAAACATTTGAAAAAGAAAAACCATTACAGAATGAAGTAAATATTGCCACCACGAATTCGAGACCGCCGAGGGAAGGAAATATATACTATATATGTATATATCAAATGTAGTTCTTTTAAGCAGCATTGACTATTATTCTAAAGCAATAATAGTCAGCATAAAAATACATAGAGTGAATGTGTCTAAAGTGGCCAAGATTTCTTTATGCGACTCTAACATAGTTCTCTTTTCCATCAAAATGGAACATACTTAGAGAAAGGAAACCATTCCATATCCAAGTAGACAATGGACAGAGGATTTGTTATGCAGATGATTTTGTAAGCAACCAAATAGACATTAAACAAACGTTACGTGTGCTAAGGGAGACAACAATGCCTTTGGCGTGCCTCCTGGGAGTACGAGCGATGTGGGAGCCGTAAATGCAATTTTCAGGTAATTTGAAGGCATTTCAACGGGCTTTTATGAACGTCAATTGTGCTACATGAAATCATAGAATAAATGAGTACTGTGTTTGCGAAAGATATATTAAAATGACCAATAAAAATAAAAATAATATAAAAGGCAAAAAGGCAACTAGCACTATAAAGCAATGAAATCAACAGGCCGACCACAAGCTGCCACATAAATGAAATTATGCCGCAGGGCAGAAAGTATTTTCGAGTGGGTGGGTGTAGCTAAGGCCAGCACACACTCACTCACAGGCACTCACACACATTTATAGGGGCATTCGAGTTGCGTGTTTACAGCAGAATTACAACTGTTAGGTTTTATGCGTGCTCAATAGACGCGAGTGCGTCCAGGACGCGCAAAGTTATGCTGCAGTTTTATGGGCAAGCAAAGCGACGTACCCACTGTCCACGCCCACACAGACAGACACACTCCCAGTAATCTCACAGTGGACGAATTAAAAGGCAACAGCAGCGTGGTCAGCTGAATAATTTATTCAATGTCTGCTTTTAGGCGCACCAAAGAGCGACAGCAACAGCAACAACTGGCACTTTATTGCACACCCTCACACACACAGACACACAAAGACACACACCTTTGTTCCAACAGCAGTTTAAATTGCCACTGCCGTAATTTATGAACAGCCACAGAATGACCATTTAAAGTCCGAAATTCTGAGGTAATCAAATGTTCTTGTTCTTTATGTTGTTGTTGTTGTTGTTGTATTTGTTGTTATGGCTTCAAGTCATACGATTCATGAAAATTGATTTGCTGAAAACTGTGTTTGTGCTTGCCTTAACGGAATTAAATTGAGATTTTCATAACTCTTAAATTATTTGCACCTGACGCAAAAATGTGAAAATAAAAGGCTTTTGAAAGCCAAAATAAAATATCAGTTTATGATTTTCTTTGAGCAAATACCTGCAAATATTAATATACCCTGTAGATACACAAATGAACAAACCGGCTATATTAAATTGTTCAGACTTAATATTCGACCATACTAGATACTGGAAAGCTGAATTAAAAGCTTTTGTCTTTTCTTAATGATAACAATTATGTATGGCATATATAGGGTATGACATATTTAGTCTACTTAAGTCTTTTTTAAGTTTTAAAGTATTAAGTTATTTGACTATTAGTCACAAAGGAAATAATTTCCATTGAAGTCATTTGAAAGTCAAAGTTTGAATCATCCTAGGCCTGGTCCTCATCCTCCTAAATAATTCAAACTGTTAAATAAAACATAAAGAAACTAAAGACTGAATAGCTGGCAAACAAATGTTACACACATACAATGAACTCTCCAAAATGAAACATACTAACTAGCCAGGCCCTGTCAGAGCACTAATTGGAATGCATGCATCAAAGCAAATGTGGCCTATAGTTGGGCAGCAATTGTAACTGGTTTTGTGCACACACAACATGAGACAGAACCAATGGGATATTACTATGTAAAGCCGTGTGCATTGTTAGCTTTTCACATTTGCACATTGGCAGCCTGCTTTCACGAGTTGCTTGCGAGCTAAGTCCACACAAAGTATTGTGCTAACTTTAATGGCTTAGTTGGGCCCAACTGCGCCAGCATAATTTATTTTTACTCAAAGCGCATTATTCAGCTCCGATTTTAAGCCATGTTTTGCATATGTTTTTATTTGTGGTCGAAAACACATTCACTAGCATTTGGTTTTCACATTGATTTCGCTCATGTTGAACAAGCGAACAGCAATAACAATGAAAACACTTGTTAGTTATAATGTATTAAATTGTCATAATGTCGTCGAAAAGCCACACAACATTGCGTATACGCAATGCGCGCATCAGTGTGCGAGTCTCTGTGAGTATTCAATAATATAAATTTATATGTGCCAGCTAAGTCCCTTAACGGCACTAAGGACATGCCTTCTATGGCCCACAGAATGGCGGCCAAACTAATACATGAACATACATCACACACCCACATACAGGAGCTTAAAGCGTTACGTGCTCTGCTCAGCGTTGGCCCATTGCAGGCATTGAGCCCAAGAAATTTGTGTTTGTATTTGGCAAGCAGCATTCGTGGCCAAGTTTAGCGTTAAGGCAGACCATCTAGTAGAGCTAGTTGCAGCCGTTCGCTCTCTGTGGGCCCCAAATGTGCGGTAAGTAGCGCTTAAAAGCAGGCCAAAACAGGCGTGTCTTTAATAGCCTTTCAACTCGCACGCATATTCAAAACATTCACAATCTAAATGCACATATATTTATAACAGCCCACTTGAGCAGTGCGCTGTGGGACCGATAAAATCCTTAAACAAGGATTCAAGTGGTTCAGGCCACGCGTATAAATTGCTCATGCAATGTCGCTAAACGCTTTAACAATTTCATGCGCCAAGCACTTAACACGACCCAGAGGTCAAAGGGCATGCCAACATGAGCCATGTTTGACAAAGCTAAGCCATGCCAATCTTCTCAAATGCCGTGCTTATGGGCTTGATAGCAGCCCAGAGAGATAAAATTATGTATCGCTTAGTTTTTTCTGCAAAGTGTATTATTATTTTTTTTTTTAATAGCTAACCTTTCTTCTATTACTCAATGCTGCTGTAGTATTTAACGATTAATAAGTTCAGTTAATGTTGCGCGAAATAACCAGGAAAATGAGAAAACTTTTGCATTGCTTTGGCCCAGGCTTAGCGCTAAGATTTATAAATGACCCGCGGCATTTAGAACAAACAACATGTAGGCGACTCAAAGTCGATGTCGCAAAAGTTAAACAAGCTGCGATCTGGCCGCATTTATCAAAACAACTTTTTGGTGGATTCAAAATGAATCCGGAAGTCAAGGAATGATTTAACTATCGCTTTAAATGTATATATGTATGTGTGTATATTTAACCCCATATACTGTCTTGCGTATAATATTTTGAGGCAACGTGTCGTATGCGCAACGTTACGTATTATTATTTATTGATTTTATACAGACAGCTTGGGCTTTTGTGTCGTAGCAGCAGCTGAGACTCTCTAACTGTGGTTAAGGTGTCAGCATCAGCAGGTGGCATAGTCGAGGAACCCATGGCAACTACGATTCGATTTGACATTTATTAATTTTTGTCGCTCACATGTCAGTCAATATATCACTCGTATAAGTGTTTAAGCTCCAAAGCTCTCAGCTTGACTACATATGCGCAGCGCTTGCTGGGTGTATTTTATTAAGGCAAATATCATCATTAGGAACACACACACACACACCTAATAGCACCACATGAAATGGCGCTCAAAGGGAAGCAGCTCCATTACATGCCTGTTTGCATAGCCTCAATTTGAGGGGCAATTATCTTGGTTGTAACTTGCCAAAAAGGGAGCTAGCAGCGGATAGGCAGACAATTTGATAGACAAAGCAGGCAAGCATGTCCTGGCACGCTCTGCACACTATCCTTTTGCCTTTGCGCGCGCCGTTAAGGAATTACGATGATTTGCATAATTTTAGCGCACCTTCAATGGCAATTGAGGGCCTCCGTTGCCGTTGCCGTTGCCGCTGCCGCTGAAGACGGCACAACAAAGAGCGCTTTCTACTCGACTTTTTGCATCTATATATTTTTTTTTTCGCTGTGTCTCTGTATATGTGTGTGTGTTTATCTGGCTTGATTTTATGCTGCCTCCGTTCTTCTTCTGTATTTTCTCTTTCTTTTTTTTTTTTTGGCCCAACAGTAGCCTACATGTTTGTAACTGATGTGCTGCGTTGCCCCTCAGCTCGGATTCAGTTTTTCCAGTCTTTTATCTCTGTGCCTGATCGAAATTGCTTTTGTGGTTGCTGCCGCTGCTCAGCTCGAGTTGTTTTTATTGTTGCTGCTGTTGTACTTGTTGTTGTTGCTGTTGCTGTTGCTCTTGCTTGATTTTTCAAGCATGTGTGCAGCTGTTTCGACGGCCTTTTTCGTGGTTATGCTTTTTAGGCCATTTTGCAATACTTTGCCTTTTTTGGTTTAGATATTCATATCAGCTACTATTATAGCTATTTTCCGCTAAAACTCCAACTGATTGCCGCCTTGTGGCTAACACAGTCAGCTACAACAGCCGCAATGTGTTTATACCCTGCAAACCGCTGTCATCGGGTTCAATGTGTTTCACGATACAATGTAAACTAAATAAAAGAATATTTCACATGAATAACATATCATAGCTTAATATTTAACAAATAAAAAAAAAAATAGTTTATTTTTGTATTTTATTGCTTGATATCTTATAGCCAACCTAACCCTCACTGATTTTGTTTGTGTTTTTTCCCACTTCCTCCTCTTGAATTTTATTTGGGCAGCAATTCAGATGCAAATTGCCGCTGATTTGAATATAATTTTTAAGTTGGCTATTTTTAAGAGATCCAATTTGGATACGCTTCCGATTAGTGGATACCCTTGAGTTAAATAATCCATGAGGATTATATTTATGGCGGCAGCTGCAATTAAATGATGCCATAGGAATTTCCATTTCCCCATTCACCAACGCAATCACTTATACTTGATAGATTCAAGTATTTGTATGGCTCATATGTTATATGTATGTATGTATGCACGTGTGGGTTAGAGTTTATTTGTATATGTAAAACGTTTTAGCGCTTCTTGTTGGCTCGTGGCGGTTGCATTTCCCGTTGGTTTTCAATTGTAAATATTTATTTGTACATTTCCTTGTGCGCTATTTACCCACTTCCGATGTACACACAGACGGGCAAGACATTTCTAAGGGTTTACGTTTTCATTTTCACTCGGTAACCACTTTTGAGACCAACTCACACACATACACATACACACACACACACATGAGCTGAGTAACTGCTGACCCAGACTCTAGTGTGAATGCAATTGCAAGCTACGACGTTTCAGTTTCGGGTTTTGGCTTTAGTTTGACTTGTGCAAATATTTTGCAGCAATTTGCCGTGACCCTCTTGAACCAAGGCCCACTGGGCAGCCTGTGGCACGGCTCTTGAAATGAAAATCGTAAATGTCCTATTTCGCTTGACATATTTATATCACGTCTTTAGCTTTTCGATTTCACACAATAAAAATGACATCTACAAAGACAGAAAATCTCAATATTCAAGATTTACCGATTGCAGCTTCAGGAACAAAATAAATAAGCCGATTAATATTCGTCGCTCGACTTACGCTAAATGTAATCAATTTGTTGTTAAACTGCAATCCATGTCAAAGGGACGATAGAGGCCGTTACAGATTGTAGCATCAGCTAAATGAATTTACTTTCATTAAACTGAATGCGTCATTTAACGGCAATTTAAATGGCCAGGATTTTTATTGGGCAACTGTATGAATATCACAGCGTTCAGAAATATCCAAGAGCTATGTGAACTGAAGGATTTGCACTTGCAACCGGCGATGCTGTGAGGCGCATCATAAATTCTTAATGGCTTGCCACGCATTGCAGCCAGCTGCTGCTCTGCAGCTGCAGCTGCAGTTGTAGTCGCATTTAAAATTCAGTTGAAATGCAAAAATTCTCGTATATTATTTCATTTTTATCTTTTATTGCAATCACAACGCATTTCAATAAAATCTCTGCATGGAGATGACCGTAAATATGTCCAAGCGAATCGTAGGCCTTTCGCATTAATAATTACTTGTCGCAGCACTGCCGCTGACCCCTCACTGTCTACGCCTTCGTCTTTCTGAAGCTGGTCATTAACACTTGGTCCGCAAGAATGCTTGATTGGAGCGCGAAACGCCACCTGGGTCGCTCTTACACCCACACACACACAAATTCTCCATTGAGAAGCCTTGACATGCCTTTAAAGTTCATTTTGGCCGTTCCTCTTTCTGGCTATTTCGCTTGCTTCGACGATAAGCAACGACCAAGCATGCTCGATAATGGCGGTGAAATTAATAAATTACCAACATATTTGTACCACAAATTAATTACATTCTTGTAGGTATTCTGACCCACTTTAATTGTTTTCGATTGTTTACTTTCGGGTGGGCAGGCTTGTGATGTAAATACACGATAAAATATGGTTAATTAAATTCACGTTTGCTGCAATTGTGTGAACCTTTTTGAATGCCCCTATTGATTGCATTGAATGATATAAATAAATCTGTTTATAGAAAGTATCCTTGCATTTGGATTGTAAACAGTTTGTCTGTGGAATTCTTAAGGGGAAATTAAATTTTCTACCTAATGTCATTCTGCCCAATACAAATTTTCTTGGCAAATAGTCAAGCAGCACTTAACCTAGTCTAGCACGGCTAATTTTGAGCCGGACACACCTGATGCTCACCTTAGTTGTTGTTGCTATTTGTGTTGGTGCTGCTGTTGAGCTGCAGCCTTTGTGTCGACACGCCTCTGGGTCGTCTGTCATCATTAGGATAATTTATCATGCGGAAAATCTTGCATGTCCGAGTGGCCGCCGTCAGTTTTTGCCCTCATTTCTCATACACCGATTGCAATTTCTTAATAAACGTTTTAATTAAATGAAACCTAAAAATCCAGGCCACTGACACACAATTAATTTAATAGTAATATTTAAGGCAAACGCATAGTTTGCCACTTTATGACAGCCGCATATAATGTTGCATGTGGCAGCTGTTGCCCGTGCTGTTGCTGCGCCGTCTGCTTTCAATTACTGAAGTAAATAAGTAATTTGCCTTTAAATGTGTATATACTAGAGCCTTTATAACAATATTGCGAGCCATTAATTAAATACAAAAGCTCCGCGATTATTGCGTGTCATGAGCGCGACCCGCCCGACGTACCTCGCCTTTATTCATTCATTCATTCATGCCCTTGGCCCGGGGCAGGAGACCTGCGTCAGTCTAAGGACGCGGGCAAAGGCGAACGATGCAGACAATTAATTGTTGCGTTGTGTATTCATTTTGGCTCTTTCAACATTTCATCTGCACTTGTCAGCCGCTTTTGTCATCAGTCGGCCCGGCCCCCTCCCTCAACCCCGTATAGCTGCCTTCTTATGATGAATGAGTTATTTCACAATGCGGCTGCGCTGCACCAGAATCTGCCACAGAGCGGCGCCGTACCGTCTGCCATCAATTTAATCCGCTGAGTATTAAGACACTTTCATGCCATTCAAGTGCAGCTCAGGCTTCAAGCTGAGTGCGACTAGAATCGCTTAGTTTTATAATGAGCTTACCTGAGGCACTTAAGCTCATATAAAAATAAAGCAATTAAGACTTATCTTATTTTTTCGATTTCTACAGCCAGCTATACATGTGTCGATGTACCTTCCAATAACCGAAATAATGACTATAACATTTTCCATGTGTCTTTACATTCGTCAGTTTCACATTTCCTCATAGCAGCCATGTGAGCAAGTCATAGAAATTGAAAATTCCGATTATAAATTGCTGTCAGCCAATTAATGTCAAGCGCCGTGATATGATAAGTGCGCCTGTCACTCAGTCACTCAACGGATCAGTCCCCCAATCACACGCCCATGAAGCCAGGCATTTGGATGCGCATATTCGATTAGAGGAATCCCAGCACACGTTCAGGCTCGGCTCGGTGCGGCTCGGCCCTGCTCGGAACTTTTCCAATTTATTATTTCATTTATTTACCAGGCCAACTTACAAATCCCTCATTCCGAACCATTTTGACCGACGCATTGCGGAAAAAGCGTGTGTAAATTATTGCTCACAATTTAAGCGGGAACGATGAACAAAATCTGATTTAAGTTCACGTGAAAATCTGACAAAGTGCGACAGCTGAAATCCCATGGGAATTTGCATAGTAACGCTATAAACAGCGTGATGCAAAGAAATGAATATAAAGAGCTGATCAAATATCTGATTTAACTGGAAATATTTTACCAAATTAAATGGAATTTTTATGCATATAATTCACACACTGTTGGTCCGTAGCTGAAGAGAAATGCACTACTGACTGTATATATTGCTTGTAAATTTTTAATTTTTTTTGATGCAAAGGGAGATACACAATTTAAAATTAAAGCGCTCAGACGTTAGATTGAGGTCCGATGCCTAACACAGTGATTGAGTCAATTTTAGAGTGAATCCGCTGGGTGCGCATAATATTTATTTGTGGTTATTGCCGTGGGGTAGACCTACCAGGGTGGCAACAAACGAATTGGTTCATAGTTTTGGCGCTCCGAGCGTGTCCAGTGTACAATGAGCTCTTTATTGGCTTGAGGCGAGGCCGCATGCTTAACAGACTGCGGGTGCTGTTGCTTCCTGTTTGGCTGCTGCATCTGTTGCACTTTCGCGCTATTGTTGGCCTCTCGTTTCAGCGGCACACATTTGGACTCTAGACCGAAATGGACTTCCGTTGCAATACAATCTATCCTATCTATTGCAATGCCTTAATAATGCACTCACCCATCCTAACGCGCTTGGCTCCCATAGTATTTTTGACACACTTGTCGAACTGGCGGCGACGCATTTTGCCTGGCAGAAGTTTTGTACACTTATACAATTAATAATTTGAATACACATGTGTTGTCCATATGATTTGACTCAAAATGCTTGGCAATTCATGACAGTCGAATAATTCACACACTGCTTGACACACATTGGCCTACTCAGACACACACACACACACTATTGTGATTCTTGAGGGACTTGTTATACATCCATCAAATTGAGCATTGTTATTATTCAAAGTACTTACATTTACACTTGAGCGCAAGAGCAATATTCTAGCTAAGTGCGTGCGATACTTGTTATCCAGTGGTTTTTTGTCATCCAAGAGAGATAAAGAGCAACAGCGCAAAGAAATGGCGGCAGTCAGATACAAAAGAGAACTCCGCAGTTCCTCGCTCACACCCACACTCACACATACAAAATCCATTAACTAAAGTGTCAATTTAGTGACAAAGATAAAATGTCATATGCAACAAACATACACACATGCACACACACGCACAAGCACAGGCATAAGCCCATGGCAGATACTTGCACAGGAGCAAAAGTTGTTTTTCAAACGATGATTTTTTTCATACTCTAAATTGAAGAGAAACGAGAAGCGCTAAGCAAAAGAGAAAGCCTATATATAAATAAAATAAAATAAAAACTAACTAAATGAAATTTAAGCTAAATGGATAAGTGAATGATGAAATAAAAGCATGCAAAGCTACCTGCGACACTTGATAAAGTAAAGAATGTGTGAAGAAAATATATAGAAATGTAAGACCTAACTCAGACAGTCAGATAAACATCGATAACTAAAATAAAAAGAAAAAGCAATTCCAATATGTTCTATAAATATTAAATCAAATATTTACAAAACTCTCTTAACTGTCACAATGCTTTAAGTACTTGTAGTCATATTAAAAGTTTACACAGCTTTATGCGAATGCTTGCATGCCCTTCCTCAGTAGAGCATTCAGACAGAGACAGGGAAGGGCAGGCGAAGGAAGATGGAAGAAGAGCTCTGAGCAGAGCAGCTGAACAGAATGAATTGCAGTACTTTATATTGTGATTTTTTTCTGTGTCTCGAGTTTTGTTCGCTTGTTTGTTTATCTTTACTGTTGCTGTTGTTGTTGTCGCCGTTGCCGTTGCTGCCGCTGCTTTTGCTGCTGTTGTTGCTTTAGCTGATGTAAAAGGATTTTTGGATAAAGTTGTTCGTATGGTTGTTGTTTGCTTTGTGTGCTCCAATAACCTGTTACATGTCACGTTCTGCTGTCATTTTTTCATGTTTTAGTCACATTACGCATACGCCGCATACGACTGTGGCATTTTTCCTCTGTTTCCGCTTCGTTTCTTCTCTCCTTTTTTTGTTTTGTTTGTTAATGGATTTTAAAAGCGTAAACTGTTTGCTTTGCATCTGACAATGAAGTTTTAACAAACACGAGGACATGCAGGCTCCATGACAGTCTGCCAAAGTGGCCACAAGTCGTGCGTGCAGCAGAAAGGTGCCAAAGTGGAAATGCGCACAAAAGACGTCAGCCGCAAATGAAACCCGTTACCGTTACCGCTGCCGCTGCCGTTCCCACTGCCGTTCTCCTGCCCGTTCCCGTTCCCTCTCCCGGTTCCCGATTCCCGTTTCTCGTTTTTCGTTTTTTGTTTCAGACGCGTTGCGTAGCTGCGCTTAATGTATTGTCTTGCAGCCATTTTATATGCAACGCAACGCGCCACAAAGTGCAAGTCAATACAACGAAGACGCTAGCTGAAGTTGCCACAGCAACTTCTCCCCAAAGCCAATCTTCTCAGTGCATGCCACTTTCAGTTCCAGATGAAACGTTTCGAGCGAAATTCAGCACCAAAGCAAACATTTTCTTATACATAGTTGACACACACACACACACGCACGCACGCACACACACATAGATATACACACAATACACACGTATGCACATGCCTGCTCAATGTTTGCGGCAAGCGCTTGGTTTTATGCAAAGTTTGTTGAATTGCATAAACTACACTCGAACATGTAGCTGGGCCTGTGATGGATGTGGAGCACATGTTGCAGATACCGCATAATGGCAATCAAAATCGTAGCAACACGATTTAACTATATCGTACAGCTCTATATCGACTGCTTTCGATGTCTTCCGACCAAAGCTGGAATCTCAGCAAACTTCCCACTAATTCTCGTTCCTGCAATAATAATGAGCCATGGATAGAACTTTATTAAAATCTCTCTGCCGAATCATTTGCACTGCTCAAACTGCATAGTTATGAAGGAAGGCACACTTTAAGACAAAAACAAAATGCGAGCAATGGAAAATCGAGAAAAGTTGGAAACTTTGAAATTTTATTTCACTTCATGCCTGCTATCGGAAATCTGTATTAAAGTTGTATGATTTTCTGGGCAGTAGAAATTTATTTTTAATTTTTGCATTATTTATAACTTGATATTAAAGCTTATTAAAATATTACAATATCCTTCATCGACCTTGCTGATGGAAAATAGTTTAAAAGGGGAATCGAAATAGTTAAAGGGTCGTGCTGCCTCAGCCTACATTAACTTTTGCTAGTTTGTTTGTTTTTTCCTATAAACTAAAGCTGAATTCAAGGTATTAATTTTTCACTAGCAGGCAGCCTATATAGGAGTTTATTAGGGCCACGTCCGAGTTCGGTTGGCGCGGCCTCAAACTGAGTCACGCACATTTTTCAAACTTTAGACAATCCTCAAACACACACAACCAAACAGATAGAGGCGACGCTCAATTATTCAAAGCGGCAAGGATACGGCAAGCGCCTGGACAGATTACACCACGGTGTGGAGGCTGCGCGGAATTGTGTACATGGCCATGGAAAAAGCCTAGACACGGGTAACCAGTTGGGCGACATTGACTAATGTTGATATGACGTCGTCTTTTTTTTCTACCACGCCTGATGGTTTATTTTTGATATGTGTACGCTTAAGCTTTGCATATGTGTGCCATTGTGTATGTGTGTGTCTTTTGTGTTTGCGTGTGTGAGTGTGTATATGAGTGGCATCAGCTCGAGGACGCTTGAGTCGATATCTCTTGTGTACCAATTGCTGATGCTGCTGCTGCTGTTGCTGGTGTCGTTGGTGTTGCTGCTGTCGCCGCTTGCCAATTTGCTAACGCTTGACGGCTGGCGTGGGCTTCTATTACTTTTATTCTATCTGTTGTGTGTTCATGGATGTGATACATGCGATAGACGTAAAGGATTTGCTTTGATGATGCTATCCCTAATGGCGTTCGCCTCGCTTTCCTTCCACACTCTTTCCGAGTGCCGTTTGACAAATGATTGCAGATTTCACGCCACGCTTTAAAAATCTGCTAATTTTATTTCGCATGACAAAAGGGTCACAAGCAATATGTTTTAATTAGCCACATGTGACGCCCGACAGCACGCACCGCGAGTGCCACAAAGCTTTACATTGTTTAATTATGCGAGCCATGGCTAGTAACACAAGCGGTTGGTCCGCAAGTGCGCCATAATTATTAACAATCACAGTCAACCAGGTGAGCAACCGAAATGAAAAAATAAAAACAAACCCGAAAACTAAATTGAACGCGCATTAATTATTTACGCCCATTCGGTGAATTGACGTCATTTTAGCCGATTATAGTATTTGATATTCTGACAAAATACCGAATATTATTTATAATTCTCGCCCCAATATCATTCAATAAATATCTATTAAATTTACATTCAACTAGTCTAGTTTATCGTATAAATTATAATTAAATTTGCAACTGGGCATTGGTATAGGTATTGGTGTAGCATATCCTCGGAGATGAGCACTGTGCCTTGCCTCTTGTCGGACAACAACAGCAATAGCAACAGTTCGAAAACGAGCACAAACATAATCGACCGCAATGTTGCATGCAACACATGCCGCAATCGAAGAAATTGGGCCCTTCAGCCCTTCAGCTGCTAACCTTGTTGACCGCACATAATTTGACCCAGACGTAGATGGACCAGCTGTTTACACAACATGACCTGCCTCCAGCTCAGCCCCTTCTCACACGAATGCACTTACATACATGCTGTGCCTTGTCAAAACCGATATTCTGAAATATTACGTATACGTGGCGCTTAGAAAACTGACTGGATGTGAGCTCAATCGTTAACTAGGTGAGGTAGGCACTTAATAATTGGCTCGTTGAGCTAATACTAGGTGGATTTCTAGCCACGCCCCTGAGCTGTTGCTGCTAATTAAAGCTACAAAAATTTGTCTAGTCAATTAGCTGAAGCGTTGTTTAAGTGCGCCCTCTGAAATTTGCGCGTATTTAAAATTTCAGGACTTGTTAAACCACTTACACGCGTTTATGTAGTTTCTGTTTGTTGCCGTTGTTGTTGCTCTTGTAATGCATTTACACTAAACAAGCAGGCCATACACAAATACACACACATGCATACACACACACACATGCAAACACTTAGCCATACAAATATCAATTTCGGTTTAACATGCTAGGGGGAATATATCATAAGGTGTAGCATGGACATGGGGTTTATATCGTAAATGTGAAGCTCGCTTCTCTTAAAGCTTTCTCTTTGTTCATTTAGTACAGCAAAAGCTCTCGCTCTCGCTCTCTTTTTTAGCACATGTTTGGCACGTTCTCTTCGTTTGCCCCTCGTTGGGTGCTCACGAAGCCGGGCCAACGACCACGCAGTAGCCCTTCGCCTTCGCTGGGCTATAATCTATGGCATAGCCGGCAGACAACATTGCTGAGTTAGTTATACAACGCTGTGGCACAGAATTATGCCTAGACATAATGCAGAAACTATGTAGTGGCATTTCCTTATCATTGGCCCGGTTCAAGTCTAGCCCAAGTAGCCGCCGCTAATCTCGTGTTTGCTCCTGCAGCACCAGCTGCTCCTGCTGTTGTTGGTGTATTCGTGCTGCCGCTATTGCCGCCTTGAGCTTAGCACATTTCTTTATTTGGGCCACGTGACATATATGCTAGCCGTTTGGCAAGTTTGTTGTGCGCTGAACTGTTCTGATATGCGGCTTGTAAATAATAAATACACGTTTCGTGCTGACTGCACAGCTGCACATCCGCACATCCTTGAGAACGGGCGTTGTTTCAGTGACTGCCCCACGAAGAGGTCACGTACCGAGCAGCTGTTTCACACCAATTACTTGCAATTTGCATTCAACAACAACAAATATACAGCAACCGCATGCAAATCATAGAAATGCATTGAGTTATACAGTTGCACACTTGCTGTTGCTGCTGCTGGTGCTCCTGGTGCTCCTGGTGATGTTTGCCCCACTGGGTTGCATATCAAATGTAATCAACATTTGGACACCCAACTTTGGCCTGGCCACAGTTCAAACCAGAGCAAAAAGTTGTTGGGCACTCACTTCCAGCTTGGAGTCAATTTGGCCACGAATTAAGCTGCGCAATGAGATCAATTGTTTGAAAATGCCAAAGCGCCCGGTTGAGCAGTCGTCGCGTCGGACGTTTGTGCACAGAAAATCCATTCAGCAATTTGGCAAAGTTTAAACTTTTCATTGGTTTTTGCGTTTTAGGGAGATTAGTGCTACGAGTTGTCTCACTTATAAATTAATGATTTCGACTAAAACTTTCTGGCAGTGACACTGACAGCGACAGCGACAGCTGGACCCCAACTTGCCGCCAATCAATACTTCAATATGGCCGCAGGGAATCAACGTCGGATTCCATAGGATGCTAATGAGCTTAAGTTCTGGGGCAATGAGTCAGCGTCATCTCATTAGTACGTCAAAGTGATTTATCTTGGCACAGAACATATCGATTTACTCCAGGCTAATGCAACACATGTCTAATGCTAATGAATGATAACTAACTAACAAACAAGTCAAGCGCGCTCCGCTGCCAAAGCGAATATTTAATTAATTAGCAACTGCTGTGCATGGCATTGCAATTTATTAAAAAAAAAAAAAAAAACCTTCACAAGTCCATTCAGACGCGTGTCTAGATCCGCCGCTAGAAGCCAAAGTTCAACAAGTGCGCGTTCTAGCCGGGCGCCTTCAAAAGTCGCAAATGAAATTTGCGGCTGACTTTGCATTTGCTCCCATGTTTGCAGAGTAAACATGCAAAATGTTGCTCTGGTAAACAGCCAGATAAGCCGCTTTAAACCCACACAGGGCATAGCATGCCCACACATACATATCTACATATTAGCTATGCATGTAAATCACGTTCGCTGCTCTGCATCCCTCCCATAGTTCTGTGTGGGTTGGAGATGAAAAACGCTTGCACGACTCTCAGCACATCCTTTTAGCTTTATGGGATTATTAATACCTTCACATTATATTTAATTGGCATTTCCAATGCCAATTATAAGTAATAAAGAGGGATAATGCACGAAAACCCTAACCGTATACAAAACCCTAATTGTATCCATGTCCTAGAGTAACATTTATTTTTCAAGAACATTCTACTTATTTCCAAGCTACAGGGTATAAAAGGATAAACATGTGACTGCCACTGTTTGCTGAACAAAGTCGTATAGAAACCTCCAAATTGACATTTAGAATAATAAATAAAAGCCATGAATCCCGCAGATCTGACTATTGATGTTATTGCTGTTGCTGCCAGGCATTCGCACTGAATTCCTCATCGAGTGGGAGTTGGGCAAATTTGTGTTGCAAATTATATAAAATATGCAAGGCAATGCTTGCTGATAAATACTCTAAATGAATTTCAAGCACGCACACAGGCACACGCGTCAATAAACAATCCACTCAGACACACACACACACACATCATTGATGTGACAAGATGTATTCAGCAGAGATCTAAGCAATTTTCTGCGCCATTTTGTACGCGCTTTTTGCAAGTTGCTCAGTGCTTATGGCAAATTAGCTTAGACCAAGCCACTTATGCAGTCTGCCACACTGGGCCTCTTAGTGGTTTAATTTTTGAATAGAAGTATGCTCGTATGTCTAGCTCATAAATCTGTGCTAAACTGCTCTCGACTTTTGCAGAAAAATTTAAAACTCAGCTCACGTTCGGCTGCCCGAAAAGTTTTCGCTTTCATTTGAGACACTTGAAAAGCGTTGACGGCAATCTCAAAACAATTTTACAAAGTGCAAGTTGTAACAAGATTGTAAAACCCATCGATGATTACAGTATGCTATTCTATTGTTGTTGTTGTAGTTGTTGTTGTCTCTCTCTAATGATTATATTAGATGACAGCTACTGTAGGTTACATGGTTGGTCAACCAGACATCATTGCGTATACTTAACCCTGCCCAATTGCTCTCGTCACCTAGCACCCTGTGCGTGTGTGTGTGTATATATATAACCCTTTGACAATACAAATGGCACTAGCTATTTGCACTTTCCTTTTACTAACGGACGGCGCGCCGCGACGGCGGCGGCACATTGACTGCTTTTCGCTCGATTGAGTATTTATTTGATTTCTCATTTGTGTCGCACAGTTTACTTATTTTTTCTTTTTCGTACACCGCTTAGCTCTTTACACTGGGGCGAGCTCTTGCTGCTGCCATGCTTTGCTGTGCAAGTTGCTTTTTGGCCATTTAGTGAGCCACTTCGGTAAATGCTGCTCACTGTGTGGCTTGCTTAGCGCCCGGGTCAATTGTAATTCAAGTTTCGTGGTCAACAGTTAGCCACAGTTGATTGGTTCGTCGAGACTTTCACTGCATAGTTTTCGCTCTTTCGATTGTGTTTGTTTGCCTGTGTGAGTTGCGACTGGGCCAACCTAATACCCAAGTAATGAGACAGCTAAAGTTAATGGAAATTCTCTGGAGTGTCAAGCAAATGGCATTAAGGCGAACACTGGCAACATTATGTTCCTCTTACTCTTGTTTAATTCCTTTAGTTAAAGCCAATTGTTGCAGCTATGGCTGCCCGTCTGATATAGTGGGCAATATCGCGCATACGCCCCGTGCAGCTGGAACAGTTGCTGCAACGTGCCCGCGCTGCTGGACTGCTGCGTATAACAAATTTATTGTTCATTTGTACCACGTGCTCACCATTAAAACAATCAAGCGGCTATTGCTTCGAATCTACGAAGAACAAAAGTTTCTCTCTCTCTCTAAAATTCTTTATAAAATCAACAACTGTACCAATTTACTCTAATTTAATCCGAGTTAGACGACGACAGCTACCTGATAACATTTAGTGTCGAAAAGTTTGATGCTTAAAACCCAAAAGCAATCATCAACCATGGAAATGTTTAGTTTTGTTTTACTTTTCTATAATTATTCACTGATAACATAGGTTTATTAATTGAATTATGTACATATACATAAATTTTGTATCATGTAAATATGGCATTGAGCCTGTTTGCACAACTGCATCATTTGAAATATTTCAATTATTTTTGCAACTGTATTAAAATAAAATATAAATCCTTTATTGGTTAATCTTTTAAGCTGGCAGTTGCTGGGCCAACTAAAAAAATAGACTATAAAAATGTTGGCGATTACTGCCGTTGGGCCATCACAAACGATTTTGCAAATTGAAATTTATACAATTTTTTCTGCATTTCTGCAGAAGAATAATTCTTTTTTTTTTTTTCTTTTTGTATTTATTCTTTGATTACAGTCAATTAAAATGTCAGTATTTTAATTTGGAGCAATTAAGCTACGCTTTGAGTTCTGTGATTCATATATATACATATATTCATTTTTGTGTTTAGTCGAAAGGATAATCATCTTTGCTTTGACGGGAATAAAGTGAATTTTATGCTTGATTAAATCAAAATGCAAGCCATTTACTGTGCTGTGCCAGCCCATTGAAGCAGAAGTCACAAACGAAAACCGCACAATGAGCACTGAGGCCTATTTATGTTTCGGTTTGGGTTTGGGTTTGGGTTTGCCGCAGGCTAAGATCTTTATGATGCACTGCAGCTCATTACTTCAAAGCTGACAAGACTGCTGCACAATAAGTCTCTGTTTGTTTGGCCTCAATCGTCTCTGTGTGCTTGATGCCTGAAGTTTGGTGCTTGGTGCCTTGGTGCTTGCTGCTGCTGTTCAGTTTCATAAATGTCAAATATTTCTGACAAATTACGCAAGGAACGCAAAATGCTGTTGGCTTGAGCAATTTGCATTTTGGGGGAAACTTGTTCAAGTTTTTGCTGCAATTCAAATTTTGACATTTATCTTACAGTTTTCCTAATCAAACAAGCACACATGTACACATGTGACTATTACGCAATGCGAATAGTGTAGATGAACTGCTTGCTCAAGTATTGCATTTGCACTATAATTACAATTCAGAATACGAATCCTTATTGAAAGCCCTCACAGCCCTTGCCAAACCTCGTGCGTACACAAAAATTTTTAAATTTAAATTTTACTTACAGCTAAATTGATTTTGTATTTAGTTCGTTTTTATTAAAGTATAAGAAACATTTGCAGTAATCTCATAATATAACTCTTGTAGTGTATCTAAGCTTACTTGGAAATACATTTTCTCAAAAGGCCCAAAGCTCTTGAGCTTTCTGCACACAATAAACACATACTTTAAACTTTGAAACTTTTTATTTGCCACACTCAGCCCACATCTTTATGCCTTCATGGCTTCATTCAACCTGCCTTGGTTTGACTTGTGTGGCGAGGCCTATAAAACTTGATGTGTCTACCTAGGGTATACTTAGTTACTATTTATACTCGCCCACGAAATTAACTGAGCATATTGGTTTTGAGCATGGTCCGTGTCCATTCACTTGCCTTATGCTAATCTTGATAAATGAGATTAAATTTTATATTTTCTGAGGGATTCCAATATTATATTATACAAAACTTTGCATACAGTTTCTGTATTGCTGTTGACTTTTCTTAAGATAAACTATAAATTTAATATCAATATCCATCAATACTGTTGCTGTAAACTTTCTTAAACTTATGATTTCCTATAAATTATTTATAAATAATAAAAATGGTATGTTAAAAAATTATGTTTTAGTTTTGATCACAGTTGACTTCTGTTTTTGGATTGTGAACGCGTATTGTGCAGTCGGTTGTCCAAGACGGCAGCGTTATGAACGTTTGCTGCAGATAATTTTTCTAGCAATTTATTAGCCACATGGCGTTTTGACAGCAACGAGCATTTGCAGTTATAATTCATTGATCAAATTATTAGGGAAATGCCAACTTCATGAACTTAAATTGGCAGCTATAAAAAACTTTGGTCAGCAAAGTTGGTCAGTTGGCAGTGCGAGAGCTGGATGTGCTTTTCATTTGGTCTCATTGGCGTTTCCCTCATAAATAGCTTAAGGCTGTAAGCTTAGATAGCTTACGTATGCTCTTAAAACACTCCGCATAATCTGAGAAATAGTTACCAAACTTTCGGTCTTCGTCCTGAGGCAACTGTAAAAGTATTTCTGTTAGTGGTTTTCCTGTGTTTCTGTGTGTTTGTGTGTGTGTGAGTGTCTCTATCGTAAATATTTCTGACTGACTGTCAACTTTTAACTATTGCCAAAGGCAACATAAAGTCGACTTTATTTTCACTTTCAAATTAAATTCTATGCTTTTGCACAGCTGCAACAGTTTTTCGAACTATCTTAAGTTTTTGAATGCCGCCAAGAAATGGTGATTCTTTGAGCTATTAGAGCGCTCTACAAAATGCCATCAACAAAGCAAGAAGCTCAGCTATTTCTTATTTATTTGTATTTTTTCATAAATATTAAGTAACAAATAGCATGACAAATACTGGCAGCAGCTAATAAAAAAAACTGTGCATTTCTTATTGCTAGCAGCTAAAAGCAGGAAAGTATAATGAATATGAAATTATATACAAGTCTACTCAAAAAGAGATGACTAAAGTTGCAGAGAACATTGCTCAATGAAAGTTTTCTTGTTATAAAGAAAACATCATGACATGATAAAAGATAAGTTAAATTTCTTTTAAAATTGTTACGAAAACATTTATTTATTTTATTTTATTTATTAAGTATAGAAGCAGCTTATCATAATTTAGTAACTTATATACCCATAGATGGCTAATTTACTTAAAGTCAAATAGTGAATTATTATTAAATAAATTATTTTAAATATATTACACAACTATATACAAAGCCTGGCAAAACCTTTGTAAATAACGTTAAAGCCTGAATACTGTATGAATCAATACAAATTAAGTGAAAAAAATCAATATGGATGCGAATAAATTAATCTTTTAAAAACTCTTCATTGAATGTTTTTATACAAATCTGAACTGGCTTTGTTGGTTTTGTGAATTTTTATTTCAGTAGCGTATAACAAATAAGAGGGCTCTATTTCGCAATGCTCTACCATGAGCTACTATTTAAATCATTCAACTTTTGTTCAAAGCGAAAACATATGTAGGCACATACATATACACGCATACATATACTCACATACATAACTACGCGTTCCGCCTACTTCGTATTTTTGCCGTGTTATGCTAAAAGTTGAATAACGTTTGCTCTAAATACAATATGCACAGTCTGAGAGTAACAGTGGCATTCCAATGCCAAATGTAATTGTTAAAGCAGGTCCCTTCTTGTTTTTCAAAAAAAGGCATGCCAAATTCTATATGTTTATTATCTTTTTATGATATTCAAAAACATTTTTTTAAAAACAACTAATATGAAATGAGAAAGCTAAAAGAATATGCAAAAACAGACACAGGTTTAGAAAGATGCACATGTCTAGTTTGTCACCTCCAAGTCTTCTATACACTCAATGCCACTGCCACGGCTCCTTCTGTCTGCCCCATGCATACTCACAAAAACATTACACCCTAATTAATAATAAATTGTTAAATACGCGAATATTTTATTATGTAGTTCTTCATACTTAAAGTTGACAATTGGAAAAAAAAACCCTTTTTAAGCCACCAAAAAAGGACATTAGACATGAGATCCCTTTCAACACAAACCTTTTGAACGCACAATGTACAAATGTAAAATTTTTTTTTAGTTTGCGCTGCGTGGTGTCACGAGCAATGCAAAATCTTGCACTGCCACGCGTGAAGCTCGGATTTTTACCTATTTTTTCTGCGTATGCGCGTGTATTTGTGTGTATATGTGTATGCTCTGTGCAACTACAGAAATGCAAGTGGGTTAAGTGATTTTCAGCTCAATTAACATTGCAGCAGATGAGCAGTTGAGCAGCTCAACAGCTGAGCATTCTGTTAGCCAATGGGTCGTATACGCACTTACCGCAATGCCAACAAACAATGTGTTTGCCACATTAACGGACTGTGGCCCAAAACTGTCGCCCCCAACAGCTCATCAGCATCTGAAAGGACACTTGAGGGCTGATGTCATTGTTGTTGTCATTCCTATTGTAGTTGTGCTTTTAAAGAGTTGTGTGTGGCCGTGTGTTGTGCATGGGTGTGGTGTGTGTGAAATCGCTACTAGATGACAATATGTGAGTTAACTACTTTAAGCTTACGTGACATAATTATGCATCTGAGTAAAAGGACAGCATCTACAAGAACTAGACAAAGGGGGCAGGTCAGGAAACGTAAGTTAAATGTAGCTGGCTGCCATATGGCTGCTCTACGAAGGTTTTTGTGCGTGTGTGACTGTGTTGTGTGTGTGTGGTTGTTTACACATTTACTATGAAATGCATGCGTCTCGCAAAACGTGCAGACAGACAGCCGGACAGAGTTAGGGGGTAAACTGGCAGGCAAACAAACAGTTTGTAGAGCAAATGAACACGCATCAACATCTATGGGTGGGCGAGTTGGTATGGGAGACGACGGCTCAGGCTAAGCGCATAGCAAGTGCTACATTTGCATAAGTGTGTGCTTTATGTACTACCCTCACACGCACTCACACACAGACACACACATGTATACTCACACATGTACATACATGCATACGCTGTTGTTTGCCAGCGGAAGACGCTTAATGAGCACACACAGCAAAAAGAGGGACAACTCGATGTGACTTCCTTATGTGAATGACTGCAATTTGGCTGGACCTACATGAGCACTTGAGTGGTTCATAAAAGAGATTTTTATTGCGTTAAAGTTAACTAACAGCCACGCTTAAACGAATTTATTTCAGCAGAAATCTCTTGGCTTGTAGCTTTAAGCTATGCCAAGGTCGCATTTGGGCTCTCAGTGCAAAGGTAATTCCCACATAAAGCGCATGATGACTGGGGCACCGTCTGTAGCTGTGGCTGTGTCTGCTATTCACATATATACATACAGACACACACACACACACACAGAGAGATGTGAGACATATGCTCAGTATTGTGTTGACTTTTAGCTTTTAGGTAATTTGCCCTAAATCTACTTGTAGCCCCCAAAGCATTTTGATTAACGACATTGCGCACTAATGTCAAAAGTCATTCAATCGGCTCTGACTGCCATAAACAACCACATGAACACACATGCATGCCTTAGGTGCGTGTTTGTATTGATTTTTAGCTACGTTTCATTCATGATTTCGTTAGCATCAATATTGTATTCACGCATTGACAGCATCGATTGATCATTGGCACGTGATTGAATTCAATTTGATGAAACACTCTGCCAATCTGTCGTTAGCATGAAGAATGCCAAAAGCATTCTAAAACGATGTCTACATCTTTGTTATAAACTTAAAATATATATATATATATATATATATATATATATATATATATATAGTAATAATAATCAGAGTACTATAGTAATCAATATCCGACATGATTTGTTCAGGGCATTTGAGCATTAAGAGCTCTGCAATTTTACTTTATTTAAATAATTTTTGATATTCAAGTTAACTGAACAATTTAATATATTTAAAATATTTATGAAAGTCAAATTGAAATTGAAAAAAAAAAAATTTAAATTTTTCTATTTTCAGACATTTTAGATTTCCAGCCGACAGTCCAAGCCTACATTTGACTTTATTTACTCGACTTAGTCAGCTATAAATAAGCTAAAATTGTTTACATATACAACTTGACCTACAACAGCATTAATCACAGAGAGATCCGTTGCCAATCACAATTCAAAATAGTTTTGTAATATGGAGCAAAGCACTTACTAATCACAAATTGGACATTTCATAGGTATTCGATGAAATGACAACTGAATTGTGGATTCAAATGAAAACCATTGGCCAGGCACTAAACCACACGGCTGCCACCGGCACTGCTGACTGCCTTGAATTGTGGCATGCGTTTACTGTTTTTCGAATCGAATCGAATCAATTAAATTTGTCATCGCAGCAAATGGGAGACAAAAGTTGACAGCAGCTAAAGCGAAATCCGCTTAAAAGTTTTGCTGGCTGGGCTGATGTAATACCCTGTATAATGCGCTTTCAGTACCCGAATAACTGCAATGGGAGAAGGAAATTTATGTATAATAAAACGAAGATTATACTTGAATTATACAGGAATTAATTTCACATTTATTGATAAGCTTATGATGACGATATTATTATAGTGCTTACAGTGCGTGGATATCTGTAAGTCTATCAAAACAATTAAAGTTTGTGCTTGCCAACAACAAACAGACAAATGGATATTATCATTTTATCTGTTCATTTGCTGCTGTTGTTGTTGTTGTTGCTGTGGCTGTCGTACACATGGCGCAAAGCTTTCAGCTTGTTTGCTTTAAAGTCAAGATGGGAAGTCGTTATACAGCAGAGAGTCCAACAGCAGTCCAACAGTCCAAGAGTCCTGCAACTAGAAGCCATCTGGCAATGGGCAAACAAAAGCAGCTGCTCTCGATTTAAGTAGCTCTGGCAAGTCCAACAGACATGGTAATATGCTTAAGCCATGAAAATTTAATTGAATTGCATTTCGGCCAGCGGACTGCTTGTAAACTCTGTGTGTAAAACACCGGGCAAAAGCTGTTTACATTTTCGGTATTGTTGCGGTTGCCACTGAAAATATGCAATTCTTAATTGAAAATTTAATTTGGCTGCAGATTTGCTCCCCGTCTCAAGTGCAAATTGGTTCATTTGTATGCAATTGGCGGTTGCTGAGCTGTGCGTTCCACCTCGCTACGCACACGTGTGTAGTTACCTTTGCGCAGTTAAATACGCAACATAAATGAATTAATGCAAACATTTGTTCCCAGAGCCAATAAGCAAGCTTAAGGACAAGCGTACAGAGTTGACCTGAACAACAGCTTAAGGATTTGTCAGTCTTGGACTTCGATGTGCTTCTCCTTCCTATAAGTAGATTAAAGCATTGTCCGTCAGTTAGCTCAGTTATGTCATTTACAATGAGCCGATTAAATCTACAGATTTTCGGTTGAGTGGTCTGCATATAATCAATGTGCAACAATTAATGCTACAGTCAGGCAAGCTTTTTGGGGCCACAACACCTGCTAATTGGGAAGCCAAAGTTAATCGATTTGTGGCCTGCCGTGATTGCAGCAGGTGACTTTGCTATGGCTGCAGTCAAATGTGGCTGCTTACCGCCGGTCTGTGGCTTCATTGTGTTGCTTTCGTCCAACAATACATGCGAAAGCCTGTGATAAAGTGAAAAAACACACACTTCAAAGGCAACTAAAGCTGTTTTACCCTGAACCCATTCAAAAGCTGAAAATTGGTTATACTGGTTTTGGAAAAAATATATACGTTGCAGGCGGAAGGAGGCGAGACAAGCTGACTGTATGTAGCTGTGTCCGTCTGTTTGTCCGTCTGTGATCTCGTCTCTACCATACGCAGTGCGAATTCCTTTATTATCGATAAAAATCGAAAATTGAATACCATAAGAGCTGCGGATTTTGTATTTACTAAGCCCATCAAATGAACGCAGATATATTATAATTTTTATATTAAATATTATTTTTATATTATTATATATATTTGCAAAAACAAAAAACAAAAATTTACTTTAACTCTCCAACATGAGTTCATTTTCAGCAAATAGACACATGGAAGTCAGAATTACATAAAAATTGTGTTTTAATTAATTTCAGCAGCCCTACTAGCTGAATATGTATATGTATGCCTATGTTTTTTGTTGCGTGCAAAAGCAGATTGATTGAAATATAAGCTTCCCTAAGGCTATCTGCTATTCGGTCAGCCCCGACTAGAGCACTCTTAATTGTTTTTAATTATATTACATTTTTCAATTTTTTTAAAACTGAAAAGTTTCAGTGATCGAAATACCTTCGACAGGGCATTAAAGTATTCAATGACTAGTCAGGACTAGTTAAGACAAGTCATTGAACAATGACAGCAACTCGAACTGAATGCACAGCGCAGGAAAGTTGATCCGAGCTGTGCATAGAATGCTCAGTTTGAAAGGCTGAAAGTTTATTAACTTGATTAGCAAATATGCAGAGTTCAATTAAAAACCAATATTAAGTGTCTTCTTTGTGAAATGGCATTAATTAATTGGTAATTTGCAGCCAGTCCTTGAGCACATCTGAGGAGAGATAGGATTACACACGACCTCGCATTTAGCATAGCACACTTTTTTGGGCAGACTTTAAGCTCAGGGCCTCAGCTGTATTGTACCTTAATTACTGTGGCGATTCCCTTATAAGTGATAAATACTTCTCGGTTTTCCTTGGTCAGAATCACAGATGTGTAACAACAATGCAAACCAAACAAAAGGCAAATGAATACATGCTTACACAGGGAGCGCTGCACAGAACAGAAATTAAAACATTTTTGCCTTCTCCATTTCCATTTGTGTAGCCGGAAATGCAGCAGCTCAAAGATGGCCTCCGTTATGCTGGTCTTAGAGGACCAGTTATCTTTTACTTAGCTTACCTACACTGTTATGTGCTTCCGCTGGGGCGGCCTGTCCCACTCTCTGTCCCTCCACTCAGCCGTGGGGCCTTCTTCCTTCATTTCTATTTTTTCTGCTTAATGTTTAATGCCTGATTGAGTTTTGCTTTTGATTTCTCGACTTGCTTTTGTTTTTTGTTGATTTTTTTCTGTTTTTCTGTTTTTGCACTCACTGGACATTTCTAAGAGCTTTTTACTTTTGAGGTTTTTGTGTTTTGAGCATTTTCAGTTATTAAACTTGTGGACCCGCTTACACTTCGCCCCTCTGCACTGCAGCAGTCGCTGGACTTTCTGTGGCTGCCCGCCCGGTTGCTAAGTAATGAGATCGATTTTAATGGCATACTTCATTTTCATTTTACTCTATTCCCCCAATATGCTCGCCGTCCTTCGCTGCTTTGCGCCTGCCCACTTGTGCCATATTTCGACGCCGCCTTTGTTTCCATTCGCCTTCTGTGGGCGTGTTTTTTTTTTCTCTTTTTTTTATTTTTGTATTTATTTATGCTCTGCTCTGCTAATTAAATAATAATTGCTTTTAAGCAATTATTTTGTTTGCATGCTCACAGAGGCGCGTTCGCTTTGCGATTGCATGTTTTGCCCTTCTTTCTCTCTTTTCGAAAATAATTCTATTTCATGTTCAATATAAGGCTGCGACATGCGGACCTAGCTCTGATATCTGCTTGAGCTTGCTTAAGCCTGCAGTAACTGCTGCTGCCCAGTAGCACCTATCAGTCTTACTATTATGAGCCTGCTCTCTTGCTTCTTAATAATTACTCGCTGCGTATACAAACTATAAATAAGCTCAGTTACATTACGTTTTAATAAAACATAAATATAACAAAACGTATAATATCATTCATTGTATACATTAATATAGATATACTCTGCCAATTACATATATATGTACATATTTGTTTATGTGCACATACATAAATAAGCTCATGCAAACCAACGCCAACGGCATTTGCCCTCAGCTCAGCTGGCTACTTTCGGGCCAGTCTGAGTGGAAAACAAAAGTTCGTATGCTTGGAAAACAAAAGTTGAAAAACAAAGCCCAGAATAATTTTTAATTTAGCGGAAATCGGCATCATGATACAATTAAAGAGGCGTTTGACTGAGCATAAGCACGTTTTTATGGTTGCATGTATTTTTTCAACAAATTAAAACTTGTATTTAATAATTAAGTGCTAGCTGCGAGGGCTTCAACTCTGACTAAGTAGGCAAAGCATTTGGTTTGCGATTAAAAATTCCTGTGTGGCTGCAGAGCACAAGTTGGCCTCAGTGAAAGTCTTGTTATAGCACTAAAAATAAAATTGTGCTCATTGAGAGCTGATTATAGACTCTCCCAGTCTATAATTCCATCAATTTATATATAAACCATTTATTTAAAGATTGGCCATCAATTAGGGCAATTAGAATTTTTTAGAAAGGAATTTAATTGTTTGGTTTATATTAAAATTTATTGACGCATTATTTTGGCCGCAAGGCCAATAAACTCATCAACACCTGAGCGATAAGTCATTCGGGGTTGACAAAACAAACGTACCCCAAACCCAGTCAAAATGCTCAGAGAGATGTATTTACGCCCTGGGCAGATGGCAATGCACTAAATGTGATTTATGGCTATTAATTTAGTTAACGCCATTTAAATGCTGTACATTTCGTGCGAAAAGTGAATTCTTCAATGGCAACACCTGGAAAATATTTGCAAATTCTTGCAGACGGTACCAAGATCAAGTCGATGGAATTTCATTTAAATATTCAAAGAGCATTCTTGTCTGTCGCCCTGACCACATAACCGCATTTCTCTAGATGGCAGAAACGGATAGAAATGCACAAATTGATAAGAACATAGTCACAAACAGGCGTATTAATGCAGAGGCAGACATATATATACACAGATACAGATATAGATACAGATACAGATACAGATACAGATACAGATACAGATACAGATACAGATACAGATACAGATACAGATACAGATACAGATACAGATACAGATACAGATACAGATACAGATACAGATACAGATACAGATACAGATACAGATACAGATACAGATACAGATACAGATACAGATACAGATACAGATACAGATACAGATACAGATACAGATACAGATACAGATACAGATACAGATACAGATACAGATACAGATACAGATACAGATACAGATACAGATACAGATACAGATACAGATACAGATACAGATACAGATACAGATACAGATACAGATACAGATACAGATACAGATACAGATACAGATACAGATACAGATACAGATACAGATACAGATACAGATACAGATACAGATACAGATACAGATACAGATACAGATACAGAACAGATACAGATACAGATACAGATACAGATACAGATACAGATACAGATACAGATACAGATACAGATACAGATACAGATACAGATACAGATACAGATACAGATACAGATACAGATACAGATACAGATACAGATACAGATACAGATACAGATACAGATACAGATACAGATACAGATACAGATACAGATACAGATACAGATACAGATACAGATACAGATACAGATACAGATACAGATACAGATACAGATACAGATACAGATACAGATACAGATACAGATACAGATACAGATACAGATACAGATACAGATACAGATACAGATACAGATACAGATACAGATACAGATACAGATACAGATACAGATACAGATACAGATACAGATACAGATACAGATACAGATACAGATACAGATACAGATACAGATACAAGATACAGATACAGATACAGATACAGATACAGATACAGATACAGATACAGATACAGATACAGATACAGATACAGATACAGATACAGATACAGATACAGATACAGATACAGATACAGATACAGATACAGATACAGATACAGATACAGATACAGATACAGATACAGATACAGATACAGATACAGATACAGATACAGATACAGATACAGATACAGATACAGATACAGATACAGATACAGATACAGATACAGATACAGATACAGATACAGATACAGATACAGATACAGATACAGATACAGATACAGATACAGATACAGATACAGATACAGATACAGATACAGATACAGATACAGATACAGATACAGATACAGATACAGATACAGATACAGATACAGATACAGATACAGATACAGATACAGATACAGATACAGATACAGATACAGATACAGATACAGATACAGATACAGATACAGATACAGATACAGATACAGATACAGATACAGATACAGATACAGATACAGATACAGATACAGATACAGATACAGATACAGATACAGATACAGAAGATACCAGGATACAGCTACAGATACAGATACAGATACAGATACAGATACAGATACAGATACAGATACAGATACAGATACAGATACAGATACAGATACAGATACAGATACAGATACAGATACAGATACAGATACAGATACAGATACAGATACAGATACAGATACAGATACAGATACAGATACAGATACAGATACAGATACAGATACAGATACAGATACAGATACAGATACAGATACAGATACAGATACAGATATAGATATAGGTACAGATACAGATACAGATACAAGCCTAAAAGCAGGGCAACTTTTTGGTTTTATTCGCATTTAAAAGCTGCTCTGACCGGCTGTCTGTGGCTTTGTTTGTGATTTACAAGCGTGAAATAGCAGCAACATCAAATATTTAACAGTTTTCTATCGACTCCCAGTGTGTGGTTGCCTCTGAGTGAGTGGTCTGTGCATTTGCGGTAGCTCGATGGGTTGTTTATACATATATACATATACATAAACTTATATACAAATATATATACTGTAATATTGTACATATATATATGTACATAGTTGCTTCCTTCGTTTTTGTGGAATTCACTTCCATTCGTAATGAGTTGCAGTTGGAAATGCATTTTTCTATTAATTTGGTTGCACACTTACATACACACATGTGCGTGCGTACACAAAATTGCAACAATAGTTTGTAGCACATACATATTTGCAATTTACGCATAACTGGCAAATGCCTGCACCAATTTACGAGCGTTAAAACATTTCAAGCTCGACCTCAACAATGGCCAAAATGAAATGTGAAATACGCAAGCATTCATTTAATTTGCATTACAATTTATCGCCGACGCCTGAAGTGCCGTTTGCTAATAAATCACCAAATTAATATTATGCTGCGGGAATGTGAAGAGTCCCATAAGAGGACTGTGTGATATTGTGAAGGAGTGCGAGCAAGAGGGAGAGCCTGTCCGCACCTATCGGGCCGACCGACTTTATTTATAATATTATTAACATTTTTAAATTAAAATGTTCTAGTTGCGAATTGAGATCTAATTGCACTAATAACGAACGACTATCATTAAAAAAAGAAATGCTACATATAAAGTATTTGTTTTGCATTCATATTTCAACTTGAAATCCACACAATGTCCGTTGTGTTTCGGATAACGTTCAAATTATATGTACGTATTAATAATACAGACGTAGGACAGATACGGGAAATTTCGCAATAAAATACCCAATCAAAGCCTTCTATTATGCCAAAAATAAAGGTATGGGTGTTAGATAATTCCCATGCTTATAGGGATATTTAAAGCATTTCCCTTCTGAGGGAAAATGTAATGCTAACATTTTTGCTGAATAAAATGTGTTTTAAATAGATGGCGCCAGCATACGGTAAATTCACAAGAGATGGCGGCACACCTGATGATGAAATGTCCCTGATGTATTTTTCGATAGCGCCACACAGTGTAAGAAAGAGTCACACGTATTTAAAATTTGCGAAAGGAATTTCGAATTATTCAGCTACCACTATTATCAGCCCTTACATGCTTTTTGAACCAGCACATGTCAACAGCGCTAAATGAACTAATAGTCACATCTCTAGCATTTGGTATATCAGCTGTTCATCGGCTTAACCTAAAAATACTTTTGTTTTTACTTGTGGCGCTTTTTTTGCAGCTACGTCTCGTATTTCCATAATGACCAACAACGAATCAGAGTCCGCTAGCACGAGTCGAGCAAGCGGCAGTGCTTCAACATCTGCCAACAAAGTGGAAATTACAGAGAAAGTGCGAGTTCTTTGCCTGCACGGATACCGACAAGATGGTCGGTGCCTTGAATATAATTTTTAATTAAAGCTAATTTGATTTTCCAATTAAAGCGGACTCATTTAAAAATAAACTTGGCTCCTTTCGCAAATTCGCTGGTAAATACGCTGAGTTTGTGTTTATCTCTGCCCCTCACGTAGCAGCGCCCCTGGACCCATCGGCAGAGCCTGTGGAGCAGCAGCGCAGTTGGTGGGCCAACAAAGATGATGGCACATTCAAAGGTACCAACAGAAGTGGTCCGGCATTAGGATTCCAAGAGAGCTTACGCTACGTCGAAGATGTATGGAAGACACAGGGACCCTTTCAAGGACTTTTAGGTTTCTCGCAAGGTGCCTGCTTTGTGGGACTCATATGTGGACTAGCCAAAAAGAAATGTAAGTACATCGATATCACATTGCAGGACTAATTACACATTTTATACACTTCCCCAAAAGTGACCTCCATTCGACCTGAGTTCGCTGTCCTCAGCTCTGGCTTCATTTCTGGTAGCCTGGTGCATATGAGCGCCTATGAAGAGCGCATCACAATCCCTACATTGCACATTTATGGCTTGACAGACGAAATCATTCCCAAAGAGATGAGCGAATCACTAGCAGCTCACTTCAGGAATGTGGAAGTGCTTGAGCATAGCGGCGGCCATTATTTCCCAGCAACGGCACAGCAGAAACAGACGTACATCAACTTCTTCCAGGACAGGTTGCAAGAGTACTTGGAGCACTTGGAACTGCAGCAGAGCAGCAACGCCTCGTTTATCGATAGCGCCGAGGAGGACGATGGAGCGGCGACGGATGCCAACGATGCAGAAGTGGCCGCTGTGACGGCGGCCGCCGGTTCGGGAATGGATGATAGTGATTAGTAATGTAGATTTTTTCTTTTTAATAATAATTAAATCTTATTATTACAATAATAATAATAATCATAATTTGATTATAAATTATAATAAATTTAAATCCCAATATTTTAAATATTCACCATTTGCTCAATTATCAATTGTTATAAGCTATTTCAATTGTGACTTTCATTTCATAAGTTTTCATTTAAATTTTGTGTAGTATCTATTTTTTCCTCTTAGACAAATTCGTACAAATTCCATAAGAAACAAACAAATAGGTAATATATAAAAAAAATAATAATAATAAGATTAACAAATCCCATTTCAAATTATAATTTTGAATCATATTGTTTAAATTGTTCCTTGCTATATAACCGACGAAAAAATGCATACATAATTAGCTATTGTTGCTGTTTTCTTATTTTTGTTGCTGTTGCTTTAGTTGTGTAGTTGTTGTTGTGTGACCAGGCAGAGAAGAAACTGTAGCACAATTCGAAACATTTAGCATTGCATCGAGAGAGTTTTTTGTTGACTGTGTAGTGTGGGACAAGCGAGTGATAGTAAATTTGACTCTCAGCATTTATAGTTTTGCTTTGCATGCGACAGCAGCAGTAGCAGCAGCAGCGGCGATGTCCAAGTGGGTAACTGCTCTTTCTGATGGTTTTATTTTGGGGCTTTAAGTGTTGTTGCTGTTGTTGTTGTTGTTCTTGATGTTGCTGTTACTGTTGCTGTTGATTTTATGCCACTTGCTCCTGTCCATTTGAGGCCTCTTGATTTTTCATCACTTCTGGTAAGTCGGGCGGGGCTGAATAGGGCGTGATTTCCAGCGATTCGAAGTCGCCCGCCTCGTTCCTGCAAGCAAAATACATTAGTAAAATGTCAACTCAATAACAAATGCGACACACGTGTGGAACTATGCGAGTCGGCCGATAACATATGTACAATGTTCTAGAGTTGAGTCCAGGTCGTGCTTTATTGTAGAGCACGAAAACTCTTGACCCTTTAACCCGAATGACCAATTTGCAATCAAACGCAGGAATAAATAATTGCTTAAGAGCTACAGCAACAACAAAATTCGTAACAAAAAAATTTTTTTGTTTTGTTTTGAAAATAAAGAAAAAAAAATCGCGAGTCAGTATCATTAAAACATCGTTTAATATTAGATTTTAAGCAAACAAGAAAAATGTTTTTGTTATGAAAAAATAATTTACACGCGCTCATCTCTAACATGTACAAATAATAATAAAATATTAGCGGCTTATCAGCGTGACTCAAAGGGCGGCTTTCATAACACGAACTGTGAATGAGCGAAAGGGAAGCAAGCATAACTCACCTGCATGTTAGGCCCAACTGCGCTGGGGCTTGGGCCTTTGCCGTTGATACCGTAACGCCATAGTCCTGCAACGTTTGATCATCCTCCATGACATCGTTGTCCTGATTGTATAACCGCTGATCGCTGGGTAACACTTTCAAAATGCCTGCCGATGATTATAAAATTACTTAATAATCAAAAATGTGCTCTATAAATAGGAATAACACTTAAACACACGACACACGCACACGCATACACAAACACCCGCAAACATGCACACATACACAAACACACACACAGAAGCGCGAATACGCTACGCATAAATATTTAGATATATTGCTATACTTGCCTTCGATCATGCGTTTCAGTTCAATAACTGATGTGTTTTCCTTAGCATCCGTAAAGATGGTTGTCTTATGCCTTCTGATCATGAGGAACACGTCCTATAAGAAAGAAATCAGAATGTTACGGTCAAAGTTCATAGCAACACCAGAAGCAGCGGCGCTGACTACGGTGATGGCGATGTTGCGCGGCTTTTGCTTATTCATCGTACACATGTCCCTTGCCAGTGTGGGTGCGTGTGCGTGTGCTTATATGCATATGTAAGTGCATTAGTGCATTGCATTCAGCGTCAACATATCCTTCAGATCGACATCGATGGCCGGCGAGGCGTGCTTACCATAATTGAAAATTTGTTGTTTGATGCCTTTTGCCGACTACTGCTAAGTGACCTGAAGGTTGTGCTACAATTTGTTATTGTCGTTGCCTACTACGGCTGCTTCTGATGCTGGCGTGGGCGGGCGGAGGGCGCTTCCTTTGGCGGTCGTCGAGTCGTTCGATCGTTTCTGCTTACACCATCAGCCAGTGCACGCTGGTTGTGCTAGCTTCGGTGCGTTAGTAGTGCGACTGTGGTGATGGCGACGTGTGGAAGTGTTTGGGCGTTCAACAGCCTAGTCGATTGCCTGCACTTGTAAGTTTTCGTTGGATTTTACGATTTTTAATGTAAATTTTTTTTTTTTTTTTTTGGCGAAGCAAGACCGAATGCCAGCCCTGCCAACTTAACATATGTAAGTTGGCAGCTCTTGATTTTTTGGTGCGTCAGAAATTATGTTACTTAGCAGTCTGTTAATACTCTGTGATTTTACACCATACAATAATGTACTAATTAATCCCTAGCGCACAAGTGTCACTTTACGCCTGGTCTAAGATCTGCCACGAAATGGTTTTGCTTGACAATGCTAATGTAAATAAATACATTAATCGTGGAATCCCAAAATAATATATCATCTAATTACAGTTTATACTGCGCCTGGAAAAAATTGCCAATGAAGCGAGAAAGGATGCTTCCTTCACGATGACATTCAAACGCTGTAAGTAACCAGGCTGTCCGCATGCGACTTCTCTAATCAATATGCGCTCCCATTTCCAATATTAGACGATGGGCATGATAGACCTGTACCTCGTGAAGGAAGGAAACCACTGCCGAAACCCGAAACGTATATGTGCTTAATGCGTGCCCAATTCAAATCCAAAAAGGTAAATACAATTTTATATTTCAATATATTTATATATCAGAATAAAAGATTTCTTTTTAGATTTCCACAGTAGTTCGCCAGGAAGATGTTCCCACAATGATGGCGATGTACTCACAATTTATGAAAAGTAAAATGGATGGACTTAAGCGCGTTAAGAAAGTGAAAGCCAAGGCTAAGGCAGCTAAGGCATAATACACGCTCGGTAGCTGCGTTATAATTAGTTAAAGCTCTTAGATATTTACCAATAACCAACGTTCCCTTGTAAATTAAAATTTTTACGGCACTTCTGTATTTATGTTATTGACATCAATCATATCCTTTTGGACGCACAAGTCGAGCAAATATTTTGGTAATTTGTCTAGTCTTAATCCATACAAGTATTTTGGCCTTAATAACTTTACTAGCGTATAGATATACTCTCTTTGAGCTTGTGCTTCATTCTCCTCGGACGCATAACACGAGTCATCAAAATACAGGACATCTATTCCAATGCCAAGTGCACGGTGAAAAGATGCACCAGCTTTTGGTATAAAGTCCAAATAGCCGCTCAAATTGTCAGCTATTAGTGATCTAATGTAGTCATCTAAAAAAATGCCTGCTATTATATCATCTAAAAATCCGAGTCACTTACTTTTTAAGTAATAAAAGGTAGCACTTCCACTATCTTCGTTTTGTCCTGCTGGTATCAAAGTCAAACTGATTTTGGATTCATCATATTTGATATTCGTTTCTTCGTTGGGCCTTAAAACTGTATATACAGGATTTTGACAGGTTTTGGATAACACACCTTGGAAACGAGCTACATCATCTGCTGAGCCAATAATGCGTCCACACCAATTTGAAGGAACTATGTGATCCTGGAACGCCGCCGACGTTAACAGCATTGGTCCATTATGCTAGTTTGTTATAAATGTATTTTTTTTTAAATATAAAAATAGGTTCAAGGATTTTTCTTACTTGTTCATAAGGGCCATATGTCTTTTTAGAATCCAATATTAATGGTTGTCCAAGATCATTTAAAAACATCTTTAAGCGTAGAAAAGAACACAAACAAATTCCGGAACTAGTTTCAGCATTACATGCCAAATTTCTCTTAGGAAGTGTTCTGTTAATATAACATTTTCTGTTAATTTATATGCCTCAATTATTTTTAGAGCATATTGCGTTAGCCTACGCATTTTTGCGCAATTTCAATTTAGAATTGATGTAGGCTAGAATTTGTTTAATCTATTTAAAATTTTAATACCCATTTAAGAACAATAATTTAGATATAATTATATTTGTATATGTACACATATGTATTTAATTGTAAGTCATCCTATTTAGACTCTTATTTTTGATCGGCACTAACCGTGTACTTTTAGCAGCGTTACACATTGACCAGTTTTTCTTCTTTTTTGTTTGTTTGTTTTTAACATACAAATATACTGTTAGTTCTATCACAATGAATAATATATTTTGTGTGTTCTGTTTTGTGTATGTATGTATGTGCTGTGCCTTTGTCATCCAGATTCGAGAGATAGGTATCCTTACGTTCTTATGTTAACAAACATGATATTATATGCTAGCAATACAAAACAGATCTGCAGCATAAGTTAGTTACCTTCTGCCTCCCTTTGTTATTATTATTTTTTTTTTTTTAGAACAAAGACAGTCTTAATATTTTATGAGAGTTTCAATTGCGTTCATAAAGTTGCTCCATTTGCTATCGAATATTGCAAGTCATTTGGCAATTAATGAGCTAGTGTGCGTTAATGGCGACGAATAGGATCAGGATTTGTGGACAGACTGTTTTAGGAGGACGCGCAAATGACTACAAAAATATGAAACGCACCCATTGCAAAGAAATCCAAATTATAAACTATGTTGAATATTTAAATTAAATTGATTAAATAATAACAATAAAGCAATTACGTTTGCCTTTAGTTAAAAGTATTATAGCGCAAATTGCTGTCAACGTCGCCAACATTTCCGCCAAAGCTACCGGGGTTAGACGGTTGTTCGGCCATGAGATCCGTGCTTGACTGCGAATACCTACGCCACCGGGGCCATGGCCACGCATCGCGTATGCTGTCGATCAAACGCTGCTGGAATGTCTTGTATTCCATATCCACTGACTGGGTATCACCAAAATTGAAATCAGCCACTTCCACCGTAAAGCTGAGACCACAGAAAGGAAAAGTTATTTGTTGGGCTTGTTTTTAGGATTTATACTACTTACCGATTTCGACTTTGCATATAATAGGCGACACCAAAAATGACCAAACAAACGGCCACAAGGGTGCAGGCAATGGGCACCACGACAACGGATAGCTGCGACTGTCGCTTTGCTGTTGGATAAGTAAAAACACATTAATCAAATCGATCAAATTATAAGTAGCTTCGGGGTTATTTTACCAACCTTCATAGATGTTAACGGTAACTTGATTTAGAGTTGCCGAGACCTCATTGCGGATGAAAAACAGAATCGTCTTGCTGTCAGCAAAATAACGAGCGAAGTTAAAATCACACTTATCGAAACTGTCATAGCTGCTGCACGTCTCGTTGCCCGTAGCATTGTATGGCGCTAAAAACAAAAGTGCCTCAGTTAATAATCATTTTCAAAAATACATTTAATATCAGTCAAATAATTTAAGACCAAGAAAACTCAATGCTAAAGATGATATATAACATCTTTTAATATATTCTATGCTATACTAAAGATGACACCCAATCTAGGCAAGTTCCCATCAAATTATACATTGTAGTTCTTAATAAATAATTCTAGTACATTATGCAATATTAATACGTACCATTGTAGTATTGAGTGCACACCTCGTACGGCGGGGAGCCTTTGCAGGTGATTTGTAAATTAATCAGCTCCCAATGCTGCACCCAGTTTTTACCGCTAGTGCTAAAACCAGAGATGGGCGCTGCAACAAATATTATTAAATACATTTTACATGCAATAGCTGAAGCTTATACATACTCTTCGAGACAACTCGCCGGTTAAAGTAACCGTACATCTTGCTCGCATCCTGGGCAACAACTTTGCCGTCTATGCAAGTGTGCGGCGGAGCTGCAACAGGCAGCAGTTTCAGCTTCCGCACACCCAACGGATTGAACAGGGCAACAGATGTAGCTCCGGTGATGTTTTGCTTTTGTAGCTCCTGCTTAACAGCGGCTGCAAGATTTAGACCAAGCAGCTTGGCGTTTGCATGCATCGTTTGGTTAACGTCCCGCTTAGACCGCGAAGGCTTAGTTGTCGTTTCTGGTGTCGTTGATGTTGTTGTCGATGTTGTTGCTGGGGTTGTTGTTGATGTCGTGCTTGGTGTTGTTGATGTTGTGGCTGGTGTTGTAGAAGTGGACGTGGATGTTGTCGTTGTAGTTGTAGTTGCGGGCGTGGTGGTTGTCGTTGTAGTAGTAGTCGTTGTGGTTGTAGTGGTTGTTGTTGTAGATGTTGTTGGCTCTGGCAGAGGATCTGGCGATGCTACCACAAGAGCCTCAATATTATAATATTGATCGGGCACTGAATATATATCTTCAAACTCGAAGACATGTGACATTCCTAGATATGTACAGTTCTTGAACCAGTAAGTATTGATATAGTAATGATTGCTTATCAAAAAGTCCAAGTCCGCTTGCCATAGTTCAATTCTATGTTTAACTAAATCCTGCGTGGATACAAAGTCCTTTATCCGCACCTTATCATTCTGTATAAGTTCCAAACTGCCGCTGAGTGTGTTGACTACACTGATAGTAACTGTGCTTTCGGCAACTGGAAACCAAACTATAAACTTCTCCTCTGATACACTCACTTCTAAACGATGATCTCCCAGATTGCTTATATCGTTAGCATAATTGAAAGTCCAATTGCTGAATGGCTCCGATGTTTCAAATTCCTACATATCAACAAATTCAAATGAAATACGTATTTAATTAGTTAATTGTTAACTAAAATAAAGGGGCGCATCAGCGCCTATTACATTTGCTTTTAATAACAGAGCTGTGACGCAGATTAATCCCGAAAGCCCAGCTGTATGGCTATAGGGGATAACTCAAGTATAAACAGAAATAAATCATTTATCTTTTGTGTGTATTTCTGATTGTGTTAATGCCATACGACAACGATGAACAATGAATGTGTTTTATTTTTTTTTTCTGTATGGAACATTGATAATAATACAAAATATATACAAAAATATTGTTATCTATGAAACTGAATTGTTTAATGAAATATTATCGAATCTATATGTTTAAGCAGTCATGTCAGATCCTACACTTATGTAGGGTATCTAAACGTACCAGGCACGGTTGCCTACAAATCAAGTGATTGTAAAAATGTACACTTTAAATTTGATATCGAGTACATATATACATATTCTATTGAAGCAGTATCTAAAATTAACTTTATTATTATCACCGACCGAGTCTTATACAACGTTTTGAAATGCGTTTTAAATACAAACAATATTTGTAAAAGCCACACAAATTAGCAAAAAGTTGATACGGTGCACATTCACTAATTCCAACTCATGCATTCTTCCCTAACTAATGAATTTGGGACAGACGTAGGGCATGTGCGGTTCATTGCGAAGCAGACCTTACAGTTCCCGTTATGGGTGCATGAAATTAGTCAGCAAATTTCTTTTGAACTCCCGTATGTACATATGCCTCGTCAGCCACCATTCTTGAAGTGGCAAACATCGCTTTCTATTTGTAAAACATGTTTACCTTCGTATGCCCAGCGTTATCCTTCCAGCTGAAGCTATAGGTACCTTTGTTGGCAATATTCCTTCCATCGTATAGAGTAGCGCTTACATTTACCGTGGAGCCGATCAGCGCATGTTGTGGCGCGGTAATAACAACATGTTTACAATAAACTTGAAACAATGAGAATTGTAAAGAATATTTAAAGTTGCACGAGCTCGTATTGATTAGTATTTGGACTCGTTCTTACCTGTATGCAATGAGGCATATAGCACTAGAGTGAACGCTAGCGCCGTATTGCTAATTTTATGCATTTTTGCAACGCAACAACTAAACGTCTGGTATTTCCGACTGCGGTTATTATGAAAAATAGTTTACAATGCACCTGCACTCCCGCCCCAATGAACAAACAAAAAACACTACACACATATACACTCACACACTTCTGAATTGTTTTACGTCTACTCTTCAGTAACTTTTTTATTGTATACAATACGTTGAACACTTTTAATTGCTTTGTAGTTAGAACTATAACTAAATCATCGGCACATCAATTATTCGCAATAATTATTGCGTTTTCGTTTAATTTATAGAACTGCAAGTTAGTGCTGCCCAATCGTTCGGTACAAGCCTGAACGATACACCGAACTAAATGAACAAACGGAACTACTCAGCTAGTTCGCAAGTCGTTCGATACATTAGTTCGTTCATTTGAGTTGAATTTATGGTAAGCAGCCCAGAAAAAAACGGTATTCGTTTACATAGTTTAAAATACTAATATCGTTTATTCGTTAGTTGTAAATAATCATACTTATATGTATGTATGCATATATATGTATGTATGTTGGTGCGTGTATATATTAATATTTGAAGAAAACTTAATAGCATAAATGAAATACAACGAGATGAAAAAGCAATAATTACTTTGGGATACGCAAAACACAAAATACTCGAAGACATTTGCTTATAGCTAATGCTAATGCTGTCCATTTACTTCTTCTTGCTCTTGCCCAGCGTCAGTGTGTGATGTGCTGTGGCCAATTGCTGCTTGCGTCTCTGAAAGTCCAAATAGTCCTCCTCGAGAGCTTTACGAGACTCTTCAAGTTTTCGTTTCTCTTCCGCATGATCCCTCTTCAATTTTTCAAACTTCAAATGCAAGTCCTTCTCACTGTCTTTCAGCTCGGCCTCCTTCTCCTTGACACGCTGCACAAACATCTGGCGCACCTCCTCCTCCTTGGACTGCAGTTCAGCCAGATGATTGGAGCGCTTTGCTTCGAAAGTTTGCTGAAAGGAAACAGGCTTGTTTTCGCTATCGACATCACTAAAGCCCATCTGCTCCAAACGCTTTTGCCGGTACAGCTCATAGTGTCGAGTGTGGGTCTTTTCGCGCATATCTTCCATGTTTGTGCGGATAAGCATCTCTCGCAACTTGACAAAATCGCAATGTGTCTCGTTTTCCACCTGCACTGTGCCCCAGGGATATTGACGAGCACGGATTAGCTTGTTTCCCACCTTTATGAACTCGGTGCTGCCAACGACGGCGAACGGAATGTGCGAATTCATGACGCTATTTGTTTCCGCCACAGTCTCATCGTCAGTGGGAAACTGATAGATATGGACGCCATTGCTGTTGAGTTCCTGTATTATTTTTGCCTTGAAGCGCTGCAGCTCGACCTTGGAGATGGTGTCCGCTTTGGCAATCACCGGTATTATGTTCACCTTGCTGTCTAGCTTCTTCATGCAGACCAGATCCAAGGACTTCAGTCCGTGTCCCGTCGGACATATGAAGTACAGACAAATATGTATGCGACTGTCATGGCACGTCACAAGGGAGCGCTTAATTTTCAGTTCCTCCTGCAAATAATTCTCAAACTGAGCATCAATGTAGTCGACGACAGCCTTAAATGAATCGTCCTTATTGATTTGGTCGCCATATCCAACCGTATCGCAAATCGTCAACTTTAGCCGCACATTGCTCTCCTGCAGCTCATAAGTGTGGGCCTTCAATTTAACGCTAGGCAGCGTATGGGGACTCGGTGTCGATTCGAAACTAGTGTTGAACAGTGTGTCCATCAATGTTGATTTACCCAGACCCGTCTCGCCTAATGGGAAAAGAGACACATGTTACTCATATTGTTCAAAATGTTATTATAAGTGGCTTCAATTGGGCACTAGACACATATTTGTGTCAAACGGTGCTACCATTCTAGCTATTTTATAGCTATGTCTGGCTTTTTTTTAGTGTTATGTGTGTAAGATGTTATGAAAAAGTATTTGGCTATAAATCTATGAGTCAAAGTTGCATATCTCGGCTACACCAAATACATTTTTACAAATTTTCCTAATTCTATTATAATTGTTCTCTTTTATTCTATGATAATTAATAACAGAATAAAAAAATATATTTATGAATTTTATAATGACTGAATCAAATTAAATTATAAAATGAAATCTATAGTAATTTTCATAAAATAAATACACAAAAATAGTTTAGATACATACATATTTAAATCATTAAGTCATTCTAGCATTTTCTTTCATTTTTTGTCAATCTAGCATTTTACGCCCTTCAAATTCTCTCAACACTGATATCAGGGTGAAATTGTAGAAAGCAAATTGAAAATCGATTGCTAAACACTTTGCATATCAATCGGCTGCGGCCTGCTCGCGCCGATTTCAATTGTTTACATACATACCCGCGTACGTTCATGCATACTGTTGAGAAATTATGTGTATATGTATGTTAGTGAGTCATGTATTGCTTGTGTGGCTTAGAATCTGTGTGCAATGCACTCAATACAATTCCACACATTTCTCTTCGTTGATTCACTGCACATACATATATACGCACTTGGGCAATGCCGCATATACACACATACACCCACATCTGTATATACACACCTATACACATGACGTTGAAAACGAATCCATTTTGTACGCTTTTATTAACCAGTTGATCGGGCAAACTGTCAAATCCTACGTGTCCAGACTGCTTCAGAGTGCGAAGATGCACTTCTTTTTTATTTACAAAATCAACTTCAGCCGACATTTTGCAACAATTTACACAAAAAACACGCACACTATAGACCTCGCAAAGGCGTCGCGAGTACGTTTTGTTGATAATTAATTAATCGTTATCGATATACAGTTGGCAGGGACCGTTCATCGTTTATATTTTTAGATAAGTCTGGTAACTCAACACTTTTGACAGTCTTGCAGTGGCAGCACTCAAAATTATTGTTGCTGATGTGTCCAACCTGTCAAAGTTTCTAGCAGAGCGAAAGTTCAGTGCCAAATAGGTTTATTTTAGTGGATTGTTATTATAATGTCGAAAGACATAACTGCCAAGGAGGCGCTTATAAAAGCGGCCTACGCCGACGTTCACAAGTTTGGCAACAATCAGGAGTTTGATAAGGCGGTTAAAGCTGTTAATCGCAGTGAGTATCAAGACATGTGCCAAAGTTTAATCTAATTTTAATCATTCAATTACAATTCTATCTCAGTACTGGGTGTAGCACCTGATGATCAAACTGCACTGCACTGTAAAGTTGTATGCCTGATGCAGTTGTCCAAGTTCGATGAGGCCCATAAGTTCATTGAGAAAAATCGTTTGGCCTCTGTGTTGATTTTTGAGAAGGCGTACTGTGAGTATCGCCTAAATAAGCAGCTACAGGCACTGAAAACCATTGACGATGCTGCAGTGCAGCCTCTGCCAGCGAAGTTGAAAGAATTGCGCACACAAATACTGTATCGTTTGGAACGCTATGAAGATTGCCTGGATGCGTACAAGGAGATCATTAAGAACAGTAGTGATGATTACGAGGATGAACGACGCACTAATCTCAGTGCAGTGGCTGCCAATTTGGCATTGGACAAGGACAAGGACGTTCCAGAAGTACCCGAGGACACCTATGAGCAGTACTTCAATAGCGCTTGCATTCAGGCCAATCGCCAGAGATTCGTTGAAGCCGAGCGCAAATTGCGAACCAGCGAAAAATTGTGTCGGGAGTTTCTGGAAGAGGAGGGTGCTAGTGAGGAGGAGATACTCGAAGAACTGGACGTTATACGTGTTCAGCTCGCCTACTGTCTGCAACAGCAGGGCAAAATTAAGGAAGCCAGCGTTATTTATGCAGAATGCTTACGCCACAAACCGAAGGATGCGGCTTTGGTAGCAGTTGCCAGCAACAATACGGTGGTTATCAACAAGGATCAAAATGTCTTTGACTCAAAAAAGAAAATACGCGCTGCCATGGCTGATGCCTGTGAACCAAAGTTGACCTCACGGCAAAAGCAAACAATAGCTCTGAACAATTGCCTCTTGGCTCTGTATACCAATTCCAGCGATCAAGTGCAACAGTTGACACAGAAATTGACCCAGAGCTATCCGCAAGTGGAGTTCGAGGCTCTGCTCATACGCTGCAGTCAACTGGCCAAGGATAAGAAGCACAAGGAGGCCATCGAGCAGTTGAACAAGTTTGCCAGTGCACACAAGTCGCATGAATTTATCAGCAAATTTGCCATCATACAGTTGCAATTGCTTCAAGTAAGAGACGCGTTTGACACATTCGCAAATTGCATTCTCTTAAAACTGCTTATTTATTATTTATTATTATATTTATTTTAATTTGAAGGGTAATCGTAAGGACGCTATCGAAACTCTACTCTCGTTGGGTGAAGCCAAGTACAAGCCTGGCATTGTCTCGGCGCTGGTGTCTCTTTATTTGGGCACCGACAATAAGCCAGCCGCCTCGGCGCTGCTTAAATCAGCCGTCGAATGGTATAAGCAAAATAATGTGAGCAGCGGCGATTTGTCGGACATGTGGCGGCAGGCGGCAGAGTTCCATTTACGTGGTGGCGCCTCTGAGACGGCGGCCAGTTCATTGGAGGAGCTGCTCAAGCTAAAGCCGAATGATATGAAAGTGCTGGCTCAGCTAGTTATTGCATATGCTCAATTTAACCCTAAGCGTGCGCTCGAGATAAGCCGCAAGTTGCCTAAACTGGAGACATTGACTACGGCTTCCGAAATTGATGCACTCGAGGCGGCCAACTGGGTGATGTCTGCAAAGGCAGCTAAAAAGACGGCCAATGCAAAAGTTGAGCCTTCGCCCAGCACACCCGCAACAGATAAGAAGAAGAGTGGCAATCGCAAGCGCAAAGGTAAACTGCCTAAGAATTACAATGCCGAGGTCGCGCCCGATCCTGAGCGCTGGTTGCCCAAGTATGAGCGCACTGGATTCCGTAAGAAGCGTGGCGGTGCCCGTGCCAAGGATATTATCAAAGGTTCACAGGGCATGGCGTCTGGTGCAGCTGATCAATAGTAAGTTAAATATTTAGCTTGCTCATAGAATTCGTATAAACACCTTTTTCGTTTTTCAGCGACATGTCCAATCGCGCCAATCTAAACAAGAACTCGCCTGCAACGCCCGTTTACCAGGAGCCCACGCCCGGCCCAAGGCAGCAACACCGCAAAGGTGGCCACAAGAAGAAGAAGGGTGGACGGTTCTAAGTCGTAACCAACAGCATGCTTTTAATTTGTATCAATTACATATACACTATCAACGGTCTTGCATTGTCAACTTATAAATAAATAGATTGGCTATTCTTCCCCATCATCGTCCTCGTTATTAATTTTCGCTGGTTCCTCCCGCCTCGTATCATAGGAGTGGAAGTGCAAGGTGCTTAGCCAATCGAGCATGTTGCGCTGCTCTGCCTCCGTTTTGTATATATTCGAGTAGATATACTTTTCTATAAACTGCGTGACTTGCTCCTCTTGCTCCGCCCAAGTCAAGGGCTTATGGATGCCATCATTGCCATAGCGATCATTGTAGCGTTCATAGTGAACGGTGTCCAATACGAGGCCCAAGCCTGGCGCCATGGGCAAGTCCAGGCGCTCCTCGGTTAACGCACGCTCCAGAGTAGCAGTTGTGGTATTGCCACGGACTATAGCAATGGCTAGGCCGACCATTTTTCGGATTTGATGCAACATAAAGCTTTGTCCCTTTACTTTCAACGTAACAAACTCAATGGATTGCGGACTTAGGAATGGTGCACTGCATGTAAAGGACATAATGAAACGCTTTGCCGATGGATCTAAAAAGTTCCTATGTATAAATTATGTAAATATTAATGCACAGTAACTACAAAGGATTGCTTTACTTTTTGCTGGTAAAGTTGTGAAAGTTTTTCGTGCCCTCATAGAGTTTTAGTGTCGCGCTGACCTTCTCCTGGCGCTCGATTGGTATGCGATAAGTTTCCTGATCATGCTGATCATCGAAAGCAGCAAATGCTATGGTTGGCAGTGTGTATGTGTAGGTGCGTGCGTTACACTGATCCTTGGCATTAAAACCTTTTGTCACGCGCTCCACACCAAAGAGACGAATCTGTTCTGGTAAATCTTTATTGAATGCCTCTAGGTCCAGTTCTTCGGCTGCAAGGAAATTGCTATTATAATAGGCCTAATCAGAATAGTTGAATTACTTACGCAACTTGACGGAGCACACCTGTCGAGCGGCCGAGACACCCTTATCGGTACGTGCGGCCCGCTGAAAGCAAGCTATTTGCACCTGTTCAAAGGAGTCTTCTGTTATCCATTTGTGCTTAAGCATTGCCTTGAAAAGCTCCTCCTCAATAGTCTGCATACCCGGATTTCGTTGCATGCCATAGTAGTTGGCACCGCAGTAGCTTAATAGTATAGCCCTCTTCTTTCGCTTAATGCGATCTGCGGGATCGAATGGAGCGCGCTTCTTTCCGTTTGCATCATCTTCCTCATCTTGTGCCTTCCAGTCCACCCACTTCTTTCGCTTCAGAGTTCGTTTCAAGCGATTAACTTCCTTTACAGATTCGTCCTCAGCTTCTTTGGCGACCTTTTTTGCCTCCCGTTCCTGTTCTAGCTTGTCGAGTGCTTCAGCCATAGCAATCGCGAAGGATTTTTTACGCGAATACAAATTATGCCGGCTTATTTCAGCTTGCAACAATTTTCTTAGGCTAACTGCAGGACAAAAGCAGATATTTGTTACTGTGTTTTATAAAATTGCAATACAAAATTCACCTGCCTTAGTGTAGCTGCCCAATATGTGGTTAAACATTTATTCAATTTGAAAAATTAAAATACCAACAAGCACAACCTCACACGTGTGCCGTTCTTGGTAATAAAACACAGCTGCTGCATGATAGTCGAAGTGCTACAGCCCTAACGTTATTATAAAACAAGCTGTTAAGCATATCAATTACGAAATATATCAAATAAAATATTATTAAAAATTAGCTCAGCTTATATGCATCTTTTAAATATACATTTTTCATAAATTATTTTAACATTAATCAATTTATGAACATTTGGAGGACTGAACGTGTATGGCTACTCGCAACTGGCAAAACTCTGGCAACGCTGCTCAATCCAAAATGGCGAGTAGAAAATTTTTGTACAGAAGAAGCGTCCAAGGAGAGTAAACGCCGTGACCGTGTGTTTTCCTAGCAATTAATTGCCAATAAAATAAATACAAATATTAATTTGAATATCAAATAAACAATTGCGCTAGCTAAGCGTCAAACGCAAATAAAACAACGCAGTGCTGTGCAATATAGTCGCGAAAGGAAAATAAAGCGTAATGTGAACATTTCAATGAAAGTTTTCGCCTCCGTGGGAATTCGTGCAAAAAGAGTAGAGAGAAAAAATTTGCAAACCGTTTGAAGTTGATAATACATTAAATTGTTAATACATTTATAAACAAATAAAAGTATTGTAAGATGATAATATTAATTAAAAGTAAACTGTGTAAAACATTAAACCTTTAAGTGTCATATGAAAGCGAAACTATTTTTTGTGCACAAGGTGACTTGTTTGTGTGTGTGTGCGAGCTCGTGAATGTATTGTTGTGTGTGTGTACGTGTGTGCAGACAGCCAATTTGGCATTGTTTTTGTACCGCTGCCACTTTGCTTGCGCCTGTCGGGAATGAATGAACAATGAAATGGAATAGAGATCCTAATATAACTAAAAATGTTCACCAAGGGCGCCAACTGCTGGTGAATACAAAATTCTCGCGCTAAAATTAGCTTACGCCCACGATAACAACCCAAAACCGAAACCGCATACCCACGTACACGATACAGCATTCACATAGATTGACATACTCTGAATAGAAGAAAAAATAAATAAAATATATAAACATACAATGGATTTGGAATTGGAAAATCTTAAGAACGACTTTCTGCCGCTGATCGCCGGCATCAAGCAGGAGCAATTGGATTCGGTGGCATCGGATGTGCTGCCGCCAAATCATTTGCCCAGTACTGCGGCGACAACATCCACATCCTCTTCCTCATCTTCATCGGTTGGTAATCCATGCGATAGTGCCGAGAAGCGGGTAAGTTGCTGAGCTGGTCTCACTTTTAATTTATCTCTATGTGTATGAGGTTAATAACTTGCAAGAGGTCTACACGTGTTGCGTTATGATAAGAAACCGTTGTTATCTTGCTCCGCTCTCAATCTATTGAATCATCAGAATGACGATTGACACAACTTATTATTGAAGCACATACATACATATATTTGTACGCAGCTAATCGTAAACAATACGGATATCCATTGTCTCGTGCAATTTTGTTCGTTATCTTTTCCCATGCTATAACAACAAACAAATGCTAAGGCACTCATACGCACAAACACACAGACAAAGACACACTTGCATATGTATGCAAAAGCACACAGACGTTGCTAAAATTGTGTTTCACTTTCGTGTTCAAGTCTCGTGCTGTTTGTTGTTCGGTTTCTGGTTTTGCTGGTTCGGTGTGAAAGGCAAAGCAAATATGTAACTACAAAGCGGAGAAGGCAACAACAACTGCTCACACTGCCATACACACACACACATACACACACTCACACATGAATACACACTCATTTACTCTCTCACACTTTTCGTACCGCAGAGTGCTCTCCATCAAGATCAGCTGCAGCGGACTGAGAATGACTCGCCTCTTTCAAGGCATGTGTATGTTTGTGTTGTGTTTGCTGTTTACTGTGTTTGCTGCGGTCTCGTCGCGCTTGAGCGCCATGAACGTCAGCTCCTCTATATGTATATTCAGATTCACAAATACAAGTTCCGAGTGGCGCAGACACTTTGAGTGCTATTGGAGTGGGAGATGAGCCATCGTAGCTCACACTTACACATGAGGCTACTAGTGGCGGCTGTAAATGACGTGCACTCATTCAATCCAACCGTCAATCATGCAACTGCCGACACACTATTGCATACATATATATATATATATATATATATATGTATATATACTTATATAAATGTGTGTTTTGTTTGCTTCTAAGGGTGCTGTACATGGCCTCGGTCGTCTGCTTTGGCCCCGTCATATGGTCAGCAATATTTAACCTGCGTCTTTCCTCTCATATTTGCTATCTCACTCACTTATTTAAAATGATATTTGTCAAAATATGTGCTCTCAACAATTTTAAGGAATTGTAATAGTTCAAAGTACTTCAAAATGGCCGGCAATTGCAAAATGGCGTCGACAGTACCTATCGACAGCTTCAGGAGAAACCTAATCATATTTATTCCTATACAAATACACTTTTATTCTACAACTGTCACTTGTTCATGCGGAATCTTGAATAGACAGTCGTTAACGACATATAAACTGGCAGCTGTCTGAGATCGTTGGAGCTTGAACGGAATGAAAGCCAAGAGAGGCAAATGATAATAATAATAAGTGGCCACTTTGGAATGAAATATTGAAATTAAATAAATGATAGATCAAATTCAAGTTGACGTAAAAATAAGAAATATTAACTTTCTTTGTTTCTAATACGAAATGCTAAGCGTTTGATACAAAAAGATTCCGATACATTGTCTGTTAAATGAACTTGAGTTAAAATATGAATGATTATGTAAGAGAGATGGTTTTAAAGTAAAGCATATTATTATCTCAATGAGTGTTTAAATATCGTGTAGGACTTCGGCTATTGCACTTCTCTAGGTCATCCTTGGGCTAGTTGGACGATTACCTTTAATGATATTTTCAGCTGTTACGTGTGTGTATGTGTCAGTGTGGTGTAGGCTGTAATTATTTGTTGAATCTGACACTATAATGAATGGGGAACTGCTGAGTTTCGGTGGAGAGCGGCCATTTTGTTTATTGGCTTTGCGTTGCTGCTTTTTCTTTTTTTTTTTTCTTCGACGAAACGTAAAATTAATTCCAAGAATTTGCTTTTAATGAGGTGCAATTAACTCTAATTTCACTAGAATATGCAAGCAAAGCAAATGGCGATGACCGATGAGAGAGGAGAACGGGGAATGAGCTGGAAGGCGCTTGAGCGCTACCCAAAAGTTTCTAATTAACTTTATTGCGTGGCAATCTTAACGAAGAGATCTTTGGAAAAGTCTCTTTTCACTTTCAGGCACCACTTGTGCCCTGCACCTGTCAAGCCCTGAGCTGTGTGTAATTTGTGTGAGTGTGTGTACGTACTCAACAGATACACATTTTAATTACTTTTCCGCCTCAACTGGCAGTGGGGCGTGGCTGGGACCTTAATCCAGCTATAGAGCGAGTATAATTGAAGCTGACTACGCGAACGGATCAGTTGAACTGTGAAGAGGGTGGCCCGCCTATATAGTACGATATGCTCCGCTCCGCATAGGTTACACATGTCACCTCCAACTATGGAGGGATTAGGCGCTACGCAGGACATAATCCGATCACATAAATCGGATTATAACGCACAATAAAAGACAGGCAAGCAGCCAGCGGCAACACAAGTTGACGTAACTTTAAATTGAAGCGCATGTCATGCTGTGGACCGGGGCAAAGATACGTATTTTAGCATCTGTGCAAAGTTTCATAAGCTTTATGTATAAATCCTGAGTGAGACGGCAAAATAGTTAAAGTACCCTGCCCCTTAAACATAAGCAAAAATCTAAAGCTTTGGGCGTTGCATTCGACAGCTGTGCCACGCCCATCGTCTTAACGGTACGCCTGCAACTGCATAAGCCAAGATGAAATTTTATTGCAACTGCATCACGTTTTGGACCCCTGCGGCTTAACTGTTTTGTATCTATAACAGTGGTATGCCGTCGCCATTTTGGAAAATGTATCTGAATAAGACTTATGTTGTTGATGGTGTGGAGATTTGCCGTTCATGTCACGGCCCGGGAGCACAAACAATTGCATAGGGCACAGAGAGAACCACAAACCGCAGCAGCAACAGCGGCAGCAGCAGCAGAAGCAGCGGCAGCAACATCGGTGGTTTTGGTAAGCTCCAGAGACCAGCTCTTCAGCTCTTTGAACCGTTAAACCCACAATGTCCAATGTCGCCAGCATTTGAGGCAGGCACATGGTACACGATACGTCCCTCCCTATAGGCCTGGATTCATAGCCTGTGCACGTAGTCGACCGCTTCATTAGTTTGTGGTTTTTGGCACAAACCCCATAAGCAGCCGACTTTACGTTACTTTGAAGATTTTCAACATTGTCATCTACGCAAATAACAATATCATTTCATAAATTCGAGAACACATACATATATACTCTTAAATTGAATATTGAATATCTTGGGTCTTGTAGATACAAATTATTTACTTTCTTAGTACAGATCCCTTGAAAGAATAAGAAATTGTTTATCTATTACTATCCGCATATAGCCAGATATAATGATTAAATTGGCATTGACAGAATAATAAACAACTTAATGGATATTTCTGCAATGCGAAAGTAGGGCCCATTTTCTTTAATGGGCCTCACATTGACGTAGCGATTGAACAATTTGCTCTATAAGTATGTATCTTAATAAACCACAACCAAAACCACTCAAAGCAATCAACTTCAATGGATTGGCATGGCATAACTCGCTGACTGACTGGCTACATGGCTGCTTGACTGCTTGGTTTGCTGTCATTGCCGATATGAATCATATTTTGAGGTCATCGCTATCGTCTACGACTTATATTGTACCTTGTATGTGGATTTACCCTAATAGGACTTTTAGCTGAAATATAGAAATATAAATTTATATACATATTTGTATATGATAAATTTCGGTTTGGTGTTGTGAGTATGAGTTTCTTAGTTACCTTAATGGAGATCCATCGATTTTCTGTATCCCTCGAAGCTCATAAAAACTTTTTCTTGGTTCTTTTGTGTGCCATTTACGATTTCCATACAATTAAATCTTTACGACTGTGACGATGGGAAACGATGCGAATGAAGCAAATAGCAGCACTTGTTCAAAAAAATTTTTTTTTCGAAAGATACATTTCTATACCCGTTAAAGAGAAGTTTTTGGGGTGGGGCAGACCAATTTAGCCCCACCCCGTTCGCTGTGTTGCCCATGCTCAGTTATCCTTCTATGTTAATCCACAATCAAATACAAACTCGTACATTTTTATGGCATCATTTTTGTAACAAATTTATTCTCTTTTTCCATTGGGTAGCTTAAATTGCGTTATGAAATGTTATGTCAGGTCATTAGGGTTTGCCCATTAGGCGACCCTCTCCACACTCACACACACCCTCCCTGTTCCTGGGAGCAGCGGAAATTGCTGCGCCGGTGCCGGATATGTCAGCGATTTAAGTAAATGGCCCAGACCTCATACTATAGTTTTATAATATAGAAATGCAGTACATTATAGCTTCTGTTTGAAATTTGTTTTTGTATTTTCCGTGTAAAATAATTCCAGCCAGATCAAGTTCATTTGTTAATACACCATTTCTTACTTCAAAATTATATTTTAAGGGTTGATCGTAGGTGATTAGTAAATTTACGGCCACACAACGTGATCGGAGCGCCTTTACAGTTTAACGGCTTCACCTGCATTTTGATTAGGATATTTTCTAGATTTTTAATGATATTTATGTTGTAGCTTGCGTGTCTTTAGTGTTCACGCGTGTTAAAGTATAATTTTGAATTCAAAGCACCATGCACGCAGATTAACGATCAATTCTTACAAATTAACGATGGATGTGACAAACCTTAAAACGTGATTTCTCTCTTAAAAGTGAAAAATGTGTTAAGTAAATCAACGTATAATAAAATGTGATAAAAGCATATATTCGTAAGCGCTTTCAATTCAATTCTTTGCTCCAGGATATAACGATGCGTTGCGTCTTGGCCAAGTCAAGATTATTGTATAAATCGCAGCACCCTTTCATGCTTTGCTGTACATACATTTATTTGTTCCCTCTGCTTAGTTCAATCGAAGAGTTTCGGGCACAATCAAGTTTTTGCTTTTATTATGGGAAGTATAAAGCATTTTATTGTGCCATCTGTTCAGACTATCTCACTCCTGTGCATAAATTTATCTCGCTCTTTCGTTCTCCCTACCTCACTTGTCGGAATTTATAGCTGGCATTTTGAACGTTCCTTATCTTTAAGTTTATTACGCAGGCTCATAAATATTTCAAGAGTCGCATTTTCTCTTATTCACCTGAGCCCAGTGGCTTTGAGTCCTTGGCTTGGAATTGAAAATACAACTCAAATAGAACTCCATTAATATTTTGCATTAAACAAAAAAAAAAAAAACCTTAAGTTAATCTATTGCCCAATGTAAAACGTATATTTATGGCTGTGAAATATTGATTAGTAAGGCCTCTCCTATTTTTAGAAAACGCCTTATCATAAATTATGACTAAGCCCATAAAACCAAAAATAAAAATATATAAATGCGTTGAAGTTGAACTTTTCCATATTTCCAAAGACAACAAATTTAATTATTGCCAAGAACAAACCATGACGATGCACACCAAATTGAATTCGCGTTGCCCATGGAAACTGTAGCAAATAAATTATTATTAGTATGCTTCGCTTTGCATTTAATTAATTTCCATTGTCAAACACAAAGATACGTAATTGATGATATTTGTGCACCGCAATCAGTTGGTAGACACAAAGGATGTGTTTGAAATTCAGGATGGTTAAATTTGACTTGACTTGACTTGACTATGAAAGCGGCAAGCAGACCACAAGTTCAAATTGACTTCTGCTGCAATTAATTACCTCTATTCTGTATATGTTATCCTTGTTGCTTGCTGCTTTTGCTTAAAGCGAGTAAAGGGAGCATCGTGTTTCCGTGAGCGTTGATGCTGATTCTATCATTTTGCATGTACATTTGTAAAGTGACGATATTTACGTATATTGTATGACGGGAAATATAAATAATGGCCTTTCTGACTGACAAACTGTGTGTTTGTGCAACCTGAAGCCTAAAGACGGAGCCAGCCCGACCACCAGCAGAGCCCGCACCAATAGCAATGGGAACAGGACACCGCCCGCAGCGTTAGGGACTTTCACAAAATGGCTGCCGAACGCCACCCGGAGTCCTTTTAGTAAGGATTCATGACGCACACAGATGATGCATGTTCTCATATAGCATTGATTTATTTGCCACCCACTGACTCGAACCAAACTGCCCGTTGTGCTGTCCTCGAAAATGCAGTGCAGCAATGCAGCCAGCCATTTATTAAATTTACTGCTCTTGTTGTCATGCAAAATGCAAAATTTGATTTTAAATGCTTTTGTTGTAATTGCGCACATTTAATTAAAAGTTAGTCATTTATATTTGTAACAAGCATTCGGACTTAATAAGACTGCAATAAAAATACAGCCGTATAAAAAAAGTTTTTAAAAGTTTTTTTTATATAAATATAAAATCATATATATGTAATCTGCTATAGTATTGCGCTGAAATATCTCATAATCATTGGCTTGAAAAATTGCATTTTGCTGTGATTGTAAACGCGCACAAAGTTGTAGAGTAAATGCAAATATTCCCCCCCAAATATATATATATATATATATATATATATATATATGCAAGAAATGTATATCGAAAAGTGTAATTTGAAGTTAATCAAGTGAATTATATATTACGGCCGAACCAATTTATATGCTAATTTTTGTTGTGTGACTTATCTGAATAATGGAAGTGGATTACATAAATACAAAATGGTAATCAAAATATTAATGGATATTTATTATGAAATGTTGAAAGCTTAATTTGTACCTTGTATATCCATGTGGAATGCTACTCAAGTAAGAGCGGGCGTAACCGATTGCTTAATGCTTGCTCTCGAATAAGCATCATTTATTCTGATATTGATATCATTGAATGATTTATACTTTCTTTTTTTTTTTTTTTTTTAGTTCTATGAAGGTCTGTAAACTATAAGAAGTTTAGCTATTCCCGATTTAACACATGACCATTGGGTATATATGCACAAGTGAACATTTCAATCTCCAAATATCTAACTGTTGTAGTAAATATAAAATAAATCTCTTCAGTGGACGATTCTAGTAATTATACAAGACCAATATACCCCTTTCGACCTCTAACATCAAGACATAACATTTATATAAATAATTATCTTCTTATTCATCATTTATTATAGTATCAAAAAGCACCATAATATAATATATTTAACATTCGATTCAGCATTATCATTGCAGATGATCGGGACAACGTTTGGTATTTCATTTAGTATAGTATAAATTATAATATGGTGAAATCATGGCTAATTAGCATAGCATGATAATGCCATTTGCATTTACTCTTACAAAGAAAAAGAATTCCTTACGAAAAGTTTCGTAATCATATTATTTGAAATCAAAATAAAATTATACTCAGGTAGTGCTACATAGATGTGCCGGAATACCAAAAACAAAAATTTCGTTGATAACCCAATCAAACTTTGTCTATATAGTTAAACTTATTTCTAGTTTTAAATTAGATTGCTCAACTTGAGGGCAGAATAAAAATAATTTCTCGCAATTGTATGCAATTGTAATGAAATGAATATTAATATTTATATTCGAATAGAATATGAAATTGAATTAATCAATGTCATGCGGTCATGCTGTTTATCATTTATATGAGCTACTTTCCTTAATTTTGTATACTTTTAAAATATTACTTTGAATTTTCAAAATGTTATTCGTTTGACTGCTTGTCAAAGCTAAAGCCCTGAATTTCGTTCGTCTCAGTGAACTTCTCTGAGCAGCAAAAGCTGCGGCTTAACTGAAAATCCAATTTGATGTGAACACGCAAATTAATGGAATTATGGGTGCCTGAAAAAAAAAAAAAAAATGGATTTGCCATGTGAGATATGTCTGAAAGTTGTAGCCAATGGGAGCTTCAACTGATTTTTTCCGTTGTCATAGTATCAACAACGAGCTCTGGTGTAAAGGCGAAGCGCGGGTGGGAGCCTGGGACGTGTAATAAAATATAGTTGTAGAACTTCTTTCATTTTCGCAACAAAAAAGTTTTTCTCTGACTAACAAGAATGGAACTTTTAGCAAACTTGAAAAACTTATTGCAAATAAATTCTCAATGAAATGTGAAAGGGCTTTAAAAGGCTTCGCCATTCTGGATGGAAATGTGATTAATTTCATCAAAGTTACATCAATCATAGCTGCACTCATTCTGTGGCAGCCGTCATGCCGTCATTCCATCATGTCAGCACATTTCTAGTGCTTCGTGCTGTGCGCTCCAGCAGTATTGAAGCCCTCAATTGTTATTGCCGTAGCTGTAGCTTTCAGCCATTGTTGTTGGGGCATCCTTTCAACATTTTCTAATTGAAATTGATTTAGAATTATTTATATATGCGATGCTTGGCACATACTGCCGTGGGCTGCTGATGTGCTGCTGTTCCTGATGCTGCTAATGGACAGCACAAAGGCAACGTCCATTTAATTTCATACCCTACCATAGCCCAGTTAGGCATTTGAAATCGTTAGATGCGCGTACCATTCGCTACATAGAATCAACCTGAGTTACTAATATTTTATTATTTGAGTTTTTTCAATTTGTTCAATTGGTTTACAATGGAAAGGTTTTATGTTTATATTTTTATTAATCTTATAAAAACCAAATATTCTTCCACAATATTTAAATGCCATGAAGAGCATACAAATTGAATAATTCATAGTTTAGATTTCTATTTAATGCTTTTGATACTTGATTGGCTGTTGGGAGCATCTTTTAATTGGAATTACCCGGCCAAATTGAACCCTTATTGATGTGTGTGTAGAGGCAAAATGTGAGCCAGAAACCATTTTGCTACCCGCTTTCAGTTTAAGGCAAGTCATTTCATCGTGATTGAAAACATGGGGGTAGCAGCTGGTTTCTTTTTTTTTTTTTCGCAACATTTATAATGGTATGTCAGTCGCATTGGACTTGAGCAACTTTTAAGTGGGCTGCGCCGGCCGAGCGTCCAATATGAACGAGCCGAGCGGGTGCACGAGCCCAGTGCCGTAGAGCCGACCTGTTTGGAGGCCCACATTTGGCTAGAGAACGAACGAACGAGCGAGCGAGTGCCGCAAGTGAGGAGAACGGCTATGGAGCATACATTATGATGAATGGCTTTCAAGTGGAACGTCGCCCCCTAATGCCCTGACTCTGAAACTATGTTGGCTGTGCTAGCTGCGCGTGGGCATGTGGCAAGCTTCCCATATATATATATATAGTATAAATTTAGTATATATAAATACAAAATGGCTGCTCCCAGATGATTTATGAGCGCTGAGGCGTTTCGAAAGCTGAGAAGAGATAGAGAGAGCGAGAGAAAGAGAGATTCGTTAGAGAAAACCGAGTCCAACTTTCTCTCTTTGACACTGTTGACGTCAACATCGAGTCCCAAGATGGATCGCTGGATCGTAGCATACGAATTGCAGTGATGGATCCCAGCCTTGTTACAATGCCGAACCGCGAATTCGCACTGTTTCACGATTTCACGACTGGTTATTGCCTGATGTGGCGCATTCATCAATGTCCATGGCGCTTCCGTTGCCACGCAACCAAAGACATACATATATATGCTCTGGCCGTTGCAAGTAAAACGCTCGCATACCAATGCAGTAATCTTTATCGAGCAAAAGCATAATCAATCAATTGGATTTATGTGCTCCAACTCGAGATAAAACTAATCAATCTTGCCCTGCGACAGTCGCAGAAGACGACCAGAACAGCGCCAGGACCAGCAGCTGTCTGTGCAACCCATTCCAGCGTCTCTCCAGTATCAGTAGGGAGCTTTATTTATTTGTTTACACCGAGAGCTAAGCTGGTTCTTTTATTTCGTTCGTCGTTAAACTGTATGCTCCCCTTTCTCTTTGGAAAGGAGGTGCGATTAATTATAAAAGAGAAATTGCTTTTCAGATACTGCATGCCTATTTCCTTACAAATATTTAATTTAAATTTCTACTTGAATTGGATACTGTCTATTGTATTATTACATTCTTTCGGCTTTAATCGGATACTCAATTATTTTCGGCCTTTTTATTGATAGTGTAATAATGTTTGCACCTAGATATTCCAAAACTCATAGCGAATTTCCATGTTTTTTTTATTTTTAACAGTTTTCGGCCACTTTAATAGTTTGTCAGTTCATCGAGCTGTGGTTTATCAAATGACTACGATAGGTTCAGATTTGATTAGATAATATTCGCAGAACATTCATCATGGGCTGGTGAAAGTTCTACCTTATCCAAAAGTCATTTCAATAAGCAATAAAGTGAAATAATATAATTGATATCAGCACTCGGTAGATTAACTAAAAAGTGGTCAAGAGGGTTTCCACTTATAGATAAGATACGCCACTTAAACAAAAGTGCCTTCTGATATAACTGCTAAAAGTGGTGTCATTTTATTTTTTATTTTTTACTTTTCAGCTTTTAGTAGACATAATCCAATTATAATTTTATTAGTTGATTTTAACAATTGCTCTTCTCTTTATATATTTACAGTCAGAATCAAATTCATCGGCATCTGCAAAATTTACACTGTTCAAATGCGTTTACTGCGCTCAGGTGCTGAGCATCAATGATCGTCCCAAACTGCTCGAGTGCCTGCATGTAGCATGTGGACAGTGTGTGAACACAAAGTTCTCGGAGTTAGATCGGTCTCTGCCGCCACTGATACACTGTCCAGTCTGCGACAATGCCTCGCAGAATGAATACATCATTGATAATCAGTTCCTGATTGAGCAATGCGCTGCTGGTGATAGTGGCGATGGTAACGGGTCCACCGACGGCCTGAAGAGTCTGTTAACGGCCAACATACAGTGCAGCAGCTGCTCGGATGGCGCAGTGGCCACATCGTGGTGCGTGGACTGCTCGGAGTACATATGCGACAGCTGTGTCCAGGCTCATCAGCGTCTTAAGATCACCAAGGATCACACCATCAAGCCAAAAGATGAGGCCAACAATGAACAACTGGCAGGCACTGTTGGCGTCGATAAACTGCACATGTGTCAGCTGCACACTCAAGAGAAGCTATCGTTATTCTGCGAAACTTGCGACAAGCTCACTTGTCGAGATTGCCAACTGAGCGATCATCGAGATCACAAGTATAAGTTCGCCCATGAGATTGCTACAGAGTCGCGACAGGCGTTGTCCACACTTGTTTCTGAGATCAACTATAAGCGCTTTTTGCTCTCCTCCGCCACAAAGGTGATCGATGATCGCCAACAGCTGATACATGACAAGAAGAAGGATCTAATAAAGGAAATAACTGCGATGGTTGTCAAAATAACCAACACGGTCAACATGCGCGGCAAGCAGCTGGTTATGCGCCTCAACGAGGTATGCGACAGCAAGTTGAAGGTCCTGGTCGAGAAAAAAGAGACACTGCAGTTGCTTTCGGATAATACGGATCATTGCATTGAATTTATGCAGAATGCCCTTGAAAAGGGCAGCGACTTTGCCATATTATCGAGCAAAAAATCACTTGTGCGCCATCTGCAAAAGCTGAAATGTCAGCGTGCCGATATACCCAATCCAGAGATTCCAGTGCGTATTCAGGTGCAACTAAACCAGGTCGCCGAACTGCAAAAGGTTATCTCGCAACTGGGCATTGTTATAGTCGATGGCAAACCATATCCGCCGTCACCAGCGCCCTCCCAAAACGGGCCGCAACCACCGCCACCTCGTCAGCCACCTAGCCCAAATATGGCGCCACCGCTACGTCCCGGCCTGCCTCCGGGTATGACAGCTGGCCTTTCACCCAACGGTCCACCAGGTGCTTTTGGACCACAGAACGGGCCCCCAATGTATAGCAATGCGGCTGCACAACAGCAATTCAACAATCTGTCCATGAGTCGCTCCTTTCCAGGCGATGGCTCAGGTAAGGGTATGCTACAATTAGCTTAATCCTAAATAATCCTTATTTTGGATGCTAACTCGTGCTGTGAACACTCTCTGTATGTTTACTTACAGTTCGGTTTAGTGGCATGCCACCTGTTGGCATGCAGCGTCAGGGTCAACCACATGTCAGCTCTTCTACACATCCGCAAAATATGGGTTAGTTAGAGATATATTCATATGTAAAGTAGATATTTATAGCATTTCTAATCCATAGATATCAGCCTGCGAGGACTGCTAAACAACCAAGCAGCACAAAGTCCTAATGCTCATTTGGCATTTAATGGCCCGCCAAGCTATCCAGGCGGACCGCAGGGCACACCTTCGCCGGCCCACCAGCAATCGATGCCACCGATGCGCCCACATTTCATGCCCGGTCAACAGAGCTTCGGACAAGGTGGCGGCCCAGGCGGCGGGCCCAGAGACAACAGCAGCTTCATGAACAGCAACGCGCGCTTCCAGTCACAATACCAGCGCATGGCGAGTCATGCCCAGCAGCAGGCCGCAGCAGCAGCTATGGCCAGTGCCAGTGCCGGCGGGGGCGGACAGATACCTTCCCCTGGCGCACTGCAACGACCACCAATGATGCCCAATCCCATGCAGAATGTATGCAAAATCATTCAGCTCATAAATTATTTTATAAATAAAATTAATAATGGTTATTGGTTTTATTAACAGCCATTGGGGTTTCATGGGAGCCAGGCTGGTTTTAACGCTGGGCCTCCACAAACCTCACCACAGTTGAGTAGCGCTATGCACAGCCTCGCCAAATGGCATATACCACAATCCGCGCAGCAATCAAGCAGTGAGTGTCATTAATAACAAATCCATTCCATACGATTAACAATTGAATGATTACAGTGTGCCAGCAGCAAGGACCGCTATTACCATTCGCTAATGGCCGTCAGACTTCGGAAAATTTTAAAATCTCATTAAAATCGCCAAATACTCTAAAGAATAGTACACCGCCCAGTCTCAACATGGGCGGGCCTGCATTGCCAGGCCTAAGCAATGGATCGTCCTCTGCCAATACAATAGCGCAGTTAAATGCAGCTGCACTCGGTCTTGGCCCGGCGGTTTCCATACTCTCAAATGTCACATCGACAAATCCAAAGACACCCAGCCCTAGCACTCATGAGGTAAGATTAATATTATTATTAACAGTTTGATATCTAGAGCGTTTTTTGTTTGTTTTGTTTTGCCTACTTAGAACACCAAGGACTTTACTGAACCTATTGACAAGGTGCGTGACGACTCCATAAATGATTTAATTGCAACCATTGCCAAATTGGACTCGAATGGCGTACAAGTACTGCCAGAAGGGCGTACCAAAACCACCTCACCGCAGGTACATAGCTCGACGGATTTATCCAATACACAGGAAGGTGAGTACCTCTTACATACAGCTAATTTCGCTTTCGGTCTAGGCTAATTCTATGGGTTGTGGGTGTGTGAGTGTTTGACATCTCAAAAGCTAAGCATTAAATCTTGATCCCTTAAAAGAAATATACAAAATTTAAACTGAAAACTAGTGGTAATGTATATAAAAACTTTCCTTGCGTATTTTTCTTTAAAAATGATTATTTTTTAAATAAATAAATATGCTGTAAGTTTATAATCTGCTGTTACTAAAATAATTTTGTTAAATAGCTTTGAGTTCCTATTCGAATGAGTGAGAGCAACAATCTGGTTATTTCAATCTGTCACTATTAAGCATTGTATCTGAGTTTTATATTTAACATTACGTTGCTGCTGGTTTTAAATCGATTTTATTCAATTCTCATGTAACTTTGCTTTGTTTATTTCTATTTTCAAAACTGCAAAACTCGATTTCCGAAAACCAAACCAAAAACCCAAAATAAAAATCAATTTAAACGCGCAATAAACCGTAAAAATCAATTACTAACCAATAAATTATTATATTCGACAATTCAAAATGAAACCAAACAAAACAAATCAAATCAAACCACAAACAAATCAACACGAAACAAATACACATACACATAAACATACACACACCCATACACACTCATCGTACACGAATGCAAACATACAACTAATCATATCAGTTAATAATAAAAATGAACAAAAAGACGACCCCAATGAGGATTGGTGTGCTGTATGCCTGGATGGCGGCGAATTGATGTGCTGCGACAAATGCCCAAAAGTATTCCATCAGAACTGTCACATACCCGCGATTAGCTCGCTGCCGGACGAGAGCGAGAGCTGGCAATGTTTGTTGTGTGTCAATCTCAAGGAGCTAACCAAAGTTGAGGGTAACGAAAAGTCGCAACCGGGCGAACTGAGCAGCTTGGAGTTGAGAATACTGCAGCGCATATGTCTGGAGCTCTACTGCCAGTATGAACAGAGTCTCAACTTCCGTGAACCGGAATCACCGGCTAACTCGCAGTACTATGAGATTATTTGCAAGTAAGTCCCTGTAAATTGTTTTGTTTGAATAATGTATTGACTTGAGTTGTCTCTATAGCCCTATGTCATTAGATGTTATTCGCACGCGCTTAGATCCTTCCAGTCCTAATCACTACAAGGATATAGCTGGCTTTGTCTCCGATGTTCGATTAATCTTCAAGAATACTTACCTCTTTTATCAGGTGAGTGAATTGTGTATTCGTCGAGCTTCGATCAGTTTTATAAATTTGTGCTTATATTACTTTCACACAGGAGGACTCGAAGACATATAGCAATGCCAAATATTTGGAAAACTTCTTTGAAGAGCAACTGGCTAAATGGCTGCCCAACTATGTCAGTAAGAGCGGCACTTCCACTTCGTCCAATTCGCCAAGCTTGCAGGCGGCGGCTGCTGCAGGGTCTCCAGCCCCAGTTGAGAACGGCCGGAAGAGCTGCAGCTCTGCCTCGCTGGCAGACAGCGAAGATGCTTGCTTGCCGGCCAAGCGGTTGCGTCGGTCGGCGCATGAATAGAACGAGCTTTTGCCCGATAAGAAGGGCACGGAGAAGCAGCCGCAGCCAGAGGATGAAGAAGACGATAAAGAAAAACAGTCTAACAAAAAAGACGAGGATGAGAAAGATAAACACAATAATTCAGAACAAAATCAAAATCAACCCGAAGATGGTGAACCGCCGCTTTCGGAAAAAGAAGCTGATAAAAGAGAAGAGCCGTACTTATCGGATCTGGAATTGGATTTAGCACAGCGACCTCGTAGTTTGGGTAGCAATGTAATACAGGAGAGCGCCGATTATGTGCTTCAGCTTCTGCATGCGTATGCCGCTGCTTTCGGACTGTAGAGCGTATTGAGTGACACATGATGAAACATATCCGTACACACTCACAACTACTAAATCCAACACTGTTATAAATTATAAATGGCGCTATATGAGTAAATATGAATATCTAAGAATTTTGTAGCTGGTGTACAATTAGTTTTTAATTAACCAACTGTAAATAAGCAAGTCATTTGATATGATTTATGATTTAATAATGCAACAATAAATTTGAAGGGCGCTAGTTAAGTCATATGCAAATGTTTTAGCTAAACTCTTAAGTGTTAAATATACATAGGTAAACATATATACCAAGTAGAGATTAATTCCGAGCTTAAGTCTACTCCAAATTCACTGCATAATTTATGAGTGATCCAGACTCTACCCTCTAACCCTCTGTATGTGTTAGAGTTGTATTTACTTTTGTGATAGCAAAAAAAAAATAACAAAATGAAAATGAACAAATTTAATTTTAATATGTATAATAAATACAGCATCCCAACTCATTTTGACATTTTACTTTCGAATTTGCTATGTACGATATTTATTGCCCATTTTTCCGATACTGTATATATCCATATATATATACAAATATCTAAAACCTAAGCATTTTTCAACCCATTTTTTTTTTATTCACGCTCACTTATAGAACAACAAACATTCGTATACCGTATAAGAAGACATTTGTAATAAGTTGCAATTAGGAAAATAAGTTTGAATGAATGAAACCCACAATATAAAACAATACAATATATATACAGAAATATATATATTCTAAAAACATAGATCTTTTAATGTTGTACGTTTGACGTTTTAATTTAAGTATACCATATAGAGCCGATAAAGCATGCAGCCAATCAGTCTACTAGTAATACCCATTAGAGCCATAACAATACACTACTCCGTAATGAAATAAGGTCAGTGCACAATAAATATGCATTGGTATTGGTGTGTTTATATAGTACATACATATATGACATAACTATCTATAATAATAATTGATTCCAACTCAACTAACCAGTCAAATGCTGTGGACAAATGTTTTGTTTTTATTTACATACATATGTATATTAGTACGACATGAAATTGAAACTGAAATGAAACTCAATTCTCCATATTGCGAATATTTTTATAAATATTTTAACTACAAACTTGAAATGGAAAATACAAGAATATCTTCTAACCGATCTAATCAAATCATAATAATAAAAATAAACAAAAATCCTATTAATGTCACATAATGAAAAACAATAAAATAGAAAAACATAGAAATTAAATTAAACAGATGTAATGTCTACTATAGATATATATGTATATGGATGTATTAATAGAGGAACAGTAATGTGTGTGCTATCCTATCAAAATTGAGGCAAACAATTGAAAGTGGAATGATACCAGGCGGAAGCCTAATATGTTTATATGTTGAATGTGAAAACCATAGAAATTATTATATATCTGTTTTAGCTGTAAGTTTTACTATAAATATCGAAAACAAAATAAGAAATTACATACTGAATGTACTACTTACTATCAAGTGGATTTTTAAATAAAAGAAAAAGGCAACATTTCATTTCGATGCTCATTCTTAATCTATCATATACCAAAGAAGCCATCGTCCCGCATATATTGCTCGTCCAGATGCTGGTAGGGCTACAGCAGAAATCGCTCATCAATCAGCGTCTTGCGCGAGACATTGCGACGCACCCAGCGCTTGAAGATGTGGCGAATAAGCTGCAATGATTGATGGACAGCTGTCGGACATGGTCGAGAATTAAGATATTTATCTTTTGACTCACCATATTCAAGGCGCAAGCTATAGCGACGCCAAGTAGCAGACTGGAGGTCAGTAAATAGATGGAGAGCAGCACAAGTATCTCCAATACAAATATATGTAAATGGTTGCCCAGCAGCAGAACGCGACTAAAGCTCAGTGCATCATCAATGTAGAAGGTGCCCTTATCTATGAGATACATAAATACGTAATTTTCCATGATTTATAAGGCATCTTGCACAACTCACTCTCTGTTAGATAGTTTTCAATTTCACAGTTGAATAGCTTTTCCGTCAATGTTTTTTCCTTAATGATATAATCCATATCCTTGATGGCCTGCATAAAATTCATATTTTTAGTTTCTTAAAATGTATATTGCATTCGTAAAATTTTAAAATTAATTTAACCATTTAAAATTATTAATTTAGTAAATATTAACTGTGAATATATTGTCAACTCACGTGATCGATAAATGCACAGAAGAACCGATTGACGCTGGCGTAGGCAATGGAAGTGCGCTCCACCTGGCCATCAATGCTGGAGATCTGCGGTTCCTTTTGGTAGAGCAACGTCTGGGACATGCTGCCGTCTCGGCTGCGTTGGAAGGGCAAAAGCAGGCGATCCAAATATATGCTAAAAAGGCAGGCAGAGTTCCTAAGTTAGAATTCTACTACGACGATATAGATTAAAGCTGTACCCACCGCAGATTACGTGGTGGCAATATGATGTAGGACTGCTTGTCTGAATCAATAAGCAGTCCACGTCGGCCGCACATGTTCTGTGCCTCGCGCTGCAGCTGCAGGATCATGGAGGACATGTCCGTATCGGCGAAGCCATGCGGCGAACGTCCATGTATATAGTAGCCATAGCCCGGCTCGAGTAGCGAAAATAGTGAGATGTTAGCCAGGCTGCAGAGATCAACGAACTTCTGGAGTGGATTGGATTGAAGTACTCGAAGCAACATCAGTTGCATCAGATATGTGGCCACATACACAGCACTTATCAAGCAATAGCTAAGACTTTGAAACTTTCCGTAATGCTGAAGCAGCTGATAGGCGGCGATCACGACAAAGGCTTGAACCAAACTGGAATATCGCTGGGCACAGCTGAGCCTAATCCAAGCATTGGCTGTAAAGAGAATTCGCCAGGCGGAAACGCTGCTCTCGGCGACATATGTGCGCACGCTGGAGCAGAGCGAGGAGCTGTCCAGATTGAGGCGCTGACCCTCACAGCTGCTGCGTGGGCGCTCCCAATCGATGAGGAACAGCTCCAGTTGGCTGGCGCGTCGCAGATGTACAGCAAGAAAGATGAGCTGCAGCAGGCAGGCGGGATAGATGAGCACTGCCAATCGCTGAGGCATGCAAGCCTGCAGAGCCAACAATAGCAACCCCGTGATCAGTAACGCCAGTGCCACATTGGCGGCCAGTTGGAGCAGCAGCTCCAGCAGATTTATGGTCTGGCAGAGCTCGGCGCGACGGCGTCGTCTCAGATTCTGTAGGCGTAGCAGTGCAGCCACGAAGGCTAAAAAGAGCAGCAACGGCAAAGCCAGCTCCAGAAAGAGCTTCGCAGTGCCGTTTTGATGCAGTTGCTCAAAGCGGACGCGCAACCGAAATGGATATAGCTGAGTCAACGACGCGTTCCCTGTAATTTCAATGTGACGATAGCTGAGCTGCAGCAGCGGCAGACCCAGTCGCCGGCCAGCCTGGACGTTGTACTTCAGTTCCACTCTATCCACATATCGCAAGGAGCGGTAGAGCTGTAGCTTGTGGGCATCTTCATAAAGCGGCAAGATAGGATGCATTCGATTATCACGGGGATGCGCGGAAATCAGCTGAAAGCGCTTTACTAGCTGCCATTCCTCTTCCTGCGAGCGCTGCAATGGAGAAGGACGAATATCAAATTTGGATTATTGCGGATATTCAGATACTCTACCTGATTCTCTGCAGTCAGTGTCTCGATGAGCACAGGCAGCTGGTGTAGCAGATATGACCAGTTGCTGCTAAAGTTGAGATAGAGATTATGATAGTTATCATTCCCGTCTCGACTAGCGAAATCTATGAGCTGCTCCAGGCTCAGCTGGCAACTAAGCTCCGGCTGGTGCTGCTGCTCTAAGCCCAAAGTAGGTGCCTTTTGAGCTGGACAGAGATTAAGCTGCTCCAAGTGAAGAGGACCCCACCGCTTAAGACGTCCCGCCAGGTCGTAGGTTGTGCTAAAGATTTGTAGTTCCGTCTGATTCGCCAGATGGAGCGTGGTTGTAAGCAACTCTCGTGTTGCTCTGCCTTTTTTATAGAACAGAAAGGGCTCCAGAGCGCGCAGCTGTTCGCCCGCATGGGCATATTTGATGGCCACATCCGACATCTGAGTCAGCAGAAAGGGGCTGCATGGCGAGTGCTTGTCCAAGGAGTAGTGCGAGAGGACACACAAGTTGGCCAGTTCCTGGCATGCACTGTCATTCCTGAGTGCCAAGCAAAAGAAGGCAACAAACTTGAGGTCCCCAAAGTGGAGCCGGCTGGGGGAGCTGGACTTCAATTTGATGGTTGTCTGCCAGAAGGCGTTGTAGTGCAAATAGGGTTGTAACAGCGTGTTGGCTATGCAATAGTCCTGGTAGTGGAAATTATACGCAGCATTGCAGCTATGACAGTCGCTGATGTTGCTGCCGGAGTTCGTTTTGGCCAACACTATGGAACCGCTTGTTGAACTATTGAGATACTGGAAGCTACACTGTGTGGATGGCAACTGAATTTCCGTACAGTTCCCAGAGGACTTTGTGGCATTGCTACAGATCTCCTTGCAGGTTGGCCAACGTTTGGACTTCTCGAAAACGGATATATACCCAATTGGACAGTGGCAACCGAACTCTGAATGGGGGAGAAAGGAAAGTGCAAAAAGAGGGAGAGAAAGAGATTATAATTAGAGAGATTGCGCATTCGGTCAAGACTATACATAAACCCATTATTATGAATAGATACGTTATAAAAGCTATAAATCATAGTTAATCGCTGTTTCTGCCATTTCAAAAATCCTATCACATATAATGATATATCTTCATTATTTGCTAAAATATCTAATCAGACTTCAATGCGAAATTTATATGTTGTATACATACATTGATATAAAGACAAGTTATCTGGAGCACATCCATAAGAGCTTAAATACATCAGAATTTTCACGTGATCCTCATAACGCAAAGCGAGCGTCCCAGCTCTTTGTAGGGGTTGCTACTTAAATGGGTTGCTTCTGTCACTCAAAACTTAACCTCAATTGTAAATCCAACATGCACTTTTCTACTTCGTGATAAACGCTCTACATGCAATGTCTAGTGAGTGCTACAGCTCCCCCATCTGCTGCATAGTCATTTGTTTAATCAATAGACCCACTTACTGTCTGCAGTAGGCTGCAGCTCCTTCGTGTCTCCGTCTCCAGGCTCATTGCAGGGAGAGCATTGAAAATAGTTCAAATTGTAGAACTCATTCCTGAGACACTTTTGAGTATGTTGAAACCGAAATGTGTGTGGCGTTGGCGATGGTTTTGAATCCAAAATCGTACAGTTTCCGAGCTTAATGAAAACTGTTGTCCACAACAATGGGAAGAACCAATTTACCAAAAGGAAGCACATAATACTCAAAAATATATATATTTCTTTCGTTTTCCGATGTGGGCCCAATGAATCACAAATGTGAACTGAATTTGAGCTGCAATTGCGGTTGCACGTTGGCAAGTAAACAAGTTCTTAGTGGAGTGGGTACGAATCCTTTATTGTTTGCCAAAAGTTGCTATAGCTACCCAACCCCCATGCAATATGCTTATTCCACCTGTTTCAGTTGGTGGTGTCCTTTGTTTTGTTTTGTTTTATTTAGTTTTTATGAACAGTTGAATGACTGACCACACAGCAATGGGTTAATGAGGGCGTCACTTGTTACACCTTTCGTTTTGGTTATCGCGTGCTTGGCGACTTTTTTTCGCCATTTGCGTGCTGTAAATTATGATTAGCTTATTTATAGTAGTTACATTTTGCACATACAAGTTATTTAGCTTACGAAAATGAGTATAATTATTTTCTAATGGACTTACATTAAGAAATGTCATTTTGCTTTCTTATTTGCTTTACGATATTATATTAGATTAAGCTCAGTAAATATAATATACATACAAAATTTAAGGCTGTATTAATTGTTCTGTATGTGAGGTTATTATGGATAATTTCTATAATTACAAAAAACCGTTTATGAGCAATTATCGATAGTTTTTTCAGTATAACAGTTCAAACTGTAATATGCAAATTTATGATACGACCTCAAATTATCGGCAACAATCTCAATATCGCAAATATCCACTGGCAACGAAACAAAAATATCGATGTAACATCTCGTGCTTAAAACATCGTCTATGTTGCAATTAATCGATAAGTGTAAGTATCAACAGTCCCCACTTCCTTGCCGAAGGACAACAGAAGTAGTCGGCAGACACATACAATTTTCATTTTTGTGTCGCTGTTAAAGCAGAGGCACAATTGCAATCCAATTGGACAACTAGCAATAACCGTTAGTGTTTCAAAGATGCATTGGTGGCGCGATTCCAAATAGATGCAGATGCCGCTGCACTCGACGCACCGTACATAGCCGAAAAATGAACAATTTGGTGAGTGTGTGTGCAGTGTGTATATTTGTAGATTGGTTGGGTGGGATGTGGGTGGGGGTGTATAGGTGTTGGCGTGCATGTATACGTTTGCCCCTGTCTGTGTGTGAAAACTAAATGTGTTTGTGTTTGTGTTTGCATTTACGTTTGTGTGGATACATGAAACCTGATTGCAGGAGCACGTCAAGCACTTTTATCCAGAAAATTACAAATTGGATCTCTCTGAGACAATGAAGGCGGCATTATCCAAAGGCCCAGTGGGCGGGGGCGTGGTCAATGCAGTAAGCAGTAACAACAGTAGCAGTAGCAGCAGCAGTAACATAACTAGCTCCATGGGCGGACCAACACACACCGAAATGCTACAACAGCAGCCAAACGCCGGCGTTGGATATGTTACCGAGAAGCTCTATATGCTGCTGCAGCTTTATCTGCAGAACAAGGGCTGGAACCCGAGCGCCGAACTGTTGCAATGCTTCAGTGATCTGAAGGACAACGCCATGCTGCCCAGTGCCGCCTACTTGCAGTAAGTATAGACAATTAGTAATTCATTCCAGCCAATTCACTGTTTTCCCACACAGAGTCCTGGCCAATCGACTTACTCTGGACTCACAGGGGCGACTTATATTGCGCGATAATGGAAAGATTGTGCTGCCCTTTGAGCATTTTGCCAATGCGGTAATGTTGAAGCACATGTCGGGACCGCATGGTCTGCATCTCAGTGTAGATGCCACGGTGCGCGCGGTCATTGAGTCGTACACCATTGGACGAGATCAGTTCGGCATGGAAAAGGAGTTTATTATTGAAGTGGTGCAATCGTGTCCCAGTCCGGCCTGTCGCTATTATAAGAATCACATGGGCATATCCCCCATGCCTTTTATGGAGCAACAATATCCTGGCGTTAATACGCCTGACTTTTTGCAGCGTCTATCGCATCTCCCCCCAAGCGCTGCGGCAGGAAGTAGCGCTGCAGTTAGTTCGGCTGTTGCCAGTGCTGCTAGTGGCGTACCCAGTGGCAGCAACAACGCTGCTCCTGTCGAGATTGACTTGTCCAAATCGAGCGGCTCCAAGGTGCCGCCACAGTTGCAGCACTTAACTAAACAACAGCAGAGTAGCATACAATCGCAGCTATCGCAAATAAGTGCGGCCGCTGCTGTCGCGCATCATCAGCAGCATCAACAACAGCAGCAACAACAGCAGCAGCAACAACAGCAACAACAACAGCAGCAACAACAGCAGCAACAGGCTCATGCTCAAGCACAGGCAAAACATCAGCAACAGCTTACAGCCGCATTGATTCAACAGCAAAATCGCGTGCTTGCGCAGCAGAGCCTGGAGAAACTTGGCAATCTAAGTGCTTTGGAGAAGCAACGTGTATTCGCACAGCTCGATCCCAAGCATTTTGACCCAATGGCTGTTGCAGCAGCAGCTGCCAATTTGCAAATTCAAGGCATGATGCAGTCACAAGCAGTGGCTGCAGCTGTCGCCTCTAATCAGCAGCAGCCGACGCCGTTAACTACGACTAACTCCTCGGCAACAGTCGGATCTAGCATTGGGGCACAGGTGCATCATACGCATCATTCCTTGCCACCGCCTTCGCAATCGCCGCACTCGTCGTCATCGTCTTCCTCTCACTCATCCATGGATCAGTTTACGCATAAGAGTATCTCTGATTCCTTGCGGTGAGCTCATCTAATTTTTGTCAATCGCTCGATTTAATATCATTGTATACTCTCTCGCAATAGATCCAATTTGGACTCAATTGAATCAAATAAGGATCTGTTGGCGCTGCATAATGGCGCCTGGGCCAGTCACGATGCCAATCGGATTGATCACATGGCAGTTGGCCAGGACAAGATTGTGCGCATATTCTCAGAGCTAATGCGAAACATGTCGCGGATGAAGACATACATACGGCCTTCCATGTGTAAGCCCTATGGCAAGCAAAGCGAGAGCTTGCAGAAGAGTAAGTGAATCTAATCAACTATCAGCTATAGCTATTTTAGCTAAGATATTTATTATTCCTCCACAGCTCTCATGGACACCATTCAGATTGTGCAAACGTTGCGCAATTGCTTGCCGGCACCCCACATTCCTGTTTCGTCCTGGAAGAGCGAAAGTGAGGGTACTGTCGGTGTGGGTGTAGGCGTAGGAGTGGGCGTGGGCGTGCCACAAGGCATGGGTATGAATACGCTTGGCTTGCAATCCAATCGAACGGATAATCTGCACTGAATTGGATTGGAAAGCTCACAATCGAATCAAAATTAAATTACATTAGGTAATATCTTATATTCCTGCGATTCCGAGCATCATACAGTATTTACATAGAATAGAATTTCATCTTTATAGGCCTGGCTCATGGTTTTCCAATTACCTATTATGTGCCATGTTTACCACAAGACTTGATTTCATTTCAATATTTGACTGATATTTTATAACACGATGACACTAGTAGAAAGTTGCGTGTCTCCCATCGTTTAGCTAGTGTCATTATGTCATTAGAATTATGCGCTTAAATCCGGCTAGAGTCTTAGATTAAGCTGCAATCCCTTGAGCTATCCATACTTATAAGATTTCGTTCTTTTCTGTTCTAATTCGATTATTTTGGTATTTGATTTGGCATGAACAAAATTGACGAAGCATATGAATTCAATTGGCAAAAAGTCTGTGATATTTAAATTATGTTAAAAAAAAAGAAACATTTTAACAAAACAAAAACAAATCTAAATTAAATTAATTTTTAACTGTGGGCCCTTTGTTGTGTAAACTACAATTTCCTTTGTGCAATATTACAAGGTGTCTAACTATCTATTCTTAATCACTTTTGTGCAATTGACAACGTTTCACTCATATCAGCAGCGCGCATAGAATTAAAACGACTCAACAATATAAAGAAGGCATCCGGCCTATACTACATAATAAAATGTATTACATATTAAGTATATACATACGGATAAAGAAACATACATACAATTACTTAAGATATTTTGCTATATTGTGTCGTCGGCGGTTGTCACGTAGAAAACGTATAGAAGAGAGTGGAATTGTATTACTTTATAAGCAGCAAGTGGGTTGTAATTCGACTACATACATTCATACACATAAGTTAATCTTATATTTTATTCCATGCTCATACATTGAAATAACCAATTATTATCAAACATACAGTATTAACCAGAAATAAAGACACTTGTAAACCTTTAATATTTGCTTAGCTAAAATAAATATATTTAAATAAACATTACAATATCCATTAAACTTCACCTGTGGAATCCAATTACGTTAGTAGGTTAGTAGATTTTCAATTGTGCGCTCAACTTGCATCGCTTAGTTGGCAACACTGACATTGACCATTGTTGTTTTCATAAGAAACATCGATAGTTACATAATTTATGAGTTGAAAAATATCGCATGAATAATTATTAATCGATACCTACCATCGATATCAACTTCCCTACCGTCTGTGCTTGTGCACTGCGTTTTTCGTTGATAATTTTTTAAAATTAAGTTTTAACGTATTTATTTAGTAATTTATTCGTTTAAAATAGTTGCAAGGTGCCCAACAAACATTCAGCAACGCTATGCTTTTTATTTTGTGTATTTTTTTGCGCGCGTTTCGTGTGAAAATGTGAAAAACATTGCCGATGGTATTGGTAATTGGAGAACGTTTTTTCTATTATTTTATCTCCTCCTCTTCCGCTTCGTTTTGTGTCGTGCTACGCTCTTTGTACTCCTGCTCGCTCTAATCATATGCCCGTCAATTGTGAATATGTGTGAAAGTAAATAACAAAATATGTGGCGCATTTCTAAAATAAAACTGCGGTGTAAACGCATGGATGGCTACAAAAAAAAATAATTGTTGAGATTCCAACAACATAAGATGATAGCAGACGCTCCCCCAATACGGTGCCGAGCTGGCATATTTAGGTACGCGACGCCGTCAACTTGTGCGATAATCAACGGCCGCGCACTGCTCACTGTGCGCAAGGAATTTACAACAACAAAAACAATGTTTTGTGCGCGCTTAGAGAACAATAATGAAATGTGAAACTATAGATTAACATTTTTACTGATACGAAGTCAGCTCGATGAGTACCTAATAAATTTCGTAGTGGACTACGCAGCATCTTAAAACATATGGCAATACATATGTGTATGTATGTATACGTCCGAAGTCCAATAGGTCGTGTTGATAACCATATTTGTGATTATGCGTAGATTTTTTATTTGTATTAATTTTTTTAATTCGTCAAAGAGTTGTTTTTAAAATTATATACCGGCTTTGTTGGTTATATAAGTAGTTATTGTTGCTATCTGTTGAATGCAACTAAAAACTATGAATTGTTCATAACCTAGGACACATTCCATACTGCGCCTGTTGTTGTTGCACATAAAGCAACCAAGCATGTAAATTTAAACGTACGCTTAAATTAAAAATTAAACAAAATGGCAGTTGGAGCACGCAGCAATGTTCTTGGGTGTGAGCGCCGGACACTCGCTCAGAGAGCGACAGAGAAAGAGAGTGAGAGAGAGAGGCAAACGAGTGAAGTAGCGAGTATTGCTCGTGGCTTGAGTTAACGTGGAAAGTGTTTGTCTGTGTAAGAACATGTGTGTGTATGTGTGTATGTAACAGAGTGTGGAGTAAAAAGATGGAGCACAAGATATATAAAAACAAAATGCAAGCATTTAAAAACAAGAACAAGTGCAAAACAAATATGAAATTATAAAACTTAAAAACGTTTTTATCTTTCTTTCGTAATTTAGAGTTTCTCAACAGCAGTGAAAATAACTGCTGTGTGCAGCAACAGTGACGACAAATGTGTGTAGATGTGTGCGTGTGCATGTATGCTGAAAGAAAAACAACACAAATAAGAAAAAATAAAATCGAAAAGGAACAGAAACAGAGAAATTACTTCTATATGCATATATACGGAAATTAATGTAAAGTGTAGCGACAACAAAAAAGCATAACTAATGTACGGCGTAAAAATGCTGCAGCTACTGCTGGTACGGCTGAAAAAATGACCGATGAGCGCAACGGTAACGGCAATAAGAGCAATATTAACAGCAGCAGCAACAACAATAGTAGTCCAACAAGCGTTGCCAGCCACAGCAGTAGCAACAGTACAAGCAGCAACAGCAACAGCAACAGCAACAACGAACGTTTAATTGCAGAGGCGGCTGCAAAATTTTTACTCAAAAATGGTATAAACGGCACAAATACAGCAGCAGCAGCCGCAGCAGCCACACTGCTAACAGCAGCTGCAGCTGCTGTTACATTTCAACTTCCTGCCGCACCAGAACTGAAGCCAACAACGTCGGCAACAGCAACAAACGCAACCAATTCAGCGACATCTTCTTCAACAGCAACATCAACATCCAATGGCACCTCGCCCACATTATCATCAACTAAAACAAACAGCAGCAGCAATAGTAGCAGTAGCAGCTCAAGTCTCATTATGGCGACGGCCTCTGCTACCGCGCTCGTTGCCGGTGGAGCAGGCGTTACAGCTCCAAAGGCGCCTGTCGATGTTATGTCCGGCGTCCTGGACTATAGCGCATTGAATAGCCCCAGCGCTACAAAGAGCAGCAAATTTGTGGGCACAGGCAACGGCAGCAGTAGCTTTGATATGGGCAGGCATCCATTATCAATGCACAGCAATAACAACATGTCCGGCTGTGGTGGCCGGCTCCAGTTTTTTAAAGGTTAGCAAATTGTTTGTAATATATCAATAGATAATTTGTTTGTCTCTCGTATTACGTTTATCTAACTAACGAAAAAAAATTTATTTTTCTCGGTTTATTTTACAGAAGGTAAATTCATATTGGAACTAGCACGTGGCGATAAAGGCAGCTGGGTATCAGTACCGCGTAAGCCATTCCGCACACCATCGGCAGCGACTTCGGCCACAGTAACGCCCACATCGGCAGTGACAACAACGTATCCAAAGAATGAAAATTCCACATCATTAAGCTGTAAGTTTTAGATGGCTTTATTAGTATAGAGTACCATTTCAACAATTTATATGCTTTCAGTTTCCGATGACAATAGCTCCATTCAGTCATCACCTTGGCAGCGTGACCAACCCTGGAAGCAGACGCGACCCCGTCGTGGCATTTCCAAAGAACTGTCGCTCTACTACCAGCGTCCCAGGCACAATGTGCTTAGCCAAAGTGCACGACAGGCTGCAATGCGTAAGCGAAGGCGTCCCTACGAGCCAACAATTGCAACTGAGAATCATCAATCAATCTTTGAGCGCGTTTCTACCCAGGAAAATGGTGATGACACGCTTAAAGCTATTGAAATTGATACAAAGACACCAGAAGTGCAGTCGGATGAGATTAAGTCGGAAGCAATCAAGGAGCAATTGACTGAGAGCAAGATGGAATCGAAGGCAAAGCCGTGTTCCAGTGACAACAAAGACTCGAATGATACAACAGCGAAAGCTGAGGCAACATTAGAGAAAATGAACACAAGTGAAGATGAGGATGCTATGTCGGTGACAGTGGACGAGGGGGCGGCTGCAACATGTGATGGTTTGGTGAATGGCAATGCGAGTGAAGTAAATGGTGATCCCAAAGCACACACTAAGTGTGAGACAGCCAGTGAAAAAGACACAAGGAAAACAGGAGCACCAACAACAAAATCAACAACGACGATGACAGACATAAGACTTAAAAAGCAGAAACCCAGAGCCAAGCTCAATAGCATCATACAGAAATTAATTGACGGCGTGCCTGCGCGCCTAGAGCAATTGTCAAAGACACCAGCTACGGGGGCGGCAACAGCGTCAACTGTGGTTTCAACAGCAGATCGCATCAGCAGCAACAGCAGCGGTGGCGGAGCCATCGGTAGTCTAAGTCACTCTTTGGCGCATAAGGTAACAATTGCTATTCATTTGTTACCAAATTAATATCCATTTTTATTTATATGTATTCATTTGCACTTGTTTCGATCTTTTAGGTCTCGCCGCCATCGTCGGCAGCGGCTGCCAGCCGTCTAGTCGAATATCATCATCATCAACATGTGTCTCCACGCAAGCGCATTCTGCGTGAATTCGAGAAGGTATCGCTGGAGGATAACAATGGCTGCGTCAACAATGGTAGTGGAGTTGGTGGCGGGATTAGCGGTGGCGCCGGGGGAAAGCGTAGTCGTGCAAAAGGCAGCACGACAACCAGCGTAGTGGCCACCAAATCGATGCCCATCAATTTGGCGCCGCCACAGGCTAAAGTTTTGGCAACGCCCACAACTTCATCGACCTCCGTAGCAGTAGCAGCAGCAGCCGTAGCAACGCAACCGACCCGACTGAATAGCTCATATAGCATACACTCATTATTGGGTGGCAGCGGTAGCAGCTCCTCCAAGAAGAGCCATGACCAGCCGGCCGCAATAATCAGCAACGTGCATCATCAGCATCACCATCATCACTCATTGTACGCCACTTCCGCCAATTACCCACGCTCGACGCTCAATTCACCCAAGTCACCGGAAATGGGAGGCAGTAATGGGGGTAAGTCGCCGTCACATGCAGCTAGTAAGAAGCAACGTTCGCCACCTTATGTAGCTGCTGGATCACCGTTACCTGTCGACTATGGACGACGCACACCGCCAGATAGCTATAAGTTGGCACAAGCGCACGCACAGCAGCTACAGCATCATTCCTTCTATGCTCCATATGGTGGCGCTACTGTTTCGCCGCACATTCCACAGACGGGTGGTGGTTCCGGCTCACGTGATTTGTTATCACCGCCTCGATCTTCCACCGCCTCGCCACGGGAGCCAGCAGCAGCTTCAGTTGCTGCTAATACACCGCACCGCACAGTGCCCAAAAAGACTGCATCGATTCGACGCGAATTCGCTTCACCTACTGCCAGCAATAGTAATAGCAGTAGCGCGGCCAACAGTTGCCCCTCGCCAGGCGAGCGCAGCACTTCGTCCCCGGAACGGCGGCATCTTCAATTGCAACGTGGCTCGCCTAGCGCTGTTGCTGCAGCTTCTGGTTCGCCATTACACTATTACATGTATCCGCCAACGCAGCTGAATGGCAGCGGCACGGGCAGTCCACATGGAATAGCGCCGAATGCAACGCCCACAACAAGTAGCGCCGCGGTTGCCGCAGCTGCTGCTGCGGCTGCAGCAGCATACATTCCATCGGTAGTCTCGCCCTCTCTCTACCATCCTTACATATCGACGCTTGCCGCGTTGCGTCACAATCCGCTGTGGGTGCAGCATTACCAGGCAGGTGCATCGCCACTATTGCCGCCACCGCCTCCGCATCCACATTCGCATCCACAGACGAGTAGTGCGGCTGGAGCACGATTATCACCACAATCGCCGTATCATCCATTTAGCTATAATGGTGTTAATGCGGCCGCTGTGGCAGTCGCAGCGGCTGCGGCAGCCTCTGCTTTTGGGCAGCCAACATCGAATCCGCATCTGGGACATCAAACGCATCCAGGGGCTTTGGGACACCATAATACGCCGCCTACACATTTGGCTGAGCACAGAACGCATACGCCAAAACTGACTGATATCTGTACTGATCAAGTGTCTGCAGCATCCAGTCATCGCACCACCATCTCCAGTTTATCGGCAGGCTCAAGCGTGCCTATAACGTCTGCAGGTACAACGCAAGGTGGTGGTGGTGCAGGCAGCGGCAGCACTATTAACTCAGTACAATCCGCAATGTTTCAAAATAGTAGTCTAAGAAATGAACTAAGTTCAGGTGAGCGTAATTGAGTAAAATAGGAAATTAAAATATTAAAACTAATTATAACATTCAATTTCAGACTTACCACTGAATCTGTCAAAACACTGAGACATTCGCGTTCACTCTAACATCCTCCTGGCCCCATCCATCCCAGCAGTTTCAGTGTGCGTTTGGGCAACCCTTTGAGTTAAGTACATTATTGCACTAGTAGCGCTTAAGACGACATTCAAACAACACTACACACATAAAACTTACGGATAAGTTCGCTGCTATTTATTAGTTGTAACTCAATTGTTTTGCATTAAGATAGCTAGGGTTTATTTTAAGGCCGAGAGACAATTTAATCCACAAAGAAGAAAGAACAACTGCGAGTTTTTCTATACATATTTTAAAATGTTTTCAAAACCGTTCCAAAACCCGTTAGGAATATAATTAACTAACATACACTTTATTTGGCCAACATATTCAATAACCAAACTTATGAATAATATGATATAAATATATATATTTTTGTATATTCCCATAGGATGCACGTCTTAAAGAATCTCAAAAAATATTTAAAGGCCATTATTTCAATGTCAGGGTACAAAATAAATTTTGTTTAAACTGTTCATTGAGTAGGTGGACCTAAGATTTTTTTTATCAAAACATTTCCTTGAACAGACTGAACTTAAAATTTTTAGAGAATGAAAAAAAGCGGTAATAAATTTAACATAAGCCACTGCATCTTAATTTTTTTGTATGTATGTGTGTATATGTAACAAAACATTTTGAAAAATAAGAAAAAAAACACTAAATAAAAAACAAATCAGATTTTTAAAGAATGCGTGTGCCTTTGAACATGAAAATAAAACTAGGAAGTAAAAAAAAACAGAGTAATTTACTACAATACAACTAATTACAAATGAAAACATTCACACATATACAAAACCAGCAACGTTATTCTAAAAAGCATACTTAACTGTATAAAAAAGGTCCATAATACAAATGTAAATTGAAAATAGTTGACATTCGATTTTATATTAAGTCCTGGCCATACCTTTTTAATAAGAAATTTTATGCAATAATTTTAAAACTGAATATAATCCATTCTATATTTTTAAATGGATATGTAACAAAATAGTATTTATTATTTTGCTATGTTTTCATTTGATGTTCACAATACTAGCAAAAAAATAAGCAATTTGAATTAATTAATTGGATAGTCTAAGACTAAAGCTTGTACAAGCTTATCTTAAACATTTCAATTGATATAATTAAAAATTATCCTTTATGGCTGCACTTAATATAAAATAGTTGTTTCGCCAACATTAAATCAAAATTGCTAAAATGTACAAAAAGAATGCTACGTCTACATATACAGAAAATATTTACATACAAGAAACACAGACCTAAATTTCGTACAACTGAAACTAATACAAATAATTAACGAAATGAATATAAATATTCCTAAAACTAAAAAGACAAAAATATTTCTCATATTTTCTAAATTATTTATAAAATACAAATGACTATTTATATGTTATGCTATAAGTAAAAATAGTTGTAATATTTGTAAATACAGTATTTTTACACCGACAACAATGTAACAACAGAAAAAAATGAGTAAATAGATTACCCATATAAAAACTATTTTTTTAAAGGATATTAAATTCATATACTGATGTATACACAATAATAAAACCTAAACGATTCAAACCCTAAAATTATTTTCAACTGAACGTTAACACTCTTTTACAGTTAACGTTAGTTTCATAAAATAAAAACAAATAACTTAAATTTCCATAAATTATTATTCCGCCTAGGGTCTACAATTTTGTTAAATTTATATTATATATAACTGTGTATAACGTTTTTATTTGATAACAATTGTATGCCCTTCTTAATTATTTTTCGTCAAATTGTTTATATGTAGAACGCTGGCAACGTTTGTTTAAGTGTACTGTGTGCATTTAAGATGTTGATTAGCGAGGTTTCAAACACTAAAAACGCGAACCTAACTGAAAAACGCGCTATAGGGTTATATAGTATAGTAAACTTATATTGAATATTTCTTCGTCTATATGGTCAAAAGATTAGTGTAAAGTAAACCAGAAACAAAACTAGTTTTAAACAAATAATATATTTTATATACATGCATAAAACTGAAACTGAATTATTGATGTCAAATAAAATTTATACTAAATGAATTTGATATAGTTTTGATTTGTGAATATTGTGCGCACAAACACATTAATTTTAAGGTAAGTTGTCAAACCTTAAATTGTTTTCAAAAGATACTCTTCCCTAAAAAAACAATATTTTCTTGGTTTGCATACAGTCTATTAAAGAAGCACATTTTTATTTATTTTTGTTATTTCGATTACAGTATACATCATTTATTTATGTTATCTGTCGTAATATATGCTTGCATATATTTATAAATTACCCGGCGTATTTATTATTTCCCTCTCTTGTTGTTTAAATGTTTGTATGTAATTAGTTATTTTGAATTGCTTTTATCTTCCAGATATATTATCTTAATAAAATAAACATAGGGTTACAAAAACCAAAAACTGTCAATGCAGCAATTAGAAAAATTGGAGTATAATATAATAACTTAACATAAACAAAAAGCCTAATGATAAATACATATTTTAATAGGATACATTCGTGATAATTTTTATAGGTCAGCGTTGCTTTGGATTCAGTCGCTCAAAACCCAGGTAAGTTAAAGACAAAAAATTTTGGAAAACAGTTTTTACAATTTGTTGAAGCAATTATGGAGACAGTCAACAGTATATATGGCCTAACATAGTGAACACATGATTTCTAACTTAGTTAAATGATTTATAAAAAATTGTATAACTTTTCAGAAAATAACCAACGATCAAAATAATAAGGAGCACTTAACCATATGTTTCAAAAAAGGATGGTCGAAGTTAAAGTCCAGTTTAAATATATAATTTAATTGTTTTAATTGGTAATATCGAATTAATGACGTTTTCAATCTAAGGTCGCATGACACATCACTTTTACAAATGCGACCAGACCTATCGCTTCTTTTTGTTTATGCACTTGCGAAAACTGTTCTAGATATTTCGGCTAATAATAATTCTTATTTTATGCTTATATTAAATACACACTTTTGCGTGTTCCCAATCAATCCATAATATACAGCATTTGCATTGTAATTGTATGCTGTGTTCAGAACATGGTTTGCCGTACTTTACTGACCTGATCCACGATGTAAATCACTCCGACCGACAACGGTCTAATATTACAAGCAAAAAAAAAAAAAAACAAACAAGTTGTTTTTGCAGTTAACACAGGAGTTTACATAATAACAGTATCAATAATAATATGCATATCGATTAAACAATACAAAAAATTACACGCTTACTTTAAATATATATATTAATAGGATACATTCATAATCATAATTTATATGGGCGTAGAATCCTTTATCAATCAAAAGAATGTAAAATCATTGAACAAATTCTACAGGTCGACAAGAAAACATTACAGAAAATATAGAAATAAAGCACTTATGGGGCGACAGAAGCGTATGGTCTGTTATAACTATTTCTAATCTGTGTAAGTGTGTGTGGGTGTATATGTGTATCTTGACCTTATATAGTGAACACATAGTTTTGAACTTTTTTGTGGTTGTATTACATAAAAAAATTGTACTACGCCTCATCCGAAAACGTAAACATAGAAATGTAGACCGATATACAGGACCTGTGGATACTGAGGGAGTGCGTATGTCTGTGTGCATGTGGTATGAACTCGTGACTACAAATTTTAGTTGTAGTTCACTGTTTGTTGTTTTTAGAGAAATTGTGTGAGGCCCAATTCAGTGACGTTTTCCATGAATTGGCCAAAGCTTCACTGAATTTCGCTTGGAAATGTTTACGTGCATTTTCCTCCGTGTAGTCCAGCACCTATTTAAAAACATATTAGATACGTGCGAGCTATAAGGAAATTATACTTACCAAAGTCTCACGTAAATAGTTCAGGTCCTTCTCTGAGGATAGTTCCGGCAGTCCCGTTGAAATCATCATTGAGAATAGCGATAAAATAAGGCAACCATGTTTGCGTAATATTAAAAATGCCTAAATGGTATTTCAAATTCGTGTTTAATTTTAATTTTCGATAAGAATCTAATGCTGTATTTCAACTTACGCGCTCACACAACTCCTGGAAGTAGCAAAACTCCTTTGCCTCGCGGTCAATACAGCCTTTGTTGATGACGTAGACAAAGTCGTGGGTAAGCACAAAGGGCACACGTTCGCGTCGCACTCCGAACTTCTCTTTAAAGTGGCCCAAAATATGGCCGAAGTCAATATGGAAGAGCTATAAATGGTGAACCAGGATTATTTTTCTGTACTGTAAAGAAAACAGATTCACTCACCTGTCCATTACGCTTGACCATTATATTGTCTGAATGACGATCGGCGACGCCCAACACGTAGGTGGCAACGCAGTAGCCAGCACAGCTGAGCGTAAACTCATTGATGGCTTTGTTAAGTTTCTCGGGCGCCTTATTGTGCTCCTTGAGCCAACTGTAGAGCGAACCCTTTTTAAATGGTGATGTTGCCGAAAACATGCCCTTTAACTTTTGTATATTAGCTATTGTCTCCGAATGACGAACCACCTCTATCATGCCTAATCGTTGTTCCATGCTGATGCAGTTGTAGATGTTCATACGCAAATCCAATCTATGATAAATAACTTTCGATCAGTAAAAACACCCTCAGCTAAGTGATAGCCTAAAATTAAAACGAACCCTTCACGTTTCCACAACTGATCCATGACACGTAGCATTTGCAGTGTAAGCATGTCCTGGCGCAGATCATCGCCATTTTTAAATATGATGTACACATCATTGGCCGTCTGATCCACGTTTTCGAATACTACCCAGAGCGGTCGCATTTTGCTATCCATGACCTTACATTTGTCGGGTGTGACACGCCTGCATCTAAAGCTCGGGTTTAAAGGGTTTTGTATATTTTGGAAGATGCCGTTGTTGTGTTCGTTGCGGAGAAAATCCTGCAATACGGAGCGTACTTTGTCCTTGCTCCCCTTTTTGGCTAACACGGATCCCACCTTTAACTTTTCTAGCACCTCGAGTTGCTTTCGCAGCGGCTTTACATGCTGATTGCAGCCTTTAAGATAAGCTTCCAGAAGTAGACCAAACCGTGTCTGCATGCAGGGCGTATGCATTTCGGACCGCAGATGCCAGAAAAAGTAATGTCCAATGCGTTGGTTACGCAGAGCTCGTTGCAGCAAAAATATTACCAAATCATTTGCTAAATACGATTCGTGCTTAATTGCCTGTACCAGCTGTAATAAGTACAGCAGCAGTTCCTCATCTCTGCAAAATATTATAAATACGTAAGAAACCTACTTTTTACAGCGTCCTAGCATACTCACTTGAGATTATGCAGACACTTGATGGCGAATCCGCGCACTGCTGGATCTGGATAGGCATAGTCTAGCAGTTCCAGTGAGCGTTCAATGGATATAAGGGGCCACATCTTGAGCAAATACCAAATATCAGACACATCATCGCGATCTTTCCAGTACACACATTGCAACAATACAGACAAATCCTCTGGAAATTCGCGCAAAATATCGTTTCTGCAAAACACAAATATTTTTTAGTTTTTTGATGATAAACGAATGAATAAATTATCTCAACTTACTTATGTTCCCATATGGTATTGCGATCCTGGTCAACCATTTCGTAAATTTTGTCTTTGCCCGAATAATTCGCTAATAGGGCACCAAGCTCCTCTATACTTAGCGATTGCTTATCACGATTGGAGTACGCTCGTTCTGCTGCATATTGTAGAACTTCATCCTCGCTAGGATAACAGATAGCTTCGTCGTTGCAATTTTCATTGGTGCCTTGGTGGAATGTCAGATGCACCATAGCACAACCGTCTACGCGTGGATTGGACTCGACAGTGCCCAGCGGATAAAACACATCATCCGACTGGATGTCGTCTGCATAGGTCCAGGTGTATAGTGTTTGACGTCCCTTACGCAACTGGTCTTTATAGTCAAAAATCGTTGTATTGACCCAGGCCAATGGATTGTTGTTGTAGAAGTCATCCTTAAGCGTGCTGGTATTATTAGACGATTTCTTCGAGCGCGACATTTTGGTCACTTCGAATACCACAATACACAGACGCGTCATTCGTGGCAGGTTGCGCATTTGAATATCAAATGTCATGACGTTTTCATCAAATTGAAAGTCCTGCGAATTGCCTTGGCTAGGCGCATCGACGGTGCGCTGCGAGCACAATTTTCGCTTTCCATGATAGAGACCAACATGGACGCCAACTTTAAAAGCTCGAGCACGATCGAAGTTGACATTTGTGACGCCATGCATTGTTAATGTGAAATTCACATTTTCCAAATTCCATATCACATTACAGGGCTCTAATGGGATTTGTGCGATTTGATTATTTGGATTTTGGGGCTTCTTTTGACCCAGACTTTTCTGATTGTAGTGATTGATGTAGCACTCGAGCCGCAGTACCGACTGCAGCACCACATTTGGCACGGCTGCATCGGAGAGCGTTTCTTGTATGTACAGGAATTGTATCAGCGGATGATCACCAAACAGATACTCATCACGGCCGCTCACTTTGAGTATATAGTCGGAGGCACGATCGTTCATCTTCATCTGTGAGCGGTTCATCTTCTGAAGCGTGCTTTCGATCAATGAGAGTGGCGTATCATGCTCCAGTACGGACAGCGTGAATGTGCTCTGATCATTCTCGTTCTTGACGGCAATCAAAAATGCCGAGCTTGGATGACGTTGTCGTATTAGTTCTGGCATGGCTGTCGAGTTGGCAAGCCGCAGTGGATGCTCGTAGAGCAATCGCTGCTGCCACGTATATCTCGATCGCTCCAGTTTAATTTCATCAGAGACTTCTGTCACCTTAGCGCGAAAATAATCTACCTCAGGAGAACCTTGAGTGTTTTGATGATCGAACGATGTGCCAATTATGTCCGTAACCATTTTGGTTAGCTCATAGTCGCTGGAAAAGGTGGTCGAGTCGCTGCGTTCCCTAAGGCTAAGCAAGCCAAAGTACGGCTGGACCTCGAACAGACGCTTCGTCTCGTCTGTATATGGCTCGATCGTATAGGACGATATGCCACATATTTGATAATCGCAGGCATCCTTAATCATATAGCTCAATGGTAGATATCTAGCCTGTGCCAATATTTCCTCTTTTACCTCTCGAATTGTGGCCGTGGACTTGACGTGCAAATAGATTGTCGAACCGTTGAAAATCAGGCATGTTAAATGGACAGTATCCGGCGGATCATACTTCCAGAGATCAATTGAGAATCTGCTGAACATGTATGTCTCGTTGGAGATATACAGTGTATCGCCCATGGCTGTTTTTTTTTTTCTTTTAAATATATATGTATATGTTAAAAGTAATTTAATATATGTCTATATATATTAGAGTAAAATACTCTATCTGGCTCTCTTTGTTGCACTCTTGATCGTTCGCTTGTCTTTTAATCGTTTCGCATGCAGTTTCGATTTTGTTGCGCTTTATTATCAACAGTTTTTCCTTTAATTTTTGTTGTAGTAATTGGTATACATTTTAAGTGCATATTGTTTTTGTTTCGTTTGAGTTTTTCCATTTAAGCGTTGGCCTTCTCTGTAGGGGAATAAAATCAAAAGGTGGCATTGAGTAATTGCAAAAGCAAACAGATGGAAATAAGTCGCCCACTTTGATAAGATGTGGCAATAGTTAAGACTTTCTAATGGAAAAGTTTGAATCGGTTTAAAATCAGTTCAGTTCGGTATGAACCGAATTGTTACGTTGAATTTTATAAAAATTAGCAATTTAATGATTTTTGTTATAAACTTAAACATCCAATGGTAGATCAATCAATTAAAATATTAAATTTGTAATTAATAAAGAAAAAAAGACTCGAAGATTTAGAAATTTTAGTTAGCCGTATGGATTAAATAAGGCTCCAAAAGATTGACTTTATATTTAGTATGAATCATACATTATAGCTACAAATATGCACAGCGGGGAGGTATTGCGGCGGTGTCGGCGACGGCAGCGGCAATGGCGAATAAGCAAAAAAAAGAAATCCAAATCGTATGACGAAGCTGGCATACTCTACGTGGTATTATGCTATAATTCATAACTACTGTTCGCTACTTTTTTGTACTATCATTAATATAGTTAAGATTAAAACTCTAATTCCTGTTGAAGGCCAATGTTGTTGACCCCATATTTGCGCACTTTCATCATTGACGTGCCTAGGCACAACACAAAGCGGTCGTACTTTACACGAGTTAGTGTAAGTTATTAAGTTACGCGGCACGGCCTTTGGCACCGGAGTCTCATCTCTAAGTCGCGATGCTTAAATATTTTTAGTGCATTGAAAAGCAACAAAACGCAATTAATGTTTGCAGCTGATTAATTTCTAATATATTTCAAACTTTTCCATTTGTTTTTACTGTTGTTTTTATTACCGAGTCTCTCTTTACACACACACACACATATACACATGCATATATACATGTACATATATATTTTTTGGGTGTGCGCTGCGCAAGCCTGCTTGTTTTTGACCCGTCCGACAATGGCCGCGCGTTTGCTAACACAAATTACTGGTGCACCACAAACAACTCAATCAAACCGTTAATAAATTATTTTTAAAACTTATAATTCTTTTTATTTTGATGATCTCTTCTCTCCTTGTTTACTTGTTGAAAGAAGTAGTGCTGTATAGGGCTCTTTTTTTCAACGACGGCGAGCTGTACAATCGAAACGATAACGATAAACTTAACGAAAGTATCGTGGTTTGTTCAGCCCTGGTACAAAAGTAAATAAACAAAGTGAAGAGTTTGCAAATAAAACAGCGAAAATTTTGTAAAGAAAAACAGTGCGAAAAATGTGATAATTTGCTATTAGATGTTTTAAGTGGCTTGCAGCGTGCTGTGCATGATATACTTGCTGAAATAAGACGCAAGACCTTTTATGTGCCAAGGCTATGAAACATAATGATGACTCTGATGAGGGTAAGTAAAAGTCAATAAACTTCCATCGCCACAGGGTGGCTAACAACGCCATAAATGTCAAATAGGCGCGAAAAAATAATTTTAAATATAAATAAATGAAAATGTGATACGCTTAGAGACAAATTTGCCAGATTTCAGTCCAGTATTTTTACTCGAGCTCTGCAGTCGGGTTGATACTTAATCCATATATGTACATATGTACATACATAAACATGTGCGTAATTGCATATGTATATTTGTTTACACTGAGCAACGTAAACAAATAAATGCACACCTGTCCACCTGTCTGCCTAACCATGACCCATACCCAATGTGCAACAGTTGTTTGTGGGATTTGTGTGTCTTGCGCACTGTGTGCGACGACTTCAATGAATGAAATGTTGGCTGAACCGGACACCAGACGACGAGTCGCGACGTTGGCGACAAATGAATCGATTTTCCAAGGAGACTGTCAAGCCAATCGTTGGCTCAGTTACAGTTTGAACAGCTTCACGCACGGTCGCTCGATGGCTTAAACATATAATTTGTTACTTTATTTCTTTGGAAAGCTGGGGTCAGGTTATATAAGAATGTCTTGGAAGTTTATCGAAGGCCCTAAGCCTGGCACCGAAACAGCTTTGGATGCCTGCGACTATTTTGTCGATGAGGTCATTGAGAATTCAGGTGGAATGGGTGCGGCACATACCAATCAAAGCCATCGACCATATGGAAGCTTAATTATTCAATCTGCCTTTGTGTCTTACAGATGCGCGCGAGGAGGTGCGTCAGATAAAGCATGCCGAGCTACGTGCGGCGGTTAGTGCTGGAGATGAACGCACAGTGCGAGTCCTCCTCGAGGCTCTGGGGAGGGAGCGACAGATTATCGTGAACGTGGCACCAGCCGGTGCCAATACTCTGCTTTATATGTAAGTTAAAATTGCCAGAAATTACGATGTGTAATTACGATTATGTAAGGCCAGCGTGCATTAGATGGTTGTTTAAGTGCTCAATCAACTGAGCAATCAATATGCAGGTTGAAGCCCCAGAATGGATTATATTTTACAGCTCGGCCTCTTATAATTCTCCCCACTACTTGCAGCGCCAGTCAATCTGGCTTTGAGAGTATCACACAACGTTTGATTGACGCTGGTGCAGATGGACGGTCCCACGCGGTGACTAAGTATTCGCCTCTTTATGCAGCCGTGCACAATGGTCATTATGGTATAGCGAAGCTTATGCTGGAACGATTTCCGGAGCTGATACAACAGGCAACTGTGGAGCGCTGGCTACCTTTGCATGCGGCCTGCATCAATGGGCATATCAAGATGCTGGAGCTGATAATAAATTTCCCATATCCTGACTACCTCTATCAAACATATCGTGACGAAGAGGGGCAATGGGAGTGGCGCCTGCCCTTCGATGCGAATGCTCAAGATGTGACTGGGCAAACCAGTCTCTACATAGCCAGCTTGCTGGGCAACAAGCAATTGCTGAACGTGCTGCTCAAGTGGCAAATACGTTGTCGGCGTACTTTGAGTGACGATTCAGGCAGCTCGACTACGAGTCAGAGTACGCCCATTACACCGACCCGCAAGCGTATCTCGTTTGGAATACAGGCTATCATGTCTAAGCTGCATATTTCCGGCGAGGGCGACACACTCGAAGCGCAACCCACGCAGGAACAGGAGTCGTTGAGATGTCCGCTCCATATTAATTTGCTCTGTGGGGCGGCACGTGAAACAGCGCTTCTAGCAGCAGTTCGCGGAGGGCACTTAGATGTTGCGCAAGCGTTGCTGCAGCATGGCGCAAATCCAAATATTGTGGCCAAGCCCGTAGAGGATCACAACGATCCAAAGTGCAGCGAAGAGATCTATGGCCTAAGCAATATGCCCATCACCGAGGCGTGCAAGCAACGGTCCCTGGCCATGCTGGATCTGTTACTAAAGTTCGGTGCACGCGATGATAATGGCACGGCGATAAGTGTGGCCATTGCCAGCGAGGATGAGGCGTTACTCAGTCGGTTGCTGGCTCGTCGCGTGCATCCTGACTCGGACTATAAGATTAATAAAAAGGGACTGCCCACACCAGTGGAAGTAAATGTGTTTCAGCCCTCCGCCAGCAATATTTCGTATAGCGCCATGTTTCCTAACGTTCCAACGATCATTGACTGGCACAGTGTGAATATGAATGTGCAACTGCCGTTTGTGCGGATTGGTTGGTTGGTGAGTGGGGTGCTCCAATTGAATCCCAAGCTTAGTTCGCATCCCAGGCTGAACGAGGTAGCGCTAACAGCCATCACTCGAATTGATTTCTCGCATAATATTTTAACCAGCATTCCGCCGGAGCTGTTTAACCTAGTTAGTCTCAAGTGAGTGTTTAATTGTAAACTGTTAAGAGGATTAAAAGGATTAATGATTTCTAATATTTAGATATCTGAACATTGCGCAGAATAAGATAACAGAGCTGCCGGAACCCCTAGGCAAGGCGTACAACTGTCCCGTGTTGGATGAGCTCTTTCTGCAGGATAATCAACTGACTACTCTGCCGGCAGCTATTTTTCAGCTGCCCGCTTTGACCATTTTGGATATTTCCAATAATAAACTGCAGAAGTTGCCCTTCGACATGTGGAGTGCGCCCAAATTGCGTGAGCTAAATGTAGCCTTCAATTTACTTCGCGAACTACCCGTACCGCCAATGCAAACTAGCGGGTCCCTGCTTAGCTTAGATAAGCTACAGATGCTGCAATCGTGCGATGAGGCGTCCTCCAGTAAGCCGCATTCGTTGGTGCTGCAAAAAATTACGCATCGCAATCTCTGGTCTACAGCGCTGGACGTAACAGACAATGACTTGAAGTGGCAGCAGGAACAAGAGCAAGATCAAGAGCAGGCACAGGCATTTGCAGATGGCAAAGTTCCACATGGTGTCTCCCAGCTAAGCAGCTTAAACATTGCTAACAACTTGTTTACCAGCATTCCCGCTGCGCTGCCTTGCTTGGCGGTTAATTTGACCAGGCTGAACATGTCCTATAACAGTCTTCGCTCCATGGGTCATGTAACCAGCTATCCGGCCACATTGAAACAGCTGGATTTGAGTCACAATGAAATCTCGTGTTGGCCCAGCTTGCCGCGCATTACGGAATCCGATCCGCATCTCCTGTGCTATAGTCATGTACAGTTGCCAGATGCCAGCACCGATGAACCTATCTATAAGGCTTCTAAGAGCAACAGCTGTTCCTTTCGGGCTTCAGTGCTGAAGAGCGTGTGCCGGCACAGGCGTCATCTACGGCTGGAAGCTCTGCGAACTCTTATTCTGGCCGATAACCTACTGACGCGCATCCAACTATCCACAGATGATGCCACGACACTATTCAATGAAAGCGAGGATGCCGATTGGAGTGTGGTTGGTGTCAATAAGTCCAAAGTCATATTTCCCAACCTATCCATGCTGGACATGACCAATAACTGCCTGAAGGAAATACCCGCGTCCTTGCACGAGCTGAGTAGCCTCTCCGTCTTAAATATCAGTGGAAATGTCCAGATTACCGATTTGCCACCTCATTTGGGTCTGCTTTCACGACTGTGGAATTTAAATACACGCGGCTGCCTGCTTCAGGAGCCGCTGCGTTCCATGATTGAGAGCAAAAAGCACAAGACCATGGACATTATTGGTTATTTGAAATCTATCTATGAGGATGCACAGCCGTATGCGCGTATGAAGCTCATGGTGGTGGGGTCTTGTGGCATTGGCAAGACCACGCTTCTGGATCTACTGCGTCAAGGCATGGGCAATAGTTCGAGTGGCTCCAGCTCGCATCGGTCGCGCGCTAATGAGAATCATTGGGCCAAACGTATGGGTCATTCGCGCAGCACCTCGCGCTCCCAGCGCCAGGCAAACATCTCAACGGTTGGCGTGGATATTGGGACATGGATATGCGAGAAGCGGAAGCGTGCGACTGGTTGTCAAGCGATTGTGTTTCGCACTTGGGACTTTGGTGGCCAGAAGGAATACTATGCAACGCATCAATACTTTTTGTCCAAGCGTAGTCTCTATTTGGTGCTCTGGCGCATTAGTGATGGCCACAAGGGCTTAGCAGAGCTGCTGCAATGGCTGGGGAATATTCAGGCACGTGCTCCAAATTCACCAGTGCTCATCGTGGGAACGCATTTCGATGCGGTAGGGGAATCGATCTCTGCCCAGCAGGCCGAGCAACTGCAGCAGTTAATACGGGAGAAGTTTATAGCTATACCAGATGCTGAAAAGATTGGACTGCCACGCGTTATTGACTCTATTGAAATTAGCTGTCGGTTAGTCGAATTGAATCCAATTTATATACAATATATTATATTATAATGTTTGTTCTATAGCACCCTACACAACATCCATTTGCTGGCCAACATCATCTATGACACGGCCATGCAGTTGCGCTCGCCGGGCTCCAAGGAACCGATGCTGCTGCAGAAGATACCTGCCAGCTATATCGCTTTAGAGGATATTGTCAATGTTATTGCTTCTAGTCTTCGTGCTGCTGGCCGCGATCCCGTGCTGGATGCGGAGCAATATCGATCTCTGGTCACGGAGAAAATGCGTCTGCATAACTACAAAAGTTTTCGTGATGCCGCTGAGCTACAGCAGGCGACAACCTGGTGCCACGACAATGGGATTCTTTTGCATTATGATGATGCGACTCTCAGGGATTACTATTTCCTCGATCCTCAATGGCTGTGCGATATGCTCGCGCATGTTGTTACCGTGCGCGAGATCAATCCATTTGCGCCCACTGGCGTCATGAAACTGGACGATCTACAGCTGCTCTTCCGCAGTGTGCACGCGCAGAGCAACGGGAATCGAAGGTGAGTCGATTTGCCTACTCATATGTTTACTGGAATTAACCTTTAACATTCTTATGTTGTTTTCAGCTATATAGTCAGTTTACTAAACAAGTTTGAGGTGGCACTTACTTGGGATTCACGAACATTATTGATTCCCTCCTTGCTGCCGGTGCAGGAGGCAGCTGTCTATAACGAAGGCACAACGGTTAAATTGCTTCAGCGTGTGCGTGGTCGAAATGTTGGGTGCTCTGTCTCACAGGAGCTGAATCTGAATAAGCTCATCTATGAGCCGCGACCCTCGACTTCTTCTGCCTCCATGAGTAGCCAAGGATTGCGTCGTATGTTGCTCATGACTTACTTTCCTTCTGGTTTCTGGTCACGTTTGATTACACGCGTCCTGGCTGATGAGCAAATTATTGAAGCCATTCGAGGCGTCTATGTTGTCGCGCAGGATGTAAGTCACCCCAATTATATTTGGCTTAATGTATTCTAATTTCTGTTATATATTAGAAATATCTTGACTTTGATTTGCGCGGATCGCTGGAGCAGGATACACAGTGGAATTTATGGCAGACGGGTATAGCTCTCTATTATGGACCGATTCTAATCTTTCGAATTTGGGAAGTACCCTTCCAAAACAACGAGCGAACGCAGCCTTTTCGTACAACTAGTAATCGCTTCAAACTCAAGTTGGATGGTATCTGGAGCGATGTGAATCTAAGTTCCTCCAGCATTTTGGAAGTTTTCTTTCCGCTCATTAATGTGACCATTTCTCAAGAACTCGAGTCAGGCGAGAGACAACTACTGGCTGAGCTGCAGCCGCATATGTCACATGTTGCCAATCTACTGGCCTTGGTTGTGGATCATATTGATCTGTTGCTAGAGGATTGGTACCCAGCACTGGGTACGCGCTTTGTGCATACTTCAGAAGGCCGTTTCTTAATAACACGTCTTGTGCTCTGCCCACGTTGTTTACGTAAGCTGCAGCTGCAGAATGGTGCAGATCCCGCGGAAAAGGAGCCCAGTCTGCCAAATAGCAGCAGACCCAGTCGTAGCACTAAGCGGGGCACATACTTTCTGCATGGCGCCGGTGATCCTGGGGACGATGGAGCATTAAATGTGTTCTCTGCTTATTTGAATGCAACTGCAAGCCGAGAGAGACGCTCAGCTGATTCGCTGGGTGCTGGATCGGACGCAGACTCGGGAGTAGGACCAGACTCAGCTTTCTCTTCACGTAACACCTCTATAGATGGACATCCTACCTATGCATCGCATCATCTGCCGGATAACTCGAACGTCTGCTATGCCTGGATGGTTGAGGAGTGCATTTTGTCTGTGTATAATCAAATTAAGCTCAGTTGCCCGGTTCATCTAGAACAGTCAATGGCTCAGCTGGCGCCGGATGTCATCTTTGCAGATATACCCGACAAGCACACGATTGCCACGGACTGCATCGTCAAGGGCTCTCTACTGGGACGTGGAGCCTTTGGGTTCGTGTTTAAAGCCAGCTGTAAATTACGTGGAACTCGGGTTTTCCGGCCGGTAGCCATGAAAATGCTTCAGCCAGTGCAGCCAGGTGCGCGAGCCAAGGAGGTGAGTTCAGACTAAAGTTAAATAGTTTAGATATTATTTCTTTTTACTTTGCATAGAGTGCTTTGATGGCCTACAAGGTCGCACTGGGCAAATGGGATCGAGATCCGCTGCAGCACTCCTGCAAGGCCTACTGCACAGCCAGGCAGGAGTTGGCCGTGCTGCTCACTTTGAAGCATCCGAATATTGTTCCGCTGGTTGGAATTTGCATTAAACCTTTGGCTTTAGTGCTGGAACTAGCGCCATTGGGAGGCCTCGATGCTCTACTACGCCAGTATAGACGAAGTGGCGCACATATTGGTCCGCATACATTCCAAATGTTAGTGCTGCAGGCTGCACGCGCCATCGAGTATCTGCACCGAAGGCGGATTATATATCGGGATCTTAAATCTGAAAATGTGCTCGTCTGGGAGCTGCCCCAACCTCACACTGAGGATAGTCCGCGCAACCAGGTGCACATCAAGATTGCGGATTATGGGATAAGTCGGCAGACGGCGGCTGGTCTGAGTGCCAAGGGTTTCGGTGGCACAGAGGGATTTATGGCGCCCGAGATAATAAGATTTAACGGCGAAGAGGAATATACCGAAAAGGCAATTCGTAATAAATAAATGATATGCATATCCGCTCACATTTTATTTTCCATTTAGGTGGACTGCTTTTCCTTTGGAATGTTCATCTATGAGAACATCACCCTGCGCCAGCCCTTCGAGGGCCATGAATCCATCAAGGAGTGCATATTGGAGGGCAGTCGTCCGGCTCTGACACATCGTGAGACACAGTTTCCCACTTGTTGTCTAGATCTTATGGTACTCTGCTGGCACGAGCAACCGCGTCGACGGCCATCAGCAAGTCAGATAGTCTCAATACTGAGGTAACTTTTGATGACTACGTTTACTTTTGATTATTATCTGACAATCAAATTTACCCTTTAGTGCACCTGAATGCATCCATTTGCTGGATGTGGTAGCTTTGCCACATAACGACAAGATTGTTTGCGGCGTATTCCAATTAATATTGACTGGCATTGACGAGGAGCGGTCCGGCCTCGAGCTGTGGCTGCCTGCCTTTGGGTCACACATTGATATACTAGACGTTGCGCCAACTGGCAGTGTGCTGCAGTGCAGCAGCATTAGCTGTGCTCCACAGCCACAAATGGTACCGCCCAAAACGCCCGAGAATAGCGCATCCTCCCGAGCACGCTCCGCACAGCGTATGCCAAAAGTGAATATGCTGTGCTGCTGCCTAGTGGGTGAGGCTATTTGGATGGGCGATGTTTCCGGCAACTTACACGCCTATAGCACATCGAGCTATGCACATCTGTTCTCCTACATGCTTGATCCTGCCATCAAGTCAGCTGTGATAAGTTTAGTATATATGGAGGGTATTACGCGAGTCGCGGTGGGCTTACAAAATGGTCGCGTCTTCCTGGTGGATGCCAGTCGCATGCCCACTAACTGTGCCTTTGCCGAGGGCTCATTTGTACTAACTGAGATCTGTTCCGGATTTGTGCTACATGCTGCCTGCTCAGTGTTAATCGAAGGGTGAGTATGTTATAAATCTTTGAGAATCTCGAATAATCTTTTGGGATCTCTGCAGCGTTTACGAGCTCTGGTGTGGTGAGTTAGCTGGCAAAATCAACGTTTTTCCAGTCAATGAATCTGGTGTGTGTGGTCATCAGGCCTTGTGTCACAGCGACGAGCCGAATCTCATTGAGGATGTTAAAGTGACGCGGCTTTGCAGCAACGAGAGCCACGTCTTCAGTTGCTTGTATCCCGGTTGCATGGTCTATCAGTGGGGAACTATCTCAAAGCGCATTGAAAACAAATTGGACTGCTCTAAGCTACTGCCTTGCTCTGAATCTCTTCAGAGCATTGCGATTGATGAGCACGTAAATCTTATTAAATGTCAAATCTCAGCGCTGGCGGCCCACAATGCAGAGCTGTACATAGGCACTACCTGGGGTTGTCTCATTGTAGCTGAGTTGCTTACGTTGCGTCCCATTAGCGTATTTCGTCCATATGAGAATGAGGTAAAGAATTTGGTATATATATATATATATATATTTTTAGTAATTATGGTTTATAAATCTATTGCAGATCAAGGCTATAATCACCATGCCGAATGCCGGCATTCCACTAATAGCTACGCTCGGACGGCGCTATCGCTCGCTGATTTCACGTTATGTGGACATGGGCGAGTCCACTTCGAATAATTCTAGCTCAGTAGCAAGCACGCCTACGCATGGTGTGGGTAAACTCATGCCCACAACAGATTTAGATAACCACATACATTGCCTGCTTTGGCGAGCCAAGAACTGGACCTAAGTCCGATCTCAACTATGTACTAGGTACAACATTAATTAACCACTAAATGTATGGCCAAATAAATGGCCGAATATTCTAAAAAATATTTAAAATCCATTTTAAATATTTCTGTTTCATATATTTTTTGGTGCATATGCAAATCAAGTACATTTATTGCACAGAACAATTAGCATTAACAGTTAAGCTATATTCAGTTGCTTTAATAGGCACTTGAACTTGAAAAGGTATTTTTCAAATTCTTTCAAGCATTCCATTTGAATTAAAAACTTTTTAATAAAGTTAACGATGACCAATTCAGTGGTATTATTACTGTCCTATTGAACCCACTGTCATAGAAGACTGACGACTACGTGAGTAAATCGAATCCGAGCTCTTAAGCACGCGCACATAGTTATTGAAGTCAATTAAAAACCGAAACTCTTCCAAGAAAGCCTCCTTGAACGGTACCTGAAAGTGTTTGAATTGAATTCTTGGTTTAAATTAAATTAAATTAAAATAATGTTAACCTTAAAGTGCCGCGCCTTTTTGACGATGAACAGCACCCAGCTGACCGCCCCATAGAGCAACGCGCAGCATGAACCCACGAGTAGCACGAAGAAAACACCCTCCAAATTATCCATGGCCAGAGCTGTGGCTTCTGGTGCTTCTTCCTTGGTGGCGCAAATTCCAGAGCCAACTTCATTCCACCATTTGTTTTTCATCTTCTCCAGCACACCCTGCTCCTGTAGCTGCAGCAGAGCATTATTCAGTTTATCACGATGAGGCCAATCTGCAGGGAAACAGTTTAAGTGCTTAAGGAAATTTTTTATATTTAAGGATGATATGTTTTATGTTACTTTTCCGCATGGCTATGCCATAGCCTTTCTCGTCCAGAGCATCGCCAATTTTCTTGAGATTACATTCACGTTTTGTGTTGTACTCAATGGATGTGGATTCCATGAGAAATGCGTATTGAGTGCTAACCTTAACGCGGTCCACACCTTCTTGGTTGGTCTCTGTTAGATACTCGGGATGCTCAGTCATAAATTTATTCATTTTTATGTAGCGTTCATCCTCAGAGTTCTGTCAAAGTATTATTTAAGCAGTTCCTTGTAGTATTAAAAAAATGGTGTGACTTACTAAAAAGAAATTTCTAGTTGATCCTGTTCGCTTGGCTCCATAGACAACGCCATCTTTGTTATCCGCCAAATCATCCACGCTGTTGATTAAACTTTGTGGCTTCTCAATAGTCAAGAAAGCAGCCAGATTGGCTGTATAGGAGGACACGACAATCAACGTGAAGAACCACCAAAAACTAGCCACAGTGCGTGTGGATAAGGCTCTGTTGGAGAATAAAAGGCTATGAAAATTTCCTTAAATGATGATTACGTAAACTCACTTGGGTCCTATTTCTGAGCCTTGCTGTAGCAGAGCACCAGTTGTAAACCAAATTGAGTTGCCTATTGTAAACTGATTCTCTAACTCTTCTGGCTCTTCAATGCAAGGGTAGGGGTTATCCCATTCACTGGGCGACAGACGGCCAAGTATGAAAAAGCTTAACGAAACGCCCAAAAATGACAATCCCAGGAACCACCAGACCTCCTCTGAAAACGGATCCATGAAGGTGAAAAGTTCTGGTTGGGCTTTCTGAGGCTTTAAGAAAAGTATAGCGATGCCTAAAATTTAAATATATGTAAATATGAGCTCATAATTACTAGAATATTTTATACTTGCCAAGATTCATAAACGGTATACTAAATTCGATGGCCTCCTGACGCTCCGATGTTATAGTCAGATCAGTGACTGCCAAATCAGCGTGCTATGATGAAATGTTAGTTTAGATAATAATAATTCATCTGAGGTAAAGATAGCTTACTCCATGCATTATCTCTCTTAGCATGCCCGTAGACTCATTCGAAGTTTTGTTGTATGAGCCATAGTCATTGCCTCCATTCTTAAATGTAAAGTTAAATCCAAGCTTATCAGCCAGTTCCATGATCAGATCTACACCATATCCTTCATATTGACTGTTGCCCTCAAGCTGCTTGTAGCTCTCCACCAAACTGGCGTAAGGTTTGTTCTGTTTAGAACAAATTTATTTTTAGCTTCAGCTAAGCCCTGCTGGTTTGCTCTCTTACCGGCACTGAAAGCAATATGATAAACGTTTTGTTTGCCAGAGAATTGTCAATATTATCGAATTGAGAGTTGGTCGCTGCCAAGCGCTCTGGCCTGAAGTCACGCTCCTCGCTCCACGTGCCCACTTTGACTATTCCGGAGGGCTGTAGCTCAATTACGTCCAAATGATAGCCTTTGCGTACGTTTCCCTCAAAGTAAATAGGTCCAGTGAGCAATCGGTCCTTAAGACGTAGCTATTAGATAGTTGAGTACTTAGCAAAAGTCAAATATTTTATTTTATTAAATAATAATACCGTTCTCATATAGTTTTTGAAGGAGGAACCATCGTCTCTCACACTTTCTGTGCGTTGTGAGCAATTCTGAGAAACCGGCTTAAAGGGCAGATTCCTTAGAGTTTCAGCAAACAATTGTACTGCATCATATGTGAGAGCCATTTCCACGGTAATGGGGCAGGAGCCTAAAAAGAAGAAAATGAGAGTCCGTGCCGGAATATAAAGATATTTTGTTTACCATTCCGAAAGTCATCTTGTTCGCTTGTATAGCCCATTTTCTCCATAAGCTCCTTAACAGCCATTTTTTCCGAGGAAAACAGTCGAAAACTTGTTATATTGGCCTCACTGTATTTGTACTCCTCCAAATCGAATGAGTGAAAGTCTAAATTTCCAATAATATAACTATAGTCCTCATTGATAATGCCAACTTGTTGTGCCTGGAATGGAGAAGGTCATAGATTTATTTATTAAATAGTTTTATAAACGATTAGTGGATCCCACTTGATTCAGAAACTCTGGCACTGTATCAGTAGAGCCCACGACTACAATCCGATTGTCTTTGGACTTGCGTACGCGCCTTAACACCGGCTTATAGTTCCCATTCAGCTGCATGTCGTAGCGTAACACTGTGACGATTGGCCCATTCATGCCGAAGAGGGAGTTGAGCTCATTCAAAATACTCAGATATTCAGCTGCGAAGAAAAATTTGAAGTTAAGGCATGGCATGAAAACACAAAAATAACATACCCGATTCATAAAGAAATATAAAACGCGACCACTCGAACGCAGTTATAAGGCTATAGAGAGCCTTCGATAGGTCAGCAGGATGGGGATGCAAATTGAAACCCTCGGAATTTTCGCTCATATAAGAGTATATATGAGGTATATCCATGGCATCGCATATGGACATCAAATGCAAAGCCGTGTGTCGTGATGAAGGTCCAAAGACACCTGCTATACCCGTCTGTCGATAGTGTTTGCATTAAATTGTTTATTTTTATCCAAGCAACAAAGATGGAGACCCACCTCCAGCATGCGACACAGCTTACCGTAACTTTGGTAAGCATCGCCGTAGTTCACTTCCGCTTTTAGGGATGTCATAGCTAGGCCCAGCTCTTCATTAGCTACGTCGATTGCATGATCAAATACAATATTCATTTCATCCGTATTTTGATCAGTGAGCAAACCTGAAAATTTAAAATTAAGGATTATTTAAGGAAATTTAAAATCATTAAGAGGGATTCTCTGCTAGCTATAGAGAACTACAAATATTTTTGTTGTTAATTTTTCGAGTAGTTGTGGGTAGCTCCAAGTCGGGCATACTCGAACAAAGAACACTATCTTGTCGAATTTGTAATCATAATAATAAAACGTAAGTTTTGCCGGTTTGTTTATAAACAAAAACTTGAACTTAATGCAGTCTATATTCAGATATTCAGAGTACATTTAGACGCTGCCACGATTTCTTGAAAAACAAAACAAACAAATACTTAAAAGCATTTTATGAGCTTTCAGCGTTGATGGAACGAACAGCATGTTCTCTTTACGAGACATTAAAAATAAATCAGGCGCACGGCGACCGCAATGCTCATTGCTAGAAAAACTTACCAATTGGAATGCTGGCCGCGTTTTGGAAGCTATCATATCCGCCATAATGTTCATATTGTGCATTAAGAATCGAAATTCTTGATGTGATTATTGAAAAATATATTAAAATATTAATCATAAACATTGTCTAAGGATGAAATAACTAAGCTTTCTGCTCCATATATATAATACAATATTAGGCAGAAAAATAGGCTGCACCTTTAGACTTTATGTTCTTCACGCATTGAGCGAAAGTTGACGACTGAATGAGCATTTCCAAAATATCAATTTGGAAAAAGTTTTGAGTAAAAGTTTAAATAAGCTTTGAGTTCAAAAGTTTATTTAAGCATTATTACGATATTATCAAGTGAGACAATTTACAAAATAATAAAATATATCGTTTTAATTATTTTAATTAAAGATTTGGTCTGATCCTAGTCTCCATCGGGTAGATTATTCTCCGAATCAGTTTCCAGAGAGTCTATGGACTGTGAGGAATTCCGACTGCGTGAATAGACCGACTGGGCGCTCTTCAGAGCTCTTTCATTTTCCGCAAAACTGACAACAATTTTAAACTCCTCAGCAAGCGCATCGCAGAAGGGCACCTGTAAATAATAAGTAGAGATTGTTTCCTAAGAAGCATCTAACTTACCTCGTAGAACTTGGCTTTCTTGAAGACAAACAAACACCAGTAGAAAAAGGAGATGATAAAGGAAAACAATGAACCAACGATAAGCACAGCGTAAATGCCACTTAAATTTTTCATGCCCAATGCAGAAGAGCCCTCGTCGTCGCTCTTGTCCTGTAATGAATGATAATATGTATTATACTTATTTAAAAGAGTGCTGAAGCATTGACAACTTACGCTGCAAACACCGGCGCCTATTTCATTCCACCATTTGTTCTTTAACCTAGCCAAGACTCCCTGTTCCTGCAGTTCGAGTAGCGCATTGTTGAATTTATCGCGATAGGGCCAGTCTAGGTAGGAATATTTTAGTTTACTTTTAGTTTAAGGTCGAATTCTAATCTGTACTCACTCTTGGGCATTGCAATGCCATAACCCTTCTCATCCAGCGCTTCGCCAATCTTTTTCAGAGTACATTCCCTCACCGTATTATACTCTATAGACGTTGATTCCATGAGAAAAGCATATTTTGTGCCCGCCTTGACTTTATCGACGCCCGCTTGATTGGTTTCAGTAAGCATCTCTGGATGATTGGTCATGTAGGTATTCATTTTCATGTAGATCGGGTCTTCGGACGTCTGAATTAGGGCAAGTAAACATTGATTACTGTTACGTTCTTCCATTTACTACTTACCAAGAAAAAGTTTCTCGTTGAGCCGGTGCGCTTTGCACCATATTGCACATCGTCTTTATTCTCTGCTAGATCTTCAACGCTGTTAATTGAACTGGACGGGTTTTCTATGGTCAGAAACGCAGCCAAGTTCGCAGTGTATGAGGATACCATGATCAGCGTAAAAAACCACCAGATAGCTGATATTGTGCGTGTGCTCAGGGCTCTGTGATATGGAAAAATAATTATTACAAATTATTTGTAAGATTTTATGGTAATACTTAGGTGCGATTTCGGAGCCCTGCTGGAGCAATGCGCCCGTAGTGAACCACAGTGAATTGTTTATGGTGAATTGATTCTCCAGCTCTTCCGGTTCTTCAATACAGGGATACGGATTATCCCATTCGGAAGGGGAGAGGCGGCCCAGCACAAACAGACACAGCGACACGCCTAAGTACGCTATACCCAGGTACAGCCAAACCTCTTTAGAAAATGGGTCCATGAATGAAAAGATCTCGGGCTCCGCCTTTTGGGGTTTTATATATAAAATGGCAATACCTTACCACCAATTAAATATTATTTAAAATAATTTTTAAAGCATCATATTCAAAATGGCTTACCTAGGTTCATAAATGGTATGGAAAAGTCGATGGCTTCCTCTCTTTCTGAAGTGATAGTCAAGTCAGTGATGGCCAAGTCTGCATGCTGTTAGAGATTGTCGATTAATTTATAATATAGTTAATCACATAGTGAATACTATTTACGCCCTCAACGATTTCCTTGAGCATTCCTGTTGTCATGTTTGTGCTCTTATTGAAGGAGCCATAATCGTTGCCACCATTGTGAAAGGTAAAGTTGAAGCCAAGTTTATCAGCCAGCTCCTTAATCAGATCTATGCCATAGCCCTCATACTGATCATTGCCAATCAGAGTATTAATGCTTTCCACCAGACTAGCATAGGGTTTGTTCTGTATATGGCAAAATGTTAAGCAGGGAGACTATATGAAATAGGGTTTAGCTTACCGGAACAGAAATAAGCACTTTAAAGGTTTTATTCACCAAGGTATTTTCCTCGTTCTCATTAAGATCTATTATTGGTGGTGGTCGCTTAAATTCAAAGTCCTTCCCCTCCTCCCAGGTGCCCACCTTCACCAGACCCACAGGCTGCAGCTCGATCACATCGAAGGTGAATCTCTTACGCATATTGCCTTGAAAAAATATTCGTCCCGTAATTGTTTTGTCCAAAATGTCCAGCTGTACAATATAACGATCAATATATCAAAATATCTAATTTTTTAAAAGCATTTTTACCGATCGCATATAGTTCTTGAATGTGGAGCCATCCGGCTGAACATTATCATGACGCTCAGAGCAATTTAGCTGCTGCGGCTGGTAGGGCAAAAAGTTGGTTGTTTCGGCAATGACTCGCACTGCATCATATGTTAGGGCCATGGCCAACGTTATAGTGGAAGAGCCTACATATATTAAATCATTGAATTAAGTATGAAATATATAATGGGAGAGAATTGATACTCAGATCTCACCATTGTTCATGGGCTCACTTTCGCCTATCTCGTGTTGCAGTGTTTCGACTAAGTCACGCACCTCTTTCTTATCCGGGTCAAACATGCGTATGCCAGTTATATTTGCCTCACTGTATTTGTACTCCTCCAGTTCGTAGGTGTGCAGATCTAGATTCCCCACCAAATATGTGTAATCCTCATTCATGATGCCCACCTGCTGTGCCTGACGCAGCAGCTCGGCCACGCCCTCCGTTGAGCCGACCACCACGATGCGACTATCCTCCGACTTGCGGATGCGTCGTAGAACCGCCTTGTAGTTGCCATTGAGATTGAGATCGTAACGCATCACTTTGATGACTGGTCCTTTGGTGCCATACAATGTCATTAGGTGATCCAGTATGGTGAGGTATTCCGCTGCAAGCAGTAAAAAATTATCAGATATATTCCGATAGAAAAGGCATTTGCCATACAGGACTCGTAGCAGAAAATGAAGCGGGACCATTCGAACTGTGTGATGATGTCGAAGAGCGCATGGGCAATGTCCTCCGGATGCGGATACAGGTTAAAGCCATCGGTCTGTGGACTCAATGACAGGTGCGGATATATGAAGGGCACATCTTTGGCATCGCAGGCATTCAGTAGATGGGCAGCAGTATGCCTGGCAGCAGGTCCAAATACGGCGCCCACCCCATTCTATAGCAAAATAACGATTTTAATTAACATTCAGAACTTATTGTTTACGCATTTCTCACCTGCATTAGTTTGCATAGTTGCTCAAAAGCATGGACAGAGTTCCCATAAGCCACTTGCTCTGTTTCACCCACCAGTGGGACGCTCAGGTCGCTGTTAACCACGGCTATGGCATGCTCGAATGTTTGGCGTATTCTATCCGTGGTATCGTCAGTGATTAGACCTGCGCGCCGTTGATTGAGTCAAAGAGCGATGAGTATGCGAGAGTGTTTGAGTGGAATGTCTGGTCAATTCTCTGTTAGCTTACCGATGCGTATGGCCTGCCTATTGGAAACTGCATAGGGATTGCTGCCGTAGCCATGGACTGCACGTGACCACAGAAGTACCACAACAGTCAACCAAAAATGCATTTAATCTATTTCTATTTGTTAATTTTGAATATTTTCTTTTTATTAAGTAAGTGTTCTGTGTCTATTTTTGATACTTTTCTCTGTTGTCTATATATATTTGTGGACAACCAACTCAGACGTGTGTTGCTCGGCGATCCGTCCCCTCTGAAGACACTGCTACAACTGAAGATGAACATATTAGAAAATATGCTCAAAAGTTTTCCAAAATATTTGTTTTCTATGAAGCTTGAAAGCTGCAAAGTTTTGGAACTGTTGCCAGTGTTGCGTCGTCCCCCTATACATACATATATTAGAATAGATAGAAAATAAATTTCTTGATTCGTTTGTGCACATTTCGCTATTGTTAATATTTTATTAGAATTATCACAAACATAAATAGTTTCAACTAAATTATTGCAATTTAAAAATATAGTTAGTTAAATACTATAGTATATATATATATAAAATAAAATCATAAAGTATATTATACTTTATTTTTTTTCTTTTTGGCACACTTCGGTTTAAATATCTTTGGTTGAATACACTTGCGAATATATCCTGGTAGTTTTAGTTGAATGGCAAGTCAGGTTTGGGATAAATCCGAAAATAAGCGCCGTCTGTAAAGTTTAAAAGGGTTAAATATGATGCTCTTGCAAAACTAAAATCGAGTTTTAGTTTAAGAATTTTCACATTTCCAAAACTTTAATTAATTATAAATATAATTGTATATTAAGTACATACATACATATATGATTAATAATAAAGTTATAAATTCTTACTTTAAAAATTTCTAAAATTTATGTGTTGGCTTGCTAATTGGAAAGACAATTGAAGAAGTTCACCACCACAAGAAGGAGAGTAACAACCGCATAGGGAGGCCATTAAAAGCAATCCAACTAGTGGGCATAAATCACCATTAATTAAGGGAATGTAAATTGTGGCGCAACGGGCCCAACTGAAGTGCGACGTTGTTGATGACAGCACCACAACAAGCCCATCTTCAATGGGATAAATGACAGCTGAGAGGAAGCTGGCGAACATCAAGCGCAACTCCCAATCAAGGGGCTCCGAAAGTGGAGCGATTCTGAATGTGATATGTCAGCATTGGAATGTTTAGTGCTAAGTGGTTTTATTTATTGATATAATACTTACAATTAGATCCAACTGGCGTGTGCTGGTTGGTTTAGGAATGGATCGTTCGTAATACTCTTAGGCTATAGGAAACAATGGATTTCGGCTACCAGACACTGCACTTCTTTTGGGGATTCATGGGCGTGCCAGCCGCGCAGTTGAACTCGCGTGCAAAGTCATATGAGTTGGAGAGGGTGCCGATGACACGATAGCGTCCAGGACTATGTATGGCTGTGTTTAGCTTGTTGCGTATCGCCTCCGGTCGCATGGCGCCGCACCACACCTGGCCGAAATTTAAGAAGAATAGCTGCGGTCCGGTCATATTTAGTCCCGGCAACATCTCATCCTTGGCCTCGTTGGGGTTTTCATTTAACCAACGCATGTAAGCGTGAAAAGCTTGCCGCAGTCCTCCATTGTCCGCAATATTCTCGCCTGAGGGGCAGATGACTGATGAGCCATGCAATTAATTGGATTACTGGATTTGTGGCCTACCTTGCGTGCTCTCGCCATTGAGAGCTATGCCCACCTCCTCGACCGTATAATTGCCGTATTGTGAAATGATACAGCGGGCGCGGTCGTCGAAGCCGCGAATGGACGAGTCCGTCCACCACTTGTGTATGTTGCCATTGCTATCGAAGAGCCGGCCTTTATCGTCGAAGCCGTGGGTCAACTCATGCCCAATGACCACTCCGATGCCACCAAAGTTGAGAGATTTGGGAAAATAACGATGATAGAAGGGCGGCTGCAGTATGCCAGCGGGAAACATGATCTGATTTTTGTTGCGGCTATAGTAGGCATTAACAATAGCCGGTGCCGTCTGCCAGTTGGTTTTGTTGACACGCTCGTGCAACTTGGCCTGCTCCATCTTGGCCGTGTGCAGCAGCACATTGAGCGTGTTCTCAAAGTATTTATCTGGGTGTATATCGATACCAGCATACTTCTCGTTCAGCTCCTCGGCATTAAGTATAAAGTCCGGATAGCCAATCTTAAGGGACATGGCATTCACCTTCTCCTCGGCCAACAGCTTAGTCGTCTGATCTAACCAGTCTGTGGTCTTCAGTATGTCCCGGAATGCCTGCTGCAGCTCGTGGGTCATGCGCATCGTATCCCTCTTGCTGTTGTCATCAAAGTACCGACTCACAAACATCGAGCCTACGGCCATGCCCATATTCGTGTTCACCTGTGCTATGCACACCTTCCACCGTTGCGGACTCTCTTCGCGCCCAAAGAGCGCATGGTAGAAGCTCTGTTTGATGTCATCGAAGCGATCGTCAACATTGTTGATGCGATGCCGTACAAACCGCCACATCATATAGTTGGCCACTGTGCGGGGCTCCGTAACGGCAAGCAGTGCCACCAGCTGCTTCATGTACTCCACCGCATAGATGACCACCTGTTCCGTCTCGTTGACGTTGCGTCCCTGAAGGGTACTCAGGTACACAATCCAGTCAATCTGTGGCACCGTCGCCTTCAGTTGCTGTAGCGTCATCCGTTTGTAGAGCTGTGCAGATTAAAAGTTATAGTATTATTGATAATGGACAACAGATTTATGAAGTTCATTTACCACTTACCTTGGTTACATTGAGTCGTTGCTCCGCTGGAGCTGTAATCGCTGCCAGCCTTGTCTCGAAGGCAATTAGTTCGGTGGCCGTATGAGTTGCATCCGCTTTGCTGGCGCCCAGCTTGTGCATCACCTCGGACATGTAACGCTGGTAGGCAGTCAAATACTTGGCATTGCTCTGCTGCAGAAAGTATTCGCGTGTGGGCAGGCCCAGCCCGGTTTGATCGAACTGTATGATATTCTCCTCAGAGTTCTTGATATCAGCGCCCACCCACTGGACGATAAGTATGTCGTTGTTGTACCGACGCAGCGTGGCGGCTAGTTGCTGCCAGTTGAAGTGGGTGCTACGCCAATCCGGGTCAAGGACTGGCCAGCCGCCCAGCTGCCGAATGAGCGAGTGCAGCGGGTCTAGGCCGCGACGATTGAGCAGCTCGCTGTTTACGCATGACTTGTATAGATTCTTTGCCTTCAGTTGAGCATCGTGTTTGGGTTTCAAGAACTCCTTGGTATTCACTTGCATCGGTGTCATTTCCTCCTTGTACTTGTCCTTGTCTTTGTCATTGTCCTTATCCTTAATATGTATCGTAGAAGACGCCGGCGTATCCTGCTCTCTGTTCCTCTCGCGCACTGGTTCAAAGAGCCTTTTCCGTTTGGTGGCATTGGTAAAGCGTTTATAGCGCACGAGCACACGATTCAGCAAATGCCGCCGATGGACAATGTGCCGACGTAGTCGCTCAGCCTGAAGCTCGGATGCCTGATCCGTTTCCGGCTCCTGCTCGTTCAGTTTGAATACGTTTTGCCGCACTCGCATCTCTGAATTTGGTGACTGCGGAGTCCTCTCAAGCAGATTGCGCAGCACTAAATCCAGACTCTCACGCAACATCTCAAAGGTATCGAAGCCCGCCTTGTCCTTAGGTATGGGGTGCAGCCTCTCCCAGTTACCGCAGGCAAACTTGTAAAAATCCACGCACGGATCTACATGTCTGTTCATGTAACGCTGCATGGTCTTCGACTGGGCTTGACGTATATCCTCCCGAGTGCCCTGCTCGTTCCAAAAAGACTGCAGTGAGCTCTCAATCAACTCCGCTTCCAGATTATCCACATGCTGCTCCTGCTGTGCTTCACGTCGCTCCCGCACTGCCTGCCGTCGCTGGGACATGTACTGTCTCTTATCCGGATACCGTTTGGGTGTGCTCTTCTTGCGACTGGTGTCGAACTCGGAGCCTTCATCGTCGACCACAGTGTTCCTCTCGGTGTCTGTCATTTCGTTCTCGAAGCACTCGCTGGGCATTGCGCCAATCACAGAGCCATGGGGTAGAAAAGATGTGCGGGCATCTTTCATTAAAATGCTGCGATCCTCTAGCTCTAGTGTCTCGCCATTCGAATAGCGATAAGGCAGACAGCGCTTGGCTTTCTCTGCTGCGTTCAACTCTATCTGTGTACGCTTGGCGTGCGGCAATAGAAATTCATCATTGATTAGGTCATTGTAGGTCTCTCCCTCCGGCAGCAGCGACTCGTAGTCCTCCAGGTAGCCGGGCACCGAGATGGCAGCTTTGCGTTGCTCGCGTACGCGTTGTTCGCTTAATTGCAGCGCTTGCAGCATTCCGTCCAGCCGCAGTAGCAGCAGCAGCACCAATGTCAATGGCAGCATCACCACTGGAATCAGTAAGAGCAATTTGCAACAGGTTAGACCGGGACACCACTGTACGCGACCTGTTTGCTGATTAACCCCTAGCCCCAACTTGACGCGACGCTCGGTACGAGCGGCACGCGGATTTGGCGGTGGGTGAGCACCGTGCACCTGCACCAGCGTCAGCTTCAAAGGGATGTGGCGACTCATAATGCACGTTTTCAAATATGTTTAATCAATATGAAAACGACAATGAATAGTGCCGAATGGTGAGCTCTGGCCTTTATACTTTAATTAAACGCAATTTTGTTCGCGACGCAATTGCGAAAGAATGAAAAGCCGCCAGCTAAAGAGCCGCGAATCGAAATCGAGAAAACCGAGAACCGAGAACCGAGAACCGAGAACCGAGCAACGCGAACCGCGATCTGATAGCCGAGAGCAGCCAGCAACGAGATTGAGTGCGGGCGCATCAGTCGCGCGCGCATTGCCTACTAAAACTGCTAGCTCCATTCGGGACTGTCCAGTGCGCCGGTCAAGCTGGACGTAATCACGGCGCGCGACAAACAATTGAATGAAGACGACGACGGCAGAGACGACGCCGACGCCCACAGCGCGGCGCTTAAATAAGCCCCTCAGAAGCATGGCACACAAGAAAAGGAGATGGCGTCAGAGACGGAAGAAGAGATAGAGATAGAAGAGGTAGCGACGTAATTGTGATCTGTGTTTACTGTTCAGCTACTCTATGTATATAAATGTGTGTGTATTTGTGCTGGTGTGTGTGTTTATGCGGTCTGCTTCTTCCATTTAGTTTGTCTGTCAGGCCGTAAAGCCAAGTAAATATTGACCGCTTGGAGTAACATTAATGCTCTACCGATATCAATGGGTCTTTGACCTTCTGCAATTGCTTTAACCTGCAGCAGAGTCGATCGCATTGCCATAGTCCCAGCTTTTGACCCATTAACCTTATTTGGGTGCTTACAAATCGACTACTTCCGGTTGTATTAATGTGCGCTAATGTCTGCTAAACAAACAAGTTTTGTACAAGCAACAACAACAATCATCATGTGCTATCCGTAATACAATATAGCCATTACCAGAGGCAGCTGCAGCCGTTGCAGCAACAAACATATCGTACTGAAAATTAGTGTCATTATCACTAGCACACACACAGACACATACTCACAGTTTGTACATATACATTCATACAATCTGTGAATGGTGGCACCTCAGTGCTGACCTCCGTCCGGGTTCAGCTTTGAATTGGGTCTAAATTCAATCAATTTAATTTAATTTCACAAAACAATTGGACGTAACAGACAGCCAAAGCAGGTTAAACTTTGTGCTTCGCTGCGCTACACCCTACGGGGTACGGCATATAGACAGTGACAATTGTTGAGTAGTTAAAGAATTTGTGTGTACATACAAACTGTCGCCATAAATCTGTTTAATCAGTCCAACAGCGACTTGGTGCCCTTTTTATTTTCTTTTTTAAGGAATGCTTCAAGTAAACGTATATTGAATAAAAAATAAAAAAGTACTCTGCTGAAGCATTTATTTTAATTGTATTAGTTAACTTTTCGTTGAGTTTAAAGAAAATCCAATTTACATTAATCTCTTCTAGAATTTCAGTGGAAAAAGTCGCGGCAAGGCGAAATTCTATTACCGTGCGTATACGTAATATTCATCATGGTTGTTAAAATGTCAAAAGTATTTACTGCTTATATACATAATCACTGGCTGCACACACACACGTACACATACATTCATTTATACACACGCAAGTTACTAGTTAAGTGAATTTAAGCTACTTGCGAGGCGAAAGAAAACTTGTCAGTAAATTGCCTTTCGACATCATTTTGGGTTTAGGTTAGTATTACAAGATTATGCGGATAATTGCTGGCATGCGATGCCATCTAATATGGCGACACGCAGCTCATGCTCAGCAAAACAGTCCACCCTGCCTCGGACCCATCCACACACACGCACACACACACACACATAGAGAGATTCAGCACATTCACGTTCGCATTCACAGAGAACAAGCCTATGGACACTTTTTTGTTGTTGGCGTCCACTTCGCCATCTCGTACCGCACGAATTTGTGCTTCATGAACAGCAAACACGCAAATTAGCTTGAGTGAGTCTTTGTGTGTGTGTGTGTGTAAAATGAGACGTACTTTTATGCAAATGTGTGGATCGGCCTTTTTATGCGTGTGTTGTAGGGTGCATCTGTAGTGGTGTTCACTTGAATTGCCGTTGCTTCGTATGCTAATTTTAGCCTTAAACCTTTTAATTAGCGACTATGACCGAGATTGGATAACATGTCAATTAAAAAGCAGATACACACACAAACACATACGCAAATACGTGGCATGCACTGCATAGCATATTTGTTGTTGCGGCTGGCGCGTGCAGCTGCAGTCTGCGGGTCTAGAGTTTATATAATTGTCAACCTTATGGCTTCTAATTGCGTTTGACCATCGGACTCATTTGATCTCTAGTTCAAGAACACAAACTATGTAGAACTGGGAGAATATCTCACGTCAGGTTGTGCGAAAGGTAAACGAATCATTCATGAATCAGTTATTAAATGTGAGCGTGAATGAGCGTCGAATGAATGAACACCGAACTACTATAGAATCTTTTCAGTTGCGCGTTTAATCACAAATCAGGTTTCTTATCAGCGCAGTACTTCCCCCTACAATAATTGGCAGTCAGCAAGTCTGATGAGCTGAACAGTCACAGCAGACAAAAAATTAATTAATAGGAATACAACTAAGACGTATGTGATGTGTGTTCTTATCTGTCCTAAACTTGTCAAAGTGTTTGGCATGCGCAGCTTCCCTGAATTATACCCTGTATTCAAATAGGTAATCTGAATGGTTATTATGAAAATTTATTTACCAGCATGCATTAAATCTATTTTGGGTAATTGCTTAATAGGCAGCTTAGTCGACGTAGCTCTGTCCGCCTGTCTGTCCGTCTGTCTGAGTATGAGCTTGTCACTTTCCGTATCAATTAGACTTGAAATTGTAGGTCGCTGTATGAAGCGCGCATATATCCGTTTTCATATTATCGAGGTAAAACATTTCGCTTTTTAATACCCTTCCCTGCTTCCAAAAAAAAAAAAAAATATGTTTACATAACGTCGCCCAAAGAAGAGCACAAAAGTAGTCTCTGCGTCAGCTGAGCTGCTAGCGGAGAAGTGTAAAATTATTGGAATCTCGCTGAAGGGTTCAGGGCATTCCGTAGTCGAGCCGTCTCGACTAGAGCTGTCTTACTTGATTTTTTTTTTTTTTTTTTTTTTTTTTTTTTAGCATATCACGATATGATCAATGCGGATGTGAAATTTCTTACTACTTATCGTTAACGACCGATTGGGAATGATGTTCACGTTTGTAACGATGCAACTTACAATGATGCAGAATTATTTTCACAAAACCTGTTTTCAGCACTTATTGCGTATTCAGTCAAACCCAAGAACTGAACTCTGATCCGAGAACATGGACTGAATAACAGTTAAGGAACAACACTTACATTCAAACTGTGGCACACTTGAACTTGAACAGCTTTCCAGTTGCTATTGACTTCACGCACTTCATGCAGTTTAAATATTGTATCGAGAACCGAGTAATTTTTGCTGTCGTTGTTGCTGCTGCTGCATCTGCCTGTTAACGCCTTGGCAGCGAAGTAACGAATGCTTTACCGGCCTGACAATGATGAGCGTTGAAGGCGAAATGTTGCTGGCCCTTGATGTGACGTTCTGATGGCGGAATAATGGTAGAGCTGCTGCCAGTATGTCCAGCACTCAGCGCTTTGCTGCTACTAATTTTAATTGCCGCGAGATTACCGCTAATTGATATGTCTAAAGCAGCGGGCGCATCTGCTTTGTGGGCGCACTCACAGTGAAAGCCAGATGGGAACTCGACTGTGAGCATATCATCAGTGTTTCTTAACAGTTATCAGTTGACTTAATAGTCAAAGCTTAGTCTGACAGCAAAGTGCTTTTCAATTAAAACCAAAGCAAGTGCGAGTACCAGTACGAGTACGTGTACGACTTTAATAAACAATTGTTTTTGCTAACTAATTATTTACAGAATGATTTATGGGAGTGTTTCAGTATGAAATTAACTGTCATATCGTTTAAGGAAAGTTGAAAAGAATGAACGAGCTTGTACGTACATATGTGTGTGAGAGGGAGCAGAGCGAGTTTGGAAGAGTGAGAGAGAGGGGGAGAGAGAGGGAGAGAGAGAGAGAGAGAGAGAGAGCGATAGTGAGAGATTTAGGGAAATAGAGAGAGAGAGAGCACAGCAGAGAGAAAGAGATGAGAATCTATCGGTCTATCGAGACAATAAGGAGAGAGGGAGAGCTATGGAAATAGAGAGATAAAGACAATTACAAATTGAGAGATAGAGAGATACAGAGAATGAGAGAGAGACTATTAGACACTGCGAGACGAGAGAGTGAGATCGAATTCTGATTAAATCAGAGCTTAAGCCTTTGGCAGTTCATGCCAATCAATTGTGATATGAGAATCGTGCGCTTAATTAAATTCTTTTCACAACAAATTAAACGCGAGTTGTCGACTCGAAAGTGCGTGCAAATAAATTGCATTTTGACATTCGAGTGGTATTAATTACCATAAGCACCATAACGTGGACATTAATCATTGGAATTGGCGTTGTCTGCGCTTATGTACGCGATTAATTGATTACATGAGTGATTGAGCTTATTTGTTGTCAGGCTTTGACAAGAACATTTCAATTTGTATTGGCTGGACCACACCTGATATGTCCATAGAACATTGATATGCTATGCTCAAAATGTTTTTATTTTATTTATTATTATTTACACCTGCTGGCACTCAAGCTGTTTGCGAATGTCGTCATGACATGTCCCGCGTCACGCTCCCCATTCAATTGCGATAATAATTCTTAACGTATTTATTCAACACATTAATTTGTTTATTTGCTATTTGTTCTTGTTTTCTTATGAATTATACAATATATATTTTGATTAGCTAATTTATTTATTAAGCATTCTATTGTGAGCGTTTGTGTAGGACTTCTAACTGGGCTTCACAATATGCGAAATGCATTTTCTAAAGCGCTGCCCTGAGTAAATGTTTTCATTGCAAATAACAAATAGCTGTAGGAGGCGCCGTTTATATTTTACCATTTTTTATGGTTTCAGTGCTGGCTCTCCAGTTCCGTTTAAAGCAAGCATATTTATGGGACTTTTTAACGAGTATATATGGATATGCAGGTGTAATTAAATTGACGTTCTTTGACTTTGATTGATATTGAAATATTGGTTATGTAAAAAGCTTTACACTAGATTTAACATGTAAAGTAAACAGTGTATGAAAAAGATTACTAAAAAAGTTAATCAAAATATATACTGCATTTATATATTTGAAATAATTTCAAAAAATGAATTAAATGTTATTTTTGCTAATGGAAAATGTAATGTAAACGTAATTTATTTCGAAATAAAGCATAATGGCCAATTAATTATCTAAGTATTGGTTTATTCGCTTGATTACTGCATTACTGACACTCAATTTGCTTTGTTCGATTTCATTGCAGATATTCCACTAATGCACCCAACTCCCCGGTTGCTTTTCAAATCGTCGCTCCATTTTAATGGCTAATTATTGGAAAACCAAAAGACAGCCATGCCAGCCGGTGGAAAGTATAATATTTCGATTAGTGGCAGATACAAACCAAAATCGTTGGCCAGCCACATAGTTAAGCACTGTCCCGATTTGTGGGTCCACTACAGTTGGAGCTGCCGTCGCCTCATTGCGGATCCAAAAATGGTCAGCGTTTTAATACCTGTGCATAAATCTTATACTATCGATCATTGTCAAGTGGCTAGATAATTTACAATAAATCTGCACAGTATTAGAATCCGACATGGTCGGTTTGTTTTTGTTGTTGTTGGGCGGTGCAATCGAGAGCTGCCACAAAGCGAGCAGCATACAACATAAATTAGGATAATTACAATTGCACCCACAAGTGCCATTCGAGCCTTGGTAGTAGCAGTTGTTGTTGTTGTTGTTGTTGTTACTTTTGCCATGGGGCTAGCAAGAATTTTGATTGCATAAACACCATCAAAAGCAATAGCAACAGCAACAACTCGGAGTGGCCCAATAACATTTGCCGCTAAAAGTTTATGGCAAGCGAGTGGAAATGAAAATCCATTGGGCCGCTGCCACCGCCACATTTGAAAATTAGCCAAAAAATGTGCAAACCATGGCAATTACAATAACACCAACAGCAAGCACAAAATAACAAAAACCAGAGCTGTAAAATCAGGCAATGAAGCGAGAGGGTGCCAAGTGGAATAATCGCCATGGTGGCTCAGGCTTTGCGGTGGGTGACTGGATGCAAAAGTCCACAATTAGGAGCCGCCGAATTTGGCCGCGAATGTTTGGCAACTCTTTTGCATACCGGGGCATGGATTGAGTTCCACTGTCTCCCCAACATGTTCAGTTAAATTAGTTGCCCAAGCGCAAATTTAGTTTAGCAACTCATCGGCTGTAGGTCGGTTGGTGCATGCTGTGTGGCTGTGGTTGCCGGTGGTGCAGGCGTTGCCGTTCCTGCTGCAATCGACCAACAGACCAGACACAACAAAATCAATTAAAACGAATCGCTGAAGCAAAGTTCCACCGGCTCCAACGGCAACTCCAACTGTCAGCCAACTGCCAGCTGTCGACTCGTTCATCCGTGACTTTGCACTTTTACGATGGCAACGGTAACGGCAACAGCAACGGTAACGACTAAGCCAACAACTAACGTTAACGGCGCCTGCGATTGCAATTCCAAATGAGTGACCACCCGCCCGCATAAGTTGACCAGGCCAAGCGCTTGCCTATCGCCCGGTTGCGCATGCGCAAAGGTGTTGCACTTAGGCAATTGATATGGTTAATAATATTGCCCACTTCCGACACTGAGTGCAAACATTTTGTAGTTGTTGCTGTTGCTGCTGACCAAAATAAATGAACATGAAAATACAATTGCAGCAATGCAATTGCCGAATGCCAATCAGGGATATAAATTAGGCATATTTAAGATGCAGACACGGTCCCAGATATCAAATGACATTTGACCAGCCTAATATGTTTTAGCAAATTTAAGCTAATGAGAGTTCATAAAATGGTTAAACAATTTTCACAAGTTTTTTAGATTATTATAATGTAGACTTTTTATTCTAAATTAATTGAAGGGCATAGGACACATACTCTAATGTAATTTCTGAGGGGTCCAGTGAGTTGCAATTGGAAAATATATGCTGTGCGTTCCCACAAGAACTGCTTACGTGAAAGGCATTGAACTCGACATTACACACACAGCGATTAGTCTCCAATGCATTGCACACTCCATTCATTTGCAAGTTTTGTGTGTGTGTGTGTGTGTTGAACTTCAGCCATGGCATTGACTTACAATTTGTTAGCACACGCAAGTTGCTCTAATCAACACGTTGCACAGCTGCAACTGGTTTTGTATTTCATTTTGTTTTTGTTTTTGTTTTTTTCGGACCCACCCAAGGCTGACGAACCAGAAATTGCGTATACGCAACATGTGCCACTCGCATGCGTCACTGCGGCATTCGCTAAGTGTGTGTCTTGGTGAATGTGTGTGCTTTGTTGCTGTTGTTGCTTTTGTAAGTGTTGCAGTCGATTTGCCGCTGTTGTCGTTAATAGCGCTAACAAGTTGCATTGTTTTCCATGCAACCCACTTGATTCCAATTCGATCCGACGCATTTTCATTCGGTTTTCAATCCAATTGCGAGCTTTCACGCAATTTTCATGCTGTGATTGCTAGTGACAATTCGATTACTCCATGTCGTTTATTCAAAATCGATTGCGGCATTTAGTCAGCAATAACGAAAAGATAATGCAATAATTGGCATGCAAGAGGATTGCCTGCAATTAATAAGGACCTTCTCGCAATCAAAGCATGGCGACGGGCCGGCACAGCGCAATTAGCCAGTAATAGGAATTCTTAGCATAGCTCCACTGGAATCCCTTTCTATCCAATTCCTCCTAGTTTCTTATACCTGCTTAATGCTGCGCGTTTTTCTCTCCTACGTTCTTTCATAATTCCCTTTTGCTCTATTTACCCAGCTTAATTATCTTTTTCATTTTGTATATACGTATATATATTTTTTTTATTCCATAAACTTTGCTGCAGGTCAGCGCTGGGCAGAGGGCAGCTTGTAACTTGGCCAAAGCAATTTTACTGCATTTCTCTGCTCTAATCTGAGCAACACTGCTGCGCACTGCTAATTAACCTTGATAATCTGAGCTGAATAGTCAAGGGTCGGTCTGGGCAGCTGGTTGCTAGCTGCCATAGAGCCACAGAGCCTATCCGATCAATCAATTGAAAAGTTTCAGCTGTGACCTTTGTTATTTCGATGGCAGATTGTTTGACAGGCATTGTGGACATTTTTCGTTGCTGTCATTGCATGAATTTGAAAGTGAAACTGAAGCTGACAGGTCGACATTTAGATAGCGATGCGTACGGCGCAGAGAGAGCCCTAATCGTGCGACACTTGAGCGACATTTGTTGTTGTTTTTCCTTCATCTCGCACCTGACTCGCGGTGATTGGGCGTGAGCACAGACGCGACCTTCACATAGGGCACAAACAATACACGTAGCTGAAATATGAGAAAATATACATATATAACGAAGGTCGCCAGTCTAGCAGACATATTTTAGCATACATATATCACAATTCCAATTAGAATCCTTTTTTCCCAAAGGCAATTCGTTCGAGCTTCGACAGTCAGGGTGTTTAGAGTATGCCGACTTTTCAACACAAGTAAAATGGCATAAATCTTAACGAGCTTAATCTGACATCAATACAACAAGTTTTATGAGTTAACTTTAAAATCAGTTTAGTTTGCATAGTACATATCGAATTGTCAATATAAATAGTCAAACAATGTTAAATCGACACTAGGCTAGCTAGTTCTTAAATAAAGCTCTTGTAATGCTACAAGCTGACATCAGCGATATAATTTTCCTTTTTTGTTGATCTACAGGAGCAAATAAATTTTATTTCAAGTATAAACTTAAGCTTCCTAATTCCGCAGAAATCTGGTGTCATTTTTCGTTTGGAAGAAGTAGCTACTTAAAAGTCAGTACCATTTAATGATTTGACTATTTTTATGTATCACTCACCAGCTTGTGCATAATTTGACCAGCACCGGCCCCAATCTGAGCCGCTCCCTCGATAAAGTAACAAAATCTGTACTGTATTTTATAACATTTTATGGAGTACAAATTTAATGCCCCGCTTCGCTTCAGCATCCTTAAAAGCAAAGGCAGCAGTAGCGCAGCACAGCTCACCTGTATTTTATACGCTCATTTTGGCAGAGGACTCCAGATGCGAATCAATTTCACCGTGGGTTATACTCGGCGCTATTTGCTTACCTTTGAACAGCAGTCCAGCCAGCCAACTCCATTTGCAACGGTTGCCATCGCACGTAGCTGGCTGCCCCATGGAGTCGCGACGCACAGTGGGGCCTTTGCTCATTTTGCGTTGCAAAAATCATAACTTTTGAATCAAGCAAGATATTTCAAAAATTTAAAAAGCATTCGACAGAGAATTCTTCAAGCTATAAATAGGCTAAAATACAGGGTGATGCGTTAACAGGGTGCTTCACAGTTTTACCTCAAACCTGAAAAATGTGATTTTTGTCCTAAAATGTATGTTTTTCTATGAAAAACTAGCTTTTTTTTTTTTGTTGAAATTGATTTTATTTAAATTATATGCAATAAATATAACAAAACAAATAAAAAAATATTAAAAAATAAATTAAAAAAAAAAATTTTTTTTTTTCATTTTCTGTAAAGTAGTCATCTGCATGCAAATTTGAAGTTTTTTAGTACATTTTGTGCGTTTTTATGCCGACTTTGGGTTAGTTTTTTGCTCTAGAAACCCGGGGGGACACCTAGGGGCAGCAAAAGTTTTATTTATATTAAAGAGGACATATTCAGCAACACGTGTGTATAAATCGATGCTCGGAACTCGGCGGAACTCAAAAGATATAGACTACTTTAGGTAAAAAAAATGGTCAAATTTAGAGGTTTAGTAAATTTAAACCAGCTCCGCAATGAAGAGGCGTATTAACATAATTTTTTTTGTATTCTATTAGTAATAGTCCATTCTTTAAATCGCAACCAACACTGCAAAAATTGGTGCAAGATTTTTCCTACAATTCAATTGACAAGTGGGATATTTTTCACAAAAACTCGCTGCTTTTCACAACTTTGCGACTTTCCCAAATTTTGAAGGGCTATAACTACCCTAAAAATTGACCGATTTTCAAAAATCTTTCGGCTACAAACCAGTAGATCGATTTATTTTCATATGACATCAACTTTTTAAAAATCGCTTAAAGTACCTTTTTTGATTTTTGCCACGCTCTGCCGGCAGAGGCCCCACTGTGCGACGTAGCAACGTGTTGGGTTTGATTTCGTTTTGGATTCGGGATCGTTGGTTGGTCAGTTGGCTGCTGAAGAGCGCAACTCTGACTTTTTGTGGCGTTTTTTTTATGAATGCTGGCTGACTTCGGCTTTTTTAGGAATGTTTTTTGTTTTCGTTTTTAATATCAGAGGCCAAATGGCGAGGCGCGGCACCCGGCAATGCTCTCCAACCAGTTGGCCGGCCGTCATTTCATTCGCTTGTGCGCACTTTATGGACATGAATCTGAGCTTAACAGCGTGCTGCAAGTTGCTGCTGTGCGGTTTATGTGTCACTTTTTTGGGCAAATGGAAATCCATTCTTATCGTACGCTAAGAATTTCCATGTCAAATACGTTGAAGGTTAAGCGCGAGCGTTCCTGGTTGCGTGGCACGTGCGTAACCTAAGTCACATTATCAGATCATGGTCGTTTGGCAATTTATTTCATACGGGAAAGTCATCCACAGCTACAGCAGAGTTTCTGCGGCGAATCGCCGCACAGTTGTAAACCAACTGGCCCCAAATATTAAGGCGGCACAAAGTGTTGCAAGCAAACCAGCCCAAAGACTGGTTTGAAGCGTGTCAAATTGCCTCAAGTTGTATGCCAGCTGCTGCGGCTGCTGTTGCTGCGGCTGTGGCTGTGGCTGTGGCTGCTGCTTCAGTTTGTTGGCCGTCTGGAACTGGGCCACAAAATGCAATATTAATATCAATATCACTAGTGGCAGGCCAACCCACGCGCTTGACGGGCCACTGCACCCAAATCGCATCCTAGACAAATTGCCATCTAATGCGCGCACACAACTGCCCAATCAATCATTTTTGAACAATATTCGTAATTTGATTTCAGTGCACCCGGAGTCGCGACAGTTGGTTGGCCCTTGGCGCAGCAGTCAATTAACTTGCAGCGACCCGTCCCGTCCTGTGACAATTGCCATAACCACATACCAAGTCGAAACAGTATTCCTCCTCCAGTGGAGTGCCGCGGCCCCTCCCCTCTCGTCTAGCAACGCCTTAATAATAAGTTAGTCAACTTTTTGTGCCGTCCGCGTCCATAATTTTCGTAATTTCATGTTAGGGCGGCCACCGTTGATTGAATTGAATTATCTGCTACTCAGCGCGTACAACTGAATCAAATCAAATCAAATCCAAATCCAAATAGAAACTGCATACAAGTGCAGTGCAGCGACTGCAAGTGCTTTTTTATGGGTGGCAGTTCAAGTTGCGATCGTAGTTAGCAACGCTTTTTATCTGTGGCAATAATTGAAGGCAATTAAATTCATAAATTTTAATGATTTATTTAAACTTTGCACGCTTAGCACATTGAATTAATTCTTAAGATAACTACAGGGTGTTTCCCCTGGCTATTTGAACTAATTTATTGTAGCTGACTTTCAAAAGACGAATTTACTTATGTACAGAAGGAAATTATTTTTAATTAGCTATAAAATAAATAGCTTTATAAATAAATAAAATAATAATAATAATACAATCTTCTATAGTTTCTGATTATATACTAATTTAAAATTCTTTTAGTATTGCAACCAAAAAAAAAAAAAAAAAAAAAAAATTAAAGTTACTTTAAGATATAAAGTTAATTTTTAGAGAGTTTTTATAAATTATTTATTTACTAACCAAAATACAGGGTGTCCATCTGTCTCATAGTTTCTACACAGCCAATATAAGAGTAATTTTATATTCAGCAATTAGCGAAAGATAATTAACAGCAAATATTTGAAGCAAGAGCTTGAGTAAGAACAAATAGCATTAGACATATGAAGGTAATCAAATAATTGATACACCCATACACACATAGCCCGAGTGCGAAATCACACCCCACGGTGCGAGTCAATTGCGTCCGTCTGACCCAGAGTCCGCCATGGAGTGTCGGCTGTGCTTCAATGCACCTCGGCGAGCAAAGCGGAGCAGCAGTTGCATTAATGACTTCCAAATAACCAACCAAAACTTGGACGAGTGCAAGAATTTCAATGCCAGCTGCTGCTCAGTGATGCGTGACGGTTCCTGAGTGGTCTACTCTGATTTCCCAGGCCACATTGAATTGGCTTGGAGCTGCGTTGGTTGTTGCCACGTGGTCTGCCAGCTTTGTAGTGTGGCGCACCATTTTATTGTCTTCGCTGGCCGTATATGAATATTAATTGCTTTTAATTGGAGCGAGCCAAGTGTTGCTGTTCTCTTATTCATTTGCCTAATGGCCCAGCAGATCAGTAATTGGCCAAGCCGAGCAGCTGGCCAACTGGTCATGTCAAAGTTGCACTCACAATGTGGTAGAATTCGCCATAATTATGTTGTTTACAGCTAGTGCAATTAATTAAACATGATTTTGCTTATGAATATGGATAATCGAGCAACACGATAAACTGACTGCACATAACACCTGAATGTCTGAAAAATATACATATATCCGAAATAAACAATTACTTCTGATAGCTACAAATCTGGACAAGAATAATTAAAGAGACGCTGCCAATTGGCCAGGCATTTGGCTGGCAATTTACTGCCGCATTTTCTGTCTTGTACTCCCCATTCCCCATGTTGAATGCCAGAATTTGCATATATGCTGATAAATAAGAACAGTCACCGTACGCCCACATACGTCTTATGATTGTTGTTGTAGGCCAGCTGATTTCGCGTTGTATGCGATTGTCTTGAGTTGTCGAGTAATGGTAGGGCATAGAGGTGCTAAGCTAGTATATTTAATTATAGATTAGAGTTAAGCTTAAGTGCTAAAACTATTAAATTCAAGTGAAATAGGCGTATACTTAATAAGTTTTGTATAGGTTACATGAGGTGTAATATTAGTTTACTGTGAAATGCCAGAAAAAATAAAGCATAAATGAAGCTATTAAATAGATCATTTTAGAAACGTATCTTTGTCATAAAAATGAGGTATTAATGAAAGGATTTATAGAATTATAAATACAAATATCTAATTATTGCATGCGATTGCGAAGCATCGTAAATCAGGAATTTATTGCCAGCGTTTTCCACTTGATTTACCCAGTTGCATATTCCCCAAGCGCATTAATCAAACTAATTATAGTTTGTAATACTCTGCAAAGTGTCATTTTAAATACAAGAATTTCATATAATTAGTTGATTAGCACTTTTATGCATGCCTGTGTGTATCATATGCCCCGGCGTTTTGCATGTAGCGCACCCATATAAAATGATAATTATAGCTCACAAATTGCAGGAGAGGTGGGCATGCACAAATCTGTAGATTGCACTTGAGTAGCTCAGCCCACATGTCGGCAAAGACAACAACAAAATATATTTGCAAAAAAAAAAAAAAAAAAAATAAAATAAAAAAAAAAGAAACTTATACAAAATGAAAATGAAAACGAAGGTGACAACGGGAATATAATTTATAATGTTGCGCATGCCACAAAAATGTCAAAACACACCCGCCACGCCCCCAAGCAGCACACACTCACATACACACACACACATGCAGTTGTGGGTGCTGTAGGGGGAGTTCAAGAGAGCAAGTTGCATTTGGTTTATTTAAATGAAGCTGGCGCTGACGTTGCAGTTGAGACAAGCTAAATTGAGTTGCGGCTTTGTGTGCCACATGCAACACACACGCTGCAGCAATGGCTGGCGCCACTCGAATGCAAATAATCGAACTCTCAATGCGCATTCGTTATTAAATGTGTTTCTTGTGTGCTGTAAGTTAGCCAGGTAAAACAATAAAAGAATAACAACAAATCAACAGCATATCAACAACAACAACAACAGTTGCTGCAAAGTGTGGCAAATGCAACATCAAGATTGAACTCCAAAGAAATGCTGCAACATGTGGCAACAACAGCAATACTCTGTTTTATGTCTTTTGTTTTGTACGCTATGCTTTTGTTTTTAATTTGCAAACTTTTCGTTTCAGTCCGTTTTCGATGCAGTTCAATGATTAAAGAGGCAAAACGCCCAGAAATTGGCTTACAATTTGTGTTTTTTTTTTTTTTTCAACTTTTTAAAAATATTTTTTTGTTCGTCGAATTTCGGTTGTGCCCCGTGGCATGTTGCAAGCCATGGCAACTGCAACTCCCTAAGCACCGCACTAGCATAGCGAATTCATAAGAATTTTTTAATTTGCTGCCCATGCTTAGGCATGGGCCCCTTGTTACCGGCTGATGTGAGCGCTTGCGGGCGTGGTCTCTGGGCATTTTTCTCTTTTTGGAAAGGCACGCGCCGATAAGATCGAACATAAAGTGTATATGCCGAATAATGAGTACTAATTGTTCAATCCACGGAAGTTCAAATGCCCACACATTCGCATTCACCAACGCGCTCACAAAACGGCCAAAAACAAAAAAAGTCGTAAAAAACCCGCCAAGATAGCAATTAAAATTCTTATCCGACGTGGCCATAACGTTTGAGCCGATCGAAAGCAAGGTCAGGGCAGCATTTGCAGTGACAAACGCAACGCAAAATGCAGCAGCCTTAGCTACAGACGTATGTGCATATGCGTACCATATAGTATATATTTTTATAGCCATTTCTAGCTATAAACCCGCTGGCAGCAAGTATGGACAACATTCATGGCTCGATTCTGCAGCGGTTGCGACTGCCGCTTCGGCTTCGGCTTCCACTTCGGCTTTTGGCTAAAACCCGCTTCGAGCCGCGATTAACGTTGTAATTCGATTACTTTTGTGCCACATTGTTCTGCTATTGCTCTTATTGTATTTACTGTTATTGTGGCATGGTGTGTGTGTGTGTGTGAATTGCTCTGGTTATTACTTTTGCTTTTGTCTTTGTCTTTGTCTTTGCGCAGTCGCCGGCTTCTCAGCCGACGCCGTCTCTGGTGGTATATATTAGAGCCGTCAGCCAACAGTCAGCACAGTTCGTTAACAGTCCTAGTCGAGATTCTAGGAGGTTCAACCAGCGTCCAGCGACCAGCGACCAGTGACTGTGCCGTGTCGTGTGTGTTACTTCCCAGCTAACCCTACTCCTGTGAACGGCCAACCACCGTTTCTTTTTAACCCAACTCAACTTGTGATTTACGCTTTGTAAACAAAAATGAAGCCATTTGTAAGTAAACAAACTCATATTTTACAAAATATGCTAAAAAGGATAATTACCGACAAGTTAAGTGCTAGACACAATAAATAATCAAACCAAGTTTTGAAATGTCTTATAAAATATTGTAAGTTATGAATGGATCAATTGCGGAAGTAAATGACTTAATTTATAACAACAGCAAAAAAAAAAAAAAAAAAAAAAAAAAAAAAACCTTAAGCTAACAGATATAGAAGCAGTATCCACTGAGATTTAATATCGCAATTTCATGGCTTCCTCATTGCATAAATGTTTTCGTTGAAACAGAATCTTAAAAACGGCTTCCCCTAAAGCGTTTCCAATTATACATGGCATATTAAATATTTATTCCAGTTAAGATATTAAATACCTTTGTTATAATTATTTTCTAAGCACTTCCAAGCTACTTAATTGGATAAAACAATATTTTGCTTGAAATTCAATCTGAAAAACGGTTTCTTCTAATCATTTTAAAAACAGTTAAGATATTAACGATATTTTTTATAGTTATTTTCCAAGCAGTTCCATGCTTCTGCAATGGACAAATCGCTGTTTTCTTGGAAATTTAATTTTAAAAACGATTTCTTTTTAAATATTTCAAATAATACATGATATTCATTTATGTGTATTAATTATTTCTTATAAAAATATTTTATTCTATTTGAATAATATTTGCAATATCTGCGACCTTTCATATAGTTATTTTTTAAGCAATCCTGCAGCAAGCTATGGAGCTTACACAACACTCCAGCTGCATGTCCAGTGACACAGAAACCACCCAGAAATCAGAGACCGTTGCCATCAAGCACTACAAATTTTAACTGATAAGCCGTTGACATGTTGCATGTCGGTTAGCCACCGCACCTCTCGCAGCTAGTAGCTCCACAGCTGCTCCACATAATAGCGGCCTCGCATGCGGTAATACTTGGCTACTTGGCTGCTTGGGCACTTGGCTAGCCAAGTAATATCTCAAAGCGAAATCAAATCGAACGTTTCGCTTGATGGAGCTTAATAGTAAGCCAGAGATATATAAGAGAGTGCTGTGTGGATGGGCCGAGCAGACACAGAGGCGGTCGGCCAGATTGCCAGGTTGGCCAGGCGAAAGGCAATCGCCAGAGAAATTGTTTCAAAGACTGACCGACTGACTGACAAGCACAATTATTGCGCTGCCCGGGTGCCGTGAGCTGTTAGGTATCTGCATAAGCTATGGCATAAGCACGGCTAACTCTTAATTATACTCTTTCCCTTGCTCTCTTTATTTCTGTCTTGTGCAGTTGATTGCCGCCGTGCTGCTCATCTCGACAGTGTCCGCCTCCTGGCATGGTGCTGTCTCCACACAGTACCAGCATCTGGACCCTCATAGCCATACCTATTCATACGGCTACGCAGATCCAAACTCACAGAAGCACGAGACCCGCGCTCATGATGGCACCACGCGCGGCTCCTATTCCTATGTCGATGGACACGGACATTTGCAGTCTGTATCGTATACTGCGGATCCACATCATGGCTTCAATGCTGTTGGCACCAATCTGCCACAAGCGCCAGCTGTGCCCCATGTAGCTCCCGTCTATGCCGCTGCCCATTCCGCTTACGTGCCATACGCTCAGCATCCGCATGGCATCCACATCCCGGTGCTCACCCATGGCGGCGTCCCCGTTGACACACCGGAAGTTCAGCACGCCAAGGCTGCCCATGCTGCTGCTCATGCCGCTGCCGCGCACAATGCTGGCCATCATCTGTACAAGCGTTCGATCTATGGCGGTGGCTGGGCCTATGGTGCTGCTCCTGCTCACGTGCCCCTCACCCATGGAGGCGTGCCAATCGATACACCCGACGTGCAGGCTGCTAAGGCTGAACACTATGCTGCCCATGCCAAGGCTCTGGGTCAGGTGGCTCATGCCCATGGTACTCCCGTCGAGACTCCCGAGGTTCAACACGCCAAGGCCGCCCACTTCGCTGCCCACGCTGCCGCTCGTTCCGGTCATGCCATCGCTCCCATTGCCCACGGTGGCTACCATGTGCCTGTGATCCACAACGGAGTGCCCGTCGATACACCCGAAGTGCAGCACGCCAAGGCCGCCCACTTCGCCGCTCTCTCCCAGGCCTCCGCGGCCAGCAGCTCTCACAGCTCCTGGGACGATGGTCGCTATGACGGCCGCTGGGATGCCAGCCACGATAGTCACGCCCAGAGTTACTCCTCCGGCTATGCGCATAAGGGTCCCATCCACATCCCGGTCATCCACAATGGTGTGCCCGTTGAGCCCGCCGAGGTGCAGCATGCCCGTGCCGCGCATCTGAGCGCCTTGGCAGCGGCCAGTCACGGTGCTGCCTCCCACGGTGGCTACTACGGTGGCTCTGCGCACGAGGATGATGGCCAGTACCGTGAGCAGTACAACCACTACTAAGTCGAGGATCTGCCAGAGTCTGCCATTCACCACAACGATAACGACGAGCTCTTCTATATAATCTGCCCGACTCTCTAACGACTACCGAAGGCAGCTGTCTCTTTCACGCCACCTGTCTAACTATCTGCAACTACATATCTACATCCCTGTCATACACACACGCACTCGATCGGAAAAGGACTACACATGGGAGATCTGAGCTGCTGTCTCACTTGCCCGCCAACTCTCCGGATCGCTTCGAGTAGTGCACCTCGTCCTTTTCAACTCTTGAACTCTCAATGATTATTTTCAGCTCTTATACTCTACTTATACTGTTCTTATACTGTATAACTCTTTCTGTCTTCGACCGACATCAGCTTGATGCTCAAACTCTTCTGATTTCCTTTGTCTATAACTCTTCGATTTAACTTTGCTTTGAGCAACTCTGAACCAGAATGTTGTAAATAATTGTTGTAACTTTCAATGAATCTTGTACGAGTTATGTATCTATATATTATATGAAACTGCAAACAGACAAATAAACTGCAAAAATGTATTTGAACACTCAATCGTTTTAATTGGGAACAGCTAAACTTGTAATTAATACTCATTCTATTTCCAATTATTTTTTTAAATGCAACAATTTATTGTAAAATGGCTCGCATTTTCGAAAATATGATTTTCATATAACTCATATTTACTTTTATTGGTCCTAGTTGATTTGGCGAATTTGAATACAAACTTCTGGGGAAACAATCAAACTAAATTGAATAAAATGAAACTCATTCAACTGGAGAGCTCTGGAACTCTTTTAGTTTCTGTTTCGTTCCAAGAATTGCGAACTGTGAATTTCACAGTTTTTTTTTCCTCTCCCTCGGCGGGGCTAGTATTTATCTATCTGAATTGCATTTCACATTTTATAGCATTAGTACGCATTCCATTGAAATTCCATTAGAATGTTCAACAGTGCAAGCCTTGTGACCGGCTTGTATATGTATGTATATGCACATACATATATGTAGGTATATACCCAGCTAAGGATACTAGCTAGAATCGCAAATATGTGAACATTCGAAGATGAATGCAGTGCTTCGAGTGAAATGTGCATATGCCATTGAGCAGGAATGCAAAAGTGTGTGTGGGGCTTGGAGGGGAAGTGTTGGGTCTCCATTGAATGGCATCCAAAGGATTTCAGTGAAAGAGACAAGCAATCAATCAAATGCGGAAAATCGAGCTTGCACTATTTTCACTGCGAATTTTCGCATCATGCATCGCTCCTGCTGTGTGGATTCGCTCCGGGCTGTTTGCGGGTAATTCAGTAACAAATATGAACTAACACAACATGGGCGCTTTTCAATTTGTGTGACTGTTTGGCGTTAGCCTCGGGCTGGAATTAATTTGTACACCTCATGTCGGTGGGCCATAAATTGAAATGCAACCTTTGCACTAATCAATAACCTTGGCGGCTCGACGTCAATTAGAGGGAATGCCCAACGTGGCTAACGACTAATTAAAAATTAACAATCTACGCCGCACACGCAAAGGTCAGAGCACAAGTGACCAACACTGTTCGATTCGCATAAATAACGGAAGGGTCACGGAGCCCCGAAAAGCAACCCGATGCCAACCTGGCCGGCTGAAAAGGCCATTTAACGGGCTTAGGCTGGCTGGGTCGCAAAGGCAATAAAATGGAGCTATTTAATTAGAGGTGCATTTGGCAACAAATCTGTATTTGAGCTCACTCGAGTGACCTTCGCCAGAGACAGGTGTAGTTAAGGATCACGTCTGTGGCTCGATGAAATCTAATTTAATTATGCTCGAGCAAAAACAATAAAGCGCAATTGAAATTATTTAAATTGCGAGCAGCCGCTTAAATGGTCAGCCCAGATAGTGGGGCAGCCACAGCTGTTGCTGTTGTTGCTGTTGTTGCAGGCGTTGCAACGGTAGCATGACCGCAACGTTTGTGCAGCTTGCCACAAGTGTGAGGCGTGGCCCACCCCACGTCAAAAGTGAATGTGCTACATTGTTGATGTTGGTGCCTTTTGCTGTTGCTGTTGTTGTTGTTGTTGCTGCTGCTATTGCTGTTGGCGCAAATCATTTTTGCCAACTTTATTATTGCAATTTTCGGCGTTGATTTGCACAAGTGGCAGCGAGGTGGCTGCTTGCTTCTTGCCACGATTTACCTCATTGTTTCTCTTTCATTTTGTTGTATTTTCGGAATTTTTGAATTTTCATATTTCATAGTATTCGAAGAACTCTGTTGTCGGCGCTTTGCGGCTCATTTGCATGCACCGCCAATTTGGCAACCAGTTGGGCGAGAGCCTCGTTTAATTGGAGGGTCACTTCCAGCCCAGCGACCAATTTGGTAGCACCAGCAACAACAATAACAACAACAACAACAACAGCAGCAACGAGAACCGTTAAGCAAACAAATGCCAGCCAACAATTTGTATAAAATATCACAATTACTAAGCCATTTTCGACAGTTGGTTCTCTCCTATCTGCGCCAAATTGTGTATATCAATACACTATTTTTTCGCATTTTATTTTGTGGTAGGCGTTTACATGCAGCGTTTTGCATATTTTTGTTGAAGCGGTTTTCAGTATTTACTTCAATTTAATTTATGGTTGAGGCCTTAATTTATGGCCTAATTGATTCAATTTGAATATATGTAAATAAACTAAAGTGTTGGAATAAAATCCAAACTATTATAATTACAGTCCAAGCCCCGACTGAAAGTTGCTGGATTGTGCAGCAAACACAAGTTAATTAAAAATCTCCTTAGCCTCTCCACTACAGAGCTGATAGCCCCTAGATCCGTTAGTTTTAATTAAATTCCATTTATTTGTTTTCTCTTTTTGTTTTCAGCTGCGTAAAACAAGTCCGCGAAGCGGTCAGACTCCAGCATATGTTCCTGTATATACTAAATGCTTAATTAGGGTATACGGTTTTTATGCAAATATATTCAGCATATGGAAAAAATGCATATCTAACCTCATAAATATTGCTAATTAGGATGCTAAGCTAAGAGTTAACTCAAACATTTTCATTAACTCTGTCATAACTGATTCATCATAAACTCAGATTGTTAAGTTAAAATAAATAAAATAAGAAGGAGTGTAATGTTAAAGCCAGCTATGTCTTTAATTTAATAATTGATGTATTTAAATAATTGCTTTAAATTGATGTGCTGATACATGATGCTAAGTCAGTTGAATTGCGTTGCATTGGATATCCTGCACAATCAACCTCTCAAAAATTTTGCACTGTTGCGTAATTATCTGAAACAAAAGAGCAAACACGAAAATAACAGAGATACATTACCGCCGAATAACTGGCAGCAGCAACAAATTGAAACAATATGTAGAGATAATGCAACAAAATTTGCTGCTGCAAATACTGGAATCGTTTCGCGCATTTGCACAACAAAGTAAGCAGCGGAAAATGTGAAATGCGATTTCGGATTGCTGATTGCTGCGTGGCAGACGGTTTCTACGGGCTTCCTTTTCACTCCTCTGCCAAATTCTGGTGTGGAAATATGCTCGATGCAGGAGCAGCAACAGCAACAGCAGAAAATTGATTTTGGCTCCTGTTAAACGTGCGTTGCAATAAACTTGCAATTTGTTGCATATGCAGCAGCAGTAGCAGCAGCAGCAGCTGACTGCTGCATGGCAAACAATATGGAAAATATCTAAAATTGTCAATTTGCGGTTGACATTTTATTTAAACTAAATATCGTAACGGCCACTGTCTCTCTCTAACTTTTTTTTTTTTTTTTTTTTTTTGTATATATATATATTTTAAGCGCTGAATCTGTACAATGCAAGTTTAGTACCTTAACAACACAATTCGAATTTTTATATAACACCTAACCTTCTGATGTATTCAGGAGGACTTACAAATATATATTTACAAGTATCCCTAAACGACTTATCTCATATTTTTGGCAAAACCCAAGCGTTTTAATCGCCTTAGTGGTCTCGCAGGAAGCAATCTTCTCGCTAGTCTGCTCCGGTGTCTAGCCAGTCTGTCACTATATCGACTAGTGTGTCTCCCAATCTGTTCCTCCACAGTAAACAGTTTCAGATCTCGATGTAGAGTTGAGCCGCGCACATACCATGGGCAGTTTGTAATTTGCCGCAATACACGATTTTGCAGGACCTGTATGCGTTTATAGTTTGATTTTGCGCATATTCCCCAAATCTGCACACCGTAGAGCCAAATTGGGGCTATACAGTGGACATAAACCGCTCTCTTAGCTCTGAGTGACATGGTGCTGCGTCTGTTGCCTGCTTTTAGGCAGGCGATAAATTTGTTGTTGAAAGCTGCTGTCAAAAGCTTAATGCTATGACACACATTGATGCATAGTAAATAAAGCCAAGAGCAGACACAATGAATGCTTGAACTTTAACATAGTTGTGGGCACACGTGTAGGATAAGCTTATTTATTGCCATTTGCGAAGAGTTTTGAATTACACATAAATTGGTTGGTGTCAGAGAAACAATGTGGGATTGAAAGAGAATGTCAGTGGGAGAGAGAGAGAGAGAGATACAAGACCAAAGTAAATATGAATTTTAATGCGCATTGTTATTTTAGATGTCAAACAGATGCTGCTAGGCTACAAACTTTGTCCAGCTGCTGCAAGAGAGTTTGTAAACTGCGCAGATTTATTGCAAGCACTAAAAGGACCTCCCATTTCGTACTGGGCAAGAGTTTACCACCATGGTGCATATGCAAACAACAGCAGTGGTTGCGTTTTGGGCATTCTCGAATTTTAATATTCGTTTGCTTGATTCTGGCACAATTGACTAGTCCTATGGCTAACAGAGACTTAAACGACTACGTTAAACTTGTTGCTGAAGATACGGGAGTGTTGGTTAGGCCACGGCGCTGCAAGGATACAGGATGTGAGCAATTTTTGTGATAAATTCTGGTCTATCCTACTTACATCAAATTGAGTTCCGGCTGTTGCCAGACGGGGGCCGGAAGTAGAACAGCAGCCGGTGCTGGTTGAGGTGCACCGCCACCGCCACCACCGCCGCCTCCGGCACCATTACGTGCTCCCTTACCGCCTTTGCCACCTTTGCCGCCTTTGGAGCCGTCTGGTCCGTCGGGTCCATCTGCTCCATCCGCACCATCTTCGCCATCCGGCTGTGCACCAGCTGGACTGGGTCCACCAGGCTCTCCATTTTGGCCGCTCTCGCCGGATGTCAATGTACCACCGCCACCGCCGCCACCTCCAGCGCCGCCACCACCGGCGCTGCCAGCGCCACCAGAACCGCCGGTGCCTCCAGCACCGCCTAAAATGCCACCAGCTTGTCCTGCCTGTCCTGCGCCGCCACCACCGCCACCACCAGCACCACCAGCACCACCAGCACCACCCTCGTCACCAGCCGCAGCACCGGCCGTAGCAGCCGCAGCAGCATCTGCCTCACTTGAACCAGCTTCATCAGCAGCATTAGCAGCCGCAGAGGAAGCCTCTCCAATCGCATCGCCACTGCCCGTGGAGGACTCCACATATTCGCCCTCCAGGCCGGGCTGCGGCTTCCACAGTCCATCATCGGCGCCATTTGGCGGCTTATAGCTGCCATCATCCTCTGGCGGCTGCACCAGCAGCAAAACAGGCGAAGGCTGTGCCACCAAATAAGTGCCTGCCACTGGCAGTGTTAATGGCACAACATGCGCCATGCCCCCATCAATATGGTGGGCGGCCAATACGCCCACGAGCGCCAGCAGCAGCTGCAGGTGTAAATGATGTTCAATCTGCGAAACAGGCATTAATTGAATTCCATTAATTGCTTACCGCTGTTGTTCGCATATTGTTGAGCAATTCAATTGGATACTTATTGTCCCTTTTGAGTCCGATCTCCGCTGAGGCTGAGCTGGAACTGACTCCATTGGCAATGCCCTAACATAGTTTATATATGATCTTTAAGCTGTTTGGTTGATTAATTGGAACTGGGCTACAAACGGTGACATTGTCTATAAATGGTATCGACTTCTACTTCTACAGCAGCCATGCAACCGCATAAATCAAGTTCGATCCCAGTTAATTATAACAAAATGCACTATTATAATATAATAACGAACAGCAATTACACATCACACAATGATCGCGTTAATATGCGCAATTCAGTTCGCAGCACCCGTTCAATCAAATACGCAGTAAGCTTTTCTGTGATCAATAGTTGAATGAATGAATTCTTGTTATGCTAGGGCTATTCCTCGAGGGCAGTATGACTCAATAGTTACCCTGTAATATATTTAGTGCAATAATCAATTCCTAGAGTGTATAATGCCTATGGAACTAGTGGCATAGGGTATCAGGACGGGGATTCGATTATTTAATCAAGATTCTTGAAATTTCTCACTAGTTGATTTACTAATAAATAATTATAATGTCGTCCCACTTAAGTGCAACCGCTGACAGCGCTGGCACAACGTCGAGATAAGATGCCATTCATGGTCATGTGCCAGCAGTCAAGAATCTGAGCTCACTGGGAGGAGGCAGCTCAGGCGGCGGCGTTGGCGTCGCCGACTGCATGCGAGCTGTGGCCATGTTGTAGGCAAATGTGGCGTTTGAGGAGTTACTCAACCGGTTTCCACATTCTGCGTCGCGTGTCCAATGTGTAACACAGTGGTGGCAAATATTAATTGCCAGCTGAGGGACCGATTGTGGCAGCTGTGGTTGCTGTTTCGTCCGGACTGCACACAAATAATGAACGTCTATTAAACTCTATGCTGCGCTCACTAAATCAATTAAGTCAACAAGCCCGAATAACAGAAACAACAAGATCAACATCAACAACAACAACGAGAGGGCAACAAGCAGCAAGTAATAGAAACGAGGCCATTATCATCATCATGCTCGTCCTCGTCGTCGTTGCATCGTCTGCTGTCCCATGCCTCTTTGGCTACTCTTGGCATTCAGCTTCAAAGCCCGGCACATTATTCACAGCGACCCAGGGGAGGGCGAGCTGGCAACTTAGTAAAACTAAATTGTTTGTGCGTGTGGCAACAGCTGATAAAAAGGCGCAGCGTGTATGCTCAAAGGATGTTGGGGTGGAGCCAGTTAGTTAGTTGACTAGTTAGCCAGTTACCCCTCCCCAAGGCATTAGCAAACTTGCAGTCAATTAGCCCAGGGACAGACGCTGGAACGCGACTGGCACGCGAAATGATGCCAACGCTGTGCATTTGGCCAAAACAACTACCGAGATTCAATTTAGCTGTCATTGCAAATATTTCTGCGCGTCAGTGTAAGCATTGACCACTGTCCAAGGTGGAGCCCGTCGCGCGGGCTATTAATCAAAACAGAGGCGCCAATCGACTTAAATATGCTGCCCATAAATGTCTAGGCTGTGCCCCAGCAAGGAGGAAAGCATTCACATACCATAGATATCCTAGCCGCTCCCTTGGCACACCCTGGCCACGCCCTTGGCGGCCGCATATAAATAGTTTGCCAGAGCCTCAACGGTGCTTCATTTGTTAGCTGACTGACAGGCGAGTCAAGTTGACGTTGCCATCGACTCTGATGGGCGGACAGCACACTTCCATGATGTTGTTGCTGCTGTTGTTGCTGTTGTGGGACACAAAAAGGCTTCTACGTGCCTCGCATATGCGTTTTGTGTGGGCGTGGGTATTGGAACAATGCGAGGGCGAAACCACACGAAGCGCAGATCGAAAACAGTTTACAGAAATGATTACTACTGGGCGAATGCGTAATGAGCAATGCGGCGTATGTGTGATATATGGCCCTGCCCTACACACACGAATGCCCATCAGAACATGTGAACAGCACATCAGCAGCATCTCGTGCAGCTGTCTCTGGGTATATTCTATCAACATCATTAGTGCGACACATGATTGCAATCGTTGATTCACCGTACGCCCATGTATCTAATTAAAAAAGATGTATTGCCAGCCATTGTTAGCCATGATAGTTGCTTTCAGGATTTATTTTTAAATGAAGTCGGAAAAGCAACGGTCGCAAGGTATCTATTTACTGCCAACCCAATGGATTGTTCCCGAGAGGTACAGATTTATAAATATCATATATCAGCATTTGTGAGATTTTAAAAGTAATATTGTATATATTTTGATACGTTTTGCAAATACTATATTTTGTATTATATATTTTAACATTTTTTTTTTTTTAGCCATATTTCTCTGCGCTTTAAACAATATGTGTGTAAATAGTAAACTCGTGTAAGCACATTTATTCAAACTGCATTTCCGTTTCACCTTTATGGTAAGCCGTGCGAGATGATTTATGATGTTTGTTGAAGTACTTCCACATGATGCTGACGCAACAAAAAGTACACAATCTCTGAACTGAACTTTGACTGCTCGCCGTAAGTGGCATATAGAAGCCAAAAGCTCCGGGCATAACATTTACGGCGAGCGTCAAATGTTGTTACAGCTGTCACAATATGCAGCATGCTGAAAGTGTCGACAAACCCATCAATATCAAAAGAATGCTCCGCCAGACAAACGTAATATAGTGTGGTTGGAGTAGAGCACAGAACAAGCCGCATTTAAATCACAATAAATCATAGATCTCCACGTTAAAGTTCACTTCTATGCCATTTGTTATTGCGATTGGATGAATGTATGAAAAATATATTTATTGCTCAGCTAGAGTTCCCTAGCTAAATTCTATGCGAGACTATTGTCATAATATCATCATAGGAAAAGTATATCAGATTTTTACTTTAGACTTTAGGCTAACGCAATAAAAATGAGAAATCAGGGTAAAATGTGTTTTATTATTATTATTATTTTATATTTATATTAGTACATCGTTCTATTTATTTGATTCGCATCTTGATCAAACTAATTTTTAGTGAAAACTTATTAAAATGACAAATTTAAGCAATTTTTACTCTTAACAAAAAAGTTTTTTATTTATTTATTTATTTATTTTTTAATATATATACAAACAAAAAAAAAAAAAAAAAACAAAAAAAAAAAAAATTATTTTTTTATTTTTTTTTTTTTAAATTAGCTATTGAGTTGCTGCGAAAATATTTGAAATTGCGCTTAAGTACGCTACGTAAGTGCGCTTATATTAAATGTATATGATGAGCTCATCAAACTGCCTGGCAAATATAGCTGAGCCGTATGAACTGCTACAGACATAAATATATATATAACGATTTACGAGACTGCCAACAGATATTTGCACAGATATTTATTGAACTCATATGTGGTACTTGTTGCCCATTAGCGGGGCAAAAAAGTAAGAAATAAACTGAAAACGATTACGCAGAGCTTGTATGAAACCGTATAAAACGCGTGGAGCTGAATGTGTGCACTTTAATAAGTGTAGCAATATTTTTATTGTTTTTACTGTTTTTATTGGGCGCCGACAAATTGGTTTTGGTTGAGTCAGCCGCTTGTGTTGGCTTTTATGCTCATATCATAACGGCATTTGTATTGTTTCTTTAGTTTTCGATTTCAGTTTGATTGCATTCGTCGGCAGCGTTTCGCTCCCTGTTATGGACTGAAGGCATTTATTGAGCTTTTCACGCGATTGCTAATGAGTAAAACATTTACGACCAGCCCCATACTTATATTTTTCGGCGGATCGCCAATGCCAATAGCTACAACAATGATAGCCGAGGCAAAGCCATGCGCTTGGCTAACTTTAAGTAAGAAAACTTTAAGGCCTACAGTCTTGGTGCTCTTTAATTTGGGGCAGCTCATGTGCAAAGCCTTTGGTAAATCTCTTGTAACAAGAACTTTCTATTTATAGTACTCGCATTGAAGCCCTGAGGGCTTATCAGCAGCCTGCTGTCGCCAGCTTGTCTGGCGCTTACTTTGCAACACCGCAAGCTATTCGCCGCTGTCGCCCATCCATCAATTTGGTTTACTTTATCGATAGGCTAAGCATTATCCGGATCCCTCACCAGCCTCGCCTTATATCTGTTATGATTTCGTCATAGTTAGTTGATAATGCGCTCAAGTTAAGCACGGACAATTTGACGCAAGAAGCATTCTGCTATTTGGAGTAGAGCTGAGTTGAGATTTACCAAGGTCGAATACTCGAAAATCGATGTTATATTATATGTAGATACTTCTGCTTCACTTGAAGGCTTTGCCCATGGCCCGAATTACATTTGGACCAACAATATTGTTCTGCAAAGTTTTGTATCTCATAATTGGTGCTAACAGCAATAACAACGCAGCAATGACGCACTTCGAGCACAGACAAAGTTCCACTCTCAGCTTAAGTTGAATTTACACTCAGAGTCATTCTTGTAGTAACGGAGCTCAGAAATCATCTATGCAAAGTGCTTGCTTTTGGCATTGGACAGCAATTGGCAGCAATAAGAGTGGAATGGAAGCTGTTCCTGATAATTGAATGTATTGTTCTGGGAATGTTTGTGTGTTTTTGTCATGAGTCTAGTGTGTTGTAAGAAGTTAGTAGTTTCGGTTTATTTGTCGCCCATTTGCTTAAACGCCTTTGGGGAAGACAAGGCAGAGCCGCCTCTGAAGTAGACCACAGAGATTCGAGTGGGTCTTTTCTCATTTCTTTTCTGTGGGCGTCTAGTTTTAGCTGATGACGCACATTCAGCGCTCGAAATCGCCTTGCCTTGGCCTTGTATTTATGCGTTCTTCATCGCCCAAAGAGGAGAAGACGCCAACCTGTTGGTTGGGGGACTCTTTGGCTCTGGCTCATTGGCCAAGCAATTGAAGGCGATATAAATGTAAATGAAGGATGCTTTACAAAGTCATTTATATTTTTCTCTGTCAAGAATAAGTGTGTTTTCTACTTGCTCATGTATAAACGAATATTTTTATGAATAAATCGGTCGCCCACAATTAAAGTATCAATTTAAGAAGCTGCACGAACAATTTAAGCGACATCAGAATTAGGGTCTTTGACTCCTTGCATGTATTTATAGGCGAAATGCTGTCTCATTCTAAAAATAATTTAAACGCAATCTGCTTTCTATTTTGGCTATTGATGAGTTTGTCAGCCGAAAGTACAAATATACAAGAGAGAGGAAATTTAAACGCTGCTCACAGCCCAAAAATACATTCAAAGCCAATTTACATGCAGCACAGCGTCAAACGGTGTAATTGTGTGGGTGAATATGTGTGTGTGTGTGTGTTTGTGTGTCCGTGTGTGTATCAGGAGTAGCACCTGATCCCATTTCGAATGGGAACTTGGCTTTTATGTAGCGGCTGTTGACTTTTCACATTGGCTTCGGCCTGCCCTTAAAACAAATCATCTTTTATTATAACGCATTAATCATACGCTCTGTGAGCCCCGCACTTTGCTTTGCTGGCTGCGGAAGTGCAAAGTTCTTGCACACAGCTCACAAAAAATACACACAAACGGCGACTCACACAAATACTGTGCGCTACGTTCCGTTCCACATTGCTTACTTTGCTTTTCATCAGGTTTTGCCGGAGCTTTTAATTTTTTTACGTCCTGTTGTTGCCTACTTTTGTGCTGAGGCCATAATTTATGGCCAGGTGTGCAGTGGCTCTAATTGCGTGATAAGTTTTAGCAATGAGCATTTTGTGCTTCACTTTTTTTGTATTTGTATTTCGTTGTTGTTTACGCTAGACCTGATGCCTTATCAGGCGTTTTTGTTACGATTGACGTCAGTTTTGTGAAGGAGCTTCAACTAGTCTCAGCAGGTCGACTGGCTCCCCGGAAACCAATTGATTTATGACTGTCGCTTATTAACGGAACCCGCAGTGGGGCTCGCCCAGCACAATAGTGCCCCGAAATACCGCCAAAAAGCAGACAACTCTAATTGAGACAAAACAAAAAAAAAAAAAAAAGTTTCCCACTTAAAGTGCTCAACTCATCGCTGCAGTAGGGCGCACAGCGTGTAAGCTGTAGCATACTTTGCGGCGTGCTTCAGTCCATGACCATGGCAGCCAGCACACAATATCCAACACTAACAATGTCGCTATTCACTTCGCAGCCATAAAACCATGGAAAGTTCGTCTAGCTGCACGTCGAATGAGAATAGCTTTGGGGCGTATGTGGTTTTTGGCTACAGTTACTGTGATGAGGAGGAAGGAGTTTCTCGCCGAAAGAGGCAAGTGCAATTGCGGCAATACGCGGCTCGCGACTCGCGACTACGGTGCGCGGCTATGTGGGGTGCACGTGGATATGCAGCTGTTTAATGCCAGCCAACCAAGCGGCAGGGCAGCTGTTTATCTTGGCCCTGTCAACGGCAAACAGTTGGCCCCAAACGTAGTTCGACATTTGGTAGGCGATACCACGAAAAACAGTAAAGAGAGCAATGATAAAGGAGGCCTGGATATACCAGCTTACTTTAACATTTCGCCTTTCGTCTTTCGTATTTCGACTTTCGCATTTGGTATTCAAAAACTCAGTTCACGACGAGCTATCATGCTGAGTCCTAGGCCATGTGAACGTTATTCGCCCCTTGAGCATGTGGGCGTGATACTCAACCGGAAAATTTGGTCTCAGCACGCAGTAAGGTTGCCGTGCGCCTCGAGTCTTTGAGCACACAGTGTCTATTACAAAGATACGAGTCGGATCGCATAAGGTCATGGCAGAAGCTTACATTTAAATTCAGGACGCCAAACATCAAATTAATGTGAAATTTGGATTTTGATTAAGACTGAATGAAAATAAATGGCAGCGTTAAAGTCAAATGTAAATGCTAAAAAGCACGGCGGGCACTTCTCGGTATTGACAGAGGAATGCTAAGACATTTGGGCAAGAATTATCGCAAGGTGTCAGGGACGTAGCAGACAGACTACGTTGGCACGAGGGAATTAAAAAAGTAAGCAAGCAAGTTTAGTTAAATATGATTTAAACGGTGTAATTATATGGAATGAAATTAAATGAAAATAAAATACTGTTCAAGCCTAATAAGTCTTAATTGAATCATAAATCTCTCACTTTGCATGCTTTGATATATTAAACCATTATGAAACGTGATTCTTAAACAGATTTTATGATGATCATTTCCCTTTTACTCACTTCGGCCACACTGTACCTATATGCATATCCCGGAGATGCTGTCATAATATCATAAAAGTAACTCGTGGCCCCACAGTCCCACCTATTGTTGAATAAACAAAACGCACGTCAGCCAACGCCATATTTATGGGCGTGTCGTTAATTTTGCGCATCACGACGGGCAGAGCCAACAGCTGTGAGAGTTTTGGGCACGGACGCTGTTCCGGCCGTGGCATCGGAGGTGTCCGCCATTTTCTGGCAATAAACTTGCAATTAATGGCCACCAAATGAGTTTGAGTGGCCGACGCACTGCGGCCGCTTTGTGTATTTGCCTTTTGTTTGCCGCAGGTGCTTTAGTCTGTTTGCCTGGTTTTTGGTTGCTTAAAGTGCTCCGCAGCGCCCCAGCCCGGCCCGAGGTGTTGATGACCCAGAATCGGGGCGCAGTGCGCTTTAATTTTTGGTCTATTTACATTGCGGACTGACGTAATTTTTGTCTGCATTAATTTAATTTAAGATTAAATAATTGAATACTTAATAAAATATACGTGAGCCACCGCTTTTGCCTGCAGCGTATTGTAACGATTAGAATATTAATATATTGTTTGCCAATTTAGAAATATAATAGTCGTTACACAGAACTGTAAATGGCTCGTACAGCCTAACGCCCACATAATTGAGAAAGTTGCTCGGCTGTCTCTGCAGGGCACATTTCCATATTTGCTTTAGGCGTTATTTTTATCCTATTTGAAATGTTTCGAAAGTCTGCAAACTGTTGGCAGCACACTTTATGGGAATGGGGGCGTGACAAGGCAGCAAGCATGACTGCCAGACACGGAAGACAACCTCTTAGAGTTTTTATATTTTTATATATATATTTTTTTTGGGATTAATTAAAGTAACTTAACAAATTATATATATTAAGAAGAATTTATTTTCTGAAATATTTTTTACACGCTTTTTTAGGATTGTAGGCATTAATGTAAAATATGTAAGCTTATCTTTGATTGATATTTATAGCACAATTCGAATTAGCCTTTTTTTCTTCCTACCTTCTCAGTTATGAAGCTATTAAGCAGCAAAGGCACTTTTCAGTTATGATATTGCGAAAGCATGAACTTATTTTTTAGCTCCTTGTCATTACAGTAAACACGACCAACTACCAGCTCCAGTGTATGGCCAAGACGCTGACAGTGCATACGGCTACCTACAAACAAGTACATAAACACAGACACACACAAGGCAAACGTCTGGCTATGGCAACGACTTTAACTTCCGTTTCCGCTTGTAACAAAATGCTGGGGGCAATGAAGTTAATAAAAGGGAAACCAACTTTTTTGTGCTTTGTTTAAACAAGATTTCAGGCCGTTTAGGTTTATGGCTTTGTGCTGAAAGGAACGCCGACAGTTCACTTAGACCAACTTTTGCCCTAAGCTAATTTAGCTAATTTAAGCAACTTTCTAAGTGCGCTGTGCAACTGCGTTTCATTTAATGGTAGCACGATAAAATGGAATAATAAGTGCGTGAAATCGGGTGTCAACAACGATAAGCTGTCAATGATGTTGAGAACGGAATTGAGGAGCGGGCAATAGGATCTCAAGTGCATTTGTCCATTCACATTGATTGACCAACATTCAATTCAAACAAATCAGTTATTCAATTGAGTCGAATGTCTGCCAAAAATTGATAGCCCAAATGACAGCAGCCTCAAATAGCAATAGCAGCAACAAGACCCAAAAATAATCACAGCCACAAAATGTAACGAAAAACGAAAAACATTCCACCGCATAGCTGCAAATGATGTAAAAACTGTAAAAAAAAGGAAAAATCAAATGGAGTGCGATGGTAGTGGGAGTTTCAAAGAGGAGCGCGGCTCAAGTCGAGTAGGCTGAAGTGTCTGGTGTAGGTTTTAGAGTGTCTAAAGGATATCAGAATGACTGGGCTGTGTTCTGTATTGCCATAAAATCCAATTGCTTGCCATTTCCGTGGATTGGTACTACAAAAAAACGAAACAAAAATCCCGTTGCCATCATGACACAAAAATTAAAGTAACAAAGAGATTGGGGTGAAGGTGTTGGGTGCTGAGCTAAAAAGTCTTCACGGCATAAGAGCAAACCACTTTTTTGCTCTTCAATATTCATTCTATTCCCAGCCACATCCCAACCACTAGAAATTCCCGTGAGGGCTTTGTTTTTATTTAACAAAAGCCAATTGCCCTTGCCAAGGCGGAGTGTGCAGCCGCTCTGCTGCTGCGCTGTGGTTCTGTGCTGCTGCTCCTGTTGATTGCACCGCGGGCGACCATAACAATTAGACTGGAATTAAGGAAATTAACGCCTTCTGCAAATTGTCAGCAGCTTGCGTGCTGTGTGAGGTGGTTAGCCACGGAACAGGGCGCAGGAGTCACACACATGACAGCTCACATTGCCCTCTGCGCCGGCTCTGCGGCTAACCGCAGCAGCAATTGTGTCCAAGTGTGGGTCCGGCTAACTGATTATTAAGCATGCTTTTAATTCAACAGATGCTTAAACCACATATTCCAAAAATACAATCTGTAAGAATACACAATATGTTGCTGAATAAATTTTAATTTTTTAAAATCGAAAACAGGTTTTGTAACTTACTTATTCCCTGCTCTGCAACAATGTTATCGTTTATTTGATTCATAGTAAAATTGCTTATCACAACTTTATCAAAGTTCAATTCAAAACTTTGACTTCAGCCAAACTAAGTTAACAACAAATGCTCTAAAATAGTAGCGTAAAATTCAATAACTTTTGAAACGATTATTTCTTGAGAAGCAATACGACCTGCTGCGCATTTGCAGTACAGTTGCAGTTGAAAGTTGGGCTCAACACGTTTACTTTAAAAAGTCTGCAAATAGTTGTAGGGTTTTTTTTACATCGTATCTCTCTCTAGTTATGTTCAATTGTTGTTAGGCTGCTGCTGTCTCCTTTTTGCACTTATTGTAGTATATTGTATTGTGTGCAAGTGGCAAAATGTTCATACAGTCGCATGCTTATATCTATTTAGTTTATTTTCCTTTGCTTTTGCTTCATTGCACAATCGGCTTTATAGTTGTGCACAACAAAAGGACTTCCTGTGGAGTTGAGCAAAGTCAAAAGGAAAATGCCGGCTGAGATTATAGCTTAGATGCCTATGCACTAAGAGGCTAGTTGCTGCGTACAAGAAAAAGAAAATAGAACACAGGCAACTATAAGGAAAGTAAGCTGAATTCCACAGCTTTGAACAAAAAATCAATTAGGCCAATCCATGAAGCAGCGCTATATAGCATCTGTTGCTGTAGCCCGAACGAAATGACAATATTTGCACGGTAAATGTCAACTTTTAAAGTTCATATTGTGGTGGAATAAATGGCAGCATTGTTATTTCAACCTTTACACACACGCACACACATGTTTTCACTCTCGTTCTCCCTTTTTTTGTGCCAATATGCCTCTCTCTCTCTCTCTCTGTCTTGTTCTCTGCTGAAGCCTTTCATCCGCCTGTTTGTATGCAGATTTGTTTGCTTTATCGATTGTGCGATAGCATGGACTATTTGACTGACCTCAACACCGTTTGCCTGCCCTGCGTTGCCATTTCTGTTTGCCCGCCTTTCTGCACCTGGCAGAGCAAACAACTTCCGTGCGATGGCAGGGCTAAGCCGGACCACTCAGACGTCCAGTTAAGTCAGGCGGCCGAAGCGTCTAAATGAGTGCATTCAGACTACATTCATGTTTGTTTGTCTCTTTTTTTTCATTTCTTTTTTTTATCCTACAGCTGTCTAAGATTTACAAAAAGCTGTTGACTTGGAGTTACTCAGAGCAGCCGCATGTTAACCCTCAATTACCTGAACAAGTTCTATTGAACTTGCAATATTATTTCTAGAGTGCAGCCACATAACCATAGTTATATTTAGTTAGTTTCAGATGGCTGAAAGTTGATCAAATATAGAACTCTATTTAATTAATTAAATCGGCAAATTGAAGACACAGTTAATCTAAATAAGTGGCTGATTGCTGCGAATTACTTAGAAGTTTGTTTAGCTCGCTAAACTCAGTAGCGCTCAACAGTCGCTGGTTGGTGGATGGGGTGGTTCCGAGTCGATGATAAACAATGGGTTTCCGTTGTCTGCCGGATAATATGAGAGTCGAACTTAAATGAACAATCGATGTTATCTCTGACGTAGCTGGCCCATGGCAGCCACTTGGGCAGCGTGCACGTTTTTATGGAAGGTACTTAAATGGGGGAGCTCTGGAACTTTAGCGCCAAGTTAATGCGTTTTATCAATTGAGTTCCATCAAATGAAACACTTTGTAGCGAGAACTGAAAGCGAAATGAAGCCAAATAAATTGGATTCCTCCAATGGAATGGGTGCCCAAAAGTTAGTTAGTGGTGCTCCAGCAAACAGCCCTCCGCCGCATAAATTAGTTGCCATCGTCAGTAGGAGAACGCAATCTCATTGCCTTAAAAGTATTTATTGCCAGCATTTGGAAGAGAGCAGCCGCCTTCCTGATTAAAGGTGAGTTTAGCGTTACAGACAGATTATATGCGCAGGCTTTTCACTTTGCTCTCTTTTGCGTTGCTCCATCCTGATTTTAATTGTAGCTGCCGTGCTGCTCAAGTCCGTATACTAAAGCTATTTTTATACAAAAGTCTTCAGCTGGAATGCGAGACTTAACAGCTGAGTGAGAAACACTTAACTATTCGCAGAATTTAGCTTTAAGGCTTGGGGAAAAACTATGAGCTAGTAAAAGAGAACGAGCTATAATCAGTTTTTTCCTTTTACTCATTATATGCATATTATGCATATCTGCATTGCGCACAGACAAATTTCGAAAAGTCGAAAGTGAAGTCTTTGAATTTAAGATTTTGAATAATTTGCGATGAAATTCTTTATTTATTGCACACAGAAAAAACATTTAACTGGAATCGTACATATTATATATGAGAATCGTATGTAGCTGTTTCTTACTTCTTATTTCCTATGGTATATACATATAATATGTCACATTTATGAGATATCTATAATCCAGGAAGTATGCTGAAAACAATACAACACACAACATTAACAATGGCATATATAATTCATATGTTTAATACGCTTTGTGCAACGTTTTGGTTTCGGATTTCTTGGATTTCTGTAATTCTGTAATATGTTGATATCGTTTGGTTAATTAAAGGTACAACTCTCATTTCATATATATGGCGATTATTCTCGTAGACGGCAAGAATCGCATTTTGGCCTCGAATATACTTATTTTTTATTTTTTTGTAAACATATAGACACTCAGTTTAACTTGTATAAGAAATTATTCTCTTTTGTCTTTGGACTAACTACTTTATATATATTTATGGATTTTTAACTATTTACTATTTTGCTTAAAATATATCAATAAGTTAAAATATTTAATTTTCCCCAAATTTAGATTAATATATTTTTTTTTTTTGGTTTTACCAAAGACTATTAATTATATATTATCTACGAAATTTTAGATACAAGTTGCTTACTAGTCTAATGTCCCATTCCTAGGTTCCCGTTTAGACGCTGGCATCGCTGTACTCAATTCGAACTGTGCGCCGCGGTCGCTGCCCCGCTATCGCAGTGGGATTCGCATCGCTGGCTGTTAGGCTGCGCAGCGCCAGCAGCTCCCGCGGCTACAATTGCGTCCGCTTTGAGGTGCCATTGATGGTTGAGGTGGGCGCATCACCTGGAGTCTCAACGTAGGAATAGGAGGGCGTTTCCATGACTAGGGGATGGCAAATCTCGTAGACGGGCACCTTCAGGCTCGTCTTACGCAACCCACCCAAGCTGCTCTGTGAGCTTGAGCTGGGCCCAAACGAGCGTCATCTGGACTCGTTGCCCAGCTCAGAATGTGACGGATGCAGCTCGCTCTCATCGCCAAAGCTGTGCGCTGCTGCGCTGGGGGTAATACTGGGCGTACGTCCTTGAATGCGTATGGCGGACATGTCGGAGCCCCGACGGGAGCTTTTCAGAGAGACGCTCTGCCGTGAGCAGAAGCAGCGGCATATGATGCGCTTGAATGCGAATCGGAAGTCTTTGGAGAAGAGTGCATAAATCATGGGATTAACGGCCGAATTGCAATAGCCCAGCCAGAAGAGGACCGAAAACAGTAGCGGATCAACGCAGTCCTGGCAGAACGGCCGGATAATGTAAATTGTAAAGAACGGACACCAGCAGAAGATGAACATGCCCACAATGATTGCCAAAGTCTTGGCCGCCTTCGTCTCCATGCGAAAACGCTTCACTTGCGCCTTAATATTGCGCCTGCCCATTTTTTTGTTCGTGGATCTCGGGTGGCCAGCCACGACACCTGCTTCGCTGGTGTTGCTCTGCCGCCGCGACAGCTCTGGCAGCGCCTTCCCGACCTGCAAGTAGCAGGAGCTGCCTCCATGATGCTGCTGTCGATAAAGTTGCGACTCTGTCGACTCGCGTCCGTGGGCGCCGTTATAGTGTACGGAGAAAAGGGCGTTGCCGGAGGTGCGCCGCTCATGCGTTGGCTCCGCCTGAGCCATCTCATTTATATTTTCGCTAGACGGATACGATACAGATATCTTGATTTTATCGTGCTGATGATGTAATCGTCGCGTGGCATATTTGCTGAGGCGCTCCGGCGATGGGGTGCCTAGAGTAGTTGTGGTACTTTGAGTGCTGCCGTTGCTGTGCAGCGAGTCCTGCTGGTTGGAGCCGCGGCCGCGATGTATGCGCAACGTTAGACGCTGCTCCTCGAAACGAGAGCCAATGCCCTTGGAGCCTGTTGAATGGGAAAAATTGAATTAACATTAGTTTGGCGTTGCACACATTTCACATACTGATTCCTGCTCTATTGAATATCGTTCAAGCGCCCCGCTTCGCAGCTCGCATTGCGCTTAAATGCCCTCTGCGTTGCCATTGTCATTGCCTACACTGCCTGGCTTGGCATGTTTTCCCCGCCCATGCGACATGTCTTGGCGCTCTGCCAGGCTGCACTTTAGCAAATTAAACGCGTAATTATGCAAATGTCTTGGCATAAGCACAACAAGCACTCAATGCAGGCCCTTGTCTCGCCGCTATCCTTGGCAACAATATTGTCCTATTGCTCGTCTTAGTCTTGCTTAAGCTGCTTTCAAAGCGAACTTTATTTCATTAGCACACATACATTTGCATAATTTCACACACACTCGCACAGAAACACGCGCAACCACTCACGCACTTTAGTATTCCTGCTCCCTCGGTCTGCTGCTCGTTTTGCATTTATTACTCATACGCACGTTTAGCAGCTGTATAAATTTTCATTATCCGCCGCGTGAATGTAATGAATAATCAGCGCAATAATGCCATGTCATTCGGATTGTTGCTGCCGTTTATATACTGTTCAATAATTTAGGACTCTATGCAGCTCTGACCTGCGTTAACCAACCATTTACTTTGGCCTAAACCTATCCAAACATATTAGTGGATACGAAGGCCACAATCACTGTTATATTATATAGTAAAGAACGCCAGAATGCGCTGCCAATGTGATTAAATTAAGTGCATGGCCAAGATAACGAAATCTGCACTGAAATGACAGGGCCAGGTTTGAAAGTGAAGTCAATTTTTTATAGATTAATCATATAAACATCATCACTTTCAGGGAATGCTTTTCATTCCTCTTAAATGAATTTGAATTAATTTCTTTTTAGTCAGTTTAAAGAATCGTGTGTGTCTTTATGTGTTTTGGCTTGTCTAATTGGGGCTGTGTGGGTCTTGTTATTACCTTAGTGTGTGCTTTCTGTTTACCTGTAGAACGTCAGAACTGCTGTGTCTAGCAATTATTCTTAACATAAATTACCTTTAATTTTGTCGGTGATCGATTTTTGCTCTTTGTTTGCTTTCATTTTATTGAAATTATTTTCACTTAACCAAATTATTGGCCGATATACACATATTAAGTACTATACTACTCTGGTAACTGAACTGATGCATTCGACTAACAGAAGAGTGAAACAAATGGGGGCCTGCTTAATACAATATATGTATGTATGTAGTTACATCTCGGAGTACTTAGCTCAAAGCGTGTGTTGTATATATAAACATGAAGTAACATTAATTTAGCTTAAAGTACAGATATAGGTACACGTATATGTATGTATGTCTTAAGTCTAGTTAAATACGCGAAAATTATTGCCATATAGTTACAACGTTGTTCAATGCGAATACTGTATGTATCAGTGGGGCTGACGGCGTTTACAAAAGTACAAAAGCGAGGTGCATTGCCTTATGTCAAGTACTTGTATTTGTAGTTGTTGCTGTTGTTGTTGTTGTTGTTGTTTTGGCTGGTACTCCTGCCGTATGGGGCTTGCTTAGAGCACACGACCCTTGCAGAAGCCGCCGCGCCGTATACGTCTGCTGCCCGTGGTATCCGCATCGCCATCTCTGCTGCTGGCTTCCTGCGGCAGTGAGGCAGTGCGCTGCAGGGGACTCGGTTCGTAGTTGCCCATTAGTCAGCTGAAATCAACTCCATCGCCGTCGTCGGAACAGCCCGAAATGGTTTTGTGGAAAGTGGCGGGCGCCATAAGGGCCCGCGCAGCAATCATCTGGAAATTCTCGGAGGCCCTAAAGCCACTGCGAGTACACACGCAACGGCAGACGATGCGCTTGAAGGCAATGCGAAACTCGTGGGAGAAGAGGGCATAGATGACCGGATTAATGGCCGAATTGCAGTAGCCCAGCCAAAACAATACCGAAAATACTGTCGGCTGGATGCAGTCCTCGCAGAACGCGCGTATCAGATACATCGTAAAGAACGGCAGCCAACAGACTATGAACCCGCCCACAATTATGGCCAATGTCTTAGCCGCCTTTGTCTCCATGCGAAAGCGCTTCACTTGGAACTTTGCACTGCGTTTGCCGGAACGCTTCTTGCCCGATGTCAAGCCAGTCGAGTTGCCACTCTCCAGATCATTTGCTGCTCCGCTGGCCGTGTCCAGATTGAAGGTGGTCTCGCCAATGTCGAAGAGGCTGCTCTTGAATGAGGCGCGTCGCCCGTTAGTGAGGTTGCTGATCCCACCTTTGGTGCTGCTGATGACGGCATAGTGGGGCGAGGGTGGCGGCTGCTGCGAGACACCCATACGAGGTGACTCCAACATGTTTTCCGATGAGGGAAACGAAACCTTGATGGATACCTTCTCGTGCCGCTGGCGATTCACACGCATCGAAGTCGCCCTCTTTGGCGTGCCCGTCTGGGAGGCGGGCTGTTGATCCTCATTCGCAGTGCTGAGGGCAGCGCCCGTTGGCCCATTGCTGTTTACACTCAGCGTCGAGGACATGGAGTGCACCGAAAGTGGCGTGCGCTGCGGTGTGCCGCAGGGGCGTCCACGATGGATGCGCAGTATTAGCTGGGAGTCATCAACGCGATTGTTGCCCCCCGATTCGCGTGGACTGCCTGCAATAAGTCAGTGTGGGAATTTGGCAGGAAGTCGAAATGGGACTCAATACAAAAATCACATCAAATGCAATCACATTATGTTGTTTTGGTTGTATGTAGTGGGTGTCATCGTGAGCACATGAAAACATTCAGCTTGTATTATACATGAGCTTGTGTATGCGTGATTGTTGTTTGTTTGTTTTTGGATCGGTATTGATTTCTGATTGTTTCGAGTTTTCTTTGGTTAGAGACACACAAAATTTTAGTAATAGGGCTAGCACACATGAGCAGAAAACGGGAATCTAACTACGTACGTTCACACATAGATATTTATTGAAAAATTTTGCAGTTTATCTTTAATTATAAGAATATACACTACTCCAATATAATATATATTGTATGTTATAATATAATTTATAAATGTATAAGGAATAAGCAGATATTCGGTTTTTATTTAAATTGAATGCCTTTTTGTGGGGCATGCTTGAAAATTGTATTTATTTATTTTTAAGATTATATCAAAAAGTATGGATTTTAAAAAATTTGGGAATTATAATAGAACATGCCCGAATGTACAAACAGCCTAATTACAATTGAGTATTGAAAAATATTTATCAAATAATTGATTTAATCAAAAATAAGTAATTAAGTAATTTGGGGAGTTTGTTAATTAATTAGCTGGGGTTTTTATGCTTATTGATTTTCTGGTCCGTGTTGACATAATTAACAATGGTTGCCGATTTGTGGCCCCATTCGTATTAGCTAATAAAGTTGGATTTTCGTAAACAGTCGATGTCAGTGTATATTGACAAATTGACGGAATTGAATGAATGATTTGAGTGTAATTTATACTGAAAATATTTTATTTGATGTAACCAGATTATATTTCACATAATTTAAATTTCACATTTTAAAGCATAGTTTCTGACTTAATTAAAAATACTTTTTATAAAATATTCTATGTATATATATTTAAAAAAATATATATATGAATTGGATTTGTGTGGTATTCATATTGGCAAATGCAAATGATATAAATGACAGAAAGTAGACAGACCTGAAAAATTCCATTTGCATAAAAACAAACCTTTTGACATACATATGTAAAAATGTAAATATGGAGCAGAAGTCTTTGATATTAAAAGACCGAATGAAAAAGAGAAACAGCCATTGAAAAGCTTTTAATAAATTTGATAAAGTTTGAAAAGGGAAAATGCGAACACGGTATGGTAAATTTTTCCATTAATGTGAATATGAAAACTATTTTATATTGTATTTGTTTCCCGATGCGGAAGCCTTCCGAATGGCCGCAGGCATTGAGTGGGATAAACATATCTAAGCTGCGCGGCTAAAGCGAGGCCTTCTCCACAAACAAGCAAATAAAATGAAACTGTTTTCCGCCCAAATCATTGACAAATAGAAATGCCACCCATATGCAAATTTGTCGCTAGAACAACAACACACAATGGAAACTTCATGAACAATATAAAGCATAACAGAACAAAACACATAAAATATTTAAATCCGTATACGAAATAACCATTCACAGCCAATTTCAATACAACGGATTTTGTGGCTTGTAAAATAATTATATTGTCAATTATTTGTCATTTGCTTTCATTTGTTATTTTAGTGGTCATTTTTTGTTTTGCTATCTTTAATTGACCTTTTAGTTGGTATTTGTAAGACTGAAACTGAGGCAAGTGAAAGTCAAGGTGAAATCTAAAATCTTAAAAAGGCTGGCGTGAAAGTTCCAGCGGCTGCTGTTGACATGCGGCCCTGGCCCTGGTTAGGCCCATTGAAATTGAAATTTTGAAAGCCCTCAGTGAAACTGGCGTAAGAACAATAACAGGCTCAAGTGCCACGCCTGACACTCTTCTCCTGCTGCTGCTGCTCCTACTGTTGCTGCTGTTGGTAGTGCTACTGCGTATATTTTAATAGACGTCGCCATGAACCTCAGCTAGTTTATGAACTTGAAACTTGATTACCTTCAAAAACCACTAAAGGGCGAGTGGGCCATATAGGAATTCTACCCTTACAGTAACAATAATAATAAAAACAAAAACAAAAACAAAAAACTATGCACACGCCCCCGCATTGTGTCACGAAATGTTTTCCGACTTTTGCGTTTCGTGTTGTGTGCTAAAACTAGGACCGGCGCGCAAAGTGAAAGAAATGAAGACACGCACGGCAAGTGGTCCGTAGAAAAAAGTATAACAAGCTCAGCGCCGCTGTGTCTACATGTGTGTTCCAAGGCTGTCGCATGATATTCAGCGAGCGGATGTTTCTGAAAATCAGGGCTTTGTCTTCAAAACAGTGTCAACTAAGGACACGCCAGCTGCAAAACAAAGCAACTCAACAGCCCAACTGAGCCCAAAAACGGGGCATACAGCAAACAGCACGATGGCATCATAAGCCAACAAAACAGCATTTAGGTCATAATTACGAGACATTCAAGACCCACTCCTTTAATGCTGATAATATTATGTGACACACGCGAAATAGAGTATTGGCAGGAGTGGAGGCGTTGGGAATTTAACGCTCAAGTTTTTCATATTTGATTTAAGCATGTATAAAAAAATCGATTGAATGTTAGTATATATAGACATATAGAATTATATATAAATATATGATAAATTAAAAGTGTTTTGCTTGTTTTTCATCCAACATCTACTTTTCTTCTAGACTCTGACCACATTTGAGCCCAACCAAATTATAGCAAGTTGTATCGTAATAGAAAAACGAAAATTATAGGTTACAAGAGTCGGGACATTAAACTGTCATTAGGCTTATGGTGAATTGTAGGCACTTTTGACTGGGCTTTTATTTTGGGACTCGCACAAAAGTAGCTTTTCTCGGCCCACAATTAGCAGGAGCATTGAACGCACGAGAAGCGGCTTATTGATTTTTATTATATAACCAACCAGTCAGCTAGTCAGCGAGTCAGCGAGTCAGTTAGTCAGTTTGTCAGTAGGGCAGTCAGTCAGCCGGTTGGCCTTTTTGGCTTGCTCGGATTATAGACACTGCGTGCGCTTGGCTTGACAACATTATTGCAGGTGGCAGCCAAGTCGATGAGATCCAAAAGCCGAACTAGAACTGTGCTCAATGAGCTGATCAGCTGGAAGAAAGTGCGCTGCAGTATTGACAAAATATTGCGCATCTAATGAGCCACATAGGAGAATAGACTCACACATTCATACCTATGTATGTGACATCAGTACATACAGACGACAAGGGCGTACGAGCTGCCCGAGTATTTAATGGCAATTTAAAAAGACACTAACTTCAAATGAAAGTACCCGTATAGGACGAAATAAAAATAAATAATTTAACACAGCAGCAGAGATACGTGGGTCACCCAGACTCATCTCAAGCGTGCGGAATTTTGTATTTTTCCTTTTCTCTAACGTCAGAACTTTTTTCGTTTCATTACATTGACGCTGCTTTTTGCCTAAGCTGCTGATTCGTTTGATGTGTTCTCTCGTATACTTGGATGAAAAACAATGCCAATTATTACAAGGATCGCAAACGAGACATATGCTGCAAAACAACGTGAAGATGTATGCTTCGTATGATAAAACTGTGTATTCTAGCATTGAGCAGACTTTAACGTGCTAAGTGTGCTTGGATTTTCGTAGATTATGGGCAGGAAATACTAAAGCTTTAACGCCCATTCGAAGATGCTCTATGTGGCTTTCGTTGACAGTTGTTGGGTTGGGATATTTCCATTATCGCATATATGTATATACATATGTATATTTATAATAGTAGTTTAACTTATATGGGTAGTCTAAATTAAATGAGTATTTAAGCTACAAATATGCAATGTAAAATTAGGTAATTTTTATTTAATTAATCAGGATTTTAGTGACAAGGATTTAGTATACAAATTGAGATTTTAATTACCTTTTTTTAATGTAGACTTAATTAAATATTTAAAAACTTTGTTCTATCATTTACATTTGGATTATGTCTTAGGGTTCTATTTATAAATACTTATTAATTTCGTTTTTATATATATTTGTGTTGTTTAGAACGTTTCATGTTTATTTATAATGTATCGAGTGCAAGACACAATAACGAATTTCCGACATAAATATGTGTATGTGTGTGTGGTTATTTATAAATGTCAAACATGATTTTTACAATTGTTTATAAAACATATCTGACAGCAGTCGCTGTTGGACTGATAAAACAATTGCTGTATTAGACACGGGACACAGACGCACAAACAGAGAGATGAATTTCAAGATTGCTGACATAAGCGTTAGATATTCAATATTTCGTTGAACCATCGAAATCAGTTTCGAAATATTGTGTTTAATCTATGAACTTGTTTTCGTGGATATGTTTTACCAGGTTGTTATAGACAATGGCTCTGATGTGTCATGTTCATAATGTGTGTGTACAAATATATATATATATATATATATATATATATATATATATATATATATATATATATATATGTATGTGTGTAATTTTATATCGACTTTCATTTGATATTATTGTTGTGGTGTTTTTTTATTTTTAATTTATTTTTTATTAAATTAAAAAGAAACGGGGCAAAGACGTCACTCAACAATCTACACGAATAGAGTTTAAAAAATTGATAAACAGTCAATATGAATATTGAGGATAATTTATGTATTTATATGTACGAACTACAACCGCTACGAGGATTACAAAACTTACTATTTAAGAGTATCAAATCGAATTGAATGAGAAATATTAGAAAATATTAAAGGGACAAAACTTTAAGCTACGCACAAGTTGCCATTAATTTTGTGAATGAGAGTTCAAAAATGTGTCCAAAAGTTTAATGTTTCTTTTAGCTACCAATCTTGATGTTTACACTACGAGAACAGATACGAATTGTTACTCACCCTTTGTGGTCTTGAATCCTTGATTTATTGCACGCGTGGTGCGCACCGCCGCTCGATATATACGCCAATAGAAGAAGAGCATTACAAACATGGGTATATAGAAGGAGCCCAATGCCGAGTAGAGTACATAGCCTCTATCATTAGTGAGCTCACATTTCCAGGGGCAACTTGTTGCCGGCTGTGGCACATTCGACGCGGGCGCGTTCAAAATATTGGAATCCATTTCGGTGCTAGGCGAAATTGTGCTTGTTGTTGTCATGGCTGCAATATGTATTTCAGCCGAGTCATCGATTGGCGAGAAGTTGTGATCGTATGGATTGTAGGCATTGCCTTTGCCATTGCCATTGCCACTTTTAGTTAACAAGGAGCTAGCAGCATCGTGCTCCTCCTTATGCTTAATTCTATCTACATCTAGTTGCTCATCCTGTGTGCTTGACATTGTGGTGGCATAGTAAAGCGTATAGTTTCCCCGTGTGTAGGTTGGCTGTACCACGGCCTGAAAGAAAAACACAAACGTATAAAATATGTACATATATGTAAGTATGCATATTTGACAGTTGACGGGTTTTTATTAAAAGCTTTATCATCTGGCTAACCCCGTCAAAGTGGTGGTATATATGAAATGTGATGGTGTATATTAAATGCTTTGTCATCCAGCTAACCCATTGAAATTCTAGACTCGCACACAAAATTTCAGAGTCACACATTGCTCACAATAAGCCAATAAAAATTCAACTTAAAGCGGTTTATTTTGCAAAAGATATTCTGGAACGTGCTCTGCATGAATATTATGCCAAGGTGTAGCATACATTTAAGCGCCAGGAACTGGATGTACATATGTACTATATGGTTTCACAATAACCAATAAGTGAAGTCGTCAACCAGATACTCTACATCAATGAATGCTGCAATTAGTTTGTGAGCCTTAGCATAAATATGCTTAGTTATAGGACTTATTGTTAAAGTTTGTCATTATGCTAATTCTATTCGGATAACTGTCGCTCATGAAATCAGAGGCCTCAGCCACTTGGGTCGCTTCTCATTTACAGAGTATACTTATGTATTTTTAACATAAAGTCCACACAGTTTAAAGCTTCTTCCGAATGCCAAGGTCGACACTTGACGAGAATATATTATATGTTCTGTCATTTGCAGAGTAGTCAACTGAATATATGTGTGAATGTATGTACACCCGATTCGAAATTGAATGAAGTCAAGTGAGAGAGTACGGGATAAGACGCTCTCACTGCCTGAATTTCTGCCAACAAAACCACATGGCAGTCGTATAATAATCGCTGCTTCCAGCAGCTGTTCGCGTAAATCAAACATCAATTATGCTCGTGAAATCAGTTCGAATCCAAATGCACTCCGTATATGCGCTCATACAATATTTGTACGTCTCTGTCAATGCGACCTAAGGCAACAGTTGCTAGTTGACTGGCACGATTCGATGGGCATCTGCCATTAAGATTAGGCATATAAACAGGACAAGATTTGGCCACCAGCTATGCTAGATTTATGTGTCTTAAATGGGCTGCCCAAGTGACATACATATTTGTAGGTGGCTCCCACTTGCTAGCTGAACGTCTCCGTCGACTACAAAGTTGAAACAATATGGCTAGTAAATTTGACCCAAGTTGGCCTTAGGCTCGTTCGGCAATAACAACAGAGACACAAGCACAAAGCCATAGAAGCCCACACAGATACACACCCACACACACACACATTGGGGACAATAAAGTGTTGCAGGAAGTCGTAATTCGTTGGACCAGTTAGTAGCCATATCGCTGCTGATCTGATTACCCCAGTACAGGGCGCATACACATGAATTATGCCATGCTGCCTGTCGTCGCCTGCTGCCTGCTTTCGGTTGGACTCCCTGTCCGCATGTGTGGCACATCATTATCATTGCCATTACATAAGAGTTTTATGCATGTGTGCCAAAAATGACAACACTAAAGCAGTCGCGCTGATGGCAGCAGTGTGCCAAAATAGCTGGAAAAAAGGGGAATGACTAAAATACCCTGTAATAGTTGTCGATCGGGTAGACTGACGAGAAGTCGTTGCTTATGGCATGCCCTACATCAACTACCTTCCTTTCACTCTAATCTACGTTTATTTGATTATAGTCAAGTAAACCCTAATCAAGATTATAGTAGGCAGGTTATGCAGGGTATTTCTCTTCTAGCAGAAGGGTATTTCCTAATCATGTAAGCCTGATCAAAGGCACTTTACTTGTTTGACGTGCATGTTGACACAAGTGAGCTAGATTGCAAGCTTTGAAGACTTACAGCACTCGCCTCATTTTCAGCTGCGGTTAGGCAACGGTTCAGTCCAAAACTTTAACTTGTAATGATGTCAATGACAGAACATTGTGGTCCGAAGGGTCACCTAAACGTCGGACTGAGGTTTCTTTTGTAGTTGTCGGTGCGAGTTACAAGCGAGTGGATTGCCTGCCAAAAGCAGTTTTCATGGTTTCAGGTCAGTGTGGACAAGCGCTTTACACTTAAATTTACTGTAGTTGTGGGTGGGCTTATGCATGGACAGTGTGATAGCTTACCTTTTGATCTTTCCAGCCCACCAAAGGCGGAAAGCAAATTACAAATGAGAGTACCCAAATGCCGGCGATTAACGACTTGGCCTTCTTCGTTGACATAATGCTTGGGTAGGTGACGGGTCGCGTGACTGCCACGTACCGATCCAAAGATATGGCACAAAGATTCAGGATCGATGCCGTGCACATCCAGACATCCACTGCCAACCAAATGCGGCACCAAACGTCACCAAATATCCAAACCTAAACAAGTTGGAATTAGAAACTGTCTTATTTGTTTTCCTTCTTGATTTGGATTGATTGCTTGATTGCTTGATTGCTTGATTGCACTTACCTTGAACACCTCCCAGGTGGCCGAGAATGGTAGCACCGCCAGACCCACCAGTAAATCGGCAACGGCCAAGTTAACAATAAAAAAATTGGTAACACTACGTAATTTGTTTGAACAGAAGACGGCGGCAATGACTAGACAATTGCCACCGATGACCAATACGTTGATAAACTCGAGTATGGCCAAAGAGATCAGGTTCGCCGGTTCCGTCCATTTCACAGATTTAATGAGATCCTCACACTCTGTTTCATTCATGGCGGTACTTTTGTGATGGGTGTATACTTGTGTTTACCACCTGCAAGCCAAGTTAATAAGAAACAGCGAGCATTACTAAAGGTCCATTCAGCGCATAATTAGCTGGCCGCTTTAGGCCACACAGACGGTGCGTGGGCGGCATGCCTAATTAATTTATGAATACATAGTACATAGATATCAGACCACAAATTCAAGTTCTCGAGGCATGGCCAACATAACAATAGCCAAAACAAATGCGTTCTATTTTGTTGTTTGCTTAGCTTGATAGTGCACGTTTTCGCTGCTTAAATGAGCGTCCAGCAGGCAATCGGCTAAAGCACAAACTTGAAACATTAAAGAATAACTTCGTCTGTTCTGGGCAAAACCCCAGTAAAAAAGTCTCTCAACTATTAGTTACGTATTAATTGTCCGCTAAGTGCCTGTGGAAACGGAAGCTATACCATTTCATTAGTGCAACAGTATTGTGCCCAGGGGCTGGCGAAATTTATAATTCAGCTGGCGTTGACGTTGTAATTTAATTGACATCATTTTGGATATGTTTGTTAAATGTAGCTGGCAATTGCTATTCAGAATTTATGAATGAATTCAGACTCAAATACGGATTGTCATTTCGATTGCTATCGGCTGATCGAACACGCAATAAAGACAGCGCTACTACAAAATAGCCACATTCAAAATTCGCGCTCGATTTGGCCACTAATCAATATTTGTGGCAAACAGCTGAAACAGTTGAAATTATTTGCAACTTTAATGTTCTAATGATCGGACAGCCAAAAGGCAACAAGACATTATTTCATATTAGGGCTTGGGCGACGTAATTACCAAGCATGAAATATTCAAAGCACGCAACAAATCGATTACACTTTATTCGACAGTGTACAGACCCAACACTCTGGAATGCGTCCTCAGCTCTATTCAAAATAGACTAGTACTTGAGTTCGATAGAGCGCACGTTCTCTTCTACCCAATAAGTTAATTATATTACAAGATTTACCACAAACCAAAATAGTTGACATTTGCCCCTGATAACCAGGACCTCCAAGGTAAATTGGCCTATGCCTCACTTGATTTCTTACTGTCATTTAATATTGAATGTCAGTTAGTTATTTCCCACAGCAATCAATTGTTTCTGAGTCAGTGTCAAGGAAAGAACTGACGTCGATCGAAATTAACTATTCAGACTAAGAACTACGGCTGGGTTCAAGAGCAGCCGTATATTGGAAATAACAGCTGAATGAATTCGTAGAAAGTAAAGTCAATGGGCAACGGAAATATTAATATAATCATATAAAGATGGCAAACATGTATTGCACTTCTTAGTCCAATGTCGTCGTCTGTAGAATTTGGCGTTAAGGAATGATGCTTTTGCCGGCTCAAAATAAATGTAATCAGTGGCACTTTGTCTGAGTGAAAGGCAGCTGAAATTACTCACATGACAAACAATATATATATATATAGTATGTATGTGGTATAAGCCGGCAGAAGCAGCCTTTGTGGACAAGGCTGAAAAATATTTTATAGGGCGCCCGGTGCGGGGGCGTCGTGGCATGCGCCAAAGTGAGTCTTCTGTTGCGTTGAAAATTAAAAGTACATATAAGGGCTTTTCATTTTAGTGCAATATTTGTCGTTTCTTTTCGAGGGAGGTTCGCATGGTAAAAATAGCTTTATGGCAGCTAATAATGAAAAATGACTAAATTGAGTTACAAGTTGAAATTGGCCAACATTAAATTCTTGCGCACGATAAATAATTCACATTTAAAATGAGAGGCGTCTATAAATCGGCAAAAAGCTTTTTTAATACAACTCATACGATGCACACGCACTTTTGGACCTTCGTTGCGCATACATCCAGTTGGCGAAGGCTTTATAGCCGACGGCATTGAGCGTGGGGGCGGTGCATGGATACGGAAATGTGCTCGTCTTAATTATACGGCATAAAATGCTGAACGGATTTCGAAATGGTTATTTAAAAGACACTCAATTTTAATAATCTGCTATGTAAATGGAGCATGCCATCAACTGGAAATATACTTAATTGAGCGCATGGAAAAGAATTTTGTGTGAATAAAATTGTAGAAAACTTATTGAATTTTATCAGAGCCCCATCGATGATTGTCAACAAAATAAATAATTAACTTGGAGGAAATTACCAGCACAGTCAAGAGCCAGAGTAGAAGAAATAGAGCATGCAATTATTTTATGAGAAATTAATTTCCGAAACTTCACTCGCATTCATGTTGTGCAGATGTTGCATTTGCATTCTAAGTTATTTTGTGTTTAGCGAAATTACTAGTGACTCGCTGTTCGCCTGGGGGAAAGGGCAAATGGGAAGCTTGGCAATGAAACTGGTTCAATTTATAAAAGCAGAGCTTTGCGGAAATAAAAAATAAACAAAAGTTTTGCGTGTGCTGTTGCGCATTGCTGGGAAAACACAGCCTTAAGGGAATTCAACTAAAAGTATTTTGTTTATGGCAATAAATATTCGTTTGCCAGCTCAAACAATACTGAATTTTTTAATAGTTTTCAATTGAAACGACTATGAAGCCTTTGTCTTTGTGAATCTTTAGAAGAGCTCTATTATATAGTTAATATTCAACATATTTTCAAAGGAGTGTGGAGGAGAATATATTAAGAAAATCTGTAATATCAGTAGTAGTTGTGTGGCCACATTCTCTGAAAGTCTCAAATTTGCCAGCTACAAATTAAATTCACCGCTAATTAGTGCAACTTGCCACGTGCCACAAAATAATCTGAATTAAGCGCCAATTTTGCACAAATTTTCTGTGAAACTGCACCATCACACGTACCCACAGAACCCGGAATAGAACGCCACAAAACACACTGAGATAAGTTTTTTTTTGCGCTCTGTAATTTGCGGCAGACGAGTTTCCGTGTTAGCAACCAGCAAGAACTTTCAATTTAATTCTGATAATTGCTCGCGAATGGCGGCCAACAGGATATAGATAAGAGATAAAAATAATAATAATATGGCCTAAAATTCCACGCGCCAAATAACTCCTCGTAATTTGCAAATTTATGTTGACTTGGCGTAGAGCTTTATCATTAACAGAGCAGATTATGCTGCGATTGCGAGGACGGTGAGAAGTCAAGACATCCTTGAGCCGTGGCTGCTTTGTGGTACTTGAGTGGGCTTTACATAAAGCAAAAACTACACTTGATTAAATCAGCAGTCGCACGAGTGATTAACTTAATCCTACTGCTGCGGCGGCCAGATTAAAGCTTACACAATGTCAACTTGAGGCAAAATCTAAGATGATCTTAAAGGCTCGGCTAAATAGTTTGGCTATTAACGGAGTCCTTGAATCCAAGACAAATACTGTGGCGTTCATCTCTGCTGTTTAATGTGCTTTTTACGAGCTGACGTGTAACGTGTGTCGCTGCGATTCGGTGGCGTATACGTTACAACACACACTCACACACCCACACACACACACAAATGCACATGCAAACATGCGCGCAGCTCATAAAAGCAACGCCTCGCTACCAATGTCGCAAGTGGCATGTAGATTTACCCTTAGAATTTATTGCCACACATTTCACTAATGTTAACTGCACTCCTGACGGAATAAAGAACAGCCTGCTCACTGCTGTGTAAACCTGACAGTTACAATATAATCAATGTCTATGGCACATTTCAACTTGTCAATGTTGATTGCAACACGGAGAACAAGAGTCGAGACAACTGCTGCAATGTGCAACTGTGTCGCTACATCTGCCACACGCGCCACATTCCACTTGCCAGCGCCTTTTCCGATTTACTGTTGAAATGTGTAAATTGCCTACCACCATAGAAACATGTTGGCGTCCCAGTGGCACCAAAGTCCTAACTGTGTACTCACAGGATGTGCGTGCTTCTATTAACAACGGAAACATGCAGCGGAAATATAAACAGGAAATGTTGCCAGCAATATTTTCAACACGCCAACTTGACTAATTGCAGATACACATTTAAAGTTTTATGACGAATGAGTGGTAAAAATAGTTTTAATTGTGCTACAAAGCTATAATAAGTGTACATGCTTCAAAGGCAGTCCGCATGTATTTTACAATCCTTGAATTTTCTTTATATGGCATGCAGGACCTGGTAAGACATAAACTGACTAAACTGTCTTATTCATATTTTAGCTATGCTTCTAGTACCTATTATTATTAATGACTAAATTGTGGGCCTCGTGTGGCAAATAGATAGGAGCTAATCTTAATTGATTCAATCAATGCTCTTTTTGATTTGCACGCACTTACCTGTAGCAGCAGGCTGTTGAGTACTTGTAACCATGAATTACGTTTAGTTCGTTGCTGTTGCCTTATTATGGCCATGTTGTTGTCGTGGCTGATGTTGGCAAACATTGGCCAATGTTAAAGCCCCGATAGCTGCGTCTGCTTGCCGTGGCCCGTTTGCGTCCAGACGTCGTCTCCATTCAGAACATTGAACAGTGTCGCCTCTGTGTCTTGTTGTGTTATGCAAACTGAGCCGCTGACGTTGGGGCACGGAACTGTCTGGGCTGTCTATAGTTTCTGTTTACATGCAACAATATGGGGCACGATTCACTTTGAGCTGCACTTTCACTGGCATCGTTGACTCTCACTGAGCCTGCAGCATACTCATCAGCAAAATGCTGGCACGATTGTTTACACGACTGCCTAAAAGCTTCGACAACCTTTTTGGCACGGAGTCGAACGTGTTGGTATAAGTTTTCTTGTTGTCCTTCGCTTTTTTCTTTTTCCTTTTTTTGTTCAGATTGTGACTTTTTTATTTTTTACATGTATGCTGAAAAAGAAGAGAGAGAGAGAGAGAGAAGTAAAAAGGTTAGCGAATGGCTTAGCACATGGCACTGACGTATACGCAATGCGACCAATGCCACCTTTGTACTATCACGTATTAAAATACAGTTTCTACAGATGTTGCACTTAAAATCGATTGCGAAAATGCTTGAAATCTTTTAAATAACTCGCAACAGCAAGTAGAGCAAAACTGCAATCCAAATTTAATTGCTGCGTTTTCAATAACTTGTTTCCCAACAAATCCCAGTGCACAAATCACCTGTTCATTTAATAAGTTCGCAGCAATTTATTACTCTCGATTGCCATTGGCAAAGTTTTCTTATTATTAATCGAGCGAAATTGTAAGCCTCTTACTTTGGCTCTGCTATGCACACATTGATGGCAAAGTTTCTCCCAGGAATATAATTTGTGTATTGAGTTCCTCACAATTGAGTTGCCTGTGCTGCTATAAAAAAAGATTTTCTCTGATTAATTTGTTTTTCTCAAGGCCCATTGCGGTTGCATTCCTGACGTAGTTTTTTTTCGTTTGAATTTTGCCCAATTCTCTCGGCGTTTCGTGCGCTGTCATTTTTCAGCTTGTCCGCATTTCTTACGGACCCACAACTGTCAGTTAGTCTTTCCCTTCCTTTCGCCAGCTACGAAAATGAAACGTCAAAGTGCAAAGTATGACAAATTGCATTTCCATTGTTAATTTGTATGCATAGCTTGCTTCGTCTCTTCGCCCGTTGCCCATGCAAATTAGCTTTAACATTCCTATACACATACCCATAGATACACAATTCTTGACTCTCAGCGGCCGAAAAACTTTTTCAATTCAAGTTTGCCGAGCCTATACTATTGAATATTGAACAAAAATCAATAAGTTACGTTACGTTGATTATTTTGACTATTCTTTGCTCAATTAAATTATAGCACATGCTTTTCTATTTCAAACACGCACAACACACTGACTGCTGTATGTATTCATATGTAATCTTTATTATATAATTGCTTAGATTCAGCAGCGAAGGTTAAAAGTTATCCAAAGGTCAAATAACGTACGTAATTTGAATACTATAGTATGACATACGTATGTATTGTGGAATATGACGCAATATTCTAATGTATTATTTACTCTTTCTTCCTTGTAAATCACAATAATGATAACTATTTTTACTTAACAACTTATTTGGCTATCACTGGCACAATCTAAATCTGTAAAGGTTCGTGTGCCTCGACACACCTTTAAATAGGGCCTTTATGAATAGGATTTAGGTAGGCATAGTTATTTTCAGACAGAACTCTTGGGTCATCCAAATAATTTGTGCCAGCTAATTTCCATTTGGACAGCTAATGGATATGGTCAAAACGTGTATCTCGAAAATGCGTCCTAATATTTATTAATTTATTGAAGCGGTTAATGATTTATAGCCGTTAAGCATGAAGACACGCGTATGCGTGGCATATTTATATCCGCAGTTTGGTTTTAATAAATTAATATTATTTTATTGTAAATATGTAAATATGTAAATATATATGGATTGAGCCCTCTAAAACTCAAGCCAACCGACTATTTAAAATGAAAACAAAAAACAAAAAAAAAATGCTCATTGTTTACATTAAAACAGATTGCAAATAAAATAAATTTAATAAATAATTATATTTTTCTTAGTCACTGTCCAGATACAAATAATTTCTTATCATAATAAAAACATACTTTTAGGCGTATTTAAAATTTCGAAAAAGCATGAAATTAAAGCCACGTTAACACAGAAATTGTTGTAATCTATGGACTCAACAGCCACGGTGAATAGAGATTTATTGGAAATGTAATATACATATGTCATTTAATATACACTCGCTACATAGATCATATATTCTACTTAAGTATTTGGGATTTTAAATTGTGTCGACCATTAGAAGATTAAATGACAGAAATATTGCCATTAGGGTCCATAGCGTCCAGCTTAACTGCCATTTCTGAGTATGATGACTAACACCAACAGCAACAGCAATTGGCCACACGTTGTTGGTTAGTGTGCGAGTGTGTGTGAGCATGTGTCGCTAACAAGGCAAAATCACCCGACTGCATAACAGATTGAGATTTAAACCGAATGCCATTTAAGTGCCGGGCCACAACAGTCTTACTCTTGGCCCCCAGGCATTCCTCGGATCTACTTGTAGCTGCTTACATTCATTTGTGCTTCATTCATTGTGTTCTCACTGGCGTAAATATGTGTAAAATACTTTACAACAACAACAACAACAGCAGCAGCAACAACAACAACGTACGTTGCATGCCACTTGCATTAGTAGGCGTCCGACTGGGGTGTCGAGGCTCTTTCTTGGGAACACACACTTTAGACGATGCTGTGGCACTTAAGTATGTGGCGCTGCTGCTGTGCATGTGTATGAGTGCCTTATGACATTTATGTACATTGCTGGGCCAGATGCACCCGCACACAACACACACGCCAGCACTTTGTATGCTAAATGTACATATGTAAATGTAAGAAGTGCTGATGCGAACCGAGCGGCTAGTTCACTTCCGTCTAACAAAAGGATTTATGTGCCATGCACAACAAATACGAAAAATCTGCAGCAATCTTTTTCGCACACACACTCACACACACATACGCACGTACACACCAACTCAGAGAGAAAATGAGAGAAATATATGTAAGTGGGAAGCGTTGTCTTTGGCTTTGCATAAAAAATTGGCTGTGAAAACGCTTTGGGCAAATTTGTTTTCAGTTTTGCGCACACATTTCTCACTCTCTGCTCACATGCTCAGCCAGTTTCCCTTTCATGCTGTTCCGCGTCGTGTTTTACAGCTGTGCGGTTTTATTTGCGTTTCAGCATTTTTCACATTTCACTTTCCAGCTTTTTTTATTTGGCAGGCGAAAATATTTTTGTGGCCACAACTAATTTGCTTGGCCATTTCAAATTCTAAAAAGCGAATAATTTAAAAAGCAGTTCAGTTTACATTTCATATTAGAGAAGTATAAAATAATTCATTTTGGTAATACAATCTCAAACTGCGTTTTATCAGAGCATATTCTGTTTGATGATGTATTACAAGCTGCATAGTTATAGCACTTTAATACTCACACACATAAATCCTCATATTTTAAATTATGGAAAAATCCCACCGCTTGTCGTATTCATTCACACACATATGCACTTGCTTAGGATCATTGGGGCGTGTCGCCAAAATGATTCGTGAATGGGCGAATGAATGCCGTCAACATAAACGCTTCAGTTGCTGCCAAAGCAGCCATGCCCCATAACTAAAGCTAAACGAGTAATTAGATGTTTAAACATTGCTTTTAATTAAGTTAATCGCAATCGCCAGCACGCACGACTTAATAAAACAAAAAACAAATGAATTTCAGCAGGGCATAGCTCGATTTAATTTATTTGCCAATGAGAGGGAATTTGTTATTCCTATTATCGAATCTTATGGCATTATTTACGAACAACAATTTGGACAAATAGTTTCTGGGATGCGCCATTGAAAATGAAAATGAAATTGAAATTGAAATCGAGCGGAGCTCAGAAAACACACGAGGAACTGCACAATGCCAAATTGATGAGCTGTTGCCAATTCGAAATGCCAATCAAAATGACAGAATAGCACAAATCGAATCCATAAATTGCAATACAATTTTTCTGGGGCCCATTTAATTTGATATACTCTGGCGTCAGACCCGACGATATACGTGAGTTTCTGCCCCAACTTGTCATATTTACTGAATGTTTCAGTTACAGGAATTTGATTCCCTTATCACAACATAGATAACATGGTTTATACCAAAGACCTTTGTGTACGTGCTGTACTCTATTACTCCACTCTATAATTTTATTATGTAAAAAAATAAATAAAAACATTACTTCTCGAAACTCAAAATTACATAATATTATGAAAATTTTACACAGAATTTATTACATTAATTTTAATCTAGATATTTAAACCAAATCAACATTTCGATCTGAATTATAAGGGTATATTTTTTTCGACTACTTGACTACTTGATTTCATCTGTATAATAATTCAAAATGCAAATGCATTTCTGTTATCGCACCGAGAAAACAATTTAGATGCCAATAAATGCATATATGCGCTAGGGGCGTGGCTCACGGGGCCCCCAAAAAGGAATTTGATTCGATTGTTTGTCTGTTGCTTGACAGCTTTTACATTTGATTGAATGCCTGATGACTTTGGCAATGACAAAACTAAATGACAAATTATTAAAGTGATCAGAGTGAATCATTACTGAATGCCTCACAATTCATTTGGGCAAGAAATGAAAAAGTTGACGCCATTAATTGACATTTTCTTGTAGGCATTTTATGCAACGTAAGGTAAGTTAAGGTGTATGTGCGTGTGTGTATTGGTGGGTGGGTGAGTGGGTGTAGGGCTGTGCAGTTCATTTAGCACGTTTCGGGTATAATCCCAGCTCGGAATGTAATTCGTGGAAAGTCACTGTGGGACAGCTAGAATCGCACTGGGCTGTCTAGCAAAGCTCATTTCCGTTTTATATTTAAACACTTGAGGCTAAAATGTTTGCTTTGCCCAATGCCCGGAGCTGTGAGGCATCAGGCACCAGGCACCAACCACCAACCACTAGGCACCAGCGCAGTGCAAAATCATCATAAAAAGGCAAGAAATGAAAAAATAAATAGCCAGCCAAAGAGGGTGGCAAGTTCTTGTCTATGAGCCTCCCAGGAGGTGCCGGCGGAGGTGTAGTTGGTAGTGCTTAGCGAGTGGATTTTTAAATTAGTTTCCCGACTCTATGCAGACATGCAGGCGAAACGACGAGGGGACAAGAGCACACAGAACGAACTGTTTGGCGACCTTCTTTGGGGCAAATGGACTTCCAAGTCATTGGATGTGACATTTTGGTGCTTATTTAAATGAATTAAGTGATTTTTCAAGCGCTAAGCTCGCCACGAGCTGCAAACTCATTTCCGCTCAGTTCGCATTCGCTGTTTATTTTTCCATTTTGTAGCAGCTCGTGGCTCTTTAAGGTTCATTTGGTTTTCATTTTTGCGGCAACAACGAGCTGTTTATTTACAGGCAATCAAAACTTTAACAGCCGCTCACAATTTGCCGTCGCTGTTTTATGACACTCTATCCAAATAGACGGCAACGAAATATATTAACAAAACTCAAAATGTAAATAAACCAGCTCTATGGCAATACTAAAGCAGGTGCTCAAAGAAGAATCTCTCTATTCTGTCGAAAATACACCTTGCATGATGTACATATATTGTATTTGAGCGTCTTTCTGCTGTAATTTATTTGCTACAACTGGGATAGATTAGTTTTAAGAATCTCCCGACCCATTTGATATGCTTGGAGAAATTCCTGCTCGACCGTTAAGTGAAACTTAGGTAAACTAAATAAAAAGAATGTGTGAATCTTAATTGAAGATGTAAAACATTTTGTCGTGTTGCATGCGAAAGTTCTGCGTTGGCTCTGGAAAGTGGTAAAGGGAAAATTCGCCCTGCAGACACAAAATTCAACTATGAATAAAGCCTATACTTGAGGTGCTTTATAATCCAGTATTATTCTAAGCAGCCTCTAAGTAGCTCTGGTGTTTAAAGCAGACCTATGCTCATTGCGTGTGCCTGGGATAGGGTATTAAGCCACGTAATTAAGACGTGCGCCCCCACAAACAATGTGTTAAAAACAGTGTGCAGATACTTATATGCTCAAAATAACTTGGACTATCTGCTTTTCTGCTGTTTTCCGTGTCTGCTCCGCCATTTTTTGGCACACTTTGCACACGCGGCGTATGCGCAATGAGGCTTGCCAGTCAACCTTAATAATTGTTTATTTTCCTTGGCGGCCTGGGACTTTGTATTGTTACATAGTACTGGGGATACGTGTGCCTTGACAGGTGCGAAGCGACAACCGTGCAGTAAAGTGTCAAAGTGGCACGAAAAAAAAAAAGAAAATAAGAGAGGAAAACCCGAATCGCTTAACACAAGCCCTCACAATTCATAAAAGGATTGTGCCGTCTCGCACCTCAGTCCGCTTTTGTACCCACATCGAAGACATTGTTGGCATGTACCTTGCAGTAGTCGTGCCCAAGCTGTTTTATTGTTATGCTATTGTTATTTAATGCCAAGCTTAATGCCAGCACTCGCTAACTGCAGACACCTAAAACAATTTTATAACCGACCCATAAATAAGTATGTGTTTCAGCTGCTTTCCTTATAAGTATGTACGTGTGGGTCTGTCTCGCGCTCTCCGATAAAGACTGCCCCCGTCTGGTTAGCCACCCAGTCACCAACCACTAGTTGTTAGTTTCTATTTTCCGCACAGATACACGAGCTCACACACACATAGAGAGAGGTACACACATGTCATTTTGTGCCATACATTTCTCACTTTGTTTGTTGCACATTTGAATATTTTCGCTTTTGTTTTGGTATGCAACTGTTCTAAAGAATCTCAGGTTTCAGAACCTTATGCACGTAGGCTGTGTCTGTTGTCGAGCTATTATTATTATTATTTTGCCATTGCTATTTAGTTTAGACAACGAAATGTTGCAAAACTATTTAGCGTGCATTCTCCAAGTGCAACACCTGACAGAATTCATTCAGTTCAAAAGCCACAAATTGATTGCACGTGGAATGAATTCCTTCAACTCCCAATCTTGAGTGAAGTACATGAAAATGCTTTTACGCGCATTATGAATTCATGTCTTTTGTTAACCTTTGTTAAATCGCATTTGTGATTCTGAACCCTCCTTAGCTGTCAATTATACCTACCCGAGTAAAAGTGTCACCGAAACACTTGTGACGATCAGCAATAAATGAGACCCTAAACAGATTGGAAGTAACTCAACTTTAAAGGTGATGAACTGCTCATATACAAATACAGTTTACTTTTCTGTCATGTCAAGTGCTAACAAATCAATTTCAAAATTGTTTGTTACCCAACTCAGTGCTGGCCGTACGGAATATACGCCTGGATCTCAGTCGATTGTATTAGTTTCACGTTAGCTTGCAGCTCTAATCGGCTCAGCACTGGAAGCCGTCTATTCAGTTTCAATGAGAGAATTACTATAACAAGATCTGTTTGCATTTAAGCACGTGCCAAACTTGAAAAGTTGCTAAATTACAACATGAGAAATACGCGTGTTTCTTTAATTGCATTTTGTAATATGCCCTTCCGCCTTGCTGTTAATTACGCCGTTGTCGTTGTCTTGAACAAAGCAAAACACTAGAAGAGAAAAAAAGGCAAAATTTCCGTAGCTACAGCGACGGCAATAACAAATTGTAATTAGCTGAAGTGGCGGATTTACGGCTGGTGCCAAGTGCAATAAAAGTCATTCAAAATCGTTACACTTGAGAGTTCAGCCCTGAAACTGATCAGTCTCTATGTGTATGATACCCGGCCCAAAAACAAGAGACGCCTATTACAGATATCAATTTGCATAGCTAAACGCCGCTGGCAGCTAAACACAAAAAAAAAAGTGCGTTTCGCTCAGCTCGAAACTTACCTGAATAAATCATTGGGTTTGCGATTGCGATTGCGATCTTGAAGCCGACATCAACGGCTACGAATAATCTGGGCGAGATCGGAGACTCCAAATTGATTGGAAATTCGGTCAAGTTTTTAGTTGTTGTTGCTGCGGCTACTGTAGATGCACTCTAGAGGCGGTAACCGGCTTGACAGTTTGCTTAATATTTGATTTGTTTTTTTCTTGTTTTTATATATCTATTTAATGTTGTCTCTGTCGCTCTACTTGCTGTTGCGCGTATTATTTATGTTAGTTTGAACATATTTTATGATTGGCTTAGCTGTAGCACGAATTATTCACTTGAGCTAGCTGAAACACAATTAATTTGTCGATCGTAAGCGCCAAATTTATGAATAAATATTTATTAGCTGTCATGGTACGAGCTGCTTGACAAAAATAATTGTAAACAGCCCAAGCTATTAGCGGACATTATGATAAAATGTTGTATTGGTATTAGTTAAAGTATAAGTATTGGTATGAAAAGAATCTCATTATGAAACAAAAATATAATTATCCGCGGACATATGGTTAAAGTGTTGACAGCATTGCATATTAGTATAGAACCAATCTCATTATTATATATAAATATAATTATTCATGACTGTAACAAACGGCTATATTTCAATCACATTTTGGAATTGGCAAAATTAAATGTGCTTTGAATTATTATTTAATAGTCATTATGCAAATGGCGAAACATTAAAAACAATGAAATCATTTCCCAATGATGCTAATTGCTGCCAACAAAAGAAATTATGTATTTTGTAGCACAGACAATGCACACGAAACACAATAAAACTCAATGAAAGACATTTTACTCTTGATTTCAAATCTGTAAATGTATAACAAATGAGCGTGAGTACATAAATGTACTATTTCAAGCACACACACACACACACACATATTGTCACTCACAAACACCCACTCAGAGTCAATTTGTTGATTTGATTAATAATTCCATTTCGAATTGTTGCTTGTCCAAAATATATTTCACAGTGTGAAGCACGTAGCCGTTGCAGCTGCTCAGCGTGCGGCATTCACTTTTGGGATTATTCACTGTACTATTCAATTAATTTACTTGAGCATCAATCCACGCTTAAATCCTTGCACTTTTGTTCAATTCGAGGACTCATTGCCAACTGAATGCGTACGACGGAAACGCGGCTGCGATCACGACTTCGTAGCACGACAACGAACGCTCTTCACTTCGGCACCCACACACAGGCATATTGATACACACACCCACACAGACACAGACACGTACAGTGCACGTATTCGACTATCTACCGTTATGACGGCTTCAAAATTGCGTCGATGCGAACGTTTTCATGCGTTGCACAACCAACGCGGTGGCATTTTCAACACGAACTGATTGCCAATTCGATTCTAGTTGGCGCCACAGCCCCAAGTGGAACGTTATGGAAGTGGAACACCAGCAGAACAGCACAGTGAGTTTTCCAGCAAGACAGAACAGCAACAGACGTTGCTGTTGCCGGCGTTTGCGTTTACGTTGGCGTTACGGACAAAAATCGCATGCGACAAATTTGGTAATGAGAGAATTACTTTCGGCCAAGTAGTATATCAATAACGGGACTAATTAGGCGCATTTTCTTGTACATTTTTTTATTGTATTTTATCGGATTTGCTGGCGGAATTTTGTCTCAGAAATTCTTTTTAATACGCGGCTACTTGTTAGCCATTTGACGCCGCTTCGTAGCAGCAGAAGGACAGCGTGAAGGGACGCATAATAAATTGAAGAGCATCAAGAAATTTGCTGATGACCAGCAAAATGGGGCAATAAGGGAATAAAGGGGCACTCGCTGCTACAGAGCGTATAAAAGTGTGAATTGTACAGAAAATTGTGTTGGGTTTTCCGTTTTGACACTCCCTTTTTGCTTTATTTGCCATTTTACTTGATGATCAAGTTGACATTGTCAATTTAGTAAATTTCTGCTTTGATTTTTATGAGAGAGAAAAAAAAATGAAAACTTATTTATGCTTTGATTACTTTGGTTATCCTTTGGAGTTAGGCTGCTGATTTGATTCCGCAACAGGAGATTTAAACCACTTCGTCAATATGGATAATGGGCTACCTAAACCATTTTAAGGTTCGTCTGATTGTTGAGCTAACCTTTAATGTTTGTGGCCAGCAAAAAATATAGTTATAGATTTTATGCTGCCAAAAACAGTTTGGTGCTTCCGTGAACAAGTTTCGTGGCACATAATGTTTAAAATATCTCTATCTATTTTATGTACTCATAGCTTTCTATATACTGACTATTTTGACTACATCTGAAACATTCCACCATTTGTTGACTTTTGCTTAGCCAGTGGTGCTATGATAAATACGCAGTACCCCTCCCGACTAGATACAACATACACACGCACACAGACGCAAACGCAAACGCACAGACACAGAAACATGCGCAGACACAGTCCCCCACATAAGTGGAAACAACAAGGATTCATTGCTAATTAGGATAAACAGCTGTTGCCAAATTAATTACATATGATGGGCACATATAATATAAGCATAAGTCGCCCATCGCTTAACAACAAATGCAAACTGTATTTAGGTTATCTATTATACGCCTTCGCAGCAAACTAACAATGCTACCGTACCGCATTTATTTTGGCCCGTTTACATTGTATCCTTGTGCCAGCAATAAATCTAACAATCAGCTGCCAAGCAGAAAGAAAAACTTTTGTTGGATGGCCAAAGAGGAAACGCTGCAAGCAGCAGTTCTCCCTCGAAATTTGCATAAGCAGCCAGAAAATCCACTTGGACGTTGCACCAGACAGTCGGTAAGTCACCAACGAAAAGTGCTGACTGTCTCTCTGGCTTAGGGCACAACGGTGAATGGCGAAGCAGTGACAGGCGAAGGTGTGCAGCATGCAATCTGGAATATTTCATGCTCTTTAAACGTACGGTGGGTTGACGTATTTAAGAAGTCAACACCTTGATCTATGTGCATATTGTTAGGAAGCTCTTTAGGTCTCCTTTCCGATAAACGAAAGAGCTTAAAGTACTAAAAACCCCATTACATACAACTTTTCTGCATGTCACGATTTTGGCAGGAGCCTCGTAACATATTGGCGTATGCCTTTAACTTCATCATTTTCATCATTTCATTATTGTTGTCCCCATTCTGGGAACTCAGGCAAATTCTGATAATCAACTTATCTCATGATTTTGGGTGTTCAATTTGTACAAAGCTGATTACACAATTTTCATACTTTTCAACACAAAATCCCGAAAATCACAAATACCCACAACACCCACGCACAGAAGATATTTGGTTTTTCTGAATTTCTCTTTTCCTTTTTATCGATTTGCTACTCAACAATTAAGGCTCAGTGTAGGTTAATATTGGCCAAATATAATTGGCATTACGATTTATCAGACTCCCGAAGGTGCATTAAATTTATCTATTTATCTGTCTGGTAGCCACGATAAGCCTCTTTTCTTAAAAAATCTTAAAGATTTAAGAGAACAATGGAACCAAAAAAAAAAAAAAAACAAATTATTTGCAATTATTGATCACTCTTCTCTTACGCTTAGTTATTGAATAGTTGAAATCAGCTTTTGGCTCGTTTGCTTAAGTATTCTGTGAAAATCCTCTGTTGATATCTTACTAGAATAATGCGAATTTAAGTTGAATTTCAGATTTGTTTATTTTTATACCCTGAACCCATTTTTAATGGGAAATCAGGGTATAATGGTTTTGTTAGAACTATGTAACAGGCAGAAGGAGGCGTGGCAGACCCCATAAAGTATATATATTCTTGATCAGGGCGACGAGCTGAGGCGATTTTGCTCTGCTCGCCCGTCTGTCCGTATGTTTGAACGTGTCGATCTCAGAAGATATAAGAGCTAGAGACTTGACTTGACTTTTTCCTAAGTCCGTGTATACCACGTGCATATCGAATTTTGCTTTAAAAATCGATAACTTGTCCCGTTATTTTATTATCGATTAAAAACATTATCGAAAACCAGTAAAAAATTTATATCTGCTACATCTTTAAATGTAGAGTCGCCAAATTTTAAATATATATTTATATGTACTTTATAGAATTTCGATTTTTTCAAAATTTACCCCCACCCTTATATTCACACCCTGACCAACATGTTTTTAAAAGCCGTATTTCAAGTACTAGAGACTTGTGGGTTAGAATGTACACACATTATTACCATATGATTACGCTCTGAAAGTTTCATTGAGATTGTATGTCTACAAAAGAGTTATTCAACAAATAAATTCTCATAATATTGCCCACACTGCAGCGCAGCCCAAGCGCTGTCGCTGCTTACTGCGCAGTTAGCAGAGCACATGCTTATACGTACGTGTGGATGCATGTGCATGTATGTGTGCAGTGCAGAATGATTAGAATATCAGCTTGAAGGGTTCAGGGTATCTCCTAGTCGAGCAGTCTCGACTGGAGCCTTCTTACTTGCTTTTGACTGCTATTATTACGCCTTTGATTGCATATCCCAAAGCTTGGATTTGTAAAGTTGCTTGCGAGACTCCTTACTGCTGCTCAGTATCTCATGAAAGTCGCCCCTAATGCGGCTGTTGTGCTGGAGCTTCTGTCACTCAAAGGCAAACACCTGTAATAAATATTCGTTTGCCGTTTCTGGTTTACGCTTTCGCTTCGGTCGGTTATCCTGGTTTGCTGGCTGCCTGCCAGATACATTTCGCTTGATTTTCCATGTGAGTGCACATCAACAGCAGCAACAGCAGCAGCAGCAGCAGCAGGAGCAACAAGAAAAGCCAGAGGTGAAAAACTGCCTTTCTGGCACATTTTCATATGGCATCGCCTGAGAACTTAACTCAATTCCCATTCAAGCAATGGCAGTGTGCATAAAATGGCAACAAGGCAGAGCCATCATTCGACCAACAGCGCGAAAGAAGTGCAGCCACGCACTAGATGTCACAGGCACTCGAGCTGAACTCGAGCGAGCTCAGTGGCCACGCTTTAAGGCCGTTTACAGACGATGGCCACATTTGGCTGCACATGTTGCACGATATATGTATAATTAAGCGTATAGAGCACACTTGTTTCTTAATTTAGCTTAGTGGTATTTCATATAGCTCCTGCTGTTGCTGCTGCTGCAGCTTCCTTCCTATTAGATATTGCAGCAGGATGCTGCTCAACATGAGTCGCACTTTTCATCTGGTTGCAGGGTGGCACCATTTGCGCACATCTGAGCACTCACTGTGTGTTATTAATTGCGTAATTTGCTTATTAATACACAAATGAGCACACACCTGCACCCAGAGCCGTTGCCTATGCAACCCAATTACATTATGTGCACCTAAAAGCCGTAAACTGTTACCTATTGTAGGCATACCGTGGCCTGAACAAAGGAAGTTCTGTATCTACTGCCGCATTGTACATTTGGGAATACTTTAAGCCTTACTTAAAGCCTTTGTTTTCACTCACGCTACACAATTAAAGAACTTACCTGCCTCGGTATACTCTCTACAAAAATTTTAATCTCGTTTCAACTGAAAGTTGCGCACAAACTTTTCCGCCAAGTGTTTGACTTGCAATTGAAATATTTTGCTTCAGCATTTTTCCAACAAACTCACATACAAGCTCACACATTCACACACACTCACGCACACTCAGACGCACTTCATATGCGCAGGGGAGCTGACTTGTGTGGCATAAATCAATTTTTATATGCTCTTACTACCTCAGCAGCCTCTTCAGCTGCTTCTAGCTGCCGCCTCTTTAATTGGCTGCACATGGAAAATTCTAATGGCAAACACGAGCGCCAGGCTCCTCGAGGAGACCATGTGTGGAGCTGGTAACGCTTTAATTAAATTATAATTACCAGCGTCTTATTAGCCCAATTACAGACACCACCACAGCCGTAACCAAGCAAGGGCACGTGTCCGCACATCAACATCTGTCCTTCCGCTTTAAGCCCAAGTCTCGCGCACTTTGCCATATTGAATTTAATAATATTTTCTCTAGAAACCCACAAATGATGGAGTTAAGTGGCCAACAAGCTAAGCAACAGCAGTAAGATTTTCCGATGAAACAGCTGGTAATTCTGGTATTGTGTAATTTATGTGCAGATATTTTATAAATAAACAAGTATGTAAACAAGTACCTAAAAATAATTTTTAAAAATAAGTACTATTTTTTTTTAGCTAAAGCTAAAGTTAAATCAGAGTTAAAGAGTCAAATAAATTGGAAATGAAGGAAAATATCCTTGAGAAATTTAAGTAAAAATCTTCAAACGCAAATTGACTCAATGAAGTTAATTTTTGTATTAACTATAAATAGTAAGTAATTAATAAAAAAAATTAATAAATAAATAAAGTGGAAAATATATATAAGCTCTAAAATGAATATTTACGAGGTACTACAATTATTTGATACACTAACCGCAAAATCCACTTAAGTAGCTGTTGAAAATGACATTTAGGAAATTGCATGCAAATTTCTGCCGTCAAGCCGTCAACTGATATAATAGAATAGAACTCAAATCAATAAACAATATAAAATAAGAGCATATATCATACATGATACACACTCATGCATGTAGGTATTTACTGTTGCTGGCAAAATATGCGAAATGCAATGCTTGGATGAGCAAGGAATATGCAAGTCATGGATGTTATGTTTATGTCGAGAGAAACGTGCCATATTTATGGTTATCACATAAGGCTGTTCATGACGTATGTTGAATGCTCTTGCATACCCCACACTGATTAATCAAAGCTCTCGTCGGGCAGCAATAACTTTTCCCTGTTTGACCAGGCACCAATATTGCGCATACGTCACGTTCGCATCTGAATAGCCCCATCATGGCAGTGCCCAAGCAAATTGTGGGGAGCCAGCCACTTGCAACGCAATGATTACAGCACAAAACACATACAGGTAACAGCACACACACACATATACATACATATATTTTGTGGAGTTTTCAATTGCAGCAACCTGCTAGTAGCAGTTGCCCGCTCAACAGCTGCAACAAGCTCAGTGAACAGCCAAGAAAAATGAAGCCAATACAAAAACAGCACCCAGGGTGTCGAGTGCATTAGATGAATATTAAAAGCACTTTGCCAACAGCACTCAGAGCTCACCGATAGGTCAAGATGGAGTCTGGCAGGCAGTCAGTTAGTTTGCCAGTCAGTTAGCCTGTTGTTGTTGTAGCTGCTGTTGCTGCTCCTGCAGCTGTTGATACTCCTGCTGAGAAGGCTCCTTGTCCAGCAGCTGCAGCCGCCAACTTTGTGTTGCACAATGCGTGGCTCAACCAAAGTTTGGATCGTTACGTTTGCTTACATCAAACCGTTGAGCCCGTGGCTTATTTTGCTTGCATAATAATTTGAATTTTCTCGTAATTGCATATCATCACAGCAGCTGAAATCAAAGGATTCCTCGTGGACAGCGCATAAATTTAATACAATGTAGCTCGTTGTCCAAATAAGTCCAGCGCAATCACTGATTTTCACAATTGCCCGGCGTAATTTTACAAACAGATTTTTACACAGCAACCACGTGCGGTCCATAATTCGCAGCGCAGGCGACGTTGAGTGGCATTGTCATTGCCATTGTCAGTGTCACTGCCAGCTGTCAGGCAATGGCAGCCACAGGCCAGCCGACCGGGCAACCACCCGTTCGACCACCTGCCTAACAAGCCGCTCGACAATCCGTTCGCCTGTCAGCGCCAGCAGCGGCCGCCGTGGGCTCACCTGTTGGGTTATTTACCTGTGGAACGGGCACAGGTTTTTAATCTGTATCTGCAGCTGATGGAAAGACTTTAACATTTAATTCGTTGAGCTTTAATGCGCTCTTTAGTTCACTTGGTCTGCCTTTCATTTAAGCTGAATAAACGTTTCATTTTTACAGGGGACATAACCACCTGTTGCCGCTTTCGTTTGATGCTGTGCGCTGTCAGAGCTTTTTCCTTAATCAAACACAAAAATGTAATTTATAAAAACGCCCAAAGGACTAAGCAAACAGACAGCAACAAGGCCAAATATTCATTCTAGCAAATGCAATAGGATTAGTTTTATCCAGTTAACGATGCTCGGCTGCCTGCGACATAAGTCGGCACGTGATCTCATTGATTTTGTAAATACAGCAACAAACTTTAGTTGCCAGCACTTGGCTGGCTGAGATTAAACGGCCGCTATCTACGTTGAACTAGTAGAAAAAGTTCGCTTTGAGAGGCTAAGTTGTAATACACTCATAGGCTCAAATAAAATTAATATATTCGTTTACTTATTTTGACTTTCTACGGAATGCACAATATACAATGATATTTAAAATTGAGCCAGTGCAAATGTCAAAAGATGTCTTGGCATTAGTGCTGGGAATAAGCCGTACTGCTGACATTTACATGCGCTGGTATTTGTGTAAGTGAGTGTTTCAACAAAACCCCATGACATCAAATAGATTGTGGTGTGAGTCATGCCTTAAGGCAAGCCATGGAAGCCGAATGCAAACTAACAAGTAACCAGAAGCAATGCGCCAATCCAGGATTGAGTCTAACTAACAAGAACAATAACGCCAACAAGAACAACAACAACAACAATGTCAACAACAACAATGACAACTGAAGGCATCTGAAATTCTTTGGCTTATCAACGGGCCAATGCCGGAAGCTGTGAAAGCATTCATACATATTTGCACGCCTCGCTGTTGGTAGAGCTGGTTCTGGTTCTGGTTCTGGTTCTGTTTCTGCTGGTGTTGGTGCTGGTGTTGGTACTGGCGATGCTGCTGCTCTTGTTGTCCCATTGTGTGTCAAGTTGGCGACGCTATGCGTATCGTGTGCTCATCAAATTACGTATTCAGCAGACAGTCTGTCTTACTGACGTGTCAGACAGGCTAAACAAATAAACGACTAATAACAAGTAAGAAAGCTCCAGTCGAGACTGCTCGACTACGAGATACCCTGAACCCTCCAAGCTGATATTCTAATCATTCTGCACTTCTTTTATGCACACATACATACACATGCATCCACACGCACGCATAAGCCTGCGCTATGCTAACTGCGCAGTAAGCAGCGACTGCGCTTGGGCTGCGCTGCAGTGTGGGCAATATTATGAGAATTTATTTGTTAAATAATTTCTTTTGTAGACATACGATCTTAATGAAACTTTTAGAGCGTAATCATATGGTGAATATGTGTGTATATTCCAAAGCCCAAGTCTCTAGTATTTGAAATACGCTTTTTACAAAAGTGAGGGTGAGGGGGTGAATTTAAGGGTGGGGGGTAAATTTTAACAAAAACCGAAATTGTATAAATTGCATATAAGCATACATTAAAAATTTGGAGACTCTAGCAATAAGGGTGTAGAAGATATAATTTTATAACTGGTTTTCGATAAGGTTTTTTATCGATAAAAAAAGATCGGGATGAGTTAGCGATTTTTAATGATAAACTTGATATGCGCGCTGTAATTACGGACATTTGAAAAAAAATTTGAAGTCTCTAGCTCTTATATCTTCTGAAATCGACGCGTTCATACATACGGACGGACGGACGGACGGACGGACGGACGGACGGACGGACAGACAGACGGACAGGGCCAAATCGACTCAGCTCGTCGCCCTGATCAAGAATATATATACTTTGTGGGGTCTGCCACGCCTCCTTCTGCCTGTTACATACTTTTAACAAAACCATTATACCCTGATTTCCCATTGAAAATGGGTTCAGGGTATAAAAATGTTCTTTGCCATGAAATTTTCCTGCACTCTGTATAGTTGGGTAAGAGTCTGCCTGCTGGACTGGCAGCATCTTGCAAGGTATTTGGCATATTTACTTAATCTATTTACATTGCTGATCAGCAATTTGCCTTAGCTCTTGCCTTTGTTTGCAAGCAATTAAACTATTCTGTCAGCAAATGCATATTCAGTTATCCATCAGTGCTGCACTTGTAAAACAAGTCATGAAAGTCTTTCGGTGTAAACTCAATTGATGCATGCAAAACGAAAATTCAAGTAGCAAAAAAAGAAGAAAATGTCCATTAATATTTTTTGTGTAATTACAATGTTAATAACTTAATGCAATTGCCATCAATTTCTCTTGCCGCCGTCTCCCCGACGTGCAACGTCTGTCGCCGTGCCACATTTTCAATTCAGAACCAAAAATCAATCATAATTTCATTAACGCCTGGCCAGAGTGCGCTTGAGTGTCCTGTGCTGGCATGGACGCCACACACACACACTTATATATATATATATATACATAAACATTTTTACCCAAAGAAAACTTCAAGAATATTTTCTTAAAAATGTAATAGCATTGCTGGTACATTTGGTAGGTAATCAATTCATTCCTTACAAAGAATAGCAAAAAATAATACATATTAATTCTTAAACATTTATAAATATAAATAATGTATACTCAATTTAGTGAGAGGCATCAATTTACAGAACTGAGCACAACTAACGACGCAGTTCACGTAAGAAAGAAACAACAACCCAGTGGAATGGAGCACATCCATCAACTAAATTGAACACGCCCCTGACGCATAGATTACGCCCAACTCTTTAACGGGTGGCATCAAATGCAAGCAGCGCCAAATCTGCACCGCGTGCGTCGACTTACAATGGGCACTGTGCTGTGTTATAACACGCCATTAATAAACTCAAACAAAAAGTACGTCAACCCACGCTAGGTTTGCTGACGGATCAGCCAAAAGCCATAAAGGAATAGAGATGCCAACAGATCCTGCGGCGCAAATGGTCTGTGTCACATCAGCCCTAGAGGGGCGGAAGACGGATGGCAAATGCGCTGCCGTCTGCGCCGCAGATACGTGTTGACATGTCAGTTAGGCAAATGAGGGTAGACAGCTTACTAAAAAGGCCCATTCTCCGAGCCTATCTCCCTTAAAGCAGCTCCAAAAGCTCACCAAGAAAAAACATTGAAAACCACACAAACTTGGCAAGTTTCAATGGCCTTTGTCACAGCTTTAAAAACCGAGCCTCAGACAGGTCATTAACTGAATTTGCACTGCAAACTGCAGGGGGCAGGCCAATTGCCCCAATGACCGCTCACTCAAATAAATGGTCTCTGTGGGCAACTCCCCAATAATAAATTTCGGTCATTTATAGAACAATTGCCATTGCCAGCTCGAAATCACAGCTAAAATTTACAGATTTATCAGCGAGCCAGCTACGGCTACTACCCTATAAAAGACACGAAAAAGCGTTGTGCAAGCATTATATACTAAATATTTATAATATAATGAGATCTATATTATATATTTAAATAGCTATGTAAACAGCGGATCTGAACTGAATCATCAGCAACAACAGCATATCTTAAAGTTGAAATTCTTCTGCTCTGACATTCTTGTTATAATTTATCTGGCTGCTGTAACGTGGGCAAGGGCCCCCGCACCAGACTGGTAGCATAGGTTTTGTTTGTGGCCTCAAGGGCTCTCAGTCCGTCACCTACATAAAGCCACAAAACCAACCGACAAACTGCCCGCATACAAACCAATACGAGAAACGATAGTGCTTAAAAATGTAAAGAAGAAAACGTAGAAATGAAAAAAAAAAAAATAATAGGAAAAGCCAACAACAGTGCTCGTAAATGCAAAGAGAATAATAAAAATCGATTTAAAACAGGGCTACAATTGAAATTGAAATAGAGCCTGTGCCATCCTTTTGGCCAGGCCAACCCGACGGCATTATGTGGTATTGTAGCCACTGCTCATCCTACAGCTTCAGCATCGTGGCACGTTGTTATTTGATAACCCATTGTGGCAAACGTTTTTCACTGAACGCGCAAATTGAAAAAAATCTCATCGAGTGCAAAATGGCAAAGGGAAAGGCTGTGGATATATCCCGACGGCTGCCGAGTGGCAAGTGGCAAGTGGCAAGTGACAACCGATGAACGTGTGAAATCCATAAAAGGGTAACCAATGCCTGTCCTTGATGGCGCGTGTCCATTTTGTGCTGTCATTGAACGTGAACGTGAAGGGGAACGTGAAGGGGAACGAGAACGGCAACGGGAAAGGAGAAAACCTAAGCAGAATACCAAAATAACAGCAGGGAGTAGAGGGAATACCAAATGCGGAATACGGAATGCCAATGTCATGGACTCTACTTCCTCAGAGGTCCACTGAGGTCTCAATTAGTCTCATTTGGCTGACGATTATCAATCTCAAAGGTCAAAGGCGCAACAGGAACAGCTATGCTGATTGGATTTATGTGCGCACCGTTTGCAAAACGAAAGCGATTTTATAATTTAAAGAGAATCACCTTAAATCGTATGATGGGGTGGCAAATTAACTGTTCTTGGCTCTTGGTTCATTCAAGTGTTAAGATAGGAAAAGCGTTTCTTTGGCAGCGCAGCTTACAGCTCATCCATAGGCGCCTCATACAGCTCCCGATTACTTTTGGCACTGCCACAAATAATTCAATGCAGGAAAATGTGGAACTTATCACTTATGGTGTGGTATTTTACTTCTAGTTGGTGCACAGGGCGTATGCGCAATTTGGCAAGTGTGGCACAATACAGGATTAAATAAATCTGTCGACCGAATATCAGATAAATAAGCCTTTAAATACATTCAGATTTCGAATTCATTGAATTCGTTACGCGACGCTCAGAGATTAACAATCAGCCGCAAAACATTTAAGATTTAATTTAAGTAAATGTACAAGCATCCAGCCATCCAAATTCAGCGAATATTTCAACGCACAGTCAACTTTCACCCTTGCCTGGGCCTTCCTCAGGAATAACTTTGTCTGGAGTTGAGAATTTGTGTTTATGCATTAAATTAGAGGAGTCTCGGCGAGGGCAACTTTTATGATTGGGTTATGCTATTTGTAGGGCCGCGTGTGCCGGCTGCTTGGGTTAATAAAATATGCAAATATCCAGCATCCAAAATTAAGTTTCTCTCTCGTTTCCATTTTGCTGCCCTAGCCCACAGCTGGAATCGTGCAGCCGTTGACAGGACGAGCTGTCATCCAGCTCGTGGCCAAAGTGAAAGCGACATATGCAGCCGACAAGTTTCTTTGTTGTGTGGCCCTCGAAAGCGAAGGTCTATTAACTAATAATCAAATTATTTTAAATATCACAAACTTTCGAGCACTTGTCCCGCCTTTTATCTGGGCGTCGAGCTAATAGTCATATCGTGTTTGCCTCCAATTAAGTGTTGTAACTCATTTATAATTACAGTAATCATATTATTTAGTTGACAGGATTTGTGGTGATAGGCGTGGGCTGTCTGCGTGCGTGTGTGTAAGCACGAGTTTTGGCTTAGAGGCATAATATGTAAACTTGTTGCTGTGTCTCCCAGGCTTTTAAGGACTTGGCCATTATTTTGAATTACTAATTGCATAAAACTTTTAATGGAAACGCCCAAAGCCATACACTGTCTACGACAATTTTTTGTGGATTTAAAGAGGCGGACGCCCTTGTCATCTGAGTATGAGCACTTGGCCATTCTTAGGATAAACTCAAAATTTATATGTATATATGAAAATTCCTTTTGATTATCAATGTCTTGAGTCTGTACATTCACTAAATGTCAGATCAGACACCTATGGAAAACATTTGTGACACTAATATAAAGGTATTTTTATGTAATATTGCTATCAATTTGCTTGTCCTTAACTACAAATATAACAAAAGCTGTTGAGGTAAACTCTCGCATACAAAAGAGAAGATTCAACCTGGCCAATAATTTATTTCACATTTGCCACACGTAACAAATAACGAAATTCTATTAAATAAATTGAATATGTGACAGACAAGTGGGAAGTCTTGTAGCAAAGCATAGATGAATATAGAATCTCAGTTACACAGCCACTGCCTTTCGTTCTCTCTCTCTCTCTCTCTCTCTCTCTCTCTCTCTCTCCCTCTCTCTCTCTTTCGCTAAAGGACATCGCATATTTGTGCGCACACAAATTCAATAACCAAAAATGCTATATAACGAAATAAGCCTAGCCAAGAAGTCAAATGCCTTTTCATTTTGTTTGATTGTTGTGCCATTCATGCACACACGCACATTCACACACACACACACACGACTGGCCACACTCATTCAGTTTTTTATGTTAGGCCATCTGACGTGTGTCAATAATTTCTTACCTGCAACTAGGCAGCAAATATATATTATTTATGTGCGTGTGTGTGTGTGTATTTGTATTGAGATGAAATTGAATTGTTATTTGTGGTTGCTGCTGTTTACATGCGCCGCTCCACGCACATAACTTTCTTCTCGTTTATTTGTAAAAACAACCCAGAATACAAGTCGAACGTGTTTATGCTCCGAATGGAGTACTTAAGATTCAATTATATGCTATATTTGGTAGCTGAATTCATAATGCAACCAAGGGTAGCAGATACATGGCCTGGCAGCAGATGCCGTAAATCGTTTATTGTTCACCTCACGCAATCCGCAGAGGTGTCAGCAACAGGTTGACCCGGACACTAATAATAATTACATTTTCCTGTAGCTCAAAGTGAAATATAATCATCATATTCGAAATTCAGACAATTCAACCCATTTATAGCTGCTGAGTTACAATTCAGTGAATTTCCGAATTCAATGCCACAACAGTTGCTGTGGCGAGCACAAATCTGATTTCGGCCACAAAACCATTTATTTGTCTCTGATGCCTGATGCGGTAAAGCCAAAAGCCGAAAATGCAAAAACCAAAAACCCAAAAGCACTTAATAGCAGCAGCTACTCATTGCCGGACTACAGAAAGTCAAAACAGGATGCAAATTGAAGACTATTAAAGGATTTGGCTGCATGTACAAGTGGCCAGTTGATTTTGACAGCTGCTGTCTATCACAATAGTCTGCTACGAATGTTTATAAATGACCGTTGCGTTATTTATCAGATTTCTATTCATCTGTTTTTTTTATTATTTTTGTGCTTTTACATTCTCTGCTTTCTGCTGTTTCATGACGCACAGCAAATTTCAATGTGATTCACTCACATTACTCATACGCCGCGTCCAATCAGTGGAGGGCTTACAAGTGTAAGCAGCAGCAATAGCATCACATGGGCCAATGACCAGCCAAGTGACAACAACAAATCTGTGCTAATATGCTGCAGCATTCAATGACCTAGAATACAGTGACCCAAGCTATAATCGAAGCCCGAATTCCTAACATGTTAACGCCCAAGCTCGTGCTGCCCGAATCCTTTGAGAAATTAGTTTGAGACCAGTTCAGAGATTTCGCTCTTGGCTTTGCCACTTACCCGTCGACTTTTGGCATTTATCAGTTGCTTGCCTTCGGTGATTTAATGAGCTTGAGCAGCTGATGAGTTTTAAGTTCTGTTTCAGTCTGGCTTAGCTGCCATTTATATTTGACGGCAGCGTCTGCGGCTGGGGCAGCGGCAGCGGCAGTGGCAGACTGCATTTAATATTCCGCAGACCCACTGCTGGGGGGCAAACAAATTCCACGGCAAGGAGCGCCTACACAAACAATCAAAATTGCTTTACAAATCCGACGAATTAGAGGGTGGCTGCGGATGAGAAGGCAGCATAAAAAAAATACGTCCATTAAAAATTGCCACACGCAATGTAACGAGACTTGCGTCAACGTTTTCATGGCAGTTGAATCTTGATTTGGCCATATTCCAGGGCCAATGGCGAAGGGAACTTGGCAGAGCGCAATAAAAATCAATCGTCACTGACGTCAACTCGGACAAGCGTCTTGACTGGGGTTTCTAAACTTGACATTAACCACTGTTTGACTGGCATGTCACACCCAGACACACAGACACAACGACACACACACACAGTTGCACTACATGCTGTTTGTACAAACTAAATGGAACTTGAAACTAAGTTTTGCCTGCAAATTGCATGCGGTTGACCAAGAAGCAGGAGCTGGGCGCCAAAGCTCTTAAATTGCAAACACCGTATTGCAATATGGCTGTTCAGTGCTGAGTGTGACTTGGCGTCTTCTCTGTAAATTTGTTGCTGCATTTAGCTGAATATGTCCCTAATGAAATAGAGTCAAAGGACAAGGCAAGCCAACTGAATCAAATTACTGCTTGTAAAATGCAATTACATCCAACAACTATATAAACAGAAGTCACAGTTTTTACATTTTAGTCGCCTTAGGTCCCAAGTCGGAGCTGGACTGAATGCTAAAAATTAGATAGCATCTGACTTGATGCAGTTCGGCCCTTGCTCTCTATCAAGGCCAAGTGGCAAATGCAGCCCAGCAACTCAATTACAAATATGCAACTGATAAAAGCCGAGCTAACAAGCAACCAGTCAAACACAAAGTAGTTGATTAAATCACTCAAAGCTCCAAACAGTGTAAAAAGGAAATTACTGCGAGATTGCAAAAGTCAACACCTGCTGCCTGCTTTCGCTCGTATCCTTTAATTGGTTTGCTTCCTTCCCCAAGCTTTGACCCACGCTCAAATTTAATTATCGATAAAAACAACTCAGACGATTCGCCATTCCCAGCTACCATGCCTTCCTACACACATTGTGTCAATATTTAACGACACTTAACTAAGAAATTATTGGCGCTTTTATACGAGCATCGACTAGACGCTTAATGTGGCAACCGTTAAGACTTAAGTGAAGGTGATAGTCTAAACGTCAGCAACATCAACTGAGAAAGTGCCAACAATACAAACTCTAATTAAAGCGAGAAAATGTTGCAATATTTAAAATTCATGTTAATTGCAATAAAATTTATTAAATTATTCATTTAATCTGTTTGCAATATTAAATCTGATTAAAATCAAAATTTAATAAGATGAATACTGTATATAGTACATACCAGATTGCTCTAGGAAAAGAATTTTGATTTATTTAAGGCAAGAACGACAAGAAAACGAAAACTCCCATGGCATTTTGATTAAACCAAAGTATTAATATTTGCATGTTGATTTTGAAAGCCAAATCTTTTCATTTAATTTGCGCTTTCTCCATTTATCCACAGGGCCAATCGTCGTGCTAGGACCATAAAAATGAGGAAACGGAATGGATAAAAACAAACCTCCGGGCTCTAATACAAAGAACAGCCAAAAGTCAAAGCAGGAAACACACAAAAACAAGCATTAAACACACAAAATACAAAAAGAAAGAATTCAGTGAAATGTCAGCATGAAACGTGGCAGTGAGATGGTGTTCCATTTATATAAAAAAAATGAACGAAAAAATGCAGAAAACAATAAATTAAAATCGAATAAAATGCGAGATGATGCTTAGGCCCGGCAGAAGTGGGAGTACGGCAATTGCTGCCCACTCACATTGTTGTTGTTATTGTTGCTGTGGCTGCCTATGGCACACGCAATGGCCTGCTCCTGGTTGGTACAAGCAACAAGGGGACACGCCCACCAACGCACTTGCGACAATTGCAGATTACGTGTACGTCATGTAAGCAGCTGAGCTTCATCAGTTGCTATGACATTTGACATACGTAGTACTTACAAGAAGTTCATAATATCAAAGAGTTGAAATAAGAAGGTATTTTAAAAAATAGGTTTGATTTAGACAAAAAAAAAAATAAATTGAAATGAATTAAAAGCACAAAATACTATGCTAAGTTATTCGTCTACTTGAAGACGTCAAATATTGTTTATGATGTAAGAGCTCATTCGATGTAACCTCAGTTGTTTATCCGTTGGCAGCTACTGGCCAACTGAAAGCTGGCTGAAAAGAGCAGCGACTTTGGGATTAACAGCAAGCGCTTTCCAGGAACATGTTGGAATTCGGCACACCGGAATGGAACACAGCAACAGTAGAAATAACAAAGTAAATGCTCCCAATTGCATAATACAAGCATAATCTTGCTTCCATTCTTTGAAATTGGTAGTACACTTTTACAACAGGTTTATAGTTAGTGAAATAAATATCTTTGAAAATATTTACAGGTATGAGTTAACTGAAAACTCACGTAGCATTGCCCGCTTTAGAGGGTGTCGGCCTGTCTGGCCCCAACGTGCAACAAATCACCTGTTGCGTTCGTTGTCCATTGCCCAAGGCTCTAATTAAAGTCTGCCATGTTCATAGTCAAGTTTTTGCGTTACTTTCGCAAAAGTTTGGTCGCCTGCGGGTCTAAGCTGCTTGGACAAACTTTGATTTTGTGTCCAAATGACAGTTGGGCTATAGGTGGAATAAAATAAATTACATAATCCACTTCGCTGGCATTTGTCAAAGCCAAAGTCAAAGGAAAGTAAACCCTAAGACGTTATATTCAATACGACATTATGTTTGATGCATAGCGAAATAAGTCAATTAAAGGTGTCGAGGCTCAGGTTGTCTTTAGGCGCTGTCAATAAATATGCTGTGAGAGAGGTAAATATTTGCAAAGAACTTATTTTATATTCAAGATGCTCTTTAAATAATCGAAAAATGATTTCATGGGAAATCCCTGGATAATAATGTTGATCCGAGCATCAAAGCCTTAAACCAAGTCTTATGTTTGACTAAATCCAACGCAGTGAAATATGATAATCCTATTCACTTGAGAGTAAGTGCATAGAAATTTTGTTAGCAAACTTTAGACAAGTAGAGGCAAATCAAGTTGCGAGACTCGCTAATCTGAGGCTGTCGCGGCAACGATAATAAAATGTTGCAACAAACTAAAGTTCCGTACAAGTGACTAGGGATTGACACAAGGAGAATATGCCTAGAATCATATAAACTTACATAAATACATATGTATGTATATATAATCATATATATATATATATGCACATAAACTAATACATAGGTATATGTGTGTACACAGAAGCGGCCTGTCTGCCTTCGGACGGTCTCCCATTGTTGCGCTAATGACACTTTTATAACTTTTTATAGATTTTTCACACTTAATGTGAACTTGTGCCATTTATCGTGGCATCCCCGACAGCGACAACAATCCTTTTTGTAAGCAACGCCAGCGATGCGTCGCTTATTTCGTCCTTTTCTATGGTTTGCTTCCTTTTTGCAAACTTATTTACGAGAATGTGCGGAAGATGCTGCCGGATTTGCACAGGCCCAGTTCAGCAACCATTATGCTACATGCGAATAGATATATATATATATACATATATATATATATATGTGTGTATGTACATGCGTGTGCGTGTGTGTCCCGCAGTTGTTGCTGCTGTTTGCCAGCTGGGCTGCATTGGGGCTGGGAGGCGGCGCTTATGCGCAACGCGACGCATACGAAACAGGACCGCTCGCTCGGCAATATTGCAACAAATCCCAAATGCTAGGCATGAACAACTTTTAAACTTTGCCAAACACACGCACATAATATGTTTGAATAGCGCCGATGTATCTGTGGGTTTGTGACTATGTGTATGCGTGTGTGGTTTGCATTATAAACATCGAAGCGTGGCAAGTTAAATTCAGAGAGAAATAAATTGTCTTTTCGGCCTAGTCTGGGCTCCATCCATCTGGTATGGGGAATGAGCAAAATCAAAAGCAATCATCTTGATATTTGCACAGCGTACAGAACCTCTGCCTTAGTTTTCAAACGAATATAGATTAAGTGAACGTTTATTCTGATTTCATGATGCTCCTAAAGTGTTTAGGGCCGCTCAGGCAAAAAGATTTAACGTATTACTTAAGTGATTACGAAATTTCCAATTTTTTATATAAACCAAACTAAACTATCATAGTCGAGACGCAGCAGGTACGTAATTGATGTAAATTAATATTAATATTCTGTGAATATTAATAATAATTTGATTAAACTCGCATTTCTATTTACGTTTATACAAAATAAATATTTGTATAAATATTTATTTATCATAAGTCAATTTACTTAAGACGATTTTTCGTTTTTAATCAAATAAAACTGCTTTCAATAGGGTGGATGGAATGAAAGACTTTTACTTAGAATTTAATATTCAGCTAGGCAGTAATCAGTCGCCCACATTTTATCATATTTACTTTTTGTTCTTTTGACCTTTTCAAGTTTATGAAACAGTCACTGCCAGCACAAATCATATGCGCTTATCTCTGCATATTATTTTTTATATTATTCATTTTCATTTATTTTAAAGTTAGAGCCAAGGTTGTGCGGCACTTGTACTGTAGTCCAGCTTTACACATGATTGCCCGCATACAGATACAGATTCACAGACAGAGGCGCACTCATATATGTGGATGATGGAATAAAAGCCGTTGCTGAGCGCAATTCAATTGGAATTAAATTCAAGCAGGAGCAGTAGTTGCCTTCAGCGCTGACTGCAGTTGTTATTTCGAGCCGAGCCCATTGTCGGCCCCATTTTGAGCTTAGCGGCTCACACCACTATCCCCTGTGTCTGTGTGGGTGCTTGAATTTCCTGCTGCTAGCCTGTATATACATACATACACATATATATAGAAATAGATGTATATGTCTACCATATTACATACAAATATGTATATAATAAAGCTGTGTTAGCGAACTTTGCAACTGTTTTGATTTCGTCCGGGGTTTACAAGCTGCATTTTTGCACCCATTGATGACAATGGTCAGATTTCCACTGCAATGCGATTTGCTCGTCTTGTTGTTGCCGTTATTGTTGTAACACAGTGTTTCTATTGGATTTGCTGTGTGTCAATATCCTGAAGCATTGTTGTTCGGACCACACACGTTGCCTGTTCGTTGGCGGTAATTACCAACAAAAACGTCAACGGCTGCGCTGCCCTGACCTACCGCTGCCTCGACCTTTGGCATTTGTTTCGTTGCTCCGATATTCATAATGTGGATGGAATTCATTATATTTTACACGCATTCCCAAATTAATATGAAATATTTATTGATATGCTATAAATTAATTTATTCAATTAACGGTCAATTATGCTATCGCAATGTTGCACTTATAATAAATATGCAGTTAAGTGCAGCGCAGCCTTTTATCATGCGCATATTGAATTTTTCAGCGAATCTATTTAATTAAAATATTTTTAATATTAATACCTACCCAATACTGCCTACCACGTAGACTTTTTTAATATAAAATCCAATAAGCTCTTGGCTGAGTCCCATAAATAATTGAGTAAGCCTCAGAAGTGTTCAATTCAGTTGGGAATCAAACAGATGTTTGGCCGCTGAAAACTGTTCCGCACAAATTAGAGCAGCTACAAGTTCTAGATAAGTCGGTGGAGAGCTAAAATTAATTTCCTAAAAAAATGTGATACAATTAACGAAGAAAAGTATAAAGGAATGCCTAAAATACCAAAGTACTTACATACATATAACAATTGGAAAGTTTTACAAAACTCGTAAGCCCGCTGTTATTGTACCCAAATTTTCTATTGCACCGTTAATAAATTGTGCCCTGAAGTTATTTACGCAAAGCAACCCATTGAAGCCGTAACCCAAATGCATAAATCACACGAAGGAAGCTTCAGCACAAAATGGTTTTGCGTTTGGGTTGATCGGGAGGCTCATTGTCGTCGCTGCTGGAAATGTAATTTCTGCTCATTGTTAGCCAACAACTTTGGTCATTAGGTCGTCCAACCGTTTGCTCTCCCCTTTTCTATTTCAAGGCGATGTTAAATTGCACTTTTTCGCATTCGGTTGGCGCCGCCTTCAGTACCTTCACTACACATGAACATAGCGTAATTTATATTTAACTATGGCAAACAGAAGTGCCAACTCCCATCTGCCACTAGCACCTTATCAACCAGAGCCAAACGCCGTGAGTATGGAAATTACAAAACGGCAGCAACCATAAATTCAGATTCAAGAACTAAGCGGATACAGATGCAGTTCCAGTTACTGAGCGCCAAGCAGTCCCTTCTAGTTATTTACTACAAGTCGTACCTTCTTCCACCTGCGCACCGCCTCCTGCTAGTGTATTCTTCTTCTTCTTTAAGTTTTTGCTAATTGTTGTATGAACAACGCGCAGCGTCCTTGGGGTGCTAGGTGTTAGGTGTTGAGTCCGGAGGGCGTTTAATTTAGTCACCAAATGACTATTAGTTATGAGCTGATTATGCATCCACTGCTTGCTGGCAGCCGTGATTAATGCGCCATTAAACGTGATTCCGAGGAGGTTGGCAGCCAACGCGCTCCTTACAAAAACAGAACATTTGCACGCGAATGTTTGTCAAAACGGCACGCAAAATACTTGCACAATATCCCCATCTGCCACATAAGCAAAGGGGAGGAGCCCTAAGACAAACACAGTTTATGGCATTTTTATTGAAACACGTAAAACACAAATTGAGCGACTCACAGCCAAGTCCAAGAAGTTGAGTGACAAGGGCTGAATAATCATGGAAAGCCTGAACCTAACTTGGCTTATAAAGAACTTGAATTGAATTTCATAGCATGCAAAAGGGTGTACAAATTACATGCAATTAAAATCTTCAAATTCACACATTCATTGATTATGAATCAATTGGGTTAAGACCGTTAAGCCATGATCGTAAGCTATAATACGAAGATTATGAGCCTACGTATTATTATTAAATATGCATGTTTAACTTTTGTACTTGCTCACGATGTGAAGACGAATATATCCATTATCCCTTGCTGTGCTACCGTTTGTCTGTATGCCTAAAAATAAATCCCTTTGCCGCTATTAAGGATTGACTTAACATTTAAAATGTTAAGTGGCTCACAACTTTTTTCAGCCAACGCCATAAAAAAATTGAGGCATCTATTAAATCTATGCAAATATTTCAAGCCAAAATAACTAAACAATAAAAACTCATTGCAATATTTTATTTTTAAATAATTTATTATTTGAAAGGTGAGACTTGCAACTGGTATTTCTTATTTTTATTGTAGACATACATATGTACGTATATTTAACTCATTATATACAAAGGTTCATAAATTTTATTAAAGATTTTGGTTTAAATTAGGTACCAAAAAGTGTAGTTGCGCCTTAATTTATCCTTTGAAACACAAACGATGTTAATTTATTATTATTACATACTTCATTACCGTATTTGACAAATTGGTTACTCATCTATGTTAGCTATGTATGTATGTAAGCATGATTGTCAAAGAAGTATTCGATAGTCATCGACCTTACAGTTTCGATATTAATTTATTCTTAAACGATACATCGCTTAAACGATAAATTACAAAAGTGGCTTGTGTCACCACTCAACCACAACAATATTGTTATTTTCCCTCCAAATTTAACTCATTTATATATATATAATTTAAATCTATCTGTATATCCCTGGCGATGCAAACGGAGTTAATCAATTTTCCACGTGCCGAGAAAATCGGCGAAGGCACATACGGCATTGTGTACAAGGCGTGCAACAATCAAACCGGCCAAGTTGTCGCACTTAAAAAAATCCGTCTCGAAGGGTACGTAGTGAGAAGCAAAAGGACGTTTGGTTGTGGCTGCAACTCCAGAATGTGTCCATCCAAGTAGTGTCAGCGCCAAGATGCACACATCTATACATCCATGGCAAACAACAAGTTGAGGAATTGCTTCTACTGGCAGCTGCGCCTTATCCTTGATGTCCTTGACGAATGTCAAACAGCTTGGCTGGCATGGTAGCTGAACTACGAAGCCCGGGTTTTGTGTGTGCCGCGCTGTTTTGAGGACGTAGCACCACATGATTCGGCTTGGTAGTACACGCTCATTCACCGAATTGGGCATCAACTGTATAGATTTATATGTGCCAAGTCTATATTATGAACGGTTATTTATTAGTTGTATCCATTTATGTTTTCTTAGAGAATCAGAAGGCGTTCCCTCGACTGCTATACGGGAAATTTCTTTATTAAAAAACCTTAAACACAAAAATGTTGTACAGCTTTTTGATGTGGTTATATCAGGCAATAATCTCTACATGATATTCGAGTACCTTAACATGGATCTTAAAAAACTTATGGATAAAAAGAAGGATGTTTTTACACCACAGCTCATAAAAGTGGGTAGACCAATAGCAAGATTAATTTATTCAAAACTATATAATTATATCGATGGTGATACGTTTTACAGAGCTACATGCATCAAATATTTGATGCGCTGGATTTTTGTCATACAAATCGCATACTACACCGCGACCTGAAGCCGCAAAATCTGCTCGTTGATACAGAAGGCAATATTAAGGTAGTCCAGCCTCATTTACTCACTAGGTATCAACTAATCTTCTGATTATAGTTGGCAGATTTCGGCTTGGCGCGTGCTTTCAATGTACCCATGCGAGCTTACACACATGAGGTAGTTACACTTTGGTATAGGGCGCCTGAAATACTGTTGGGTACCAAGTTCTATTCCACGGGCGTGGACATTTGGAGTCTTGGCTGCATATTTGCTGAGATGGTAGGTCAGCTTGATCCGTTTCTTGGTTGTTTATTGACGAGCATTGGCTTTACAGATCATGCGACATTCGCTGTTTCCAGGTGACAGCGAAATCGATCAGTTGTATCGCATCTTTCGCACACTAAGCACACCGGACGAAAGTAAATGGCCAGGCGTTACACAGCTGCCAGACTTTAAGCCAAAGTTTCCAAAATGGGAAGAACCCAATATACCGGCAGCGTTACGTGAGCACGAAGCTCATGATCTCATTATGGTAACTCAAATTAAATCTAAACCTTACACTGCAGACATTAACGACAACGTTTGTTAACAGTCAATGCTATGCTACGATCCGAATCAACGAATATCTGCAAAGGACGCCCTGCAACATCCATACTTCCACAATGTGCAGCATGTTCAGAATGTGGCGTTGCCCGTGGACCCCAATGCTGGCAATCCTTCGCGGATTACGAAGCTCATTTGACTTATGATTTACGGTCAACATAAAAGCTATCACGTTTTTTGTGATTGTAAAGTAAGTTCACACATCTACCTCAATTTTGATAAACCTAGTACAATTATAGAAAATGTTACTCTATGCATAACTCTTTTCTTTTTTTACCCACTTGCAGATGGCATCTCCATTTCATATCGACATACACCACAGTCATACTAACAGACACCATCATAATAATATATTAATCATTTACAAAACACATATTTTATTAGTGGTTCTTTACCAGGCGTGCAGCTAATACGTAACGTAGCTGCTTGCGTGGTTTCCATTTAGCTGGCTCACCCATATCTTTCTGTTCGGATTGGCGTTGGCGTTTACGACTCTCACGATCGTCGCGCATATACGTGCCGAATGCATTGCGCACGCTCTCAGAGAGCGGCATTTGATCGTCATTCGATGCAGAATTTGATTCGGAATCAACGTTGCCTTCGGTATCAGTGCCGACGCTTGCAATACTTTCATCGACGTTTTCATTGGTTACGCTGTCGTCAGGCGTTTCATCGAGTGCGCTTGCATCCGAAGAATCGCTATTTGGCAGCTGAATCGCCAAAGTGAGAGGTCGGACTATAGCAAAGCGTTTGGTACTAGGTTTACCAAAGCTCTCGTTATCCTCAGTCGTATACTGCGGCACATCGCCTTCCACTGAACTATCTTTGTAGAACAGATCATAGTAATTAGGCTGAGAAGCAATGTCCGAAAACGTTTGCAAGCGACGTATGCCATAGTAGTCATTAGGGCCATAGTAGTACATAGGCTGATGCAATGTGGATCCGTAATAGTCATACGGATGCTCCTCCTGCTTTTGTGAGTCATACATCGGTCTACGCTTTTGCTGCTTACGGCGCTTACGCTTACGTTTTTTGGCACTCTGCGCTGCAACAGTAGACGATTGCTGCACCTCATCTGCCTGTTGCTCATCAGTGTACATCTCAGCTTGCACGGGCGCCGATTCAATTATGTTGGTTGCGCCATTCGTGAACAAGTTGGCCAGAGGATTGGTCAAATTGCGGAAACCGAAATTTGGCTGAACGCTTCGTAAAAAGCTATTCCAGGCCCGAATAAAAGGCCGCTCAGTTGTGCTAGTAGAGTCTTCCTTCGGTTGGTTCGATAAGCGGTAATGCCGCTCCAGTCCGACACTCGGAAATCTGCTCTGCACAAATTCGCGTTTGGGATAAGCAATCTGACTGCTGATAGAAAACCAAAAATATACACATTAAGAATAATATAATCAAAATCCCATAATTGCAACAGTAATTTCTACTGATAAGAGCATTTTTTAAAGATGTATTTTTATTATATATAATTTGACTAACCCGGAGTAGTCTGGAATCTGTATCTGCGGCTCCCAATACTGGAGTAGCTGCAAGTCAGTTGTCCTGGCTGCTTGAATCTGGTTTGCAGCAGCAATCCACGCCAGCAGCAGAAAGGTTGACCGTAGCTGGAATTGCATTCTGTGGCCTGAAATTTGAAACTCGCAACTGTTTTCTGCGCTGGCTTAGAGGCAACTAAAACTGAATTCATATGGATCTTATGTTGTCAATACAATTTCCATTTAGGTTTTTTAACAACACTACGATCTTGGCTGACTGATGGGTCAGTGAAAGTTTTGGCATCAATTTGGCAAAAGCCATACATGGAAAATGGTTTTAATATGAATGGCATTTAAACCAAGAATGGGGTTATTATCCAAGTTGTTAAAAGTCTTGGTATGGGCGCAGCTCACAATTGATAGCTTCCAATCAACGAAGACATTCATATGGTAATCTTCATACATCTTTAACGTTTGTTTAACGTTAAGATCAGATTTGACAAGTTCTGAAACCAGTTTATATGAAAGTGGTTGAGGTATTTTTGGATATAATACAAATGTGATTTGAAATGAATTTCCTAAATATTATACTTAAGCAAAAAAAAAGATACAACTTAACAGTTATATATATTATCAAATAGATATATGTGTATGTGTTTATTACATTTATGGCCACGACTAATCCCTAATATTAATTAAATTAACTTGGAATTGTCAAATATTTTTGGAGATCTTGCCAACTATCTTTGGTACGGAACAGTAATACGAAAATAAGGCGGCAATTTATCAAGACCTTCGGATAGTCAATGGACACACAGTCCGCCATATGGGGATTCAAAACAACTTCCTAGCCAATGCCAAAACAAACAAAACACAAGAAAGTCTCTAACAAGTGTCAACAACTGGCCAAAGAGAGAGAAGAATAAATGAGAGAAAGCTTTAATGAGAGCTTGAGAGAGTGCTTTTGGGAGACTAAAATCGAGCTTTGGCTGCCATAGGGCCAACTTGAAGGCATGCTCAGGAATTGTTTCAGTCGACATTTAGATTCCTGGCCAGAAACCACCCGAGCGCTAAAAAGTCGCGACACGCGCTAAAAAGAAAACTGGAAAATCGCCAGCAGCCACAAACAAACTACAATAGTTTTTCCTCAGTCTAGGAAAACTAGTGAAAAGGCAAGTTTAAGTGGCAGTTGCGTTCGACTAAACAGTCCACAGCTCGTGTCCCAGTATAAGCGTGTGTATGCGTGTGTGTGTTTGTGTGAGTGCGCATCTATGCTTGTGTGTATCTATGTGTGTGCACGTTTTGTGTATCCGTTCAGTGTTCAGTTTTGAGTTGCTCCAAATTATGTGGAACAACAAAAAATTTGCTGCATATATGTAATTGAATTAAGGAAAGGGCTGAGCAAGCAGCAGGGCATTCCCTTTTTTCTATAAGGAACCGTGCGAGAGAGCGAACAAAGAATGACACGAATTGCGTAAAGTATGTGGCATGCCTCGCACAAATACCATTAAGTGCTTAAGTAAATTATATAAATACATTTAACGCATCAGTGCGCACTGACAACAATAGCAAAAACCTCAGTTGTCAGTTGAACAATTAATTACTCTGAAGACTGCCCCCATAAGCCCCAACGCTCTGCCACATCCAGGTACGTAAAAAATTTTAATTCCCTCAGCTAACCCATGTGTATGCAGATGCCCCAATAAAGTGGCTGAGTAAGTGTAAGTATAGCAGAGACTGGCTAAGGCGACCGGTTGCCTGCCGAAAAAAAATGCAAAACACCCGAATATAAAAAGGATATATACATCACTCTAGCAAGGACAATGTAAGCAACCCAACCCTAGCACCAGCTATCCACTCGTCTGAAATTGAAACATCTTGGCGGGCGTTTCATGGCGAATTTTTGAAGTGCGCGTTCTGTGGTCGCCTCTCTGCTTCCCACTCGTTGACTATTGTTGTTGCGCCTAGTTCAGGTGTGTCTCAGAGTAACAATTTTTGGCGTCACTTTCGCTTTCGGTTTCATTGGCGCTGTGTGCTCGCTCGTGCCCTCGCTCAAGCGTTGTGCTTGACCATAACCACTAAAACTGTCACATTGCGTATATGCCGCGTGTTGTCCTCGAGCATTGTTGTTGCTGTAAGCTCGCGCCCAGCGCCCAACACCCAGCACCCACGCGTGCCCCGAGAGCGCAAGCTCACGCCTTTTCACTCTCTTTCTCAGTTTTCGCCACGCCGTGGAGCGTTCAGCTGTTCGGTTTTTGTTTTGTTTTGTTTTGAATCGCGTTTTTGCACATTTGCCGTAAACAACCAACACCACCACCCACTGTCTCGCCACCCTGCTGTTTATCTAGACGCCAGTTCCATCAGTCTGCACATTTGTGCACGTTTTGCCCCGTTTTTGTTTGGCAATTTAAATTTTATTGCGATTCTAATGCAGCGCAAAAGAAAACAAACAAAAGCCACGTCAAGAAATAGAACGTGCTGACATCTTTTGCTTTACATGGAGCCATTTGGCGCCTAAATATCTACTCTCCGAATAGGTATGCTAATTAGTGTTGCTGTTTGAGCCCAAATTACAATGAAGCAGAAGATTAAATAGATGAATATATAGAATTAATTGAGTGGGAGATTTCTGATATCAGAAAGAGTAAAATATGCAAATAATGTTTAGCTGCTCTCTCTTGAGCCAAAATAAAATGTTTCCAAGTGAAAATTTAAAGAAATCTAATCTTATATTTTATGATTATATTTTTTATTTATCAATGCTTTGAGGAATATTTTAATTTTCGTACGCTATCTAGGCCATGCCCCAAATCTTAAATAATTTTATGTCAAGCCTCGACACGCATATTTCACGAATAAAACTCCAAGCAACAAACACGTCACACGGCACGTCACGCAGACATGGCCAATATAAATCCCAGCATAGGCATACTCTGTGATATAAGTAGCTGCCAGTCGACTATACGACAGAGTGCACTGCTTAGCTGTTTGCTTTTAATTATCACCTGATATTGTAGGCATTAAAATTTAAGTTGAAAAACAAGTTTTGCCTGCCTTGCAAATGCCTTGGCAAGTGGCCAACGGGTTGCAGCCGTTGTTTATTGTACTTCCGCTTCCCGTTTACCTCCTAAGTGACAAAAATTCTGCTGGCGATGTCACCTGCCGCCTTTCGCTTGTGGCTTGTCTGCCAGCTGCTGTCAAAGAAGCCGTCATAGTTAGCTTTTCAGTTTTTCGAAAACCTACGAAAGGAAAAGCAGAAAACTTCCACTGCAATCTCCATGTTTCTCATATCAGATATTAATAGTATATAAACAATTTGCATATTGCATGAGCATGAAGCCACGTAAATTCGAGGTTGTAAGGGTGACAACAGAGTGAGGTAGCTGAATAATTAACACAGCCGACCTGTTGGCAGTCCTTGCCCGCTTTATTTTCCGCACAGTTCAGTCACTTACAATTAGGAAATCGGCATTACGATTAATGAAATTTAGATAGGGGCGCACATCCAGAAAGCTGGCAGCTACAGAATTTTCTCCGTCGACATATTCCTTCGCGTCGAGTAGCAGGCCAACCAAGTAATAACTTAGCGGCGCATCCATCTTCACATGTATGCCCACCAACGGAGCGCCCAGATGGTACATCATACTTTTATCCTGATAGCCGCAGACGGTGTTGGTGCTGCTGAGGAGGGAGCTATGCTCTTTCTGGCAATAAGGCCGACTGTGTATGTGCACAAAGGCCTTATGCTTGAGTTCATCTTTGATGGGCAGACCGGCCACAACGAACAGCTGTCCCACCAGCGTCTCATTGACCTTCGAGGGTGGCGGCATACAAATGGGCATTACATTTGGAGTTAACTGTGCATCGCGCTGTAGTGTGAGCACCGCGAGGTCATGCTTCAGAGTTAGTGGATCATATTCGGGGTATATGGCGATCTCCTTCACCGGTATGTCCTGGGCGGGCAGCACGCAAAAGCCATTCCTATCGCAGCTGACGTCACCCAAACTGGAGCTCTTATTCCATACGCCCAACAGCACAGAGAAGACTTCGACGTGCCCATCGTACTGCAGGAAACAGTGAGCGGGTGCCAGCACATTTCGTTTGGATATAAGGACACCAACACAGCCATTATTTTGCAGCTTCATCTCTTGTCCTGCGGATAAGATTTTTGACCTGCTAGGTAGTGCCGAACATTGCTCAGACTGAATGAAGCACTTACCATTCATGTACGTAATGCCCGCCAACCACTGATGTTCTGTGGGTATCGCAAAGGCATCCATTCTTAAGAACTGATCCTCGCTGATGTAGCCGCATTTGGAATCCTGCAAGCTTACTGAATGTACAACTGCGATGGCAAACAACAGACTAATCAAACCGTGTTCTAGCTGCATTGCGGCTGACGACTTGAGATTAACTGAGCTGGAATTGCATATTTCCCCGGCATTGGCAGAGGCAAAGCTATTACAATATTGTAAATTATTAAGAGGGCTGCTCGATTAGTTTAGCATTGGAAAATGTTTCTTAATGTTAGTTAAAAACCATGTGTAAAATAAATATATATTTTTAATAAATTTAATTTTGTTTTCAATTTAGTATATATGTTATTAAAATCTAGCAAAATATTAAATTTTTATTTCATTTGCTAAGAAATAAATCACAAACCTTACTCGCATCTAACTTATCTCAATCAAATATAATTAAACTAGCAAAAAGAAAACCCGTTTGCCATGCGGATGGAATTTCCAATTACAGCAATCGTGTGATGGAATATTCTGGCAAAATAAATTACACAAATAATGTAAAACAGATTTGTATTGTACTATGAGCTTGATGAGTTTATATTATCTAATATCCAGTGACGTACAGGTCTGATATCTTGGAAAACGGTCATAAGCGTCTGTCCCGCGTCAACATTCTTAGCCAGTAGGCCGACCAAGTAAAACCTGCTCGGCACATCGTGCTCAACGTTAATTCCCATCATTGGAGCGCCCTTGTAGAAGGCGACTCGAAACTCCGGATACCCACAAAATTGATTCTCTGGTGGCGGCGTCCCCGTTTCATTGTTGCAATATTGCCTTGAGATGGCAATGACACTACCTTTGCCCTTTTTGATGTCATACTCGTGAAAGCCACCGTAATGAAAATCCATAGACGTCCACGAAGCGGGCTCCAAGGTGGGCTGCAAGCACACCGGTTGAATGTACGCAGTCATATTGATGCGCTGCGATAGCCGTAAGATTGCAATATCGTTATTGCCGGTGTCCTTGTCCGCAAGCGGATGCATCGTAATCGCATCAACTAGGTATTGCACAGGTCCGGGAACACAAAATCCTCTATCATTGCAGATATACTGCTGGCCGGGCTCGTTCTCCCCATCCCAAATGCCCAAACGTACGGCTACCAACTCTGGCCTATTATTAAACCTTCGCACACAAGATGCAGTTGTGAGGACATGAGATTCGCCGACGATAGCAACATTGCACTCGGCGCTCTCAAATTTCTGATCTAAATCTGAATATAGATAAAATGAGGCTCTCTTAAAGCGAATGTTCCAAAGCTTACCTCTGCGCTGGACGAGTAAGCCTATCCATGGGTACTCGGCTGGCTCCGTGAATAGATCTTTTCTGAAGAGCAAACGCTCCTCCAGCCTGCCGCAATTCGCTTCGGCACTAACTGCACCTACTGATCCAAAAGATTTGTCCACAATGACCAATTAGAATTCATTATTGTCTAAACAACTTACAATTACCATTCACAATTGCCCACACTATGAATGAAATAAGTTTCCCCGGCGCATTCATATTTCCAGCGCGTCTTACCGCATTTATTGCAATTCAAGCTGAGTGTGCAATGCAAACTGAAAGCGGCTCATTCAAATTCCAATCACTTAGCATGCATTAAAGCTCATATAGTCAGTGAATAGTTGAAGCTATTTCTCTCTGAGTACGCTTTAAAGTTAGACTGAGAACTTAAAGCTGCCTATAAATAAATCAGCAATCAATTTTTCCATTCAGTTCAATAGACTTTCAAACTACTCTTTTCTACTGATATATGTACATATGTATGCATGTATGTATGTGTACTTTGCTTATTTATTAAATACAATAGCAAACAGCTGTCAAACTTCAGAAAATCAATATGCCGATACAAGTACAATAAGTTGAAATACATGAGATTCTCCGAAAGCTCCGCAAATATCCGTGCAATTATTCAACCAGTCGATTGCGGGTCGTTATAAAGCTATTAATTCATCGATGGCTCTCTATAAAGTAATGCTATTTGCCAATGGGCTTCGGAATATGGTCTAAATATTTTATGTTTCAATTAGAATGTCATTATCACAGACAAGCAGTAGGCCTCCCAATGGGATTTATGTACAATGTATATATGATAGCTTGAAGGACGCAAGGACTTTGCGTCGGCCTCTGAGCGGGGGCAGCCATATTTAATGCAACACTAAAAGCTGAACAAATTGCCCCACTTGCTGTGGCAGGCGGCTACAATATGAATGTTTATTGTCCAACCAGACGACGTTGACTTTGGCTCAACTTGACCTGAACATTGAGCCACTCATAATTCCCATTGTTATGACGTACCCGTACCCCCACTCACTCACACATACACACAGATAGAGAAAGGGAGAGCGAGTGAGACATATATGACCATTGTGCATTAGAAAACAATGTTATCGCTGCAGGAGGTCAGTTAGCCGTTTAGCACTGTAACATGGCTGCCTTGGGTTTTTGGCCAACTAGCAGCTGGCCGAAGCGCGTATGCAAATTGCTCGAGCTTGATGTTGCGTGATTGGGTGCGGGTTTGCCCTTTACGTGTAACAAGCCTTCAGTATTGCCTGCAAGATGGCCATCAAGCTGAACTGAAGTCGACACCCGCGCCCGCTTGCCTTGCATGAGGCTCGCAACTAATCGGGTCCAGCACGTGAGCTTTACCTTTCTTTTATAATAGCCATTGAAAAATATTTCGCACAATATCTTAGAATTCTTCGAGGTTTTATTAAACTGATAAAGAGCTAAAAACTGGAAAAATAATAAATTAAAATATTCCAATGCTTTTCTATTGCTTACATGATATTTATATTTTCTTTTTGGTCAACAGGATCGGGACACTATGAACTTCAGCGGCGGTTGGCAATGATAGCATGACGCGTGACGGCGAAATTCCAGCCATCTTCAATCCGAAACGCGTGCGCACTCCCTCCGTGGTGGTCACCGGCGACTCCTCGTCGAATGGACCGTACAATAACAATAATAGCGGCGGCGTGGGAGGCGGTGCCAGCAGCAGCGGCATTGGCGCCGTCTCCAGCTGTGGCTTCAGCAATGTGCTCAACTCCAGCAATCCGCAAATAACCCACCAAGATTCAATATCATCGAGCCAACAAGATCCGAATGAGGTCATTACCATACAGGCGGACACACCCACTAACCCGCACGGGTCACAGCATAATTTTGGAGGCGACTCCAACGATACACAGACTGGACAACTGGCAATAGATCAGCAGGCCAATGGGCAGTCGGGCGAGGATGCGGAGGTGCGTTTTCGCAAGCTCAAGGCCTGCAGAGAATCCTGCTGCTCCGAACTGGCCAAGAAGGTGAGTTAATATACGATGAGCGATGTAATTTGATTTTCACTGATAACAACAACAATATTTATGCTATAGATGTACTTTGGGGTGTGCGTCACGATTCTAGTGACTGCTTCGTGGGTGGGCGCCACGCACTGCATCAAGTACATGTATTTGTATCGCGCTCCATATGACGATGAACTGGACGACGATCTAGATACCTCATCGAGTCGCGCTGAGCTCAGCACCGAACTGGAGGATATACTGGCCATAAGCGACTCATCGCTGCACCATGTCGAGGACGCCACCGAGATGTTCAACATACCACCGCGCCAGCCCGTCTACTTTAATGCGCCGTTCTTTGCGGCCTGGTTCTTTACCAATTTCTCCCTGCTCTTCTTCCCCATCTATATACTAGGGCTCATCTCGGCTCGCAAATGCGACAAACTGAGCGAGATACTCGCCGATGTGATACGAGGATTTCGCGAGCGAGGCTTCACCATTGGTAAGCGGCTGCTAAAGTGGGTCAATCTGTTTTGTAATGCCATATTCGGCTGACTTACAGGCCGTTTCCTCAATCGCTGTCTATCCTTTTGCATCCTGTGGCTGGTGACCACCTACCTGTACACCCTGTCGCTGCATGTCCTCTTTGCCACGGATGCATTGGCGCTGTTCGCAACAAACGTTGCCTGTGTCTATTTACTCTCTTGGGTCATACTGCATGAGCAGTTCGTTGGTGTTAGGGTATGTATTACAGCCAGCTGCTCCTCTTCCTCATTTTCTAGGCAAAATAACAACGTGAACCATGTCTACCTTAGATTGTGGCTGTTATCCTGTGCGACACGGGCATTGCGCTGCTCGCCTACATGGACGGCATTACGGAGAGTCGAACGTTAGGCGGGGTCGTGTTGGCCACGTTAGCTGCAGCCGGCTATGCCGTGTTTAGGGTAAGCCTTTAGCGTTTAGTCAAGCCTTTTCGTGTCTTGGCCATATCGTGCTCACATCGTCCTATGCTCCCCCTTTCTAGGTTATGTTCCGCAAGGTGATGGGCGATCCGCCGGTGGCACAAATCGCATTTACATTCACCGCACTGGGGTTGCTCAATGCTTTGCTGCTGTGGCCCGTCGTGCTGGCACTGTACCTGACAGGCGCCGAGAATCTGACATCAGAAAGCATACCATGGAACATGCTGCTTGTAGCAAGCGTCCTGCTCCTGGGTAGGCATATGTTATCCCGCTCCCTGCGCCACACAGAGCATTTCTATTTTTAACGTTGTAATTAATTATTATTGCAGTTTTCCACGTACTCATGCAGTTCAGTGCCGCCGTTACCTACAACATGTTTGTGACATTGGGTTTGATAACCGCTGTGCCCGTTTCTGGTGGTACGTACAAGAACCTCTCGAATCAGCATTTAGTATGGCCAACCATTACAACAATAATAGCAAAAACTATGCCCAAAGGATTTCGTGACCATATATTATTTTAAATTGCAATCTGTACAAGTAAACACATATCTAAAGAGCATATAACATATAATATTTGGGGCATATATGAATATGAATATGAGTATTATTTGTGTAGCTTACGAGTAGCCTTATTAATAGTACTTAAGTCTAATGCATAAATTTGGAATTTATGAGTCGAATATTGCATAAGCAGTGATTTACAATTACAATAAGCAATATTATATAATTGAATGTTAAGTTAATAACGGGTATTTGAAGAGTTGAGAGTCTAGAGTAGAGTCATAAGATCTACGCTATCAGAGATTAGTCAATCTTACACATATTTCTTTTAATATTGAGTGCAGTGTAATAGAGATATAAATTCTTTTTAATAACCTATTCATATGCAAGCACTCGACGTCATACTGTACAGTGCGACATTTGCGGGCATGAAACTCGCCGGAGTTATCCTTATAGCCATTGGCTTTTTCCTCGTCATGTTCCCCGAAAACTGGCCCGACTACATAACACGTCTCCTGCGGTAAGTAGAGAGCTATTTACCATATTTATATTATTGTATTACTCTTGTGTTATTATTGCAACAATTATGCTAATTTTCATAGTACTTACATATCGTGCGTGTTTTTTTAATAATTTATGATTTTCGTTTCATTTTCATTAATTTTATTGTACTCAAGACGTAAATTTGTGTTTAATTACTTGATTTGCTAAGTAAAGTTCATAAATTCAACAACTTAAATTTAATATAAATAAATATTAAACTAAAAACAAAAAAAAAAAAAAAAACAAAAAAAAAGAATTAAATTTTTTGATTTGTCTCTAATATACTTGTATACATAACATAAAGATATATATTTAATTTTATATAAACAAACATCTTGCAGAAAGAGCGTTCGTGCCATACTCCGTTACCAATGTTGTTGTGAATTAGCTGAAATTCGCTATGCTCATTCGGTAGGCCAAATACACAAGCTAAAACCAAAAACCTCCCAAAAACAAAAACAAAACCTAAAACTATTATATTACAATATTATCAAGAATACTATTAACGTTGGCATAAGATAGTAACGTAATTATCAAATACGATTTAAAGATCTAGAGCTTGAGAGCCGTACAATGTATAAAAAAAGAAAACTTGACAGATTTTTTACTGACTGAAGAAGTATTATATATACATACATCGATTTGAATAGCTAACCACACCCCAAATATATTCTCTGTGATAATACAACACCCTGGCTTCCAAAAGTTAACGCTCACCCATATATATGATATACCCTACCTACATATACATACTATATATGACAAATCCTCTATTAATTTATACCTAACAATACCTATATATATATATATATATATAAATATACATATATATGCCTTGTTACACAATACTATAACCTAAAATACCGTTATACATATGCCGTTCAACAACACTACTTCAGGCCGTTCTGCAGTTGGCCAATGAAACTTACTTGTTGTTTTTCTTAATGTGTTTTGCTATTGTTTAATTGTTGTTAACACTTTTAATAATTTCGTTACCTGGCGGCAGTTCAGAGAATCGTATATCAAAAACTGCCAGACTATATACTATCTTACATTTACATACATACATATATTTGACCTCCCAACTATCAAATATAATTTATCATTTCTCAACCACCAATGTGTAAAATATCTTTGTATATGGATGTTGTTGCCAATATTAACCAAGCTGTGGTTCGATTATTGTAGTAGTACATACATACACTCAAACAACACTCCAAAAGCCCCAATCACACACACAGAAACACACACAAACTCAATTAACTGCGTAGTTTTGACTTTCGCTGGTGTTGCGATATTTAATTTAAATAGACCTGTTAAGAACTCCCACGACATTTGATGAAATGGATGCTGTCGTTTTTCAGCCTGGTTCCTTGTTTTTGGCTGTTTGTTGTGCGAACTGTTGATAGTACACGCTGCTTTCTCATAACTTATTATTTTCATGTTACACAACTGACCAAAATTTGTAAATACTTTCAAACCTATTTAATGCTCTCTTTAATATTTTGTTTCCTATTCAACTGATTGCACTTTGTAAACAGGGCGCAAACTATTATAGGCATCCAAATATTGTAGCATGGCTGACTCAGAGTCCCGCATTATTAAGTTAAAGGTCATTTGTGTTACGATTTTCAAGAACTCTTCCTGTGAAAATCAACTAAAAGTACAACCTATAGTGTATATGAGTGGTATGGTTACGGGAGCACAGATATACATAAATATATAAACCCCCATATAAATAAAATACTGACAAAATAAAAATCCATATAAAGTGTTTATTATTGGCATGTTTTGAAAACCTTATTTATCAGTTAAATACATTCCCATTGGTCTCACTTTACTTTTCAAAACTCTTGACTTTCTGTTTCAGTTTCTCTTTGAGTTTAACTCCTGTGTGTTCTGTCTCTATACTTAACCGTCTTCTATCTTCTAAACTCTACACTATTGCTATATACTCTACTTATTTCTTAAATAAAATATGGTGTCGACATTTCTCAATTGTATTTCCAGAAGCATCATAATGCTGGGTCACAACGCGAGGTGAGTTTCGTGAGTTCTTGCAATGCCAAAAATAGGCAAAAAACGAATTATTTATTTTAATTAAAGCATAAAAACGGTGCTCAAAACTGAAAGCAACGTTTTCTGCTATTATACGTCAAATAGGTAAACCATACTCAAAACCCAAAACTTTGACAATGACAAATACTTAAAAGTCGAATATTAATTTAAGTTCGATTCCGCTTAGTTCAAAACTTGACTACAAAGTTTGAGCTCTCGGGTTTGTTTTTGTTATGGGCATTTACTTAAACTAGACGCGATATTCCATATTCAATATGACATGATAAGTATTCCTTAAATATTTTTAATCAATTGCTTAAATGAGGGTTTGAAGTAGATTTCCTAAAATTCGTTTCATTTCTCTGCATCAAAATATTTATTTATTTTTATTTTACTCTCCTATAAGCTGAAGGTTAATAAGGCTTTCGATTATTATTACTATTTTGTCTAGTTTATTTATAGATTTTTCTCTTGTTATTCAAAGTTCATAGTTTGAGTAGTTTTCAGTCCATCTAAGTAGCTTAGGTATCAATTAGTGCCATTAAGTAGTGCCATTAAACATACATTTCGAAAAAAATTAAGGTAAGTTCTCTGGAGAATTTGATAACCTCTTTAAGAAAAGTCCTCTATAACAACTGAAGTCTTGCTACTTTTCAAAATGCACTCGTCGTTCTTTAAAAGATCTGACATTGCACTCAAAAAAAAGAAATTCAGACTCTTCAGCTAAATCATCTGCAAATGCAAATGCAAGCTTCCTCTAGAGAAGAATAAGAAACAAGTGTTTATAAGTTTTGTGCTTTATTTTTGTTCATAAACAATATTAAGAAATTAAAAAGAACGAATCACATGAACGATTTTTTTCTGTTTTAATTCAAACATAATTTTTGAACTAACAGCTATCTAGTAGTAAAAATATTTCCAATTTGTATATATAGAAAACACTGCTAATCTGTACTATTGCTTCTTTTCTTCTTGTTTTTCTTCTTCACCTCTGCCACGATCTGCCTATCTGTCTATCTATACGACTGTCTCCCCTCTTGAAACGCTCTCTCTGTCGCTCTCTCTCTCTCTCTCTCTGTCTCTCTCTCTCTCTCTTTCTATCTCTCTTTCTCTCTCTCTCTCTCTGTTCTCACACACAAAACACGAAACCACTACCCACCAATCAACCTGGCCAAATTGACTAACTCCACTACAATTCTCATTGCAAAATTCAAAAAAATAATACACTGCAAAAAATGTACAAAAACCAACACAATAAATAAATATATACCACGTAGCGGTAGGCCAGCGCTTTGTAAACGAGATGCTGCAGTCACAGGACCGTCCACGAGATATGCGCAACGGCACATCACGCGTTCCTTCTCGCACCATATAAGCTAAAAGTTGGAAAAAAAAAAGACCACAGACAGATACTCTGTATAGAAACAAGAAAAACACGCATATATATATATTTTGTAAATGATTTTCCACAAAAAAATAAGAAAAAGAAAAAATTCATGAAGTTCAGAAAGATCACTGGATTTTGGGGTAAGTACCTGAATTGCTTTAACTATTGCCTGTGAAATTCATGAGTAACTCGTAAGGTACAGTTGCCACCTCTCAGACTTAGTTAAGTCCAAGTGAAATGTTCAAATGCATTTTCGTTCTTAAAATTGTTCTTCTGTTCTGCTTAAAGTCCTCTTTAAATTATGTGTTGTTCTCTTTCTCTCTTTCTCTCTCCTTCTCTTGTTCTCTATTTGTATTATGGTTTGATTTTTTAATTCACAGATCGCAGCATATTTATGCGTCCCATTATAAACATAAACGAAAATATTATGCTGTCAACACGAACTCATATGTTGTTTGAGCCAAGCGCATGACTAAACTCCCGATCCTATAAACCGCAATTTTTGTAGCGAGCGTGTGTGGCTTTAGGCAAGTTTTTGTTAAGCCCCACGGCCCACAAAATGTTTTTATAAATGTCGTAACTGTCGAAAAGAAACAAAACAAAAACAAAAAAAAAACAAATTTTATACCAAATAATTAGTAAAAAGTACAATAATACTTGAAATTGCGAAACTAACGAAATGGTGAGCGCTCTTAATATTTTTTGTCAACCCTTAACTTTAGAAACCTCACTAGTTACCCACGTACTCTTTCTGAACTACACAACTAACTGCAAATTAAATACATTGTCTATTATAATTTATATGTTATATGTTATTATCGCCTATAGCACTGTAAATAGTTGCACTATGCTTCCATTGTTTAAATTAATTATGACTATAATGGCACAGCTTACTGACTACTCTATAGTTATATATGTATAGTTAGTCATATATGTATGTGGCACCCAACTACTGCCTCTGCTTATACCTACAATTGCCCTCAAACACACACACACACACGAACACCAACACAAACCTTTATTGTGTAAATATATATATAACAACAAAATGTGAAAAACTTAAGAAACATCAGTAAAAAATCAGTAAAAAATAATGCTAGCTAACAATTTTAGACGCCTACAATCCTAGAGTCAATTAGTAAGACTATGTAAATGCATTGCTGATCAACTCTCAGATAAAATAAATATACCATATGCCGTATAGTGTATATTGATTGACTGTAATTGATCCGCTACGTGTATACGAAAAAATCGAATGGAAAACAATATCAAATATTCATAAATGTACATAAAGCGCCTTAGAATTGTACACAAAATGCCTAGAAAAATACAAAAATATGAAAAGCAAATTTATATACCCATTGCTAATATCTCAACTATTCTTTATGCTCCACACATCACACACACTGTTCTGATTTACCAAAACAAAAAACACAATATATACGAACATATAATACATAGATGGGGTCGCGGCCCTCGGAGCGGTACTTCAACAGGTCAGCATCCCACCATTATCGACTATCGGACGGGATACATAAGGTCCCATCTTCGTTCACCCTCTGGCCGTGTGAGATGACTGATCTATCGCCAACTACAGCTGGGTTTCTGCATGGCAGCACCAACGCACACCACCACCAGCAACTTTTACAACAACAGCACCACCGCCACCACCAACAACAGCAGCAGCATAATCTACAACGCCAGCACTCGCACACATCTCTAACCATGATCCATCGGCAGAGCAGCAGCCACAGCGTCCATGGCAGCCGTCGTGGTAGCGGTGGCCTCCGTGCCCCACCTACCGGCACCGGTCGCTTATTCTCTTACTTTGGCAATGAGCATGAGCACGAACATGATCGCAAGAAATCGGAGACATCGTTCTTCAATTTGGGATTCCGGCGCAAGTCTACCGTGGTCTACTACGCACCCACAGAATAGCCACTGGGCCAATAGATAGCCGCTGTGGTGCAGTTTAGCTGTTGCATATCAATAGAAACCGCTCGAGCATATGAAATAAATGCATCATGGAGTAAGCACGCATTTTGCGATCTCAATCAAACACCTTAGACTCATTTGGGGCGTACGTACCACTATTATATCGTTAAAAGTATGTCATATAATTATCGTTGTTGTTGTGAGAGTTTTAATTGAAACACATGCAGTTAGAATTTTGCTCAAATATTTACAAATTATACGCAACAAGTACAGATACTACATAGCTCATAGTCGACACGAACTATAGAACTTTTCTTAATATCACAGAATCCATGCGAAAACCCATGCACTCTGACACATAAGCAGAGCCACAACCAGGTCCAGAACCAGAACCACACCCGGAACCAGCAAGAACAAATAAGAGCCCCTTATATAACTGAGCTCAAGTTTGACCCTGAAATTAACTAAGTACTTACTGATATACACAGAGAATTATGTAGAAGAAGATATGTAATTGAAATAGATAATCGAGAAGAATTGAATGATATATCGAAGCCAATTGTTTTAGCAATTATATAGTACATAAAAGTATATTAATAAATATTATTATTAAAAATTTTAAAGTAAACCCACACTGCGGCACACCTGGATAGGGATACCAAATACCAAACTAACTCATTGTTGCAATATACGGGATATTAGTTAGTCTAAGGTATGTTATTCATAGAGATCACGTTTACTATAGAGACACATAGAAAACCAAAAAGAATAAAAAGGAAAAATGACCCGTTTAGTTGTAAGCTCATTTTAGCAACTATCAGGCAGACGAATGATCTAAATATGATTTGTATTTGACTCGTGTGTTCTGTTTAAGTGTGTCCTTTAATTTGAAAATGAACCGAAGCGGATCTTAAGGTGTTTGTGATTGTTTTTGTAATGATCGTGTGTTGTTTGTTATTTAGCTAATTGTTGTCTATTGTTGTATTGCAAATTGAATAATCGAGAGCAATCTGTTTATTAAATGTTAGTCGCTAGGGATTGTATGATTGACTCCTGATGCATCCTCGCAAGCATTCAACGACTGAGTGGCGTTCGCTCCCTTGCTCGTGGCGACAGATATGGATCTCAAAATTCGAGCATACAATTTCGGAGCTGCCTACTTTGTAAATGTATTAAATTGTGTAGCCACATCCAATAATTGTTTTGTGATAATTTTTAATGATGTTTGATAACCAATTTCATAAAGCTACTCCCACCCGAAACGGAGGCAGCCTTTAATGTAGCCGGGAACTGTAATTAGAAATCACAATGTACTAATAAAATGAAAACACTACAACAACAAATGGCAAAGCGTTCGTTTCACTTATATCTGTCCTGGTTGCCTTGATCAAATTGTCAATAGAGGAGAAATCTCACTTGCGGGCAAACAATCAGTAAACCTCAGTACAAAAACATCTCTCATTCAAATTGAAACCCTTCCAAAATTTGTTAAAATTCTAAAAGGATCAAAAATAAATCAAAGTTCGAACTAACGATTTATTCTTCATATTTCGCGGATAGCTTGGGCCGATCGTAACTAAATCAAATCAGTTCAGTCGTGCATACAACTACCGCGATATAAGAGAAACGTGACGCCCGGCGATCAACGGGCGGCAACAATTAATTTGGTTTTCCAAGGTCTTGTGTTTTGTTTGTGTTTTGTTTCAAAAATAATAACCTTTAACGGAAAGTCCTTTTGCACTCGATAAATCGTAAAGTTTGCAAATTTTATTTGAATTGTGTGCGTTTCGTTCGTGATTGTAGAACTGAGCTTTAACGTGGAAGTCAATATGAATAAATTCGGTAAGTGCGCAATTAAAAATGCCTCAAGTCAAGCAATATTTATATAGTTTTTACTGCAAATCGTGTATTCAAACTATTTGATGTACTACTACAAAGCGTTTATAAAATAGCTCTTTACGAGCTTCTCCATATGTCTGCTTCGAACACTGTGTGGTATTTAGACTTAAACTACGAAATAGGCCGTAAAAAAAGGTTGAGGTTTACATAAAATTCGAGAATATATTCTTTGTCAAGGCACTTAATATTTCCATTTGATAGAAAAAGGTATTAATAAAATGGACGGACTTACGATTTAGTCTATATGTATATGTCATATATGTATATTCGAGTATGGAATTTTTGTTTTCATAAGGCACAATTAACACTTTATCGATTGTTTCATTTTTGTACTGTCCTACAAGTTAATATATGGAATATATGTTTTAAATAATAGACAAGGCTGCTAAAGACACTATGTATACCCATATATAGACATATATAGATAATGTGTATATGGATATATATTTAGAGAAATCCTACATCAATTGTATACCCGCTGCGCTGGCTCCTGCCTGCAGCCGGCAACGGCACAAATGGAAATGGAGGAGTTACCCAAAACGCAGCGGTCGTCACTGCCCACCGGCGCGCTGTTGCCCTGATATGACTATGAAAAATGTGTGAAAATATTTTTTGTGTGCATGTCCAAGTCCAGCTACCTATCATTTTTAATGAAAAAAGAAGAGCTGGCGATTTTTTTTGTTGCCCTGGCAGGAGACCAAATCTAAGACCAAGTGGCTGATAAACTGGTTCCTGCAGCGCATAGAAAAAGTTCTCAGGGTATAGATAATAAAAATTCAAGCGCATATGATAATCAAGGCGCAAAAAAAAAAGAAATCGCCAGCATATTTAATTCAGGCAAAAAAGCAGCCAATGGACCATCGGACGCCGCAACGTCGACGATTTAATATAAGGAAAACACGACGGCAGGCGTTCGGTTATTTTTTTTGCAGCCTCTGGCCTGGCAGGAAAGGTGTGTGCGTGCGGCACAAACAACCCTCAGCCTGGCTCTAGAGGATGGGTGTAGGTACGGGGCCTAACTGGGTTTTGATGTTAACAGGTTTGCAAATTCTGAGCGAGCAGCACACGCATACAGCTGTGCAACTTCACGGACATTAGCAACGACCACAGTCAGCAGTAGCTGTAGCTGTAGAGCGTCGCTTCCGTAATCTGAGCGCAGTAGGCGCGGCTGTTTGCGCTTTTCTGCTGCTGCTGCTGATGCCGCTGCTGCTGCTGCTTTTGCTGTTGCTGCCGCTTTTGATAGAAATGACAAATAACCAGATTCATTGTAATAGATTATGTCTACAACTTAATCGCCTTGCAGATAAATGATGACAATGTTCAAAGACGCATCGAGCGAACATATCTGGTATATGGAACACACAACGGACAATTTGGGTTTGCTTTTCTGGGCATCTATTTTTTTCGGCAACAGCGCGTTTTGTTTTGGGTGTCAATTTTGTGTCTAGCTGTTGCTTTGTCATGCTTTTTTAAAGATTTTTTTGTTTTGTGAGGATTGATATGGAGATTCATATGTATGGACGGAAATTGACGTTAGATATTTGGCTTATGTGGACAATTAACTAAATCTATATAGTAGCGTAATCGTAAGGCCAAACAGTGAGATGACCAAACCCAACGCTGATTGCAAGGCCGATGCTCCCGCCAGACGGCACTTGAACATGTCGTAGCGAGTCTCCTTATCAGCAACAATATTTTGATACTCGGCTTCGACCAGCTGCCCGTCATAGTAAGTGATTAGATCCTCAAACGGATACTCATAGCCCTGCAAGCACTCGCACTTATATCCGCCAGTCTCATAGCCACGTCCCATAATGGGCACACACTGCAAAAACGCAAGTTATTAGCAAGTTTAAATTAAAAATTTCATCAATATAGAATCGTGACTCACATATGACGTCTTCTCATCGCACTTGTGTGTGCCCTTATAGGCATTAGGCTCGTAATACCAGTCCGGGCACTGGTTTATGTCCAGCTGCAGCATGTCCATGGATACAGCGACCACACCCCTGCGAGAGAAGTCAACAAATTAGTCAATTAATTGCTCACATTAGCATAACCATTAACATGACAATGCAGCTGAAGAGCCACAAGTCATAAGTTAGGCCATGTCAACACTCAAAAATTAGACAATCATATCATAGAAACCTTAAACATAGCATTTGCATGTGAATAGCAATGGGATTGTGAATGAGTATGGGACTGGCCCTAAAAGGGGTGAGCAGGCCCGCGACAGCGGCACGCAGCAGACCGGCCCAAGCCCTAAGCCCAAAAGGTAGCCCCTACCCTAATGCGTATGAAATCTACTCACTTGAATTCCAGTTTGACTTTGAGGCTGTCCCAGCCAAAGAAGGGCACCGCATAGGTTATCAGCCACTTCTTGACATATCCATTGCAATCGAACTGAGGCTGCGTCCAGTAGCCGTGCTTAATGTTTGCGGCACGATACGAGTTCGGGTAGTGCTCGTACTTCTGCTGGTATTCACCTGTCTCATTGTGACGTATCTTGATTTTCATGTAGAACGTTTCCAAATCATCAAAGTTCGTATTCCAGCGCTGCTTGAGGAACCTAAAGTACTTCTTTTCCGTATAGAGCTCGTGCGTTTTGTTCAGACGCGCCAGATCCTCCACCTTAAACTTGCGCGTGTTCAGCTCCGTTTTGTATGCATAGGGTCCAAAGTAGGTGCGATTGGTGAACTTATTGCGTTCCCAAAGCGTTGACGCCGACCAGACCTTGCTGTCGCCCAATACAATGGCCAGGGTCTCGCCTATCATTTGATCCTCGGTCAGCGGCTTGTCCGCAACACGTTTGCCAGAGTACACCTCATTGGGGTCCGATACCTATGCGACACCAAATTTTAACTCAAATATGTATTTCAGTTTTTTTTTTTTTTGGTTTGGGGAAAAAAAGTTTCCCCAATTATTTTATATGCTAACAACTTGTGCAAATACGAGCATAAAAAGCATCAGAAGGTTAGAGGGAGGGTTAGAGGAGTCCAGTTTATGCGAGCGTTTGCTTCTCTTTATTGCTGATGCTGCTATAGCGGCTGTGTAGCTGTGGCATTTAATGAAGATGACGCCTTGTGGCGAACCCGTTTTTCGTGTCCTTTGCGCTCAAACTAATGAATTTAGCATTTGGTAATGGTTTGACACTGAATATTTAATTCACGCCGCGGCTGGCAACTGCCAACTGCCAACTGGCACCGTATAACTGAAACTTCAATTGAAACTGAAACTGAGACTGAAACTGGCATTGCAGGAAATTCGAGGAAGTTGAATTACGCGTGGAAAATTATAATTTACACTTGAGAAGTTTTCAAGAGGCGACATCGAAGGCTCTTAATAGGTGTCGGGTTTATCAATTATTGCTCTTCATTTAGCGTGAAGGCGATGGGAAACTTTCGCACGCTTACCTGCAAAAAGGCGCTAATAAAGTTGGCCAGACGCACAGCCATTTTGGCTTCGTTTTCGAACTGCTCCTTGGCGCCAAAGCTAACATCGCCCCGCAGTATCAGATCTTGCGGATGGAAACTGAAAGGATTTAAAGCAATATGTAACAAATATATATATTATATTTGCGATTTCGTGCACTCACTTCTTGCATGTGCGATAGTTGACCCCGTGAATATACTTGAGCGCCTGGTCGATATTCAAATGCTCTGTGTGCAGGGCTCTTGCGCCTGTCGAATAGTTGCGATACTCTGTGTGCAAATCCAAATACTTTTCTCGTATGTGATAGGGCGCCTTTTCCCACTGAATGGGCAGCTTTTGTATCCCTGCAAAGAGCAAAAACTTAACAGATTGTATATATATTTACTATATATTAACTTACAGCCGATTTTAAGGCAATTGTATTCATTGTAATACTGTTCCGCCGAGGCCCGTTCCACAATCTCGCCCAAATAGGGTCGCCGCACGGTGTTGGGCAGTCGAAAGCCCGGCTTACAGCGACACTGGTAGCCACCACGCCTAAAGCCCCAACCGTGCAAGGGTTCGCATTCGGTTGTTTCCTTTTTACATCGCGCAGTGTCTGCAAAGTGATTCGGTCCCTTGTTGCCTTCGCCCAGCGGACACTGATTTATGTCTATGCGCTCAAAGTCCATCTCCAGCACGGATACCGCAGTATATCTAAAGCGGAGTCAGATTAGTGGGCGAAATATTTCGAGGCTATCAGTCTTTACTCACTTGGGATACTCGATGTGACGGAACTGGGTGTGTCTGGGATAAATATCTGCAATGGGCACCACGGCTGCCACCAGCCACTTGTTAGAGCGTCCGCAGTCGAAATAGGGCCGTGTAAACTTGATCGGACCCGGTATCTCCTCAGATCCAGGCGGACCATGGAACGTGAATGTTTCGTTGGTATTGTTCGCATAGCGAATTTCCACTTGGTAGGTGATCTTCGTGTCATGCCGACCAGCAACGTTGTCTGGCAGCCAGGCGCGATACCATTCATTGATTTTGTAAAGGTCATGTGTGTAATCCTTTGATATGGAATCGGGATGATGGGCGCCCAGGTCTTGCACATCGAAAGTGTTCCACGTGGAAATCTTTTGTAGATGTATGGGATCATTGAAGTCATCCAACCGGAACGTGCGCGGTCCAAAGCGTGGGAAGGTCTTATTGAAGAAGCCACGATACGACGAAGAGTACGAGCTATTGGGTGCAAAGTAGATGGCCGAGGCGTTGATGCTGGGATTGGCAGACACATCCGCCACAGTTGATAGGAAATAGTACATCATGCCCGGATCATATGTATCATTAATGGCTGGTCGGATGAAGCGCGACTGCAGTATATAACTCCAGAAGAAGCTGCGGCTCAGCGCCATGTTCTGCAGATGCAGCAGAGCCGTACGATTCGGAAACACGGGGTTGACATTTACTTCCTTGATGTCGGGCTTGTGGGAGACGGCGTCCAACGGCATAAACAAGTCTGAATGATGCTGTATGGGACAGTTGTCAGCATTCACCTTGTCAAACTGTATTTTGATCTCATCAAAGGCATCGCGAGCCTGCCACTCATGCTGAGCGAACACGCCCACGATTAGAACCAGCACAAATAACAGGTAGCTGCGCCCCAAAATCGTTGATGGCACAAACAGAACCATGATTGATTGTGTTTGTGTAGAGAGTTGTGGACGTGGCCGCCTGCTCGGGCAGCTAAATCGACAAGTTTGCTACACTTTAACTTAAAAATTAACTAAAATACAAAATGAGATTCAAATGCATGCAGCCACACGCAACGCGATTACTAATACAAATTAATGCTCTTCACTTGTTGGAACTACGCCCTCAAAATCAACAGTGTTGCAAGCGTTGGTGTTAATATCGTATTAATATATCGATAGTCAACTATCGGAGTGACCGGTGACTGCGGTTCAAATTATATTCGATACGTATTGATGTAATGAACCAGTTTGAACAAGCTCGGAATTTAAATGTAGCGCGCATGTGATGTGGGAAATTACAGAGTGGATTTATATAAGGTCAATCACTTACACTTACGGCCCCTCCCCAACATGCCCTACACATGTATTTATAATTATGCACATTGCCGTTACTCACAGTTGACACTCGATTTATTATATGCCGCATATCCCAAAAACGACTGCAGAGCACATTTTTGGGCGCCTGCCAGTAAAAATGGCAATACGGCCGTCCCATGGAAAACTTTATAGATCCGATATTGATAGCCGGCGTGCATTATTTGGTATATTCGGTACAAAACCACAACGAGGTCAACACAGATATTTGGCACAACTTGTGCAAAAAGTCTCGTGAACCGCAACCATTTCCTGGCTCCTATCACTGTCAATCTGTTTTCGTTGGTGGTTGTGTCCGCTGCTCTTCCTTTTGTCGCCACCTGCGCTAAATGACACGAATTAGCGGCGACTCGCTGCATCCTACGTTCCCTTTTTATTTATTTTTTCTCTTTTTGTTTTCCTCTTTTTTTTTGCGACTGCATTACATTGCAGTGGGTACGCTCGGTCGTTTTGGCCAGTTCGTTTGGGTTATTTATTACACCTGTCGTTTTGCTCTTGTCTTTTTTTCAGTTTTTACCCAGTTGGATTACAGCGCCAATTCTCTGCTGGCCAAAAAAGAGGAGCCAACTTAAATTTGGCACAAACATAATTTTCAGTTTGTCGACTGACATTTCCGCGCGCGCCTCTCTGTGTGTGTGCTGTGTGAGATAGTGTGTGTGTGTGTGTGTGTGCGGTAGGCACTGTTTATCCTGCGGCCGCACCTCGTAATGCAGATAAATCTACGCGACGCTCGCATTGTTTTATTTTCCACGTGGGAATCGACAAAACAGAAATACTGCAACTGCCCCAAAAAATGTTGCAGTTATTTTGCACTTGTTTGCTTTCGGTTCTGTTTTAGTTTTCTGCTTCGCCTTTTTGTTGCTTTTGTTGCCTGTAATTGATTGTTGTTGTTTCTGCTGCTGCTGTCCTAAATGGCAACGGCAATTGCGTTGCGACAGAAGTTTATTTTTGAAGCTTTTCGGACGCATCTGTGCAGCGATAGCAGTTAAGCTCAACGAGATTAAAGTTTCATTTGAAAATGTGCCAAAAGCATTTAAACAGTTTCCAACAAATAAAGTTAAAAACTATCCATTGACTCACGAGCTGTAACTAATGTCTGCAAGCAATTTGAAATATTAATAAATTTTAATAAATAATAAATTGGAATTTCGCTTGATACGAAAATGCGTTGCCAAAATGTTGAAATATTAATAAACACAAAATGAGTAAAAAAAAATATTTGTGTTATTTATAAATTTTAAAGATTATTTTAAACATTTATTTGAAGAGCAGTTGCTTAAATGAGTAACTAAGCAAAATGAAATGTTGATAATATTTTATCAAGCGCGTTGGAAATCACCAACAAAAACATCAAATAAAGTATATTGCGCATTCATTGAAATCTTTGCGCAAGTTCAAAAAACCACAGGCAATAAAAGCAACAAAGGGAAAAACAAGAAGAAAAAAAAATAATAAAGAATGCTTTTTTGCATGCTAATAACCAGACGGGAGAAAATAAAGGCCACAATTTAAACAAAATCAAACAGAAAATAAAAAATAAAACAAATAATAATATAAAAGGGAACAAGAAAAAGCTGCAGCGGTTAGACATGGACATGGCTATGGATTTGGACATATGCAAAGTGCGCGCTGTGACATGTCTGCGATCGTTGGATTGCATTTTTCCTTTATTTTGTTTTTTTGGCATTGGCTTCCAAAAAGCAAAACATAGCCCCAAAATTGGGATGTGCCTGTACGTGCTGGGCGTCACAGCATCGGCAATCTCGCCAGCAACAGCAGCAGTAGCAATGAGTGTATAGAAGCAGCAGCAGCAGCAGCAACAACAACAACAATAATAATAATGGCAAAGCACTTCCATCCCAGTCAGCCAACAACAACAACAACAACAGCAGCAGCATCAGCAAACAACACACACACATACAAAAGCGGCCTAACACAGCGCAAAATTTTTTTTGTCAAGGGTGAATGACCCAGAATCAAAATCCACAACGTTGTCGTTGTCGCTATTGCCGCCGCTGCTGCCTGGCTGGCTGGCTGGCTGGCTGACTGGCTGTGGCTGCCTGCTTACCTCGCCTGCCCCTGTTCCTCCCCAGCACCCCCAGCCAGGCTGTTGCCGCCGCCGCCGTCGCTGACTCCTCCTGCTGCCGGCGTCGTCTTCTTGCGCAGCCCCCATGCCGCCGCCGTCGCCGCACTTGCTCCAACAATGTTGTGGCTCGGTCTCGGCCTCTCGTATTCGGTTTCGGCTCCTCGGGCTGTTATGATTGCCGTTGCCAGACGATAACCCAAACCAACATCACCGGCAGCAGCAGCAGCAGCAACAGCAACAGCAACAGCAACAGCAACAGCAACAGCAGCAGCAGCAGCAGCAGCAAAAAGTGAAAAAGAATTGCGAATTTAAACATTTTGCAGCATTGCACACGCGACTCTCGCGCGCGCTCTGCCAGACAGTCTGAGAGTTATAGAGAGATACAACGCCGCCGACCCACTCACAGATACAGCTACACATTCAAATGCTACACTCTGGGCCTCTGCCGTTGCTTTTGCCTTTTGTATTGTGAATGAAATGTTATCGTGGCAAACGAACAGCGTTAATTGCATTGCACGCCTCCACCCCCCCGGTCGAGCTGCGGCCCCTGCTGCTGCGACTCCTGCTCCATCTTTCACTGGCATAACTGGAGGGCTCGCTCTATTGCATCCGTTAGATACTTTTTATACGCCCTCTGCTGCGCCTTGCCAAGCTGTAGCCGGCTTCCGTTGTTGGCAAGGCTGCTGCAGTTACGGCTGCTCTGCGACTCCTGCTGCTGGGGCCAGCGAATCAATCTTTATTCAGACTACGCATCACAGAGCCTGTCGGCATTTATCAGCATTATGGCTCTGCCTCCTGGACACAGCAGCAACATCAAAGTAATTTGAGCAGCAATAAAAAGCTCTGACAGGCCAACAACTAATACACAATCTCAAACACACAAAGCAGCAATTAAAATTGACCCAAGATGTTCTCGCACCGTGGAGCCCATGCGAATCACAAGAGCATAAATTTAGACTAGAAATTTCAGTTTACATATATATGGGGTTTTATTAGTATATAAAAGCATATTCCGTTCTCTTATAATCCGATTTAGGTTGTATAGGTTTTACAGGTCATATAGAATATATAGGGTTTAGATAGCTTTTATTTTATATAGTTTGTATAGTTTGTATTGCTTATATAGAATCCGATTATATCTCCGCTCAAGGCACTGTCTTAATATCCGGAGCTATAGTCATATAAGTTTGCTCTGGGAACCAGAATTTTCATGGCAATAACCGTACGAACGCTGTAAGCAGAGTCGTTATAGCCGAACTCCACTGTATTTGGTATAGGTTACATTACATAGTTTTCATCTAGATATCATAGATGAGCACATAAAGCAAACTTAAGTCATATAATATAATATGTGTATCATACCAATCCAAAATATAAACATTTCAACTGGAGTTTTGTAGCTTTTACCCCACTGTATCGAAGACGTCTACGTCTCGAGGCCGCTGAAATACCTGAAGCAGTCCGTGTCTCATTTACCGTCTGGGGCTGCTGTCACCTAATTTCCGTTTTAGAAAACATGTCCTCTGGCCGGCGAGGGCCACTTGAGAGTCCTGGCTGGCTGACATGTGTCCTCGCTGTGGCCCCTGCGTCGTCTGGCCGCGGCAGGGCAGGGCAGCTCGACTTGTTTCAAGTCATTGCTAACTTTTACAGTATAGCAGCAAATAGTTCGTCTTGTGTAATTCAATTGTTGTCCTTGTCGCATATGGCTTCGGTCCTTGTTGCAGGTTCCTAAATAGCCGCAGGCCACACAGTTTGTGACTGCTGCATTTTGCAGTTTACAGTTTGGCTTTGGGCCCGCGGGCGGCAAGTGGCGACGAGGCGTTGTGCCCGACTGAGCTCAGGACTTGTGCGCGCGCTCTCTCCCTTCAAGGACCTACGACAATAGCCAAAGTTACCCGCTTGGGTAACACAAGAGTGTCAAACGAAGGACCTGACAAGCAACAAAGTCGACTCCGCGTTCGTCCTCAGTTCGCACTTGTGCTGGTCATTTGCCTGTCCCTCCTCGAGCTCCTCTAACGCCGTTTGCAGCTTTTAAATTACTTTTGTGCACCCCAAGTGGACTAGAATTCTCAATTTTCTAATTTTTTATTTGTTTTCCTTTATTTTTCTTTTTCGTGTCTTTGCTGCACTGCAATTATTTGGCACTTTCGATTCGATTTTGTCAGCCCAAGGACTCAGCAGAAGAAATAAGACGAAAATTCTCGATTTATCGAGTTAAGGAATTTGCATAGCTCGGCCAACGACAATTGACGGCTATGAGTTATGCATTTTAAGAAATTCAGAAATTTGCATTCTGCTCCCGTAATGCCTTTAAGTGGGAATGCAATTATCTTCAGCTGCATTTCATGGGCAGCTTTGCTTTCCCATGGTCATTTCATTCTTTGTTTGCTGGGCTGATCAACTGCTGGCCGGCATGTAATTTATGCGTATTAATTTCATAGCTTGCCTATCCCGCTTCCTGTTTGTCTTTCTCTGCTGCCTGGATACAATGGATGTCCAATCCCTGCCATTCGCTATGCGTTGCAATACAAAAGATATCGAAAAGGATTCTCGCATATCACACAAAAGCAATGCAAGCAAGTCGCCTCCATTGCATCGTTCCTTGTGCCATTATTCAGGAGCATAATGCCATTTTTTAATATGTAAATAAACAACAACAACAACGACAACAACGGCAAGAACAACAAGGCCTCGTTGGCTGGCTGGCCGAGCTGCCTGCCCGGCCGCGTTCTAATTGCCGCGAAGGACCTGCCCGGCTGTACTAAAGCTGTGCCGCGCTCTGCCGCGCTGTATTGCTGCCTGGCAGGCATCCTGCTAAGCTGGACATGCAATTGCATTGCATTCGGCATTGTTTTTCAACTTTCTGCTTTCCGCTTAAGGGTTGAGTTTCAAGTTCGCTGCTGCGGGGTTATCGCACGATTACAAAAGATTTCCTCTGGTCAACGACGGCCAGGCACAACATCATGCTAAACACAAACACAAAATGCAGAATGAATAAACCATAATGCAAAATACAGCAAATCCGTGAAACTTGCAGCGGAAGTTACGCGAACAATATTTTCATCGCAAGCTCCTGGCACAGGGAGCCTGATGCTGTTGATGCTGATGCCTGGTCGAGGGGCCTTATGGTCATTGCCGCCATCTGGATGCAGTTGCTAGTTGCGCACATTAACTTTTATCTATGAGATACTTTTGTATCTTGGCCGCTGGCAGCTGCAGAAAGCAACAGCAACGCACGGCAACGCCGGCAACTGGTGTCGCCTCTTGAGATATGCATCACCAAGTGCTCTCAGCTCCCTTCCGCAGTTGGCGTGCCTTGTGCTCTAGCGAAATCGAAGTCATATATCAGCGATATCCTGCATGCCAAAAGGATAATTTTTGCTTAGAGCGAGCATCCCTTCTACTTCTCTGGCTGGCGGCTCTATGCTCGCTTCTTCCAGCTCATGTGCATGTTCGACCTTCTGCGCTGTCATTGAACCCCGGCGAGGGCAAATGCATTCAGCGAGGGTTGAGCCGTGAGAGGAAGCCATTGCACTTAATATTATGTACTCATTATATGCTCATTATATGCATATAATGTGCTTACCTACAAGTCCTGTGTGCCACTCTTTACACTTACATTTTGTTTTAACACACACAAACACACGCGGACACCCTCACCCCAGCGCACCGTACTGACCTATTCCTCTGGAATTGCTGTATGGGTTGGTTGGCAAACAGCAAAAAGTAAATAGCACAAAGCGATTTTTAAAACTAACTCATGTGTGAACATACTTTAATGTTTATGCTTTCTGCTCTCTGCTCTTGCTCCAAGCTCAAGCCAAGCCAAGCCAAGCCAAGCCAAACCAAGCCAAGCCATACGAGGCGATGCGGGCTCAGGACGACGGGGGCGTTTCCACAAGCAGCTGCTATGACTTAGGGATTTGCATTTCGTGAGCATAACTCAAGTATTTCAATATAGTCCAAATGATTTCCGTGCATTGACTGTTGACTGTACCTGAAGCTGTGTTGGCTCCTGATGCACTCTGGCGTTGCAGTATGCAGCATTTTGTTGCAGTTATGTTTGGTTGGCGGGCAAATATGATCCCTTAATTCGATATTATTAGCAATTGACTGCACTTGTCCGCTTCTTCTTCTTCTTGTTCGCTTTGCACATCTCCTGTGGCTGGCACCTTTACAAATTGTTTTAACACCTTGTTCGAGCCAGGGGACACAAGACTTAAATTGAAAATCGATATTTGGCGGGAAGGTTAAGGATTGCAGCTAAGCAACTGGCTTCGGGACACCTTCAGCGCGCAAGGGGGCTGCGAAGGGTGTTGAATGTAATTAAAAGGAGTTGGATTACACGTGTTTGGTAGCCAAGCAGGCAAAGGCGAGCAGTCAGACAGTCCGACAGTCCGACAGTCCGACAGTCGAGCAGTCGAGCAGTCAAGCGGGCAGGCAGCTGGAGAGGCACAATGAAGTGAAGTTGCTTGCATACGATAACAAATGCTTGGCGTAAGAAAACACGTCGGCCGTAGCAAAAGTTGGAGCAGCAGGAGCAGCCGGAGCAGCCGGAGCAGCAACAAAACAAAAACACAAAGGCAGGGACAGCAGAAGGAGCTGTTGGGACAAAGTTCTTCTTTTCACTTAACACACAAGTGAAGTGAAGCAACCAAGTCGAGCAGCGCTCGGACGAGCACACGCTACTACAGCCCCGCGACGCAATCGTCCTCTTAAAATGCACTTTAAATGGCAGTTTCCGGTCACACACACATACACTCACACACATACACACACACATGCGCGCTTGCATAGAAATGTACAAGCATAATAAAAAATACAATGCAAAACGTTAAGTAAAAGCTAAAAGGAGTCGGGCTGTGCCAGGAACAGCAATGCACCGCTTGGTACATACTGTACCCACACTCACACACACACAGACACACACACACATTCACACCGAAACACGCTGTCATGCTTGCCAGTTACTTCGTTCTCGTCCTTCTTCGCATATGAAGTTGCAGCAAAGCACTTTTTATAGGCCTACCCCTTGCATTTATGAGTGTTTAGCATGCGTGTGTGTATGTGTGTGTGTGGTTGCATGGGTATATGCTTGTGTGTGTGGCATGCATCTGGATACTGTGTATATGAAATCTGTCCTTAATTGATATTTAACCATATTAAGCTAGCCATAAACTGGCTAATAGAAGACGCTCAGCCTTGATTGATCCACTATAGATATTTATATAAATTGTTAATTACATATTTTCACCGTTCCCTACTTGCAGTTGCGCATAATATTGCACGTGAATCGTATCGCGCCTACAACGCCGAGATATACTCCGCACGGAACGGCTCCATGGGTCAACATGGCGGTAAGTGGAACCAATTCAATTAATTCATTCTCTAGGCCGGTGTGCTCTGGGTGGGTGGTAGCGGTCCTCCATTTGCACCATCTGCTCCATCTGGCTGCAAATTGTTTTTCCCACACACACTTTAAATGGTGCTCTGTTACGTGAAAACTTCACTAAGACACTTTGGCTCGTCGCGCAGGTTGCGGAAATGTTTTCATTAGCTCTAACCCGGTCGACACAGCCCATACATCCTGTGTGCCATCAGGAGGGGGTGGGGGGAATTCATTTTGAGGTTAGCTTGTCGGCGAGACACACGGGCACTTCAAGGACTTTTTTGTGCTCCCCGCCACTGACATGGCCAGGAGACACTCTACCGTCTGCTGCTCTGTTCTTTAAGCTCGGCGAGCTCGTCCATAGAGCAACTGTGCATCATCATCAACTGCCTGCACCATGCTGTTGCACACATGTTGGTGTAGGTCCAGCCGGTTATACACCTTCATATACGTGTTTACTTATGTGCATATATGTATAAAAAAGTGTGTACATAAAACTCTTCGCGCCTTTTGCACGTTCTGCTGGGGCTCCCTGGCTGCGCCGCAAGCGCCTCGACCTGTTCCGTTGCAAGCGGCAACGCGACGTCAGCACCTTTGCTGCCTTTACAATTTAATTTTTTTTTTTTCGACTGCTGGCACTGCAGAATTAATGGGTTAAGTAAATAGCTATGTAATATGCTGCAGGCAGGCAGCAGCAGAGAGACCAAAAAAGAAGAGAAAAGCCTCTCGTTGCGACGTTTCACAGGCAACGTTTGGCGGCCCCCTGTGCCGCTACCCTTACAATGCTCCATGTGCAACATGCAAGAGATAATGTCAATAGCTCCTGGATGGCATGCATATTCAGATCTTATTTCGATTAATCTTCGCTCGACAAAGTACCAGAATGGAAATTTAAATCAAATTATCGAGTTTAAGGAAAACATTGATAAAGTTGAAGTAGAGGCAAAATGTGCCACAGCGTCGTAGACAATAAGCAGCAATAAACAATACAAGGAAACTACCAATAACCAAGTTTAAAGAACACATTGGGATAAATACTATACACTTTTAGAATTATTAATTTAATTAAATTAATAAAACATTACTATGAGTTTTTGAAATTATATTAAGTTAAATTTTAAATAATTAATTAATCATGTATTTATAGTAAAGGTAAAAAGTGGAAAAAATTATCAAAATAAGCAATAATATATAACAAATAAAAACAAGTAAGAAAGCTCTAGTCGAGACTGCTCGACTACGAGATCCCCTGAACCCTTGGAGTGCTAGCTATTTCAATAATTTTTCGCGAAACACACACACATACACAAACACATACACACACAAGCACCCACGCATAAACACGCATGGGCTGCAGTGTGCGCTTACTATGAGAACTTAATTGTTTAATAACTTTGTGGACGTACGATCTTCATGAAACTTTCAGATTATGATTATAACATAAATATGCATGTAATTGCCAAAGCACAAGTCTCTAGTATTTGAAATACGCGTTTTACAAAAGTGATGGTGAGGGGGTGAATTTAGAGGTGGGGGGTAAATTTTAACAAAAACCGAAATTGTATAAATTGCATATAAGCATACATTAAAAATTTGGAGACTCTATCAATAAAGGTGTAGAAGATATAATTTTATAACTGGTTTTCGATAAGGGTTTTTATCGATAAGAAAAGATCGGGATGAGTTATCGAATTTTAATGATAAACTCGATATCCGCGCTGTAATTACGAACATTTTACAAAAAATTTGAAGTCTCTAGCTCTTATATCTTCGGAAATCGACGCGTTCAAACATACGGACAGACGGACAGACGGACAGACAGACAGACGGACAGGGCCAAATCAACTCAGCTCGTCACCCTGATCAAGAATATATATACTTTGTGGGGTCTGCCACGCCTCCTTCTGCCTGTTACATACATTTCAACAAAACCATTATACCCTGATTTCCCATTTTCAATGGGTTCAGGGTATAAAAAATTACCATTGACAAAGTTTAATGAAAACATTGGGATAAATACTATAAACTTTTAGAATTATTAATTTAATTAAATTAATAAAACATTACTATGAGTTTATGAAATTATATTAAGTTAAATTTTAAATAATTAATTAATCATGCATTTATAGTAGAGGCAAAAAGTGGAAAACAAAAAAAATAAAAAACAAGTAAGAAAACTCTAGTCGAGAGTGCTCGACTAGATACTACCCTGAACCCAACAAATAAAAATGCTCATTTAGTATGGCTGAAATTTCAATTTCGATGTATTTAAAAATATAAATAAAATACCAAACTCATTTAATAAAATATAAAAATATTTTGAAATAATTAAAAAAAAATTAACATCAGTTGCATCGACCGGGATTCGAACCGCGACTCCTCGGTCGAGCGTCATGCTGCTAACACACTAGGCCACCTCACTCCTGCTAGTGGCGCTGGCAAAACTCAAATAGATTCACTGCTGCAGCGCCATCTACCAAAACTAAATGAAACTAACTGCTGATGTGATTCTAAGAATCTGCTAGAATAACCAAACTATTAAAAACGCACATAAAGTATAGTTAAAATTTCAATTTCGGTGTATTTAAAAATATAAATTAAATAGAAAACGTATTTATGAAAATATAAAAATATTTTGAAACAATTTAAAAAAAAAAACATCAGTGTTGCACCGATCGGGATTCGAACCGCGACTTCTTGATCGACCGTCATGCACCTAACACACTAGGCCACCCCACTCCTGCTGGTGGCGCTGGCAAAACTCAAATAGATTCACTGCTGCAGCGCCATCTACCAAAACTAAACGAAACTAACAGCTGATGTGATGTATTTGTTGTAGCTGCTGCACGTGCGTTTGTTAATTGGCCAAATATTTGATTATTTTTTATTAATTTTTGACTGAACGGAATTTAATGAAACTTTCAGCATATGATCTACATATTATATTGAATATTTGAGAAATTTGAAAAAAGAAAAATCATTCACAATTAGCTATAGAGGCACCTGATTTGAACTTGAATGTTTTTACTCGATAAAAACATAACGGGATGATTTATCGAATTTTAAAAGCAAACTCGACGTCCGCGCTGTATATACGGTCATTTTAAAAAAAAATTCAAGTCTCTAGCTCTTATATCTTCGGAAATCGACGCGTTCAAACATACGGACAGACGGACAGACGGACAGACGGACAGACGGACAGACGGACAGACGGACAGACGGACAGACAGACAGACGGACAGGGCTAAATCGACTCAGCTCGTCGCCCTGATCAAGAATATATATACTTTGTGGGGTCTGCCACGCCTCCTTCTGCCTGTTACATACATTTCAACAAAACCATTATACCCTGATTTCCCATTTTCAATGGGTTCAGGGTATAAAAATACCATTGATAAAGTTTAATGAAAACATGAAGATAAATACTATAAGCCAGGCGCGTAGCCAGAAAATTTTTTCGGGGGGGTTTTCAGCAAATATTAAATACACATATTCGTACTTTATAATATAATGGATGACCTTTATTTCAATTTTTTTTTCTACAAAAGAATGTCTATTTTCCGACTTGTTTTCGCCATTTCGTTCAAAATATCCTCTGGAGTGACTTCAATCTTTCCAAATTTTCACCTATTTCGGGGGCTCAACCCCCCCCCCCCCCCCCCTGTATACGCGCCTGCTATAAGCCTTTAGAATTATTAAATTAAGTTAAACTTTTTGTCCATATTAAGTAACAAAGTTGAAGTGATAAAAAAAATTTTTAAATAGATTAAATAAAAATAGAAATTTTCATTAAAAAAGTTTAAAGAAAACATTGGGATATATATATGTACATATAGAACCTTTTTTATTATCGTGCTACATTTGAGCTTGTCAAGTATTCTACAGTTACACACCTCTAAATATATAGGTGAAACACTTTTCGTTGCTGCGAACGCGCTCTGCGTTTTAGCCATGTAAGAAGTGACCCAAAAAAAAAAAGAAAAGAGAAACAAAAGCCTAAGCTGAATATGTGAACTACGTTGAGTGCTTCGCCATGTGGACAGATTTAGTTTATTTTTTTCTCACTCGCAAACGGCGCCATGTGCAGCCTGCAGTTGCAGTCGCCGCGTTGCCGTTGCAAGGGGTTCGAACTAAGGGTTCGAGTTTTGCTGCAGTTGCACACGCATTGAACGAAATGTAGGCCAAGTTAAAATTGATTTAATGCTTTGATTGTGGCAGCTGCAACGGCTCTGATTTATGTGTGCCGATCGCAGCTGTGGCCTGCTTTCTGCAGAATCTTACACATGGATCTTCGGCTTCAGATTCGTTGATCTACCCGCTGCGAGCACCGCGTCGTATGCGCAATATTTGTCAAGCCGAATGCCATTCGAACGGCAATACTCTTCGTATTGATGCACTTCAGCAGCGGGGCAAAGTTCGTTAAAAATAATTGCCAACCCTTCGGCGTTGTTGGTGGCGTGTAAAAAGCGCCCGCAATTTTCAGCTGCCGTCGACGTCTCGCAGCTTTCCCGCTGTTGATTTTGCTGCCTGGCAACTGAAGTTTTCACGATGTTGGCGGCGGCGGTGGCTGTCAAGTGGCTGCCTTTGACATTTAATTGGCTAAAAATGTTTACTTTCTCGCTTAGAGTATTATCCTTTCGCTGTTGCGCTGGCTCATGCTCGTGGCGTTGCTCCTGCTCCTACTCCTGCTCATGGGACTTGGCACACACACACACACACACACACACACAGAGGCAATCAAACAATACCATCAGCTGGCACACAACGGCGCCATTGTGTTTTAACACCTTCATCCAATTTCATTTTTATTTCCCGTTGTTGTTGTTGTTGTTGTTGTTCTATATATTCGACGCTGATCCTTGGCTTCGTACGCTGTCAGTTTTGCCCTGGCTTAATTTATGGACTTTGGGCCATTTGCTCTTGCGCATCATCTTTGAAAAAAGTGACGACAAAACATTCCACAATATGACAAAAAACAACAAAAAAATAAGAATACGAAATCCTTTTTAGTAAAATATATATATAAAAAAAAAAACTTTTTATACGAAAAAAAAACGCCATCAACAATTTAGATAAATTTTCCCACCAGCCATAGGCTGAAAAACAAAGGATCAACACCACCCCATACACAAGCGAGGGGTGCTCTCGGGCCTTGGTCAGGGCTCTACACTGAAAGCTGCTGGTGGTGCCAAGGGCTGCTGCTCCCTTGGTGCTGGGCCATGCCTCAGCCTCAGCCGCATCCGCTTCCATTCCATGCCGCATATACCTCTCTACAATAATCACAGTCTATGCACGATATCGAATGATAAACTCCAAGAGGCACAGATTCGCGAATGCAGCTTGTCTGACCGCCCTACCCCTGGCCCTACCACCGCCGCTGCCGCTGCCGCTGCCTCTGGCTCTGGCTCTGGCTCTGGCTCGGCCTCGATCGCCTTGCAGCAGCCTCCTTTTCATGGCTGTGTGTGCACAACGGCTCAGTGACGGCGGCGCATCCTTCAGGTACAACTTACTCATATATCACAAAAGGATATCGCGCTCTGTGTGCTTTTCTGCTTAGCTTTTTCCTTGATTTTTTTTCCATCCTTCGCTTTTTTCCTTTAGTTATGTGTGTGTGTGTTTTGTCTTGTCTGGTCAGCATTGGTCAGCGGCTCCTGCTTCTGCTCCGCTCCGCTCGAAGGTGACACCGTAGCGTACACACAATGGTTATAGATGGTCTTGCACAAAAAACGCGAACATATTTTAAAACACGCGTTTGAAAAAAAAAAAAAAATGAAAAAAATTTGAAAGATACGAACCAGTCGCAAAAAAATCGAAATCAACTCTAAAAAAAAAACGCAGATTTATTTGTTGGTCTGCATTAAAAATGCAAATGTCGCATTGAGTTTCTTTCCTCATTCCATGGCCTCTCTCTCCTTTGATGCTGATCATCTACTTCCTGTGCTTTAAGAACTTAGGCAAACAACATTGACCACGGCCAGCGAACCTGAATGAACTTAGCCCAGCTGCACTAACTTACACATGGTATGAATTACTAAGAACATTCACATTCTAGTAGAAAAAAATTAGATTCAGTTCAGGCTAAGAACTAAAACAGTATTACTAAAACAGTATATTAGATTTCTGATTTGTTCCAACAGGAATAGTATGTACAACATATAAAATAAGGAAAGAAGGTTCTAGTCTCGATTCGAGTTGGTACCGTTCGAATCTTCTATTTTCATTCTGCCGTAGAGCTATTCAAAGTTTTTGTTGTTAACTGATCAGAAATATGATTGAACCACATTGCCTATCGAACCACATCGTCTCTAAGACCTGCTCCATTCTTTTATTCGTACGGTGCCCCTAACATTTATTTGCCCAGTAGCACTCAAACTCTATCGCGTATCTCTGGGGCGATAAAGAACTGTCAAGGCAACAGCTACCACTACCGCTGTCACTAGCACTACCACCACCGGCACAAGCACAAACACAAGCACGGTAGCAACAACTACAACAGCAAGAGCAACAGCAACAGCAAAAACAGCTAAGAGCTGAAATTATCATCAGTGCTCAATAAGTTTTGGTCACTGGACAATGTCCATCCTTTTGTGGCCGTCGTTGCCAAGAGGTTCAGGTACATTCGAGTACCTCTACCTACATTCATTTGAATGGAGACAAGTCCCTGCGTCCTTTTCTCGTGCTCGCGACGATCTTAAGGCCGATCCTTTGTGTGGCCAAGTGCGCCGCTGTCTGCGTCGCTGCCCCTGACATCGTCTTCGTCATCATCGTCGTTGTTGTTGGTGGTGCCGGTGGTGGTGGTGCTGCTGCTGTTGCTGCCTCTGGTATCTGGGGAATGAAATTAAAAGCATGCAGAAAAAGTTTTATTATGCGAGCGTCGAGCGAATCGGCAGCAGAAAAGCGATTTTTTATATAAAAATATTTGGAACGGACTGCGGCCGGCTTCAAGGGGGTAGAGAGCGAGCCAAAGACAGCGGCAGAGGCAGACGCAGAGGCAGAGGTAGGGGCACCACCACCACCGGCGCATGGGGTAAGGTTAAGGTCTGAACTACGACTGCGGCTGCGCTTTCTGCCTGCCGCTCGCAAGAAGTGTTGGATGTCATCTTATTATTTTGAGACCACGCAGCAGCAGCAGCAGCAGCAGCAGCAGCAGCGGTAGCGGTAGCAGAAGCAGCGGCATTGATGATGACCATGCGCCGCTGACCAGCCGCAGCAGCAGCTAGAGAGGGGCCCTAGAGGGCTGAGGCATGGACTTGGTTAGCAATCCCGGTCCCCCCGGTCAGTTGTAAGCCTTGTACAAAACTGTGGGAATAAAAACAGGATTCAATGCCGCAGTTTTTAGCTAAAATTGCGTTATCGCCGCAATTGTTGTTGCTGGACTTTACGTTTTGATGATGCCACCGATTTTTTGATGATGCTGGTCATCATCTGGACGAACGCTATCCTCGCTGCGCGTTTTCTTCTTATTCATTTTGCAGACACATTCGACTCCTTACTTTTGCTTTTGCTTTTGCCTGCCAATTCGTCTACTCTCACTAACGACTGGCAGAGCAAAGACCGAATTGATAAAAGAAAATCGAAAATTTTTATCAACTATTAAAGATTACTGCAACATTTTGATTTTATTAGATTGATAAATTAGTAAGAGCCACTGCCACGGAAGTGAATCATATACAAACATTCACTTTGTTATCAAACGATATTTAATGCTGATAAGCAGCAACTGTAGCAAAAGTAAACACTGACGATTGACTCTGTACATAATCCCATTAGGCGTAAAGGATCTATAATTTCCAGCTAATTGGATGATCTCATTGATGGCACTCGAGCAGCTAAGCTTTTAAGCTGCCAGAGCGGTCAACGCACCTGCTGCAGCAGGCGCACAAATTAAGTTAGCAAAAGCCAAAAGCTCCGAGAGAGGGCAAATAAATTCGAATATGAAAAGAGACGATGGATCTTATCGGCGCATCTAGATGCTAGATACGTTTGTCAGTCAGGGGCAGACTTAATGTTAATTAAACTTGGATGCCGGCAGAGAGCAAACACGATCATACAACAACAGCAAGAAGAAAAGCAAACGAACGGATTGCGATTGCCCGAAGCAGAAGAATTGCAGTTAATTGAAATGTTCCACAGTCGGCGGCGCATAGCGACAAAAACGCAGCGACAAAAGTGAGGGGTCACGTTGAGGTAGCAGAAAAAATTTATATGTATGCACACACATGCAGGCACACGCATACATATTTACATGTGACTGTAGGTATGCCTGAAAAAAATAATAAATACCAATAGACTCTACTGCAAAAAAAAAAAAGATTATTACCAATGGCTAGAGATGTCAAGAGAGTAACTAGAGAGCACCGCCACAGCCGCTCACTCTCTCTCTCTCTCTCTCTGTGTCTCTCTCCCTTTCTCACTCTCTTGCTGGCTCTCGCTCTGTCTCTCAGAACTGCAGACACTGAGCAAGCTTCGAGCTACAAAATGTTTGACTACAAAGCGACTTCGGCTGCGGCGTCTGGGTGGTTGCTAGCTGAGTAACTGCCTGCCTGACAGCGTTTGCAAAAACTACAAAAAGCACTCACAGCCACAGCCACAGCGAGCATGGTGGTGTATGGGCATGTCTGCCTGTGTGTGTGAGAGTGAGAGAATGCAAGCAATGCATACCAATACCAATGCACCACTCGCCGCTGCGAATGCCAAAACAAAACAAAAAGGAAACGCACGCTGCGCTTGTGTGCGAAGCTTTGCCGGCGTCAACGACAGAGTTCTTTGTGTGTGTGTGTGTGCTTGTGACTGTGCCTGTGCCTGTGCTTGTATGTATAAGTGTGTGTTTGTGTCGCTGCAAGCTTTTTTGTAGCTGTAGCTCAGCGAGACCGTCGTCTGACTGACTGAACTGCCGGGTATCTGTATCTGTATCGCATCGCCACTCCACTCGCAAGTATCGCGGACGCGCAAACGACCATGCGAAAAAATCGCAGTTACAAATCTGGAACTTTTTACACAAACGGTTAAAAATCCATGCAAAATATTAACTAAATCAAATCAAAAATAACTAAATTCACTACGATATCAACATATTTCGGTCTGCAGCGTTACGAAGTTATCATTTAAGAATTTTCCGACTACTTTTGGATGCAATAAATATTTGAGTAATCAAAAAATTAACGAGTCCGCGGATACGTTTCATATATTGGATATTCAAACACAACTCAATATTTAACTAAACAACAATAGCTAAAAAAAACCAGAAACCATTAAACACATCGTTCACACACACACACACACATAGAAAATAACCCAGAATAAAAAGAAATGCGATATTCCAGTCTGTTATCAAAAAGTTTTCTTAGTGTTTAGTGAAAGATTTGCCAGTTTTTGTTTAAGTTTTCTTTATTTGCAACCTTTATAATACGGTAAATAAATTACAATAATAAAGTAAGTGTTTTACGTGGAACCCAAGCATAATACGCTTCTAATTACCAATAATAATAATAACAACTATAATAATAATAACAATCATATTAATAATAACAACAATCACAATAATATCAACAATAATAACTACTTGATAATAATAGCTACGCAGTCTATGCAAAAAACTTGTAATTTTAAGAAAGTGTCTGCCGGATACACACAAGTTTAAACGTCTCCTATGGGCACGCAAAGCGCATAAAAATGCAGCGCCATGTTTGGAAGTGCATTAAAATAAAATATAAAATTTATAAATTGCTAACAAGTGAAACAAACACAACCTGAAAAATCACGCAGATCAACACAATAAACACGTATGTGAAAACAGAAAATTGATACTGCATTCAGTTGAAAGTACACAAAATATTGATAAAGTGATTTTTAGTGCGAAGACCAAGTGAAATAAAGAATTGATAAATAAAAAACATAGCCAAGAGTTAACAAACGAATTGAATTGATCTTTTAATATTAAACCGACTGCATTTGAAAACGGAAGCAGCAAGATTTTAAATCGCCGCAAAAAATAAAGGATACGCCACAATTGTCGAGAAAAAAACATGAATAACGGAAACGCAGGAGAACTAAATCAAAATTGAACATAATTAAATAGAAATCATTTACTGCAAAACGTGCCTCGAGAAACCTTTAAGCTACAAAGACAACTGTAACTCTCGCAAGCTTTAATCAAAGCTCACCACAACAAGCATTTACGTAACTTGAGATAATTGATGCAATTACCAAACACAAGACACACACGCATACCTACCTACCTACCTACACACACTCATACAAACGCAGTAGTGAAGAAAAGTGCAGCTAAAGCTTTGAAGCCGCACTGAAAAACAGAGCGAACAATTGCCGATCGCAAAATCGTAAAAAGCTCCACACGACGAGGTAAACGCCCAACCGAGCACATTGCATCGAGCGAGACAGGGAGAGACAGAGAGAGTGAGAGAGAGACATTGTGCATAACTGCAGCAGCAGCCGGCGCATCGCTAACCGAACGGAGTGCGTATTGTGCTCGTAACTTGTTCGGCCAGCTCTCGGAGCGACGCTTCGTGCACTTCCTGCGTCGCAGCCCCCAGCGAAAAGCAGCGACAGAACCAGAGCCACAGAGCGGCGACAACGAGATCAGTTCGTTGGCGAATGCAACGCTGATTGCAATTGACGCTGGCTGCATTTGACGCGGCTATAAGTGAAGGATAGAGAAAGGGAGAAGGAGAAAGAAAAAGAGAGAGAGACAGAGCGTGAGCGTGATCGTGAGTGAGAGACTGACTGACTGATCATCACCAAACATCATTCGCTCTACTGTACGCCGGTCACTCAGCATCTGCAACTCGGCAGACCCCAAGCAATCGGATCGGGGGGAAATTGAAAACGACTTTTGCTGCGGCTCGTTGCGTTTCTGTTTCTGTTTCTGTTTTGTTTTCTTGCTCGTGCAAAAATAAAAAAAATACATACACATATATTATATATATTCTATAATAGAAAATAACTTGGAAGACATTTTCAAAGAGTACATAATAAATAAGTGTGTAATTTGTGTTTTAGTGCAAAATATAGTAACATAATATACATTACGACTCGGATTAAATAACTACACCTGCTGCAGACAATCGGATACTCTACTCAGTTGGATACACATCACTAAAGCAGCTACGCGGCTACAGCTACAATTCGCTTGAGTAAGTCAATACTAGATCTAACTTTGGATACGTGGCTAAAGCTACAATTCCAATCACGAGGCTTACGTTGCGCCCCACGTTATCACCATTCAAATTAATAATAGAATCAGGAGAGATTAAGTTGATATGGTAATAATTCGCTTGACCGTCTACTAAAAAAGATTGCAGTTTTATAAATAAACTATTGGCAACTGCAATCAGATTAAAATAATTGGGTAACGCATTCGCAAAACATAACATGTAATTTAACGGAGCGATAGCTTTCAAATTTCAGATGATAAGCAGCATTACAATCATAGTATGCTTTCAAAGTTTACTGAAATTATTCCAGGAGCTTAGTCATCTATAAAATATAAACAACTTTTACTTAAAACTTAAGTTTTAGATTTGGCTTGAAGAGAGAATTGAAATATTTACCTTTTGATTGCCTTTTTCGACCAGCCGTGACCGGGCAACCGACATTAAATAACGGTACATTTACTAATATCCGTTGTTTAATGTTAGATTCTGGGAATATTGGCGAATTGAAAAGCTTAGGTTACTCTCTAAACGTTATTTTAGTATTCTGTGGGGTTCCCATGGTTTCAAATTCCCAAATATGTCGGTAACTTGAGAGTCTTTTAAGTGCTCCAAGAGCACAAATAAATAAAACTGCATATTTTGATAAAACAACAAAAAAGCGAAGCGCTAAAAATCACGTGCAAACGCAGCGCGAAGCATATAACTGACGCCCACTAGAAATGGCATTGAATGCTATGTGGGCACAGATAGACAGAGGAAGCGAGGGGGCACAGCAGAGAGAGAGAGAGAGAGAAGAGGGGATTGACAAACAAAAACTGACCCCGTCAAGGGGGAGGTGAATTGGTTGGGGAGCAGCAGCAACAGCAGAGTGAAGGAAGCTCAACGAGACGCGCTCGCAAAACCCACAAGTTCATGACCAAAATGCCGCATGGCGGCAACGATGGCAACAACAGCGACGTCGACGTCAGCGACGACGACGACGGGCCCACCAGATAAGCGTGGGCGCAGGGTTCGGCCAGTCGTTCGCTTGGCCAATCTCTCAATATTTTTACGCTTTTGTACACACACTAACATATATACATACACCAAATGCAGTTGTGTGCAATTTTGTTCCGTTGGAGAATTTCAGGAAAAACATTAACAGACAGACTTTATTTTCTATGGTTGTTATTTAGTTTTGTAGTGCGCTCATTTAACCCCTTCGAAGGAATGTTTAGGCAGTAGGTCTTGTTTGTGTATGTGTGGTTTCTTTTTTTTTGCATAGACGCGCATATTTTATGTGCGTATGCGTGTGGATGGTATGTGGAACGTCGACGCTTTTCTGTTTATCGTTTACTTTCAACATTTCCATCCTTTTTAGTGTGCTTAGCATAAATCTTAGCCGATTTCGCTTTTATTTACGTACTTGAACTGCAGTTATTTTATGCTCTTCACTTTTCGCGTTTTATTTGTATATTTGAAGATAGCGCTATGTTCCACACGCACACACTCAGGAAAACTTGCGTTCCACACGCGACAAGACTTTGCTCGCCGACAGTCAAGTTTTTTTTTGTACACATTTTTGCATTTCAAGACACACACAAGCGATCTTCTGTGCAGCGTCGGAGCGACAGAGAGAATTTGTGCGTGTGTGCGTGTATCTGTGTGCATGTTTTTTCGCCTTACGCTTTGGTGTGCAAATTCTGCCGCCACTCGCGCTGCTTATTCTCTCAGTAGCGCTGCCAGCGTCAGCGCACACTTGGATATAGTCGCTCTCACGCGCTCTCGCTCTCGCTCTCTCGCCTTCTCTTTGTATTTTTTGCACGCTTTGCAAAACTTTTTGCCTGCCTCTGACCGTCGTCGTCGTCGTCATTGTCGATATATGTGTGTGTGTGCATTGTATCTGTGTGTGCATGCGTCGTTGTCTGTAGCCGACTCATTTGACTGTGTGTGCATTTTTGTAGCCGTCGTCGTCGCAGCAGTCGCCGTCGACGTCGTCGTCGCTGCAGCTTTCGTTACGACTTGCGGCTGCGACTCCCCAGAGTTGTTTGTGGGTTTTGTTGTGCGACGCAAGTGACGACGTGAAGACCAACTGAGCAGCAGCAGCAGCCAGCGAACGTCAGACGTGTGCGAAGAACCGAACCAAGAACCGGTGACGTAGACGTTGCGTCCGCCATTATTACAACGCGGTGGCTGCCAAACGCAAATTACAACTACAATAAATAATCGGAAATTAGCAATAGAAGTTCACTTGTGTGTTGTACAGTGCCAAAGCGAAATCAAAATAGAACAAAGCGTTCAATTTATATGCGTGTATATATTGTATATATGTACATGCATGTATGAATGTATTTTCGTTTGATGCTCGTTGGAGAATTCGCAAGCACACACAGGCATATACACACACTCGCACATACGCATACTAGGTGCGCTAAGTTATGTAGGCAGAGCGCGCGCGGCACGCGAAATGCTAACGGAACGGAACGGCACGGCCACTGTGATCTCATAAATAACTAAAATAAATAAATAAATAAAATACAAAATATAATATACAAATTATTTTATAAATGTATAAAATGCAAAGGAGCTAGCTATAAATATCTACAATAAAAAAATTTAAAAAAAAGTAAAAGAAACAAAACAAAACAACGAAATCTAGTTTAAAAGTGCATACAAAGTGAATTTTTGTGAATTTTAGTGCAAAATAAATTAAAAGGTAAAGAAATAAAAGTTGATTTGCCGCTGCAAATTGCACGCTCACACACAGCCACACTTACACGACACACACACGTGCGAAGAAAGGCCAGCAGCAACAACAGCTACATACATACATATGTACGTATCCATATCAAGTGCCAGTGTTGTGAATGTTAGTGTGTGTGTATGAGTAAAAGCACACGGCGCGACAAGCAGTCAGCGACGGCATTTCTTCAGACCCCAAATCTGGCAAATGTTTGTGTATGCGTGTGTGTGTGTGTGTGTGTGTGCAATTAAGTGCAAACATTAGACAGCAACATTTTATATACATAAATGTACGTGTGTGTGTGCAGATATATTTAAAGCCAAACAGCTGACATGTGTGGCGTGAAATGAAACGAAATCAATTTAAATGTATATATGTATGTGCGCATGTGTGCGTGTTCAGGTGTTTCACTCATATGCAAAAAGGCAAAGGCAGAAAATAGAAACTAGAAGCAGAGCTTGACGACAGCAGCGCAACAGCAGTAGCAACAGCAACACCAGCAGCAGCAGCAACAAAAACAACAACGCCCCATCGACTGCGTTGTTCAACACTGCAACAAACACAAGCACAGGCGTCGCCATAACAAAAGCGGCCCCAAGCACAGACACACACGCTCACACACGACATGCAGCTTTGACGGGGCTACATTTTTTTATGTCTGCGACGCTTCGCTTGTCTGAGCATTTGTGTCTCTGAGTGTGTGTGTGTGTGTGTGCCTGTTTCTGTGTGTGTGTGCGTGTGTGGGCAATGCATTTAACATCGTCACAATCGCATTAAAAGCCGCTGCGCCTTCGCTAGCAGCGCTGCTGACGTCTCTGTCCCATGCTGCTGTGTCCACCATTTTGATTTTTACTCTTGCATCGCTCGCCGTTGCCGCCGCCGCAAACACAAATCATTAAAAGTGAACTTAAAATAAAGAAAAGTCCAGACAAAGTTGCTCCGCATCGCTATGTGTTGTTGCTGCTGTGGCTGTTTTTGCTGTTGTTGTTGTTGTTGTTTGGTGATTGCTAAACCGGTTTGCGTCGCCTTTTGCTTTCCTTTCCTGATTTTTAGTTTTTGGCTCGGCCTCTGTTTGTTGCCGTACACTGTCTAAAGCTAGTTGATTTTGCACTCCTTTGGCAATTTTGTTTTTGCATTGCATTTCCATGTGCCCTTTTGCTGAGCTCCACGTCAGCCACGTGTCAGCCAAATGGCGTCCACACAAACCACAATTTACAGTACTCACACATGCACGAACAACACACCACACACACACACACACAGAGAATAAATGTATGTGAAAAGTAAGCGAAAACCGGCCGGCGCGTTGCATGCAATGAGGGGCATGGGCATGCAAAGAGAGCAAGAGGGCATTGAGCGCCAAAAGCTCTGCTGCATTGCCAGACAACAAAAGCTTGCGAGTGCAATACGCGCGTTCTCTCTCTCTCTCTGCCTCTTTGAGTGAGAGAGAACAACTGAGCGTGCGAGCGAGAGACAGAAATATAGAGAGGTACAGCTGCAATTATTTGCAGTTCTTGTCTTGTTTCCGTTTCTTTCCCAACTGCCTTGGCTTGCTTCGTCCTCATCCTCATGCTCATCCTCACTCTCGTCCTCGCCGGCCGCCACATCCCAGTCGTTGTTGTCGGCATGTGTGGATAATTTGGCGCTTCGCCATGTTTTCTCCGTTTCTACTTTGCGTTCTTCTCCCCCAACCGCTGGTGCGGCCGCAGGGAGTACGCGGAGCCTCTCTGCAGTTGGTGTTGCATGAATGCATGGCTCTTCAGGCAATGTGAGCTCGTGGGTTGAAGGGGACGCTGCTAGTTGTTTGCTGTTCGAGCCGGTGGGCACGGCCAGCTCGTTGCCGGAAAACACGTTTTCATTTCTGCCAGGCCGTATTTGTCGCCTTCCTTATGTGTTTGCTTTTCCATTTTTCCTTACATTCGACTTTTCATTTAACTTGCAATGTTGCCTTTCTGCTTGGCTTTTGAAAGTCTGAAACTTTGACAGTTAAGCCAAAAGCTCAGCGCAGGGCTTGACATAAAACAAGAATTGCTGATTAGTTATTTTATCTGATGGGCTGAGAGGCTACAGACAATTCTGTTGTTGTCTTCCAAATCTATTTCCGTAATGCCTTCAAGTATAAATTTGCAAAATGTAAATTATATAGATTTTTATTTACTGTAAAATAAGTTGCTGCACTGTAATTTCCTCTCGCACGCCACAATTTATGCAACGAGGCTGGCAACATTTCATGACACTGCAACAGCCGCCATGCAATCAGCGGGCTCTGCTTTGTCCTGTGCTGCACTGTGCCAGGCGCTGGCTGCCACAGTTGCAGGCGGCGCCATGTCCTCGTTCACTGTGCACAGCGGGCGGCCGAAGCGCACTGCCTGGCTGGCAAGAGCATTCAGCCTAATTTCGCAAATAAAATATGCTAAATAAAAACGCTAGATACCACCGAGTCAAGTAGCTGCCAGGAGGAGCGCCTCCTCCTAGTAGTGTCATCTCGTTGCTGGAATTGAGCGGCGCCTGCAGCCGGCACTTTTCTAATTCGCCATGAAAGCCAAACTATGCTACAGAGAGAGAGAGAGAGAGAGAGAGAGAGAGAGAGAGAGAGAGAGAAAGAGGAGTGGAGATAGGAAGCTTGTTGGCTGCGCGATGCGCAAGCTGAATAACCTTTTCTCTTTCTACGGCTTCACTGGTCCCGACTGTGAGATGCCCTGTTTTTACCATGCAGAGTTTTATTTTGAGCATTCCCCTTTCATTTTGGCGACAGAAAATTAAAGCGTTTTTCCATGCCTGTGATCTTTTTGTATATATGAGTATATTTATATGTATATGTATGTGTTGGCGCCTTTATGTACTGGCCGGCATGTTGTCTTTTTTTTGCAAGCCCTTCACTGCACAAGTAACAAATACACACACACACACACATACACGCACACAGTTCCACATTCCGGACATCGCAGACAATGTTCATTGCATACAACTGTTGTGCCGCCCCTCGCCTCCTCAGCCTTCCCTTGGAATTCGCGTCGTGCCCAGCATTCAGTCAGCCGCATTGCAGCGAATTTTTTAGTGCCCGGTCAGGGCGCGGTGCACGTGACTGCATGTGCCCCCCCTTCGTCCTTGTATTTGTTGTTGATGCTCCTCGTCGAGCATCGTGGAGCATGTCCTGAGCTTTTTGGCCACAGAATTGTGTGCGAGTGTGTGTGTGCATCAAATATTGAAAGTTTTACGGCTGCCAAAATATTTTGCTGGTAGTGGCCAAACGGAGCCGCTTTATTGGTTTCTTGGCAACAGAAGCGGCCAAATCCTGAGATTTGTTTGTGTTTGGCCCAACAAGCAAAGATAGTGAAGATTACGATTTTTGGCAAGCTCAAGTCCTGCGGGAAATGTCATGCAAGGCGCAGACTGCCAGCGGCTGCTATGATAAATGTGGACAGGTTTTATGTCCTTACAGCAGAGCTCGTTTAAAGGAGAATAGTGTAAGAGATGAAAGAGATGAGGATGCGACTTACTATGCGATTCTCAGAAATTTTCGTAATAAATTGTGCAACATTAATTATTGAAGCATTCCATTTCGCAAAATACCCAAGTGTAACCCATCCAGAAACCTCAGCTCAATCCACTTATTTCTCTGTTTGTTGCATTTCTAAGGCTTCCGCATTTATCCTTGTCTGCCCGTCTGGCTTCCTTAGACATCAAATTTGCTTAATGGCAAATGCATTTTGCGTGCTTTATTTACCATAAACTACAAGAATTTCCATTCTCTTCTTGCTTACTTTCTTCTTCGCCCCTTTCTAATTTACCTGGCAGCTTGTCGCAATGGCATTAATTTCTGCAACTTATGCGGCCACATCGACCGAGCCTCTGAAGCACCACCACACCACCCACCTTGGCTGCCGCCCCCGCTCCCAGCTACCGGCGTCTTTGCTGCAACCCTCTGGCCATAAATTACAGCAAACATTTGCCACAGTTCCGCTTGGATCCCTCGCCCCTCCCCGTTGCTGGCTAGCCATGTTGCGCATAGAGCGTGGAGCATGTCTGCAGTCGAAACTACTTGCAGCTATTTTCGTGCCTTAAATCGGCTTATGGCACTCGTTCTGACTGGCTTATCTGGCCGGCGTTGGCTAGTGTGTGAGCCAAAGGGTTGCGCCTGTCCCATTGCTTCTAGGGAGTTGCCCAGCTCCATACGCATTTGCAGAAAATCAATAATATACACCACCCCTCCCGCCCCCTCTCAATCCCTCTCCGAATTCACTTCCGCTGGCCGGACTGCCGCTGCCTCTATTGTTGTCGTCGTCCTCGTTCATGGCAATAATATTTAAATGGATACTAAGCCACCCCCCTCCCCTCTCGGCTGACCATTTACATCGCGCGCCTCTCTGCGCCCTTGTGCAGCTTCTTGAAAAGAAACTTTTATGCACGGCCGAGCTGAGCCCAAATGACACTGGCTGAAAATGCAACAAGAGCACAAAATTATCCTGTCCACTTGCTAAAAATATCAAATGTGATGTAAATATGATGTAAGAATAATAAAAAAATTGACAAATTGTTCACTTAAGCTTCTCCCCTGCAGCAGCTAATATTCTAGTTAAAGCTTATGTCATTTGGGTGAATCCTGCTTTAACAGCCATTTGGCTAGAGCAAAAACAAGCAACCCTCAAAAGCACCGCAGCTGGAGTAGCAGAGGAGCAGCGCAGAGCAGACCTCAGTCAAACCCTTTCCGCTTGCCCGCAGGTCACCCTGTCTGGCATACCAACTGCATTGCATTGTAATTCCAGTTGCAGACAGCTACGACGGCGGCGTAATGTCTAGTGTTGTCGTTCGCTTAGCGTGCGATGCGAAAAGCGATTTATTTCGCTTTATCAGCAATTTTGATTTTCTTTTGTCTGTTATTGAAAGCTGCATTAAATTGGACGCGCCAGGCATTTGTCATATCGTTGATTTACTAACCTTACACCAGGCATAATCTCTTGGCCCGGAGCCCGATAGCCGGTGGCCTCTACCCTCTGCCCTCTGCCCTCTGTCGCTGTTAGGGGTGCAAAAAATAGCGCATTGCATGGCTATAGGGGCAACTAGCACAAGTGCGGCTTGTTTGGGCCCGTTGTTTACGTATCCCGGCGTCAACGTGAAATTTATTGAGGTAGTTACCATGCGGCTGCAGAAAACAACGAGCCATGCAAATTCCTGCTTTTTCATGTACATACATATATTTTTATGCATTTGTGAAGCCCCAACCACTGAGGGCGGAGCTAGCTGTGTAACTGCAAACACGGCCCGGTTGCCACAGCAAACATGCATTAAAAATGATGTTGAAAGAAAGGACAGAAATGCAAAAAAAGCGAAAAAAGAAACAACATGGAAAAAAGTTAAAGTGGAAAAAATTTGCAAATTTGCAAATTGAATGTGCAGAGGTCGTCCAAGTGCTGTGCTTAAGGGTTAGCACGAGTGTTGCGACATGAATACCGTTATGAATGCCGCAACACGTTATGCCAAAGTCCTGTAGTAATATGGTACAAAAAATGTACTCGTAATCCCATATGCATTACTAGCCACATAAACATTATTCCACGTTGTCCCGTTTCTTATGTCACAAAGAGAAGCTTCTGGCCAAAGAGGAAATGGGCAGCACCTCTATAAATTATGCATCAGAGCGCATTTTGCTTTCTCCATTATATTTTCGATATATGTATGTCAAATAATGTATAAGCTGTTAGTGTAGAGTTGCCAGGCTTTTAGTCTTCGAGGCATTTATCGATATTGGCACGAGCCTGAAATGCTTGTCAAGTAGGCTTTGCTTGACTTGACATTTGCTAGTCTGGCTATATCAAATCAGTTTTTTTCTCAGTTCTGAAAAATTAGACGTGGGCCAAACATTTCGGAATTTTCAAGCGAAAAAAAAACTAAATTCCTTTCTGAAAAGCTTCAAAAAGTTCATTTTCATTAAGTAAATTACAAATCGTCTGGAATTTTTTTTTTCTTTTTGTTTTGTTTTTGTTGGTAATTGTCTTACTATCATGCTGGTTAATGTTACCCAGCGCGTTGCCGCTGGCACCAGTGTCATCTTGGGCGGTCGAAAATCCAACGGCAATGGCAACGGAACCGCAGCTGCTGCTGCCGCTGCCACTACAAACAAAAACTACGAGATTAAGTCCCAAACTCGGGCCTCAAGTGAGTAACGACAACGAAATTAAAATAATAAGAACAACAACAACAAAAATGGAACAGCAACGACAGCGACAAACACAATTTTTTTCAATGTCATGCCAAAGAAAGATAGCAAAAAAAATCGGCGATAATGAAACGAAATAGCAATAGCCAAAAGAGAGCTTAACTGGGTGAGAGCTTTGGCGAGCGGAGCAACAAACAAAAAGCAGCGCTGAAAATATTTTTGCAATATAAGCAAATGCGAATTATGAGCAAGTCGTACAGTCACTCACACACACGCACTCACACATACACCTAGACGCACTCATACACGAACACACTTGCTCGCGCATACATAGATCGCATTCACTCCCCCATTCGTTACCGCAAAACCACGCTCTCCATTTCACTCTCGCTCTCTCGCGTTCCGATCACTTTTTTTTTTTTTGCACAACGTTACGCAATAATCGAGTTCCATAGTTCTGTTCTTTTTGTGTTTGCAGCGTATGTATTTCGGTTTTGTTTGGGCAATCGCGCAAACACAAATAAATATACACACATACATACGTTGCTGATAATAGTTGTTAGAATTGACTGCTAATTTGTATTTGTGTCTGTGTGCGTGTGTGTGCCCCTTGGCAACGGGCATTCAATTCGAATTCGAATTCGCACTCGCCTTTGCATTATGACTGGCCCAGTTGCAGCTGCTAACATTTGCATTGCACATATTGCGATATGAGGCCATATGAATATAAATGTGCGAATTCGCAAGTGAAATTGATATAAATCTAAAGCTGTCCAGCGTTTAATGCAAAACAGGCTTTAGGAATACAGTAGCGCCAACCAGTTTATATCGGCTAGCCGTTCTAGTGACACACAGCTGATTAACACAGGCACACACACACACACACGAACGGCAACTGTCATCGTCACCGTGTCTGACTACGTCATGCACGCGTGTGCCGGCCACCGACCATCGGCTAGCGGCCAAAGGCCTGTTCGTGAGTCCCGCAATTTGAATTCTGTCCATAGAACGTGCACACACGCACAATTTGCGAACGCGCCTCTTATTTTTTTTTTTTTTTTATTCTATTGTTTACTTTTCTCTTTTGACACGCATCGTAAAACTTCTCCCGCTCTTGTCATGCACGCACTAATTTGTGCGTGCGCTACGCTCTCTCTATCTCTCTCTCCCACTACGTTGATCGCCCGCAACGTGCGTTTGTTTGAAGTCAATGAACTTTTTTGCACAAACTTGCCTCGCTCTCTCTCTCTCTCTCTCTCTCTGTCCCTCGCTCTCTCGTTCTGTAGGCTAGGCATTCTCTGATGCGTGCGATGCGTGCGAATTTCGTTCGCATTTGCTCGCGACCTATTTCGGTGGCAGCCACCGCTCGCATTTAAAGTGCCGCTATTTTGCATGGCTCCAAAAGCACACTAACGTATCAATGTACTATTTATACTTGCAGAAATGGCGGAAGGCAATGGCGAACTATTAGATGACATTAACCAGAAAGCCGATGACCGTGGCGATGGCGAACGTACAGAGGATTATCCCAAATTGCTGGAATATGGTCTGGACAAGAAGGTACTTAAGAGCTTAATTAATATTTGAGCTATTTTTGTTTCAAATACAATTTGTCTGTCTTCTCAATTAGGTCGCTGGCAAACTGGATGAAATCTACAAAACCGGCAAACTTGCCCACGCCGAGCTGGACGAGCGCGCACTGGACGCGCTCAAGGAGTTTCCCGTTGATGGTGCCTTGAATGTGCTTAGTCAGTTCCTCGAGTCAAATCTGGAGCATGTGTCAAATAAGTCTGCCTACTTGTGTGGGGTTATGAAAACCTATCGCCAAAAGAGTCGCGCCAGCCAACAGGGTGTGCCCGCGACCGCCAGCACCATACAGGTGAAGGGTCCCGACGAAGAGAAGATCAAAAAGATTCTGGAACGCACCGGTTACACATTGGATGTGACCACAGGTGGGTTAAATATACAATGTCATAGTGTCATTCATCGATTGCAATTATAATATCGTCTTCGCCTAATGCAGGACAACGCAAATACGGCGGGCCGCCACCCAACTGGGAGGGCAATGTGCCCGGCAATGGCTGCGAGGTGTTCTGTGGTAAAATACCCAAGGATATGTTTGAGGATGAGCTAATACCGCTGTTCGAGAACTGCGGCACCATTTGGGACCTTAGGCTAATGATGGACCCCATGACTGGCACAAATCGTGGTTACGCATTTGTCACATTCACAAATCGCGAGGCGGCCGTTAATGCTGTTCGACAGGTATTTAATCCAACCTTGAGTATATCAGTACATATCCAAATGTCTTCCCACCCCTCGACCCAACACAACAGCAAGAACACCGTCCGTCCATAAAGCGCTTTGTGTTTCAAACAATATACATATCTATATATAAATATATTTATCAAAATTTTTGTATAGTAGGTAAAAACAAAAACGCAAAACGTTTTGGTCCTCAACACAGCCGCTTGACCCAAATTCAACAATTGAAAACTTTTAGTTCTAAGCATAAATTCGTACGATTGAAATTCCAACTACAAGAACAACAACTCCAAAGAAAACAACAACCTGAATTATCCCGATTCGGCGCTTTGAGACAAAACAAACCAAAATGATGAAACTTTATTGTTGCTACTTTAATCGCTATTGTCTATAGTCCTGCCTTCATCTTAATCGCTAACGCTCTTTTATGCTCTGCCTATTCTATATATCTGTAACTTGTTATGTATGCATGTCCTATCTTTATATAGACTATAAACATATACATATATACATAATTTTACAACTTAGCACTAGATATCGAAAAAGACCAAATTTGCCAAATTTGAAAAGAGTTCTCTCTGCGATACATACATAATATTTGAACTGCAAACAACTATGAAACCTCTCTCCCGACTTTTGATTTTAGTTTCTTTAGTTCTTTTTGAATTTTTCTTAACCATAAGTGAATTTGTAGCTATAGCATATATGAACCGTAGCTTATATATAATGACTTGACTCTCAACTTTGTAGGGGTACGTTTTCATTGTCTGGTTTTATTGAAAACAAAAAAAACAAGCCGAGCATGTCCTCTACTATACTAACAATCCAGAATTCTACAGAGCTTTCATTATAAAAAAGAAACTACAACTAACAAACTTTTTACTAACTAATTTTCCAATAATATTTCAAATGCCGCGACGAAAACCAAAATCTCTGCAAAACATTTCGAAATTGGTAATGCAAAATTCTTATACATTAAAAAATATTTAATTTTGTTTGATTTGAAAAGCTCCGACCAAACAATGCCCCGAACCAACCAACCAACCAAACCTGACCAACCTCACCGACCTTTACCCCATTTTGAGTTCTTATACAAAATTATTACTCAGTTATTAAATTATGATTTAAATTTTTATTTATTATAATTAACATTGAATTGGTATTAAAAATCGTTTTACCTTCCCCCCCACAATTTAGCTCGATAATCACGAAATAAAACCCGGCAAGTGTCTGAAAATAAATATAAGCGTACCGAATCTGCGCCTTTTCGTAGGCAATATACCCAAGTCAAAAGGCAAAGATGAAATTTTAGAGGAATTTGGTAAACTTACAGGTAAATTGAAACGAAATTAAAACAGCTATTTAAAATTTTCAACTATGTAGCTTTACGAAAGGTCGCTTCTCTTTCTTTCCCAAAAGCGCCTTTTTCTAAAGCTATACGAACAAATCGGCTTTAAATTGTTAAAACAAAAATCCAATTGGCTCATTAAAACTGAATTGGCTAATTGAACAGGCAGGCATTTGTGTATTGTAGCATAGGTCGGGGAATAACTTATTCGCAGGTTATTATCTTTTGATTAATTTAAGTTTTATTGTTTTATCATATCATTTCACAACCACGTCCATTGCCATCCAACTACCACCACCACCACCACCACCACCTGCCATTCCATTACCATTATGCAGTACAAGTTCATGAATTCAAACAATATTTGAAAAAGCGTCTGAGACTCTTTTCAAATGCGATCACGACAATAATATCAGATTCCATTATTGATGCACCGAACCAGCAGATCATTCATAATTATATATTTACACACACACACGACTCACTCACCCAATAATACAGCTACAGACACGCCCATAATACGCTTCAATAACGATATAAAAGCATTTCTTTTATACTAAATATATTATCTCCAGTCATTAACTTTGCGTACGAAAACCAAAATGCAAAATGAAACAACAAAAATGTTTAAAAATTATTCAAAAATTATGCATTGCATATTCTTTTCGTAAATGGTTTTAAGTTGTATACCTTATAACATAGGACTCTAATAGAGGTGTTTATTCTTTTCGAAGGTTGTGATTGTTAGGTCATCTGCCATTGGTGTCAAAATTATTGAATTGTGTGTTGGGTATGTTTCCGAAAGGTAAGATTTGACAGCCGAAAACAAGCAACAGATGACTTCTGATGAAAACAACTCTCGGTAGTGAAACAGCAAATGAATACATGTAAAATCACAGCAAACAAAATATTAGCTAAATCCTAATCAAATACTTTTATAAATTCTTTTTTATTTGGCACGAATAACCAACTAAGAACTTAATTTACAAATTCTTAAGCCTAAGTCTAGATCTTACAAATTTTTTAAGTCATCACGCACATCCTATACAAACACACACTCACACTGAAACACCCACGAAACAACCATAATTTTTCACCCAGAAACTAAAAAAAAAAAAAAAACCAAATCGAAATCCCCCAAAAATCGCAGTACCAATGGATACAAATTTTTCATAGCAAATCAAAATTTTCTTTTGTTTTGTGTGAACTTTTGAACAATTGCAGCTAAATGATTTTGAAATTCGGAAAGGCAAAAAGATTGGTGTTACGATATCATTTAACAATCACCGGCTATTTGTCGGCAATATACCTAAAAATAGAGATCGTGACGAATTAATTGAGGAATTTTCTAAACATGCACGTAAGTGATCCAAAACAAAACAAAAAAAAAAAAAAAACAAAAAAAGAAAAACAAACAAATGAAATCAGCTAAAAACCACAAAAAATAAAAAAACCCTCCAACCAAAAACTTTCATACAAATAAATAAAACCCAACCAACACCCCCCCAGCGAATTGGTAAAAGTAAGCGTAAGGCATCCAACTTTTTAGGGGCGATACTTGCAGACAGCCAGAATTGAAAATAGCTGCAGCAGCAACAAAGTACTAATTGGATTTTTGTTTTGCAATTTTCGCTTTTAAAAATTCTTCAAAATTTGAATAATCATGCCACACACACAATCCCATTAAAAAGGAAATCCCCAATGAGCCAAACTGTGATACGGTTTAGCTTATTTAACTCTACTATCTCTCCCTCCCTATGTCTCTCTCTCTCTCTCTCTCTCTCTCTACCTATCTATTTTTCTATCTATCTATCTATCTAGCAAATACAACAAAAAATTAATTGTTACACTTTAATTATGATTTGTATTAATTTAATTCCACTAAATGTGCCCGATTTGCTGACATTGAAAACCTTTAGCTAAACAATTTGCCAAAACAAACAAACATTTTTGAATATTTTTGAAAGCATCAGAGACGCGTCAATTTTTGATTTAGAGCAGAAACAACATATACAACTATTAATCGCGCACACAAACAACCAACCTCCATATTAATTTGGTTAGGCAAATACAATTCGTATATATAGATCTCTGTTCTGGCCAATCATATAACTATGGTAATGACTGGAGAAAACACTTACTGTAAACGTGTTAATCCCCCACCCCAAACTCATTTTACTCTCTATCTTTCTCTATCAAACTCTGCAATTCGATGGAAACTCAATTCAAATTCTAAATCAAAATCAATATATATATACTATATATAATATATATACGTGTGTTTCTTACTATATCTGTGTCTTTCTCAGTGTATACTATCCTGTTACTGTTTTTGTTTTACCTACAAAAGAAATACTCAAGCTCAGTGTGTGCTCTACAATAACTCCTTATATAAATATATATCAATTTTAACTTTTTTTTTTTTTTGCAACTTGTAAAAAGCAAAAAAAAATAAATAAATAAAACAGAAGCAACATCAACCAACGGTATTCCAGTTATTTTTTAGTTTTTCTTATAAAAGCCTTCTCTCTAAGTGTGTTCATTTCAAACTACTTACTGTCTCTCTCTCTTCTCTCTCTCTCTCTCTCTCTCTCTCTGTGTCTATATCTATTTCTATATACGTATATGATTATGCGAAAATATACACATCGAATTCGTTTAGCTTAGCGCATATACTTTTTCAAAAATATTTAAAAACAAAAATCAGCAAAGAATCTGTTGGCATTGGTTTTCAAAATCACCTTTACCGAGTGTAAACGATACGATTAACTTAATATTGAAGAGCTCAGAAATTTGCATTATTTTACCATGCACAGCCGCCGCTTGTCATGTAAAATGTTGTGCATTTCTGTTATTTATTTAATACATCAATTCAAATTTAATTTAAAGTGCGGTTCTTAATGCCATCAATACACAGACACACACACACATACACTCAGCCATTCACACATACAAAAATGCTGTCAATACAAATACTTTTTTGTTGTATTTCTCTCTCACTCTCTATATATATATTTGTGTGTGTGTGAAACTAATCTATTCCGTAGTTGTGCATTTAATTAAATGACAATTTATACTATTCAAAAATCATACTAATAATTATCACATTTTCATTTATAATCCTTGTAATCCATAACAAAATTCGTAGCTGGCCTCTACGAGGTAATCATCTATAGCTCGCCAGATGACAAGAAAAAGAACCGCGGCTTCTGTTTTCTCGAATACGATTCACACAAGGCGGCTTCATTGGCCAAACGGAGACTTGGCACTGGTAGAATTAAGGTAAGTATTATAACCGATCCAGGGCGCGTTGTATCCCTTTAAAACCAATAATTATGCTCGCAGGTTTGGGGATGTGATATTATAGTCGATTGGGCTGATCCACAGGAGGAGCCGGATGAACAAACAATGTCTAAGGTTAAGGTACTCTACGTGCGAAACCTAACGCAAGACGTTACAGAGGATAAACTGAAGGTTGGTTAAATATACAATCATCTCAATCTGTGCAAAATTGGAAAGTGTATCTCTTGCAGGAACAATTCGAGCAATATGGCAAAGTGGAACGCGTCAAGAAGATAAAAGACTATGCCTTTATACATTTTGAGGATCGTGATAGCGCCGTCGAAGCTATGCGTGGCCTTAATGGCAAGGAGGTCGGCGCCTCAAATATTGAGGTATGTTTTTTAACTGAATATAGTTATAAATGAAAATGTATGTATGTATATATTATACTGGAATATTATTTAATAGGTCTCACTCGCCAAACCACCATCGGACAAAAAGAAAAAGGAGGAAATACTGCGCGCACGCGAACGACGCATGATGCAAATGATGCAGGCGCGTCCAGGAATCGTTGGGTAAGTTCTACATTGACCCGTTAGGTGTCCACACTCATTTATATATATATATATATCTATGTATACACGCACACCCAAATAATAATCCTTGTCTAGCACAACATGAAATTGGCGCAAAATTCAAAAATCTATTCATTTTAATTACAATTGGCTTCGAGATTTTGGTTCATCTAAAAGAAATTTAAATGAAATGTTTGCTTTTCAAGTCGCCATTATCCACTGTACGGAATCCGTTTGTGATTCACTTAATTTATTTAATTTTGTATTTTCTTTCTTTTTATTGCCAATTGCGAAATGTCAATCGCCTTGTGATCAAATGGGTGATCCCACTTGTTCGTTGCTTCACTGCTCCACCCACCACAACACGACAACAACAAAACCAAAAAACTTATGAAAACAAAAAATAATAATAATAATGACAATATTAATAACCCCAACCCTTTTACAATTGGTTGACTTGTAAAGATTTGAAACATTGTCTCCATACAGAAATCTGTCGCCGACACACCCCAGCATGATGTCCATCACACCCGTGCGCCTACCAGGGGCGCGTATGCCCCTCCGCACACCGATGCCCCGTGAATACGGTAAGTTGGGCAAATACGCCAATAAGTGAACCAATCGATTATTCTCATCAAGTATACCAAGAATATCTGAGTGTATATATACTTAACGAGCCCGCACATGTGTGTGTGTGGCTCCCAAATAAGAGAAAACTAGAAAAACTGATCGGAAGATCGCAGGAGGAACATTTGACTTTAGATCCGTAGTAATTCGAATACAAACGAGCGTAATCTTTGAGTGTACCTTATTTAATAGGTTATATTTAGTTAAATCTTAGATAAATGTATTTGCTCTACTAAGCCACAGCGAAAAACTAACAACTAAAGTTGTTGAACTAAAACTAGCCAGATACATCTAATTGGTCTGCAGCTTACATCTTTAAGTTATCATATCCAATGCCAATATTTGGTTTTTCATTCAACACCTTTTATTGTTTTTATCGTCTCTCTCATTTTAGTTAGTTATTTTAAGGTTAGAAAGCGCGATGCCCACTAACTTGTACGCTCGTGCCCCTAAATACTTCTACTACTCTACTACTACTTCTACACATACACACACACACACATACACACACACTCACACAAAATGCCTTAGCACCCACCCGCAGTCTAGTATCCAGCTAGATTGAGACTAACCAATTGATAATTGAGATATTGATTTAACCAATTTGCGCACACACATAACCAAACTTTGATTGAACATAACCTCTTCATTTGTTTTCACTCAGCTATACGTAAATATTTCATATTTGCAAGTTTTGTATGTTAATGCTCTTCCTCTTTCTCTTTCTCTCTGTTCATTTTCATTGTTTGCATGCCTGATTCTTTTCGCTGTTGTCATACGTTCATTCCATATATATATACATACATATATATATTTATTTATTTTTTTCTTTATCTTCGGCTCTCCTTCTCCTACATCTTCAAGATGCTGTACTCTCTGACAACAACAACTATAACTTACTAATACCACTACACATAGTTAGACTTAACCTCTAAACGTTGTTCATAGCTGTGTTTATCATAATTAAACGTTGCCATTGTGTTCTCTGTGTAGCGAATGTTAAGCACCCTGTATACTGTTTGATGTTTTATCACCGGTAAGTAACCCAAGCCATCAATCTACTTATACCAACAACATCTATATTGTATGTGTATGTGTGTCTGCCACGCCCACCATACCCAACATACCGTCCATCCATCCCATTCAGCGTTCAGAACGCGCCTAATTCGAGTTCCAAATTGGTCAAGCGCAGCTAAGACAGGCTCTCTTCTATCCCCCATTCGATACAAACATACTACGTATACATACACGCATTCTCCAATGTCACGGATACACGCCAAACACACGCATACAACGCCTCGTAACACACGAATTGTTCCGTAATTAACCTTTAACCGTAATCCTATTCCCACAAATCCACATGTTTTGCGAAATTCTAGACTACGATTATGATTATTTTGGCTATTCAGAATTTCGTCCTGGCTTCGGTGCTGATACGTACTACGATGACGTTTATCGTGCCTATGAAGGCGAATATAGCTATTATGATTATCCGAACGCCGCCAGCGGCAATGGAGCTGCCGGTGGTGGCATCAACGGCGCTGCTGTGGCCATGTCAAACAATTCGGGCGGCGGTTCCGTCCCGCTGAGCCCCTCACAGCGCCCATCAAGATCCCAGCAAGGTGGCTCAGCCAATTCGCCAGTGATTATGGTGCGTGTTTTTGTCCTACTTTGCCGCAGACTCGCAGCTACAGTAGTCGCAACAAACAACAGTCACACACGACGCACACAGAAACACAATTGTTGTACTGTACTTCTGTAGAGTTTTTGAAAATACGTAATGTAGTTTGGATGTAATTGGATATTTATTCGGCTTTATTTGATTTCTCGATATCGAGTCGCTGACCTAGCAGCCCTCAGCTCTCATTGAGGCCGATTGTTTAATTTTGTTTTGTTTTCAGCTTCATTGCCTATTAATTTGTTGTAAGACGGAAAACTAATTTCGACAACTTTTTATTTTCGTTTACAAATGTCAAAATTTGCATGCTAAATGCTGCCAACTGCATAAACACGACACCGCGCAGCACAACATCATTCCACACACACAAAACACGATCCACAGCCACTGCACACCACAACATACCACACCACCACCCACAACAGCTCACAGACGCTAACGACATCTTTTGGCCAATATTTGAGCAATGGAAACAAATTATTATGCTTTAATATGCAACGCTTTGCTTTACGTCCTGGAAACTAACAAATCGAACCACAACTAAATTGTAATTCCCTGCGCTTATTATGCTTTATCTGAAATGTGCTTTACTGCATTTAATGCTTATTTATCGCAACGCTTATTAATTTATATTTTTATTTTAATCATCGTGCTTTTTAAAATTTGTTTTATTCATATAATTAGTTTTAATGCCTTTATTTAAAAAAAAAAAAAAAAAAAAAAAAAAAAAAAAATTAAAAATTAAACAAATATGTAGCCTACTTTTAAGAAATGCCCATTGCTTTACTTAACGCTTATTATTTAATATTTTGAATTATGTAAATTTAGTAAAAATTTGAATATTGTGTCCATCGCAAGCAACAGAAAGTCATACAAACAAATTTTGATAGAGCTTAAGCTCGATTCGTTAATAGATACCGAAAATCTTGCGCTGTGATTTGTTCTTATGAATACAATTCCTAAATTATATATTAGAGGCAGTAAAATTTGCATTTGTTGCTCAATTCGAGCGATACTCAGTACACAGACAAAACACCAGAGACAACAACACAAATATTAAAATATATATTAGCATTTTTTCTTATCAATCAAACGTAATTTTCATATACATAATATATTTAATTCATATAAACATTAATAATATATACATACTTTTATTATTGTATGTAAATACAAGAATCTAACGCGTTTATTTCGATTTTTCTTTTCTTTCTTTTCTTTTTATATATGTTCTTGTTATACTCTTATATACAAAACAAATCATTTGTTTTTCGGTAACAAACAAAATTTGAAAACTTTGCAAACCAAAAAAAAAAAAAAATTATATATATGTTCGTCAAACTACAAAATTCCTAAACAAAAATTCTCTACCAAAAACCTGAAAACCTAAAATTAATACAACCAAACAAACAACCAACGACCAAATCATAAACAAATCTATCTATCGATCAACTTTTCGATTCAAAAACCAAAACCGAAAAAAAAACAACAAAATTGTTATCAACCCAAAATACCCGCTATTTAATGATTTGCCCAACCGTCTTTCCTCTCTAAAAACTAAATTCGAAATTTGCAACTGCATTCGACGTCAAAATTTTGAATCCAATTGTATTTTATTATAATTTGATATGACCAAAATTCATTATCTTGGCGATCCATATATATTATATATATATATATATATATCTTACACTCAATTTATATTATTATAAAAAAAAAAAAAAAAAAAACTGTTAAACTGCAAAAATTCGAAAACCAACCAAAAACAAATCAATCAACGCTCAAAAACCTGGAATATCTGAATATGGAATCATACGGAATGCCCCGCGCTCTGGAATATGTATAAATAAATATACAAAAACAATTGAAATGAAACACACACTCACACACACGCATACGGCAAACGCAAACACGAACATGCACACTCTGTCTCACACACACACACACACACACACACTACAAACATGCATGCATGCCATTGCAATCCATGATGATAATTAGGGAGCTGGTCGTGGGCATGGAATCACAGTCCCGCGTGGACGAGCCGTTGGCCAGCGTGGCAGCATCAGTCGTCTGGGGGCCCAGCCAGTGCCACAGGCGGCGGCGGCGGTGGCGGCGGTGGGACAGGCGGCGGCGGCGGCTCATCGGGGGGCGGCCACCGTTCAGGGGGCGCCGGCAGCAACCGGGGGGGTCCGTGGGGTGGCACCAATGCGTCCCAGCGCTCCTGGCACCCAGCACGTCAAGCCGCTACAAAATTTACCAGGTGAGCTCAACAACCACAACAAACAAACAAACAAAACCAACCAAACAACAGCAACAACAAAAAGACAACCAAAAGACAAACCAAAAAAAATCCAAAATCCAAAAACATGCTCAAGACGTTCAACGTTCAAATGCAACAACTGCAGCAGCAGCAGCAGTCGCAGCAGCAACAACAACAACCACCAACACGAACACCATCAAACAGCAACAGCAACAATCTCAAATGCATAACAATACAAATTCATATAAATTAATAAGTAAAGCCAAGTAAAATGTTACCACCCGACCCATATAAATACACACACACACATATATATAAATATATATAAGCACACCTACACACAAACACACACACCACACACACTTTCACACCCACTCACGCACACACAATGATTTTGAGTGGTTTTAACCACCCACGAAGCTTAAAATGGGAGCGTTTCCAGGTTCACTAAATGTCGTGATTTTTTACCCATAATTTATATCGTTTTTTTTTTTTCATTTTGCATTTTGTAAATGTGTTTCAATGTTGTAAAACAAAAGCCAGTTGTTAAATATTCTCTTTTTATATATATCTTTTAAATGTCCTATTTATATACATCATATATATTTATATTATAAATATATTTTCTTAATGTAGCTTTTTAAACTCTTGCTGCTTTTGGATTTTCGTCACGAAATTTTCATCAGTTTTGTATCATTTAAACAGCGCTAAAATGTATGCTACAGTTTTTGCATGCACTTAGCTTTGACTTGGTCAAAAGCAGCAAGTGGCAACAACACACACCCACACACACCGACACACATAGACACACACACACACATACACACCTACACAATACACTCACACGCTCTCACGCACATGTATATGGAAAGCCAGTATAACAAATTATATGAATGCATATGTATGTTGAGGTACATATGCTGTGTAAACGTTTATGAATCGATTAGTATTTAAATATTGTCATGCCCGCCCGCCCATCTCCCCCTGTTTTACTACTACTACTACTACTGCTACTGCTGGTATCAACTGTGTTGTTAGGAGTCAGTGGAGAGTTGAAGATACACCCTTGTCTCCCCCCAATGATTGCTCCCCAACATCAAATCCTTTCAATCAAATTGACGTACGTGTATATAATTTTTTTTTTAATATTTTGGTTACACAAAAATAATAATGAAATATTTGATGCGTTGGCACAATATTTTTCTAAATTTTGAGTATAAATCTATGTATGTTTAATAAAGTTTAAGTTCATGCTTTGCTAATCAATAAACAGTTCAAATTCAATATTAGTATCCATATCCTCTATATAATTATATATATATGTGTATTTATACCGATCTATAAATTAATAACACAACACATCTATTTACTCACATATAAATGTTTTTATTTGGTTAAATACTTGTATATATAAATATATATATATATATATATAAATCTAAATTTTCTGTTGTACAACAAATACTAATCGATTCGTGTATTCTGTTTTAACGATAAACACAACCCAACACATCCTTTTTTTTTACATATGCAAAATATAATTTGTTAAACATATTGTATGGCTACATATACATAGCAAGAAAATGCACGCTTTTGCCCCATATCGTCCATTTTAGCCGAGGCAAAAGCGTGGCATACAAACATCTTTAGTTAAACATACTATTTTACACGCTTTACTCATAAACGCCCACATTTTATATTCTCCATCCACATTTGGTAAGCTTAATTTGGTTGTTTTTTTTTTTTTTCTACTTAGAACGGCTTCATTCAATCATATAAATTTATAATATATATATTTGACTCAGCACACACACTACACAAAAAAAAAAAAAAAAAAAAAAAAAAAAAATTGTAACAAAAAAAAAGAAAAAGAGAAAAAAAAAACATCTAAAATCTGTTTCTAGCTGGATCTGCACTCAAGACATTCATGGAGGGCAACTAAGCGTAGCTCCTCGGTCGTCAGTTCCGCGCGCAGCGACAAAAGTCGTTCGCCGAGCAAGAAAATGAAGCGTCAGAGCTCCTCAAGTACCAAAATTAAATCACACAAATCCAAGAAGCATTCACGCAAGTCCAAGTCATCTCGAACCGAAGAGAAAGACAAAAAGAGGAGCTCTAACTAAAAAAAATTATGATAAAATTAATACATACACACACACACACACACACCCCCATCAAAAAGCCTGATTTTGAGAAATCCTTATTTTGAGAAACCAATACGTGCGCTCCAAATTTCTCATTTTCATTTCCAAAAAGAGATCAGTTCAATTAACATTCAAGAATATCAAATCACGAAGAAAAGGCTAAAGCGAATCCCAAAATCAATGCTATATATATATATGTACCACAAAATTCCAAATTAGTTTCTAACGAAAAACAGGCGAACAAGACAAGACACCAGAGAATTCTTAAGAGATACAGCGCTCCATTTGAAGATTGGAAGAAAAAGAAATCCCAAAACGACTCGATTAACACACATTGTCGTCCTCCCTTAACAAATCCTCACATTTAATTACATGTTGTTTAATAAGCGATAATATCATGTACAATGTTTTATCTACACGTGCACTACCCCTCACAAATACACACACGCACATAAATACACTCACGATTAATCGCTTACACTACACACTAGACACCTGCACTCACTCCACAAACACACGCATACACACACACACACTCACACACACACACACACTCACTCACATCTGTGTCATGTTTGTGTAAAAAAACCAAGTCCCCGACGTTTATGTCTAATTAATGAGATTTTCTACATTTTGTTGTGTAATTGTACGCAGAAAATATGAGCTACCTAAATAAAAAAAAGCAAAAATATGTGTGTGTATTATATTCTATATTTTTAATTTTTTACAAAACAAAAAGTTATAAAAAATAACTAAATATAACAAAACATAAAAATACCCGCAGTTCTACCATAGCCCACCCAAAAAAAAAGAAATTCTCTTAAATAAACGAAAAATTTACCACGAAAACGAACAATAGCAAAAAGAACTGTTCCATTTGTGTAGTATTAACAACCAATTTTAACTCTCTCTTTTTTCTCTTTTTAAATCCGTTCCACACCCACCACACACCACCCACCAAATGCAAAAACAAACACACGCAAACGCAAACATATACAACAACAACAACAACAACGCATATGCATTCCTGTTGACCAACTGCAGTAGTCGGTAAACGTAAGTTCGATGGAGGTCACCAAAATCCGGCAGATGTTAAGCGACGTTACCAGAGCGGTTTAATAGGAAATGGCGGCAGTTGGGGCAGTTTACCGCTACCACAGCAACCTTTAGGCACAAATGGTGAACAGTGGTATATGGATACGTTTTCGGCATGGAGTTAAAAACAACAACAACAATAACAGGCAACTACAGTTAATAAAAACAACAACAACAACAACACACACTCGGAACTTAGAAGGCACACCAACAACAACAACAACAAGAACTACTACTACTACAGCTACTGCAACGCAGCATACATATATACATATGCATGTATGTGTATATATGACTTTTATCTTTTCCAATCTAAAGCAGCGTGTAGCGAACTAAGTCCTAAACAAGATGAGCAATTGGGTGTTATAAAACCCTTTTAATACTTTCGATTAGGTACTGCTTTGCACATCTCTCTCTCTTTCTCTCTCTAATTCTATCTCTATCTCTATATAAATCAGAAAGAAATAATTATTATATACATTTATATAGCATATCTATAGACTTGCCGCAGCATTTTAGCAAACAACATATTTCGTTCAATTTTTATAATCGCATAATACAAATTCTAAATAATAATTAGAGCATTTTGCTAAAACAAATTTTAAAGGCAACATGAATACAAAACAAAAACATAAAAAACGATCGATCCCCTTTTAAAATTCAAAAGCTACATACGTTTTTAACTTGAAATGGAAACAATAATTGAGCAAATATAATAAACTGATAAAAGAAAAAAAAAAACGAAACCAGAAAAGGCAAATAATTACATATATAAAGTCTATTTATATCAATATAGTACAGTTAGGCTCATATTGATTTTAAAACTTAAGCAACTTTTTATACATAACGCGTAAACCAAATTAAAAAACAAGAAAAAAAAAACAAACAAAAAGTAATTGACATTTTACTACTATTTGTATAAAACAGAATCAAGCAGAAAATCGAAAAGGAGAAAAAATTGCACACAATAAATTAGAAAGAAAACAAAAACTAAAGATTTCCCTCAATTGTAAATATGAAAAAAGAAAAGAAATTTAAAAATTACATAAATTTAAAGCTCTAAAGAATTGATCAAATGCATAAAATTAATAAAGTAATTCAGAAGCAAAGCTTAATGAAGAAACATTGACTGACATTCTAAAAAAAAAAAAAATAAAATAAAAGAAAATATAAATGCAAAATGCGAAAATCCATTAAATTCGAAATTAGTCTTGAGATCGAAGTTAAGCAAACTAAAACTTAAAGTTAAAGCGCAGCAGCGATTGGCATTATTATATAATGTCTGCGACTCTGCACGTCGGCAAGACTTTTCGATTAAATTGCAAACTATTTTAGGTAACTTGAAATCAATTAAATACAAAAACCCAATAATGTATGTAGAGCTAAGAAATTGCACAAATTACAAATTAAAAAAAAAAAATAAATAAATAAAAATGAAGATGAAACTGAACACGCAAAGCATAAAGATACAGCTCGCTAGCTACAGCTACAGCTACAGAGATACAAACGGCAGTTGAATTGCTGCTATCGAGATGCAACGAATTAGTAAGACACCAAACTAACACCTTTACACACATACACACACATCACAAGCAGTTAAAAAAAAAAAGAAGAAAAATAATAATAATAAGTAAGAACTATAAATTTTACAAAAGAAATAATATTATAGGGAATTTAATAACGGAAAAATTAAATCTAAATATTAATATATACAAAAATAATAACAACAATAATAATAATTTACGAAATCAATTAGCCTCCCAAAAAAACATATTTAAAGAATTTTCCAAATTTGTATTCAGTTTCTTGTTTTATCAACTCTTTAAAACTTGACATTCTTAGAGTGCTGCAATAAGTTCATAGTAAACCGCAACCGGGTCTATCCCCTATATATACTTATATAGCAACTCCATAATATATATAAGCATTATTTAACTGTAACTCCATGCCTCTTATACAACAACAACAACAACAAACATCAATATGAAAACATGAAAAACTAAAACAAAAAAACAAAAAAAAAATTTTTTTTGTTAAAATTTTGCAAAATTTTAATTTCCGTTTCAATCTGTATTTTTTATGAAAATTTTTGCTAGATCTCAAGTAAAGCAAAAACACGTAACTAAAATGTAAAAACGATTAAATTAGTTATAATTGAATAACAAGCAAAACTTCCAATTTTAAACTCAAGAACAATTATAATGATGATGATGATTAAGATGAAAAGTTTTTTAAAGCGTATCTATAAACATTGTTCAGCAAGCGCCTAAAACGGAATATATATGATATTTTAAAATTGAAACACCAATATATACACACACACACACCCACACTCACAAAAACACAGATACAGTTACACACACACACAGATAAACAAACACCAAGCAGTTGCCTAAAGTTAAACAACAAAAAACTTCTAAACTTGCGCAAAACAAAAACAAATTTGCGACACCAGCAAAGAACTTTAATACATAATAATAATAATAAACATTAGCAAACAACAATAAGAACATTTACTACCAATTCTAAATGACCATAGTTAAGCTTAAATTTAGTGAAACACACACACTCTACACACACACCCACACAGATAAACACATATACCCTAATATTTAAAAGTACACCCTTTGCAGGAGAGTAAACTGCAGCAGCAGCAGCCGCCGCAGCAAAGTGTGCGCCATTTTCTAACTATATAAAACTAAACGTAAAGAAGCAACAATTAAAAACCATTTCAAAACAAACAAAACCAACCACAAATAATTAACCATATTATTATTATTTTTTTTACCAATTTTCGTTATATATTTTTGTTTTCTAATTTTCATCAATTGTTGCCTACGAAAAAGTTTTTATTTTTATTATCATTTTTTTTTAACACACACAAACATAGCAAAAAAAAAAAAAAAATTAAAAAACTAAAAAAAAAATAACATACGCCGCGACTTTTTGCATGATGAACATTTTTTCGTTTTTGCCTTAGAAAAGAAAAGCAAACTATGAAGAAATGAAGAAATTTTCGAAATTTTTGGTGACTTTTTCAAACTAGAGCCCAATTCAAATTGCAAATATATGTATACATATGCTTAATGATAAACGTTTTGTTTAATTTGATACTGTACTGATTTTATATTGTTTTAAATTTGTAATCTAATTTATAAGTCTTAATTGTTAATGTGTTCTAATTGTAAACTACAAAGAAAATTGGCAAAACCTGTTACACAATCCGTTCAAGTTTTCACTTTGGTTAAATGAAAAAGAGAAGAAAAAAACAAAACAAAAATGATAAACTAAAATACAATACTCGACTAATTGAAATGATGTGCCGTTGATGCCTTTGCGGTCATATAATTGTTTTCAAATTCTCCCAAAATCCTCCCCCCCCCCCCCTCGTTTTGGAAATGTTAAAAATTGTTCTTTCGAAACTCCTTGCCTTTATATTTGTGTTAAATATGTATTGTAATTTGTAATTTTGTTTAATTTTTTTCGGGAAAGCAAAAACGTTTGGCAAAAATAGTTTTTAATTTGAATAATTAGTTTTGTTTGTGCGCTTAAGTTTTCAATATTATGTTATATAAATAAATATATATATGCATAAATATATATATATTTCAATAATATAATAAACTATATGAATATTAATTTTTAGCAAAATATTTTTACGCCTAAACTTAAAGCACTAATGTTAAAGAATATTTACCGAACTTATTTGTTTAGCTGTTTAATTGGTTTTAATTTTCAACATTTTTGTCTTTTGTGAGGAGGAGAAAGCGCAAGCAAATATTCGATTTTTTTTGACCCAGCTCTTAATATACTTACATATATCCAACAACAACAACAATAACTGTATACGTGTGTAAATTGAATGAAAACTCTGAAACAAGAAACAATTTTAAAAAGTAAAAATCAAATCACAGAAATAGAAATTTATAACAAATTTGCAAGCGGCGCATGGAAACTGAAGCAAAAAATATGAAAAATATATTTCAAAATATGTAGAAAACAACAAAACAAAAGAAAATACAACAAAAACTTTACATGAATTGTGATGATGCAAAGGCAAGATTTAATCATAATTACTAAATCTATATATACATACATATATATAAAATATATCTTTCTCTATAAAAACAAATTTATATATATATATATGAGTATATAGTGTATATGTAGATATAGGAGTGTATAATCTAACTTTACTTTTAAACAGACTGCGTACGTATTAAAATTTTTAAAATTAATTTGTGTAAAATGTTTTAAGTTTTTGAAAAATTGGCAAATAAAGAAAACAATAAAAATTAATAAATCAAAAAAAAAAAAAAAAAAAAAAAAAAAACAACAAAGCTCTGTTGAATATTGAAATATACCAAACAGTACTGGAGAGTGCAAAAACTATTTTCCAAATTAATATAATCATTTCTTTTTTCAAATTTTTCAGCAAACCTTTCGTTTTAAATTTTGGTATTTGAGCGTATATTTCAAGATCACACATGAAATTGGCTAAAGCGCAGCTGTTTATAAAGCAGCAGTCTTATTAGGAGCGACTGTATATAGAGTCGCCGTAGTTTATCAGTTTTATCAGCCTGCAAAAATCCACGATGCAAATTTTACATAGAGCTAGAACCGTCAGTTTCCAGTGTCAATTGTTTATACCAATTATATACTATTCTGCAAATCTGGATAATATTTGTTATGACAAACAGTCGAAAATTTATACCATTAGAAGATATCTTAATTTGTTGTCTTACTGCACATTTATGTGACTTTCTTCTTAAATCTTATTGAACGAATTTTTTTATATGTATACTTTTAGTTTGTGTGTGTTTTCATAATGCTTTTCATTTTTTATATTTTCAAATAAATTGTAATTTTTTTATAATAATAATTTGATAAAATGAACATCACAACAAATTTGCATACATGTCACACGTATGAGGAACTTATATAAGCCGTGAACGTAACGTCGCCAATTATTATAAAACAAAAAATGAAAAATGAACATTTGAAGATCATTCAGAAATGTGGGTGGAACAGCGATAGGAAGCAACATCTTTTACGTCTTACAAACAATTATTGTTAACGAAGAAAATAAAAGTGAGAAGAATATTGTACTAAAATATTTGATATACATACATTTGTTATTATTTGTAATACAAAAATTAAATAAAATTGCATCCAGATAATAAATAAAAAATAAAAAAAAATAAAATAAACAATGCAAAAATTGCTCTTGATTACTTTACCCATAGAATGCCATCATCATAACGTATTCATTTATGAACTCGTAACTAAGAGTTGGAATAATACAAGAATTCTCTTGATGTCAGCATAATAAAATAACATATATATTTGAGTCATGTTTACAAGTTAAAAAAATCTTTAAAAGCATTTGCTGCGCGAATTCGATTTGCTTCGGCTGTTGGAGCTGCGTCGCGTGGAGCTATCTACAAAAGTACTACTGCCCATATTATCGTCCATAATAGTTTCATCCACGCTGGCATCATCCTCGGGAATTTCTTCATCGCTATTGGTTTCGTTGATAAGTGATCCCCTGGGAGTCACAATTGCATCGCCATGCAGATCCTGATTATCCAAAATACTGATATGAAAGGCGGCATGGCATTTGTTGGCCGCCAACAATGCTTTTATACGAAACACCAGTGTTTCCAGCGTTTCGCGTAGGCTGGGAATGTAGCTAATTATGGCCGTGTTCTTGATTGACTTCGAATGGCAGCAGAGATTGTGCAGAAACTTGGTAACGTTCTGAAGGTCATGAAAAAACTTAGTCAGGCGTTCTGGACTATCGCGAACAATCGGCTCAAGCACAGATACGCCATGTTGCAGGAATAGTTTCAGGAACAATTGCGAATGCTTCAAGAATAATGCGAAATTACGCGGTTGTTCAACATTTTTGACAATATCCAAAAGGCCATTAAGTAGACATATAGCCGACTCCCACAGCTTAAAGCGATCACCTTCGGTTTGGCCACTACATTGGGAGTTCAAAGTGCTAATGATAATCTCGCATAGTCCACGAAACAGTAGAGGAAAGTTGGGTCTAAAAGAGAAGTTGATAAATTTGTTGATAAATATAGTCTACTGGGCTAACTTACTTTTTGATATTGGGGATCGACTGTAAAGCCAAGTCCTTTTTATTGAGAAGCACGCACTCCTCTTTAAGGGAAAGCAATATGTCCTTTTGACGTTCAAATGATAAGTCCTTAAGAAAGCCTTTAATCAGCTCGTCCAGATGTATGTTACATTGCGCACCCTTCTCCAGGCTGCCCGTATAGTGGTACCATTTACGTCTCAGCATATTGGTGCAATATTTTCCTATAACGACAACAGCAAATTAGAAGAAAAAAGATTTAATAATTATCATAACTTACTTATATCCTCGGCCTGCTGTTTGCTGCGCTGAACTGCATTCTCGCCGGAACAACTCAACTTACGCAAGCTGCGCAGCAAATGCTGCAGCTGCACAGCAGTGCCAAGTACTAGCACCGATTTCTCATATTTGCAGAAGTAATCAAAGATCTGGGATGCTGTGCGTGCTATAGATGGTTTTCTTGCTGCCTTCCGCTGACCAGGTGGCATTAGTGAATTTAGTGACGCTAATTAAAAAATAATTCATCAGTCATGCCCATATTTATAGTTATGCTTTACTCACACTCAAGAAGTTGAGATTTGGACTTGTCACTCCACTCACTCCATGAGAAATACAATGCAAACAATTGAATGCACAAGCCAAAACAAGTTTTAACATAATTAAAGCGATCCTTGAACAGATCCAAATTGCTGTGGACATTATTAACCTTTTCTACTTCCTGGTCAATGTGCGCTGCCAAGGTGATTAAACGCAGATGAATTTCATCTAGACATTTTTGTAAGTCGGACATATAATGCTCCGGCTTGGCCACATGCGACCTTAACGAATTGGCTTCGGCCACGTCTTGGCATCCATTTATAATCGTGTCCAATTTATGCACCAAATCTGTGAGTATAAAACGCAATTCCAGCAAACCCAAATGCGTGCCCACTTCCTCCTCTTCCAGTGGATAGTTTAGACTGAAAGGTTGTTCTTTCAGCAACACTATTATGCCCACATCAAGCTGTCTAAAACATTCCATGGGTCCATATAATTGCTCGAAATTGATTTTACATTTAATGGACTTGCAGGCACCCAACTTGATCGTCAGATCCTCCAGTTTTGACTGATCCATACTTTGCGGTTCATCCATGATAGATTCGTTATTAACCTTATTTGCCTTCACCTTGCTGATTGCAGGTCTTTTTTCGCGAGTAACTTGCTGAGCAGCGGCCTGTTTAAGATTGTTGAGGAACTGGCATGGCGGTGGTGCAAAACCAACAGGAGCATGCGCCAAGAGCGGCTTTAATCTTTGCTCTGTGGAAATCAAATCAGCGAGGCGTTTTAGAACCCGCTTGCGTGTGGCCTCATGCTTTTGGGATGCAAAAGCACAGATCGTCACACGCATCCAGTTGATCGTGTGATAGTAAATATGCAATATATGCTTTTGCGTTTCCTCATCATAATTATCAAAGATGGCCAAATAATTGGGATCATCAAAAAACGTGGGCAGCACAATGGCGCAGCCTTGTAGCGCATTTATCAATTCCAGACTGTACTGGTAGCGCTGATTGTGTAGCACGCTGACCAGGTGAAAAAGTGGGGCTAGAACTAAGATAGAATCACTGGCACTGAAAAAATAACAGTTTTAGTGTGCACAGGCGTATTTCTCTGAGTCCTTATACTTACTTGCTACTTGGAGTCAAAACCAATTCGGATATATTAATTCCAATATCTAGCACAGCTGATTCGGTATTAACATTTGTTTCGTCCAATTCGTTAATGTTCTTCTGACACTCCAGCCGCAAGCCTCTGCAATAAATGCAAACTTATGATGAAACGATAAAGTAATTGGATTTGAATTTCCTACTTGATTGTCTTCGGCTGATGATCATTCACAAAGCTCTGCTGAAAGCGATAGGTCATTAGTTCGCAGAGCCACGTTAGAAACCGATAGTCGAGCATATAAGTAGACTCGGCGTTGTAGTAGCGCACAGTTAACACGCTGGCCAGTTCATCGTAAAACAGTGCCAGTAATTCGGGGGAGTTACATATAGCTGACTGGGTGAGCACTGTATATACAAATTAATATTAATAACTGATTTGTATAAACATAATGAAAATGTATTTACTAATCAGGTTAGCCGCCTGCTTGCTACGACCATCAGGCAAAGAAGTGATGCTGTCCACGCTGGTTTGCAATTCCTCGTTGTTGATAAGCATGGTTTCAATGCGCGCAATCGCATCAATCAGCTGAACGCAACCTATGATGCCCTGCCTTTTCACATATTCCGAGCGATTTATTTGCTGTTTCTTCACCACCATTTCGATTTGGTCCTGCAGTGGGGCACACTCTGGCAATTTGGGATCAGGAAAAGCAACATGGCAGAGCAAGTCCATGGCGAGGCGTGTTTGTGGCAGTGTCAAATCGCTCAGGCGATCCAGCAAAGGCAGTAACAACATGGCACAGTTCTGCACATGCTTAGCATTATTGCGCTGGAGCTCTCGCAGCAATGTCAATGTGGTGGTGACATGCTGTGCCGACTTGTCAAATGTCAGCTCCAGCAGCTTCTTCAGTATGCTCTTTTGTATCGAGTTGCAGATCTTAAAGAGTATGCTGAGCGGAATAGATTGAGGGTGAGTCATGAATAAGTATGGTGGTTTCAATAAAATTTACCTGTATGCAGCTTTTGCGAAATCGGCTACAATGCGATTCTTTTCTCGCATAAAGTCATGCAGCAAGTGCATCAGTGTGTTAATGTGCTTCTCCAAAATATGCGAATAATTAATTTTTATTTCATCCAATATGTTAACTGTGATATGCTCAAGTTTTATGCGTCGGCGCAGCTGCAACAGTACAAAAACAATTTCATTAGAATCGGGTATAAAATATATACTTCGCACTTACTAGATTTTCAATAAATAATGTATTATCCTCGTTGATGTCTATGAGTATTAGTAACATTATAAAATCAAACGATCTGCAAGTTTTGAAAGAACATTTGAAACGGGTAGAAAAATAAATAATTTATTAAGACTTACTGAAATTCGCTGGCCGCTAAGCCACTAATCGTACGTTGCCACATTTGATAGAAGCGCTTGGAGCGCTTAAGACCTTGTTGCAGAAAACCAAAGAGTTCTAACTGTGATTGTTTTTCACTGGCTGCAGGAATAGCCAGCTCTTGAGAGCCTTCGACTTGTGATCTATGTCGCCAATTAAAGATTTCACGCAGTGTGGAGACCAGCTGCCCAGAGAAACAAATTATTAACATCGTTAAAACAAACGATAGATATATCTATATATGTATATATATTCTATATAATATTAGGTACCTCACGCACAACATCATCGGTGTCCTGATTAAGACTATTTAGCAAAAGGCGTATGAGATGCGGTAGAGTCTGCAATGAAATTCATATATTTGTAAATGATTCACAGTTAACAGCATACAGTGGGAGGGACCTACCACATTCGTGCAGCTGCTATCGTCCTTGATAAACTCTAGGATTCTCTCACGTAGTTTTCCTTGAGTCCTTGCGTTTAGCGTCAAATTGCTCAGCATTTGCAGCGTAGTCAAATGGAAAAGATCTTTGCTGCTCGAATAGTTAATGCTAAAATTGAGTAGATCAGAATTAAATGAGCATCCCGTAAATATAATAAAAAAGCACTCACGTAAGCAACTCCACAAACTCATCGTGTTTACTCGCATCTAACAGAAACTCTGCGCTGCTTATGATATCCATCTTGGACGACTCTGAGGCGTTATTAAATATGCGCTCAATATGCGTATAAATCTGATCACTATGCGATAGCGTGAGATAACGCAATTGGGCAAGCATCAGAGGCAGCAGCGGAATGCAACCGGGAATTGTTTGCACTCGTTCCAATTTGGCAACCTCTTCGATTCTGTTGAAGAGAACCGACAGGCAGGGCTCCCGTAGAAAGTCAATCATTAGAAAGTTGATAAACATGCTGTTCTGTGATTGATACACCTGTTCTTCACCGGCTGTGTCTATAGTGCAGCCACTTAGTAGCTTTTGGGCCAGTTTCGATTTGGGCGCCAGGGCAGCATTTAGCCCTGTCTTGAATGTTTCAATATTTTCCGGATATTTCGGCGACTGCACCAATATATCACGTAGCTTAGAAACAATAGCAATATGGTCACAGGACAGCACAAATGTGTCCGATTGGTCCAGTTGCACACCAGCGTTCATCAGTACCATTTCAAAGAAGCTGTTCGGTTGGCGGGAACTGTTTATCCGACCTGAAGACTGTGTACGCCCCAATGTTGCGGCCAATGCTATACTATGCTGAGACAGAAAACGTTGTGTTTGCTCCTGGGACGCTGGAATGTTTTCCTCTTCACTTTCGCTGTTGACTGTCTCGATTGTCGCATTTGTTTGCTTTGCAGACGAGACTCGCTTTAAAAAAAAAGTTAAATGATAGAAATTATTTCCTGTTCTCATGCAGAGCAAGATCTACAATCACTTACCGGTATTTTTATCGTTGCATTCTCATCAATTGTGTTCAGTCCCGTTAGGGCATTGTTCCGCTTCTTCAATTTTCGGTACATTATGTTTCATTAAGTCTAAAAACAGCAGTTTTATTAAATTAATTGATGTAATCTCTTTTAAAATTTAATGCGCCAGGTGAAGAGCGTGGATATCGATAACAGATAATAGTTTCAATAGCTATGTTTATCGTAAAACATATTCTGTTAACAAAATTTTATTGTTAAATAGCGATGGCGCTGTAAGATACCGATATTTTTCATAATTTAGTATCGAAAAAGTCGTTTATTTGAAAATTCATTTCTACCTCAACGCAGAATACAAAGATAACAAATATAAAATTTTCGGCATGAATAACTTCATTTTTTATTGAGTATATATCAACATGAACCATGTTGGTGCTAAAACTATTATTGTTATAATATAATTTAATTAAATATTGGGTTACGTGTGATACAAAGCATCTTTGCTAAATATGTATGTATATGATCGTTGAATATAACTCTAAATATAAATTTTCAAACGTGCAAATATTGCAATTAACTACTCGTGAGTTTAATGGAAAAATTCCACATAATACTATAAATATTTAATTATAAACGTGATTGTAAATTTAAAGCCATTTATCTTAAATTTAAACTGAACTTATATATTTAATGGCATTATCTAATTGTCATATTTTAAAAGTGTAATAAACTCTATAATGGTTTAATAATGTATTTTATATGTATTCTAAAAAGGAAGTACAAAATGTTTTTATGTGATTATGTCAGCAATTGACGTATGTATGTTGAGGTTAACTCCTTTGTTCTTAATTAATAGAAAATCACTAATTTGGCTTTGGTTAGTATTGCTAATTAAGTATTGTTTGATGCATCTGATCACATCACTGCAGTCCATTAACGGATTCAACATCTGATTGCTCTATAACTCAATCTCAATCTCCAAGTTCTCAATTCAAACTGTTGAAGTTGTTCGATGTTTCCAATCAATATTAATATTAAATTATTGCTTTTTCGCACGACGTCTTTTATAACCAGTCATTTGTTTTAATAATTGCGAGTTCTCATCATCCAGATCCATATTGGGTTCCCAGAGACGAAGTCTTTTGGGTATATATATGAGGCCCAGTAGAGTAATTGCTGTATAATACATAGATATGTTTAATACATGCTTATTTTCTATATATCTACTTACTGTTCAAGACGCAAGGGAAGATTACGTAAAAGTTCAAAGTGCTTGAACGAAAGTAGAGTGCTTCGGTGGCATAGAAGACCATGGTAAGAGCCAAAGAACAACCGCCCATGCTGACAACGCTGTAAAGAGTGAGCGGGACAGGGAATGGAAGTCATTAGCCATGTTTCTGTAGTCCCCTTCATTGTAATCTTATACTTACGGCCTATAGTGTATGTACAGCGTACAGTGCACCAAAGCTATTGCCTTTAGAAGACAGTACATTCCAATTATACGGGAAATGGTATAATCACCTAAAGGATTATAATTTAGTCATGGATATGTTCATACATTACATTGCTCTTACCCTCGATGAATTGTGTATCGCTGTGATCACCTAGGAAACTGCGGCGTTCTATATAGCTTCGGAACGCTGTGCCCAGATCCATAAATGCAACAAACGCAATCCATCCACGAAAGGCGTAGAGCAGGCGCTCACGGGGACGGCTACTGGACTGCATTGCAGCCCTGTAAAATAAAAACGACAAGTAGAAGTTAGCTATGATTAGCTGACTGTGCTTGGAAAACACCAATATTATATTAATCCAGTAACCTAGAGGGACTTAGAGAGATTATCCCTCTTTATATATATAATGCTGGTTAAGAACATGAATCCTTAACATTGTCAGACACGCCTTCCTTTAAATGTATACTAAAATAGTTTCCTCATTTCCGACGGGTTCAGGGTATAATAACATGATTATATTTGTACAGAAAATACCGGCCGGCTTATCTAAACATCGCTCCACTAACAAACAACCCCCACGCAGCCCGCTCGCAACGTTTTCAGGTGGCTTCTTGGCAAAATCGATATCACACCCACTCCTAACACATATATTATTTACGAAACTGAAAATATTTACACATGGGCCAATTCAGAGCCGCACGCAAGCACGTGCTATGCGCACAGGGGATCCATGCCCCGGACATGCTTGAGGCTATTTATTTTCAGTCAACAATTGCACCGCCAGGGTCACCCCGAGCAACGGAATTCGTGGCATGCAATTCATAAACTGAAACTAGTCCAAAAGTACTATTTTCTTGTGCACTTTTTCCATATTTGCTTACATTGCAAATGGTTATCTAGGTCGTTCAAATATTTGGGCACACGCGGCAAATAAATATAAATATGCACTTTAAATTATAATTATTATTATTAGGTATATTATTTAACGATTCCCTTCGGCATTCGCGTCTTTATCAACACATTTTTCGCCTCGCTATTTTGTGCTACTGTTTACCGCGACGCTTCGACGCAGATTGAAAGCTCAAAACCATCAAGGAGCTTTTATGTGTGGTGACAGCTTTCATGCCACTAGCCGGCCGGTTGTTTGTGATTGTACCGTAAGAGGTGCTTGCTGTGTGAACAACTTAATAAATATTCTTAGTCAAATATATAAAAGGAAAGCAAATTATTACAAACAACTAAGAATCCTTGTAAACCACATCTTGTGATGTTTCAAATTTTCCTTAAAAAGGTTGCATCAGCCTATTGAATAACTTTTTCGAGCACGTTTCGAATTCAGAAGTCAATTTTATTATGAAAAAGTAAAAAAATTAACATATAATTAACAAACTGCAATAAAAATCTAAAATCTGTGTCAAGTTCTATGGCTCTCTAGGTAATTGTTGCACATCTAATCCTTGCCTATTTTCGCTTCTGTTTTTCGATATTCAGCATAGTCCACATAGCCATCGTTATTCAAGTCCATGGATTTGAGTACGTAGTCTATGGTATCCTCTAAAGCCTTATCGGTATATACGCTGCCTGTTTTGTGGTCTGGTTCATCCGGCTTTTCAGCAGCATCTCCCGGTGTAATTGGCTTGTGGGGATCTTCAACTGAAATAAGACAGTAAAAAGTGATTTCATTTTGATAATTTTCCCCCAAGTCATTTAACGGATAGTTTGACTAAGTATAATTATTTTATTTTTTTTTCACTTCATTTTTATTTCCTAAAAACGCAATAGTTACAATGATTTTTATGTCCCTATAAAGAAAATATATATTTATGTATATATTTCAATTTCTAAGATCAAATGTTAGTTATATATTCAGAACGTTTGTGTTTTATTACTTTTTTCTTTTGTACAAAACAAATGTTTACACAATCAGCCTTGATTTGTTTTCGCTGTTTCTAGTTGACGCTTAAAAATAACTTCAGATTGAACGAATAACTAATATTAGGGGAAGGTTAAACAAAAAACAAATAGTTCAATCGCACTGATCACAAATGAGATTCGTGTGTGCTATTATTCGAAATTTTTGGGAAGTTGTTATTAATCATACAATTTGTTCAAAGAAGTTGCCCGATGGATTGGAATGCTTGTAGCCTATTCAAAACATTTGTTTGAACTTTTGAATTTTTTTACAATTTGAGCTGGAATTGTTTGCGCCTAAATTTCATTTCAATACGTAGTGTGTGTGGGTGTGATTTTGTGTTGTGGCGAAACAGGATTACAATGTGTGCCATGAATTTAGACCAAGACATAACAATGCTGGATTGGATAATGAAAACGGAATCGATCATTTTATATACTAATGAGTGGGTTGCTGTTGTGCCTGCTGCTGTTGTTGCTGTTGTTGATGCTTTTCGGCAGCCTTCTGCTGAGCCTTAATAAACTCGGGATAATCGATGAAGCCATCACGTGATGTGTCATCCATTTGGAGTATGGGATCAATGAGTGCCACTAGTTCTTCGTCTGAGAACACCTTCTCCTCTACATGGGGCTTCTCGCCGTTAGGTTGTTCTTTGCTGCCTTGCTCTGCATATGTTGTTGATTTGCGTTATGAAATATTAAACCCACATGCGGGATGGTTTTAAATGATGTCGAGCATAACCAAAACCACAACCAGTAGAACCGGAACCAGTCGAAATGTAGTGAAATTTGTTATATGCAAAAGAAGTAAAACAAAAGACATGAGTCAAACATAAGCAAAATTAAGGCAGACAGGCTCTAACTAACTACAAACATAAAGGATTTAACAATTGGTTTTTACCATGCCAGTGAATTAAAGATTTGATCAGCTCACATCCGTCCAATTTGTTGTTGTTGTCTGAATCGTGCATTTTAAAATAATGGAATTGCAGCTCAGCCTCGGACATTTTGCTCGTATCGATAGGCACCTGCATGTGCTCTTGGATATGACTGTAGTGAGACAACAAATGATAAGATTATTTCCATATGTAGAACTGATTGATTGCGATTGTTAATCAAGAGATAAGACCTAGCAGACACTTACGCACGCTCTTGCTGAATGTTACCCGTGTTCAAAACTTGCTGTGGCTGTCCATGATGGTGTCCGCCAGCTTGCTGCTGCTGATGATGTTGCACTTGTTGTGGATGTTGTTGTACAGGTGGCTGCATATGCTGCTGCTGTTGATGAACCTGCTGCTGCTGCACTGGCACCTGCTGATATTGGACTTGTTGTGGTTGCTGCTGCACCGGCACCTGCTAATATGTGGACTTATTAGTAGCTTTCAAATACAGATTCATCCTTGTGAATCACTTACATATTGCTGCGGCGGCACACCGGGCGCTCCATGTTGCTGGTATTGTGGCGGCGGCTGTTGGTGGTGTTGCGGCACTTGGTGGGGCACCTGCTGCTATTGGTCATGACAAAAAGACGTAAGCCAGTTAGACATTAGCTTCCAGCTGGTTGCACAATATAACAAAATGCAACATATATAAGTACTCACATAATGCTGGGGATTTACGCCGGGTGCCACACGTTGGGCACTACTATGCCCAACGAGGGCAAGCAGCATTGCTGCTATTACAAAGTCCGATAGATGCATTTGTGTGGAAGCGCTAGTGTTATTTGCGAGGATTTCGAATTTGGTGGCACGCACAATCACCACGTAGCTAGCTAGCTATCAAAACACACACGTACACAAATTTATTCTGCTTCTTCACCTTTTGTCAGTAGCACGGCGCGACAGCTGTTGCACAGGTATAAGAGCTATCGACTTCGTTATCGGCAACTTTTGGCATGGTGGCAACGCTCTAAACTTTGTCCACAACCTGTTTGAGTTTTCTTCAGTTTATTTACTATTTATTTTTTCGCATAAATTGCTAAAAATAACAATAATATAAATGGTAAAGTATATAAAAAATTGCCAATGGATGTGATTTTTGTAAATGTTGTAATTAAAAGTTTCTAATATACCCAATGTGAAAATTATGAAACTACTTTCCACTTGACTGGTTGTCCCCATTTCCCATTTTAATATTTATGCTAATTACTTTTTGAATTTACTTTCTTTCATACATAGGCTCGCTACTTTAAAGAACAGGACATCGATGGTAAGTATTAGTAAATGTGAAACATTTAGCAAGCATGAGCTCATACCTATAATACTCTTATCTATATTTTTTTTTTCACTCAGAATTCCGTGAGTGTTTTTATCTATTTGCTCGTTCGGGCCAAATTAACAACTTAGACGAGTTAACGGTAAATATTAGTCACTTTTAATCCAAAGGGAAACCACTATATAACTCGGTTATTCAACAGGTGATTATGCGCTCTTTGGGATTGTCGCCGACAATTCAAGAATTGGTATCATATCTCAAGCAAAAGAATGGTAAAATGAGCTTCGCAGATTTTCTGGATATCATGCACCAGCACTCCTCAGTGGAGAATCTTCCAGGTGAAGTGATTGCCGCATTCAAAGCAGCTGATCCACAAAATAAGGGCACCATATCGGCAAGGCAGCTACGCAATTTGCTACAAAACTGGGGAGAAGGTCTGTCCGTGCGTGAAGTGGATAATATCTTCAGGGAAGCTAATGTTAATAATCACAGCACCGTGCGCTATGCTGACTTTGTTAAAATTGCATGTGCACCAGTGCCGGACTATTATTAGCCCAAGAAACATCCATACTTCGCATTCCAGTAATTATTTAAAACATGCATGCAAAAACGCAATAAAGTTCACAATCAGTTTTATGGAAAGTTTGTTTTCTTTTTGTTTTTTATTGAAATACGAAACTTTTCGTAATGGTAAGAGAAAAGTTCGTTAGCCGATTTTAATTGGCAATGGTAACCTCAACCTCTACTCCGGGCTCAATGTTGATGGAGGTGATCTTCTTCACGATCTCAGATGGCGAATGCAAATCGATGATACGCTTGTGGATTCTCATCTATAATATAATACGAACGAGAAGAAAATAAATTAATTATTTAATGAATTTTTATACCTGTGTCAATTATGAATTTAATTGTACTGTCGAATTCGGAGAGCCAAATTGTGTGGGTTACCAGCAAAGTGGACTATGAGAATACGTTTACTCTGGGCAAATCGGTGATACTGTACAATGGCAGATTGTGCCAAAGCACGATATCTGATCTGCCCACAAAAGCAGAATCCAAGGATGAACTGCTAACTCACCTGGAAACGATCCCAGGTCTTGGAACCCTCACCACAAGGAGTCTTACGGGTGGTAATGCGTAGGGTCTTGGTCGGCATGCGCACTGGGCCCTGTAATTCAAAAATATTTATAATTAATTAACGAATCATATTTTTAATTGATTTGCGTTTGTTGCATAAATCATATAAAATCTTTACACTAATTGTTTCAGTGTGAAAATAATGTCCAATTTATGCATTTTATCTGGCATTTATTAATGACTAGGCTAAGCGGCAAGCAGGCGCACGAAGCCTCCAGGTAAATGCGGTGAAGATACAGAAATGCACATACATATATACATATGTAGATGTATGCATGTACATTTATACGCATATGCAGCTATGCTTCAGCAACGCACGCGGCAAGCATTCTTCCTCTTACCTTGACACGCAGATTCTGGTTCTTAGCACCGTTGATCAAGTCGCGGCACACGTTCTCCAAGGAGCGAACGTTCCTTGAGGTCAGAGTGATACGAATGCGGTGCACGGATGTAGAATCGCCGCCATGGGGCTTCTCAATATCCTTAGGAGCAGCAGCCTACAAATGTGGGGAAGCATGTATTACTTTGAGGTTATGTTACATACGGAATCATAGCACGTGTATGGATTTTATTTACAAAAGCGTTGCTAAAAACGCAATGATACACAATTCCATACTACATAAATATTATTTATTTAATACTTACCATTATATTAGCAATTTATCTGGTCGAGATAGTCAAATCTTTGTATTTTGAGCAGCGCTGAACCAGTTAACTTGCTGGTTGAAAACGAAATGGGAAGAGTGCCACTCACGGCGGAACGCGCATCAGCTTTGTTCAGCGTTGCCACTCAGTCAAATGCATATGTGGCAGCACAAGTAAAATACGCGCCTTACCCATTCACAGCGAAAACGTGTATTCAAATCACTAACCACAGTGGTTAGTGTTCAAATCAAATCAAACTCCAATTTTTCGACTATTTTATTTTATTTTTATTGCGCATTCTCAACTAATTTGCGACTGAAGCGGGACCAATAACCAAAGATCTTCATATAAATTACAGTAAAAATTATATAAGTCAAAGCACAATGTTGTATTTAAATATTAAATCAACGTTAATTAGTTTGTGTACAATAAAAATATCTGTTTATCTTTATGCATATCAAAATTAAAACTTTACCTGACGATCTTAAAAGCTAAGTACGTCTCAACAAAACGAAAATGTAATCCTGTGCGATTTTTGTTTGGTAAATCGTTAAATAAAAAGTGTATGTTGTCCATTAAGTTAAAAATTAAAACTTAAGAACGCTAAAAGTTTGTGTCCAAATTAGTGTCGATATCGATATTACTTTACGGATAAGTTTGTAGATAAACGCCCAGAGTGTACTCACAATTAGGTGCATCTCTGGTTAGGGGGTTAAGTGGATTTTAAAGCGTTTCCCTCTCATATACGCATATTCATAGTATGTATGGCTAACTAGTGTACATTAATTATAGATTCACGGCCTTTGCCAACTCCCACCCAGCGAACTGGCACACTCAATTGGCTCTCCAAGAAGCGTACGTAGTTTTGTGCATTCTCGGGCAACTCCTTGAAGTTGCGTATGTGCTCAGTGGACGTTTGCCAGCCCGGCAACACTGCGTATTCCACCTCAATATCGCTCAGCTCGCTGATGGTGCCGGGGAAATGATCCAGTTTCTCGCCATTGCTGCGCTTATAGCTCACACCCACCTTGATTTCAGGCAACGTGTCTAGGATATCCAGCTTCGTTAGGCAAATGCAAGTGTATCCGTTAACCAGTGACGTGTATTTGAGCAGTGGAATATCCAGCCAGCCGCAACGACGCTTTCGCTTCGTTGTCACACCAATTTCAAAGCCTCGGGTCTGGAGTAGATCTCCAATTTCCTGCATAGTAAATAATATTTATGAGTTGCACCTTTACACGTTGACCAGGCATTTGCTTACATCCAATTGTTCCGTTGGGAACGGACCATCGCCCACACGCGTCGTGTATGCCTTGACAACGCCAATGACCTCACCAATTGTTTGTGGTGGCAAACCCAGACCGGTCAGCACACCGCCAATGCTGCAATTGCTGCTGGTCACATAGGGATAAGTGCCAAAATCAATGTCCAGCATGGCTGCATTAGCGCCCTCCACCAGAATCGTCTTGCCGTTGCGCAGTGCCGTGTGCAAGAAACAAATTGTGTCCTTGACATAAGGCCTCACCTTATCCACGTAGTCCTTGTACCTCGCCAGCTCGGCGTCCACATCAACCTTAATCGATGGGAACAATCGCAAATGTGTGTTCACAATTGATTTGAATCTGTATTAATCATTTATGTTAGTCATGAATTAAGCTATGAGCAATATAAATTCAGCCACTCACTTCTCGCTGAACAAGTTAAAGTCACCCAGCAGCTCGCCCACGCGAATGCCATTGCGGGTGGCCTTGCTTGAGTATGCCGGGCCAATTCCCTTTTTGGTGGTACCCAAGGATTTGCCACCCTTTTCAGCTTCTTGCATACCATCGACTTGCTGATGAAAGTCAAACACCAGATGTGCCCGATCCGAGATGATCAAACGGTTCTCCAATTGCTGCAATCCCTTGGCTTCATTCTTCAGCACTTCATCGAACAGCGAAGGCAAATGAATAACGACGCCGTTGCCTAAAAGTAACCGATTAAATTTAAGAATATTATTCAAAGAACTATTAAGGGTTTTTTTTTTTTTAATATCTCTCGGGTAACCCTTTTCGAACTACAATATTTATTAATATTATACTTTAATTATTTATGAGACGGTCTTAGCTATTTCAAATTTTTGACAAGCACAAACGATTCTAGGAAATTAAAAACAAAATATGAAAATTTTACAACACAAAAATACTAGTCTAAGTAATATATTTGAAAAAACAAAGAAGAAAATGCTGAAAATACGCAACAATATTCAGTGCATATGAAATTATTTTTTAATCACCCAGCGCTATCTTATCACATTCCAAACGAGGCAATCTAGTAAGCCAGGCCAAAAACAAAATGTTATAACTGGCAATAAAAACACGTGCATGGATTCGCAAGTTTTCTGATAGCTGACTCGGCTTTTTATGAAATGGAGGTACTTTGCCGGTATCTGCTGCGAGTGGGCAGCTTACACAAATTCAAATTGCGTATAGCTTTAATAAAATGCGCTGCCTGTTGCTAAACGAATCCAAGCTCGTAAAGCTGAGACACGCGATGAACGCCATGTGACTTGAACTGTGAAATGTTTTCGCACATTAATTTGTTTTTATTGTATGATCGAGTAGCGAATAATAAGTTAATTGCTCGTCTCGAATAATTAGGCGTGTATAGTATACAGCCCTGAGTTAGATACATATATGTGTTGCCACAGCTCACCAATTCATGCACGCAGGGGGGCTTGCATTCAAGTGTAGTGGTGTGATTATCTCATAAATAAGTCTTGTGACAGACGACGACAGGCTACATTTGTTGTTCCTGGGCTGTGACAAGCAGCGAAAGGCTCACATATCGATTAAACTTTAAGGAAGAGACAAGTTAAACACAGAAGCAAACTAACTGTAGAAACAAGTAAACAAGTTGAAGGAATCGTGGCCCTTACGGCACCACCTTTGCTGTTGCAGCAAGCAGCAATGGACTGCGTCAACGACGATTGACGTCAACTTGCTAGACGGCGGGATTCGAGGCAGTTAATTGAAGAGCACTGCAAAGGCCTAGATAGTGAAAACTAAAATAGATAAAATAGCCTTTAATGCAGGCCAGTTGTCAAAGCCAAACGCAAGACCAATTGACCGCAAAAGCCAATGTCAATGTTTCATTTGGTTTTGCCAAGAAAAATTCTTATATATACATAAACATACATACATATATAAACATCTATACAATACATACTAGTTGTACATGTATATAAAATATACATATATACATATGTACATGTACGTTTATAAACGCTCAAATTCACTATAGAACGAACGACGGCAAGCTAGCTAAAAACAAAACAATAAAAACAATTCACTATATAACGTATAGTATTGGTATAAAGTATATAGATATAAGATATAGGTATAAGTTTTCTAAAGGTGTTTGTGTGTGTGATGTGTGTTTGTGTGTCTATGTGTGTGTGTGTGTGTTTCGCTTAAATTCAATATAAGAAAAATAATCTGTAAGCGTTACAAATGAAAACAAAGGAAAAAGGTGCTTACTTTCATTTAAATATATTCATTTTGAAAAATATTTCTTGCTTTCTTTTACTTGAGAGTGTCAACAGCAGATAGTTAGGATCTTGCTTATACCCATAGAGTGTCAATCTTGAAATCTTGATTTCCATCCAGGCCATATCAGGCTCCCAGGCTACCCTTCTACCACTTACCGATGACCGAAATGCATTTCTCGTTGACGACGCCGCTGGGCAGCAGATGAAAATCGAATTCGGTGCCATTTGCAACCACAGTGTGTCCAGCATTATTGCCGCCCTAGAGAGAGACAGAGAGATAGAGAAAAGAGAGTGGGAAGAAAGGCAAAATGAGTAAATTAGAGAATGAGAAAACAGATAACATACGTAAGCGTGTACTATAAACAGACACGCACACATTCATATATACATAGGTAAGTACAGATATTTGTACGTACGCTATGGCATACATCGTAGCTGTCTGTTTATATACAAAAAATTAGCATGTTTGTTTTTGTTGATTAAAACTTGTGTGATAAATAAATAAATATTGCCGAACAGCAGGTATTAAATGACAAATAAATAGTCACACGTCGAGTAGTTTGTGACAAAATATCTACAATGTTCACTCTACATTATACTATTCGGATGTTTTTGTAGATGTTGCGCAAACTGGAGTTAGATACATATCAAGTGAAGAATATCTTTAAGTTACATTGAAATAGTTAAAGATGCGCTGCTGAGGACCTTTGAGGACAGATAGATATATAGATATGCCTTTAAACTACTTTCACTGTATACATGATATGCATGACAACGAAATGTGTATCAAAAATGTGATAAAGAAAAGCAAAATTGTTATTTGTTTTCTTGGCAACTGTACAATTTTCAGTCATGTGCTAATCTTATACATTCTAAACAAGTGTGTGTGTGTGTGTGTGTGTGTGTGTGTGAATGTATTTATGAATCTTTGTGTTTTGCAACTATGTATTTAAAAAGTACCCAAGATATTCTGGAATTATAATTTCGTCATAAAATTTAAAATTGAATCACAACAAAATAATCACATTAAATATAGATGCATAAGTATAAGTATATGTATATGTGTGCATGTATCTCCATACGTATGTATGTATGTATGTAGTGTAGATCACTTAAGCACGCAGCTATTGATAAGATTCTAACGAATACATAGTGCAAAACGGATGAACGCGTATTCAAGATACTCTCGCTGCGCAATATATGGAAAATGGAGGCGTGTGCTGTGTGACTCAGATAATAGGAAAAAATCAGTTTACATGAGAACAAATGCATTACATAACAATATTGATAACACAAAGCGTATATATAAAGCAAAATGGAAATAAAGTTGTATGTGGCTAAAGGGAACTACAGCGGTTCTGTTCATTGAACTGTCGATCTAGAACAGAATTCAACAAGTTGGTAGCACCGGGTCAGCGGAACAGCGACACGCAATATCAATTAAACTTTTGAAATAGGCTTTATATGATACGAGTGTAATACATTACATAAATTGATGATTCAAATGCAATACCTGGCTAAAGTTGCCATATATGGTGGCAATGCAGATACATGATTTTTCCTGCAATTTTTGAATATTGCACGCGGGATATTCACAATGGTGATTATATAAAACCTAGCATTTTGCTGAGTAGGCAATATGTACATAAGTGAGTGTGTATGTAGATGGGTTTAGCAGTGTGTACGTATTATATGAATGTGTGTACAGATGTATATATACATAAAGAATTGTATATATAGCTATATATACGTGTTTGTGTATATCTGTACATAACATTGAACACTATAGAACAGCGGAAACAACTAGCGTCAGGAGAGAAAACGAGTGACGAATTTTGCTGAGCGCAGACTGACTGACTATACATTCACATACACTCATACGAAATACAAGCATACAGATACACACACACCCGCCGCTGTCACGATTGATACATATATACATACATCTGTGCATATGTATGTATACAAATGAAAAAGCGAAACATGCGGTCGCCCGCCAGAGTTTTTATAATAGCTAATTCCGCAGAAAATAGGTATATACTTGTGAAACGTTCAGATGCTGTTACAATTGTTGACTGCAAAAGAGGCAGCGATTTATATTATTATATGACTGTTTCGGCGCACACATTGGCGTTGGCGTCGGCGTCAACGAACCTGGCGCATGTCCTTGACACAAGGATATCTGTGTGATTTGCAGATATCAGTTGATTAAATTTTTTCTCCACTTGTGATTTTTTACAATTAATGGGTCTAATTATTTTCCGCAAATGCTTACCTGACACCTGCAAACAATGTCCACCTCCGAGGCTAGCATGTCTACCACCTTGCCTTTGCCTTCATCGCCCCATTGGGCGCCTAGGACAACATTCACCTTGGACTTGTACATGTTGGTGCGTCCTTGATGCAATTGCTCGTAATGATTACCGTTAATTGCGCTTGTTGTTGACATTTCGTACCACTAACTGGAACTCTCGGCACGACCACGAAAACGAGCACGACGTTGATCTCGCTTGAAAACGGAACACGTTCTGTTTTTATAACATAGTTTGATTTGCAGCTGTCAGTGCATGGCGTTGCCATAGAATATGCACGATTCACTCTTTTAGTTTATTCTATAGAGCTGCTAGAAAGTTTTAGTTGCAATACCTTATCAAATGATACGTAAAAAATTTTGCTAACTAATATAGTTTGAATAAAATAATATTGAATAATTTTTAATTATTAATTATGGATTTTTAAAGGTGATAGGCGCCAATTTTAAGGTTTTCTTGAATGTTAAAATTTCGAGTAGCTCATATTTGCCATTCAAAGTAAGGCGGCAACATTAGCCATAGTCTGGCAGCACGAAACAACATATGGTTAACGGCTACATTGTTTTGGTAGCAAGGCATATAGTTTCTTAGACACGATGTCTGAAGGTGCGGAGAAATGCCACTTGTATGTATCTGAGAATAAAATTATTAAATTATATTAATAATATATCTTCCTTCCTTCAGTTGTCATGAGGCACCCTTCAAATACACTTGCCCCAAGTGCAATGTGATTTATTGCAGCGTGGCTTGCTACAAATCAAAGGCGCATCTCAAATGTTCCGAAGAATTTTATAAAGCGTGCATACAGGACGAATTGGCGAGTGCAACCACAACACCCGAAAGTCAAAAAGATATGCGTAAAATATTTGATATTCTGAAACGAATGCGCGAATCAGATGCCGGCTTCAAACCAGAGGATTTTGATGCAGATGGCTTAGACAATCCCTTGGACTCAGATGATGACGACGCGGACCCACAACAAAGTGGCGATGAGATTGAGGGAGATGCGGATGGCATAGAGGATCCTTATGCTGAGGAAGTGGATGAGATTGTAGATATGGCTACGCGTCTGAAGGGAATCGACATAAATGATGCGGATGAGGTTTGGAGTCGACTCACAGCTGAAGAGCAACAGGAATTCCAGAAACTAATTGCAAGTGGTGAAATAATGAAACTAATGCCCGATTATAAGCCATGGTGGTGCAAGCCTAAGAACTCCAAGATTGTTGTCCTTCCTGCAGCAACAGATGATAAAATTGACATGCCTGAAATACATAAGAACATTCCCACATTCACAAGCTTATGCAAAAAGACGCCCTCGCCCTGCCTGCACTACAATCTTTGGAACATCTTGAGCGCCTATGCTTGCGTGGCCCGATTTTTTGGCGGCGAGCAACGTACCAATGCCAGTGAAGCTGTTGCGCACTTGGTGAATCTTAGTGCAACGTTGAAGTATGGCACCAACTTTGAGGATGCTGAGGACGCCATTGTATCCGTGCAAATGGAAGCCTGTACTACAGGCAATGGACCCGCCGGTGCCGCAGCAGTTGGCAGCGCAGGCGCAGGCACAAATTTTCTCGTGGAGAGTCGCGAACAATTGCAAGAGGATGCACGTCAACTTATGTCCACAACTCAACATAAACTGGCAGCATTGAGCGATATCCTCCAGCTGCTACAGCAGAGCAAAGCGCTAAGCAAACGAAAACATTCAGAGGAGGCCGAATTCCAAAAGCTGTTTGCTCTAGCCAGTGGAAGTGTCGAACTGAATCGAACCAAACTCTCGCAGCTGATTAAGAAAATTGAATTTATGCTTTCATATGTAGCACGAGAGGAGTTACTATGAGAAATCTGTCAAATAAAAAATTTAGTTTTAGCACACTTCTTAAATTGGTTATTAATAATGGACAACAGAATCAACACCCATGTGCGCGTCATATTGGCCAATTGGTTACACTCAGCTCTGTCGTTTATTGAGCCCAAAGTAAGTAACTTAGCATGTTTGAGCTTATGAATTAATTATAATTTTCTTTGAATTGAGAGCGTTTTGACAAAACAACAAAATAACATATCGTATTCTGTTATCTTAGCCTAACATTCAACTGTTAACTAACAGAACAGAGTATAAAACACAAATATGGTCGTAAAATTGCTTGTACCGTGTCTTAAAAAATACAAAATATCATTCCAATGATTTATCAAATGATTTCCACATTTTAATTTCGTTTTAATATATGTTAATTGTAAGACAAACTCACTTGACATTTACACATTTGCAATTAAGTATGTGTCATTACTGTATTGGAACTGCAAAACTGTCACAACGAACCAGTAGCGTTTGGTAGCCCTCGTTGGCACAAAGTCTAGTTGTTACTTGCCAGCCCTGTTAGTTTTTTTTAGTTGGCGATTTCAGACACACACGCAAGTTGTAGTGCTTTTTACGGCTATTTTGTTTTTTGGTATGTTCAATTGAATCGACACGGCATTAAATGCAAATATTAGTCGTGTGCCACAATATGCCAAATATCTAAAGATTTCAATTAATTCATGTGGCAAGGCAAATGCAACAACAACAGCAATAAGAACATTGGATAGAACATTTCGTGTGAACGCGTTTACGTTTTGGGTGCGGACAACAGTGCGGGATTGTGTAGCGGAATGTTGTATACGTGTGTATGTGTATATGTATGGGTGCCTACTGGTGTGTATGAAGTGTTCTTCTTCGCTGCGCTTCAGTCGCTAAATTAGTGCAAAAAAAAGGAAACAATTTGAGTGAGCAAGTGTGCGTGCGTGTGTGTGAATGGCGCCCATTAAGTATTAAACAAAACATTAAGTTCTTTAGAATTAGAACTTATATAAGCTAAGCAGCTGGATACAGGTGCAAATATTTGTTATTAATTCGGAAAATTGTTCAATCTTGGCCAAAGATAAACGAGTTTGGGCCTTGTGCGCGCTGCTTATCTTTTTTAGACTACAGCTCCTTAAGTGTGTGTGCGTGCGTGTATGTATTTGGCTGTGTGTATCTCTCTGTGTGCGACTGCTTATCTATCTCGACAAATATGCGAAGTATGCGTCAACCTGTTTGTTAACTTTCTGTTAAAAATTTCTACTTCAATGCTACGGCGTCGGTGACCGCCACGATGACAACAAGAAAAATAGCAATAGCAGCAGCAGCAGCAGCAGCCGCAGCACCGACGACATCTGCTGCAACAACAATAATCAAATTAATAAACAACTTGACTACGAGAAATCAAAGTCGCATAACGTGTACAATGCTAAATAAGTAGTTATGACTGCATGCAGCTAAATTTATAACAGCACACAGCGAACACAACACCCAATGGAAATAAAACACCGCAAGCAATACGGCGCAGAGCGTTGACGCTGGCTGATGACGATGTCAAAAGCGAAGCTCCGCTCAGCTCAGCTGCCAGTTCGTCCGCTCCACAATCGCTTGTCACTCGTCTCGGAAAGTGGATGGGGCGCAGCCTATTCCCAAACGGAAGGCTCTCTCTCACTCTTTTGCTTGGAGCCCGGCCAAACGCCGGCAGTCAGTGACCGAATGTCTGCATGCGGCTCCATTGATAACGTGTGTCTCTATCTGCATGTGTGTGTGTGTGTGTGTGTGTGTGTGTGTGTATACCTGCCTATGTGTGTGTGCGTGAGTGTTTGACAGGCAACCTTTGCATTGTTTACAAACAGCTGACGAGTTTGCTACACCCTGTGAGGAGAAGCATATAAGAGTTTGATGTTTTTGCGGAAACATGTCATAAGCAGAGTACCTAAAGACATACTTACATGCTGATGTAATCAATAATATATTTAAATACATACTTGCGCAATATCAGCAGTCGAACTAATCTTGGTGTTTCCTAGAAGAGCCCCATGCAGTTTATATTTAAATTAAAAGGCTTGACTAAGATTGTTTACACATTTGATTTCTTCTTTATGGGAATTTGATGTGGAATTGTATATAGGGTGTCTCTTATTCGATAGTATTCGTTTTGTTCACCGATTGTCTGCAACTCATTGTGCGTTTACCAAATCAATCGTACAACGTATTGATTTAAGCGCCTTGAGATAGCTATAAAAGTGTTCCCAATTTCCACCTCACAAACGTTACTGAAGCACTGTTATCAATATAGTATATCAATATATGTTGTATATATTAATGTGTGTGTATATATACATACCTATGTATGTGTGTAATCGCATTGGGCGCGTACATAAGAGGATCGAAACCGTAAACGGCGCCAATTAGTTTCACAATTGGTTGGCCTTTTAAATCAAAACTCAATTGAGTTTCTGTCTAGCAGTAAAATGGTTTGTTTATTTTAATAAATATAAAAATAGAATGATGTCTTACCTGTTTACATGTCCAAATACCATGCTTAATAGTAACCTGTTGATGATGTTATTCGTAGGTTCCATTAACAATAGAAAATACACATATTTTTAGGCTTTTACGCTCACGTTTTATTGATTTATACATGTTGTGATAAAACTAGTATGAGGATTCCTTATTAATTGCTAAATGGTGATGCGCAATTTGTATTTTTTTTTAAATTGTGTAATTTTGAAAGATTTGAAATACGTAAGTTAAATGAAATTCATATAATTGAGTATATATTGCTTTCGAGTAGCTGTATGTCATCATGCGGAATACATATATCTCTACTTGCCCGAGGGGCAAGTACAGTGATCGTTTATTGTTGTACGAATAGTCGATTTATTGCTGCTTGAAGAGCCGATGTGTGTTGCCTTGCCGTTAAATGTAGTCCGATTGGATTTATCGGTTGAGTCAGTTGGTCGTCTGTTAGGCTCGAAATTGTTAATTATTGAGTTGTTTTATTTTAGGAAATGTCCCACCACAGCGATGAACAGCTTCTGCAGGCTGGAAGTGATTCCTTCTGGGAGCCCGGCAATTACAAACGAACCACCAAACGCATCGAAGACAGCTACAAGTGAGTATGAAAATACAAATCGTAAACACTGTTAGGGTCATTGCCAGCAATAACAAACTGGAAAACCAGTTATTTGTATTGTCGCTCTCGCTCACTCTCTCTGTGTGTCTTTCCTTCTCGCTTTCTCATCTGCCCGCACAGACTCTGCAATGACCTACAGCAACTGATACAGGAGCGTGCCGATATTGAGAAGGGATATGCCAAAAGCTTGCGCGCCTGGTCAAAGAAATGGGGTGAACTCATTGAGAAAGGTAAGTGAAACGAGTTAATAATTTGTGGGTGACTGCCCAATACTCTGCACATTAATAACAGATTAGAAATTAGAAACAAATACAAGTCGTAGTGATTCGTTTTCTAAGCATTTCTACATACATGTGTGTTCAAAGCTCAAGTCTTGCTTTCGTTTGACTCGATTTGCAAAGGAAATTATTATTGTGTCACATAACAATGACGGCGACATTTACTGAATAATGTATGTATGTAAAGTAGGAGGAAAAGAGTTATAAAGAAACATTAAATACTACGTACTCTACTTGAATATGTAACTGTATGCATATAACCGTGTTATTTGTTTACACACATTCATTCACGCCTGCTCAGCGGACCAATGGAGCAACAACAACAACTACGGTGATGACCCGTTGCCAGCGTCACTGCTCAGTGGGCTGACAGAACTCAGTTCTTATTTTGCCACATTTTGTGTACACTGCGCATTGTTGCTGTGCGATAAGTGGCTTAAGCTATTAATGGGCTTTTTGTTGGCCCCTTTTTTTGTTTTTGTTTTTGTTTTGCACTGTCTCATACCTGTTGTCATCGGCAGCTTCGCACTCTGGTGCCAAATCACACGAAATTGTTTTAGAACTGGAGAACTGTTCCATCAAGCGTTCAAAACAAACTGTTAGACAGGTTAAGGCTGTTAGGCAACTGATAAAGTCGTTAAAAAATATTGAAATATCATTTCAGCTATGCTTCTTTTATGGCTTATGTTCCATTTATGTTAAACTGTAGTTTATCTAGAAGACAGATATTAAACTCAACAAAGGTCTTATTGTTATGCCAATCAATTTGATAACCAGTTGATAGAGCTCTTCCTTTAGTGTGTGGAATGCCGAATTTCCCTAACAGGCAAATGTCACTACACCGATTTCAGTCGTTTTCGTTGCCATTTCTGTTCCAGTGTGCGTGAAATGAAATCGAGTACACTGTGAGCAATGTTGGTTACCAGCTTTTGCTATTGCTAATGTTTTTGTTTTTGTTTTTTGTTATGCCCGCCTTTGCTCTCAGCCCACTTTCACGGTGAGCACGACGACAAAGAGCAATAGCAAAAAAGAAAAAAATAAAAGCAGCGGCTTCATCGAGCGCACGACAATATTGTACGGAATTTGCCTAGTTGCGTCTAGCCAGAGTTATCAACGGGCCACCGCTCAGGTCCCTTCCCCTCGACCGGCACACCCACTCAGCCAATTGAAAGAGTAGCATAGCAAACCGGCACCAAAGCGTCACTCGAAATGGTTTCAAAAATCAATGCGATGAGAAAATAGAACGTGTTTATTTTTGTGCTAAGCGCCTCAATTTGTATGATGCGCGCCTTTATGTGTGTGTGTGTGTGTGTGTGTGGGGTGCCAATTGAGAATAGTTGAGTGGCCGTTAGTCAAAATGGTCAAACGAGTTTCGTGCATTCCCAATTTGCAATTATTAAGTGGGCATCGTATAAACTCTATTACGGTTTCTCAGTTGTTGTTAGCATACCGTAAACATGCCAAAGCTCTGCCGTACCCACTCACTCCCCATACACGCCCCACACACATGCACACATTGGCAACCGACTTCCAGGTGATTAGATAAAAAATGCCAGTTGTTGATGACATCAGCAACATGACAGAAACTCTCGAAAATCGTTTAAAAATTACACATCATTACCACTGAAGAATATGTGACGAGTTCTGATAATCAATTTAATTGGATTTTGGTTTCGATTCGATTTTAGGACCAGAATATGGCACAACGGAAGCAGCTTGGAAGGGTGTACTAACCGAAGCGGAGCGATTGTCAGATGTACACATGAAGATCAAGGATAATCTCTGCAATGATGTCAATAGTCAGATTAAGACTTGGCAAAAGGATAACTACCATCACACACTCATGCAGATCAAGGAACGCAAGGACATGGATGATCTGTTCAAAAAGGCACAGAAGCCCTGGGCCAAATTGCTGGCGAAAGTGGAGAAGGCCAAAGCAGATTATCATGCAGCATGCAAAACGGAACGTAGCGCCACCAATCAAGAGCGCAACGCCAATGCGGACAGCTCGCTGTCGCCAGATCAGGTTAGTTCTATACTATAACCGATAGACAGTATCGGCAGTTGTATGGCTTTGCTTTATTGCGTATTATTTTGCAGGTGAAAAAGATGCACGATCGCGTGCAAAAGACCAAAGATCAAGTTCAAAAGTGCCGCGAGAAATATGAGCAGGCCATTGGCGAAATAACCAAATATAATTCCGTTTACATTGAGGATATGACATCCGTATTTGAGAAGTGCCAAAACATGGAGAAGACACGTCTTCAGTTCTTCAAAGAAGTGCTATTCAATGTGCATGAGTGTCTCGATCCAACCAAAGTGCAAAAGTAAGTATCAACGGTCGATTTGGCTTTCTGAAATTAATTTTGAAATCTTTACTATCTACCATCTCTTGCATTGCAGCCTGTCCCAAATCTATGAGGAGTTCTATCATACAATCAACAATGCGGACCAACAAAAGGACTTGAAATGGTGGTCAAATAACCATGGTATCAATATGGCCATGAACTGGCCTGCATTTGTGGTAAGTGTTTAGATGGCATTCTAATGAATTCATTGTAAATCACGTTGTGTTTGCAGGAATACACGGAGGAGTTCCGTGATATAGCCAAGGGCAACAAATCGAAAGAGGCTCTGCCTGCAGCGGCCATAACGCTCATCAATCAACGACCCGTCGCCGAGGATGTGCATGTATGTTTGCTGCATCTCTAATTAAATGCATAATTGTCTTATTAATGTATTAATTTATTTACCGCACAGGAGTACCCTTCTACAAATAGTCTAAAGAAGAACGCGAGCGTTAGCAGCAAAGCGAGCGGCAAGAGCAGCCAGCAGGAACAAGCATTAAATCAAACCTCTGCCACAACAGTCGAATCTAAATCAACGGTGTCGACAACATCGGCGGCTGGCGCTGCGACGGCAGCAGCCACGGCAGCGTCAGCGGCGGCGGCTTCAAATCGCAACTCGAGCGTAACGTAAGTTGGACACTGTTTCTGAATTTGAATTGTTTGGGATAGTACACTTCAGTGGTCACAGCTGTAGCTGCTTGCTGCTATTTGGATTTGTGGCTCATTTTCATTGAACTAATTGATTTCAATTTGCATGCACACACAGTAATGGCAACGGCAAAGTCGACGCAAACCCATTCGACGAGGAGGAGGAGTGGGATGAGGCTGACAATGTGCTGGTCGACAACGGGGAGCCGGGTGTGCCAGTGAAGGCCTTATATGACTATGACGGCGCTGAAAGCGACGAGCTTACTTTCAAGCAAGGTAAGCATTGATCACACACATATAGCATATATCTCGTTTTTCCCTTCTAATCATTAATGTCTATTTCGTCAGGTGATGTCTTTGAGAAACTAGAGGATGAGGATGAACAAGGCTGGTGCAAAGGTCGCATGAATGGCCGAGTAGGCTTGTATCCGGCGAACTATGTGGAAGTAACTAACTCATAAATGGTCGAATTATCTGATGACGAGCAGGGCGGGCAGTGGTTAAATTAATGTCATTTACAGACATTGAGAATATTTAGATACCAAGATAAAACATTTAAAGTATATAATGCAGATTGCGTTTAAAGTAAAAAAAATACAGTCGTTGAAGAAATTATAATATGTATTAGAATTTGTTATGAGCAATTGCTCACACCAAGGTGTGACATCTTATGTATTAGGCATAAAATTTGTATTGAGCAAAGGAAATCCAACCTACCAACAAATAAAAGAAAATAACAGTAAAAAATAAAAACATAAATAAGATGAAAGAACTCACCCACAGTAGAATGCAAATGAATGTAGTTAAAACAGGAAAAATATGGATACAGATTAACCTAGATAAAACGTCGACAGAACAATAAGTGTAAACGTCAATGTATGAAATAATATTACAATACTATTACATATGTATTATGCTCTAGCTAAAACTGAAATGAACATGAGTTTTTTAGAATGTGCGCGCATTTTTACTAGATTCAGCTGGCCGTTCACATTTTGTGGCCAGTTGTAATCTGCGTACAATTTAAAAAGCATATTTAAATATGTGCGTGGTATTTGTAATGCGTTTCATGAACATATTTTTATTATTTATGAAGTTTTGTGTATACTTGTGTTATAAAAAGTATACGTATATTATTGTATATGTACATTTTTAATTGACTTAAATTATTGAAATAAAACAAAAAATACAAAAAGCGAATAACAATTCAATGCATTATAATTTTAATTCCCTGCTATGTTTCTTGCATAACTATCATATTCTAATTGTTATTATCAGGGAACGCTCTGCCTTAGGGAAAACACCGAAATATCTATCATTAAATACTTATCCACTTTCAATAGGCATTACTCAAACATGTACATACACACCAATTTATGCGGGTATTACTTAGAAGGATGCTTATCAAATATGTGTATTTATATACTACACATGTAGGCACTATACATATGCCTTCATGATGTTTTGCGACATGTGATGTCGATAAACGAGCGCAGAAGCTGAAGTTCTCATAAATGGCATTCAGAGTTGCGATAAAACTGAATCCGAAGTTAAACTTGTGCTCTGAGTATTATATGGAGCACAGTTTGATTCAGGAAAGCAGTGCGATCAGTTCAACCCGCAATGGGCATATAATAGCTGGTCAACTTATTCAACCGGAAATGGCTTGGCTTAGCGATAGATCCGCCGGACAGAAGACTTGGAAAATTTGCATTATATGTGGCATATTTCTACTCATTTTTGTCTATACTTTCACAACTTCCCCAACACTGAGCTCTATAGGGACAGATTTGACTGACAACTTATACGATGATTATATTGCATACGCAGAAGAAAATGCATTTCATGCGGGCAATATCATTTTGACTTCGGCTTCACCGCAGCTAGGGCCCTTACAAAACTCTTCCGAGACGTTGGGTAAAAATGTGGTTTGTTACAATAATCAAATAAGCAAGGTATTATATTAACCTGTAGGTCCCAACATCTTGGATAACTATTTTGTGTACACCTCACGATGTCGTATGCCCGCTATAAATCCATTTGCAAGAGATGCGCTGAGAATATTTGAAAATTCAACCTATTCCTCTTGCGATAAAACAAAGGCTCTAATATCTGTGAGTTACAATGAGACGGATCGACGATATAAGCTGCACATGAATGTAGCAGACATCAGATGCTGCTATAAAAAGATTCTGCGCGACGGAAATGGTGCGGAGGCGGACAACAAGTTCAAGTAGATATTCACATATTTTATTTGATTCGACAAATAGAGCGTCAAAGCTAATTGTGAACATATTGTAGATTGTGGTCATGTAAATATTTCCAACAGGACTTTGTCCTTCCCCAGGATATGGATGCCATTATCACCGAGTGTCGTCGTCTGAAGGACAAAAAGCTGCTGCAACAGGATGCCTTTAGCTTTGTGCAACCAGCCAAACATGTGGCCAATCGAACAGCTCCAATTGCCTTAAATATTAGTCAATCAACGCCAGCAGAAAGCAGGCCAAGTGTCCTGCTTTGGGGCATTGATTCCATGTCGAGAATGAACTTCCAGCGGACTATGCCTCAGATGTACAAATTTTTGCGAGGAGAGAATTGGCATGAGCTGCGAGGATACAATAAGGTTAGTGCACTAGATCATTTATTAATAATAATTATAGTGTTACTAATCAATTTCTAAGATGGGAGACAACACATATCCCAACTTAATGGCCATTTTGACAGGATTCAATAACTCCCGCTCCATGTCTGTCTGCCGGCCAAAGGCTGTCGCTGGCATGGATGCTTGTCCTTTACTCTGGAAGGACTACAAGCAGTTGGGATATATTACAGCTTACGCCGAGGATTGGGGCCGGTTTGCCACCTTCAACTACAATAAGAAGGGTTTCGTCAAACCACCAACAGATTACTATCCACGACCTCTTGTGCTGGCCATCGAGAAGGAACTCAAGAAGGCATTGGTATCCAATGTTCCCTACTGCGTGGGTCGTAGACATTATGCGGAGTATATCTACGATTATGCAATACAATTCACGAAAGTCCACAAAAATGAATCCACCTTTGGCATGTTCTGGACAAATTCGTTTAGCCATAATAATTTTTCCTTGCCCTCCTCCATGGATGTTAAGATGCTTGAATATATGCACTCATTGCAAAGAGTTGGCATCTTTGAAAAGTCCATTGTGATATTTTTCAGTGATCACGGCATGCGGTTTGGTCCGCTGCGTAACCTGCATAGTGGGTTTCTGGAGGAGCGTATGCCAATATTTTATATATGGCTTCCGAATTGGTTTAGGGCAAAATATCCAGAGTTTGTGCATAGCTTGCAGCTGAATAGAAATCGTTTGACTTCTCCGTACGACATTCACGCCACATTGAAGCACATTTTGCAGCTGGAGACACCGCTGGCGGACTTGCCACGACCCGAAGCATGCCCCACTTGCCATAGCATCTTCTACGAAGTAGCTGAATCGAGAGATTGCTCAGATGCGGGGATTGAGGACCATTGGTGCACCTGCCACACGTTAAAAAATAGTTCACGTAGCAAGATTCACATCAAGGAAATTGCACAGCAGCTTATTGCTGCCACCAATGCCTATCTGCAGGCCAATAACTTGACGGATATTTGCCAGACCCTAAAGCTTTCAAATATAGAGTCGGTGCAGAGAAAAATATCTGTGCAACCAAAGGAACTTGAGTCTTACCTGGTCAGGTATGAAGCAAAGCCAGAGAATGCTCTCTTTGAAGCATCGACGGACTGGGACAAAAAGACGCAGCTAATTTCAGTAAACGTATCTGACATAAGTCGATTGGACGCCTACAGTGAACTATCCAAGTGCGTAGACGATAGTATAGCTAAAAAGTTTTGCATATGTTTCGATTTGCCAGAGCCCAAACGATAAAGAAATATTTTTCTATCTATTTATTAAGTAAAATAATTTTGTTTTCTTTAAATTAAATTTTTATGTTTTATATGTTGTTGCAATTGTTGTTAATAAGCATATAAATATGAGGCCAACGGAACATTCCCTTCATGCTTCATTAGCCAATAATGACGATTTAGATTTAATGAATTTATTAAAAATATTTGTTTGTTTTTCATTCAATTTTATAATAAAAGCAGATAACTTTTGTTATCGTTCGCGATATGAAGAGGGTATATTAGTTTTTTTTGTAGTTTCCGTTTTATTTCCGGTGTTTTTTGAAAATCGGACCTAATTGTGTTGGTATTTCTGGGTTTGTGTTGGCATTTCATCTCATCTCTTTTTTCGTGCATTCGTTATGCTCCCGACTGGACCGTTGTTTTTTTTTTTTTTTTATTTTTTTTTTATTTTAAATTTTCAAAAAGCGTGTAGGCAATATGTAATAGTATAGGTTGAAGTTAACGTAGTTAAAAAAGAAAAATGATAAGACGTATAGCCCGGTTCAGCATAACCACAATACATTATCAGTTGGATATGAGGCACCGCACAGAACCAATATATTAAGCACGAGTGGATCGCTAATTCAATAACAAACGATGGACTCCCAAATGGCCAAAAAACTTCTTTTGAGTTGCTTTTTAATTCTTTTGATTGTTTTGTATAATGAGCGGTACTTCACTCAAACTAGAAGCACAACAATGGCAAAGATGTCCAATAAGATGACAATAAAATCGTTAACTTCAGCGCAAGGTAATGTGAGTCCAAATGGAGTCCAATTCAACAGATGCCAATACCTTGAATTTTAACAGATTCCAATGTAATCAACTTCTTTGTGAACACCTCAAAGTGTCGGATGCCAGCCCCTGACCCCTTTATGCCTGAGGCTCTCATGATATACAGGAAAGTGCCATATGAGCAGTGCGAGCCTGGTATCGATCTCATCAAGGTGAATTTTAAGGACGGCATCTACAGTCTGCATATGAACGAAGCGAATTTAACGTGTTGCTATAAACAGATCCTGCGCTCCGGAGTTGGCGCCAATGCGGATATGGCGTACAAGTAAATATAGTGACTGCGTATAACTAAAAATATGCATTTGATTTAACATTATAATTTAAAGCTTGCTGCCATGTAGTAATTTTCATCAAGATTTTGATGTTCCACGTCATGTAGATGCCATCATCACCGAGTGCCGTCGACTAATCGATAAAAAGCTGTTGCAACAAGATGCTTTCAGCTTTGTGCAACCAGCTAAACGTGCAGACAATCTAACAGCTATGAATGATTCAAGCTCAGGTGAATCGACTAAGGGGAGACCAAGTGTTCTACTGTGGGGCATTGATTCATTGTCGAGGATGAACTTCCAGCGGACTATGCCGTTGATGTTCAAGTATCTCAAAGAAGAGAATTGGCTCGAACTGCAGGGCTACAGCAAGGTATGAATTAAGTATCACTTATTTAAGTATTTAATATAATTTAGTTTACAACTCTTGCAGGTGGCAGATAACACATTTCCCAATTTAATGGCGATTCTGACAGGATTCAATAACTCCCGCTCCATGTCTGTCTGCCGGCCAAAGGCTGTTGCTGGCTTGGATGCTTGTCCTTTACTCTGGAAGGACTACAAGCAGTTGGGATATATTACAGCCTACGCCGAGGATTGGGGCCGGTTTGCCACCTTCAACTACAATAAGATGGGTTTCGTCAAACCACCAACAGATTACTATCCACGATCTCTTGTGCTGGCCATCGAGAAGGAACTCAAATTAAATGTTACAGCCAGTATACCCTACTGTGTGGGTCGTAGACATTATGCGGAGTATATCTACGATTATGCAATACAATTCACGAAAGTCCACAAAAATGAATCCACCTTTGGCATGTTCTGGACAAATTCGTTTAGTCACAGCTACTTTGCGCTGCCCTCTTCCATGGATGTTAAGATGCTTGAATATATGCACTCATTGCAAAGAGTTGGCATCTTTGAAAAGTCCATTGTGATATTTTTCAGTGATCACGGCATGCGGTTTGGTCCGCTTCGTAACCTACATAGTGGGTTTCTGGAGGAGCGTATGCCAATATTTTATATATGGCTTCCGAATTGGTTTAGGGCAAAATATCCAGAGTTTGTGCATAGCTTGCAGCTGAATAGAAATCGTTTGACTTCTCCGTACGACATTCACGCCACATTGAAGCACATTTTGCAGCTGGAGACACCGCTGGCGGACTTGCCACGACCCGAAGCATGCCTCACTTGCCATAGCATCTTCTACGAAGTAGCTGAATCGAGAGATTGTTCAGATGCGGGGATTGAGGACCATTGGTGCACCTGCCATGCGTTATATAATGCTTCAGACAATGTGATAAATAAAATCGAAATTTCTTATCAACTTATTTCTGCTACAAATGCCTATCTGCACGCCAACAACTTGACGGATATTTGTCAAACCCTGAAGCTTTCATATATTGAGTCGGTGAAAAGGAAAACATCTGTGGAGCCAATGGAATTTGAGTCTTACCTGGTCAGGTATGAGGCCAAACCTGAGAATGCTGTCTTTGAGGCTTCAGCGAACTGGGACAACAAGACGAAATTGATCTCAGTAAACGTGCCTGACATAAGTCGATTGGACGCCTACAGTGAACTATCCAAGTGCGTAGACGATAGTATAGCTAAAAAGTTTTGCATTTGCTTCGACTTGCCAGTGCCTAAATGATCGAGAAATATATATTTAACACAAACAATTTATAATTTTATTGAATTTAGTACACTTATTGGTGGCAGGAAAAAAAATTTGAACTATTATTGATTATATTGCTAACCATGTTTGATTTTTGCAAATTATAGCGGATAGTATAAATAAATGATCTGTATTAAAAAATGTATATGTATAGATAGCATACGGTAAACTGCGGAAGAACTGATTGTTTCGATTTACTCATCGAGGCTTAACATTGAAATATTTCTATTTCCCTAAGTGTTTAGATTAATATTCAAAATGTAATGTATTCTTCTGCACTGATAACGCCGTATCAGAGCTTATGGGAGTCAATAATGAAAGAAGCTTCATATCGCTTTTATAAATTTTCAATGCGTTCGTTTCGATCGTTAGGATTGAAATACCACCACAATCAGTTGGATATGAGGCACCACTCAGAACACAGCACAGCGAACCGCAATTGTGAAATGTGCTTAATATGTATTGATACCTATGGCAAACAGTAAATATAGGTTAATTAGGCCGCAAGGTCCAGAGCTAAATGAACCCTCGAGTTTCCGATTAATTCTAAAGCTCCTTCTGGGTTGTTCCTTAATTGTTCTGATTATACTATATTACCAAAGATATTTCGTGGAGACTGGTATATATGTGGACACTACAATGACATTAGCTACAATAACTACAACAAATATAACAAATACTACGAGTTCTACACAGATAACAAAAAAATTGTTAAATTTAACGCAAGGTAAAGGTGAAACTGAAAAGTATTTCATAAATTCAAATTCATTGTATATGAACAGAGCCCGCCATGAGAAACTTCTTTGTGGACACCTCAAAGTGTCGGATGCCAGCCCCTGATCCCTTTACGCCTGATGTTTTAATGATATACAGAGAAGTACCATACAAGCAGTGCGAGTCCGGTAAGGATCTCATCAAGGTGAATTTTAAGGACGGCATCTACAGTCTGCATATGAGCGAGGCGAATTTAACGTGTTGTTATAAACAGATCCTGCGCTCCGGAGTTGGCGCTAATGCAGATATGGAGTACAAGTAAGTACAGTTCAGTAGATTATAATTTATAATAATTAAAAAAAAAAAATTATAATAATTTATAACTATATATATATCTTATAATTATAGATTGCTGCCATGTAGTAATTTTCATCAAGATTTTGATGTTCCACGTCATATAGATGCCATCATCACCGAGTGCCGTCGACTAAGCAATAAAAAGCTGTTGCAACAAGATGCTTTCAGCTTTGTGCAACCAGCTAAACATGCAGACAATCTAACAGCTATGAATGATTCAAGCTCAAGTGAATCGACTAAGAGGAGACCAAGTGTTCTACTGTGGGGCATTGATTCATTGTCGAGGATGAACTTCCAGCGGACTATGCCGTTGATGTTCAAGTATCTCAAAGAAGAGAATTGGTTCGAGCTGCAGGGCTATAACAAGGTAGGTGTCCATGCAGTATACATAACTTTGAATTTATGAGATCTTTTCAGATGGCAGATAACACATTTCCCAATTTAATGGCGCTTCTGACTGGCTTGAACAGCTCAGGCTCCATTTCCGTCTGTCAGCCAATGAATGTGGGCGGCCTGGATGCTTGCCCAATGCTCTGGAAAGAATACAAAAGTAAGGGCTATATCACTGCCTATGGGGAGGACTGGAGTAAATATTCTACGTTTGACTATATGTTTAAGGGTTTTAAAGATCCTCCGACGGACTACTATGCACGTCCCTTAATCTTGGCCGTTGAGAAAGAGCTAAAGAAGAAATACGACACGGCTTTACCATACTGTGTGGGGCGTCGTCATTTTGCGGAGTACATTTATGATTTTGCCTTACAGTTTACGGAATTTTACAAAAATCGGTCCACATTTGGCATGTTCTGGACAAACACATTTAGTCATAATAATTTTGCCTTGCCCTCTTCCATGGATGCCAAAATCATTGAATACATGCGCTCATTGCAAGGAAGTGGTGCATTTGACGAGTCCATTATTTTGTTCTTTAGCGATCATGGTATGCGTTTTGGTAAGCTGCGCGGATTGGAGAGTGGATTTCTGGAGGAACGGATGCCCATTATGTATATTTGGCTGCCGCATTGGCTAAGACAAAAATATCCAGAGTTTGTGCATAATTTACAGCTAAATAGGAATCGTTTAACCTCACCATACGATATCTATGCCACTTTGAAGCATATTCTAGAGCTGGAAACACCGCTGGCAGTTTTGCCACGACCTGAAGGTTGTCCCAACTGTCATAGTCTGTTCTATGAGCTAGATGAATCAAGAGATTGCTCAGGTGCTGGCATTGATGAGCATTGGTGTACTTGTGTGGAGTTCGAAAATGTTCCGAAAACTAATGCAAAAGCTAAATTAATTGCCCAACAGTTGGTAGAAGCAACGAATAATTACTTGGCAGCTAAGAAGTTAGTTGGTATTTGTCATATCCAGAGACTAAGTAATATTGAGTCCGTGCAAAAGAAAATTTTGACGCACTCAAGGCAATCCAACTCTTACCTGGTCCGATATGAAACGGAACCAGCAAAGGCACTCTTTGAAGCAACGGTCCAGTGGTACGACATAAGCCAGAATATCACTATTTCTGTGCCCAGCATCAGCCGAATGACGTCTTACAATGAACACTCCAAGTGTATAAATGACAAAGTGGCCAAAAAGTTCTGCATCTGTGCGAACCAAGGCAGTTGACTCAATCAATTCCGGCTGCCGAAGTGGTTGGAGTACCGCATAACCACAGACACAAATGTAATTGCCCTAGAAAAGATGCATCTGCATTCCTTCGTGTACTCGAAATCACTATATGTAGCAGCAACTCAATTTTGCGAGCATTGTTGCCAATGCCTATCGCCAGTTCCGATCTCACCCCAGAATCTATCAGGCAAATTAGTTTACAATTATATGACAATTGCAAGAGACAATTGCGGCCATATCAGCGATCGGAGTACAGCTGTTTCATCAATTGTACTGTACGAATGGAGAAGTTTGTTTTAGTAATAATCTTAACAATAAAAAAGAAAAAATGAAATTATTTACTATGTATCTTATCTATTGGTCAATAGCCTGGGCGCAAATCACTCAAGTAGTCGACGGGTGAAAGAGCTTGTTAAAGATTAGTTAATTCTTTTAAATTAAACAAATAAACATATTAGTTGCTTAGCCTATTTTAATAGATTTCATATAAATGATATATAAATAGAATTCAACAGAAAATGAGTTTTCTGCTTAGCAAACATATGCCTGCAAATTCAATTGTAACTGATACTTTGTGCCGAGTCTGTCGGCAGAACTCGTTATTTTGAAAACAAAATTACGAATCAATCAAAACATATTAAAATTTGGGACTCAACTCGTATTCCCATCGAAAATGGCGCAGCAGATGAGTAGATTAGGGCGAGGGGTGGCCAGGCAGGCCATGCACCACCCCGAAAACCACCAGCGACAACCACAACACAAAACGCAAACATTAAACAGCAGCAGCAGCAGCAATATTTGTTGATACAGATACGGATATGTATAAGCTACAGAGAGAAGGCCATTCAAATCACTCAAGTATCTCTGTCTGTATCTGTATCTTATGCTGGGCGGGCTTCCGAGGGCCGGTTCCGTGTGTCAACTTCAATTACTTGCGCTGCCTAATCACGGTCCTATAAGGGTAATAACAATGCACAGCCTACCTGGGCAGGGCCCAGAGGCAGGGCAACGCCTTTTAAACGCCTTATTGCCCGCAAATGAGACTCGAGTACCTCAATGGAATGTGAGACAAGGATAGCGATATGGTATGTGGCTGTGGTGCCATTGCGGTGCACAAAATGGTGGCTGTTCCTGTGTCGACAGCGGCCTTAAATAGCCAAGGATGCGCAGAGCACTGAACAGTAGCAATTCAGCACTGGCACACTCGAGGATCATTGCACAGAATGAGTGACTTCAGCATCGACTACATACTGAACCGCGCCGGTGATAGATACGTCGGCACCAATGCATCATTAGGAATTCTGCAGCGGCTCAGATACCATCCCACATATCATCCATATGCGCAGCCTGCACTCAAGGAACAGTTGCCATCAACAGCAGCCGCGTCCATGGATGACGGACCAATGCCCATGTACGATTGGCTTCAGTACACACGTTACCATCCGCCCAAGCTGCCACGCGCGTTGCGTCAGGGACCCGCAAAGCGCACACCAGGACGTCTGCCTCGTATTCCGTTTACGCCCGCCCAGCTCCAGGCTTTGGAACGAGCTTACAAGGAATCCAACTATTTGAGTGCGGAGGATGCTAACAAGCTGGCCGACTCATTGGAGCTAACCAATACGCGAGTGAAGATCTGGTTCCAGAATCGTCGTGCCCGGGAGAGACGGGAGAAGCGAGAAAAGGACGAGAGCTGCGACTCGACCTTCTCATCCAACGCATCTAGTCCGGAGCCGGAGCAGGAGCAGGATGTATTAATCATTGTATGAAAAATCCCTTGAGTCTTGCGCTTGATGGAAATGTTTAAATTTGGCTGTTACTATGTAACTTGTGATTGTAATTGGGCTGATGACCTTTTGTAAATAGACTACATTATTGAATACATTTATAATTATGATACGAAGACAATAAATAGATTTTAAGCAACATTTATATTGTTTAAATAAAATCCACAGTTGATTACACGAATTATAAACTGAATTCATTTTATTATACAATTAAAACTGTTTATACATTTGTTTTTAAACATTTAAATATTAAAAAAAAATAATGTGAAATATTGAGTTCAAACTTCGATAAGAATGATAATTATATTTTGTATATACCTTAAGTTTAGTTTTTGAAAATTGATATACTTTTGCCAAAACATTCTGTTATTATTTTTTATTTTTTTTGCCAATGTAATACCCTCGATCCAATACTCAAATTCAAATCTTATTGACATGGGAATATAGGATTTAAATTTTTGATTACAAGAGAATTCAAATTGAAATTGATTAACAGGTGAACATAATCTTTTTAAATGCTTTTAAAAATCTTTTTAGAAAATTTCGGAGACTTTACTTTCTCAATTTAAGTATGAACTTGTTTGTTAAAAATTCAACTTCTTTTGTGATGTGTACAAATATTTCAATAAATTAATTTCCATAATATTTTTAGATTCTTATTTATTATTTGATTATCGATATTTTCTATAGATTTGTTATGTCAAACTTCCAAAGTTTTCAAGCATTTACTAAAAAATAATAATTTTGATAAATACGATCTGCCTTTACACATGATATTTTACTTGGATTATTACAAAATATATAAAATTAATATAAATGAGATATTAAAGATCTATACATATATGTAAATTATGGACACATCTTTGCATCTCCCAGAATATGACACTTTTACATCTCCCAGAATATTTTGTGCGTCTATAACTATTCAGTATAACATCCGTCGAGAGCTCATATTTTATATCAGGTCAGTTAACATAATGCAAATTACAAATTTGGTTAAGTAATTTGATCTTTTTGATAGGCAAGGTTGTGTTGCAACTTGATTGATTCTATTCCCACACATGCTCCCATTACGCATTGCCGTCAAGGATATCATGAGAGAGCGCGAATCATGTGCAAACACTGTGGGTAAAAACTATTCAGTCTGGGAAATTTCTTTTTAGAAATCATCAATGAAAAGGAAGCAACTCGCGTGCCGGAAAAACAGCAAACAACGAGCGAGAGGCGGGGCGTATCCTAAGCCGATTTTGCAATTGTTGCTGTTTTCATGGTCAAGAATAATTTGTTTTTCCGCTTTCCTTTGTTTGCATACAACGAAAATATCAAATTACAATGCGGCGGCTTTCCTCGGCAAAAAGTGCCGACGGGTAGGGGAGTTCCGAATTTAAGGATACTTTTGCGAATGCAAAAGATATGGCCCATTCGGCCAAGCTGTAAAGTAATTTCGTTTACGCAAATCCGCCTGCTATGTATACCTCAGCCATTGCTAATCCGATCATATAGCCATATATCCATACTAGATGGTAGGCCAAAGGACACCTGGCTCACAATCAGCCTTTACCGATATAAAATGAACATCTTCTGTAGAAAGCGAAGGGTTCTAAATTAATCACAATGATATACAAAATATATCAAATATATCGTTTCAGAGTTTAAAGGTAATGTAGCGGGCAAACTGCATTTGCTAGTCAACAGATGAACATCAAATGTATGAAAAAAGTCTCAATGCACGTACGCAAATTTCTTCTGGAATACTTTAAACCACACTCATTAGTTGCAGATAATTCATGTAAATTTGCTAAATCGGCTTATGAGCAGTATTCAATGAAGATGTGTTTATGTTACTAATCTAGTCCTGTTTGACAAACAATGCGGCAATATTTATTCTAATGGCGTAGAATAACACAGCCATGCGCCGTCATGGGCTGCAAATGTACTCTCAATAGATCCTATTCTTAAAGCCCAAAACAATGTGCAGGCAAAAGCGACGCACGCACATAATACCAAAGTGGGTCAAGTCGGGCATAGAAGTCTAGACGTGGTTGGATTAACGTAATTCCTATTTTTACGTAGATTGAGGTAAGCACGCAATGTGGCTTAGCGTGGCGTCAGGCTGGTATTTGTCATATGCGCTTACTATGTGTGTGACATAAATATATACACAATATATTCCAAACTAGGTTCGATAGTTAAAACTTGAAATTTTTGTAATTTCGTCAACTGATTATGTACAAATACATTTTTAAAAATAATTTCGTGTTAATGTTTCGCGCCATAACGTATTGAAAAGTCTGGCAGCACAGTTACAACTAGCAGAGTTGCCCGACAGTAATAGCGCTCTCTAGCGACATCTACAGCCGATTACAAAATATATCGTATCGCTGGCAGCCCTAATTTCTTTCTTTTCGATAGATCCGCATTAAAGTGACAAGGTGAGCAATTTTTTGTGCTATATTTTTGGATATTTCAATGGTTTTAATAACTTAAATGTGTACAACTCTGTATATAAAGTGTACCGAACGTGTTCTGCATAAAATGCAAAGCATGGCGTACGGCCAGATAGTGAAAATATTAGTGCAAATAATTACACGTGTTTTCTCACTGCTTCAGGCGTAGGTTGTGAATGTCAATTAAATGTAGTTTTATTGGTTTTCAGAGCACATCAATATGCAGCTTTTCGTACGTGGCTTGGAAAACATTGAAGCTTTGGAAGTGTCCCAGGATGCTACCATTGCTGGCGTCAAGGTGAGTAATTGTAGTCACAACACAAACTTCACCCTAACCTAATTTCGTTTGTTTCTCGCAGAGCCAACTGGCACAGCTACATGGCTTCGAAACTGAAGAGTTCAGCTTGAACTGCGAAGGTGCCACTCTAACCGATGAAACACCTGTGACAGCTCTGAGCTCCTTCGAATTGGATATTACCATTCCCATGATTGGTGGTAAAGTGCACGGTTCTTTGGCGCGTGCCGGTAAGGTCAAGGGACAAACGCCCAAGGTTGAGAAACAGGAGAAAAAGAAGAAGAAGACTGGTCGTGCCAAGCGCAGGATCCAGTACAATCGCCGCTTCGTCAACATTGTACAGGGCTTCGGCCGTCGTCGTGGCCCCAACGCCAACTCTACGTAAAGTGGATCAGTTTGCAGAAGGATTGATGAACAGAAGCTGAGCTATTTTTATTGCAAAATAATGTTCATATAAGTAATTTTCAACAATTAAACAAAACTTATTTTACGCATTTCAAGCTGTAATCCGACGCATCTTATGTGTTTCTCAATTGGAAAAGGGCACACGTTTGCGCTCCCTGCTAACCACAAAGAACCGGTGATACCAGAACTCAATGCAGCTCACAATCGTCGCCAAAATTACACCAAAGAGTAGTACCATGAAACAGCCCTGCATATCATCCATGTTAACTTTGTGATTGGCAATCTGGCGTTGCATATTCTTTCCATTACATTTGTCCATTGAAGGCAAATTCGTTTTATGCCAGCGATCAATGAATCCCATGCGGAAGAGTCTATCTATATGGTGGTTAATCAAATGTAAATAAGCACTGCCTGTGGGCACCATTAATCCAATCTGCTCATCGACAAAATCTTCCTTGCCTAATGCAAATCGGCACTCCTTATCCAACTCAAAGTGCTGTTGTACAATAAGCTGGAGATTAATACGCCAATCGATATTGATCCGATCACCATGCTTTACTGCATCAATATTCTCGCTCTGTACACTGTTGTATATTGAAGAGTGCGCAATGAACCGCTTGAAGTCCTCCCGTGTCGTGGCCTCTACGTACTTCTCAAAAAAGGTGCCATTACGCAGGCCGTATTGCTTGATTTCCTTATGAGCGAACAATTGATTGAGGTAATCAACGCCCGGCTGAAACTTTGGGAATGTTAGAAATGCAACGAGATTCCCGCAATAAGTGGTAACCAATACGATAACCACGAGCCACCAAAAGCCAACCACCAATCTTCCACTATCCGCACGAGGCAGATACATGCCACCTGCAGGATTTTTGATTAATTTTAAAATTTACATTCTATATCTTATGCTGACGGTACAAACCTTGTTGCAGCAAGGCTCCATAAATATACCAGAAACAGTTTTTCACGGTGGACAGACCGTGAATTCGAAGCTCAGGTAGTGGCATTAGACGATTTACGAAGTACAGTATGGGCGCCGTAAAAAACAAAATCCCTGCCAGGCAGCCCCAGGTCTCTAGGGTGAACGGAGCCGTGAACAGATAGATGCGACTTACTTCATCCGGTTGACGCAGAATGAACGTGTACTTCTGTATACTTATGGGTTGTGTGTAGTTGAAGTGTTTCTTGGAGGGCTCATCAATAGTGGCGGCCACGGCGCCCATAAAGTACGCATTGCTTTGCATTAACTCAACCACTCGATAGGGAATGCGATAGGTCATTGACCCCATCAGTGCATCCTGCAATTCGAACCTGTCGTTAAAATGTATCTTCTATATTTTCAAGTGTATCCATACACTGTCATTCATGTTCTGTCTGATCGTGTCATCAGTATCCGATGAATGGCCCTCATGCAAATAGTAGCTGAAGTTCAAGGCGCGGCTTAGTTCCTTCAATATTTCCATGACAATGCCCGAGTGCTCGACGATGACGCCGCGACTATCCTTGGTCAAGATTTGCCAGGGAGGATTCTACGAGAAATTTGAACCAATAATAAGATGAACATATATTCCTGGCTCAAAGACTCACATGCACTGTCACAATGTCCATGGTGATGTTACGAAAATGGTGATCAATATGGGGAAAGGTTAGCTCATGACACATGAAGCCCAGCAATGGAGTCCAGTAACCAATATTGATGAACTCAAAGTTCCGATTCTTAGCATCGCGAGTAGGTGCTAGAAGTAAGGAAAGCTATTTTAACTAAGTCCAGTTGGATGCATTACACCTACTTGTGCGAAATTTGCGATTTTCCTGACTCTTGCCCCAGGTGATAGCCGTTTCAATGCGCCAACGTGCGCAGCTTGCGCATTTACTGTTTGCCCTAAGGTATTCCTAGGAATTCGCATAGTAAATTGAAGTTTTTAGGTAGCTTAATTCCATTTGTTTTGCTTACTTTCATGTATTCAAGCATCGCGTCCTGTTTCTCTTGCTTGGTAAAACGTATCGACTCCCACTCCTCATCGGATATTTTGCCATAGATGGATTGCTCTTCGAGTATCATGCGTGACAACGACGTGACCACAGCCATGGAAACTTCTGATATGGTACAGTTCAATGTGTCCACGCAATCAGACACCGTTTCGTTCAGTGCAAAGGCTATATTTGCACCCTCATCTAGATTTATTGTTACAGTATTGGCATCAAAGTCACCACGCTGGTCTTCCAAAACAAAGAACATCCACTGATTGTTCACATGGAACATACTCAGCGTCTCTGCTATCTCAATAATATCCTCATGAAATTTGGATATTACCAAAAATTGTTGCCGCTTCAGTTCATGTTTGGCGGGTGCAAATTGAGACAATGCCTGACGCAGCGCCATGCGTTTCTGTGGCCCACGCAGCGTTTCGTCAATGTTGTACAGAGTTAGTGATAGTGGTGGTATGTGGTTGGTGGTGCTCTCGTGCACGACAGACTTGACCAGCATTGGATTGTTCTCAACTACCGTAGGGAAATGCACACATTATTCGGACTCCATGGCTGTGAATTTATGTTTGGAATACCCACGGATATTTTGGTCTACGAGCACAATCACCGATTTCCACTTAAGTATTCTCTGAACTTTGGCATCGAGCACGATTTGGGGGAGCTCATCTCCTTTGGAAACCATAGGAATCTAGATAGGGAGAGTGAATACCATGAAATAGAAGCATTCAACTTATCTCACCATCAGCGCACGATTTATTGGCAGACGTGGGCAATCCGAGTCAGTAATCGCAATCAGAAGTATAGATGATCGTTGAGTGCTTTTATAAAAGTTCCAGGTGCCCTCGCAATCCGTCACTGTTATGGCTGCCAAAAAGTCTATCGAGAGGCTATATATTTTGGCAATGGTATTTAAAGTAAATTTTCCATTTTACCTTTCTTAATTTTGACGGAGTTCCATGTAAAATAGCGCACGTTGATGCCGCCTGTCTTCATATTCTCGCGTATTATATCACTGAGAATCTTTTCAAAATGCGCCATTATATTCTGCCGATGTGTGGCCATGTATTCATAGTCCACGACCACAGCTGGAAGGATCATAATGAAGAATCGACCAAATGGTTATTTGTAGATTTCCGTGCTCACCCAGCGAGGCATTGGCGCTCAGAAACGATGCAAAGTCATTGGCCAGCACGGGAGCTGGAGAGTTGAGCAAGCCACAAAGAAAACTAAAGACTAAAGACGATAGCTTCATGATGTGCGAACTGTCGAGAAGCAACTAAAAAGTGAAAGCGAACTATACCAACGACGTTGCCTCGGATTTCCTTTTTTCTGATTTTTTTTTTTTAGGATATAGCATAAAGCCAATTAAAATCATGTTTGTTGGTGAGTGTACCATAGTTTCTAAAGCACATGAAATATTCACAGCACAGAAAGAGTCAATGGAAAAGGGGCTTTCGGCGGCAAGCGATTGATTGACAGTTTGCGGTTAGGCGTCGACATCCACATCAAATGTCAGGTACGTCAGCAAATTGTTGCAGGTGTCCGGTAAAGGATATTCGGGCAAATTATTGTGTTTGCGGTGTTAACTTCGTTTATTTAATTATATATATGAAATTGTTCATCAAAATTGCGTGTAAGTTAATTACATTTTACAATCTTACAGCTAGGGAACAAATAAAACTATCGGACCTCTAAACTAAAAGTTACAATTCACTTAGGTTACATTTTTGACTAGCTTTAACTTATGGTAGGGTGTTTATTAATATCAATTTAAATGGGTTTAGAAATATTTTGACAAAGTATAGAGTATATATTATATATATTGTTATTTTATATATTTTTTTTCTTTGTTTGTATGTATGTATGTATAATTTAGCTACACTTATTTCACTATTGTACAATTCCAAAAATGCTGTCATATATAAATGCATACGATTTCGATTGTAATTCGTTTTTATTTTGTATCTATAATGTTTGTATTACGAAAGTATTTCAATCATATTTACTATGTGCGTATATATGCATTTCTTATTTTTTTCATTTTATTTTTCGATAGCTTTTGCTTGTATATATATGTTGGATTCTCAACTATTGCTGCCTTTGAAAATGCTCTGTGTGAAACGTCAAATTCATTGGTGGCGCCACTCTTCTGTGCTTACCCAAATAGCATTTCCTCTCCATCCTTCAGTGCACTACTTAACGAGTATGCCAGAGTATATTTATAAATAGCTATACTACGTGTTGGGATTAATGCGTTGCAGTTAGCTGTGCCTGCATTGTTTATATTCCTGGTCCAAACTGTCGACCGACCCATTTTAAACCCATTCATCATGGGTTTACAATTTTCCTCATTCATTTAGAATTGCGCTCAGACGCTCCTCAACGGCTACTTTGCGTGACTTCCACACGAATTCACATACGGCTATGACACACGCCACGCCCATGCCGCCCATAAGTACCACAAATACGCCGCCCACATTGGCCAGACCCAGCTCATTGGCTGCCGACGATGATTTTGAGGTTTCAACACGGCATTTGCCACCTCCGCGCTTTTCCTTCCACCATTTGGTTTTCAGGATGTGCAGCTTGCCTTCCTCCTGGAGCTTGAGTATGACGCTATTGATGGCAGTGCGATAAGGCGAGTCTGTAATTGATGTAAGTTCAGCATGAATAGACTCAAAAAGACTGAAGTTCAATGATACTCACTTGGCGGCGTGGCTATTCCATAGCTTTTTGTATCAAGCATGCCGCCCACTTGGGTTAGCTCACAGTTACGTTCGGTGACATACTCAATGGATGTGGACTCCATTAGAAATGCATAGGAACCTTTGCCCTTGGCCACGCGCTCAACACCTTCACCATTGCTGGCTGTAAAGACCGAGGGACGTGCCGATTCCATAAAGGACCACATGCGCTGATATGTAGAGATCTTAGAGTCCTGTAAAAAAGGAATCAATTGTGGCCAGTCTTATTGCTTATTGAGTAGGTGTATTACCCTGAAAAACGCCGCTGTGCTACCGCCTTTGAGAGCGCCATACTTGATTCTCGTCTGCTTGGCCAAGTCCTCGGCGCTTTCAATGGGCGAATCCATGCGTTCAACAGTCAAAAATGCAGCAAGATTGGCAGTGTAAGAGGAGATCATGATAAGAGTGAAAAACCACCAAATGCCAGCTACCATGCGAGTTGACAGAGCTCTGAAATGGAGACCAATGATATGAAACATTAAATATATAGCTAATTATGAAGAGCAACCTACTTGGGTAGAAAATCGCAGCCCTGCTGCATAAGAGATCCAATGGCAAACCACATGCAATTGAGCAATGTGAACTGACTTTCAACCTTCTCGCCATGGGCATCGGTATAGGCAGGCCACTCGTAGGGCGTGAACCTATGAAATATATGGAACTTTTTTTTATAAGCTTAATCATAATTTAAACAAGAGCTCAACCCACTTGGCTAATATAAAAAGCAGTACAGAGACGCCCAGATATGCTGTGGCCATGTAGATCCAAACATCTAGAGATAAAGGCGACAAAAAGGAGAACAAATTGGGCGGTTGTTTGATTGGCTTGCGATAGAGTATAGAGACTCCAAGGTTCATAAATGGAGTGGTAAAGTCAACAGCCTGCTCGCGCTCAAAGGTGATTGTGAGATCGGCTATGGCCAGATCGGCGCGCTGCTCCAACAGCTCGCGTATCATGCCGTTCCACTCGCTGTCGGAAATAATAATGTTTAGCAAATCTACAACGAACTGTTCTCGCTCTAGAAACTTACCCAGTCATTTTATTTAAGCTGCCGTAGCTGCCATCGGGCACAAGCTGAATCTTATAGTTAAAGCCCAGCGATCTAGATATCTCGTGTATTAGATCCACTGCGTAGCCTTCAAACTGATCGTTACCCGTTAAAGGCACGGCTGATTCCTTGCGCATGCAGTAAGGATTGCTCTGTCAAAGAGAACGAGCAATGCTCAAACTAATCCACAAATGCTTACAGAATACTCACCAATATGGTTGTGACCACCAATGTCTTGTTCTTCAGATTTGCCTCGATCTCTTGCTGTTTCTGGCTGAAGGTGCGAGTAAAGTTGATGCCTTCGGGCAACGTTGAGTTCCAGGTGCCTATTTTTCGTATACCGGCCGGTGTAAGCTCAACGATGTCCAGCATAAAATCTGTACGAAATCCCTGATGATCAAACTTAATCACATTAGTCAGGCCCTTCATCTCTACAATTTTCATGTAGTTAATTAGGCTGAAGCCATGCTGCCAGGTGCTTTGGCCATCGCAACTGATCGGGTGTATATCAATCTGCTGCGAGGTGTCCAGGTCATGCAGCGCCTTGGCAAACAGATGCACTGCATCGTACATGAGCGCCGTCTCGGAGCGGACAGTTGTTAGATTAGCCGAACGCAGCATGCCCTTATCATCGATGCTCCACTGACGCACCACATCCGAGACGACTTTCTCATTGATGAGGCGGAAGCCAGTGATGTTTGTGCCGCCATAACGAAACTCATCCAGGTTCACAGTATGCAGATCCAGAGATGTGACCAAATAGCTATGATAGTCGCTCATCATGCCGATCTGTTGTGCCTGCTTGAGCACTTCATGAACCCGTTCTGTAGAGCAATCCAGCACAATATGCGCCTCCGCCGAGTTCTTAATCTGTTTCAGCAGAGGACTATAATTGCGGTGATTTAATAGGTTATTAAAAAAATCAGTTGCTTATAGGTGAGCCTACCGATAGTCTCCGCTGTCGCTGAGCTGGCGCACAGTAATTGGAAACGGTGTCATGCCATGAGCCTTTAGCAGCTCCTGCAGTCGCACAATGCCATCGTTATTCTCATAGATAATGGTAAAAGTCTTCCAGCCCCAGTGGCGCACAATATCCACATAAGCCTGAGTTAAAGCACAAATATCAAGAGCTGCAGCACAGTTGGCATCAAGCCACACAATAGGAAAACGTTACCTTGGAGAGCGTGTTTGGATGAGGATAAAGATTCACCAGACAACTTTCACGTCTCAGTCGGTAATCCCAGCGATTCTCCAAATGTGGTATCTAAATAATTGTGTGCAACAGTCATCATACATTAAGGCGATTTCATACCCCTCCCCCCATCTACTTTTTAACTATGATGCCACTCACCTCCATGTTGTCGCAAATGCTTTGCACATGGCTGGCAGTGTGCGAGGATTGCGGACCGAAAATTGCAGCAACACCAATGTTCAACAAGCCACAAACTGAAAAAGGACATGAGGAGGTTTAATGTATAAAGCGGATTCCCACTTATTGGCCAACTTTTACTCTGACTGCCGAAAGTCTTAAGGAAGATGCAGCAGAGTGTAGTGAGAATAATATAAGTCCCATAAGAGGGCCACCGAGTCGTAAATTGATTTTCACGTAATACGCTTTCTGCTGCTCCCAATCCAAATCCCAATGCACCTTCTGTATGAGATTATCTCGACTGAATCTCCCGATTTGTGGCAGCCAACATAAAATGGGTCCAAGTAGCACGTATACTACTTGGCCGCATATACAGTAACGAACATTCGTTTCGCCTAGTTCGCATATTTAAAATGCACTTCAAATAGAGATAATTCCATTTTGCCTTTCGGCTTTGGCTTTGGCTTTAGCTTTACCTTCTACCTCAGCATCCGTTAGCTCATCAAATTACTGAGCACATGCAAGTGCATCTGTGCATGTGTAGTTAAGTCCACACATACATATATGCATATGTATATGTTTGTGGGTGGATATGGGTGGATGATTGCACAGCTTGACTGTGGTAAATAATGCACTCAGGTCCCTTGCAGCCATTTACTATCCTGCTAAAACGTGTTTAATTTTGGCTTTGAGTACTGTGCCGTCAGGTAGCTTTGGCCATGTACATAACTGCTTAATGAGCACCTTTACATGTCTCTCGGATATCAGAGTGTCACTATATTCTCTGTATTTTATTTTTTTAAATAAATTTCAAGGTTCTTCTAAACTAGATATTTAAGTCTGGTCGATAATTTGTTTATTTAAATATAAATTTGGTTAGTTGAAATAATTTATAACATTTGTTATGATTTATGCACTTAACTATATCAAATTTATTTAATTCGATTTATATATTTTATGCCAATCAATGCCAATAAACGAAACTGACTTAAAGTTAAACAATAGTCATCAATGAATTGAAAGAGATGTCTAAACACAATAAAATGAACCTGCGATATGAACAGACGAATATGCTGTGCGATTGTTTCAAATTGCATTATTATTCGTCGATGATAATTGAATCTAATGAAGCATACATAAGTCTAAATTGCATTATTTTGAAATGGCAGGAAACGCAGCGCTACGGGGGAATGAGAACAATAACAGATATACATATATGTGGGGTCATCAGGTGTAGCGCATGCCGTGCCACCTACTGCTTACCTCGTTTGCCGGCATGGAAGCTGTCAAATGGCGAAATGCGCTCAATTTGGGCGACAAGTTTAGACCGGGGTAAAATCGAGCGGTCGGCATTTATGCGCTCGACGGCTTGGCGAAAGGCGAGCTCCTGATGGTCGTCAGAGGGATGAAATAGTCCACCTGCGGCGATAAACGGGTAAAAACAATGTTATTAATAAGTAAGTACAAACGTTTCTGATGATAAAAAAAAGGAAAGCGATGGCAAGGAGGAACAAACAAAACACAAAAACAAACGCGACACACATCAGCAAGGACATTTCCTAGTATATACACACACGCGCGCTTTTGATGTGTTAAAAAAATCGATACATGCCAAAGATGCTTTTGAAATCAGGCAATGAATGATGACGAAGTTGACAGCTTCAATAAATTAATATTGGGTTGAATGCCACAACAATAAATCAAAAGCAACTAACCGATTTTGATAACGTCGGGCAGTGCCAGAGTCGTTCGCCAGTTGAATGCATTTTGCAGCATCAGCAGCAATACCAATAAAAGCAGCGCATTATTATTGCCGACACTTGGCTGCATTTTGGCTACGTTTACTTGTGGAACACCGTTTGTCGACTAGTTTGGATTTGATACTTTCTGAATCTATCACTAGTTTAAAGTCTGTTTTCTAAACTCGCGTTGACATTTTACAGGCAGATTATTTCCCCTTTATCTGGCGTCGCGTTCCGTTCACGATTGAGATGAAACATCTACTGAGCACGACTGACTGATTTTTGCTCTTTTAAATATGTCCTGTTGCAGGTTGGCAGCGGTCTGAGGGTGGGTGGTATCCAAAAGCCGGGTGACAGATCATACATCTGCGCAGTGAATGCGGATGCTGTAGCCAGTGATGGGTTTCGTGTGCGGCCTCTTGGAATCAAATTGGGGTCATTTATAAATTTTGTTGTGTGATGTATCAGTGTAGTCAGTCAATAATATTCGAAAATCGATTGGCTAGTTTTCAATTTTTAAATGATATATTTCAAATTATCTTGCCGCCTTCTGTTAATTTACATAGTTCTGTTAACACACTCTCGCGGGACCTGCCAACTTGTTTACAATGAATGACGCGAAGCAGAATTGTATGTAATGGCGCGTAGTTGACGCGAATGCTTTCTGGCGACATTTGACAATTGAAGTTGTGCTGAAATTAACTAAAACTGTAATCTGTGCCTTCTTAGACCTGAAAATGCCTCGTGTCGCTAAGCCAAAACCAGCGGCGGCTAAAAAGGCCAAAGGCAAGTTGTATGCCATGCCGGAGAAGTTAAAGGAGGGAACCATACTCAGTGACTTGTCGAAGACACAGTGGCGCATCGGGCCTTCGATTGGAGTTGGCGGCTTTGGAGAAATCTATGCAGCAACTCGCAATGGCGAAAACAACTACGATGCTGTGGTGAAATGCGTCAGTATTGAATGTTATCTATACAAGAAACTCGATAGCTTAAACAGCGACTTTTCATTAATTCCAGGAACCACATGCAAATGGACCGCTTTTTGTCGAAATGCACTTCTATTTGCGAAATGCAAAACTAGAAGACATTAAAAAATTTAAGGAGAAGCGTGGCCTTAAATCTCTAGGCATGCCCTATATAATAGCCAACGGCTCTGTGGATATAAATGGCCAGAAGCATCGATTTATAGTTATGCCTCGTTACGGCAGTGATATATCCAAGTTTTATATTCAGAACGGCAAACGCTTGCCCGAGGTAACCGTGTACCGATTGGCCATTCAAATGTTGGATGTGTATGAGTTTATGCACAGCACCGGCTATGTCCACGCTGATCTTAAAGCGGCTAACATTCTACTTGGCATGGGAAAAGGCGGTGGTAGCCAGGCCTATTTGGTGGATTTTGGCTTAGCCTCGCACTATACAACGGGCGATTACAAACCGGATCCAAAGAAAATGCATAATGGCACTATTGAGTACACATCGCGGGACGCCCATTTGGGTGTAGCTACTCGACGAGCTGATCTTGAAATACTCGGGTATAATATTATTGAATGGTTAGGTGTGGAGCTACCATGGATTAAGGAGAAGCTGCTGACTGCGCCGGCAAAAGTTCAAAAAGCCAAGGAGACTTTTATGGCGAATCTCAGCTCTTCTTTAAAGTCCGTTTTTCCCAAAGGTGTGCCTGCACCAGTCGCTGATTACATGAAGTACGTAGCTCAGCTGAATCACAACGAAGCCCCGGACTATGAGAAATGCCGTAAGATGTTTTTAAATGCTCTAAAGCAAATGAAAGCAGATAACACTGGAGACTTGGATTTTAATCTTAAGGCACAAAAAAGTAGCAACAACAATAACAGTCCACCAGTTAAAAAGACAGCTGGAGCAGCTGCGACTGCGGCGAATATTCGGAATAAGGTTAAAAACGAAAAACCTATATTAAATGACTCTTCGGATTCGGAGGATGTAATCAATGATAGCGAGGAAGAAGTGGATACAAAATATACTCCTCGCAGAAAGCTGCCAGCAGTGAAACAATCTTCAAGTCCAAGGTCTAAAGATACCAAGCCAAAGCTTGCACGCAAAGCAGTGCCCAAACCAGCATCAGCTTCGCCCAAAAAACGGGAAGCTCAGGAAAGCAAATCACCACTGCGCACAAGTCCGCTCAAGCGGCAAAAAATAGATAGCAATGTCACGCCTAAGGCACAGGCCGCCAGTGCCAAGATTAACTTTAGTCCAGCAATTTCGCTGCGTGGCGGCCGATCTGGTAAGACTGTAATCAATGATGACTTGACTCCGCAGCCGCGCTCTAACAAGACATATGAGTTTAACTTTGAACTGGATGTCAGCATGGATGCTAATGTCATTGTGAATGTGAAGCGAAAAAAGAAGGAGCAAGGTAGCACACCTGCGGGCAGCAGCAAGACCTCCTCCGCGATCAGTAATCTCACACCCAAGAGCGGCTCTCCAGCGACACGCATTAATTTGCGAAAAGTTAATGGGGACGGTAGCTCTAGTTCGCCAACGCCGAACCCCACCCGTAGTCCTCGCACTCCGGCAGTTACCGTACGCAAGTACAGGCGCTAATCCAACTTATATTTTTATATATAGATTTAATTTTGTCATTATACCCGTTTTTGATACTTAGATAGGCATATTTTATCGATAATGAATTATATGTTGTATGAATTTGATTTTCACATTAAAAATTATATTAAAAGTTAAGTAACCACTATTTCGATCTTCGTTTGCTGCTGCTCTCGTGATGCTTGCTCTTGCTGGATTTGGTCGTCGAACTGCCGCGGCGTGAGGATGACGTGCTACTGCTGCTGCTGGTGTGTTTTTCCACTGTGGCGATGTTAGTTAACGCGGGTGCCATAGCTCGACTGGAGCGGTCTTCCTTGTGCGACTTTGAAGACGATGAGGAGGAAGACTTGTGTCCATGTTTGCTGCTACTGCTGCTGCTCACATTTGTAGAGCTGCTCATCTCGGGCTTGTAGAACGGCGATGACGAATTCGAGGATGTAGATGAGCGCGACGACGGCACGGATGATTTGCTCTTAGTTGCCAGTGGTATGGGCTCATCGGGTATGACCACAGTAGGGGTGGCCGTTGGAATGGTTATAGTAGCAGCTGCGCGGCTAGTTGAGGGCTTATTGCAACAGGTGTCACATTGCCAGATATGCACTTGATCGTCTGCCGCCTCCTCATTGGTAATAGGTGGCTTATGGCACTCTTGGTGATAAAGTGCACCGCACTCAGAACACTCAATTAGTCGATTGGTGGCCTTATAAACCATTTCACCACATACACAACAATTCAAGTCACCAAAGTCGCCAGTGTCACCTGTATTGACAACACCGCTCATGGCTATTCCAATGGCGCTGCCATCATCTGAATCTGCAATGGTGTCCGGCGAATCTGCGGGTACCTTGTCCGGGGAGTTGGTCAGATTGATAATTTCATCGGTGGCCATAGGCTGTATTGGAGGCTGTGGAGTCGCACGGCCTGGAAAATTTGCTTCGTCGTCGACCATGCGTTGGGTCATGTTTTTTGATATCATCTTGTCCGGTCCAAACCGCAATTTAATCGCTTCATCCAACAGCATCCGAAGCTCCGCTGCAGACGTAGGATTTGTTGAATGCAACAGTTTGATTGCCTTTTTGAGCACAGGATCTACTTCCTGTGAAGCAGCTGCTGCTGCAGCAATATTGGCAGCCATTTTACTTGATGATATTAGTTAAGAAAAGAAATGCAACTTTTTAGTAATAAACTAAATGCATTCAATATATATAGAGTTGATTTAGCGCAAGCAGCTGATTGCGATTGTTATTCAACACTGCTTTTATGCGTCCCTCGCTCTTCTGATAAACTGTTGCTTTATTGCAATTTAAAAATACGTTAGACAAAATCGTTTGAATCCCGGGCGGTTCGTTAAATTTAAGTCGTCTGTTAAGGTTAAACCTAAATATAAGCTACTCGAGCACTTATTTTGTTTCTGCCGCATAATTTATATATATATATATATTGAGCAAATACTCTATACTTTTTGAAATTTTTAGTATTTCTCTCATAGGTCAATGTAGTTCACAATAGACAACAGCTGATTGTGAAGGTTAACCAATACTATTTGTTGCTGCCCTGACTATGCTTCTTCTTTATTACTGTTGCTATTTTTGCATCTTTACCCTCACCGTTGTGGCTCCGATGCCGCTGAGTTTATGCCTTAATCAATTTTGCTGCGTTGCGAAAATTACATCCAGTTGTTTTGAATAAACAAGCCTCTGTGCCGTTGTGTTGTGAATCATAGTGAGCGACCGACTTGTGCTTATCATTGAGTGCAATCTACCGCGCTATTCAGATAAGACAGGCGGTCTTTGAAAAATCGAATCGGCATAACACCAACCGTGTCTAAGTAAACAATTTACCAAAGCAGTCAGCGAGTATATGTGATAAGCTTAATAACGTTTGAAGACGATACGCAAAAATAAAACTTAAACCCTTGGACACAATAATTGCTTTGTTCTGCAGATTAATCGAATTCTATTACAAGTATATATGTACGAGGAGCTAAGATATTTGTAATGAGTAATCAACGGAGAATAGGGATTTGTGGCGCCACAACGACGCCGATTTCGATGCTGGTCATATTACTGGCGTTTATATGCAGTGTAACCGCTGGGGATGACGCAAATCAGCTGGTGAGTGGCTGCCGGGAGATGGGTTGCAGGTGTAATGGAAGTGTTTTCTTTTTTGTTTTCCTTACTCTGTTTGGCTAACTGTGTTGTTAACAGTATTACAAATTTCGTACTGCGCACTTGTTGCCATGTTAACAGGTAATAGACCGATACTGTTTAGATTTGTGGCCAGCAATGTATGTATACGTATGAGCTAAACCAAAGGGGCACCATTATAAATAAGTATATTTATAGACATAAATATATAAAACAAAATATATATATAATGGTATTTATATGCCCATATATTCGAGATATATGTATGCATACATGTATAGAAATGTTTGTATGCGCATTGTATTGGTGCCATTTAGCCTTTGTTCTCTTTATTTAGTAATCAATCAGTAAAATGAAGATATCACCACAGAGCGAAAATGCCTGTTAACAGTTAACAGTGAGCTAACAGATTGATAAGAATGGCGGCAATTTTGAATATTTCGTATGCTTACAGGACTTTACATCGAGCGATTGTACTCTAACAGAGCCCGTCTATGGCAACAAGTTCGATTTCAGCAAATTGCGCTCGGATTTGGCGCATGTAGTGCGAAGTGTTAGCAATGATATCTTTGAGTTTAATGTGTGCAGCAACTTGACGTACCAGTGTAACAATGAGAGTAATGTGGCTGCTTGTCTCAAGAGACAGGGTAGAGAATATGTGCTCGGTAAGCGTAATATGATTCATTAAAAATACGCTTACTTGAAAGTTTTTATGATCATAGGTCGCAAACATGAACTACATTATCATAATGGAAAAATGTATCTTAAGTATTTAAGTGGAGCGAAATGTGAGAACGGAACCAAAGACCATCCAAACTATCAGCTTCATGTGATTCTGAATTGCGACTACACGCTGGATAGCAATCCATTGCAAATAACTTCATTTGTAAGTGACCGTAACACCTTTTAATATAATTAGAACTATCATTTATTTGCAACTTTTTATAGGCTGAAGATACTTGTTCCTTCTATATTAACTATGACACTCCGATAGCCTGTTTACCGATACCACATGATGCGCACTCCAATAGCTGCAGTGTGGCGTACACGAATACTGGGAATACATTCGATTTGATGGAGCTTAGCGATGTCAACTATAGAACCACTGACCGTCAAGGAAATTTCTTTATAATCAATGTGTGTAAACCGGTGCTTTACGGCGAGAATACCATGTGCCCAGCCGGGAGCAGCATTTGTCTATTTTCCCCCAAAGAAACCGATTTAAAAAAACGGTGTGTAAATGTAGATTATTATATATGAATTATCGAAAGCTGAACTTTTAATGTTTTTATATTTTAAATCTTCAACATACTCTCAGTTTCATCAACTTCGGCAATGTACAGACGCAACCCGTATATAAAAACGAGCAGCTACTTTTGATACATAACTCGTCAACACCGTGTGCAGGAAATTCCAAATTGAACTATAGCAGTATTGTTAATTTCCACTGCGACAAGAACGTTATGGTTTGTTTTTGATAGCATAATCGTTAAGAGATCGATGCATTGTACTTTTTTATTTTCAGAACGCACATCCCGAATACGTGGGTCCGGATCAAGATGGTTGCACACACCAGTTTAACTTTATCACGCCGCTAGCGTGCAAGAATCTGAAGCCCTGTACGGCTAGGACGACGAGCAATGAGCTGTAAGTCGACCTTATCCTGTACCCTACTGAGTATGTCACTTATTTGAATGTACTTCACAGCCTGGATCTCAGCGCACTCAGTAACCGTGCACCACACAAATTGTCCAAAGACGGGAAAACCTACAATGTGGCTGTATGCACCGGTGCCGGTTCACCATGCTTGGCGAATGGTGGTAAGTTGGTCATTTGTTGTCTGAATTATTAACGAAGTTTTTAAGTGCAGCCGCAGCCGCTGTCGACGTTGCACGTATGCCAGCATCCACCTAGCATGTTGCACGTCACATGAATGCCAGGAAGAGTATAATTAAAATTTAACACTCGAGTGCTTAAGTTGAGGAAAAACTGTGTGTTATTCTTTAATCAGCTTAGTTTACTGCAAATAAGCTGGTTTAGTTCCAGGCTAAGATTCTAAACCCTTTAGTATTCCGTAAGCTCTCTAATATTTTTATTTACATGATTTGAAGCTCAAGGGATAATGTGGTAAAGAAAAATATGTGTATTTAAATTGTCTTATTATCTTTTTAAATAATTTATTTTGCATTTTAAAATTAGCTTCGTGAGTGTACAAATATTTGTATGTATATGATGACCTCAGCAGAGCTTTGTTGCTGTGTTCATACGCATATAAAGCATAAAACTTTAAGGGGATAGAGGCATAACGCCATGACTCCAGCGAATAAGGAAGAAGAAATTAGCGTGAACTTATAATTTCTAACACAAATTTAAGCGGATTTATAGTCACCTCTCGTGAATCGCTACACTTTGCAGAGAATTGCTAATATTCCCAAAAAACAAAAATGTTATACCATAGTAAACGAGAACAGTAAATATAATCCATATGGGCTGTTGTCAGAGTAAATGTGCCTGGGCTTAGCCGTGAAACATACAGACCACAGACACACACACACGCAGTCCACTATACTCTTACACGCACAGAATTGTGCCTGCATATCTAGTTCACTACAGACGCATTTCCGTTGGCGCGTCCTTTTCGTTCTTTGGACTGCCTCGCGGCTGACAGTAAAAACGTGGGCAGGGTATGGGAGTCGAGCTCGAAATCATGACCACCGCTGGGCCAAAACAAATAAATAAGCTTGCTTGCATTTGGCAACTGCCATTGCTATCCGGACCAGACACCGACGCGGATAGGCTTAAGGGCGAGACGCCTGCGGGCCAACATTTGGCGGGGCACTACACGAAAATTTCATTTGTTAAGCAAATAGCAGACACGGTCACGCGAAACGCCGTGCATTCTATATGCAACTCTGGTATCTGGCGCCTAGATGACACTGACAGACGCCATATTGCTGCATGTAAATTCCGATGTTGTTGTTGTATATATGTATACTCTATGCGGTGTGTGCCAAAGTGGGTATACACTAGTTGGTAGCTAAGAGTAAGAGCTTGTAAGGAGCTTAGTGAACACTATTGTTATTATTTGAATGCATCAAGTGAATATTCTTAAAGCATTGTCTGGTTTGTGGAGTCTGGAGAAAGTCTATAGAGATCTTATAAGAGTATGTATGTGTATAGCTTCTGTTGGTTATATAGCAAATATCATTGACATTATAGTAGTAGATGGATTAAGAGAGAGTAGCTCGCATGTCATGTTTTCACATTTGCAGTTTCCTTTCACAATTGTGCTGATATTTTGTAGTTCTACAGTCGAACGCATTTTGCGCTGCATTTCGTACATGCAGCCTGGCTGCAAGTTATAGCCATGGTTATGGCCAACAAGGCCGCCGAGTTAGTCGTAATAAAATGTTGTTAATTGCTTATGCCACACACGTTGCACGCTGTCATTTCATGTATTTTGAATTTTTAGATGTTTCAGCATGTATCTGGGAAAACATTTAGATATGGTTATTCGGATGTAAATGATAAATGATAAATGGCTGAATCGCATCAATATCAATTTACAAATGTTGTTTTTGTGTGCAACTCGTTTGCGTAGCTGATTAGACTACGGCGTAGAATTATCCCGTGGCTATGTTCATTTCGATCAAACTGTCGACAAGCGTCGAGTTATGCCAAAAACAAAACAATTGCAGTCAGCCCCAGCAGCAAAAATAAATGCACAAATCGTAGCCACTCCAAGCAGTTTGAAGAGTGTGTTTATTTTCTACATAGCGCAGCAGTTGGCAAGCTACAATCTTAATAATTTTCAATTTATGTATACATATATATATATACTAGCTGGCCCGGCAAACGTTGCATTGCCCTCTATATTATTTCTAGGTAAAAAATTGTTGAAAGCTATGTTGTTCAGGTTGGGATACACTCTGATTAATTTATTAATCGGATTTTCATTCAAGCGCCTTGTAAAGGACATTCTTCGTTTTTTGGTCAGGTGCAAGAACAAATAATGCGGATGGTTTGCCAACACGTGAGCTTGCCACGTTCAATTGACCATGAGAAAAACACACATTTTCTAGATTGAGGCCACAAATAGTCAAAGATTGGCCCTGTGACTTGTTGATCGTCATGGCGAAGGCAAGACGAAGCGAGAATTCAAATAAATTCAAAGGGCATATCTTTTGAGATCATCGGAATCCTAGGAATAAGAACTTCCTCATCTTTAAATTTTCCTTTGAGTATCGACGCGTGAATCACATTGCTCATCAGTTTTCTTATCACCAAACGCGTTCCATTGCACAGTTTTGGTTGGTTTAAATTTCTAAGCATGCAAATCATGGAGAATTGCTCTTTTCATAGCTGTGTTCATTTCTTGACGCCGGTCAAGTTGTTCTTCCATATTGCCCATGAAGTATATTTGCAAGAATTTTTGCTGTGCATCTTCAATAGGTTGCAATGATCCAATGCGATGGCAAATCTGGCCTTGAATCTTTAAATTCAAAGCCATAGTTATAGTTAGATTTACAAACACTTTTTACATCAATCTAACAAACTACATTATTCCAAAATTTTTTTTTATTTTTTTATTTTTTTATTTTGACAGTCATAGAAAATAACATTTTTAACGTAAATTACCTTAAATGTCGGATTATATCCGTTACCAATAATTTCCGCCCCAAATGAAGTCATTTGAAAACAGGCATTGTATTTTTGAGTGCTCGTTAGAAAATGTCGTGATTCTAGTGTTTCGCCGTAAAGCAGGGAACGCAATGCTCTGGTGGCGAGACCACTAATGGCAATGTCACTTTACCACTAAGGCAGCACAAACCGGGCGTTTCACCAGCAAACTTTAATGCGCCACAATGCTGGCAAACAACGTCCATTGGACCAATGCAAACTAAACGATTCAAGCTGTAATCAATGGTGCAATCATATCGAAACGCTGCTCGATTCAAATCAATCCTTGAACCATTTCTTATTGCCATTTCACTATTCGCTATTCCGTTGCCTAATTGCATTATGGGTCCGCCGGGAAAGATTAGATCTTCTAGGACGCGGCATTTTTATTAATAGTAATACTGCCCTCGCACAAAACCATATAAAACAATCGAGAAATATAAATATAAATAATTTACACAAATTTATGTTTGAGACAAACAAATACCTGAACTTTCGAGATATTTAGCTTTTTTTAATTTTTTCAGATTTTTGATTTGAAATATTTATAAAGTTTAAAAGTCCAAAAATATAAAAAGCCAAAAATACACTTTTTAATAATTAACTTTTTTTTTTTTTTTTTGAATTTCGAATTTTAAATTTTTTATTTATTTTTTGAACAGTCAGGTTTTAATCTTTTGATTTTTTTTTTGAATTTTTGCAGATTTTTGATTTGAAATATTTTTCTTTTTGATTAGGAAAAAAATTTTTTTTTGTTGAATAGTCTTTTTTTTTTTTTTGTTGAATAGTCTGGCCTGCTCGAGGCTGTGCCGTAGACTGACTGACTACATTTGTTTATTTACTTCTACACTATTGTCAAAACTGTCACTGTTACCAAGCCTACTGGGTATAAAAAAATTTGAACATTTGGGGAAAAAACCGCGTTTTTCAAGTATTCGGCAAATTTTTTCAGTATTTTTAAGACCCTATACTAAACTCGTTGCGGAGACAAATCCAACAAATCAAAAACCATGAAAATTGGTCCAGCAGATCTCGAGTTATAAGTGCTTGGACACTTTTACACAACTCTCTTTTATATATATAGATATTTATATATGTATATATTTTCCCCCAATATTTTCTAATATTGTTTTATTTATTTTTTTTTTTTTTTGTAAGCTGGCAATTTTTTTGTGAGCGTTAGTGTTGTTTTGCTGTTGGGCAGATTCAATTTAGAGACACGCCCCATTCCTGACACTTGCCAGCAGCCCTTTCGTCCCAGGATGCGCCAGGATGTGCCAGCCAAGCAGCTACTAAATCGTTTATACATTTGTTTTCTACATTTTTCTTTGTTGTGCTGGCCAAGGTTTTGAGCCCTTTTCTTGGTGCTTTCTTTTCTGTTTTCTTATTGAAATTCGATTTGCTATACTTTCGTTTCGTTTTTGCTGGCCTGCCTTTTTTTTCCCTGTCCATGTTAATGCTAAGTGTGTGTATATAAATATATACATATATACATATACATATATGTATTATGCTATCAGCTCTTAAATTTATTTGCCCTGGAACGCAACAAATTTAACTGTATCTTGGTTCTGGTTATAGTTAACTCCTTCTTAGAGCTGGAGCGATTTTAGCAATAGATTGTTTTTAGCTTTGGCCGTTGCCTTGGCTTCTGGCCACACAATTTGCGAAGACCCATGGGCTCTAGCCAAGCAGTGATTGGATTGAAATTGAATTTGTGAGTGTTTTGTGGCGTAATTCACTTTCACATTTTTTGCTTGGTGTGACAGCAGATCAATATCCTTGGCTAATCTCGGCACGGAAATAATTTGAGACCCAAAAGGTGGACATCTGGGATGGCAGCAGTTGTGTCTCTTCACTCGTTTTCATTTGCGTTGCAAGGGTCAGTTGCACGTTGTCACACAGGACATGCACACAGACACACGCACACACATACAGACACTCGATGCTGGCACAGATACTTGTACGAGTATTGTCACGCTTCGACGAAATTCTCATTTATCAATTTGTTTGACAGTCGATTTCTTTTCAGTTCAAGAGCAAAAACCACATCAATTGACTTTTTGTTTAAACGGACCCGGTGCACCACCACCTATGTGGCCAAATCAAAAAGCCAACGATATCGATCAGATTCTATTGTGGTGCTTGTACTTGCTTCCTGCTGTGGCATCTGCAATAAAGCACGAAAGCAGACAAATAACAAAAAATAGCCAGGGGCAGCAGTGTGATAGATAGAAAAGGAGAGTGTACGATTGACTGGAATTACCATATTCTAGTCAAATCATAGTCAAACTCGCAATGCTGACCACTAGATGCATTTCAATCAAAATGAAGGAGAATAACTGATTTTCCGCTATAAATGCCATTCGATGCTGTATGTACATGTTAAGTAAATGTTATACATATGTATATGTAAATTTGCTATGGGAATTGAGAGTGGAACGATTTTCTGAAAATATATGGAATAGCCAGAAGAATCAGAAGTCACTCGATTTAATCATGTCTATGCGTCTGTATGAACTCAGATTATAAGTACCATTAAAATGATAGAATACAATTTGATATGTATATGGTTAGTTAGTATACCCAATATGAGCTTGTCAAATTTAGCCTTTAATTGTGAATTTTATACACTCTTAAGCAACTCATCTATGGAAATTTGTATAATATTTATTTGGTTTGCATAATGTGCATCATATATCATTTCATATACACACATTTGTATATTTGCCTACGGTCAAATATCATTTGTCACAGTCTTCATATAGAGCACAATTTGAGGTGGACGAAAACCAGAAGCAGTTGATAAGCGAATGGCGCAATAAACGGGGAAGAGAGCAACAATTAATTTTCCCTTTGATGGGCTGATGGACTCGGCTCTCATGGCAAGCGTTCCATTTGACGGCCATTTTGGTGAAGTGGGTGAATCAAAGGGGTGGTGCCACGTTGCTGGTGCCCTGCTGTTGAGGGCGGCACTTGTCACAGTTTTTGTGAACATGTCTAACACACGCTGCAGCTCACTTGGCTTCCCTTGTGCACTTTCAGGCGCCTGTTATGAAGAGAATGGCGTAAGCTATGGCCTGGGCAACTTCAATGCGAATTTGCGTTTCAATCAGAGCGGCTCGCCGTATTTGCTCTACGAGGATGGCGTTAAATGCGACAACGGCAATCGTCGCTGGTCCACAAAAATCGAATTTGTGTGTGCCAGCAATGCAACGAAGGGCAGCTCGGGCGGCGATGCTCTGCATATAATTGAGGACTCCAATTGCCAGTTGTTAATTCAATATTGGACGCCGCTAGCATGTCTGGAGCAGATTAGATGCACAGAAAAGATCTATGTGGACAATTCAGAGGATGGCACTGGCGGCGGCGGCTATGAGCTATTCGACATAACACCCCTGATAAACAACTATGAAAATTATGAGGCACGGGTCGCATTGCCAGACAACCAACAGCAGCAGGTGGCCAAAAATACGAAGGTGAGTGTGCCAGAGCTTGATTTCCCATTGGTGCTGTCGGTATCTAGCTGCCCATTTCTTTGTCTTTACAGTTCTTTTTGAATGTGTGCCGCCCATTAGTGCCGAAATACCAATTAGGCTGCGCCGGTGGTTCTGCTGTCTGTATGGCCAAAATGTCGGCAGCCGGTTCCCCAGAGGAGGAGGTTGTAAGTACCAGTCAAAGCGGCTTATAGCCTAAAGCCTAAGCTCTGGCGTATGTGCCACTTCTCATGTGTGCGTGTGTGTGTGTGTGTGCATGTGTGCATGTGTGCATGTGTGCACTGTGTATTGCTCGTAATTGGCGCCAATTTCACTGTGGCCAGTTGAATATTTTTGCGACTCATAAGCACATTCGTCCCTGCTAAATGGTTAAATTAGGCCATTAAGCCGTTTGGCCAAATGCCCAAAAAAATTTGTGGCGCCATTCATGCATTAAATATGCAGCAAATCCAATTGCTAAGCCAGAGCCCCCTTGGCCAGTGGCCGCCTGTGACACACACAGTGGTAGTCAGTCAGTGGCCACTAGGCACCACTGAGTGACCAGTGGATTTGGTTACTTCATTAAGCGACGCAAATGTCCACCCGCCTGCCGTTGACAGCTGAAGAGAGCCGACTGTGGCCAGTCTCTAAAAGTTGCCTAATGCCACAAATTGTGAACACGCCCTCTTGTCCATTTTCCATCTAAGTCCCTTCCTTTGGCTCTCTCTGCTTGTGTGCTTGTGCTTGTGTCTGTGCCTGGGTATCCTGCTGTCCGAACTGCCGGCTGCTCGTCGCTTAAATAAGTACTTAAGCCCACAAAAGTATGCAATGAAATTCGCTTGAAATGAGATTTCAGATCATGCTACAAATTGCTCGCCGACATTGTCGGGTTTTCCTGCCACTCGAATGCATGAATGCGCTGAAATTTTCCCAAATGCTGAACAGTTGTAATCAATCTATTTTGGTGATTTTAATTTCTGCATTCATTTGTATTTATATCTGTGTATATATCAGCCCTAGCACTATTTATACTTTGTCGATTAGCAGCTCAATTTAACATTTGAAAGGCTCAGCTTTAGAGCAAATCATTATGAATCGCTTTGCTGGCATTGAGCAACTCTTACGCAATAATTATATGAATTATTATGCGCTGACAGAGCGACCCAATCATTGCCAGCGACACAGAATGCATACCGTATGCCACAGGCACTGTCCGCGATTCTCCCCCCTCAGAGCATAACTTTTATCACATGCCAGAGGCAAAAACAATGTTAAAGTTGTTAAAAAAATAAGCACGTACGCGCTGCAAATGACGAGGGGCATAGGGTCCTCGATTAGGGGATAGAGGATAGGGGGGTTGAGTGTTGGGTGTTGGCGACGTTGCGTGGCTCGCGTTATTCGTGAATGTAACGTGGCAGAAGGCAACGGAACGGAACGGAAGGATATGGCAAAATGCGGCTATGGCGTTGACGCTGGCGTAAAAATATGTGCACATACACACTCAGATAAATGTGTATATATGTATATAAATATATATGTATATGTATCTGCATATATAACTGTAAAAACAGCTTTTAGCGGCCAACAGCCATCACAGTGGTTACCCCACACACAAAACCATTCTGGCCTGGAGTTGTACGCTGTATGAAGAAATGTGTGTGCCCCATGCGACGTGCTGTGCAGAACATTTCCGGCTGTTGGGGTGACGCAAGGAGAGAGAGAGAGGGAGAGCAGGCGGCAGAGACTGTTGTCGATTGGGGCAAAGTGCCGTCGGCTTTGTTTGCATGCCGCTGGCCTAGAAATAACGTAGCCATGGTTATATATTTTTCTAAAATTTATATTGCTTTATTTGCACAGCAGGCGCATACATACATGCCGTCACACACACACACACACACATGGACACACATTCGCACGCAGCGTGTCGCTGGTGGCTGCAGCTGCTGCTGCTGTTGACATTTGCGCCACGTTTTGCATTTTGAAAATGCTCCGTTTTCAGCGGCATTTCGTGTGCGGAAACGGAAATGTGCTGCTAGCTGCTGGCGCGCACTTGAGCGGGCAACTCTTTACTTTAACCAGCCACCCCCGGCCGATCACCCGGTGGTGTTTGGGACCACCCACTCATTGACAGTTGTCAAATGTCGAAAGTCGTTTGGCTTCTGGCTGCCTCTTCTTCATCCGATTTGCACTCTAGCATTTGCAGATATTTTAATGTGCTGCCAGCTGCACATCCTAAGCCATATCCTTGAGACCCATTGACTTGGCACATTTGATTTTCTAACTGTCACTGCTTGTGCAACTGCTGCAGCTGCAGCTCATTGTCATGCAGCGTCTTTAGCGAATGTTGCAAATTTGACTGTGGCATGTGCCTCGCATTGCCAAGTTGCCTGAAACCTGTTAATGGCTTTTCCAAACACTAAAGGAAGAAGAGACGAAAAGAAACTAGTTCGAGCCAAGTCTGTTGCAATTTATAGAATTTGTTCGGCTAATAATTCGAATGCCCTTTAAGCCAGGCTAACACATTTTTGGTTTCATTTAACAGACATTTGCTTGATGTTCAGCATGTAGCAAATTATGTTGCTGCCCATCGGGCTACATACATATATGCACACACACACATACACTCACATGACAACATTTTGGGGCGTCCGTTTGGCTAGCCATGCCTTTGGCCTGCGTGTCGCCACAGGATATTTGATGCTAATGCCTCACGCTCTCTCTCCCAATGTCCTGCGCTCGGCTCTCCAAATGCTGAACTTGCACAAATCTTTATTGCTCTCAAACTAAAGCTTCAGCTTTAGCTTTTCCTGCCTTAAAGTTTTCGTTCTTTACTTATTTTTGTTGTTGTTGCTTTTATTAACTCGATGAAGTTTTGGCAGCAAATACACAACGGGCCACTTCCATGTATGCTCTGCCCGGCTTGAAGTACTTCACTTTGAGCAAGCAATTGGTCCTACAAATAACTAAAAGATACTTTTGAGTGCAAAAATTCCATGAAAATTGTTGCGACAGCACATTTCAAATCGCCCGAGTCGTCTCAGCTGCTCATACTCCATTTTCCATTGGTCACATCTTTCATTTTCCTTGTGTGCCATGCTTTTAATTAGAGTTCAATCGAGATGCGACTACTCCCACACGACCTGAGCAGTTTCATTTCAGCTTTGGCTGAGCTGCTTTTCAATAAAAACAACTTTGCTTTGTTTTCTTGCTCTTTGTTGAGTATGTATTGTATTTTTGTTGTTTGTTTTTGCTTTTGCTTTTATTGTGTATAGATCAAACTTTTATTTTACAACTTATTTATTTGGTATCTGCAAACAATTAAGCTTACTTATTATTTCTTGTTGTTATTGTTGTTGTGCTGGCTGGCCCGGTCATCGCTTTCTGTCTTTCTCTCCAGTTCGCTGCTGCTGAGTGAAAAGTTCACGAAACTTGGAAGAAAATATAAACAATCGGCCAGGAAACATAGACAAACAGGACTCGCCTGCTTGTACCAATGCGATAAGAAAGTTTTTCAATAAATTTTGAAACAGAAAGTTCCTCAAAACTTGCCGTCCACAGTTAAGCTGATAAGCTGGCGCCAGCTCAACATACATATATATGTTAGTTATATATATAAACCCATGCTCCCGTCCAGCCATATCCAATGCTAATAAGGATTGCCAGCTGAAGGACATTCCTAGATGCTGCTGCTGCTTGTTTGCTGATGCCGCATTAGTTCAGATTTTGAGTTTTCAATAGATTTCCAATGGGACAGAGGTGGCCGGAAAGCAGGGCAAAAAACTGCCAGCTAGCGTAACGGTTAGCAATAAATAATAGAGCAAACTGCTTAAACCTTGCCTGAGCTGCATACGAAATGAGTCTGTGCTATCTGCCCGCCAGTGGCTAATACGTTTAAGATGAGACGACAACATGTGCAACGTTTGCCACCATCGACGTCGCTGACCCGGGGCATAAATCTTGTGCCACTCGAGCACCATTGCCATGGTGCTGCAACGGCTCCAGTTTGGACATTAAGCGCACGTCGCCAGTTGAATGGCCCGACTGGCTAGCTGGCTGCCTAGTTGACTGTCTCTGCTGCTGCTGCTGCTGACAATATTTAAGCTGCCTGCTCGCCGGCAGCAGCGGGGGGAACGACCAAGCGGAGAGCGCAGGAGAGGCAGCAGTTGGCGCGTGCTGTTTGCCCTGATGGTGGGTGTTGCCAGCGCCTGTTGCAATCGAAGCGCCATTGAGCAGGCGACAAAAAGGTCGATTATTGGGCAATTTGCACAGCTAGTGTCTGGCTAAGGACCTGGCATCCTGTTGTCCTCGGCTCAAGCGAGTATTATTACTGCACCACAAACCATTGAATTGCCAGTGGTGCCATATCAGAGTTATATAGATCTAATTAGCTATTTACTCGTAATGGAGTAGTGCATAGAATAGCTGACACGAATGTATAGCCCAACTCTTTAACCTGGCAGCTATCGAATATTGATCAGATATCAGCTTTGTCGCCTGACCCATCGAAATCTTTGAAAAACCATCTATTAAATTGTCGTTTGTACTGCATTGACTGTTCGAGGGGCAACTGTTTGCCAAGGGCCATAACGTTTTGTCCTTCCGTTCGTGCGCTTATCTTCATCGCTTCATCGTGACAGTGTGCCCATCGATATATGGGCTACTCAGACGCATGTCCTGTTCGAGCAACAACAGCAACTGCTTTGCCAATTGTCAGCAGGCAATGCCGCATGGGAGAGCGACGTAAACGTGGCTGGAGTTAGCGACTTGAAGTTATTTGCGGCAATCTCAGCCATTAAGTTCGACATGTGTTCGAGCAGTCGTTGCAACAGGCAGCAGACAAAGCTATTTGACACTTTCATCCATAACTCCATTGGCATCCTCTCATTCCTCTGTCTTTGATTGCAGAGCCTTGGCTTCCCACTGATTAGCTTGGCGGCCATCAACCGCACCACCGTTGAGTTGTTATACTTGCATGGCGATCCCTGTCCCACTGACAGGGCCACGAATCTATCCACGACGATACGCTTCAGGTGCAACATGCGGTCAGGACGAGTAAGTACGGAGGACAGGTGTCAACCTCACCTGTGGCCACTTTAAATGCTGCGCCGGCATCAACATTGTTTAACCCATTGCAGGGACAGCCGGTGCTGAGCTCCATTGATGACTGCAACTATCACTTTGACTGGGACACAAGCGTCATTTGTCCGCCGCATGAGTGTAGCTTTAGCCCGGACTCGTGTGAGATGGTGCAGGATGACCTGGGCAAGCGCTTCAACTTTAAGAACTCCTCTTTCATCAAGGATGGTAAGATTGCGGTGAGTTTCCATTTAATTGTCGCATTATTGTTCTGTCTTTTAATTGAATTCCATTTTGCTAGATCGACAACAAAAATAGCAAACTGGAGCTAAATGTGTGCGGAGAGCATCGCAAGGCCATGACGGACTACTCGCAGGATTTGGTAAACTTGTTCTTCACTCACGATCTGCCTGGATGCGGCAAGGAGGGTGAGTCTATCAATAAGCTAATTCGATTATCATTTTGTGTGTTTTCTTTTTGAAGAGTTGCTGCTTGTCGCTTGTCGTTTCCGCGTCTGTTTCCGTTTCCATTTCCACTTCCGCTTCCGTTTGTACTTCCGCTGGCGCAACACGCGCATTTCCGCACGCCATTTTGGTGGCCACCTTTTTTTCCTCGCAACTGTTGACTTTTGAGCTGTTTTTGGATAATGGCAAAATCGCATTAGAATTGGCGTTCAGCCCAATGCACTTCCGTTTTCCTTATCTCTCGACCCTCACGGCCCATAACCCTTCCTCTCTCACACACATACAATCTCGGCTACGTCAACATCTTTAATTTTTTTGTGCCCACTTTTGGGCGCCATTGCAGTGACTGCGACACTTTTTCGCGCTGCGCTTGTCGCCATTTTTTTATCCCCGGGGTTTTTTGTGTGTTATCTAACAGCATTTTACGTCCTGTCGGCAACAAAAACGTAAAGCACTTGAAATCATCAGGATAGGCGGAAAAAAACTAAAGAAAAAATAATGGCATTGTCGTGATAATGCGGTTAAATAATCTCCTTGCAAACAGGAGCCTTTGAATACCCTATAAGTAAAGCATGAGTAGCAGCGTTAAGGGGTATACTAAAACTAGTCTATAATACTTCATGATGAACATTAAAATGTACAGCCAATTACTCATTCGTCGATGTGATTTTGGAGAATCTTAATAATTTTTGCAGGGTATCTTTGAGTAGCGCGTTTTGTAGAACCTAATATTATTTTTATGTTTCTGCCGCTGCTGCATTCGAGTCATGAATATTTAAAAGGCCACACACAAAACATTTGCGACTTTTGTGGAGTGTTTCGTACATGGCCATGATTTTTATTGGCAAAAGCGTGTGAAACTTAAAAAAAAAAAAAAAGAAAAAAACATGTGACTTTGCCATTGAATAAAACTTTTTGTTTGCTATGTCAATGGGCAATAAAACTGACAATTTAATTATGACAACGTTCTCGTAGTCATTAAAAACTCTTTTTGTCGTCCTATTTTCGGGTCTGTGGCTGGCAATCTGCAAGCGATCAGGCAACTCGAATACACCCACTGACATGTAAAATACGAATGTAAGGACTGAGGGCTGGGCCGGAGCTGTTCGACTGTGCGGCTAAGCCTAAATCCCACAATAGTGCGCCTCCCTTCGTGCTAGCTGTTGGAGTGCAGATTTTTGCCAACATACATACATATATACACAAGCACACGCACACACTCACACATTCACACGCACCCACACCGACAGGGAATGCTGTGCATTTGAACGACAACAGCAACAACAGCAGCAACAGCAACGACAAAGGCAAGCCCTCGGAGCCCCTGCGCCACCTCGTCTCCCTTGCCACTCATATCATGCGGCTTTTGTTGTCGTCTCCAGTGATAATTATTTTTGGCTTTTATGTGATAACTTTGCAGCAGAGGAAGGCCCCAAAACCATGGAGCCCGTAGTTTTGGTCGTATGGCCAGGCATTTGGAATATGATAAGGATTCATTTAAGCAATGTTGCTGCTGTTGCCCTCGTTCAGCTATGCCCCAGTTGCGTTGTTCTATGCTCTGTGTTCTGTTGTTTGTCGGTCAATTAAAATAAAATGCCGCTTTGTTTTGAGTACGGCTTTCTCTGGTTTTCATCACTTTTTATTAGGGTCAATTATGTGGCTTGGCTTGCTCTGTTTTCTATTATTATTGTATTGTTTTTTTTTTTTTCTTTTGCTTTGCTCTTGGTATGAAGCTTCATTTCAACTAATTAAAACCGTATACTCTCTGCTCTATTTTTATGGCAGGCAAGATGAATGTTCACATGCGTGTGATATGCAGCAACAAGACTGAGAGCTCCTTCATCGTAACAAATGTGAGTATCAAATTTGTTTAGTAATTAAATCAAACCTAGGCTAAATTTAAAAGTAGCTTTAAAACCGTGTTCTCAGCTTCCTTCTGCTGAATGTTGAGTAATATTAATTTAGCTATGACCTGGTTGACTTTTAAATTTGAAATGGCATCATTTTTCAAATTGTTTTCAGCTCCAGTGAATATTTGTTTAATATTTCTTTTATATTTGGTTTTCTTTTTTTTTTTTTTACTCGATTGCGGACATGAAATGCCCAAATGCTTAAGTTGAAAAATATCATGCTAAATACTTTGCAAATTCCAAGACAAGTGGATAAGAGCGGCAAGAATCGTTGTTGCGAAAAGCGTAGCATACATCTTTGCGCATAGGGAGAAGCACATTAAATTGACATGGGAGACGCAACAAGGCGAAAACCTCGAAGTGGATTTAGCATACATTTTGACATGTACTTGTGTGTGTGTGTGTGTGTGTGTGTATGTATGCAGTCCATGTCCTGCTGCCATCTGCGGCAGTTTCTTGGGCAAAGTCTGCCCAGGAGCTGCTGCGCGGCTGCTTCAAAGTAAAAATGTATAAGAAATATGCAGAAAAGGCCGCACAGCGTAGCACAACTGGGCGCAAAACAATGTGGCAGGTGTCCTTTGTTATGCTTACCATTTGGCAAATCCGCTTTGCCAGCTAGCCAGCTTTGTTGTTGCTGTTGTTACTGTTTTTCAACAAAAATGTTGCCTACCAACCTGTGCGGCTTTTGGTTTTGCCAGCTACTGCTGTTCCTTGCTTGGGTGTCTGTTGCCTTTGGTTGTTGTTGTTGCTGTAGCGGCTGTTACTGCTGCTGATGTTGGCGCTCCTTTTAGCCCGCGAGGCGTGCTATTGTTTTGACCTGAGCCTTTGTTGTCTTGAACAATCACAGCTAAAAAATGCACGTGCCTGACTCGCTAAAGCTACAACATGTTGTTGCCCCCTTTCATGGGGTCTCGGCCTTTGCCATTGATCGTCCTAAGAGCCAGCGGTTTTTTTTTTTTGTAGCTAGAGTCTTTCTCTCAGTGTCATTGTTTGTTAGTTAGTTGTTTTGGCTTTTGATTACGCCTTTGTGTGACGCTGACTGGCGCTGACCCCGTGTTCTTTGCTGTTGCTTTTTGTTTATCAAAATGCTGTCATAGCTGCAGCTGTTGCATTAGCATAGAGGAAATTTAATTCCTGTGTGCAGACGCGAACTTGGCCTAGAGTTTATTGTTTATGCTGATGTTGAAAGGCTATAATAAAATATTTGAAATTCGCCACTTCACTTTTAAGACTAGCTCAATGGAATATTCAATATGCTTTTATTGCAATATGTGCAGATTAATTAATTTTTGTCAGCATTGCGCATTGTCGTTTTGTGTTGTTCGTTCAATTTCTAAATTGATTTTGTGTTCTGTTTCCATTACCTAGATGGGACATACGTATATAAAGGGATGACCGCATGTCACGGCGAAATTGTCAATTTGCAGCACCTCGTAATTAGTGGTCTGACCGGCGCTGGCAACTTTATTAGCCTGTTTCGGGGAGCTGCCGAAAATGCAGCAATTAGTGCCTGAGGTTGAATAAAACACACGCATACTCGCACACACACGCTCGTACACATACCAACAGCAACACACACACACACACACACACACACACACATGTATATAACTGTTGTAGTCCATTACGCACAAATTGCGAAAGGATACGCCGTTAGCAATTGAAAATATTTGCCTGACCATTTTGCGATAGTCTCTTTCACTCTCTCTGTGTGTGAGTGTGTGAGTGTGCGTGTGTGTGTCTGTGTGTGTGGTGAGTGCTGGGTTATTTTTATTGTGTTTGTTTCTGTTTACTCGGGCCCTCTCTATGGCGTATGTTGCTAGTTGCAACAGTCGTATGTGGCACAAACCAATTGACCCAAATTTAAACCAGTTCTCAAATAGCTGCAAGCTGCTTGCACCAAGCACGCTGTCGCATGGGGCTGAGCTGTGGATCTAAAACTGGGTCCTGCCATCGGGATATGGATTGGTAATGGTAATCACACAAGCACACACACGCACGCACACACACACCACCTGCTGGCAAGTTGGGTGTGTTTGCCTGATTGCGGTTAATTGCATTACACACTTGATGGAGGTGTTATTAATTTCATTTCTTTGCCAAGTGCACGTAATGACATTTCGGCTCGCTTCGTCGGCTCCGTCTGTCCGTCTGTCCTCTGTTTGACATACGTTTCATGCTCAATTAGCTGTGCGCAAACAGGTTTCAACTGCTTATTAATTTGCATTTTACAATTAAGCAAAAATAAACGGTTTGTGTTCGTGTTAGATCATATGGATGCGACTCTGTTCCTTAACAAATTGAATTTCAGAACACTGTTTAACCTATTGGAAATGCATGGCTCGTTAGTTTGCAGAGTTAACTGTAATTACTGAGCTACAATTGATCAAGTTAGCCTCTTAATTGGCCATGTAAGGTAAAACTTTGTGTCCAAGCTAGAGAGGGTCAGTTGACCTATATGGTTTTGCTGAGAACATTTGTATAGTTGTGTTTATTAAATTTAATTGAAATATTTAATAGAAACATGTCCGACATATTGCACAGTTAATGAATTCACTTTTACTATAAAATTAAATGAATCCGACTTGTCACAAGCGTCGCTTAATGCTGATTTGTAAACTGAACAGAAAACCTTTCGTCTCCACTGCGGTTATTTGTTTAACTTTCAGCTGTAATGCGCGCCCGCATGCAGACAAGTTCCATGCAGTTGCAGCGAGCGGTAAACAACATCAAACGCAGGCAGACGCACACATACATGCAGCACTCAGTTATTTTGTTGTTGTTGTTATTGTCCTTCGTTTTGGGCAGATGGCAAGCGCAAGCGGAACAAAAGGCAACAGTGGACTTGTCTGGCGAATGTTGTCGAAAAATTAGCGATTCAATGAAATGGGATTTTAAATGGCTGCAAACTTTTTAATGCGTCTACCGGCGTCCTGCGCGTCGTCCTGCGCTTCGTCGTCGTCCTCGACATGTTTTAGTTTTTGTGTCTGGGGCGGCGCCACGGCCGGGTGCGCGACCCAGGACGCCGGCAAAGTTGTGCAACGCGAGTTTTTGCCACTTGCAGTTGCCAGTTGCAGCCGCCGCAAAAGTTTTTAAATTATGCGCACATTTGCCGTGCCTCGTTGCTGTTGCCTTTGCTCCTCCTGCTACTGCTGCTGCTGTTGCTGCTGCTGCTTCTGTTTCTGTTGCCATGTACTGGCTCTTGTTGCTGCTCGTCGGACGCGCCGGAAATGGTCTTTGGCCGAAAGTGTTACACGCAGCGTGCAGCCGGACGGATGGCGTGCGACAACGTCCCTGAAGTTGGAGCTGGGAATGGGAATGGGCATGGGCATGGAATGGAAGCTTGGGCAAAACTCTGCGTTGCGGTTGGGGCTGTGCAAACAAGTTGCCAGCAGTTGTTGCGCCACAATTTGCAGCGCTCTTTGTGAGCGGCAAAGGGTCGAGCGCAGACCGATGCACAACGAGCAATTGCTTTTCTGTTGGAATTTATGTATTTTTCCCATATCAATTTAGTTATTTATTATTTTTCTTTGCACTTAATGAAGAAAGTTTCTAATTACAAAAATCTTGTTTGTAGGACACGCAGTGCAGCTTGCTCTATGTGCAGCGCACACCGAGCATCTGTTCGTTCCTGAGCCTCAGCGTGCCACCACAGGATGAGAGTGGCAGCAGCAGCAGCAGCAGTAGCAGCAGCAGCAGTACTACTAGTACAACAACAAGCACCCCCAGCAGCACGCATGCAACGCCAATGGGTAAGAATGAAGAGGCAGCAACCACTGCAACATCCACCGTAAAGGCAGCTATTGCTAGCCCCTCGGCCTCTGTGGGCAGTAAGTGCAGCTAGCCAAGCTTCTTTGGCAGCATCACTCATAGCCATGCGTATTTACAGCCATACTGGGCCTTATTCTGTCTGTGACGTTCTTTGTGGCATGCATTGGAATGTTTGCCATTTCGCCGGCTCGAAGGCAACGCGTGCGTCGACTGTTCCGTCGCAACAACTCGTCGGTGCGATATTCCACGGTAAGATATTAAGCGTGTAACAAGTTGTTTCATTTCTGTACTATCAATGATTCCCATTGAAGGTGCAGTCAAACGAGGAAGCTAATCTGCTGCTGGAACCCAATGGCGAGTTCACTGAGAGCGACGACGATATGTTACTTTAGAAGGCTAAGCCGAGGGAAAAGGCTGTGCTGATTGCTATAAACATTTAACCAAGTGAGAAAAAATTTAGAAAAAATATTTAGTGAAAAAAAAGACATGAGAAGAAAGTTCAACACCAAAGACATAAAACGCAACTGATTGTGAATTAAAAACTGATAGTAGACAAGTAACGAATCGCAGTGAGGAAAGCTATTCATATACTTAATTATGTACAATACGTCTAAATGACAACGACAAAACAACAAATCCAGTTAACGGATTAATGTCTAAATGATCTTATATATTTTATATACCTGCACTTAAAATATGTAAAGGCAAATTCCCTGCAAAGTCCTTTAGCGCTATCCTTATATACCACATAGTTTAATGTATTTAATTGCTTTGTGACTCGTAAAGTATTTTTCCAAGCATTATTATTTTTAATTATGGATCATCTAAATCCTAACCAAACGATCTTAAAATTTTTGTAAATTTTTAAAATTTTTGGGTCAAGCATTAACAGAGTTTTCTGTTTTCATTTTTGTTTACTTTTTGTATTTTTTATCGTGTGATATAAGACTTGGCGGAATGTACTTAATGTTATTATTCAAAATATTTTTGTTTTTTAAGTTAATTGTGTAAATTCCTCAATTTATAAATAACAATGTAACTATATCTATATATGCTCTGTATAAAATGAATTTGAAAAATATAAGCAAATTAAATACAATTAAAACTTTTTTTTTATATTCTTTAAAGTAAACTTTTAATTCCAGCTCGAAATATTCATTAAAAAAAAGTGGCAAAGATTTCTTTAGGGTACCAAACCAAAACCAGACAAAAACTAAAGGTAAGAAAATATCCGCCCCATTTGTAATATTAATAAAATGCATTGTTTAATTTTTAAAATATATTTTATTCAGTGTATTTGTATACTTGACAGACTCGGGTACACAAATACATTAAATGATGTACATAATATGTATGCATTCATTTTGTATAAGTAAATGAGTTTGTCTGCATTAAATTTGTAGGTACCTTAGGCAATACAGAGACATGACATAGCTACTTATATGTTATTTTTCATTAATTCTAATTACAATATATTTAACATACGATTAATGCGTTTTATGAACTCCTTACTAATTATGTCATTGAAATGCGGAAATGAAGAAATATGTATATGGGTCGATTGGATAAAGTGATGTACGATGTATGTATGATCTAAATGTTTGATATGCCGTGTATGAAGGGCATTTGCGAGTAAATAGCGTAATGAATAATGAATATATTTTATACGTATTTATATATATATATTTTGAGTGAGAGTTTTCGTGGAAAATAAAAACTTTTCCATATGCTTTATGTACAATCTTAATTTGTTTTTGTGTGCTTTCAATGAACAACTCAGTTAGATATGTAAGCAGCCAAAGGGGGACAATGGAAATATATTTATATATGTGTATATATTATCAGTTTGTTGCTGTTGTGGTTGTTGTTGTGGTATTTTGATTTGTATTTAGTTTTTGGCTAATCTTTGTGGTTTTTTTATAAATTACATTCAGTACACGGCATAGTTTATATGCTACTATTTGGATACGTCATATGTATGTATGTGCATTAATCGATAGCTTATTACAAATTATTCAGATTGTACAGGGAACTAAAGCTCAGTTTGATCAAATATTAAGTAAAACTTGAGATTCGTGCAAACAAAGTAATTGCCTTAATCTGCAAAATAAAAATTCAATTATTTCGATTGCGAGTTCTCTGCAACTTTTACATGCGCTCAACTTAGGCATAACATTTACAATATCATAGCTATATAATGTACAAAATAATTGGGTCTTAGTGAGTTTAACTTACACTTACATAACTCTAAACAGAATGATAAGCTCTCGAATAGCTTACGCTTTTTCAACTATCCAAAATGTAATTTTGTTTTCCATCTTTTCATTTTTGCGAAATTTTTCCATTTCTTTTTTGTTTATGTCAACAAAGGCCACAGGAAGTATTGAAAATTGAAAATTTTCACCAATTTTGTGCATTGGATTTACCAGCAGCAGATGCAATGTTTTCTCTTTTGTTTTTGTTTTTTAGATTTTTTGTTTTTTGTTTTTTCGTTTTTGTAAAATTACTCTACAGAATTTAACTAGACCAAAACACAGACACAGATGCAAACACACACCCACACACACACGCACATGCATACACTCACACACACTCAGAGACATACACATGCCTAGAGAAATCAATTTGAGTGCAATTTCAGTTGGCTACAAGAATGCTGTTATCTAGGCATTTGGTTTTGTCATTTATACATTCAGCTGATCGGAATCGGAATTGGTCATAGCGTAAGGATTGAATGCCTCAGTGAAACAGGAGCTCCTCCTCGTCGGGCTCCACATTGCGCCATTTCTATACGTCGCTCTGCTTGGCATTTGTGTTGATGATGAAGGCGCCATTGATGTGGCCGTTGCCATGGTGTGCCTTACCGTTCGGCGCATACAAATTCGTCAGGCCATTCTTGCCGTTGGCAATCATGATGGCTGTGTGGGGGGTACCGCCATTCAGTTGTGCGACCAGCGGATTTTTGGTCGTGTCGCCGGGCGGCGTAGTCAGGGGCGGCGTCACGGGCGATGGCTTAATCAGCTCGAGCTTATCATCTGTGGAGCCTTTGAGCGCCGACTTGATCAGGGCGCCGTTGCCCGCATTGCCAATGGGTGCACGATGCGGCAGGGCGTAGCGCAGCTTATCCCAGAACCATGGATCGCCCCACTTCAGGTAGGTGTTCATTCTCAGATACGCCTTCATTTCATCGTCCAGCTGCTCAATGTCGCCAATGTCCGAGTAGATGATCACAATCACACGGGAGCGTCCCTCGTTCAGCGCCGCTCGATGGGCCGCCCGGAACTCCATGCGTGCCCAGTCCGACTTGATGAAATTCGGGCTGAGCACGATGATGGTACGACGGGAGTCTGCGACGGAGCGCACAATATTCTCGGGTATGAAGCCACCCACCAGCCAGTCGCGTACGTGCACGCAGAGCGTAAACTTTTGTGGACCGTGCTCCAGTTGCGGCACCAGATGCTTCTCCACGAAGCTCTGATCCTTGTGCGAATACGAAATGAACGCATCGAATTTCTTGTCCTTGTCCAGTTCCTCTTCGGTTACGAACCACATGCACAGATTGTGGGCGTACAGCCAGATCTTGATCTCCTGCTGGTACTTGTAGTAGAGCGCAGCGGTGATGCCAATCAGAAAACCAGCCAGCGAGATGACCACAATCACCGCAATGAACAGACTCCTGGGCCGTGGGCAGATATCATTGATGTTCAGCTCCATAAGGGGCGTGGGCATCTCCGCATCGACGCAGTACATCTCGGTGTAGTCTGGGATGCGCTCGTATTTCTTTTGCGTGAAGAGCAACAGTTCCCTGGCCTCGCAGTTGCACACCCACGGATTCTGGGAGAGACGCAGCGTCATGTTGTCCATCGTGCTGTTGAGATAGCCGAGCAGCGTTGAGTTGAGCACCTGCAGCTGATTGCGACGCACATCCAAGTACTTCAGGTTTCTGGGCAACTGGTTCAGCTCCAACTGGGTGAGGTTATTGCCTGCCACGTGCAGGCTGGTCACATTCTCGTACCCGGGCGATGTGTTGCTCGGCAGCTTGAGCAAGGTGTTGTTTTCCACATACAGCTCCATCTCGCGCAGATTCTGGGGCAGGCGTGGCAGCTTGGGTACTTTGGTCAGCTCGCCATTGGAGCAGTTGATGATTAGCGTCGCGTCGAAGGTGCGCACCAGGCAATCGCAGCCGCGAGGGCAACGTCTCTCGGCCGGATCCTCAGCGAGGTCGAATTTGCAGACCAGTTCACGGGGATGCACGGAGCGCATGGGACGATCGGCCAAGGCGCTTGGCGCCTGGCAGTTCAATCGGTCGGTGAACGTGACCAAGTTCTTTGCATAGTCCGGCTGAATGTCGCCGCGCACCACCTGCAGGAAGCGCAGGAGTGTGCAGTCACAGACGAGCGGATTATCGTTGAGATCCACGCGCACCGACTTTACCCCATGCACCAGCCGCTGGCCCTGGTCGATGGGCGGGAAGTCTGCCTGCCTGTAGAAGTGCACGGTGATTATCTTATTGTGGGTCATATTGATAGTCAGATCGAAAGCGGACACAAAGTCTAGATCGGAGTAGTCCAGCCAGGTGAAGTTGTTATAGCTCAAGTCGATCTCCTGCAACTCGCGCATCGCATACTTCCAGTCGCTAAATATGACCATGAGCGAATTGTTGCGCAGATTGAGGGTCGTCAGATTCCTAAGATGTGCGAATGGGGAACTCAGCTCCGCGTCCACTCCGCGCACCGACATATACTCATGGAAATTGATGCGATTGTTGGCCATGTTCAGTTGACGCAGCAGCACGTTCGAAGCGAAAGCCTGCGGCTGTATGCTCACAAGATGATTATCGTTCATGCGGAGGGTTTTGAGATTCACCAGCTTGCTGAAGAGCTTACTGTAAGGGCGAGAGAGCGAAAGAAAGGCAATGAGAATAGGGTTTCGCCAAGAGCAGTGAGAGTAAAGCTCAGTCTGGAGGATTCATTGAGACAATTAAAGTACTTTAGTTTACCTGGAGATTTCAGTGAGTCGATTTTCGGCCAGATTCAAGTTCTCCAACTTGGACAAGTGGCTGAAGATGCCGTCGGGCAGGTGGCTCAAGCGATTCTTGTGCAGATCCAGTGTCACCAGATTCACCTGATGCTCCAGCAGCTTGGCGGGCAGCGTGCTCAGATGATTGTCCATGAGAGAAATGTCTGTGATGTTCATCGAGTTCTCAATGAGATCTTCTGGGATGGATTCCAGTTCACAGCGCAGATAAAGGATGCGCAGCCTGGGCAGATCAGCAAAGAGGCGGGCCGGGAGCGTGGGCAGCGGTACACGATTGTTTTGCAGCTTCACCTGCTCCAGCTGCTTGTTGTGCTCGAAGAGGCCCGCGGGCAGCGAGCGGAAGTTGTTGCCATTCAAATTGATCTCCGTCACATTGGTGAGCAGCTCAAAGACATCCGGTCGCAGCTCAACAATGCCATTGTTATGCAGATCCACATCCCTCACAGAGACGGCGCCCTCAAAGTCGTGCTTGCTCAGGTTGTGCAGCTGATTGCTCCACAGGTTCAGGTGCAACAGCTTGTGCAGATTGTGGAAGAGCCCGCGCGGCAGCTGCCGCAGATTGTTGCTGCCCAGCTCGAGGAACTGCAAGTTCTCCATGTTGGCCAGCAGCTTTGCTGGCAGCTCACCCAGGTTGGCGGCACGCATGTCCAGCCAGCTCAGATGGTGCATATCATGCAGCAAGTCCTCGGGAATGTAGGGCAAGCGGCGCGCGGCGAAACGCAGCCGCTGCAGATTCTGCAGACGATCCAGGTGCTTACGGGTCACATTCATGCCCAAGTCGTTGCCCTCAAAGATCAGCACTTTGGTATTGTTGATGCCCAGGTGATCCATGATGCCCGCTATGGGCGTGTGATAGGGCAGCGGGCAGCGCCTGATCTGCACCATATCGATGCTGCCGATGTTCAGCCGCGGCATCTGCTTGTACTCCGAGGCATCCGTCAGGTTGCATTCGATCTGGACCGTGTAGCCGGGACGGATGGTAATCTTGAATTTGGGATTGTAGCTGTTGCCGGGACAGTTGAGCTCATACTCCGACAAGGATGGTGCGCACTCGCACGACGATATGGTCAGATCGCGGCAATCATCGCGCCCAAACACGGCCACGCCCAGCTGCCAGTTGAGCGCCTGAAGAAACACCACCAGCAGCAACGGCGGCGCTGCTGCGCTTACGGCTCGCATTCTGTTTGTATTTGTGTGTCTAGTCTCCTTTGCACGCTAAAATGAAAAATCCAAATATTTTCTATTATAGACATTTTATTTATTATTTTTGCATTATTATTTATATTTTGCTCTATATATTATTTTTTTATTAAATAAAAAAAAATCGAATCTAATTTTATGGCTTTATTTTCTTTTCCTTTCCTTTCTATTATTCATTTTCTTTAGAATATTCTTGGCGTAAGCCCATTTGATTGCCTACACGTAAAGCTCTGATTTATTTCTTTTCTATCGCCAATGTGTTTCCATGCAACGGTTTATTCTTTGCCTCAACATATTTTTGTGTTGAAAATGAAATTGTAATGCTATCATTTGTATATAGAAAACAACGGTGAGCCATTTTTACGTATTTTCCGTGTGTGACGCGAGTAGAGCCTTTAATTTAAGTGCGGAATCTGATGGATAGGAAGACAGGTGCGCCAGTTGTAAGTGACAAATACAGCAACAGCTGGCAGGAAAAATGAATATACAAAGGAATATTGCTTTTGTCCTTCACAAAGGAGGGATTCAATGTGGCGGTCAAAGAGATTCATACGATGCTGGGGTGGCCAGCAGCAGAAGCTCTATTCATCCTTTATGGCTCCCCTCCTCTGGTCGACCTCGTCAGATACACTGTTGCATTATATGTCGCACAGAGCAGGTTGCCAAAAGCCTTGCATCCTGTGGAAGGCGGGATGAATGTCAGCATCCCCTGCACGGGTGCCACGAGCCCAGCTTGGCATCTCTGTGGCCGTAATTACGGTCAGGTAGTGTATAAAATGTTGTAAAATTTGCCGCTCTTTATTTCTTTTGGATCCGAAATTGTGGGGGCGACGTGCACTTTACGGGCTTTGTGCGTTTAATGAATTTGTCATGCAGTCGAGTGCCGTTAAAGCTTGAAACGAATTTGAGGCATCCGAAAGACTCGGCCCAGCTGACAATTAAATTGTGCCCATTAGTCAGATTTTTGAAATGGAATTCAATTAAAACTTTGTGCCGGCCCTTTTGAGCAGCTCGCAGTTAGCAGCAGTTCGCAGTTAGCTGCATTTCCAGGATTTCCAGCCGACGCTTTCGGGGCTGATGGCATAATTTCGTTGCCTCTGACAGCTGCTCTTGAATGAAATTTTGATAAGCCAATTAAATTATGCGCCCTGTAATTGAATTCTCATTTTGCTGTTGACTTTTTGCAGGCAGTCTGTCCCATTCCCATCCCCGTACCCATCCCAGTCCCCATCCTCAGGCGATCAATTTACCGGCCATTTGCTTTTAATTAGCCTACAACAATGATGAAATTTTCCCTGGCGCCTCTGGCAGTGTAAATAATTGTAATTACAGTTATTGAGTTTTCCGTTTTCAGCTGCATTTTCCACGCTTTTCGATTTTCGTAAATGAAATTGAATATTTTCAACAACAGTTAAATTTCAAAGTCCATGCGAAACTTCTTATCACTTAAGCTAATGATTTTATTTATTTATCTATTTATTTATTCCCATCTTTTTTTTATTTTTTTGTAAGCTGAGCACTTTTAATGCTTTTAGCCAATTATTTATTCGCCCAAGTACTATTGCTGGTCGTGCTGGCTTAACAGTGTTAATCGGATGAGGCTGGTCTTAGCCACTATTTATCGGCCGGCGGTGCGACTTCTCTACAATGCGGCTAAGCCATGAGACAGAAGCGTTAACACGATTCGTGTGCATTGTGTTCGCCCGATTGCAATGGCCAAGCATCGTCTGCCACAATCCATTTAAATCCCAGCACCTGATTTCAGCATTCGCCTGGGTCGCAGATTATGCTGATGTACATAGATAGATACGTATTTATGCCAGGAGCTAGATAAGCGGCTTTTGTTCCCAACTATTTGTGTAGCCAACTTCAATTTCGCATAAAACTTTAAGCACTTTCTGCCCGCTGGCGGCCAACTTAACTGAGTCTAAATAGCATCTTCTGCTACAGCTCACCTAACACCACCCACCAACCACCACCCACCACCCACCGCCCAACGCCAAGCCACCAAAGTTGGCCCTGTTTTGGCTTTTAAATTCGGCCTGGCTTATCTAAACAGGCAAAGCTGGCCACACCGCGCGGCCAGTTGGTTTTTCGGTTATTGTTGCCAAGATCTTAAACATTTATATTCACTTAGGAAAATTACTTTTAACTTTTGTGCCATGCTGCCCGTGTAAGGATACAGCTAACAATGTCCCGAGCGGCCTGCTGCTTTACATTGATGGGCTTTAGCGTTTGTTTTGCTGCAATCTAATCTTGGCGAAAATCTTGTTGACAAGTTTTCTGAGAATGCTCAGCCGATTGGCAGCTAGGTGAGCCAGCTCAAATAAGTTTTCTAAGAGCGGAACGCCAACAACAACAACAACAATATAATATTTAATGGCGCCTGAGCTAAGCAATTTCTGTGTGTGTGTGTGCAAGTGTCTCCCCTACTATGTATAGGAAATGAAAGCCGACTTTCAGGCTGCCAATTAAGTCGGCCTCGTTTACAGTCTGCAACGGTAGCCTGCCCCATCGGCACCTCATTTGATCCTGGCTGGCAATTAAAAATAATTGTTAATTTTAAACGTTCTACCACACACACGACACACACACACACCTACAGAGAATTATAAAGTCATATGGGCGTATGGGTTGTTTTCTTCCTTCTGCTCACATTTGTCCGTTTTAATTAGACGCTTCCCCTGCAGCCCCCGGTCGCTACCCCATTCGCAGTTCGAGCCGTTAATAAAGGTTAACGAAGTTTTGCCAACGCGCAGATTTCTCACACATTTCTACAAACAGCCACATGTCTACATACGCACACACACACACACACACATACTCATACTCATACTCTCACACATTTACCCATGTTGAGATTCCAGCTAGAGTGCGCATTTTTGCACTCACGTGCTCTTTTCCGGTATGTAACGGTACTAAATTCATTAGGCACACTAAATTACAACCGCAGCGAATGATAAGGGGGGTGGAGTGGAGCTCGCAGGGACAGAGTTAGTCAGAGTCAGAGTTGAGTTGAGTGGAGCAGAGTTGAGGCGTGGCGGGGCAAGGTGTCGTGCCAGGTGATGCCAGGCCTTCTACAGACTTGGATTTTTACTGCCGACGCTCGACAAAGCGCTTCAATGTATGTGGCTACATATGCAGGTGTGGGTGAGTTTGCGCGTGTGTGTGTGTGTGTCTAAGTCTTTCTCTTTGTGTGTGTGTGTGTGTGGCTGCTATTAAATAGTCACGCCGCCCGCAGCGCGCTTTGGAAAATTGGCTTTCGCATGCCTGCGGTGCGCTTTATTACTGCAAGCGAAATTATCAACAAGAACAATAAGTGAGAAAGTGTTGGCCTTGTCTATGCTCGACTACCACATACCATAGAAAGTGAGATGGACACAAATATTATTAACCTGTCTCTTTTGTTCTCATTTAATGATGCGAATACTATGCTCTATTACGACATTCTTAATCGGCTATATAAACAAAATCATTCCTTTCAATCTAGCACTATACTTTGTATTTTCTTTGAGTTTTAATGACTACAGGGTATAGGAGAAACAATTTCGGGCATGCGATTTAATGCTTGAATTTCTTAATGCCTGACAGTTGGATTAAGGCAAAGTGTTTTAATGCCTTCGCCTCTTAATGACGTTGACATTTCCATTTCTGTGCGCTCGCGCGCTTCACTGAATTTTCCAATTTTCCAATTTCTTGTCATGTTTTGCACCCACTGTTTCCCCCCCCTCTACCACCATCGTCCCGTCACACGATGCTGCTTCTTCTTTGCCCGAATAAGTATGCTACAGAAATTGTGAGGCGCCTGACGCAAACGCATTCATCAATCAACTTGACTAATTACCGCAATTGTTGGCGAGCACAACGCAGCAACTGTGCAGCTGGTTGGTGAGTTGTTGCCACGCCCACACAGAAACAGACATAAATACACACACACACACACACACACAGACCGTCGTCATGCTGCCTGAATATGGTAAGAAACAATATCAACTACAACTTGTTTAATAATTTCATATTAAAAAATTTCGAGCAGCAAAACCTATAAAACACTTTTACAAGTTAGCACACACATACCCATATACACACATGTGTATGTGACGCTCTCCCGCATCCGATTCCCGTTGCCCTTTTTGGTGGCAAGTTTCCAGTTGCTGGCTAACTGCACGTCGCACAGTGGGGCCTCTGCCGGCAGAGCGTGGCAAAAATCAAAAAAGGTACTTTAAGCGATTTTTAAAAAGTTGATGTCATATGAAAATAAATCGATCTACTGGTTTGTAGCCGAAAGATTTTTGAAAATCGGTCAATTTTTAGGGTAGTTATAGCCCTTCAAAATTTGGGAAAGTCGCAAAGTTGTGAAAAGCAGCGAGTTTTTGTGAAAAATATCCCACTTGTCAATTGAATTGTAGGAAAAATCTTGCACCAATTTTTGCAGTGTTGGTTGCGATTTAAAGAATGGACTATTACTAATAGAATACAAAAAAAATTATGTTAATACGCCTCTTCATTGCGGAGCTGGTTTAAATTTACTAAACCTCTAAATTTGACCATTTTTTTTACCTAAAGTAGTCTATATCTTTTGAGTTCCGCCGAGTTCCGAGCATCGATTTATACACACGTATTGCTGAATATGTCCTCTTTAATATAAATAAAACTTTTGCTGCCCCTAGGTGTCCCCCCGGGTTTCTAGAGCAAAAAACTAACCCAAAGTCGGCATAAAAACGCACAAAATGTACTAAAAAACTTCAAATTTGCATGCAGATGACTACTTTACAGAAAATGAAAAAAAAAAATTTTTTTTTTAAATTTATTTTTTAATATTTTTTTATTTGTTTTGTTATATTTATTGCATATAATTTAAATAAAATCAATTTCAACAAAAAAAAAAAAGCTAGTTTTTCATAGAAAAACATACATTTTAGGACAAAAATCACATTTTTCAGGTTTGAGGTAAAACTGTGAAGCACCCTGTTAACGCATCACCCTGTATTTTAGCCTATTTATAGCTTGAAGAATTCTCTGTCGAATGCTTTTTAAATTTTTGAAATATCTTGCTTGATTCAAAAGTTATGATTTTTGCAACGCAAAATGAGCAAAGGCCCCACTGTGCGTCGTTCAGTTGTGGTCTCGTATCTTATAGTAGTAGTTGGCATAGTCAATGCTTCAGTGGTGTACATGTGTGTGTGTGTGTGTGTGTGTGCGGGTGTGTGCCTAGCCAAAAGATTTCAATACTTGCAAACTTTCGGAAGTTGTGAGCCAATGTTTATGGTGCCCAACGTGGTTTACAACGTTTCCCCAGCAAACACATACCCAAAACTGTGTATACAGAAGTGCCAAACTGGCAGCTGGGACATGTTTACATATACACCCATATATACACACATACACACATACAGATGCTCAGTGGACGAGGTTGCAGCTGAGGGATTGAGGCGTGGTGGTTGCACGTTTCAAAAGCATAAGTACTCGTACGTACATTTTCGAATAGCTTGCTGAAGCGCTGAGCAAATAGCCGTGTTGCTTATTGCGTTTGGGTGGCACGCGTTGATGCAACTTTCGATATTGGCAAATATTCGAACGATTGATTCGCCCAGCTGGCAGCAAGCGGGACTCAGAGAAAGGGACACACACATGTTGGAGCTTATATTGCAAAGGGCGTTTTATACACACACAAACAACTGAATAAGTCTATAAGTCTGAAGGTTTTAAATGCTGGCTGTTAAGTAAAACTCTAAAAACTTTGCAGGCCTGGCTGGAGTGTGAAATTGAGAGATAGGTGTAAATAAAAATAAATGTAAACAGCATGATAAGTTGGAATGGTAAATCAATGAAGAGAACCATAAATTATTATCATTTAATTTTTAGCTATTTGTTTACTATATCAAGAATTGCCAATCAAAGAAATATACATTAAATAAATTCTACGCAAATATTTCCCTGTATTCAATGCTCAAATTCCCATACACTAATATTGAAGCAAAGGTTAAAATCGAATATTATTGTATTGGTTTTAGCGCCGTTGAGTGCTCCTGCTGCTGTTTCAGCTGATTACGCTATAACGCCTCTACAGCAATATGCACTTAAGTCTGTTGCGGTTGACTGAAGCGTTCATGTGGAATAGCTTCTTAAGAAAGGGAGGGAGGTAGAGAGAGAGAGAGAGAGAGAGAGAGAGAGAGAGAGAGAGAGAGAGAGAGATGGAGTGATAATTGCCGAGAGGTACCAAGAGAATGAGAGAGGCAGAGTATGAGAGTGAGAATATATACACATATGCATATGGAATTTTCGCCATAACTTTTCTTAAATATTCAGCCCTAATGAGCATTGCAATGATACAAAATTCAGCTAAAATTATGCATTATTCTTATTAATAGAATAGATATATCAGGCATATAAATGAAGTATTCAACTGTTATTATAATCAATATATATATGGGGATTTGATTATGTATGCAGTGCTCATAATTATTTGAGCTGTGCTAGTTGCTAATGAGGTAGCTGCACTATTGTGTTTACCAGACGTCTAATGAGCTGTGCAAAGCCAGAGCAAGACTTCAAAGAGCCAGCGACAAAGCCATGAGATAGACGTTCATTACTTTAACCAGCTGCACACACACAAGCATGCCCCTCCACCCCCCCCCCCCCCACAATGACAAAGAGAGTGGGAGAGCGAGAGAGGGGGAGTGGAGCGTGCTGCAGGAGTGAAAGAAAAACTAGCGCTGAGCGTCAAAGACAGCAGCAAAAGTTTAAGTTGCATGCAGCTTGCAGGCTAAGCAGATGCAAGAAAAATGGGGTTAAGACTCGATTTGCGAAAGCTTTGCAACGTAGGGCCGCTTGAAAGCCAGCGCATTGTCTTTGCCAAAGAAAAAGAAAAAGAAAAACGAAAAAAAAGGCGGAGATTCGCTGGCTTTGTTTTTGCACTAGGTTTGTACAAAGGCACAAATATATATATGTATGTACACGTTTGTATATGTATATGCATCGAAGTGAGCGCAAGGAGTCAGCAAGTGAACGGCTTTGTAATGTCATTTGTCTGTTAATCATGTTGTCGTCTATAAGTTTGTGCCAAGTTTTTGCATAATGCGCTCGTGCCCAAGACAAATGAAAGAACTTGTTGAGCCTGAACTTTCAACGTAGCCCAAGAGCCAAGAGCCAACAGCTGCCTGCACGAACAAAGTGCTTGGCGCAGGCTCCACACTTGCGTCCCGTGTGCGTGACGCATTCTGGTTTAATGGGCGTCCATTGTTGTGCCGCCAGTTGACGATTTTATTATTATTATTTTTGCCCTTGTTGTGGTTGTTGTTGTTGTTATTGCTATTGCTTCTGTTGTTGTTACTATTGTTGTCCGCAACGCGGTTAACTCTGACCAAGGCCCCGGCCACGTCGCTGTCTTCTTATTTACTCAGTTCAGCCCGAAGCAAAGTCACTCAAATGGATACTCTGCGGTCGCCCTAACCACGCAACTGTCCCCTCACCTCTCACACCTCGTCCTTGACGCTTCCTGTTCACGCACTGCTCAAGCTGCCTGCCGGCTGTCGTTTGGCTTGTTTAGTTTTAGCGGCAGCGTCAACATTTAACGAAAATTGATTTCAACTTTTAAGGTACCGACAAACCAATCGGCACTCAAGTGCAGCGCCAACTGTTGGCCACAAAACTTTTTGTTTTGGCCAACTTTCGGCAAGCATACGCTCACAGCATCTTCTGATTAGAGTAAATCTGAGCTACAGTTCAAAACTTTTCGGCAAACTTAATCGCACTCGTCTTAATCGTATTGATTGATTAGTTACAGACTGGCTCGAAATCGTATAACGAGACAATTGTGAATTGTATCAATAATTTGAGTTTCATTTACTCTGAAACAGCATATAATTGGATTATCGATGATTCCTTGAATTGTTTATTATTATCTATATCTGGCAGCGACTGCTCAGTGTTCAGTATTCATAGTTTCCACCAAAGAACATCACAATTCATGCCAAGTCCAGCAACTCGCCTTCCCCAGCTTGGTATTTCCTTAAGCGCTGGCTGGTCAGTCACTGGCCATTTAATCGAGCCACTCCCAGTTGAAGTGCGCTTCCTCTTATCAACTCTCTCGCTCCTGTGCTGCTAAGCTGCTTAGCGCTCGTAAATTTCTGTGCAACTGCCCCACACACACACACACACATTCATATACAACACTCACTCACGCATGCTCGCTCACGCACACGAACGAGCAGAGTCATTCACATAAATAAACAGCTCGAAGCTGGCAGCAAAATAGAAATAGATATAAAATAATAGACCTGCCGAGTAGAACGTCCGACTGTCCAGTGCTCCCTTGGCCAAATGAAAATGTCGCCCATTGCCTCGTATAGTTTATTATGCAAGTGGAGCCACGCCGAAGGCAGTGTACTGGGCGTACTGTAAATAATACAGCATAATGCCAACCTGCCAAGAAGTGTGGCCGACTCCAACTTGGCCTGATTGCCAGGGGACTCCAGCACCGCAACGCAACGTAACGCACTACGCGTACTCTTCAATTACGAATGCCAGCAGCAGCAAGACGATGACAACGACGAGGACTTTGCGAACGCCGCCTTTGGGTGTAGCGTTCGCTGTCTGCAGTCTTCAGGGACTGGTTCTACAACTACTTAATTTTGTCGTGGCCACAGAACTCGGGAAGCTCTTCAGCTCTTCAGCTCTGCGCATTGCGCATTCAGCTGCTAGAGCGCGTTCTTGGCGCGCTTGTATGCTTGCCACAGTGCTGCTTACTTTCTTGAATACCCTGCAAACATGCAGTATAAGCAACCAGCTAAAGAAACTGCAAAGCATACAAACTTTTTTATAAATATGTTTTCATCTTCAGGTAGATACAAGCTGCCTCTGCCTCTTGTATATGTATTCTATATATGTACACAATCGTGCAGGGCATCTAATAGTCGCCTACCTGTAGGCATGCGTAGTCTACACAGTGCTCATACTCGTTCCGTTTGTCTCTTTTGTCTGCTATTGTCCATTGTCCGGCCCTCATAATTTGCGCTTTGTTTTATTGCACGAGTTGCATGCTGTTTAATTCGCGGGTCCACAGCTCCAGGCTTATTGTTTCGTGCTGTACATACATACATATCTAAGCAGATATATAAGGCTGTTTGTGTTTAAGCCGGGCTCTTATTTATTTTGAAATGTGAGTCACGTTTAAAGTTTTGCGTTCTCTGCCCAGCATTGGGACCATAAATGGCTTTGCTTAACTGCAGCGCATCTTCCCTGAAAGTCTCCCGGTCCCATTTATAGCGCTAATTGTGCGCATTTTGTTGCGCTTGTTATTTATAAATGCACACGATTTGCTGGCTAGTCGCAGCTTGGCTAAGTGCGCCAATCGGCCAAGAGTTTCTAGCTGATTTGAGTCAAGCTACAGTTTTGTTTTTCATTTTTAGGCCATTTGGCACATTTTGGGCTATTGCCAGAGCAGATAGCTCCAATTTAATTGCCTCGCCTCTGCTGAGATTTTTTTTTAAGCTTGATTTAATGAAATGCTTTAAATAATTAAGCATTCATTCATTTCAAACACAAAACCAATAAGACAAAAGCACTTAACGTGAGGTGCAATAAAAGTGGAAATAAATGACAGGGAAAACACTTCTCATGCATTGCTATACCCTGTAATTTGTACTTACTCTGCAATGCTGCTACCTAATTTGAAAGAGACTAACTGATTGGCTAATTGTAATTGTATTTATATTACACTTTTCAGTTATGTCAAGACTATTCTGACTTTACCCAGGGTATGCTGCAGTCGATTTCAAATGCTAAGCTCGGCCATGTAATAATTTAAATGCCAATATTATGGAATATTTATGAGATGCCTTGGATCAAATGTGCATATTTGCGCTGATTGCGCCCTGCGGCGGATGTGTAAGCGTTGGTCTGACACACACACACACACAGACAAACACACACACCCACACACACACAAGTACTTGTGAATAGCAGCCGCTTCCGGCTATTTATATTCCACTAACACCATCAAGCGCATCGAATCGCTTGCCGAATGTCGGCGTGTCAGTCGAGGAACGGTAAAATCAATGGAGATTAAAGTTAAAATAAGCCCTAATAGTCATATCTTTTTTATCAATACCAAAAAATGCATATGAAACTGTGGCAAAGGATTTTTTTTTTTTTTTGTGAGCTTAATCAATAATTGCTTAAATTTCTGTGCATTGGTAACGCATTAATATTGCCATATACATACGCATGTATAGATATATTTTCATATTCAAAATATATATGTATGTGTTGAAATGTGTGTTGCGCATTTATATAGACATTAAAATTTATCATTGATGGCGCTGCTGCTTCACATATCGCCGCATGGGCGCAGAGGCGATAAATAAAGATTAAAATCTCTGGAATGTGCACAAAAGTGGCTGGCACTTCATTTCAATTTATGTATTTATACTGTATAGCATGCCATAAATGGATGACACATACGCACAGGCAAACGTGCACACACACACACACACGCACACAGACACTATAAATCAAAAATCTGTGCATACTTTTTTGGGCCGCTGCATCGGCCTTGCTTCAATTGCAAATAATTTAAGCGGCCAACTTCCACAGTCAGTCAAAAAAATGTAAAAAAAGAAGAAGAAAACCAGCCAACATACACAGCCCATAAAAACGAAGAAAATAATAATGAAATTTAAAATGGCACTGGCAGTGACATTGTGTATACGCACTGTGGTGCGTATTGAAATTCACAGCGTGCGTTGTGATTTCGTTTCGGTATTTCTTATTTTATTTTATTTTTTTTTTTTTATTTATTTGCCACGCTTTTCCGCCTTATTTTTCATAGCCATTAAATCAAAGTACAAATAAAAGAAAGTAAATAAAAAGAAGTTATAACCTTGGCGGCAACGCCCCGGGTGCAAGCAAGTGTTATATAGCCCTCGGGCTCAAATGAAATGCTGAAATGCTCCCATAAAAAAGCGAAAATTCGTAAAGTGCACTTTACGCGCAGCGCTTGACAACCAAACACTGAGCACCGAACACCGAACACTGAACAGCGAACAGCAACAGCAACACAAATTTCCAATGCAATAAATGAAAAAGTATTGACGAGCGCAAAACTTTGTTCACAACAATTTGTAAGCTTACATATTGCAGCTATAATTATGCAAAATATATACCATTTTCTATGATAGCACGAAAGAGTGCGAGTGGCACAACGAATTTTTGAGTTTCAAATATTATTTGGCTATGCTGCTGCTGCTTAATAATACATATAATACAGTTACGCGCCACCAAGCGGTATGCACCCACAGCCAGTAGGCGATGGCCTTTTAATTACATTTTAATATTTGTACCCGGAATTTTAAATAAAATCAAGTAAGAACTTTGCAGTCGGGCATTACCAACTGAAAAATACCCATCCAGTGATATTGTTTAGGTTGCCAATTCAAGTATAAGATATTTAGGATATATATGAGTTTCTATAAATCACTATAAAGTAAGATTCGATTTGAAATAATATACAGGCGACTCTTGTTATTTCGAAATTCAAGGGACTTTTAAAATATTTCGAATTGTCGAGTGTTTAACCATATGAGTACGAATTATCGCGTCTTAGCAATGATTGTTAGTTCGAATTACTGACTGGTAACTTTGAATTAATGAGAGGTTCGAAATAACGCAGGTTTGAAATAACAAGAGTCGACTGTATTCCAAATCTCAACCATGGTTTCTGAAATACCGGAAATTGCATCCTGCGATTTGTCATGCCCCTAGTGAATGGATCCAGAAAACCATTTATTATTTCGAGGATATACATGACTCCAAATCTCAAGCTTCAATAGCAATCAAGACGGATATTCCACAAAACCAATACACTCATTTCATTTTCGTCAATGAGTATAGAAAAAAAAGAAAAAGAAATGAAAGCAAACAAACACAAAATTGCAATGGCGTCATAATTGCACATACATACATACATAAGCATACATATATTTATATAGCACACAATTTGCCCTAATTGGTTGCCACAAAATGTTGGAAGCCAAGCGGCAGCTGCACGCCTCGCTGCCTTCTGCTGGCGCAACATATTTGACAGCCAACAAAAATATGTAATATGTATATATGTTCCAGCGAAACGCATATAATTTTCCAAATTGTATAATAAAATGCCACACACACACCCCCACACACACACACACACATAAACATAATTCACATGGGCTAAGCATTTCAGTTGCAGGATTCTGGCTATTGCTCCTGTTGCCAACAACAGTTGCATTAATTAGTTGCTCCGCCCACCCACTGGGCGTGGTCGTGGGCGTGGTCGTTGTCAGTGCGGCTCGCCGTTGCGTGTTGAAACTATTTCGTATGCAAATGTAAATTTAATGAGTCGCTGAAGCTGCTGTCCCAGTGCACGGGTGTTAATTCTATCTGTGCTTGTGTCTGTGCGCTCGCATATTTAATGGCAAATATTTTGTAAATTTTTAATTTTAATTGCAGTTGCTTGTTTTTAATTTTTGCATAATTTCACATGGCCACGGCCCGACCCACCAGCACCGGCCATCAATTCAATTACTGCCTTTATCGCGCCATCGAAGCTGGTTAATATACCATGTCAATATCTATTCATGTTTCAGTGTGTAAAAACCAATGTGGCGAACGGCATTTAAATGCACATTTCATTGTGCATAAACGGCGCAATGCAATTATTTATGCAATAAATGTGTCTAGAATGAAATGAAATACAATAATTGTTGAAATTCCATCGATTAATTTGCTGACAAAGTGAATGCAAAATTCAATTTGGTGTAGAACTAAAATCGAAACCGATCTTTTTTTTGTTGAGTTTTTTATTCATTTGCTGTGAAATTCAATTAAGTGAGACTCCTTTGCCGAACAATGGCCAACACTCTAGCACACATACACACTCATAGATACGTATATATATTACCCACATACATACCCACATACCAACATACACCCAGCAATCGCTGAAATTGCTTTTAAACTTCAAATGTTTACATCAGTTTGTTGTGTTTTGATATGCCTTAGATACCCTATAAAAATTCTACTTAATTGAGTTTCTATACGTGATGAAACAGGTTGAGATATTTCTTAGAGTCATTAGGGTATCTACTAGTCGATACACATTTTCCTTATTGCAGCGCTAAATGTTTACACCAGTTTATTGTGTTTTGATATGCCATAGATACCCTATAGAAAATTGTACTAAATTCAGTTTCTAAATGTGATCAAACAGGCTGAGATATTTTTTAGAGATATTATATTTTCAATACAGGGTGTCTACTAGTCGATACACATTTTCCTTATTGCAGCGCTCGTGCTTTTGCAGGCTGTTCGCAAATTTAATTAAATTCTTCAGCTCTTTGAGCCGCAGGATCGCACTTGACGCATAATTTGTCTAGCACTTGAGTGTTTTTAATTTCTGTTATTGTTTGTTGTTGCACACACACACACACACATACAGTTACGCCTAAAAGTATTCGCATGCTTGTTTTGGCGTGCCTGTGTGTGTGTACCATGCCAAAGTATATAAATTGTTGTGCAAGTTTATCTCAGTGCTGCAGCAAAGGGAAAGAATTATTTTTGCTGCTGCATTTTTACTTGCAATACTATACACACAAACAAACAAACACACACAAACAAACAGATGCACGCACACATATGCAGTCCTTTTTATATACAGCGCGCTTGAATAGTAAAAAAAAAATATATATATATATACATGTATGTTTATACATATATGCGTGCGTGCGTGCGTGACAGTGAGTGATAAAAGTTATGAGCTCTTTGGGGTATTCATTGCCTCATGATATTCACAATTTCATACCCTATACTTATTTCATATAAGTCAGACGGGAAACTCTTTAATGGCAATTAAAATGAATGAAATTTAAATTTGTAAATGATATTCCTTGTTTCCTGCCGTTTTCTAGCAACGAAGTCTAACTTTATTGCCCACAATTAAAGCTTTAAAAAATATTTTATGAAGTTGTTTTTATGCTCAGTCCATAAAAAATAATTATAATAATACATTTTATTTTTAATTCAGCTGTTCATATTTATTTTTACATTAATATTTATATTTATATTTGTTTGTTTTTTAATTTTTTTGTTTGTTATTTATCAAACAAACCACAAAACTGGGGCAATGTTTAAATAAAAATATATATGTATATATACATATATTGAAAATTTGTTTTTCTCTGCCCCCAAGGGATTAATTAAATGTGGAATTTTATACATGCACATTAATATTTATTTAAACTCACATTTTTTTTGTCTCGCAGTTTGCGGAAAAATAAGCCTTTATTTCCTCGTTGCGCCTGGCTTCTTCTATTGAAGATTTGTGCGCATTTTAAATGTATTTTTAGGTAATTTCCTGTTAAGAGAGTAAGAATACGTGATGTTAAAAAATATGCAAAAACAAACGAAAGTTGTCAAAAGAATATATGTATGTATATGAGAAAGATATGTAGCATCTCTAGCGAATATGTAGATGAGCAATTTCTTATTAACATTGCAAATGAGCGACAGGAGAAAGAATGTCTGTTCTCAGCGACTTTTGAGCTTTGCCACTTTCGAGTCACAAGTGGTTTGCTGTCTTCGTATGTGTGCGAGTATGTGTGAGTGTTTAATTCTAGCACTAATTATGTCATACATATGCAAAAGTGGCAAATAAGGCATCGCCCCGGCTACTCTGCTCAAGTGTGTGTACATGACACGCTCATGTAAGCCACTTAAATTTTAACGCATACCTAATGTCTATTCATAAGGGTGTGTGTGCGGTTTAATTTAATTAAGGTCTTTGCAGGGTAATGCATGTGTAAATTGCATTTGCAAGTCAAGTGCGTGTGCAGCAGAAGGACGAACCGCAGGGCAATAAGGAATGCAGAAAAAAAGAGCTTATCAAGTTATGCTTACAAAAGAGAGAAGAAAAAAAAAACAAAAACATTTTATCTCTAACATCTGTTTATTAATTAAGCTGAACGAAACACCAACAACAAGTATTTATGCTCTAGCATTTTTTTTTTTGCAAATCAATCCGATTGTTTTGTAGAAACTCTTGCATAAATAACCAACTCAATTAAAAGTATTTCCGTTAGCTGTTTGTTGTAATTCTGTTTGAATTTTTGCATTCGAATGTGCCGCAAGAGTTTGAGCTGCTCGCAGAAACAATGCAAGAAAACTCTTTCAGATAAATAACAAATTTATCATCTTTCTCTCTCTCTCTCTCACTCTCTTTGAGAGGCGAAAAGAGGTCAAGCTGTGTAAATTTTTTGGTTGTGCCTTGTTTGCAAATCCAATTTCGTCTGCTGCATCAATTTGAATATATACATATATATGTACATACATTTTTTTAGGCTATTCATAAATATAAAATCAGCTTGGTTTTTGTTTATTTTGTTATGTACATATAAATTGGACTGGCCAGCATTTTGCATGCTTTTTACGCACACTTCACCCAAAGTTGTTTCTTCTGAGTGTGTTTATTTAAGGCAAAGCTCTAATTGCTTGCCAGTTGAAAATTTAGGACTTAGGCATGGAGCAACATAAGCTACGAGCTGGCAATTAGAAGAAGGCTTGGAATGCGACCCCTGTTTCACTAAGTTCTCTTAAATACGATGGGGCAGTAAGATTTATTCTTAATAAACATATAAAAGGTAAAATAAAATGAAATTCCTAAAATCAAGAGAAAAATCTTTTTAAAAAACATGAGTCAGTGCTCGACCATTTATATTCGAATCCATAGATCTGCTTGGTACATTCATTTACTACAATGCTGGGGCATTCATGCTGGCATTAATGTAGTTGCCACATCACGTTGCATGTTTATTCAAAATTAGAGTGTTTTAATGGATAAAAAATGCATTTTGTTTAAGCTGTCTGCCGACAACAGAACAAATGCCAGCCAGCATTCAGAGGCTTATTTTCAGCAATTAATAAAGTCCGCCATACATAACAGTTTGCTTATGGACAGATGGACAGCATGACATGTTATTCTATACACACAACACGTATTGCCTGTCTGTGTGTGTGTGTGTGTGTGTGTGTGTGTGGCACTTGTTTGGCCTGTAAACCGCAGTGCATTGCTGCTGCCTTTGTTGCCACACGATGTTGCAGCTCGAATTCAGCGATGCATGCAGCGACGCCCGCCCACTTGGCACCGCGCCCCAATCGTCTGTCTGGCTGGCAGCCTTTCGCTGTGCTGTCTGTTCTGTCAGCTCCCTTCGCATGCATTTTCATATTGAAAATCACTCAAGTGGCAGACCGACAACAAAAGCCTCGTGTTTTGTGCGGCAATTTTGGTTCTTTAGCGCGAAACAAAAACCAGAAGCGGGCGAAACAAAAAAATAAAAAGCAGAAATGAAAACAAGTATGAAAGCTCCAGTCGAGACTGCTCGACTAGGAGATACCCTGAACCCTCCAAGCTGATATTCTAATCATTCTGCACTTCTTTTATGCACACATACATACACATGCATCCACACGCACGCATAAGACTGCGCTCTGCTAACTGCGCAGTAAGCAGCGACTGCGCTTGAGAGAATTTATTTGTTAAATAATTTCTTTTGCAGACATACGATCTTAATGAAACTTTTAGAGCGTAATCATATGGTGAATATGTGTGTATATTCCAAAGCCCGAGTCTCTAGTATTTGAAATACGCTTTTTACAAAAGTGAGGGTGAGGGGGTGAATTTAAGGGTGGGGGGTAAATTTTAACAAAAACCGAAATTGTATAAATTGCATATAAGCATACATTAAAAATTTGGAGACTCTAGCAATAAGGGTGTAGAAGATATAATTTTATAACTGGTTTTCGATAAGGTTTTTTATCGATAAAAAAAAGATCGGGATGAGTTATCGATTTTTAATGATAAACTTGATATGCGCGCTGTAATTACGGACATTTTAAAAAAAATTTGAAGTCTCTAGCTCTTATATCTTCTGAAATCGACGCGTTCATACATACGGACGGACGGACGGACGGACGGACGGACGGACGGACGGACAGACAGACGGACAGGGCCAAATCAACTCAGCTCGTCGCCCTGATCAAGAATATATATACTTTGTGGGGTCTGCCACGCCTCCTTCTGCCTGTTACATACTTTTAACAAAACCATTATACCCTGATTTCCCATTTTCAATGGGTTCAGGGTATAAAAAATTAGAAGAGCAAGACAAAGGCAGCAGCATGTTAATTTTTATAGACACACTGTGGAGCCGCATAATGAGCGCTGTTTAGCTGCAAGTCTCCATGGATGGATGTTAATAAAAGTCGGCATGCATAATTTCTAAAGCCACATCTTATGCTCTGCCGCAAGGTCTTGCGACTAATAGAATGACCCAAGCCAACATTATACCAAGCCTTTGTGCCAAGAGTATCTCTGGTGCGGTGCTAAAATCGCATGCATATCTTTTCACTTTAATAATGAAATGTGCAAATGCGTTGCCGGGCCACAGACACCAGATGCATACACTGCCTGCACCACTCACAAACCCAGCGCCCCCACTTCCACACAATATTATTAACAATTTAATGTGTGTTTTGTGTGAGTGTGTGAGTGTGTGTCTGTATGCGGGAGTGTGTGTATTCTATGCCCGCACGCGCCCTGTATATTTTTTATAATTTCATTGCAGTCGTTGGCTTCTCTCCTCTTTTTTTCACTTCCTACTTGTGCTGAATGCAACAGCCCCGCCCGTTGCACCACCGCATTACCCGTCGTTTGCAGCCACTTTGCTTTGTTTTTAGTTTAGTTGCTAATTTATTTGCGTCTATGCATTTGGGTTCTCTGTCTGCATTCATGCAGCTTGTGGACTGCTTTGTGCGCCTTTTGTGTGGCATTTTAGCATTCCCGGCTACCCCATTTTATATATTATTTTCTATGGCATGGCCGTATGTTGGGGAGTAACATGTTTAAGCGCATCTGCCGGATGCATGCTAGTCCTACTGCTACCTCCTCACTCCCATCCCTACACGCCTAACCCACATTAGCTTGTTTCTTTGGCTCTTTATGCGCTACTTCTATTTACTTCTGCTTGAATATTTATAAACAGCAAAAAATTGCTGTAATTACATACGTGTGCCGTATTTTTTTGTATATCTATATCTATGTATCTGTTTTTTGGGGGCAAGTGTATGTGTGTGTGTGTGTGTCAGCTAGCTGCATGTGCATGCTTTGTGCTTGACTGCCTTTTGGTTTATGCATTGCTCATAGTACGGCTGCCAGAGCAACTACAAAACACAATTGGCTTTGTTACAGCTTTAGAGCTTTGCTTTCTAACTGCACTCAACAGGAGTGGGTGTTCTAATGTACTCGCCGTTGTTGCTGTTGTTGTTGTTGCTTCTACTGTTGCTGGTTCGATTTTCCATTATAAAAACTAGTTTGTTTTTTTACACTCTTTTTGCTTGGGTTTTGCATTTCTTTTCTAATCAACTTGGCAGCCGCAGTGGGCGCATTGAACCAACAAAAGCTTCTTTATGCATTCTCTTACACCAACTGTTGTTATTGTTGTTGTTGTTGTCGGTGTTGGTGTTAGCCACAGTTGTGCAGCGTGTTAATTACGCTTTGTGCGGCATTGGGCCTTTGCCACAAAGTCAGTAAGTTAGTCGCACGCATAAGAAGCCCTCGCAAAGGCATTTCAGCGGCTCGCATATAAATCATTTTTCATTAGCTCACGCATGAGCTGAGCCCCTGACCTCACAGCCAGCACATGAAGAACTTGGCGCAGAATTTTTTTTTTTTTTTTTTTTTTGACAGCTCCGTTTAATTTAAGGCCGAAAAATTCTTTTGGCCAGTTAATGTTTGTTCCCTTTCTGCTTTGCATGTTCAACTTTAATTGAAATATATGACTGACCTCAAAATAAAAGGAAAAAGCAAAAACGTCAAGCCGAAAAGAAGAAATGTATGCCCTGAATATAGGCACGCAAGAATCGCGTTTTTATAATGCCCATATAGTCATATAGCTGTTCGTACAGGTACATAAACCGTTCACTTGACCTTTGTTTATGTACTTAAGCGACAGCGGCAAAGTTCTGCGCATCGAACCTTGAAAGATTTTACTTTATTTTAACCTACTTCAAGAAAAGAAAGCAAAAGAAAAAAAGAAGAAAAGAATAAAGTAAATGTCAGAGAAGACGCTAGCTGGACACAAAATACGAGATCGGCAAACGGGCAAGAAAGAACAAACTTTTTTGTTTACTCGCCTTTCCGCTGCTGCTCTGTATTTTGCGCTACTCTTTGTAATCAACAAAGTTGGCACATAAATACAGGCCTGACCGCTTCAGTGGGAGGAGGGAAACGGGAGAGAGAAGTTGTGAAAGGTGCACGCCCAGGAGATACCTTAACTTTGCCAAAATGAAATTAAATCCTATCTAATGACTCAAGTTTATGTTTGATTATTCCGAAAATGAGGATTTCAAATGAATTTTAGAGATTTTCGAATAAAGTATTATTGCGTTTGCACAATAGATTTCATTATCTATCTAGCCATTCCGTATACCCTCTTAGAGTCTATTGGACATGGGCATCTCAGAGCTTGCGAACGCCGCGTACTCATTATGTACAAAAGCAACAACAGGCGCCGGGCAACTGACGCGGAAATTTGCAAGAGCTTTAAATTAACAGCCATTGTTGGCAGCGGGGCTTCAGTTTGTGCTGTGGGCTTTGAGGGGAGGGGGAGGTGTAGCGTGGCAGGGCGCGACATCGCGAGGAGGTTGGGGCATCACTCGCGCATTGTCAGCTGTCATCGTGTGGACTTCATTTTATGTGCCGACAATTTCTCATTATAAAAATTACGTCGCCAGCATCGGTCGGGCAGGCAGGACAACAAACAAGGACTCCAATACAGATGCGTTGGCTGGCTAGAGCGACTGGGGTCTGCTGAGGGGTTGGAGGTGCTTGGAAGTGGGCGGTGCAGACAGCGGCATGACAAACAATTCTGCATAAATGTCAACTGTCATGCTTGCAAAATTTGTTTGAGAGCAAAAAAAGCCAACAAATTTATTGTCAGTTGCAGCTGGCCAAAAAAAAAAAAAAAAGACAAAACGAAAAAATGAACAGTTACGCAAATTAATATAAACTTTAAATGGAAAAGTTATCAAGTAGTTTCGGCTAGAGCAAAGCTCATTAGCGCCCTCTAGCGACGACTAGTGGCGTTGCTCGTCGCTCGAACGACAACTGGGCGACATTTTGTCTGGCATATTTGCAGCGGCCACATAAATCACAGTTGCATGTCATTAACTTGCGATAAAGCTGTCATAAACAATGCAACACATAAATTGAGTGGGTGGTGCAGTGGTGCCGTGGTGCCGTGGTGCAACAGACGTGAAAGCGGGTGTAGCAGGCAGTAGGCCAGAACAATGACAACAAACTATGACAAATATGCAAATCAGTTGAATGCGCAACTGAAATTTTGCAGTCGAGACTCGCGAAATGCTCTTTTGCTCATTTATTTCTTATTGTGTTTGTGTGCGCTTGTGTGTGTGCGAGAGAGAGAGAGAGAGAGAAAGGAATGCGCTATTGTCAGCTTTGCATTTATGCTTAATAACTAAAGTTCAGCTGAAACTTCAACTAAAGCGAACGCAACTTGAAATTTAAAGATTCTTTAAGCAAGCGTAGGTAAGACTTAATGCATTTTCTTTCACTCGGTAAGACTTAATGCATTTTCTTTCACTCGGCTTTACAATCACATAGAATAGCTTTGAAATATGGAGCCAAGTTTTTAATAAAGTTAACATAAGAATGAAATTTAATAAAAATGTTTACAGAGGAGTAAGTGATTAATGATTGTGTGCAAATTGATATTTTTCAATAAATTCCATGTCAAGCTGCCCCAAGTCTGTAATCTCGTCTTCAATGGCAACATATAAATAATCGTAGACTCTTGCTGTCTTTCTCCCTCTCTCCCTCTCTCTCTCTCTCTCTCACACACATGTACAGTAAAAAGTAAAAGCAATTCAGATGTAATTATATTAAAGTCAGCTCAGCTAGTCGATTGTTTTTCTGGGTTTTAGTTCTACTCAAACTGTTATTTACTTTCTCTATGCAGATTGCTGATGTTTTCTGTTGCATTGCATATAATTTGCTCGTGCCTTTAATGACTTAATTTGAAGTGCGCAAAAAACAAAACCAAACTAAGCCCAAAACAATTGCCGAAATGAACAAAATATGTAAAGCGAAGAGCTGAAATGGCCGTAAACAAAATGTAAAAAAAAAAAAAAAAACAAAAATGCGCGGGCCTTGGCACTTAACAAATTACAGCGCTGTAAAAATTACAAACTGCAAACTATTTTGGCCAACAACAAATGAAATTTGGCCAAAGAGTGGAAAAGAGGAAAAGTCTTGGGCTTCGCCTGGCTGGGAACTCATGCAAGTGCCGTTAGCTGGAAATTCAAGAACAAGTCGAAAGGCTGACGTGACGCTACGACGCTACGACGGTATGACGGGCTTCAATTACCAAGGAGTCAAGTTTGTGGCATTACGTGTGCATATATTGTGGTCCCATTCTGTGCGGTTTGCAGTTGACTGCATTGACATGTAAATGACCTTTAATTGATGGGGGCTTGTGCATTGATTGAGTGCTGGGATCGCTGCCCGAGTCGAGGGTAAAGAACTTGATTTGCATTTTGCTGCAGTCTGTAGTTGTAATGGCGCCATTTGGCTATATATTGACACGCCTTCGCTCGGCCCCGCCCCATGCACCGCCTCCCTTCAATCTGGTCTGCCTGTTAAAATATTTACGTGCGTGTCGGTAGCTTCTGCTGCACGCTGCTGATGCCTGATGCCTGGCCATGAGGTGGGCGAGACGAAAAAGCGCAGCCCGGCAAAATGAAAATTTATCGCGAAACACATACTAAAAAAAAAAAAAAAAAAAAATGGCCAAATCCGTTGCTTCAATCTTTGCACAAAATACATGTGTATGGGCAAGTTAATGGCTTTTTCATGTGTGCCTCCGTGTGCGGGTGTATGCCTTTCTGTGTGTGTGTGCATGTGCGCCAGTGTGTGTGTGCTGTCGCTTCTGCACTTCCGCCCTCTGCTCCGGAAGTTTGCATGTTTCTGTATCATAGTCTAGAATCTAAAGCGCGCTAAAACGAGCGCTTTAAAAAGGCACAAAATAACGACAGACAGGCAGAGAGAGATAGCAAGAGAGAGAGAGAGAGAGACAGACAGTTAGATAGAGAGGGAGAATAACAAAACTCCATCCCTAGCAGAAGGTTGCGCATTATTGTTGTGTGTTTATGATCTAGAATGGGCCATTGCAAAGCAGCGGGGACGACTGAATAGCTCTGGGACTGGGCTTGGTTTTGGCTTGGGTGTTAGCTACCTAACGGTTGGCCCCTGCGGCAGCCGCTCGTCCCGCTTGCCACAAAGTCGATAACATGTCATTTGAGCGTCGCTAATGTCTTCATTTATTTTTAGTATATAAGCTGCCGCGCCTCAGTCATTGGCCCCGCTGCGCCGCAAACTATGTGTAGTTGGCCCAAATGACCCGCTCGCTGTTGACCCAACGAAGTTGACCATAATTGGACACGAGCTTGGCTGTTGCTTACACGTGAAGCTGGATGACCACGTTGGCTGCTCGCTATGCGTTTTGACCCATTCGATTTGAGGTTAATGTGCGGCTAGCAGATGGAACGTTTCGCGTTCTTTTCTGCTGCAACATGGCTCAATTTTCATCTGAATTTTCTTCTGCTTTTTGTTTGGCATGCAGAGCACGCACTTGACGCATAAACTAAACGATCAACTTCATCAATGTGGCCAACAAGCACACACACACGCGCATACACTCACAAATTTGTTAGCCAAAGTGTCGATTAGGCCTAAGCTGAAATGGCTAGCTGCACGTGAAGACCAGGCCAAAATTATGAAGTGCACAGTTCGTGGCAAAACGCCAAAACTTTTGCTAAACTCTCTACTAACAATTGTCACGCACACACTCAAACATACACACACACACACACGCACACAAATACACTCGCAAAAGTTGGCATCTGCCGGCTTAGAGGGGCTACATTTGCCCACTAAAATTCTATCCAGCTGGCAATGCGCTGCAAATGAGCAAATCGACGCACACGCAATGCCAACATTCCCATCACACACACACACACACTTATGCATATACACAGTCATAGCCATAATACAGTTTGGCCTTTGTACGCTGTAACGGCGCAAAAGACCTGAGCCCTCGATGAGTTCCACGACTTGGCTAATTTCTCAATCAACAAACGAACGTTCCGACCACCAAAAACCTTCTAATTGCGTCCATGCACGAGCGTGCGAATGTGTGTGTGTCTATGTTGGTTGTGTGTGCGAGAGAGCTAGATGATTAGCTGTTGTTAGGTTTCGCAAATGGAACACTACCAAAAATCCACATCAAAGTTATGAAACTTTGCCAAGTTTCACGTTTCACGTCAAGTTGGCTTTTAACAAAACAAGCTGGAATATTTTCACTTCAATAACTTTGTCAAAACTAAAGCGATTTAAATACTTATACTTTGATACTTTGTTCACGACTGAAAGATTTGCATGAGAAATATTTGTTTATATTTCAGTAAAAATATTTTTTTTTTTGATCTGTTCGATTCTGCAGGACATAAAGTAAATAAATTTATATTTATTTTATTTTTATGTTTTTATTATTTTTTTTTTTTTAGCATAAACTGAATACTTTTGTACAAATATATATATATGTGTGTGCATATGTATATTATTTTTGTATTTATTTTTTATTAACTTTATTTACCTTAAACATTTGTTAATAATCATCTAAAGCTTATGCTACAATTTTATTTTTTTAACAGAGGTTAGCTTTAGCTTTTCAACTGAGATGTTTATAGTTTTGTAGTTAAAGTAAGGTAGTAAAGGTATATATAAATAGATATGGTAAAAATAAAAGCTATGTAAAATATTTACGACATTTGTAGTCAACCTTTTGCTGCAATTTGTCGCATATGAAAAAAATCTATAAAATGTAACTCAGCCAGCTAGCATGCATATAAAGGGGTACAATATAAGCGAAACCTTGCCTCATTTGCCGCAGACACACACGCACACATACACACAGGAGGACCCCCATTTGGAGTAAGTTGAAAGTTGACTGGAGCTCTGCAAATGCCACAAAAGATGCGCAGCGCAGCGCAGTTTGGTGGTGCAAGTGTTGGGCACTTAACTCCCAAGGCGTTACCTAAGCTCTGCCCTTCACACACACACACACACACACACACACATGCCCCCACATGTACAATGTATGCATATGTAAGCTCCATAGTACTACTGACAGTTCAAAAGGGCAACAAAGTACTAAAAATAGTGGAAATTACCGCAGGATATTCAAATTTCCACATAAAGAAGGTGCTTGGCGAGTGGTTGTGGCAACCCCTGCTGTGGCATATGTAGTCGTATATTTGTTGGTGTGGAGCTCAACGGTGAGGGCGGGAGGGCAGTGAATGCAGGCAGTGAATGGTTCGTTGGTATCCTGGCACATGGCATGCAAGTGTGGAAAGTTGCACCATAATAAACCTCAACCGAAATGCGAAATGCAAGCAGGAATGGCAAAAGAAAAGAATGAAAGAAAGAAAATAGCGAGCAAAGCGCTTGGAAAACACTTTGTATCGGGGCTGCCTAGCAGTTGGCAGTTATTTGGCTAGGATCAACCAAGGAGCAAGGACCAGTTGCTAGTTACCCATTGCCAGTTGGCAGTTGGCCTTTGGCATTGCCAGTGAGTTAGCGAGTGGGCGAACGATAAGAATCGAATCCTTTTTGCATTGCATGTTAACACATGCAAATTGAAATGTCTAAATCATGCACATACCAACATACACACAGCTGCACTTGCTGGCATAACTCAAATGGCAATTTAATTGCTCGCCTGCAGGCCTCTCAGCTATGCCAAGGTACAGAAAAATAAAGAGAGCAAGAGACAGAGTGAAGGAGGGAGAGAGAGTGAGAGAGAGAGAGAGTGTATGTTGATTCGACTCTAACATGCTTTGACATAAAATGCACACAGCAAAGTGTCAGCCGCAAAACTCAAACACTCTCACATGCTGACAACACACACACACACACACACACAATTGAATAGTATATGCACTTTAAATATAAACTAAAATCTTTGAGGCATCATTTTGTGGCTGCTGCGGCCGGTGGTCTATTCAGCTCTCCTCCTGCCACCCTGGAAAATACCGCGTAAATTAAATTGACATACTTGCGGTGCAAACTACTCCCGCCTACAGTTGACCTATCTGCGGCCGGTGCTCGCTTTACACATGCCTCTGCTTCTGGCCGCCGCTGCTACCGTCACACTCGTCGTATAATTAATTATTGTCGCAACATCATTTATCAGGCTATGCAAGGACATACAGTTTCACTCCGTCCCAGTCGCATGTTTATTTATATGACTATCTTCCTCCCGTCCGTCTGCTGCTTCCTGTCTCTGCCTCTGCCATTGTCTGCTTCTTCTTCTTCGTCGTTGCTGTTGTTTTTAATACTGTTAAAGTGTCGCTGAGCAAGTGCCTGTGGCAGATTATGGTCACAGTGCGCGAGTAAAGCTCGAGCAAACACTTAAGCGAGCAGCAGGAGCAGCAGGAGCAGCAGGAACAGCTACGAGTTAACCAACTGACTGATGACTGTCATGTGCGTGTCCTGGCAGTGTCGTGCATTCGTTCCGCCTCCACCTGCTCACTGCCTAGGCTCCTCAAGAGTGTGTGTTTATGGCAATGAAAAATGATTTTTTTAATAAACAACTCTAGCTGTACGACTGTTTCACTATGTGTGTGTGTCTATTAGTGTGTGGGTGATTGAGTGGGCGTGCTGGCGTAACCAATTTCGTTCAACTGCCAAAATGGGACTTCTTTTTGTTTCCAATTGATTTAACCAACTGTTGGGCTTAGCTAATTTCCCTGGCTGCATTTGACAAAATGATAAATCGCATTCGCCTCGCATAAACTAATTGTTATCATTTGGCAGGCTGATAACAGTCTGCCTGAATTAATGCTACCTTAATTCCATTTATTAATAAGGGCAATACTTTTGCTAATCCTTTAGGTCAAGTGGCTAACACCTAGCTTTCAATTTTATTTAATTAACGCAATAAATATTTATGTAACTGCGTTACGTATACAAAAATACCTGACAAATGCCATTAAGCCGTGTTTGTGTATTCTTTTTTAATTTGATATATTCATAATGTTATGAGCATCTCTTTGCGTATTGTCTTTAAGCATAATTATGCAGTTAATTAAAACTATTGAAATTGCAAACGCTTTGCAACAATTGATATGCATTTTAATTGCTGTTTACATTCCGAGCAAAGACAACATATTTGCTGTTGTTGTTTTATTTGATAAAGAATGCGCTTAAAAATGCAGCAGTTGCAACAGCAACAACAACAAGAACAATAACAGCCACAGCTGCAATCATATTACAAATTATTAAAATTTAAATACAAGTACTTTCATCATTTTTGCGGATAACTTTATTGAGATAATGATGTTGTTTGCTGGCCGCCTGCAATGCTGATGAAAAGCTGGTAATATTGATAATATTAATGATAATAGCCTGGCCTGGTCGGCTCTCTGAATAAACGCACACAGGGGAGCGACCACAATGCAACTGGATGAACATTTAACAGCAATTAATTGATCAGAAATTATTGCAAAATGTGAAATGAGTGGGAGTGGTGAGTAGGCGCACATTAAACATAATGAAATTTCGAGCTGATGTATTCATGCTTTTCATGTGCGCCGGTGGTCATAACTTTAATTGTTTGGGCATGTCAACATGCTCGAACGGTGGCATTGCCAGACATGGTGGTGGTGCACAGACACACACACACTCTGCTGTGTGTGGGTGTTTGGCTAATGGCTATTGAACGGCTGAAATCAATTTCACTGTTGACCAAAGCTTGGCATAAATATTTCATAAAAAAGAGCCAAGAACTTACCGATTGTGCACACACACACACACATACGCAGACACACAGAAATGAAAGACAAACAATGTGCAAGTCCTTGCCAGGATACTCATGGCTAGCTAGCCACACAGTCAGCAAACACGCAGGGGTGCAGAGACAGAGACGGTTAGGTGAGTATTCCTCGCCAAGTCTGGGTTGTCTCCGCATTTATTATTAAAAAAGAACCGGCACGATAAGAAGGAGTGCTTGGGCAAAGCAATTGAAAATCAGCGCAAAGTCAAACGAAATGAAAATCCATAAAATCAGATTTCAAAACCGACAAACAGATCACGGTCCAATGCAGCAATGCCAGGACGCTACACTTGACGCTACAGGGCGTGGAGGATAAATGTCTGTCAAGTATGCCCACTTCACTCTCACCGTCTCCTCTCTGCAATTCATTTATATTTTTGCATTGCATTTCAAGTTGTTTATCGATGAAAACGCAAAGGAAAATCCATTGGCAGAAGCACCACGGCTCTCGCAAAATACGTAAATCACTGAAAAGTGGTTTTCGAACGATGCCCACTCCCATAAATTGTACAATTTATATATATGTATATGTGGGTGGTTGATTATGGCTGTCCTCTTGTCGTTGTCGTTGTTGCTGTTGTTGTTGTGCTCATGCCATTTATATTGGAAGGCGTATAAGTGAAATAATAATAACAGCAACAATAATGGCTTAATGATTATGATTGTGCTACGACACAGACAGCGATGGATAGCGTTTTATGAACTGCCGTAGGGTAGCTCCAGGCGTTTCCAGGCATTTGTCAACACTCCTTTCATACGAAATTACGTAGCATAATAAAAATGCGTATAATATTTATCTGACACACTGTATAGATACAATCTGGAGTAAATTGTGCTGCGCTAAACAATAAATAATCAACCATAATTGAACAGGTTAAAGCATGACTAGGAGCGCCTGCAGCTCGGTGTAAACTGAATACAATATTATCTGCAATCGTATGGCATAAATGAGCTTTAAGGTCTACGAGTATTAGAATCATTTATAATGCCATTATTTAAATATCTCTACTGGAAACCAAAGCAGATCCCGAAAGAAAGTTCTTAGTTCAGTTCTAAAAGCAAGCGTAAAATCAGTTTCCATTTAAATTATAAGAAATAAAGTGAGCTTAATTACATTTGATTAACAATACAAATAGGTATTGTAAGAAATGCCGATCTGCTGAAATTACTCATCATTTCAGTTCTCCAATTATTTACTCAATGTGCCAAGACGAATCCTGTTACTCTTATGATATACGTACACAGGGGTGTTTACATAACTGACGATGTGTGCGTGTGTAGGCCATGATACTCTGCCTATTCCCAACATTGTGGATTGCTTCGCTGCTGGTTTCGTTGTGTTTATTTGCGTGCGGAAATGAACACATGAAGGCCTACAAATGCCGAGCATAAAAACGCAATTACGCCCACTTCCGTGTCCCGGGCAGAGAACTCGAGAGGCTGAAGGCCACACAAAAACACAAATCTTTCATAGTGAAGTTGGCACATAAGTTGGGCTTTTATAGCCAAACTGATTTCTATTTTAATACTAATATATGTGCATGTGTATGTGTGTGTTCGATAAAGCAATGAGCAAAAGAAAAAAAAAAAAAAAAAGAAAAAATAGATATACACAAGTCTATGTACTTGTGTATATACTTGGAAAAGGAAATGTCATAATACACATAACTGATACATATATAATAAACCGCTTAAGGCCATACAGCGGTAGCTGTAAACAATGCGATATCAAATGTTGACTTGCCCACATGCTCGGGAAAGATGAAGAAAGCGAAGGCGAAGACTTGGGAGGAGTAGCCGCTGTTGCTCTAGGCGGTTCCTTAGCTTTGCCTGACAATCAAAACAGAGACAAGCATATCAAAGCAGAGAGAGAGAGAGAGAGAGACAGACAAGCAGAAAGAGAGAGCGGCAGCTAAAGAGAGAGAGAGAGAGAATGAGAGGTGGCTATAACGCTGGCTGTTAGCTCGTATAAGCATGTTAAGAGCAGCGATGGCGGCGGTAATGTTCGTGATGAGCTGCTCAATGACACGTGCAGCCTATGCGGCGTATGTGTGATATAATTTGTTATCGCCTGCTGATGACGTTCGCCTGCCTCGCTGGGCCATGCTGCGACCAACGTAATAATTTCTGGCTGTCGGCTCTTTAATATTTTCGCGCCTAATGAAAAGTAGATCTCCCTCTATAGCGCCATGTGGAGGCAGCGCATTTACATCATTTGTCACGACAGAGTGCGTATGTGCCATGCACAAACACACACACTCACACACATGGGATTATCTTCACATTTTTCTCTTACCCTCTTTGAGATTTTGGTTTTTTTTATGATTGCGCCTGTTGGCAATTTGTTGTGCGCTGATAGCAGATAAGCATTTGATGAGGTTTATTATTAAATTAGAGATTGCTCCTTATGCGCATAGCAACCGGAGCAAAGAATACTGAATCCGAAGTAAGCTTTAAGCTCCTTATGCAACAACGAAATATACTCGCTCCCCGCCTGAAGTAGTATTCCGCAATCAGCAGCCAAAGCAGCTTACTCGACTTACAGTTGAAATGAAACTTTTAAATTGAAGGATACTCGCATTATGCAAATGCGTGGCAAAACTTTTAATTATTCGTAGCACAAAGTATTGTGTCAAATGTACTCATAAATATTAAAGATATTTATAATGCGAATGAATAAATATTCAAGAGTAAATTGTTGTTGTGGCTTACACATATTTATAAATCATATAAATACAAATATTGCTTTAGTAAAAATCAACATAAAATGTTATCAATATCAAATGAGCAATTGTTTTCAATGCAATGAAAATATTTGAAATGCAATCAAACGGAATATTAAATAGAAATCAAAAAGTTAACATATTCAAATAAATTTTTCGATATTTTCATTTAAGTAATTCATATTTTATACAAAAATGGTTGTTGTTCTTGTTTTTGTTTTTATTTTTTTTTGTTTTTTTTTTTGTTTTTTTTTGTTTTTTGCTGATGTTGCTGTTATTAGAAGTGAAATTTCATTTTATTCAGACAGCTTGAATTTGGTTAACAATGCGAAATTCAATTTGGTCCAAAATAAGTCCACAAAGGATGTACAAATCGCCCGACTTATGTATGCTGTATTCGTTATGAGTGTGCCAAGTCAAGCCTGAGAAGCCACATACACACACGCAAACACTCACATAGCCATATGGAAGCAGCCTTACACATCACATGCATGCATCGTGTGTAATGTAATAAGTCTGTTTTAATAATTTAAAATATAAATTGCCACAGGCACACACACATTTGAGATATTTTAACCGCAAGCAATTTAAATATTAAATGAGTATGGGCAAGGAAAGGCAAGGCAAGGCACACACACTCATACATACATACATAAAGAGGAAGACAGAGATACATACAGCAGAACAGTTGCCAAATGCATGCGTACAGTTATACATTTATGTGTCGAGTTACTCATGGCCAAAATCCATGGAGGCTCGCTACAAAATCCCAACTCACAATCTCATCCACTCCCCAGTCACTTTCTCTTGTTATTCTGTTTCTCTAGCAACCACAGTGCCTGTTCTCACTTCCACTCCCCCTCGCGCTCACCCTCTCTTTTTGTTTCTCTCTCTCTCTCTCCCTGTCTCTCTCTCTTTCTCGCTCTCTGTGTGTCTGTCTCCCCTCCATTGCCTTCAGTGTGTATGCGCACGTCAAGTCAAATAAATTTAATAACGCATACACATACGGCATAAAAGCAGCACACGCACAAGCACACACACACACATACACGCACACACTATAGCACATACATGTACACGCGTGCTGACTGAATGGCTGGCTGGTATATGAAGTTACGCATACGCCAAGTGGGACCAAAACAGTTGCCAAGTCGAGCGCTGCTGTTTGCCTCGCTGCCTGCCTCATTGTTTGGCAGCAGCAGAGTGTGGTGCATGGTGGGGCCATGCCCCAAGACGCGTCAGCGACCGCAGCCTCGTTGCCAGCGTCTGATAACAATGCAAATTTGAACGCGACGTATGCGCAATATTTGTAGGTTGTACGTGTGTATGTGTGTGTGTGTGTGTGTGTGTATGCGTCTGCGTGCTGTTTGTTGTGTTTCCTTTGCAATCGCGTTTGCTTTAACTTTGCATACTTTTGTGCGCTAGCAGCCAATGCGCTGTTTACAGTTTTAAGCACTCTACCAAATTGGTCATAAATATACAAGCTCACACAAACACACACGGACACACACACACACATGTGTACACAAACTCACATGTACATATATGTATACACATTTACCGTTTGCATTGTATATATTTTGTAAGCTTTGCTGCCCTGCATCGATTTTATAGCCGGCCTTTTGCCAATTTTACGTTTACCGTTTTAACGAACCGCTCACATGCTGCGACCATAAAGTGCCTCGCTGATAGCCGCACAGCCATAAACTGAACACACGTACACACACACATGCAGTCCATTTACACATCATCTGACTTGCGAGCTGCTTTAAAATTATCAATTGCGCCATTAACCGCTGATAAGTGCACAGTTCAGTCAGCTCTGTCAGTTCTGGCAGATGGCTGCTGGCAGCTCTTACAATCATCGATTTTGTATCTCCCTAGGCACTAAATACACTTTAATGAGCAAAATACATCGCATGCCTATAAGCGGATTATTTGCACTCTCTTATTCTGCGTTTCTAGACTTTAAATCTTATGAAAGATCCTTTATTAACATTCGTTTAAGCAGCAAAAAATTTGATGGCAATATGATTATATTTATATATAAAATATACCTTATTTAAAATTAAAATTTTGTAAAATATATAGACTTTAAGCTCAGTAAACCTATTGCTGCCAGCCGGAAAAGTGCCAAAAATTTCTAGCTCTCACACTGAGAAATAGCGAATCATGATTCTCCATTTTACTGCTGCTGATATTTGCCATTGATATCTCTTATCAATCCATCAATCAATGCATTTAATGCATTCTGCACCTAACAGTAAACGTAACCTAGCAACGTGGCTCATATCGTGCTCATATATGCAGCTCAATTTCACAGGCTCGCTGGTGTCGAAGACCAGATACATAGGTGCATATGCTGCTGGCAGCTCCCGTTTGTTATGCATGCGCATATGCGCCTATGTCAACATGAATATGCGAATGCGAATGCGAAAACGTAGCAAGCGCTACCAAATCAAATTGTAGCAACATTGGTAAGCAGTGCTTGGCTCGAATTGCCTTGGCTTGACTAAGGCTGGTTGGCTGTTTGCAATTGCGATTGTCTCGTTGCATTGCATCGATTGTTTGTGCCCAATTGTCTAAGCAATTTGGTGCACAGCAACAACAGCAACAACAATAGTAACAACAATTGTGGGAAAGGTTACAAAAAAGTCATGAGAAAATTTAACCAAATGTACGAATGTTGCTGCTACAATTGTTGTTGCTGTTGTTGTTGTTATTGTTGTCAAGCTTTCACAGCACACGACAGCAACAACATCAAGAGCAACAGCAACACCAACAGCAACAAATTTAATTGAAAATGAGTTCAGATCCTTTCACTTTGCGCTGGCAGCAGTGCCTTATCATCTGTTTGTCATCGCACACGACATACGGCGTCGTAATCAATAATTAAAACTCACCTGGTTGCATCAAGATAGACTCCGGCTCCTGCCGCCAATGTGCAGAGGAGCAGAGAAGTCTAGCGCAATGTGCATGCGATAACATTTTCTATTAGCCATGCTCGAAAAGTGCCATAAATATCATGTCAAATGAGTTTTATGCTTACCAAGCAAGCAGCGATAAAGGATACCTATACAACCCTGTGTATGTGTGAGTGAGCGTGTGTTTGTGTATGCGGGGGTGTGTTTCTAAGGACTCAGCTGGCAGCTATATGTACGTGGCAAAACTGTTGCCTCTTGTGTGCAGCATATGATGCAAATATTTCATTCATGACGCTGGTAAATCTTCTTTTGATTGCACTTAATACTTGTCACAGCAACAAAAAAATTGCTGCATATATACCTCGCACACACACACACACATAAACACACATCTCTGACAGTTAACCAACTAAAAAAAAAAGAAGCAGCAGAAGAAAAAAACAGCCAGCGGTAGAAGGAAATCATAATAATCCAACATGTTTGCATTCAAATTGAGAATTTCTACAACCAGACACAGCGAGCGCTTCATGTGTGTGCGATATAAGTATAACTGCGTGTTTGTGTGTCTGCGTGTGTGTGTGCGTGTTTGTGTGTTATCTATAGGGAAATCTCATTTCATTTCCAGCATATGCAGCCATACGAGCAAAACCTTTTGTAGTCAAGTCTGCGCTATTCAGTTTGCCAGTTAAAAATCAGGTTTCTCGGCACTTTTTTCAAGCTATCAGACAAACAAATCTACACCAACAAACCACACATACGCACGCACACACTACACTCATACATGTGAACATAGTATGTATATATATATATATATATATATATATATATATATATATATATATATATATATAGTTGAACGAATGAAAGACACCTTTTGCCGCAATTTATCGTTTTGGTAAAATCTTAAATCTTCCATTCAAGGACTTTGCTGCTGTGCATTCAGCTTGTGAGGCTTTTGTATGCAGGACTTGCTCCAAATACATAGATATACGTACATATATATATATATGTTTATATACGTGCATATTTGTGTATAGCAGCTGTCTGTGCGTGTGCTGTTACCTTGGTAATTCAATTGAATTGCCGCCGTATGCTGGTATTTGCATCCTGGTTTTGTAAAACATGAATTATGATCTTTTTTGAAAGCGCAAATGCCGCCAACTCTGCAAAAGGTGGCTCAAAATATTCAAGTTGTTTGCTCATAGAATTTAATATGTGTTGGGGATAAGCGATGTTTTTTTTTGTGTATGTATGTGTGTATGGGTATGTGCGTGTGTGTCTGTGTGCATAGGATTAGAGCGGCATGTCAAATAGTCAACTGAGCCAACCAACAGGTGTGCTGAGATCTTCACTTTTCCGCCTGTTATCAGCTACTTTGCCAGCTACTCTCAACTCAAAATTCTCAAGTTTTCGCACCATCTTCACAGTCGCGAAATATTCAAAGTGTCTGCTTGTTAACAGTCTGTTTGAAATGCGATGGCAGAACGAAGAGGTAACCGGAGAGTGAGTCAGAGAGTCAGATTCTAAAACTTTTCACATCTACAAATTGGTCTCGCCTTCAACCGCAAAAGTGCACGAACGCCTTTTGACTTCCTCAGCTTGTTTTTTTTTTTTTTACCCTTTTCCCATTCTATTGCTTCTGCTTGAATACTCTCTATCTCTGTTACACTCGCGCTTGTGGCAAAATGAAGCATAACAGGGCCACCAACAAAAAATGTGGCTAACAATGCTAATACCCGAAGAAAATCCCAGCGAACAAAGGGAAAAGCAACTTTCACAGTCAGTTTGCAAGTTCGACCTTCTGAACTCAGCCCGAACCTCTTCACTTGCTACTACTTATATACTGATGTTTACATATACATATATACATTTATTTCTACATGTCTATATATTGTATATGTATATGTATGTATAACTGTACTTGTACATATATACTGCACACCGTTTCACTCTCGCATTGCCCATCCTTTTGGCGACAAACAAATCCAACAAGCAACTTTTGTGTAAAACTTTAATGCATTTCACTGGCGATGAAAACGCAAAAAAAGGAAATGCAAAAAACAGCTAGCGAAAAGGGAAAAAGTAACGGCAACTTTTCCTTGATTTTAAAGTTAAAAAATAAAATAAAATAAACAAACAAAAAAAAAAAAAAAAAAATGACTTGTCAGCCGGTGTTGGTGAACATGTGTCCTGGCTGCTGGAGCTGTTTTCTTGTTTGCGTCTCCTTTTTTTTTTTTTGCCTTTTATTGTTCGCGCTTTTGTTTTTCTTGCAGCGCCTTGGGCGACGGCACGGCAAAGGATACGCCGCGGCATTTGCGATAACTTTTTGATGTTTCACTGTTTACGGCTGTCAAGCTGTCCTTTCGCCATGTCAAAATTATATTATGAATTTCTGGGCCGCTTGACACGCCGTCTCGCCGTACCCCACCCCAACCACTCTCTTACGAGCATCCTTCCTTAGCCCTATGCGCCCCTATGCGCTTGCTGTTGTGTCTTTGTGGTGACTTTTGGCGCGTTCCCTGCCCATTGATTTGCATAAAAATGTTCACAAATATTTTTCATTTTACTTCATTTTATATCAACGCAAAGTAAATAAAAATAAAATGTATAAAAAATAACAAAAAGCCATGGGAGCAACAAAAGATGACACGTAACAAGCGAACAGCCATATGTTTTCTATTTCACTTCCAAAAGTCAAACAGCTACAAGATTGAATCGAAAATTTATATACTCTATTTCAAGAACTTCTCATGCTTTATTTATCTGAGAAATTCATATACCTCTTTCTTTGTTTTCAGTTAAGATTCATTACAATATTAAATCAAACCATATGAGTCTATCATGAGATAATGGAGGACAAGTGCGTAAATCAAGGGGAAAAAACTATTTACCTATTTGTTGAGCTCTATTTAAATATATCATATGAAGAACATGGAAGTGAAATGGATGGCTGACAGGCATGTAATAAATTTATAAATTTATTATTAATTATAATCTATATTTTAGTATAAAACTTTATAGAGATACTAAAACTTAACTTAAATAGCTACTACGTTGTCTTGAAAATAGAAGTAGCAAATGTAAGTTGTCCACAAAGACATGACATTCGCTTTTTGAAGAATAGACCCATTTCTCACTCCCGCACTCACTCACAATTTTATTGGGGCTCTCTTGAGTGCGGAGCTAAGCACATACTGCGGCAGCATTTGTGGGGCGCTAGGCAAACAAGTCCCTTTATGTTTTTGTTTGGCATACGGGTGTATAAAAAACATATACAAATTTCAATTTGTTTGTGTGAATTTCTTGACTCGCGACTGCTGCAAATAAAATCTACATAAAATGCGCCCCTCCTCTGCATCTCCGCCCATCACTTCGCTGGCGCTTGATTTGTTTGCTCTGGAGGGACATTCCTCCCACTCAAGCACAACATTTGGGCTCCCATTCCGTTCGCATCGCCCCGTCTACTGTGACCCGCCCAGCTGTTTGCCTCTCTTTTGACACTTTGACTCCAGAGGGCCCGCCAGGCTTAATATAAATAAATAAAATATTTTGCGGCTGCCTGACGGCACTCGAGCTGTTGGCAAATTAATTGAAAAAGATTTTTTTTTTTTTTCAATTTTCTACTGCCTGAAATACATTTGGCAAACGCAAATCATTTCCAATTATAAGAAGTCACTAAATGTGAAAGAGCATTTAATAATGGAGGATAAGAGAAGAGTCAATGGATCTGCGTTTGATTGAATCAAATGTGGAACCATTCTCTGTGTGTGTGTGTGTGTGCGTGTCTGTGAGAGCTTGTGTGCAATTAAGGCCATCTATATGGCTAAATAAGCCAAAGGCTGGCTTCGACAATTTCAATGTGCCTGCAAGTGAAACTGAGCCAAAGCCTTGCTCTCAGGCATTCTCGTCACGATTTTCGATTTGCTTTGCTTTTAAAACACACAAGTGTGTGCCTACATGTGTGTATACCCCTGTGTGTGTGTATGTGTGTGTTTGTTATTTACAATCAATTGTGCTTTAGACGTATTGGTCTAGAAACTTTTCTAAAATGCTGCAGTACATCTACGTACATCTTCTGCTTTGGGAATAAGGCGAGGCACGGACCAAATCTTGAGAAACAAGCGCTTAATTTAATTTATTTTTTCCCTCATTTCGTTGTTGTTTTTGTTTTGTATGGGGCGTTGTTGCTGTTGTTGTTGTCAGGCACGAAATGTAGCTCATTAATTTTGTTTTATTTCATTTTAGAGCCGCTTCAATTGGCATTAAATGTTCGAGGATTTCTAATGAGGGCAACCCGGAGAAAAGTCAGCAATTTTTGGGCTATTTGGCTCTACACTTTATGCAATTCACGTTTCTCTCGTCGCCTGGGTTGTCTGGGTTTTCTAACTGTCATCAATTGTTGGCCAGCTGGGAAATACATTTTTTTTATATATTTTTTTCTTATCAAGCTTTCTTATGGTCTGCACTAATGATAATTAATATGATAATTGAGTTTTATCAAATCGATATCGATTATTATTAGCCTCATCCGCATGTTAAACTGCATGAGAATTTCAAAGATGTTGCTTAAGAACAAACTTTTCCAATTTAGTTTCCCACTTATTGCTTGCTCGCTAAGGTGGGAAAGTTTCGATTCCCATAAATTCAAAGAGGCCGAACCAAAAATTTCAAGTACTTGCGCTGGTATCTCTTGACAATAAATCCTGACAATCGAAAGCAAAAATGATGAGGATAATGAGAGCTGTCTGCCATTTGAAATGGCATTAAATTTCAAGCAGGAAGCTCCTTTCAAGTATGTATATATCATCACATAAGCTCAGGCACTAAGTATGCGCATTACTCACTCACTCTATTGTTGAACAGCTCGTCAGATGCTTACCTGCAAATAGGAATTAAAGAAAGAGTGGGTTAGCAAACAGACTGATTGATATGTATTGTGAATGTGGTGGGGCAAACGCTAATTGCTTAGCTTCGGCACTGCTGTGCGATACAGGCGACAGGAAGCAGAGTGCAGAGGTCCTGTCCCTGCGGGCATAATTGATCAATATTTAGCATGCCAGCTGACAGACGCTGAGTGTCGACAGGCGAAATGGCAGACATGCAAACAAGTCATCAAGGTGGCAAAAATGTAAGAGCAAGCGAAAATATAAGCAGCTAGAGTTTTCCGTCTTAAAGTAGAGTTTGACTCACAAAAATATGAAAACAAATTTAAGCAAAAATGTTTAAGCTTAGATATGAATTGGCTTCGAGCATTAATTCAGTGTGTCATTTACTTAATCTATTGGAAAGTTTTAGCTTAGCTGAAATACTAATTAATAACAAGCTCAAGACATTCCCAACTAATATTCATAAATGAAGAGCTTAGCTAATGTAGTTTGTTAAGTAAAAACTCAACTAATTGCGATTGCACATTTCAAATCAATCCTCTTCAGCATTTACTCTGCTCGGCTGCCTCAGCAAGTTGAAATAGTTTCAGTTGAGTCCTCTGCCATCATCTCGGAGTCCTTATAAGAAATATAATTTTCAATTTATACTTTCATTCGTTTGTTGTGTGCACTGCCAGCCAAACACAAGCAGCAGAATTGTCATTATCTTTTAATTAACTTTCTCGAGCAGTGCAGATGATGAAAGTTTTTTTATTTTTTTGTATTATTATTATTATTGTTTCTGCTGCTCTAACTGGATTTGAGGAGTCTGTTTTGTGTTTATCTTATGATTGCTTTTAGTTTCGCCCGACAGTTTTCCATGCCAAACAGAATTTTCCTTTTCATTATGCTAATGTTAGCCAGGCTAAATAATTGTCAAGTGGGAGGACGATAAATGCTGGAGTGTAATTGCACAGCGAGACATCTGGATTTTGAATGGAGAACGAGAACAGCGGAATGTTGCTTCCAGCTTTAAGTTAATGTTTGTTTATTCTCTCCTCCTCCTCCTCGTTCGACTCCTCCCCTACCACTGTGGCGTATAAGCTGCTTAGTGTAACTACCAGAATGGGCTGGCTGTTGCCTTTCCCACGTTGATTGAATGATTAACATAATCGAAATATAAGTACAAAAGAAATCCAAATGGAAAATATAATTTCGGTCAGCCACAAAACCGTATTAAATCACACATAGAGAAAGAACATCTTTCCTTTCAAAGTTCTTTCCATCGCCTAATTGAATTATTACAAAGGTTTTCTCTGTTTACGCAGGCGCAATCCATCTTTTGGCCGCCACAATCACGAAACACGAGAGCCCGTTAGGCGTGAGTAAGCCACAAAGTTATTTCCGAGTGCATCGTGTGGTTACAATGCTTGCCTTCTGGCCGAAGTGCTGTGAGTAGGCAGCAGATAGAATGGAATAGAATTTGTCAGACTTAATAAGTTGGGGTCTCTTCAAACTGAACTTTAAGCCGCCAGTTCATTCAACTTGCTTCTCCCATGTTCTGTTCTATGGGACTGGGCCATAAATTCGTTGGGCGAGCATAAAAATGTTGGAGCGGTACGATATGTTGCTCTGTTCTCCGATTGTTTGTCATTAAAAAACATGAAAAGCGCTTTCGTCAGATAATATCAACGTGCGGCTTCTTAAATAATTTATGCGCATTGTGCCAACAATAACAGTAATTAATGCGATAAGGTATTGAATATCTACTGTGATGTGAACGACGGCCAAATCAATACGCAAAACCCGTCCCAGCGGACCTGCCCACGCGTCTCAATTCAGATATTATACCAAAAACGACAGAAGAAGACAATCATTAGCCCATGTATATGTCCCCGAAAGAGAAATGCATATTGTGTGAGAGTGGGTAAAACCCATAGACGAAGCTAAGCTTCAAAGCAGGTAGAGAGAGGCATACGTGCTGCTGAATACCCTACGGAAATAGCTCAAGGCCTTAAAATGGGGCGGGACAGTTAATCAACATGCTATCATTAATCTAAGCAACCAACTAAGAAAAGAAATTGTGACTTTAAAATAATATATATTTACATGTATATAAATAGATTTGTGACATCTCCCTAATTAAACGGATATTAATTACAAAGCTGAAATGGGTTGGATCGAATGATTAATTATTTGCCTTGATCTGAGTTGAAGATTATCTGATTCGATAACTTTTGATCTCCTCATTACGAGGCCTATACACCCGATCTCTCTTAAAGAAATAGTTTACGAAGAACTTAAAATCAATTTTATGTTTATGACACTTTTTTATTGTCTTCTTTTTCGTCTTTTTCTCTCCTATTTCGATGAGTTCTTGGCGAGTCGTACGCACAGCGGGTCAGTATTTAAATGTCCATCAGTAAACTTTAGAACCTAGATAGAGATTTATATGTATCTGCATTGGTGTGTGTGTGTGTGTTCGATAATCGTTGACCGCACGTCGCTGCTATGGGCTGTGGGGTGAGCTCGTAACAGGGTCATAAGGTCGTAAAGCAACGCAACGCCGATTTTAATGGCATTCTAAGCAGCTGAACCATTCGACCTATGGTTCCATTTACATATGCATGTGGGTGATTTGTAATGTGTGCATGTGCGTGTGTGTGTGCATATATAATTTGTGTTCTGTTGTTTAGGCAAATGCCAAATCACACTTAAACATGACTCACACGAGCCATTAAAATTGCAGAAATTGGCCACAAAACTGATTACAATATAATTTCAACTGTCCCCAGCAATTTGTCCCTCTGATATATATAATTCAGAGTGCCAATTTAATTGTACCTCAACATACATACACTAAAGCACATACGGCAACCGATTTTCTAGAAGACTATTTGGTTCAATGGGCAACTGCCCTTTCCCAGAGCGTGTAATTATTAAGGCGCTGCTCACTCCCAGAGGAAGCCAACGCATTAGCCAGCTGAGCGTTGAGTGTGCGAGTCGAAATGTCTCTCAGGGGACGTCTTTTATCAGAGCTCGGTCATCGCCTGTCCAGTTTTTACCTATCTCAACGCCGCTAATCAGCGGCTTCCATCTACTGCCAGCTCCTCAAGTGCTCCTCAAGTGTTCAAGGGACATCGCTCAGCCAGGCATGACGTTCGTCTTTGCATTCGTGCCTGCGCCCACATATTATATGAGCGCTTGAGTGCTTCGTGAAGAACTCATTAATTACTGAATGCATCGTGGAAAATGTTTGGGTTTGATTGAGTTCCATTTGTGTTTTCCATAACTACTCGCCTTTAACTGCTTAATACACTGTCAACAGTTAGTATTTTAATTAGAGTGAAGGGTATACTAAAACTTTATTGCCTTTGGATTTCATCAAAACTTTTCAATAAGTGTAAATGTGAGTATATATAGTTACAAGTCCTAAGAGTCGATTGCAGATCATTTCTTAGTCTACGACTTCCTACTACCATTTTCTACTTCTCTTCCCTTTTCCGTAGCTGAGCGTAAACGCAATCATGCGTCTTAAAATTTTCCATTTCTTAGGTTCCCATTGTTGTCGCCCTACTTCCTATACATTTTTACATTAATTTTTAATATGAAGAGCGCATTTCGGCCGCCTGTTGTTCGGCATACATTAAAATTGGCTTTAATTTAAATTATGAACAAATGTTCATTAGGGGTTAGAGCAGAGGTCAAGCAGTCGCCAGGCTCTGACGCCTGACGCCTGTCGGCTGGTGCCTGGACTGCTAATGAAGTTCAAATATTTAGGGAATTAGGCAGCGGAAAGACACAAAATTCGAAGCTGGAAAACCTTCGGCGCTTCATGCTAATGACAAATGCTTTTATCTTTGCAAACACAAAACGGCAAAAATAATATGAGAAAAAATTAAACGAAAAATTGTTGGCAACCTGCTGCTGCGGATGCTGCTGCCACTCGTGTAATTATACCCTTCGCATCGGGTGCTATAAATACTTAATGAAGTTTGAAAACTTTGCCGGAAACTTGACGTGAGAGTGAGCAAGTCAACTGACCTGTAAAATGTAAAATGCTGAATAGAAAGAGATAGCAATGGTAGCCAATATCTGATTAGCTAAGCAAAGCACTTTAATAAATTAATGTTAGAATCAGTAAGAGAAAGATGAGAAAGGCGGTATAGAGGCTCTATAATAATATTGTAGCTTTCATATAAATTTAGCTTCGCTGTTCCTGTGAGAGCATCAAAGCGTCGACTTAAGGCCAACTGTTTGGCTAGTTTTTATTTTTGGTCGCCTCATGCTGACCCTAATCATTATGCTGGGCCTGGCTCTGCCTAGCTAGTGAAAAGCGTCAGCAGGAGTAGAGGGAGAGAGAGAGAGTGAGTAAGAGAGGGGAATAGAATGAGCAGGGAGTCAGGGAAAGCAGCAGCTTGGGACTGTGAAAATTACACGTTTTTTGCTTTGAGGTTACAATATTACATGCCAGGTGGGTGGGTGTTCGCTCGCCAGGTGGACGGTGGCTTAAATTTATGCATTCTTTTTTTTATGTTTATGTTGCTTTAATTAAATTTCTCTTTTTTCGGCCGCTAATTTCGACGTTTAGGCGCGTCTAATGTTTCTTGTGGTTCTGTTACTTTCATTGAAATGGGAAAATATGCTGGAAATGTCGGGAAATACGGCTGGCACGTAGGCGTGGCAGCTAATTGGCCCGCCAGAGGTTTATTATTTATACATTCCCGCTTTTTTGTATTTTATTCTCTCTCGGTATGGGGTATATGGCCATAATTTATGTCTTATTTACACAAAGCGCATGTGACAACAGTTGCTTGGGCTGGGTTTAATTACGAAATCGATTTAGAAAGCAGCCGCTAATCAAATCGCTCGATATGTTAGGGTACACAAAGGAGTCGGCTAGAAGCCGTTGCACAGCGATCAGGTGCAAGAATTTTTAATAAACATAGCGCGACCAGCGACAGGGTAGAATTCAAAAGAATAAATATATAAGGCAATCGAGCTCAGGTAGGGAACACGAACAATGCAGGCCAGAGTCAACAGATAGCGTTGGAGAAATAAATGAGTTTTTCCACTCCCCGGGTGCAGCTGATGAAGGCATTAGGCGAGTGGAAAATTGTGCATTGTGCACGTTCATAATAGAACGACAAAGGCGATAAGAATGTCGCGACGGGAGTCGGGGTTTTACCGAAATTCATGATAAAATAAGAAAATGAATAAATTAATTCAATTTCCACTCGTTCGGTTAACTGAAAGATCTTAATAAAAGAGAGGCCCACAAGTCGTGCAATCGTGACGTCAGTGAGCTGATCTTTGCGCTCTTTAGCCACCGAAGCGACTGCAATTGATAAAGCTACTTAAGACGCTGTGTCGAAGTGGGTGCGAGCGAGATGGATAGAGCCGATGAGAGCGCCAGATTGAGCGACTTGCAATCAGCTGAGCGTGTCAACAAATATGGCGGCCAAGTCAGTTGCTTTCGTGCGTTAGAGCAACAGGCGCTTGCTCAGCTGCTGAGTCATTGGCAAAAACACCAACCGATGCACTGAGAGAAATGACTGAGTTCAATGCACTTGAAGATAGCACTAATAATTATAATGGTATACATTATCAAACTGAAATGGAAATTAAAGTCTATACCTTTAAGAGTTTTTCTTAACAAACCACCGATTTCGCTGAGTGTAACAAAATTGCTTAATTTGAAAAACAGCTGACAAAGAGTATAAAAAATAAATATTTGAAAATAAAAGACTCTATGAGGCAGAGTTATTTTTATTGTATTTGAAAGTTTTGCTTAAACGCACAACAATGAAGAACATGTGTACTTATTGTATATAAATATGTATGTATGTGTGTGTGTATGCATACATGCAAGTGCAATTGTATCTAACTTGCAAAAAATAAAATAAACACTGTCATAAACACACAACAAAGCCAGCAAATAAACAGTATTGAGTGTCATTGTTGCAAAAATAAAACAGAAACAAACAAAAAACGACATATACACAGTGAAATACAGAAGTCATGTCGTTTCACAAATGGTTTTAAAATTTTTGCTGACAAACTTTTACTGTCTGGGCCCGTTGGCCATAGCAGTAACCGTAACTGCTATTACAATTATGGCAACTTTCTACTAACGTGGCCCTAACTAGATCGAAAAAGGCCATGTCGAAGCATCTTGAGCATTTCGACTCCAACTGTTTTTCTTCATGTTGTTGTTGTTATTGTTGTTGTGCTTAGCAGACGGTTAAATGACTTCCGTAGCAAACTGAAACTTGATTTATCTTCTGTTGGCCCATTGTTGCTGGCGTAGCTGTTGTTGTTCTTGTCTTTCATCTAAGCTGCGTTTAGAAAAACAAACTGACCCAAATCTAATCTAACGACAGCTTAGACTTTGGCTAAGGTCTTACAGAAAAAGGATTAAATGGATTACAATATCTACAGCTTTTCCCAAAGTACGAAAAATAAATAAAACGATTTGTTAGAATTATTCATGAAGAAAACATTTCTCTTAAGATTCAAGTTTAAGGTTTTATTTTAAAAAGGGAAAAGTATATGCATAAATAAAGAAAGTGCTCTAAGTAGACTATACGACTATAACAAAAACTCAAGTAGAGTAGGTTCCTATTTTGTTTTCTATTTTTAGCAAACATACATATTGAAAAACATATATGTATATATGTAAATTATACTCAAGAATTCTGTTCCAGCTAAATATTGATAAGGTCTGAGCTGCCTGAACTCTGAACACTTATCAACTGAAATGCATATTCTTAAGTACATTTAGAAACAAATCTTGAGATTTATTGTTCAACATATGTGTGTGTGTGTGATTTTTTTTTTCTTGTTTGTTGCTGTTGATTTATTTGCTAAGGTCGTAAAAATTTGGATAACGTATTTATAGCATTAGAGCCGATAAACAAAATAATTACAAAATGCTAATAAGGGCATTTTTATTTCAACAATATTTCGTTTCGAATTCAAATTGAGTTTGAATATAAAAAACATTTACTTATCACCGCAGGTTAAAAGTTTAGGTCAGATTGTTATTTTGAGTTTGAATATAAAAAACATTTACTTATCACCGCAGGTTAAAAGTTTAGGTCAGATTGTTATTTATTTAGTATTGTCCCGTTGCTCTCGACACACCATGACCGATACGTTAAGTTGGCTGCACAGCACGTTCCCCGTAAATTCCCAATTAGAATCTCATATCATATGCATTTAATTTGCTTTAAACCCGGCTGAGTGGCGCACGATAATCAACCATCAACCATAGAAATTCCCACCTTTTCTGGCCACAAAAACACAACAAAAGCAAGAAAAACAAAACCTGTTGAGCGAAGCGCAAAAACTTTTAATGTAGCCACACTCTCGCTATTGCTGTTATTGTTGTTGTTATTGTTTACTCTTAAACAGGTTCTGCAAAAACAAATACACAGTCACACACATATGCAGCCGTACGCACGCAGACCGAGTGCTGATATGCTGAGCTTTTAGCTAAGCTTACAAAAGCGTGCGACAGATCAAACTTTGGCTTAAGAAAAAAGAAACGAGACAGAAAAAGAAGGCGATAGCGACGTACGAAGCACGCGTCAAGGCCAAATGCAGTTAGATTTGCAAAACAACAGTTAAAGAGAGTCGCGGAAATAATGCATACAAAATAATAGATAACAAGTGCTTTGACTGATTGTGTAACTGTAACAACAGCTACTTCCAGCTTACACTCTGTCACGGGAGAGAGCAAATTAACCGCTTAAAACACCAGCTACAAATACCAACAGCATTTAACTGATCTACATACAGGTCAAAGCGAGATAGCTGACGTGTGTCAGAGCGAAACAGACTGATAGAAGAGTGCGCGCCAAGCGTAGCTTAGGCGCAGAAAGCAATGCGCAAAGTGAGACATTAAATATGAAAAAAATGCGAGTTACAAGTAACGGGTTCAAAGTGTAATGCAAAAATGAAAACACTTGCTTGTATGTGTGATTATAATGTGACTGTAAATACATACCGTTTTAAAAGCTCCGCGTGGTGTGAATTATTTAATCCACGACTTTTTGTTGCCTTCAACTTGTCTGTTTTTGTTTTTGATGTTATTTATTTAATTTTTTTTTTTTTTTTAACGCACACTAATAACTGTTAAGCAAGACGCCCAATAGATACTTTAGTTGTTATTTCTGTATTTGTTTGTAATTTGCTTTTGGGAAATATTCATTCCACACTTTCACACATTTGCATTAAATTGCGTTACTTGCTTTCATTTGCTGTTCAACGCATCACTTGCCAAAACCTTTTGCTGGCCACTGGCAATTGCTCGAAAACACACAAACTACACGAGCGACGGGGCTTGAAGGAATAATGCACAGACTATATTTATAATGCTTCTGCCAAGCGCTATGCGTGCGCACACGACGGCCACTGTAAGTACACTGAAGCGTCATACCCGTTTGACTGCTAGGGGACGCGCTTAGCAGTGCTGAGAGCGCTCACGTTTCGAAGAGAGTTTTTAACAGTGCGACGTGGGTGGAAGAGAAAGCTACAAACAGAATATGTTATGCTTCACATTTTGTTTTTGATATTTTTGGTATTTTGATTTATTTATGTGAAGCTGGAGTTGCGCAATTTTATATTGTTAATAAATATAGAAAAAATTTACATAAATAAAATATAGTTTTAAACATATAGGGAACTGTTGTTTAATAATAATTTGTAAAATGAAAATCAAAACAAAATATCTGAAATAGAATTTTCTCTTAAACTGCGCTTCTCTTTCGTTGCCGAGAAATACTGGTTTTTCTTAAACAATATAAGAGCTTCAGAACACAAAATAATAGCGTCTGTGTGTTTGTGTGTATGACAACTTGTTTTGTTTTGGGCAAATGCCGGTGCTTGTTGTTGGTGCTGCTGTTGTTGTTGCTGTTATTGCTGTTTAGTTAGTTCTCGTTATGTTTATGGCCCAAACTCTAACTAGTCGCCGACCCAGAGGCAGCGGCTGATTACAGTTATTACGGCATAATTGTGAACGAGCATCCCTCCGAGAGAATTTCAGTCCGAATACAATTTACACTCGCATGCATTTTGGCTCCAAACTAAGTGAATGCAATTTGAATGCAATTTGTATGGTTGTTGTTGTTGTTGTAGCTCTAATTTGTGCTAGTCAAATATATTTGGTTGCTTCTGAAACGAACCAGTTTACAAATATACCTATATAGATATAGCCAAATATGCAACAAATATCTGAATTTATTGAATTGCATGTTGATTAGTTTTGGCAGAAAATTATGGGGAATATATAATTGTGATTTGTTTCAAGTGCGTGATCAAACGATTCGCATTCAATTAACTTAAAGGGGGAATTTTTTTTTTTTTTTTTTTTTTGTTGTTGGGTAGGAATCAATACGAAAACTGGTTAGTGCCTCGTGAAATAATCCAAGAAACCAAAGCTATATATAGAATTATTTACATGCATAAATGATATATAAATATATATAATAAAACCCATGGAGATGAGAATAAAACCGAATACATGTTTAAGTATGTACTGTACTGAGTCAAGTACAGAAAAGAGATACAGATACATATATAGAGATACATAAGAATCTGCAGATATATATGGGTAAGTATAACAAGTTACAGATACCGATACAGATACAAATACAGACACAGATACAGATACAGATACAGATACAGATACAGATACAGATACAGATACAGATACAGATACAGATACAAATACAGTTACAGATACAGATACAGATACAGATACAGATACAGATACAGATACAGATACAGATACAGATACAGATACAGATACAGATACAGATACAGATACAGATACAGATACAGATACAGATACAGATACAGATACAGATACAGACTGGGAAATACATTAAATTGCGAAACATTACAAAGAAGGCGCTGCTAATTGTTCGATGGCCATTCGGAACATTCCAGATGCTAAGCTTAAGGCATATTTTAGCCATAAACATGAATTTGACACAGACAGAGGCAGAGGCAGAAGCAGAAGCAGAGGCAGAGGCAGCGGCAGCGGCAGCGGCAGACGCAGAGCGGCAGAGGAAGAGCCTGGAGGCGCTGGAAAAATCCTTGTCATGTCCGCACATTATTCCGCTTAACAAGACGCACAGGGAAATGCCCACACACACACACATACTCACACACATGTATTGAGAGATATTTATTAGCGTACGAAAAAAAATTTCACTTTGAATTTGTACCGAAAATTTAATTTGATTTCATTTTCATCAAATAGTGCAACAAATGAATTCTGTACGTGCCACAAATGCCAGAAAGAGAGATTCGAAATGGAGGAGGGAGTGGAGAAAGCAGAAGTAGGGACTGACACATGGCCAGGGGCCGGGGCATCGATGGTGCGGGCAGCGGGAAATTTAGGAGTCCAGGACCCACATGTGTGTGCGGCTGAGGCAGAGATTTGTGAGCATTTGTGTGCGGCGCTTTGTTGCGTGGTTGGCCACGACACACGCACCACGCACCACGCACCTCGCACCACGCAGTGTGGCGAGCGGCGAGCGGCACGAAGAACCATAAATTCCAGCCGCTCAATAAACTAATGGCAATTTGTATCTGAAAGATACATGCGAGCCAGGTCCGATTCCAGCTGCCTGCCTGCCTCTCACGTAACAAATTAAATATCTATGCGTGTGTGTGTGTGTGTGTGTGTGTGCATTCGTTATTAGTTTTCCTTTTTTCGTTTCGCTTCGTTTTCAATCCTTGTGACACTTTTATCACACACGTTCGACTCATCAAAAAGTTAACGACGATAATGACAAACATTTCAAAAGCAAACACTCGCCGTTTGGTGGCATGCAACGAGCCTCCAGCAGCCAGACACAGAGACAGACAGCTCAACTAGCGACTTCAACAAGAACCAGAAATAACACAGGGTTCTGCTGCCTCGCCCCCTCTCGCAATGCCCCTCCTCCCCTCGAAGGCAACCAAGCGACGTCTGTGTGTCCACTGGTAGATAAATATCTCATTTATAAGGTCTGCCTTTGTTGTTGTGGGCAAACACCTTAATTAACTTTTTTCTTCTTCTTATATACCCTGTATGTAGCATCAAGTGCGCTTAAGGGTATGTCCGACTTAAGTAGATGTTAATCCTTTCTTTATGTATGCTCTTTGTTGAAGATATATTGGAGAATTTCTGTGGATAGAGAGAGAGAGTGAGATAGAGAGAGAGAGAGAGAGAGACAGATAAAGAGAAGAAGGATCTATAGATGGCTAGAGATGTAAGGGGCAACACAGGAAGAGAAATAGACAGAGAAAGAGAGAGATGCATAGAGAGAAAAAGGGAAACACAGAAAGAGAGACAGAGAGAGAGATAGAGATAGGTTATCCTATTTCGTTTTGTTTATACATCTGTAAAAGAGACAGAGGGAGAGAGAGAGAGAGAGAAAGAGAGAGAGAGAGAGAGAGAGAGAAAGAGAGAGAGAGATAAAGCTAGAGCGAGACAGATAGAGATAGAGACTATATGTATTTTGGAGACTGCGCACAGAGATCTACCTTTTTTCATATATATGAGAGAGTGATAAGGAAAGAGATAGAGATAGATAGATATCTATATGAACAGAGAGGGAGACAGATCGAGAGAGAAATAAAATATTCATTTAATCATTTATTAATAAATTTAAATATATATAATATATGTATATAAATATTAAAAAAAAAAAGAAAACTTAATTTATTTAATAACTTTTTGTTCACAGGGTATTCATAATTCGAATATTCCATTTACAGCCAACTGAATAGCTGTATTTAGCTACAGCCAATTCAATCACTTTCTCTAGCTCCATAGTTGCATACAGGGTATTCGCAAGTCGAGCAGTCGCCAATGAGCCAGCGATTCACCTGTATCATGAACATCTTCTGTTTGAGCGGCATTTATGTAGCTGTTCCTGTTCGCCGTGTATTAACTTGTAGCTCCCCAAGACTTGACTTATTTATTAGGGTTATTTGGCTAGTTATACCTCTGTACATGTGTATGTGTGTGTGTGGTTGTCCTTTAACACGCATACGCTCAACTACCTGCTCATTTTCACCTGAGTACGTGTTAATTTTGTCTATTTATCTTTCTCTCATTTCGGTTTCTTTTCTTACAGATTTTTGTTCTGCTCGTTGTTGTTGTTGTTGCAGTTAAATAGAAAAAATTATATAAATAAAGCTGATATGGGGGTCACTCTGCTGTGGAATTCCAATTAACAGTTGTCAGCCCAAGCAGTCTCAGTGTATCTGCAGCTCGAACTCTGCGACTGTATCTGTATCTGTATCTGTATCTGCGCTTTGAGCACGTTCAACTTTGGCGTTGACTTTTTGGTACGGCTCGGAAGTTGAGCTATGTACGTGGGAAATGCAAATGCCTCGTCAATTTACAGCTCAAACAACACTAGAGAGGGAGACAGCTAGTGAGAGTTAGAGAGAGAGAGATGTGTATAGGGACTGCCGCTGGGCAAGACAGGAACAAACAAAGGCGTCGATTTATATCTCAAGTGCACACAAATTCAACTTGCAGCCAGACCTTTCTTTGTTTAGACGATTTCCTTTCCTTTTCATTTCACTGCAGCATTGTTTCTCCAGTTATTATAATTTTAAGTCTTTCTATAAATACATTTTCCCCTCTCTCCTCTTCATCTTCTTGTTGTTGTTGTTTCTAAGTATTTGGTTTGTTTGTTTTTATTTCGCCTCGACATTTGATATGATTTCGCTGGCAGTTGCTAAAGTTACTCGTCTTGTTTTCATTCAGAGGCGTCGCAATGTGCCACGCCCACTGCCGACAGTGCCTCAACTGTCAAGTGGGCGCTGGCATATGCAAAGCATGTGTAGCAGCAGCAGCAGCAGCAGCAGCAGCAGCAGCAGCAGCAGCAGCAGCAGCAGCTACCCGTTGGTAGCTGTCGGCGATTGCCGATTGCCTGGCCGGAAGTGTTGCCATCTCCCCATCTCCCTCACTCTCTCTCTCTCTCTCGATCTGTGTGCCGCATCAGTTGCATGCGCACGTAACTTGCATCACGTTGCAGCACGCTAGCATGCCACAAAGGTCTTCAGTTACTGGCTGGCAGTAATTTTTAAGCCCGCTCTGCCGCAGCCGCACACAATGAGTGAGAAATATGCAGTGGGAGCAACATATGCAACATTTTGTTGCACGCTGCTGCTAATTCAGCGGCACATGCAAATTGCCCACAGCATTTGAGATTTTCAAATTGTTGCCAGGTCATGTTTTGTTGGCCATGTATATGTGTGTGTGTGCATGTGTGTGTGTGTGTGTGACGCATCCGTGCAGCAGCTGCTAGAAGAAGCTGCGTCTGCTTGTTCAAATGCAACTTGATGTAGCATCTAAACTGGTTTAAGCCCCTCAAAGCCAAACTCAAGAAACTGAAAGCCAGTCTTCAGTCGCGTTTTCAGTTTCTATGCTGCCAGTGAGAAATGCCAAATGATCATTGGATTCGCTAGACTCCGAAAGAATTTTGGCATTCGCTTTTTGATTGAGAAGCTTGGAAATGTCAAACAGCTTCGCAGGTTTCCTTTTTTTTTTTTGTTTTTTTTTTTTTTTTTTTGTATGATTAAAATTCTATTTGACTGTGAAGATTCTACGACTATTCAGCCAGAAATGAATCTAAAATTTATTACTTAGCATGAAGTGGAGAATCCGTATATTAATTATATTATTGCCAACAAATTTAATTAAATTTCAAAGCAAAATCGCTTTATTTAGAGCGGATGAGAGTTTCTATTGGCTAAAAAAACTTTTTACTGTTAAACTTTGGGTCTCATTTCGGCAAGAAACTTTAAAACCTCAATCTCAAAATTGCCAGTAATATGAAAGTGAGTGTGAACGAAGTTTCTGTTGCCTTTTAAAGTTAAGTAACGTAAGTAAAGTAAAAGTAAAGTTAAGTATTTGTTAACAATTAGTGCTAATAAGTAAATGCGCTCTGGGTTGGCGTTCGCATAAATAGAGGTCAGTATCCCAGTGATTAGAATTAAGAATACATGCATACATAAGTATGTGTATAAAATATAATATATCACAATACATTCTCAATTTTATAGAATTTCATAAATATTGACTTAATTTTTTTTGGATTCATCGAAGCATTGTAAACACACAAATTGATATTATAGTGCGCTCATGGCAGCTCCACTTTAGTCCTATTTAGTGGACTAATTTAGAGGCGAGTCATAAACATCCTGTCGCATGGCAAACGCATAATTTACAGCAATTAGGATGCGCAGACAGATATAAACAGAGAAATAAAGGCAATTTACGCGTTTCAATTGCCATTTCATAAATTCTGTTTTTGGAATATCTAATTGATGTATCCGCCGCACCGAGAGCAGAGATCAAGGCGCATATTATAAACACGAAGGCTCGAGGCAGGCGAAAGGGGCGGGCAGGAGTGAAAATTGTAATTTATATGAAAATTTATGAAATCACGCCCCATTTGCAAGGCGTTGCCTGGTAGAGTGTGGCACAGTGGGGTACAGTGTGGCAGCGTGGCAGCTATATAAACAGAGTGAAAAACTCTGAAGGGCAGGCACAAAGTGTGGCGCAAATCCGCGTTGACATCATTTGTGCCACATGTGTGCAGCAGCAGCAGCAGCAGCAGCGGGACTCGCAGCAGCAGGAGTAGCAGGAGTTACAACAGCAGCAGCAAGCGAAGCGGATTCAGTGGAAGCTGCAACTAAGGAAATTAAAAATAAAAATGCGTATTAAACACGTGCGATCTGCATTGCCTGCTTGCTGCATGCCCCTCTCCTGCTACCCCTCCCTCTCACTCGCACTTGCACTCCCACTCCCACTCTTTCTCTATATCTCTCTGCTGCTGACGTTGGCGTTGTGGCTGCCACTTTGACTGACAATTAATTTCAATTGCGCATTCGCGTTAATCGCTCTAAAAAAGAAGAAAAAGAGGGACGACAGCAGCAGCAGCAGCAGCAACAACAACAAAAACAACATAATTTTTTGTTGTTGCACGCAAAATGTTTTTCTCCGTCTTGATGCTATTTTTAATCATCTTTTCCTTTTCGTTATTTTTTTCCAAAGAATTTTCAGTGTGTCGTCTCTGGCTGCACGAGAGATTAAAAATATAAGTGACAGACAGCGAACAGCCTTCAGTCTCTAGTCTCCATCTCCCATCCCCCATCCCCCAGCCGCCGTCTGCTCCAGTGCGACTGCCACGTCCAAAAGGAAAATGTCAAGTTCAAGAGTCGTTACAGCTGCTCCAGTTGACTGGGGCTGGCAACTGAAGTGCGACGTATGCGTGGAGCCTAGCCAAAGTAGACAAAAGACGCCAGACTGAAGATTAGGAAAAGCTGAGCAAAACTGGAAGCATCAGCCAAGTACGGCAAAGGGGAGAGACTGGAGAGGAGCAGCAGCAGTCGGAGCAGCAGCAACTGCCAGCTGGAAGTGGATTAATTTTGACATTTATGAGATGGAGGCTTAAAGTGTTTTAATTGCTTTACCTACTTATGTTGCCTGCTCAAAATCAACTGCAGCAACAACAACAGCAACAACAACAACTTCCTATTGCCGATGATAATGCAGAATGGGGCACGTGTCCATACAATGGGCAACAGATTGAAATTAAGTGCATTGGCCGCATAAAAATCACGCGCAATATGCTTACAATACACTGAGAGAAACTAAATGAACTGTGTGCCTAGTAAACACTGTCTACCCTATAGATATTCAAGTGAGTTTAGAGTGTGTAAAATATTTGGAATATTTAACAGGCAACGGGAGAGGAATCTCATATGATAGAGTTGAAAGTTCAAATTCAAAATGTTCAGTAATTGAGCAAAAAAAAAAAAAAAAATTAATAAATAAATAAAAATAAAAAAATAAAAATAAAATAAAATCAAAAAATAAATAAATCAATTAATAAATAATAAATAAATAAATAAATAAAAAACTTATAAATAAATAAATAAATAATAAATAAAAATATAAATATATATATACTTTATGGGTCTTCCACTTCTCCTGCTCTCCTCCATTTCCTAAACCCTAAGACTTTGAGTGGATTTTAAAAAATTCCTTGACTTTTGCTGTTCTGGGTTGAGGCTTACGAGGGTCTTTAATAGCCATTCACAAAATATCAAAATGAATGAAACAGGGCATCTTCAATTCGATCATTTTACAATACATCTGCAAAAACTCATAATATATGGATGCGAAATATTTGTACTATTTTTTGTTGCTCTGTGGCTGGGCATATTGAAATTCCTCGACTTCTACTGATTCTGCATGAGGCTTAAGAGGGTATCTACCCGCCATGTTCAAAATATCAGGATGAATTAAAACTTTAAAAAATAATGTGAACATTAATTTTTGGAAAATTTCCAATGCTTAATATTTTAATAAATTTAACTATTTCAGCACATTTTTTTTATTAAACATCGTTTTAGTAACAGGGCATCTGCCATTCGATCATTCTACTTTACTTTACAGGCACCTACATTAATTCCTCTTGAGCATAATATTCTTTTGGGTCTATGGCAGGACATATTATCCTGTGTAAGGCTTAAGCGGGTATCTAGCAATATCGGAATGAATGAAGCTTAAAAAAAAAAAACACTATTGGAGTAAAAGTTTTCTTAATGTTAGTCTTTAAACATTTAACTATTTAAGATAGTAATTAATCAAGACAGGTCATCTTCCATTCGATCATTCTGCTTTTTAAGACGCATACACCTACATATTTTCATATTGAGTATAATATTTTTTTGTTGGTCTATGGCCGGGCATATTAAATACTTTATGCATATTTTTATATGCGGCGCAAAACAAACAGCGAGCGACGCTTTGTTGGCGGCGTTGGCGTTCAGGTGTATTCAGGTGCGATGCGTACGTGTTTTTGTGCGTGTGTGAGTGTGTGTGCGTGCGTGTATTTTGAGGCGTTTCTGGTTGCCTGCGAGCCACAGAAGAAACGTGGCCGCTGTCGCCTGCAGTTGTTTGCTCGCCGTTTCCCGTGTCCTGTGTCCTTGCATTGGCATGTCCTTTCGCCTGTCGCCGGCCTCTCGTACACATCGAGTGCGCGTAGCGGTCGACCTCGTAGCTCGCCTCTCACGTTCCGCGTTAAAGTCACGTATTTTCCAGGTAATTTACGTTGGCGAAACTGTTGCCACCAATATTTCTGGCCGCGTTTGCCCGTTGATTTTAGTTTCCATTTGTTGTTGTTGTTGTCTGTTGCTGATGTTTGGCTTGTTTTTGTTTTTGTGTTTTTTGTCAGTGCATGAAATGCGTTTTTTGGCCTTTGTACGTGCACGTTGTCCTTTTTGCGGGCGCTGACTGAGCCTCTGCCTGCGCCTGGGCCTCTGCCTCTGCCTCTGCCTCTGCCTCTGCCTGGGAGTGCGCTTATTGTTTTCCATGCTCCACGCTGCTCGAATGTCCCGGCGCAAGTGCAGCGCAATGTGCATAACGTGACCAGGTTTCTTAGTTGGCTTTTTACCAGCCAGCGAAAGTGCTGGCCAAGTTCGATGTTGGCCCCGTTGCCTTTGCCTCCGCCGAGTGCAAAGTGCACGCGGCATGATGCACTCTCTCGCCCACGCACTTGCTATAGCCATTGACTCTCTCTCTCCCTGTCTCTCTCTCTCTCTCTCTCTGTCTGTCTCGCACTGATATTTCACTTGGAAAAGTTTTCAACAACTTTCGGACAGCTGCAATGGATACGGTTACGGATACAGATACAGATACAGATACTGCTGCAGCAGTTGTTGTTGTTGCTGCTGTTGCTGTCGGTTGTTTGCGGTAAATTAAGTTGCGACCATTGAAACTCCACTTGAGTTAATCGTTTAATTAGTCCTTGCCAGTCCTGCGGCTTGCATTCAAACGCTGTAAGCATCCTTCGCCATTTGGCCACACACTAACGACTCGACTTCGGAATACTTTTTGAAGATGTTTAGCACATAGTTCGTGCTCTTTATGAAAAACAATAAGGGATATTTTGAGGTCTGGGCAAAACTCAATGCAGGCACAGCACTAAAATACCAATAGGAATATAATGAATAGTCAGTCCCAAGTAAATTAATGAATATTTCATATGCCATAAATACTAGCATATCTCAGCTGGATTTTCGTATCTTTTTTCAATAAGTTTCCAATTGCTTGCCAAGAATATATGTTGGCTTCGATAGCTATTGCAATAAGTCGACTATTAAACACACACACACACACACACACACACACACACACACACTCATATAAAACACACTTCGTCAGAATGTCATTTTTATACCCTGAACCCATTGAAAATGGGAAATCAGGGTATAATGGTTTTGTGAAAAGTATGTAACAGGCAGAAGGAATCATCGCAGACCCCATAAAGTATATATATTCTTGATCAGCACGACGAGCTGAGTCGATATAGCCCTGTCCGTCTGTCCGTCCGTCCGTCCGTCCGTCCGTCCGTCCGTCCGTCCGTCCGTCCGTCCGTCCGTCCGTCCGTATGAGCAAAAGAATCTCAGAATATATAAGAGCTAGAGAGCTGAAATTTGGCATGCATACTCGTGTATACCATAGGCAGTACAAGTTTGCTTTATTTTTTCGATAACTCGTCCGATAACTTTTTTATCGAGAATAATCGAAAAATCGACTTGGTTTTTTCAGCATAATTTTAACACTTTTAGACCTGGAGACTTCAAATTTGGGTTGTATATAAAGTTAATGGATACAAAGATTTTGTAATTTACAGATTTTGGATACCACGCCCCCTTCTCCCCCAATTTGTAAAAAACGCATTTCAAGTACTAGAGACTTGTGCTTTGGAATGTACACATATTTTAACCATATGATTACGCTCTGAAAGTTTCATTAAGATCGTATGTCTACAAAAGAAATTATTCAACAAATAAATTCTCATACTATTGCCCACATTGCAGCGCAGCCCAAGCGCAGTCGCTGCTAACTGCGCAGTCAGCAGAGCACGCGCTTATAAGTGCATGTGTATGTATGTGTGCATAAAAGAAGTCCAGACTGATTAGAATATCAGCTTGGAGGGTTCAGGGTATCTCCTAGTCGAGCAGTCTCGACTGGAGCCTTCTTACTTGTTGTTGCTGTTTTTGCCAAGTTGAAATGAAAATTTATGGCCTCAATATGCGTCGCTGCTACCAAAAGCTGAAATTCATTTTACGAGCATTGCAAATAATAATAAAAAAAAGCAAAAATTAATATTTCATTTGTTTTTAGCCAAACTCCGTGGCTTGTCCTGGCCACCCACAAGCAAAAAATCCTTTGCTGGTTCAACTAACTTTGTTTTACGACCAACTCTGATGGCCACGGCCAACAGTCTGCAGCCTTTTGGAGACCAAATGTTTTGTTGTTGTTGTTGTGGCTGTGGCTGTGCTGGTTATTTCAGTTTTTATGATGACTACGATATTTTTAAATACATTTTATATGAAGGTTTTAATGTGCGCTTCGAGATGTCGCTTAAGTGTTTCAAATGCCCTACACACAAAAGGCGAGTCTGTTTAGCATTGCAGGAGATGGAGCAGTTGGGGGATCTTTGGAAGAATCGCAGATGCGTCGAGGTGGTTGGATAGACACTCTTATACAGAGGTGAGCAGATGAGATAATAATAATTGCATACATATGTAAATAGCGAATTGTGATTTGAGTCGATAGCCTAAGAATTGGATTATCAGAAGTATTTTATTAATTAATTTATTATTTTTATACCCTGAACCCATTTTCAATGGGAAATCAGGGTATAATGGTTTTGGTGAAATGTATGTAACAGGGAGAAGGAGTCGTGGCAGACCCCACAAAGTATATATATTCTTGATCAGGGCGACGAGCTGAGTTGATTTGGCCCTGTCCGTCTGTCTGTCCGTCTGTCCGTCCGTCCGTCTGTCCGTCTGTCCGTATGTATGAACGCGTCGATTTCAGAAGATATAAGAGCTAGAGACTTCAAATTTTTTTTAAAATGTCCGTAATTACAGCGCGCATATCAAGTTTATCATTAAAAATCGATAACTCATCCCGATCTTTTTTTATCGATAAAAAACCCTATCGAAACCCAGTTATAAAATTATATCTTCTACACCTTTATTGCTAGAGTCTCCAAATTTTTAATGTATGCTTATATGCAATTTATACAATTTCGGTTTTTGTTAAAATTAACCCCCCACCCTTAAATTCACCCCCTCACCATCACTTTTGTAACAAGTAAGAAGGCTCCAGTCGAGACTGCTCGACTAGGAGATACCCTGAACCCTCCAAACTGATATTCTAATCATTCTGGACTTCTTTTATGCACACATACATACACATGCACGTATAAGCACGCGCTTTGCAAACTGCGCAGCTAGCAGCGGCTGCGCTTGGGCTGCACTGCAGTGTGGGCAATATAACGAGAATTTATTTGTTGAATAATTTCTTTTGTAGACATACGATCTTAATGAAACTTTCAGAGCGTAATCATATGGTTAAAATATGTGTACATTCCAAAGCACAAGTCTCTAGTACTTGAAATGCGTTTTTTACAAATTGGGGGCGAAGGGGGCGTGGTATCCAAAATCTGTAAATTACAAAATCTTTGTATCCATTAACTTTATATACAACGCAAATTTGAAGTCTCCTGGTCTAAAAGTGTTCAAAATAAGCTGAAAAAACATTGTCGATTTTTCGATTATTCTCGATAAAAAAGTTATCGGATGAGTTATCGAAAAAATAAAGCAAACTTGTACTGCCTATGGTATACACGAGTATGCTTGCCAAATTTCAGCTCTCTAGCTCTTATATCTTCTGAGATCCTTTTGCTCATACGGACGGACGGACGGACGGACGGACGGACGGACGGACGGACGGACGGACAGACGGACAGGGCTATATCGACTCAGCTCGTCGTCCTGATCAAGAATATATATACTTTATGGGGTCTGCGATGATTCCTTCTGCCTGTTACATACTTTTCACAAAACCATTATACCCTGATTTCCCATTTTCAATGGGTTCAGGGTATAAAAAGCGTATTTCAAATACTAGAGACTTGTGCTTTGGCAATTACATGCATATCCATGTTATAATCATAATCTAAAAGTTTCATGAAGATCGTACGTCCACAAAAAAAGTTATTAAGCAATTAAGTTCTCATAGTATGCGCTCACTGCCGCCCATGCGTGTATATGCTTGTGTGTGTATATGTATGTAATTGTTTGTGTATGTGTGTGTGTGTGTATGTGTGTGTATGTATGTGTGTGTATGTATGCCCGTGTGTGCGTGCGTGCGTGTGTGTGTGTGTGTGTGTAAGTGTGTGTGTGCGTGCGTGTTTCTTGTGTAAGCTGAAAGTCGCGAAAAATTATTGAAATAGCTATTACTCCAAGGGTTCAGGGGATCTCGTAGTCGAGTAGTCTCGACTAGAGCTTTCTTACTTGTTAATAATTAGTTTTATATTTTTATAGCTTGCAATGAACAGATTTTAATAGTTTGAAAACAATTTTTTTTTATTTATTTAAACAAAATATATAAATTTTATTTAATATTTTTTAAATTTACACATATGTACATAATTATTAGTGAAAATATTAAAGAAAATTTAAAAACAATATCTACAACTGCTTAGACCAACAACTTCATTGAATGAATACCCTTCCTCTGTGGAAATCTTTGTTTTTATAGTCCATCAAATTTTATTTCAAAACTGAAGCGTCTTAGCTTTACCACAATTTTAAATACATTTTTTGTATACACATACTCACACACACGCACGAGAGAAAGAGAAGGTGCTATAAATGCCGTTTCAATATGGTATATTGATATGAATTATAGAGGCGAGAAGGAGTTGAGGTGAGTGGCTCTGCTGCCATCACAGCGCATTAAATATTTAAACAATCAAACTGCAACTGTGCTGGCTGTTCGGGTCTGGGCTGCAGAAGTAGGCGGGGCAGCCAGGTTGAGGGCAGACGAGCTGGGACTGATGCCGGTTTAATCATTGTTTGCACTTTTGCACCTGCCAACAGGAAAGTTCTCGCTCTCCTTCCCCACTATCTTGGGGCTATCTGCAGCTATCTCTTTTTCGTCTTCTGTTATTTCTGTTTTTTTCTGTTTGTGAGCGGCAACGTTATTTAGCAGTTTCCGTTTCCTTTATCAATGAGCACAGCTGGCGCATCCTGGGCGGGTTGCCTGCGGGCTTGCAACCTGACTCTGCGTCTGGCTCCGGCCACGGCTCCGGCTCCTGCTGTGGCCTCCTCCTCCGACTGTCTTCTGCAAGTTTAATGCATTTAACTCTTACATTGTGCCACGAAATTGGCTAAAAATAAGTTTTTGCCGTGTCTGTCGATTGCATTGCACTTCCGCTAGGTGAATTCGAAATGTACTCCAACAGCAAATGGCAAAACGAATCGACATCGACAACAAAATCGAAATCGTAATCGAAATCGAAATCACATCGCAAACAACTAAAAGTGAACGAGTTCTTAAAGTAACAGCTGCTCGGTGAATTGAGATGCTTGCCGTTCACTGAGCTGAGGCCATATTGTGGTTGCATTTCGGGTCGGGTGGCATTGTCAACTGGTGGGAGAGTGGGTGGGGTGGGGGTGGTGTGGCCACCATAGCTGTTGTTGCGCCATTACCAAAATTGTCACAGCATGCGGCCACATGGCGAGTGACCCACAGAGGAGTTCATTTGCGGCGGACAAGTCAGCTGGGTGGCAATGGAGGTCAATGCACGTCTTTCACAGTTGGCACTCTGTCCCTTTTAATTCGCATGGCTTCCATTATTCCAGTTCCAATCTGCTAATGGCAAGCCGTTCGCATTTCCAATCGCTTTGAGGTATCTACTTTCCAATTATGTCCATTATGTTGCCTGCCCAAGGACATTTGTCATTCTCTCATTCTCATTCCCATTCGCATTCGCATTGGCATTGGCATCCGCATGGAGCTCATGGGGCCCCATCCTCCCAGTTGTTTGTGCAATTTCATGCTCAATGCTCCAAGCAGCCACACCAACAGCAATTTCATCAAAACTGTCCGAGGCAAATGTCGGAAACGCAACGCCGACAAATATGTTATGAAAAGTTTTCAGTTCAGTTTCCAGCCACAACACGCAAATGCCCTCCGGCCAGCGCGGCGGGAGCGGGCGGAGCCTTAAACGATATTTTCAGCTCAAGCTGAGGAAATGATTTATTAAAAAAAAAAAGGAAAAAAGAAATATTGTTACATAAATAAAAATAAAAAAGTCGTCTAGCTCGCCTGTCAAGTGCGGAATGGAGCATTATAATGCAGAATGTCAGAGATAAAATGAACGATTGTCACACAATAAATCTCATGAAAACCAAAGCCTTCACAAAGCCAAAGCAAAAGCAAGAATGAGGAAACACAAGCAACCTAGTCACGAGCAAAATGCGAAATACAAAACACAATTGCTCGACAATTACAGTCAAGCTCTGACATAGATTTTGTTGGCAATTGAACAGCTAACCCAAAAAAATAAAAGAGGACTGCTCTCGACAAAGATCAAATGATGACAAATAATAGAAAAGCTGAGAGAAAGGAAGAATCGATTTGGAATAACATTTTACGAACGAATAGAGAATAGGTGAGTTATATAAAATGAATTGATATTTTTTAGGAATATATTTGGAATATAAATAGCATACACACTGTGGAGTATGATTAATATTTGTTTAATATGTTCCTATTTGAAACGCAAAAAAAGTTTATAGAATAAATTGAAATATAAACAAAAAATAGATTGCAAAGTTAACATTCCAAAGAAATATTTAATAAAGTGTTAAATTTAACACGACTAAAAATATATATATATAAAACAGACAAAAAAAAAATTTGTGTTTTTTGTAGTTTTATAATTTTTTTTTATTACATATACTTATTTATCTGTATTTTATTATTGTTTGAAAGAGGAGAATCCGTTCATTAATATTATAAACTCACAAAACATATTGTTTAATTTTTTCTGTTCTGTTTGTATATAGATGTATATATATATATATATATATATATATATATATATATATATATATATATATATATATATATATATATATATATATATATATATATATATATACTTAAAAGTAAATACATTTATTATGACAATAGTCAAAAATATTTTATATAAAATATTTAATATAATGTAATATTAAATATAATATCTTTTATATAATTGTATTTATTTGTTTCAATAAAGTTTTTAGAGTAAATGTATAATAAAACGAACAACATTTACAAAATTTGTATTTATTTTTTCAGTTAGGCCTTTATGTTATACTTATATACCTAAGTGCACAACAAAACATATTCAAATAGCAAGTACTCATCTAACAGATTATCTTATAATGCGTCACACAAAACTCATGAAGTTTCAACTCCACAAAGTTGAGCAGAAAACTTTGAACCAGGCACTGAGGCAGCAAAGTGAAGCAAAAGCCAGTTGAAAGCCTGCGACCCATTGTCATTTATAATGGATGTGCCGCAAGAGGAACTCCCAGCTCGGGCTTGGGCAGGTGCAGCCAACATGTGGAAGCCAGAAACTTGATGGGGGAAACAAATTGCATCCGCATCTTTAAAGTGCACTTGAGGCAATCTGAGGCTAATGATTACACAAGTTTTGTACAGCCGCCTCCGCCACTTGATTGGTCCAACTTTGACTTCCGTGGGGTGCATTTGCGAGCTAATTTCAGTTTATCAATTAGCTCGGACTGCCAGATCGTGTAGGTATTAATTTGCCATTAACCCAGCTTCGGCTAATGCTGCTGCTGCTGCTACTGCTGCCAAAGTTGATGCTGAGGGCCATTTCCTGCCACATGCCACACGGCGCTCACACACACACACACACATACACCCACATAGATGTTTTTTGGGGAGTAGCGCAACAAATGTTGCTGCCACTTGAACATGTTGTTTGCCCATCAATTAGTCGGAACTGTATTTATCATTAATTACTACATAAGCACAGAGCCATTGGATCAAGATTTCTCTTTATTGGCTTACGGAATAAATGGCCAGGAAAGTGATATGAAGAAGAGTATATTGAGTGTAGGTAAATATATATAAGCTAGGGCTACCAGAGGAGGCTGCAGTCTTCAGTCAGACACTCAAGGAAGGAGCATCTAACCAGGCGAACCTGTATGGCTCTGAGGAAAGATCACTTTTAATTTATATCTCCGGGAGAATACGACTCAGCGCCCCTAAATACTAGCGCACTAGTGAGGGAGAGCTTAGTAATTGAGCAAAAAAAAGCGCTGATGATTTTTAATAAATAAATATATATATATTTAAAACCAATTAAGAGGGCTCTAGTCGAGAGCGTAAATCTATGGTAATAATGGTAATAATTATATGGTAAAAAATATGATAAACTTGTACTGCGTATGGTACACACAAGTATGCATGCAAAATTTCAGCTCTTTAGCTCTTGTAACTTCTGAGATCGACGCACTCATACGGACGGACGGACAGGGCTATATCGACTCAGCTCGTCATGCTGATCAAGAATTTATATACTTTATGGGGTCTGCGATGATTTCTTCTGCCCGTTACATACTTTTTCACAAAACCATTATACCCTGATTTCCCATTTTCAACGGGTTCAGGGTATAAAAAGATGAGATTGTACCATTTAAGTGTCATCAAGCTGCGATCTAGGCCAAGCTTAAATCAGAAATATTTCAATACTTACCATTGTATAATTCTTGATTCAACTAAAAGGCAACTATAGCTCAGATATGAGTTGGTATAGTTATGCTGCAGATATTACTGAGGGAAACTCATTCGCAATAGATATCTGAGCTTGTTAAATGCCAATGTCCATGAGGCTTCATGCCTCACACACTTGAAACCTAAACGCCATTTGTAGTGCCACAGTATGTGTTTGCTTGGGTGTATGTGTGTGGTCCACATTTACCAGCTGCAGTCATAAGACATTAAAATGCCACAAACCGCACCGACGAGCTAATAAATTTGACTATAATCTGGCATTGTTGCACTAAGTACTTTGCATATTCATACAAAATATATGGTAGGTAAATGCGCCGCAGACCGGGAGCCCGGACCCTCCTGCTGTTGGCTCATATGCATAAATGCAAAGGCAAATGCTCTGAAAGCCTGGCCAAGTCTGGATAGTCAGGCCGACAGCCGACAGCCGAGTGCCGACTGCCTGCCACTTGACAAATAGGTCAGAGAGAAGACGTTGCAGAGCTGTCTGAGTCTATCTCTCTGTCTGTCCGTCCGTCTGTCTGCCTGTCTGGCTGTCGGCTGACTGGCTGATTGTCTGGTGAGCTGCTCGACGTTAACCACATGTGAAAACAAAACTTCCGGTAACATAAACACTGACAAGAAGCTGGCTTAAAGAACCACCCCAGCTCCCACAGAAAGTAACTGCAGTCACACAAGCAGCTAAAATATTCAAATGAACAACCTACACAAAGCTGTAAGCAAGTCCTTGCCCCAAGCTGCCCTGAGAGACAGAGAGAGACAGCGAGAGAGGGAGAGCGACTGTGGGCAAAAGTGAATTGCTGCGTGTGCCACTTGCTGCTGCAGCAAAGTAGTTGACAACAAAAGCAAACGTTTGTTCAACTCGCAGCTTGCAGCTCGCAACTTGCAACTTGCCATTTCTTTGGTCCGCCGACCTGATTGTTGCCACTGTGCTGAACTTTTGAACTATTTCCGTTCAGATTCAGGACACAGTCACGCATCACATCACCACAACAACAGCAACAGCAACAGCAGCAGCAACAACAACAGCAACTAAATTAATAGCACACATGTTTGTGATGCCTTGTGGCAGCCACTAAGTAAGTGCAACTGTTGCCACTGCCAGCCCTTTTGACAATCAAAATTCAAGATTTTGGCCAAAACTTTTGCCCAAGAGCCAGCCAAGCTACGCATACGCCATGTTATCATTAGCTGTTGATTACCCAACAAATGAGAAGCCAGAGCGTTGTAGACGCATGCAGTCGACTCTCTAATACCCGCTCACAGCTCGAGGGTTGGGGAAGTTTTTTAGGGTGGCTCAACTGTGAGCTTTTGTTTTTACTTTTGTATATTTTTTCATTAACGAATTTTCTGATATAATTAGTGGAAACTTAATCTATCATTATATATATACATATATATAGATATACATACATATATCATACATATTATATAAGTTCAACATATTATTACTATGTATTATTATTATTTATTTATTTCATTTTCTATTTCATTTTCCGACCATTTTTTACATGACAGTCAGATTTGTCTTTTCCACCAATATACCCCTTATCGCTGCGTGCATCGTGCATTGAACCTGCAACAGGCTGCAGCATGGCGCCAGTTGCAGTTTTAGTCATTGACAAAGTTTTCGCTTGCATCGAAGAAGTTGTTCAAGTTTTCGCTTGCATTTTGATTAGCAGCCATGAAATTGAAAAGGGTTAAGGACCCAATTGAGCCGATTTGACATTATCTGGCAACAGGCAAAAGCCATGTCTGCCACGTTTGCCATGTGAGATCTGGTCTTATGGGCTGCAGCTACTTATAAAGTCATTTACGACATTTCTGAATGAACTCACAAAACAGTTAGAGCGCCACTATGGCCTGGCCTACTTTAAGGCGCCGTGACGCTTGCGAGATTCATTGGCTGCGATAAGAAACAGAGTGAAAGAGGAAGCGAAGGCAAGAGAGAGAATGAGAGAAAGAGAAAGAGAGAGAGAAAAGCCCGTGTCATTTGTTGGCTAACGGAATGTCGTTGAGCCTTTGGGGGCAAAAGCCGCTTAGCTGTGCGCTTCGTTGCCTGCCACGCCTGCTTGCGCCCCAATTTCGCAGCGCTGCGCAGACCGAGAAATTGTTATGCCGAGACGTTGCCGTATTTATGCCGCTTTACCGCAATCAAAATTGTTACTTTCTAAGCCAATATGTTTTATGATGTATGAAATTTGATGTTGCGATAACATTTTACACACTTGGCTGCCTTTTTATTTTGTGGGCCCTGCTCCTGCTTCCCCTCTCTCCATCCCACGAGTGGACCTTTTGTGTATCTCTAACTGTGTTAGTGTGCTGGTGTGTGTGTGTGTGTGTGGGTGGGTTTTTCAAAAGGCTCGGCTAAAGTGTGCCACGCGCTTTAAGCAGCTTCAAGTTTTTTACGCCCAAAGGCAGAGCACGTTTTTTCCTTCTCTTTTTATTTCCCGCCCGCCGCAATCAACAACAAAGTTCAAAGGACAAATGCAAATAAATTTGCCTTTTGCACAGTGAAATATTGTCAATTTCAAATCTGCCAGCTGTGTGTGTGTGTGTGTGTGCGTGTATGTGTGTGTTTCAGATGGGTAAAAGCATACCAAAGTGTAGCTCGTGCTGTTGTTGTTGTCAGCACTCATGCACATGCAATTGGCTTAGGCACGTCGAATAAATCATTCAGCTTGCAACGCCGCACAGAGCTGACAACATGCAAGTATCACTAAAGCAATGGCAGAAGCCAACCAAAGCAGCTTTCGACTCAATGACAATATTCACATGTCAATGACAAATTGCCAGCTCATTGCAGCTGCAAAGTGCTTAAATTTGATTTCCATTTTGATCTACATTTCTTGAAATCTTGAATCTAATAGTGGTAGAAATTATATTACTAGAGATTAAATATTATTACCCGAAATACATTGCACAAGTATGTATATTCTACATTCTATATTCTATATTCTATATTCTATATTCTATATTCTATATTCTATATTCTATATTCTATATTCTATATTCTATATTCTATATTCTATATTCTATATTCTATATTCTATATTCTACATTCTATATTCTATATTCTATATTCTATATTCTATATTCTATATTCTATATTCTATATTCTATATTCTATATTCTATATTCTATATTCTATATTCTATATTCTATATTCTATATTCTATATTCTATATTCTATATTCTATATTCTATATTCTATATTCTATATTATATATTCTATATTCCATGTTCTATATTTTATGTTCTTGCAGGGTATTACTTTTATGGCCCACTCCAGGCACAACCACTCCAACAAGTCTTTTTTCACTCTTGTTTGCTGGCAATTGAAATGTGACGCCATTTTTAGCTTTATGTGTGAGCCTGCCCATGGGCCTGGCCAACACATAGAGCAATAAACCAGGGCGTTATCGACATCGACATATTTTTTTCTCCTTCCGTTGGCTATTTTGGAGCAGCGCTTAAGCTCAAGCGACAGCTCCCTCGTGTTGGCCACTTTTGGAGTTGGCTTAAACATTTTCTTGTTCGTTTTTATGCGCTCTGGGCTTAAATGCGCTTTGGCCATTTTGATTATGCGCTCGCCGGCATTTTGTGCCATTTTGTTTGAAATTCATGAAGCGGAGCGCGCGGTTTTGTAAGCGGCTCTCGGCTCATGGCAGGAGCGACATGGCCAAAGATGGTCAACCATGGATGGTCAAAGCGGACTGCTTTCGGGCATGTTATTTAAATGTTTTAAGTGCAGCAGTTTCATACAATTAGCCGGAAGGTGGCCTTAAAACAGTCGATTTAAGCATTTTAAATTTTCAGGATGGCTCGTTTAACGCTTCGCTGCGGCTGACTGCAAATGGCATATCCTTGATTCGATAAGGATAAAGACGTCTGTCTGTCTGTCTGTGCGCCAGTCGCTGCTGTCACAGCTGCTGCCTCTACCTGTCTGTTAGCCATTGTTTATTTATGTAAGGCCAACGCCAGACTGTCTGCGGGGGAGTGTATAAGTGTATTTGTGTGTGTATCTGTGTGTGTGCGCGCTGCGTGTGAAATTGTCACGTCAGCGACAGGCAAAGTCAAAAGTGTGACAAAGCGGGTAGCAGGTGACAAGTCTTTGCCGTTTGATGTCTGCGACCGACGTTGGCTTTGACAAGAAATCAAATTAACAGGCCGCAGAATGCGGTCGAAACGCTTACGCTCGACAGCTGCAAGTACAGACAGTACGTGGCAGACACGCGAAGCGCCAGGCTCAATGCAATTTGCATCTTTGATATTACGCATACGCCGTGTGTAGTGCCGGGCAGCCAGAAAGCTAAGCGTCTGCCATGCACACACACCGAGTTGCTATTAATGTGTGTATCTGTGTGTGTGTGTGCAGCAATTGACTTGTGGCAGCACGCAAAGTGCCACTTGGCAAAAATGCTGAGCACTCAGCTCAACCACTCAACAGCTCAAACAAAAACCCGAATGAGCGCAGATCAACAAGAACAACAAGAAGAAGAAGAAGCACAGCAAATGCTGTAACTGGGCCCAGTTTGCTAAACAAATGCGTTTTTATGCTTTGAACAATTCAGGCCAAATGCGCGCTTAACACACCCACACACGCACACACACTCAAAGAGACAGCGAGTGCAAAATCAGTGGCAAAGTGCCTGCCACATAAGCCAATTAGCTGGGCCAGACAGCAAGCCGTAAACGCTCTTCAACATATTAAACGAACGCCAGCTGAATGAATTAATTATGCTAATCACAAGTGGATTGCATTTTGCAAAAGTTGCAGATTACAAAAAAGAAAGCAAAAAAAAAAAAAAAAAAGACACATACATTCATGCATTCATTCGTGTTGTTGACATATAAATTATTTTTATGCATGCAAAATAGATTTAAGCTAAAATGACTTCTTGGCTTCTATTTGTATAACTGTCTATTATTTATTACAAACAATTTCTATTAGTTAATTTATATTGAAAAGAACTAAATAAGTATAATCAAATAGCAAGTATATTAGCCAAATTGTGTATACGCACCGTAGATAATTTAAGTAACTTAATTTAAGAACTAAATAGACCATTAAACTAATCAACAAAGTTAAGTAACTTGAGTACCCAGAAATAGTGAACAAGTTCTCTGCATATTTATTAGCCTCGCTATATGTGATCGGCCAGTTCTTTGATACCACATCAATTATATACTATATTTAAGTAGGCCCAGCCACCACACTCAAACACCAAATTGATTGATTCACTCTATTCACATATAGAAAATTCAATTGAATAGGTTCAGTTCGTTTCTACTGTTTGTCATTAAAAGTTTGACGAGCTGCACTCAATCAATCTGTTGGCTTTGGCTATTGGGCTGAGCCAAATCTTAATGGACAATTTTGTGACTTTTGGAAACGTGTTTCTGTTGTGTCGTCTCTGTGTGTGTGTGTGTGCGAGTGTTTTTTGGCCAGTTGCCAGTCGAATTGCACATTGTTAACTTTACATTTTAAGCAGATTACAAACAACGGACGAACTGGAAAATACGCTTGGCTCTCCGGTGATCTATGTAGGTGCCCAAATGCAGTGACAATTTTTTGTTGTTTTTCTTTCCCTTGCTGTTGTTGCGCTTCTTCTCTGGGGCTGGCACATGTCAGCCGTGTGTCCATCAGCTGGGTGGGCATGAAAAGGGCTGTAATTGTTTTGGCAGCCACTGTCACTGACATGGCGCCTTCAATTTATTTGAGGTATTTTTTCTCTCTCCCTCTCGAGCGCTGATTGCCCTTGTTGGTAGCAAACAGCTGAAAAAAGTAAAGATTATGGGGACTTAATGGATGCCGGAATTTAACATTCAATGACTATGTGAACAGCACTCGGGCAGCTGCGAGCCCTCAAAAGCCGCTCTATCCTTGGTAATTGTTTAATTAGAGCCAACACGGGATTATTTTTGGCATAGTTCAGGTCTCATTTCTGTTGGCTAGGCCGCGGCAGCAGTGGCCAATTATTTATCATTTTGTTTAGAGCTCGCATATCTGATTGACATTTGCGGTGGGCATGCAAAGCTTGATATATCAAATAATGGCAATACATATAAATAAAATGGACTTTAAATGAGCGACCCGATTGCTCAGGCCACAGAACATCAAGTGACAAAGGAGACCGCAAATATCTGATTTGGATTTTTGGCTTATACAAATACTTTAATCTGAAATTGGCATTCAACATTTACTATAATTGTAGTTTGTGATTTGATTTAATTACGATTGCCAGCCTAATTGATAAAGGCTGCAAATATCAAATATTAATTCAGCTACTTTGTATACCCTGGAGTTATAATTGCTCGAATTAAAGAATTTTTAAACAGAATTTTTCAGAAAAATTAATTTTGAATTTTCAATTAGCTCAACTAATTAGCTTATTTCAGGCTGACTGTGCGTTCAGCTTATTCTCTTAATTTAATTCTGATTGGTAAAGTTTATTTTATTATATCAAATATTGCTCGGTATTCATCGACTGTCATTTGAACTTTTGTCACATTCGATTTCAGCGTCTGCCAACTGTGGCTGGGGGAGACGAGGTGGGCGGATATCGATTAAAGCCACGTTTTAAACACAGTGATAAATATAATTTATATTTTAATTTGATTGCATTCAAATATCATGTATAATTTAATTATTATTATTGTGGCAGCCAATTGATGTGCTTCACTGTGCAAGTCACTTCAATTTTCCACTCCCCCTTTCTCATTCCCCTTTCCATCACCAGCCACAACATTTTTCGACATTTTCCACATTGTTTTGGTGTTCGGTTTATGACGTTGCCGGCGCTGCTGGGCGTGCGCATCATTTGATAATTAGTGACAGCAGGCAAATTGCAAAATTGAGCAAAACAGATCAAATAACAATTGCAAATGCATAGGTAAACAGAGCGTGTATACCCAGATACCCTGTAGACAAACAGCAAAAGGGGAAATACAGTAGAGTCCCGATAATTTGAAATGGCAAGGGGATCAGTTATTTGTTTTTACCTACACGACTTACACAGAAAGTCAAACTATCGAGAAATATTCAGAACGAATAATAATCTATAAAGGGATAGATTTTGTTCGATTTATCGCGATTTTCGATTTATTATAAAATTAAAGATTATATAAAATAACATATTAGATGATATTAAAAAGATTTTTTGTTAGGGCCTTTGGGCCTTGAACTATTTGAAGCTCAGCTTGGACGATTTCAAATTCACATTCGACGCAAACTAAAACCATGAATCAAAATCTCCTTTTGCCTGCTTTACAGGGTATCTGCAAAGTGGCATTTGAATTGTTAGGCATGTTGCCAAATTCAATTGTTATTATTTTTTGCTGCGCTGTCTATGTTATGTTGCATGTAAATATGGCAAAAGGTGAACAGGTTTGATTTACAATACAATTTACAATGCAATTCTTCGCGCTTTATGCAATTGCAAAAATGCAAAAACAATCGATGGCCGTACGTGTGCATGTGTGTGTGTGCGTGTGTGTATACACTTTCGGTAATTTGAAATGCGTATGCAGTAACCCAATTAAATTTGGTAAATTAAATATTTCAATTGCTGCACGCTTTAAGCCAATTTAAGTCTGAGCGAAAGAACTTGTTGCGCTTAAGCCGGCAATTTCTGGTTTCAATTTAACAACAACAAATGGAAATGCGAATTCGAATGCGAATGCGAATGGAAATGGAAATTGAAATGTAGCTGACAATGGCAGCAGGCAGCAGGCAGCAGGCAGCAGGCACTGTATTTCTACCGTTATATTGCACATTTGAAAAACAAAATGGCGCCAGTGCACGAGCGAGCTGGACGTGTCGATGTGTGAGTGTGTGTGTGTGTGTGTGTGTGTGTCTGTGTGTGCATTGCAATAACTGGCCGCATAAATTGTGCGTGGTTCGAGCAGAGGCAGCGATTATTGTGTGGCAGCAGAAAAGCAAGCGAAACTTTATAAAACAACAGCAGCTCCACTGGCAGCCACTGCGGCAACCAGCCGGAGCGAAGTGCAACAAATGCCAGGAGCAGCTTTTATATTTGTCTCGGTTGCAAGTGTCGCTGGTGTTTGTGTTTGTGTGGCCGAAGTGCATACAAATATTGCAGCGACGATATGACTAACACAATGAGCTGGCCGTTGGATCCAAGCTGAGCCCGAACTTTCGAAATATTCCGAAATAAATTGTTATGCAACAATTAAAACAATTTTCAAATATTTAATTATAGTCTCTTTCTAAAAAGTAAAGAGCAAAAATGTTTAAAAAATTCCCATCTCAAAATTAAATTCTAAAAATATAAATTAAATTTGCTTTTGTTTTGTCTTTTATAACTGCAATAAAATGCAATATATTGTTTAAGCAAAAAGTTGATTTAAGCCCACTTCAATCTGCTTTGAGTGAAAGCAATGCGAGCGAGCCAAGTTGCTGGTAAATTGCAAACTTTAAGTCAGATTTCAGCAGGTCTTAGGCATTGTGTTTAATTGCTTTTGAGGTGCTTAAGGAAAGAGTCAATGAACTGAGTTAATTGCTCAGTTTGAGAGCATGGCTCAAGTCGGCTACGTGTGGCACATGCAACATTTTGTTGCAAGCAATTTACTTCAGCATAATCATATTAAATATGCTCCACCCATTCGGTTAGCTACCAGCTGCAACATCCTGAGGGCGTGCGCTCATCTTTTTTTCTCTTTCTCTTTCTTTTCTTCCTTTTTATTTTGTATCTGTGTAGCGTTTTGTACCTGGCCACCAGAGTTACCGCCCCCACTGGCATGGCTCAGTACCTGGCTTCGCAAAGTTGTACTTAAAAGCTGGGCGCGTCCTGCCGGCAGACCCAGACACACACACACACACACATACACAAATTGCCGGGGCGGAGGCATTGCCAGAGACAGTCGGCAGTCGGCAGCATGCGTGTAAATGTCTACACACCCGACTTTTTAAGCTGCAGGCAAACACTTATGCACACACAGGGACACACACACACACACACACACACACACATTTATATAGTTTTTTACGGCTGCGGTGATCGTCCTGTGTTGGCTCCTTTATTTTCTTGGCACTTTTTTTGTGCAGGTCGTTGGCTTTTTGCCTCACATGGGCGTTTTTATTTTCTTGCCCCGGCAGTTAGCCAACTGCAAAGGCGTTCAAATTACATACAATTCCTTTCATAATACACGATATGCCCAGGACCCAGGAGCCCAGACCCACATGGCTGACCATGTTCGGTCGCTGTTGCGGCGTTTAGCTGCAGTTTGCTCAAGTCTCATGCGGGCACACATGAGGGCATATGTATGTGTATGTGTGCGCTTCTATCTGTCTCCCTTTCTCTCTCACTCTTTCTCTCTTCCTCTTTGTGTTTTGCTTACACAAGTGCAATTATAATTTCTTAGCCTGACAGCGCCGGGGCAGGGCTAATTAAATTTCTAATCAGGTAAAAGACCAGACGATGTCTTTTGCCTTTGCTTTTGCCTTTGCCTTTCATGTGGGCCGAGTTCTTTGCTCCTTTGCCTGCCAAATTTATTTAAAAGAAATTGGCTACAATTTATAAAATATGCAGCAGAATTATAATAGCTCCGAGTTGAATTTAGCGCAGACTTTTAATTATTCCGTGTAGCAGCATGACTTGCAAAATTAATTGTAATACCAAATTTTATTTGTAATTATGTATTATGTATTGTATTATGCTCGCTTTGGAAATTTCTAAGAAATTTTTGTCAAATTGGGTAAAATTCACGGGCTTAAATTTTAATTACTAGTAATATGTAAGCTTTACATTTAAATGAGCTGAGGTCAACTTTGGAATATGTCTCATAGAGTTGCAGTCGCGTTCAGTTTGTTACACAAACATAATACACATTCATAAAATAATGTTCACTGCAAGTAATTAAGGTGAGGTCACAATCAGACTGATTGATCACACAAAGGCGACTTTAATTGCAAAATGGTTTGGCAAATGCAATTAATAAACTGCCATTACATTTGTTGTCAAGTCTGCATTTATCAGTAAATTTAATTACCAAAAGGTTTACGTTGTTTATAACTGATTAATGCATTCACACACACGCTCACACGCTCACTGTCTCACTGCATGATTGCTTTCTTCAGTTGCACACCCACACACACACACGTAGGCGTTGCAGCAGTGCGAGTGCGGTTCACCGACTGCGCACACAGCTACCATCAATAAAAGCAACTCAGTAGACTGAGCAAAGGCTAGACTATACAGTTACCCCCTATATGAAGAGAGCAACAAAGAGTCAACCTAATTTCTTAGCGAGCTTGCAGCTAGAGGAAAGTGCTGAAGAGTCATAAATGGATCAGTTATTGTAAATGAAATCTGTCATTAGCTATAATAAATTAATACTCTGCTTACTTAATGGCATACCCTGCTGACAGACTTGCTGGCTACAGGGTATATACGTAATAAGAAGGAAAACAGCAATGGAAGATTCTTTGGAACGGCATATGGAACCACATTAAGCTCATAAATGGATAAACATTTATTGCAGCTTATTGAAAAATTGGCGGTTTTCATTCACAGGCGCTGCGACAGCAGCCAAGCAGAAACTTTACGCACATTAATTTCACACAAGAGACGCTCAATTTAATGCACTACACTGCAACAAGGAAGGTATACAGGTGCGCTTAACAAAGAGGAGTAGCTGATGAAGTTAAATAAGGGAACAAAAAGAATTATAAAATGAATTGCTAAAAATAAAAATTAATATCAAATGTCAACTTCTGATTGCGTATACTTAATATTATTTTCATATGTTCCGCAGGTTATAAATAGCAATGAGAATTAATCAATCAACTTAAACGCTCTGCTAAAGTCCATTAGAGTCAGAGACATATTCTATATCCTACTTAAGTACTTATAAAATTGAATATAAATATGACCAAGACAAGAGTCAACTCATTTATTACTGACCCAATCTAAGAGATCTATTAAGTACATACTTGAAGAGGTCGCACGAGTCAGGCATTAACTGCTGATTATTACTGATTGGGCAACTGAAATAGCCAAGGCATTAAAATGAATGTATGTCAAATGTCGAAACAATATCGATACGTTGATTGATAAACGCAATAAAGCTGAGCTGTGTAATTTATGCGACTATAAATCTAGGCAATGCTCAATAAATTGCTAGAGTGCTAGCCATATCGGGCCAAGCCAACTGACTATGTGTGCACATAATTCCAGGCAACCAACCGTTACTCTCTCCCTCTCTCCCTCCCTCTCTCGATTTTTTTTACGTGTTTTGTTTTTGTTGATTGCCTGGTTTATTTATTTAACATTTTATATTTGTATTGCCTGCCTGCATTTTATGGTCATGCATACACACACACACACACGCATACATACGCACACACACGGCAGCACAAAAGGAGCTTGGGCTGCAGTAAATTAAGTCGTTAATATCTTGTTTATCATGGCCACCGCGGCGGCACACTGCACGCTCATATGTTGCAAGTTGTGGGCTGGTTGCCCCACACGTCCGCTATGTGCATGTTAATTACATGATTTATATGCAGTAATACATACATATGCATGTATGCATGTGTGCATTGCTCTTGATTTATGAAATTAATTAAAATGGATTTACGACGCTGCAGCAGTTCGCGGCATAAAAAATCTGTTGCATACCTCAAAGGCGCACTCGATGGCAGTCAAGCAACTTGCAAGTATAACCAACACACACACACATAGCTAGTCACAGGTAATTCCATTAACAAGCACACACTCACTCAGAAGTGTCAGCTCAGTCTCGGCTAGATAATTTTATTTTCTATTTGATTGAGGCATAGTTTGCCTAGAAGTTGGCACACGTTCGCCCTCGTCGACGCGTCGACTCTTCGACTCGTCGTGCGTCCTTTCAACCGAGCCAATTGCCACTCGTTACTGCCAACTCATTATAACTGTTTTATTAGCAGCCACTGTAGACAGCAACCACTTGCCACTCGCTGCTCGCAACTTGCTGCTCGGAATTACTTTATTAGCCTAATTAAATGCGCCACTTCCACGCAAAATGGCGGCACATAAAAAGAAAAAAAAAAAATAGAAAACAATTAATGAAATTAGCAAAAGTGTTTCGCACAAGTAGCTGCAGCGTCTATCTGAAGCACTATTTGCCTACTAATTAATGGTGTTCAAGTCTGTGTGGCTGGAATATACGAGGAAATATCATACAAGGCCCTCACACACTGAATATCACACTGAATATTTTAAATAGATGCGCTACTGTTACTTATATACGCTTCTCCGAGCAGCTGTCATGAGCTCAGGACTATTTGAGGCCACGGCTTCTAGCTGCTGGGCTGAAAAATACAAAATAAAATATAAAATAAAACCATGTGTTGCCGAACGCTTATGGCACACACCTGATAGCGAATGGTTAACTGCAACGGCCAGCCAAATATATATGCTAGAAATGCTCACATATGTGTACATACATGCATACATACATATATAACTCGCGGATTATCTGTGCACTGCGAAATTCGCAGCTGTCAGGCTGCTCTTACTTCACGGCCAGTGGCAGAGCGAAAGCCGCACGTGAGCTCAGGTGCGGATTGCAGTTGAATGTGGCTTGACGTGCATAGAAAAGTTGAATAAAGCGGGCTTAAATTATGCAACCAAATGCAGAGTTCAAGCGAGTTATTTGAAAGAGATGAGATCAGCCCATAGATAGAAATAGTTTGACAATGATAGTTTAGTAAATGCAATTAAATATATAGAATATTTCTACTCGACTTAAATAGCTCTTCATTAACAGACATTTATCCATTATTTCATTTCATAAACAACTAGATAATAATATTCAAAGGTGTAAAGCTTTGTCCTACCTAGTTTACGTTAATTTGCTTTAGACTGTATCTGAAGCAGCCCAAAGCTAGCCAAGAAATTTATGAACTTCAGCGGCACGCTGTAGTGTAACATAAACTTTGGCTTATCTGCGAGAGTGTAAAAGGTTTAGAGATAAGCCAAAAGCTATGCATGGTTAAGCCACACACTCCAAGATACACACACACACACCCGAGGCACGAAATATTTTTGTTAAAAAAACAATTTTTGTAGCATGCTGCAGCAGAGTGGGAGAGTTGAAAAGAAAGCGAAAGGGAGGGAGAGAGAGCCACAAAGAGAGAGAGAGAAAGAGAGAGAGAGAAAGAGAGAGACAGAGAGAGAGAAAACAGCTAGAATGCAGTTCACACAACTACGACTACTATGTAACTTAGTTAATCCTATTGATTTTGATTTGCATACAAATTAGAATGTGCAGGTAGAAGTCCCTGGCGAGGTTCCTCTGGAATATGGCAGAAGGATTTTTAGCTAAAAACTGCTGAAGTTGTAGCTAGAGTTGGAGTTGGAGCTGCAGCTAGAGCTGGTGCTGAAGCTGTTGAATGGGAAGCGAACAAGAAAGTTGAGGCAAAAATGTGTTTAACATGTGTACGGTCCAATCCCATGGATTATGCCATGGTATTAAATTTCAATTTAAGCTGCACGAGAGCCAGCAGCACAGGCGCTGCTCACTGTCGAGCGAGGGGGCAGCGGGGGAATGCTCCAGTGCCTGAGAAGCGACGAAGTGCGAATGCCTCCTAAAACAATTAGCATGCCGTCTAATTGTTTGTAGACGGAAAGAGAAAGCAAGCAAGTGCATAAGTGTGAGTGAGTTTGAGTGTGTGAGAGTGAGTAGGGGAGTGTGAGTAGGTGTTGTGCTGCTGTTGTTGTTGCTGTGTAGAATTTTAATACTTTTTAATGAAAAACAAACTGAGTTGCCAACGGTGACTCTGGCATGAAAAGAAAATGTGGAAAAATAAATTTTGATGAGGCGCAAATATCTTAAAATATGACGAGACGGCGGGCACGGCCAGAGTCGGCCATATTTGGCAAGGACTCACTGTGCATTCGTGTGAGTGCGCATTTTAATTTCCTTTAATAATGTATTGCACATGTGTGTGTGTGTGTGTCAACAGAAGGCATATGGCAAGCCAAAGAGTCGTTGCGGCATGGAATTTCAATTAAGATTAATTCGCGCATGTTTTGCCAGCAGTGGGGCGTGGCCCTTGCGCCTCCATGCGCCTCGCACTCGTCAGCTGCGGTTTTTTCACTCAGTTGCACTCGGGTAGACGCTTGAGCAGCGATGCGTTATGAAGATGACGACGCGACAACGCAGCGCACAGGTGAAACACTTGAGCGCCACAAAATTGTGCCACTTAAGCGGTGGGTGCTGGCGGGGAAGGCGGGGCTGTAGAGGGCTCCACGCCAGAGGTAACACCAACAATATCAGCGGGAAACTTGCCAGACCAAAAAGGCACCAGCAAATTACAACAAACTCAACTTTAATCATGGCTTGGCTAACAAACTGCAGCACCAGCAGCAGCAGAAGCAGAAGCAGAGCAGTAGAAAAAAAACGTAGCCTGCTTTTGTGCGCTAGAGTAAATGGCAGTGCATTAAGAGAAGCTTTTCATCAGCATTATAGTTACTGTATTTCGTCCTTGTCACTTCGTCATCGCAGCAATGGATAACTGAGCTCTTGACGAGCAGTAAATATTTTCATTCAAGTTAATAATGCTGCACTGCTTTCGGCCGGGCTTGCCAGTTGGCTATCAGCTGGCTCTTTCGTTTGAAGCTTGTTTTTGCTTATGCAATGCGCCCGTTTACGTGCTAAGTCCTTTTGCGTCCTTACGCCCAGCTATTTACTATTTGCCAGCGCTGCACTGCGCTGCGCTCAGCACTGCTGTTGTGCGCTTGTTTACTGTGGTTTGCATCATCCGTTCTGTTTGTTCATTAGCCGGGCCAAGGCAACACCACCAGCTAAAGCAAACCCGAAAGCAAAAGCAGAAGCAAAGGAGTAGCGGCTACATTTTTACTCGCCGCTTGTTTTATGTGGTTTCAAATAAATTGCCAGCCCTCCATCCCAACATCAAACATAAATACCTCGCTGCACTCTTCAGATTCGCCCCAAAAAGTGCCAAGCAACAGTCAAAGCGACAAACTGACAAAGTATCCACATTCCATTGATCCAATGACAGGGGGTTAAAGTGTGACTGAAAAAGATTTCTAATTAAAATATACAATATATACATAAATGAGTAAATATTTTAAAATGTGAAATTTGAAATAAGTATGTAAAAAAATTGTATATGTTTTAAAAATATAAATTTTGTTTATATATTTAAATATTTTAGTTGAATAAATTGAGTTGCAGTGATACAAAAGTTGATATATTATTAAATTAAATTAAAAATAAATAAATATATGTAAAAATGTAAGTATTTTAAATATGTAAATTTTTTTTAATATTTAAATATTTAATTAGACTAAGAAAAGTTGCAGTGATATACAAATTTATGTTATAAAGTCATGAAAATTAAGATTTATACATACAAAATATAAATAAATAGAAAATTCAAATAAAAAAATAAATAAATAAAAATTTTAGTTCTGTTAGAATTGTGCTATTAAAATCAACAAAATTTTAAGCATTATGAATTAAAATTTTTATATTCATTATCATTAAAATTATATATATAAGTATAATATCTTACCACACATAAAATTCAAACTAAATTTAGAAATCTTAAAGCTTTATAAATAATTTAAATTTTTAATAATTATTTATTTATATTACCATTACCAAAAAGTCATTGAATAGAAAAATAATTGTTTAATAAAGGATTTGAACTTACTTCAATTCAGAGTTGAATTAAAAATAGATAGCATCAAGTTTTACGAAACTAAATTTTGTTTGAAATTTAGTTATATATGTATGTATACAAAATAAGAAAAAATGCAATGCAAAAAAGAATAACTTTAAGTTTTTCGAAATTATATTTAGTTTTTAATTTCATTCAATTAGGCTCTATATTCAGTCAGTGTGATTAGTTTCATACAACTTGCATAAGTTCTGTGTGAACTCAAGTCTTTTCATAGCCCAGCCAAGCTGTTGCCATTTATGAGCCGCGCTCTGCTCTACTGACTAGTGTTGGGTTATCACTGGCAGGGAATAGAGCGGGAAGTAGAGCAGCAATTAGATGATTATTTGCGGTCCTTGTGCCCTGTGCCCAAGCGGGCTTAATGACGTTGCAGGAATCTGTTTGCCGTCTGGAGCAGGACGTCTGATACTAAATAAACCAAAAATAATGACCAAAAACAATTAGACAGCATTTTGCCGTCAATGAGTTGTGGACGCGCACCGCAATTAATATCAATTTATGTGTGTTGCTTTTATATAACTTTTCCTCACCTACATATATCATAATTAGCCTCTGGTCGACTTACCGCGAGCCAGGGTCAGCCCTGCCCTGTCTGAGGTTTCCAAGTAAATTTGTATTCAAGGTCTTTTGTTTTTTATGTTTTGTGTTACTTTTTCCTTTGTTGTATTTGGTTTGCTGGCGAAAAGGTGCATTCAGAAAATTTACATAGTATTCAGAGCTGAGCACTTTAATGTCTCTGTCTTGGCTTTTGTTTTGGTTTTTTTTGTTTTTGTTTTTGGGGCCAATTCGTTTGCGGTGCGCTCTGTGATATTGGGGCTCGTTGTCCCTTTTCGCCGAGTGCGAGTGGCATCGTTTGCATAATTTTCTACTTTGGGCTTTGGCTTTCTTTTTTATTTATTTATTTCAGCTTTTCGTTATTTCTAGCTTTGTCAGCGGCTCAAGTGTGCTAATATTTGGCTCAGTCAGGGAGACAAAAGGCTGTGTTTTGCATTTGCTTTTGAGGGGATTTGCCATTGTGAGATGGGATGATTAATGCCGTTGATTTATAATACCAATCAATAAATAGCAAGCCTGTCCTTATCCCAGTCGTCAATTTGAGATGTCTGCTCAAACAGATTCCAATCTATAATAGCATGCATTTAATTGAAACTACACGGCAGGATATGCTAAGGATATGCACTCAAATGAGAAGGGCAAACATTGTCTGTCTATCTGTCTCTCGCTCTCTCTGTTTCGGTCTCTGTCTCTGTCTGCCTGGATGTCTAACTTTCAGTTAAATAGACAGAGAGCTGAAGAGCTGCCTGCAATCTTGATTACAAAATGAAATGCTCAGCAATCTCATTTGCAATTTAAACATACCCGGTAATAACTTTCACATAGCTGCACACTCACACACACACAGACACAGCCATAGATGTGACTTGCAAGACATTGATGTGGTTATTGTCGCATACGTGAGTCGCTTGCATATTTTGGAGCGCATAGGTAAATATAGGCACACACACACACACACGAACACACACACGAACACACACACTTACACACACGAACACACACACTCACACTTATGTATAATGATGCAAACAATGAAAAGCAATTGGCAGTAGCTCAGCTCGAATGCAGTTCCTTACTTATAGTTCTTTCTCTTTCCCTCCCTCTCTCTATCTCTCTCCCGCCTCTCATCGCTTCTTTAGCATAATTGCTATCATGTTTGTCCAAGTCTTGACAATTTGAACGGATGAACGTGCACTCACACCTCAGCAGCATAATATCCGTGATGGAGATGTACTTTCTCTTGCTAATAGTCAGTCGCCATGAGGCATTTTCTCTGTCAAATAATTATATTAGTAAATGCTAAAATCTTAAGCTTCACCTAGCAACTATGTACATGTGTACACACACACACACACACACACACACACATTCGCAATACACATATTGACTTTTATCTGTTTGTAATTGATATTTCTCAAACTAATTGCGTTAATTTCGCTTACGCTTTGCAAGTATTCATAAGTAATTTTCATATTAGGCCAAGTTAAATGCAAATATTGTAAAGTATTTGACCAGAGGCTTAGTTTAGTTAACAAACCATTATTATAATTCAACAGAGCACAAAATTAATGAGTAACCAGAGGCTGAAAACCATTGTTGGCGCTGAGTAATCCTTAAGATTTATATTGCGTTTTAATTTCGTGTCCTTTAAGTGCTGCCTTTAGTTTTATGCATCTCGGCTTTTAGTTTATCTGGCCAAGGCCTGCAGAAATACGGGCGCATTGGAAAGTTTGCAAAAACCGCTCAATAAAACTCTCAAGTGTTTGGCCAAATAGCCCGTTGGCCGCTCTGCCAAAAACCCTTAGACCGACACAGCTGTGCACCATCTGCAGTTGCGGCTCCCCTAATGACCGCAATGTGCACGGCCATTAGTGAAACATATGGCCAGGCGCGGGCTTTCTTTGGCCAACTTTTTTGCGCCCCACCAAAATGTAACTTAATTTTTGGTCTATGGCATAGCAAGGTGGGTCAAAGCCCAACTTGTTACCTTTACCTGTCCCGGCTACCGTTGCCCGTAGCCCGATGGGGTAATTGCTCCCTGGAGTGCTGTAGCTACTTAGAGACATTGTGGGATCCAAGTTGGCCGGGCGGGGTCTTCAGCTGAAGCGCGTTTTATTTTTTGTCAGCCATCTAGGCTTATTTATGGCACGGGCGACGGTGATAAAAAAGGCTAAGCATTCGGCTTATGTAGCGTTAAACTGGCTAACACGAAACTTCTGCCCGGCGAGCCAAACGGCAAAACGACGAAATTAGCGACAGTACTAAATTTTATTTCCGAAATGATAGGCAAAAGTTTCGTGTAATCCGCGCCCTACAAATTTTCCCAGTCAAATGCGCTTAAATTTCTGAACTTAAAGTTCAAAGAGCTCAGACAGAGCTGATCAACTTACCATCGCCAGGGTAGCCCAGGTGAGCAGATGCGGTCACGCGTGTGTCCCACGTGTTCGGCCATGTATCTGTGAGTGTGTGAGTGCGAGCCTGTGCATGTGTGTGGGCTTAAGCCAAGTCAATTTAACGCCCTGAAGGCAGCAAAGTAGCAGCACAAATAAAGACGCACTGCGTTCCAGGGATTGCTAGCTCATAAATAGTTAAGCAAGCGAAATGAAAGGCAGAGCACGCCCTCGTCTGCTGAAAAGGACGTGGGACGGACGTTAGACCCAAAATGAAACCAAAGGTGTGCGACGTCTTAACAAAAGGTTCAAGCGCATTTTATGTATTTGTCAATAAAAGCAAAGCACACAAGCACAAAAGCGTAAGAAAATCAAGCTAAGAGCAAGCATATTGACCTTTATCAACCGAGCCGAGCCGGTCCAACTCCCAACGGACTACCACCACCAGGAATAGCAGCAGAAGCAGCATTAGCAGCAGCAGCAGCAGGAGCAGCAGCAGCATCAGGAGCAGGAGCAGATGCCATCTGCTGAGCTAAGCACCTCCCAAGTGGCATGTGTGTCCTTATAAATGCGTAAGTATGTGTGCCATTTGCAGTCTGTAACCGACCCGATCTAATACCATCTACCTCCAGTGTTCCCCTCCTTACTTTAGCTGTGATTTAATGCGCGTTTCATGTGCTTCGATTGCTGTGCAATTAGCGCTACTTCAGCAATTTTCGAACTGTCGTCCTGAGCGTCCTAACAACGTTCCTGAGCGCCGCTAATGACTCGTTACTGCTGCATGCGAAGGCTGTCCGTGTGCTCATTGATTTGTAACAATCGACGACAGTTCTGTAATTGTGTGCGGACGGCTGGTAAGCGTCTACTCATCTGTATGTATGTATGTGTGTGTGTGTGTGTGTGTGTGTGTGCGTCTGGGTGTGGCAACAATGACGTTCATAAATTTGTATTGCCTGCTGGAGTGCGCGGCGCATACGTAATACACACATGCATGCATGCAATTGTATGTGCAATTGTGCACATATAAGAACGTCAGCTCCAATTAGTCGCATTTTCAAGTAGCTTTCGCACTCACAGCGCTGCCTTTGTATTTGCCATTTGTACGTGCCACAGTCCTCTTGCATGATGTCCGACTAACGAGCTAAACGCCAACAGCAACAATGCCAACCACTAGTGTTGCTGCAACAGCTACTACAGCAACAACAACAGCAACAGCAATAACAAAGGATCACACGGAATGTGGCACAATGGGTGCTGCAAGTCCGCGGGCTCTGAGCCCAGCAACACTTGCCATGTGTCAACACTGAGCATTTCAACATTTTTGCTTTCTCGCTTTTTATTGTGTTATTTTAATTGTGTCATCGCTAGTCGAGCGCGAGGCTCTTTGACTATATATAAAATGCAAATGAGCCACAAACAGCAGAGCTAGCGCTCATAGACATTAAATAAACATACAACAAAACAGAAGAAAAAACACCAACAACAACAACAAAAAAATTCTTTACGGGTTTGCTGACAATAAATAAACAAATATGAAACGCCGCAGGACCCTTTTATTTTGATGGCTGCTCATTTCGTGGCCTGCGTGACAGACAAAAGCCCAGCGGGCACAAATTTGAAGCTGTCAACAAATTTTCGCATTTATTGCAGCTTTTTTTCCACAAACATTAACAAATTACCAAAGCAAATGTCCAGCTGTGCGCCAAAGGCGCATAGAGAATAAAAAATATATGTATTTATATTTTTATAGTAAAAAATATCAATCATAGCGGGTTCAGTTGTGCTCTAAAGTAAATTCAACTACATTTAAATATATCTAATCTAAATATATATAATTTGCTTGCTCTAACTAAGTGACAGATTGAATGACAGACTGACATCGCCGGCCTGGAAATCTGCTGAAAACTTATAAATGATTTATGCACGCAGCCACATGAATGTATTTATTGGCATTGGTGGAGAGCGAAGGATTTTTATTTACACTTTATATAAATAAGAGACAACTGAAAATAGCACAGCCATATCTCTTTCAGTTATTCTACCCTGAACCCCTTTTAAATGGGAAATCCTGGTATAATGTTTTTGTTAAAAAAATTTAACATGCAGAAGGGGGCGTGGCACACCCTACAAAGTATATATATTCTTGATCAGGGCGAGGCTTATGCTCGCATGGTATGTGAAAGTTATATTGCGATGCTCTTTAAAAGGGCGTCACGAAAATTGCTCACACGAAGACAAAACCGAGAAAAAGACACGAATGCTCTTGCTCAGAGCGAGAGTGAGTAGGTATTAGAGGCCGCACTCACAACTCATATAGCAAAATAGAGTCCACTCGAATTGAGACTGAGTGAGTGAGCGTGGAGCATAAAATGTGTTTGGAGAGTGGGAGTTCGCATGGACTCTGTGTCATATCTCACTGCCTTCAGTAAAAAGTGTGAGGCTAAAAAATAAGACCTAAAGTGGAATACAACAGTTAACCAAAGCATATAGGCGTCCAGTCACTCAAGTCTACGCATGCATAAATCTTCGCATCAACACTTCGTATTTGCTCGGCTCCGTCGCTGGAGGCTCGAGCAGTAAAAATTCTCACGCCAAGATCAGAGCGCTTAGCTGTATAAGGCTTACAACAACCGTAATTAACAACATTTTAACTTGTGCTGTATGCAATATATAACTAACTAGTGTGTTAGTTAGTCGTGCATTAATTGCTGAGCTGTTTGTAAGTCATTTTTAATGTTTTAAATATTTAATTTATGTGCAGCGCTCTACAAGCGGCAATTATCATTATCAAAAGTCGTTCAGGCAACTGCACTTTCAGCTGCTGCTGATAAGCGCCTCAAAAGCTGAACTACTTAATGACTTCATTTTTGTTGTTGCTATTGTTGTTGTTGTGTTATTTAAGCCACTTTTCCGTGGCGCTACAGAAAATTTCCGCAGGTATTGGAGCATTCAACACAAGTGTGAATTATAAGCACGCAAAGGCTGTCACGGGGCGACGTTTAATAACTGCAGCGCGTGTTGTGGCAACAGGAAAAAAAAGTTTAAGACCCCCCAGGCGATAATAATCTAGAGAATGACTAAAGCGAAAAAAAAAACTTGGGCTAAAAAATTGTTCAATTAATGCGAGCGCGCTTGTTTTTGCATGCTCTAGCCACAGCGATGTGTGCAGCTTTTCTAAAACACACGCATACACACACATGCAGGCGCACACACACGCGCAGACACACATGCACACTGCCTTTAACTATCATGTAATTAAGCGCATGCCAAAAAGTATGCAACAATAATGTTGCCATGCAATCAATAAATGGGCGTGCTGGGGCGTGGCTCACTCACTTCAATTGTGGCCATGTCAAAAACAGGAACATTAATTGCATTTTAAAAAAGCCTTTTTTTTATTTTTGTTGTTATTGTTTTTGTATTTGTATGCACTTCAATCAATGGTTACCAAATTACGCATACGCCTCATCGAACAGCAGCAACAGCAGCAGCAGGCAGCGTGCGACAAACATAAAAATAAGCATGGAAAATAAAAATGTGCAATAAAAATATAATTGAAAATTGATTGAATTCATATTTATAAATAATAAGACTTTTTTTATTTTCTCTTGAGCATTCACAGGGCTCTTCAATATGAAATTAATTTTATTAATTATTGTGAATATATCAATTATTTGTATATTTGCAATAAATATGCATAAAAAATATTGCTACGAATACGTAAATTGTGTTTGAAATTCATTAGTGCTCCTAAATGCCATTGCTAATTGGATTTTAATATTCAATTTTTCGGCATATGAACAGACCGAGCACCGAACGGAATAAAATTTTTGCATTTTTGCTGGTATTGTTTATTGATTTGCTTAAATGTCTGTGAAAATATCAAAAATCATTTTTCGTATTGGTTATTTGAGAGCTTTGACTTTGACCACTTTAAGATTCAATGAGATTTTATTATTTGATTTAAATATTTTGCCTCCTCCTCTAGCTCCAAGTTATTTTTAAAACAAACCGCAGAGCTCCTCTATTCTGATTGTTTAGTTTAGCTTATTCACCCGTTATTCGGGCTCGTTATTTTGAGCTCCATCTTCAGTATAATAGCTGCCAGACAGAACTCTTGTATAAGAGCAGCAACAGCAGCCAATCTTTATTTAGCGTCTACTTAACTTAAACGCTCAAGTGAAATAAATTTAATAAAAATACACACAAAATTTTATGCACATTCGCGCACACACCAACACACATACATGTGGCGCTTAATGTGAAAAAGCGGCAAAAACGTACACAAATATTACCCGGCAATAATAAAAGTTAAATAGGGTGCAGCATGCGATGAGCAGCCGAGGGGACAAAAGGAGCTGCCGGAACAGCAGCAGCGGCAGCAGTATAAAAATTTTCCATTCAACTTAAAATTGCTTACAAAATAATGTGAGAAACGCAAGCATGTGTGGCCTGTCGTCGTGCATGTGTGTGTGTGTGTGTCAAACTAGCGATAAATGTTACTAAACGAGAATAATAGCAGCAAGAACAACTATAACGAATGGCTGACCCGAAAGCTGTATGCGTGGCAGTTTATCCAAAATAAAAAATAAATAAAAAAAAAAAACAAAAAAAAAAACAACAATGTTTAGTCTTAAGTACACACACACACACAGCAGCGGGCATCGGTGGCCCAAACGGGTTATTGCATAACACGAAAATTACACATACGCACTGTTGAGCGCTGCACAAAATGCTATTTGGCGCTGCTCGAGTTTATTTTGGAGTTTTTCTCGTCTCTGTTGTTGTTGTTGTTGTTGTTGCTATTGTTATTGAGTTTTATGGCCTGTTAAAGGCAGCATTTTTATACATTTCACGCGCTCACATAAATAACGATTATGCTGCAAGCAGCCATGCAGAAGCTTTATGACTCTGGGCCAAGTAAATTGGCTAGAAAAGGCAATGGCAATGGCTGCATAAAAGATTATGTGCCCCAGTCAAGCATGGTCAAGCGCAGTGAATAACTTAAATGGCTTCATTTTGCAGCTTAAATGCCAATTGGCAAACGTCAATTGCCAAGCAACGAACGAGCCAATCTCAACTTGTGTAAACTACAATGAATGGAAACTCGAGAGTGTGTGTGTGTGTGTGTGCGAGTGCTTCATCCGCTAAATTAATCCAAAGTGTCGCGACTGTAACCTCAACAGAAGTCACTCGCAAAGTTCACTATTTAAAGGCAACAGCAGCCGCAACACGAACAACAACAGCAGCAACAACAACAACTACGTCAGCTGCCACAGCAAATGGCGCCAACAGACAACAACTTTACCAAAATTGTCGCTGCCAGCTGCAACGGAAATGCAGACAGGCAGCTTCAAGCCAAGCAAATGCCAATATGTGCGTGTGTGTGCGTGGGTGTTTGTGTGTGTGCTGTGTAGTTGCTATGTAATCAACACACACAAGCAGTTGCCATGACAAAAACCTCAAAGTTGCAATATAGCGAAAAGTCAATTGTGTTTTGATGTTGCCTGCGCCGCAACAGCAACAGCAACCAGCAGCAGCACCAAAAGCACCAGCAGCAGCAGCAACCTCTACAATTAAATCAACAGCAACAACAACTAGAGTAAAAGCAACAGCAGCCACAACACATTTGCTGCACAAGTTTTCGCCACACGTTGCAACAATATTCAATTATTTAGTACAATAATGGCTTGAGGTTAGATGCAGTTGATGTTACATTTGCTTCATTGCCACACGAAATGTTGCCGAAGCCCTTTCACATGCAACTCTACCGCCGTGTACGCATATCTTTTGTGGCAGTTGCTCCTGATGACATTGACTTAAACGAACGTATACTTGGTGTAAATAGTCGAATTATACCCTGAGCTCATGGAAAATGGCAAATCCGGGTCCAATGATTTTTCAAAAGTGTATGCTAAAGGCAGCAGGAGGCGTGGTAGAGTCCATCATATATGTTTATTATTAATCAGGGCAACGAGTTGAGCCGATAGAGTCGTCTGTCCGATTGTCCGACTGTCCAGCTGTCCATATATTTAAATGAAACATAACTTCCTCGAAGGCTGCAGAGGATCTCTGAGTAAATTTGTCTCGACTAGACATTTTCTACTGTATTCAGTTGAAATTTAAGTAGGCAAAACAAAGAAGAGGCCCAAATCAATGCAGGCGAATGAACTAAACTAAGCTCAGCTTAAAGGTTCTCTAATGAGAAGCTGCTCAGAATATCTTTATAAGAGAATAAGTCATAGTAGTCAGCAGATGGCAAATCAGCATTTGACTATATTAATTTACACATAAAAATAAAAATAAAAATAAATAAAAAATGTTTAAGCTTCTTTTCAAAATGAAGCCCAAAATCAAACAATAACAGTCTAATAAAATAATTTTGTTATGAAACCTTAATATCACAAGCCGTACTAAGCCGTACTAAACCATAAGTGCATTTCACCTACGGCCCGTTATTGTGTAATTGATCAAAATTCAAATCATTTCAGCTCAATTGCAGAATTTATATTAAAATTCTTTATCTATTTAATACTACAGTGGAGCACGCCTCTCCTCTGATTCTATGCAATATTAACAAATTGCGCCTAATTTAGTGCATAAATTAAATTGACTAATTTCCAAATGGAAAATTCAAATAAAATAGCTGAAAATTACCATATAATAGTTTTAGAAAATTGCATTATCTATAATATGTAAATACTATCAGCGTTCAATTTGGCAGCTAATTAAAATAAAACTGCATAAATTAGCAACGAAAAGGACAAAGAATTAAATTTGTCAACCATTTTTGCTGCATTTAACGAAAATAATCGAACAGAAATAGCAGTGAAGTGCCAATTAGTTAAGTTGCATTTTTCCCTTGCTTCGCCTTCTCATTCGTCAGTTTCTTTCTGGCTGTCGTGTCAACACCTCGGTAAACATTGCTTTCGATTGGCAACGGGCAAGGACAGGGGCGAACTGCAGCTCGATTGATGCATGTCAACTAAAAATGTTGCTTTGCCCACTTTGGCCAGAGCGCGTTCTAATGAAAAACGTGCTTCAGTGCTAAAAACAGCTGTTGGCCAACTCGCCTGCCGGAGCTACTAGCTGAACACTACCTGTTACAAGTTGGCTTTGATGGAGTCCTCCACTCGCTGATTTCGCAATCTTGATTGACATGCAGAGTGCACACAACCTCAGCTCCAATTGCCTCTGTTTGCGCTTGCAAATAACTAGAAGTCCGCGCTCAGCTGCACAGCTCTGCCAGGTGGATTGATGTCTGCCTGACTGACTATGTATATTCGAAGTTAATCAGTCAGAAATGCATGGTCTATGAATACGCAGCCAGCTTTAACTGAATGCAAAATAACTTTAAAGGGCAACAGTACGAGTTTCGTTTCATTCCATTCACAAGTTACATAAATTCGAATTATAAATAAATTATTTGAAATGCAATTTACATATAATTGTATAATGAAAACTTGTCCAGTGTTGGGAATTTATTAAAATTTCACACTGACACATTCTAAGTTGGCTTTTGATAGGAAAATATTCAGTGTTTTCCATAGAATTCAATTAAAAACTTTTGCGTCTGCCGCAGACAAGCAACTCAAGTCCCACAGCCAAGAAGACTCAAACTCTCCAAATACTTCAAATCGACCCCATGTAAATGCCAAGTGAACTTTTCGGCTTGGCCGACATTTTGTTGAGTGGAGTGAGGCCTACGCATTGTATATGCGTATATCGTTCGTAAAGACCCAAACGAAGATGGGCTACCGGCTCAAGCTCTTTATATACTCTGTGTATGGGGGCGGTTAACAAATTGTTGGCTTATTTATTGCACAAATTAACAATGACACATTAATCATACGCCCAGTGCGCCAGTTGTCCTAACATTTTTGACATGTCTGGGAATTTGAAATTCACTCAGCTTCTCTCTGCTGTCACATCTACTGTGCACTTTTCTCGACATGACTTGATTCCAGTTGAGTTCCTCGCATTGCCAGCACCCCAGCCCCACAGCTCCACCTGATCCCCACCGCAGCAAGAGCACTGGCCCTGGACTCGTTGCTGCTGCTCCTGGCTCGACTTCAGCTTCTGCTTCAGATTCTGCTTCAGCTTCAGCTTCTGCTTTAGCTGTGACTGCAGCTCGACTCGATTCAACTCCAGTTGACTTGTCATTTTTGCATACGCCGCACAGAGTTTGAATTATTGGCAACATAAAAGCGTTGACACTGGAGTGCGTGACTTTGTGCTGAAAATTGTATTTTTCATGCGCTGAGTCTATGGCACTCTATGGGGCTTTCCAAGCGAATTGCTGTCCATTCAATCAGCATTTCAAGCGTTTGAAGTGACAATCATAATGCAGATATTGCCAATGCAATTGCAATGGGGAGTTTTAGTTTCATTCTCTTCGTTCTTTTTTCTCTCTTTCACACTGACAAATGACAAAGACATGCAGACATTTTAACTTAGAGTCGGAATAGAGAATTGAGTTCGCCAACGTCGGTGCCCTGTCTCAGCTCTGCAAAGCAAAATGCATTTGAGCAACTGGCAACAGGATTGACATTATACGGCATCTAATTGACTCGCAGCACTTGGCGCTGTTTAACTAACGTACTTACTGACCAAGGCCAAGGGATAATGGACCTCGGCCCCACACAGAGATACAGTGGACGACAATAATAGCAGGGTGACTCAAGCGAAGCAAGAATCCATGATAAATTTCATGTATGTTTATTAATAAGGATATAGATATGCCTTAACTCTATATAATATTACAATAACAATAATAATGCGAAAAATAATTATTGATTTTTTCTATTACAAAAATGTTTACAGCTGTTTAATGTAGAATGTATGTGAATTAAAATTTATTTAAATTGTAAAAAATTAAAGTGTTTAATTCTACTTTTCCTTTCTATTTAATTAATAGTAAATCTCCTTCAACTCTTATAAGCTAGCCATTCCTTGCTCAACCATTGACGTTTTCTTCAATGAAATCGCTTGAGTACCCCTACTGTTGGCTTGCTTCAACAGGCAAAAAGTTTATGGCCAAAAGCCGCAACCCACACAAAAGGCGAGCACGAGAGACCTGACAGCTCAAATTGCACGTAGCCAAAGTTGTTCATAGTTGCTCTCAGTGCTTCTCCACTCGTATTTCTATTTCTATTACAGTGGTTTTTTCTTGCTTGTTCTTGCTTGCCTCCTTTTACTTTTATTGTGTCTTCGTTCTCTCTTTTTCCTTTCGTATTCACCTAGGGAAAAAGCCACAGTCTTTGTGCAGTTTTGTTCTCGGTGCTGTTTATTATATGCTCGGACCACATTTTTCTAGTTTTTGCACGTTTCTACTTTATTACCGTACATTCTGGCGTCGTCTTTTATGTGCTGGCCGATAGCAGAGCCACAAGATGATGGGGAAGATGTAGTAGTTGATAGTCGAACTATATCAAGACGAGGCACAGCCACAGCCACAGACACAGCCACAGACACCGAAACAGAAGCAGAAACAGAAATAGACAAACTGCGGTCGGGCTGGTCAAGGGCCTATATCAATGTCTGTGTTTGTATCAGTGTCCTGCGGTCTGGGCCAAGCTATTTCTAATTTCGGGGGCATTTACAGTGGAATACAATAAAAATAACGTAATATTTAGTCCCAAGGCAGCGCACCAAATGCCGATACTAGACACATAGATGGCTTAACAACTTAATGGCAGGCCGCAACCAGAACAACTTTCCAAGAGGCTGTGGGTCAGGCGAATAAACAGGCTATAAAAAGCTTGCGGATCCTGTACGGCCGCAAAAACATACACACACACACATACTCACAAATCAGACAACAACAATTTGCTGCACATAAATCAATTTGTAAGAGGGAGAGAGAGAGGGAGAGAGAGAGAGGGCTGAATGGAGCAAGGGCACGAATAGGTAGATTACCTATGTCAGCAGAAAACAGCAGAGCCACTGCACAATGGGCACGTCCATTAGCTGCATGTGCACAAAAGATCGACAATGGAAATGCCTTGGCACGCCTTTGAGATGGGCGGGCGGGCAGGTGCGGTTGCCAACATGCAGGCAGTTGCAAGTCAAGTGCTACAAGTGTTGCAAATCTCTTGGCCTTGCTGTTGCAGCAAAAGTTGGTCAAGTGTAAGCCGTTGGCTTAAGCCTACTGCTAAAAGTTAGTCAACTCGATTGGCCAACAGCAGCAGCAGTTAGTCAGTGGATTAGAAGCCGTTTGGCCTTAGGCAGTGACTCATCAGCCGCTAGGTGGAATCAATGTCCTTGCTGTTGTCCTTGTATGGCTATGGGCGGCGGATTATGCAGAGGATTGTCTGAATATTTTTAGTGAAAACAACTTTATGGTGTCGTGATTTATGAACGTTTCAACTTTGCAGCGTTATCAGCAAAAACTTTTGTTACCTCCATACATATCGAGAAGCCAGCTAAAGCTGGCTCCCGTCTGCATTAGTAAAAGGGCTTTATACACACACGAACACACAGGCTAGACCAAGGACAAGTTGTGGGTTCAGGGCATTCAAACTTTACATACAACAACATTTTGAAAAACATTTTATCGTGTTACGCTTTCAACTGGCTATAAAAGTGCATGCATAACCCGCTCCCAAATGTCTTCCGCGTGCAGCGCCCTCAGCAGCAGCGAGGGCTCTATAAAAATAATGCCCCATTTCAGCGCTAAAATCGGCTAACAAAGCACAACATTCAACGTGGATGTTGATGGAGCACCACGCATCCGGCCAGACTAAACGCTGAAAAGCTGAAATGAGTTATATAGTGCGCTTACCCTTTTCAAACGCTGACAGCACCAGGCGCCGATGAAGGCTCATTGGTTTTTAATTTAAAATCGAAATCAAATTGCCGGCAATGTCTGGCCCTCGAAGTCAAAGTGAAGCAGGGCAAACGGGGAAAAAAAAGCTGAGTTGAGCATATTAAAGATTTAAAAGCTAAGCATATATAATTAAGTTTGCCTAGCACTCAGAGCTCTGTGCTCCACCTCAAAATGATAAACAAGTTGTGCAAATACATTAAAGCTGCTCCTCCATTTTGTACTAATTAAAAACAAGAGCAGTTGACATCACTCTCTGTCTCACTCTTATTCTCTCTCTTTTTACCTTATGTGTAGATAGGAAGTGTAAGTTGATTGAGTCCAAGCTTAAAGACTTAAATCACATATAAAACCATTAAAGTTCGATTCAATTACATGCAGTACATGAGAGAGAGAGAGAGAGAGAGAGAGAGAGAGAGAGAGAGAGAGAGAGAGAGAGAGAGAGAGAGAGAGAGAGAGAGAGAGAGAGAGAGAGTGAGAGAGAGAGTAAGGGGATTTACATAAGCCAACTTAACTTTAGCTATTAATTTGAAAATTTCAAATGCAATCCAATTTATAGTTTTACATCTATTTATCGCGTGACCCCACAAAAGGCAAACAATCGAAATATGCAGAGCATATTTTATGCTAGGTATTGAGAAATTAAATTGATTTTTAAACATTCAAAATGAATACGAAATGTTTACTATATTTTTTACAAACTTTATGGTAAAAGCGCAAACACAATTACCAAGCTAAATATTGCATGCAGTATAATAAATAAAATATCAAATTAACACCAACAACAATGGATGTACACACACACACACATACACATAGTCAGCTGGTTGTGCTTGCTGGAGCCGCAAACATTTGTTCAACAAATGCTTGAGGGCAAAAACAAATGTGGACACATGGCGATACAAGAGCCAAATAATTGCAATATTCATGACAATTGCAAACACATAAACGCACAAACACACATACATACACATACACACAGAAACATGAAGAGTGTGAAACAGAGAGAGAGAGAGAGAGAGAGAGAGAGAGAAGAATAAAGTCAGCATTTCCTTTGCATGAGCCAAAAATATTATTTTGCCAATTCAAGCGTTTATAAAAAGACAAACTTTATGCATGCGATATGTAATTTTATGCATTATCAAATTTCACAATGTTTACTCGCACATGCACATGCGATTATAGAATTATTAAATATGTATGCACTGCGACTGATTGTGGCAAAATTACATTAAGTATTTACAACTTGGTTTGTCTTGCATTTTTCAAACGTGTCATAAAATTCAAAATTAATTACTTTGGCTAAAGGCGGACGCTCAAAGGTATCAAAATGTATTTTATGTCTTATTTAAATATTTTATATTTACATTAGGCTCGTCTTCTATCAATCACAAATATGCTTAAGGCTTTAATTATGGCTAATTCCGTTTGTCTTCAGTTTCTATTTGATGTATTTACTCAACAGATTTGGAAACTGTTTAATAAGTGAATCAGTATCCATGGAGCGACTGCTAATACAATTAAGCTAATGTGCCAAACAATAAACAGCAGTTGGCAAAGAGACATGGGCGGCTGGGGGTTCCCCTCTTGCTGCTGCCGGTGAAAGTAAACAACTTCTACAGTCGGCAAGCCAGAGCTGTGATTGTGCTTCGCCATCGAAGATAGAATTTCGCTGGTGACATAAATTGCTTTCAGTCAGGTGCAAATTGCCAGCAATAAATTGTAATTAATGATTTATGCGTTGCCTTCCAGACACCCAACAAAACACTCTAGACTAAGGCTATGTGCGTTTAATGTCTATATTTGGAACAGTTTGACTATCATGGATGGATATAATAAATGATGTTGTATTAGAAATAGAATTAGGATTGTTGGCTTAAAATATGGAGCAGTTTGAATATAAATAAATAGAGTTAGGATTGTTTGCCTTCAAATATGGAATTGTTTTTATTTCGAAATACATTTAGGATTGTTTGTATTGATACAATATATGGATATGGTTTTGATATCATGAATGGATATTATAAATGATGTATTCGAAATAGAATCAGGATTGGTGTACCTTGATTGATACTATACCCTGAATATAAGTATTTATAGATTTCTGATTGTTCAGTTATATACCCCAAGCCTGTCCACATTCAACGGGCCCATGTGACAGCCCTACAGGGTTTTACAGAAAAACAACAGATTTTGATTTTTACGATAATAATCATTTTATTTGGTTCAAGTCGATTTACTGGCATCACTTAGGCATTTAACCCCTACGGCGTATTGTGCCTGTTCCTGTTAAAATACATATTCATATTTGCTTAAAGTCATTAAACAAGTTTAGCTCCTGGATTGAAATAAAATAAATCTTTAAATTAAATCATAAACTCTTTTTACCTAAGCGAACTCTCTATTTCTATGTTAAACATCACCTAATATCATAGAGTATGACTCTAGTCGACTTCTCGCAATTTCGCTGAGTGCCGCCCCAGCGTCTAGGGCAAAGAATAATGTTCATTCTACTAAACATAAATAACATGAATATTTCAATTAAAGGGCGTGATTTCCATGCATAACTCAGTTCCAATGCGAGTGTGGCGCTACTATTTGATGAGATTTATGTAGCCAGGCTGACAGCTAAGCGGCTTGTGCTGGCCAGTTGGGCAGAGGTGTTTACTAAGTATTCTGTATTATCAAGCAATTTCCCAAATGTAGCTGTAATTGAGGCACAAAGTGGCTGCCATATCCCGCCAGCGCATTTGCACTCTTTCTTAGCAGGTATTCCGGTTGCTGGCGCAAGTTGGCCAAATCAGGCAGGCAGGCAGGCAACGAAACCAGCTGAAAGGCAGCTGGAAGCCAAGCGCAAATATGTTGAGCTGGCAAGCCTTTTGCCCATTTTAATTAAGGCGCAATCGGCAGCTGTTTGCTTATTTAATTGCACAATCGGTAAACGCAAGCGAGCTGATTTTTTGTGCCCTGGTGTTTGCCTTAACACGACGAGCTGAAAATATTAACTGAGCCACATCACAGAGACGGTGAGTGGCAGTGGGCTGTAAGTGCTGGTCGGTGGACCATGGACTCTGGATGGCGACTGGCGAATGGTGGGCGTTGGGCCAACATGAAATTCAATTTCGTGAAAGCAAACAAATGAAAGAGGAACGGGCACAACGTGCACATTTTTCAGTTGCTTCTTCAGCTCGTTGTCAACGAGGATGAAGGCAGCAAATTGCAGGCTGCATTTTATATGGCTTGGAATTACAGGATTTCATATGAAAAAGAAAAACTATATATATATACATATTTATACATATATAAGTATGCTTGTATATTTATCAGCGGCATGCAGCCCGAGCCGGAGCGAGCCAAAGAAACAGCCGACATCAGGCTGTGCCAGTCTGAATGACATGCGACAACGTCGTTGTTGTCATTCATATTTGTTGTTGCTGTTGCTGTTGTTATTGTTGTTTTTGTTGTTGTTGTTGCATAGTTGTCGCTGGCATCATTTTACGTCATTTATCACAATCATGGCATGGCTGACTGGATGCTGCTGGACAGGCATGTGTTATCCTCGCCGGCCAACAAGCAGCTCGGTCAGATATTGAAATTTTTATAGCCGATATGGCGAATCCTTCATACCGAACCACATAGCCAGCTCGGCCAGCAATCAGAGACGATAATAATACTGTTTGCCCGGCCCTGATGGCCAAATGCAATTACAAGAAATATCTTAAATGCCCAGAAAATTAATTTCACATGACGTGACTCAATAACCTCTCTCGGATAGGTGTAGTCTGGTCAGAATTTATTAACTCTGAATGGCTTGCCAAATTGAATTTTAAATTTCGCAATTCGCTCAAATATTTGTTAATCACCTGCTAGTCACGTAATCTGTGTACATATGCGTGTATACAGATGACAATTTAATTATCAACTCTCAATCAATTTGCCTTTGGCTTCGGCCTTTTCCATGCTAATGGCTTCACATATTTGTTAATATATAAGTAGCATATGTGGACTTCAAGTTATTTGCTGCATAATTGGCTTATAGAAAGTAGCAAAAGCACTTGATGTCATCTTTAGCCCAGATGAGCTCGAATTTTAATTGGTTTCTATTAAAGTCATCGTAGTTTTTATGCAGAATTGAACTTTGTGTCATTATGTGCGTATAATGACAGCATCCTCCGTGCACTCTTGAAAGCCATAAACACACATGGCTAATGGCCATGCGAACAACTGGATAAAGCACACAGACAAAAACTAACTATGAGCCATGCAATTTATGTGTATCTAAATAAACAAAAACTTGCATGCAAAAACAAACAATTTATGGCTATGGAGCGGCTGGGCTGCGCAGAGTTTCTCTTTGCGGGTGAACTCACAATGGAAACACATATTTGTATTTCAGCACCAGCTGCAGCACATATTCCTAAAAAGGCCATTTGTAAATATATAAACAAATAAAAATATATAGATATATTCACATATAGCATAAGCATCATAATTGCTGGTAATATTATCAAAAATGGAAAGAAAAATAAAACAAAAATGCAAGTCGACCAATTTTGCATGCAAATTGTTTGTCTGCAACAGAGTAAAGCATTTTTCTGGCAACATTCCAGATTGTAACCACGTCCTAAAAGCAGCCTGAGATGACATATGGCCTTTGCTTTCAAATATTTTTGCTCCAAGTCTGAGCTGCAGTTGAGTGAATGTTTGGAATGTTTAATGATTTATTTATATTATATATATTTGTTTAAATGTATTTTTCTTCTTTGATTATATTTTTAAATTTTTAAATTTTTAATCTGCTTATGTTCGTTCGTAAAAAAATATACCAATGCTGAGTCTTACACCTTCAGCACTGTGTAATCTATATTTATACAGGTATACACACTCAGACATAGGAGAATAAAGTTAAATATCAATTGAACACCATCACAGTAAAGTGAGTTCATTCAACCTGTCTCTGCGACCTTTCAAATATCATCAACAAATCATTTTCAGCCAATTAAATTTGTTTATTATTATTAACATATGCATAAACCGCATGCTGAATATGTACAAAGTTGTGGAACATTATTTTAAAATAAAATATCTTAATGAATCTTTCTTTATGACCTTTTGTGGACAACACAAATCAACAGCAATTCATTCAGATACAATTTCTTTTTTTTTTTTTAGAAATATATTTAATATTTTAGTTATTTAAATTTATATTGTATATTTAATTTATTTTATCTATTTATTTATGTTATATGCAGGAATTGCAAAAGAATCATTTACAAATGAATAAAAATTCATAATTAATATAATATTAATCATAATATTCAAGCAATTAATTCTCTTCTCTTATACTCTACGATTCTCTCTCTCTCTCTCTCATTGAAGCTGATATGAAATGAAATGAAATTATATAATTATATAGCATATATTTTATGACTTCATCGTCAAGCGCATACGTTTGATTTAATGCAAATTTAATGCAATTTAGGACACTTCAAGGATTCCATTTACAGTTGGCCGAGCTTTATCACAAAAAACTTTGGCCATTACTTGAATGCAAATTTGCAAATTATGACAGTTTGCATACTAATTAGAATCTGCGCTGACCTCAAGCGCCGCATCTAATTTGATTATGCAACAGAAATTTTCTAAATTTAAAGCCAAAGCCAAGCTTTCGGAATTTCACATGCAGCTGGACATAAGGCAGACAAATGAGAACAGGTAACTAGTTCCTTGATACAGCTGATTGACTGGCGATAAGAGCTGTCGAGAGCAGAGTTATTTGACCCTTAATTAATAACTAACATTTCACTGCTTGCAGCTGGCAACGCATCCATGTGCATGTGCAGATGCATATGTATATGCATATTGAGCTTAGTTTTTGCCTGGATTGGCAAAGGCCAAGCTAAGCAGTCTCCATTATGCATATTTTCACGTGCATTCAACAAAGCACAGAGTGTATTTGAGGCAAATTGTTGTCCATGTCAAATGAATGGCTCTCTGGCCATGGTCATGGTGTTTACAAAGTCATAGGCCCCATCTGTGGTTGCCTTTATGGCCCGAGCACCATGTGTGCCCGATATTCGGTACGAATTTGTGTTTAATTAAAGCTCTGCCAGAATACAAAATGAGTGTGCTCTATGGGTGTTCGGTTCCTGCTGGTGACAACTCCTGTTGTGTGCTGGCCAGTCGACTTTTGGCCCTGTGAAGTTTTCAATCATTAAATTGCGCCCGACGGCCAACTGTAACCTCGAGTGTGGCTTTAATTTCGACGCCTCCATCTAACAGCTTTGGCCAAGGCTCTTTGGCCTGAATCTCTCGTCAAGGCCTCAGCTGCGCTCTCCGTGCCCTCTGCGCTCCTTGGGCGACTGTTGCTGAGCTTTTTAATTTTAATGAGATCTCAGTGACAGGCGACGTGGCACAACGCGGCACGGCCAGAGGCGTTGTTGGCCACGCCTCGCCCCCTAATTGAGGCAGCTGCAAATGTTTTTGCGCTGACTTAGCGCTAGACAATTTTAATTACAAAATTATGCATATTTCAAGATTTAATGCCAGCGAACAATGTCTGCCAAGTTAAATTACAAGAGTCAAGTAACTGCCAACTGATATGCAAAAGAGTGGAAGACTTTGATAAACCAAAATGAATACAGCATGAATAGAGACGGGTATGACTGACTAGAAGATGCCATAAAATGAAAATTGTGGTAACTCCAATTCACACATTTCATGTTGAGCTGTTTTAATGCACATAAATGGACAGACAGTGAAATATTAGCTTTGTCTGTTACAGGCACTTAAAGCATGCTTACACACTCCCACTGAGCGCAGGATAAATGTTAATTTAATGGCAAACATCCTTCAACTAATGCAAAAAAGCACTCGACTCTAACCAGGTTGGCACACGCTGGCCAACCGATAAGCCACAAAACAGATTGATACATTACGTGTGCAATGTATTTCAATGGATGCAGCCAGACTAACTAGACTGAGCTGGGCTGGACTCGACTGGACTGGAGTGGTGTGGCGTGGACTGTCCTGCACTGGGGCTGGCCTGGATTGAAGTGGGCGGGTGGCTTGTGTGAGCTACAACTGATTGATATGCTGGATTCTTTGGCCAATTGGAATTTCAACAAATTGGGTTTTTGCATTTTAATCAGATAAAAAGCTTTACATATTTATACAAAGTGAGAGACAGTAACAGAGAGAGAAAGAGAGAGTAAGAAAGAGAGACAGAGAGTGAAAGAGAGAGATGGAGTATGGCTATACACTTATAAAGGTGTTCGATTCAGTATGTGTACAGAGAGAGAATATTTGAATAAAGTTGCTCCAGCTGGTTTAAATGAATTGTTCATCAGAGCTGTGAGTAGAGCAGAAAGTTTAAATGCTGAGCTCATATCTAGGCACACGTTTAATTTACTTAATGTCTATTAAAAAGTCGGCAGAGCTTGCTCAAGAATTTAACAAAGAGCTTTAAAGTCTAATTTCAGCTGCAATCTGTGGCATCTCTGGTCGCATAATCCGTAAAAACATTATATCATATGCACTTGATGGCTTCTAACTCTGCTTAAGGACAATAAACAAAAACGCAGGAAGCTCTTGCTCCAAATGCAGTTCAGCGGATATATTTGCCTTCCAATGACAATGGCAGTTGGCAACTGGAGTGGGATGGCCAACAATTGGAGCGCAGGACAATGGCGTTGCATTTCCGCTTCCGTTTTGGCTGCCGGACGCAAATGGCGTAAATGAAAACTATTTTTCCGCGCGTCTTTTTTCTTTTTTACAACTTTTCTGTTCTGCTTGCCACGGCGCTGCATTGTTTTTGCTGCTGCGTGCCACAACCGAATTTTAAGCTGGCAAAAAAGTGCCTGCTTACATCTAGCGAACCAAAAGCGCACCTGAAATTGTTAAAACAGCACGAAAATACAGCTAAAGGCATTTTTCTCTTTCATCAAATTGCGCTATCTCCCTCTCTCGTTGTTGCCAAGAAAATTGTTGCGCGATTCAAAAGTTAACTGAACTAAGCTCAAAGCATTTGTGCAACGAGGGGGGAGAGCTCTAAATGGCTGAATAAATGATTATTTTATTATGATGCACAGCAATAATTCAATCTGATTTCTATTAGAAAAAACTCTTGTGGAACTTTCGTAATATGCCTACTATATACATGAAATGATTTGTGATACCAATTTCCGCTGGCTTAGCCTGCAGAGGCACAAAATGGGCAACGTTTTTATATTCGTCCTTGTGCTGGCACGCAGAACGTGCCTGAGTCTCCGCAAATGCGTTTGCATAAATTGGCCGAGGCATAAAAGCCCAAGTGGGTGGAACGAAAACAAAATTCAATTTGGATTTGGTGCAAGCGCAACTTTTTTTTTTTTATGCAGCTCGCCTTTGTCATGAATGTCGAGCCCCAGCAGCAGCGGCTGTGGTATTTGCAGCGGCAGAGGCTCAAAATGAATTCAGAACTAAGCTCGCTGCCTGGGCCAACATAAACAGAGCCAAAGCTCAGCTTTAGCGGCAGTTGCAGCCGTTGCGCCCACGACTTACGACCAATTTTATGAGAGCCGAGCCAAGGCTAAGGCATTTCTACCAATTTCTGTTCGGCCAGTGGGCAGAAGGCTAAAAAAGGAAACGAAGTGAAACAAAAATATTTGACTGCACGCTCTTAAATACAAACATATGGAGGCTGCATGTGGGCATGGCTGCCTTCCCTGATAGAGAGCACATAAAGGTTAGAGAGCAACGTCGACTTCAGGCCACGATAATATTTACAGGAAGCAAAAGGCAACACCGAAAGCCAATGCAGCCACGGAGTGAGCCTCATGGCATACAAATATTCCACTTTTATGTGCTGGCTTTTGCTCTGATGCCCAAAGTCGAAGCAATTAAAACGAAGAGAAAACCATAAGGAAACGAGAATAGGCAAATTCGTAGCAATCTCACATAACACGAGATAACTCTCGCATACTCAAAATGTGATGGATGAAAGATTAAATATCCCAACAGATATGAAGTGTATACAGAAACGAACAGAGAATATACTCTGGAATGATACAAATAAGCAATTTAGAAATTATTCAATACGATCAACATTAGAAGGTTTGTTTATTTCGTCAGGTTCTATTTACACTAAAATTTGTTCCCAGAATCCACCTTGTTATCTTGCCTTATTACTACTTTCTAGTGAAAAGCAGACATTTCTAAGAAAATATTAAAATATTATCATTGAGCCAGTTTCCTTTGAAATGCCAATCGAAATGATGATGCCTGTCAATACGTCTATCAAGCTGTCAATTGCAATGTTATCTTTTGCCAATTAGATTAGAACTTCGTATTGCTCTGGGGTTGATTTGAAAGTAGAGTAATTCGATAATATTACAAGTTAAATTTGTGGCATTCAGATTTGATGCTTAAATTAGTTTGTGAAAGCTGTTGAAGAGCCGCTGAAAACTTTTGCTGTGAACGAAAACAAAATAATATCGATTATTATCACACTCACTCATACGTCTGCCGCTAATAACAACAACAACAACAAGCAAAGTCAACAGCCAAGCACCAGTCAAGCGAACAAGCAAACAAAACACCACGGCAATAGAAAGAGAAAGAGAGACAGAGAGAGAGAGAGAGAGAGAGCGCATGGGACTCGCAGCCAGCACCACGGGGCAAAGATGAACGGGAGCCATAGGAGAAGCTGGCAATTTTCGTTAGCCCAATTAAAGCAATTTTGAAAGCTCAACCGAGGCCAGCAGCTGCGAAAGATACCGCGAAACAACAATAAAATAGAATAGAAGCCCACCCCACCCCAGTCAGACACAAATATTTAGCAATATTGTAGTTTAGCATTCAATTAATAATATTTTTGTATATATTTCAGAGCAAGCTCATTAGATGTCTTAAGTGAAGCCATAAGCCCTCAGCGAAATGCTGATGATTGCACAGCTAGCTGACAGCATTGGCAACCCTATGTAGATTAGCGTCACAAACAATATCATCCTTATACACACACACATACACAAGCGAAACGGCAATGGCCCAGTACTGTGAATACATTCTCTGACTGCGCCACAAAAGGGTCTATTGTTGGCACTTTGAAATAAAGTGGGTTACAGCAGCTCTGTCTTGTTGAGTTGAGGATTTTTGTGGTATCAAAATCACAGCTTGGTGCCAGCAGTAGACATCGGTAGTAACCAACTAGCGAGCTGGCTTATCGAAAGACAATCACATCCCAGCACATTTATTGACATTCCTGATCTATTAGGCAATCTTACGCACATATTTGCATGACTTGTGTCTGCTGCTATTAGGCTTAGCTATGGTAATGATTCTTGATTTGTTTTATTCCAGTTTCAACTCATTTATCTGAATTAAATTATTTCCCAAGTTGTGGCAAAGGGCGTCTGCCTAACTTTATGATTATATAAATGTAAGTTGATAGACAATCGTATAAGCTTTTAGTAGATAACAATCCGAAATTACTTATATATCTATCAATTATTAGACAATTCATTTATAAGTATGCAATATTCAGTCTTATTAAAATTAAATTACAAATATTCTTTAAAGTTAGATTTTCAATTTCAGTATTTCGTTAACAGTTTGAATATAAGAAATAAATACATTTTGTCTACTCAGCTCAGATTTAGCATATGTCTCAATTGATTGATCATGCTGATAGCTATTTTATAATCAAGATTGATTACACTTGCTACCTCATTAAAACAAGCAGAGTTAAGGAAAATCAAAAATATATCAATATGAAGTGTACCCACCCATTCATCTATCGTCAACGTTTTGAAATGTTTCATGCAAAACAAAATCAAAGCATGCAAATTTCGCTGTTGATTTTGTTTGTTTGTGTTGCGTTGTTGTTGTTGCTTTTGCTGTTGTCTGCTCGTTAGCTCGTAGCTGATGCACGTTCAATTGCTTAAATTATTGTATGCACGCAATCAGCTGTATAATGAAAGCCAGCTCGCGCAATCAACGGTAAAGGCAAAGGTAAGAGCCATAAATCTGTTGGCGCACTCACTTGCTCACCGGTCTGAGCTGGATAGGTCTGGTCTGGTCTGGTATGGTCTGGTATGGTCGCTAATGATTTATGCGACTGCCAGAGACAAGACAAATGCCCAAGTAATTGAATTACAAAGCCAAAAATGTAGATAACTTGCTGAGTAAGCTGGCACTTATGCAAATTGAGCATGGCCAACGAGCTGGCCCAAGTGCTGTGCTGATAAGGCTACTTGGCTAGCAGCGGCAACAACAGCAACTGTAGCAACAACAACGTGCTGATTGCAAAATCAATGGCTCAAGACTCAACAAAAGGCAACTGAGCGGCATCGATAAATGCCCAAAAGGCAGCAGCCAGGCCAAGCCAGTTGGTCAATTTGAAGCGCAGAGTTAAAGTGCCCAACGCATAAAAGTATGCTATGTTTTTTCTCGAGCACAGAAAGGGGGCTGAAGCTGAAGATGGCGCCAAGAGCTGGCTAGAATAGAGTCGTGGACATTATTTGTGCAAAATTACCTTTAACGAGGTGACTAGCGGAGTGTCCTGTTGCATTACCATTACCGCAATGAACTGTAGCCAGCGACGCCTCCGCGAGTGTCGAGTGCTGCACAAGCAGCAGTTGAAGCGGCGCTAGTGGAGGCGGCAGCAGTTAGTTGCTTGCAAAATTGCACTTGACTCGAATGCCAATTACATGGCCCTGCAGATGTCAGTTGGGCCCCGATGCAGGCCCAAGGAGCCCAGCCATGTCGACAAGGACCCCGCCATGGGAGGGTGGACCGAGCGTTCGGTGGTTGCGCGAGGTGGGCCATGACGCAGCAGCTAGACCTAGCCTAGGTCTGAGGCCAAGGCATGAGCAGAATGGGCATAAAGTGGATTAAATATGAATAAAAGATATTTGCGCAAATTGCATTAGTGTGGTGCGGCGCACAAGGGCCCAGAGATTGATACGAAGATAGCGATGAAGAGAAAAGCCAAGTGCCCAGAGGTCAGACAGCATTAGCTCGCAAAAGAGTTGACTTTCTGTTCACGATTCGAGGCAGCTGCTAATGCAGCTAAGGCCAACTGCAAATTGCTTTCCAGATGAAACGAATGTAAAGCTTAGACCATAAAATTTAATAAATAATTTCAGCTCGTACAGAAGAGCGTTAAATAATGAATGCAGCTATTTTTTAACTACAGCGAATTTTTACCAAGTATTTCATTTAATTTCCACAGCACAATAAGAATTTCGGTGCAAATGGGAAAATGGAAAAAAAGTAAAAATAAAAAAAATAAAAATACAATGCTGACCAAAACGCAACCACAATGGCGTCCATGCATGTACTGTGGCTGCGTGTGAGTGTGTGTGTGCGCGTGTAATTAAATTCCGTGCCTGCAAGTGTAATAGCAATATTTGGTTTTGTGGCTAACACCGCACCCTCAAGCCCCTCAAGTTCAGCCCGCGCAATTTCCTTCGGCGTTTGTCCCGCTGCAACGGGATATAGAATCTAATTTGATTACGATGTGTGCCACCCACATATGCTGAGTGTATGTGTGTGTGTTTGAAACACGTTAAATTCCCATTAGCGCATTTTTGAGCGTCTGCCAAACACGTCAGAAGCTAACTGAAGGTTTCAATTGCTCTGGACAATGGACACGGATAATTAAACTCGAATTTGCAAGAATTTCAATTACAAAACATTCGCACAGCCATTGGACCGCAACACCCGCTCTATTTTTTGGGTACGTTGAGTGGTATTATGTGTTTGCAATGTTTGTTTAATAAATCAAAGCACATCAAATTAATTAGTGATGTCAAAATTCATTTAGTTCAACCATTTAGTAAGTCGAATTATTTTTGCTAATGGACACATTAATAATGAATGTGAATCCCATTTAATCCCTTTATAACTGGCTACAATTATGTAATAGCATTGCGTGATTATTAATGGTCGGGTTTATTTAATTATGCAAATGGAAGCGAGGGCTCTGTCTATAAGTTAATGCATGAACAGATATATGGATATGGATTATGCTGAACAGGCAGAACCCACTCAAGTATTCAAATTGAAATCTGAGCTGCAAAAAAAAAGAATGTGAAATATATCTTTCAAACAACGAATTTCCCGCAGTGTAGGCCAGAGATATACGACTTTTGATAACTAGTTTTAAGCCAGCTCACATCGAGCGCACTGAGCAACTAGGCTTTGCATCGACAATCAGAGTCTCTATTAAATCTATGCGAAACTTTTTTCTCAACTCAGCTCAACAGAAGTTGGCTAACAGTTAAAGCCCGCTGCTGACTGCCTCCGTGTGTATGTATGTGTATGTATATATATATACATTTATATATACATTTTTGCGGCCACTATCGAGTGCCACAGACATGAAATTTTCACAAAGTAGTAAACTTTATGCCGCCATCGTCCACGAGACTCAACCACATACACACACACACGCATACATACAAACACACAAACTAAATTGAGTTTAGTTGGATAGCCAAAAAAAATATATATATATACATATATATGTACGTATAAAAAGATGCAACAACAAAAAACGCAACGAGCTCACAACTTTTTCATCCACTTTTTCCGTATGTATCTCTATATTTATGGAACTTTTTCAATTTGGAAATAAAGTTTTAGATATTTCGCGCACATTTTTATTCATAACAAAACAAAACGTGAGAGCTGCCGAAAAGGCCCACAAAAACCGCATTTGAATGCCAAATTTCTGTGCTTGATAGCTATTAAATGAAAATATGATGTATAGCCTGTCAATTATATCAATTTGAATTTAATTTCATAGAAATACTTACGTAAGTGAAAAAATTCATTAACTGCAACAGAAGCGATTGAGCTTCGCTTGAGATACTTAATAGACTATAATAAAAAAATTTTATTAGCATTTAACGATTGTTTATACATAATGTTCATTTGAAATAAGGTTTATGTGATGATGATGAGCAACGTTAAGATTCATATTCATAGCACAATAATATACACAAATATATTTTGAATAAATTCAACATTCAAACAGCAAATGACAGCCTGAAAACTATAATATTTTGTTATTTATTGTACAAAAATAATATTAAAAAATATTATTATATAAAAACATTTAATTATGAATTATTAAAAAAATATTGTTTTCGACTGAATCAATATTATATTCATTTATTATTATTATTATTATTTTTATTTTTTTGTTTGAGCTTGTAATAAACATAAATTTATTTCTACAATCCTTAAGTGGATCTTAGTCATGAAATTCACTGATTTCACTGCTCATTCTATATGACTTGGGAAACTGTCTCTTAAATGAAAAACAGAATATTTACTTTTATTTATTTTACAATTGACAACTCAAAGCTGAGTTGAGCTTCTATTCTTTATCAAGCGAACGAGCACTGAATATCTGCTTGAGCTAGGCTTTTCCAATTGAAAGAGATCCTTTATCTAACAAGAGTCTCGTGCAAATATGTTGCTTACTCATGCAGTAGACGCGACTAATGGGATGCTCTTATGACTTGTCAAGGACAGATCACATTTAAAAGTATTTCCATATGCTCGTGTGACAATATGTGCGCCTGCATTAAAATGTTGCAGTCCACTGGCTGTCAATGGCCGCCATGAAAGGCATTAAAATGCAGTTGCATTTTAAAGCAAGAACTCTTTGCTAAATGGCTTGTGCATTTAAATGCACTTACGGCAAGTAGACGAGCCCATTCAATGGGCAGCAGTCAGCAATTAACCAGCTGACAGAGCGTCGTCCTTTACTTAATGGATAATGCTTCTCGATCCGTGTGCATGAATATAATATGCCATCGTTTAAAATGATATTAAGCATTATGGGTGCACTGTCAGTCATAAAGAACTATAAGCTGCTGAATATTTACTGCAATATATTCAGACTTCATAAAGACATTTAAAGTCTTTGCTTACTTTATTTAACAACACATACTATGAATATACATATATTTATTTATACATACCTACTATATACCTCTGACGATAGTCTATCAAGCAGTACATTCAATTGATTTCAATGATATCTTGCCTTATGTATAATGTTTTATTTAGTTTTCTTTCTGACTTTCTATAGATGTTCTTATTGTTTTTTTTTTTTTAATGTTCTCTATTGATACGAAAAATTCAATAATTTATGCTAGGCAACATTAGAACATTTAATCTCAGGATTACATACCGATTTATGGAATGTCTCAAACACAGATCGGCATATCAATCACTTGACATATTCCTAGCTTACAAAGTAAGTATATTATAATCGATCCAGCTGCTCTTCGGCCATCCACCAGACTTGAACACCTCTTGATTGTAAATTCTCGACTGTTTCATTGTCGTATTGGGGTAGCCGGCTGAAGGCTGTGCAAAGCTTGTTTGCATTGTTATTAAGCGCCATTAAGTTGGTGCTTCAACCATGGCGCACTATTCATAAAAATTTATTGAGCTGCAACTGTGTAGCATATATATGGCATAAAGTTGTTATATTTGATACATTGGAGTTAAATAAACAATATTAGTAGCCATTTGTGCCACTGCGTAACAATTGGACATTGAATAGAAATGGCAATTATACTATAGGGCTTGCCTTGTCATTTGAAATTAAGGAGTTTTTCCAGTTTGACTTTATTAAGATTATATAAGTTTATAACGAAGAAATTATGCTCTGGCCTCTACTATTATATTTCTATATATATAAAAGAGAGTTGTGTAAAAGTGTCCAAGCACTTATAACTCGAGATCTGCTGGACCAATTTTCATGGTTTTTGATTTGTTGTATTTGTCTCCGCCACGAGTAGGTCAGTAGATCTTTAAAATACTGAAAAAATTTGACGAATACTTGAAAAACGCGGTTTTTTCCCTAAAGATTCAAATTTCCATTTATACTCAGTAGCCTTGACAACAGTGACAGTTTCAGTCCTGTATAGAAGTAAATAAACAAATGTAGTCAGTCAGTCTACGGCACAGCTTCGAGCAGACCTGACTATTCAACAAAAAAAAAAAAAAAAATCACCAAAAAAAAAACATTTTCCAAATCAAAAAAAAAAAAAATATTTTAAATAAAAAATCTGAAAAAAATTCAAAAAAATCAAAAGATTAAAACCTGACTTTTAAAAAAAATAAAGAAAAAAATTTTAAATTCGAAATTAAAAAAAAAAAAAGTTAATTATTAAAAAGTGTATTTTTGGCTTTTTATATTTTTGGACTTTTAAACTTTATAAATAAAACTTTATAAATATTTTAAATCAAAAATCTGCAAAAATTAAACAAAAAAATCAACAGATTAAAACCTGACTAATCAAAAATAAATAAAAAATTCAAAATTCGAAATTCAAAAAAAAAAGTTAATTATTAAAAAGTGTATTTTTGGCTTTTTATATTTTTTGACTTTTACAAAAGCTAAATATCTCGAAAGTTCAGGTATTTGTTTGTCTCAAACATAAATTTGAGTAAATTATTTATATTTATATTTCTCGATTGTTTTATATGGTTTTGTGCGAGGGCAGTATTACTATTAATAAAAATGCCGCGTCCTAGAAGATCTAATCTTTCCCGGCGGACCCATAATGCAATTAGGCTACGGAATAGCGCGAGTCAATTATCTGACGAAGAGCGAGAAATCGCCAGAGAAAGGCTCCGCGTTAGTACCCAGCAAAGAAGGGCCTTAATTCGTGCTTCTCAAAGAGAGGCAGCCCGTGAAATGGCAATAAGAAATGGTTCAAGGATTGATTTGAATCGAGCAGCGTTTCGATATGATTGCACCATTGATTACAGCTTGAATCGTTTAGTTTGCATTGGTCCAATGGACGTTGTTTGCCAACATTGTGGCGCATTGAAGTTTGCTGGTGAAACGCCCGGTTTGTGCTGCCTTAGTGGTAAAGTGACATTGCCATTGACTATTTGTGGCCTCAATCTAGAAAATGCGTGTTTTTCTCATGGTCAATTCTACGTGGCATGCTCACGTGTTGGCAAACCATCCGCATTATTCGTTCTTGCACCTGACCAAAAAACGAAGAATGTCGTTTACCACAAGGTGCTTGAATGAAAATCCGATTAATAAATTAATTAGATTGTATCCCAACCTGAACAACATAGCTTTCAACAATTTTTTACCTAGAAATAATATAGAGGGCAATGCAACGTTTGCCGGGCCAGCTAGTATATTATATTCTACACAGGCTTTTTACATAGAGAGCTACCAAATTAAACCCATTTACTCATTAAAATGCGCTCTACTTATTCATAAGAGGAAAACAGCTTTCCATCATTTAATTTAAAAATCGAATTCAAAATCGATGACAATAGCTGAAGCAATGAGTGATTTATTAATTGGACAAAAAAGAAAAACAAATTTACATGTGCTATACATATTTATATATATGTCTGATACTCGAGCTAACATCATGGTTTTTAAGTCACGATTCGAGCATTATGAGTTCGCCAATATGCAATGAGGCATTCCATCAAAAACGCAATTAGACCGAGCACTAATATGAATCCGTATAGTGCATAGGCTCGTTGATAAAACTTAAGGGGCAATGGTCTCATAGTGGGTGGCTCGTAAGGCTGCTTAGCCACAAGCCCAGCTTGCTCCGCCTGACGCAATCCCTGTTGCATCCACCCCGTAGTTAGCCCAAACTCGTGTGCAGTCAGCGCAAAGTGTTTCAGGGCTGGGGCGTAGCATGCGCCGCTGCACACATAAAGCTTGATGTAACGCTCAATGCTGCACAGCTTCCCGGTGGCCAGACGCAGTTTTGGTTTGTGGAGACGACGCTGAATATACTCCAATAGCTGCCACTTGTGAGTCAGCATGAGGTAGGCGTAGCTGTCGTTCAGGGCGTATAAATGGCGATCCCGCTCACGCTTGTCCACGTAGAGGAATCGTTTCGCAATCGATGGCAGGAAATATTCAAACTCGTCCTGCACTTGGTTAGAGTAGACCATAACTCGCAGTCCACTCTCCAAAAACGTTTCGGGGTCCACAATTTCGGGCTTACGCACGCCTGTGATGAGGGCTGTTGTCACCGCTCCTGTTACAATACTGAGAACTAGAAGCGTAAAGATCTGCGTACACATCTCGATAATCTTCTCAGGAAGTCGGAGGCGACGAAAGGCTCGGTTTGCCACGCCCTGCCCAATTGTGAGTCTTGCACTATTGAACAGGATATTGCCCAGTGGAGCCCGCGGATTGATGATCCACATGATCAGAGCATTCAAAAGAGTATAAATCACCATGAAAAACATAACTGTAAGCTTTGCCTCATATACGTCACTGAAATGCTCAATGAAACTCCGGCATTCGTTGGGCAACACGAGGCATAGCTGTGTCATCTTCCACACCGGGCTGTACAACGACCCATCAAAGTGCGATAGCATATTCGCTCCGATGTCAATGTGAGTATTTCCGGTATTGCCTAGCGAAACTCTCTGCATATATTCATCAAATGACACTCGCCGAATATCTATAGAGCATTTAATTTTCTCCATAAATGTCGCCAAGAGAATGCCGACTTCACCGCCCAGACGGATTCCGTTTGATGAGTTGTACTGCAATTGTAAGCATCCAGAATAATATTCATCAAACTCCGCCTGCATACCACGAAAACTCACCAAATATACATCTGGAAAATCTTGGTATAGAGTTACCGAAGATCCTGGTTTTTGCACTCTATTCTGATCGCATATGTGGAGACCTATGGCCTCTCTAATGGAGCCTGGAGAAAACTTAAACACTTTCAGGGTCGATTTAACTTCATATGTCCAGATCTCGTGCTCCATCACCAACATCGTATTATGGAAGTGCTTCGTATAGCACCAATTAAAGAAAATATCTGTGAAGTTCGAGATGTTTAAAAAATTTGCATTGACTTTGTACACAAATACGATCCACATGCTCCTTAGGTTCCCTAACGAACTGTGCACTACGCCCAGTATTGGATCGCCAAGTCCGTTGAAAAAAGCAATAGCCACATTCCTGCTATTGATAACACTATAATGAAGTTTCCCGATCTCCAGCCCAGCCAGAATCACCGAGCCGTTAAGGCTTTCCATTAGAGATTCTTGCACAAGGGGATTGTTCTGACTTCCAGAGAAGACGAGGTGATTGACGATGCCAAGCTCTCGATGCAGCTCAGAAACAACAGCGAAAAGCAACTTTTGGTCGTCTTCGGTTTTCCCGTTTTGGCTAAGTCCGACGGCCAGAATACAGCACAGCCCTAAACAGAGGCCAACGCACGTCATTGCTGCGAATTCTCAACTGATTTACTATGCACATGAGCTATCCACTGCAGAGCTGCCCAGTCGTTGTATGCACAGTTATTAGGCACCATTACGCTGGTGCTTCAAATTCAATTGCATTTTAATATATAGTTGGCCATAATACATGGCCAGTTTTGAGTATTTGTCATAAACATCAAGTGATAAAGAGCAGATTATTATCTAGTTTATTCGTCTTTTCTACGTAAGTTATAAATAATCTACCGTTTGTTTGTCAGTCTACCTGTCTGTTGTCTATCTGTCTATCTGTTTGCCTATCCATATACCTGTCTACCTATCGTAAGTCTATCTTTCTATCTATTTATCTATCTATCTTTCTATATATTTATCAATCTATCTTTCTTTCTGTCTCTCTATCAACTTGTTCATAGGTATGAACACATCGATCTCAGGACCTATAAGAACTACAGACCCAAAAATCGTGCACAACAATTACGCTATAGTGAATTTTATTGATGATATTGTAATTGATGGCTTAAGCAATGCTGTGATCAGAGCTCGTATTTGAATATTCCGATTTTGTATCGATCTGCCTATAAATCTGTGTAAGCTTCTCAGCAATACTTAATCTCATGCAATTGACAATCGATTAATCGTTAATTAATTTCGTTGCTGGCCACAACTTTAGAGATTATGTTCATTAAGTCGCAAAGCACTTGTCATCGTTTAACATTTGTGTGTGCAACAGATACATATGTAGTATGTGGGAGTCTCTGCAGTTGATGTGTAATTCAATTCCATGTTGAGAGTGTGAAAATGCTTATAGGCAGCGTTTATTGCCCTTTGTGTGTGTGTGTGTGTGTGTGTGTGTGTGTGTATACATCACTATCGATTGTTTAATCCCACAAGTACTAGTCTACTCAATGTATACACGCATACACATTATATATGTACGCTGATGCGTGCTTGTGTCTGGCATAAGTACTCATTAGTGTAACTCGCCTCGTCTCGCCTATTCTCTGACCAAGAGCCAGCTGAGTGCGCCCAAATTGCTGTCGAGTTTAGCCAACATTGAAATTATTTGGATGCCACTTAATTGAACGGTTTGAGTATGTGCAAGATATCGACATTGATATTAAATAAGACAACAACGAACATTTTCAACTGAAAGCCGCAAAATCAATCATGCCAACAATACGCACAGATACTGATTACGAATTCTGGAATGAGTAACCAGAGCGCTCGGCTCTCATTGTATGACGCTTATCTAAATTGTGCCATTAAAGCTCGCTTAGAAACAGAAATCCCTGGCGGCGCATCCAGGATGAAATTCAGTTTCCACTTTTCCCTGAAGCTAAGTTAGACGCACAGGCAGGCGCAGCCAATGAAAATTCAGTCAAGCAAAAACTTAACATTAAACGTAATTTTCCGTTGCTGTAATCCTTATTAAATGCTATATCTAAAGTGTCTTAAGTGTCTGAGCGTGTTTGTGTGTCTTACTCATTCTGCGCGCGCGTGTGTATGTGTTATACACATTTGCATGTTAATGTGCTTGCCAATTTGAATGCGAACGCTTCTGTGTGCGTAATCAAATTGAATCTCCTTTTTAAAGTGTTAAAATTAGAGATTTCAGCCATTTCGAGATCTTGGCGCTGTCTCGTCACGCTCTGTTGCTCCCTTTATTTGATGCTATCCACCTTTGAAATAGACGCTAAGTGTATGTGACTACGTGTGTGTGTGTGTGTATGTCTGTGTGTGTCCCATTTCAGTGAATCCTTTGCGCCTCATTAGGAGCACAAGAGAGCTCGGCATATGCAAAATGACAGCGCGTATTTGCCAAAATTTTACATTATTTATACTCAATTCTGTGCTATATTTGCCATGGCCCCCGTCCCTGCTCCTCTATTAACACTGCTCTGCCTTCTGCGATACGCTGGCACACACGTTGCGTATACGTAATGCGCATTGCATTCATTTGAAATGTAAAATAGTTCAGTTCGCCACAAAAATGTCTGTCGCATAACTGACAAGCAACATCGCTAGCGGCGAAAAATTCTGCCTACTGCCAGTCATTTAGATGTTTTTGCCTTCATGGGCAATCGAGGTGCGTGGTTATTCAAATTCAATTCTAATTAGGGTTCTTGTTCGCAATGCCTAATTGGAAATATTTAAGTCTTAACAGATATTAAAGAAACGTAACGTAAATTCTCATTAGGTATAATGAAAAGGCCATCGAAAAACTTAAAGAGCTAACTAAAGAGTTTTTGCCAGACCTGAAAATAAATACACTTACAAGCTATGTTTTGTTCAAATATTCACCAATTCCGAGAAAAATTCTAAAATAGAAAAATTTAAATACGCAAAAAGAAGAATCGAAAAAGTTAATTGATTATTAGATTAGATAGATCGACCCGGGCTCTTTTTTTTCATATTGATAATAATTTTAAAGAAACTTAGAATCTGGAAAAACATCTTATGTATATACATACATACATTTAGATATACAAACATGCACATACTTACCTGCATACATACACATACACAGACATCCATACATACAGACAAATAAATAAATCTATATTCCTCATTTTTCCTTTTCTTTGTTTTTAAGCTTATAAGTACTCGAAATGTGCCCGACTAGAAGATACCCCATACATAAACAACTCGATAAAACATTAAAATATAAGTCTTTAAATACACAATAGAAATATTAGGTGGCATTGGCACTCCCATTTTTTGCCCATTAGAGACAACTTACATATATATTCCACTTTTTTGATTTTCAATGCGCTTAGGGTGTTTACTTAGGTTTCAACTATGCTCAAAGAACTGGCATCCTTGTGCCAGCTCCAGCTCTTCTCATTAGCTTAATATCAAATTATATCCCTTTTCCCACTTCTGTGCGCATTAAATGAATTGTTTAAAGTGGCACTTAAGCTAAAAGTTAACAGCATTATCAAGAACAAGGGGTAAACAACTCAAATACAGCAAGCAACACACAACAACAGAAACAGCAACAACAACAACAACAACTAATAACAAACAACAAAGCAGCAGCAAGTTTTGTGCCTCAAAAGTTTGTTAAGCCTCAGCCTTGTTTCCCAGTAAAAATGAAACAAACAATAATTACAATGCTATACATATAATTTCTTTTTCTTTTTTATGTGTAGTCAAATATTGTGTGAACTTAAAGCGAAAAGTTTTTAAAGAGCTTCTTGGTCTGAGTGGCAGCCCTCCGGTCCGTGGCCTCATGCAGTGCCATATTGGCCCTGACAAACGGCTGCGTTTGTCATGTGTTAGCCTGCGAGCAATATTTTCCGGCAGACGGCAAATAAAAATCCCCAAACTTATGTTGCCAAGTGCCGAGTGCCAGACGCCGGCGTCGACGTCGTCGTCGTCGTCGTCACATTCTGCTATCAAAGGCTGCTGCAGCAGGAGCAAGCGCCGAAGCAGGAGCAGCAGTGTAAATGGAGAGCAGAAGGAGAAGCTGTCGCACTTCCTGCATAGAGCTGGGAATTAACAGCACATTGAAGTTTTTCGTTTTTGTCTTCTTGTTCTTTTTTTTTTTGTGTGTGTGTTCTCCGTTTTGGTGCCCAGGCTACATGCATGCAAACGATGCTTTAGAGACATTGCGACGTTGATAAGTTTGCATATAAATTGTGACACATGCTATAAGAGCGTAGGGGGTGGTGGACGGTGGGATGTGGGAGGTGGGAGTTGGAGTTGGGCAAAGCATATTTTTAAACAGCTTCAAGGCGGACGCGCCCTGGCAACGCCAACTTTATTTATGCGCTGTGCAAAACTATTAGCTGAGATTTTCATTAAATTTATAAGTAACCCTCGAGTATATTGGAAAACTTTGTAAAGCTTTGCAGCTATTTGCTATAAAGTTACTTCATATTCTGCCCTCTTGGCCCGCTTGGCCGTCTTGGCCTGCCGCCGTTGCGTATGAGTAATGCATGCTGGCACACAAAATGTCAAAGGTTTGAACTTTGCCACACATTCCCAGAAAATGACAGAGACAAACAGCAGCATAGCGACTAGATCCCTGCCCCTGCTCTATAACAGCCACGCCCCCAGCTTATACACACACACACACACCCACACAGAGCGACTGTTAGCTGCTGTGACATGCCCTAAAGTTCTCCCAAGTGTCTGTTGTGTCGCATTGAATTTATTGGAATTTTTGTTATGCTCTCGAGCCGAGGACAACGCTTGCTATTTGGATCCGGGCATGGCCAGTTATTGTTCTTGTTCTCCTTCCCGTTCCCGTTCTCGTTCTTGCTCTCTTCTTGCTGTAGCAAAATATTTCCGTTATCCCTTTCAGCTGAAGGCAGACCATTTTGTTAATGTCTCTCGTTGGCCAATGGTTGACATCGCCCTGCCGCGGTTGAGACAAAAATAAATATAAATATAATATGAGCTTTACTTTTTCTATTAAATACTACATGACAGTCACACATTGACAGTCATGACTGTGCAGTCATTCGCAGCAAATAAACAAATTGAATTATTTATTTTTATTTTTAGCATAACTTCGAGCAACGTATACTATATGTACACATGTGAATAACCCGAAAGTTTTAAATAAATAAACTAGTGAATCGAGCCGAAAGTTAGACAACAGCTCAAGGCTTATGGGGCAGATTGTCTGAGCTGCCTACAGGGCAACCCACAGCACATGCTACGTCCAGGTGGACAACTCAGAGCCGCATTAAAGAGCCTATAGCCGTCTGAGCTGTCTGTCTTTGTACAGCACGTGCTCGAGACTGGCTCCCCAGACGAGCGGCTACTAGAGCACATGTTGGGACATTGGGAAAAATATTTAATTTCAACATTTTTTCATTTCAATAATTGATTAAAATACTGAACTTGAAACGCTTGAACAATCCAAGATAAGGCAGCCTGGGTTTGCGCAACCCAATGGGAACGTTTATTTACATTTATCGATTTTTATCGATTACTATTTATTTATCTAAGTACGAAAAGTAGTTGAAACTTGTTCAGCTATTCTTGATTTTAATCGTCATTTTAATTATTAATTAATTTACTTTATTTTAAAATTTAAATATATTTAATAATTTAATATTATACATTTATATTTAATATATTTTAAAATATTTAATTATTTAAATAATTCATTAGAAATATTTTAATATATTTTCCAGCTCTTGACGGTCTCTTGTCATTGCTATAAAAATATGTGGAGGCCGTTAACAATACTTTTCAATTGTCAAATTAGCTCTTGTCGAATGCTGGAAGGTAACTTACTTTAAGCAGCGCTCGTGAAAGTTAATTTTCATATCCTTTCCGTGTCCCTGTAATGCATGTAAAGAAGCTTTATTTACTGTATTATCCTTTGGGTAAAAAGCTTACAAATTGTTATTACTGCTCCATGGCAGAGCTGGACAACAATGCGATTGTGGTCAAGTTCTGTGGGGCCAACTGCTCTTGTCCAGACATTTGCATAATAAGCCTGGCGAATGGACACGGCTCCAGTGTTAAGCAGTGCATGAAATTGCTGTGCTACCTTCAGGTTAGACACTGTCCACGCCTGACTACCCAATGCCAGCCCATCTGCCACCCATTGGATGGGGCCAGCTCCAGCTTCAGCTTCAGCTCCGACTTCAGCTCCCCAGCTCTGGTTTCTGTTGCAGTAAAGTAGCTTAAGCCAAAACGGAAAGCATAAATTCTCGTACGATATGAGAACAGCCAGAAAACATCCGCACATAAATAAATCATAAATATTAAATGAAAATGAGAAATGAAAAATGAAAAATGTGCAGCGCCAGTTAGGGAAGGAAGCGCCCAGGACCTGTCAGCGAATGCCCAGAGTCCTGTGCGCTGCGTCCAGGGTATAATAATGCAGTGGCGCTGCGCCCAACAATGCAGCAGGCGATCGCATGATTAGGAGCAATCCACTGCAGACGGCTAGCCGGGCAAAGCAAGTAAAGCTGGTCAAATAGGGTAGAACTGACCGCTTCACACTTGCTCACAAATATATCTGCAAACTATATAAATCATTTTATAGCAATGTTAATAAATTAGAGAATCGCACTCAAGATGCTTTTGTCTTGAAACAAGGGAAACCTTGAAAACCTATAAACTCATTTCACTTTGTATTGTCTTCCCTATTCTCATCATAAATCAATTGAAAGAAATGCCAAAAACTGTTTTTCTCCTTCGCATATAACTCAAACTAATATACTCCTTTTTTTGTTTGTAATTACAAAAGAGCTTAAAAACGAAAACTAGAGAGCCTCGTAACGGCATTCTCGGACTTACCGTTCTATTGTGCTGACTGTCCAACCAGGCAACGCCGATATACACAGTATGCAAAATTACAAAACTCAATATGCAATTTATTTGTATCTGTTTCCCTATCTGCATCACTATCCCTTTCGCTCTCCCTCTCTCTGTCTCGCTCTTCGCTTGAGTTATCTCTGTCTTGACTATTGTGTGCCTTGGCTATTGTGGCCCGTTACTCTTGGCTGTAGAAAAGTTTGGCAAGTTCTGTTTTGCTTGATATCCAGCCAAGGCTTAAGTGCAGCCAGCCACAACTATTCATGCTCCAATGATTTGGCCCAGTGTTTAGCTGTCTGAGAGCTTCAACCGAGTATCAAAATAAGTATCATAATACGTTTGCATTCATTTGGAATTGGCCATTGTTCATTATTAACGATTGTTTAGCAAAAATACAAAAGCTAAATATTCATTTGCTTTCATATTCGTTTACAAAGTACAAAGATTTCATTAGCTTTGTTCGGGCTTCAGCTCTCAGTTAATCTGTTCTGATATATACTTGCTTTAAATGAGAAGAAACCCAAATTTTAGTTTTATTTCATATTCTGATATTCTGATTTCTATGCAATGGCCTCCCCAGCGAATAGTCCATAATTTATTATGGCCAGCCATCAAGACGAAACTTTCTCTCTATCTTCCTTCCTGTGACCAAGTCACAAATCCCACTTTGGCCATTTTGTGTTTGCATTTTAATTTAAGGCCCTGGCCCATAAAACTTTCGTACAATACAAGCCAAGGCCAAAACAGACGGCAAATAAACGCGCCAGATGATTTAAAAAGCGTTAACATATTTTCGAGCGCATTTTTCTCCAAAGTCAGGATTCCCCGTCGCCGGGGACGTCGAGGCCAGGTCACAGCCACACGCAGTTTGTGCGAAAAATAATCATTAATCATTTTTTTAAACATGCCCGACGACGCGATGCCCGCCAATGGCTGCCTCCCGTGTACTGTGTGCCGTGTGCCGTATCCCGTGTCTCGTGTCAGGGCCAAAAAGTTTTCGTGGTGCGCTGTGGTGTGTGCGTTCTGATGTGGTGTGATGTGGTGCGGCAGACGGTCGGGTCACAACGCATTAACTTGACGGCGTACTTGTTAAATCCGCATGTGGTTCATACTAACTGTGATATTATCAAGTTGAAATGCGACCACATTCAGCACACGCCACTCCCACTCCCACTCCCACTCTCTTTCGCACTTCTGTGGATGTTACGACCGCGACAAATTTGAAAAATGGCCCGAAAGTTTTATGACCCAACCCACCCCAGCCAACCAGCGGCCGACCGGCCAGTACCCCGCCCGCACCTGGCCGTGACATACGAGCTGAAATAAATATTTTCGCCTGGCACATTACAAATGCCTCGCGTCTCTTGTCAAACAAAAAAAAAAAAAACTTTTGGAAGGCAATTTAAGAGCTGTAAAATGTTGAAATAAACTTTTTAAGAATCTCAGCGTCATTTATTTGGATAATGCAGCGTTCTCACAAAATTTAAATACAGCAGCTATGCTGCCCAACTAGCCCCTACTCACTTTCCCCCCTACTCCTGCCCGACAGCCTGTTTATGACTGCAAAATTGCTCGACAATTTTCCGAAAACCATTCATAAAATTTCATATGTCATTATACATGCCGCCCACCCACACCCACACCCAGCCAGCCACACGTCTAACCAGCTAAACTGACCCAGACTCCTGCCAACAGCCATCTGCCATCAGCTGTTGGCGAGGGGAAACTAAGCTGCAAATCCGAGAGCCCGCCAGCTGTAAATCGGCTTTAATTGACACTGTTCGTATGCAGTGTAAACAGAGCTTGCGAAGCGCTGATAAACTGAAAAACATTCTGCTAAGTGCGATTCTCTTCGGCCATCCCAGTTTTCATCTTATACTTTCTCTTCGATTCTCTGGCATCGAAGAGAATTTCACGCATGCGCATGGCTGATGCGTCTCAAGAGCTGCCGCCGCTTTCATTTGTTATTGTTTCTAATTTTTTTAAGTGAATTTATTGTCGAATGTGTCTGCGGTTTACATCGAGAGCAAGTTTCGGCATACACTAGTCAACAAGGTGCTTAGAGTGTGGTAAAAATTTGAGATAATCAAGAGTGAATTTAGACGAAATTTTATTTTGATTTCTGAAAGACATTTATCATTGTTTATCATGTGATCTTCAAACTTTTTTCTGTATATATATTACAAATAATGGATTATTAAAATTATGCTTGATACTGTGGTTCAAAAAAGAGTTAATATTATTTAGCATATATATTTTTGTATTAATTAACATAACGAGCAAGTCCAAAAGAATCTTATAAAATATAATTGTAGATAATATTATTTAATTAATTCTAGAAAACTTGAATATCCAGGTATTCTTCGTATACTTCATTTACAGCTCTGACAAAGTTTTATATCGATTTTTCGGTATTTTATGAGTGTGATAATAAGAAAACTCTGCTCGCAGTTTTCACTGTCGCTAAATTGAGCAGAATGAAAAGTTCTGGACAAACATCAAATTCACGCTGATTTTTGTCATTAAGGGAATGCAGAAACTTGAGGAACAGCTCGACAGCAACAAACAAATGACAAACCCTTACTCCATACCCCCACGTGCCTTCCTTGAAGCCGAGCCAAGTCGAGCCGTGCCGAAGTGGGAGCAATGAGCACTTAGCCATTGCGCGTTTTTAATGGTCAAAACTTTTATGTTTATTGTTTATGCGCTGAAGCAAAAATTTTCATGAACTTTTCATTGTTCCGGTTTGCCGGCACAAAAAACTTTTAGCATACAATGCACTTTAATTTCGCCAACTGCCACACCCACAACCATCGCCCCAGCCACAGTCAGCCCCTTGGCCCTTGGCTCTTGGCACACAACGAAAGATGCGACAAAACAATGCGAAGGCAAATGTTGCAGCTAAACTTTATGCCCCAAAAAACTTTGCCAAATGACAGTGACATGGTCAAAGGGCAACTGAGTCGCTCGGGCAGGGGGCGACGGCAGTAAGACCAGCTCGATTCGAGCCCCAACTCCAGTTGGCTGTTGCATCTGTGGCCATACACGTTACGAACGATTCAACTTTGCTTTATGGACTGCCAAATGAAAATTTAATAATTTTCCTTGGACTATTCAGCTGCATATTATATGTTCCATAAGTGGCGTAAAGTACAGAGGGCAGCCGAATCAAGTCCAGGACAGTTGACTCTAGTTCACTCTCGCTGCAGCGCGGCCTTTGTCAAGGCGACACAATAAAGTCAGTTTCCTGATCCCGCGAGTGCAAAACTCCTCCAACATCCTGGCGCTTCACTTAACTTGCAGTCCTTCTTGTTAACATTTTCTTTTCTATTCTTTTCTTTTCTGTTTTGCGTTTCTTTTATTCTGTTGCGCTTTTTTTTCTTCTTTCCTTTTTGTTCGCACTGCAACGGGCAACGTTTTTATTACCGACTTCCATTCGAAAAGTTACCTAAACTTTTTGCGCATTTTCATTGTCCAGCTGAAACTTTTGCCTCTTTCAAGCAGTTTGTTAGCCAATATTTGAGCAACTTATGCCAAAGATTTGCACGAATAAGTCTACGGTTTTTGGCTACAAAAATCCTATCAAAATTGCCAACTCCACAAGATATAAGTATTAAAGCAAGTTCGAAATTTTTTTTAGTTTTATTTTGATATTTTTTATTTATAATCTTTACTGCGAGCATACTTTACAGATCAGGTGTATTGCTTATAAAATGCGAGAGACAATCACTAACCGCAAAGCGCACACCAATACATGCACACTTAATATCACATAGACACACAGCCTACCATTGCGGCATGCAACACATTGACACATGATGGGGCACAGCTGCTGCTGTTGTTGCTGCTGTTGTTGTTGTTGTTGCTGTCAGCAAATCAGAGTCAGCAGAGCTGTATACCTTAGCATATTGCCGGCGAATGCTGAAATGACATAATAAATTGCTGCAAATGTCGACACGAAAACAATGTTTAAGCCAACACACAGAAACATGAGATTTTGAGCTTTTGGAAATTGCTTTCCTTTTCTCTCTTTTTTCGTTTTGTTTCTCTCGTTACATTGGTAAAATATTTTGCAGTAGCTGGCAATGTGAAGTGTAAATATGCCCCAAAGTATTTTGCAGCATCTGTTGTAAACGTTAATGCTGCTGTTGCTGTTGCTGTCGGTGTTGCTATTGCTGTTGCTGTTGCTGTTGCTGTTGCTGTCGGTCACATTTGTTGCTGCTGTGTGCAGTTGGCCTTAAAAACAACAACAAAATGATGTGAAATTTTCGCTAAATTTGTAGCATCAAATATATTCCATACATACATAATTTATGGCCTTAAGCTGGCTGTCAATAATTGAAAAGTTGCCGAAAGCCATCGATATGGCATGATATTTTATATAACTGCGCGCTGCACTATGCAGCCAATACACGCCAGCCACATGATGCGAATTGCCTCAATTCTGACCCGGAAAAAAATTGCATAATAATGCCTTATGGTCTGTATCATGTGCACACAAGCCGCGCCAAGAGAAATTGTGACACAAAGTTATGACAATGACGAAATGGAAACGACATAGACGACGAATGGAAAATGGGGTCCTGGTGCCGCTGCCACTGCCGCTGTTGATGATGATGAGCCTCAGCAGGAGCTGGAGCTCGTTCAGCTGCTAACGTTGAAAATAAGACATTTCTATCTCTTTTTCGGTGGCATGTTTTACGTTACTTTTCTTTTTCTTTTTTTTTTTTTACATTTCCAGCCATGCCACAAAGTACAATTTCATTTTATATCCCCTCGATGAGTGTGTGACGAAATTTTCGCACATTTACATAAAAAAGATGTTGAATATGTGTGGGCCACATGAAGCAAGAGGAGAAGCCGAGAGAGAAGGAGACTGCGATGCAGTCAAGTTACACGACTCCTGCCGAAGTCAGCGCACAGAACTTCGCATAACACGTCTGCTGTCCTTAATTTGGCTGGAAGTCAGGCATATCGTGTTCCACAGTCTCTAGGTCCATATGTATGAGCAAAAAATCCCTAATTTTTCAAAAAATGCTTTCAACTGTATCAAGCATTAATTTCAATTGGACGAAATTGAATAGCCAAGATATTTGTTAGCCAGAAATGCTTTGTTCTATGTGTAACCACTCTATAAGGAATAGGAGATCGCAAAGAGTTCTAGCATACCCAAGCACACACATGCACACACGCACACATATTTCAAAGACATTGCTCTGCTGGCATTGCATACTTTCACTAACTTGGCTAAAGTCAAGTTGAGTCGCGTCGCATCGAGTCGAGTCGAGTCGTCAGAGAATTTGCATGCCAATGCAGAAGGGCGCTCAGTTATTCGCTCATTCAGTCATATGCGACATTGCATGACATATAAAATTGTGGAATAGAAAGAGGCGGAGCACAAAAGGGGGAGGGCCGGAGCGAAAACTTTACGAGTAGCAAATACACTTAAAAAGTAATAAAATATTTTATTAGAGCGCACAAAATGGAAGGCGAACGCCACAAATGACACAGCAGCAATTGAAACTATGAGAATGCAGTCAAAAATATGCAAATAACATCTCTTTGCATAGATGGAACTTTGGCAAATTGAAAAATATGGAAACGCATTGCACAAGCGCTCTGTAAATCACCCGCAGTGACAAATAAAATATTCATTAGGATTTAACACCAAACAACGGCTTATCATGTCTTTGATTAGCCACCCAGAGCCACAGCCACAGCCGCAGACACAGACACAGCCACGCCCATACCCACCGCCACATCGAGCACATGATTCACTAATCAATAATGTGCCGGCTCGGCTCGGCTCACATGCCACAGCCGCTGGCGCTACTTAAGCGTCTCAAGAAGTTAATTTCGTTGGGGCAAAGGCAGTCGAGTTAAGTGGCCCGCAAGCCAAAGTCAACCCAGCTCAGTCAGTCGGCAGCCAGCAGGCAACAACTGGCAACTGGCAACTGGCAGTGGCAACTGGCATGGCTGGTAATGTGCGTGTCACAGCGGGCTATTGGTGGTTTGATGGCTTGGTGGTTTGCTTGTGGCTCAGATGCGCCATTTGCCAGTTGCCGCCCACAGACACAGTGCTATCAGAGCTATCCGGCAACGCAGTTCATCAATCAAATCACTGGCTGTTAGTCAAGCAGTCATGTGATTTGATTGATTCACGCTAAAAATCTGCACTCCAACACTTGCACAGTGAAGCATCTCTATGGCAAACATATGTCAAAACAGCCAGCTTATTTAGCATGCCTGAATTGATTGCGTCTTTCCTGGAAAAGAAACAGACTCAAGTCTTATACTGAGCATGCTGATTGAAATTGGCTTATTTCATTTAATGCGGCTTAGTTTTATTAAATTCTTGTGCCATACGTTATACGCTAGTTTGACTGTATAGCAAGTAGCCAAGCTAGGCATCCAGTCAGCCAGGCAGCCATCCAGCCATCCAGCCATGCAGCCAGTCAATTCATCCTTGTCGCTGGCATTTAGCGGCGCTGCCTTTGCATTGTTTATCCTCAGTCAGCGCCGGAGACTGTGGCGCAGACTGAAAGTGCAGCGGTGGCAAACAATGTTTCAACCGCAGCTGCCAGTTGCATTGATTTTAGAATGCGTCTGCCACCGAGACTCTGGCGGCAAGAAATCTATAGAGTCTTGCCACAGCTTCAGCTGCGAAATTTCGCTTGGCGACAGCTACTTAAGAAGATCCTTGAATGCCATGAGATATTCATTTGTCACATGCCCCAGGCAGCATTATAAATTATTTACACAAGACATACATACACACACACACACACACATACACACACACTATCCCAGCCCCAACAGTTCCCTTGCTGGCATTTGGCATACAAAGCTGTTACGTCAATGAAATTGCCCGAATTTTATGTCCAATCAATAAATACTCGCATATCGAGTGACGGCTACGTGTTGGCTGCCTCAATTTATTAGATATTCATGCAACATTAACATGGATTTTTATTAGTATCATTTTTTGAAAAGGGTTTCTAGCAGCCAGGGCAACCAGCCCAACACTTGCAGTTGGACAATATTACAAGGGCCCGGCTAAGGCTACTACTAAAGGCTTAGCACTGGCTAAGCGAATTTATTGTGCAGCCACCTTTGGCAATAAAAATAAAGGCAACAAACAAATGAAACTTGGGTCGAATTAAGGTAACACTTGAAGATACCTCTTAAGCATAAATATGGGTCAAAATATAAAAATATTTTGTATGTAAATTTAAGTAAGGTGAGTTGAGATTCTATTGGCATATTAGTCAAAAACTTAAAAATATATACATTTTTTTGTTTTAATATAATAATTATTTGATTACTATGTTATAATATGTCAATTTTCTTTTTTGATGTTTTAAATTAATATTTAATTAATATTTCTATAAAAATATACATATATTCTCCACACTGAATGCATATGCCTTCTCTTATTTTTATTGGGTTATAGGGCAGCACAGGGCAAACAGGTATAAATAAAAAGGCAGCAGGTTTGCCCTCTGGAACTCTGGGCTGTGTCAGGTGTACGTGACTGTTGCCTTCAGATTAGCCAACGATCCCAAAGGTAACCAGCTGTTGTAGTTGTGCAAGGCATAAAAAACAACAACAACAATAAGAACAACAACAGCAAATCAATACGGCCCTTTGATTGGCACTTTGAAATTTAAAACATAAAAACCAATTGGGTCGATGTCTAGTTAGCTTTAGTTATACATATGCATACGTACATACGTGTGTGAAAAGCTCTTAGGTGATATAAAAATGTTATGCTTAAATAATGATAAATTTATTCAGATGACTATTGCAGTTCGTAACAATTTATAGTCTAATAATGAAATGAAAGTGCTTTTGCGTTAAATCAGCCATGAAAGTATCTTCGTTGCAGTCGCCGTGCGCCACTTGCCAAATTATTATTTTAATCCTTTCACTCGGATGCCCGAACTGTTAAACTAGCTTATTAATTCCATAAAATTCGTAATCTCTTTAGAACGGCACAGCTTAAAGTGTACTTGTAGGCCTTCAGCTGGCTTGAATTAATTAAACTTGCCTTGTTAGACAACTGGGGGGCGTTTTGCGTGGCTGTTTAAACAGCCTCTGAACTTCCTTCAGATCCACCTTAAGCGGCGCCACAAAGTGGGCCGTAATATATTTCGTTTGTAGGCAGCTCGGTGGTAGCTCGGCCCAAATCATAACCAACAAGTGTCTCAACTTTTACTTTGAGTTCCAGGTCCCATCCTCTTGGAATGATTGCGAGTGCGAGTGCGAGTGCAAACATAGGCGACCCTTTGGCCGGCTCAAAATGTCTCACGTTTCAGCCACTTCTCTACCATAATTAGAGCCAAGAGCAATTTGGAAAACACTTGATGCTGGCAATTATAAAGTTGAACAACATTTTTCTTTAGCTGTTTCGCCTGGCGACTCTGGCGAGTCTGGTGAGTCTGGTGAGTCCGGGCTTTTGCCCTGCCAGCGCTTCCGGCTGCAAGTGTAATTAATTAGTTTTCAATTTCGCTCAGCTAAATATGCATAATTTATGTGCCGGTGACTGGCCTGCTGCAGGAGCAGCTATGCAGTGTCCAGCATCCAAAGGGCCGTAATAAAATTTACTAGCTATTACTGAAGTTCCCGCTTAGCAATATTTTTTTACAACTTATATTTTTGTTTTCCTCCGTACACCCTAATATGTTAGAAGAAAGGGTTGTTTAGGTTAAGAATAATATTAACTTAAATAATTTAAAATAAATTGATATCTATATTTATTTAAAATAAATTTATAAAATAGAGATAATTATAAAGAAAAACTAAAAAAAATTAAAAATATATTTTTTTATATACATTTAAGGCTTCTCACATATGTTTCTAGGGTAACTTCTCACTGCTCAATGCATTGCCGAATTTTTCCTGTTCGCTGTGCGAAAATTGCTTTTCCCGTTTGAGCTGCGCCGTGCGACAATCGCAAGGGCAACACCGGCAGATGCAGCTGCAGTCGCTGGTGTCGCTGGCTGCGCTTCCTCCATTTCCGTAACAAACATTTCCGTTTCACATTGTTGCAAATTTATTGTTTCCTTGCGGTTTTTAAAATCACCCAGGGACTGGCGCTGCTCGCTCCTAAAAGCTAAATGGCTAACTTTAGCAACATCTCATACTTGAACTCAAAGGATGGCAATATCCTTTACGACAGCAGTGATTAACAATGCTAACGCCAGGGCCATCAAAAGCTTTTAGCCGAAAAAAAATGAGAAGAGCTGGCTAAAATAGAAGAGCGAAGCAAAGCAGATAAAATAACAAGCCGACAGTCGGGCGGATGTGCTGGCGCTGTCTCACGCAATGGCTGCTGACGTCCGGCCGGAAATACGCATTTAGCTGCATGTAGAATTGCTACTTTTTTGTCAACAAGCAAATTATAGGAGCATTTCTTATTTTGGCCGCCGTCTTGGCTATGAAAAATGAAATGGTCGTTGCTAATAAATCATTTCGGCAAATTCCAAGTGAGCGAGTTTTTTTTCTTCTACCGCTGCCAGCGCCACTGCCGCCAACTGTTTGTACTTATTTCCGTTTCCGTTCGCCGGCTAGCAAGTCACCGCAAAACGCGGCCATTTTTCTATAGGTGCCCTTTGCCGTTACAAATATATATGTATATATGTGTGTGTATGTATACGTGTATATGCAAAATACGAGCATTTTCTGCCCCGTCATTTCAACTGGCATAATTAATTACCAGAGCGCGCACATTTCCCAGCGGCATCGGCGATGTCGTTGCGTGTGCCAAGGCAAACGGCAGACGGCAGACGGTGTACGGTGTACGGTGTACGGTGTACGGCGTATGGCAAACGGTGCTAGGCCCTAACCTCAATGCTTCCACTTGACAATCAACACCCCGGAAACGGGCCCCGGCCTCAGGTGCGGCTGTTGCTGACAGCTGCCTGAGAGTTAAACGGAAGAGAATATGAAAGCAAAAAATACGCGGCGGTAATTGGACGCCTTTAATTATATGAATTAGCGCTGGGCACAGACAAGGCGTGACCAGGATTATTGTTAAGTGATCGAAAATTTGATTAACTGCATTTGGCAGCCTAGAAATGTGCACCGCACGCCTCCAATTAATTAACTTGAACTTTGTGCATCTCTATTAGATCCACATGTAAAAACTGACGCGCTTTGTATTTACATATGTACATATATTTTTACACAGTTAATACTCAAATGGGAATGTGTCATTCACACGGCTGCGTAAATTAGCACCAGTCTGGCAACGCCATGCACGCGCTTATGCATGCGAAATTGCTTCTTGCGCTTTGGCGATAATCTGTTTATTTTCATTGAGCCGAATCAATGACTGCTTTTGGCGCTTTAGCAAACAACACTTTTCAATTAGAGCTCCATGCACTGCCAGGCAGACTCATCCGTCCTACTGCCAGTCATTAGAGCAATGCAACTCAATTAGACGCCGCTGGGCTCCCAAAAAGGATGCAATGCAGCAAACGCAATATGCTGGTGCCGAAAAAACACTTTAATAGGTGCCTACATGCATGTGTGTGTGTGTGTGGCATGGGGGTGTGTGTATGCAGTCGTGCACATTTGACACCATGAAATTGAGTGAGCTGCACGACTCGACAGTCTACACTTGCAAGAGGCAAAGGAGCTAGCTACACACATACATATGTACATAGTTTCTCCGGCTTAGTCACGATTTGTGTGTGCTGAATAAATGGAGAAGAGCGCCTCAATCGTATGTATATGAGTTATCACCTCGAGCACATTGATTTATGCAGTCGCCGAGAAAACGACCCGCATGGCTGCTGAGATAAGAATTAATTGGCAAGTGCAGTGCGCAAATAAATTGCATAGCCATGCAATAGGCGGGGGTACAGAGGGATGAATCGATGCATGAATATAGCAACCGGTCGCCGGCAGCCGTCAGCCGACAGCCGGCAGCAGGAATATGCACTACTGTGGCCGCAATCCACCAGAGCAGCAACAACCTGCATTTGCAATGCTAGTCCATGCTGTGGGGCAGCGGCAGCCCTTTGCTGCGCTGCGCTGCGTTGCGTTGCGTTGCTCTTAATGTAAATGTGACAAATGTTTTACGACTGGCTGCGCCTGCATCGGCGATGACTCCTGTTGACTCTGGGCAAACACCTGTAAATGGGTTTATGCCACAGCACATATAGTACAGTATACATCCCAACACGCACATACACAGACACACACACACACACTCAGATAGATACACCACCACCAACTAGCTCCGTCAGCTTGTTTGCATTTCACGCATATTTTAGCCTGCTCTGGCCCCAGTTTTCATTTGCATCCATTTCAGTTGGCATTGCATTTTTGTCCACATTTCGGGCACGCAAATCTCTACCGAACCCACCTGCTCACCTGCTCCCCACTACTAGCTATCTGTGTGCAGCTTTCAGTTAATTAATTGCTCGGCTACCTTTCATTGTACCTTAGTATTTCAAGGTATTTACACTAAATGTGAAATATTACGCAAATCAAACTTTCGAAAGTTACGTTGATTATTAACACTCATCAGTGTTAAGAAAATGAAATAGTAAATTCATATTGAGCATTGATTAAAGCCCGATCAGAGGCTTGGGCACCTGTCGCCCGCATTGGTCGCAATTTCCTGACGTGAGGAGAGAGAGATCAAAGCAAAATGCAATTTCCGATTAAACGCGCTGCTCCACTTATTCTTTTTTATGCCATCAGGCAGCAGGTGCATGCACCCATGTTTTACGGTCCAGCCTCATAGCAGTCAAAGGGAATAGCAGGCCAGTGAAAGGTATACGGACACACACACACCAGCCACACCAGCAGAAAGGCATAAATATAAAAATGATGACGAAGCACATCAATTCCAGCAGCTGCTCACAACTGAAGTCCTGTCTATCTGACCACGACCCATAGAAAAGAATATGCTTGCCAGGTGTACGGGATTCGTTATTAACTCCCTTGGCCGTCACTCAAACAGTATAAGATTCCTGTATGCACCAACACACACTATCTTTGTGCCTTATTCACTTCTGGTTAGCCTCGATTATGCAATTTCCTTTCAAACAATTCGATACGCCACTGCACTGAGAGAAATTTTAAATGCTTAATACTATAACTAATTAATCTCATATACATGTACATACATAAAATAATACAACAAATATGTTTTCTATTATTCTTACTACTATTACTATTTTGTCAATATAAAAGAAATACAAATTTAAATTTATGTAAAAAAAAAATCATATTTTAATCTCTATATATAATAATTCTCGTATTAACTATTTTTTTTCCTTCAAATCCACAAAATATGTATTTAAATAATTGTATATTTTTTCTAGCAAATTCTATTTATTTCACATAAATATCTTGTTTATTTATTTTCGATGTAAATACAAAAAATTAATAAGCTGATTTAATATCGGTGTCCCAGCATTTTTTTGCTCGTCAACCAATATTTGATGTTATCAAAAAACTTACACATTCTAATTATAATTATTGAATACAGGCAAAAATCGTACACAAACATCGAAATACAAAGAAAACTAAAAATGTTTATAATTTATTTATAGTTAGCATCACTTTTCCATTTGGATTTGCAGCACTCGTAGTTCGATTCAGCTTTTCGTATTATTTTAGAACAGTCAAAGTAAAAAATATAAATATATCAATATGACATACGTAAATACCAAAATCAAATTGCACAATTTATATACATATATAGAAACACATAAACACATTTTGGTTGATATTTTTTGTGCTGGTTATTATTTTGTATGGGGATACATATCATGTTTTATGTGCAGCCATCGCATTTTACTTCTCGTTTTTTTTTTTTCTTTTTTTTTTTTTTTTTTTTTTTTTTTTGGAGATGTGGATGCGGGACAGCTTTTGTTCAGTAATAAGCCTCGCACTGCATCTCTCGGCGCCAGTGCGACCAGTCCGCACAGCCCCGTGTTTTCGCCGTTTGCACGAATCCTTTGCCGGATGTACAGTCGAGCAGCAGAGGCGCGGCATTAACACCCGGACACATGTAGAATCGATTGGGATCCAGCGTGGCCCATGGCTGGTCCTTTGCGTGCGCCGCGCTGCCGTTGCCATTGCAGCTGGACGCTGGCTCCACTGTGGGCCGACAGGCTGGCCACTGGTCATAGGGCAGGCAGCCCAGATGGCCGTGGCCATTGAAAAAGCCCCGACCCTGCGGGCAATGCAGCTGCAGGGGCATTTGGTCCGCCACAGAGCATACGTAGAATATGTTGGGATTCGGATCGCCCCACATGTTCGTGGCATGTTTGCATGTTGCATTCGTGGCCTCAGCGGATGCGTCTGCAACCCGCAACATCGCCATCATAATCATCATCGTCATCATCATCATCATCGTCATCGTCATCATCGTCGGCATTGCATATCTGTGATGCAGCCTCACTCGTTTCTCGGTATTCCATACATTCCTCATAAATAATTTCATCGGCAACTTTTTATGGTCACAACACTGTCACGAATTCCCTTTGTATGCGCCGGTATTACAGTTATTTTGTTATTATTTTACGTCTCTATAAGCAGTGGTATTTGGTTCATCAATGCAATGCAATATATGAATATGTGATCGATCTGCTGCTATCCTTTACGAGCACGTTTTCCCAGTGCGGCACAAAAACATTGACTGATTGATATGGAGCCATTGCCATTTATTTTTATACTCATTGCAGTATTTTCATTGCTCTTGCTTTTATCTTCTGATATTCCCAGTGTCACATTGTCAAGACTGAAGCTCTGACGTTCGTTTGAGTCGCTCCCAATATTTCATTTTGTTTGTGTTCCAAATTGACTGATTAGACTGTAAGACAGAGTTCAAAGTTCGTAGATTGAATGCTCTATCGAAAGGGTTCATTAAAAAAATTCGAATTATTTTCAAATAGAATTAGTCCCAGGTTGTTATCTAATTATGGGTTTTCTTATGTGTATTTAGTGTAAGTCAAATTGTTATAAATTGAATAAATAAGCCATTGTCAAATCGTAATCAATGCATACTTTTAATGATGCTCAAAGTAAGTAAAGTATGATTATATATAGGGGAAGTATAGCTAAAGGAAGAACTCTATGTATATGTCATTTTCTAATTATAGCCAACTATGTAGAAACCCAAATGAGTTCGCAAAATAGTAAAGTTGAAATTTACTTATACTCTCACCGAAATATTTCTTGCGCACGCTATCTCTCCATTATTCTTATCTTATTGATCTGTTTCTATAGCTATTAACTTAGTTCTTGGAATGAGCTGAAGTGCCAGAAAATAATCGCTTTTGCATATACATAAATACAAATATATAAATAAAACTAAACTGTAAATGATTGCAAAGCACTCCGCAAGCATTTCGCTTATTCTACTCAATGACATATTGCCCGGGGTCTTGAATTGATTTAGTAGTTCCTATAAGTGTCTTTTGGAGTCGAAATTCCAATCAATGTGCGTCAATATGAATTCATGTTTAATTTACGGCGTGATTCACAGTCACTAAAATGAAATCAACGTGAAATTCGACTACCGAAAGCAGAGTAAAACTGAACTGAATATTAAAAAAAAAAAAAAAAAAAAAGAATGAGAAGAATACAAAATACAGGCAAAAACAAAAACACAAAGGTGACACGGGCCTTATCAATGCGATAGTATAACATTAATTGGCTTTCAAATGAAGCCAAATTGGAAATTACTGCTGCAGGGCAATCAGACAAAATTTAATTACAAACTCCAGAGCAACATGACAAGCACACGAAATTCCTCGGCGTGCAGGCAGGCCCTCTGCAGGTGCAGCTGCTGTCAAAAGTTCTAATTGATTTCGCTTACAGCTGAATTCTACACAGCGGCGGGCCAGCAATCGGGCCCAGATGCGGTCTTCGGCCTAGGCCGTATTACCTGCAAGAAAAAGTTCTCCATTTGCTTTCGCTGAGTTTTCTTTGTTGTTGAGTCACGTTGTCAATTGAACTTCTTTCCGGCGTTCCGGCCTCGTCGTTGTTCCTGAAGTGGCAGCCGGCTCAGCTCAGTTCAGCTCAGTTGAGTTCAGCTCAGTTCAGTTCAGCCTCCACGCGACTCGACTCGACTCAGCTCGGCTCGGCTGGGCTCTGTGGCAGCCACTTTCGCAGTCTATTTTACGCGCACCAAGTTTAAATAGGGAAACTTCTGGCAGCAAAAGTTGACAACATAATCGACATAAATTCCAATAGGCCATGTGGCCTCAAATTCTATTAAAACTTTACCCACAGCACATGCGCAGCAGCTGACGAACGAAATTGTCTAATAAATACGCAGCAAACGGATTCTTATTTAGGAATTTACCAAGACACTTCAAATGATAACTGTGAAATAATAAATAATTTCAGCGGAACCAAAAATTGAAAAATGACTGACAGCTATCTGCTTCGTTGTGCCTCCGATAAGCGGCCCACGGTGCGTATTAGCAATGTGCGGCATCAATCGACCATTGTCAACAAGACATTGACGAGCTGCTATCAATTGAGGTGCGAGATAAGTCGTGCGATTATTTGATTCATTTTCGGTTGCTTTTTGTTTTCTTCAGAAGTTATAAATTTCCTAGCAAAAGCGTCAAGTAAACTTAGTCTATTTTTCAGTGTGCAATACTCAACATGCTAAAAGGTGAAGTTTACAAAAAAAAAAAAAGTTTAAGTTACAAAAAGTGCTAAGAACTAAAGGAATACAAATTGATCAAAAATTTAACTTAATTGGAAATCAAATTAAAAGCATATTCCTAATAACCGTTTACTTAAAATGAAATATAATATATATAAATGTATATTAATTTACTTTACTCATATGTGAAGATAGCACAAGTTACGTTATTTATAATGCCAAAAACAATTTATATACATATATTTAAAAAAAACTGAAACTTTCCGATTAGCAAATATCCAAAGCATTTATATTGATTTCCAGTTAAAATATATACATTTTAAAAGCAACTTTATAGCAATCAAACCTCGTCAATGACACAACTCTTATTTTTATGTGAACAAATCAACTTATAAAAAAAAAAAAAAACGGAAACTTCGCTGTTAGCAAATAACCAAAGCATTTTATATATTTATATATTATATATTACATATTTTTAGTTAAAATATGTAAAAACAGTTGAGTCTACATTATTTGTACCCAGCTAAATCGAAATACACGATAAAAAAAAATCTATCCCCTTGAAAAAAAAAATCGTTCTCCACAATTCTCTATAACTCGACTTTCTGTATAAATCGGAAAAAGAAAACGGATCGCCTTGTCATATCGAATAATCGACACTAGACTGTATTAATAAAGACCTCAGACACAATTCTATCCCAACTCCATTAATACAGTTCTTATTCTTATGTTAAAACATCTGTTTGTTTTAAGCTAAGTTCTTAACTTAATCAACTTCTGCATATGCCAGTTACAAACTAATATTTTGACAATTATAAACTCTTCACAGTTATATCAATATTCCTTGGCCTCTTGGCGCTCAGCTGCGCTGCCAGCCTGTACTTGGACGAGGTCTCCACAACGACCTTGCCGGCCACCTGCTTATTTGAGGACGAGATGTGGGGCGATGAAGATATACGCAAATTCTACTTCTGTTGGGACAATGTGCCGATAGTATCGGAATGCGAAGAGGGCTATTACTTTGTGAAGAATGCCACGGATTCCGGCTGCCTGCCCGCAAAGCTAATGAATCCCGCCTGTGTCAACCTGGATGTGACTGTCGGCCCCTGCACGGGCAGCAATTTGCTGCAGCCGCAGGTCAGCGCAGTTCTAACCAATTTCTGGCTTTGCCGCGAAGAAGGTGCCGCGCCCGTGGAGCTGACATGCCCAGAGGACCAGGTGTTCATTAAGCAGGATGGTTACCTGGGCTGCTTCGATTGGCAGACATATCGTTCGGTGCGCGGCTGCCCCGCCCAATAAAAGGTTATCGAACGACGATCCATGCTGTTCGCCGAGCATTTTTAATTGTATAGCCATTCTATTTTTTCTTGAAAGCGACCTTATCATGATTAAATATTACTAACTTGAATGGAAATTATTAATTTTAAGTTGATTACAAAATAATTAACCATACTACTGATAAGATACAGTGGATCAATTAACGCAGCTCGATAACGGTAGCTAACTGATTAAACAAGAAAAACAATAGAAAATGAAATTTCCGGGCAAGAGCTAAATTACAGGGAGACCAGACCACAATGCAGGAGGTTAAAATGAAAGCTTTTTGCAAGAAAAATTGCAAACTGAAGCGCAAACACATTTGCGGCATATGTATTCGTATGTGTGTGGGTGTGTGTGAGAGTGTGTATGCCATGTGAGCTAGCAAAAAAAAATGAGAAAAAAACAATTGTCACCGCACATTTGAACCTCAACAAAACAACACGAAATGGCAAATTGCAGAGCAGAGAACTAAGGGAAGCGGTCAACCTGTCTCGGTCAGCAGACATATGTATGTCTGAAATAAAATACAATTGCTGTTGTATTTGTTTGGTGTCCGTTGTGTGTATGTGTGTGTGTGTGTATTTTGTGTCAACTTTCAGTGAGCTCAAAATGAGTTTTAGCTTGAACATTGAAGCGCATTAGTTTTGTTAGATTTATTTAGATTGTTTCTGTGTGAAATAGGAAATAATATTTTGTGGGAATGCCAGCAAGGTGAGTAATGTTTGTTATTGACTCGAAAAAAAAAATACTAGAGCAAAACACGTGTCTATCTTATCTAACGTGCAGCTGCTGCTCTTTTGCACTTTCTTCTCATTTTGTTTTCTTTTTTATGGGCTTGTTTCAAATATCAGCTGACTACTTTTATGCATTATTACTGATAATAACATCTGGTCAAATACATTTCTATGCGCCTACAGTGAGCGTGAGTAGCAAGGCTTATATAGGTCTTATGCAATGCGCGCCTTGATATATTTCAGTTATTTGTACAGCGGGAATCTAAACTGAGAGCTCTATGGCCTGATATATTCAGCCTAGACACGATTTATTTCAAAGGAATATTTAACTCATCAATAGAGATATATATGTATACAGCATCAATATAGCCTGAATTTTATAATTTCCATTCCATTCAGCTTTCAGCTGCGGGCGGAGAAAGCGACCAAAGTACTCCCTCACATATATTTACATATGTATGTATATATGCTGAAATAGAATGTATAGCGTCAGCACAATTTGCTAGGGGTAAGCAATTTGTTGTTAGCCGTTATACACATAACTGTAGCATGACTCTGAACAGTTGCCTCCTCCGAGTCTCACGGATAAGTACGCATTTAGTTACACAACGCCGGAGACAAGATGAATCCAACCGAGGGCTAAACGTTCTCTACATGCGACTCTATTGCCTAGGTAATAAATGCCCGACTACGATACAGTTCACAGCACATGCTTGGACACACACATATACGCATATGTGTGCGTGTGTGTGTGGAGTTGAAGTGTCAGTGACACGAAACTGCTGCAAAAGCGCAACAGCCATGGTAACTGCGCCAGTGCCCCCAAATGAGTTAGTCAGGAAATTGCATTATTTGTCTTTGGCTGTTGTTGCGGGCAAAAACGTTGCGCTGCTCCTGCGCCACCCCTGCCCCTACCCCTTCCCCCTTTGCCCCTACCCCTTGCTTTGCGCCTGAGGCCAAGTGCTGCCCAGTTTTAAAACGGGCTCCGGCTATCTCCGTTGCGACACTCTGCTGTCACACATGCGAATTTCAAATACGCTCTCCAAGTCACAGCAATTTTTCTGCACCATTTCCGACTGCTGGTGCAGTTGCAGCTGCTATTGCTGTTGCTGCTGCTGTTGCTGTTGCTGTTGCTGCATTTTAATTGCTTGGCTTGGTGTGCCGCCCGGGCCATTAATCCTGCACAAGTTGTGCACTGGAGCTATGAAAAGGGATTTTTAAAGTCACAATTGTCGTATGTTATCAACACACACACACACACAGACATACATTCATACACACACCCTCACACAGTGTGAGTGTCCAGTCGACTGTCGCGTCGAGAACTTGGCCTGTAGTTAAGGGCCATGAAGCTGTCGCAACGGTGCTCAGATTTAATTGAGTTTGCAATGGTTTTGCGGCCTGAGCAACTCGAGAGTTTTGCAACTTATGCATTTGAATTGCCGGCCAACGAGCTGCCTGAACTTTGGCACAACAGCCAACAGCCAGCAGCTAGAAGCCCGGAGCTAGCAGTGCGCAGTCAACGGCACACAACTTCCGTTTCCGCACTTTGACGGACACAGGTCAGCGCAGTTGTTATTTTAATTACGCTTGTGTGTGTGTGCGTGTGTATGTGAGTGCCCGAGTGTGTGTGTGTGTGTGCGTCAACACAAACACATCTGCCTCCGACCGGCGCCACTGACAGACACGGCGTATACGCAATGCGCCTAGAAGTATGCAATAATATTTCAGCTGCTGCTGGTGCTTTGAGCTATTTGCACGGCACTTCCTATCGAATAGCCATAATTGGCATTTTTTCACCACTCGGGCGGACTCTTCATTTTTCTGTCCTTTTTCCTTTTTCCTGTTTTTGCCTGCACATTCCGTTCTGGAGCGCTGCGACAGCCACTACAGAAGTGAACTTAAGCGGCACCAGCCACAAAACCATCCCGCTGCCCGCAGTTACTGAGACAGGAAGCGCCGCCCTTATTGGGTCTACTCTTTGGCTGATTCTCGGCGTGCGCATTCCTTCCAGAGGACATACCAGAGCGGGACTTGTTTGGCTTGGGTGCTCATGCTGCTCGCTGTTAAGTTGGCTTAAACTTTTCCACTTGAATGGCAACGGAAGGTTTTATGCTTCGCAACCCCTCCCCCCCCCCCCCCCCTCCCCACCTTGCAGCAACCCAGTCTGGTTGCCACATTGTGTTGCAGCGGCGCATGAAAGTATGCAGCATGAAATTTGCTGCGCTGCAACAAATAAATATTTGACCCAACCACCCGTCCCTTGATGCCCCTCCTCGTGCCATCATCTCGGCGCCTTGCATTTGTATTTTATGGCGCCGTTGAATTTATACTTGCACTTAACAAGCGTCAACAACAACAAAGTCCACGACCTATACACGCCACCGATCAACTAGGCAATACCCTGTACCAATGCCTGAATTAGCTGAATTAGCAAACTTTCGATGAGACGGCACAGTTAAATTCGTATTTGTTAAACATTTTTAAGAAATATTTATTCAAAAAACCATTAAGTCGAGCATACCCTATATAGCTGACTACAGGGTATGGCAACTTTGCAGCTTTGTGCTGAAAACTTTGTTTGGCTTATTTTTCGGTTACAAATCACATCCGAAATCGCATTAAAATTGCATGCAACAGAAAAAGTGCCACAAAATCGCGTTGTCAGAAGCCAGAAATCAGCCAGGCGCTCAGCATGTTGCCAAAGGTGTTGCAGCTGTGTTACCTGCCTCGGCTTATGGCCGTCAACCCCATCCAGCTCGAAACCCGCAACTCTCGCCAGCTGCTGTTTATCCAACATTTGCCAGAGGGAGGGACAGATGGGGAGGGAGTGGCAGGCAGTGCCCCCTTTGCAATTTCAATCGAATGTTCGTGAGACGAAATCACTTCAACGCCTTCGATTTCAATTTCCGCCGCATTTCCAATTTGAGTTTTGTTATTGCATTTGCATTTGTATTGTATTGTTGTTGTTGTTGCTGTTGCTGTTGCCTTTACTTTATTGCCATTCGATTGTTTTGTACCTAAAGTTGTCATCCTCGATTCAGTTGCAATTATTTACGAGTTCCAGGTTTGGCCTACTTTGGCCACTTGGCTGGCAAGTAAATAGTTTCAATTGTTGCAATCTACCTAGTTCCAGCTCATGTCTATTCATATGCAGACTAAATTGTACAGCTATGTCTACTAGTTTGTGTCAATAACTAAGTTGCAGATGCAGTTAGCTTAGCACTCGAATAGATTCTCAGAATTTAGCAGAACCCTTATCAATTTACAGCTCTGCAGTTGGCTGAGCATTTCCGAACTGAAATTTCGATTCATATTCTATTTTTTTCAAAGATTGAAATTTAACTGAAAATCAATTGATGAAAATTACAAAACTACTATCTACTTAGCTGATTTCTCTAGTCCACCCTTCGGCTTTTTATTCCTCTTCTTATTCATTCAGTCATATCATTTTTTAAGATCAAGCGAAATAGTCGGATTTTCTGCTTTGGATAATCCAATGTAGTGCAGTTTTGTTTTCGCTTAGCTCTTAGTTCATACACTCTCCGAGTTTGTAGCTTTCCCTTTGTCAACTCTTCGTTTCCTTTTGCGCCTTCAGGTATTTCCTGCTCCACTTTATGCTCTGTCAGCCTCTTTTTTGCTGTCAACTTAAGAATTGGACACGCACTCGGCATATCTTGAGCGAGTTGCTCGCTTTGCATTTTTTGCTGCATACCTGCAGGCCGTCCGCATTTAATGAAGCCAGCCTCAGTCTCTCCGTAGGATATTATGCACACAGAGTGTATCTGTGTGTGTGTGTCTGTGTTGGGTAATAGTAGCAGCAGGCGCACCCACTACGAAGGGGCGTGTCCATGTGGCTCTCAGTTGATATTGAGATCAAAGGAACTCTGCTGGGTGGCCCACTACGGCATTGAGGCATCAATAACACATTTGTATTACATATCACAATCAATAGCAGACACGTGTCTAAGCATCGAGAATGCTGTCCTCCTATACCTCAGTGCGCGCGTGTGTGTGTGTGTGTGTGTGTGTGGGCAGGAGTCGAGCCTAAGCTTCGTTACATGTCATTGTAATGGTATCACGCTACAGCAGATTGCTGTTTACCTTGATTTACATAAGCACAAACAGAGACACACCTGCTGTGGGGCGTGGGCATGGGACAGCCGCAGCAGTGCAAACAAACTGTTCAGTCGCAGTCAGTGGTGCAGCGGTGGTGCTCAGCGGTGCCAGCAACGACGTAAGTATACCTATACACTTAAGCATGCACTTAGACTTTGCGCCTTTTACTTCGGCTCGTGTCGATGTTGACATCGATGTCTATGCATGGGCGTGAATAAGCACATTGTTCATATGTGTGCGTGAGTGTGTGGTATGTCTGTGGCGTATGTGTGTATGTGCGTGTGTGTGTGTGTGCGATAAATGCAAATTTGTTTGCCAGCTGACGCCTTGGCACACATACACACACACACACACACACACACACACACACACACATATATTATATACACAACAGCAGCAAAATGAACCAACGCCCGCTGACGAGTATTTTGTTAACAGTTTTTCCATTTTCTTTATTTTGCTCTTTTCTTTTGCCACCCACCAAGCAAATAGAGCTATTTGCATGCGCACCTAAATCGATTTGTATGTGTATCAAATTGTGGGCGCTCCAGAAACAATAAACTGCCTCAGCGCAGCTGTTGCGGCCCAAATCAGCCAGAAGGCTGACACTAACTTCGCCTGGGGCAAAGTGCAGCAAGCATTAAACTGTATTCAGCCAAAAAGTTTCACCTGTTTACGTTTGACTTGTTTCAAATTACAAACTTGATCTGCATAGAGCCGACATATGGCTAACTACTTATGAAATTTTATACACAAAACTTTTATTTCAGTTCCGGCAAATTAAATTGAATTTTACAAATGTATAGAAAAACTAATATTTCTATATAGAAATTGTATATAATAATTATATATTATTATATTATAATTGTTTTGAAAATTTCTTTTAAAATACATTTTTTTATAATAATTATAGATATTCAATATTCAATAATTTTATTAAATATTGGAATAAATATAGGTATTTAGGTTTTCTTAATATTTATATTTACATATACATATATAATATTTGAAAAGAAATATAAAATTTGTATTTATATAAAATTTCTTTTTATTGATTTATTTTTAATTATTTTATATTTTTCGTTAATCGTTATATCAATTCTTTTATAAATATAATATTATACATTTATGTACATAAATTAATTAATTAAAATGTTGTATTAATTTTATTTGCTTTCATTATCTTTTTATACCCTGAACCCATTGAAAATGGGAAATCAGGGTATAATGGTTTTGTTGAAATGTATGTAACAGGCAGAAGGAGGCGTGGCAGACCCCACAAAGTATATATATTCTTGATCAGGGTGACGAACTGAGTTGATTTGGCCCTGTCCGTCTGTCTGTCTGTCCGTCTCTCCGTCTGTCCGTATGTTTGAACGCGTCGATTTCCGAAGATATAAGAGCTAGAGACTTCAAATTTTTTGTAAAATGTTCGTAATTACAGCGCGGATATCGAGTTTATCATTAAAATTCGATAACTCATCCCGATCTTTTTTATCGATTAAAAAACCTTATCGAAAACCAGTTATAAAATTATATCTTCTACACCTTTATTGCTAGAGTCTCCAAATTTTTTATATATGCTTATATGCAATTTATACAATTTCGGTTTTTGTTAAAATTTACCCCCCACCTCTAAATTCACCCCCTCACCCTCACTTTTGTAAAACGCGTATTTCAAATACTAGAGACTTGTGCTTTGGCAATTACATGCATATTCATGTTAGATTCATAATCTGAAAGTTTCATGAAGATCGTACGTCCACAAAAAAAGTTATTAAACAATTAAGTTCTCATAGTAAGCGCACACTGCAGCCCATGCGTGTTTATGCGTGGGTGCTTGTGTGTGTGTGTGTGTGTTTTTTTTTTTTTTTTTTTTTTTTTTTTTTTTTTTTTTTTATATTCATTTATTAACAAAATTATATAGCAAATTACAAGTTGCGTGGTGGCTAGGATAGCGCGCGGTGCTTGCGGGACGGCCGTAAAGCATTGCTTCGCAAGCACTATGCGCTACCTTAGCCTGGGACAGCTCGTCTTCTCGATCGCTCGACTCTGCGGAGCTCCATCATCACCGTGGCCGCGAAGGTGCTTGTTAGTTCCCAAGCTTCCTCCGATTCCAGCATGGCGTTGACTAAGTTGTCCGCTCTGATGGAGCGGCCCACTGCCTCTTCCAGACGACGCCTCTCCTCCAGGAACCGTCCACATTCGAAAAGAATGTGGTTGGCGTCTTCCACATGCCCTCGCTCGCACCAGGGGCACTCGTCAGATTCCTCGTGGCCAAAGCGCTTCAAATAGCTCCGAAAGCATCCATGACCCGAGAGGATCTGCGTAAGGTAGAAGTTAACCTCGCCATGTTTGCGGTTAACCCATGGTTCAAGCTCCGGGATGAGCTTGTGCGTCCACCGCCCTTTAGCTGAGCTATTCCACCTTCTTTGCCATCGTGCGATGCTGTTCGCCCTGACAACGTTGAGTCGCGTAGGCCCGTGCGAATTCCGCTCCACGGCTTCGGCGACCAAATACTCCAGTGGCACCATACCGGCTATGACGAGCGCCGCGTCATCGGAGATAGTCCTGAAAGCGCAGCTGACTCTGATTGCGCTCAGCCTGTAGATCGCGCAAATGCCTCGGCTGTAGCTCGGCGTTGCCATCGCTCTTGCCCATATTGGCGCAGCATAGAGGATGACAGACCTAATGACGCTCGTTAGGAGGAGACGTCGTTGCTGTTTAGGTCCCCGCGTGTTAAGCATGATTCTCGAGAGAGCTCTACAAGAATCAGCTGCCTTTTTATGCACATATTCTAAGTGCTCGCGGAAAGTTAATCTTGTGTCTATCATGACACCAAGATATCTTATCGCCCTCTTGGACGCAATGGTGACGCTGCCGATCTTTATATTGGCAGTTTCCACTCTTTTGCGACTGCTGACTAGTACAACTTCGGTCTTGTGTGCCGCAAGCTCGAGCCCAGCTCCTGTCAACCAGCTTCGTATGCGATTGATACTTTCGCTGCACATATCCTCTGTATCTTTTAGCTCCTTTCCTATGGCTACGACAGCTACATCATCAGCAAAGCCAATGGTGTGCGCGCCTGCTGGTAGTTCCAAGCGCAGTACGCCGTCGTACATGATGTTCCATAGGAGAGGCCCCAGCACTGAGCCTTGGGGTACTCCAGCTGACACTGTATGAGTTTGGGGACCCTCACTCGTGTTGTATACCAGTGTTCTTCCTCTGAAGTAGCTCTTTATTATCTCTCTTAGATATTTAGGGATATTATATTGTGACAGCGCATTCAGTATCATATCCCAACTAGCTGTGTTGAAGGCATTCCTTACATCCAGGGTCGCGATGATGCAGTATTCCTTCGTCCCGTGCCTCCATCTGGTGCCTTGAATAGCGGAAGTGGCCAGACCGACAACTTTGTTAAGCGCGTCCGTTGTTGACCGGGCCTTCCGGAATCCAAATTGGTTTGGTGACAGGCCTCCGGCGCTTGCAATCGCAGTCTCCAGCCTAGAGCAGATCAGTTTCTCAAACACCTTTCCCATGGTGTCTAAGAGGCAGATCGGTCTGTACGAAGATGGCTCATCTAGTGGTTTGCCAGCCTTGGGTAGCAATACCAGATTCTGGGCTTTCCATTTTGCCGGGAACGTCTCTTGGATCAGGCATTCATTAAATAGTTCGGCGAACGTACTTGGGTGCAAGGCGAGGGCTAGCTTTAGCGCACGATTTGGGATCCCGTCCGGCCCTGGAGCTGTGTTGGTTCTAAGACCTCGGAGAACTACTGATATTTCTTCATCTGTAACTAAAACAATTTCAGTGCTCGTTGAGCCCTGATCAGCAGACTCGGACTCAGGGGCGTGAATGGAGCTTAGACTTTCTGGAAAGAGTGTTTCCACAATCGATTTAAGCTCCAGACGATCCGTAGGCTGCACCTGCCTACCTGCGTATAGTCTTTTAACTACTATCTTATATGCCCTGCCCCAAGGGTCATATTCGGCTGAGTCGCACAACTGTAAAAAACATTCTCTTTTGCTTGCCCGAATGGCCTTCTTCAGCTGTCTTCTAGCTGCCTGGTAAGCTAACTGTTTCTCAAAAAACGTTGACCTACCGCGAGCCCGTTGGTAGCTTCTTCTCGCCTGGATGCATTTGCGACGAATGTCACCTATTTGCGTATTCCACCAATACGTAGGCTCATGTTGTCGCGTGAACTGCTTGCGACGTAACATGCTGCTATTGCAGGCACACTGTATTTGGGCTACCATTTGGCATGCTCTGGCCTCAGCATTACCAATTGTACCCAGAGACTGAATGGCCTCTGAAAAGACCGCGGGATCAAAAGTATCTAGCCGATACGACTCCCTCCACAATGTTGACGCCCTGGCAGGTGGCTCACCTATTGTGAACAGAAGTGCCGTATGATCGCTGCCTGTATAGCTATCGCAATGGCTCCATGTTGCTCCCCGAAAGAGGGATGAAGTGACAAAAGTAATGTCGATAACAGACCCGTATCCCGCCCGACTGAAGGTGTACTCATGGCCAGTGTTGAGCAGTGCGACATCTAGTGTCGCGAAGATCTCCAGTAGGATACGACCTCTGGCATTTGTTGTGGGGCTACCCCATTCTAGCGCCCAGGAGTTAAAATCTCCAGCTATAATGGCCTTCCGACCCCTAGCATCCTCGGCAAGCTCGTCGAGCACCGTCGTGAATTCACTGAGCTGCATGCTGGGGGCCAGATAGCAACTGTAAAGCCATAAGCTACCATATCGGCCACGTACGAACCCATTGAATGACTTAACATTCGAAAGTACGTTCGTTGAGTTGCCGCATACCCACAACGCAGCTTTGCCATTAACGTCTGTTGACCATGTCCTAGGGCAGCTGGTTCTACAGTGGTGAGGCTCACTGAGAAAAGCTACATCTATACATTTTTCCCTAATGGTCTGCTCTAGAAGATCTTGGGCAGCAACACAATGATTTAAGTTAAGCTGCAAAAACCTTAACATTTCATTTTACGAGCAGCTTCACGGTAAGATGGGCACTTGAAGCTGCCTGCCGAATGGTCCGTCTGCTTTTCACCTTTCCGGATGCAGAGGCTACATTTTGGTGGCTTGGTGCATGCTTTGGCACTGTGACCCATCTCTCCACACCTGAAACAGGCGCCCTTTAAGTCACAGTCGCTACCGCAGTTTGCTGCCATATGACCGTAATCGAGGCACTTGAAACAGCGTTTAGGCTGCTCCACGGCTCGGATACGGCAAACTACCCATCCTATTCTAATTTTGGACAGCTCGAGCAGAGTTTTAGCTTTCCCAATTGGAAGAGCAACCGTAGCTCTTTGCTGTCCACCAAAAGCTGGCCGAAGCGATTTGATAGCCTCAATGGGGAGTGAGCTATCCTTCAACTCCACCCTAATTGCTTCCAAGATCTCCTCTTTGGTCGCTAACTCATCTAGATCGCGAATCTCAACTTGAGCCGATTCGGTAAGTGTTTTCACTACCGCTCGGTCTCCCAAGGCCTTGCCTACAGCTTCGTGCAGAGCCTCAGCGCTATGCTCCGGCTTCCTACTCAGTTGCAATAGAAGGTCCCCCTTAGCTGTCTTCCTAATGCCTTGAACGTCGCTGCTCAGATGCTTCAAATTTGGGTCGCTTTTAACTACACGAAGCATGTCCGCAAAGCTGCAACCCCCTACGCCTGAAATCGCAATCGCGTCAGTCCTGGGACGTTTTTGCATAGGCTTTCGCCCTTTGACGACTGTCCAGCTGCTCTGGTTTGTCTGTCGAGCGGCCTGGTTTGAAGTTTCAGTTTCAGCTGTAGCCCGTAGAGCCATTGGTTCTTTTGGTTTCGCTGCACTTCTATTGGGCCTCGGCTTTTTTGAGGGAGTTTTCCTCTGTTCGGAGGCAACTTCCCTCGACCGCTTGGGAGTATTGCTACCTACTGTAGCACTAATGCTCGCTGCCTTAATGTTTTCGCCTACTTTTTTGAGTGGCGTGGTCTGCACCTCACAGTTTTTAACCGAACGGTTGCAGAACGCTTCGGCCGTCTTGTGAAGGCTGACCAGCCTAGCCAGCTCCTCTCTCATTAAGGCATTTATATGCCGCTGACCCCCAAATAAGGCAGACAAACCCTCTAGTGTAGCTCCTATTTGAGCTAACGCTTCTTTTAGTGACTTGGGTGCCTGGCACTCAGCCACTGGAGCCTGGTTAGAAGTCGACGGCAGCGCCAACGCCCTCTGTTGTTGCTGCGGCGATCGCTGCAACGAGGAACGACGCGCAAAAGCTTGCAGCTCGTCCTCCATCATGGCATCCATTTCTGCTCCGACTACCACGGCGTGAAGCCTGTAGTGGGCAATGGCTACTAATGTAATCTGAGTTTACAACCCGCAGTAACGTAAACTCAACTTGACTACAGCGAGAGCCCGAAAGTATGCACTACTTTTAATAACTACTACTTCACTCCAGCAGCTAGGTTGCTGTCTTTGCTAAGACTTAGCAACTCGCCAACGTTAGTGAGCAGCTGATTGCCCGATGCAATTTCCAGCACTACTAACAGCTGTTAGAGTGAATGCACCTGCTATTTATTATTGCGCAAGTGTGACGCCTAAAGTGACAAAATTTACGCGCCCACAAAAGACAAGGAAAGGAAAGAAGCCCTGACGCCAAAACAATGACGCTATCGCCCCCCCTCTCTTGCACCACCGAATTATACCGCTTGGGAATTCCACGAACCGCCGCGCAGTAAGTCTCTGGTAGTTTTTTTGAGGTCGCTGGGTACGCCGCGCCCACAGCAAACACGTTGACTTCAGTTCTTTCCACTTTCGCAGGGGAAAACACAGTTCAAGCTATTGTCTACGATGGATCACGATGACATCGACCGCACTCCGTGAAAACGCAACTCGAACTCGTCGTGTGTGTGTGTGTGTGTGTGTGTGTGTGTGTGTGTGCGTGTTTCCTGTGTAAGCTGAAAGACGCGAAAAATTATTGAAATAGCTAGCACTCCAAGGGTTCAGGGGATCTCGTAGTCGAGCAGTCTCGACTAGAGCTTTCTTACTTGTTTATTTTTTAATTATTATACCTGTATACATTATAGAATAACTTCATATATTTGCATATTACAACAATGAGAAGTCAATAAAGCTAGTTTCAAGTTGATCAAACTTCGAGCCAAGTTAACAGGCAATATCTGCCAGCTTTGTTAACCTTGACTTTTGAGACATTACAAAGTCGAAATGTGTTGACTGAGTGGGCATATCAATTATGGATCTAACACCCTGGCTTGTAATCGAAGCTTAGCACACAAAACAAGCAAATGAACGGCTGTTTAGCCGTTGGGCTGCTGCGGTGAGTGCTGAGGCGGGTGCGGGGTATTGGCTGTTGAGTCTAGCAGCTAACCGAGCTAACCGCAAAGTCCCATAATTAAAGACTGGCAGAGCAGACCGAAATTTGTCGCCAATTTAATTAAAACCCATTTTTTGGACTTGCTGTTTATGTTGTCAGCAGGCTGAGCCAGAAGCGAAGGCGTGGCTGCTGGATGCTGGCAAACGGAGCGTAAGCCGCTTTGGGAACCCATCGTACGCACACCAACACACACCTACACATGCACATACACACAGGCACACGCATGTTGCCTGTTGACCCTGGCAAAGGATTTGCATTTGTTTGTATCCGTGGTCCTCATGCGCGGAACAATTACGCAGAGTGCGTGGTCAAATGGACTGAACCGTGGATTGTGGGCGGCAGCGTGGGCGTGGGCGTGGGCGGGACTGGCCAGCAATTGCTGCGGTTCCATGCAAATTCAGGCGCTATCCCCGCGTTGCGTACCATGGGCTCCCTTTGCACTCCATTGTTTGCGTAATTCGATAAATTGACGTTACGATGGCCTCCAATGGGAGGGGTGGGGGGTGGCTCAAGCCCCGTTGCCCATTTTAATAATTTTTAATTAGCTGCCGCTGGCTGACAACGCCCCGACGGCTATTGCAAAATTGGTTTTTAATTAAGTTTATTTCGAATCGTGGATTCGGGATCCAGCTAAGCCTAATGAATTCGATTGTTGTGCCACGCATTTCTCCAAACCTTGTTCAGGATATATGTGTATACTGATAACTGCTGAAATATATTTATATTAAATATAGTCCAATTAATTATGAGGTAATTAAAATTTATTCAAAATGAAATTTGTATTTTAAATAAATCGCTTTCCAAATTGTTAAAAATCAAGAGATGAACAGCCGGCAGCATGCCCCATAGACAAAGTTTTTAAATTCATTTAAATTGGAATTCATTTAAAATAAATAATTTGTATTATTTAAATGACTACGAAGACATTTTTTACTTTCATTTGCGCAAAGCTTTTAAAAATAATTCAAGTAACTACGAGGCGTATGCGTAATAAAACGAATTATATTTCAATTGAACTTTGAAATGAAACTCAAAAACGCGCATCTTTGCATTCTTTTGCTGACATTGCCAAAATCAATCGAGAAATCTGGTCCATTCAGGCAAGAGGCTGACTTGGTGGAGCCACTGTTGGAGTCCAGTACCACTCGGAGTAGGGCACACAGGCCTTGACATCATCCAGCCAGGCCTGGGCAATGGGGCAGTAGGCCGGCGAGGCAGGCACGCCCAGCACCTGGCATACCCAGTACTGGTTCTTGCGGTAGTAGTGGCGATAGGCGCCCACAGCCAGCTCCTCCTCCGTCTGGCAGCCCGGCTGGCCGGAGGGCTTGCCCCAGGGGCTGGCGAGGCAGCAGCTGGCCAGAGCCAGGCACACAGCGAACAGATACAGCGAGTTCATGTTTGAAGGAGTTTGTTTCGAAGACTGACCTATGCTAATGCCCAGGCGTTGCTTTTATAGCACAAGAATCTGCGTGTTATCTTATCAAAACAACGGAACTAATCGCGAAGTTAGTGTGGCGCGATGCTGTAAACAGATATGACGGAGCCACCCAGAGCCCGTTGCCATTTGGCTGCCCAGTTTATGGATCTGTTTGTGTGTGCACAGCGTTTGTTATTGTTTTTGCATAGGGCTCAGCGGGCGAAAAAAGGGCGGGGCAGAGCCACTGTCGACGGACCACCCACTCGAGGTGCTTGCATATTCATGACATAAGCATGGCTGCTGTAAATTATTTCCAGAGATAGCCCGGGCAAGCCACAAACAAGCGGAGCAACAGCTAATTAATTCCGAGCGCTGCCTTTGAGGCATTTCTGGTCGCAGGCCAACGAGAAATGTTCACCTTGCAAACGGACGGACGAAGATGCTAAGGAGGGAGAGGAGCGAGAGAAGCGAGAGGACCAAGAGCGGCATCGACACTTTTCGACTAGCTTTTTTGGGCCGCCTTAAGCCATATTAGGACCTACACACTCTTGAGTAATTGCCCTTGCCAATGCACTGGGGCTGCAGTCGAGCCTCGGCCTCCTGGCTGGCTGCTCTGCTTGGGTGGCGCATTTCGCCTGGCTTTGTTTGCTCTTGGCCATAAATTAAATCAGGTTATTAATGTCTGCCATTAAATGAAGCTACAGGCAGCACAGCGACAACAACAACGACATCTGTGGCACGGGCATTGCAAACGCTTTGTGTTATCCTTGCCAGGCCGCCGTGCTTTGCCATCCTTCGGAGCGGCTTTCGTTGATTTATGCTAATTTGTGTGGAATTTCGAGCATTTCGAAGTTATTTCTAGATTTTCGTACATAAGCGTGCAATTTGTATGCACTTTTGTCTTCAAAGTGAACGCACGCAGAAAATCCCAGCAGGAAGATGAATACTTTACTCTCTGAATTGGCCCAAGAACATATAGGAGACACATCAACTGTTGCCTCTATATTTCCTTTCCCTCTCTTTATGCCTGTCCCAATGGCTGCATATCTCTCTCTCTCTCTCTGTTTCTCCCCTAGCTCAACCTATCCCACACACATGTAATCTACCTCTGGCGTTTCCTCTTTTTTTCCTCTTTTTTTTATAGCTCTCTCTGTCTGTCTATCACTCGTTCTCTCTGTCTCGCTCTCAATTTGTATCTCCCTATATCTCTAAATCTATCTATCTCGCCCTCTCTTTTTATTTTCCGCTCTCCATTTCCATCTCTCTATAAATGTCTCGTACTTTCTCTTTCTCTCTCTCTCTCTCTCTCTTTCTCTCTTTCTCTCTCTCTCTTTCTCTCTATCTCTCTCTCTCTCTCTCTCTCTCTCTCTCTCTATCTGCCTCTCTACGTCTGTCTCGCTGCCTTACTTTCCTTTTGCCTACTCCCTGCCCTCTCCAGTTTCTCCTTTTCCTCTCTAACTATGTCGGTATATACATATATCTCTCTCTCTCTCTCCTAATTCTTTCATTTTCACTTCCTCCTTCTTTCCTACCTCTTCATATCTTACGCTTCAAATATCTGCTTGTTTAATAATTAAGTTCTGAATCGTATATCGCCTACACGAGCATCCTTAACACCTTTTCGCTATATTGACTCCCTGTAAATAGGGCAATTTCATTCAATCGTTTCACACCGTTGCTGTCTTTGAAGTCGAAGCCGTGTTATAATTGAATACAAATACAAAGTAATCTGTTTTTCATCGCACACAAATGATGCAATTACAATTTGCGAACGACGATTACACGTGTGCGATATGGATTGTGGCACTCCGTTCGTTAACATGCAAATGTCAGTCATATTTTCTTCCTTTTTTGCAGTTTTCCACATGCACGCATACAAAAATGAACACGCTGATAAAACAAAAATTATAACTGGAAAAAAACCTACAGTTTGAGGCTATAGCAAAAATGTGTTTGCAGCTCGTTTTATTGATGTGCTCGATTCTGCATTGACAAAGGGCCTGACGCACAACCGTTGGAATATAAAATAAAATTGGTATAAAAAATGCAAAAAAAAAAAATGGGTTTTTTTTTTTTTTTTTGTAAGCCCAAAGCCAGTGCCGTGTGAAGTGGAATTGGAAATGTAACTGGACCGGTTTGCCAAATACACCAATATTGATTTATGACAGATGTTTTTGGAGGCGTCCAACATGAAGTTTAATTTCGCTGTCTAAAGCTATCAACACTTTTAAGGGGTGTCATTTAATTGCAATGGAACACGTCAAGAATCAGTTGCCAACATTGTTGGCAACATTGTTGCGTGCACTGCGCGAAATACGCAGCAACTCTTGCTATCTGAGTCATCTGCCAGCCAACGAGACGTCCCTTTCCCGATAGCTTATCGCGCCATTTCATCTAAATCTTTGAACACGATCAGATAAACACTTGTTTAGCGGCAGTTGACTTTCCTCACTGATAACGACGTTAAGTAGTTCAATAAACGAGGAACACACATTATAAAGCTCTTTGAGTGCAGCGGATATAGCATCGGAAACGCACTATTATATGTCATATATCTTGGGTTACTCAACTATGATTAGACTTGAGTAGATATTAATTTATATTATTATATTTTTTGTAAGATGTACTCTTCACATTATCTTAACAAAAGTTTGAAGTGAGAATAATCATAGAGATTTCTAGATTCTACTCCGCTTAAAGATAAAATCTAGATTGTACTGAGATTGTATAAAGATCGTGCTAAGTCTCAACTATGTATTTACTCTTTTTAAGTGGTTCTCGGGAAATGTAGATAAATAAATTTATAAAGCTCGATAATCCAAGCATATCACATATCACAAGATTAATTTCAAGTAACTGTAATATATGCTTGATAAGAATCTTTATATTTATATATATATATAGATATGTATATCTTTTTTTATAACTTTTTTAAGTACATATACACTATTAGCTTTGAAGAAATATTTTATATTGTTAATAATTCACTAAACAAAATTTCTTGAATATTTTCATACCTGCTTCTCAAATATTTCAAACTACCAATTCCATCAAATATAAAAGTTGAATTTTCAGTATGAATTGTCTTTTTATTCCATATCTGTGCAATCATAATTTTATCTTAATTACATGGCTGCCAGCCAGTTGGACGACTTGGTGGCTCCACGCAGGGCCTCCAGACCCAATCGATCCAGGGCACGCACGCATTTCTCTCCTGGCTGAAGGCCGTGTTCGTCTGGCACTTGAAGAGTTCGGCCTTCCCATTCAGGGTGGGGCACCTCCAGTACTTGGTGGGATCGATGCAATTGCGCTGTGGGTAGCCCACCTCAGATGCCAGCTTGCAGCCAGGCTCATAGGTATCAATGCATTGCCCAAGCACAGTCGAGGCCAAGCAGAGGCACGCGGCCAAGGCCAATAGGATTCCTAATTTGAGCAAATGGCAAACACTTAGTTAGCGTGATGGCAATGGATGGCTGGTCTTACCTGAAAATCGCATTATGGATAATGTCACTATCTGATAGCAACTGTCGATGCTTGGGCTGTGGCCCAGCTGCTTTTATACTCAGCTTAAGTGGTGCATGGAGAGTGCAGTTCATTGTACTATGCTGAAGCGCTTATTTGTATGTGCAGTCGATTGTCCATACGCATATCTCTCAAGTGCCGGAGTCAAGGTGACGATTTCTTTCAGTGCTCTCTCTGCCTGATTGTTTTTCCCACAACAAATGATTCGATAATGCCCCCTCGTGTGAGCTGCTGTCCAGCATATAGCATGCAACTCACGCATTCTGCAATGGCTGAGAAGACAACAGAAAAAAAGAAAATAATACAAATCCCTTTACTGCGTTTGCCACGAGAAATCCGAGCTTTCACAACAAGTGCCAGAGGAGCGACAGTTTCACAGAAAATCGTTGCCCTCACCAACTTTGTTGGACATGACAAATCCATTCCTTCGACCCCATCCATACAAGTCAATTGTGATGCACTCCAATCGCATCGAAATGAATTTCAAAATCATTAAATCATAGCTTGAGCTTTTTCAACGAAAAGTTTACTTTAGAGCAGTGCTTAGTTTAAATAAGCATATTCTTTCAAATTAACAACAAGCTCTGAGACTGACATCCCATCTGACTTGTTATTTCAATCTCTTTTTCTGCAACTATTACGCTTTTGTCTAGAAAATTGCCTGCCACTCACGCACTTAAATTGCCAAGCTCAAAGTGAATTTCTGGCTTAAAGAACGGTCAGCGTAAGACTCTGCCACATGCCCCAATCAGTTGCACAACGTTGAGAGAACGTACATATGTCCGAATACGTGAAAAACTTCATTTGGGGCAAGCGCAGCACAAAAACGAACGGACAAAGCATTGCCCGTGGCCAATTTTCTAAGACATTTGAAATGCATTTCCGTTTACCCACAAAAGCCAATCACGTATGTATGAAGGCCAAAATGAAATAATGAAAGATGCTGTTTCTAGTTAAATTTTAAACACGACTCATACTCTAGTATCAGCATTTTTAATTCCATACACTATATGTTCCATGGCGAATTAATAAAATAAAAAAAATCCACTTCAGAAGTTAAGTTGATATTTGTTCTCGCGCCATATTTTAAATAAGGAGTAGAGATGCCAGACTGCCAACGATTTTGTAAACAAAGCAAACAGCGTTGCCAAATGTTGAATTTGACAGGGCTGCAATAAGCTGCTGATACTGTGGAATTAACATCTGTGCGCACAGTTCGAGTCACTTGAAGTTAGCTGCGCTCTAAAAAAGTATTGATATCGTCTATCGATAAGGAAATAGTGGCAGCGAGAGAAAAATAAAAATTCCGCAACAACAACACACAAATTGAAGTGTAGTGAAGAATTAAATCTAATTATAACAAGCAACGGGCAAGCATTAAGAGCACGCATACACACCAACCCACATAAACAAGACTAGTTAATTAGTGGAACAAAACTTGACAATATTTGGACACAACAACACAATTGCAAACGGGCAGGGCAGTGCGGTGGTGACAGCGACAGCGGCAGCGGCAGCAGCAGCGGTAGTCGCAACGATAGCGGCAGCGGCAGGTAGTAGCCCAAACACTTGCGTCTGAGTGGGGCGCGCGCGCGGCATGGGTTGAGGCGTATATGCATATATATGTGTGTGTGTGTGTTGTGTGTCAGTGTGTGCGGGTGTGATGCAAAGAACAGCAGTGACGGCAACAACAATAAGCGGCGCGTATAACTAAACCGAACGCCTACGTAATGGCCAACCAACTGGATGCCAATGTCAAGGACGATCTGAAAACGCAATTTGTTACCCGAGAGGGCACCTATCGCCTGCTCACCCTTTCCGAATACTCGCGACCCAATCGCGTCGGCTACAGCAACAATCAAAGCTCGCCCCAGGTGCGCGTATCATTTGTGACGTTACCGAATCCCAGCAGTAAAAACAATAGCGAAGCGAATGTGGCGGCACCGCAAACAGCAGCAGGAACTCCAACAACGTCGACATCGAGTGATAAGCGCACGCAATTGAATTCAAATGGCGCAACAACATCAACAACAACAACAACACCTGCAACACCAACAACAACGGCAACAACAGCCATTAGTACATTGAATGGCGGCGGCGCCGGCGGCGACAGCAACTACAATGGCGGCAGCAGCAGCACCGTGGATACCCGCCTGGGCGGCGGTATATCCATGCACTCGATGACCAATGGCGGCGTGCTGGACCAAAACGGATTGCCCACAAATCAAATCTATGGTGGAGATCGCATCTGTTTCAATTTTGGACGCGACCTCTATGTGTATGCGTTCCGTGGCGTTAAAAAGGTGAGCAAAGGTGGTTTTGGGTTTTTTATGAACATACTGAAGCGCACCTGTAGACACGGACTTCCTCTCCCCTCTCTCTCCCCATGCAAGTGACGTGGCCAGTCTCTTCTCGTAGATCTTTCAAGCCGTTTGTTATCAAAAGTGCATGCTGATAAGCAGAGCACTGCACTGCACACACCGACTTCGCCCCTTAGCTCTGCTCATGTAATAGTGCCTCGTCGCAACGTTGCCGCCCCCGCAGCAATTGGCAGTGCCCACTTAGTTAGAACTGCGGCCCCCGTCTGTCACTCCGGCTCACGTTCCGGCAAATCGTATCCAGTTTCCTCATGGCATACCAAAACGCTACCCCAAACACAATCGCTTAATTTGTTCCAATTCTCGCAGCGTTTGTTATTTAGCTATTGTTATTGTTGTTGTTGTTGATCAATTCGTTTGCTTAGCTTTTATTTAAATGTGTTTATTGCGCTCGAAGGCAGCTTTTTCCACTGCAAATCATCCAACTTGGCAGTTTTTTATGTTTGTTCTTTAGGCATACCCTAACGAGCGTGGAGTATCTCTCTCTTATATATGTCATGAATTGAAATAAATTTGTAAATATTTATTCAGATTTAATTTTTATTGAAAGTATTTCGAGGTAGTCAAATATTAATTATAGCTATAAATGTAATATTGTATGCAGCCAAATTGCAAGGTAGAGCCTGTGCTAATGTACATTATTAGTTTAAGTGTATTCAATATTCGAATGCGTTACAATAATTGCATTCCTTATTTGCCAAGCAGCTGTTTTGTACTCTGAGTTATTTCAACTGCAAAAGCTTGCATTCGCACACGGTTTTGCTATAAACTTGTTTAGGTCTTCATTTGGTTAGTTTCGTATTCTGAATCATTCCCATCAGGTGCTCAACAGAAAGTCTGAACAAGCCGCTAATTTCCACAAAGCTATCAAAATCGATGCTAATTGGTGTACCTTATGATCGGGAAAAAAAATAGGCGCAAAGAGTTTGTTTGGCTTGGCAAAGTCTGTTCTATTTATATTTCTTGAGTAAGCTTCCAATCTAAATTTAGAAGAACGATAATCCTGTTGATTCACTATTGCGAAATGATCGTTCAGTAATTGTGCAAAAATCCTAAAATGTAGCTAGAAAGTTATTTTATGGCACGCCACAAATACCCGCCTATGCTTGGATCAAAGAGATGACTGACTAAGTTTATTTTATTGTTATTGGCTTTGCAGGGCACCGAGATGAGCAAACCCATCGATAAGAAGTTCTACAAGGGCACAAATCCCAGCTGTCACGATTTTAATGCCAATGCAGCCACGCCCTCTGGTGCACCGCTGCTGGTTGGTTTCACAACGGGACAAATACAGCTGGTATCACCGCAGCAAGGGCCACGCGAGCTACGCAAACTATTTAACGAGGAGGTAAGCGAGAAGATCAAACAGTTACACAATTTGCCCACATACTGAGTAAATCATTTCACTTGTATAGCGCCTGATTGATAAGACCAAAGTGACCTGCCTGAAGTGGCTGCCCAATTCGCCGCATCTGTTTCTCGCCTCGCACGCCTCGGGACACTTGTATCTGTATAATGAGGAGCTGCCCTGTGCGGCCACAGCGCCTAGCTATCAGCCATTTAAAGTGGGCGACGGCTATACGATACTCACCTGCAAGTCCAAATCGACGCGCAATCCTCTGTATAAGTGGGTCTTCAGCACCGACAACTGCTGCATCAATGAGCTGTGCTTCTCGCCTTGCGGCTCGAATCTGGCGCTCGTCTCACAGGATGGCTTCTTGCGAGTCTTTCACTATGATACCATGGAGCTGCTGGGTATTGCGCGCTCTTATTTTGGTGGCTTCCTCTGTGTCTGCTGGTCACCCGATGGCAAATATATTGTTGTTGGCGGCGAGGATGATCTGGTGACGGTGTGGTCGCTGCACGAGCGACGAGTTGTGGCGCGAGGCCAGGGCCATCGTTCCTGGGTTTCTGTAGTGGCCTTCGATCCCTATACCACCTCCTACACGAACTGGGATGGAGGTGATTTCAGTGATGATGAAAATCAGCTGAATGAATACACTGCTTCGAGGGAGGATCGGTTCTCTGGCGATTCAACGGCCAATGGTGGCTTCGAAGGCTTCGATAAGAACTCAACGCCGTTACACACGAATCGAACCCGTACACACTCGGCTTCGTTTCGTTCGGATGCCTCATCGGCGGCGCTGGCGCCGGACAAGCTGGCCATTAGCTATCGCCTCGGCTCGGTTAGTCAGGATACGCAAATCTGCCTGTGGGATATCACGGAGGATGTGCTGCGGCACCCCTTGACGATGCGCCAGCGCGTAAATAGCACGCAGCTGAACGACAGCAGCTTCCTGAATGGCGGCCTCGATGCGGATGGCATCAAAGTGATACGACCCGTGGCCATGGGCCAGCCAAGCAACTTTGCCGACTCCAGCAGCTGTAGCCCTATTAGGGAAGCAGCTGGCAGTGGAGTTGCCGGTGCGACAGAGCATAGCAATAGCAGTTCTAGTAAATTCTCCACGGCCAACTGCACGATATCCTCGCAATCATCCAATGCCAACACGCCGCCAGACGAAAGCTGTGACACGGAGACGGCAACACCTGCAGCAGCTACTGCCGCGAACACCACATCCTCATCCAAAGCGAACAGCCGGTCACATGGCAATAGCAACTCGATCAAGTTTCCCAACTGCATCAGTGCGACTAAGTCGGACAGCATTGACAGCAGTGGCCCACGCGTTAGCAACTCCAATTACTCCACATCTGGCTATAATAGCAAAAATTCCAATAGCTCTACCAAATCCAATTCCAATGCGGGCTCCAGCAGCAGCTTCAGCGCCTTCAATAGTCTCACCCAGCGTTTGACAAATTTCAGTTTCTTGAGCAACTCGGACAAACGCTCGTCAGGCATTGGCTATGAAGGCAGCGGATCGACGGCTGCGAATCATCGACAGCATCGCAAAGCAATGAGCATGCTAAAGAGCTATAATCAACATAACCACAGTAACCACAGCAACAACAACAGGAGCAGTAATAACAACAGCAGTTCCACAAGCATCGCGCATTCGACAGCGGTGGAGTCGGGAAGTGGCGCAGCCATTGGTAGCAGTGCAACGGCGCATAGCTTTGGCTCACTGAAGCTAAGCAAATCCTCGCACAACTCTTCACTGGCCACGGCTGGACAGTCGTCGACCAGTGTGAGTAGCTATGATCCCATGAAACTCATAGGTACGCCCGCCTGTCCCAGGTTCGAAGAGTGTCCGCTCCTGGAGCCGCTCATTTGCAAGAAGATTGCGCACGAGCGCCTCACGGCGCTCATATTTCGAGAGGATTGCTTTTTAACGGCATGCCAGGATGGGTTTATTTATACATGGGCGCGGCCAGGACACAGTACGGTAAGTGGACACGGCTTCAGTTTCAGCTTATCTCTCTGAACTCTTCTAAAATTAATCCCTTTTCCCCACAGCACGTTGCTCAACACATGTCGCCCAGTCAAACAACGCCTACGGGTGGCACGGTAATATAGTTCGTTAAAATGGATGCGATCAACTATCAGCGTAATCTTGTCAAGCAGCAGGAGGCGGCACAGTCGGTGATTTAGGTTAGAGCTAGCGATTGATTTCAAATTATATTTCCCGTTAGGAAGAGTTTTAAATTGTTTATCAATATTCCCATATTATTATTATTATTTTTTTTTTTTTAATTACGTTTGTTGCACCTTTTTTGTATTCCAATTTAAAATCAACACACATGAAATATTTATAATGAAAAATGAATAAAAAAAAAAAAAGAATATATACGAGATATACATAGTTATGTAAAACATAACTACGATTTATATGCAACAGCAGCAGGCAACAGAACAAAAACAAACATTTATATAAATACAATATGAAATGTATGAAAACATTTACATATATAAATATTGATCTATATATTTAAATTTGAATTATGATTAGTTGTAAATGTATTATTTTTAATACGTGGAATTTGTTAAAAACAAAGCAAAGCATGTTTATAACTATTTACTAAGCGCTAGCATAATACACGATACACATTAATAAAAAAAAACAACCAAACAGAAACAAACACACAGAAAATCAACTAAACACATTTTGCATTAGTCAACTTTAAAGAAAATCATTCAAAGGAAAAACCCTCGAAATGGAAGCTAAGCTAGCGAATTTGTACGCAAAAGTTTTTCACTCTTGCGCTATGGTACTGAGTTGCAATTGAGGCCCCAACTAACGAACTACTTATACTATATAAATATAAAATCAAGCAGAATACTAATTAGTATGCATTATTACTAAATGAAAGCAAAACGAGTAAAAACGAATACTAATACCTAATGTAGGAACTGTTATCGTTATTATGATTATTATAATTATTTTTCACGCTATTCGAGTGCAAAAGTCAGCCACACACATAATAACTAAAATAAACAAAGTGCATAAGCATTAAAAATAAAATACAAAAACACACCCAACAAACTAGATCTAATTCAAAACAAACAAAACATAATTTCATACTGGCCTATATTTTATAAAAAAAAAAAAATTAAAATAAAATAAAAACGAATCGTTATGCGTATGAAACTAGTAAAAAAATTCTAAGAGCAGATCAAGAGAACATTACATAGTCTATAAGTAAAACAGTTAGAAAAAGTGAGAACAAAGAGATGATTGAAAGAGTAAAGAGTAAGAAATACCAAGTAAAAAAGAAAAAGAAAAACAAGCAAACAACCAACCAACCAACACGTTACAGTAATAAAGACTAAAAATTTCAATAAAAACTATATACTATACATATAAAAAAGAAAAAAAAAAAAACAATTAAAAATACACAAAAGCTTGTTTCAATGACAAAAAATTTGTTTATTTTATGCGACAGACGATCGATGATACTTAGAAATTTCCGAATATCATATTTCAGATGGTCTTTCAGACTGGATGTAAAAATAAGTTATATAGTATCTTATATACAAGATTAGTCTGAAAATTTGCCATTCATATTCAAAAGGTAGAAAAAAGAAAATACCACATTTGCATTTCAATAGTTTTCATACTATTCTATAGCCATAATATTCTCATTTTCAAGCATTGTTTATTTAGGTATAAAATGTGTTAATTTTGTTAATAACAAAAATATGTATATGCATCACCTATTGCAAATCTCAATCGGATGTTTCGCGAACTTTAAGTAACGTATTTCTAACCACATAAGCTACTAAGATTTTAACATTTTGGAAATGATTTTTCATTGGCGATTTGAAAACATTCTAGCACACCATCAATTTTGAAAGCGTGTGTACACTGCGCACATACACCCACGTGTGTGTGTGCGTGCGTACCTGTTACCTGTTTTCGTTGCCCCAATCAATGAAATGAGTTTCGTAAAAATTAAACTAAAGATTTTTATAGCGCTTTAAGCGTTGCCAATGGATCCACACCCGGCAAGTACAAATGCTTCGATAGCAGAAAAGCGAACAATATCTGACCAGCAACTACAAGGAATAGGAAGTAAAGCTTCCTCTTCCGGCCACCGCTATAATCGAACTGCTGTGGATTCCCATACGGATCGTAATTGATGGCACCGCTGGACGCAGTTGGCGTGTTGTCCTGCAACAGTTTTGTTCGCAACGTTCGTAGCTGTAAGACAGTTACAATTAATTATTTCTAATATTCCTTTCGTGTTGACCTTCGTGCTCACCAGAAAGAAGCCAAAGGAGAAGCTGGTATATGCCAACGCTATATAGTAACCGGATCGAAAGAAGAGCGTGCTCATCAGCAGGCAGACGACAATATTTACATATTTATAGCCCGTAAATGCCAGCAAGTCCAAAGTCTTAAGACTCGTCTTCACATTCATCACGTACAGCGATATGGAGTAGATGACCAATTCGAAAATGCTATATGCCATCGCACTGGATGCCTGTATGCCTAGTTGCTCGGGCGAGAACCGATTCTGCATGCCCAGCAATAAGCCGGCAACAATTACATATGTTATGTAGCCCATCGTTGGCAGATAAAGATCTGGCGCGTTTATATCATAACGTGGCTGCACAGGATGCTCCTGATCGTATTTCAGTGACCAATCCTATAAGGGGAAAAACGTTTATACAGTTCATAATAGCCTAATGTAACATATTTCTACATTTAAGTTCAATTTGTGCCAATCCTTTAAAATTTATATTTTTCTCAGCCAGCTTACCTTGTGTATATAAGGAAAGAACAGCAATCGTAACTTGCGTCCCACATAGGCATTATCTACTGCGAAGTAGTACTTCAATTTGGCGACCGGCACCCATTTCTCAAACTGATTCTCCACAAGTTGTTTGCCTTGATCGGCCAGTCGCTGGCCATACTGCATCGCCATGTCCTGTACGATGGGCTGCTGGAACATGGAAAACTGTGGATATTGACCACCAGGTGCAGAGCCGGCAGCACCTCCAAACGCTGGTGACTGCGGTCCACCCATGCCAAAAGCGGGCTGCCCTGATGGCGCATTTGGCATTGTTTGCTGCCCCGGCGTATATCCATAGTTTTGCTGCTGTGGCTGTTGTGCCGACGCCGCTTGCGTTGGCGCTGCATTGTAACCGTAGCTATTTACTTGCTGTGGAGCTGGACCGCCGTACATGTTGGGATCGAACATGGTGGGTGCTGCCGTTGGCGTCATGAAAGCCGAACCACTGGGCATCGGAGCCGTCGGGCCCATTGCATTTAAATCGCTCACCCGTTTAACGGGACGAACCCGTCCGCCACCTTGAGCTATTTTTGGAATACAGAACAGCCGTTAAATTCTGTTGATTCAGCATCCCAATTATTGTGATAGATTCGCAAGTGTTAGGAGGGAAAAGGAAAAAATCAAGCTACAGACGCAGTAAACAAACTAAAAACGCAACATAATTATTAGTGCAAACTATAGAAATAACTTTTGAACGATTCAACAATTAACTACGAGAGGCAACTAAATAACCGCCAGCTGCAGCTTTTTGTATTTGCGGCAGTCTCCGCCGCCGCCGCTACGGCAACAACAACAATAGCTGCCTTCGTGGTATATACTTGCGTAGCTATAGCTTGTTCCTTACAGTTTTCCCACTTACGATTCCGCATACCCGCATTTGGATTGTAGTTCATGTTGTTTGTGTGAGTCCCTGTCCCTTGCTGTGTTGTTTTGTTGCCTAATTAGCTCTGTTTTTATTTGAAATATCACCAAAACTTTGGTTATTACACATCACCACTCGGATGAAACTCGATAGGTACACGATGGGTTTGTTGTTAAAACATCGATAAATTACGGTGCATAAATATCGAATATAATATTTTAATGAGCACAATCATTTTACTTTGCACTTTTAATATGATAGCTCAATTAACAATTGATATCAATTAATTATTCAATTTTATAGTTTAACGACATAGTCAAAAATAGTTTTCTTAAAAAATATTGTATTAACTTTCACTTATTCTTAATTTCCCATGTTCTAAAATTGAACGTGTCATGCCATCATGACTTCTATAACTTACAGCACTGCCAACTCTAGTATGAGCTGCATACAATTGTTATCGTCTATCGGCCACCTAATCGTGGCTTTGTCGGACTTGTGCCTAGTTTTGTTTTTATTTAATAAATATATAATTTTGAAGTATTTTGTGAATAATTTATAATCAATTGGTTAGTGTTCATGAAAAGTGATTACCAATGGAACTTAAAGACTAATATTATGCATGAAATAGTGTCTTAAACACCCTATAAATGAGTGGCTCTAAATTTAAGGTGTGGTTGGGTCTGAGCTGTTTGACTAAGCGTAGCTTTGATCAAATTGGGCGGCGCCGATGCATAATTTATGAAGACTGAATTTATCAAATTTAATTAATAATATAGATAAACACTATTTTTATTCAGCTAAAACATTTAACAACAAAAACTAATCCGTTTCATTAATTGTTTTGTAATGAAGCACATAAACAAGCTCAAGACCACGCCTAATGTAAGACACCCACACGTACACACACACACAGGCACACGCCTATGATCATGTAAAGTGGAAACTCAATTAAAGGGAGAATAACTTAAATTCATGAATGCATTCAATTCAGAACTTGAACCTTACCAATTTGTATATTTTATATAATATTATTTTCTAAATTGCAAAAGTCAAAAGTAAAAACCATGTTTGGCCATTCAATACACATTCTATTGTACGTCTAGGTATGTGTCATGTGCGTGTGATCTTACTAATACAACCTTTATTCGTATGAGCAATAAGACTGATCATTTGATTTGTTTACATTCACAGTTCGTAAATTGAAAATCGCAAATAAACATTGTCTATTGTTCTGTATTTATAGAGTACGAATTTCCAACTAGAAAATGTGCCTTTAGTCTCCCACAAATAGCCAGCTGGATAAGTTCTCACGTCGAGCTGTAACTGAAAGTAAACTAAGTCACTATGTCAACAAGGAGCAGGCTAATAGTCAGCGGGCTAGTGCAATTGTTGCTGTTGGCAACGAGTAGGGGGCAACTGCCCAGTGACCTGCAACCGCAACAACAGCCACAGCTGGGCCTGCCGCCTGCACAACAAGGACAACAGCCTCAAACATATCAACCCACTTATAACAAGGACTACTCACCTCGCTATAATCCTTCGTACACGGGTCAGCAACAAAATCCGGACAGTACACCGTATGATAATCCGTTGCTGGACTTTGGCAATCAGCCAAACAATCCGAATTTCGGTGGCACTGGTCTAAACTCAAATAGCTACAATGGTTACAACAACTACGACAGCAACCGACCGATGCTGGGCGTTGGTGGCGGTGGCAACATTGTGGGGCCGGGCGGCATTTCGAATACGGGCCCGCAATATGATCCCTTCAACCGCAACAGCGTAACTAATACGATCAATTCGGGCCTGGGCTATAGGGACATGTTCACCGATGAGGATAACTTTTGTCCCGAGCATTGGATATCGTTCCGACAGACATGCTATCGCTTTATACGCTCGCCCAAGCGCAACTGGGCAGAGGCTAAGAAGATCTGCAAAGCCTACACAGCGGATTTAGTGAATGTGGACAATGTGGAGAAGCATGCGTTTATTTTAAAGCAGCTAATCATACAAAATCAACGTCAGAATCGATTCTTCATCTCAGCCCGGCAAACAGGGCCACAGAACTGGGTGAACGATGACAATACGCAATTAATACAGATTGAGGACTCCTTTGCGTTCGATGAGATGCAGGCGCTTGAAAACCAAGATCTGAACGACAATCGCTTCCTAGTACAAAATGATCTTAACAATCGCAATTTCAACAATCCCAATCAGTACTACAATGCGCTGACCGGACAAACGAATACCTTGAATCAACGCAATCAAAACAATTTGCGTGGCTTCTTTGGTAAGTATAAATGTCGATAATTAAAAATCAAAGATTTAAAACAAATCATGCTTTGCAGGTCCCAATCAGCCCTATGGAGACACTGGTTATGTGCGCGATCGCGTGGTCTACGCCTATTCGAAAAAGCGCGATCGCTGGATGTTTATGCCTGCCTACGAAATTGAACTGAATCTTTTTATTTGCGAATCCAAGGCGCTGTACAGCCCGGACAATGTCAACATAAAACTGGATGACAAACGTCCCTATACCTATGGTTTAGATATACGCGATCTGGAGCGCATTCCACGAGGCCCATACTTTGTGAAGCAACCGAATGACACAACCTTCGATGTGAACAAGAATCGTTTGATTAACGATGTATCGCTGAGCTGCTTGGCCGGCGGCTATCCAACTCCTTCCTACGAATGGTATCGTGAGGTCTATGTGAATGACACGCTAGAGTACAAACGTATTGATCCACTGGTAGAGGATCGTTACACCATATCAGGCGGCAATCTGATTATATATGATCCCAAGCAAGCGCTAGATCAGGGCGCCTATCACTGCGTTGCGCGCAATAAGTTTGGCAGCGTTCGCTCAGAGAGTGCGCATCTCAATTTCGGTTTCATCATGGAGTTTAATTTGAAACGTTCAGCGGAGTCCAGCGAGATGAACTGGGGCAAGGCCATCTTCTGTGATCCGCCGCAACATTATCCAGCCATTCGATACTACTGGGCGCGTGACTATTTCCCCAATTTTGTGGAGGAGGATCAGCGCGTGTTTGTCTCCCACGATGGTGCACTGTACTTTTCGTTTATAGAGACCGTGGATCGGGCTAATTATTCGTGTACTGTTCAGACGCTTGTCTCCGATACGGGTCGTAATGGACCCTTTTTCCCGCTGCGAGTAACGCCCAACAGCAACTATCAGACGCTGATCTTTGCCAACACCTTCCCCAAAGTCTTCCCGGAGGCTCCGATCGCTGGAGAAGAGATTCGCTTGGAGTGCATGGCATTTGGTTATCCTATACCTTCGTACAACTGGACGCGCCAAGGACAGCCGCTGCAGCGCAATGCCTACACAACGAGCTATGGTCGCGTTCTAATCATTAGGAATGCGACTACCAATGATAATGGTCAGTACACCTGCAGCATTACCAATCCTCGCAAGACGCTGGAGAAGTCAATTTATATCAACATACAAATGCGCCCTGAGTTTACCATACCACTTAAGGACATGATCAAGGACTACAACAGTGATGTAACCTTCATCTGTGAGGCCTTTGCCATACCCGATGCCAACTACACTTGGTACAAGAATGCTGAACGTCTCGATCCTTTGACCATCAATCGGGATCGGTATATAATACAAGATAATGTGCTAACCATAAAGTTCCTAGAGAAGGAGAAGGATGAGGGCATGTACCAGTGCGGCGCACAGAATCAACTGAAGACGTCCTTCAGCTCGGCTCAATTGCGTGTGCTGTCCATGAAGCCATCATTTAAGAAGCATCCACTTGAATCTGAGATCTATGCTGTATACAATGGCAATACAACTATTGTGTGTAATCCGGAGGCTGCACCACGTCCGAAATTCCAGTGGAAAAAAGATGGCCAGTTGCTTGGCTCCGGTGGTCATCGCCGTATACTGCCCAGCGGCACCCTCATCATATCGCCCACGTCTCGCGATGATGAGGGAATGTACACCTGCATTGCTTCCAATCAGGCGGGCACGGATGAGTCACATGCTCGAGTTATTGTGCTGCGTAAGTTAAATTTGTCTTGAGTTGTTAATTAACAGAATTAATTTGTTTATTTTGATAGAGGAAATTCGCTTTGTGCAGACGCCCCCGCAGCGAATTGTTTCTCGCGAACATGATCTTATCTACCTGCACTGTGAGGCTGCCTTCGATGAGCTGCTGGACATTGCCTACGTCTGGAAACGCAATGGAGAGATACTTCGAAATGATCACGATGGCACTCAGCGCATTGTATGCTAGATCTTTTCACAATTCACAAAATGTATTAACTCTGTCCAAATATTTTTGCAGATCGTCGATTGGAATAGATTGACGGTGCACAACACAACGATGCGTGACTCTGGCGATTACGAGTGTGTCGTCCAGTCAGCGGTCAATGAGATTAGCACCAAGACAAATGTCATCATTGAAGGAGCTCCTGGTGCTCCTGGTGGCGTGCAGGTGATTGAAATTGGAAAGACCAAGGCCATCATTGAGTGGGTGGATGGTGTCAACAATGGCCGGCCCATACGATACTACAACATACTAGGACGCACCAACTGGAATCGCACGTGGGTCAATGTTTCCATGCACGTGCAGGCGCGTGAGGTGGATCGTTATACATCTCGTCAACAGGCTGAGGTGACAAATCTAACGCCCTGGTCCTCATATGAATTCAGCGTGGCAGCTGTTAATGATTTGGGCATTGGCACACCATCAGCACCGTCGCCCATCTACAGCACCTACGACGATGTACCATATATTGCGCCACGCAATGTAGGCGGAGGTGGTGGCAAGATTGGGGATCTAACCATTACCTGGGATCCATTATTGCCACAGGAGCAGCACAGTCACGGCATACATTACAAGGTGTTCTGGAAACTAAAGGGTGCCTTGGAATGGGCCTCCGACATTAGAAAGAACCAAGAGAATACGGGCGTAGCCGTGGTGAACATTCCGCTCAACAACTACTACACTGAATACGAGGTGAAGGTGCAGGCTATAAACAGCATCGGCAAAGGACCTGAAAGCGAAACGGTTGTCATCTACTCTGCCGAGGATATGCCACAAGTGGCGCCACAGAAACCGTTTGCGTTAGCCTACAACTCTACTTGCTTCAACGTGTCCTGGAGCCCCATTGACATGTCTCGTGAGAACATACGAGGCAAACTCATAGGACATAGGGCATGTTTTAGTTTTCGAATCATATTGCTGCAATTTATTTACTCATTCTATTTCCAAATTTAGCTTAAGTATTGGAAGACCGAACATCAGGAAGAGGATGCCGTCTACTACTTATCACGCACCACTCGGCCATGGGCACTAATTGTGGGTTTGCAGCCGGATACTTATTACTTCGTTAAGGTTATGGCCTACAATGCAGCTGGCGAGGGTCCCGAAAGCGAACGTTTCGAAGGTAACGTTTATACATTATGTGTGTATATCTTAACACATCCTTACTATATATATTTTGTATTCATATTAGAACGCACATATCGCAAGGCACCACAGAAGCCGCCGTCTTCAGTGCATGTCTATGGCATAAATCCTTCCACGGTGCGCGTTGTGTGGCGTTATGTATCGCCGGCGCAAGATGAAGAGCCACTGGCTGGCTATAAGGTATGGATTCTGCTTTTAATGTGTCAAAGGCAGGCGATGTTAAATATTATTTGAATTTTCACAGGTTCGCATTTGGGAGACCGATCAGAATATGATCACTGCCAACGATACTATTGTGCCTATAGGAAGTAAACTCGAGGCCTATATTAACACGCTGACGCCCGGTAAGAGCTACAATATGCGAGTGCTAGCCTTCAGCAATGGCGGCGATGGACGCATGTCCAGTCCCACACTGCGCTTCCAAATGGGAAAGACTACACGCAATGCAGCGAATACGAGACATGGTCACAACATTAATACCGCTCTGGTCATGAGCGTGTTATTGTTTATTACCACATTTTTTTATACCAACGTCAACAATTAGTAGTTAGGCAATAAGAAGAATACCGTCCGATGTTTTTTGGCAAAGCGCACAGCTTTACAAAAATACACAGAAACTCAAGAGTCTCGTTTAGATTTAAATCAGCAAACATTCCGTCTTTACTAGCGAAACCTCAGCGAATTGAACATATGCGAAACAAATAAGAAAGTGACCTTAAATATATACAAAATAAGTAGAGCGTATACATTCAAAGCGAAGTAAGAAGCACACAAATCTTTTATATATGTATTATTGTACATATATATGTATCTGCATATATATTGTTTAGAAGAAACCAACGAAACGAAAACGGATAATTAGCATAAGCACAAAGCAATTTATATCCACTTTTACAACCTTATCAGTTTCTGTTCGTCCTTGTTTAAATGTATTTTTTAAACATACAATTGTACAATGTATTAAATGTAATTGTATCCATTATACAAATATTTTGCAGCTATTTAAAAATAAAATTTACAAACTTATTATAGTATAATGCCAACTTTTTAATTTTGAATGAGACACACAGTTCGCCGCTATAACAGGGAAATTGCTGCTATCGATAACTATATCGATAAGGCAACACTGAAAGCTTAAACAGCTGTTGCTTCGGCTATTCACATTCGTTTATATATGTATATGTGTGTGCGGAGAAACCATTGATGATGGCTCATAGGAAAATTCAGTAAAAACACTAGAGCTGCAAACGCAAGTAAATATAACATGTTATTATAGCAGCGTGCGTGACAATCAAACAATAGCCGCAATCATATCAAAGACGCGCTGAAGGGTTCGAAGAAACCAAAACAAAATGGAAATGGCAAAAACAAAAGCAAACGGCTGGGCGACTGTTTGTAGTAGCACAAGTTCTGTGCTCAAATATTCAAAATACACGCGCTACACGGAATTGCGGCGCGTCGACGACAACGACATTTATAAATTAGCCACAATATTGGATGTGAATGGCTGCTGGCGCAAGCTAATGTCCATTATACCGAAACGTCTTGATGCGCAGGCCTGCAGCGCACCAGGAGCACTCAAGTATCAAGAAATCGCTGCCAAGGTGGGGCTTAAGTATAACGCGCAACAAATAAGTCTGATTGATGGGACCGCTGAGCGCCTGACGCCCGGCCAAAGCATATCACAAGTAATGATCGACGAGTGGAAAACTTCTGGCAAACTGAACGAACGCCCCACTGTGGGTGTGCTGCTGCAGTTGCTTGTACAGGCCGAGATCTACAGTGCAGCTGATTTTGTGGCCTTGCATTTCTTAAATGGTTCGCAGATATATAGTCGAAACAATATAATGTATATTGAAACTAATCATTTCTATTATGTTTTAGAGCCTAAACCTGATCGCCCCACCGATGGACCAGCAGCGCACATCAGCTTGGATTTGTGTAGCGAGGATCTGAGCGAGGACATGGATGTGGACGATGGTGCGAGCTACCAGCCCAATACATCCGCATTAAATGCAGCCGCAGCACAGGCGCGTGGCACTGGCATGAATTTGGATTACTTCGACAAGCATATGGTTAGACGTGACAAGAGTGTCCCGCAACAGATCGAGAATGGCGCATCCATATCCAGCTCCAGCCCGGTGCCAGTCGCACCACCACGATCTTCACGCTTATCCCGTCATCTTAAGGCCACAACTAGCAATGGGCCACTCATAACAACAAATGAACCCTCATCCTCAACCAACATAAACACGGCTAACATGCCCAATTTATCTATTCTCAATGCAAGTAGTGAAAAGCTCGTGTCCATAAGTGATCAAAATCAAACACAGCCCCCACAAAATATACCTCACCTATCTATACTCAATGGCTGCTCCGAGACAGTATCAATAGCAACGACAGCTTCGTCGCCACTGGATGCTGTCAATTCGGACACCGCCAGCAATGGCAGCTATAATAGTACAAGCACTTCGACAGCAACCGTACCCAATGTGCCTTTGATAACGCTTTTAATTGAAAATTCCAGCTGCGAGATAAGTGGCGCATCTGATGCGACGCCGACAACAACAGCCACAGCAACATCAAAATCGACGACAACGAAAACAGCCCCCGATATGAGCCATAATAATTTGCCAGCGATAAGCGCATTAAATTTGAATACCGTGCAACCCGATGGAAACGAACCCAAAGCTCGCAGCGATAACGGGCGTAACAATAGCAGTGGCACAAACAGCCTTAGTGTTGACGATGATGAAGACGAGGAAGATGATGACGAAGACGATGATGTGGATGACGAAGAGGCGGATGGGTCATTGCCCAATCTGAGCAATTCTGAGCATCATAACTCCAATAACGACTCAAGTCTAACAACAGTAACCGGCACCAGCGGCGATAATAGTTTTGAGTTGACCAACGACTCAAGTTCGACATCCAATGATGATTACACCAACAATATTCCGAACCTGAGTGAACTACAGCAGTAAAGTAACCGTCCATTAATACGCACTAGTTTACTTTCTGCAAGCCACGCACACACATTCCATAAAGCACATCAAAATATCAAAATATCTGTTAATGTATGTGGTCTGTCATACCTATTTTATATTGTTTATGTATCAAAAGTTATGTACATAATGTCCGCATAAAGTCTAACGCAAGTTGTTAACTGCCTAGTTAATCATATCTCCCTAATTTAAACATAGCTTCCATGACACCCAATGAAAATATGATTTCATTAGGCAAAAGACATTTAATATTAAAATTTATTTGCATCATCAGACAATAGCACAATTCAAAAGAAAGTTTTGTATTGAGAATCTTTTTACAGAAATATATACATATTTATATTTAATACACTAAAGATGGAAATGAATTTAATGATATATGCTATATATTTACTGTCTATTTTTATGGTTCTAAGAATATTAGGAAAGCTTCAGCTGATAATTAAAAAATAAAAAATATATATAGTAAAGAAAACAAAATGACAATTTAATATAGCGACGCACTCAAAAATAAACTATCGAACACGATAAATCAAAGGCAACTCTGCGTTTGCGACACATCAACAATAATTGCGCATCTCTAATTTAGACCCTGGACTTGTATATTTCATTACTGGTTTTTGTTGAATTTTTCAAAATTTTTCGTAACATGGATGAGTCGGAACTGCTCTTCAATTTGTTCTACTTCCTATTGTGCATGTGCGTCATTTATCCGCCCGAGGAGTTTCAACGCTTGGGCTTTACTATTGAGCAGGTGTTCTCTTCCTTCCTGGGAGAGGAATATCAAGATTTTGTTGGCTACCATCTGCGCCGCACATCTCTGAATCTCTTTGTGCATAGCTGCCTGCCTGTCACATATTTTCTAATACACAGACTGAAGTTTTCAGTTTTCGCCACACAACAACCGCTTGAAGATAATGAGCTTGACCCGGATTTCCCTATGCCACAGGAGGCTGTGGCCTTCAAAACGCTCACCTGGAAGATGGCACAACGCTTCAGTGTACTAGCTATGCTAGCTGTCCCGGCGTTGATATTTAAGTGGCATCAGCAAAACTGGCGTCGACATCCGATAAACAAAACCCTGGCAAAATACTCAAATACCCCGGGAAATTACAGCTCCGTTGCAAGCGACATTAACACCGAGTTTCGCCGTCAAGACATCTACAAAAAGAAACTCAACTCTATTAGCACGGTAATTGCCACGGAAAACTGGATTATAAAAACAACCATGTACAACGTTAACTTTGCGCACCAAGCCAACACTTCTCTCAGCGTTGCCAAGGCAAGTAAACGACCCGAAGATGGCGACATGTTGTAGATAATGAATAATATCAATCTATTTCAATTTTAGGCGGAGACTTATAATATATCGCATCACGATCAGAACGACACCTTGCAAATGATAAGCATAGTTGTTCAACCGATGCGTCAAGGTGTTTCTGATTTTAACATTCGCATAAATGCCTTAGAGTTTCGTAGTTTAGAGGATCGTCTTCGACGGCCAATTACCATACCATCCAACATACAATTTCATCGCAGCGTCATCGATCGATTTGTAGACGTATTCAAAGCGCAGGTAGCTCTCAATCCTATCTTCAGCTCGGAGCCCATTACAGACAAGTGCTTTGCATGCATGCTGGCGGAGCCGAATATTAAGATAAACAAGCAATGCTCCGATTTGAATCGGGCTGGCGCTCCTCTAACAGATGAGGCACGCTGCTCCAATTGCTATTGTCGTCCCATGTGGTGTGTGGAGTGCTTGGCGCGCTGGTTTGCCGCCCGTCAAAGCGACATCGACCGTGAAGTGTGGCTGGAGCAGAAGTGCACCTGTCCCATGTGTCGGGCCAAGTTTTGTGTGCTCGATGTCAGCTATATTCGACCGACGGCGACAACCAGTGCTGACGAAGATGCCTCATGATTTCGCTAATAAGAGTAAACGGCTAAACAATAATCTTATGCTTATAGATACGTTTTAAGCACTGAATTTTTATTAAAGTTAAGACAAATATACATATGTGTATATATATAATATATTGTAATGTGTATAGTTAAAGATATGCATATACGATTTAGTGCAGTTATCACGATTTAATACTTGTATAATCTAAGCAAGAAAGAGATAATAATGTTCATACATTTACCTATTTAAAAATATATATATGTATGTATATATTTAAGTACAATGATCTACTTCGACATATGTATAATTAGAGAGTGCCTAAGTTAGCCCCTAATCTGTTCTATACTCTACTACAACTAAATAGCTGAAAATTCTAAACACCCAAGAAAGCCTTGTTAGTCTTCCTTTGTATTGTTTTTCCTTAAATTTTTCCTTCTGATTGTGAATTTTGCACATTTTATTTAGTTCACATGTTGTGCGATAAACTCTTGGGTTGATCCAATAAAGCGTAATACAAATATATAGTACATATAGCTGTATATACATATTTATATATACATATATGTATATAGTATATGCATATGTATGTCAAAGTATATATATAACCCTGCTATTATCTATAAATTGGTTTCGTAAAAACTTTTATAGCTCTCCGTTTTGTCACGTTGACTTCGCACCGACGGCGCCGCTGCATTATTGCCGCCCGTTGTTGAGTTTGTTGTATTTGAATTATAGGAGGACGATTTGGACATGGCGCTGGTTGTATTGCGCGCTGAGATCTGCAATAAATAAAACGAAATCAAATATTAAACAAATATACAAACATTCAATAACTCTTGAATATCATTATCAGTTAACAAATTGAAAGTCTATTTAGATTAAGTTTTCACTTGGCTTTCCAGCAATCAGAGACTCTGACTTCTCGAAAAGTAATCAAAAGACATGTTCAAAGTCATATTTTTGATTTAGCACCTGATTTTAATCAAGTACATGCTATCGACATGCACCCAATACATACATACAAACATACATATAGTATATACGTAAATATAATTCTCGGCTGGAGTTTTTTTTGACAACTGGCGGCAACAGAACAGCCAAGCGTGCACAACAACTTACCTATATGCTATATATGTGTGTAGGTATGTATGTTCATAGGTGCTTTTCCCCAAATGGAGAAACCAAAACAGAAAAAAGGTTTGCCTTTGTTTTTGCAATCTCTATTGTTAGTTGCTGATAAGGTTTTTGCGCTGTTAAAGCGCAATGAAGAAAATTTTGCAATATCTGATATAGGTACAAACAATATTGTTTGAGTGCTTTCGTTGGTAAAACCTTGGCCATAATTCATGCTTTACTATTATCATTATTGACACACACATAAACATACACATAAATACACCCATGCGAGATATGTATATAAGCCAGAGGCTTTTTCATATTTCGCATGTTATAAACCAAGAGGACGTCACGAGAAATCAAGAAACTGCTAAAAACTAATTTAAGTGAATATAAAATCAAATACTATGAGCTGAAATACTAAATGAAGGTCTAAAGATTGTTTAAATATAACTTATACGCCATGTTGCTCTACTTCTTGAAGTTTCATTATAAAATAGCAGACTTTTAGAAATAGTTAGTTTGATTATTTATCAAGGCAGAAATGCTCTTGAAATCCACTTTTAAATTCTAATTTATTAATTAAAGTAGTTCGTTGATCAAATTTTAGATAATCATGAAAGCTATAATTCTTTAATATTACTTATGCGTCATGTGGTCTAAGCCGAAGTAAATTATGGCTTAGAGATATGTATTTTTAATACTCTTATATCAAAAAGACTATTGAAAACTTATCTCGTTAGTTTAATTTATAGCTAGCTTATAAAATTCAAGCAAACACCGCTCGACACATGTCCTATCTGGACTAGGTTAAACAGGTGTAATAAAGCATATTGCGATATTTGTTATACTTTTTCGTTGTTGTTTATTTTCTGCTTTTCATAAAATGAACCAAGTTCAATGCACAGACGACAATGACGCAGCAAGCACGTTTGCCGCTGACAATCAATCGATCGACCGATCGTTCGCTCACTGCATTTGTTGCGTAAGTAAAACAAAAAAAAGGCAGGTGGAACACCCTCAGGTTGAGGCTTTACCCCTCCTCAACCACTGACCGACCGGCTGGCCGGTTCACTTGCCAAAATTAAACAAAGACGCGTGCCGATGACAGAAACAAATTTTGTTTTCATTTATACGTGTTTCTTCTGCTTCTTATGGCAATGTATCTGGTTTCGCATCCATACATGTGTATGCATATATGTCTGTATGTATATAAATATATCTTCCTTTTTTGTAACGAAATTTGAATATGTATCATATGACATTTTGTTGAATGCGCTGGCCTTACTCATCTTACAGCGGCGCCAAAAGAAATAAAGTTTCCAGAAAGGTGTGTTTGTCGGTCGCTATACATATAAACATATGTGTACATATATATATATATATGTATGTATATTGATCTTACTTTATTTGACTTGCACCCGACTGAGTTTTATTCTTGTTTTTTACTTTCTCTGAATTTAATTCTCGTTTTTTTATCACCTGCAGATATAATGTATTTTTAACTGCGTTTTACACCAATTTTGTTCTTTTAATAATTTATATTTTATATAGCTCTTTTATGGCGGCATAATGACCAATTACAAAAGATGTTTTGCTAGGCTCTAAGGCAGCACACTCCGAAAGATGTGCGACGTAGATATACATCATATATAAAATGGAGAATTATGAAGGCCAAGAAATTGATAGCAGGAAAAGTACCGTCAATAATCTTATCTGGTCTATAGGAAGCCAAACTTGAAGCAAGAGCGATTTGCACTAGTTCTGGCATATCTAAAAGTGACTTCATTTTTTGCCCTATTAGTATAAAGACTAAAGGCGCCTTCTGTTTGTATATGATTTATAATTTTAAGCTTGGCAACCTTTTCAATTATTTTTTTGTGCTTGTGCTGATCATAAACAAGTTTAAAGTTTTTTGCCACTTTTCCACTGAACAACACGCTGTCTCCTAATTGCTTTAATTACGAATGAGTAATGTTAAGTAAATATATGCATATATATGTATATATATAATTATAAATAATTGTACATATCTCTACTTTTGGCATCGAGAATGCACTTATTTTTATACAGGCAGCTCGAGAAATGGTAAACATTTGTCATCAGCACTTTTTATACGCCTTGTAGTGATAGGATATATATATAAATACATATATCATATATCTCTTTACATACATTTTTTTTATACATATGTAGATAGGATAGTCCACAGTGTTCATAAATAACGTCATAGAGCTGATTGCATACACAGTCTTATCATAATAAACCAACTTCCGTTTTTTATTAATGAGCATTTCCGTTTTTTATATCATTTGTTGTTGTTGCTGTTTCTTCGATTCACATGAAAAACCAGCAAAAACTTGTAAACTGATATTTGGACTTTTAAGGCAAAGAGAAAAAAGCCCCAAAACCCGTTGCTAACACATATATGTACGTACATATGTATGTATGTACATATATTATATTCACATATAAATCACGTTAACACTTATCATATCAATATAATATATCGTTATATTCTATTTTTGGAGTGTCTGCTGATAAGTAATACAAATACAAATACAAATACAAATACAAATTCAAGTGCATATACAAATACAAGTGGAAATGGAAATGGAAATTGAATTGAAAATGAAAATTAGGTTATGGGCAGGTGCAAAAACTCACCTTATCATTTTCCTTGCCATCAAAGAGCTTGCCGTCGACCACATCCCGTTTCTTGTTCTTCGATCTGAAGCGACCCGAACGGGATATTGTGAAATTGCGCCATTGATGTGAATATTGATCGCCGCAGCGTTTCTCCTCCTCATTCAAAATGCTATCCAGATAGTGGATCGGCTCGTGGGCAGCAGTCATTGTGTTGCTCATCTTTGAAGGTGATCTGGGACGATCGTGGGATCTGCTTGACTCAGGAACAGTGCTTATCGTGTGTGGCCCGTTGCAGTTGTGACAACAACTCGATTCGCTTTCAAAACATTTCGTTTGTTTTATTTATGATGTCGAGGAACCACCGAACAACAATGCCGACAACTCGCATATACTACGTGCTATATAGTATGTGTACAATCGTATATTCTACATACATATGTTTTTTATTTTTAGTTAATACAATATTTATTGTATTCTTTGTTGGCCTGTATTTAATTATTTTATTTTTTTGTTTGTTATCAAAGCGAGGCGTCGCTGGCGATGCGTATTGGTAGCCGGTGCCCGTCTGACTGCGGAGTTGCCGACACAGCGCTGTTATTAACCGTAGTCGCTGTCGTCGCACACAAATGACAACGGCGACAGCAACAACAACGGCTCAGCTGCAGCAACAACAATACAGAGTCGACAAGCAACACGACTGACTCCCAAGCTTCAGCGATTCGTTACGTTATGTGTACGCCCGCCTTTGGCCCCCAACGGACGTTCGTTCAGTCACAAAGAACAAACGCAACCCGTTGGAGTTGTAGTTGTTTCTGCTGCTGTTGCTGTGCTTATTGTTGTTGTTGTTGTCACTGTTGTTGTTGGTGTGACGACAGCGAAAGAAAGCAGCAAGAAATCTTTCAACTGCTGTGAACGCAAGACCGTGTGATTGCTCCTGAAAAGCCAAACAGGTGGGCTACACACACACACACTCGCACACGCACACACACACACACATACAGCTGCAAACACCTTGGCAGAGGCATATATAAATCATCCGTGTCTGTGTGTGCGAATATTACCTGTGTATTGGCTGTGCTTCACTTGATGGTGAACAGTTGCAGCTAGGCAGACTAGCCTAATGCCCTACGAGGTGAGCATTTGAACACTCAAGATCTTAACGTAGCACTCCAATAAAATACATATATTGCAATATTATCTATTGCGTATATATTTAGTTGTCATAAATCTTATCATCATCATTAGCCATCTCGATTGCCGTAGATTGCAGCGCAGTGCAAAAGTCGGCATGGCCCGTTAGAAGTTCTGTGTGTTTGCTATACATATGTATTTTCTATATGTACACACAGATATCATCTAGCAGCAGCAACAGCAGCAGAGGCAGCAGCAGCAGCAACAGCTCGTGTGTTGTCGATGATAAGCGCAAATAGACAAAACAAACACTCGAGTCGCTAACAATTATAAATGATTAGATCGCTTTTTGGAGCATTCACTTTGTCCGGGTCTTTAACTGTAACTTTTGTGTGTACAGACATTCATACATGTATGTACATATATACATATTTGATAGATGTGATGATGTTGCGGCTTCTCTTGTGCAGCACCTTAGAGCCATGCTTAACAGTTCGCTACACACACATATATAACTATATACACATATATGTAGACATGTATATCTACATACATATAGACAATTGTTACAGAGCGGGTTCATTATCTCGATGACTCAGGGCGAGTGGCTTACAGGCGTGCTTTAAAATAAATTATTCACACTTTCTTGCTGCGACGGCTGCAGTGCGAAGCTTATCTAATCTGGTCAAGTTGAAATAGCCTCTACACTTTTCTCATTTTGGGTCTTAGATCTGAAGTACAGACATTGGCATCATTATAAACCCACCCACAGCCAAGGGCTTCGGTTTTATTTACATAGGCAATTTTGTAGTATTTGTTGTTTACAAAATGTTAACATTAATTCAGTTGTGTGGAAGCATATAGCGTAATATAGGTGTAATATATATATATATATATATATCTATACATATATAAGTATTTAATAGCTAAATGGACTATGCAATTTAATTTCTCTTCTGTTTTATTATTAACATAAAATTTGATCAACCAAAATTAGGCTGAGTTATTCGTAGATTCCTGAAATAGTTAATCTCGCAAGATTTAACAATGAATTTGGCTTACATGCACGCATGTGCATACATCTGTTTGTTTTCTTTTTCCATTTTTCCATTTTTGTTTATCATAGTGTTTTCTTTGCCTTGAGAGTCCAAGCTGTTAACAAAAGGAAGTTAAATTAAAACTGAACTAGTTGAACAATAAGTAGATATCCAATATATTAGCAATTGATCAATCGATTGGGGGTCCATTCACATTTAAACAACGCTGTCAACGCTGTTGGGCTCATGATCTCGTTCTCGACCAGCGCGATCTCGAGATGCTGCCGCAGCACCAATCAGACGAGGCATCCCCGCTGCTGGCTGTTGCTGCGGTGGCTGTTGTTGCTGTTGCTGTTGCAGGACATGACGAGCTCCACCGATTCCAGCGGCGCCTGCATCGTTATTGTTGCGATGCATAAAGTTTCGTATATTCTCTTCCGTATAGTCGACAATACGACGTTTCTTGCGACGCGCATATTGCTTCTGCTTTAAATAGATTTTCAGCATGCCCTTTACCGTGATGAAGGTTAGACCCCCAAGCAGTGTGCGATGCAACGTGTTCTCAACTGAATCGAATAATATGCGACCTACAATGCACGATATTGTAGGCAACAGAAGAGCTCCGCAAAATATTCGCGTTGCGGAAACTGGATCAGAAAGTGCGGGCGTAGCTGGATTAGAAGAAGTGGGCAACTCCTCCTCCTGTTGATTGCTGCAAGGTTAAATTCCATTAGAGTAACCTTTGAGCTTTAGAATATATGAAGTACTCACAGGTTCGGATATATAAAATTTACAAAGGGAAACTTGCGCATGACGGTGCCGCGATTCCGTATCAAACGTAGTAGGGCATCTTCCCAGCGGATTAATCGGCCCAGTACCAGACCAACTGGTATTGCGGGCAGACCAATGAGTAGTATGAGCGGATCGCCAGCTTCCATTATAGACATGCCATGTTCATGACCAACAATCTGCATGCATCAATATTGTCGTGATAATAAAAGTTCTTATTATTAATAGACTCACCTGAAGGAACGTCACAGCTCCATAAGTCACTGCTGTCCAATATAAGGAGCCGACAAAAAAGCCGGCTGCTAGGAACGGACTCAATCGCTTGACCAGAGTGTCCATGGCTTCCAAGGCACCACCCAGTTTACCCATTTGGGGGAACACAATAATGTACTCGGTTTGGCATTGCGGGCAGGATACAGAGCGCAGCGAACTGCCCTTTTGTGTCTTTTCATCGATCCAGCGATACAGGCAGCTCTGGTGAACCCATTTTGTTGTGCCGCGACACTGGCAGGGCTGCACCCACGCAGCCAATCGATTATCTTCATCCGTCGCAAAGCAAATCCAACAACAACGTTCCGTATCGACGTTCAAGACTTCTCGAGCTGTTGCTGCAGCTGCTGCTGCTGCTGCGGCTGCCGCTGAAGCAGTTCCCACCGTATACCGTTCGGTATTATCCAGTTGGGTAATTGTTGACTTTGATGTGCTTGGCACTGGTTCCATTGTGACTGTTGTGTGATCGACTGTTAAAAGTTCATTGCCGGCCTCTGTTTCGGTAGCAGCGTCGGCAGTGGGCGCTGCTGCTTTATCATCCATATCGCTGCAAGTTTTTCGACATTTATAGAAATGTGTATTTGTTTTCTTTCGCAATTTGGCAGGTAGCTATGATTTAACTCACATAGAAAATTTAAAAAACTCACTCGTTCAGAGTCTGCTTTCCTTACAAACCAAGTATTAAACTTAATTTTCAACTTTTTCTACAAAATCTTTCTGAAACTAAAATATATGTGAACTAGAGATGAAACCGTGCTAATATTTGTTTACTTTTTTCATACTCACGTGTACTAAAAATCTCTTTGTTAGTTTTAATATCAGAGCAATGATCAATTATATATATTATTTAATATATTATGACATTTCATAAAAATACAATCTATACATGGACTATATGTTTTAGCGCTCTCAAAAATTGTTAGAATAAAGCAACAAGTACTTATTTTCGGTATTGCAATTTACAACAATCAGACTAAAAATACTGAGCAATAGAGATGGGTAACAATCGATAAGTACATCATCGATTTCGTGAAATTTGGCCACCAAGGCCATTTTGAGTAACTCCTGTTCTACCATTTAGTAACTCATATGCCTTCAATAATTTTGAATGTATAGACATTATATGCTTATTGATGCAGTTTCCAGCAAAATTTTAATTAGCAAATATAATAACATTACAAAGAAAGCCCGGGTGTATATATCAATTTATCAATGAATCCCGTTGGCTTTACCGGACTACCAATCCGGCGACGGCATCTGCTGCTAGTCCAGTTCGCTGTTAGCGTTTTGTCGTCGCGTCGGTCTGCTCTGCACATCATCATCATCATCAAACCCTTGCATCAGCTGATTGAAGATATCGCCAAACATGCCACCAAGTCCAGAGGGTCCAGCATGCACCTGCTCTGGTTGCTCATCGAAATACGTCACTCCAATTTTCGTCAGATATTTCGTGAAGGACGTGTCGCGCTTTAAAGAAGGCTCATACAGTTTACGCAAGGCGCGAAACCCAACCACGCTCTTCGTGTCGATGAGTCGGAACAGAAAGTAAAGAAAATTGACCAGTGGCTCATTGTAGGGAAACTCATGCCTCAAAAGCTTCGGATGGTAACGTGTATACTCGGTGAACGTATCTTCAGCCGTTTTGCGATCCTTCAATGACAGCTGCTGCAGCACAGCTTGCACCAAAAACAAATCCACTTCTCTGTGAAAGCCCTTGCTCTGACTTATTTCAATCAGTACACGTCCACAGAGACTGCCGTCCTGACAGAGTAAATAATGATGACGCGCCGATTCAATGTTGCCTTCTGTCCAGAACACATGTGCTATTAGTTTGTGCAACACCGGATGTCCGAACTGACCATGCAAAGAGGTGCTCCATTTCACAACGCGGTGCTAAATATATTAAAATGTACATAAGAAAAGTTGAAAGTGGTTTAATTTTGTAGTATTGACATACGATCAGAGTCTCGCGCTCTACTGTAGTTGCGCTTAAGCCGCGTATTAATCCACCGAGTCGGGGCACCCATTCGAAATTGTCCGCGTCCTCTGGTTGTGGGCCACGCTTCTCCAGAGTATCTACCAGCAATAAACACAAGTCCGCAGCACTACTCTCCTGCTCTTTCTCGATTAGTTTCTGTGCACCGTCATATAGCAAATCTAAGCAGTCCTGGTAACGTTTCTGGGCCGTATAGCGAAAATATAACGTCCGATACATCATATGGGCTTCATAGAACTCTCCCTCCGCCAACGAATGAGACAGCTTTGCAAGTACGCGACTGACACCCCGCTGATTGGCATTCGAGCTACTGCTGCTACTGGCGCTGCCAACAGGTCTTTCGGCTTCGGCCGTTGTCATTTTAACGGTTAACTAAGAGTTCAGTACTGTTTTAAAATATATGTGTTTTTGTTGACGGAGGATGATTCTAAATTTTCTTCAATAATATAAGATTATTTATGGATGGATACTTTATGGTCAGACAAACGATTAGTATCGATAGCTCGGAAAAAGTGTGTTGCCACACCAACGAATATTTTCCTGTTCACCCAAACGAAAAAATCGGAGCTGTTGAAATTGCAGCAACAAAAACCACAACAAAACAATTGCAAAAATTCAACCCAATGGAAAGCGATGGAGCGGAAAAAAATACAAATGATGTTCTTGCAGCGTGCGGCGAGAAGCCCGACACCCATACTTTTCCATCGAATAAATGGGTGAAACTGAATGTGGGTGGAAAAATTTATACAACAACAATTGATACGCTCGTCGGTCGAGAACCTGACTCTATGCTCGCGAGAATGTTTCTACAGGATGGTGGTATGATGCCCAGCGAAAAGGACGAACAGGGCGCGTACTTGATCGATCGGAGCGCTCGGTATTTTGAGCCAATTATAAACTATCTACGCCATGGTGAATTCGTCTGCGATAAACACATCAGCTTAAAAGGCGTTCTAGAAGAGGCACGCTTCTTCGGTATCTACTCGCTCGTCACACACCTGGAGGAAAAGCTAGAACAGGAAGAACCACTCGACGATAGACCATTGACACGTATCGATGTGATAAAAGCCATTATACAGACATCAGCTATTACGGAGCTGCGCTTTCAGGGCGTCAACCTAGCAGGAGCTGATTTACGCAAACTAGACTTTCGGAATATTAATTTTAAGGTAAGGTGGCTGTACTATGTATATAACTATAATTTAGTAAAGTATAATCTCTTTGATTATTAGTATGCCAACATGTCGCGTTGCAATTTATCACATACAAATCTGAACTACTGCTGCCTGGAGCGTGCGGATCTTCAGTATGCAAACCTGGAATGCGCTCAATTGGTTTCAGTGCGGGGTCTTTGTGCCAACATGGTAAGAATCGTTCACTTATGCATATTATTCGGGCATTTAGTCGTGTCCAAGAATACACATATTTAATTTTAACCTTTTGTTATTGATCTCAGGAGGGCGCCAATTTACGTGGCTGTAATTTCGAGGATCCTACGGGTGTGCGAACCAACCTGGAGGGCGTTAATTTAAAGGGCGCTTGTTTAGAGAGCAGTAATATGGCTGGTGTTAATTTACGCGTAGCAAACCTCAAAAATGCAAATATGAAGAATTGTAATTTACGTGGCGCTTTGCTGGCTGGCGCTGACCTGGAACGCTGCAATTTGTCAGGTAGCGATTTGCAGGAGGCGAATTTACGTGGTGCTAACTTAAAGGACGCTGAGTTGACACTGATGGTTACGCCACTACATATGTCGCAGGCCATACGTTGATCTGAACGTGCCTTTAAAAGCTTAAGGAACATCACCATGTGCAATTATTATCAATATATATTCGGTCCTCGTATATGATGCTTGGTCTTAGTTTAGTTTTTGTACATACTTTATTTTGACACTATATACATATACTAAATAAAACAGTATTAAATACAATATTAAGTAGCTTTACATCAATATCCAAAGTTTTATATTTGCCGCATTTTGTTTGAATTCCCTTTCCTTTTCGCACTTAAGTCATTAATTTGCATCTATCGATATGTAAATTCATGAAAGGTGGCAGCACCACACAATAAAAAAATATCAAAATTATAAAGTTATCATTTACACAGGCATTTTTAAACAACTATAATTAAATTACAGAGAGGTTAAATGAAATAATATCAATAGTAATACTGTAATATCAGCCACCCATATCAATTAGAACGGTGCGAACTAACTAGTTCATCTGTTCCGCTGATTCAGTAACTCTTTTTTTGTACTCCTAACTCAACACTAGAAGTCTGATTGGAAGATTTGCTCTGATTTGCAGAAGAATTATGCTGAAAACGTGTCACTTAATTGTGGCATTGGCTGCCATAAGCCTATTAATTGCAACGCAAACTGTCGACGCCGACAAAAGGCAGAGCAAAAAATACAGCAAAGAGGCAAACAGCCCGCATTTCAAGCAGGTCATCGACGAAAAGTATGAGCCGGAAATTCGGAATCTTCAGCGACCTTTTCGTATAGCCAAACTAAATTTAATCTGGTCAAAGGCGCAAAGCGTAAGTCATAAGTAGTGCATATTGTTTCAAAAATATTTAAATTTCCTTTATTCTTGTCAGCGCTTGACTGAAACTAAAATAAAGTCTTTGTACATGGAGCTAAAAATCCACGATAAAGAGGAGATCGCGTGGAAACAGCTAAACTCGCAGCACAAAGACAAAGATGGACTAAAAGAGAATGAGCTACGTCAAAAGCTAATTGGAATCATGAGCACCTACGACTTGCTGGAACATTTTGAGGACACACAGGATGTGGAAAAAACAAAGCCCTTTAAGGTATGTTTGATGTCTTACAGCAACAGGTTGTAATAGTAATTCCGCTTTGTAGAAATTCCACGATCCCGAGGAAAGGCATAAAAATAAAAGTCTTTTCAAGGACAAGAAACTAAATCGTCTGTGGGAGAAAGCCGAAATTTCAGGATTTACAGCTGAAGAGATGAAATCCCTCAAGCAAGAGTTTGATCATCACCAGGACAAAGTGGATATGTATTACAGTTTGCTAGAGAACATTGGCACTTTGGATATGAACAACCATGAAAGTAAGTTTAAGTAAAGTTTAAAAGCAATCAAGTTGTTAACTTGTTTGTGTTAAAGATGCTATAAACACCGAAGATCTGGATACATACAATCTCATTTCCAATGATCCTAATGAAAATGAGATTAAGACGCATGAACAAAACGTGAAAAAGTTTGAAAGTGATATGAATACTCTGCGTGGACATCATGTTGGCATCAAAGATCACTATGATCGACTTGAGCGCTTGGTATCCACTGGCCCTCACAGCCAAGAGTTTATCGAGCCCAAGGTGCAGGGATTGTGGCGTGTGGCACAGGCCAGCAATTTCACTGACAAGGAACTAATGTCCCTGAAAACAGAGCTGCATCATTTTGAGAGTCGTCTCCTAAAGCTGCGCCATCTACATGCCGAGCATGCTCTGCACAAGGAGAAGTACAAGGTATATAATAAAATTACAATTTTAATTATATATAATTATAAGACTTGCTTCTTTTATTAGGATGAAAAGCACAGGGACAAGAGCAATCGGTTTGAAGATATAGAGGAGCAGCTAAAGAAACAAACGCGCAAAGTCGAAAAACTTCAGGAAAATATTGAAAATACTATTTTCAAGCATACTGAACTTTAAGTAATTCTTCGATAATGATGATCGTGCCAAATGAGCAAATTATTTGTAGACAAATATTTGTAATTTTCAAAGCAATTGCTTAGCTTAGAATTAGATTTACTAACCTTTTTGTACCAAAACTATTGCAGCTGAAATCGCACCTATTGTATAAATGAATTAAAAATCTCATGAAGTGGAAAATTTTCTCTGTGTATCTCTGGCGTTGCCACACTTAAGGCATTTGGTGTTGCTTGCGTGTGCATTTTTCATGTGAATGGCAAATGGAAAAATCGTAAATAACATTGCAACTGCAGCAGCTCTAGCGAAAACTATGTGAAAAATCAGTTGAAATTGTTTTAATTGTAAAAGTGCAATGCATTTAGTGACGTCCCATGGGGCAATAAAATCGTGTTCTTGTTATCTCTAAGCATACATAGCACATATGTATATATATAGATGTAGGCATGGTGGAGTCTAAAAAATTTGGCAATTTGGAGGCCTACACATATCTCCTTGTGACGCTAAATTTAACGCTAGCGCTAGTTGTAATGTTTTTCAATTGTCTGTGCTGCAAAAAAAGGATACCAAAGTGAGTAAATTGGACCAGAAGTTGTGACTTCCACCCAGGTACCAACACACTCGGACAGCGCTGCACTGCACGGGTGAAAGTTGCGTCCCAGTTCCAGTTGGATGCACGCGCGCCAAAAACATGAATGTACTAATTATATCCAATGTATATGCATTTCCACAGAAATGATATGCTCGGCCTCGAGGGCATGGTGAAGCTGAAGAACCCCGATGAAATAATTGTGGTCACTAGCAACAATGCAAATTCAATTGCGATTGCGGCAGCGACAAGCAACAGCCTGGTAAACAATAGTGAGTCACAAGCAGAGCTAAATGCCTCAACAGTCTCGAATGCTGACTCAGAAAAGAGGTGGGTGCTCAGCTGGTGTTTTTCTGCCGTTCCTACGCAAATGACATTCAATTGCATTAATTGTGCCTATTCCATTCCAATGGCAGATCTAGCACAGCGGCGCATCGCAGCTTGCCCGACATACCCGTGGCGGAGAGCAACGACAATGGCTCTGAATTGTATGAAACGGTTGCCGACAAGCAGCTGGCCAATGCGCATAATCAAAGTCGTACGTATACATCTCCCCTTTGTAAATGTGTACTAATCCCATATTATATTGTTTCGAGCAGCACAGCCCAGTTTGAAAAAGCAAACGAGCGTGTCGCAGCACAGCTCCATTAGCCAGGCGGATGATGTGAGCTCGCCGTATTCGCGTGTTAAGGGCTTGCCGCATGATTATGCCAAAGTGCGTGCCACCGAGCATCCATATGCCCAACTCAATGCACCGTCCACCTCCAGCTCAGCTGTAGCAGCAACAGCAAAAGCTTCCAGCAGCAAAGCTGCCTGTTCACAGCATGGAACCGACTCACTGCAGCGTGGCTCACAGCTCAACGGCGACTCAACACAGCACCTGAACGATGAGTCGACGTCCCAGGTAGAAATACCGGCAGCATCAGCTATTGCGGGCATGATTTCGGCCAGTCAGGATCTTCCTTATATGACGCCACCCATTGCAAATCAACATTTTAGTGGCGATTCACAAGACTCTTCCAGTGAGTGCATTCACATGGATTTTCTTATAGGCATATATTTATTTTTTGTATTTTTATAATTCGCAGAGGGCTACACGAGCATAAGCGTCCGCGAGCCGTTGGCCAATATTCTGGCCCAGCAGCCGCCAACTAAGCAGACGGCTAGGAAAACAACGCTGACGCGAGACGTTAATGACTCGCACTATGCAACTGTCTCCGACGATTCAGGTTAGTCATAAAGTGGATTATTTTTGAATAGCTGTGATCCAATCCCTATATATTTGTAGATGAAACCTATGCGGCTATTGAGGATCCCAATAACCGTCATATTCCAAACGCCACCGATATTTATACAAGCGGCTCAGAGACCTATGCACAAATACAGCCGATGCAGGCTAATCCCATCGTAGTGGCCGTTGAGATCAACAGCAGCAGTAGCTTGGCGGCAACGAGTGCTGCGGTATCTAACAGCGGCCCATTGAATCACAGCTCTGGCTCTGGGTCGGCACACCGAGTCAGCAGCAACAGCATGGATCACGCAGTGCCCGTTCCTCCGCATATGGACAGTCTGCGCGCACAAATGCATTCTCGGCAAGCATCTTCCTCGTCCTCTGTGTGCAATTTGGGATCGCCCAAGCCAGAGAAAAGACAGGCGAATTCACCGTTGCCACCGACGCCGAAGGCAAGTCTGAGTCAGTCGCAGGGCTTACATCATCTCCACTCAGCAGCGAGCAGTAGCAATCTTACATCCGGGCGCAGCTCTGTTATCTCTGTAATAGAAGCCGGAGGCGAGGGCAACATCGATTCGAATGATGTGATCAATACATCTCCACAGCGCAAGCACAGCAAGAGTCTAAGTCCATCCAAAGATGCTGAGGGCAATAGAAACATCGAGGGCATGTACGCCAAGGTAGGAACTAGACTGGTAGAGGCAGTCAGCCATATTATAAAGATTCTACTCTTGTTTTGCAGGTCATGAAAAAGCACAAGTTCTCCTCCCATCAGCCCGAGATGCTTGGGGTGAGTCCCTTGGATAGTGCGGCCGCGGCGCTTCTAATGGACTCACAAGCTCCAGGCGCTGACAAGAGTCGCTTACGCAGCAATAGCTATACCGCTAAGGATCACGGGTACGAGACGATACCCGCGGATGGCCAGAAGCAAGCGCAAAACCAGCTTCCACACGAGAATCGCAAGTCGGACTGCTATGCGGCTAGCATGCTGCAAAAGGAGCGCCAACAGGAAGCAGGTAATAGACTGCAGCCACTCGCGACCATCAATGCTTCCCAAATACTCTGTCTAACTACCTAATATGCCCAATTTGTCTCCTCTCTTATCTCTTTCCTTGTATCTGGTTTGTTTGTTGTTTCTTATTCCTTAACCCATGCCACAATTCAGTTGTTTTGCCAAAATGAGAAATTTGCGCGTTTCGACACTTTCGTCAGTTCTTGTTTGGAACTGGCTGTGGTTAGTATGATTAGAATAGAATAGGATTACGCTTCTTAGGCATACAGCTTGAGCTCTTCTATACTTTCGTCAAGCCATATATCATTCGATGTACTAACATTTTCATTCCTTGTATCGGTTGTAGCAGCTGGGGGTCAGACGCATCCCAACAACAGCAGTAGCATCAGCGTTCAGGTTAAATCTAGTTCGCCCAGCACCAGCACAAAGCACTACGAGACTATAAACTGCCCACCGTGTCCGAAACCAAACAGCAACGATCCTGGCTACGAGCAGCTGCAGACGGCGCCCAACGATGATGATGCAAAGAAGTCGGACTATGATCCCAACTATGAGGTGCTGAAGAGTCGCGCCCACTCTGATGACGGCTATGCCAAAGTGCTGGAAAAGAAGCCGCCGCCCGACGATGTTGTGGATAGCAGTGGCGTCTACAGCACCATACCTGGCGCCGATGCGAATCACAACTATGCCAGCATCTTGGAGACAAAGGCGCATCTGGTAGCGGTGCCCAATGAGACGGATCACTATGCACGCATTGCGGAGACCGTGACGCTCGCGTCGCCCCTCACGCCCAATTCATCGTCCATGGCGAACAGCTTGTCCATGATCACCGTGACCACCAGCACCAGCATGAGCTCACAACAGACGGTCAGCTCCTCGCAGTATGAATCGCTGACAGGCACGGGCAGCGAAACAGATCCCAACTACGAGTCGGTTTGCTATCTAAATGCCACAACAACAACAACAACCACAGCGACGGCATCGACAACAACCAACAACAGCAGCAACAACAGCAACAGTAACAGCAGCAGCAGCAACATGGATCACGGCTATGAGCGCCTCGAGTCGGACAACAATACGCAGGCGAACAGCCCGCTGAGTACGCCCAGTGAGCAGCAGCTGGTGGTGGATGATTACTTTCAGGTGTAGCTATAACAACAGTGGGGCTGCATGCCGTAGAGAGCTGGATCTCGTTGAACTATATTCACAAAGCACACACACTTACATACAGACACAGACACAAAGAGACGCACACACACACCCTAGCATTTTGTTTTGCTTAGCAATAGTTTTTATTTTTCTTAACGCACATATCACATTGGATGCACAGCAGCAAAGATGGAGACAAAGAATAAATCTTGGATAAGCGTGTGTTGCATGCGTTTTATGCAGCTCCATATCGGCTCGCACTTTAGACCTAGTCTAGCACTAAGTTATATAAATAGCATGAACTTTATGTACAAAGTATTTGTATGTTAAGCTCGATAATACGTGCAAGCGGCGTATAAGCCCATATGCTCTCATGTCTTATATCTACGTATATATCTATATACATATATATAGGTATGTACGGCTACATACTATATAATACAAATACCAGTGCGTCCTATTTTATTTAAATTGAATGCAAGAACAAAGGCGAGGCGATTTCAATTGATTAGAGCCACGCAGATAAAGCAGAAAGAGATATTGAATAACGCAAAGAAAAACAAAGTCAGCAAATCGAGGGAAGATAACTATATTATAGATTGTATATTTTTTATATGTTGGCATTTTATTTGCTGCTTTTTTACTTTATTGATATCGCCTGGGCATACGGCCGCATATGTACATATGTATGTGCAGCCCATTAAATATGATTATACATACAAACATAATGTAATACTGGCAGACAGGCCACAACAATGTTAAGAGTAAATTAAACCCACACAAAAACAATTGCAAGTATTCAAGCCACAAAAATAATTAAGCTAAAAGTTGAATAAATTATTGATTACTGTCAGCTGAAATGTTTTAATTTTTACAAATGGAAAGCTGAAAATGTTAAAAAGTAACGCTGAATGGGCCAATGGAAACAATTTGTGTATAGGATATTGATATATTTATTTGTATTTATTATATAATCGCATTTGCGTTTTACAGTAGCACAAGGAACACACTCAAGACTACACGTGCAACAAGACTGTGTGTACATAGATTCATATAACATATTACGAGCATCAATTGCAATTGCAACCACATCGAGCACAATAGTTCAGTATATATATATATGTGTGTGTGTATGTGTATGTGTATATACCTCTGTCAGTATTTGAGAGATTATTTGATTTAGCTAAATGCCGGATGCAGTCAGTTGGGGCCGGCAGCACCGGAATCCACTGCCGTCACCATATCTGTGCGCGCCGCGTCCGAATGCTTCATGGTGTTGGCGATGCGAGATCGCACCAGCCACACGTAGTAGATGAACGCGCACAGTACAAACTGTAGGAATATGTATTGATAATCAATGATCAAGTTACACCTATGAAATCTTAACGATGAAACGCGCCCGACAAGCGCCGAAACAGCCGCTTCCACGTTTCATTCATTCATGCCGTCGGCTGCCTGTGCCATTGCCGCTGCGTCCAAGTCGACGCCAGCAACCGCTGGCAGCTGTTGCTGCAGCGGCATCATAAGCATTGCCTGTGGCGGCGCTGGCAATGGTTGCTGCTGCGCCTGAGCCAGGAATGAGGACGGCGGCAGCGGCGGCGGTTGGCTGGCGATTGTCTGCTGCTGCTGCTGATGCTGCTGGCTCTGATCTCGATTCAGCAGCGCAATGTTACTAGCCTTCATGCGGGCTATAGAGGTGGCCAGGCCGCCTCCCATAGCCGATAGGCACGGTGACATACAAGGTGTTGAGCATGATGAATTGCTGATTTCACACTGGTCAAGTAGGCGGAGAAGCTCGTTTGTGTCGGGTCCGCCTGAAGTTTTCTGCTGCGGCTCATCCTTTGAATGCAGCGCCAGTGCTGTAGTTAGGTCCCACATTTGTATCGCGCCATTGCAATGGCCGGTGAGTATAAAGCGTGATCCCATTCGTGAGGACACCTCACACTCGTGCACACAGAATGCCGAAATGGTCGAGCCATCCACAGAGCGTATGACACAGACCCGCTCTCCATTCGAGGCCTGACGCACATACAGCTGATTCGTCTCGGGCACCACCTTTTGCACGAATATCATGTCATCGTAGTCGCCGTAGGGGCCGAAATCATTGCCCGCCGCATAGCTATAGTTGCTATCGATCGCTTCCAGTGAGACAATTTTGAAGGAAGCCTCCGGCGTGGAGCCCGGCTGTGTGGAGAGCATGCCGCGAAAACGCGTCAGGCTCCAGGTGCGTACATGATGGTATTCGCTGCACACCGAAACTAAATAACGCTCGGACAGCATGACCTATGGGAGGACCGAATGATTAATATTGAGACTTCCTTGAGCATATTCAATCAAGTCTTGCCTTTGTTATGGGGCTCTGATGCACAAAGAATGTCTCGAATAGATGTGGACCATGCCCGGCCGTTTCGGGATGCTGGACAATGATGCGCACTGCGCCCGATTTGGTGCCGTAGGCGATCTCTATCCAGTTGCCGCTGAAATTCGACGTCTTTGGCGTTAGATAAACGGATATGGCTGTGATGGGGTCCATGTTGACATCCTTATACAGTTCGGTAACCAGCAAATCGTTGTCCTTCATCCGCAACGGAAACTTTTGCATGTCTTCAGAAGAGATCATTTGTTAAGAGAGGCGTCTCGCTTCGGCTCAACTACTCACCTATATAGTATATGGAGCCGTTGTTGCAGCCGAGCAACAAGAAGGAGCCTGCTGAGTCAAAGGAGAGCACTGGCACCAGATCTTGTATCTGCCAGTGCTGCGTCATGGCATGCCAGACGCCAATTTTGCCAGAGGAGGACAATGCCACCAGTTGGCTGCCAATGAAGAACAAGTACTCCACACGCACATTGAGATTGAAGGTGCCAATGTCGGACTTGTGGCCACCCTCTTGTATGCTCCACAAGCGTATCTGGCTGCCATAGGAAATGGCAATCATTTTACTTGGCATCGGCTCGGCCGTAGATGTGTTCACCTTGGAGTTAATGGCGATGCGCTCGATGGCTGCATCGATGTGTGGCGAGGTGAAAACCTGTTGCCAGCCATTGGAGTCCTTGACCCGATAGCAGGTGACGAAATGCGCATAGGCCACCGCAATCCAGTTCTGATGTGCCTTGATGATTTGCACGCGCAGCGGGGGCGTCCAATTCGAGCTCTGTGTGGGGCTAAATACTAGGCCCACTTCGTTCCGTATCACCTTGTTCAAGTCAGCCGACGAGTTGCGTGAGTGGCGCATAAAGTCCAGTGAAGCGTTGCGCGAGTGTCCACCTACTGGATTCCACGCGGCTGGCGGAGCAACAGGTGCTGCATTGGAGCTGGAGGCGCTGTTCGACGCGCGTCCACAGCGCAGATCCCACGATGAATTGCGTGAATGCGACGACGAGTGGCGCGAAGAGGATGACGAGGTCTCTGGCACCCGCACCATGGAACCAGGTCGTGCTGCGCCCGATGAAGTGGGCAGGGGTTCCATGGGACTGCTTGTTGAGGCAGTCTCCACAGTGGCCTGCAACGCATCGTTGGGCGGCATGGCGGGCGCCGCGAGAAATCCATAGAAGAGTACATCTCCGCACGAGGAGTGATTCAAATCCTCGCACAAGGCCAGACGCTTGGTCAGTGGTGTAATCCCATAATACTCGGCCTCATGACGCAGAGCACGAATCTCGCAGTTCTTGATGTCAATGTCTTTGGTCCGCAAGTAATTCAAAATAATGGAGAAGAGCGTCGGATCGCGATCAATGAAGATGGCGTTGTGCTCATCTCTCAAGCTCGAGATGCGGCCACTGAGAAGTGCCGTAAAGAAGGTGTCCGGTATCCACGTAAGCGTTTGCCGTGACGTGGAGAAGCTGCAGGTCCATTGAAAGGGGAGGAGATAGTGACACAAAAAGATGGTTAGAGGGAATTTTTCTACGATTTTTTTTTTCTTGCATGCGTCATCAAAGCTAACGGTTATTTTGTTTCACTCACCGTTGACCGCCCACATTGAGATTAACCAAATCACTGCTTGCACTGTGCATAAAGTAGGACATGCCAATAACTATTTAACAGCTGACGCCGCGGCGGCAGCAGCGTCCACAACACAATTCAATAATCTTTTTATGTGGCTTCGATTTGTTGCCGCCGTTCGGGGCCTGCTGACTGCTGACCCGTTGGCGACTGCAACTGCAGTGACAACGACTGTTGCTGTTGGCTTCTGTTGAGCGCTGCGCAGCGGGCAGAACTTATAATTCGTTTAAAATGAGACGACGGCCACTTTATTTTTGGAACTACGTTTTCTTTTATTTGCTTCAGCTGCACCACTATACATAAATTCTATACATACACTTCTTCACCCACATACGCACTCGTGTACATATGTGCAAACGCTTGTAAATGCTTTGGAGTGAGTGTTTTTGTTGACGTTGTTGCTTATCGCTGCGAATGGTACACAACATTGTTGCGGACATCTGGCAACGCCGCGTGGCGCTCACTGCATTTCAAAGAACCCAGCAGGAAATTTGAGCCTGAACTAAGCTGAATTTTGAATGTGAGCATAGTCCCGAAACTAGGCGAAAATATAAAATCTCGTTTTTGTATCGATTTGAAGTACAATATAATTAGAAAACATATAATGATTTTTTACCAAAACACCAGAACAGAAACTCCCTAGTTTAAGGTCTATTAAGAATGCTGTGTAGAAAGTGCCACTCCGTCATATTTTAGGGCTGTCACGAAAAATGCTAATTCAGCAGATTTTTATGGTCTCTGTGCATTTTAAGGTCGTAGGGAAGACGGACAAGCAGCGCATAAACCGCAAGAGGCGTGGCAGACCATCGTTGTGGGTGGCTCGCACATATGGCGGGAACGAACCGACAAATGATAACGACACTCGCGCAAACAACAATAAAGGAAAATCGAGTAAATGAAAGAAATAACGGTGGCAAAATGTGTAACAAGTAACAAAACGCACGCACACGCACACGCACACTAGCTGCCTGCTATACCCTGCCCACCACCTTCCGCCCCTTCCCTTATAGCTCATCGGTTTGTTTGGATAAGAAGCTTCAAGCGCTAACCAAATGTGAGCAAATGTTTAGCTGTGCGTGCTTGGATGTGTTTGTGTATGTGCGTGCGTGTGTGTGTGTGTGCACAGCATATTAAAGTGAGCCAATTTTCGCGCGTTTTCTGCTAATACATTTTGCTTATGTGCGGTGTGCTCCGAAGTTGAACGAGTTTTTGCATTAATCATAAATAATATACATACATGGAGCACCAGATGAACTAAAAACGTCGTGATGAAAGCACATTGCCATATTACACATTCGATATTAATAATGAATATTGCAAGATAAATTTCTTAAATACAGTTCCTTTATTGTTGGCTCAATGAGCTAATACACTTGATATCTATTGCACAAGATATAGACAGAAAAAATATACCACAATTCAAGGCTTCTTACTATATGTGAATATAGTTAATGCTTTAATTTATCTTGCTATTTACTAACTTTCCACAGCTAAAGTAAATATATAGAGTATCTGCCCGTCGGTCTTTCAAACCCTTTCTGATTTGACTTGTCGCTTACTTTGATAAAAGCCGAAAAAGAAAATGTACAATTCGTTTGGATATACACACAGATGTCCATTCACAATTGTATTTGTATTTTTACGCAAGTTCATATGTACATATGTATATGTAGATTTATCTGTATTGGCCACATACGCTACCTTAATGCGCCGGGTGTTAATTGTTAATCCTTGTTGACACCCTTTTTTCTTTTTTTGCTGAGCTTTCCAGTTTGTTTTTTTTGTTGGCTGGCTAGCGCCAGGCTTAATTCTTAAATGGCGAACGCTCTTATCTGGCCTCTTGTGCTGTGTAATGAATTGGATGTGTATATGTATGTATGTTTGTATATATATCTATATGTATACAAATATATATATTTGCAAGAGTATTTTGACTGCTGTAGCCATTATCAAAGGCCGCTCCGCACGTGCTGCCGTTGCTGTGGAGCGGCCTAATGATTAATTACAATTTAATTTGTTTGCCATTTCGTTGGGCTCTCGATATACAGTGGTTCGCAAATGAATGAAATGAGCATTGTTTAAAGTGTAATGCGAGTACTGAGTGTATTTTTATAGGTCCCACAGTACATTGCGCTCAAGGGTTCAGATCGAGTTAATTGTTTTTTCATTTTGTTTTCATTTGATGGCGCCTTGCCTTTACCATTGTTTGCCTCCCCCGTCAAAACATACTAAATTGCTGGAGCCTTTTTGGCTTATAAAGCATCGCTTTCTTTTTATCTTTTCTTCAATGGGAATACTTGAAAATTTTTAAACGCACAAAATGGAGCCACAATTCAATTATGATCCTCAAATAGCTCATCATTTACCGTCTTTTGCAAAAAAGGAGAGAACAACAAAAAAAAAAAAAAAAAAAAAAGAAAAAACAGTTGAGAAATGAGTTGTACTTTGTGTTTGGTCTAACATGAAATTAACTCATTCGTTGCGGCCTACGCTAACAAAAGGCGCAACGCATACACACAAAAGACACACACATAGAAAGACAGGCGCCCTGAGCCTGAGGTCAAGCGACGCCATTTTTCAGACAGCCAAACAAAAACTTTGCTTCAAGTGCTTCTTGCAATGCCATTATTAAATGTGTGTATGGGTCTGTGTATGCCTGTGTGTGCTTGTGTTGGTGTAGCACATGCTATTCCCGCAAAGAAAACATAAACAAACGCCCACACACAGCACACTGCGTGGCGTAAAAGCTTCCAAACGTGCCAACAAAACTATGTCACGAAAGCTTTTACGCGTAACTTAATGAGCATTGTCTAAATGCGATGACGACCGTAGCAGGCGCAACAGTTTTGAGGGAGTGCGCAGCACGGCAACACTGGCCGCTCTCACAGCATGGCACTCTCTCTTTCTCTCGCTCGCTCTGCCTGTCACTCTCTCCACGTTGGAGCAACAGTTAAAGGCGCTGTTGCTCTCACCCTTCGCGCGGCCCAGACAAAGCCTTGCCGCTATGCTGCTCTACCTGAAATCGTTACCCATACAGAAACTTCTATCTGTGTGTCAGTCAGTCAGTGCAGCAGCAGCGCTGCCAGCGTCGTCTCTGCGTGTCTGCTTGTGAGTGTGTGTGAGTGTGCGTGTTTGTGTTTTTGTGTTTGTATCGCTGCTTGGGCATCCAGGACCTACTGCGCTTTGTAGGCCGTTGGCGTTTCAGTGCCTGGATTCCTGTTGCCCAGTTCACATCGTGCCAAGCGGAGTCCGCGTGTGGAGCAGTGTTGTAAAAGTCGCGAAGTTAAGTACCGTTTAATTTTTGTATATTTATGAAATGGCTGAGCGCGTATTCGTATGCGTGAGCCACTCTTTGTAGCTGCAGCCACGTGCGCCTATTACAAAAGAATACAAAAAAAAAAAAAAAAAAATGTTTCTAAATCCGAAGAGATGAGATTTTTGCGTTAAGTTCGTGTATCATAAAAAATACAGCAAAATAAAAAAAATGCAACAACAACAACCACAAGAACTGGAGCACGTTTATGGGGCAATAAACTTTGTGTAATACATTCAGGAATTGGTATGTCCTAGAGTGCGTACACTCAGCCACCACCACGTATTCATAATTAAATGTAAACTAACATAATCACAAGAGCAAAATAAAAGCGAAAAGAAAAAAAAAAAAAAATAATAAAAAAAACTTGAACATCGATATTCAATTATGCGTGCCCTTGCACATTTTTCCCATTTTCCACGCCATCGCACAATGTAGTAGTCGCATGGCACCTCGGCTTGCCCGTCCACTGCTCACCGCCCTTCTCTGGCTGGAGTCGAGTTTTTGGTCCACTGTGAGATGTCTGCTCCAGCGTACATCCTTTTAGGTGTTTTAGGTTTGTGTGTCTGCTATGTGCTCTATCTGCTTTTGCTTTCATCTTCAATTTCCGTTGCGCACTCGCGCTTTGCCATTCCCATGACCGTTGTCGCTGGCGACGGCGTCTTTTGCACATAAAATGCCAAAGAAAATTACAACTTATTGAGTTGCAAAGCGCGCACACACAAGCAACAGGAGCTCGCACATACACACGCACATACGCAAACATACACAGAGACATAGTGGCCCCTCGGGTGCGTGCCACAGTTTGCGAATTTGTCTTTAGCATCGCCAGCTTCTCCATTTGCATGCCTTGACGCAAGCCGTCTGCATCTACCAATGTGTGTGTGTGTGTGATACATATGCTGAAACTTATGTGACGACTGCCCAAGCTCAGTGATAGTAGACAGACGCTGCTGGTTAATCTGCAACCGCACTCCTGACCACCAGGTTGGGTGCCTGAGTTCGTTGACTTGACAAGGAGTCTAAATACAAGAGCTTAAATTATTAAATATTTCAAGCTTAAAAATTGAATCCGAATATTTAATAATTCAAACCAAGCATCAATGTGCCATATACCTATATACAATACATATAGCATAAATATATCCCTATAAGCACTTTTATATCTATGTAGATATGGTGCTTATCCAAAATGCTTTGCTTAGTAATCTAATCTCAATGTCAACAATCTGGCAACTCTGTTTGCCTAAGTCATTAGTGCAATAGCTACTACTATTTTGATGCGGTCTACTACGAATTGCGTATGAAAAGTACCTTTTTGTGCAGTTGGCGCAGTTGATGCCGCTGCTATTACCATGTTTGTGCCTTTTGCAACACGTTGCCATTAATACGTACTTCCCTTGACACTTGTGAGCCAATAAACTTGAAAAAAAAGAGCAACAGTTGCGGCACACTGACTTACGGCACACACACGTGCACAAGCGCCTCACACACACACGCACACATACGCATTAGCCGAACGCGGACTTCGTTCTTCGTACGAGCTGCTGGCTCGCGACTCGCCTCGCATTGGCAACATCCAAACTTTGTTGAGCCGCACATAACGCAGATGTCCTTTGCCGTGGCCGCCTCGCTTAGTCGTTCAGTCGCTTAGTCGCTCAGCTTGTTCGCCAGTCGCGCCGGCTTTTCACGTAGCTAACGGGACGTACGTAAATTGTTTGTTGGGCTGAGAAACGCTTGAGTTGTCGATGGCACGCATGCTGTGATATGTTAATTTTCCTCTTTGGCAACACTTAGAAAACAATTAGTGCCGTTAGTTTGGGCGTGTTACGCCCCCGTGCGCTACATGAACGTGCTGTTCCTGCTTTTCCCGCTGCAGCCAAATGGCAAGTGAAAAGTTTTAATTGTCTGCGTATTTTCATTGAGAAACTTTCGCCTGTGTGTGCTCAGATGTGTCTATGTGTGTGTGTGGTTGTTGCTTTTATATATATTACTTAATATTCATGCTCATCTCGGCAGTTTTTACAGAAAGTTATGGCGCTCAACTGCTGCCATTCAACCGCGATATTATTATAATAAGCAAAGCGAAACTTGTTTGCCTTTTGTATTTTTGCATTTATGATGATTATTTTTTGTATTGTTGCCATGTTTTGTTTTTGCTCTGTTATTGTTTACTTTGCCCATCATTTCTGCTTTTCTTATTAAAATTATTTGACGGTTGCATTAGTTCCATTCTCTCGAATTGCTCTTTTTGTGCAAACAACAGGCCAAAGACAGCACTTTTATTTATTTAAATTTTATTGTATTTCCGACAATGAACATTTTTCATTTACCTTTCGCATTTTTCTTTTAGTTCTTTATTTTTATTTTTATTTATTTTTTGTTGCGAGAAAACATGTATTTTGCATTTTTTATGAACTACTTCTGTAAGAATTTGGTCTGTCTTGTGTCCATAAATATACTCTGCCAAGTACACACACACACACACACATACACACACAGCCACACGCATATTTTATTGTTATTTTGGCATTTTATTGTTTTCTCTCCAGCACGAATTGCCATCAACTCCGATTGTAAAATGCTTTAAGTGCGGCTTTAAAAGGTCGTTGGCCATGCCACAGGGTGAAAGTTGTGAGGAGAGGAAGGGCAAAAACTGTTGCCTACATTTTGGGGCAGTATTGTGTGCCAATCACTTGAATGGAGTGTACAAAAGGTTTTGTGTGAAATTATGAGGAATTTATTTCAAATTGATTTGCATGCTTACTTGTCGAACAAATTTATATTTTCCTATTTTCTGCACATCTGATATAATTTGCAAAATTTGTGAGCTGCAAATTTGTTTGGCTTTAAATGCAATAATTTCTAAAATGTTTGCACGAGCATAACAATGCTTTTAATTAAGTTGATATTCTCTCTTCTCCTATTCTTCGTTCTATACACACATGATACTTTATAATTAAATTCATTCGCTACAAAACTGCACCAGAACAAATATAAAATAAAATAAAAAATCATATTGAAATTGAAAGTTTGTAACTAAAACTTTTTGCAATTTCTGTAGAAATTTAATTTCAACTGCCAACAGATTTTTTCTTGAATGACTACGGAACTTTAAATGAAAATTCTAAAAATTAATTTCAAAAAGTTTAAATTTAAGTTTGCCCTTTAATATTTAATAGAGAAAGATACTTCCACAATTCTCGCTGAGATAATAAAAGATTAACCACATTTTACGCGAAAGCCGCACAAAAGTCGTGTTCAATTTTTGGGTTAATTTCAATAGTTTATGACTGCTCTGTGTGCGTGTATGTGTGTGGCACGTATAACTGTCACTTAAATGAGTCGAGTTGTAAACTTAATTTGCAACTGGAATAGCGCTGCACGTTAGCCTGAAACCAAGCCGAAAAGTTAAATGCGATAGCACATTTAGTCGAAAGCCAAAAAACTTTTGCGCTTCTTCAGAAATTAATGTGGCCCACGGCTTTAAATTTGAAATTCGGGTCATGTTCTGAACAGTCGTTTGGCTTAATTTAATGTTTCGCCTAAAGGAACCGCGCGAGGCACAAGCTTTTCAATTAATTATGTTATATGTGTTTACACACATCTTAATCAACAGAAATTTAACAACTTTTAAGCTGGCAAACAGTGCAGAAATTTCTATATTTCACGTCATTGTGGCAAGGAATAGAATTGAGACTCAATGGGGTGCTGTGCGTGTAATTAGGACTTAATTAATGTGAAAATCGATTATATGGCAGCTCGAACTTTGCACTTGTCCCTAATGACACGCACACACATATAATTCATTAGATTTCGTCTGCTCGAATTTTGAAACAATAGAATAAGCAAACAATTTCGAGGCGTGTCAACACTTCCTCGCATGGGCGTGGCCAGATTGTTAATTAATCATTAGTTAGCACAAATACGAATTGAATATCGAGGAATTGAGAATTCATATGTAAAGATAAGATAATATTCAATTACATTCAATCCTATTTTGCTGAATGAATAAATTGTATTAAATTTCTTTGTTCCAATTACTGTGCTCCTAATATATTTCCCTTGCATGCAAAATTCAAGCGAAATGGTGATGGGTTTTGCATTTTCCAAAAGTTTCCCATTTTGGTGTTCAGTAACTATAAGAGAAAACAATCTTTGTGTTGCCAATGAAAATCGCTAACAGAGTGGAAAAGTTTCTTCATTGTAATGCGAATTCATTAAACAAACTCTAACAAACTCAGGTAAATGTGCAATGCGCAAGGAAATTATTTTTAATGAGCATTACAATGGAATTTGATTTTTGTATGTACATCAAGGCTTGATTGCCAGCAAAACAGGCTACAGCATATGATTTTTCCACAGAATTTTCCAGTTTTGTTAAAATTCCGTATGTTCAAAGGAGAGCAACATGACTGTGGCATTTGATTGTTATAGCCATTAAATAATTAGTCTGTCAGCCATGGTTTCATTTGTCTGCTTGTCAATCATTATGCCCGTTTGTCAATAATTGTGCATTTAATGTTTTCAATTAGTTCTGAAATCATTTGTCTGTTTAACAATCATTAAATCAGTTTGTCAATAAGTGTGCCTTTAATGCTTTCAATCAGTTTTGAAATCAATTAATCAGTATGAGTGTGTTTGGCAATCCATGAGGCAGGCAGTCGGTCAATCAGTCGGAACAAATAATTTCATAAGGATTGCTTTTTTATATTATAAGTTAATTGATACTAATATTAATTTAATATTAATATTATCGTATATACTCATTTTTTTATTTATATAGAAAAATTTATATTATTTTTATCTTTTAAAATATCTATATGTTTGACATGGCGATATTATTAGTAATCATTTATATAATATATCTTGATTTTATCCTTTCTAAATTTCATTATTCCTATTATTTATACGCTGAACTCACTAAAATGAGACCTTAGGGTATAAATGTTGTAAATGTTTTCTCATAAAGCATATATATTTTAAATTCACCATGAGCATTGCAGTCGCAAATACTTAAGAAAATTCTTATACGTCAGGCCTCTTATAGTCTTCACGGATCAAGTCTATTTCTATCATTAAAAGTTGACATATGAAATTTCCCAACATATTTCAGAGATTCAACTCCCAATATCTTCGCATGTTGGCGAGTCTGGTTAGAATCCTTAAAGCAACAGTCCAGCAGCAGCGCAGCTATGGTGGCAGGATATCTCCTCGCCAAGTATATCTGCAAGCTGCTTAAAGAGCTCTTACTATTTTTAATTACTTCTGACCCAGTTTCCTGTGCATTATAAACTGCTAGCTGTCAGAGTCACAACTAGTTGCGTGACAGCTTTGATCTGATGTAGCAGCATCCACTTACTAAAGTTGCGCATACGCCGCATGAGCCGCACAAAAATATGCGACGGAGCAGAAATGTCGCTCTTTCGACTTTCTGTCCGCAAAGCAAATATTTTAGTCATTTGCAAAATAAAAAATGTTTCATTGTTTGCGCTGGCGGCAGACTTCGCCTCTCGTCCATGTCGGCTGCTTTGTTGATTTGATATAAAAAGCATAAAGGAAAGAGAGAAAAAATGCGAAGAAATGCTTGCCATTTTGACATGAAATAATCAAATTGTCACAATGTTCGCGGTTTGCCGTAAATTTTATTTGATACCCACAAAAGCAGCAACAGCTCTCCGCAAGAGGCCAGGACGAGGGCAAATATGTGAAAAGGATTTCAAGCAGCGACCTTCAAAGTTTTCACAATTTCCATATTTTCGGCTGGGAGCCACAGAGCGTATGCGTAATGCATGATGCGCTGCGTGTGTTTGGGGGTGGCTACGTTACGCCGCTGGAGCCAATTGATTTGTGGTGCTTAACGCTTTGCATATTTCATGGCCGAGCATAAATATGCGCACTGTTTATTTGGCTGATTAAGCGTCCAATGGCAAATTTGTGTCGGCTGTAAAATTGACAAACAAATTTGAGAAGCCTAATAAATGGCGGCACATCTCCAAGATTGACAGCCGCTGGCCGACATCGACATCGACATCGACGTCGACGTCGACCTCGGCCACAGACAAATGGCCCGCTAGCGGAGCTAGCACAGCCGCCAGCTTACAGCATCCAGCCGACAGGCAGACGAAACAATATGAGCTAGATGCCCAGATATAGATACAAGCACAGACACAGATACACACACATACACACACACACACAGATACAGATATCGATTTAATCATTAGTGCTACAGCTGACAGGCTTTGGCGTTGGCTTTGGCGGTGGCTTTGGCTTTGGCTTTGGCTCTGCGCTCCACCCCAACAGAGTTGGAGTGCTAACGGAATGAATTTACATTTTTATTGCATGGCCCAAAGCACACGTGGCTGCCTCCTCCATAAACTCCGCCCCCTCCCTGGCGGTACTCAGAGTTTACAGCGCATTGCGTGCCGCGCTGGCCAGTCCACAAAATGTGTTAATGCCATTAGTGATGTTTCGCCATCAATAATAATTATTATTTTTCGCCAAGTATTGCCCAATATGCAATTACAAATTAATTAAACCAATATATGCACGCTAAAGCATGTAAATAATATGCAACATGAATTATTCATATTCCCATTATAGTTTTATGTTCTAATTATTTCTGTTGGCAATTTCCCTGGATTAGGCTCAGTTCGTACTTTGGCTATGCCTAATGTTTGAGCATCCCACCTCTCGCTCTCTCTCCCTCTCTCTTTCTCGTTCTGCCGCGAGCGTTCTTTTGTTGTTCAAATCTCTTCTTTGTTGGCTTCTTGTTTCGCCTCTCCAGCTGAATTATAATTTCTATTTTGCTTTGCTATGGCTTTTGGCAACGCTTTCGGCTTTCGGCTTTAATTTTTTGTGTTTTGTGTTTTGTTTCTGATTTGGTTTTTATTTGACTTCCGTCTTTGTGGTTGCACTGCAACACTTTCCACAGCTTAATCTTTGCTTATTTCCGTATCTGTTTCAGCTCGTTGTTTGCTTCTCCATTTAACACAATTATAGAAAATGAATTGTGCTTCTAAAATTTGCTTGTGCATCGATTCATCTCTGATTCTTTATTTTTCTTCAGCTTCTCCAATTCTTGTTTGATTTGGGTACAAAAATTAATAAATGAGATATGTAGTTTTCAAACTTTTATCACTTAATTCTGTTTCTTACACCTTTATTTTCTTTTGTACTCTCTTTGTTGCTTAATTAAGATTAGAGCTTAACTTTTTTGCTTTCATTTATTTTTGCTTCTCAAATTCTGATGATTTATTTTTTTTTTTTCAATTCTTACATTTGTCGTTTTATATATAAGCTTTTTCATTCATTTCTCATTGCAGTCTCTTGTTGAGGCAGAGCTTGTTCTCACATGTTAGATTATCCTGCTTTGAACTTGAAATTGACCTTGAAATTGCATTTGCTATTCATAAATTTGGTTGATTTGCTTCGGTTTACATTGCTTCATTTGCTTTGCTTCAAGTCGCATTTTTTTTTCATTTGCTGGACTCCATCGATAAAGTGGATTTTCATTAATTTTGTGACATACGTCAAATTTGCAGTGCATTAAAGTCGCATGATGGCTAAACGCGCATTTCCTTTCAAGTTGACGTGAATTTATGATCAGGATTCCAATCTTGGTCGGAACTAAACTCAGTTTAGCCCACACTTTATGCAACTCTCTCCCACTTTATATATCTGTGTGTGTGTGTGTGTGTGTGTGTGTGTGAGTGACTGTGTTGTCAGAGACATTTAAAGATTGATGCCTTTATATATCCGTAAGTAATCTGCCAAGTTGTGTGCGTACCCGTATTTGTTTGACAGCCATTCGGCCCAGAAGTCAACCAAACCAGGCAGCAATCCCTCTCTCTCTCTCTCTCCTCTCCCGCTCTCTTCTCTCCCTCTCTCTTTTCGTTTACTTTCGCAGAGAGTGTGTTTGCGTGTATGCACTTTGTGGGCTGGCTTTTAAGTTCCCTTTATGCTTGTTTAATCACTCGAAATGGCATTGCTTGCGTTAAACCCTCGCTTCAATGTGCAAAAATTGCTTTTAAACCTATTGCTTTAATTGATAATACCCTCACTCATCCTTGCCCAGTTTGCTGGGCATACTTGCCCACATTATATATATATATATATATATGTATTTTGTTGGGCTTTGTTTGCGCAGACATTTTGATTTATGAGTTTACGATGGGGCATGGCATCAAAATTGAAATTTCACAAAAGTATATGAAAAAGAAAATACAGAAAATGAAAGCGAAAATGAAAATGGAAAAAACCTGTTGGATAAAGAACAGCTCACAAACAACAGGCTCAGCCCTAATGACAAAGACAAGGCTGCCAGGCATAAAAACTTGTATATGCGTATACTTGATATACACACACACAAGCACACACATAAATACATATAAATCTATATGCGCACTCGCCTGTATGGCCATCTAGCTTTGAGCTTGCAATATGAAAATATATGCGCTTCTATTATGCCTTGCGGATAATTTTAGCATACGCTCATCGCACTAAGGCCGAGGGGGAAATTCACTAATGAGTCTAAGGGAGCGTCGGCTCTATCGGGGGAGTGTGCGCGCCTGTGCCTATGCGGCTCACAATTATGTAACATAGTTGTAAAGTATTTTCTGAAAACACCTCAAACAATTTGCCAAATTAAAAGCTTCAAATTGTCTTGATGAATCGCTGTGCATGATTGATGCGTGCGGCGCTCGAGCTGTCAAGCGCTGAAATATGTTTTAGCTAGATGAGAATCAGAGGATTGAGTTAAGTTTTATTAAAAAAAAAACAAATTATGTTAATGCCAGTTGAAGTTATGTAACGTAATCTAGATTTAAAATGACTTTCTGACAGCTCTACAAAGGCAAAATATATTTTCCGTTTGCATGTTAAATTTCAGCCAGCTGATAGTTTGACATAGCAAAATAAATGAAAAACTCAGTGTTATTTAAGCCCTGAATCGGATGGTTATAAAACCCGTCCTGGCAGAGTACCATAAACTAATTTGGCTTACTTCTGATATATTTCACACATTTATTTATTCCCATTTCGATTCTCTATGGGCATGAAGGCTTTGTGTGTATAAACTCAACTGCTTAAACTCTTTTACCTGCTTAGGCAAAATCGTAGCATACTCTCGAGCGCAGACACTAAACGCATTCTGTGGGAAGTGGGTAAGCCATTTTACAGCAGTGGGCCAAAAGCAATAAACAGCTTATTGACTGCCATTTTTAGAAAATGTTTTACAAAAATGAACACAAAAGCCAATTGGCCAATGGACCAGCAGCCACAACAGCTGGCTGGGTGTCTCTTTGGCTGTGTGTGTTTCTGTGTGTATGTGTTAGCTGCCGCCAATCGATGGCAACATAACCAAATCGCATTAATTACGCTTCGACAATTGTTGCGCCACAAAGCTTAAATGGTGTTTAGAGAAAACTCTAGCGCTCCGTCCGTGTGGCTGGTGGGTGGGTTTTTGGGGTCTCTGGGTCGGCTGTTGGCTGGCGAGCCTGGTTGATTCACTCACCATTGCAATTTCCGGCAGTGCAGCTGAATGTTTACTTTAGCAGACTTTGCAATGTGCTCGCTGAGTCTGTTAGTTACTTAAGCTGCAATACACACATACACACACCCACACACACAGCATACAGCATACAGCATGTTTCTCTGTGCATGTGTATTGCAGCTTAAGTAACCGCACAAACGCAAACACAAACACAAACACAAGCACACCTATTCGTGACTATATTGAGCAATTCAGTTGCCCGGCTCGGCACTACATTAGCATCGTTATGAAAGCAGCCACAAGGAAAATCACGAGTCCGTTGAACAGCTGCCGCTGCTTCTGCTTCTGCCTCTGCCACTGCTTCTGCTGCTGGCCATAATCTGGTTGGTATTTAATTAACGAGTTCAATGTTATGCAAAATTTGGCACAGCTGCATGATGGCTAGACCAACCGCGCACAGCGCCCACAGCCTGGCTCCTCTCCACCCCCGCACAGCGACGCAACCAGTTGCCTGCTTGCTGTGTGCGTGTGTGTGTGTGTGTGTGGGCTGCCTGTCAAGCGCGTCATTAACGTGCGCAAATATTTACCCGTACTGTGTGTGTATTCTTTGCATTAGTGTGAAATCTGCTGAAGCATAGCAGGTTGCCATTTTTGGGCTCATTTGTGTGCACAAAGGTCAGAGGTTAGCCCCAGATGCTTTCTGCCACTTTATTTCAAGCGTCCCATTTCTTTTGTCACCGAGAAATGTGCTGAAAAAGCAGCAGAGATTGCCAACTGTTATGAATGCAGAGCAAACACTGCATGAATTGATGGCATTCACACATACATATGTAGCTCCGTAGCCTTGCACATGTTCTTCACGCATGTCAAATGGAGGCATACCGGTCAAGTCTAGTCATTAATCAAACATATCGTTTGTGGAACGCTTAATTATCTGTTTGCTTCATCAATGTAAATAAACCAGACATTGATAGCGTGAGGAAGAGAGAGAGAGAGAGAGAGGGAGAGAGAGAGAGTGTGTGTGTGTTTAACCAACTTGTCAACTCGGTGATTCAAAGAAACTTTATTGCTTTCAGCAGCAAACAATGAAAATTAAATTGAATTTTGATTAAAAATAGATAAAAGGCTGACCTGATTGTCAATCATAAATACTACTAAGAGTAGAATCCTTAATGTCACAGCTCGAAGCACAATGTAGCCAATTTATATGACATTTAATATTAACAAATGTTGTGTCAATACGTACTTCCAAAGAAGAAAAAACGCTCTGAATTGCTTGTCACATTTGACTTTTTGTTAAAGTTCTACTTTTACAATAAATATGTCTTTTGATTTGATTCGAAGAATAAATGGCCATTTCAAGGATTTATATCAGAAAGACCTGGAGAAATTGATATCACATTTAATATATAAGGAATCTAGTCAATTTTTAACGGTATGGATGTTAACTTCCTTAACTTAACTTAACCCAATCTTAAAGATCTTAAAGACCTATTGAATTTTCAACATCGTAACATCGTAAAATGACATTCAATATAAAGGTTTTTTTTTAAATGCACTCCGTATGCTTAATACAATTTGACATTGCCTTGACTTCATTATTTATTGAGTGAGCTCTTCAATTTGTATTGGCAATTAATATTTCAGCGGCTCTCAAACAACAATTTAATTGCTGTTCGCTTTCAAGTGAACACTTTTGATTCTTCATTAACCGCAAATTGATTTCAAAATTAATTAATCCGCTTTTCCTATGCATTTTTGCAAAAAAAAAAGAAGAAAAACAAAAACAGAAAACAGGAAAAATATGACCAACAGCTTAACACGTGCCACGCCACTTGCCTCTTCTCTTGTGCCCCTCCCCCCTCTTTTTTTATGCACTTTGACCTACATTTAGAGCTGAGCTAGGGGCGAACGGGTTGATGATGCTCAGATGGGCCCAGCTTGCTTTGTTATCTGAATAAATCATACGACGTGTGTGCCATAAGACCGCTGAATAAACATGCTAACAAACACAAACACACACACCTAGACACACGCGAACAAACGCGCACAGACAATGTCAACTAACGGGTGTGTGTTTGCATGTGTGTGTGTGTGTAAAGTAGCCAGCTGGCAGGAGATGGCTTCTTATCCTGCACATCACTTTGTAGTGTGCAGTGGCCTGTTCCTCGCTTAATGTGTAAAAATAAAACAAAATATTACCACATTTATAATGTTGGACATGCTTTGTTGTCAACTGCATGTTTCTATATTTGTCATCTTAATGCTTAATAATATTTTTATACCACGGATTTACATTCTCGGTTCGTAGCTTGCTCTAGCTCTTTACTTATTAGCTCAAATATACATAAAGTGCTAAAGATATTTTACAATATTTAAAACAAAATATTATTATTTATATTTAAATATGTATATTAAATATATAATTATATATTAAATTTATTTTTAATATTAATATTTTTAGCATTATATTTTAATTAAATGTTTACCTTTTAACTTATTATCTCAAATATTTACAAACTGAAAGAGATAATATACATTTGTTTTAAAAATTATTATTTATATATTTAATTTATTTTTAATTTTAAAATTTGTTGCATTAAATTTATATTAAATTTTTACCTGATTTGAGCTTATTAAATAGCTTGAGGCTATTGTAAGCAAGCTATATAATTCTCATATTCTATATATATATAAACATATATGTATATCCATATAGTTATATCAAGAATTTAATCCTAACAGCAATTTAATCAAAAATTTGTATTTTATTTAAAAAGGTTCATTTCAAGTAAATCTACTTTGCTTAAAGTGTCGCTCAATCATTTAAGAATCGCACACATATATGTACATTGCTTTTGTTCCACTGTGCGTGTTGCAGTTTTAATGTCATTTTCTCTCATTTTTCCCTCTTAACTCACAACTTTTTTCTTTGTGTTTCTCCTTTTTTCAATGCTGAACTCAACGCTGATGAATTTTGTACCAGTTAAGTGGCTCGGGTCCACCTTTGCGGTGGCTGTTGATGCTGTTGCTGCCCCGCCCACAGCCACTGTGGGTAAACATTTGTGATTCAGCACCGTTGCGGCTTCTGCTTCACTTAACCTTTTGCTCGTGTGTGTGTGTGCAGCCGTGAAGCTGACAGCTGGCAGCTGGCCGTAGGCAGAAGACTGAAAACAGAAGCCAGTCGGCAGTCTGCAAACGGTAGTTGGTAGTTGAGCCACTTCGTTTGGCTCATTACCGAGCCGGCCAGGCTCATAATATTGGCCAATATGTTGGCCGGGCATGGCAACTACTATTTTCAAATATTAATGCTAGTCATTTGTATGCCTTCGATTTGTTGTCGCTTCCGGATTGCCCCTGAAGACCCATCGGACTCGACTCGACTGTTCTATTTTGGAAAGTGGTTCAATTATTCAACTGCTCATGCGAATGCATATTTAAGTATTCCTCGAAGCAATTCTTCGTCTCTCTCTCTCTCTCTTTCTCTGTCTCCCTCTCTCTCTCACTCTGTCTCTCTCTCTATCCATCTGTCAGGCTTGAGAGGCGAATCACGTGCAAGTACAGTTACAAATTCATTTGGGCAGCTCTGCGCCCAGTACCCCAATATGCAATGCCCCATTGATTGTGGGGCTTTCAGCTACCGATTAGAATTACATTAGAATGACATAAAATCGATATAAACCAAATTAAACTCCCTTTATAGGACGGCACGCAAAGGCCTAACCTGTCCAACACGAATTAAATTTGGCTAAAGAATTATCTAATTAAGCTGCAACTAGCCTGATTAGATTTCCATTCAAATTGTATAAGTTATGTATTTATGTTTTCTATATACTTTGTATATCTAAAGAGACTCCCACTTACTTTATTCCTCTACTACTGCATTGAATGAGCAGCTGCAAGCAAATTGAAATTGTATATTTAGCAAAGTTAAGTTCAACATCTTCTATTTCATGTAAATGATTGAAAGTTTTGTTGTTGTTGTAGTTACTCATCCAGTTGTTGGCAAACATCGTAAACAAAACTTAAAACTTAAAACTTTTTGTGTGCAAATTTATTGAACCACTTCAAATCTGATTAGGCTACTTCGGATACTTCGCTGTTGGCTTCAGAATATTTTTGGTAAAATTCGCAGTTTAAACACGATTATCAGTTGAGTTGAGTTGCTAACTATAATTTAATATAAATTATCCCACGCTTAGTTGAATACTTTTAAACGTTTTATATTTGCAAATTTATGCAACATTAAATGATTTGACTGAAAATATGCTATATGAAAAAATAAATATATATATATTAAAAATTACACTATCAATATTTCATTTAGAAGCAGATCAAATATTAACGAGCAAACTATCCTTGTGAAATTTATACCTAAACAAAAAAAAAAAAAATTTTAAGATAAAATTACTACAAAAATAAATCATGCAAAAGGAATTTACGAAATAAAAATCACATATTTATAGCAGGGATTTTTTACTAATTAAAAAACAAAAATACTTTCATAAATCATACGCATTTCATATTCAATTTACATTTTAAGGATTTCAAGCCACATATTTCAACATCGAATCACTTATCGATATCGATGTGGCTTATATAATTAGAGCTGCTTTAACGCTATTACACACAGAAAAAAAAGATGCACACAATTTACACACAAATAAGCAATTTGATTAGAATAAAACATGATTTCTTGAATTTAACGGCCGCACGGCCTATGCGTATTTCAGATTCTATCTTCAGCTCATGTCATAAACTCCAGCGCCTCACATGTCTTTATTTGACGTGGCTGCCGCAGTGCCTCCACACGCCCCTCACGCCCACCGGTCGAGTCGCGTAGCTGGAACTTAAAGTAGACCGGGCCGCGTCAGCGACAAGCTTGTCGACAAGCACTTGACACCAGCAAGTTATCCATAGATACTTATGAATGAGACCGGTAAAGAGCAGCCTGTCTGTCTATGTGGCATGTCTGTGTGCGTGTCTGTGTGTGTGTCTGAGACGGAGAGAGTGTGGCAGAGTGTGCGTGCATTTGTAGCAATGCCTAACGTTTATTTTATAGTATGTAATATATGCGCCATTTGAGCTGAGTTTAAGGCTTTGTATGAGTAGGGCACACGAGAGCAGAGAAGCGCAACAGCACTGCACACGCATACACACACACACTCACACAAGCTGGCAATATGCTATTACACACATTGTTGAGCAAAGTGAGTCTATATTTGTCAGAGTTTTTGCTAAACGACTTGACATTGATTATAGCTTTGTGGTGTTCCTGTGCTTAATACTCTTCTAGCCGTTGCGAGTGAGCTCTTCCCTTTCGATTTGGTTGCCTGAAATTGTTGAGTGTGCAGTTGCCAAGTCAAGTTTTTAAGCCTCTGGTATTCAGAGTGTTTGGCATGTAGGTCTTAGGGGTCGACTTTGCAAGGTATTAAATACTTATATATTTGCTTTAGCTAGTAAAGTATTCCCAGAAATATTTTTAACAGAATTTGACCTAAATTGTTTAATCATTTTTAAGTGAAATTCTTGATTAAAATATTGTAAGCATTTATGATACAACAACAACAAAAAATGTGCTCACGAAACATCATACCAAAGTGGCTAAAAGCTAATTAGCTAAAAGCCAACTATTTTTAAATGAGTCTGTCAACTATGACCTTCTTCCATAAGTGGCCTGTGTTTTGGTAGCCCGAATTCTCGTAGTTTCGCTAGCGATGACTGCATAAATAAATTATTTATGTACTATATGTATTCGTTTTAAAACATTTTTATATGGGATGTCATTTATGGTAAACGAAATAAATATATATTGTCTGCTCTCCTCTGTCACAATTCAATTGATATCAGCTTTGTATCCTGTTTGTTTGCCTTCTGGGCGGCTTTCTTCGTTTCTTTTGCCGTTTAGGAACACAACAGCAAGCACTTTGGCATTGCTGTCGACATTGTCAACATTACTTCCGATGCTTTAGCATTGACCCAGTCGTATTTGCACAGATTCTACAATGTTGATGCTCGCCTGCATACATATTTGACAGTGACACTGAAATGTTGCCTCTATTTCCATACGTTTGTTTATTCATGATGTCCGCTGTCGCTGCGGCCATTGCTGCTGTTACTCTTACTCTTGCCTTTCAGGTGTTTACCTCTTTCGCCTGTGCAACATGACGTATGAGCAATGTGCATTTAAATTTCAAAGTGAAAACTTTTAACCTGCCTGCTGCCTGATGCCTTCCTGCTAACTGAAATTGACTTGTGTGTTCGAGTTCGATTCAATTACCAGCAACTAGCTCATCTGCCACTGGATTGGCCTAAAAATAGTCGAGTTGGCCCGAGCGCCTGGGACTTGTCCTGTGACATTTCATGCCAATATGGCAACGCATTCGTTAAAGTGAGCCTTCCAATGGATATTTTTGTGCAGATATGTGCTTAATTTGTGTGTCGGCTTGTTGCACATTACGTGAGGTGAGCTTCATTGAAAATTCAGCCAGTGCGATGTGAAATGGATGCCATTATCCCAGCCATCAGAGCCAACAATAACAATAATTCCATTGTGCTCAATTTATTGCATGCGTGTGCATCTTTCATATTTTCAATAAGACAAGCGCTGTGCAACGGATGAGCCCGGATGGCACACGCTGTCTTCGGGCTGGCGGCGTGCAAATGCTTAATTACATTTGCCCCACACGCAGTCACGGCAAGGGAGGGGGCCCCCTCGGTTCTCGGATCTGTTGCTCATGCGATGCTGCCTGCGCATCCATCATCGAGGCGTCAGGATAATAGGCAGTCAGCTTCGTCGCATCCTCTCCTGTTCTGTCGTGTCCTGTCCTGCTCTGTCCTGTCCCATTCTCGCTCTGCGTATTCAGGATGCCTGCTGCCTAAGCATCCAGTGTCGAGTGTGGCGCGTTTTGCTGCCTTTCAATTGATATTGCATGTCTTTGCTGTCAGTCAGACGTTACACACGCCCACACACACGCACACACTCACACATACAGACGTCGCACACCCGCGCGCGCTCATCTGTAAGGCATTTTCAATTTTCAACTTTCTTCATCCACGTTTCCAGTGGGCGCTGTGCTAGGTAACGTTACAGCGACGACGGCAACAGCATTTCCGCTTTAATCACAAGTCTGTGTGTGTGTGCGTGTGTGAGAGTCGATAAAACAGTTGGACTTTGCATGCAAGCGCTCTGGTGTATTCCATTTCCGTTCCGCCCCCTTGGCCGTGGCTCCTGATTGTTGTTTGAGGTCCCTTTTTGTGCCTCGGCTGGTGGCACAGTTAAACTGTCATTGTCATTTAAATGTCTCTTGACTGTTGCTGCTGTCATTGTTCTTTCAGTTACTGTAACTTTGTGTGGCACAAACACACACACACACACACGCACACTATCGCACAATCGTATAGCTGTAACAGGCACTCACTCGCATATGCCCACACATTCATCACATTAAATTGATTTTTTTCTCCTTTTTTCAACTAACTGACTCTCGTTAAAGCCTAGGGCTAACCGTACGGCTATACGTAGGGATGCTTGTCTATGTGTGTGTGTGTGTTTTTGTGTTTGTGTGGGCAGTGCACTCCAAGCTAGTTTTCAGTTTATTTATAGCGTTTTAATTAATTTTGCAAAGCTATGCAGGTAACTATGAAGTGGCGGCATTTTTATTAAGCCCCACACAGTTGTGTGAAGCCTTCACCTTAGAAAGACTTTCACCTTTAAAATAGAAAAAATGTATATATTTGAAGCATTTCCAAATTTAAATTTGTATTCCATTTTTCTTAAAATTGGTTTCTTCAACCATTTGTTAGGGCTACGCTCCTATGACTCGGTAAAGAAGAGTAAAGAAGAAGGGCAGAAAGGAAAACTTTCATAAATATTTTGGGAAATTCAGTCAAATCCTTAAGATATCCATCGTTTATATTAAATATTTACAATGTTTTTTTTTTTTTTAATTTTTCCTTTAAAATATATTTACAATAAATGAAAACTACATTTTACGCTCATGTCCTTGTTTTTTATTTAGTTAAACATATTTAAAATTTAAATTTGAATTAAATGATAAAAGAGAAGCTTACACTGAAGCGCTCAATTAATACAAATGAATGCCTTTTTTATTTATAATAAAATATATTTATTCGATACAATTTAAACCTTTTTTTTTATAAAAATACATTTTGTTCAATAATTTCCAGCTTTGGCAAATTGAGGCAATATTTGCCGTAATTTATTAACAATGCATTAAGAGGGCTCTTATTTGTATTTAAATATGCTTAACGTTAATTAAACAGTTGTTCCAGTTTTATTGCAATTTATCATTTGTTTTTTCGTGCTTTCCAATTTATGTTTGACATTGTAATTCGCTTTTAATGGAAGCCCAGGCACATGCGTGTGTGTTATCAGACGTTAGATATAAACATACACCCACACACACCCACAACCACGAGAGCTGGCTAACTAACGTTCAAGCTTGTTGTGGCTGCCACAACGAACCGTCAATCTATGCCACATGAAATTTTTTTCGACTGCCACATGCTGTGGGCGTGTTTCTCTTTCTCTCTCGCTCTCTGTGTGTGCGAGTGTTGTGATTTTTTTGTGCATTTAAGTTTCCGTTTTGCATTGATTTTGGTTTTTTATTTTTTTTGCAGCACACTGATATGCTCAATATTATAACTGAGTTTTCCTTTCGAAATGTCAAACGTTTTGCTGGCCTTCCCAGTTACACTTTGGGCTCCGCTGTGCCTCATATTTTGGCACTTAAGAGCCCACTTCAGGGACTTTAAAGAAAACAGTTCTGGTTGCCCCAAAGCAACTTGCAGAGTAACGTAGTAATCTAATGGAAATGAATTCAGTTCTGTAAATGAACCAGAAATTGCAAATTGCTAAGATTCTGGGTACTCACTTAAATTGTACTAAAAGTGCGCCCAAAGGTATGCAACATTTTTGGCTAACGACTTTAAGTGCATGTTAAGATGCAAACTTGAAATTGCAGAGCTGGAAAGTTGCGTGCAAAGCAAGATTATATTGCTACTAAAGAAAACTTGTTTATACTTATAGCTGAAGTTTTAAAAATATTAAAGTTATCAAAAAAGAAAAATATATAATTTAAAAAAAAATATGTCAAGAGTAAAATTAAAAAAGATCAATAAGTATATTTAACTCTGCTGAGCTCTGCAGATATACTTATATTTCAGTTATTCGATTTTAACTAGAAATTTCGACTCTGAAAATATTTTATGATAAATAATTGTCTACCTTTTACGTATTTTACAGGTCGTAAATTGATAGCCAACAAGGCAGCAATTGTTATGCGATCCTTTGAGCACTGCTGTACTATTTCGTAGAAGAAAAAAAAAGTAAGCCACAGCCTCAACCACATCCACAACAACAACAACAAAAACAATTACCAAGCTGTAAAGTCAAAGGCGGCAACGGAATCGGCTTATTGGAGTGTGTTTGGGGATCTTGCAGTTGACAGCGGCGCAAAAAACAACAAAGGCAAGCCCACGCACACTCCCAAAGAACAGATACACGCAGATACACGCACACACACACAGACACAGACACACAGGAAGCTACATAAAACGAAACTCAAGGAACAGCAAATAGGAAAACTCCGTGAACCTGTATAGTATGTCAAGTGGACGCAGCGCACGCCTACCGCCCACGCCCACGCCCACGTCCACGTCCACGCAGAACGCCAACAACAAGCACCGCGTGGCAGCTGCAACATCCGCCGCAGCAGCAGCGGCAGCTGGTGAGCCCAACAGCAACAACATGCTGCAATACAGCAGCGGCAATGCAACAGCCAACGGCAGTGCTGGCTCGGCGTCGGGCTTAGGCGTAAGCGGCCTCCAGATGGGCATGAACATGGGCATGGGCAGCATGTCGAGCGGCATGCTGCCAAGCGGCTTTGGCCTTGGCCAAATGTCCGGCGGCGCCAGCACTGCAACGACCGACGTGGGAACCGATAGCATACCCGGCGAGACCATCGATGCCCTGGGCCCCGAGTTGGCCGTGGCCACGTCGCAGGTGCTCGAAAATTTGTCGGAAAACGAGCGGAAGATGATCATTGAAGTGCTCAATCGGGATGAGTCGGTGCGGCAGCGCGATGCCACCAGGATAATGTGAGTACCAGCAACTAGCCCTAATTGAAAACGTCCTGGCTTAATGCTGCAGCCTTACTGTACAAATATCCCGAAAAGGGCGCTTGAAAAGCAATCGAAGCTGAATTATCATTTAATTTGTTTGCTTTTAAGTTGAATTGCCACTTGCTACTTGGATTAGGATTATCCTTGGCAGAGGAGAGCTCTTAAAGTAGTTCAAGAACGAATATATTTCAGATGAAATGGTCTGTGTAAATGGCTTCTCTATCATCAGGGTTTCCGGGCGCCGTCAACCAACTGATATAAACAGCTGCTCATTGTAGTGGTGCTGCTGTTCCAGCCAATTAACCTGACCATTCGGTCTGCCCTTAACGGCTTAACTATCCCCCATAGCGGCCTCACTCGGGCTTTATAGCTGCCTGAGTGAGTATTGCCGTGCAGTCATATTATTTTGGATATTGGCACTTGTCGCAGCAAGGTAAGCCCGCTATATTGGCTATTAAAGCCAGCCAATTCACTCTGGCTTCACTGACCTCAGCGCTTGGCCTGTTTGTCTGTTGCCTGTGGCCAACACTTTTTGGCCGCTGTGACGAGCTTCGATCGGTTTTAATTGCTTTTCGTTGGAGCTTTAAATTGAACATAGAGCAATGCTGCTTCATATTAGTGAACTGAAAGCGCTAGCCAATGTGGAATGAAACAAGTCTTCAAACTCTCAAGAAATTAGAGGTTGAAATTATTAATTATTGTTAATTTTTTAAATTTTCTGTTAAACTGATAGTTGTTGTAAAGAGAACAAGGCAAAACTATTTTTATGGAAGTTTAAATTAAATTTGTATAATTTATTGGCCATATTTGGGATGCCGCATCAACTGATTAATTTAATAATTGAAATTTTTAAAGATACTTTAATCAATGTTACCTGCTCTGGGCACACACTTTTCGCCTTTGTCTTGGCATCTTTTAATGTTAACTTAATTAAAAGTCACGAAAGGCCTGAACCATTAAACCATAATTGTATGCAATATGCAGAGTTTGCTTTTGGCATTGAGTGCGTGTGTGCTCGCATGTGCGTGTGTGTGTGTGTGTGTATGTGTTCGTATGATTTTTTAATTAAATGTCGAAAGTGCTGTTTGCCAGCCGCAACACAAACTGCCAGACTGCAGCTGCAGCCAACGCACACAAACACAAACACAAAAAATATCTGACGTTAATGCATTTAGTGATGGCCAAGTGGCTGCGCTGTGAGTTTCTTAAATTTGCCGAGATGCAAGCGCCACAAACGTATCGCAGCTTGCGTAAAGCCACAATTTACTACCTTGATATTTGTGTGTGCGTGTGTGACATGTGTGTGTGTGCGCGTGTGCCTGAAGCTGTGGCTTCTGTGCGACAAATAACGCGCATGCCTCTGGCGACCCCTCCCCCCACAGAAACTCAGGCTGAAGCCCAATGGCAGTTTTCGGCTCAAGGCACAGCTTAGCTCCTTTTGCCGCCTGTGGCATTCACTTGATATGCGCGAAAAATTGTTTTCGCTTCGTTTAAGCGGCTTTTGTTCAATGGGATCCCCTATGTCACTTGCGAGGCGAACGTTTCTATTCACAAGCAACCATTGTTCTCCAGCCCGAACCTAAATCAAACGCATCTGACATTTTACGCTCCATTCGTGTAAGGTTTACATTGTTTGTTAGCCATTTTCCAAAACCTAGGCCAACGGAAGAGTCGCATTTTATGTGCGTTAGAGCCATTGAAAGCGTGTAAGAAAGGGTATTATGCGATTGCTGAAAGGCGTTAAGGAACACATTCGCATATCCTCTCTTTCACTTTCCATTTGTTATTCACAATTCTTATTTAGTTTTCCTTAAATTATGGCTGATTAATTTTTAGATCATCAGACAGTTTAAAGATTTTCTGGTTGCATATAGACTAACTTGTAGTCGGATAAGTTTAATATACTCTACTCTCTTTATCTCTCTCTCGCATTCAGCTTTGCTTTCATTTCGTTTTGTACTGCAAATGAAAATGAAAATGATTTCCTGCAAAATTGAGCTCAATTTGATTGTACTTGATGTATGTCTTTTAGTTGCATGTCGACATGTTTTTGCTTTTAGCCAGCTCTCGATATACAGTTTGTGTATTGGGTTAGCACTCTAATGGCGACTTATGGCGACATGTAAGTAACCAATTGAAAAATATTAAATAACTATATACCATAGGTCCGTAAAGAGTGTCTCACGATATATATTATATTTTGATTTGGTTTAGTATGACATAAAAATTGTTCAATTTAGACAATAGAATTAAACCCTTTCCTTGATTGGGTTTCACATTATTTCTGCTAATATTAAAATGATTGACTAACCGATGCCCTGTCACTAGGACTGAGAGTAGGCTGCCGTAAATTAATAATAAATGAGTTAGACTGTCGAATGATAAACATCTTATTATTAACGTTTCCTCTAGTAGAATCCCTAATAGAAATACAAAATATATTAGGGGTATATAAATTTTCAATTTATTTAGAATTTCACATTTATCAAACTAAAGCCAGAGCCATCATAAATTTGACAGCAAATAGAGCAAACGCGACTTGTATATTTCACTTCAATTAAAGAGCCGTCAGCATGAGCTCTATGTACTCCGACATGGTATACAAGTAGCTTACATTCTAAACACTTAATGCGACTTAATGCCTCGTGTGGCACAAAGTTACTTGTTTTATTTTTTTCTCTCTTCTGCTGTTCTCTATTTTATTTTATTTTAGTGCCAACTCATAAAGATTTCTATTACACAGCCAGTGCAAATAATGTGCGCATAAATCCAAGGCATTGCTTTCCGTTCGGGCGTTGATTTAGTTAAAATGTGGCCGCCTTTTAGGCGGCCCTGATTGCTTAATCATGCTGTGTATATGTGTCTGTGTGTGTGTGTGTGTGTGCAACGGAAATGGCTAAATTGAAAAACGCCACTGGAGCTGATGACCAGCAGTGAGCGGTGCGAGCTCAAAATAGCCGGCAATAGGTCAGATGATGCCTTGACAACAAAGCCTGCTGCTGCCACGTTTGTTGTCCCTGGCTCAGCTGTGCCAACAAATAATGCCTTCATAATACCCCCGACGAGTGGGCGTGGGTGGAACTTATATTGAGTAAGGCGCCAATAATGACGCCCGCCCACAAATGGAAGATGATGAATGAACAATATTGCTGCCTTCGGCTGCTGAACTCAGACTCATTCGGTTGGCGAGCACCGTCTGCCAGTTGGAACTGGAGATGGAGTTGGAGTCGGAGTTGGAGCACCATTTAAATGTTTGCCATTTCATTATCGTATTAATCAGTAGCCGTGTTGCCATTAACATAGAGCTGTCATTAACTAAAAGTAATTAATTTTCTGGCTGCTCGCCTTCGCATTTCGCGATAAATCCTGCAAATAGTAACTGGGCACTTAAAATTTACAACCTGCCCTACCTTGTATTATATGGGTCCATTAAGAGTTCAAGTTTTATGAGTCATCAGATATAGAATTTGCATAGGAAAAACTTTGCCAAGTGCCAGCTCGGACAATGTGACTTGGTTAAGAAAGTTAAATCGAGATGAACAGGGATTTAGTTAATGCATTAAATCATTTTCTATAAGAATACGAGATATTGCTTCAAGTTGAAACCAATCCGAAGCATCTGGGCAATGAATCATAATAAATTAAGCTTAGCTCGAAGGCAACAGGACACACGCGACACTTCATCAAGTGGCCAAGTAACCAGGTAACGCAATTATCGCGCTAATTTGTAGCATGTGGCATATATATATAATGGATGTGTGTATGATGTGTCGCTCACCTGTCCACAGCAGACAGGTGGACCGAGATAACAGAAATCGATACCAATTTCATATAGAGACGGTCCTCTCTCCCTCCTTCTCTGTCTCTCTCTCTATCGCTCTCTCTCTCTCGCTATTTCGAACTGTCCATCAATCTTGGCCAGCCTTGAAGTGGAGCTCTCCATGATTTGGCTCAAATTCTTTTGGTGCAACAAGCGAAATGTTGATGCCTTTTGCTGCTGCTTTTGCTGCAGGCCTTTGGCGTCTGTATCTGTTGCCGCGTAATGAGCTCCTCGAAAACTTATCTTATTTCCGTGCCAGGATTCAGGCGTGCCTTTGATTGTGTATCTAAAGATACCTGTGTTTGTCATTTCTTTTAACTAAATTAAAATTAACTGTTGCTCTAGAACTTTATTAACTGAGCCGCGGCCCGTCTGCCCCACGGCCCCCGGCCCAGGTGTCTGTCTGCCCGTTTGCCCGTCTGCCTCTGCTCCCATCCTTACGCACTTCCACTTTATTCCTTCATTATCATCTGCTGGCATTTGATTATGTGCCACTTTGTGTGCCTTGAGACGACTCCAGCCGAGTCGAGAGCGGAGCGTGACACGAGCACAGCTCAGCTAAACGTGACTGGCACAGCTCAAGTTCAGATTTCACCGTCGACTCTGCTTTTCACTGAAAAGGAAATAGGAGCAGCGCGCCCCTGAGCAGAAATATGTGTGAAGTCGTTGCTTAAGCAAATATATAAGGCAATCTTACAGCTTGAGAAGAACTTAGCTCTGCTTAAATATATTATTAATAGTTGTAATTTGCTTAAGCAAACAATTATGCAGTGTAATATTTATTGTTGTTAAATAACAAAGAGAGAGAAAGAGAGAGAGAGAGAGAGAAACTTGCAATTTTGATCAATGAAGTCTGGAATGAGCTTTTCTTGTGAAGTATTCTCAGTATGATCATATACCCTTTTTGGCAATATTTATTATTAAGAGTCATTTCTTGTCAATCAACACTGTTTAAAATTTTCAATAAAATATATTCAATTCAAATATTAAATTAAAAAAAAAAAATACATATATAAATGTTAAATCTTTGTTTGATATATTTAGATTCCTCTTCAAATTAAATTGAGGTCAAAATAAATCTAGAATATATATCTGATTATTGCTAGCCTTTATCTCTGCTATATTTTCAAATACAGTTTTATTATAATAGCTGGCTCGTTTCCTCATTTTCACTTTGTTGCTTCAGGTGCCTCGTGACACGCTTCCATCTTAAGAGACCCACAAACTCCAACACATTGGCGCGAGGGCTCCATTTGCTCTTGGCTCTTGGTTAGTTATTTTTCTCTGTTGTTGGTGAATGTGGCCTGGGCTGCTCTGCTTTGCAAATTTCACTTGCTAATGCTTTTGATTACTTTTAATTACAATTTGGCTGCTAGGCGACGCTGACCAACGTTCGGGGTGCCCCAAAACTTTGCTTCTGTTTATCAAACTTTTGTGCAGTCAGCTGTTACACGAGCTGCGTCTTTAAAACGCATCGTAATATCTGTTTTTATTCCGTTATTATTATATTTTTTTTGTATTTGGCTTTTCAGCTTGCGCTCTTTGCTGTTGGCTCTCAATAAGTTTGGTCATCAAGCTTCTTAATTGGCGCTTAATGCATAAGCCCGCCCCATTTTCCCCAGTCCAATGCGCCCGCCTTATTAACTCGGGCCGTGTCCTTCCCTCCGGCTTAAAGGCAGCCGGCTTTATCCGTGCCTGAAAGCATGCAACATGCGATATGCAAAATGGCCGCGACTCTGTGAAAGACAACGGCTGCCGCCAATTAGTGCCGCATACGCCACACTCTTCACATGGCCATATGGCGCATGCTTTTCGGCTGTCACCTTAACAATTATAATACATCGAGCAACGGCAACTACGGCCGCCGGGCTCAGCGAGCCACGTTGCCGCATTATGTTGCCTTAGGCGCCCGCATGTGGCTAACCAATTTAACTACACTATTTAAATGTTATTAAACAATTATGATGCCTTTAAGCGCTGTCGTGACATGTTTTCTGCTCAAACAGCCGCAACTTCAGCTTTGTGGAAACTCACATGCGAACAAATGAATGTCTCTGAGTGTCAAGATAAGAACCAATTAAGCTCTTCGAATACACTACGACAAAGCTTATTGTCAAATAAATGAATACACTTGTATTTAAGTGAATATATTGATTGACAATGAATATGCAGATATTGCTCATATTATTTATATTTGCATTAAGAATAAGAAACAGGTTCTTTGATATTTTTATTGATTATATTATTGTATTATTGTTTATATTTTAATTTATTTATATATGTTTTAATAAAATAAAAAAATTACATAGATGACAAAATCTTCCTTTGTTTATAATTGTTTATTATTATATTCATTTATTATATATTTTTCTGTACCACAAAAAATATCTCGTATCTATAATTTTTTGTTATATATATTTTAATTAAATCAAAACAATATTAAAATTATGCACGCAACCAATAATCGTTTAATTTTTGCGTTATTTGACTTTATTTATTTAAATGCTAATCAACCTTAATTAGGTAACAATTATTAACACTTTCGGCAAACGCAGTCAACATGAATAAACGCCTTGTTTGTGGCAGTGTATGAAAATATGCTGCAGAAATCACTTTGGGAACTTTTTCGCGTTTCCCGTGAACAGAATTTTACACTGGCCAGCTAGGCACGAAAATAGCAACAATAATAATAATAACAAAAGCAGCAGCAGCAACATTAAGAATGCGACTCGTCTTTCCCATGAGTGCATAATTAAAATGATAGCGACTGGCGACGTCGCGTTCTGTGGAGTTCGCGTTCTGTTTAATGATAATGCGAGAAGGGCGCCTCAGGTAGCAGGTAGGCACTGCAACGAGAGAGAGAGAGAGAGAGAGGGGCAGAGCGAGAGCGACAGCGAGAGAGAGACTGAGCCAGGTACTGATCGCATCGGTCTCTTTCAATGTTCAACCTGTTGCTTTCAATCGGGTGTTTCAATCGAGCGAGCGTCGTTAAATCTCGGCAAGCAACTCGCAGCTCAGTCAACGAACGCGTCTCGAGCTGAGCGGACGTCGTCACACGGTCGCTCTGTGTAACGGTGCGTGAGCATGTGAGTGTGTGTGTTTCTTAAGATAAAGATATATACATATAAAAAGGGAGATATAGAGAGAGCGAGTGAATGCGTGCGTTGCCGGTTTAAGATTTGTATATTTCTACCTGCGCCCGCAGAAATCATATATCTTATTGATATGATCCCCGATTCGACTGATTTTAAACGTATACAAGCACATAAGCTACAAAAGTATCTAACAGATACCGCACGCCGCCTAAACGAATGCATGCCAAGCAGCAGCGACAGACGCGACATTAACCTCTAAGCAACGAACACAAGCAAAACAAAAGAAAAACAGCAACCGAAACCAAAAAAAAAAAATAAGGAATGAAACGAATGGAAGTTTTAAGATAAACGAAAGAATTTCTGTGTGCCAAGCAGAAGATAACGAAATTGGCAAAATAAATATTAAAGTTTGCCGAATATATTATTATTAACCCCCCGAGGCGAGAGCCATTAATCGCCCAACGAATACCTCAGCGAATCCACGAACTGCCGCAGCCACAAGATACAACAAAAAGTATCTCAATAACACAAGGTAAAATGGAACAGCTAGAGCAACGATTGCTCTACGTGCACAATTGCGCAATTATTATAGTTCTTTTTTTTTTTTTTTTTTTTTTGTTCATAGTTGTTATTTTCCTATTATTTTCTTTTTTTCTCTTTTCGTTACCTTTGCCTTTACTTTGGTTGTATTTTCTCTACCTCATTTGCTGCACATACTTGGCAGCCAGCTGAGAGTTGGCATCCAGAAATGCGCCATTCGGTTGTGTTAACGGTCCGAGTGTAAATTTAATTAAAGCTCCAATGCGAACTTCCAGATACAAATATATCCAGTTGCAAACAAAGGCGCAGCAGCGTCGCCCCGTTTGCATTTGTATCTTTTAACTCTCTAGCCATGTAATCTGCGTATTTGTGTAAATGTGTATTTGTATATCTGTGTGTATTTTTGTCTTTGGCTGCTTAGCTGTTTGGCTTGCTGAAGGCGCATTACACACGCAGCTCACGCATTTCACGAATGCACCCACTCCAGTGGAGCCCAGCGGAGTCCAGGGAGCCGAAGCGTTCGCATTTCTTTACGCTGTGTACCTTGTCTGTATATGTATATAATATCGTATGTATCTGCTTTGGGCGATTGTTGCTGTTACTGTTGCTGTTTCTGTTGCTGTTGTTATTGTGGCTTGTTGCTTTTAACTTGACTGTGTTTGCCTTCTGCTTGTCGAACTTGGCATACCATAAATTCAGCTTAATTCTTATGCCGCACATCGACGCACGTCTCAAATGCTTTTTGTTTGTGTTTTTACCGCCGACGCGGCTTCAAAACTTCTCTCTACCCAGTGCCAAATTGCAGTCGTTAGCCGCATATGCAAACCACATTTGATGGGTCCATCAACTTGAATGAATTTGCAATTTGGCGATTCAGATTTGCAATGTTGTTGTTGCTGTTGCTTTTATTCTTGGTACTGAGCTCACTGCGCTTCACACAGTAGACAGAATAGCAACAACAACAACAAGAACAACAACAAAAACCACTAGCAAGACATGACTAATGGAGCGCTGCGTCAACAGCAACAGCAACAGCAAATCTGAACAACAACAAATGTATCTGTTAAGTAAAGTATCTTGTAGGTGTGAGTGGCGTTTGAGCCAACAAAGCGTCCACATTTTTCATTTTTTCATTTTTCCATTTTGTGAATGCCGTCGTTGCTTTCTGTCTAAATAGCTCACAGATTGCCCTCATACATACGTAACGGCTGTTTATACGTATATGTACCTACTTTTATATACATTTGTCGTTGCTGCGCTGCGTCTCATATTGTGCGGCTCAAATTTAATTAGCATATCGCTGCACATTCGTAACTTTAGACCTTGGCTCGCAGCAAGGCGAGTTGAGACGGCTGCCGGCGAAGGTAGCTCCACTTGCTTGAAGATCAATGACATGGGCTGAAAATGAGAGCAAATCATGTAATTTGGCGGGTAGCCAGAATGCTCTCTGCATTAATATTGGAATATATATATGTATATTACTATACTCTATACTTTTAACAGGTCTAACTTCGCGTTAAGGTGGGAAATATTTGACAGACTGTTTGCTAAATTACTTAAAATTCAACTACTTATTCTATGCTTAGTAATTGCCAATTATAAATATTTTTGGCCATATTAATGCTGCTCACACTTCATTTCAAATTCAAAGGCAAGTGTCATTATTTCTGGGGCTCTTTGCGGCTGGTTAGTCAAATACGTGGAGTAGATAAGGCCGCAACGTAGCTTATCAGATGAGCACAGTTTGGGTACGATATTTATGGGCACTAGATCCGAATTCTTGGGCATTATGTCATGACTGGGCCGGGTAAGCGCCTAGATAAGTGAGGCAGTAAAATGTGTATGTGCGAGTGCATTGACCATTGGCATCACGTACCATTTAAATGTGCCACGGGCCACAGGAGCGGTTCGTTTAAAAATGAGCATGCCGAAAGAAGAGGAAGATCACGAAAAATTGAACACCCAGTAGATGAGTTCATTAATCATTTATGCATATTCATGTAGCTGGACGTTTGCTGTTGTGGCTGGTGCCTGTGGCCACGCCCAGGGGGCTAGAGAAACGCCTTGTTGTTTTTGCTCGGCTAACACATTTATCATTATCATTTTCAGCAGCTTTCCTTCATGCGGAGTTATTTGCGTTTGCCCTGACGCTTTTCTATTTCCGTTAAATAAATAACTCGAGGGTTGGCTTTCATTTACTTTTCGCCGGCCAAATGTGCGTATGCGTAATTTATTATAATTAAAGCATAAAGTACTGACAGTTATTTACCCCATTTTTGGCTCGACCCATTATATTTGCATTTTAATCAGCTGACGAAAAAAAAGCAGCTGCCACAGAAGTGGCCAAAAGTCCAAGGTATTGCCAAAAAGATACTTCTAGCTGACTGCGACTGGGAGGGGCCGCGTGGCCAGTTAGCTAGAAATTGGACAGTTGGCGAAATCTCTAATCAAGCCAAATGCAAATTGGGTTAACTGTTATTTAACGACGGCACGAGAGAAGTCGAGAGCCACATCAAAAAGTCAACTGAGAAGTCTGCGCAGAGATAAACGAGATGAGATACCACAATAAAACTCAAGCCGATGAAAGCTCAGCGAATGCGAAAGGCAATAAAGCAGAAATTCAAGCCACTAATGAAGTTGCTGTGAGCACTAAACGACATCTCTGTCGGACAGTGTAGGAAGTGTTAATGATAATGATGGGCACGTCTTAACATTGTCGCCTCTTCGTACATTAGCGCGTGTCATCGTGTGGGTGGCTGGCATTCACTTGCCCCCCTTTGGCAGTTGGCATTTGGCATTAGTCTGCATTAGCATAATTTGCAGGGTTTGCTTAATGCTCATTACTGGCAGAAATTATGGCCAATACATTTGATTAATTGACAAATTATAAAATTGTACAAAAAAATGTTAATTACTTCTTGGTATCGTTGTTTCCTTTGAACCAGAAGCGAAGACTTTTCCTGAGATGTGATTGGCAGGGCGGAAAGTAAATGATGGAATGATTACATTGCAATTTTCCCAAAAATTTCCTAAATCCATTTGATGAATAATTTATATTACAGAAAATAAAAAGTGTATAAAATATTCATAATTTTTAATTCTATTCGATTTCGAATAAAAATATAATTTTTATAAAAATATAAAAACGTTTTGCGTAATGTAAGCTAATTAAATAATTAAATAGCAGCTCTCATGCATATTACAAGCCCACTGAATATGCACTCAAGGTATTCACTCTGCATTCACACGTGTTAACCAGCTCAAATGGGTTGAATCAAATTTCATCGACTGCCTTGATTTCTATACAAGAACTTTGACTTTTGTTAGCTGAACTTATAGCATTCTCATTTCGATGCGAATCGCTTCTAAACAACACAAACAAAATTATAGCTCTTTATAAATTACATCCGTTCTGGCCATAGATCGTGAGTCCAAACACATGCAAACTGCAATTAAACTCAAATTATCGCGCTGCCTTTTACAAAACAAACCCGAATTGGTTAAATCGTATTAAAAAGCAAGCAATTGAAATAATACACAAACGTGGCTTAAAGCGGCGGCTGCTGTCAATAGCCGTCATTAGATGCCAATATTGTTTTTGTTCTCTGACAAATTCAAAAGCGCCAAATGCGCTGGGAAACTCAACTCGAGAATGTGACGGAAAAAAAGATCTGTATATAAGTAGTGAAAAAACGAGGCTGATTTTAATCAGTCGATGATTTTTGTTATTTTTTCTGTCTCTCTCTCCCTCTCTCTCCCGCTTTGCTGTCACAAGCGGAATGAAGAGGGGGGCATATGGGGGCTGAGAGTTGACAACGATGAATCAGAAGGCGGTCAGCGGAAACGCAGCTGTAGCCGCTTTTTCAATTGAGAACCGAGAATCGAGAATTCAGAATAATGTTTGGATTGTTTCTTGTTTTATTTTTTATTTATTTTCGCACAGGCTGCGAAAAATTGTTACAGTTTTTCACTGAAACTCATATATGTTATATTTGTTGGCATTTCTTACTGTTATTGTTGTTGTTGCTGCTGTTCTTGTTGTTATTGTTATTGTACATGTTAGGCATGGCATCAGCTGTGCTCAAGTGCTCGTTCGCTAAAGACTTTGCTGCTGTCAGCTTGACTACATAGATGCCCGCCTAACAAGCCATTCAATTCAATTTATTATTGTCCGCATGGCTTAATGGACCTTTAAAATGACAACAATCAATGTGCTTAGTGCCATAAATCAATATCACTTGTAGCAAATGCAGCTGGGAAGTCTAAAACAGAGTTCTTTCACACACACACACACACACACGTAACGCTTATGCCAACATTATAATTAAAGAGACGGTATACCTCTACTTATAAGGGTAGTCATAACTGGTCTGTACTCTCAGAACTTTTCTCTTGAATAATTAAAATATCTCTCGTGTAACACGCCCCATTCAGCTATTTATATACCTACATATATATGTATTTATATATAATGTACGTAAGAGCTTAACATTCAATGAATTTCTAGCATTCAATCTGTCTATTACGAATTAATTGACGGACCGGCATATATAAATGAAACTAAATTTAACTACTTCAATATTCATTGTATCTGTTTTTTTAATAACATTTAAAATGCTAATTTAATATCGATTGAAATGAACTGCATATAGCGAATGTTGAACTCTTAAAGTTCTTAATCGCCTCAAAAGTTTTTCACTTAACATTTTATGGAGATATTTATACACTGAATGACCCTGAAAATGGATTAACATGGGTTTATGCAAATGCAGTTCACAGCCAGCGGTTGGCATCTCCGACTCTTTAATGTGATTTGATAATCTTGTTGAGAATCTTACATTATATAGCTTACATATATATGTATATATGATCATAAATGAGTATATGAGGTTATATATAAATATATACATATGCTTTCTTCACTCATATTCTGTTTTATGTAAAATAAACAACAATTATTATTACCATAGAATATATTATTATTATTGCATTAAAAAATATTGCTTAAGCTTTAGCTAGAATTTCATTTGTCAAAATATTATTGTAATATTTTCATTTCATATATTGCAGTGTATTTGTGAGAAGAGCAGAGGGAAAGAGACAATAGAATTGGTGTTCAGTAGCTGCAGCCTGCATTTTGCCTCTTTGACTCTTCGACTGCTCTACTGTTCGACTGTTGGCGGTTGATTTCATCTTTTGATAATTGCACGCAATTTTCACGCGGCGCCCACACTCGGAGCAAAAACTGGAAGCACTCAAATTACAATTGAGTCGCGTTCGGGCATTGAGAGTTGCCTTTATATGGCGGTCTAGCTGCACTCGAGTGTGGGTTGGCCAAACAAAAAGCACAACATTCGGTTGGTCGCTTTTGGCTCTGGCTTTAGTGGCAGCCACTTGAAACTTTACAGTCAAGAAAGTAATTTTTATGTACATTGATTTCCTCTATGGCCGCATTGAGTTTTGTCTATGCGATGCATTTGTATGCATTGTGATGGCATTTTCCGTGTCAAGCATATGCGGACGGGGCATTTCCTTTTCCATTTCCCAGGCGTTTGCCCATTTCTCAGCGAGGCACAACAACAACAACAACCTACTTCTCTAGCCTTTTATGGTTTGGTTCTCTCTCTCTCTCTCTCTCTCTCTCTCTCACACAGACATACAAACTATCTCTCTTTGTCTTTGCTTGTCTCTTACTCTGCTGACGCATTGTTGCTGCATGTTGGCCTTTTTTGGTTTGACGTTGCTTTTGGCCCATAGTTGGGCTTGGCCAAGTCTCGGTTAGGGCCAGTTTGATGCTCTAATGATTGCGGAGACACGTTTCCCCAGTCCCAGTCCACTGCAATTGTTTCTGTTTCCTTAGCTGACCAGCGAACTGCAGTTAAATTGGCCCAATCACACAGCCTGGTAGCTTCATTTGCAATCGAGCACAGTTCATGCTCTGAAGATGGCAAAAATCTTATAAATGCTAAAAACTTTGCCAAAGGTGCAGAGAGACCGAGAGAGAGAGAGAGAGAGAGAGAGAGAGAGAGAGAGAGAGAGACAGAGAAGAGCCACTTGTAGCCCTGGCTCGCAATAAACTTGAAACAATAAAGTTAGCTAAGCCATGCCAAGAAGTCGAACTCAGCTCGGGGTGCTGAGTGCGAAAAGTTGCTCTGCTTTTATTTCATACTCTAAGTTATGCGCAGAGAAAGTTTATCAAGCCATCAAAAGCATAGTTGCCAAAAAACTCAACCAGAAGCTGGGCAAAACCCCATTTAGCTCTTTTCACAGAGACAACATTCTCGTGGCGAAATGCGTGCAAGGGCATGCGGGCCCATTGCCTCTAGCAGCTGACCAAGCTTCCAGTGAGATGAAGAGATAGAGAGGGTTGAGCTCGATGGGGCACTGGCTCTTGCTGAAAGTAAAAGTCCACACACAGAAAAACACACACAGACACGTGCAGTCCAGGTACTTGGACTGCACTTAAATTTCAGCTGGGCTCCAACAAATAGTATTATTATAAATACATTTAGCAGCTGCTGGGAACCGGTTCGCCTCGTCGTGGAACTTAACACGATGTTAAAAACAAAATACAACGGAAAGAAAAACGAAAAGAAAACTGAAATAAACCTGACCTGCTGCATTAACTGCAGCCAGGCAGAGTAAAAGTAAAGTAAACTTCATTTATGCATGCGGCCAGAGTACGCCACATCTGGGCAAACCAATCAAAATGCGTCAACATGCGGCTGCTGTTGCATTAATACCAGCCACTGCCACGCCCAGTTGCCACGCCCAGCGGCAAAGGCAAAACTTCAACTAAGGCAACTGCGTATCGCAGGACATTGAGATCGCAGTAGATTAGCATATTTAACCAGCTGGTGGGCAGCTCCTGATGGACATTCTGTTTCCTCTTCAAATGCAAATGCAATCCATCTGTTGCCCATGTATGTGTGTGTGTGTGTGTGTGGCTGCCTAACGGACAAAAGTCTTTATGGCTTGAAATAAGCTCCAGCTGACTTTCATTTAACCTGCCTCTCATTCAGCATCTGAGCATGCCATTAGCTTTCATAGAGCACAGAACTTGAGGAATTTCTATTGATTCAGCACTGGATGTCACTTATTGGTGTGCAGCGTCTGCCTCTGAGCCTGATACCTTTGAAAATGATTGGAATAGCTGAACTGACCAACGCACTCAATGGCCGCATACAAAAGGAAGCATTGAACTCAAATCGACTTTAATTGAAGTTCCTGCTAAATGAAATCAAAGGAAAAAAAAAATCACATTTTGACGACAAAGAAATCCATTTGCTGCCTTCTCTAATATGATTGATATGATGATAGCCCAGATTGATTTGCATTTTCATTAAATTCTAATCAAAATTTTTATTGTGTTATAGATTTCAACTTGTTCTAAGTACGTCTTAGGCATAAATAAATTTTATTCAGCTTTGCAATAAAAACGTTTATTGATTTTGATCTGAAAATAGTTTTGCCAGATAAATTGATGTCAAATGCTGTTGCAGACTCAAGTGCGCTTTTATGGCCATCGTTTATATTTAGTTCCGTCTGATGGCTAACGGCTTGTTAAGTGCTGCCCTGTCATCGGCAACATTATCAACATTATCATCTTGGCCATCGCCTCGATGACTGTTGCAGCGATGCTTTTATGGCTGCTCGCTGGCCAGACCATTAGTCAATGTCTCCGTGGACGTCCGGCCCAGGAGGGCACAGGAGCCACTGCCACTGACTGCACGGGGCGTGCCTGATGCTGCTTGTTGCTGTGTGTGGCTGTTGCTCCGGTGTTAAAGATAACCTTTCCATTTTACAACTGTCAGCGGCGCAATGAATACGATTCGCTGTCGTGACTTTTTCTATTTCTGCTTCAATTGGCGCGCGTAGTTTGTAGTTTTGTAATTACGCATTTTGTTTTGTGGCTGTAATTGTTGCCATTGCAATGGCAGTTGCTGTTGCTGCTGCTGCTGCTGCTGCTGTTGCATGTGGCATGTCGCTGTTGGCATTCACTTTTTTTTGTTGACTATTTGCAGTTCCGCTGCCAATGCACAGCTGCAGCTGTGCCCCAGCGAATTGGATGCGTCTGGCATTACATGATACTCATTATCGTGGAGTTTGTTGAGCATTTGACGAGCAAATAGAGAGAAGGAAAGTTGTTGTCTGTCCCTAGTATGAGACAGCATAAAAAACGCATTCGAACTATACAAAGCCCCTTGTTGATTTCATTAATTGCTGTACGATCCAGCTACTCACTGCCACGCCAGCTCAACATTAATCAATTAGCCAAGTCATGGCAACTAGGGTACATTAATGCCAAATGGTCCGTTCGACTGTAACACACGTTCATATATCGCAGTTCAGCCTAGGATTAGATGGATTAGTTACAGTGCGAAGATAAATAACAAATAAGAGTTTAAGCAGATTATATTATATAACGGGTGCTTTGTATGCTTAATAAAAATTTACTGGATCCAGTCTCTCGAAGTATTCATAAATATCTTTAAGATATCCACTATAATGTGTCAAATTTATAATAATTTATTTTTATTTAAAAATTTCATTAAATGACCTTTCACCCACAATTTAGTTTTGTTCTTCACCGTTTTCTAACGTCTAATGGCAACTAAAGAATTTAATTTGCTCATAGGTCAAAGTCAAAGCATTTCTAATTTCACGCCCCAAGCGAATCGAGTACTCCATTTCTCTCTGCTCTGCTTTTTAGTATAAATAAATAGTATTCTGTATTTATTCACATTTCAATGTGCAATTTGCCGCAACCTCTGCAGATTATGTTTCCAGGAGCAACATGTTCGCTTTGGGCCGCCGGCTGATTTAGGTATCGTAGAAGGCGAATCGATATTTGATAAATATGAAAAAAAAAAAGAAATGTAAAAAATAACGAAGCAAACACTTTGACATCATGGAAATGTTTTAGCTGCTTGTGACATTCGAAACGAAACGGCAAAGTTCCTTATTGCAGTTTTCATCTAAAAACATTGTCTGAAAGTCAAGGTCAACGTTTAGGAATTTAAAATATGTCAACAAATAAGTATACAAAAATTATTATACATTTTGTTTTAATATTGGAATTTTTTGATTGAGCTGCTTTGGACACAGGCGCAGCTGACGCATGAATTTAATTAAATCGCGTTTATAAATAGCGCGGGGGCAGAGCGAACTGTGCCAGCCAAATTGAATTATATAATTAGCTATTGACCTCAAGCAGCCAGGCCAGCTATGTATGAGCCCAGCTCGATTTCTCAAAAACCGCCGAGAAATGCAGGCTCGAGATTGAAATCGTTCTATATATACAATGTATATACATATACGTATTTATTCTTGTGGTATCAGGGCGCTTACACGCTTAATCGAATTTGGCGAGAGTTCCCTTCGGTTTCCATTAGCCGTTGGTAATGGATGATTTTCCAATTACCGGCCTGCCAGTTTTTCGTCAAGCCAACGGGGCGTATGCGTGTTGTCGACCCAATCGCACACACATTCGTCATACGCAGCGTTGTACGCGGCGTGCGTACGCGCGGGTGAATGTCGTCTGTGTGTGTGTGTGTGTGTGCGCTGAGGGTGTATGTGTACGGCACCCAAAATGCAAATTGACGATGATTGCCTGGGATTTTCTTGTGGTTTTGTGGTTTTGACAAATTGCCCGCTTTCTCCGTTTGTCACTGTTGAAGATGCTGCTAAACATTTCGTTCGGGCATTCCCAATGGTTACACTTGCGTTTTTATTAAAGTGTGCGTGCGTGGGCGTGCTTATGTATTCGTTTACCACGTCTGCCTCTTCTTGTTTTTGTTTTTGAGTTGGCCTCGTTATACATTCTTGCCAGCAGCATCAATTCGAAACGACCAAATCCCGCAAATATGAAAAACTGCTGCGCTGCCACAAACTCTGCGCATTGTATCTAGCCATAGGGCCACTTGTGGCCAACTGTGCTGAGTATTGCCTGCGGCAGCCAGCAGAGCGTTTCGTATACACTGAACTATAACAGTTTGTTGACGAGTACAGCACCGCCCCCTCCCGCCCCTTGCTTGCCTTGCCATGTGGCCCATAGGAAGCTGAGCTTCGATTCATATGAAACGGCGCGCAGCCAGTTTTCAAGCCAATCAACTGTTGACCGTTCGACTAGTGGGAACAGCTAAATTATTCTACCTTGTTGGGGAATATTAACAATGCTCGGACGAAGAGTGTAATACTTGGAAAAAGTTGTACCATATTGATGCAGTTCTGCTCTGTGATTCGCATGAACTTAACTCAGATTAAGAGGTTTACGTTTACTTGTACAAGTGTGTGGGTGTGTGTGTGTGAGTCGGTATGCATGCAAATACGTATTCCATGCAAGTTTGTGTACGTAAGAATGCATGCAAATATTTATACGTGTATGTATGTATATATGAATGCCTATATGAATGCATGCAATTATGTATATGTATAGGTATGTTTATATATATCCATACCTCATTATGCATAACGTTGATTTATATGCTCAAAAATAGCTACACATAATTGAAACAAATAATGTTGACAAATTAATAAGTTATTATTAAGCTTGACCATTATATTATTAAATTAATAGTTTAAATGTTAATGTCAACGCGTTGTCATTTAATATTAACCATTTTTTTCCTTACTTAAAAATTATCAAATTAATTTTCGCATGCAAATATATTATATGTATGTATATATATAAAAAAAAGTAATTATTGTAAAAGCCACACACAATCACACTAAGCACACAAGAATATGAATGCAATTTGCCTGTAATAAAATTGTTTAAAATATATGTTTGCCAACATGGGCTGGCACTTAGCTAGATACTGGCACGGCCAGCCCTGCGTTTCGGTGCACATAATTTTGCACTTAAATGCAGCTGTTGATTGACACATGGCTCAAATTGAATTAAGTTTTCGCTATAAACTTTATGGCCCAGCCAAACTGGAGACATAAAACAAAAATGGAAACGCCTCGCTACAACTCGGCGAGCCGGCAGACCGGCTAACGGTAGACCTCGATATACATGACTATGCACACACACACACACACACATCATATGCGAACGTATTTTGAGTATGTGCGCCCACCCACGCACGCATCCATCGAAGCTGGCGCAGCTGCCTTTCAACTGAGATGGAATTTCGAATGGGCCAAGATGCTTTTCGCCCAGTTTTTCAATCCGTCAAAGAGCTGCTCTGTGCCTTGCCTGCGCATTAGGCTAATGTTTTCATCAGGAATTGATGGCTATGGCTGTTTGGTGATTTAATTAGTGGTACCTATTAGCTGTTTACTTTCTAGATTAATCTAATGAGTACTTTCACGACTGCCAATGGGCGACTTTAGTCGTCCACAGACCAGTTTTATCAATTAGTGGGGCATTTTCGGCTAGCGTGAAAAGCGTGAAAATGTTAACGCAATCGCTCAAAGTAGACTGGGACATAAATTTTCGGGACATTACATAATTAAATGGCTTATTGTAGGTGGAGGACGGCGCACCACCGTGCGAGCCGAGTTGGCGTGTGCGCTGCGCTGCGCGGTGCGCTGCCTTCAATTACTTAAAATTCTGAAGTGCAGCTGTAATTGAACATTGTCACGCTTGCCGCAGGAAGTGGCAACGGGAATGCTAACTGACCAACAAGCAACGGCACTCGTTGGCCAGGCCTAGCATGGCCAAAAAATAAAATAATTATAAATAATAGTGTTGCTGTTGTTGTTGTTGTTGTTGTTGTTGCTATTGGTGTTGCTGCTGTTGTTGGTATATGCTGAACAGTTATTGCTGTGGCGCGCGCGACAGTGCCGGCAATAAGTCAACAACCTTTTTGGCCAACTCGCCAATTTACGCACGTACAATTTGTCGCTGGCGTCGCCTGCCTCCCTCCTACCTCCTCCCTCCTTCGGGCCGCATTCGTCAGTGTTGCTTTGCTGGCTTGATTTGTGGGCCGTCTACACTTGGGTCAAGCAATACGAAATGAAAACTTTTAGGTGCGATTTTCTTTTTCGTTTTTCGTTTTTCTTTTTTGCTGGCCCTCTGCTTGACACCTCTCGCGTTCTCCCCCCTTTTATTTTTTCAGTTAGTCAGGCAGCCACGCCTTGGCGATTTTGCTGCACACGCCACCCATTAATTTATATTGTAATAATTTTGCTCTTCAGTGCAGTGAGCGAGTCAAATTTTCCGATGCTTTCGTCTGGAAAATGCGAGAGGGTCCAGTGGTCCAGCTCAACCAAAAGTTACTGACTTCACGCCGAGTATAAATTGTAATTTTGTTACGATTTTGGCTTTTGACATTTTCTCTAACTTTTATTTTAATATATATATTTTTTCTTTGTATATTTGTGTGTCAGGTTTCTTTATGCTCTTTGGCATCTATTTGGGCTAAGCCCTTCTAATGTAACCATAACTTTTGCCAAAAAAAAAAGAGCACAAATTTACGTGACTTTCATCTCAATGACAATCGCTTAGCTTAGTGGACCGGCATCCGCGCTCCAGTCCGAGTCGGAGTCCTTTTTTGTTGCTCCCGACAGCTATTTGATTTCCACGCCCTTTCAATTTGAATATTAACACACAGCGAGAGATATTGTTAAAGTGTTGCCTCCGAGGGCTTTGCTTAGATATCAGATAGAGACATTGAAGTGAACAAATTTTCAAAGTTTAGTTTATTTATTTCCCAGCTTTTTCGTTTACGGCCCGAGGGAACTTTGACCAGCACGTGTGCGTTGTATAAATACATATATATCTTTGAAAATTCCAATATATCTACTGTCTATATATATTTGTATATATTTGTATATGTATTATGTACATTTATATCATTTTGGTTTCTATTTCTTTCGAAATATTCAGAGGCATACGCATACGCGTTGTTACCTGATATTGATTTTGCTTAGTTTGCATGCGGGATTTATGAAATATTCATATCAAAATATGGCTAGAAACATGTGTTTTTTTTTTTTTTCTAACACATGCGCACACCCTCACGCACCTACCCCCGTACGTACTATCACATATGTATGCTAGCAGGGGTGGCATAAAATACCATAGCAGGCATTCCCACCGGGCTGGCCGGGTCAGTGACTATCGTTGTGGTTGGTGATTTAATGTGGTACAGTGGTACAGTGCACATTGAATGTAAATTACCCTAAAACGTCAAATTGATATTTCAATTCAATAGAAATATAGCAATAAGCATGGCTTGACATTCGACGTCTTTATTCTTGGGGCGGGCCATGCTGATTAATAGGCAATGGCCCGGAAAGGCTAAACAATTTCCGTGATTGATGGCCTCTTTCTGTTTGACCCAATAAGCGTTCCAATAGCGCTGCTTGTAAAACTGTCTACAAAAGTATGTACGACATTCATTTCTAGGCCCAAAACTGTCAACTTTCTTGTGTTCAATGGCTCTGGGCGGCAAGTAGAGCTGGCTCGAATTAAAGGCAACGCCAAATTAGAATTTAGAACAATGGAAATGTCGTTAGCACTTTGCTCCCCTTACCACTTGTAAGAATTTCGCTATGGCAACAAATGTCTGTCCGTCGTGTCCATAGCTTGAAGTCAGCCGTGTTTGTTGGCCAATTAAAACAGCAAAATGATAATAAAAACAAACAAAAAATGTTAAGCGCGATAGACCGCACTCTAAATACACTTGCATAGAATTAGGGAAAATCGATTTCAAAAAAATTAAAATTTAATATAAATAATAAAAAATATTTTATTAAAATTGTTAGATAATTAAATGAGAACTAGAAATATAAAAGTAAATAAATTATATTCTTTTATTATTATTATTATTTATTCTATTATTAATATGGTATAGTAGCTCTCATAGCAAAATAAATAAGTTTTCTGCAATCTATGGGAATTCCATCTAATGGACTAGTTCACATCGCACTGGACAGATATATCCTTGTCCACTTGACTGCTGATAGTGTTTGCGGAAGCGAAGAGACCTTTTATGAAAGCATTTGTTTCACTCTACAAAAAGGGCGCGCGCAAAGCCAAGCAAATAAATAAACAAGCCAATGAGCGGACGGTTGGATAAATGGACGAATGGACAGACTGTTGAGACTGCTAAGCTAAACAAAGCACAAGAACAACAACAACAACAACAACAACAACAACAGGCGCAGCAACAGCAACGTCGATTGTGGCAATCATGGCTTCAATGACAACCCTGACAAGCAGTGCAATGTCGATTAACTGTTATTTAGCCAGCGCTTAAAATGGCTGCCAAGCCATTTCCGCTGCGCGCTCGCCAACTGCCAATGAAGTTGGCCCGGCCCCTCCGCCCCTGCTGCTCATGTTGTTGTTGCTGTTCATCGTTGAGCGCACAGCAAAGTACATGAAAGTACAAATTGACGATTTGTTTGATTTTGGCGCCAAAGGTAGAAATCTGTGCGGCGAGCGGGCGGCGTCTTGTTGGGCTATAATTTAACGCACGAATGGCTCAGCTAAGAGCTGTAAAAAAAAGACATAACTGAAACACTTTTGAGCCCCAAATAAATGCCAACCCTTAAAAGCCCTTAATACAAACTTGTCTTCTGCTCGTTGTTGTTGTTGCCAAAGCTGTGCCGTATTCAATTTGCTCTGCTAGCCGTTGTCCCTTTGGGGGTTAGCCACGGCTCGACTTGGCCGCACGGTCCAACGTTTATTAAGTAATAAATGCTTTGCAATTCCTAAGGCTTAGCTCGGTGGATTTATTTTCGTGTCCCAGGCCAGCAAAACATTTCAGTCCCAGCATTGTGAGGATGGGAAGAGTAACAGGTGCTGCTGCCAAGGCTGCTGCTGCTGCTGCCAAGGCTGCTTCTGCTGCTGCCAAGGCTGCTTCTGTTGCTGCTGCTGCCCTGTTTGGTTAACAGCAACAAATGACACAAATTTCTAGCTGTCGTTTTGGTTAGCGACAGTGGCAAAGTGTCAGCGCTGTGAGAAATGAAGCAACCTTGTGGCAAGCAGCAAACATAAGGCACCAGGCACCAGGCACCGACCACTGGCCACTGGGCACCCCACTGGTGGGATATTTCTTTTGTGGTGCGAAACATTGTGGCAGCTGCCTCAGTTACTTTATTATCTGTGCATGGGGGTCGTATTTCATTGCCATCTCTTTCAGCTGCAGGCACGTGAAACAATGTGCAAATGACAATCTTTGCCATTTCACGTTGCGCCCACAAAAATATTTATGCCCACCGGTTGAGAGTCAATTTGAATTTTATGCGCTCGAGTTATTGTTTTTCGAATGCTTGCCAAATTGTGGCCGAATTATGCATGGATCTGTGCAACAGTCAGCCGATTGCTATGCATCTGGCTGTGCCGCACCTGGCGTATACGTAATGGAGCGCATGCATATTACGCATACGCCGCCGTTGGACAAACGAGAATTCCACTGAATCGAAACTGAATTCGATTACGGTCGTTGCGGGCTAAATAAAAGATAAATAGAATTTTCAAACATTTCTGGTAAACGACTGACACGAAATGGCCGGATATGGCTCAATTATGGATAGACTAATAATAGCCACGGTTGAGATTTCAATGATGCCACACATTCGCACGCCTTGCATTAATTATCGACAATTATCGGTTGCCTTGGCTTTATGTGTTACACAAGCCCGTCAGGCTACACATGCCGCATGCCACATGCCACATGTCACATGTCACATGCCACATGGCACATTGGCCACAATTAGGCAGGGCAGTCGTAAGCTGAGCTAATAGCTGCCGGATGGCATAAACTAAATACCAACGATATTCATTTACGCCGAACGGGAAAGTTAATGGGAAGCTTTGCATATGTGAAGCCCGAAGGACATCGCCAATCCCTTGTGGCGGGCAGAGCCGGTGAATGGTGGGTCGCGCAGCTGCTAATAATTATGCAAATGTCCGACGAGCGGCCGCAACGCAACACTTGTCAAGTCGCTCGCAGCGTTTATCATTGTCGAATCGAAGTTTGATTGTGGCAACACACAAAGACACACACACACTCATACACACACACACGCGCAGGCGTAAATGTTCGTTTAGGCCAGTTTATATTTCATTTAATTTAGCTCGCACTCCGTGAGCATGCACCGGAAGCACATTCTCGTTTTTGTCGCGAAACTGCACAGCGAGCGGGCTGCTGAAAGGGCTCTTTGCCCGGCCGCATGCAAATTGAAAATTAATTAAAACTAATAATGTATTTGATGTGTGCTAACTGTGTGCCGCCGCCGTCCTGCTGGCCGCTTCCGCTGTGCGAGCCGCCAACTGGGGCTGACTTTAAATTAAAGAGCCAAAGCCAAAGCAGCGGAGCTCTCAGCTCCCAACGCCAGCCATGGCAACGGGGCGCGTTCGGGCCGAAGCCTTTGTAAAAGTTTTTATCTGAAACGGAAAGAAACGGGAGACCCTTGAAACCAATGCGCTGTCACAGGGGCTGTTAGAATGGTGACATGCCAGCGAAACAGATAAGAGACAAAATTGCAACGCGAACTAAGCCGACTACCGGATGCCCTGTAATAAGTATCGACTCACTGTAAAGTGCTTAGGCAAAATATCAAATCAGCCCAGCTGTCTATAAATGGAATACATATAAATAATTTATCGCATATTTAAGCCACTCTTGTGGGAAATTCATGTATTGCGCCTCCTTCCAACAAATTCATTATTTATGCCGGGTGTCTGATTCAACTCGTATTCCAGTTTAGTCGCAAATTATTCTCAAATATTCTAAGCTTTGTCCTTGCCACAGCTTCCGGACCGTGTGCCACGGACGGCCCTCGACAAATCATATTTAGCATGGTAATTATTTATCTGTGTGCGCTGTGCCCTGCGCCGGGCACATTTCAACACTAGAGCGGAGCTCCGGCTAACAGCTCTGCTTGGCATCATTAAAATCATAAATCTAATGGACAAGCAGCTGGCAACTGCAGCTGTATATATATTGCTTGAATTATGGTCGTTCTTATTCTTTCTGCTATTCTTTTCTTCTCTCTCTTCTTCTTCTTCTTCTTTTCGTGTCCTTCAAGATTTACTTCTCTTAAATTTTTGGTGGCTGTTGACAGTCTGTCTGCTGGCAGGAAATGTTTTAAATATTAACATAATTCTGTTTATCCGTTTGGCCTGCAAGGAATGTCTGAGGATAGGTCAGCTCAGACATGCTTGTATATATTTCATCGAGCTGTCCGTACGTAAAGACGCATATTAATTGAATTTAAGTAGCTTAGTTCAATCAATTTGGGTTCTTCATTCCACTCGAAGAGTTATATATACTTATTGGCCAGCTGCTAGGTTTTTGTTTATTTGATCAAAAGTTGCCAACTACAAAAGATATCTAAGCTGCTGCGCAAAGCGGATTTAATAGAGCCAGTTAATTTAGAAAATTCATGAATTTCATTTGATTATATTTAATGAAGGAATACACTTCAGATTCAGTTTTAGAACTCAGTTCTGCCTGCAATGCCAATCAAATTCCATTTGGCTCACAATTTTCGACTCTAATTAGCTTGAGCTGGAAACGCACAACATCAAAGCGTGCAACAATTTGCTGCCTGCTGCTGCTGCTGCTGTTCCTTGTTATGGTTGTGGTTGGTGCACAGGTGTTCGATAGGGCCCCACAGTTGCAGAGTTAAGGCCAGCTGATAAGCATCGGCTTAATTAGTTGGGCTATTTGCATAGCCGAGGGCGTACAATCAAAAACATGCGTACAGCTATTTATTTAGGCCCAGCTCAAAAGCCGGCAACACCCACCCACACACACACACACACACACAGACTCACACACATTTAGTGATTAAAAAAAGTAAAATGTAATAAACGCGTGACCGAATGGTCCGTCCGTCCATCAAGCTGGGTGAAAATTTATGACTATTAAGCTTAGCCATTGTTTGATGTTTGCTGGCTAAAAGGAGCCGGCTTAATGGCTTATTCTGATTATTAATCCATAGCGGGACGGCAATTACCACGATACTCAACTATTGCAGGCGACAAGCCAGCCTAAATTTCAACATTACCAGCAACAGCAGCAGCAGCAGCAACAGCAACAACAACAGCAACAACAATAACAACAACAGCAGCAACAGCAGCCGTGGCTGTGTGGCATACAACATGACGTCGTCTCCACCAATAAAACATACCAAAAGAGCCACAGAATGAAGGCGCCAACTGTGCGTATGAGTGTGAGTGTGTGAGGGCGTCTGTTTGTGCATGTGTATGTGTGTGTCTGTGGTTTGAGCAGGTGTGCGCACTATGATTGCCCCTGGAAGCATGCAACATGCTTTAACTCAGCAAAAGCCACTCGCCACTCGACTGGGACTTGCGGTGGAGCGCGCCTGCGAGTTTACACATACATGTACATACATATACATATATATACATACATATGCATGCGTGTGTATATTTTTGTGGTTCTGGCTGACGGCTTGACGTTTGTTGATTTTGTAGTACTAATAAAATACACGCGCTCAGCGTCAGCGTCAGCGTCAACGCTCGAATGCAGATAAAAAATATAATTAAAAATTGTTGCTGCTGATGTGTGTTGCTGCTGTGTGTTGCTGCTGTGTGTTGCTGCTGATGTGTGTTGCTGCATAATTTGCACAAGGGCAGAGAAAACGCTGTTTGGCTTTTTATGCCCACTGCGTGACTGCGACGCTGCTACATGTATTAACAATATACCACATACGCTGTGGCTCTTCTCCTACTCGCTCTCTCCTTTCTCACTTCTCCTTTCGTGGGTGTGCTTTACGACTCTGCTATAAAGCTAATACACAATTTTGGTTTGGTTTTGCATGTCGAGAACGTCCTTGGCCTTGCGCTGCCTATAACTGCATACTTAAGATGGGGTTCAGACCTAAAACTAGCTGCAGCTGGCATTTGGCCAGTGGATTAAACAACTTTTGTTTTCATATACTTTTTTTTTTGTATTTTTAATGACCCACAGGGACATTGCTAGCCTGTGAAACTTTATTGTTTGGCTTTGCAATGGAGCTCAGCTTTTATTTTAAATCAAATTAAACAGTTCTATTTACTTTAGCAAGGATTAAGCTATACGCTTAATGTTTAGTTGAGTAAAGTTAAGAGAACTGCCTGAACAGCTGCATAGCTTGAAATGATGATGCTGCAATGAATGCAGCTCAGCATCTTAACTTAGTAATCTATGCAATTCATTTTGGGTTTAAAGTGGATTAAAATGAATTCTTTGTATGACTAAAACATTTTAGTTTATAGACTTTGCAAACTTACAATTATTGCTCTATCTAGAGATCTATGAGGCAGCTATAATGAATCCATGATTTTATTTCATGCGCCGTTCACTCAGTACTCAATGCTCATTTAGCTCAGCTGCACTTGACTTAATTGAAAAGGTTATTTAATTGGCACTTGCATTTCGCTTCATCGATTGGCATTTGGTTTAGTTTTGACACACTTTTAATTGCCTGACTAAACCAGCACAGCACAACAATAAACCATTTGCTAAATTGCATAGTTTGTCTTATCCAAATTGTCAACTGTGTCTAACTACTAATTACTACTAAACGTATTCATTTCATTTTTTTTTTTTCTATTTTTCTTTTGTTGCATTGGAAAACCAAAAACGTTTTGAAAATCCATACCAAAATTAAAAAAAAAAACAAAAAAAAAAAACTTTAACATTTTTATCGACTAATAACAAACTATTTGTGTGTTCTTTTTTCTTTGTCTCTTTTCATCAATAACCACTTTTGTGCTGTTGTTTTCATGCTCACACACAACAACAACACACGCCCACTCACGCACATACACACACACACCCACACACATACACACCATATGTGCTGTCAACTTTTTGCTATGGCTCTATCGCTCGCTCTATTTAACTAATAACACCACCACCACCACCACAACCACTTGTGACAAAATGTTATTTAACCCATTTTGTAATGTGTTTTTAATTGTCCAACTAACTTTTAACTAACAATTTAACTAAACTACGTCTGTGCGTAATTCTGTTATGTCCCGTTCCGTGGCCCGCAACCAAACCACAATTACAACAACAAACATTACCATTAACAACAACACCATCATTATAAACACCACCAACAACAACAACTACAACAACAACAACAACTACAGGCTCTTGCGCGCTGAATTGTATGCGCTGAGGTGCAAGGTCGTTGGTGAAGCAGGAGTGCAGTCACAGCCAATGCCACTCGATGCCACACAACAACAACAAGAACAACAACAACAAGACCCTAACCAACAACAGCAAACAATGCTAGAACAACAACAACAGCTTGAACACAACAACCACAAAAATCTACACAACGACCTGAGTCGCCACTGTGCCCGCTGCACCACCGAACTGGGCCGCATCACCAACCGCGGCGCTCCCTGTCGCGTCTGCAAGCTGCGCGTGTGCAAAGCCTGTCGAGTCCATCACGCATTGGACTGGGTGTGCGTTGTGTGCCACAAGCAACTGTAAGTCTCTCTCTCTCTCTCTCTCTCTCTCTCTCTCTCTGTCTGTCTCTCTTTCTGTCTCTCTCTGTCTCTTTCTCTCTCTCTCTCTCTCTCTTTCTTTCTTTTTTTAATGTCTCTAACTATGTGTCACACTCATCTAAACAAAATACTCTTAACTCTACGCTCCACACACGCATACTAACTAACAATATTTCATATATGTGGTATCTCTGTGTGTGTGTGTGTGTGTCTGTATCTTCATATCTGTATGTGTGTCTGTCTAATGCGCTCTTGACCTTGAAAGTTTGAGATTTATATATATTATATGATAATATATTAATTTACATTTAACTGCCTCAGTTTTATTTTGCCATTGCCCTGAAAACTGTGCTACATAAAACTATCTGCACATAAATTAAAATATTTTGTTTAGAAAATTTATGTTGCTCTAAGTTACTGTTAAACAAGCTTAATGCCTCAATCTATGTTCCATAAAAATAGTACTAAATATATTATTATTGGCTCGTCAGAAATCCTATTTGATGTCTCTACTCTTAGGTATTCCAACTGGTTCTCCTAGCAAATAAGTGAAGCTGACTGTGAAGTTTCATTGTTGCAATCGAATTGTGTGCGGTCTATAACAAAACTGTCACACGATGCGTTCATAGATAAAATTCCATAAAATGGCTTTGCATGCGGACGCCCGAGCTGCCAAACGGTTCACCGATTGCCCCACTCAGAGACTCTGGGATAGCTGATGCGATGCATAATTTATGAGGCGACATTTTCTGACATTTCAGCAGTATTTTTGGCTGCTCCTGTTGCAATCAAAAACTACTGCTGCCTGCGTGCGGCTGCGTTCTGCGTATTGCTTTCGTTCGCTTTCATTTCATACGTTTCGATTGCACTGCATTTTTGATCACTTTGTAATCAAATGCGACATTTAGAATGCCTTTGTTCCACGCAGGACTCACAACAAAATTTGATATTCAATTTTCATTGGATGCGAGGCAAAAACTACAACAATGTTGCAACTCTTCTTTGTTGCAACAACCCGACTCGCCTTTGTTGCCTTTATTGCGTCAATGTCAATTCTCAATTTTTAAGTCCTGCCCAGACAGGCCTGGACAAGCCAGCTGGCTGGAGGACTTAAGCTTGTCGGCTAGTATTACAAAATAATTAAGAAAATATGCAGCGAAGGAATTCAAGGTCGATGCTAATGGAGAGAGGCAAAGTAAAAGTTTTTTAAAAGCAGAAGTTAAAGTTTTAAATTTGATCAAAGAGTTGGCCTTTATTGATGAATGAAATAATGTGTTTTTAATATGCAAATTTTTAAAATAGTTGCTTCCGATAAATAATTATGGAGTATTTATCTCACTCGGAAATATGTGCTTCATTCTTTCATATACAAGATTAATAAATTTAAGAAAAAAAGTCTATATTCAATTCGAGTTAAATTTTATTTTTGATTGAAATTTAATACAGCAATAATTGAATGAAAATAAATAACATTTCACCTGTCAGCTAAATTAGTTGTAAATGAAATTATTCAATTAGATGCTGCTCTTTTTGCTCATACTAAATTATACATTTTCATAAGCTATGCAAAAATACAAAAACAACAAAAATATTTATTAACTCAAGTGCCTTGAGGTAGATATAATTAATTAATTATATTCAAGGCCAGCACTAAATTAAAATATTCAAACTTGCTGATTTGTGGGCGACATTAGATGATTCTCTTCGAGCTTTAATGAAGTTTAGCCAAAAAGCACATAAATAGAAAGAAATATTACACATACGCCCTGTTGCGCAGAGTTCAACACTTGTTAACTAAGCAAAACAATTGTAATGTAGCAATGAGTGTTGAAGTCTGTGCGAGCTGCCGATGATGCTGGCAAGCGACCCACACGCTCCCAGAGTTCAGTGTTAATTGCCAAGCCCCGAAAAAAGTCGTTAAAACAACAGCAACATAAACAAGGCCAGACGCAAGACTCTGAACTAATTAAATGTTGGCCAACGCAGCAAGAGCAGCAGAGCAGCAGAGCAGCAGCAGCATCAGCAGCTGCAGGGCAACTAGTATGTAAATTTTTGGAACTCGGCTCCGTGCTGAGAATTCGCCAAGATGCTGGCAACGCCCACAGGTGTCAGCCAGATTGACGCCTCCCAAATGGCAGCCAGCTGTCAACGCAGCCCGCAATTGCAGCTGCTGTGCGCCGAGATGTGCACCACGCCCCGGTTTGCTTTGACGAAGGCGTCAGCCAGACACACATATAACTTGCTTTACTATATACGTGCTTATATAATATATATTTATATATGTGTATTGATAGCTCTGGCTGTGTCAGTGGCTGCGTCTTTGATTGGAATTTGTTCATAAAGTCTGACAAGAAAAACGCCTGACAGTCTCGAAGTGGCTGCGCCCTCAGCGGAGACGCCTCCAGAGCAGCCACCCGCCTAGTGTAGTCATTACGGTGTTGCGTCATGTTGGTGTCATGTTCAATGCTATACCCTGTACTTGACTACTAAGGGGTGTATCGGCTGCTTAGAGCAGCCACGTTAAATTTATAGATTTTATTTTTAGCTCAAGTCGAGGCAGTTTTAATCAATTTTTGTTCACTTGCACAAGTAAAGTAAAAAAAGCTAGGGTATTTTCAAGTCAGGCACTCTGCTTTGCTGCACAGCTGCTTTATTTTAGCAACTTTTGTTGTTGCTCTTGCCAGACAATCAGTCAGTTTGTTGGCTGTGGCTGACACGGACAGACGTGCGATGTTAACGGATGTATTTTGGTTTTTTAAATGGAATTGGTCTTGTTGTTGCTCTTGCAGGGAGCTACAAGCAGCCAGCGGTGAGTGGCTGAAGGAAGCCTACGCATCCTGCGAGGCTGTCGATCACCTTAGCACCAGTGACGTGCTTCGGAAAAGCATACGTCGCTCTTGGACCATCTCAAGTGAGTTCGCGACATTCAGTTGAATCCACTGCTGCTCCTTTATGAACGCCATGCTCATTCACAGATCCCGAGGACGATCCGAATAATCCGAATGCCCAGCAGCCCGTCACCGACAACTTGTATCCACAGCAACAGCACTTGATCGAGGCCCAATCGGCGGGCAGTTACCCCACATTGCACCAGCACACGCTGCATCAGCAGATGCAGCAGCAGCAGCAGCAGCAGCAGCAACAGCTTCAGCAGCAACTGCCACTGCAGCAGCAGCAGCAGCATCAGCCGCCTCCGCAACCGCGCCAGACGCACATCATCAATTATAATAGTGGCACTGCCACGCCCATCACTGGCAGCAAGTGGCAGTTGGGGCGTCGCGTCCTACGCCAATCCACGTTACCCAGCACACTAAGCAACGATCCGAATCTGAGCGGCAGCGGTGCCAATCTGGCCAACTACAATTCGGCCAACTTGACTGCGCCCACCTCGCCCCACCAGATACAGAAGAGCCCGCTCTATCCGAGCGCCTACAACAGCGACGACATCATCCACATGAACATCGCGCCCGACTGCGACAACTACAGCCAGATCCAGATCCAGCAGCAGCAGCCGCAGCTGGAGGCAGCCGCGAGTCCTCCCACGCATAGCCATCGACTGCAGGTGCGCCGTCAGTCGACGCTGCCGGCGAATCCATGCCAGCCGCCGCCCAGCATATACATGTCCACCTCACCGAATCGCGTCTATAGCCGTTCGCCGGAGCGGTCGCCCGGCGAGCAGCGCTATCCGCCCTTCACGCGGCAGACATCCTTCCCGGAGCCGCCGAGCAACAACTATCATCGCACCAAGCTGCTGCCCAATACCGCCAATCTAACAGCTCCGACCAACCAGTCGTCGCCAGTGGTCGCAGCGGCAGCGGCGCCGCCCCTGAACTACGAGTCGCAGGCATCGAGCATGGCCAGCGATGACATGGATTACAGCCAGGCGTTTGGCAAGCCACGCATGACGCGCCAGGCCACCTTGCCCAATCCCGAGCAGCATGTCAAGCTGCTGCCCACATCGCCGCCCAAGCGTCAGACGTCGCCGCAGTTCCGACGCTCGCCGGAATTCACGCGCCAGCAGACGCTGCCCAATCCGGAAGCCTTCAACAGCGGCAACACGCTAACAGTGCACCAGACGCCGCCGGGCAAATTCATGCCCATCTCGCCGCGAGCCAAGCAGAACTTCCTGTTTCCCAGCGTGCAGAATCCGCGCCAGTTTCTGTCGCAGCAGAACGTGCCCACTGTGGGCGGCGTGGACCTCGGCAGCGGCGGCAGCGTGGCCAGTGCCACCGGCGAGCAGTACTCGAGCAGTCAGAGCGTCAATATACACCACTCGCGCGACCCGCACTCGAAGATGATCAAGGTGCGCAGCCACAGCAACGAAGAGTATTCGAACAGCACCAAGACGCACGTGGAGAGTCGCCGGCTGCTGCCGGAAATACCCACAACGCAGCGCTCGCAGAGCCGCTCGCCCAGCCGCCTGGTGCGGCAGGACTGCCTCAAGGAGCAGGAGCACGGCTCGCGCACCTTTGGCGAGGCTAAGCAACAGTTCTGCCAGTTTCCCGATGTCAGCGAGGAACTGGAGACGCGACCGGAGTACGTGGACTACTTTGGCAACAGCACCACCAGCTTCCTGGAGTCCGATGAGGTGCAGTACGAGAAGAACTACAACGCCGGCTTCAGCAGCGAGCCGCGCATCATCTACAACGACGGCGCCGACGATGCCGCCTACAAGCCCACGCTGCCGCGGCCCATGTACGGCTCCGAGAATGTGGTGACAGGCGGCGATGGTGGCTACGGTGCGGGCGCACCCATGCCCGGCTTCTATTCCGACATGCATGCGACGCACAGTGGCGCCGTGCTGCCGCGCACTCCACTCATGCACAATCGCATGCGACGGCGACAGTCGAGGGAGCTGCCCGCCCAGCCACAGGAGGACTACGCAGCGGGCCTAACCGAGCCAACGGCAGCCGCAGCAGCCCCACCAGTGGCTAGCGCCACAGTGGGTGCCGCTTCACTCGCGGTGGACAACAGCGCTGATAGGCGAAAGCCAGAGCAAGTGCGTTCCGTGTCAGAGGACTCGGGTGCCAAGACGGCGCCGAAGCCCGTCACGCGGCGCTCCTTTTCGCATCCCGAGAAGGAATCAACGGTGGGAGGACTTTGAAATTTGCCTTTGTGGCATTAGCGTGCTAATTAATTTCGACTTTTTGCAGCCACCAAAGAAAACGGAAGCCTCGAAAATACCGAGTCCCCGACCCCTGGCCGATATACTGGACAAGACGCGCGGTGGCGCCACAAAGATACCGCTGGCCCGACGCCGCAACAGCCGCGGCGAGGAGGGTAAGTGCAAGCTAACGATTTCTAGTAGATGCTTTGTGCACCCGCACAGCACAGCCGTAGAAACCTGTAGCTAGTTAGCTGTAGTTAGTTGCAATCACCCGATTTATTAAATTTTTGCACCCTCCTCCCGCCTCCCGACCCCCGCCCACCCTTTCCGTTGACACATTAACCATTATATAGGTAGAGTACCACAGCATCACTACTCCTTCCATGAACTGCTTAAGCACCAGAACTCTGACTTATCCAATCGCATGAAAAAAACGACAATTCCCGTTAACACAGTCCCAGCCAAGGAGGATGAGCAGGCCGCATCCGGAGCCGTAGCCGAAGCTGCAGCCAAGGCGACTGACAAAGACCCCGACGCGACGAACAATGAGGCCAATGACACAGCAGGTGCCGCAGCAGTAAGTGTGCCCCATCGAGGCCATTTCACCCCCACTCACATCTCACCCCCTTTCCAGCACACCAGCACACTGGGTGAGCAGGAGCTGCAGAATGCAGTGGAGGCGGCTGCCGTTGTCTTCAAGAAGGTGGTGCTGCAGCGGCGCAAGGAGAAGGAGAAGGAGAAGGCCGCCGAGGAAGGTGAGTGCTAATGACCAGCTTCTCCAGTAACTATTATTACATTATGTAGTTTGTGTGTCTGTATGTGTCTGTGTGTGTGTTTGCTTATCGCATAATTTGCTCGGTGATGGTGACCTGTGTCTAACCCAAGTTTTCACCGGGTTTCACTTAACGGCTAATTTTACGCACAAATTAATTACGTAGCGCGGTGGCCAGCTGTGGGAAAAGTCCTGCACTTGAGCTGGGTCATTATTGCCTTTATCACTCACTTCTACATTTATCGCTCATTGGCTTGGTGCGTGCTCCTCCTAAGTAGTTGGGTGTAATTACATATACAAATTTCCAGGTTTTGCACACAAAAGCAATGCAGGAAATATCTGCAACCAGCTGTAGGATGATAGAAAGCTTAAACGCTGAAATGTTTTGCTTGAACAGTGAAAATATTTATAAATAAATACAAAATATAAATGCAGAGAAACTCACGAGAAAAACACTCATTTCTGTGTAACAATTTCTGCTGCCCCCTAAAAGTATGCTTTATTTTTAATAGCTGAATAATATCTACATATTCGTATTCGGAATGTATCCATTAAAACAATGTTTTTTTTTGGGCAAAATATTTAGAGCATTTCTGTTGAATTTTTATTATATATTCCTATATGCGCTTTTATGGAAAAAAGCTAAGAATTTGAACTTGAAGAGAGATAATAAAAATTGCATGTTGATATAGATACAAAATTATACAATTTTTTTTATATTTGTTTGTATATATATTTTAAGCGCTGAATCTGTACAATGCAAGTTTAGTACCTTAACAACACAATTAGAATTTTTATATAACACCTAACCTTCTGATGTATTCAGGAGGACTTACAAATATATATTTACAAGTATCCCTAAACGACTTATCTCATATTTTTGGCAAAACCCAAGCGTTTTAATCGCCTTAGTGGTCTCACAGGAAGCAATCTTCTCGCTAGTCTGCTCCGGTGTCTAGCCAGTCTGTCACTATATCGGCTAGTGTGTCTCCCAATCTGTTCCTCCACAGTAAACAGTTTCAGATCTCGATGTAGAGTTGAGCCGCGCACATACCATGGGCAGTTTGTAATTTGCCGCAATACACGATTTTGCAGGACCTGTATGCGTTTATAGTTTGATTTTGCGCATATTCCCCAAATCTGCACACCGTAGAGCCAAATTGGGGCTACACAGTGGACATAAACCGCTCTCTTAGCTCTGAGTGACATGGTGCTGCGTCTGTTGAGCAGCCACCGCAGTTGTTGCATGCGTTGCCCACATCTCCTAGCCACTGCCTTAAGATGAGGACCAAATGTTAGACGCTTGTCAAGGGTGATGCCAAGGTACTTTGCCTGCGAAGGTTGATCAAGTGTTTCGCCATCTAAACGTATAGGCGGGGTGTGGCTGATGAAGGTTTTTAGGGTGAAGCAAGTGTTGGTGGTCTTGCGTGGGTTGATTTTCATGTTCCATCTTTTGCACCATGCTACTAGTGTGTTTAGGTAGCTCTCCACTCCATTCGAAGCCTCAGTGGGACATTTTGAGCTGTAGAGCACCGCTATATCGTCTGCGTAAGTAGCGAGAAGGGCTTTGCCAGGATTCTCCATGTGGCGCACGCTAGGGGAGGGTAGGTCGGCCGTGTAAATGGAGTAAAGCAGCGGCCCTAATACGCTGCCCTGAGGAACTCCAGCTCTCATTTGGCAAGGAGTCGAGTATGTGTTCCGTACTCTGACAATAAATTGCCGACCCTCCAGATACGATCGTAGAATCCCGAAGTAAGGTGCTGGGAAGAGGTTTTTGATTTTGCTGAGAAGCCCTGTATGCCAGACCCTATCAAATGCTTGCTGCATATCGACAAAAACTGCGTTGCAGTATTCCATGTCATCAAATGCCTGAAGGATGTGCCTCGTCAACCGGTGAACCTGCTCCACAGTTCCGTGTCCTTCTCTAAAGCCAAACTGATGGTCCGGTAAGATATGACGTTCACTGATGATATTGCCAAGTCGATTGGCAATAAGTCTCTCCCATACTTTGGAAAGTGACGACAGCAGACTTATTGGGCGGTACGATTCTGGGTCATCCTCTGGCTTTCCTGGTTTGTGGATCATTACAATCGCTGCCATCTTCCATTGCTTAGGAAAGAATTCCACCCTCAGCATAGCATTAAATATTAAAGCTATGAAGATGATCGCCCGAGTAGGGAGGGCTTTTAGCGTTGCATTGCTCAGTCTGTCATAACCAGGTGCTTTCTTATATACAATAAAACATTTTTTTTTATTAATATTTATTATTAAACTGGAATAGAAAGTTTAATAAATTTGATTAAATTCGAATATATTTAATAATTTCATTCAACTCAAATATTTATGAAATATACATACATAATATATATAATATATATGTATTATTGAAATATGTATTAATTAAATACCTAACTAATTTAAACCAAATTCTAGCGGCTTGATGATAAAGCGTTACACAGAATTGTATGGATATATTCTAATATAAGATATATATAAATTAAACGTTAGCCTAATATGAAAGCACATTTCGTTACAAATATTATACGAAATTGTTTTGAGTGTAGCAGGCTCGACCTGGGAATGGCAACGAATTCATAAATCGCCCACAACTAAACACACAGGACATACACATCCAATTCCACACACACACACACACACACACTCACACTCACACGTGTGCGTGGGTGTGTTTGTGTATGTATTTTTGAAGAATAGAAACTTTTTTTGTCGCAGTGCTTTTGACGTCCTTTGTTTTGTTTTAATTTGCTGTTTGTTTGCCGTTCACGGGTCGGCGCATCGTTGTCGAATTTATTCGAGAACTACAATCAGGATATTGTCGCTCACGCTTTGGCAGCGAGCTCGGGCTTTGCCCATTCTCGGGGCTAGCTGTCAAAAGTGTACCGTTAAACTTATTGCGTTCACCTGGGCGTGCGCCGATAGTGGCAACGTGAAGGCAATAGGCAGAGCATGGCTGGGCGAGGGGCGAGGGGAAACCACTCTTCAAAACGAGCCAAAGCGAACGCTGGCCAAATATTTGCTTTGTGCCTGCCACAGGCTTGTGCAACATGCATGCATTTCCCGACGTATTGTTTGCGCAAACACAATAACGCCATCGCATGAGCTGGAGGAGGCTGCCTTAAAAGCATTCTGCCAAATCTACCATAGACATTGCCCCGCTCGAGCATTAAAGATGGGAACGCAACACAAATACTTGGGGGCCCATTTCAGAAATACTTAAGGGCTGCAGCCACTCGAAGACAAACAAAAGCACTTGGCCAACTATGTGAAATGGCGAAAAGGAAAAGCCAAATATGTTTGGCACTTCCTTAAGATTATTATAAATATTGGCTTAGGTGCGAAATAGGGGCCATTAAATAACAGAGGTTGGCTTTCATACAGACAGCAATAGGCCATCAATCATCGCTACAGAGGTGTCTGGGGTTGCTTTCTTAGTAATTTGATACTCCTTTCTTAATAATTAAGCTGAAGTAACTGGCCGAAAATAATATACTATAATAAATTAACTATATTTTTAAGTATTATATATATATTTTGGTATCTAATAGTATTAAACATTACTGATCTACATAATCCATGTCAATAGCACTTTACATAAACCCAATAACATTTGAATGCTTGGTAAATGTAAATAACAACATATAGTCTAACCAATTAACCCACAACTAACATCTGTGGTGCTGGTGCTGGTGGTGGTGCTTTAGTTACCCGTGCAAAAACCATTAAACATGCTAACAAAAAACCCGTATTTCACTTGTATCAAACCAGTATTTTCCATTGTCATTCTGTGGTGTTGGTCAACGTCGAACCCATTGCGTCGAAAGAAAAACAACAACAAGAAAACAAAAACCCACCCTATTAATTCGCAGGCCCGCAGCTGGCAGCTGGCGCTTCCGGTGACAGCAACGGCGATGCCATGGAAACCTCGTCGTCATCGGAGCTGGAGTTCAGGTGCAGCACAGCGGGCACGTCGGGTCAGTCGCAGTACAGTGTCGAAGCGGATGAGTTCAAGCTTGTGTTTCTAAACTCGGACTCGTCATCCTCATGCAAAGAGGAGGAGGAGGAGGAAGACGACAACGATACGGATACCGCCTCTAGTTCCTCCTGCACATCCACACACCAATGCCACAGCATTGTGAGCAATGTGGAGGACTGTGATTGGGACTACTTTGAGCCATCGATGATTGCAGCCACTACAACCACAACCACAACAATGATTGCATATGCCAGCTCCATGGCGTCCACAACGCCCACGCCACCGCCACGCCTACGTCGTCGCTCCAGCGACAGCGACTCGCCCTTGCTGCAGCGCCGGCAGCAGCTCCTGCGCAGCTACTGCTCCAAGATACGCGAGAGCGACACCGGCACCGACGAGGAGCTGCACATGCATGCCGAGAGCAGCTCCCAGACCAGCTCCGATCAGAATCAGACACCGCCGACGCCCTCACTGCCGCTCAGCATGAAGGCGCGCATCAAGACGCGCTTCCTCAAGAGCCACCATCACTACCAGCACCACCACCACAGCCACAGCCACAGCCACGCGCCCAGCAGGTGCACTGGCTGCAGTGGAGCCACAGCCGCCCAGCAGCCGCAATATGTGCCCATACCCGTGCCGGTGCCCATACCCGTGCCCATGGCCGCCTACCACAACTGGCAGCTGGAGCATTCGGGCGCACCGTTGCTTGAGCAGGACGAGCACTTGGCCGCCTCACTGCAGCAGCTGTGGCAGGCGGCGGCAGCCGCCTCGTCCACACCAAACTCGCCGCAGCAGCAGCAACAACAGCAGCAGCAACAACAACAGCAGCAGCAGGCGGCAGCCGCAGCAGCTGCTGCAGCGGCTATGGTCGCTTATTCGCAGCAATTCGCCGCGGCTAGCAACATGTTTGATGCAACACCGCCGGCAACCACCAAGAGCTATCAGCAATTGCCAACAACAACACGTCAATTGGATGGCGGCTTCAAGTCCTCGGCGCCGGAGCTGAGCGCCTCGCTGGGCTCGCTGATGACGCAGTCGCTGTGCTCCACTGCGTCCACGTCTTCATCAACAACGTCCGGCTATGGCACAGCAGGTCGTAGCCTGGAAACATTAGCCGGCTGTCTGTGTCTGGCACAACAACAGCATTACCAACAGCAACAACAACAACAACAACAACAACAGCAGCAGCAGCAGCAGCAACAACAACTGGCCAGCAAAATAGCTTTCAAGCCAGCTCCAACAAGTTTAGGTTTAGTATTGCCGCGCACGCCGTCGGGTGAACAGCAACAAACGCGACGCTCGCTCTGTGACGATGCTGATGCCGATGTTGACGTCGCCGCAACGCCCACAACAGCACTGAGATTGTGTAATGCGAATGATAAAAGAAGCAGCGATTGCGACTGCGACTGCGAGAGCGACGCCAGCAACAGCGTTAAATTTAGCGCACATGTTGATGTTGATAAAAGCGAGGCAATGCCAGCGGCAACATTGACAGTCGAGCTGCCAAATAAATGCCAAAATCTATGCGAAACTGTGCAAAACAGCAGACAACTAGCGACAGCAGCAGCAGCAGCAGCAGCTCAAGCACCAACAGTACCAACAGCAGCAACGGCAGCACAAGCACCAGACACACAAACGCAAACAGCAACAGAAAACACAGAAACAGAAAGACAAACCTACCTGGCGAGTAACAACCACAACGCCGACGCCGACGACGACGACGACGGCGACGAAGGCGAAGCAGCGGAGGCAGCAGACGAAACAAATATACATAAAAATCAAGTACCAGCAACGGCAGCAACAACAACTACAACTACAGCAAGCGGAGCCACATTGAGTACGGCAACTCCTGCGGTAATAACTCGTTTCAGCGACGGCCAAGTTGCAGTCGAAAATGTTGAGATTGTTGCCGCCGTTGCGCCTAGAGAGCAACAATTGCAGCAGCAACAGCAACAGCAGCCACTAGAGTCGCAACTAGCAAAGAATTCGCATAGGTTTATAAATACAAAATCCACAAATATGTCCGAGAACGAGCCAAGTGAGTCGGCGACATTTGGCTATTTGCGCAGCGAAAGCTACGCCGCCAACAGCAGCAATAGCAACAGCAGCAGCAGCTGCAACAGTGAAGCTGAAGATGAGCGCAGCCCACGCAAATTGGTGGAGCGCAGCTACGATGTGGCTCTGGCCATGCAAGCAGAGGCAGCGGCAGAGGCGCAGAAGGAGGAGGAGGAGCTGCAACTGGAGCCACAGGCAGCAGCAATGCCCATGCAAATGGTGCACCACAGCACCACCGAAGGCAGCAGCAGCAGTGATTCCAGCAGCAACAGCAGCTCCAGCTCCGAGTCATGTGACTCAGATGACACCGGCACTGTGGCGGATCGCCGGCCCAAGCGAAGGCGCTTTAACAAGGTGTTTGTGGTCAACCGGCAGGTGGGCCATGCGGCTCGCGTCCGACGCAGCTCATCCACCGAGGGTGACTCGTTGTCCTCCTCGGATGCGAATCTTGAAGACTCATCGGATAATGATACAGACACAGAGCGCACCGATTGTGGCATTGTACTCAACTATGTGAAAGCATTGGCCGAGGAGGAGGCAGGCCCAGAGGAGGAGCCATTGGCTGCTGCAGCACGTGATGCCAGCGACGATGATGACGATGATGAAAGTGAACGCCGCATTGCCAACTCAAGCGATGAGCTCGCCAACTGCATTGTTGTTGTGGGCGGCTGCACCGACGACGATGCCAATGCCGGCGGCGTTGTCTTGCATGGGATGCGTGCTCTGCCAGACGTCGCGGAGGAGCAGGAGCCACAGCAACAGCAGCAGCAGCAGCAGGAGCAATTAGAGCACAACATTGAGCAGCCATTCGAAATAAGCGCCGTCCTGGCTGCCTGCGATGAGCTCCATAGCATTTCCAACGATGTGAATCGCTTGTTGGCGCTGCACAAGCAAAACTCCCAGTTGGAGCTGAAGCTGCAGCGACTGCGACGCGGCGTCGCCGAAATCAATGAGGATCATCTGCTGGCAACGCAGAGCACTGCTGCGGCTGCCGCCCCCACGGAGCAGAAGCCAAGCGAATGCAGCAGTCAAATGCTAAAAGAAGGGTGTTCAGGTAATGCACCCACCGCACAAAAGAAGGAGGAGGAGGAGGAGGAAGCGGCACAAGCAACGGCAACGGCAACGGCAACCCTCGCGCTGACCAGTTGCCGTTCTCAGAAAAGCGTAAATGTAAATTCTAATGACGAAAGCGAAGCAGCGAAACAAAGCGAACCAAGCAACGCCGAGGGTAAACATGTAAGCGAAGAAGCACAGGCGCAAACACAAGAAGCAGCGACAACAGAGGCAGCGACTCTTGGGTTTTCATGCCAGCAGCAGAGCCAGCAGAGGCAGCAGGTAAAGGCAAACAGCGATAATAAAGTAGCAGCCAAGCAAACAGCAACAACAACAGCAAAGGCAACGACTATCGTCGAGCGAACAGCTGTGCAAACCCAGGTAATGGGAGAGGGCGAGGCAGCGAGCGGCGGCATACGCAGCGAAGCATGCAAAATAAACGACGATTTGTTCGACTCGCTCAACTCTCACTCTCTCGCCATAACGAGTAAAGCACCTGAAGCACAACAGAAACAGCAACAAAGCAAACAACAACAAGAGAAGCAGCCGCAGCAGCAGGTAGCCGAGAGAGCGACAGCTGCTGAGCGTAAAGAGAGCGCGCTACCTGTTGCTCAGTTAGCCGATTGCGCAGCCGAAGTGAAGTCGCAGTCGGCATTGGAAACGGCAGCGGCAGCGGCAGCGGAGTCAGTCGAAAATGAAATGTTAAACGTTGCGGTTGAAGAGCCAAACGCGCGCCTAACGCTGTACACTAACAACAACAACATTAGCAGCAGCAGCAACAACAATAATAATAGCAGTAGAAACGGCAACAACAACAACGACGACGACGACGTTGGTCATAATGACGGCGATTTCGCAGCACAAAAGACAGAAAGCAGCAACAATGCTGCTCTTGTTGTTGGCCAACATAGCAGCAGCAGCAGCAGCAACAACAACAATAACAACTGTGACGTAGTGAATGTGAATGTGATTGAAGCATCGTCGCGTGTGTTTGAAAGTTGTGAAAACGAATACGACAAAATATTTGGCAGCAATCAAGAACTGCAAATCAACAACGAGCCAACTGCAGCTGCAATAGCAGCAGCAACAAATAAAGCAACGACAGCAACAGCAACAACAACAACAGCAGCTAGTGCTGCACCCAAGAATTCACTTTCAGCTAAATATCGCAGCTTAGTGATGATTACAAAAGACAATGAAAGCCCAACAACAACAACAGCATCAGCAGCAGCAACAACGAGTAGCGACAACGATTATGAAATGCCAGCGATTGGCAGCAACAACTTTGGCCAGAACTTTGGCAATGAGTCACACGTTACGCTGCGCGCCTTAAGCAACGACATCGATTTCAGCGCGGAACCGTTGACAGTGACGCCAACGCCAAGTGAACGGGAACTGTCGCGTGACTCGTACAGTGTGGACTCCCTAAATGAGCCGAGTATACGGCCGAAGATCATTCTGGACGATGGCCTGGCCGACGACGACTCCTGGGTGGAGGAGCTGAGTCAACACGGCGATGGCGACGACGATGAGAACTTGAGCAATGCCACGACAACGCCGACAGCCACCGATTCTGAGGATGCGGATGGGGATGGAGAGCTGGGCGGCGGTCGCATCATGTACATGGATCGGGAGGAGGAGCTGCGCGGCTACAACCGATCAGCCATCGACTTCACGCTGCACACCATTGTGGAGGAGAGCTGCGAGGAGAGCGAAGTGGCCTCCATGCGAGCTGACAACGAGCTGGAGCAGGAGGAGGAGGAGGAGGACTTGGCGGAGCGTAGACGCATGCGCACGCTACAGCATCATCATCGGCTTAGCGCCTCGGAGCTGGAGAAGTATTTCTTCTTCGGCCTGGGCGATGGCAAGGTCATGAGCTCCATAGACACTCGTGGCGATGACACCGCCTCGGAGGTCAGTTCCGAGTGCTCCGAGAGTCTGGACTCGCTGCCCCATGACGATCAGCTGCTGGATGGCAGCAATAGTGCCGCAGACTTGGCATCATCCCGCCTAGAAAAGTACTTCCTCTCCGGCTTCATGGGCTTCAGTGGATCCGGCGAGAAGCAGGCGGAGAGCGACGAGAGTGGCGGCAGCGTGGGCAGCGACAGCGAGGGACATCCCAGCCCCAGTCAGCGGCGCAAACGACTTGTACGGGCGCGGGGCACTCCCCGCAGCCACAACTCCTCGTTGGATAATCTGCTGCTGCCCGAGACTGATGCAATGGATGCCACGACAACGGCAGCCGGAGCTGCAGAGGACACATCCGAGTCGGAGACCGGCTGCGACGACACCGTCGTGCACATAGCCAGCGCTGTGGATCGCGCCTCTGACGGCAGCTCCTCAGACACCATCAAGCGCAAGAAGCAGCTGCGGAAACGGCACGACTCCCTCGATGAAAAGAAGCTGCACGAGGCGGCAGATGCGTGTGCCACTGGAGCTGGCGGCGGCATCGGAGGCGACTCCCATGCCAACAATCTGGGCACTGCTCAGGCAAAGAAGCAGCAGCATCACAGCCGAGACAGCGGCTTTGTGGGCAGCAACGACGACCTATTGAAGTCTCCCGACTGCGAGCCCAGCAAGTCCCCCACGCCAACTCTGGGCCAGATCAGTGAGGACCGCGAGCCATTGGCCTCAGCCAGCGCACTTACATTGCCCAAACCGGAATTACCCAGCACGAGTGCGGGAGCCGTTGTCGGCGCGACGCGACGCATCACTCTGCAGCCACCGGGCCCGGGTGGAGCCAGCAGCTCCATTTTGGTGCGCAAGGATAGCTTCAACAACTGGAGCTCCGATGAGGAGACCAATCTGATGATGACCAAGATGCGTCAGTTCTTCAAGACGCTCATCGTGGCCACAGCCAATGCACAACAGAGCCAGAGTCAGAGTCAGAGCCAATCCCAGAGCCCGAGTGCTGGCAGCACGCCCAGCTCAGTGCGCCGGCTGGCAAGCAAGTCGGCCAAGTCAAGGCCGGCACAGCTGGCCTACTTCGAGAATGAGCTGACACGCCTCATGAAGACTGTGCCGGGCATCAATGATGAGCAGGTGCGCGAGATTGTGGAGTATCTGAGCAGCGAAGATACCTGGTCGGACTCGTACGACTCCTCCGACTATACCAGCTCGGACCTGGAGGGCTCCGAGCACAAGGGACAGCTGAAGGCGCAGATCTCCGCCAGCTGCCAGCAGATAATCAACAAGTTCGAGGTGGACGAGGAGGGGGTGCGAGGCGATGGAGGTCTGCTGGACGAGGCGCATGCGCTGAATGGCGATACGGCCTTTGTCTACCAAAAGCTGGTAGCCTCCTTCAGCAAAGTGGCAGTGGGCGAAGCTAGCGAAGGAGCACCCAATGGCAGTAGCAAGCCCGCGGAGCCCGATGAGGATCGCCTGTCCACAACCAGCACGGAGCAGCGGTCGCCACAGCTGTTTGCCAAGGTCATGCAGCACATAGGAACCCGCCTGGTGGCCCTGATGCACGAGGTAAGCAGTGGCAATGAGACGCCCATGTCGACGCGGCACACCCGCCGGGCGCAGGCCAAGATCTCAGCCACGACAACGGAGGATGAAGAGGACGAGGTGGAGCAGCAGCTGCAGCTGAAGGCGCTGCCGCTAAAGCAGCTGAAGCTGCGCAGCCGTTCGCATGATTTGTTGCTGGATGGCGGCGCCAACGGCGGACAACAGACACAGCTCCATGGACACATGGCCGCCAATGCGGCGGTGGGTCATCAGCAGGCAGGAGCCACGGACACCGGAGCCGGCGACAATGCCGGGGAGGAGTGCGGCGTGGCCAGCGATTATGAGCGCTTCTCGTGGCGCGGCAGTTTTGAGTCGGCATTACTGGCTAATGGCGACTCCAGAACGAGGCTCAGCCAGCTGAGCCAGCTAGACAGGGACAACTCGTCGTCTGCGTCCGCTTTGGCTGTGGCAAAGCGCCGATCTGCAGGCGACCTGCTGTTCAGCCAGCACCAGCAGAGCCTTAGCCGCGAGCAGCTGGATCGCGTGCGCTCCTGCGGCAGCATTGGCGGCGGCGATGCCCACCATCATCAGCTGGAGGCATCGCCCGCCAAGCCTTGGCTGTCGTCGGCCAGCTCCTGCGCCGATTCCGCCAAGGATGTGCGCCGCTCCAGCGTACCCGATGCCATCTACGAGACGGACTCCAGCGACGAGGGGCAATCGGCACAGTTTACCGCCAATCGCTCCACCTTGCCGCGCAGCCTGACGGGCAGCGTGCCAGTGGCTAGCACCAATTCCCTGCCACGCCTGCCCACCAGCTCGGTGGCTACGGTGGGCGCCCCTTTTACCAGCACGCCCATCACCAAGTCGCAAAACGCGCTCAACTATACGCCCTCGTCTACGGGCAGCGCCAAGAGCGCGCGATACCGCTCGCCGGGATTGGCCGCACGTGCTGCAGCCGCCAACAGCAGCGGCGCAGGAGTCGGCTCTGCCAGCTCCTCCAGCAGCTGTGGCAAAAAACTAGGCGGCGGTCTGCAGCAGTTCCTCTACTCCAAGCGTGATGCACGCAAACGCCTGAACATGTCAGCGGGTGAGTTTACCAAAGCCTTTGCCTAACTATCTGGCAGATACAACACACACACACACATATACTTATACACACAGAAAAGGGTCACATAGAGGCTTAAAATGCTGCAAATGTTCAGCATTTCTCAGATGCTTACCTTTCCACATAGCGATTAGCCTCCAAGAATTGCCTGAGCCATGCCTCAAATGCCAACGAGGCGCCACATTTGAGCACGTTCGGCAGCAGTGAAAATTCCAGTCAATGGAAAGGGGTTTACCAAGTGATAAATTGACTTATTTGAACAGAGTTCACAAACTACAACCAAAGGGGAAAGCTCTCGAGTCAATAGTAGCTAAAGATTTAACGAACTCTGTTCCAAAATGATATATAGCTCGCATTTCTTTAACATGAACGAGTGAGTAGAGTAAATAGAGTTGTATGCGATTCTATGTAGTCTTTTTGAATGTTCTCGGAAGTCAAAAAGAAAATGTAAACGCCGAAGGTGAGCGTGATATTACAAAAAATAATATACCATGCAACTGTATACACTATTTTATATAGTTCTGCTGAATACCGTTTATATATACACACCAAAGAAACCTGTAGACCCTTAGGTCTTAAATGCATTTGCCCTGTGCTAGGAGCCGGTCATATAATAATAATTTCTATACTATGTCAATGTATAGGACTGATAGGATAGTTTAGTATTAAAGGCATAAAACTGGAGTAATTTTATTTAGCAAAAAAAATTTTTTTATGTATATATAGTATAATATGGGAAACATAGAATAGTATAATAATATATGTAGTACAGTACTACTGTATATATACATGATATACCTACAAATGTTATAGGAAGTATAGTAGTAAAGGAATTAAGTACAAATATTTGTACTTCGTGAAACAGAAATTTATTTATACACATATAAAATTAATATTTACTTATATAGAATAGTATAACAGTATAATAGTAATAGTATAGCAGTAAAAATCTTTTTATCAACATTATGAATAGTAAAAGTAGTCAGACTAGGCAATCAAATAGTTTTCCATAGTAAGTGACTGACTGACATGGAATTTCCATCCACAACTATCTCTGTCTGGCCACGCTGAGCACCTTTTCAATATTATTTGTGCTTTAGGCCTCCGTTTGTAACAGGTATTCGTTGTCTGTTTTGCTCTTGGCCATCTCTAACGCACTGCAGAAAAGAATTTCATATGTTTTATATTTGCTGGCCAACTATAGATAGGCTCGCGGCGCTTTTGTCCAAAATCAACTCAATCAAGGTCAATTAACTGTATCCATATTAAGTGCTCTGCTCTGCTCGTTGGCTGTCTGCCAGCTAAAGTTAACGCGATTTTCGCACACCGCCAACTGTTGCTGGTGTTGCTGTTGCTGTTGCTGATGCTGATGCCAGTTCCGCTTGATGGGGGCGTTTGTTGTTAGTGTCGTTGTGGTTGTTGTTGTTGTTGTTGCTGTTACTGTTGCCTGTTTTACCTATTTATTAGTTGGCCAAAAATAAAGCTGTTTTGCGGCTTGGTCAATGAAACTCGAACTTGTACTCCAACCCGAACCTTGTGTCAGGCACGCAGGCGGGGCTTTGAACTCTGCTTCAATTGTTTTCAGCCCTAGGTATGGGCGCGTGAGTGCGCGTGAGCTGCCACGCAAACAATACAGCTTTTGAATAATTATGGAAACTGAAACTAATAAAAATTCCGCCCACAAATTACGCAATTCAATAATTCTGCAGAATTCAGCGCGCCCATGAATTGTAATTGAATTTACGACATTAATTTTTCTGGAGTTTTAAATTTCAATTTAATGGCTTTTGTGTCAAGTTTTACTTGCGCTTTATCTTTATGAATAATATGGATAGTCGCAGATAATATTGTACTTGGTCGCAGTTGCAGCAGATGAAGATAAGCTGATGAACTAGAAGCTGCTCTATAGTGATTCACTTTTCTTAGTAGCTGAGTTCGTTTTTACGGACTCTGCGTAGTAAAAGTCAGTAAATCGAAATGGAAATAGCTATAGCGTGCCGTGTCACGCGCTCAACCCTAATGTAAATAAGCCACTCCGGCTGACGCTTTGACTGCTTTTGTTTTGCTGTTTAAACAGCTTTGTGTAACCAAATCATTTTGGTTGTAGTTGCTGTTTTTTTTTTGGCAATACAATTATACGCTTGGCCAGTGGTTCAATGGATCTGCGACTGGGACTGAAACCGAATCTGAAGTCCACTCAATGTCTGCGCACAATATCATTTAAGCTCTCGACGTTGATAAAGTGTTTTGCCTGCTTATTTCCTGTTTGCTATGCGATTATTTGCTCTTTTGCATACAATAATTAATGTTTTTGAACCCGCGTTGACACCAACAACGAACAGCGAACAGCAAACAGCGAGCCGGCAACTGGCAACAGAATTTCGAGTGGGGTTTCGTGCTTGGCTGACTGCACCACTGTGCACACTGAGCACGGAAGAGTGTTTGGCCATCCGGCATTTGAAATGCCGCGCTTAAAACTATTTGCATGCACATACTTATATTTAAATGGCAAGTGAGGCATGCCACAAGCCATTTCACACTCATTACGGGATTATTGTTGCGGAAATGGCCGGGCACCCTGTTATGCGGACACCCTGTGCCGCCGCATGGCACACCCGTTATTCGTGGCGCTTGTAATCAAATTAACCCCACGAGCAGATCAAATATTTCCGTCTCTGTTGCACTCGCTGGATGCCAGCAGCTGGAATCATTTCGTTAATTGCACTTCCATTGGCGCTGCGACAGATGACGACCTCTGCCCAGCGAGAGTTCAATATTTCAATAATTGAATAAAACTTAGATTTGCGTAGAAATTCTCAAGATGTGGTCGAGTTCTTCTGAGTGGAGCTCAGTTAGAGCGCTACGCTTAACGGCACTTGATCGCGACGCGCTCCACAGCCCCCAACCGAAACCAAAATCGAAATCGGAATTGAAATCGCTACTGCTTTTTTTAATATTTTTAAATAGCTCTGCACTGACTCCATAAGTCGGAACCTCCGACAATTCGCTGTGCTGAAGTGAAAGTGTTTAATTTTGTTTTGTTTATTTTCTCGTTTTCGTTTTCGGTTTTTATTTATTTAAAGTTGATTTCCAACGCTTTTGGCGCTAGCCCCACTTATGTATGCCGCCCTGCTAGCGGAAATTATGAAAAAGTTCCATAAAACACAAAAGTCTAAAACCGAAAACATTGTCAACAAATCGTGACTGCATTCAGAAAATTTTCTATACCCCGCAAGCAGGCAACAAAAACTTATGGCCGTAGTAAAAATTCATAATTCCAGACGAAATATTTTTATTTTCGGGGCGTTATGCGACCCAGTTTTTTTTTTTTTTTTTTTTTTTTTGGCCATTTGCCATTAGTTATTCGTTTGTTTTGCCAAGCCTTCAATTCTCAACATTTCATAGCCCAATTATGGCCATTAGCCGACTGCGAGGGTATCTAATTGCGGGCACAATTCAAGGCCGGGGCAAGTTCAAGTGCGATTTGCCATAATTTCAATTGAATTAGAGCGAACACCTTGAGCTCACTTCCCAGTGGTTGGCCAGCCACAACATATTCGTGCTTCAGATGGCACACATTGAAAATTCTAAAGCAAATTACGTGTCAAAATATTCCCAGCTCCCCTGCTTTATGTTTTGCTCTATTTTTCACTTTGGTGGAGATTGCTTATCGCTTCGCGCAGTTCGTTATCAGAACTCATTGTGAGTCCATAAATGCGACAATTTGAGCAGCTGTTGCTGTTGCCAAATGCAATTAACTTTTTAAGAGCAGCAAAAACTAGCAAAACAAGCGCAGCTGAGCTGGGCGAGAATGCCCGACTGACAGATACTCTGCATTGCCTGAAGTTGTTTAATTTCTTGATCGCCCGAAATATGTTGGCAATGTTTTCTTCTGATAAACTATATAAATGGTTGCCTAGGAGATTACTTGTTAGTTATGTACGTTAATATTGGTGTCATCTCGCCCCTCTGTTGATCTTGTTGTATGTATAGGGTATGCTAGAAACTGAGGCAAGACTCTTGTCAGTCAGAAAAGCGACGTCAATTAATGGCCGATCCGTTCAATTATAAAGCTCATAACGTCGATAATGAGAAAAGTGACGCGCTTAATTGGCAAGCGGGGCAACAATAAAACGCCCAAAGTTTCCACCGGCTACAATGAGTTTGTGCGTCCGTCCAGATCGAAGCCGCCAACAGCTGCCATTGTGAGTGTGCACAACTATGGCAAAGTCGTTAAGCCGACGGCAACGGGTGTGGAGACCCATCCTGCTGCCGCCCAAATACAATATGCTGCACTCAATCGATTACGCAGCAGCAACAGCAGCAGTCAAGCCCAGGCCACGCCCACTGGCCAGACAAAGTCACGTTGGCTGCGCCTTTGCCGCTGCTGGCGTTGGCGTTGCTGGCGCAGGCGACGGCGACGCCAACGCAGCTACAAGAGCTATTGGCGCAGCGGTGGAGCCGCCAAATCGAAATGGAGCTGGTGGCTGCAGTGGGGCAAATGCTGCGGCCGACACCGAGGGGCAGTCGGCGGCTATCACTGTGACTCCGAGGAGGAGGAGGAAGACATTGATGCCAAGGTCGCAGCCTACATACTCGAGATGAAGCAGCGCGAGGCCGTGGCCAGTGGCAGCAGGCAAAGTGAGCAAACGGCTGAGACCGACTTTAATCAGGCAACAGACGAGACGGCAGCGGCTGGCCTAGAGCGCAGCAGCAGTGCCCCACCCCAGTCACAGCGACAGCAGCAGCAGCAGCAGCAGCAGCAGCGGCAGCAGCAACAGTTGCAGCCATCCATGTGCCAGGCGCAGATCAAGCGTCGCGCTTGGACCTGGGATGACAGCCTGCGCTCCAACTCGGATCGTTTCCTTGAAACGCTCGAGGAGGACCTTCCTGGTGCCACTGCTACGACTGCTGCTGCTGCTGATGCTGGGATGAGGCTGTCGCTGAATCTGCAGCGCCGCACGCCGCTCCATGTGACGTTTCAGCAGGTGCAAGGTAGGCTTCATCTGCCTGCCCCACCTGCCACCCCGTTGCATGCAACCAACTGACGCTTGCCTTCCACCGAATCATTATTTCGTTTTCTACTCAATCATATCGAGTGTGCGTGTGTGTGTGTGTGAGAGAGAGAAATAGACTGTTGACTGGCTCGTTGATTGTAATTGAGGAAATGTCTAAAATACCATTTATTTTCTGCATCCACAGAGGAAGCCAGAGCAGCTGCCGATGAGCTCAGCAAATCTCCGGTTATTGGACAACGCAATCCGGATGCCGCTGCCTCCAGTCCGATACAGTCGCGTGCCTCGAGCGAAACATGGCCGGCCCAGTCGGATGAGGATATCGATCGGCTGGTGGCCATGCACCAGAATCGCAGCAGCCTCAGTTCCCTAGGCGTAAGTAGAACTGCCAGCAAATGCAAGAGTCCCATGCAGCTCTTATACTCTCTGTTCGGACAGGTGCGCTCGGAGTCCATGGCCAGCGTTTATTCGGGCGCCGGCGAGGGTCGCTATGGCACTGTCGTGGTGAAGGGTCAGGTGGAGTTCGGCATGCAGTACAACTATAAGCTGGGCGCCTTGGAGATTCACGTGGTGCGGTGCAAGGACTTGGCTGCTGTCGATGCCAAGCGCAATCGCAGCGACCCCTATGTCAAGGTAACAACTCAAAGTGCTGCTCAGCCCTTGGACAATATTTACATGTTATTTCCTTTGTGCTCTCTCCAGGTTTACTTGTTACCCGATAAGTCAAAGGCTGGCAAACGCAAGACCAAAGTCAAGAAGCACACACTGAATCCCATCTTTGATGAGACGCTGCGCTTCCACACGTCCCTTGCCAGCCTGGAGTCGAAAACTTTGTGGTTGACCGTTTGGCACTCGGACATGTTTGGACGCAACGATTTCCTGGGCGAGGTCAGCGTCAATCTGCAGGGCCGGCTCTTCGACAACCCCCAGTCACAGTGGTATTTGCTGCAGGAGCGCGTAAGTAGACCCGTCCTGTATGTAATGTTCCCTCAAGTCTAATCGATTCTCCTCTGTAGAGCGAGCCATTCGATGATGTGGCCACCTATCGCGGCGATATTGTTGTGGGTCTCAAGTACGTTCCGCCAGAGAATCTAAAGTCTTCGATATTCTCGCGTGGCTCCAGCCTCACAGGCAGCTCCTCGAATCTGCGCAAGTTTGGGGGCAGCATCAAATCTGTGACTTCCAAGTCCGACCGCAGCGCCAAGGGCGGACAGCTGCACGTGCTGGTCAAGGAGGCCAAGCACCTGAGTCCCATCAAGACCAATGGCACCTGCGATGCCTTCTGCAAGAGGTGAGTGAGATCCCCTCTTAAAATTAGCCGGAGTTCACTCTAATCCTTTGTATCCCTTAGCTACCTGTTACCGGATCGTACACGCAGCTCCAAGCAGAAGACACCGGTGGTGAAGCGCACTTTACATCCCAGCTGGAATTATACGTTTGTCTATGAGGACGTCTCCCTGAAGGATCTGTCGGAGCGTGCTCTGGAGCTGACCGTCTGGGATCACGATCGCCTGGCCAGCAACGAGTTCATTGGCGGCATACGCTTCTCTACGGGCACAGGTGAGTGCTAGCAACAGCTAGTATTATCACAAGGATGTGCAGCTTGCGTTCCCCTTACTTACTCTCGTCTTCTACCCACAGGTCGCAGCTATGGGCGTCAGGTGGATTGGATGGATGCTACCGGCAAGGAGGTATCTCTGTGGCAGAATATGCTAGACCGTCCCAACTTCTGGGTCGAAGGCAGCCTAGTGCTACGCTCCAGCTTGGATGGCATACGTTCGACATTGCCATAGGCACAGTTCCCGTCACAATTTGCACATTAGTAATTTATTGCCTAGCCACGCCCACATAAGTACACTCACACACACACACACGCAGACAAAGAGACGTAAACTATTGTGTGGCAGTTTCCAGTTTTCTCCCCTGGCACACGAATACGTCATTTGTATTTGTATTTGTATTTGAATTGTGTTGAATTGTATTGATAATGTAAGAGGTATTACACAATAGGGTACGATGACAAGCATTACTAGAAAGTTAAGCATGAATGAAATTCATGATTCAATTCGATTCGATTCGACTCGAAGCCATTCGTTTGCGAATCGATCGATTGAATGATTGAAGTTTGATTTGCAAGTTTGTAACAATTAGAATGATTTCCAATACTCGAATATATGGCAGTCAGACATACATACATAGCACGTACATATGTTTATGACTATGGCATGTCTGACTGAAGGCCAGACATCAGCATTAGCATTAGCAGTAGAGATGACGCTGCAATTTATCTGTATTGTTTTTGTAGTTTAAGCAGCACAATGTTCAAATACGAGAAACCAACAAGCAAACTAACAACTAAAGTGTTATCAAATTATTGCACTAATTATAAGAGGGTCATAACCCAGAAGATACTATAAATTGTATAGCAAACACGCGGATTGCTCAGTAAAATGACGATGATGGAGTCGAGGATGTCGACAAATTAGCCCATATACATATACATATACATATACATAGACATGTGTATATACATATGTATATACAAATATATATTTATATATATCGATATACGCTAACTTAGGATCATTTGTGTGTGTATTTTTTTGTCCAAAAACAAATGGAACTTGCAATTTTGCATACTGTATGCATTAAATCTACGATAATAACTAAACCGACATAAACTCTAAGCTATGTAATACATAATATGTACTAGTACCTATATAAAAAAAGAAAAACATAATCGAAAAATACAAATAACAATGTTTTTGTAAATGCAACTTTTTTGTTTTCGTTTCTACAAGTTTTTGATTTGCCAACACTTTTTCTAGCTCTTAAGCAAACGTCATTCGAATCTTTACATATTCATATTGACATGAACATATACATATATACGTATATTATATCAATCCGGACTTCAAGCATATCGCAAGCACAGTGCAACTAAATAATTCAACTCAGCTAAGCTTCATAATATCATATGAATACCCGACTACTTCATTAGATACCCACCAAAACTCAACAAAATAGCAGCCAAAAGACAAAGAATATATATTATAAAATCAAATCATAAGATATCAATACAATCTATATGTCACTCTCCCTCCAACCTCTTGTTGCTAAAAATCTATTTGTTGTGGAACTTTTATATTCACAATATACTTACATACATACATACATGCCTATATGTGTATGTAATATTAAGAAATACTTCGAGGCAGCTCCTTAAGGCGTTCGATCATACTACAATACAAAATTGTTGGAAATATATATACATATATATATAAATCAAGAAAAAATTAAATTTAATATATATATATATATATATATATATATATATATATATATATATATATATATATATATATATATATATATATATGTATATAAACGAATCTTATGAATGCTTTTTGTGTAAGTTTACATTGAAAAAACCTACATGCATATAAATAATAATGTTGAATGAAACTTAAAAAAAAAAAAAAAAAAAAAAAAAGATTTATAGGAAATGTTTTTTGATAAAAGAAAATTGCTGAATCACTCGTTGCCTAAATACCGCTTGTCTTTTATACTCAATGTTTTCGAAACACACACACATACTCACACACACACGTACACGCGCGAAATTGGATGATAATGAACCCACAGGGATTTAACGGTTTGCTATTATATAATATTGAGATATTTATATATATACAAAAATGTGGGCATTACAATTTTCTCAACATCAACAACAGCATCACATGATATAAAATCAAACAATAAGCAGCAAAAATTGCAAAACAAAACAAAATTTAAAGAAAATAAATGGTATTTAGTGGCATATTATAGAGTAATAGAACTTACAAAACTCCTGAAAATAATCGTTGCGGGCTAGCAATGCCAGCGAAAAAAAAAAATATAAAAAAAAAAAAAAAACAAACATTTAAAAATGGTTAAAAAACAAGAAAAAAATAATATTAAATTGTTGACAGCCTAATTATATGGAAATAGTGAATATTGTTTACACAAAAGTAGTTTGTTTCTCATCTCGAATGTTCAATGTAGTGCTTAAAATATATCTATATATTTTTTTACTTTAGCCCTAGCTCCCAAGGCAGGATAGAAGATCAGTCCTACTCTAACTTGACATTTCAACTTAAGTTAGGCTCATAAATTGCGAATTGTGTTTTAACAATTTATAGCTATTCGACTACTAGACTATTCGACTATTTCACACTCAACTCACTACTCACTCGCATGGTGCTATTAACTCCTCGTATTTACTCCGGAGTATCCAAAAAATCATGAGAAATCTTTTTACCTTTTTACTGTTTACGCATTTTTTGGATTCAAACTGAACTATTGTGAACTAGAGTTTATTAAATGGTATATTTATACTACAATCCTACAATATATATACACATATTATGAGATTACATAGTCAGTTATATACACCTATACATATATATAGGATATATATATATATATATATATACAATAAAAAAGTAGCAAGAGGTAATGTAGTAATAAGAGAATGCAAACTGTTATGTGACATGGCATTAACTTACCGATTTGAGAGATTCTTTCGATAGATCTGACGTGATTAGGTCTCCGCTTGATTGCCGAAAAGAAACTCACCTTAAAATAACGTATATCATGAAATATTTATGTACTATTTGACAGCAATTGCAAAGAGTGCTCAAATTTAGCAATTAAGATCTAAGAAAACTTGAAGGAAATCAATCAGATTATACATATATACAAAATAATATATAAAATATGTTGTGTTAATATACAAAGGAAAACAGTAAAATAGTTTTGTGGAATACATCCAACACAAATTAGTGTTACATAATTTATCATGCAGAATTGGGATATGGAAATTAGCACAGTTTTGCTCCATTCTTGAAACTGATGTGATCGAAAATACTTTAAGTGGTACTTTCATAGTGGCTCGGGTAGGGGTATTCAGGATACCAGAGTTAGAAATATGAAAAACATTTGTTTGGGTTCATTGAGTTCAAACATTCGTTTTGAATGAGAATCTGTTATAACTTATAAGAGATGTAGTAGAGATGTAGTTTGAGCGCAGACAAGTTTTTAGATCATACAAATTGAATTCGGTTGAGAGAAAATAATATTTGGGACATGTTTCGGCTTAGTAATGAATCGCATGGTTATTAGAAAATCCACTTAATGACTTCACTATATTGGCATCCAAAAACGTTCAAGAGGAGCATGAATACATTTACACGAATATATATTTCCCACAATCTCTGTCCTGGATATTACAGCTAGACTTAAGTTAAAGCTCCTAAGGCCCAGACTTTATAAGTTTTTCCAATGAGAGTTTCAAACAGGGCTAAGCGATATCTATTTTGTACTTTGTAAGACTTTCTCTAGCTCTTAAATAAAATTCAAAACACAAAAAAGAAACAAATATAAAGAAAATACGAAAATAAAATACACAAAAAAATCTTTAAAATTGGAGCCGTTACATTTATGGCATATATGACGTTAAATGCAAATGTTTACATACTCTTTTACGAGTACATGCCCTATGTACACTTTACTTATACCTATGTAAGCAATCACGACAGGATTACAAAGTTTACATATACAAACAACTCTCTCTCTATCTATTTATATATGTGAATATATATATAAGTTAATATTATGTTGAATACTGTGACCCAAAATCAATCAAATAAATTTCTCATCTATTGACAACTTTCGGAACTAAAATGTGTGTTTGATCTCTAATACTTTGGCGTTTTAAATACATATGGGTATGCATATATATACAGGCGAGCGAGAAGGCTAGTTTACGCTTCCGCTTCCGGATCCGCATCCGCTTCCACTACACCTTCCGCTTCCGTTTCCGGCGAGGTATTTCGACGCGCGCCATTAAGTGCGTTTAACTTGAGCTCCTCGGCGGGTTGCTTCAGCACATCATCGTCCCGAGCTCGCCAGCAATCGAAGGACAGCATAGACTCGCCCTTGCCAAAGGCCTCGCCGTCCTCCAGTGTAATGGGCAGTTGCCTAGGGGACGACAGTGTTATAGGTTTAATACTTGACTTATACTTGGCCCACTCACCTATTGTTCGTTTCCGGCAGCAGCAGCGAGAACAGCGCCGCAGTCAGCAGCAACGCCGTCAGAATGAACGATGGCCCAGCGGCCCACTTGGTGCCCAGGTGTATCAGGTAGGGTGAGGTAACCGAGGCCGCCGCAGCGGCCAAGTGTGCTGTGGCTATGCCACGGGAGCGCACACAGGTGGGCAACAGCTCCGACGAGTACTGCGAGAAGGTCGTGTAGCATATCGAGATGCCCAGTCTTGTGGGCATCGCGAAGGCCAGCAGCAGAGAGGCATTTAACTGGACGCTTTCGAAGGAGAGGCACACGCCCAGGGCGCAGGCCAGCAGACTCGTGCCTGCCAAGGCCACAAAACAGGTGGCCTTGCGGCCCAGGCGGCTTTGCATGAGGCCCTGCAGGAATCCAGAGGGTGGCACCACCACAGCAAATAGCGAGAAAACCACAAATGGCGACATACCCAGACCCTCCACATTTCTAGAGATGGTGTTGAAGCTCAGGGATATCAGCATGCTGCGGATAAATGTTAACGGGTTGACTAAAATACGCACGTTCCCGACAACTGAGAGCAACTCACAAGGTAAAGATGACTATAAGTGCAGTCTTCCGCAGACGTGGAGTGCGCATCAGGTCGAAGAGTGTGGCTTTATTCTGCTGGCTCTCGTGCTTGCGCTTGGCGGTGCAATGCCGCCGAAACGCCTCAAAGTCGGCGGGGGGCACCTGGCGGCCATTGAAGTGGGCAATGAGCTTCAATCTGGCAATGGCGCCCTCGACATTGTTGCGCGTGATCAGCCACTGTGCACTCTCCTGAACCACAAAATAGAAGAGTGCCACGATGAGCTGCAGCAGCGCGGAGAACGTCAGATAGATGCGCCAATTGCCGGCCAAGACAGATAGCCAGGGCGCTACCAGCGCACCCAGGCAGAAGCAGAGTCCAAGCACTCCGCTGATAGCCAAATTCCTCAGCTTCGGCGCCAGAAACTCAAGCACTGCCATGCCAGAGAGAGAGAGAGAGTCAGATGGATGAGCAGAGCTGATAAGGAGATGAGCAGATACGCAATGCTTACCTAGAATAAACATCAGATAATAGTTGGCTGTTGCAGCCAGGCCGGAGATGCAGCGGAACGCGCTGAACTGTGTCAGATTCGTGGCGTACGTGGTCAGGAAGTCACCCACGAAGCCGCACTGATTCGCCAAGATGACGGCGCGCACACGGCCAATCCGATCGCCCAGCATGCCAAAGGCGAAGGTGCCCATCAGGGAGCCCAAGAAGAAGAGCGACTGCCCAATGCGCGCCTTGTACGCATTCTCGCAGACCCAGTTGAGCTGCGCAATGATCCGTTGAAGACAATCAAAGGTCTCACTTGCACTTACGCTTCGTGCTACTCACCTCGACGTTCATGCTGCGGAATCCATAGTCATATTTGTATATCCAGCGCTCACAGCTCTGACTGCTCACGGTCACATTGTAGACTCCCTCGTGGACCTCGATCTTGTCGAGGCGCGTGCAGGCAGCCTTGTTGCCGAAGGGCGCATAAATGGCAGCGATCTCCTCGTGAGTTCGATTCTCCAGCTCCTCGTGGTAGCACCAGTGCTGAGGCACAAACCCAATGATGTTCTGGGAGTAGTAGTGCACCGTGCTGGTGAATGCTATGTAGCCCAGCAGCAGCAGAATCAGATACTGATACCGTCCCGCATGGCCGCATTTTTCCAGAATTTTATCAAAGTCCATTGCGGCACGCGCTCTCACTATGCTCGGCCAGAGATTCTGTCAAGACTGAAAACCGAATGCGGCCCAGCGGAATATAGTTGTGGCCCTCAGCCATCAGATTTGCACAGAGTGCTCGGACGCAGTTTCTGTTTCACTTTGGCTCCGATAAGATTGTTGTTCGGTTGCTTATCGCATCGTATTGGCGTGTTGTGTGTGTCTCTATGTGTGTGTGTGTGTGTGTGTCGCGTTCTATCCATTACGAAATAAATGTTTTATTATTTAAGTGAATCCACTTACTCGCCTTAATCTAAAGAGAGAGACCGGCGTCTATCTGAAGCGCCGCGCTAACTATTGTAGCATGCCAAAACATATTTCAAATACATTTGTGTGTATCTACAAATATAGATATGATAAAAGCAACATCTTAGAGTTCAACTATATATAAGTATATATGTGTGTATAAGAAACCCAAAGCTATTCAATGGCCAATTAATTACATTCAAATGTAAGCGTTCCGTCAGCCTTAACATTGTATCTCAGAGCTTATCAAGAGAGCTCGCCAAAAGCGTCGTAAGTGGGTGCTTGTGTGTGTGTATACATATATACTATTTACTGTTAGATAGATTTATAGTTGTATTTACTCTGAATAGCATGTGAATGATATGCAGTTTTGTGTACATAAAAGATATACTTATTCTATAGGTTCGTCCAACATTCGAATTGCTCACAAATGCCTCCACTCTCACTCTCTGCCATTCTCTTTCCCATTCTCTTATAGCACTTATAAGACATTTAGTGGCTGCTTGTTTGCCAACAAACTTGATGAGTAACCACTCTTATAATAATGCTTATACCCGCATGCAGGAGGCCGAGAAGACGTGTGAATAAGCTGTACAAAGAGAGCCAAAGATAAAGAGAGGTATATGCATATTGAAAACAAACGTGTTTTAAATATTTACTCATTGTATATTTTCTAAAAATATCCATGTTTGATAAGCAAAAGTTTGTGTATTCTCCTTTGAAAAACGATTTCTATTATATTTCTAAAATAAGTATCCAAAATATCCAATATAAATGGCAGCTAAATTATACAAATAAAATTAAAATATGGTAATGTATGCATTCAGCATCTGCTTGTGGATCTAGATAGTAAGTTCTTAATAAATTCTATCGTCATCATAACAGAAATGTTTTCCAACCACAATTATGAATATTGCATATATTATGCAAATTGATTATGGCAGTGATTAAAATAAACTTAATATTACTTAACAGTTTTTCTAATCGAAATTTTGTGTGAATACTTTCGCAACTCTATTTACTCCAATCAGTTGAGAAGCGATGTGATGGTATTCACTCGAGTACAGGGTATATTGTAGTCTGATACTGTTAGCTACGTCACTCATTAGCTCTGCCCTTTTGTCGCATTCTTCACTTATGTCGATGAGCTGGCGCAGCTTAATTAATTGATGAAACTCAAAGATCCATATAGAAACCATTGTAGTACATCAAGAAGTTTGCTTGAGAGGAGTCGCAGCTTCAGTATGCTCGGCCTTTGGTTGCCTTAAAAAGTCAAACATGCGCTCTCCTCTGCCAAACTGTTCGCCCTCGGCCAGTGTAATGGGCAACCTGCGATTCTCCGTCTCTGGCAGCAACAGGCAGAAGAAGCCACCGGTTAGGAACAGCAGGCAGAGTATAATCGAGGGGCCCGCTCTGTAGAAGGTGCCCAGGTGCAGAATGTAGGGCGAGAGCAGGGAGGCAGCCGCGCCGACCATGTGCGCCACGCTGAGGCCACGGGAACGCACACAGGTGGGCACCAGCTCCGTGGAGAACAGCAAAGTCGAGCCAAAGCAAATGGATAGACCGAACCGGGAAGCAATCATCAGTGATATCAAGAGCACCGTACTGGGATTCTGCCAAACGGACAGCGCTATACCACTGGCGGCCGTAAACAGGCCCGTGAGCAGCAAGGACAGCACCGAGGAGCCCTTGCGGCCGATGCGCTTCTGGATATCGGCTTGGATGAAGCCAGAGGGCGGCAGGGTCAGTGCGCTCAGCGAGAACATTATCAACGGGGATATGCCCAGACCCTCCACATTGCGTGCCAAGGTGTTATAGCAGACCGTTACGATAGTGCTGAAACCGTAGTACATCATTCGATCAGCAATGCTCTGCGATATCTGTGGTATACTTACAATGTGGTCAGCATGATGATGATGGTTTTGCGCAAGTGCGGCGTCTTGAACATGTCAATGAATTTGTCCTGTTGATGCTCATTAGACTCCTGCGCTTTCTTGATGCAGTTGATCTGGCAATATTTGCGGAACTCCTGAAAATCCTCCTCGCTGACCTTACGACGATTCATTTTGGCCACGCGCCGCAAGCACCTTACGGCCCCATCGATATCATTTCGAGTGACCAGCCACTGGGCGCTCTCCTGCACCAGAAAGTAGAACAGTACGATCAGCAACAGCGGCAGCGAGGAGCAGGCTAGGAATATCCGCCAATGGCCCGCTAGGACGGCCAATCCGCAGGAGCTAATCATGCCCAGGCAGTAAAAGATGCCCGAGGGAGGAAGATACTCGAGCGCTGCAAGAGATAAGTTGCTTTAAGCCCAATAATTAACATATAGCCAGAGATTGTAGCATCACTACACACCAAGAATATACATGAGATAGGTGTTGGCATCCACCGCGAGACCCGACACAAATCGTGCTGTGGAGAAGGCAAACAGGCTGCTTGTAAAGATAGTTGAGAAGTCGCCCAAAAAGCCGCACATATTGGCCAAAATAACCGACTTAATTCGCCCAATTTTGTCGCCCAGAATGCCAAAGATGAGCGTGCCAAACATAGAGCCTATAAAAAAGAAAGATTGTCCCACGGGTGCTTTATAGGCATCATCGCAGACCCAATTAAGCTGTACAATGAGTTAGATAAGATTATAGATGATATATAACCATCGTTGCGAATAGCAGAACTCACCTCAGTGTTCATGCTTCTAAATCCGAAATCATAATTATAGATCCAACGATCGCATTGCTCCCCACTGACAGTTGCGTTCCGGCCATCATAATCTGGGCCGATCGTCTCCAGGCGCGTGCATGAGGGATAATCGAACTGATTATAGATGGCCTCGATTTGTGCGAAGCTGCGGTTTTCCAACTGCTTGTGATAGCACCAGTGATCGGGCACAAAGCCGATCACGTTCTGTGAGAAGTTGTGCATCGATGTTACGAACATCAACAGACTGTAGAGGCCAAGCAGCAGGTATTGATAGCGATGCCTGTTGCCGCACTTGGCCAGTATCTCATCGAAATCCATGGCAATGCTTAGTGCCAGATTCTCCGCTTTCGGCTCTGAACCCGATGGAGACTTCACTCCGTATGCGTAACGTACGAACGCTTCGAGCCGTGCGGGGGGGCCAATAGAGAACCAGTCAGCGTTCAGCTCTCGTTCGATGCCACGCACGTACTGTCAGCTGGCGTGCGCGGCCGCGGCCTCTTTGAGAAATAGTTAAGAGCGTAGTCGAAACCAGCTGATTTGCTCGAGTCACTCGAGTGACCGAATCCGCTCTGCTACTGCTGGAATTCCTCTCCGGCCTTTCCTTGACTGATAAGCGCTCAATGCTATATCAGCGAAATGAGAGGCGCGATTCTACCAACTTATTATTATCAATCGAACTAATTCTGTTTGTTGTTGTATTCAGTCGTTTGTGATAGGCGTCCTCGTACGATTCTCATTACAATTAGACATTGGAGTGTCGTCAGCTCAATTGGAATGAGATACGAAATCTTTTGTTTAGCACTATTATCTTATAGCTGTAATCTTTACGAATTCGATGAAACACAAGATCAATTGATTTTGATTTGGGAAATTGTTAATATTGAAGGGTTTCTGAAACGTGTGAAGCTTGCACTCAAGAAATTGATAACGATAACGATCGATCGATATCATTTTGAATCTTGATTGCTAATTTTAAGTAATCGAAATTAAATAATCGTGGGTCGGCTTATCTAAACAGTTGGCAGACAAACCGATAAAAACTATACATACATATGTATATATACGTATGTATGTATATAACTATATATAAACACCTTCCTTAAGAATCAATTTCTTGATAGAAATTTAGAACTTTTCAAATTCTATTGCTATAAATAAAGAGAGTGTTTATGTATTTTCATATGTTTCCTCATGCCCATGCTAATACCAAAAGTAAATAATATCTATTGCAAGGTAAATTTTAGTACACGAAGTTTGATAAAAATCTAAAAATATAATAACAGTAATATATAATTTTTAAACACGAACATATACACATACATATGTACGTACGTACATGCATACAATCGTAATTCAAGATATACATATGTATGTATATACTTGATAAACTAGCCAGCAGAGATCTCATTTCTCGACAAACCACTTGACCTAGAGACAGTCAACATGCATATGTATGAGCAACAAAATTTATTCAAAACTTTACAGTTTGTTTTTTAAAGCTCTTTAGCTTATTTTGAATAAAAAATAATAATTCTAAAAATGCATATAAATATGTTTGTTTATATAGTTTTTGCACTCACAATATAGTTTAAGGAATAAAATCATAAGCAACTGAACAGTTATTTGCTTTCCTGGACCTCTTTGGTTTTTAATTCGGCTTCCAATTTCTTCTCGGCTGAGCCTTGCTTACGCAGCTGATGCAGAAAATCAAACATTCCTTCACCTTTGCCGAACTCCTCACCCTCGGCCAGAGACATGGGCAGCTTCTTGTTGCGTGTCTCGGGCAGCAGAAGACACACATACGCCCCGGAGAGGAAGAGCAGGCCGATTATAATCGTGGGTGCGGGCTTGTAATACGTGCCCAAATGCAGAATATACGGCGATAGAAAGGAGGCCGCAAAGCCGACGACGTGTGCCACGGCCACGCCACGCCCACGCACGCAGGTGGGTATGAGCTCGGTGCAGAGCTGGGAGCTGACTCCGTCCGCAATCGAGACGCCAAAGCGTGTGAGCAACGTCAGCCCGACCAAGAGGTACACATTGCGGTTCTGGCCCAGTGATATGACCAGGCCCGCAGCGGTGGCCAATATGCCAGTGAGGATCATCCAGCTGACTGCGGTGGCTTTGCGCCCGGCCACATCCTGCAGATAGCCCTGCACGTAGCCAGCAGGCGGCAGCATCAGCGCGTTCAGCGAGAAGAGTATGAACGGCGATATGCCCAGGCCCTCCACATTGCGTGCGATGGTGTTGTAGCAGGGCACCACGATGATGCTGTTCAAGAGAGTATGAAAACCAGTTATGCTTCGCTTGTGCCACGCACACACATACCAATGCATGTGCCTATCGCTTTCGCTTACAAAATGAGCAGTACTTTAAATGCGCTGCTGCGCATGCGCGGCGTCTTCAGCATGTCAAGCAGCTTGGACTCTGGCTGCTCCGCTGCAGTCGTCGCCGTAATGCGGTAGTGGCAATGGCAATAGCTGCGGAACGCCTTGAAGTCCTCATCGCTGACCACACGCCGATTGATCTTGGCCACGCGACGCAGTCGATCCACGGCGCCATCGATATCGTTACGTGTTACCAGCCACTGGGCACTTTCCTGCACCAGGAAATAGACGAGTGTGACGAGGAGCAGCGGCAGGGAGGAGCAGGCCAGAAACAGCCTCCAGTTGCCCACCAGCACAGCCAGCCAAGCGGCTCCGATCAAGCCCAGCGAGTAAAAGATCCCCATCACCATGTTCAGGCCCACGTTGCGCAAAGACGGCGAGACATACTCGATGACTGTTGGAAATAAGCTCAGTCAGCTATGCTGCCAGCTGACAGTCGGCAATTGCAATACTTACGCAATATGTACATCAGATACGAGTTGGCATCAGCAGCCAGGCCAGACACGAAACGCGTTACAGAGAAGGCAGTCAAGCTGCCAGTAAATATGGTCGAGAAGTCGCCCAAGAAGCCGCACCAGTTGGCCAATATGACGGCCTTGACGCGGCCAATGCGGTCCCCGAGCAGCCCAAACATCAGAGTGCCACACATGGAGCCCACAAAGAACAAGGATTGGCCGACACGCGCCTTGTACGCGGCATCGCATACCCAATTAAGCTAAACATTGCCACGTGCATATGGAAGAAAAAATACATACATACATACATACATACATGAAAAAGCTCTGAACACGATTCAGCTAAAATGAAATTTGTAATTATAAAATGCAACTGAGATGCGATAACAAAAACAATTAAATATATCGGAATTTCTATACTTTCGATCTATTAATATATGTAGCTATATAGAGTATTTCGTTCGACTCACCTCGGTATTCATGCTTCTGAATCCGAACTCGTAGTTATAGATCCAACGATCACATCGCTCCACACTGGCAATGGCATTGGTGCCATTCGAATCATCTCCGAGTGTCACCAGGCGTGTGCATGAGGGCTTATCGAACTGTTTATAGATGGCCTCGATCTCTGTGATGCTGCGATTCCTCAGCTGCTCGTGATAGCACCAGTGGTCGGGCACAAAGCTGATCACGTTCTGGGAGAAGTAGTGCATTGACACAACCAGCATGAGAAAGCCATAGAAGGCGAGCAGCATATATTGGTAGCGATGGCTATTGCCGCACTTGGCCAAAATTTCATCGAAGTCCATGATCTCTTGCGAGCTGCCTATGTGCTGTGGGGCTTTGTGCGAAATTCAAATAACTGCATATCTTAGGCGTAGCTATTTATGAATGTTTTTGCCAGTTCAGGGAACTAAAAGCCAAACGCGTACCAAATGCCTCCTGCCGCCGTGCAGCGTGTTTGGCCAACTGGTTGTTGCGGCCGCACCGAAAGAAGTTTATGAAGTGCGCTGAGTGTGCGTTGACTGGTTGTGTACTGTAATAGACTGAGGGAGGCGTTACCTCCACGCCTCTCCCTCTCCCTCTCTACCACACTTTCCTTATATGCACGGTGCGCTCTCTTTCAGTCTGATAATTGAATTATGTATGGCTATGTACCCTATACTAGCAGACCATATGTAAAATTTGTGTAAACATATTGACACTGGCCTATTGAATGAAAAGCGAACGAGGCTAGCAATATGATACCCTTTCAAAGCGTTCCATTAATTGTGTACAAACCATGCCACACCCAAGAGCTGCTCTATATACATAAATACATTGTAGCTCTAAATCAAGCTGCTGATTTCTGGCTTATGTTTTGCCAATCGTCACAGATGTTTTGTTACTTTTTTCTATATGGAATATCACGCACATTCTGGACTTGTTTCAAAACAGGTTTATAATCAAACTCGTTTACCATAACAATTCTGACCACAAAATATGTTCAGGCACAGGTGCTCGTCTATATCTCTAACGAATCGAAGTAATCGGTTGTTATGAGTTGAGCGTTAAAACAACTCTAAATAATGCCTTAAAATTGAGCTTTAACTGGTTTTTTATATTATTTAATCTTTAGAATTTGAAAAATGCATGCAACACTTGGTGCAATGCCGAAGTTCAAATACCCTTCAAATATACTGTTATGCGGGTAAACAGTATATTTGAAGGGTATTTGAGCTTCGGCATTGCACCAAGTGTTGCATGCATTTTTCAAATTCTAAATGGTCAATTGATTTCAATTTTTGCCCCTTAATTGATTGCTCTGATTTATGGGTTGCAAATAAAATGTAAATAAAATAATTTGAAGAAGAGAAAACACAGAAAAATTATTATAATTTTTATTTTTTATTTTTTTTTTTTTGTATTTTATTTTCTCATTTTGTTGTTGTTTTGTTTTGATTTTAATAAGTATGGTGTCTTCAATTACAATTGCTATTTAAATGGATATATGCTCACATTTCTCGCCACTTGAATATATTAATAATAGTATGTGTTTTATTTTTGATTCTTAAATCATTTGCATTTTGTTTTTTTCTCTCTTAGCCAACTCTTGTTTTTTTTTATCATATTGGTTTTTATAAATGTAGTAAACGCATTTTGATAACAGTATACGATAAGTTCTAAGTGTAGACATAGCTGTCTGTCATTTCAATCCATAGTTCATATAAAAAGTTCTGTACATACATCTCCATCTCATGCAATGCAATGCGTGTGGTTAACTAAATTTCATAATTTACAACTAAAATATAGTTTAGCTGCTGGCTAATACGAGTTACATTAAATTAGTTTGAGAGTACAAATAAGTAAGCATAATGGATAATAATAACTATTAGACTTATGAAGACTTTTACAATAGATGCACACAATCAACTAGACATAAGTTATGCTCAAATATAGTCATAAAGTAGGGTATACTTAGTGTAGTTACATAGTTATAATTAGGAGAGAAGCAAATAATAACAATTTACAAACGGGCTCTGACCTAGCACGATTCATGCCAATAACATACACAACACTTACAGTACTTCTATATTGCTTAAATCATGTCTTTCGATATACATCGTCACATACATACATACATCACCTAGATTACATACAAACGTGTACTTTCGACACGCCTCAACGACGTGCCTAACAATCGCATAGACTAGCTAATTATGAAATTGAAAATTGAAAAATCTATGTGCCTATATATATAAATGGATATATATGTGTATATATATATAGCATATCAAATATCTGAATAGTAAAAAAAGCTGCCGTGGCATGAAAATTTAAGTGCATTCAACCCTCGATGCTATCATAAAAATATTCTTCTCTGTCTGCATTCGGATCGTGTGCTCGCTCTTGCTCAGACTCTGGCTCCTCGAACTCGTCCACATCGTAGGATATTAAGGACTGCAGACTCGCTTCGAGCAGGCATGGGCTATGCCGCACGTGATGCACCTTGAATGCATTGCCATCGTTAGCCGGCGAGCCAAACCAAATGGCGCAGTCACCATCCGCACCACAGTCGTCCACAGCTGCCGCTGCGACTGGAGGCAATGGTGGTGTGGGTGCCCCGATGGAATCGCTATAGCCATAGTCGAAGGTCACCAGCAGATTGTCGCTGGCACCGTCCATGGAGTCGGGCGTTGTGTATTGCGTGTAATACGAATCGTAGGCCGTCTCCTCGGATACATCTTCATCACTTGGCATTTCTTTGATGTATGTCAAGGGTTCCATAAATATAATATGGTTGTTGTTGTTGTTGTTCTCATTGCTGTTGTTGTTGTTGTTGTTGCTTGTTTGCCACAACTGCCAATTGTTGTTATTGAAACGGAAATTTGGCTTACTTGCGCTATTTACCAAACTCTGTGCATCAGTTTTGAATAGAAGAGCAAAAGAAAAGAGAATATCAAAATTTGTAGATCTCATCGATTGCACAGGCAAATGACAGAAAACAAAACAACACAAAACAAAAACAAGTCAAAAGGTAGCATATAATAGTAATGTTTGCATAAAATGTTAGAGAAACACAAAATCAAATAGCAAGAAAGTTAGGAACCTCAACCATAGGCAGGATATATGTATATAGATAATATTTCAATTAGCACAGGACGTCCAATATATATATACAATAAATTAGCTGGGAAATCGAAAACGTTCTCCATAGGAATGCTTTAAAGCGTTTCGAAGAGGTGCTTACTTATGACCAGTTGGAAAATTGTCTTGGTTGCCTGCTTTGGAAATTAAATAGAGCGAGAGAGATAGAGAGAGAGAGAGCGAGTGTGTGTGTGGGTGTATACTTGTGTGTGTGTGGCTCTGTGTTTGTGTCTGTCTGTGTATTTATGTATAGAAAATGGCTAAACTACGGGGAATACTACGATCACAGGAGTAATAATGCTTGCTGTTGGCTCAATATCAGTGTTGTAAAAGCAAATAAAGCAGTGCTGTGCAGGGGCAAATACACACACATACATATATGTATATATGCATATTGATGTTATATATCTTTTTTTTTTGTCGGGGGTGGTAGCTTAATCTACAAAATGATATTACAACAAATGAGAGACTTACGCGTATAACAAATTGCGGCAAAGTGTCTTAGTTCTTTGTCTATCAGAAAAGCAGACAAACGATTTACAACACAACTAGCTCAATCAGCTCGCTTCGTGCGTATTTGAGACTGGAGCTTGTAGCTTGTAGCTTGGAGCTTGCTATTTGGAGCAACTTGGAGCTGAGCACATGAATCCTGACATTCGCATCGCCTGTCCGCTGTCCGTTACCAAAATAACCTCCCGAGTGACGCACGTGTTTTTGGAATGTTGCTTTTATGTTAGCATTTTCATTTGCAGCATGCAGCTTAAATTTTCACCACCAACGTCAATCAATCAATCAATCAATACACCACCATTGTCCATATGTATATAGATGTGTATATATATATATACATATGCATATGCATATATAGTTGTACATGTTTATCCAACGTTTATCCGGTTAGGCATATTGCAGTTAGGAAGAGTTTCTTTCACAATTGTTTTTAGTTACAGTTTTCAATAGGCTGGTTGGTTGGATTGGTTTGGTTTGGTTTGTTGTTGGGTGGGTATGACATATATAAGTATGTATATATATATAGTATATATGTTGAGGATATTTGTGGTACGGGCAGTTTTTGAATATACAAAATAGGAAATCGTGTGAGTTTATAACAGACGGGTATACACATTTGTTTGTTGGGTTTACGGTTTTTGATTTTTTAATATATATATATATATTTTTTTTTTATACATGTGGAGTAGACATACATAGGGCGAGAAAACGCGCAGAAAGAAAAAGTAAAAGTAAAAAAGAAATTACAGCATTAGATACAATTATTTAGTGTAAACAGCTTGACTTTTATTTTCTAGCCAAGTTTGACCATGATATCTGTATGTGTGTGTGTCGGTGTATCTGTGTATGTGTCTGGTTAGTTTTAAGCGCTGACCAAGCTGACAATGAAACACATGGCAAACAATGATGATGATGATGATGATTATGATGATGATACACATGATAGGCAAGATGCATTTGAGAGCTTGGGGGCAAGTTTTTGGTAAAAATTAAAGTTCAAATTTATGCAGTTCTTTTTGTTTATATTTCTAAAGATAGAGATATGTATGTGTATGTTGTGTTCATATGCATAATATGTGGTATATATGTATTAGACCATGATCATAAATAATGACGAATTAGCATTTAAATTAGGCCAGAAGGGTAAGTGGTACGTACATCAACTTATTGTATATAGATAACAGTAATCAGTTTTAAACATATACACGCAAAATATAATGATAATTACAGTTAATGCTTAGGCCATACATACACACTCACACTCACACACACGCGCACACAGAGACACACGCATACCTATATGAGTAACTGCCTGATGGATACAACTAATAATAACGATATATGTGTGTATGTATGTATGTATGTAGTAGATATAATGATAAACAATTTACATGATTTTTCGCGCATACGATTCATATGGTAAATGATATACTTATATGGGCATTCCTTTTTACGAGTATGTACAAAATAATAATTATCGTAATAATAATAGTAATAGTAATGTATATGTATATGTATATATATTTATAAAATGTAAAGAGAAGCGAATACATTTTCTTTGTTGCTGTTTGTGGCGCGTGCAATTGATTATTTATAGCGGCAGATGAGGCGACTAATTAGCATAGCTGCTCCAAGGCAAGGCCGTGGAGGTGGCACCTTTCACTCTGGTCAATGACCAACAAACAAAAAATACTCAATTTAATTTTATAAAACTGATAACACGCTGCCTCAGCACGGCAGACGTGTGTGAATGGGGGGCTAGGCAGGAAAGGATTGGATAAGGTCAGGCACGGTGTGGACAAGAAGATTTTGCTTGGTTCCTTTTTCCATTTTCGTTTCACATACGCATAGGCACGACGAGAGTACACAATCAATTGACCTAACGATCGTTAGTTAGATATACATATGGTTCTTTATAGTATATAGTATATATATATATATAATGTATGTTTTGATTGCATCGTTGGTTAGTTGTATGCATAGGCATGTCGTATGTATTATTTATAAATAAATATGCATGTTATTATGTGCCCGTGAAATAAACCCCAGTCGAAAACAATTCGAACTCGTTTTTTGGCGTAGTCTCTTGCTTTTCAACAGAATATATATAGTGGATCAAAAACAATACAAGTTTTAATTAATTAAAACAGTAAAACGATATTGCCAAATCTTTAAGCTTCATGGAGAACATGAAATAACAGAGAACAAAATTAAATTGTGACTAAAAATTGAATGTTATATATTTCTCGCCTAACTTTTAAGCCTTTGAATTTTGTTCAATTGTCGCTTGAACCAATTAATTGTTTATTTAATTTTCTAAATTAATTTACAAATGCGAAATAATTTCGATTTCCAGATATTTTTTTCTAGAAAGTAATATACTCATGGAGTTTTAATTTAGAATTTTTAAGAATACTTTAAGCAAAATAGTTTTATAATTCGCGCAGGTTTTTTGCTCTTTCAGAGATCAAGATATATATATAAGGCCGAATATGCTTATATATTCTGTACAAACTGGGGTTTACTTCAGGCTGTCGCGCCATTGTGAAAGTGTACAACGCAGATGACATCTATTATATTATGTATGTATATAAATTAGGTATGCGGCCAGTTGATCTATTGCTAACTGTAACTGGTATTGAAGTGTGTGTTGTGTCTTCGTTGTTGTTGTTGTTTCTATTGTAGCTGTTTGTTGTTGTTGTGTTGTTGGTAATCGAAGGCGTATTAAGACAGTAATCAGTTATCGATAGGCATATATATATAGATATATATATTGATGTATATGTATCATTATTATCAGTATCAGTATCAATATCGTAACTAAGATTATTATTCATTTGAACCAACCCAAAAATGTTGACTTTAAAGTGCGTACCTTGCCACTATCACTGTCGCCATAGCTGGACGTGGGCGTGGCGTTTGCTTCGCTACTCTGCTCACGCGCCAACCGCGCACTGGCCACCGAGGCGCTGCTGAAGCGGCGCGACACAGCCGCACCACCGCTGCCAGCACCACCGCCGCTCCGTCGCTGATAAGCTGGCGCCGAGCTGGCATTCAGCTGCAGATCCTTGCGCAGCGTCGTACTCAGCTGTGCCGCAATGGAGCTGGAGCTGCCGCTGGTGCTCAGCTGGCTGCTTTTGTGCGAGGCGTTGCCGCTGCCGCTGCCACTGCTGCTGCTGTTGTTGTGGTGGTGGTGCTGCTGCTGCTCGGGCGATTGTTGGGCGCGCGAAAGTGAGTCGAGATGCCGCACACGTGAGCTGAGCGTCTCGCGCTTAAGCTTGGGCAACGGCGAGTTCTGGAGCACGCGCGGGGACGGAGTGGTTGTGGCCGTGTGGCCGCTGCTGCGGTTACCACCGGCCGAACTGGATGAGTATGGTGTGGTGGCCAAGGGTATGGAGGAGGACGTTGAGCTGCGGCTCGTGTTCGTGCTCAGTGAATGATTGGAGACAGAGTCGGCGCGCTTTAAGCTCTGGCTCAGGTTGCCGGTGCTGCGACTCAGCGAAGACTTGCTGCTGCTCCCATACGACACATTGCAGGAGTTATGCACCGATGGCGGTGATCGACCTGCTGTGGACGGCCGACCCGTGGGCGGCTTGCCCGCAAAGTAGGCGGCCGCCTTGCTGCCCGGCAACGGTATTTTGCTCGGCTTGCTGGCGCTGTTGAATTTGCGAAAGCCGTGGCTGCGCAACGGCGTCGCCTCAAAGGGACTGACCCCGCCCACGCTGGAGCTCAAGACACGCGCCGCAATGCTGCTGCCGGCGGTCGCGGTGGGCGTGCTACTGACCAGCGGACTGGGACTGCTGTTCACCATTGTCTTGCTCTGCGTCGAGTCATTGGGCGTGCGTTCCGGTTCATGCTCGTGCGCGGATTCGGTGCTGCTGCTGTGCTGCTGCAGTTCATCCATGGCCAGCGGCACCATGGCCTTCATGCTGGGCGTGCTTATTTGATCGGATCGGGGCTGCGCCACCGACACAGATGCCGATGCCGAGTCCACCGAATCGGGTACGCCACGCCGACTGAGCATCAGTGTGGTGGAAGCCGAAGAGCGATTTGTCTCGTAATCATGCTGAGACGAGTTCAAATACGAATTGGCGCTGCTGCTGCTATGCAGCCGGGATTCCAGTACGCGCAGCTGCGCCTTGGTGCCCTCCAGCTCGATGTTCTTTTCCTCCAGCTGAAAGCGCAGCTCCTCCGTATCCTCGACACTCTTGTCCAGCCGCTTCGACAGCAGCGACTTTGACTTGCTGGACGATTCCAGCTTCTGGGCCAGCACCTGATTTTGCACAGTCAGCGTGAGCAAATGTCGCTGCAGCTCCAGCACATTCGTTTCCAACAGAATGGCCGAGAAGCGCTTGGAGTCTGTGATGCGGCATTTGGTGTTTCGGGCGCCGGGCGTGCTGACAACGCCATCCAAACGTCCCAGCGGCTGTTGTTGCCTTCTCGCTGTTGCTGTATCACTGCCTGAGCTTTGATGGAATGCGTCCGGCGCTGGCTGCTGCTGTAGCTGCTGTTGATGCTGGTCGAGCACAACCGGCTGGAATGTGTTGTTACTGCTGAGACTGGGCCGGCTACTGTTCGAGAGCACCGTCGTCGCCGAGGATAAGAAGTTGCGTTGACTGGAGAACTCTGACTGGCTGGCGCTGCAATTTCGATTTGAATTAGAATTTCTAATTATTAACTGACTTGCGAAGCTTACCTGGATGAGCTTTTGCTCTGCTGTTGTTGTTGCTGCTGCTGCAACTGCAGCTGCTGCACACGCGAGCTCAGCTCCAGCTTTTGAGCCATGGCCAGTTTCAGCTGCTCCTCGAGATCTTTCTTAACGCTAATCAACTCTTCCACCTGATCGTTCATCTTAGCCGCCTTGATGCGGCCCGTCAACGTCTCCGCCTCCATTTCGGCCAGCTTATCCAGCAGACGATCGCGTTCCTTGCGCAACTGTTTGATATCTTCGCGATTCAGTCGCTCCACCTGCTCCCGGAATTGCTGCGGTGTCATGCCACTCGCATTCTTTTGGCCCTTGGCTGCATCGCCCTGCTGGCGCTCGTAGCTCTGCAGATGCTCGACCTCCTCGCGTAAACGATTCGATTTGCGGTGTATGACATCAAGCAGGTTGAGCAGCTCGTCATCCGACTCGGCGCAACTCAGACGATTCGATGCTATGGCCACCTATACGAAGAAACCAACAGTTAGAATCAGTCCGAGTTTATGCAATTGCCATTCGATTTCCACTTACCGTCATTGCACCGTTGGTGGAGGAGGCACTGTGTCCCTCCTTGGAGGAACTGGTCTCCGTTGAGAAGCCGGAGTCCTGCACAACGCTGCCGTTGTTGTTCTCTCCGCTCTTTGGCTCTTTCTTGCCGCTGTGCGAGTTGCTGCGGCTGCGCGTTAGCGACGATGACGACGGCTCAACTCCAGCGGATGCTGCTGCAGCGGCCGTTGTCGTGGACGGTTCCTTGTGCGACAACTTGCGCTTTATGCGTATTCCAGGCTCCCACTCACGTCTGCAATAAATGTAATATGTGGCTTTAGTAATCCGATCTATTTTTGTAATCACATTCGTCACTCACCTGGTTGCTAACGAGGAGCTGCCACCATTTCCACTGTTGCCGCCCACCGAGTGACTGCCACCAAGCGCACTCACAGAGTTCGGTGTCGATGGCGTGGCGGACATAGAGGCCATTTTATGCTTGAGATCGGGAAACGTTTCAATGACCAGATCTCTGAACTCCAACAGAGCGCCCACCTCGTGCTGCAGCTCCTGCAGCGACTTGGTCTGCTCGCTGTGTATGGGATGATGCGGATGACTACCATAGCTATTGCTATACGGCGCATGGTGGCTCAAGTGATGGTGGTGCAAATGGTGTGGATATGTGGCGCCCACGACAACCGTTGCCGTTGGCGAGGCAACCACCGTGCCGCCGGCCCCGCTCGTCGCCATCAGATGCGGATGATGTGTGACAACTCCGCCGCTCAATGGCAGGCACTCCATGGCGCCGCTGGCCAAGTCTGTGATGCGTGTGTGGCCACCACTGCTGTTGCTATTGCTGTTGTTGTTGCTTCTGTGTTGGCTAATGCAGCTGCCGTCTGTTTTGCAGGTCCCATGCGTTGCGGGTAGCTCAAAACCGTCATTCTGCAAGCAAATAAATAGAAGGAATTTTATGAATTTGCTATAGATCTACGTTTACAAGATGAAAACTGTCACATGTGAAACCGAAATAAATAGTTATTTAAATACTGGTTTAATAAGAAGTCCACTTACTATGCCACATACATATTCTTTAATTCTAGAGCTAATTAGTTGCTAATTCAGATTAGTTAATATGCGCTTGGGCTACACAAATGCAGAAAGACAAATGAGAAACGTGATTAACCAGTTTTCTTTTAAATACGAAAATAATATCTATTAGTAAATATAAATCAATGACTACAAGATCAAGGAAAGTTGACAAACTTCATGTCATACCTGTAGACATATTGTATATTCGACTTCCACCTCATTTACTTCGTGACAAAGCTGTTTTAGTTAAATCAGATCTAGCCATTGCTTTCCTTAATTTATCTCTATAAGCTTTCAAATCGGTAAGAAAAGCTAGGCCTATGGCCCTAGCACTAAGCCCTAAGCTTTGCCAGCTAATTACACAACAGAAACAAAAAAATCGATGAAATAAAAAACAGTAAATTCAATTCATCATCGTGTGGCAATCGTTGGAGTTCAGGAGCAGCGTAAAGCGATTAGTGACTGACACATAAATTATGATTGATGAATTGCAGCGCAGCGCAGTGCAGCGCGGGCCGCTGACCTACGGAGAAAACTGTAGCAAAAGTGCAACAACAACATCAGCAATTGCTGCATGCTGCGGGCAATTTGTGACAATCATGCTGTTTGTTTGTCTCAACTCAACGAATCGCATGAACAACAGCAACTAGAACAGCACGTCTCTTGGCCAAGTAAATCTCTTTGTGCAGCAACAGCTGCAGCCAGAATCAGAATCAGAGCGCCGTTGCTTAAATGTCACAAGTGCCGCGCGCTTTCACTGGGCGAGAATATTTCTAGATAACTTTCACATGCAATTCACATAAATTGCTCGCTCGACTATCGATCAAACAAGCGGCAAGAGCTAAACATACATAGCTGAATATCATATATATGCATGGGAATATATGTATATGTGTATGTTGTTCTCTAGCTGGCTTGCATGCCAATTGATTGACTGTTGCCTGAAGGCTGCAAAAAGTTGGGCAAAAATCAAAATATGAAAAAACTAAAATAAAATCGAGATTACAAATGAAGCATAACAATTGGCCCACATTCACACAGACGAGTGCATTTTGGGACATTATTTAACAGGTAATTAGCCGGGCCAGGAAGTTAAGCCATAATTTTTGTATGTGCCATTGCATAAGCACAATGCACTTTAATGTTATTTCTATCTTTTTATAATGATTGTTTTTGTTGTTTTCGTTGTTGTTGTTGTTGTTGATTGTTATTGCTGTTTCTTTTTAGCCCTGTCAGATGTGACCGCTTTGCCTGTGGAGCGTGGCGAATGCAAAGCCATGGGAAGCTACAGCAACAGCAACAGCAACAGCAAAGGCAACATCAAACAGCTACGGCTGCACTGAAGATCGTGTAATTATATAGCAAAATCCATTGTCAACCACGAAATTGAAACCAAACAATTGAAACGTCGTCTGTCACTCATAAGCGCTCAATGTCGAGATGACTGTCAAGCCAAGCGTGAAGAGACAAGAGAGAGACAAGACTGACTCTATATGAATTGGAAGTTTCTTTTCTTTTAGTTATTTCTTTCATATTTTTTATTATCCATGCTCAATTAGCCCGCCATGCCTGGCCTTTGGCCCACAATTTGCTCGGCTAATTATCGAGATATATATAACTATAACTTTATATATCAAGTTTTATACTTAGATACATACTTATATATAGATATCAGCTATGGCTACAAGTGTTTTCTTGTCACTCGACGCGAGGCGTTGCTCAAGCTGCGCCTCCTCATATATAAATAACAAGAAGACGGTCGGCAACTCCATAAGAGGCGTCGTTGGCATCGTCATCATCATCATCACTATCATCATCATTAGCTTTGGCGTGGGCGCCCAACTGTCGTCTGTTATAGCGACAGCCACGCACTGCTGAATCTTCAAGTTTGGTTTTTATAACTCTTCAGCCCAATTGGGTTGATCATCATCATCATCATCAACATCATCGTCAAGCAGCATCATCGGCATTATCATTGCGAGCCATGACAGACGAAAAGTGTTGCGGCACGTAGCACTTGGCGCTCGTCACTGCAGCCGCTCAATTAAGCTGCCCACCACTTGAGGCAAGTTGCCCACCAAGCCAGAGGCTTGGGCTTCAGCTTCAGCTTCGACTTGTGCTTGGGTTTGGGCTTGGGCTTGGGCTCTTGCCACATGAATCAGCTGAGCTGTTAGATTAGACAGCGAAACAGCAGCCAACGCATGGAAAATTCTATTCGCCAACTCACAAGCAGCAACAGCAGCAACAGCAGCAGCAGCCGTTTTTATGTTGACAAGACATGCGAGCCGTTTAAGTGAGTATTAATAGAAATAGCCGTCAATAGCTGTACCAGTACCTGAATCACTACCCGTTGTACCAGACACAAAAGCCATTAATAATACAACTCATCATAAACAGTAAACAAAAACGAAATAAACAAGAATACAGCAACTGTGCATAATTAAAACAAATGATTACGAAAAGAACAAGAAACATAAATAAATAGAAAATAAAATTCTAAGGGAAAAAAACTTTCTAAGAGTTTTTTTTTTTTAGCGAAAATCAATTCAATGAATGCACTTGACATTTGATAAAATATTAGAAGCCATAATAATACTCATGAAAACAAAAAGTTTACTATATATTATTAGAGTGTATATGGAGTAGAAGTTAAATTAGTTAATTATAAAAAAATCTAGCACTTACAAGAAAATATAAATATTCATTTAGATTTTGTAAATATAAAACACAATTTAAACTAGTTAATTATATATGTATATGTTAATTAATACTTGATATTTTATATACATTATAAGTCAGACAGATAAGAATCAATTTAAAAAAAAAATTCTAAATATTACTTAAATAAAATAATTATATATTATTAAAGTATATATGAAGTGGAATTTAAATTAATTATTTACACATTATATATATAAATGAATATTTTACGGATATATTAAATTAAAATGTCTCCTAAGTTTAGAAACCAATCAATATGTAATTAAAATTCCACTCCATTCGACGATTGGCGTTTCTCATCTAGCATTTCAAACAAATTCAACTTTCGGCTAGTTTCACAATATGGTAAGGCCTCGAAAATCGATTGGCGGCAGAGACTTCTGCCCCTGCCCCTGCCCCTGCCTCTGCCAGAGTTGCATGAATGCCAAGCGAAAAAAAAAACACTTAACTAACACATTTAACTGTGACAATTGATTTGTTGTTTTGACTTTGCAATGTGCCACGCCTCCATCATTCCCATTTTAGAGACCGCCCCGTAGTGCCACCAGGCACGTTAGTTTGATCGATTTTAGGCTCTGCTTACTGCCCCTTTTCTTCTTTTATGTATTTTCTTTAAAGGGGAGGGGAGGTGGGTGGCGCCGCGTCGTATACGTAATGTTGGCTTGCTTTAAGCTGGCTACGCTCCAACTGGCAAAAAACTAAAACACATTTTCACCGAGCGCGCTTCTACAAAAATTTCTATTTGTTTTTCTATTTTAGTTTTACGCTTTTGCCCAGTGGTTTCCCACTTTATTGTTTACTATGATTACTTTTAACCGCCTTTCGTGCGGCCTCTCAAGAAATTTCTACTTTTTAGCTTGTTTGTTCGATGAGGGCCTAGAAAAGCGTTTGGTTTTCATTTGAAGTGTACAACGCTTTTCAATTAGTGCAGCGTTTGCATAACACAAATATGCACACATATGCATATATTTGATTGTCTACAAACACACACACACACACCAACACTCACTCATATACATAATTAATACCGTGTCTTATAATTCATTTTGGAGCGCTTATTAATTGCACTGCCTGGCAGCGAACATGACTTATAGCATTTTGAAGAGTCATTGCACAGCACACGGACTATGCCAATAATATGTAATTTTCATTTTCATTTTCAATTCAAATTCAATTTGAATGCAGTTTCCATGTTGGCGTTGGGTTCGGCCGCCTCTGACGCAACGCGCGCTTAGGCCACACTCTTAGAAACGAGCAACGCAGAGCAGGGCAGAGCAGGGCAGGGCAGGACGGGGCGTGGCGTGGTGGTGCAGCCGAGACTGGGCCATTGTGCGTTGGCCAAACTACCAAATAGGATATAGTTAATAGACAATTGTCGCTGACTGCAATCGAGACAGCTGTGAGAGGCGCAGAGACACAGTCATTAGACGTCATTAGTTGTATATTATTTTATATAAATATATATATTTTTTTTTTTTGGTATTATTTTGTGTCATAGTTGGGCTTTTATAATTCTAGCAATGTAAAAGCAAAAACAATACAAGAAAAACGTAAATTCATGTGTGCGCTGCTTGCAACATGCTTCATATGTGTGGCAATCGCCAAAAGACTCAACACCAACAGCAACAAGAGGCAACAATTGTCTAAAATGTGAGCTTGGCGTCTGTGTCCGTCTCTGTGGCTTTTTTGTTGGTAATCGTCGCACTCAACCGATGCAAGTGTTGTAATTAAATTAACAATTTTTCGACACTTTTACAAAGCGCCCCAAAACACATAGGCACACACACACACTCACACATACACACATAAGTAAATTGTTTAGCAGTTACAGCACCCAGCACCAGCACCAACAGCCACAACAACAACAACAGCAACAGCAACTTACAAGATCTACAACCACAACAATCATTCCACAAGTTTCGGTTGTTGCAACGAACGAATCATCAGTTGTTGGTCGCACAAAGTGACGAAGCGTCCGCCTGTCACATTTCCACTTTTCGGTTATTTATTTAGGTTTTTTTTGCAGCTAAGTAATTTTCTACTTTGTTTTTGTTTTTCCGCCCCAACTTTAATTATATGAATTATATCAGTTGAACGGTTAACATTACATTTGCCTGTCTCATAAAATAGTAGCCTCGAATGTCACTAAAATTCAAATTAGTTTAAACCCTTTTGTAATCAAAACATCATTTTATATATTGCTATGAATCTAAAAGATTTCAAAATATTAATATAATTAGATTCTCTTGCGAATTCTTTCAATAAACTTTGATTGTATAAAATATAGAAAATATATACATGAAATATATGATATTTAAGACGCAAAATATACATAAATTATGTATAAGTTAAAATAAAATTGCAAATCGTATTAAGCTTTTTGCGCACCTCGGAAAGATTAATTAACAAATTACATAAACAGAGGCTACCTTTAACATAAACATAAAATGTTAACATAATTACATGAAAATTTGTTATTATATTTTTCAAACTATGTTGTAGAAAAAGCAATAAAAAAAATTTTGTTTAAAGGTAATTAAAATTTTTTTTTTTTTTTAAATAAAAATACAAAAATTTATAAACTCAATTAATATGCACGCTAATTCAGCTGTCTGCTGTCTGGGCAATATGGTTCGATCATTTTTTATTGGCCCCAATTTCAAACTGTAGTCTGTAGCTCCAATTACCCATAAATCAGAGCTGGCTTCATAAGCCTCGATTGCCACTGCCAAAAGCCGAGCCAACGACTAACTAACAAGTCTATCTACCAAATTGTACAAGCTAACTGTATGTGTGTTACACTCTTTTTAAAGCCCATTAAACATTCGCAAGGCAGAGATAAAAATTATGTAATTCCAGACAACAAAATGTTCCGCAAAATGTGCAAGCAAAAATAAAAAAAAAATTAAAAATAAAATAATTAAACACATAAATTATGCAGCATAGACGTTGGTAAAAAAAGGTTATTAGCAAGTTGGTTAACACATCATAAGGCGCCAGTGGTCAGTGGTTTTTGGTGGTTCAGTTCGCTTTGTGAGCTTGGTTGGCTTGGCTTAATTAATTAACTGTTTTATGGTTTTAATTACAGTTTTTTGGAAGCATTTCAATTTCATTTCGTTTCGCTTTGAACTTTCGCTTGCGTTTCGATAAATGTTCATGAATTGGCTCGCAACAGTTTCATATTTTCTATCTGTCTATCTAACCCTCTGTCAATATGTATCCGGATCCTTTGGGGACTTGGCTGCTAGCCAAAGTGTTTGCCTGCTGTTGACAGACACCGCTGTTGTTGTTGTTGCTGCAGTTGTTGTTGTTGCTGTCTTTTGTGGCCAACGGGCACACCTCTTGCTGTCCATTTGCCAGCGATTTCTAATCGATTTTTTTCCGCCGCTGCCAGCCAAAACATGTGAAAATGGCCGTTGGCCAGCGGGCCCCAGCAATGGGACTTGACTAACTAAACTTTATATACAATGTGCCATACACACATACATATATACATATATACTATAGTATATAGCATAGTATAGCAAAACGTTTGCAGCGTTTGGTTGTCGTTTATAAATTTTGGTCAATATTTCATTGTTGCTCGGCGCTTTCACACATTTGCAACGTTGTTGCTGCTGCTGTTGTAGCTTGTTCTGCCAATTAGCATTTGACCATAATTTTATTTTTGCTCACGCGATGTGATAGGACGCCGTTTAGCCGGAAGTTGCTCGCTTTCGACAGCTTTGCACGTCTCCAATTACAGTTGCTGCGAACTGGCCAATATAGACGCCACTGCCACGCCCAGTACGCCCCTGGCCCACGCTTCAATCAAATAGAATTTTGGAAATGTTGACTTGTTGTGCAGTGTGTCCCAAATAGATTACACGCCCTTTTCCGCGTTACTTGGCTTGCATTTAATTTTGCTGTTCATTGCACTTTTACAATAGCAAGCAACAACAACAACAACAACGACGACGACAACAACAACAATTACAATTACAACAAATCGTAACAATGGCAACAACAAATTGCCCAAGTTGGCTTTTGTTGCATTTGGGCTTTCTGTACGTGCCCCGTCGCTTTTAATGTGCCAATGACTGCATGATTGTGCGATTATGCATCCAGCTAAGCAACAATCTGTCAATGCAACCAACCAGAGACGGACAATCAGCTAAACAGACAGACAAACCGATAGACAGACAGACATATAGATGGACTGACTGGCAGCCACCCAAGCGATTAATCTATCTCTCTATATAATCACAGTTTCGTTCAGGCGATGGCGATGGCGTTGCGCCGTCATTTTGTCAATCTGCCAACATCCGGTACGTTTCACTTTCAGCTCTCTGATTTATTTTATACAAAATACGAGTACGTATTATAACTATTTATTATGTGCAGTTTGTCAGCACCATGAAGTTGAAGCTGAGCCGAAGCGAGTTGCGCCGCAGCCAATGCCAATATGCAATGCATAGCGATACGATCAGCGAAACAGCTGCGCCCACCTGCCACAAAATGTGGCTACACACACCACACACACATTCTGCATAACGTTTAGTGTGCGACCAAAAACGGCAACGTAATTTCAAAGCGCATTCAATTGCGTTTACCTAATACAGCTTATCAGCCGCTGTTAACTGATAAAAACACAGCAAAAGCTGGCACAACGTTTACTTTAAACTTGGCCAGCTGCGATAATGGATGGCATGACTGTTGACTGTTTTCACGATAAGCATTATTCGCAAGAATGACTCACTGCCTTGGACAAAGAAGAAGCAAAACGCAAAAGAAAACCAGCTGAAAGTTGATAGACAAACTGTTTCCACTGTTTCCACTGTTTTATGCCGTACGTGTGGTCGTCAAATAAACAGAGCAGATAGATATTAAAGACATTAAAGATATTCTAGAAAAATAATAAAAAATATATAATTGATTACAAAGAAAAGATACTGACTACACATTATATGTATAGATTAATCAGCAGTAGAATCTCTATTCATAATTAAATTTATCAAATCGAGATACATAAAACACTTCCATCAAATTGCCTCTAATTTATCAAATTTTTGATTGGATAATAGTAGAGTCTTTTGCACGTACAGCTCAATTATGTTTATTTATGCCGACATTACACAACACTGTTCATTTGCCACCCTTTTACTCAATTTCACAGTTAAACAAATTCACTTTCATGGTCTCGCGGCGGCGTGGCAAGTTAACAAGCTGCTCATTAGTGGCGTCTTCACCTGGGCCATAAGTAATCCTTGGAGATGGCAGCAACAACATAATATTGCGCATACGCCGCATTACACGCATGCCAAGTGGTGGGTGGGTGTGTGTGTCTGTGTGCGTCGGTGCTTGTGATATGCATGTGTATGTGTGCATGTGAAACACCAATAAAAAACTCTCACAAGCTGGATGGCTTTTAACAACATGTGACAAATTTTTATCGCCCAGTCGTTAGCTGGTCAAGAGGGCCGTCAACAGCAAATGGCCAACGCCGGTTGTTGTATGATCTTTGACATGGCAAATAGCGAGACAAAGGTAGACATATCTATGTGTGTATGTGTGTGTATGTGTGTGTGTGTGTGTGTGTATGTGTAAGTACCTATATGTGTATATATGTAACTAAATATGGCCCGCAGCTTTGTTTAGTTGTTACGTTTTGGCTGCCGCAAAGACAAAAACCTCGAACAGAAACAGAAACAACAAAAACTTTCACTTTGTTTGTCATCGGAGAGCAGCAGAAAAAATATAAAAACAAGCGTTAAAAATTTTATTTTATTTTTGGACGTTTTTTTATATCTGTTATGATTTTTTTATTTTTGTTTTTTATTGTTATTCTTTTATATATGTATATATTTGTTTGTGGCCTAAGCGCATTTATCCAAGGGTATAGTGGCTGCCTCCAAATGTATAAACAAATCATAAGGAAGCAGTAAGAGGTCATATAGCACTTAGTCCATCAACTCATATTCATTGATCTAATAATTTTTATAGCTAAATTATATACATTCTCGTATATCTCACATTTATCACTTGTTTGATTTTGTTTCCCAATTAACATCTTTAATATATATGAAAATTGAGATTATGAACAATCCATACATTCGTTATATGCAATATATATCATATATTAAAACAGCATCGCGATGCTGGGTATCTTCTAGTCAGGCACTTCCAATCACTGCTCTCTATCTTTCGTTTTTCTCTCCTTTATTTACAACAAAAGCCAATGGTCAAAATATGAGCAAATAATGAGCTTAGAAAATTTTATGGGCCCAGCTGGCTTAACGCCGCAAGCAAATGGAGCAACGACGAAGGCGACGGCGACGCCGGCAACGGCAGCGGCAGCGGCAACGCTTGTGGCATGCCGCAAATTATGCGATGGTCAGAGCCCAAGCGCCCAGTTACCAGATGTTGTGGCGGAGTCGGTAACCATTTCACCCATTACGAATGGCGATTGGCATATCGGCCAATTGGCGGGCGAGTGGGCCAAATCAAAGCGCCAAAAAACGTTGATGGTGTGAAATGGCAGCGCCGCCCCGCAGTGATAGCAGCCAAACGACAAAAATGAATTATGAGCCCTGACGCTTTTATGGTCTTTAGCCATTAAAACGGATTTCCATTGTCTGCATTTGGACCAAGTTATTGTGCGAGCAAAAAGAAAAAACCCAAAAAATCCACTCAAAATAAAAATAAAAAAAACAAAAAATAAAATAAAATGACTTCAATACTGCACAGTCAATGTAAAAATAATCAAAATGGCTTATTTTTATCTGTGTGGATTAACGTGCAAAACGTTTCGTTAGCCAATAGACAATTGGAAGCAACAACAACAACAGGAACAACAACGTGCAACAGTTGGCAATTGGCTTGCAAATGCGTGAGTCGTCGCCAGGCGAAGATGTTTCAGCTCTGAGTGGGTTTTATATAGCCTGCGAGCTGAATGAGCTGCGGCTGTATACAAATTGTAAAGATCATTAGACAAAAGTTTTTGTGTCTTACGACACGACTGAGGTCTTTGCCTTGGGCCTGTGCTGTGATTGTATATATGGAGATAATAGCAGTGGCTCCATTGAGCAGCCAATCAGAATAGCACAAGTCAAACAAAAGCCAAACAGTGAATAAACTGGTTTAAGCCAAAATTTAATTAACAAAAGTGAATGATAAGCACTTTTTAAGAATTCAGTAATAAAAATTCAAAACAAAAGGGAACTAGTTTAAATAATTGGCTTAAGGTTAGATTTGTTGTAAAATATTCAGAGCAGAGCTGATCGATTAGGGAAAAGAAGAACCAAAGTTGGCTGCTCACAATTCTCTTCCTGCAGTTCAACATGCGCTCTACTCAAATCTAGATTGAAATGGTTATAATATTATCCCAATTATCATATATTATTTTTATGAAAATTGATTATTGTCAATATCAATAGACAGATGCAGTCGAGTGACTCCATTTCGGCTTGTTCTGCCATATACAATAAGCTTAAGCCTTCGATAAGCTATCAACAATTGAAGCTATTATTCAATTTTGTTTGCCTATTCCCGAGCTCCTCCATTGTCAGTGAACAACGTCGTTTGAATATTGTAAACACACACACACACACATAGCCACAGACAAAGCTAGCCCAATGCTAATGATCAGTAAAATAACTAATAATAATAATTTGTCTTGTTGTATATGCTCGCCATGAACTTTCTTCACCCGCGGCACCCTCCCTTTTCAAAGCCCATGAACGAATGTCACTTTCAGTGGGCATCAATTGTGCGGCACAAGCTGAACGCATCAAATCAGATCAATAGGTCAAATGCTAGTTACACAGATTCATCGATGGCTGGCGAGGTGAAAGCAGATCAGCGACGCAAACAAGGTTAAAAGTTCAGTTTAAACTGGAAGACAAGACGATCTGGAGAATCCAACAAAGATGAACTCGAATGAATCATTCAATGGGCTATAGATGAAGCTGTTGCAACTCTTGCCTTTCATAAACTGCGGCCTACATGCGACCGCATAAAACGCATGGGCAAACGCTAAACAAATCAAAATTAAAATAAAAGTAATAAAATAAATAACAAAAAACTCTTGACAGTCGCTACGCGACCGACCGGCCAGCGGCAAAGGCGCACCACAATCTTTTCTTTTGGGGGGCAAACATAAGTGCAAATCGAGGCAGTTGTAGTGATTTTAAGCAAATTTATTAACGCAATTATTTGATTACAGTAAATGTTTGGCGAGCCTCAGCCAACCTCAGGCCTCAAAACATGGCAAAAAAAAAAAAAAAAAAGAACAAGCTGCCAAATTTGGATAAAATAAAGCACAAAGCCATTTATAAACACATACAATAACTATAGATTTATCTCTTACATATGTATTTATGTAGTTTACAATCAATTTAACTGTCAGCCAGATTTTCTATTTGCGGCTCGAAACGCCGGCAGTTGCGGTTTCCAGTTTCCCAGTTTCAAGATGTGTATTTGTGTAGCTGAGAAATTTACATAATTTTCGTTAGATTGACGCGACTGGGCTGGCTGTTTTGCTTACGAAGATACCCTATACATTTTGTTTGATGTGGGTATAATGAGTTACAATAAACAAATAAATGTTAACTTTCCGCTTTTCCTAAATCTTGATCACTGAAATCGATTCTATTGGACTCCCATTTCATTCCAGGGTATTTTGGGCATCGACTCTAGCTTTCGTACCCTTCTATTGCTGCCTGCCTACATTTGGCTTTAGCCTCGTTTGTTTTACGCTACACATATGAATGTATATCTATATATATACATATATATATCGACTACAATTTCCATTCAATGCGAATTCAATTGAATTGCTGAGGGGTGGGGGATTGGGGCGGCGTATCATAGAGAGTGGGCTGAGTGGGTTGAGTGGGGCACAGCGGCGGCACGGACTATTCATTTTGTATGGTTTCGTCTGACATTTTGTGTTTCATAAATGGTCTGATGGTTAATTTTTCGTATACTTGACTGTCACATGGATTATTATGTTTTGTCTATTTGCAGTTAGCGAGAGAAAATTTATGTCTCCGACATTTGGACCGACATATATGGGCCGAGACATTATGCCAATTGAAGCCACAGCCCGTTGACTGACTGACAATTATTAATGGCAAACAATTTAATTTAATTATGGGAAAGGTTTTAACATTTCTGATAAATGACAGGCGAGGCACTTGCCCAGCGCAGTTAAACAGTTTTATAAAACATATCTGCAGTTGCTTCCGGTCATTAAAAGTTAGTTAATTATAATGTCTACAAAACATTTGACTACTAATTAATTATAAAGAGAGAGAAAAAAAAGAGTAGCACGGGCTGAAAAATGTGAAGGTTAAATAAAAAACAGCCGTAAAACTAACCATAGCAGCGAGTGCTCAAGTGATTTGCATAAAAATCTACGAAAAACCAGGTATATATACATACATACATATACATATATAAAATAAATGCCCACAGCAACAATTATAAATGTATAAATATGTAGACTATTTATACACTTTAGTATATATACTAGTATCGATGCCCGCTCCAATTAAACCAGTCAAGAGCAATTTAAGCAGCGGCAGCAAAAAGTGTTTATAGCAACTTTTCACTTTTCGCAGCGGAAAATGTCACTCAAAGTCATACGAAAATCTTTCATCGACCAAACAAATTTGCAACAGCCAGAAAACCTGAAAGCTACAAAAACAAAACTGACGAAGAAAAAACAAGAAGAAGAAGAAAATACATGTGACAACTGTTAACTGAATACCTCAAGGATAATGCAATAAACACAAAGTAAATAAAGCTGTTTAGATGCCAAATTAATGACAAAAATTTGGATGGCTGACGAGATAGTAGAAGCAGAGGTGAGGTGAGGGCCTAAAAACCTAGGTTTATTGTCGGATTTTGGACTCAATGCCAGTTAAGATTGTATTTTCATTAATCAGACATTGAGCCGACAGCCAGGTGAGTGTGACTGTAAAAGTGAAATTCTTCGCGAGGAGTTGTTAATGAAGCCAAAGTGAAAATCATGTCTAACGAGAACCTAAATTAAATGCTGCGCCGCTAAGTACAGTGAAGCAGCGAAGACGTTTACGAAAGTAAAGCCGAAGAATCAGTTTATAGTTGGACCAGGCTTAAGAGCATGACAAAAGTGTGTAACAGAAAATTGTCATTGAGGCGATTCACAGAGTCGAGTTCTATAATTTCCACACTGTTTTTTTTTTAAGGTTCAAAGTCCATCTGCTTCTGCGCCTTGATGATAAACCGTTCGATCTGAGCTGACATGTGTGAAAGTGAGCAGCTCAGGCTCAGCTCAATGCCAAAGTGAAATTGGCGTCTTGGCAGCAATTGTCTGATAAGCCGCGCTCAGCGCCACCAAGACAGACAGACAGACAAGCAATGCGATCTAAAAGCCGTCTCTCTTGATGTCGCTTTGGAATTTACTGGCAACGCCTCTGGACTTCAAATCGCGATGTACCATTGTTTTTTGGCAGCCTTGGGACTGTCATTGCAGCTGAGTAAATTGTGGTTAAATGCAGCTGAAGCTGCTCGCTCTTGAATGAAGGCAATCATAGGTAAGTATATTTTATAATTGCACTGCTAAGACAATGGACTTAAACTGAGCGTGGGAGGCGTGGCTGGGCTCTACTCGACTCTGTTCATATTTTGCAATTTAGAGAATTGCAGGCAGCTAGTCATTTTTGAAAGCGAGACTCCATAAGCATACAGATGTATATATATATATATATATTTAAATATATGTAGGTATATATATAAATATGTACGTATATAAGAAACTTTAAGAGACTTTCAAATCAATACAATAGAACAAAATAATTACAAAAATTTATCAAAGGCGGCAACGCGAAAATCAAAATCACAAAAAAGTGTTTATATATATATATATATATAGAAATAGCATAAGGCACACAGCTGTTGGGCAGATCTTTTGTGCTGGTATTGTATTTAGTTTTGTTTGCTATTGTCAATAATAATCTGATAGTACGCTAGGTATTTTGTTTTGTGGCTGCTGTTCGATTGGCAGCAGACAATGACCTTTTAGCATGCCGCTTCAGTGACTGCTCGGATTGCTTCTACTCGCCGATTGTAATTGAAAATATGGTGAACTGTTCGAGTTGTACGTACTTGAAAGCTTATTCAATTTAAAATGCATTTTGCGCAATTTGTTTTGTGCTGTGTTGTTTTATTTATTTATTTTTTCTCTCTCTCTCTCTCTTTTAGTTCGTTTTTGCATGATTTCTGTGTCGTGATTTGCGGTGGCAAATACAAATTATTAATTTTTTATTCGTTTTGTAATTTATACATTATTTTCTGGCCATGCAAACAAAGCTGGCGAATTAATTGAGCAGCTGCCGCTTTTATTTATTATTTGTTGCTAGTTTTTCTCCTCCTCCTCTTCTTCTTTTTGCAGTCGCATATTTTATAAGCTTTTGTTTGTTCGAGTAGACAACATGCAATCAATTTTTTTTTTCAACTAGTTTTTTTTTTTGCAGTATTTTTTATTGCAGTTTTATCAGCAGGTGAGTTGCCTTCGACGCGTCCGCCGCTGGGTGTTGTAATTGCCCGGCTATTAATAATGATTACCAGCAAATGCGATGCCTGTCCACTGATTAGCTTGCTGACATTTTGTTGCAGCGACAGCGGCAGCGGCAGCAGCACCAAGTCAATGCTATTTATGTTGGCTACTCTCTTATTTATAGACATGATGGCGTGCTAATTCTGCGCCACGTCTCCCGAGGCTGTGGCCAGCGAGTTACGAGCCACATGGCAACAGCTAGCAACTGCCAAACCGGCAAGCTGGCAAAATGAAATGAGCGCAGGCCAAGCCAGAGCAGAGCATCGTAGCGACAACGGGGCGTATGCACAACAATGGCACAAAAGCACACAGCAGCAACAATCGCTGCAAGAGCGGGCAACAGCTACCATAATAAACAGCTGCGCGGAGTAGCTCACAAAAGCAGCTAAAAGCGTAAAAGAAGCGGCACAAAAGGGTAAAAGCAAAACGAATTCAAAATACCCTTCCTCCCACAGCAGCTACAACAGCAGCTGAATTCAAATGCAGCTGCGGCAGCGAGCGCATTGATTGCTAAGAATATCGCAAAGCTTATTCAATGTAAGTCGTATAAATGATATCGATTAATTGCGCTTTCGACTTGACGATTAATTTATTTGATATGCTAAATCAAATGCTAATTCAAGTGACTAACCTGATTCACAACAAATAGAAAACAAATGGTTGTTTTAAAATTGTTTAGCACAAGACACACTTGAGCATGAATTATTCCTATATTATGTATATATAACTCGTTAATCAAGTTAACTTTTAACATTTTTGCAGACTCGATATGAATGCCAAGATGCCCGCCCATTGCGTAGGGCAGCTGAAATAAAGTTATTATTTTCGTGTTGTATTTGGTGGCAGTAAAAATTGCACAAAAATGCGCAAAGTGAAAATATTTCAGCAATTTCTAGTTACATTGGCCTTAGTGTTAACATTGTTGTTGTCGTTTGTAGCTGTTGCATTGTTGTTGGCTGTGCATTTTGCCGCGTAATTTGCATGCCAAACGCAAGAAACAATAAAGTAAAAATAAAAAATAAAAAGAAATGCAACTCGAGCTAATAAGCAACAGTAGCAGCAGCATTCGCCACAGAGAGCAGCTGCGATCAGTGAACTTTGGTTGTTTTTTGCATTTCTTTGTTCGGATTGAACAGTTTTTCCTTAATGAAAGTGAAAATAGCTAGACTCTACACTGAATGACATCACATTTCAGCGCAGTTCTCGCTAGAAAGTTCGCTGCTAATGTCGAGATTTAGACCAAGCATTTCCTAATACCTATTTTATTTATTTTTCGTTTTTTTTTTTTTTCACCTGCTCTATGTTTTATTCAGTTGTTTGAATTGTGAAAAAGTCGTGAGTTGCATTTGACACGTTTTCCATGATTTAAAATTATGATTATGTGAGTCAAGCAATGCTAATAAAATGTCATTACAATGGGGCGTTGGATGTGACACACACGACATCACGTGTGACACATTGCCAAAATGGAAAATAGTGGAGATAATAAAAAACGAAATAAAAAAGTCGGACACTCTGCAACTGCAACTGTCGTGCTAGCCCAGTTATTAGGCATGTAAGGCGGCTAATTAACACCTCTATCTGTTTTTAATTAAACCTTTAATTTAGTGGGTATCTAATTGCCGATGCGAAGGCGGAAATGCGGCGCTTAGTCACAGAAGCATGTTGACGCATGCAAATGAAGACTTGAATAATGTGCCAGCCACGGTCAGAAACAATGCAGCAACAGCAACAGCAGCAGCAGCAGCAACAACAACAACAACAGCAGCAGCTGCTGCTGCCGTGTAAAGTTAATAAATAAAGCAAAAGTTTTAAATAGCCGGCAAACTAACGCTTGACTCAGCTGCTGACGCTGCTCTGCCAACGCGGCTGATAATGTTTCTTTTGATAATGACCATCATCATCATCATCATCATCATCATCATCACCATTATGGTGATTATGATCATTAAGGTGAGGTTCAATAAACCTAGCAGGTTGCGCAGCGGCCAAGTGGACAAAACAGTAGTACTACTGGCCATTGGCCATTGGCCATTGGCTGCAAAACGCGGCTCTAACCAGCCAAGCGGCCAGCCCAAGCACTTTGCTTATTAAAGTACAACAACAACTGCGTCGTACATCAGGCGAAATTTATTATGATGATGTTGTGTGCATAAACCAACAACAAGCACAACAACAGCAGCAACCACAGCAACTACAACAACAATAACAATAACAACGTGGGCAGGCAACAATAAGGAAAATTTATTATCGGTGCCGCATCGAACGGTTTGACTTTGGCTCTTAGCTGCTAGTTGTTGGCTCTAGCTCTAGCTCTGACTCTGGCTCTGGCTCTGACTTTACACGAAAGTTTTATACGCCAAAACGGAAGGGCTGGCAATTGCACTCCCTGACCATAGCCAGCCGCACCAAAGACAATGCCAATGCAATTGTAATGCCCGCAGCCCTTTTGATATACCCTGAGCCCAAAGAAAATGAGTGTATATTGAACTACGCGAAATGTATGTAACAGGTTAAAAGAAAGTTCAGCCAATTCAATTAAATCAAAATAGATTTTTGAACAACCTTCGCGTATCTTTTAGTCGGATACTCCCGGTTCTTTCCATAGTTATTATGGTGCCAACTCCTCGGCTGTTCCGCTTGGGGAGCACAAACCACAGCCCCTTTACTGTACGTGTCGCATAGCGAACCGCCATCAGGCTCAAAGGGAAGCGACAACTCACAAATGAGCTAACCACAACAAAGCGGCTGGCTGCAAGGAAAATCGATGCCACAGCGGCAGCTGTTGCAACTAGCGCCTCAAGACAGTGACTATCGATAATCTTTTATATAACCACCAGCCACAAATATGAATAGAAATTGTGGAGAAAAAGCTAGAAAATAAATCTATTTATTATTGTTTTTGTTGCTTTAAAATACCAAATTTGTCTCTCAAACTGGTTTGGCCATAAATTTTAAAGTTTTAATGAAAAAACTCATATTTAAATGAAAAGCTAAAAATTCTCTCTGCATATAAGGTATATGGACAGCAACAAATCAGGGCAGTCAGTCTTATCTTATCTTCATTAATCTTACATAAATTATATATAAAAAATAAACAATATTTATTATAATTATGAGACATTAAAAATATATAAAAATCATGTCTTATAATAATTAGGATTAGGCAAATTATTTGAAAATGTTTGGCCTAGTTTCAGACTTTACGGTCTTAAGACAATAGCCAAATTATTATGCAGTAGCTGAGACACAAATGCTCATAACACCTCACAGCTTATCTCGACTTTAAGATAACCTCAGACTCTCGGTGCATGTATTAGCCAAGTAACAACGCCTACTGTTAGCTGAAAGTATAGTGTTACTTCTGTACTTAAATAAAAAACGAAAAAAATATATGTATGGAAGGAAAATTACATGTCTAGCGAAATACACTGTGGTTACATTATAAACGGGCGAACGAGCAGCGACCACAGCAACAGCAACAACAACAACAACAACAGCTGGCTGGTAACCTCCATTGAAGGGCATATAAAAACGTAAAACTGTGAGACCATATATATATATAGCTATATATACTTATATTTACTAGGCAAGGGAAGGTAAGGAAAAGCTGGCCGCACACAGCTGACGGAGAGGGAGATAGAGAGAGATGTGCAGAAAAATTAAAGGAGACTGCAACAACATGGAATTGAGGTGGTATGAGTGCGAATGTGAATGTGAGTGTATATGAATGACTGACTGACTGTATGTACGTGACAGAGAGTCATTAAAAGCGCTTTATATGCACATAATAAGTTTTGATTGCCATTTGCTTATTTGGAGCATTATTTAAGTTTCATTAAGACATGCTAAATGACTTTCGAAAGTACCCAGCGGCAACTCCGGCTATCAGCCGACGTCCGAATCCGAGTTTGACTCTGATTCACAGCCTGAGCCGCCGCCTCAGTCTCAGACTAAGTCTCAGTCTCAGTTTGAGCTTGAGCTAGAGTCTGAGTTATAGTCAAAGTCAAAGTCATGTGATTGACGCGTTTTACAGCCAAATGCGTTGTGAAAATTAACGGTCAACACTTTCGCTTGCTGCTGGCCAGGCTTGGCGTTGGCATTTCTTTTCAATTTCTCAAATGCGCTAAGCAGCTGCATAAAGAAAACGAAATTAAAAAAAAAAAGTATATATAAAAAATCAACAACAACAACAACAATCGCAGCTGAAATATTAATTTCATTATAGTTAATATTTTCATTAGCCAACTTTCCTGATGTGCGATCGGCGGTGATAGGGAGGGGAGAGCTGCTGTGACAACCGCCATAGCTTTGCGATTTAATTGCCAAGTCTCACTGGAAATGGAAAGGATCTCGGCGATTAGCGAGCATTTTAATTGATTGGGGCAGAAATTAATGAGTGCGTTCAACTTCAGGTGATCTAAGATAGGGCCGCACGACAGCATACGACTGCTCGGCGATAATTTTGGCCAACAGCCCGAACAGCAGAGCTGCGTTATACAATGACGTAAGCAGCTTTGAACTGTGGGCGGGATGGAGGGTGTTGGCAAACGGCAAACAGCAAACAGCAATCTCATATGGCATCGATATTTGGGGCCGCTTTCGATGCGACTTCAGTTCCGGCATAATTTAGCACCAATTTGTGTTTGCTTTTCACTTGGCTAATGGCGCAAGCAAACAATTGTTGCCTGGCCAAATGCTCGTACGCTAAAAAGGTCATGGTAAAATTGCTAGATAAAATTGAAATCGAAATTGCAGCACTTACACCATCGCTTGGCTGCCTGCCGCGAAAGTCAAGCAAACTAACTGCAACTTACAGACACTATCGGCCAGATACACAGATACACACAATCGCTGCATTGCCATGGCAATTGGAAATAGAAACGGTAAAACCACCAAACCGCCAAACCACCAAGCAGCCATACACACAAAAATCAACACCACAGCAACCCACCCTACACACAACAAATAAGTTATAATTGCCCCCAAAGTGGAAAGGTTCGGTTGAAGGCCACAAATGTAAAAGCTTTCTGTTTTGGCTACCTGTCTAATTAGGGCGCCTAAGCAGCAACAGCAGCAACAGCAGCAGCTGCTCATTTCGAGCACCTCTAATTGGCTTGCTAGCCGAGTGCTCTCCTGTGGCTAAGTACTCACGAGTACGACTACATTCATGCGAGAGCAGAAAACAGCAGAGACAGTTAACCTTAGCCGTATCGCACGTATCGCATGACACATGCCAGACACCAACAAGATTTTTCACCTGTTCAATTGCTTTTTACCATACACATTTGCTGTCCACATGTCAGCAAAAGCTCAGTTACACACACGAATAACAGAGACAGACACCAGGAAGCGTTCAGCACTGGGAGATTGAATGAAAGAGACGGAGAGAAAGAGAGAGAATGAGAGGGAGAAAAGTGTAGCAGCTGTTGCCAGCTATAGCTGAAGAGATAAAGTCATGAATCACACGTGTTGACGCAAACTAATCTCATTCTTTAGCCAATTAATCAAACATTGCAGCTTTGGACTAGTTTAATAAGTCAACAACGCATTTTAAGACTTAATCTACTTAAGATAGAGGAATTTTTGCAAAAGCTATCAAGTAGTTTTATTGTAAGCAAAGGGAGAAAGAGAAAGGGGGAGGGAGAAAGAGAGAGGGAAAGAGAGATCATTCTTAGATATTTCACAGTTTCTAGCTTATTATTAAGCTTAAAAGGCTATGCATAGCATGAGCTTCGATCCATTACACAACAAAGCAATAATTTTCCTCTTAGAACTTTTGAAGTTATGAAAATTGTAAAACGATAAAGAAGGTGTAACCCTATTTTTACCTGCAAATAATTACCTAAGCATTAATATTTTAATTTCATACAAAGCATGGACATTCAAAGCTAAATTAACCTTCACGTAGTAACTTTAAATCTATATAAAATTCCTTAAGAGTTTTCAAGCTTTGGCGCTATAAGTCGAATTTCGTGAGCTTTTCCATTCTAATTATAATGCGGGCAAAAAAAAAAGTATTATTGAATTTATGCTAGCACAACAAAGGCACTCCAAGAGCACATCGATCAATATGCAGCCAGCACACGCATTTCAATTGAACTGCCTACGAGAGTCAATAACAGGTGCACTGATATCTAATATCAATAGCGATACGATAACATTCGTCGAGCATACCAAATTCGCTAGACAATATATATAAATAGCAATGGGCTTAGTACATTTCGTTTCGTTTAGCTGAAAATCGATATTGTTTTTGCGTTCTGCTGATTGAAACATTTGCTGTCTGCATTCGCCGCTCAATCGATGTGGCTTAGTGGCTTAAAGGCTTAGCCAGAGCTAATGAAATTCTAACACACTTTGTCAGCTGACCCTCAAAACAGTCGCATAGAAATTGCTTTCAAGCCACGACACTTGGCCGGCCACTCATAAAGTTGTTTAAACTTGACACTGTTTGTCTCTCTGCTGTCTCTCTGTCTGCGCTGTCTGCGCTGTCTGCTCTGTCTCCTTTTGTATATTGTGTATTCATCTCTATATTTACATTTGCTGCTCGACAGTTGTCAGGTTGTACGCAAAAATATCGTATACTTGGATAGTTTTTGTTTTTGGCAAGCTCTACGCCCAGCAGCCACGATTTAATAATAACAAGCAAGAGGCCAGGCCAAGACGTACAATTGTTGTTGTTGCTCGCTTTTCTATGTACTCGTACTTGGCCTCCAGGTTCATGGCTCTATTAAATTGCTTTTGCCACACGACGTTGTGGAGCAGGCAGCGGGGACAACGGGGCGGTCGGACTATTGTACTAGACGACTTCCAGCTGTGGCCCTAACCAGTTGGCCATTAGCACTGAAAGCGCAGCCAATTTGTAAACGCGTTTTGATCGTTTTACCATTTCTGTTTAGGTTTAAGTTTTAGTACACAAATTAAGCCAATTTACAGCAACACCAAATACAGATATCAATCAATTGAGCATCTTTGGGGTCTGTCTGGTCCCAAGGTTGAGAATCGAGCTGTCGCAGACAGCTGTTTCTATTTTTCCCAGAAGTTTACCATCATAATCCAAGCCCAGCGGCTGTTAATTTGAGCAACGAACAAATCTTGTTTGGCCATAAATCACGCTGCATTTAGCCAAACATAAACAAAGTAAATAAATACGAGCATTTTTAGAAAGTTAACAACATCAAAGCCGAAGAGCTAGACCGACTTAGCTAATCAGTGACTTGGAGATAGCGACTCGATGGTGTCTAGATCAATCAATAACCATAGAGAGAAGTGGGCTACGAGTGATCTAATATCGCAAAATTACTGTGACAGGAAAAAACCTAAAAGAAAATGTATTTTTTAGACAACTTGGATGACATAAGAGTGTCAGTGGAGCGTAAACAGACAACGTGAGACACATTAAATGACTAAAATGATAATTAAAAGCGACAGTGGAGAACGAATAGGTGACCTTACAGGTATTCCAGAAGAATATATAAAGTCGATATTAATAGAAAATACTAATATTTATAGAAATACAAAATCTGTTCTAACATTAAGCCAAGTGCTAAACGGAAGTGGAAAATACGTTGTAGAACAAATTGAACAACGAGACAAAGTAATCAAAGCTGAGCAATATAATTAAAGGTGACCATGGAAGTAGTCAGAGAATTGTCTCGACTCTTAAACAGCAAGCCAAACTTAGGCTAAATGATTAATGACAAATTTGTCCTTCAAGCGATGATCTCTTATTTAACATTGTTAATGGTTTAATGACGCCCATTCATGAAAGTCTTCAGTGCGCTTACATGGAGCACTCGCATTTGAATGTCGACAAGATCCAATTAAATTGCTCTTACGCATATTTCCAAGACCCTCATCTAATTAGGTGCCTGGCCCTAATGGCTGCGTAGCAGCACTTGCTGCATGAATTGCAGCTAAAGTTGCGCCGCTTAGGTGCAGTTGTAATTGCAATTCATAAGGCGCAGGCTAATGAGGCGGCGGCATTTTCATTAGCTTTTATGTAACTGACGACGACGATGACGACGTTTACCTTCGCCAGAGAACGGCTGAAGGCCTCGTTGCCGTTGCTGTTGCCGCTGCCGTTACTGTTGGCTGTTGCGATGACGACCAAGCCCAAGATCATTTAGAGCCGCGCTGTGGCTGCGGTAGTGGCAGTGGCATTTGCATTTGCATTTGCTGGCTGCCGCAACGCGCAACTTGGCTTAATCGCAGCAATCGGGCCCAGTTAAATCTGCTGACAGTAGCAAATGGATTTGAGGCCAGTTGAGGGCCTATCGCTTGCTCTATGACAATTCAATTAGATGGCTAACTTTTGTCTGGCTGACAGCAAAATTGAATTCAGATATCAGTTAACTCTGATGATGATGATCATGATAGGGCTCTGCTTGCTCTACAGCGGAAGCAAGTCATAATTTTCATGTTTTAAGTGCCTGCAAAGAGAGTAGCCCAAATGGAGCATAAACAGACGTGTTTACTCCCTACATTTTACCCCTCTCTAAGTTCAACTTCAACTACAGACCTGACTGGAGGCGTTTTCATGTTAAATAATAGGCAGCTGTATTTATAAACCACTTAAATTTCATTTCAGTTTCTGCTGCTTCGCAACCAGAAGTAGAAATCTTCATGGCAGAGAGGCAGCTGCTAATATGGCAGCATTTGCACTTTATCTGCTTTCCGCATTTAGCTGATCAATCTCTTTTGGGAAGCGAACTATTGTCCTACTACAAAATGCAGTTTTCGTTTGTTTCAGGACTCCAAGATTTCCACTTGAAGTTAACCAATTCAGTTTGTCACGATTCTGGGCTGAACTCCGCGCTTCAGCATAATTTATGAATATTTGTCAGGCAATGGGGTCAAAGTAGAAGCAACTATTCAGTTCTCAGCGCTCTTTAAACGTATATAAATCTATACACATATTTATATGTATATATTGCCGAGCAAAAAAAAAAAAAAGTCTAGCAATTTTATTAATTTTATTTCATTGGCTGCAAATGTGACTAAAAAATGCGGTTGGCTAATTAGTTGTGTGCATGGCAGTTAGTAGCAATGCTAACAAAAAAAAACCTGTTTAACTGCCGGCGTCATTGATAACAACAATAACAACAACAACAACAACAACAACTGCAGCATCAGCAGCAGCAACAACTGTAGCCAGCTTAAAAATCAACTTTAGTGCCGACTCCGTTGGCTTACAAACAGTTAAAGATAACCAAACATGGCCATGTGATGCACTGTCACTGGAAAAGCGCCATAAAAGACTTGTTTGCATGTTGAGCGAGCAGCACGAGGAGCAGGCAACTTGGTCGAAAAAAACACACACACACACACACATACACACAGACAAACATTCGAAAGGCTATGAGCCTAGACTTGGTTGTGTGTAAATGAGGACATCGACTAATATTCATGCCAATCGATAAGCGCCTCGGCCGCCTATAACTGGAAATACATATTAAGTATACGACGCGCTGACAGGCCACAAGCTTTGCCCCAAAGCGGACACAGACAGCAGCCATCGCATACATTTTCAACGGTTCACTGGGTTTCGAGGTGTGTGTGTGTGTGTGCGCGCGCGCTAGTGTGTCATTGTATGTGTGTGTGAATGAGTGTGCGTGCGTGTGTCCATTTGACTAGGCACGTGTTGGGCTCGTCCTGTTGGCTACGCCTTTTACCTTTGTACACGTCCCTTTGCTCTTTCTGCTGATGATTCAGCGGTCGATTGCCGAGCTGCCTAATTGCGGGCAGGTTCGTTGACTTATTGGAAAGGTTATGCATAATTTATTGCGAAATTGTATATAGTTATTAGGCTATGTATGTGTGTATGCGTGTGAGTGTGAGTGTGCATGTGCATATCTAACCGTGTGTGGTTCATAAATTTTCCGCTTTAAAGGCACTCACAGACCACGGCGATAGCTCAGCGGCGCCATATGGGCAACGAGCCGGCCCAAAAATGAAATACGAGCACAAGAACAAGGCGCATAAAAATGATGAAGAAGCCCAAGCAATGAGCAAATCTGAACAGTGCCAAAACAAAAACCAAACTCGCCAAACTGGCCAGACAAGCACAAAGAAGCAGCAGAAATACAACAACAAAAAAAGAGGAGAAAAAAAACCAAAGCAGCTACCAAAAACAGTTTAAAAGGCAACGTTGTGGCGACTGTGGATGCTGCTGCTGCTGCTGCTGTTGCTGTTGCTGTTAGCCACGTTTAACGACGATGACCTTGGCGACGCTGGCTTGCAACTTGTTGCATCTGCTGCTGCTGCTGCTCGCGACAGCTGCACAGCAGGCAGACACCTGAGACTCTGAAAACCCGAGACGCGACAGACAAGCATTGGCCACGCATAGAGAATCGCCTCATCAAGCAGAAGGCACAGTCCGCCTCCTCGTTGCTTAACCCAGCCGCTGTCTGCGGGGTTTTCACGGCGCACAGCGTTTTTCTCATGCATTTTACGGTAAATTTAGGTCGCTGTTGTTGCTGCTGTTGTCGACTGCAAGTTGTTTACATGGCAACGCCAATAACTTGACTAAATATAGCCATGCGACGAGTTGGCAATGCCTTTTCATGGATTTCCTGGCCAATGCATTAGCATCCACAACAACACAAATTTATTGTTTTCTTTCGTTTCAGTATTTTTTTCTGTTTTTCACGCATTGCTCATACGCAGCATTGGCCAGCATTGGCAGGCAGGCAGCCAGCGAGCCACATCCGTTGGGAAGTGCCGCTCAGCCACTCAGCCGGATTGTGCGGATTTGTCTTATTTGGGGCATGACACAAATTTGGTAAGCGGCAGCTTACCAGACAATGTTAGTTGTATGTTTGCTCGCTGATGCTGTTGTTGTTTGTTATTGTTGTTGTTGTTGCTGCGTCGTTTTCTTTTGAGCAATTTAACAATTAAAAACACGCGCTCTTATGGTTTCAGTCCCGCCACCGTCATTAACTCGTTAATCCACGCGAATATAATTTATTATAATTGCACATATTTTACAATTCGCTTGAATCATAAAAAAAAAAAAGAAACAGAAAATAACCAACCAAGCCAAGAGGCAACTGGCCAAATACACGCCAGCCAGCCCCTGGCAATGTCTAATGCCCATGGCCAAGCCGGGCCACGCCACGCCTCGTTGCCCAATCTGATGCTGCTGTTCTTAGCTAAAGACAAGTTTCGGATTCTTACCCAAAAAATATAAAACGATGATGCATGAACAGTATAAACAGTTATGACGACCAACCAGCCAACAGCTGCTAGTGTGAACTCACCTGAAATGGAGGAGAAGAAGAAGAGAATGTTGCATAAGTGAGCTGTACTCAAATAAATTATAAGGAATTTGCCAGCATTTTCCAAGAAATTATCTCACATTAAAGAGTCACTTCATCAGTGACAAAAGACAATCAAGTCATTAGACTCTAATTGCACTTTACTTAAATATAATTTGTGCGTAATTTACGATAAAAAATAAATAGATAAATATGGCTGTCAGAATCAGTCAATGCATTGATAATTCAAATATTTAATATCCTTTATGCTCTTATAGCACATTTGACAATTCCTATTCATAGTTTCAATTTCCTTGTTTGCTGACATAATACTTGGGCAATTTACTAGAAAAAGATTACAATTTGTTGAGACAACAGCGCCGGCCAGCATGGGCAAACGTGGCCAACAGCAGTTGGCAGCAGATACATCAAACACAAAATGGCATAAAGAGGAGGCACAGCAACAATAACAAATAGCCAACAAACATCTCAAGCTCTGGCAAATGGCCAACTGGGGAGCATAGAAAACAAAAGCCATGCGCTGTGCACATTTCAATTTGGCCAACGAGCGGGCGAGCGGGCGGTGGAGCTGTAGAAGAATGGGGGGATTTACATATGAAATTCAGATACTCACGGCATGGATCATTAGACAGACAGACGGACCGAAAGCAAACTGAATTTGTTATAGCGCGCAAATGCGACTGTGCCTGACATGAGAGTGTGTTATAGTGTGTGTGTTTGTGTGTGTGTGTGATGGTGTGTTTTCATGTGTGTGTGTGTGTTTGTGTTTGTCTGGAGAAAGTCGGAAGCGTGCCGCCGTCACACGTAAGCCACAGCAGCTCGAAGAAGAAGCGCAACCCAGTGTCTGTGTGTGTTGGCCTGCCCAATTGCGGGTTGCGGATTGCGACTTGATTGTGGCTTGTTGTCTTCATCAGAGCAGCAACAGCAGCGGCAGCAAAGCGCACGCCGGCGCACCTGGATGGACAGAGGTGAGCAACTGGCCAACTGGAGCTCAACACAAATCTTGGCCACCCTGCAATGTGGAGCAAATGCAATGGGACACGAGCCGCGATCGCACACAATTTGCGTAATGTATGTGCCGTCATTGAGCTAACCTGGCTGAAAACTCATTTATAGCGGGCACGCCAAGTTGTTTTAATTGAATTGGCCAGGCGCAGTTCGTTTTTAATTAAAAACAAAATACGAAACATGAAATTGAATGAGAAAGAAATATTTCTCGGCAAACTTAATTTCATGGTTTTTGGTTTTTTATAACAATTTGTCATGTGTCAGTTTCTTTTATTATTTTATTTTTATTTTCATTATTATGATCGTTCATTAAGTGTTGGCCCACCACACCTGCGCTCGGGCTGGGCTGGTTTGTGTTCACAGCTTTTTCTGATAACATTCGTATATTTCGAAAAATGTACAAAGTGGGTGGGCTATATTTAAGAAATAATTTTTCCAAACTCCCACGCCCAGTTAAATGACGCTTTAATTGCACTAACTGAATAGCTGTGGCTGTGGCTGTGGCTGTGGCACAAAATGTTTAAGAAAACTACAACTTTCGAAAGAATAATGGGAAAATAATGCCGCTAATTATGGTTAGAGTGTGTATTTTTCAGTTCACCCTCTTTAAATATGACGTTCCAGAATTTGTAAGAGAAACTGCCGGACAAGAGCAGACAAATGGAATAAGCTGCAGAGCGACTTCCTCCTACAACAAATCGTACAAAATGGCAACAAGACGAGGCCAAAACGTCATTAGCCAGAACTGAGCTGCGGCAGCAGCAGCGCAGCAGGGGGGAGGGCAACAAATAGAAAGCCGCTGAGCAGCTGAGCCAGTCGAGAAAGCCAAAAAGAACTTAACACAATTTACACTCGCGAGCGCTTTTCCAACCTGAGCGTAAATGCTGAACACTCACTCCCCTCTCCCTCCCTCTCTCTCTCTCTCTCTCTCTCTCTCTCTCTCTCACTGTGTCTCTCTTTCTCTCTGCTTGTAACTGCTGATGTGTTTGTGTTGACAACCGCGAGTGGGTGTTGAAAATGTTGTTGCAGCTCCAATTGCGAATGCGAATGCGACCGCGAAACCTAAAACCAACTTATGAACGCACTTCCAGCTGTGTGAGAGGAGAGGGGCGGAGGGGACGGGAGGGCGAACACATTTTAACTACAATAAAGAAAACTATTGACAATACCAATACCATAATCAAGCGTAAAATTAACAATGCATTACGTTTCATACAACATCAAATCGACTTTCAAAATTGTTCACAACCTAAGAGAGACAGTTGGTAAATTAGAAACAGTTATGTGAGTTGCGCTCGCATTGGTAATTGTGCAATTGTATTAGTGTGTACCACAAAGCTTTGTTGATGTGATGATGACATATGATGTCTAGAGAGTACGTGAGCTAAAAATAAACTTGGACTTCGATTTCGGTTTCGACTAAGTTAACTTGGTGAAAATGATAACAAACTAAGATAATAAAAGTAAGATTAATCACTGAAATAATTTACTATATTTATACTCAATAAATATAAGAAATGTATATCAATATATCGCTAATCTAATCTAATATCCTTAATATCTAATATCCTTATCTATCCATTTACGTCTATATTTTCCTTCCTTTCTTTTGAAATAAATTTAGCATATATTTCTCAACTTTAAAGAGAACGAACATAAATACAATTAATGTACTAAATCAATTAATTTTTGTCTAATATATATTCTAGTTCTATACATTTATTACCATTTATATATACATATATTTCTATACTTAAATTCACTCTACACAGTGCAGATATGGACTAATATTTATATATTTCCATTCATTATTTAATATTTATTTTTATCTGTATATTTTTTGGCATGTATATATCGATATATATTATAATCTATATGCTTCAATTCACATTGCACAGAACATATACAATTGCAATATAAATTAGCATATAAATCTCATCTATTTTAAGAACACTTCTTCTGCTTCTTCTTCTTCAGCATTCGCATTGGCCGAGCAGGTTTACCCAATTAGCGTCCAAGCTCTAATTCTACTTGATCAGCCATCGTTATGCCTTCACCTTTATGCGCTTCAAATTAGGGAGTGAAATAGCTGATAATAGTTGCCTGCTGCATTTCTCGTGAACTATATAACAAATGGGGCGCAGCTAGTCGATGATACCTACACACACACACATACATACATAACTATTATGGCCTTAAGTGCACTTAATCTTATATTTGTTGCCAACAAGATTGCGTTGATGTGCTGCTAATGTGCTTAATTAAGCTGCAGGCCTCAATGCAATCGCTATTGCAATTGCAATTGCAATCGGGTTATTAATTTTCTCTTTCATTGTTTTATTGTTGCTCTGGGCTCTCTACAGACTGAAATAAACGTTCTTTTGAGCCCGCTTGTCTATAGATGCGTTAAGAGGCGATTCATGCTACCAGTCTAGCAGCTGAGTGTGTTTGGTGCGTGTGTGTGTGCGTATGAGTGCATGTATCTATAAGATACACGCATGCTGCATGCAGCTTAAATGTGTCTGCGGCACTTTTAGCCTGGCAATTAAGAGTGTGAATTTCAAGTCATAAAACAGTTGCAACATGTGGCCCGTTGCGCATGTTGTTGTTGTTGTTGTTGCTATTACTGTTGTTGCTGCTGCGGCGGCTGCTGCTGCTGTTGTCGCTTTTTCGGGTGAAAGTTTGTTCTACAGCCGCAGCAGCTGCGCATTTGTTACAGATTTTTCTTGGCGTGCCGGCTGGCTGGCTTGGCTTTGCTTTGCTTTGCTTTTGCTTGCCTTGCCTTGCCTTGCCTTGGCTTGGCTTGGCTTGGCTTGGAAAAAGTGACAGCTTCATGCGGTTAATTTCTTCTTCCTCTTCTTCTTCTCGCTTCGACTTTTGTGTGTCAGTGCGCTGTTGAAAACTTGAAAATTTCTAGCCATAATTAGCTCAAACTCATATCTTATCATCGCAAATAATTCACACACGCACGCACAGCCCCACACACACACACACACACACACACAGTCAAACAATGGTGAGCAGTTGAAAGGAAAGTTAATCGTATGTGTCCAGAGCCACACACAGATATTCGAATTGTTTTTATTCGCTTCGCCTTTTATCTGTGTTGAAGCAAACATCTTAATTTCACAATAATTGTGCGCACCCAAAAATTGAAAAGCTAATTCGAATTGAAATCCACAGCAAAGCGTCAACTGGGCCCAGATCGAAAGTGCAAACATTCAACACTGGTGGCAACAGCTGCTGGACAAAGATTGCCCAGTTGAGGCCGAGATTGCAGTTGCCTGACAGCTCAGCTCACGGTGTTGCAAGCTGGCGAGGTGAGAGAAGCGGGAGATGGGGAGAGGCACCGGGTGGCATGGGGCAGGCAGTTTGTGACTCCTATTTGCATGGCAGGTGAAAAGTCTTTTGGGACACGGCAAAACAAACTTTGCAATTGTTTTGTTTTCGCTTAGCTTCCTCCCACTGCTGACGGTCTGTTTGCCTGCCTGCCTGGCAATTTCATAATGGCGTCGCCAGCCAGTCAGCCAGTCAGCGGGCCATTGCCAACAATCTGCAGTCTGCAGTCTCCAGTCTGAAGTCAACAGCCAACAGTCGGCAATCAGCAGTAGACTGTGGGCCAAGCAGCGCTGACGACATTACAGTTAGTCGCAGCGTCCATTGATGATGGGTTTTTTAAGCAGTCACCCAGTCAGCGTGTCAGGCAATGCAATGGAGGGACAACTGGGGCAATTGGAGGGGCAATTGCACTGCATCTAGCACAGTGCACACAATTGGCCCGATTGCAGTTGGAGACTGCAGCAGACTTGTTTACAGTTGCTTGTCTATTTCTCTCTCTATCTATCTCCGATGCCCTTACTGCTGCAAAGGTTAGCTGCAGCTTCTAATGCCGATTGCATTTAAAGAAATATATATATAAAGATAAGAAGAAACAAAATTGGTAATGAGAGTTTTCCATATATAAAATAATAAGCTAACATAAATATTTGATAGAAGAGCTGAGACTTCCGACAGATATTAGGAGAATTCATAAGGATAGACGAAGGAATATGAAATGATCGTTTCACTTATATCGGATCAATTTAAACCTAATATCAACGAGTTCAAGTAGACAAAAACAAGTTCATAGAGGCAGAGGAAGGAATGTAGGATGGAAGAGAAAATAAGGTATATTCCTATAATATGCTTTCTATATGAGATCAATATATAGGGAAAAGAATATGAAAGGATTGACTTACATATCTAAAGTTCCTTATATGAGATCAATACATTTTATACAGCTAGATATGAGCTTATACACAGAAGGAAATAGAAGGAATTTGTTTACATGAGATCAGTATATTTCGCATAGCTAGAGGAGAGCTTATAGAGGAAGTAAACGAAAGAGTATAAAAGCACTGACTCGAATATGTGGGATTCGTATAGTACTGGCAGAGAAAAGAATATAAATAGAACGCTATATCAAGGTAAAATTTCTCATGTAAAAATTCATAGAATACTGTTAACGTGTCTCAAGACAATCCAACCATTCATTGATTGATATTACAGATATACCCAGTTTTTTACCACAACACCTCGATCGCAACGTTTTGGCAGGGTATTCAGATTGCGTTAGTTCTCGTTGCATTTTCTCACTTGTGTTTTCATAACAATATTTGAATGATTCATTTTCTGGCCAGCAGAAAATGATCAATTGTTGTCGCTGTCTCTATTGCTGTTGTTGTTGTTGTTGCAGCTGCTGCTGCATTTGCTGTGTGGCCAACAAAAGACAGCCAACAAGAGCAAAAACAAATGAGTGAAATACTCGCAATAATAATGTTTGGCAAAACTGAAATTGAGGCATGTTACCGCATCGAGAGACGAGATATGAAGATTTCTTTCCCCTATTTTGTTGTTTTTGCTTGTGTTTCTTGCTGCAAGTTGCAATAATAATTGAGCTTTTTTATGTGTCTGTTATTTTTTTATGCAATTGCTATGCAAAAAACAAAAACACAAAAAAGGCAACACAAATGGACAATTTTGCAGCACTTGTAATTATATTTGATTGCAACAATTATTAAAAAATAAAACAAAAACCCAAATTGGCAAAATTATCAAATGTGTTGGCCAAAATTATAGCCAAATTGAGTTTTTTCAGTGTGTGTTTTTTTTAAGTGTATGTGGTATATTCTCTTAACGAGCGTATTAAACGTAATCAGAGGGAATCTGAAAAGTCAGCACTAAGAACAACACAAAGACAGATTCCGCTTAACTTGGCTCTGTTCAATTAGCCGGCGCTGTTGCCATAATGCCAAATGAGGTCATCATATCCGCGCCGTTGTCTTTGTTTCTGCTACCATTACTATTATTCTTTTTCCATTCATTTTTTTTTTTTTTTTACTCTCGCATTTTAGTATTTTATGATGAGCCACACCACGGAGCGTCATAAAAAGTTTTTTGTTTTTGTTTTGCTTTTTATTGGCAGCAACTGCCAAAGGCTTTGACTGTGATACCAAAAAACGAGCTAGCTGGAGATATTAATTAAAAGGAAGTGTTCACTGTTTGCTGTCGTAAACCCAGGAGCAAGAAAAAAATCAGGGGAATCTTTAGGTTTGTCTGTTTTTTTTTATGCAACTGCTTGAACCATTCTTGACCTATGACGGCTAAAAGAATTTTAAATGTAAGTAAGTTCTAAAAGCAGCAGCCTGAGAGAGTTTACAACCTTCAATTAACTATTCAATGCGTCACAAGAAAATAATATATACATATGTATATAAGTCACGAAACTATTCGAATATGATGAGTAAAGTTGAGAAAGGACCAAATTCAAGAATTTATTTTCTCTTCAAAGTGTAAGTCATTAGAACAGTCAAGCTCTCCAATATTCCTTATAATAATCATCACATTAATTTCTATTTTAAGGAATGTTTATTTTATTGTAAAGAAACTTTTAGCCCAGTTGGACTTATTTTTAGAAAATATAAAACTATGGTCTCTATTAAAAATCATTCCCATAAAAAGAATATGCAATTTGATATTTAAAATGCTCATATATATAACAAAACTTTTTCTGATTATTAATCTAAATAGAGACATCACTTTTTGTTTTTTTATTAGCTCAAAATTGTTAAATAAATTTCGGCAAAAAGGAAATTGGCAAGCTGCTTAAAAAATAAACGAAGCTGCTCTCTATAAAGTCCATAAAAGACGAGCAAATGAATGCCAGTTAAAAGCTCATCCGATTATTATGAGCGCACATTTGCAGCAATGAATGCCAGCAGTTCGTTCGGTTCAGCTCAATGAACCAGTTCAATTAGGGCAATAAGTGCGTCATAACTAGCGGCTAGCGTGATCGCCGGTTACTTTTGGCTCCAACTATTTTCATATAGCACTCGAAATGCCAAAGCGTCGCCACCAAAACAATTCCAAAAATAAACCACAAATAGCAATTCATATGCTTATGTGTTTTTAATTACGTGACAGCGTAATGTCAGCATTGAAATCGAATTTCATATGCAGTTTGAGAGACACAGAGAGAGAGAGAGAGAGAGAGACACGCACACCGTGACACAGATACACACGCAAAGCGGTTGGCTTTACGGGGGGCAGGGAGGGGCTTAGCCCAAACATGGAGAACAGCAAATAGCTGAAAATCATAGTAATTCGCGAAACTGACGCAATTTGCAAATAGTTGTGAGAAATCAGTTAAAGCTATATACATATACACACATTTATCTATCCATTTACACGAAGCATTCTACAAGCGATTAGAAATGAGGTAGCTAACAAAACACAGAGCGTAAACGTATCTATGTGTTGTATCTATGTGGATACACGAATTTGCTAAGCAAAGAGAAAAGCCAACGGCAACGCATCGAATCGCATGTGGCAACCTGTAATTTACCCTTCAATCAATGCGCAACAAATCAGTTGGCAACGCGCAACGCGCAGGCGCGCCAATCACTTGAGGCCATCCTCCCCCCAACAGCCCCAGCTCTGTCCACCCATCGGCTGTTCCCCTTTTACAGGTGCCCCCCGCATTTGGCACGTAACTCACTTGGCAGCACATTTGGGTTAACAATTGGCAGTTGTGTTGGTTAACTGTTGTCTGGCTGGCCAGATATACGTATCTGTTATGTGTGTGAGTATGGGTGTATCTGTATCTGTGTGCCATGAATGACTAACTGTGCGCAAGGTGGTTTTCTTTTTCTGTGTTTTGGTTTTTTTGGCTTGTTTTCTGAACGCGTTCAAGTTGGCCAACACAAGTGGCTAACAACAAGCAGTGTTATGTAGATACATAGTTACAGATATGTGCCGCATGTCGACAAGTGTTCGAATACAAATTTAGCAGATACTCTTTACTCTGTATGTGTGTGTGCGTGTGTGTATGTGCGCGTGTGTATAAACGCTGTTTCCTTAATTCAGCAACTTAATTGCCGAATTGCAGCTTCAGCTCAACAATCAATCAATCAAACAAGCAAGCAAACAACAGCAGCAACAGCAACAGCAACAACAACAACAACATCGTCAACAACTTGTTGCATTTTTTCAAGGCAAAAAGCATTTCCTCTCTGCACATGGGGCAAACCATTTTCAAGCTTCCCACGTAGCACAGCAGGTGGAACTGGCAAACCTGTAGAACACTCCCAACAATAATAGCAACAACAACAACAGCAACAACAAAAACTACGACAACGACAACTACAAATTTTCAAGTTTAAAGCTAAATATGAACGCAAATCGTGCTTATCCAAGAAACATGCATAATAATTGTGTATCCAGACTCCGAGAGAACAAAGTTTGTGGCGGATTTTGACTGACTAATACTCTGTTATAGGTATATAATATATATAATAATATAATATAAATATATAAAAAAAGTAAACTTAATAATAAATAACGATAATTTTATTTCTTATATATCAAATTTACACTCTATAACCTTTGCAGCTTCTGCAACCAATATACCCGTTCTGCTCACTCACATTGACAGCGCTCAAAGAGTAGCTAAAACAGCACGCTGCCAACTGGGAAAGAGCAGCAGTAAAAGGGCAAAGCTGCCTGATGCTGGCACTGGTTGATGTTAATGATGAGCCACAAGATGAGCGAAAGAACGAACCGCTTGGCAAGTGGGTCAACCAGATGACTATCTCAACTGAAATCATGTCACAGTGCAATACGTCATTTACAATCTCTGTCAAACATTTGCACGAAGCAACATATCGAACAGTCATTAAATGAACTATGAATACTCTTTAAATATTTGACCAATAACAGAAGATTTTCGTCACTCTTCTAGAAAAGTTGGATTGCTTATTTATATAGAGGTGAGATAAAGAGTATAAAAAGTAATTTATTTGTTGGTATTTGTGTTGGTGTGGTGTTGGAATTGCTGCAGCTGTCAGTGACACGGCACGCGATCGTTGAAGTAACGCAACTCGCCTGTGGCAAATGAAATGGCGGCAAATGCAATTCAAGTTTTCCGGTACCATGCGGCGTATGCGCATTTTTAACACTCAAGTGGGTGGCAATGGAGCAGCTGATGAAAAGGCTAAGAAGCTGCTTGGTCGGTCGGTCGGGTGAAAGGAATATTGCATTTAGAAACTTATCAAATTGTATAGAAAAGTTCATCATATTGTGCATTTACTGTTTCTGCTTACTGTTGCGACTAGAAAACTTTGAAAAGTGGGGCGCGACTTTTCTTTTGCGAACAATTCAACGCACTTGCTAAAGTTCAATTGTGCGCACAAGGGTTAAGTGCCATTAAAAATGAGAATATGGAAGAGAGCCGAAGAGCGGAGCAGAGAGGGGAGCAAGGGCAGCCCAGTAGTGCCTGCTCTGGCCTCCCCTGGCCTGGCCCCACCCGGCCTGGGGGTAAATGTAGACTGCAGTCTTGCATTTAAATTTAAAACTTTAATGTCATGCACCATAGAAAATGCCGACGCATCTACGAGCTGTTGAAAAGCGAAACAAAGCAGAAGACACAAAACAGAAGGCAGCGAAAGAGAAAAAAGAGTCAACTACAACAACAGCAACAACAAAGCAATAGACAAACAAACAGCAAACAATATTTCCGCATTCCGCGCGTTCAGAGCCCCAAACACACACATTTGACATTCGCCGCAAGCAAACGAGCGCACGAGCGAGAGAAGAGCAGCGCGGCGAATTCGAGCGCATGTTTGGGAGAAAGCAGCGGGCGTCGGGGTAGCTCGGGTCACATCTCATTTAACAATAAACCGCTCTCCAAATTTTTGCTTAAACGAATTATTGCAAAATCATCGAGTGATCGCCGATTACAATCAGGAGAGCTGACTGACTGAATGTGCTGAATTGCCAAGACGACGACGAATTTAGCTCGTTTGTGTATACCCTGTAAATGGATGAGCAGTGGATTGCACAATACGCGATAGATGACTGAAGACATAATGTGGAATCATTAGAATTTAGAACAATAAAAAAAAAAAAACATTAGGTTTCTAAAGGTAATTTCAAAATATTGCCTTACTATGCGATTCTTAGAACATCAAATAAGACAGAGCTTCTTATGATTATTTAGGTCTATATGCAATTTCCTTGCAACAATTTTCAATATTCGAGTATTTGCTAAGAAAGAAAATTATTTTATAACGCTATGCTCACTATGCGATTCTCATAAGTTTATGCTGCTTGTAGTCTAATTTTATCAATTGAAATTGACAAGAGTAAGGCAAATTCAAGCCCATTTCAAGTTATCCTCTAGCATTTTCGATTGGTACGTAGTATCTTCACGTCTTTCACCCTGCACACAGAGCACTTTTACTAGCCGTTTTCAATTCGAAAGTGTTGCCAATTTGACTCTATTGTTGTTGTTGTCGTCGTCGTTGTCGTTGTTGACTGACTGCAACTTTAATTGTGCGCTTTATAGCGCAATTTATGCTCCGACTTGGCAATTGCCAATATCGGTGGCTCGTGCGCGTGTGCTTTGATTATGATTTGGTGTTGGGGGCTTAGTTAAGGCAATTATGCTCTAAATGAAATTGTTGCAAAATTATGGTGATTTGTTGGCTAGCTCCCCGAGCTACCCACGCGCCAGTAGAAAGTAGAACAACGATAGCAAACAACAAACAAACAAAGCTAAAGTGATAAAAATGTATGAAATATCACATGACAATTGAAATTATAATAATAATAATAATAATACAACGAATTTGCAAATCAACTAAAATAAATTAAGTTAATCATATCAAATGTGCAGTATATTTGCCAACTGTGCCAGTTCACAGACGGATGACGCGTCGGCGGCGGGGGGAGGCGCTCTGAAGCTGCGTTGCGCTGCTGTGGGCGAACGCGTTCGAAATGTGTGAAATTTCACAACTTGAACTCAAGATAACAACAAAAGCAACACAAATAATCAGAACAATAAGTACACTAGCCAACAACAATGGGTAACAGATATCAGGATACTCTACTGTTTAATTTACAAATACTATAGAGGTTATACAAAAATTAGAAGAAAAATTCAATGGATAAAGTTGGTAAAGTAGTTAAATATAGTTAATAGTTAGTAAAATATGAAAAATATATATGTATATATATATTAGTTAATGTGTAGTTTACATATTATTGCTCTAAATCCTCCTCTGAATTTTTAACTTTTTATTTGAAATCTCTCCTGAATCTGAAATTTTATGAAGCTACATTTCTAAATGTTCTTCGAAAGAGCCTACGAAAACAAGAAACTTCTCACTTCCGCTTTGTGTTGCATTCCTAAGCGTTCAGCTGTCGACTCTAAGTCAAACAAATCAAGATATATTCAAGCAAAAAGTATTTGATGACCTAAACTTATTTCGTAGGATGTTTGCAATTACGCATATATCGATTTATTATAAGCAGTATAGACTATTTATTTGATTTTCCTAATTTGTTGCATAGTGTAAGCGTACAGTGTAACCACTGCAAACACAAACATTTTCTATGTGTGCGTGTGGTTATTTTTTCGACGTGTTGAACATCAAGGTTAAAGCTCAATGTGGCCGACCTGAAAGAGCAATATACTCACATGTAGTACATATAATATATACAAAGATACATATATGTCTATGCATATATGCATAAAATAGATTTGCGCACTTGAGTTTCGTATATTTCCCTAGTTCAGGCAGCTGTCGAAACGGTTTCATATGTAGATTAGCTAAGCTAAACAAAGCTCACATTATAATTCGTTTGGTGCGAATTCCAAATATGAATCAGAGCCGAATATGCCAGCTAGGAACAGCTGATACTACGCAGAAATATCTGGAAATGCTATGTACAATAGGAAATTGAAGTCGGTAAAACTAATCAAACTTGATTGGAAAACATATTTTCTGTGAATTTGATATATGCAAGATAAGCCTAAAAAAAATAATAAAAGCCGTCTTATATTCAAAGTCGTAAAGTTTTTCAAAATAATTTCCATTTTTTGCCACCTGCCAGCTGATTGCACACCTTTCCTTTTAGGTACAGCAATTTCCCATTAGTTGTGCTCTCAATTTTGCTTTCAGTTACTTTTTTTATTTTCAGGCAATTAGCAAACGCAGAAAACAAAAGTTGAAGAGCAAAATGGAAAGGTGTACACATTTTAGTTACTGTGCCTAATTAGCTAATATATATGTAAAGGGCCGAGAGTCGGGGTGGAGTTAGACAGAGAACATTGCTCGGTTGACCAACAATTTATGCGACAATTGAATTGGGGCCACAAAAAACAGAACGGCAAAAAAAAAACAAAGAGAGAGAGAGTACGAAAATGGCAACCAAATTGCTGAATTATTAAACAATCGAATAAGAAGAAGCAGAGGAATAAAGAAAAGAGCAGCGAAACAACAACAATTAAAAACGCCAACGAAGCAGTGCAAAAGTCAAACAAAGAAGAAAAAGCAGCAACAACAATTATCGCAACAATGTGGAAAGAGAGTGAGTACTCATGGATACTCGGATACACTCGTACTCATACTCCTATTCATATATTTAAACATTAATTGCCTTGTAACAAAGTGTGGCGGTAGAGTGAGAGAGAAGGAGAGGGAGCGCCGAATGTAAGCGAGAGGGGGAGGCAGGCAGTTTGTTGTTGTTCGCTTTCGAAATGCAAGACCCGCATGGAAATGACGTGCAGCTGGTTAGGAGCGTGCATAATAAAGTGACAAACAGAATAAAGAAGAAGAAGAACAAGAGAATAACAAGAGTGAAGAGCGCGCGGGTGCCTAGCTAAGTGCGTGTGTGTGTGTGAGAGTAAAGCAATGAGTGCCTTGCTACAACACTGGAAATTAATATTATGAGTGAGGGAGAGAGAGAGAGAAGGAGAGCGCGCGTGACTGCGTGCACGTATGTGTGTATGTGTGTGTAGTATTGAGCGCCGCGCTCCACTGGGAAGATGGATCATAACAGACTCATACTAAATGACCAGGCAAAACGGACAAACGACAAACGAATTATGTTAAAGCTAGCAATTAAAAATTAACCAGCAGTTAGTTGTTGCTTAATTAAAATGATAAACAAAGCGGGCCAATGCCAAGCAGCGCAACAGCCAGCGACAGCGACGAAACAAGGAGTAAAAGATGCCAAAAGTGGGAGTGGCCAGGGGGAGGGTGGGATGGGGAGCTATTTAGCCGCCTTGGTCAGTTTATATGGGTTTTGCATGTTGCGCTGCGCAGACATTTAAATTGTTGCAAACCTCTTGCCTCCGCCTCCGCCTCCGCATGTAATTAGCTAAAATGCAGCGAACTGTTCGCAGAATACAGCTTAGCCCCTCAAGGTTACGTTGGGTTAGTTTTGCTTGGATTGGGTTACTGCATTGCGGACTGTATATACAATGCATATAAATAAGGTGAATGAACTCAAACAAATTAATCAAACGACGAAAACATAATATAAATACTTCAGCAAAATATTTAATATTCAAGCATTTCAAGAATTGCATAACAAAAAAATGTTAAACCAGACTTTTTGCCATTTTATTTTTATCTATTACAGTCATTTTTTTTTTCAAGTTCTATATTTTTAAAAATATATTTATTAATTTTAAAAATGTATATATAATTTTTTTAAGGAATATACATACATATACATATTTCATATTTTATTTGTCTATTTTTATTATTATTTTTTATTTATTTTTTTTTTTAACTCTCATAGACCTTTAAATTCTATACTTTAATAACAAATCTTTTTTTTCACCTAGGAGCTCCAACTTTTTTTTAGGTCACCTTCAATTTTTTACAACTATTTCAACTCGAATATAATCAAAGATGGAAGAATTCCTCAGCATTTTCTACTTTTTTTTGGCTCTCAAGGCTGTATAAAAATATCTTTATTTTATTAGAGCAAAGTCTATCAAAAATCAATCAGAGTTCATAAAAGATAAGTCAATGCCGCAAAGGAAAACCTGCGGTAAATGGAATCTATAAGATATATGACTTCGTTTAATTTAATGTTAGGTATTAAATTCGTATCAATTAATTAGACGATCATACAAAGTGATATCTGGAAATAGAAACACTGAGGAATATCTTTTTCTCTCGCTTCGTTGCACCGCTTATAAGAACTGAAATCAGTTAAAGTATTATCAGAAGAGCTCCATTCAAAAGCAGCTCAGCTGCGCCACCTACATACATAAAATATCAACCTAAGATGCATATATGTATGTATATAGGTACATATATATGTACGTTCTGTATTCCATTGTTGTTTATCAAGAAATCAATTTGAAACGTTTTCAACTTCCGACGTGAAAAAATTTCAATTTATTATCGTCTCACAGATTGGAATTGGGATGGGAGATATGAAATAGTGGAAGAGAGAGACAGATACATAAAGCGAGAGAGAGAGAGAGAGGGAGTCGCACGAATTTGATTTGATTTAGTTTAGTTCAAGATACGCACCATTTATCTAGTTGATCTCATTTAAAACGGGTCTCAGTAGCCGAAAAAAAAATACAAAAATTCAATTTATCCAAATGAAAGCGAAGCTCTGTTTTTTCTTCTTCTTGCTTTTTGTATCTTTTAGTTGTGTGGTATATTTGTATGTTTTGTTGTATCTGAGTTATGTTCACTAGTCACATCGGCACTTGCAAATATTTTGCATAACAGATTCACACTGATTTCACCTTATTCATATTATTTCTTCCTTTTTTTTTTACCGGTTTTACGGTTGCTATTTCATAATATGCACATTTAAATATATTGATATTTATAACAAAATTGCGAAACGCCTTTTGTTAAAGGGATTTGACGTATTTACATATAGATATATACATAAATATATATTCATCTGATGGTATTTCCGAGTAAAACGTTAATTTATGACGTCTGGGTCGGGCTATATGTAGAACACGAGCGAAGCGCGTCTTCAGTTCGACGAATTCGAACGAAATGACAACGTGAAGCGACGACGACGACGACAAAACACGCTGATGAATCAGTAAAAACAAAGAAAACAAAAAGCCCCAAAGGAAGCAGGAAAATAAATATGTATATATAAAAACAAGAATTGTTTTGAGGCACACAATATCAAGTAGCGAGCACCAGGTAAAAAGACGCGTGTATCTGACAGATACTCTCCCAGTGCAATCCAAATCGAACGCAGCGCAACGTACGCAACGCAAAAAAAACCGAACCGCACGCTTCAACGGCAAATTTTACAATACAAACAACAACAGCTGTTAAGTTTTTTCCGTGTATTATATTTTTGTGTGGTGCTTGCAGAGCTGTTATACTCAAAATGGCTAAAGTGCTCACAATGTTAGCTGAAGCTGTTAACATTTTCGCTCACTGTTAACACTCGCTAAGAGATCACGAGTGGAATCGTGTTGAGTGAAACTAGGGCTAGCTTCGGCTAGCGCTAAGTATGAGTCACACTGGTCTGCTCGAATGCCAGTTAGCAGTTCGCGTGAGTGAAAGAGTGAGGGAGAGCTAGCGCTTGAGTTAACAGTTGTTAGTGAGTGCACTGCGCTGAATGCGAAGAGAGAGAGAGAGAGACAAAGAGAGATAAGAAAAACTAGCTGTTAAGAGAGCTTCACTAACATTATACTAGCAGCAACAATAAAAACAATATCAAGAACGGCAGCTGCTTATTGTTTGCACCCGCAAGATGCATTTGTATCTTATGGATATTCTCGTAATGCTTCAATTCCAAACGTGTTTCACTTCATTTGTTTACTCATGTAATTTGTAGGTAAACAAATGCTAACAAACAATTACGCGGTACCTATCAATTAGCAGGTAATTAAGTGCTCTTAAGGAAATCAAAAGAAAGAATACCACAAACTGTGGCAAAGGGTAATGCACTGCGCACAGAAACCGACACAAAACAAACTGACCAACTAGCTTATTAGTTTTCACAGCAACTCCAATAGGAGCGACAACAAGTGCAGCAAAGCAAAACAAATGCGTCAATAGACGAGGCGTCTAGACCTAAGAAGAGACAAAAGGCAGTGAAGATAGAGAATGAGTGAGTGAGTGAGCGAGTGAGAAGGAGAGAGAGAAAGACACAAGTGACCCAGTGTCCACTTGGTTCTTATCGTTGGCTGCTTAATTACACGCAACTTAAAAGGCAGACCAAGACGTAGACAGAGAGAAAGAGATAGAGATAGAGAGACATGAGACAGGAGACATGAAGGGCACAACACAAACAACGCATCGTTGCCATCGCAACCAACAACAAAGCTCAAGAACGTTTAATCAATGACCTGTCCAGGGGTCGCGCTCTGTGGGAGGGTGAAAGGCAGTCGATGCCAGCATTTAATGGCACGCATTTTGTTTGATATTTATGGAAATTTGATAAGCCCAGCCAAGGCAAAACACTTTTATTGCATTCAATTCCCATTTCATATGCCATAATCAACAATAAACAAATAGATACAAGCTACCGAAACTGGATTTCCACTGAAGAAAAACGAAGACACAGTGAAAACATATCTATAATTGTTTATCTATGCCCTAAACAGGTCATATAACATTTAGCTTTAACTTTACATTATTAATATAGAAGTTAATTAAAAGCCGATGCTAAACGGAGAGTTAAGCATTCGAGTCAGGCCTTTCCTTTTTATGCTGTTGCATTTTATTTTTAATTTTCTCAAAAGTCTCTCAGAATAAGTATGTTCATAACAGAGCGATTAATTCAGCACTTGCAGTTCCAATGCCCATTTATAAACAAATTTTCTCTTTTGGATAAAAGGAAAACATAGATCGCCATTTCAAATACAAATATTGATCGTAAAAACTGTAAACATAACGGTTTAACAGGCGTGGGAAAGGGGTGGTGTCTGCAGACATATAAAGTGATCCCATAACATACACTGGGAGAAAAGAAATATACTATTTGTATACAAATTTTGAAATTACTATATATAAGGTGGAGTAAGTACATATACATATTAAGTATATATATATAAGTAAGTAAGTATATATACATATATACAATATACGTGAGACAAGACAACTATAACCTCAATTATATGGTATAAAATTTTGATATATCGAATTAAATAAATTGTATTTTTTTTTTTTTTTTTTTTTTTTTTTTTTTTTTAATGGGTATATTTTATTAACAAGCTTTCTGCTACCATAGTGGCAACTTAATCTAGTAAAAATAAATTGTAGAATTGATTTTACCACCCTGACTCAATGACAGCTTTTCTCTCACTGTAAGCATTTTGAAATAGTGGAACCCACAGCAATTGATGATATCTTACACAACATGGGCCATAAACATATATTCTGATTCAGATACATTTCGAATACGCAATGAATATTTAGGAAGACGACACGCACAAGCATACGCACACATACGACACACATATGGTTAAAATAAATAATAAAAAATGTATATATATGTATGTACAATATTTTGTGACAAGGGTTAGGCGACAGCGAACGCTTGTAGCATGCCACTTAAATTGCAATCAGAAGCAAAATTGATTTAAATTTGATACATAAACAAGAGCGAGCGAAGGGGACACAAGCAGACAGTAGGTAATTGCATTAGGAGAGCGTGTGCGAGCGATAAGGATAGCGCTATTGAGAACAGCTCGCTCCATTCAACTTGTCCAATTGGACGCTGTTCAAAAAGTGTCAAATAAGAATCGAAAAGAAGCTTCTGAGTGCAATCACAGAAAGCTTAAATAATTTTCGGCAATCTGCGAGAGCGCACAAATTCAAAATGGCCGTCGATTGGCAAAAGCATTTGCGTCATATTCTGTTAATGACGCTTATGAGCAGCAGCGTCAGCAGCGGTAGCAGCAGCCGCAGCAGCCGCAGCAGCAGCGCGTGCACGTCACAAGTCACTGAGCCGCAGCAGCAACACAAATAAACAATAGCAGCAATATCAACAAGCGCAGCATAAGTGAAGCGCATACAGGGAGAGAGCAAAAGAGAGCACGAACCGCAATCAAAAACAAAAGGAGAGCAGGCACGAACCTCAGTCGGTGGCTGCACCTGTAGGCAGCATATGCATAACATATTGCACACACAAACAAACACACACACTCCCCTTCTTGCTCTCTCTCTCTCTATCCCCACCCCCCTCCCACCCACACCCTCTCACACTAGACAAAAGCAAAGCACAGTTACGCTCAGGCTGACTGCTGTGGGGTTCATTAATGACGACGGCTCGACACGTTTGAGCGATCACCGCCAACAGACAATAAAAAGTCAAAAAGCCAAAGCGAGGATTCAGATACCCTATACTTAGCTTTAAGCCCTCTTGATACTAAGAATTAGACTCATGCAATTCAAAGCTTACTTAATTTTTGAAAATATAAAATATTAATCAACAAATTTACTATAATTTGTACAACGCAAAATCAGTTTGATGTATTGCCTGTTATATATATAAAGAAAAAAAAAAAAAAAAAAACAATATGCCTTTTTCCAATAGATACAGGGTATTATACAGAAAACAATTTTATAATTAATATTAAAAACGCATATTTTGTTGGCCACGAACTAAACAAAAATGGCGCGAGCTGCGCCGTTGCCGTTGCCGTTGCAGCGGTTTGATATCGCACAACAACAGCAACAACAAGAACATTAATTTCCGCGCAAACGCAGCCGACGCAGAAAGAGAGCGAGGCAGACAGATTGGGGAAGGCGCATGGGTGAGACAAGTGCAGAGACGCAACGCAAGCCAAGCAGAACGCACAGTATAAAACAGATAATAATAAATTATAAAAAGGCAGATACGGCACGATCAATGGCTGCACCAAGCTTTGCCTCCTACCCCACCACCGCATCCAACATCCAACATTAATACCGCAAGTCTACGCAAAGCCACCCCTTACGTGCAGCGGAAATGCTCAATTATGCAATTCAAGAACAAAGAGAGCGACTACAATGGGAGATGATATCGCATGTGTGAGAGAGAGAGAGAGAGAGAGAGAGAGAGAGAGAGAGAGAGTTAAGGAGGGATAGAAAACGAAAGCTCAACTTACCTTTTGACTGAACGCCGACGCAGCGGCAGCAGCGGCTGCTGCTTCTTTGGCAACGCCAACGCCATCTGCTGAAATGGCGTGCGTCGACGGTGACGTTGCGTAGACGAATAACGGCAAAGAGTTGAAATTACGTAAAAAGCTAGCACCGTCTACGTTGCCAGCGGATGCATCCTTAAAACGCCGGCAGAACAGTAACTGTTTATTGCAAGCGGCAGCCGACGCCAGCAGAGGCAACAGTGAGGGTGTTGGCGTTGGTCGCGCAGCTGCCTTTGACATTGCATCAGTAGTTGACGCCTGCAGCGATTCTGAGGGCGACGCCGCAGCTGACGGCAACGATGGTGGTTGTGGCTGCTCCTCTGATGTTCTTGTTCTTGTTGTAGTAGCAGACGCCATTGGCGTATCGCAATTTTCCTCTTCTTCTTCTTCAGTGGATTTTACTGCTGTTGTTGTTGTTGTTGGCATGGCTGCGCGTACTATAAAACAAAGCTGGCGTTGCTGCTGCTGCACGCTTCGAAGTGGGCGTGGACGTAGGCGTACAGCTGCAAACGTCCTTTGTTGTTGTGGCTCGTGTGATGTGAGAAGACGATGGTCCCGCTTTTAACAACTGGGTGCCGCCGCATGTTGCAAAGACTTACGCATAGAAATGACCTCTAACTAATTTATCTTCACACTCACAAATATACGCACATACTATCGCACACACACACTGACACTCACGCTCAAAAACGCACACACGAGCACTTTGTCGCTTCGCAAATCGGCAGCAACAACAACTGTTAAAACCGTAGCTGCAGCCGTCTGTATGTATTTGATCGTTCACGAAACGTTTTGTCGCTTTGAGACATGGAAAACTTAAGCGTTGCGTTCGCTAAATAATTAACCGAATTGATTTATTCATGTGAAGTTTGCTTGCTAATTTCCTTTTTTTGTTTAAATTTGCAGACAGTTGAGTGTGGCCGAACTTCACAAGCGGCAATATCTGCAAGTTATGTACCATACTTTGTGGACAGTCTGGTAGCACTGTTGCCCCACATAAAATTTTAAATAATACCAAAAAATACTTTTTTATATACCAACAGCTGGGCAGTGCAGGATTTCAACTCAAATTTTCAAACAGAGTAGCTGTTCAAACATTAGCAAATACATAGGACAACTCCATCAAAATTCATCAGTAAAAACATTCCGGCAGCAAGCAACACGTTGTGTGCTCATAGAAACAATTAATTAACAGCATTTAGTGCGCGCAGACAGAAAACGCAGCGGACATACACAATTGCGTCGCAGCCGGTTTAAACAGTTTTTGTTGGTTGGAATTTTCGATGTGCCTTCGTTTATAGTTCTGACGCTGATTTTCGATTACTAAATTTTCCAAACACGCACACGACGCCCCTTTTCCACTTTCCATCTAACTGCGTTGTTATTTGCTGCTGCTATCGCAAAAGGTAAGTAAATAATTCATTTAAAATATAAAATGTAAATGCCCAATTATTGTCATGTCGAGTTGCCACATAGATTAAATAGTCTTTTCCCTCTCTTTGCAGATAATATCGATCTGGCCAGACAGTTAACTGCATGAGATAGCTGTGCTGTTCTCTTGATGAGTGTTGAAAATTATCATACACTTTCCAACACCTAGACACGTCACACACTAAAGTCGTCTCTGTCACACTCGCGCACTTTGAAACGTCGTTCACTTCGTCCGCTGTTAGTCATCGTGTCGGTCTCACTCACATCCGTTCGTCGCTTAGAGCAGCGAAAATATCGCAGCCGTAGTTGTCGTCGGGGCGCCGTTCTACTCGCAGTGCTGCAATATTTCTAGACTGTAACCTCGGAGAAAAGCTGAGCAGAAAATAGCCAGAACACAGTGAAAATATAAAGCCTACCGCAGCTTTTGTGTTTCGTTTGGTTTTTTCTATAGCATTTTTCAATAGTTAACAATTTCTCGTTTTGTGTAATTCGACAAAGAACAAAAAGTAATCGAAAAGCAAAGAGAAACGTACAACTGATACACTCTCACCAACACAACACCACACACACAAGAAAATCAAATTTCAATCAGAAAATGGCGTTAAAAAGAATCAATAAGGTATGTGAAAAAACGATAAAAATGAAATCACATTGTACAAATCATTTTCGCATTAGTATGCATTTCAAAAGTGTAAAAGTTTGGATATGTAGCAAAAAAAAAAAAAAACCAACAAAAAAATGTGAATAGAAATTTCTTGTGCGACAAAAAATTTATGCAAGAAATGTGAAACGTAGGAACGACAACGGCAATGTACAAAGAAAGACAAAAAAAAAAAAAAAAAAAAAATGAACCGAATACGTGAGCGAAAGAAAACGTGCAAAAAGCAAAAGAAGCATAAGGAAAAATGGGCGATGACGACGTGCATTAATTACAACAGAAGCTAAAAGAGTAAAACAAGTTTAGGTTTAGTATTTAGTCGATGATTAATACAAATACCAACAATTGAGCAAAGGAGCCTCAACCTTATATGGGACTCTAATTAGGAATAGCTGGCAATATATCCTGTGCATGTGCATGTGTGTGTGAGCTGGGCTAGGCAACGGACACGGACAACGTGTACGGCCATTTGTATTGGTCGTTGTTTCCGTTACACAGTAAATGTGTGTGTGAGTGCAGTTGAGCGGGTGGCAATGCATGCGTGCTTGTGTGTGTGCATGCATGCAAGCCGGGCACCTGGTCAACACCGCCGTCATCTGGTCAACTTTTGGCCAGCAGAGTCTCAGCGCCGCGCTCTCGGGCTCCGCTATGTTACCCAATACATGCCGTTGTGTATATATAAGTAATATTTATATATATAGCAGGGCACTCACACGCGCGTATATTCCTCTGTTTATGAGTGTATGAGTGCGTGTTGTTGTTGCCAGCGCCACAGAAAGATCCAGCAAAAAATAAAACACGGCGAATACATGAAGTAAAAGCGTATAAAATTAACCTAACCTTACTTTTTGCGCTGATAATTCAGAAATAGTGCTGCCTAATATATATATATATATATATATATATATATATATATATTTATATACTCACACGCAGGCACTTAAATATGTATGTATGCGTGCCCATTGCATTAATGTGCCGATGAAATTTGTGTGAATATGCGTGTGTGAAAGCGAGTAAATTTATTAATTATTTCTGCAGTGACTAACAGTTGAAAGTGCCCAACTCCAAACTCCTATCTGCTGGTGAATGGACCAGACAAAGTGCAATTGACTATGCAAATGATTTAATGTGCATTCATATCGCATAATATAATTTTCAATGGAATTTCTGTTGCGGTGTCCGCTGCCCCCATCTGCTGCAGCTATTGACTCGCTCACTCGCTCGCTCTCAAGGGAACGACAAGTCACCCTCTTTTGCATGGTGATATGTTTCTCTTTGACATTTCAACGTTTAACGTTCATGTTTAATTCTTTTAAAAAGTCTATATTCTATTTACATTATAAGCGCTTAAATTTATTGCTTGAAAATTAAAGTTCGATTTGAGTGAGGCCGGTTCACCATCATAGCCCCCACCAACACACACACACGCACACACAAACTCAGTCATACGCTTATAAAGTCTTTGCACAGTCACAAACAGTGAACAGCACCGTATGAATTTAACCATCTCGCTCACACACCCCCATGAGACGCCCAAAGAGTGCTCGGTAAAATCGGCAGCAGCTGCTAGTTCGTCTGGCCATACACTGTATTTGGCTCTTTCTTACGCGCTAATGTTAAGCGAATGGGGCAGTGCTAAGAGAATTTGAATGTGTGCGTGTGTATATGTGAGATGGCAACTGAATATAGTGTTGAAAAACACTGCAGCATATAGAGCACAAATAATTACTACAAAAATATAATTTAACATAATTTCAGTTTAAATAATGTACGCGACAGTAAAATATGTAAATTATCGCTAATAAGTCATACACGCGAGCATATCTATATATATACACAGTATATGTATATTTATGAATGTATATGTGTGTGTGTTGTCTGCTCATGTGTTGAAGGGGGTCTGCTGACTACTCGAGCAACAAAAGCAGCGACGCTGGCGTTGCCGTTGACGTCTGCAGCGTCACGAACCACGAGCGTCATGGCCATTGAATTTTTTCTTTAGGTGCTGTTTTTGTTATAAACTTTGATACGTACATATATAAACGAAATGAAATGAAAATGAAATACTGGTGAAACTGAGGAAGCACCCGTAATGCTAAATGAATTGATGTTAATTTATTATTATTTCTTGTCTTTGTATTTTTTATGTAATGTGTCCCTCTTCCCCTTCCGTGCGCACAGCTAACAGCTTGCAATTAGCAAGCAACTACTTTGGTTTCCCCCCTACTCGTTCGCTCTATTCTCTCTAACATAGCCAAGGTTTCGCTGATTGAGCTGTTGCTGCTGTAGTTGTTGTTGTAGTCGTCAGTTGGCCTGAATTGCCAAAAGTGAATTGAATAAATAGAAAAAGAAGAGGAAAAGAAATATACGCTCTGTAAGCCGGGCTCTCGCCAGCTCTCTCTCTCTATATCTATCTATCTCTCCCACACGAGCATGCTGATCAAGCCATGTGTGTTTGTGTGCATGCTTATTCGTGTGCTAGCGACCGTTAGTTTGTTTTTATTTGAATTATAAAGCAAAACACTCACACTTGCTGGCGCGTCTTTGTGGCCAACGTGTGAGTCATGCCGTCGGCAGAGGTGGCCTGGCCGCATTGAAAGTCTCCTCGAACTTGGTGTTCGCTTTATTTGCCGTTCGTTTTGTAACAGTTTTCTTATGCCATGTTGTTTTCTTTTCGCTCTTTGTTGTAATTATTTTTTGCTCAACAGGTACACGTCGAAAAATGCGTAGCATGTGGCAAAAAGAAAAGAAGTCTTTCGAATCTATTTATATTTTTGTGCGTCGCGCATATTTTTCTGTTTTTTCCGTTCGTCGATGTGACAGCAAATAAAATGTTTTATTTTTCTTTCCATATCATTTTGTGGCTGTGCGAAATCATCACAAAGAGAAGTAACGACAAAAGCTTATGCTGCGACTGAGGCAGCGACGGCGACGGCGACTGCGACAGAGGCAGTCAGCCGTTCGCTTTAAAACTTTTTCCTACCCCTCCACTTACTGCAATCCTCTTTTTCCCTTTGTCTCTGTCTCTCTCTCGCTCTCCTGCCGTTCGCTCAATGTATATTGTGCCAAGGCTCTCGTTTTGTTACCTTCCGCACAGCTCATCATTTTTCTGTAAGCGATTTTTTTTTCTTATAATTTTTTTTTGCCGGTTTACTTTACACCTATTTGTACGCCCCATGTTGGCAGCTGTGCTGCAGAGAAGATGGGCCAGGGAGGGGGTCGGGCCACAACCGCTCAGCTGTGTGCGTGCGACAGGCAGTGAGAGAAAGAGCGAGTGAGGAAGAACGAGGGCAGCCGGGAGCGGGAGTAAGAGCGAAAGAGCAAGTAGGGTGCTGGCTGTGCTGCCTTCTGGTTCGGGCCAACGAACTTGATTTCGCGTCACTCGCATTTGCCGCTGGCCGTTGCGAATAAAAATTTTCATATTTTTGTGTGCTTAAAATTCCTTGTAATATATTTGTGCATTTTAAATGCATATCATTTCAAATGGCTCATGTAAATGTATAGTAAATATGTATGGAATACATATATAAATATGCAGCAAGAGAATCAAAAAGCAAGGCGGAAGAAATTTGTATTTATGAAATGCGCATGCAAAATGTTTGGCAATTTAGTCTTTTTCCATATAATATGATATATATACAGTGAATTCTCTTTGATGCGCTCAGTTTCTTAACACGAATAACTGAAGCCAAAAAAAATGGTTTTAATTGATCATAAACCGAAGAATTGTAGATATGATCAAATATATAACATTCAAATAATTGAAGCTGCTGTTATGCTACTCATACATATATATATATCTATAATTGTCAACTAATTTAATACCTTTGTCTTATTCGCAGGAACTGCAAGATCTGGGCAGAGATCCACCTGCACAATGTTCAGCTGGACCAGTTGGAGATGATTGTAAGTATAACGACAGTAGCAGCAGCAGCAGTTATGTGCTGCACGTCACGCCTCCACGTCTTGCCTACTACGTCCCATGGAATACTTAATACATGTGTTATCAGAACTTTGAGCGTTATGTAACTGTGTCAGTGCGTAGAACGCTGCTCAAACAACTTCCTCATCTCTCTCTAAGCTTCTATAAATAGGAAAGATCTCTCTCTTTCTCCCTCTCTATCTCTCTCTCTCTCTCTCTCTTTACATATATCATAGAGAAGTTAGCTTTTTGATTTAATTCATCACGTCATAGCTTGCAGAACGTGACTATGCAGTTCTATAGTTATTTTAATATATGCACATATCATATATGTATGCATATTCCATACAGTCAACTCTCGTAGAAAGTTTTCTATATTTGAGCGAAAACTGTGCTACAATTTAGATTGAAAAAATCTCATTTGCATTTTAAAAACTTTTAATGAATAAAGTTCAGCAACTAAGCTAAACTGAGAAATTATATTCCGTCAGACAGTATCTCGTTGAATGAGTACGCCGATTGTCAGCTTACGTTATCGAGCGACTACTGTAACAATTTCTATTTCTGATTTTACCGATTCGCGGCTTAAAATTTGCAATTACTCATTTAATTAAATGTTAAATGTGTGCGATTAAATGTTAACTCTACAGACACACAGACGCGCTCACATGTGTGTGTGTACATTTGTTTGAAGCCAGCTTCGTTTGCTATAGAGGTTACCTGAATGACGTCATTTAAAAGTGAAATCGTGCAATTAAAGTGAGTTTCTTTTGAGGTCGCCTTTGCCTGGACAGACGTGTGAGAGTTTAATTAAAGGCATCGAACTGATTTTCTAGTTTAATGTTAATGTTAACAACTGCTAAAATGTTGAAAATAATGTTAACAGTTGTTGAAAGAAATTGAGAAAGTCATAACTAAAATTTTTATATTTCACATATATTCGGATCAAGTTTAGAAATTGAGAACGTAAACTATGGTTAATCTTAGTGTAACAGAGCCTTTACAGAAATGTTATAAGTAATTTTTAGGTAACTGAAATGTAGAAAGAAATTTTAAAATGCATTTCTAATACATAAAGTAAAAGCATAACTTTTAAATAACTAAATGAAAGATTTATGGAAAGAAATAAAGGATTACTAGTTTATATTGTAAAAAAAAAAACATCATATTTATTTATTTCACTATACTAGAAAAGAAGATTAATTGTAGGGAGATTGTTTTATAATTTATAAGGTTAATTGTTCCAAAATATTAGTTATATGGTTTTCCAATGGATAATATTGAATACTTGATAATTGTTCGACATAGATAATCAGTAATGCTAGCACACCGATTATTAGATAATCCTCGTTTATATTTTAGCACATATATTATGTATTTATCAGTTATAAAATGGGCGCATCCACATCATGAATATTTAGTAAACACAACGCTTCCGCTTTGTTGTTCTCTGAATTCTTATCAGCGGCCGATTATGCCCGGCTGGGTATGTGTGAAATAAATTACGTGGCGATACCAAACTGCAGTGTTCGGACTCTGAAAAAATTACAAAACAATTCACATTACTCAAAGAACAAAGTAAACCTGCTTTTACATAAATGTAAATAAATTCATTTAACAATAGTCCCATAATTGTTATCGATAAACGATATATCAATTGCTCATTTTGGCTTGTGGCGAAACTTCAATTGAGTTCTAGAAATAAATTTTCTGTAATTGTATTGCAAACACACCGACAGAGCCACGCACACACACACACGCACACGCATAGAAATGTGCTAGCGCATTGCCTCTGCTGGCGTCGCAGTTGGCTGCTACGCTGCGGCCCAGTTCTCAGCCCAAAAGCTACTTGGGCCGGGCTGTGTGTGACATTGAGCGAATAGCTCCGCAATAGCCTTGGACAATGGGTGTAAGCGAGATGGCACGCTGGGCAAGTAGTCTGCGTTGAGAGCGTCAGCTGCAGCGTCGCTGCCAACAGTCGGTGCCAAGGCTCTTTGGCGATTGTTTGTTTTTGTTCTTTTCGGTTAACTCTTGCGGTAAATGGAGAGGGCTTATCGCAAAGAGAGAAAAAGAGAGAGAGAGAGAGAGTGAACGAGAGCGAGTAAGCGAGAGTGCAGAGTGAGTACTGCATTTATTTAATCACCTAACTCCCCCGTCCGCACCCTAGAAAACTGCGGTTGGGCTAAGCTGGGGCATTGCAAGGCGTGTGGTTTGCTTGATTTCGTAATAATTAAATGTATTTAAACAATTCTCAATGATTCAAACTTATCCTAAACACTATTCTCTCTATCTTTACAGTATTTCACTGGCAAGCAACAATAATGGGCCCGGTAAGATTGTCAACTATCATTCTTCACTCTGGAAAGAGAGAGCTTCGTTCGATGCAGAAAGTGCAGCACCTGTCAGCGTCACAGGGAGACCGACTTTATAGACGGAGCACTCAATGAACTTTTTAGGCCGTATCGATAGAATTTTTATTTTGATATCCACTGAGTAGATTGTTTTCTTGTCTAGCAAATCTAGCGTAAAATGTTTATCTTATCTCTCAAAGTAATTTTGCTATATAGTTGCTTAAAATAAGCAAACATGTATTACCTGTTTTCTTATGTAGTATAAGTAGGAAGAAGAGTTGGTTTTAGTTTTTAAGCAATTAAACGATAGACGTTTTCAGATATTCTTAATATGAGTATATAAGCGGCTGTAAATATTCAATTGAAGCTCCTGAGTATTAGATTTTACATTATTTGTAAAGCAACTAATTGCCTAGGTACATTTATATAAGACTAGTATAAGAGATCTACTCATTTTGAAAGTATTCATATACATATCTTAGTCAGTGTTCAATTTCCTACATCAAGAAAGGATCGTTTGCTCTAGGTTGTCCAGAGTCGAACTTTACTCAACTGGATTCAATTTAATTTCTTAATATGCTCAATCTAATTGAAATATTTGCTTCTATTATTATTTACAGCCGGACAGCCCTTATCAAGGAGGTGTATTTTTCTTAACTATACATTTTCCAACAGACTATCCTTTTAAGCCGCCTAAAGTGGCCTTTACAACACGCATATACCATCCAAACATTAACAGCAATGGATCCATTTGCCTCGATATATTAAGATCTCAGTGGTCGCCAGCATTAACTATTTCAAAAGGTAAGTAGAAATATATACATATTTACATAAAGTGTGTTTACTAACTGTATTTCTCTTTCTGTCTCTCGCGATTGCAGTCTTATTATCAATTTGCTCTCTACTCTGTGATCCCAATCCAGATGATCCACTTGTTCCAGAGATTGCCAGAATATATAAGACCGATCGGGAAAAATACAATGAACTGGCACGGGAGTGGACTAGAAAGTATGCTATGTGATGCGTTCCAGATTGCAGCAACAACAGTCCAACAACAACAGCAACAACAATAAGAAAATTAGTAACAGCAAAGAAAACATCAACAAAAACAACAACAACAACATCAATAGCAAACACAACAAAAGCAACAAAGATTACATTTAACAATAGTTACAACAGCTGTGACAGCTGCCTTCTCCCCTGCTTTAGCATCAACATCAGCATCGGCTCTAGCTCCTCTAGGAATGGCAACAGCGATGATAGCATCAAAAGAAGGAGCTGAGGCTGCAGCAGCAACAACAACAACAGCAACAAAAACAGCAACAGCAGCAGCAGCAAACATACAAACACCAATTAATAACAGTAACAATAACAGCGGCAGCAGCAGCCACGAGTGGAACGGAGGCAATGTTCCAACAACAACAACATCAACAGCAATCAAATGCAACTGCAGTAAGAGTTACGGCAGCAGCAACTGTCAAATTGGCATGAAGTTTATTTGACCGCTAAAGCCGCAGCAGCAGCAGCAGCAGCAGCAGCATGAAAGGAAAATAATTTAATAATAATTACTGAAAAAAGAATTATGTAAGCATAAACATTTAAAGCGAGACAGCTACCAACAACACAGCATCCCACACATAATAAGTTTAAAAACAAAACAACAAATAAAGATCAGCTGGAAAATTATTATTATTATTATATTATATTTAAAGAACCGGAAAAATAAAAATTACAAAAATTCAATTTTCTATCACGATGCCAAAAGCCTTGCAAACAATCAGGTCACACATTAGTATAAAATCAATAATTCCTTTAGTCTAACTGTCTCATCCACACCTACATATATATATCGATATATATAGCTACATCTATATTCATCTGTTTCTAAGAAGTACGTAAAGAGATTTGTCTAAACTAAAATTATTAAATGCAATTAGTTTTTCTTTTGGAAGGAAATACTTATGTTAGATCTGATTATTTTAAAAATCAAATAGAATATAAATTTTATTTTTATTAAATTGTATATCATATATGTAGATGCAATTCTCTGATGAATATGACACTCCCTCTGATTGTGGGTTATTCCTTTTGTTCTGTTTCAAATCAGAAATGCTTTATTCCGCATGCTTATCCCAACTATTTTAAAAACAGTATAGTTCAACCTTAATCTTTGTAGTTAATTCAATGAATATTGGTCTTGTATAATATATTTAAGTAATTGAAATATTTTAAACGTAACTACTTTTGGAATCCTAAAAGTTTTTTCCTGCATTTGTGTTAGTTGATCTACATGAATGTAAGTGTACATTTTTACGAAATTGAAAGTTTCTGGAACTATAAGCTAAAGTTTATTGCTTGAATTATTAATGTTTGTTTTCATATTGCAATAGTAAGACAGAATGCAGAAATCCTCTTTCACAGAATATTTTCAAATATCAACTCTACAAGGATTATTATTAAAAGTCTTTTTGTGTTAGCGTATTTTAAGGCATTTAACAATTCATTTTGTATTTTCTGCTAATTTCATTTGTTTTTTCGGCGAATATGATAAGAGTGAGAGATGTCAGCAATGTATATAAATTCTTTATAGACGGTCTAGAATGTCTGTTTATCTACATATGAGCATCTAAATGTGTGTATAAGTGTGTATTGGAGCAAGTTGAGATGTGTAAGTAAAATAATTTTTTTTTTGCGATTTCTATGGATAAAGGTAATCATTTTATTGAGACATGTCATTGCAGTAACCGTTATGTTCCTTATATTTCCATCTTGTTATATGCTAAGCAAAATAGGGTTATAGAAATATGCTTTTCAAGCTAACCTATTGATAGAAAGGTATCCCTTATTTCTATACAGCTTAGGCTTAGCATAGCTTTCCCAACTGTACGAATTTGCCAATTACGATCAATTGAGTATATTGAGCTGTTCCAAGGTATTAAAGTAAGTATCCCTTGTGCTACACATTTTGATCAAAAATCCATTTTATGAGAGAGTATATTCAAGTCGGTCAATGTTAAGGTTATACTGACTATACAGCACTAGCGAATGTCAAAGACATCTGAAAAGGCAAAAGCAAATTTAGAAATGGGCAAGAGTTTAGCATAAAATAACTTTTTATTCACTGGCTCAAACTTGCACACATACATACATACATACGCAGAAGTCATACATATGTAGACAAGAACGAGAACACGCATTGGTATCCGTATTCGGGTGATGGCAACAGCTACAGCATTTTAAATAACCATTTAATCAATTCAGAGACTCAATTAATACCCGACGATGTACGTTGACGCTGGCTGCGCTGCCCCAGAATTTTGTAAAGCTTTTTGATGTATTTTTATTTGATTACCGATTCATGCTCAAGCCATATAACAGGTAGGGCACGCAACGTCTTGCTCAGAGCGCTCATTGCGTCAGAGCAGTGTTCGATACAGCTGTCTGGCGACAAGGGAACAAATGAAGCTTGTGACGTCACAGTCGCTACTCTCTTATGAACGCGTCGCGGAACTGAGCGAATGCGTCAAGTTACAGACCTCGCCAAAGATCGTTTATTTCGCACGCGCTTTGCTCGTTCGCAAATGCGAGTCGCATGCCGTTAGTTCATCTCGTTCTCCACATCTCTCTTTTTGTGGCTGGCTTTCTGAGCGCGACGATTGGAAACCGAAAACTTTGGCAAGCTGCCCGGTGGACGGCGATGCGGCGACGCTGCAGTCTTCAGTTGACGTTTAGCAAGCTCGCGGGTGGCTCGAGATCGCTGTGCCAAGTGAATTTTGTGTTCTTTCTGGCCAAACTAGAACAGAAAGTATGTACATGTGTGTGCGTGTGTGGATGTGTCTACATGTATGCATTTTAACGTGCATTAATCAAAATCAATTGATCTCCGCATAAATAAAAAATTCATTTGAAAACAATTGCGATTTGAGTGCTCACATGTTAGAACAACAAAAATGAGATACAAATCAGATTTGAGAATAAATTCAAAAGTTTCTGTACAAATTTTGGTTATGTAAACAAATTCGAAAAACAAGAGAGAATTATTATATTGATGCGATGTGCTGCAAGCACTCACGTGTACCTATTTATAATACGTAGATATTATATACATACATTATTTCTTATTTATGCACATATAGATCTGATTAATTTAGACATACATATATCCAAATTAATTTCAATATTTACAAACGCTTTCTCTATTACCCGGCCACTTGGCAACACACATTCGCACACACGTTTACACGATGCCCGAATGTAAACCTTTGTTTAGAGGCTCGTCTCGATTTTCACACTCTTCCGCGAATGATCAACAGAGCCGCAACTGGTCGCCAGCCAGTTTTGTGGAGTGTGAAAATAACTTGTAAAACTGAGTCTATTTGATTTGCCTCTTGCATGCTAGCTTCAATTCAGAAATGAGTCCACGCCCTCACGAGAGTCTGGCCGCAGCTCACATCCTGGCCGACCTGGAGCTGAGCAGCAGCACCACAACAACAACAACGTCATCATCGTCGTGCTATAATCGCAAAGTGCCAAAGGATGGCGATAACTGGGTGAGTAGCTCGACGCAGTTGATAACAAACAACAAAGTAGACCGTTGCTAATCGCATATGGCAACAGCACGTGCAAGCGCGAATTGTAGACCAAAGCGAAATGCTCAAGGAGAGAGCTTAACTTGCGCGCTGACAAATGGAGTCAAGGTCAATTACGGGTGTCTCTGGCCGATCGCTGCTTACATAAGGCACACATAGATATTGATGCACATGTATGCATAAATATATAATTATATGGCAAGCACATACATACAGATACGCTTGTATTTATGTACATTTGTCTTTCGAGGGACCATTGCGAAAGTTCCATTCACGCGGAATTCCTCAAGTTCAGTCGAACTTGAAACTGGTTTTAGGTTTTTGTTTATGTTGCACTCCCAGCCAAAACCCAATAACAAAAACAACATCAAAGAGCTAGGCTTTCCACGCATAGGCATTCAGGCTTATTCAAGTGCTATCAATTCTCAGTGTCGCACGCACTTTGCTGCTCTGTTTCGTTATATAAGCGAGAGACGCGCTGGCTTACTCAACGTATGAAAACCAAAGCCGGCTAAACCAAATTTCGCATAACTTTCAGTTCAAAGCGTTGCTCAAGCTTACAGGCGTAAAAAAAGCAGCTTTTGTTGTAAACGTGGGCAGGGCCTTTTGTACTCACTTGCACACTCTCTCACTCTCTCGCTGTCTCTTGCTCTCACCGTTTTGCTGCAATGTGAACGCCGCGTTGCGTCGTTAAGCTTTCGTGCAAAGCTTTTCATTTTAGATAACTTGGCGTGCATTGGATTTCGCTGGTTACAGTTTCGTTCAAGTTTCTGAACGAAACAGTTGATATAATTTTGGTGTTTAAAATCGAGCAGTTAACCAATATTTTACAAAGTTTCGCAATTTTAGCTCATTAAATATACGAAAACATAAAGAGATTGAAAAAATATAACATAAAGTATAAATAAACATTGTACAATCGTGATCGTTTACAAAGAGTTTTTGAATATGGAAACTACGGTTATAACGACCACAAGAACAACAACAACAACAGCAGCAGATCCTAAACGTAATGGGCGCAGTAATAAAAAGAAAAACGTAAGATATTTGAATATGAGTGTGCATATTGAGTTAGACTAAAGTATGTTTGTAGATGCCCATTAGATCGCAAAAACAACAACAAATGCACTGAGCCCTAGTGCATTGATTTAGTAAACATTACGAAACTACATACGTCAATGCCTAGATTAATGGAACATCCTGTTTATCGATGACTTGCCATTCAAATCTGTTTGTCCAGTCAATAATTGCAAGTGCAACGATTTTAGTTTGAAAATCGTTTTCTATACTTTTTCGCAACTATTTTTTTTTTTTTTTTTTTTTTTTTTTTTTTTTTTTTTTTATAAATATATTGAATTGAATATTTGATAATGAATGCACTTCGCTCAGCTGCTGCTGGCGCTGTTTACCTGGAACACTAGCAGATGCTTAGCAAAATGTTGATACAGTAAATTCGTCAGAAACTGTGATTTGTTGATTGAAAGTTGATATTATATGCCACAAGTATATTTGGTATTTAGCAGGAAGTGCGTTCGATTTGACAGTTGGCATACCTTCGCAAAAAACTTGGCGAAAGGAAAACGTCTAATGTAAAGATTATTTTTCATTATATGTATTTTCTAATATATTGTATTTACATGATTTTAAATTAGATATTTTCAAAAATTCATCAGTGCAACTTAACAGCTGTAATTATGTGTGTGTGTGCTAAGATTTTGGCTCGGGTGTCGTTTCCCAACAGTAAACAGGCTCGTCCCGCCTCGGCTTATACGAGTGCAAAAAAAAAAAGAAAAGAAAAAAACTGTTCACATCATTTCGAGAATGCAATCAAAAGAAAAAACAAAAATCAAAAACAACATTTGTAAATGTAAACAAAAACGTCATCAACCTGTTAACGCGCACACACGCGTGCAAGTGCATAAACACACACACACACACACACCCACAGGTGCAGCGGATTTGTTGTTGTTATGCATCCCATATCCAGTTTATGGATAAACAAATAAAACTCAAGCCCCAACAAGTTGTTATTGTGATTATTTTTATGGGGCCAATTGGGATTCTTATTTCTTTTTTTTTTTTTAATATATCTATAACAGTAATAGTTACTGTATAATATTAGCTAGGAATCGTATATAACTAAGCAATTCACATGTTAAAGTGGAAAAAAGAAGCCGGAACTTTAGATCGCATGCAAATCGCAGTTTTTAACTTCTGACCCATGGCTAAAAAACGTTAATTTGTACTTGATCTTGTGTCTGTTCTGCTCCGATCCGCTCTTGCAGCTCGATGGTCAACTAACCACGGAACTGACTACGGACGCCACTCATCAGTTTCCGGCCAATGAGGAGCCGAATGTGCTGGGACATGGCCCGGACTTCGATGACAAGTTGGCCAAATTGAAATGGCTGTGCAACTTCGATGATGTGAGTAAGAAGCGAAACTTCATTTTTTTTTTTTTTAAATTGGCATTCCACATTTGCTTGTACACGTATCTTTGAGATACGCTCTTCATCTGGCTAAGCTTCATATTTGATGTGTGCATAAACTATTTGCGAGTGCGTGTTGTAAATGGCCAAAACGAAATGAATGCAAAACGTGGCAACAATTGCCAAATAGTCGTAATACAAATAGGCACGAAACTGACAACAACAACAAGAAAGACAACAACAACAACAACAACAGCCGACAACAGCCGACAACAGCCACAACAAACTAAATCAAGGTCGATTTTATTATTAACCAAAAGACAACAGCAACAAAAAGAAGCGAAAAACCCGCGTAGATACAGCAAAACAAATGAAGACGCTAACAAATTTTAGATCTACTCTTTTACAAAATTTAATATATAGTTATAGCTAGATATATACTTTTACATATTATCAGAGGCAGATCTATTTTACTTTTTAGTTTGAAAAATATTTTATATTCTATAAATTCTTGTATTCATTTTTTAAAATATAAAATACTTTTCTCTGACTCAATTTGTGCGAAATTAAATATTTTTCAAACTATAGTTAGATATCTATTTCTATAGATTATTTGATATACATTATTTATATAAATTTTATATTTTGTAATCTGAGATATAGCTAGATATATATTTCTATGTGTTTTGGATACATAGATAAATATATATTATTTCCTAGTTTGAAAAGTATTTGAATAAAGATTTTGTGAGATTAGTTTTTAGCATGTATTGCTCCAGGTTTTTGCCCTGAACTCGGATTAGTTCACGGAAAAGAATTTTTGTGAAATGCTTCCACATATTTGACTTGTACAATTTATACAGTTAGGGTTAAGCTTAATTTCGGCGAGTTCAAGCGAAGCTACTTAGAGCAACAAAATAATAAATGAAAGCTTTTAGCGGATCCACTTACACTTGTTCTATAGATCTCTCTAGTTCTCTTGAAGCTGAGCTCACCTTTATCAACAACTTTTCGGCTTTATCATACCGAATTTTAATTTAAATAACGCTCGGTTGCTCACATTTCTACTGGAAATTTTTGGTAGCTTTGCCAGTCAGCCCTTTGCTGCTTTTGTAGGGTATTGGAAATTCGTTAGGCTCGTCTGTTTTTGTTTTTGGTCTATAGCAATTTAAAGACATTTGCTTGTTAATGAACATTTAATTCGTATGCTTGCCTTTGCGTAATTGAGACTTTGGCCATTTTAATTTGGCACGTCGCCATCGGACCTAAAGCGTTTGCCCCTGCAATCTGCTTCTTCTTTATATACAATATATATATATATTTTTTTTTATAATATTGTTTTTATTTTTTTTGGTTTGTTTACTTCAATGCTGTTAATTGAAAATGCATTTGGTGTGCTTGACCATGCAGCACCATAAAAAATAGAACTAACCAACTAACGGGTCTTTGATCTTTTCGTTCAACACAGGCGCCAAGTCACTTGAAGTTCAATCCTTATATAAGACGCGGCTATCGCACATTCCTGTCCAACAAGCTGTGCCTGCAAAGCATTTTCTGGTGGACTAATGAGACGGTAATTCTGATTAATAATATGAATAAATATGTAATTTATTTTATCTTTGATTTCTTGAATCAAAAGCTTTAAGAACATTAGGAACTTTACAATTTTAAGAGATTTAAGAGATGTTTAAATTTTATATTGAGTTAAAATTAAATTTGTTTATATGCAACTGACGTAAATAAGATGACATTTTAAGGGTTTTAATATTATTTTATTCAAATATTGATTCACTTCCACAACAGATCAATATCTGGAGTCATCTGGCTGGCTGCATCCTCTTCATTGGGCTGACCATCTTCGACTTTCAGTTTCTGCGCCAGCACGCGGAGCTGGAGGATCAGGTGCTGGTTGTCTGCCTGCTCGTCTGCTTCTGCCTGTGCATGCTGATGTCGGCCATATACCATATATTCTCCTGCAAGTCGGAGGAGCACTACGAGCTGTTTTTGTCGGTTGATTTTCTGGGCATTTCGCTGTCGCTGGTGGCCATATATATCAGTGGCATGTACTATGCCTTCTGGTGTCACACGGTAATCGTAGTCAACTGATTGAAAATGCTAAGTAATTCTATATTATATATTACTTTTTCCTCAGTTTCTGCGCACCCTGTACTCGACCATTGCGCTGGGCATGTTCGGCCTGGCCATTGCCGTGCAGATACCCCAGCTGAACGTCTCGATGAATGGCAAGGTGGCTGTGCTGCTGCTCTGGTCTGCGTACGGCATCCTGCCCCTGGGCCACTGGGCGGTGGCGATGGGCGGATTCGAGAACGAGCTGGTTGGACTGATGGTGCCACGGATCGTAGTCATGTATCTGCTCTGCTTGGTGGCCTTTGTGTTCTATGCCGCCAAAATACCTGAGCGCTGGCTCACCGGTAAGGTGGACTTTGTGGGCCACTCGCACAACTGGTGGCACCTTATCATCGTGGCCGCCTTCTACCACTGGCACAACACGGGTCTCGTCTACGCCGAATATCGTCTGAACAACGGCTGCAGTGCTCCGATGCTATCCTGAGCTCTAGCTAATCGTCTATTGTAAATAGTTTAGATGCACTAAGATTTAACTAATATTTAGTTATAGCTGTTGAGACATATTGTTAATTTATGCACGCACTCGCACACAGCATGGTATGTGTGTACTTAGGGTTTCCTGTTTAGTCTATTTAATACGCTACTCGTGAGAATTGCGAAACTGGTTTATTTTTAATGGCCATGCAAAAATGTGAATCTGGTTTAAAATATTTTATATACACATACAATTTATTATTGCGAATATATTCAAGTACAAAAATTAATCATGTAATTTAAATTAAATATATAGCCGGGACTGACACCTTGGTTGAGGCATTAGGTTTCGTCCAGTTATGTTGCCACAGTTGCACAGTAAACTACTTAGCCATGACACTGACCACATAGGCATTACAGTTGCATACTTAGTCATGACACACAGCACGGACTTGTTTCGTGAAGTATTATAAAAACTGTGCTACACCGTATGCATGCTTATGCTTCTAGTAGGTATTTTTTACGGCAACTTGACGAAAAATGGTTCTTGTATTCGGTACACGGTTACATTAGCAAAAGCAACATGGTTTATGTATTTGCTGGGGTTATGTACTTGCTAGTATGACAATTATTTGAGACCAACTTTAACTTTAATACGTTAAATTATGTTAATTAATAATTGGCAATTTTAGTCTTAAATCACTAAATGGAATTTTAAATTGTAAATTATTTGCTCAACTGGGAGACTACTGCAACTTAAACCCTTACCAAAGGGACAGTAACCGTACACGCTCAACACTTTTGGAGCCATCGAAACGCAGCGCATCGCACAAATTACATTAAAAATGCAAATATTCATAAGTAAATTCATGACATGTCGCCGCCGCACGTCTTGTGAAGCACTGCGTAATGATATTGTTATTGTTGTTGCTGTTGCTGTTCTTGTTATTGTTGTAGCCAAACAAGATGGCGCCTGGCAAATGGGCGCTCAGTTGTTAGGTCAGGGGCGGGATCGGGTGTCGACCCTATAAAGACTTGAGTTAATTATTCATGGAATGTCGCTGCCAGCAGTTGAGCAACAACACGAGCAGCAACAGCAGCAACAACAACAACAGCAACAGACAAGTGAAGCACTATGTAGCAGTTGCGACCCTTTTTAATATTTATGAACACAACCGATTCTCTAATTATAATTAGGAATTGAAAAGTTAGCACAAAAGGACAACAACAACAACAACAACAGCAGCAGCAACGAGGACAACAAAGCACAAAGCGTAAGGCACGCAACAAAAGTTTGTGTGCACTGAATCATAATTAAAGGGGTGTGTGGGTGTGTTTTGGCTGGTAGCTGCCGGCTGGTGGCTGTTGTAGCTGCTGCTGCCTGGTGGGTGTGGGCAGTCAAACAGTGTTCGGGGTTGGCGTTTTGCTATTGCTCATAGCGACAGCTACAGCTACAGCTCCAACAACAGCAACAGCAACAAAATGGCGCAGCGCCTGCCATTTTAATGGATGTCACTTGAGATATTTTGCCAGAGGTTTAAAGCTTCACTGCTTGGTTATGGAGTTGTTGCTTCTTGGATTTATAGAAACAGCGAAATTTTTAAATGCAAGAATTTTTTTTTTATTTTTAACTGGCTGTACAAGTATATGTTCTAAAATATTGTTGATCACTTGGGCATATTTAAATTAAATTAAAATGTATAATTAAAAATTTTAATATTTAGTTTTTGCTATACATTGATTATTAATATTAACATTAATATATTTTGATGTAAAAACTCTTTGCTTGCCATAAAAATATATATCCCAAATACATTTTATATATTACTAAACCTAAGATTCAACTCGATAACTGATAATCCTTAATTAATTTTTAATCAAAATCAAATATGTATATTTCTGAATTATCTAAATACATTAATATTAATATTAAATATATTTATGTATCTTATGACAACACATGAAAAAGTCAATGAAATCGATAATAAGTTAAGATTTTCTATTGTTAAAATGGAGCTTCAACTCAATCATAATTGTTTTCTTTTTATATGTATATATGTATTTTGATATAGCCACATATATAGTTCCCGTCTCTAACTGCGAGCTCATTGAAATACTTGAGTCTATAGATAATCTCTCTCCATCAGCTGCCTTTGAGACTTTTCCTTTTTCCAACTACTCTCTCTCTCTCTCTCTCATGTTGCACTCCATTGAAGCGCAGTTCCAGCCTGATCTCCAATATATAACTCTATTATAATATCTACGTGTCCTTAAAGTGTGCTCTATGACAACAAATATGCACCACCCCGAGGCAATTTGAATATGAGCACAGCTTCAGCTGTCTGCTGGCGTGGCAGCATCTTAATCCCCTGCTTGTAGCACGGGGCAGCCACTTTCACATCTAATTACGTTGCATGCAGCGCGGTAACAACTCAGTGACGTAATGAGGCAGCTAGCGAGGCAATTTGCTTGCCGACATGCCTCGATTGAGAACCGAAATTGAAAAACGGAAAACGGGAAAACGGAGAGGAAAAACACACATTTTTGATCATATTTTGGTTGAAACAATCGAGCGACACGCGCTGCCTGCCAGCGCGTGAAATTGCTCTCAATTAAGTGGCAGCAAGCTAATACTTGCAACTTGTGGCACAACCTGCCAGCAGCAGCAGCAGCAGCAGCAACATCTTCAAGTGCAATTGCTGACGCGGTTTTTTTTTCTTCGTGTAGATTATATTAGACAGACGCCCGCCTCAACCAGCCAGCCAGCTATAAATAGAGGCTGAACGGACTGACTGACTGACAGTTAAGCAAATGAACCCATAAGTCAAATCGAACAGCCGCTCAACTGCTGCTGCTGCTGCTGCTGCTGCTTCGACTCCTGCTGCCGCTCCCGTTGCTGCTGTTTTTTAGGGCTTAAGTGGGCTTAGGTGGAGCGACAAATGGCGCGACGATGTCGGCGCTGGAGCAGTTTTTAGTTTGGTATGTTGCATGGGCAACATGCAACACGCAACATGCAGCATGCAGCATGCAGCATGTAGCATGCACATGGGCTTAACTAGGCTTAACTCGCGCTGCTGCTGCAACTATTTTTGGACACATTCTCTGTTGCATTGCTCTGTTGCACTGTTGCAGTTCATAATTTGACTTTGTCGCTGCATTTTATGCGCTTTTAATTGCCTATCTCTGCTCGCTGGATTCGCTGCTCAAGTTCGATGAGTGTAGCTGGGCGTGGCACTGTGCCGAGGTGGAAAAACAGCCCGCTGATTCTTTTCACTTTCATTCACTTTCCGTGCACGCCATTAAGTTAATGTCCTTGCCGCAGAGGCTGGCAAATGAAAGTGCTTTCTTAATATTTACATAGAACATTTAGCAAACATATGGCTGGCATGTAACTTCATTTATTTTGTGCCTGCACCAGGGAGGGGTGGGGCCGGCGGCCTGGCCGGGGTCGGTATGGCCACATTGGAAAGCGGGCCAAAACGCTTTGCCAGTTGAGCGCAATATCCATAAAATGCGCAGATAACCATAAGTCCTGTTTAAGTCGCATGTTTTTCGACCCACCGATATGGGGTATGCAGGGGGGTTGGCTGGAGTTGGGGCTACGTATGTGGCTGGATGCGTGTGGCAAGTGCGTTCATTCTACAGGACATTGTCGCAGCTTTCTCGCTGCTGTTGCCTCATCTACATAACAATAAAATAAAAGGGCCCGCTGGCTTGTCGTTTTTATACCCTGAACCCATTTTCAATGGGAAATCAGGGTATAATGGTTTTGTTGAAATGTATGTAACAGGCAGAAGGAGGCGTGGCAGACCCCACAAAGTATATATATTCTTGATCAGGGCGACGAGCTGAGTTGATTTGGCCCTGTCCGTCTGTCTGTCCGTCTGTCCGTCTGTCCGTCCGTCCGTCTGTCCGTCTGTCCGTCTGTCCGTATGTATGAACGCGTCGATTTCAGAAGATATAAGAGCTAGAGACTTCAAATTTTTTTAGAATGTCCGTAATTACAGCGCGCATATCAAGTTTATCATTAAAAATCGATAACTCATCCCGATCTTTTTTCATCGATAAAAAACCTTATCGAAAACCAGTTATAAAATTATATCTTCTACATCTTTATTGCTAGAGTCTCCAAATTTTTAATGTATGCTTACATGCAATTTATACAATTTCGGTTTTTGTTAAAATTAACCCCCCACCTCTAAATTCACCCCCTCACCCTCACTTTTGTAAAAAGCGTATTTCAAATACTAGAGACTTGTGCTTTGGCAATTACATGCATATTCATGTTATAATCATAATCTGAAAGTTTCATGAAGATCGTACGTCCATAAAAAAAGTTATTAAGCAATTAAGTTCTCATAGTAAGCGCACACTGCAGCCCATGCGTGTTTATGCGTGGGTGCTTGTTTGGGTATGTGTTTGTGTATGTGTGTGTGTATGTGTGTGTGTATGCGTTTGTGTGTGTATGCGTGTGTGTGTGTGTATGTGTGTCTGTATGCGTGTGTGTGTATGTGTGCCTGTGTGTGCGTACGTGCCTGTGTGTGTGTGTGTGTGCGTGTTTCTTGTGTAAGCTGAAAGACGCGAAAAATTATTGAAATATCTATTGCTACAAGGGTTCAGGGGATCTCGTAGTCGAGCAGTCTCGACTAGAGCTTTCTTACTTGTTTTTTTTTCGTTTGCCTTAGCTGCGGCTGCTGCTGCCTCTGCCAAACATTAACCTAATTTTATATACATTTAATTTTATTTTATTTAATTTTAACACACACACGCACACACCCTTTGCGAGTTCTGTGTGTGTGTTTAGCAGATAGCTGAATGATTTCTTTAGCTTAGATAATTCTGTTAACTGGATTCTGAGGAGTTGACTTGCCTTTTCGGTTCCAGCTATGAATACAGACATATGGTCATAGTTCTCAGACAGGGGTGATTAGGTGAATTAGGCATAGTTTTTAGTAAAAATATAAAATTTATACTTATTACTTTAATTTATAATTTGATATACTTAATTTGTGGCTCTAGAATAAATTTCACTGAATTAACGTAGAGAAGTTGTATTTAATATTACCGACTAATTAGCTCTAGCGCCAATATAAATATTATATTATTCTATAAATATTGAATATAGATGTTATATGTATATTTCCCCATTTTCAATATTTACATAATTTGAGCAATTGTAATAGTAATAGATGAATATTGTACATAGATGAGTATTGTAAATATTATATTATTCTATAAATATTGAATATAGATGTTATATGTATATTTCCCCATTTTCAATATTTACATAATTTGAGCAATTGTAATAGTAATAGATGAATATTGTACAGTTTTTTTTTTTATCACCAGAATAAAGTTGTCTTAATATTGTTACTTTCAAGTTTATAGAACACTAATCGACTTATGTCATAATAGACTGGGCTTTTGAGAAATCTTTCAGTTATAATTTAATAATTTGATACCTGATAATTTAGAAGTGCTCAGTGATTCTTATAAAATTTTCCAAGTAATCTCTCAACATGTCTATGTTATAGAAAAATCTATTTAATTCTTCTAAATATATGATTAATGTAAAGTTAAGATCTATATTCAAATAAATTAAACTACATAAGCATGATTTTAAGATACATTCATATTCCGTTTTTATTGTAGCTATGCTTTTAATATAAATTGAAATAAATTTAAATCAATACCCCTCGACGTCGAGTTGATTCCTGAAAATTATAAAGTATATTAAAAATACCGAAAATATACCACATATACTGACAGTATTTTTATACCAATATTCAGCTATTTTCATTCATAGTTTGCTTTAGCTTTTGGCCTGTTAATCAATTTGAATAATCATTAATTTTCAGCAATTCTATCAAGAGTTTATCGAAATTAAAAGCAAACTTTAAAATTGCTGCCATTATGCGATGAATGACATCTTTTAAATCACAGTCAAAAGTGAAAAGCTGCTGTCAAGTACATTTGCACGTCACTACGTGAATTGAGAATGAGTACAAGTATGAGTGTGTGAATGGAAATGTGAGTGTGAATGTGAATGTGAGTAACTGTGACCAGTCATAAAAAACAGCTTTTCCGACGATTTGTTGTTTGGCACTGGCAGCTGGCAACTGGCAACTGGCTGGGTCCAACTTTTGCAGTGCCACTGAGACTCAGTGTGTAACGGCTTTCCAGTTGCCACACTCTAACCATGGACTCTAGTCTCTGCCCCTGCCACTGCTCCCGTTCAGGCCCTAGACAATTTGTGCGATGCTCGTGCGCATATTTCATAACTTTTTCCATAAGCTGCCCCAAGATAAATGTGCACAAAATCTACACACAAATCGAAAGCCGCACAAAAAACTGCAAAAAAATCAACAAAACATGCCACAGACAACAGCAACAACAACAACAGATTGTAGCCAATTTAGAAGCGATTTTTGAATAACTCGAGTTGCGAGAACAAGATTTATACAGCAAATGTGCTAAGTTGTACATCATTTGATGGAGTTACGAGCCGAGTTGGCCAAACACATAGCCAAGCCCCATTGCCCCCCTCGCCCCCCCCCCCCCCCCCCCTCCACACTTCTGCGAAACAAGTCAAAAGTTTCATTTTTTATTTATGGCAATTGGATTTTGGATGTTTTTCTTTTGTGGCGAAATTAAACGGCCCCAACGGCTTGTTTTATTCAAGTTTAGAGTTGAATTCTATATGAATGAAAAGGTTTCCTCTACATTATGCAAGGCATTGCAGAAAGGTTGAATTTTCAATTTGGATTCGCATTCGCTGGTCAGTTTTCGTTTTTATTGTTTCCTCTCGGACGGCGCATAATACCCGGCTATATGATGAATTTGCATCTAAATCGAATGATGCTGATTTTATGTGCTGGACGGGGGGCTGGAGAGTGGGCTGGGCAATTCGCATTAAAAGGAGTAAAAGTAGAAAAATGTCTCAAGGCATTGGCCATTTGCATAATAAGCACGAGCTGGACTCAAAAGCTTCAGGGGCAGCTTAGTGGCACAGTTCTGATATCCTTTACCATTTATCCTTTATGCAATGGAAATATGTATATTTACTTATTTCAGCATTTTAATAAACATTGAAGCGAAAGCGCATAAAGCAACGCTTTAATGGAGTTTTAGATTGCATTCTTATGAATTGCAACTTGCTTAGGCTTGGACTTACCATTGCGGAGTGGGGTCAAGTGGTCTTATGAGATATGATATATATTGAATTTAAAAGTACTATATCAAAGATAGAAAAATGTTTGAATTTTTCTTATATGTGTATTTTTTCAGAAGTTGAAGCATTACCAACAATTTCGACTTTAGCTCTATATCATATTCGACATGATCTGTTTGTCTTCGCCCGTCTCATGGGGGCATATTATATGGTTCCATATTTCAGAGCAATCGATTCTGAAAACGTGTATATTATACAATTTCATGATTCTAGCTATATACACTTGTACAAGCAAGACAATCTTCCTCTAATTTTAATAAATATCCTCATCACATTTTATATTCAAAAAGAATGGATTATAAATGTTACTTAAAGATTTACTGATATATATGTAACTACGAATCCATTGCAAATGCTCAATTATTTCGTATACAAATACAGTCAGGTCTCGATAGTTTGTACCCCGCTAATTTAAAAATTCCGATAAATCGAAAAAAAATGTTATCCCCTTGAAAGAAATTCGTTGTCAATAATTCTTGATTATTTAAATATCTGTGTAAATTGAAAAACACTGAACCCCTTGCCCTTTCAAATTATCGGGATTCTACTGTATATACAAATCTTCTTGGATTACAAAAATAGCAAAAATAGCTTACAATAATAGCATCCAAAGCTTACAGTTTGATCAAATATATTCATTAGCTTTCTTCTTAATTATAACATTTTTTAAGTTTGCTTTAAGTAGTATTTTATTATTTTAAGCGTAGTTATGTGAAACTCCAGCTCGAGCTCCAATTGAATGCCACAGTAAAATTGTATATTTAGGCCATGTTTGAATGCGATCATTTTCAAATATATATTCTGGCAATCTGAAGCTCGTCTATTTACTTTACACACATAAGTGTGAGTGAGTTTATTGTGTGTTGAAATTCAACCATTCCATCAGTTCATCTGCCTTTCCTATAGTGTAAGACAATGATTACTTTTTTTATTAGCAGAAGAGCCTTTGATACTTTATAGTCAACCAAAGAAGAAAATCATATTTCGAGCGCATTGTCCACAGTTGCAGCACCTTTAAGCGTTTATTTTTTCGACCCTATGTCTATTTTGTTGTGCCGTTGCACATGCATGAGTAATTCTCATTTATTTAAGTAGTAGTAGAGTGTTTGCTGTGTGCTGCCTGTGCCATGCTGATTGCTGTCGCTTAACAATTTGCAATATTTTTTTTGCTTGCAGCAGCAGCTAGGCTTTTGGAGCAACTACAGCTACATGTCCAGCTGCAGTTGCAGCTGCAATCTACGAGTAACTTTTGCATTTAAATTTTCATTAAGTATTCTGCATACGCATAAATAAACTTGAACGTGCTCGAGAGCACAGTAAATGCAACACCCACACACACGCACATGTACATCCCCCAAAAAACTGACATAACAATCCCTTTGTTGTGCCACGACCCGCCCCACTCCGGTCCACCCCGGTCCAGCCCTCGGCCAGTCGAGGGGCTTTTGTGCATGCAGCGCACATGCAGATTTTTGGAGCCCAAACAAAAACATGAGAAGTTGCAAAAATAAATTTATATTATGTTCATAAATTCATAGAGCCCAGTCCCAGTCCCAGCGCCGGCCCCAACCCAGGACTGGTCACATGCACTTGGACATATTTTTTGGGGTACGGCTATTACAGCAAACTGCACACACAATGGGTCCAGCACGAGGTCCTTTGCTCAGTCACTCTCTCTCTCCCTCTCTCTTTCTCTCATTGACTGTGTATGTGTATGTGTGTGTGTGTGAGTTTTTGATATGCAAATTTCAGCAATGCTGCGCCCAGTTCGCGTACCAGAAATAACAGCCAATCAACTGTGGCACACACACACACTCACACACACACATACAGACATAACTCTGGGCAATCCTTTCAACATGTCGGCCCTGGCCAGCATGGGCCATTAAAAAGGCAGAGGCACAGGAGCAGGCACAGGCACAGGAGCAGGCACAGGCACAGGTATTGGACGGACAAACGGGCGACTGTGGCTTGTTTGCTGTTTGCAACGACATGGACAACGACAACGACATGGACAACGACGTAGAGGTTGGCTGCCCCGTCGATGCTTGTCCGGATGCTGTCGACAATGTCGCTTCAAAAATATTGCAGCCGCAGCACATTTCATGTCCTTGGTCCTTGTTGTTGCCGTTGTCGTTGCTGGACTGCGTGCATTTATAAATTATGCTCAACATGTAAAATGCCATTTTGAATATGAAATTTGATGCCATTTTAAGCCCTATGCCTGCCCGCATCCATTCCACTCAGCGCCGGCCTTTGTTGACTCGGCCGCATATTTCATCTGAGGCAGCCCGAGGCAGGAGCAGCACAGCCTCGACTCATATTTTAATTACTTGCTAAACGCAAAGTGCACGTTCTTTTTATTTTCATTTAGCCCAATAACATATTTCGCGTCATCAATTTCAGCGCCAGACTGCGGCACATTTGTACTCATTTGTGGCTAATGCCGCGGCTGCATTAGCGCCCGTTGCAGTGGCAGCTGGGCCGGAGGGCCGCTGCAAGTGCAATGTGGCCGAGTCGGCTCTCTGCAGCTAAGCAAAAAACAAACAAAAATAAAAGAGGCAAAAGTAAAGTACGAAAAAAAGGTCAAAAAATCAATCGGCCACGCAACTAATTCATTTAAATCTAACAAAATCTGAGAAAATCCCTGGCAACGACCTTCGGGATTTTGAGATTTTACGAATGTCAACCGAACGCAGCCAAAGTAGCTCAACGGCAGCAGCGGTATGGATCAGGCTGGCTAGTGTTGGTCGAAGGGACGGACAGGGTGTGTGTGAATGTGTGTGTGTGTGTGAGAGTGTGTGTGGGGAGAGCTGGTCTGGGCCCTGTTAAGCTGAGCAAGCAAATCACCGGGCATCCCGGCCATGTTGGCGGCAACCCATGTGAGCTTTGGCTAAAATAGTTGGCAACAGCACATTAAACAGCGGCACCCACACACTCACACACATACACTTCCAGATTTTTGGGTGCGAGTATGCGTGCAAGAGAAAATGAGGCAACAGCAAAAGTCGCAGAACTTTAGCAATTTGAAGCTAATATGTTGACAATCTCTGCGCACGCTGCCCTCGCTAGCACAGTGGCGCCATCTATGGTTATGTGTACTTAAGTCAGTGGACAAAGCCAGGCAAAGGGCAGGAGAAAAGGAGAAGAGAAGAGAGGAAGTAAGAGAGTAGCAGAAGGTGTGCTGCAGAGACAGTGGGAGCTATGCGGTAATGATGCACAACAGATCTGGCAGCTAGATCTATGTATATACTCTATTTATATATATACATATGTGTGTATAAGTTTCTACTGAAGTAAGTGTTTGGAAATGTATGTAAAAATGATGACTAGGGTTAGTTTTAGAGTATAAAAACTTAAATAATTTATTAAATTATTACTGAATATTAATATCATAAACTATATTATAGATTTATTAATATATATTATTTGCAATTTTTACTTAAATATTTAAGGAAAATGCAAGTTTAATTAGTTTTTTTTCTAACTCTCATAGGAATTCGGATCACCTCCTAAGTATACCTTATAAATTGCAATTGATTTGTGGTACAGAAGTTATTTAATATCATAACAGCTTATTTCCGGTATATACAGAGTTAATCTTAGCTCTACAAAGTTTGTAGTACAAACATCAATCAGCTTGCTTTCGGCGAGGACTCCACATAATATGTCTATGATATAATCAAGCTTAGGTTTATGGCTCTCGAGCTCTGGCTCAGAGATATTACATACACAGGCATTACATATACATATACATATATATCTATCTATATATTCCTCTTGGCGCTTTGCCGTCGTGATTTTGTCCGTGAATATTTTGGCCCGTCTCTGTTGAGTTTTTGCAATCTTTTAATAACAAATTCCTGTTGGGGTTTTGCGCTCGTTTATGCACATATGAGCTACAGCAAGCAACTCGTGTACTCGTAAAAAGTGGATTTTACTGCTTAACTTTGGCAACAACAAATGAAGCAAATGAACAACGCACACAGCAGTTTTTATATTTTGCATAAATAAAATAAAATGCAATTTTTCCATTGTATTTTTGTGCTGTGGCAGTTGGAGTGCCTGCTGCTGCTGCTGCTGCTGCTGCTCCTGCTGCTGTTGCAGTTGCACAAATCCCTTGCACAAAAGTCAGCAATCAAAGCAGATTAAAATATGATTTGACAGCTACGAGCTATGAGAAATGTAAATATAAATGAATGTATATGTTATACAGATGCATGTACATATGTATGTATATACTACGTACATACATATGTGGGCTGTTATATTTTTATTCATATATCGCATCTGTGGCATGTGTGTCCCTTGCAAGTGGCGCCACACTTTTTGCCGCGCTGCCCGATTTCATTTTGGCATTTCGATATTGTTTCCATATTTAACTAGAGCCCCGTCGCTTCATATCTTTTGCCGTAAGCCTTCAATTGATGCGTGCATTGCATTTTTATCAAAGCCCGTGCGAGATAGTGCGCCAGCACAAGGGGCGGACGGGGGCGGCATGTGGGCGGGTTCGGGTGGCCTATTAAAAATTTAAATCAATTTTCAATATGGATTTCGTATAGCTGCTATCTGCTATATGCGCATCGGCATCTGCATCTGGCGGATCGCAATTGCGACATTTGTCTGACACTTTTTGTTGATATTCAATATTTTATTTTTGCCACTTTATATACATACATATCTGTATATACATCTCTGCACATATATTTATATTTTATTTATTGGTTTTGCTTTATCGCAATAGCTGTCAGATGGCTGCTGCAGAGCGTGTTTTATCTTGAAAATGCATTGCATTTTCTATATTTATTGGATGCATTCTTTGCTAGATCCTAACACAGCCCGTCAGGTATCTGCCACACCGGCAACGCAAAGCCGTAGCCCATTTGCACAATTAACAGTTAATAAGAGCAGCCTTTGCCACCAATTGCCGCCATTTACAGCCACCGGCTAACTGACCCCAAAGCAGATTTGCTGCAATTAGCTGCGGCACAGCCGTGTGCAAAGTGTGTGCCGAGTGCATAAGGCGCCTAAGCCCCACTAATGGGCGGGACAATAATTAAATTATCATTAACGAAAGTCGAAACAGCGTTAGCTTTCCTTTTAGATTAAACAGATTGTAAAACGGATCCATCATTTATATAATATCATATGTGAAACATTTATCCAAATACTTTTGGCTATTCGGCTCGCAGCTAGAATGGATTGTCTGCCATGGAATTCACATTTTATTCTCGGCTGAAATCAGGTCTTATTTTTATACAAAATATTATATCCATAAGAGTCAACAGGATTAATCTTTAAATTCGAATTGTCCCTTTTTCGCAAGTCCGTTACATTTTTCGATTAAAATACAAACTTATATTTTATCTTATATCTGTAGAGTTCAGCGGATTCTATGGCAATTAAATTGATTTCTAAAGTCAAAATTGTGCTGTTTATTTTAGGGATTCTTTATAGATTATATTGCATATATTAATTAACATTAAAATAATTTTGATTGATATTGAAAATAATCTTTGATATCTTAAGCGGAACAACTTTAATTTTGGCATTCAGAGCACCTATAATAAACTATATACTGGAAGCAAGATAAGAATCATGTTATATTATGTTCCTAGTTATTCTCTTAGATAATGTGTTCGTATTGCAATTCAAGAATAACAATTATACGATCGAACTATTTATAAGGAAAGTAAAAAATATGTTTAGAAATGTTTTTCTTATTTTACTTGCGGAGCAATAAGATATTTATTAAATTTATAGACAATTTTTAATTTGGTATGGAGAGCGCAAAAAAAATTAAGCTGAAGGCTGGATTAAAGCCAATATCGACTGTGAATGCCGCTCCAGCTACTCTTCGACTTTCATTTAAATTTAAATCACATATCTAATACACAATCTTGGGGCAAATGGGATAATAAACCGTTGCTAAATGAGCTCAAACATAATGGCATTTACGCAACTGTACCTCGCCATGCATAAGTGAGGTTATGTGTGCTGTGCGTGTGAGGTTATGTGTGCTTTACAGATCCCCGCCCAGTTGAGGGGGGAGGGGAGGTGGTGCAAATGCTTAAATTCTCATTAGGCGCATTAGTAGCGCTGACCAAGCGATGCCAACAGACACCTGCCACAAACCGCGCCTAAATTCAATAATAATAATTGATTGCTTATTACAAATACAGCAACAACAGCATCAGCAGCAACAACAACAATGGAACATGCATATGTGACTCAAATTTATACGTTTCACGTTTTGGGGTGGGAGTTCTCCACATTTCGGGCATTTGCTAATATTTACGCATTAGTTATTTGCAGGTGCAAAATGAGGAGGAGGGAATGGGAAGCGGGAAGCGGGAAGCGGACTACATATATAAGCAGCCATAAGTCCAGCTGTAATTGACCAATGCACCAAATGGCAGAGAGACTGCACCAAATTGAGAGTTGGGCCACATTAAATTTTCATGTTTTCATTTTGCTTTTGTGCACACAAATTTTAATTATTAACTTTATAATTATGCGAAATCACGAATTACATTAAAATCACTTTGTAATGTTGATTTGGGTTTCGTGTGCTGCGCGTTTCGGTTTTTGGCCATCGAATTTTTGGTTAAGCATTGCGAATTTCTGATTTCAGAACTAATCACACCTTGTAAAGTGGACTATCGATAATGTCGAATGGACAGAAATTATTTATATACATTCTAGGTGTATACAGTGTTTAGATTATGTTGAAGCTGTAAAGAATTCCGTTGCATTATATTTTAACCGTTTTTATTGTTGTTAGTTGATCGATATGTACATATATTATCTAATGGTTTGCAGGGATCGAATGATCCGATGAACTGAGCTGCTATTGCAAAGAATGTTTTCTAGATTATTTTCCATAAACAGGTAATATTTCGTATTATTTTTGACAGAGTTATTCGACTATATTATTATACTATAGATCTTTGAAATTAAAATCAAATTCACTCAATGTATTTTTAGCCTTAGCTACCTTTGTATTTTCAGTAGATATAGTTATTTCGATACCCTCACTACAAATTGCAGTATGAATCAGTAGCCATAACAGCAAATCTATACTGGCTATACTAATAGAGGATCACAGTTCAGACTCGATACTCCACCGACATCTGGCATAATGCTGAGCATTCTATTGGTCTTCCTGGCGATGGGTCAGCTCATGGCGCCTGTGCTGGGGCAGTTCGTGAACTGCAGCCTCTCGACTGTGGAATTGACTGCCTGTGGCAAGCTCAGTCCGAACGGATGCTGTGCCAAGGGCTGCATACGGAATGCGGCGGGCAGATGTGTGGTAGAGCATTGTACTGGCAGCTGGGATGGCTGGTTGCGACGACCTGTGACGATGTCCTGTTACTTTCACTGGTTCCTGCTCATCTTTGCCGCGTTTATTATCATCCTTATGTCGAGCGTCGTGCTGCTGAACCTGGTGTTCGAGCTGAGGCTGTTTCTGGAGAAGCGACGTATGCGCCGATATTTGCGGTTCAGTCCAAGGAGCAGCCCAAGCAGCAGCATTGTATGAAACTGTTGAAAGAATCCAAAGTGGCAACGGGAGGCATTGGGACATCAATCCAGATCTTAATGCACATGCGTGTGACATAAAAACTGTGCGGGATTTGGCATAATCTACAATACATTAGCGCTAGCTTTGCTCTGGCTTTCAATTCAATTCGTTGGGTATCTCAACGGAATCCATGTAAATTACGATTTGGCACCTTGCTGTTACACACACACACACACACACACACACACACACACACACACACACGCACAAATGCTGAGAACGATGCCCAAAGTCTCAGAATCCCATTACATAGTAGTTAAAACCTGATTAGGAAATACTTGCGGCTGCTTTCAGCTCTGCCACACGCTTGGTTAAAAAGAAATAACAATAAACGGCACATGTGAAATGGTTACTTACGTTCGTTAAGCGGCTCGTGGGTGTCCCGGGTGACAACAAAAACGTGGCCCAAAAACCAAAAAAAAGCGAAGAGAGCAAAAAAGAAAAAAAATTCGCAACAACTCAAAGTCAAAGGTGCAATAACCCAACGGCACATAAAAGCAAATGGCTGCGGGTTGTCTCTATATACTAGGTACATGCATACATACATACATACATACATATATATGAATGCATATGTATATGCATATGTATGTGGAATGGTCTATGTAATGCTGCTATTGCGGTAAAGATAACACACACACACTCATACACACACACGGAGACGCAGTCAGCCATGCAGCCAAAGCCAAACCGCGCAGAAAATGAAATGGAAAATATTGCCACGAGAAGCAGCGAAATAAAAAAGAAATAAACGAGCCAAAAAGGAAAAGCTGCGCCAAAAGGTCTGTTCGCCCTCTCTCTGTGTGTGTGTGTGAGTGCTGGGTAGCAGATTTAGAGGTTGCTTATGTGTGATTTAGTATAGCACGCGCGAATATGGCGGCGATAATTCTTTAAAAATTGGAAATTGTTTTCCAATCGATTTCGCATTTAGCCAAAAAGCACTCAACACACACAGACACACACGCATGCACACACCTAGTAGCAGGCAAGCGGAAAATGTCTTTTACAGTTGCCCCACGTATGTGTGTGTGTGTGTGCTTGTGTCAGTTTAGTTTGCGCCAAAAACATTTCATAAAAATGTACAAAATGATATAAAAAAAAAGTGAAAAAAGAAGACGAAATAAAAAAATATTTTGTTATTTTTCACCTGGTTGCAGCTTTGAAAAGGATTTGGTAGCTGAAATCATGGATTTGGATTCTAGCTTTTGTTTAGTTTTAGGTGGAAGGTGAAAAGCGAATTGTTTTGGCCAGATGGAAAATGATGAAGACGAAGCGCAAAATGGAAAAAGTCAAGAGAGCAGTGCAATGGGATATGGAAAAGTGTTAAGGAATTGATTAGGATATGTGCATATATCTATATACATATATATATATACATATAGAGAAGAGCTCTTGGGCTGTTGGGCAAATATAGGATGCTGATTTTAATGAAATAAAACAAAAATATCTTAACTTACTGAAATTAAAAATTAGTGTATTAAAGGCTAAAGTTAAATAGTGTCAACTCTTGTTATTTTCAAATAGTCCATTTATAGAAACTTGGGAAAAAACTTCATAAAGATTTGTATTGCATCAGTAGCGCTTTACAATCTACTTATTTAGAGTTCTCCCCCAGCATGTGTGTGTGTGTTAGTGTACGAAAATGTAACAATTTCTGTATCCAATTTACATTCTCGGCGCTCGTTCATTCAAGTTTATATAAAAGCGATTTTCATAGCTATATGGGGAAAAAGAAACAAGCAGCCGATAGTGCGGCTCATTGTGTGTGGTGTACAATGACTACAATGGGCAACAAAAGGTTAGATAGCTACCCACACACAAACACACACACACTTGCAGCAAGGGGGCGTGTTTCGGTTTTAGTGAAGGAGAAGGTCGCAGCGGTCGGGGAGAGGCACACAAAGTACTGCCAGGGATAGCGGGCACGCAGCTCTGGAGTGGGCGAGTCGTGACATATTTTATTTGCACAATGACAATGCGAGTTACTCGGCAGACGGCAGCGACAACGACAACGGCAACGACGACGACTACACACCCGCCATTACGCAAACACACCCTAAAGCACACACACACACACACACTCACAGCTAGATCTGTATAAATTGGCTGGCAGTGAAAAGTGGGGTACGGCGGAGGCAAAGCAGCGCACAAAGTAGTAAAATAAGTGCAAAGGATAATGCGAATTGAAATGACAAAACCCAGAATAATCATTGGCTCCACACTCAGCATGCAGGAGTCGAGTCGAGTCGAGTCGAGTCGAGTCGAGTCGAGTGTGGAGCTAAAGGGCGGCTGTTGTTTGCAGCTCGATGAGTAGACCGAATGCTATACTCAAATGATTTTTATTTATGCCTTTTAAGTAAATTAAAATTTACTCATTTTGTAGCTCACATTGATGTTGCTGCTGCTGTTGTTGTTGTTGTTGTTTTTGTTGCTTCTCTCAAATCTTCGCACATGACAATATTGTCAATTTTATTTTGCCAGCCATTTTTATTGCATTTCGTTGACTTAGTCCTGCCTTAGCATTTGCCTCGACTCGTAAAATATTTTTATGTATTTTTTATTTACCCAACGCTACGATGCATGACCTCAATATAGCATGCCAAGTGGCCCCACACAGCCAGCCAATGCAGTTGCCGCTGCTGCTGCTGCTGCTGCTGCTGCTGCTGCCGCTGCTGCTCCTACATTTGCTGGCTCCAGCTATAGCTATGGCTACATCGTTCCTGGTCCTCGTAACATGCTTTTAATGTGCGCCATTTTATTTGCCACAAAACCGACACACGGCACCATTAAAAAGCCATAAGCGCTGAGCCTCAAGCTTCGAGCTGCCGGCCTGGACTCGCGCTTAGACATTATTAGAACTTGCCCAACCACTCTCGTTCCCTCTGTCTCTCTCTTTCGCTTTTTGTCTCGCTCATATTGTTTCCGGCTTGCTCTGGTCATAAATTGTGTGCGCGGCTGCATTTTGATTACAATTTTTATGATTTTTAGGTCAAAATTTGCCAACATAAAATGGCCAAAAGTAAATTTGAAATAAATAAAGCGGACCCAGGAATAGCAAAAGCAACAGCAACAGCAATGGCAATGGCAGCATCAGCAATAACAACAACAATAAGCACAACAAAATGGTGTCGTGTTTTATGTGCGCCCTTTTTTGCTGCCATAAAAGGCAACATGTGCCTGGAGACCAAGACGGAGAGACATGGTATGGTCCGGCTCGGTTGGGTTCCTAAATGGCTTGGGCCTGGCCACAACAATGCGAGCTTGGTTTATTTATTTTCGGGCAGCATGTTTATAAGTTGCGAATTATTTTGGCTTTTGGCTCATATTTCATTTGCATTTAATGAGCCCTAAAGCGAATGCCACTGCCATTGCAGCAGTGGCTCGTAAAAAGTGTTTGCAAATTGAAATTTCAGTGAAGACCCAGTTCTAATGACAATGGCTAAGCAGGTGCCATACATTTAGTTAACCCGGCCGGGGCGCAATGATGCCAGAGCCGAACACCATAGTCCGAGGCCCCAAAAACTGTGCGTGCCAAGATAAGAGGCCCAGAAGATTTATTGCCAACGCAATGAGTTAAGAAAGACAAGTACCTAAGGCAAAAATACAACAACAAGCATTTCATGATGACGATGACGACTTTCTATGTACAGCACTAAGCGAATCAGGCAAGAAGAACAACAGCAACAGCAACAACAACAACGGGCAAAGAAAACCGGAATAATAATGATGAAGCTGCCGCATACTGACAAACTAAATGATGGAGAATGATGCCAACGAGCCAAGTCGAGCCTGAAGCAGCTCCATCTGCCTGCTTGTCTGATTGCTGCCTGAGCAGCGAGTGAATGGAAGCTTTTACTGGAGGAGAAGCGGGGAGTGAGGGCATCCGAAATCGGAAGGTTGGCAGGCAAATAATGGCTGACAGCGAATCGTTGTTGTTTTGTCTGCTGTGCGTGTGTTCTCTAAAGATTATTTCAAGATGGCGCAGCTTTTAAACATGTGCTTACCCATACAATACATATACAGATATGTAGTAAGTACATATATATACATTTACATATATATGTATTATGTATTGACTGGATCCAAATGACACTGGCTTATAACGGTACGATTAATTATGACTCGTAACAATTCCTTGACTTGGAAGCAAGTAAGAATTATAAAGTGAATAGTTGAGCTTTGTACTCTTAGTACTTACATTATTAAGTAATGCTACTAAATACTATTTTTAGCATTATACCTAAACGTTTACTACTACGCTTAATACAAATATTACACCTAATGCAAACAGTTTTACTGCGGTTATCCGTTCCTACTATTGTTGTTGGAACTTTTATTGACAGTACTGATGACACTTTTATATTATTACTATTCCCACTTCTAAAAATTCTTTTGATACTACTATCATTGCTTTACTACCACAATTCTCTTTTCTGCTGATATCTTGAATGCAACAATTACTACTATCTTTTCTGCAGGTACTACTACATATTCTACTACATATTCTACTACACCTAATACTACACATACTACTACATCTACAATTACACCCACTACTACATCTTCTACTACACCTACTACTACATGTTCTACTACACCTAATACTACATCCACTACTACTACTTTTACAATTACACCTACTACTACACATACTACTCCACCTACTGCTACATCTACAATTACACCTACTACTACACATACTACTACGCCTACTACTACCAATTCTGTTGTAAACTTGACTAGTGGCATTACTACTACTGCTACTGCATATATTATCATATTTGCTACTACTGTGTCGCTAAGATTTTTACAACAATTATTTCGACTGTTACTACTTTTATTCTAATAATTTTAGCTACTTCTATTACAACTGTGTTTGCTACTATTTTTACTACTTGTGCTATTAGAAGCTTAAACTCTTCTCTTATTACTGCTTATAGTCCAATGCCTTCTATTAATTTATCATAATATATTACTAACAAAAAAAAAAAAAAATCATAAACAAAATTTTTGCATCTCACTCCCACATCAATTGTTGCTTTCCACACATCGTCACTTTCAGCTAGTGTCATTGCAGTCGCTGCAAATATGTATGAGCGTGTTTGAGTTGGCATGTTGCTGATTTTAATTGCTACTCATATATATTGCTGCTTGTGCCAGGCTGAGCATGATTAACCATAATTAGAGTCGGCATTAATTACGCCAAAAAGTTAATTACGCATTGCCAAAGAATAATGTCATACATTCATGTTGCCGAGTGTGGCGCCTCTGATAACAGTATTCTCAGGCTTCATTCTGCCTCGTCTGGCATTGTTAGTTGCCAAAACTTGAGCAGAGTTCAGTTTAGGGACTTCTCAAACACCCCAAGCATTTCGTCAGCTGCTCATCCGTTCGTGGGCAAAAGCCGTTTGGCTGTTTATTCAAGCAATTTAATTGCTAATTTCGTGCATGGCAATAGCAATTGCCCACGGTCCACGGCATTAGGGGGGCGATAGGAATGGGGGCTCATGGCACTAATAAAGTTCTTAAACAGCGGGCAGGCAACTTATTAACCCTTTGACTTTGGCGTGCATACACCCACGCGGTCGCAATAAAATCAATCTTATTAAAACATTAACAGCAGGCAGAATGGGAAATAAAATAAATCAAATGGTTGGCCTCCGTCCCTGAGACGCCCAGACGCCCCCCTCCATCTGGCATTGAACGACGCTTAACGCGGCGGGGTGTCATTCTTCAGCCGCATCTCCGCTACATCTTCCCACTCACCGTTCATCGCTTGCCGCTCCTGTTACTTTATTAGCCTGCCTTCAATCAGTGGCAAGTGAGCCGGCAGCCAGCATATGAAATTCAAATTTGATGGCCACCCTCAACCCGGGGCCAAGGGGCGGCTACGCCAACCCCCCATGGCTGACAATGCCATTTGGGCATTTTGCATAGGACAACACCAACAACAATAAGAGCAGCCCTAGCATGTCCTTTTATTATTATTTTTATTGTGCGGTGATTTTCAGCCACCCCGCGCACCACCAGAAAAAGGCGAACGACGGTGGTCGACACCGCCGGGGTGGTCGGGGGCTCGCGTTTGTCATTCAGCGCTCGGTGGGCTGGCCGGTGGGGTGCATATAAATTCGACATAATTTCATTGTAATGAATAAATTGATGGATGGTCCAGGTCCGACCACCTTCCTGCTAAATTAAACACTTGCCAACCGCAAGGCCAAGTCTCCAGGGTCCAACCGAATGGATGCCCATATTGGATTTTAGGCCACATTCAGGCTCTGTGCATAAATTACAATTTGATTTTTTAATTTGAAATTCTCGAAAACTCATTTGTTATTTATAAATAAAATTATTGATTCTATTTGTTTTCCATAATTTTTATTGTTCGTTTTTTGTTTTCCTTTTGCTTTGATTTAATTTCTATAACTAGTAATGTTAAGTGTACAATTATTAAGTATATTTATATTTATTTATATTGTTGATTTTGTTTTTTTTTTGTATGTTTTTTTTTTTTATTTTGTTCTATTTTTTATTTATTTTTTTTTTGTGATCTATATCTGGATGTTTATACGACTAGACAACTCCTTAAAAACTGCTACGACTTTTGATATAGTTTGTTTACAATACATTTTTGACTTGATCTTGATACGCTTCATTACATATATATATATAAACTTTTAAATATTTGGTATATGTGCTGCCAAAACAAAGTATTTGTTCATATATTGGCATAGTTTTTTTTTTTTGTTATTTATTTAAATCTGTTTTTTTTTTTTTTTTTTTTTTTTTTTTTTTTTAGCTGTTGCACAGTGGGCAAAGACTTATTGGTTGTGTGTCAAAAGTTTTTGCAGATAACTTGAACTTTTGCTATTTAGTTAATAGTTAGCTAGTTAGTTCATTAGTTAAGAGCGAACTACTTCTTATAAATACAGCTTGCTGCCTATAGCTAGATATTTGCTTTATATGTACAAAACACTTAATATTCTACATAGACGTTTGGTTTTTTTTTACTTTATTTATTTATTTTTTTTCATTTAAATGAACATAATTGGCATTTAATCTCAATGCAGAAACGCAAAACATAAAACACATTTATCAATTTGTAATTAATTTTTCTGCCTTTCCGACTGCCGCTTAATACCCACTAATTAAAACTCCACAAAAACTCGGCCCATCCCATTTTTTCTGCGTCTGTGGGTTTTTGTTGTTGTTGTTTGTATTATTATTTTTACTTGTTTTATAAATGTAATTATTGTTCTTCAAAAAAGTTGTGTTTCATTTGCTCATGCTGCTTTTGCGCTATTTTTTTTTTCATCTAAAATTTAATTAAATACACTTAATGCTAACATTTTTAATATTTTTTTTGGGCTTTTGCTGGTTTACAATAACAAATCGTTTATTATTTATGTTATAAGTACGTTGATTTAAATATTTCATATAACTATATATATATATAAAATATATATATAGCTATCATTTCATTTGTTTATATATACTTAGCAATCGCTCAATCAATGACATCCTCGTCGACATCGTCGCCGTTGTCATTGCCACTGGAGGCGCCACCGGCATTCGCGGCCGCTGACATTAACCCATTGGCGTCCAATGGCGATTTGTTGTTGTCATCGTTGTGGGTCACTGTGCTCCCGTCATCAGCGCCGCCTCCGCCTCCGCCCCCTCCGCCCAGACCCAAGTCGCTGTGATCCAGCAGTAGGCCGTTGTTGTTGTTGTTGCTATTGTGGCCGTGCAACATATGGTTGTTGTTGTTGTTGTTGGACAAATGCTGCTGCATGGCATTGCCATTGTGCTGGCCGGAGAAGTGCTGCAAGTGGTGCTGGTGCTGATTAAGCAGAGCACCGAGTGCGTTTTCTCAGACAACATCGGTCACGCCATACTGGCAGGCGGACAGTCCGGCGGAGTTGGAGCGCGACACTGGCGATGGCGCCGAATAGGGGCTGCTGAAGCCGGTGGCATGCTGCTTCGCCTTCAGCCGCAATGTGGCAATGCTCGAGGACATGCTGCTGCTCATGCAGGGCTCGGCGGCGGCGCGATACATATACGGATTGGCGGGTGTGGTATACGGACAGGGCGCAGCGCCCACGCCCACATTTGTGTTGGTCAGCGTGGAGCCCATGGAGCCAGGGAGCATTGAATTGTTCATGCTCACGGCCACGCCGCTGGCGCCCGTATTGAAGCAGTTGACCGAGTTCTGGTGATGATTGCTGGTCACCATCGAGCCGAGCGGATTGACCGGCCAGGGGAACGGCTTGGTGCCCAGCGGCGATGGCACCTTGGTCCAGTTGTTGTACGGATACGACGTATACAGCGAATCGTCGGCAAACGGCTGCATGAACTGTGTGCCAAAGCCCGACTTGAAGTCAGCCGCCGCCACAGCCGCGTTCATTGCATTCCGCTCGCGCTTGCGCCACTTGGCCCGTCGGTTCTTGAACCACACCTGGAATGGAGAGCAAAGGAAAGCAAACAATGAGCTCGAGTTTAGAGACAGACGTGCAGCACTTTGTTAGCAAGTTGGTTAAAGTTTTAAAAGCTTCTGCCACTGCCACTGCCACTGCCAACGGCAGCCATTTTCTTTTATTGCGCCTTCGTGCCGCATAATTTATAACAATGCCGCCAACTTGAAAATTTATGTATCCGTCTGTATGCTGACTGTGTGTGTGTGAGTGTGTGTGTGTGTGGAAAACTCCCCCAAAATGCAGCCCCCGCCGAAATCAGCTCCCATTCTCCATCTCCATCTCCATCTTCATCCCTAACCCCTCACAACCCAAAGGGCGCTGCGTAATACGCATGTGCAGTAATTATAAATACAAATATACATAAATACTGCTGCCATTCTGCTAGCTGGTGTTTCTCTGCTGCGCTGTGGCTGTCTTTGTGCTGCCTTTCCTTTTTAATGGAGAGCTTTATATAAATAAACTCGTCGTGCCACCCCCAACAACAACAACAGCAACGGCAAAAAAAAGACACAGCATACAGCATTCGAGCTGTGCCAGAGGGTTGTGTGTCGGCTGTGGGGAGCGCGGCGCACGAAAAATAAATCAAAATTATTTTGCAAACAAAAAGTACACAAAGCAAAAGCAAAACGACACAAAAAAGAAAAGAAACAAAAGCAAAAGCGCAAAGCGCAAAGCAAGTAGATAAAAAACAAAATGGCAACTTTGTAATTTATTGCTGAAGTTTGCGCAGCGCACACAGATACTGAGATACTCAGCCACAGATACAGATACGTATATATGGGAATATATATACAGAGATACTGATACGGATACAGATACAGCAAATGACAGAGGCACAGAGCGCGCTGTGCAGACGTTGCCAGCATTTCTGATGAGATTTCTGTTTTCTTTTCTCTTCTTAAAGACTCGCTTGGCCCGGCCAACAAATTGCGCTTTAAGTTTTCCCACCAGTCAGCCATGGGCAATGGCAAATGGCAAATGGCAAATGGTAGTGGTTCAGGTAATTAAACCAGCTGCAGCCTTTGCGCATTTCATGCAACGCATTTGCCGCTTGTTGCCGCCTTGCCACACTTGTACTTAAATCAACGGGGTTGCAAATTTATGGCCTGCCGATTGCGTAGCTAACTGTGGCCACGCGCAGCTCGTATGCAAAAACTGGGCCTAAACGATGCCAACATGGAGCACGCAGCACGCAGCATACAGAATACAGCATGAAGCATGCAGCAAGCATGTCGCATGCTGCAAGGTTGGTTGTTTGTTTTGTGGGAACAAAGAGTTTGCCACGAGCCAATTTAATGCGCATTTATTTGCTCGGCAATTGCCCTAATCGAATTAGTTGCGCTAGTTAATTGAAAACGCATGAGCCAAGCCAAATAGAGCTGTAACTAAAAAGTTTGGCAGCGTGAGAAAGGCAGCTTCAAGCTGCATGCAACCTTTGGCCGGCGCATAAATCACAGGCGGGCCAATTTCAATATCCCCCCCTCCGCCAGCCAGGGCAATGTGTCAATTTGTCAAGGTACATTGCTCAGTTGCTGCAGCCTCATCATCATCATCAGCAGCATCGGCATCATGATGATGGCAAAACTAACGTCATCGATCTCGTCAACTGTCATTTTCACGTATCATTTAGCAAGTTGTTGAAGTTTGGGCCAATAAGTAAAAAAAATGCCAACGTTTGCATGATGGCAAATTGATGTGACTGCAGAGAGAGACTACGAAAAAAAGTAACAAAAAATATGCGTTTGTGTGTGTGTGTGTGAAAAACCAGCGCAATTTTCCACTCAACGGGCAGGCACTTCAGCCAGCATCCAGCGCCCGCTGACTCAAGCAGAAAATCCTAATTGGTTTTGATGAAAGCATCAATGACACCTCCTACCGCTGCGCTCCCCTGCCCCGCTCAGCATCTCTCCTATGTGTAGCGCTGCGCTTCATCAGGTAAAGTTGTTAAAAAACAAAAAGTAGACAGTCTGTTTCATTCTTTTTTTTTGGTACGCTCGCACTGCCAATGTGACCATGTGGCAAAAGTTATGGAACTGAGGTGGCCTTTTTTTTTAGCTAGGGGTCTTTTCTTTGAGTGAAGAGCTGCCATTTTGATTGATGGCCACAAATTGCAGCTAAATACGTTTTTTATTTGCTTAATTCTTGTTGTTGGTGCCGGCATTGCCATCGCCGTTGCCATCGCCTTTGCCGTTGCCTTTGTCGTCCAAGTGGGCCCTCATACTAACGGGGCAGCGCTTGGACAGCATGAAATTGAAATTGAAGTGAACATTTTGATTGCAAGCAATATTGATAAGCATTACGAGACCCAAAGGGCGTAACGCCGTTGATTGCTTGCTTATGAGAGCTAGCCTCTCAGCAGATAATTATTAAGCAGCTCTCTAGATAAAATTAAATCAAGATAAAATGATAAAAGCGATGTTTAAATACGAATAAAGAGTTAACAGCTTTATCAAGATAGTCTTTTGAATTTCTAAAGCTTTGTAATCCCCGCAGCCTAAATATGCTTAAAGTGTAAAGAGCTTCGGATTATGAGTTCCTCTTCGACTTAACTAATCAAGTTTTTTTTTCTTTTTTATATACAGCTTTTTTTACAGCCTGTTGATACGATTGTGGATTTGATTAATGAAGAGTTTGAGTTTAATTTTAGTTCAATTTTTAATATTAAAAATACAAAGTTGTTTTCCCAGAATCAATTAGAACTCAATTCTGTTTTGTTCCCATTCGAGCTCTTAACTGCCCATATTGTGGCACCTTTATGGCCATTTCTTTTTATGCCGCCACTGCAATGGCTTTTCTATAGACAGCCAAATGTTTGTTTGTTTCCAGGCCATTGCCAACACCTGACCATAATAAAAAAGGGAGCAGTTCGTGCTGCGATTTCAATTACAATTTTTCCACTCTGCCCCATTCGGTGCTCAACAAATGCTTGCGCGAGTCTGTTGCAACTTTTAATTGAATGAAATGCATTTGTGTTTCAGTAATGCTTTAAAAAATAGAAAAAGTCAACCTCCGGCAGACAAGCGAACATATTGCCATAATTGCCGGCGCATGTAAATCCTCAGATTAGTAGCTATCAGGGATGTCCGTCCAAGAAGCAGCCACATTTCCTGCCTAGCTCAGCTCAGTCGCAGCGACTGCTTTGTTTGCCCAGACGCTGCTGCTCTTTTCCACTTTTCTCTTTTCTGTTTCTCTTTTTTTTTTTTTTGACAATTTTAAACCCACCCAGATTTATACATATATAGGTATATGTATGCGCGTCGAGCGAGCTGTAATCCTTTTGTATATTTGATAAATTTTATTGCCTACGCTATTATTGCAGTCAAATGTTATTTTGCCTTTTACCAACCCCCCGCCCGGCCCCTCGTACTCCTGCCCTTGCAGAGACAGCAGCACGATCATGATCATTAATTCTCATGCGGTTTCTAATTCATTAAACAACCCTCGCTGTCTCGCTGCCACACAGAAACTCATCCAAAGCTGCTGACAAATTGCCTCGCATTGTTTTGCATTTTATCGCGTGGTTGGGGTGTGGGGTGTTGGCTGCTGGCTGCTGGGAGGGTTGCAGTTGCCCCCAACCCCTTTGCCATCAGCAAACCTTTTGTCATCATATAATGGACCATAAAACAAACTGTATCAATATTTTATGCATTGAGCGCAACACATGTTTAGATTGACATAATTTCCCGACTCCAGCTGGGCAGGGCTGCCCTTCCTGGTGTCAGACACTTGTTTCCGGGCCGCCGCAGCTAATTTCTTTATAGTGGCCCCGCTCAAGTGCTGTGCTAGACCGAATTTCAGACATATGCCCAATAGTAGCATGGAAATTTGCATAGAAAAACCATGAAATATAATTTGCTCTATTGGTGCCAGCAATTTGTCAACAGTATTTGTACTCATTCTGTAGCTGCCAGATGTGTTTTATATATGTCAGCTAATTGCATTTCATAAATGTATGAAAAGTTACCCATTGGCGTTGTGTCGCCAACGCCCATCAATACAGCCGATGATGATGATCATCAGCGTGATCGATCAATCCGGGGCAAGTCGAGGCGCTGTCCCCATAATCATATCTAAAGTGTATCTCTGTCGTGTCGCTGTCGCAGTCGCTGTCTTGCCTGACTGACTAAATGACAGACTGGCACAGCGAATTGATATCTATATAGATATAATGTAGTTATCGGCCGGCTATATACATATGTGTTGGCTACGCATATTTGCCGCTTGGCGCCACTTATGTGCATACAACTCCTCCGATTGTTTACCAACTATCGTTTACAAACAATTACAACTGTTGTGCGTGTGTTGCTTTCTACAATCAACTCCCAGTTGCTTTCTTCCTCTCTCTCTCCCCTCTCTCTGACTCGGCTGCCTGCAGTGACTATCTTGAGTTGCTTTGGTCATACAAATGCTTGAGGCTGTCAATAGCTGTTGGGCTATTGGCGTGGCATGTTCAAATAGCGGCGGTGGCATTTTGATAAGCCACGCGTTCTCGGCCCAGTTTACACAGCGAGCGGGCCATAAAAATATTGCCCCGTTTCGACTGCGGCGGCTGTTGCAAACTGCGCCAAAGTTTTAGCCGCAATCGAGGCGGCAATTTATGGCAACTTTGCGCCACGGCCACTGCCCACTGCCCACTGTGGCACTGAAATGGCTAAGCCCAAAACAGCACACCACCCAACCCACTTGACTGTGGATGCAACATAAATTTACTGCAGCAGCGGAGCGCAAAATGGCGACGGCTTTTTTGGCCCGTGAGCGTTTAAGCCGCGCGAATTCAAACGGCAAGAGAGAGAGAGAGAGAGCGTGTCCATGTGTGTGTGTGTGTGTTGGGGCAGGAGCATATTTACGAGTTGGCGCTGGCATTTTGTTTGTGCTGCTGCTGTGTGCATTCGTATTGGTGGCAGCTACGTGCTGCGGTTGCATTGCGGTCATTTTGGCTCAGTCGCCGTTGCCGCCGCAGTAATTGCCGCATAATTGCACAATGCACACACACATACACACACACACATGCGCATATGCACTCCTGCACACACATACAGACACACACACAATTGTTGTTTACAATTTGCGGCTTTGATTGTGCAATTAATATGAAATGGGAATTGAATTACTCACCCGAACTCTGGCCTCGGTTAGATTGGTCCACATGGCGATCTCCTCGCGCGTCGACATATCCGGATAGCGATTACGGCTGAACGTATGCTCCAGCTCCTGCAGCTGCTGGGAGGTGAAGTGCGTGCGCTGTCGTCGCTGCCGTTTGTTCTTCTTATCGTTCTTTGGCTCATCGGCGCTGGTTGTCATCGGCTCATCGTGTCCAGAATTTGATATGTTCTCCGTTTTAATTGTGGTCTCATTGACGCTGCGATTGCCTGTAATCAAAATATCTGCATGAATAACCTCTTTTTATGGTATATCTAGAATCTGGAAGTCAAGCAACCTTTAAGTGACGCCAAGCCCCCAATTGAGCCCACCCCTCCAATACCAACTCAAACTCCAAGTCCAACTCCAACTCCAGCTCCCACTTCACAGCCCACCCCCACTTCCGCGCCGTGCGCCAGGCACTTCAAACGGGGGCCGCCGGCAAAGCTAGCCTAGTTTTGGGCTGCTACCAGATTTACAACCCGTTAATGTGTGTTCCGCGCATGTCATCGATCATGGCGGTTTGCTCTCCCTTTGTTGTCGCTATTGTCGCTATTGTTGTTGTTGTCGTATTCGTTGTCGTTGTCGCTGCCGAACACCGAAACTTAAGCAAATAAACTAAATGACTGCCCATATGACATATCAGTTTCGGTGGCTCGACAACGTCGTCATCGAGTCGCAAATCAATGCAGTCTAATCGAAAACTAAACGGACGCGAGTGAGTAAATTTTCGCCGACAAAGGCCAAGACTCAACTCAACCCAGTCAACCAGTACACCCTCCCTCTGCCTCTGTCACTGCCACTGCTCATAGCCACAACCCCAATCACAATTATAACGTGCCACCCATTGGCCATGCTTTTGAAAATTATTATAAATTATGTTTCTTATCGATTAACACTCGCACGTATAAAATCAATAACCAGTCACTCGGCGCAGTCATTCCACAGTGCTACGGGTAGTAGTCATACGATTAGCACGAGAGATTGCTCACCAAATCTAATTTTAGTGATCTCAGTTTAAATTGATAATCTGACTAATCTTTCAAATAGTAGCTATTTAAAAGTTCAGAGTCCAAGTGCTCTAGCTAAGGTTTAGTTGAGAGCGTAAGATTGTCAAAATGCTTATATAAGCTCATAAAACAGCTCATATCTCATGGATTGTCTTAATCAATTGCTGTCTACTTACCATCTTTGCGATCCCGACTTCGATTCGTTAGGCTTGACGATGACGAAGTTTGAAAGTTAGTTAGGTGTGTGCTATCCAAACTATTTGCTACGGCGGTCATGGAGCTATGACTATCACGAAAATCACCGGTTTCGGCCCAAACTGAAAAGAATAAACCAGCAAAGGGCACAGAAATATACAAAAAATTAATGTTTTAACATAACGTTTTAAAGGTATTCAAGGGAATAGTGTTACGCACAAGATGCGCCTCCTGAAAGAGCCATAAACGGATTTATGGCCCCGCCGGCAGAGGAACAGTTTTAAATGGGCTTTTGGTTAGCTCGATTAAGTGCACGAGTGTCTGGTCTTCTCAGCTGAGAGCCAGGACTTTGTGCGCTAGTTAATTGCTCCAAGGAGCGAGCATTATGAAAACTTAAGGCCACAGGGCCTCCTTTGCCCCTTATATATGCTTGCATAAGAGCGGGATAAAGCTATTAAGGCGAGTCTTGCTTCATAAATCGAACTCAAATGAGCCGTGCGCTGGGCTACCCTATAATACATAATTGCTGCAATTATTGCAGTTAGTCACGCTGAATTTCATATTAATTAGTCAGCCTTTGACATCTTCCCTCGAATGCAGATTTATGGCCAGACAATTGATATTCGGTTTTTGGGGTCTGCGCACCTTGAGGTGTGTGCCCATATGGCAGAGGTCCCGACTTCCTGGCCATCGCCAACTAAATCTTATGGACTTCCTTCGGCAGCTCGTTGCCTAATTTATGGCCTTTTCACATGTTGTCAGTTTTATGTGGTTTTTAAAGTGCCTGCCAGGCTGCTAGGCTGCTAGGCTGCCAGGCTGCCTGACTGCAAACACCCGCTGCGACATTTTTGTGAAACAATTAGCTCGATGCTGGTGTGAGATCCGGAGGGCACTTGGGGGTAACATTAATGTTTCGGATCCTAAAGGCAACCTCTACTCTCTCTCTCTCTCTCTATCTCTATCTCTGTATTCGGCAAGTGTGTGCAGCTCAATTAATTACTTGGTATTTTCTTTAATTTATGCTCTTAACAAAGGCACACTATAGGGTAGACATTCAGTTATCCATAATGAGTTTGTCTTTCAATTAATTTATATTTTTAGCAAATCATAGCAGGGATTTGAGTTGTATTCCCTTGCGAGGATGCAGTGATAAGCAGATTATTTGTATTATTCGCTATATTTTATAATGAATAATAGAGGGATTACTGTCTTACTTAAATCAAAACATTCAGTATGACTTTGAGAATTAAGATCTGCAAACGCAAATTAATTTTATCATAGACTTTTAAATAACGAACGAATATTTCGAACTCTTTATATGAAATATCTATTACAACACAATCTCTTCAATTTTAAGACTGGTTTTTAAATATTATACAGTCTCAAGTTCACAGACTGCTAAATATAAAAATCTCATAGACTGAAGTATATGTATGTATATATTTATTTCGGAACTATATATTTCCTGATTACTCAATGTCTGTATCATATGCAGTCGTCATTTTTTTTTTTGAGCAAGTTTTTTAATGATCCGATCGCCCCTTAAATACCGAAATGCTTCTTAATAGCCGCTGCTGTAGTGTTGTTGTTCTTCTGCTTGGTGCTTGGTTCTTGTTCTTGTTGTGCCCGATTTCAACCTGAGCATGTGCCGTGAAATGGGTCGCCAACGTCATCTGTGCCGTACGCCCCCTAGCCTCTCCATTGGATGGGAAATATAAAAATATTTTCTTAACGATGCGCTCTAAAAAACGCAGAGAAAAGCACGTACCGCAGCGATTTTTATTTGTTTAAATATTTTGTACAAATTTTCCTAATTTTCCGACTAATTTGAATTTGGATTTTTTATATTCTGTCTTTTCATCTCAAATGGAAATAGTTGTCGTCTGTCAGTTGGCGTTGACATTTTGTTGGCGCAGTTGTTGCGAGAGTTTTACAATGTTTTTCAAGGTTCGCGGCATGTGTGAGTGCCAAGTGTCAATACGAATGGCTAAGCAAGTGTGTCTGTCTGGTGGGCGTTGCCTGAACATTTTAGCCATGTCAACAGTGCGCTGTGACAACAAGTGTCAGCCAAACTCTCAGCCTCAGCCTCAGCCTCACCGTCAGCGTCAGTGTCAGTGTCTTTAGCCATATTATTATTGTCGGCCATTTTGCAGAGGCTTTTAAGCAAACAAATGAGCGAATTGGTGAGCCAAGCCCTAAAAATAATAGCAATACAAAAGTCAATACACACCCCTAGCAGAGGGAGCAACTATTAATCATGCTGTAAATATGATCGTGCAGAAAAACGAGAAATAAATGTTTGCCCAAGCAATGATTTTGATTTTTATATCCTGCACATTTGGCCATTTGTCGCATTCATTCATAAACATTTTCCACACACCCGTTTCCACAAAAACTTTGACACACGACACGGCAAGGCAAGGCAAGGCAAGGCACGGCAGCCGTCGCCAGAGAGAGCCAGGCAGCTATAAATTATCCTGCCCGAGCACTGTCACAACCCAGGCGCAGGATGCGGAGGACCCAAACCAAGACCAAAACAAACAAACAATCGTGCACACAAAAGGCAACCAGCCCTGGCCTGGCCGTATACATTTCTATATATGGGAAGCTGGACAAAACGTACGCCCCGAGAGCGCGTCCTTTGACACGAAGCACAACCCAACAAAACTAAAAAAAGAGGAAGAAAAATGCCAACGTTTACTTGTAGCATTTTGTGACCAAAAACAAACGATTAATGTGACAGTTGAATTGGGATGCGCAAGCAAACACATACACACACGCACACACATGCAGTTATAGCAGACACAGATTCAGCTCAAAGCAGTAATCGGAATTGGAATCCTTTGGTCAGAGCGTTGGACCCTTTTTTCCTACTGTTTGCTGCTGCTTCTGCTTCTGTTTTGACAAGTTAGTTGCTTTCATTGTTCTCCCAAAATTAAACCACTCGGCAGCGGGGAGGTTAGAAAAGGGTTAAACGCTGCGGTTGCTCGCCACATAAATACACCAGATATAAACATACGCATATATATAAATATATATCTATATAATTTTCCAATTTCACGCTACATTTGCTCGGCGCAAACAGAAAGTGTTAATATGCGACAGGTTCTTGTGGGCCATATGTTCATATTGTCTTCTGTGTGCCGAGATGTCACTGAGATCGAAATGAGTGAGAGTACCCCATTTGAAATTAGCCGAAAATGCTGTAAAAATTAAGTTCGAGGGGTAAAACTTAATTTCTATACGAGCCTCAAGCCAAGCACGGATGTATCACAACAATCCACAAAGTTAATCCTTTATAGTTGCTTTTGTGCAAGCCAGACAATGACAATGGCCGTACGTGGGTCGTGCGACGGAAAGGACGTATGTTATGGCCATATAATGAGCTTGGCCGGACTTGGCTGGAGCGCACACACACATAAAAATCACTGCAATAACATTGACATGGCCCCAAAGTCCAAGCCCAACGAATCCCGGCCAGACATGCCAGCCAAAACCAGCCAGCTAGTCAGGCAGTCAGGCAGTTGGGCAGTCGGGCAGTCCGGCGAGCTCATTAGCCGACGTCCTGCAGATATGGATAAGACATGCAGACCCCAATAGCAACTGTCGTTGCTCTGCTTCACTACGCTGGCCTCGAGTTCCGTTGTAGTTTTCCACTGCAATGCCTTTTCCGTAATTTTCTCGACTGTCAGCTCAAATTTTGGCTCCCGTTGATGCCGTTGGGTCATTTGCCCAGCTGCCCATCTGCTCGACCGGTTGCCCGTTGCCCAGCCAGAAGTCTGAGCATCGCCTGGCCAGTCCGTGCAAGTTTGTTGCCTCAGATAATCTCTAATGCGACATTTTTACGAAATTGCACGATACGGATAATGAGAAAGAGGCGGCTGTGGAGTACCAAAGAGAACCCGTAATCGTAACCCAAACTTTCGCAGCGAAGTTTTCCAGTGAGCTGCGCCGTAATTGCGGTCGTGGTCGAGTTGTGGCTATCGCCGGAGCTGCAGGAGGGGGGCGGACACAGTCAAGCCAAGTGGGGGAGTTGCTTCGTTGCCATAATGACATTATAATTTATATAAACGAAATCAGTGCCATCTGACAAAGAGAGAGAGCGAGAGAGGGAGAGAGAGAGAAAGAAAAAGAGACAGAGAGTAAGACAGAGCAGCCACATGTCTAGGTCTGTGCACCAGGATTGATATATGGGCAGTTTTTGCCCTGCCCTTACAGCTCGCAGCACTCCAGCTGGAGCTGGCGCAAAAACTAGAAGTGGGCGTCACCAATGGGTGATTATCATTGGTGCGGTCGTCCACAATTTATGGGGTGTTTGCTTGGCAATTGCACAGCGATCTTTGTTTTTGCCTTGCCAATTGAGTTCTCTGACATATGTGCGCAATTTTCCAGAGATTTGCCCGAGAAAATGCACTGATGATGAAAATTGCTTAAAGTGCCAGCATAACAGCAGCAGCAGCCACATCCTTAAAGATACAAATTACAAAATGGCTGGCGAGTAAAAAAATCGATAAAACGTATTTATATTCATAAAGAAATTTTGAGACATGCCACATGCCACATGCCACACGTTGAATTTAAAGTAGCCGCACAGGCCGCACAGGCCGCACAGGCCGCACATCCTTGAGCAAACTGAGGTTATGTATCTGTATCTGTAGCCGCGTCGCATATGAGCTCTGTCGCACTCGCAGACATTTCAGTTTAGCTCCATTATTGGGCTCTTTATAAATGAAGCCATGAACTTCATGGGTAGCTAGGTGACAAATATGGTTCCTTAGAATATCTTTAACATTACTCTAAAGTTATACTACGACTTTTTGATATAATATTTCATATTTTAATATTTGTCTATAAAGAGATCTCATCTTTTAATATTTCTCTCTGTAGACTGATTTTCGGCTATGTTTGAAAACACATTTTACTGTTCTGATATCCTACTCTACATTGAACAATTTCCATCTCTACTTATAGATTTATTTTGTATACTTTCCCAGCTTATATTTTCCTTCTGAGTATCATATATCTGTAAAGACTTAAATCTACTCCTTGAATCACTTTCACATTAAAGACTTCTATTTCATCTGCAATTTATCTAAGCCTAGAGTAAATTCTGAGACGGCTTGCCTATGTTTATAGGCGCAACGCCGAATCTGGAGCTGCACGTGCCATTAACACTTTATGCCAGGCACTGGCCAAATAAACAACCATTAAAACAACAACACCGACTTAAGTGAAATGCCACACAGATGTATGTCTGTATGTGTGCATGTATGCTACAATATACATACATATATGAACAGCAGGCACATTAGATAACAAGATTTCATCAGAAAAGTCGAGCAGAAAATTCTCGCACTCTGAGCCACAGTTAGGTGATACAGATACAGATATACGCAGTCATACAGATACAGATAGAAGTATAGCTAGAGCTACACTTAGATACAGCCGGCAATTTCATATTTTATCAAGGGCTACAAACGGCAAACATTGTCGTAGGCAAATACTAGCTCTGCCATATCTATGCGTGTATCTGTTTCTGTTTCTGTTTCTGTTACAACTTGGCAAACACGCAAAGGACTCGGACTCGGACTCGCACTCGTAATAATAAACAAAAAGACAAAAACAAGAACAACAACAATAAAGGTGTAGTTCAATGTTATATTATTTGCATAGCAGCCAAAATGTAAACTGCTCTGATTTTGGTTTGTTGTGTGTGCTTTCTTTGTCTTTGCTCTGCTCAAATAAGTAGAGCTCATTAATTTGTTTTTTTGTTTTTTGTTTTTGTGATATTTGTGACCAGATAAGTGTCTAATTGCCGCTGCAAGTGAGCGATGCAGATTGCAGGATAATGTTGCGATTCGAGTCTCGTTTCATAAAAAATGAGCGCAATCGGCTCTAGTTAGTAGAGAGATATATAGCAGAGCGAAAGCTCTTGAGCATTCGCGCTGGCAGCTGTTGACAACATAATTCAGCTCGCTAGACAAACATGGCCAGCTGCCAGTCGTTCAGCAGCGACATTAAAGAGTTGTAGTCCGGGGTATTAAAAAGCATTAACTTTTTATTGTTTTACACGCTGCATCTCGCATACAAACATACACACAACAATAATAAAAGTGTATAAAACTTGGGGCTGAAATTACTGTACGTGAACTTGAAATCCTTTGAGCGCAAAATTTCCAATAAAAACACGCACAGAAGCCATAAAAATATATTTTAAAATATATAGAAAAGCAAGCAACTAAAACGAATTCAAAAGGTGCGACTGACTGTGTGTGTGTGTGTGTGTGTGTGTGTGCGTGTCTATGTGGCTCATAAAAAACTGCAATAATAAAAGCAAAACAAATACAAACGCTTCCACACACATATAAATACTTGCGCAAATAGAACTTAAGTTTCAAAAAAATGTCTGTGTAGGTGGCTGGATGAGGCTGTGGTAGAAGAAGAGGTGCGGCAAGCAGAGTCAACCATTAAATTGGCCAATAATTGAAAATCCAATGGCAATTGCAGTGTGCAGCGGGCCAGCAGGCAGCGGGCACGTTGTCCGACCATTATTTAAACAAGAGCGTAAACAATAACGACAACAACAATAGCAACAGACTGAAATTTGCTGCCAACATCGTCCGCACCTGCAGCTCCAACTGTCTGTGTCTGTCTCTCCCTCTCTCTGTGTGCGTGTGTGTGTGTGTGTGTCCTGGTGTGCATGTCAAAGGATAACTGCACTCGTGCATATTTTAAATGCGCACAATTTTTGTGTTAAATTGTTTTGGCACGCAAATAAATGGCCAGGCAGCTGCGACCACAATGCCAACCGCCATGTGCCCCGCCCACTTTACTACTGGATCGCTGCAGAGTGCAAAGTTTGTGAGGCTGTTAACCCGCCAGAGGCAGGTGCTTAGGGCATCGGTTCAAAGGGGACAGCTAACAAATCTCTCGGCTAAGTCAGACAAATTCTTATGCGATGCTTAAACAAATTCGTTGCATTCGAAAGGGAAAAACTTTCGGAGCTAGTTTTGGATTAAAGAAATGGAATGCATATATGCAGATGTAGATATGTTGATCAAAATATATGTTTTAGTTTATTTAAACCTAAAATTTATAATACAATATTGATCAGTATCAATTAATTAATTAATCAATAAGGAAAATTGAGACCAATTTAGTAAAGTCTAATATGATGCTCAAAATGATTTGGATATAATTTCATAATTTTCTGATTTGTTGTAAATATAGGAATTATTTTAACTAGAAAAATTTGAGGATTGATAGTTGAAAGTCAGTTGTAGATCGGAGTTCTCTTTTAAATGCAGATCTGCTACGTCGCTATGCTTAACTAAATCAATTTTATAAGATTACAATATTAAGATTAAGGTATTACCTAGTTAAAGGTTAATATTCTACATTTAAAAAACTTATTCAGCTAGTATTTATTGCATTTAAAAACTTCTCAAACCCAATCTCATACTTATTCAATGCAATTGAGAGATCATCTCAAGCATTCACCTAAGCAACATATTGCATGTCTTTCCGCTTCCAAATTCCCATAACAATTAGCCTAAACGGAACAACAAACACTTGACTACAATACACATATCGAATTTCCAGCCATCGAGCGACCCTCGGAGCTGACTTCGCAGCATCACAGAGCAGACAAATGAAATGGGAACGGGAAATCGAATGGGAAATGGGAACAGTGTTGCCTTCGGCACTACGCCAGAAGGGTGCTCAATTAGCCGTGACATGCGCAGCAAAAGTGAAATTTGTTTAGCTCTTCTTCTTCTTCTTCTTCTGTATTATTTCCCATTTTTTCATGTATTTTGTTGTTGTCGTTAGCCTTTGTTACGCTTTTATGAAGATTATGCGCTAATGATTACACAATGATTATGAATATGCATGAGGCGTGGATGTTGTCACAGAATTACATTGGCAGTGGTTGTGGCAGTGGCAGAGGTTGTTTGGGGTTTGAATATAGTCGACAAGTGGCCAGCAGGAATTTTTGCACATTGTTTAGAAATTTACGAGCATCGCATGAATGATGTAGTACAAGAGTATTGAGAGCGTGAATGATTGCCATAGCGGATGAATATTGAAATGCCGACAGCTGTTGCTGACAGTTGCAAAAATACGCAATGAATACGAGTATGTGAATGTTGACACTTGTTGAAGATGCGACCAACAATATGCAGCACACACACACACACACCCACACACACAGGCACACCCACACATACATGCACAGACATATGTATGTTTATATATAAATTTGAAGCTTCATCGAGAATATCACGCATACGCACCGCGTAACTGCGACGCTGTGTGAAATATGGCCGCATTAATTACTTGTAAATTTGTTAGATGCTCAGCAAGCGGTTGACTAGTCTCCCAATTTTCCGACAAATAAATTGAAGAACAAATTGTCTAAGAAATTGACTTGGGTGCGAGGCCCTGCCCAGCTGGCCCCATAAACTGTAGCAAAATGTTGGGGATCGCCTCTATTCGGTACTTACTTCTGAGTTTCTCGAGCGGCTCGTGCTTCGGTGTGTGCGGCGGCACAACGGCATGATGCGGATGCTGCGGATAGCTGCCGACCAGATCCTGACCGGCGGCCGTGTGATGCAAGTGACTGAGACTGCTGATGGGCATCAGGCTCGAGATGGCGGGTGAGATGCTGACCGAGGAGCTGGAGTCGTGGAGACTGTGATGGCTGTGCAGATGCTCGGCACCGGAGGCGCTGCTGCCGCCACCGTTTACAGTGGAGCTACCACTGCTCAGCGCTGTGCTTGTGGTGGTGGCGCTCTCCGCCGAGCCCGCCGAGCCGGCGCCATTGGCGGTGCCCGCGCTGACCAAGTCCTGCAGGCAGAGGCCTGTCGATTCGGCGGACATGGCCTCCAGGCCGTTGAGCGCACCGCTGACAAGGCCACCGCCACCACCGCCGCCCGCAATGCCGCCCGGACCGAGGGCGGTGGCCGAGCTGGTGACGACGCCCAGGCCGCCACCAGCAGCACCACAGCCGCCGGCGCCGGCGCGGTCCATGCCTAAATATGTCGGAAAAATGGTGGAAAAGCTCTGGGCGACAGCCTGGTGCGGCTGATGATGATGATGCAGCGCGGACTGCTGGTGCGCTGGATGCGCGGGATGCAGTGGCGGCAAATGATGATCCCTGCCGTTGAACTTCGTCGTGACGACGTCCTTAAAGTGTTGCAAGAATGTCGTCGTCTTGAGGCCGGTATCTTCCAACTGTGGCGAAAGCAGATCCAAATTGCAGCTGTTCCTGAGCTCTGCGGCGGCTGCGAAGCGCGCTGCGATGCTGCAATCACAAAAGACCACAATACAACAAGTGTTAGCTGGCTGGCATTCAATTTATTTTAATTGTATTCATTATCGCAATTACTTTCGCTCCAGCTCTATCTTTATGTATCTATATCTACTTCTGCCTCTGTATCTGTATCTGTATCTGTAACTGTGCCTGTATCTCGGGCTGCGGCTACCTGGCAGCTGTAGCAAAGCGCTTTCTGTTTTTTTATCACATCGAGGCAAACAGTGAGCTTAACCCAAACACCAGGCAACGGCAACTTAACACCAAAGACGTCAAGGGGTTAATACCACATCAGCACCGCCAACATCTCAGGCTAGAGCTGCCGATGCCGATGCCGATGCCGACGCCGACGCCGACGCCGCTCCCGATGCTGTGCCCTGTAACCAACCGACTGGCTGTGGCGCGGACCACGCGATGTGGCGTTGGGGCAATCGTAAATCGTTGTGGTTTCCCAGTGGCGGGTGCCGCGCCTGCCGCGCTCGTCGAGACGTTTGCGACTTAAGTTGACAACGCGGGCCACTACATGGACGGCAGAGATTCCTACACCTACACGTTCTTATCAGAGGAGCGCGGGAGCGGCAGAGAGCTTGCAAAGATAACAAGCTGCTGCTTATCAATGTAACAATATTTACATTTCTGTGAATTTTTTCTTTCGCTTTAGGTTCTTTTATTTTTATTACTGCTGCAGCCGCACAGACGCCGTGTTGAATTTGGCAACCGGGGCGGGTGGGCAATAAACTCAGATGTAGCTCCTAATAAATTCTCTTAAAATAAATATGAAACTTAAAAAAAAAGAAGAAGAAACAGCAACGAATCACTGACAGCGGTATAAAAATAGACAGAAATGTTCGTAAATCAATTAGCTGTGGCCAATAACTGGAACTATTCCCGGTAAACTAGTTGGCGCTAAGTAAACTCGATTCACGATTCACGATTCGCGTTTCGCTCAATTCTGATCGCGGCTGGCACATTTGTGCGCTATCAACGAAGCCAAACAAAGCGCGCGTTGCAATAAATTCTTATCTAATCTCAATCATAACAAAAATAAAAGCATTCAAAAAAAAAAAAAAAAAAGAAAAAAAAAAGAGAAGAAATAGAAAGAAAAATAAACTAAATAGTTGTAAAAAATTTCATAAATTATACGGCAGCAGCGAAATAAAAAATACAAAAATATATATATGAAACATTAAACAGAATTCTTAACTTTCCAGTCGTAAATCCAAAAGATACAGGAGACATCTAATGTAATCAAATATTTATTTGTCATATTTATTTGTCAGCGCCTGCCTTAAATTATGCTGAATGTTTTTTTTCTTTTCTGCTTTTCGAAAAATTTATTAAATTTCAATTTGATTTGTCACTTTCGATTTCGATTTCAGTTTTGCCTCAAATTGAAAATTTATACTTGATAATGCCGCTTGATCTGCACTTGATCCCCAGTGGATTAGTGTGGCTGTAATATTAAATTGCCTTGCGGTTGTTTTAATAACAATAATAAACATAATTTCACATTAAACAGATTTATATAGCCATGTGCCACAGCGGTTTGCTTATTTATGGCCACACGCAATTTTTGCCTTAATTTTTTCTTTTTTCGTATGTTTTCTTTTTTTTTTTTTGCCTTGATTTGTTTTTGTTGTTTTGTTTGACGTGTCGCTGGAGATGAAAAGTTTTGCATTTTGTCATGAGGCCATTGAAAAATTGTTGTCAATTCGTGCGGCATCATTTGTGGCATATTTATATGCCGCACTGCATATAAATATTATACTCTGTTTGCTTTTTCTTCTTTTTTGTGGAATATATTTTGTTTAATTTGCCTTTTTGTCGAGTCATTTTATTTCAGAAGTGAGAATTTATTTACATAATGATTTTCTAAGACAAAGAATGCCCGAAATTATTTTATGCCACTTTATTGCCGCAGCTTTTGGCGCTGCTCTCCCCACTTTTGGTCGCTTCTTCGCTTCGCGGGACCGCCGACTGTCGCAGCTTCTATGCGGCAGCGGTTCAGCTGCCCTCTGCACCGGTTTTGTTATCGGTCGCTGGCAGAGCAAATAGCAAATAGTTATAGCCGTAGGTGCCAAGATTCTATATTCTGTGCTCTGCCAAGGGCATTTCTATTTAATTTTATAAATGTATTTCAATTTAATTTCAACATTTGGCTCCCTCTTTGAATATCTCTGTTTGTATACTTCGGGTTTTTCCATACCAAACAAAATTCAAACAGACAAAAAAAAAAAAAAAAAAAACCAAAACGAAATTATAATAACAAATTCGCATTTAATTGTTCAAGTGACGTCAATGGCAGTTAGCATCTTAGCTCACATTTTCTGTGCCCAGGCCCCCTTACAGAATGAATGTGAGACAGTTTATGGTTGCACTGTCTGACAATTACGAGTTGATTTATGCTTGGCGTGAGAGTGCAGCTCACTAAGCTCTAGTTCAACAAGTTTTCTTATAACCAGCTTTAGGACTTAAGTATATTTTCGGGAGCTTTTGGCATTGCTATTTTATCTAGCAGTCAGGGCCTTTGCCGCTCTATGAATGATCAAACAGTGTTATGAAGCTTCACATTGAAAATTTGTTTGAAGAACCCCAATGTTTACAATTTCTGTGCAGAATTTCTCTATCTCTAGACTCTTCAAAAAATACTGAATATATTATATATATTTTATAATAATAGAATTACATTATTAAATGGAATTAATTCGAAATCATATATAGTTTTCATGTTATACATTTTTAATGAAATTATTCAAGTAATCCCGCAATAAATATCTTAAATAAACATAAACATCATCTCTCTCTCTACGAAAAATCTCTTTTATCTATTTATAAGCTCCAATCATAAACTATAATATTTGGCTTATTGGTTGACTTTTTCGAGAATAACTCACCTCTCGTTATGTAGAAAGGAATTCAAGTTAATCCACTTGCTAGCGCCGTCAATTTGACTGCTGGAAATGATCCACTGCTCCGAATATGGTTTCGATTACGATTTGGGTTTGAACTTTCGTCTTTGTTTTGTTTGTTGGTTTAGAGTTTAGCACTTGAATGAATGTGGGCCAAATGTTGTGCACTTTGCAATAAATCAAATTGCTTTCATTTGAATTTCATTAGTTGGCTGGCGCGAAAATCAAGAAAATTCCCTATGAACGGGAACGAACTGTCGCGTGGGTTGCGTCGGCTATAAATCTTTTGGAATCTTTGAGAAGTTGTCGGGAATTTATTGATAAATGAGAAACCAAAATTTCTCTGCGCTTTTATTATTATTGTTGCTATTGTTGTTGTTTTGGTTGTTGTTGCTGCGATTGCAACAGATTTGTGCGTTGTTTATATTTTGGATGACTCTCGATGGCTAATCGAGAGCTAAAACATTTAAAGCGCTTTTTATAGTTTGCACACAATTTGGCATCGTTTGTTATTGTTGTTGTTGTTGATGTTGATGTTGTTGCACACGCGTGTGAGCGAGACGGCAGCTCAGGTTCAAATAAAAATCACAGTGATTATGTTAGTGATTAATTTTAAGTAACTCATGGATATGTTTTTAATGCGACTTTGATGCCAGCTCGTTGCCGTTATAGCCTCACAGACAACAGCACACACATATACACATGTACACACGGATACGTAGACACACACGCACACACCAAACGCAATTGCGGTGCTTTTTAGCACACACACACACACACACACACACAGAGAGAGAAATAATCAGGCGGTGTCGTGGCTGTGGTCGGTATATTCGGCTGTTGATTCTAAATCCGCGTCGGCTTTAGTGTTTTAATAATTTAATCCAGCGCGTAATTAGGGTAAGTATATGAAGTAGCTCAAATGTTTGATTGGCTGGCGGAAGCACACACAAAACGGAAACCCAACGCGTCTGCACCCGTAACAGGACGTGGCTGAATTGAAAACGAATTCGAAAGCACACGCAAAAGTATCTGTTGGATATGTCGCAGCGACGGCAGCGGCAGCGGCAGCGGCAGCAGCAGTAGCAGCAGCAGAAGCAGAGTCAGCGAGTGCGTGACGGCAGCGGCAGTTGTTGCTGTGGGCTGGGGGGTGGGTTGGGTGTCGAGCAGCTTGCCTGTTGGCCTGCAACTTGCAGCGACGGTAACAAACGGTAAACGCACACGAGAACTCACTCACACACACTAACACACAAACACTAACACACGACAGCAGCGAGTACGGCGAGCACTCAGCGAGTAGCTGCCAGAGTCACGACAAACGAACGTTAAGCAGCGGCGACGACTGATGGGCGAACGGCAACTGAATAGCGGAATTTGATTTTACCAACTAACTCGCACGCAACGCGAACGCCTCGCATTCACATGGCTAGCCTGATGCTTTCCGTATCTTATCTGTCCACGGGCCCAGCCACGACGCGGGTGCGAGAGAGCGCGCACATGCCGGCGAGTAGCGAGTGCCGTAGCAGCCGCCGGGTGTGAGCGAGAGCCAATGAACTGTGCACGCAGCCAAGACACACCCCAAATGCCGTTGCCACTGGCCGTTTATCGCGCACGCACACACACACAGTCATACACTCAGTCACACAGCACACAGCACACTCATTCACTCACTCACTCTCTTGCTACCGCTGCGTCGCCCTTGTTCATGCTCGCGTGCTCGCTTGCTCGCCGTCTCTCTTTCTCTCTCGCTCTCTCTCTCGCCTTCACCCTAGCAGCACCAGCTCGCACAAATATTTACAGAGCGCCATTGCTCCAGTTCTGTTGCCGTTTCTCTTATGGCTTCTGCGTGTGCCACGGCTTCAGCCTCCCTGCGCGCGCACCTCTCCGCCTGCTCTCATCCTCCGCCAGCCCCCAGCTCCCCTCTCCGTTCCACAATCGCAGCAATTCTAGCTGCTGGGAACTGCTTCTGTTTATTATTTGGCTGCTGTTGTGAGGCGCTCTCAAGGGTTTGATTTGTATTTGTACTTTGTGGGTCCTTTGTGCCCGCTTCTGTTCGAGCGCCCCCGCTGCTGAGGGCAACCGAAACCGTTACCGCTGCCGTTTGCTACGTGCCCGAGCCCAAGCCCGAGCCCGACCCCGAGCCCTAGCCCTAGTACTAGCCCGATTCCACAATGTTCATAATAATAAGGCTACTTCTATCGTACACTTTTGAGGGCTGGCTGTCTTTTTACTGGGTGTCAAGGGCGTTTTGTTATCCCATTATTCTCCGTTAGCCGCCATTGTTGGCTCTGCTTCTTGCCGCTTGAGGCGCTACTGTGCGCGCCCCTCGACTCTGACTCTGCGTCCGCCTCTCACCGCCCCGCCCCGCCCAGCCAGCCCTTGCCTTTGCCTTTGCCTTGCTGTTGTTGTGCTCTCGATTGTGCACAAATAAATAAATAACTGTTCTTTTTGACGTATACCCGCTGCCTGGATCTGTGTGCTTCCTCCTGACTTTGCCACCCCTATCCCTTCCGCCTTCCCCCATCCAATTCCCGCTCTGTTTGATTTGCTCACTCCGGCGCAGTTGGCAGATACTTTTTGCCAAAATGCTTGGAACAAACGATATTTATTAAAATTCACAACAGCTTTTGTGCAGTTCATAATTTTGGTTTTTATTTCGCATTTGCCTGCTGGAGTGTTTTTTTTTTTTTTTTTTCTTTTTCATTGTTTATTCTTTTGCTTTTTATGCTGCGTGACTCAAGATGGGGTATTAGCAGACGGATCTAACCAGACAAAACGGTTTTCTTTTAGTGTCAATCGGAAGTGCGAGAAGATTATATTATTTATTGTTATTAATCTTTAACTTGAACATTCCGATTTCTCTCTTTCTCTCTCTCTTACTCTCGGAACCAAATCAACTTAATTTGTGCTTAAATATCTTTGAGATCATATAGATAATTTATCTTTTAGGCATTGAGAGAGCATTCGAGTAACTTTATTAGATTAGAGCTTTGGCAGCCAGATCGATGGAAGTGCAACCATGTAATCTCTACAAGTAAACGCTCTCAAAAAATCGCCCACTTCAGCAATCAGACTTGGTCGAGTTGGCAGGCGGCAAATGCACTTTGAAGTTATATAAAAGAAAGAAACTACTTTCGATTAGTTTTGGTCGAGCAGGGCACTCGGTGGAGCGTCTATTGCCAGGGCAGAAGCTGAAGTACTCGCGTATGTCAGTACTCTAGCAATATCATAGTCCATTTATGGACGCAATGATATGGAAAATGACTTCTCATTCGATTGGAAAACCCCCGGTGAATAACACCTGTCAGTGAATGTTGCTCTGTGACTCGGATCTGTTTTATGTTGATAAGCTGCGGCCAAAAGGGTTAACTGAATTTCGGTTTGATGTTCTGTTGTCCTGTAATTACATTTGCGTCACTGCAGGACGCAGACTATAATTTGGTCTAACCAAACCCCATTTTTATCATCAATAACCAATGCAGGGCAAATGCCAAATGGCAAATGCCAAATGCCAAATGCCAAATAGCAAATGGCAGAGGCCACGTTTCTATTGATGACATGATATCTATTTTGGGGCGCAGCGTTGTGGGATTTACCCAGGCACATTTCAATTATAAGAGAGAGAAAAAAATGAAACCAAACAAAATTAGACTTTCGACTTGCCTTGATAGCTGCCGGGACCGGGCCAATGCGCAAAAAGGGGCTTTAACATAGTTGTGTGTTATCGGGTAATTGGAATGTTTCCGAACAAAATGGCGGAGCTCCACATAAGGGCTACGTGCCGTAAATTATGTGCGCTGCGGCTAACTGTTGTACGACATTCGGGGAGAAGATATTTCAAGAAATTACAAAATAAAAACTCTTTTTATAATATTGGCTTTTTTCTGTCTTCTTTTATTGCATTTCTTGGAGTGTAATCTGTCAAGTGTCTGAAAGTCTTGTATCCTTTGATGGCCGAACAACAAGGCCTAATGCTCAGCATTCGTGAAGTCGCACGCGCACACAAAATTGATATGCAAAGCATTCGAAGGCGGCCAAAAGTGCCACAAATCTACACCTAACGCAAGCACACACATACACACACACACACGCATACACTTACACACACACGCGCTCACATAGAGAAATGTAGCTACATGCACATTCGCATCCTCATTCACGTCCGCGCCCTTGTTGTTGTCACATTTCCCTTTTTAAGCAACTACCAAAAAGTTCACAGCAGTCGTTGCAAAGTTCAGAGCCATTGCTCAGTCGCCAACTAATCCGGCCTAATCCCGAAACATGACGAAATGAAATACGATGGTGCGTAGGGAGCGCCGAAGATGTCGCTGCCTGCAAATGTTGCCCCTATTTCTTCCCATCCATCCCATGGCGTCGCTGCGTTCTGAACTAATTTTGTATGCCTTATGAGACGTGCGCGAGGTTGGAGTGGGGGAGTCGGCGCTGGAGACGGAGTCAGGGTTGCCTCTTCTCCCTCTCAGCTCTTCCGCTCTTCCGCTCTGCCCATTTCCTTTGCCGAAGTGGGCAACTCTTTCGCAAAATGGCGGCATTGATTTCCTGCCCGCCTGCCAGCGAAGTCAATTTTCAGGATTTGCGAACGGCTTTGCTGGCCAGCCTTACATTCTTTAGCAGAGATCTCTACGAAAAGCACTTCCCGCAAGCAGTCAATAAACTATACGCACACTCACACACACATACACACATGAGTGTGCCAGCTGCTCAGTGGCTTTTGCCGACTATGAGTGTCTCCATCGTTTGTTTGTATTAGTGTGCGTAGCATGTCCTTGTTGACATTGGCAGCTCTGTAGCTCTGTAGCTGTGGCAGCTAAAGCAACGCCCTGCATAGAGCCAGCTAAAAAATCTGTGAAAATAAACCCACAAAGCTCGCAGCCCCATCAAGTCAAATGCTTGAGTACCGAAGCCACCGATCGGAACAGAATCTAGGAGTAGTTCAATCAGCTTCCAGCAGCCAAGCAAATTGCTGTACTAATTAATAAGCGCAAAAGGCAACAATTCAGAGAAAAGCAAAAAAAGAGAAGAGAAAAGAACGACATCAGCTTCAACGAACTGCGGTCCAAGCAGCTGCAAGAGTCGCAAGTGGCATGGGGCATGATGCTGCTGGCTGTGGCAGCCACGTTCGCCTGCGGCAGCATATCGATTTAAATTAATTTTTGTTAGAGAGATGCTCAAGCGAAAATCCTCCATTACCGTAAAGTACTTGTAACAAAGTCCCCGGTGCCCTGATGTCGCATACGTATGCCGGACGAGCCAGCTGCAAAAAAAAAAAAAAGAGAAGATATCGGGAAAAAAATACAAAATAAAGAGACAGGCCAGAAGCGGAACTCGGACTGCTGGAGCTGGCGCGGGTTGCAAGGTGGGCCTAACAAATTAAGCGAGACACACATCGTGTCGTGGACGCCGCCGGAAGTAGCAGGACCAGTGAAAATATGATGACATTTCCATCTTGCGGACACGAAGCATCCATGGCCAAAAGTTACATCGATTGTTGGCCAATTTATGCGCGGCACGTGGTGTGTGTGAAATTTCCATTTGTGACGCTGAGGCTGAGGCTGAGGCTAGTACCATGCAGCAGCATCCTTTGTCGTAGTGCCTCATCATCTTCTCACACACACAGACAGAGGCACACACACAGGGACACACACTTACACATTCGTACTCTCTCTGCCACCTTATCTCCAGCCATTCCATGACCCATTCACTCGTCGCTGCACTGCAGCGCTCTGATTGGCTGCGCTCTCGCCACTCGCTACTTCAGGGCCACGCCCAACGAGTGCTGCGCGTCGGGGGTGTGGCCTGCACGAATTTTGTGGTTACATGCGCAAAGGTCTCGCCGGAGTGCGCACAGATTTCCCCAGGCACAGGATGCGTTCTTCCATGGAATTGTTGGTGCGTGCCCCTCTTTGGCTGTTGCACATTTCCCAGTCCGGCGGTCGGGCGAGTGGCGCGTTCCAAGATTGGATTTGTGCGCTCAACAGCAGCCGAACAGCTGTTTGGGATTGTTTTGATAGCATTTTAACTAGAGAGTTGGCAACACCAAGAAGAAGACAAAGAATGAAATGAAAAAACGTGGGCATGAATACGCAACAGAAAATTGATGGCCTCAACTTGTGGCATTTAATTAGGCTTCTGCATTACCTGGCCTTTGAAGCAGCGCAAAAAAAGAAAAAAACAAAAACTGCCTCTGCCTGATTTTGTAAACAGAATGAGAAGTCAAAAGTAGACCAAAGGATATAGCCAATAATTGATGTCGATTATCATTCGATTTATTGATTATTTTACAAATTTGGTTATTAGATGACATTATGGCAGCAGCTGTCCTTCATCTGTCCTCGTTTTCCACTTAATATTATTATATATCTGGTTTTTTCTCTCCCTTTTGCCTGCACAACTCTTGAGTCTTGCCTCCCATTTGTGGAGAATATTTTGTATTGACTCATGGGCATCAATCATTGCGTGTGTTTTGTAAGCACGATCTCTGCAATCGTTGCTCAACATGGGCGGCACCACATCAAAGCTAACTCTAGCTGCCACCCAACCACCCCAGCACCACCCAAAACAAAAAGCGGACATCAAACAAAGCGCGTAAAGAGTAAAAGCAAAATAACATATATACATAGATATATGTTTGCGTATAATAGATAAATATATATGTATATATGAACACTTTGAACAGTTGCCGCCACCAAAAAAAGAAACAAAGTAAAACAAAAATGCCCAAATTGATCTCAGCCATTGGCTGACACAATCAAAGCACTTACATGTGTGTGTGTGTGGGTGTGTATCGTCGATACTTATCTTTGGTATTTCGAATGCTCGGTATCGATTCCGATAAACTCTTACAGAGCAGCCGCGTAATGTTTGTATATGTTTGGTTTTTTGCAGTTTCCGTGTGTACATAATTAATTAATAAATCAAATAAACAACAATAAAACAAACAATTACAACAACAACATTAAACAGACTTCTGCATTTGCCATTGATATTCATCATCATCAGCAGCAGCAGAAAAAGAAGAAGCAGAAGCAGCAGCAGCAGCAGCGAAATCAATTTGTTGAATTCTTATCAGTTATCAGGGCAAATGGCTGCCATGAAATTGGTCGAGTTTCTGGAAGGGATGGACCGAGGGGGCCCACAAGTAATCCATCAATTTTCGGTACAAGCGAAAAAAAAGTAGCTGCAGCCGAACATCAGAGACGCCGCCGCCAATGTCGAAAAGTTTGATTTTCGGCTTTTTATGCGCTCGAATTAAAATGGGGATTACAATATCAAAATGTTTGCTTATGATTTATAGCGAGCCGAAGACAGCAGACGCAACCACAACTGCTCTGACACCGTCAATATGACTGTGACACCGCCTCTGTCTCTGTCTGCCAGATACTAACTATATCTGTATATATATGTATATCTATTTCCCACATGAAGATCTCAAATCCCATGCCCCGTTCCATTTCCATATGCTCAGTTTGTCGGGCTGCATGCGCGGAACGTGAGAAATGTGGGCTGACTTAGTGCAGTGGTTCAGCTGCATAAGCCACATGGGCTTTGGCCAGATCAAAACGCCATTTTCCATAAGGCAACGCACTGCAAGGTGGCCGCCGACTCTGATGCATGCCACCATGGCTCCGTGCTGCTTGCCTAAGCAAATACTACGCATTCGAAGGTGTCCCACAACTGTGAAGATTTCCCAATCATATTTGGTATAATAACTATTTCCATATGCATTCTGGGCCTTCGACTCTGGGCTCTGCGTATTGGGCTCTCGCCTGTGGGCAGGTGTTGAGTGTTAGCTCAGTTTCTCACAGGGTGGGGCATGCAGTGTTTGCAGAGCTTACGATTGTGTGTGTCTTTGGATTATGGATCATGTTTTAAGTTAACTACTGCATTTACTTTGGATTAAGCGCTGGTGGGCGTGGGAAGCAATCACAACTCTCAAGGTCTAAGAAAACCTTCACAAAAAATTGAGCCCATAAAGGGATTACATAAAGTAAACAGAGAACCTTAGATTGATTTGACAAGGAAAGAGTTGCGATAAGCAAGATATTATTATTTTTCATGGACAAATTTATAACTTGTATGTAATCATATTACAGAAAATATCCATACATTTATGTATTTAAGCCACAGAGGAAATATAATAAAATTTAAAAAAAAAAAAAAAAAAAAGATCTTGTTTCTTTTGATCTCCAAAATTACAAAATTTTAATGAATTTATGCTGTATTTATTTATATATTTTGTTTAAGCACTGCAAATCAAATCAAGAAATCATCATTCATTTAGTTAAGGAAGAGGATTTGTAACATATGGAACAGAATTATGGCTAACAACATATGGAACCAGATTTAAATGAGAATAAGTATATGCATAATATATTTTAGTCTAGCCACTAGATTCGCTGCTTGCATTCAGTTAACGAGCCAGACAGTGTAAATAATAAGGAATCCGAAGAAGCTGCGCGATCTATTCTAAGTGGAACTGAGGGGTGGTTCGCCTGGTCCTTTGACATTTGAAAATCAGCTCAGAGAATGCCAACTTACGAGTGCGACGGCACTTTGTTATTTTTATATTTTCAAATTATAAAAGCAATGGCAGGCGGCTTTGTTGTCCCACTTGGCTAGAGGCTGGAGTGTGGGCGGGAGCGGGTTCGAGGTGTTCGGGGCCGTTGCTGCTGTGAGGTTTGGGCCGTGTGCGTGTGAATCCTTGACACGCGCTGGCGCTTTCAAAATGCAAAAATAAATAATTTCAATTTAAATTCGTTGTTGTTTTTAGCCACATTGATGGGCGCAGGCAGTGGCAGAGCCAGGGGCGGGCGGCAGACACTTGGCTGTAGTTGTTTTTAGAAATGAAACATACGTTTCTTGCGCATTGTTTTCGTTTTGATTTTAGCATAAACACAGTCCAGGGCAGACAGGGCAGACAGCGAGGCGTGGGAACCGCCAACATCGATCGGCCGTGGCACAGCCGAGCGTCAGCTGTCTTTAATTTCGCAATTATGTGCTTAACTTTACAGCCCTGGCCTAAGCCGGCCACTAACTACCAATTTGGCTACTGTTCGCATTGCCATTGGCCATAGCTGATTCCATGGAGCTGGCGTCCAGTTTGCCTCTGCTGTTGTGCTGGCTGCTATCAGCAACAGGCTGCGGCTAAGCCAGCTTGTCAATTTTGTATAAAATTTATTATTTTATTTGCGTCAAGTATTTCTCTGTCTGTGCGTGTGTGTGTGTGTGTGTATAACAGTATATTCTCTCTACTGTTGGCAGCAAAAATTATTTACATTTTGCTTATTGCGCCGGTTGCCCATTGCCTCTCGTCCCTTGCCCGTTGCCCTTGCCCCGTTTGCTCGCGAAATATATTTTGCAGTTGCATGGCCAAAGGCAGACCACTGTTTGCCCTTGTTGTTGCTGTTGCTGTTACTGTCATAAAGCGCTGTTGTTTGCCCTCGAACTGTGCCTGCTATCACGGAGAGTGCCATAAAACTTGCATTGCATTGCACGCAATCGACAGCGACAACAACGCGACATCGACAGAGAAATGTTTGCTCAATTTATGACCCACAGGCGCTGACGTCGTCGCCGTCTAGAGGGCCCCGGGAGACCCGTCCGTCCGGCCATCCGGCCGTCCGACTGTCCGCCTGTACGACAGGGTCAGCAGTTAGCACTTACCAGTCAAAAGTCTACACAGTCACCAGTTGCATTTGCTGCCGGTCATATTAATAAATCAGTCTGGTATACCCTCCAAAAAACCAAAAGAAACAAAAAAGAAAAAGAAAAGAAATCAAAAACAAAAATATCAATTTGCCATTCGCTGGGTCCCCAACAAATCAATTTGGCAGCTGATTGGCGGTCATATGATGATGCCTCATTCCACTGACAGCCGCTGGACACTTCATTGACAGCCGCTGCTGCGAATTTTCAACTCACTTCACCTTCGACTGATAGAGCGTCGCACACCTTGGACTCCAGTCGACGGCAACGCGGCGCATGAGTAATGCTACCCGGGCGAGGGTGGCCAGCATGAAAGCAGAACGCAGAAAGCAGAAGGCAGAAGGCAGAGGGCGAAGCAAATGAAGCAACAAAATTCAGCAACAGTAGCCGCAGATTAAGAACCTTTTAAGGGATTCATGATTTTAATTTTTTTTTTCCGCCTGCTCACAATGCAGCTCGAACTGAGTATCTGGACTATACAGTCCACTCTATAGCATTTGGTATATGGAATAAATGAACTGACTTGTGCAAATTGCTAAACATAATTAGAAGAAAATGTGATTATTTTTCACTTTTTATCAGCGATTTTCATAAATTCCAACACTGATAATAAATTTCTAGATGAATCATATTTTATAAATATATATTGTACAATAATTTAGCAAAGCTTTCTGATTCAAATAAATTGAGATTCTGTTAAGTCATGTCTGAACTATGCAAGATTATTTGTTAATAAAAATAATCTCTAGAACCTATGAATCTGAAAACTTGGATTAAAAGAATTTCATGTCAAAGTATTTAAATTGCAAATTGTATATATAAATAAATAAATTCTTAATATTTAGTATATATATATAAATGTATATATGATTTACATTGCTAAAAATTGGAATGCTTGATATTAGTGTTTCGCTATAATTATAGATCTTCTCTATCAGGTAGAGTATTCAAAATTCGTTTCTTGCAAATTAATTTGATTTTCTTATTTTTTCTGGCATTTTTGTTGACATTGTTGCGTTGCAGGACGTTTGTTTACTTTGCCATTGGCCTGGCAATTTGGCAGCAAGGACACGCACGACAACAGTAGCAGCAACAATATAGCAGCAGGAGCAGGACGAGCGAGTATCCTGGACCGTGTGCTACGGCCGTGTCCTGCTAGATATCCTGGTTGTTCGCATTAAGCTAATTATGGCCAAATAAAGCGGCTCGAATCGAAGCGCGCGCTCTGTGCAAATAGCAGAGGAAACAGAGCTAGAGGGGTTACTGCTCTGCCGCACAGGATGCCAGCACTTAACTTCAGCTACAGCCTTGGTTTCCTCTAGCTGTGGTTGCGTTTTTGATTGTTTTTCAATTTTCTGCATTGTTAGACTTTTTGTTTCCTCTTCTAGTTGGCATTGTGGGGCATGTTTAATTTGCCGAGATGTCACGTGTCGCCAGAACAACTGCAAGTGCAGGCTTGACACGTGTCTGCCCCGCTCCGCTCCGGTCCGCTCAGCCCTGCTCTGCTCTGCTCTGCTCTGCTCATCCCATGCACCAGCTGTTTAATGTAGACAGCGGCAATGGCAAATATTTAAGCAAATCAATTTTGTATGCTCGCCCATCGCCCGGGCGTCAAATGGCAAACGTATCAGCAGACATGGCGTACGCCCCGCTCTGCCCCGGCAGCTGCATCCGCCTGGACCAGTTAGCGTCCAGCCACGTGTCGGCGTCGTCGTCGACGCGCCTCTTTCGTTCTCGCTGCTAATCTATCAAACGCGCGTTGGCAGCCAACCAAATTGAGTTTGTTTGGATATCATTTCCCGGCCTGTGTGCCTCTGCCTTCTTGTTGTGCCGACAGCAGTGTCCGCCTTTTGGCTACCTGCCCGCAAAGCCACTGCCAAAAGCAACTTTCACTTGCCCCGCTGCCACCTCAGCTCCCATCGACGCTTCAGGCTAACAACTTTTGTGCTCGGTTCCCACATTGTGCCGCCGCGTTGACGTCAACGTCAATCAAATTAGGCTGTCCTTGGCCAGCGCTTCAATGCTTCAACGCTTCTACTCTACGGCGCATCGGCGCTTCCCTGCCCGTGCCAAAGTTCACACATCAAATGTTTTCCAGGGGTGGCTTTTAGTTCCCTTCCCTTCGTTTCCTTTGACTGTTGCTAACTTGCGATTTGCGTTTGTAAATGTTTTTCAAATCAGATTTGTCTGCTATACACGAGGGAGTGCAATTTGTTTTGATGTGCCAGGCGCAATCCGTTTAAGTGACGTCTGAGTGCGGGTTCAAAGGCAGCGATGACAATGCCTACGGCACGCATAATTACTTCTGCTCTTTTGCCAGGCACAGCACTGGGACAGACGTCGAAACTTTTTCTTTGCTCCGAGACCATATGCTTTTGTCACTATCATCTTAGTGCGAGTTGCTAATATATAATATTTAACGTTGGTTAGTGTCCCAGTGTCCCCATGGAGCGGGTATCTATCCTAATAGATCGTATAGTTTGTATACGAGTAGAGAATTTTGGATAAATCTGTATTTCTACCATTTCTTGATAACTTCTTTTCATATCTCTATGTAGTATCAGACTTCGAGTTATCTTGGATATTCCAATTTGTGTTCATATACTGCCCAATCCTATTCTTTGATAGGAAATATTTGATTGAACATATTAAACTTAAGAATTTTCCTAATCAAAATTTCAGAGTTAAGTTCTTCCCATGGTTCGTCTTTGTAGATAGCAAAGCAAAAGCCAATCACATACTCTATTCTTGGCAGCTCTATTAGCAGAAGCAAAACAAAAACAAAAAGTCATTTCCAGTAGCCAACCCAAACTGATATAGTTGACATTTGCTACTCTTACCCAATGGAAATCAAAGCATATTTACATATGGCTTAGATATCGTGCGAGCAGATAGATAATTGAAAAAGAAAGGCAAATGTCTTCTGTCAGTATCCGGTTTTAGCTGCAGAGTGACACATTCGCTCTACTCGATGGCAATCGGGCGAGTTTTGATCGATTGGTTTTTAAGCCCGCCATTAAACTAAAATAAATAATCATCGTTGACATTGTAAATTCATAAATTAATAAAACAACTGCAACTGCAACTGCAACTGGAACTAGAACTGCAATTGGAAATCGATTTATTGCATCGCCTCTCCAAGTGCCAACATTCGAGTGATTCGATTCGTGCAATTGACCACGGTCACAAGTTGTGCACAATTCTGGGGCTCTCGGTCGGGTGCAATTTTCATTGTTCGCTTTTCATTTCTCATTGTTGTTTCGTAAAGGCAAATTTTTGCCATTTTTCAATCGCATATTTTAGTTATTTCTTGTCTCGCGGGGGAATTAGATTTTAAGACCCTTTTGCGTTCGCCGGATTACTAATATTTAGCAAGATTTTGCCATTCTAATTGATTGTTTGCCCATTCGACGCCAACGACGACTGGCCGCCACCTCCTCCTCCAGGGTCTCCTCCAGCTGTGCTTATCTACCTCTGGGTAACCTATCGATCTATGTAGTTATCTATTTCAGCTCCACTAGGAGTTATTCAATGCGCACGTCCCGCCTTCGCCTCGATGTACATATGCTCATAATATCCATTTAGATATTACTAACAATCGCCAGCCCATGCGCCCTGCCCTTCGCTGCCTTTCCCCGCCCACTCTGGCTACCCTGCCCATTTATTTGCGGTGCGCATTTATTTGTGCATTACACTGCGTAAGCGCACTTAAGTTGCTTTTAAGCCCTGGCGCCGATCCAATTGCGAAAAGGAAACGGGTCACAGCGCACAACACTCACACTAGCATGCTCGCGCACACAAGCACACGGAGGCAAAGCCAAAAGCCAAATGGCGCCATTTGTTGATGACTTGATGATTGTCCATTTTCCATTCCAGTGAAAACGTGTCGAGTGCGCAGGTAAAGTTGTTTGCAATGAACATGTTAATTGGTATCTGAAACTCGCTCGGATGACACTAGTGGCGCCATCTATTGGTCACGTGCTTTTCTGCTTGAACTCTCTGATCTTAATGTGTGGTTGATGTCTTGGCTAATCGCACTACACGAAACTGTACCAAATAGCAGAGGTATTAGGTAAGTTCGCTTACTGTGAGTATAAAATATCAAATCCTTCCCCAATTAATAATTTATTATGAATATGTGTCATTAAAATAATAATTATAATAATAATAATAATAATATGACGAATTTATAAGGCATATGAAAACATTCAATTGTTTATTTTCAGCTTTTTTAAATCAGCTGAACTTATGAACAGATAGCTATGAATTGGCATATATAACCCGATTATTACAAGAAAAGCGCCAAGTCTTTTGATTAAGTATTTTTTATTCATAATAAAATTACATACTAAACAATAAGTTCACTGAGTTAGAAGTTCAGAGGCAATGGAGCTCGCTAATTTAGCATATTTTTACTTAATACTCAACCTTAACTAAATATATACAAGTTAAAATACTTTGGATGAGTTGCCGCCTTAGTGGCGTGGTGTGATCTTTACTCTGAGGCCATCCTTGGGTCGCAGAATCAGTTCGCCGAGCAGCGTCAGGTCTTCGCGACGATCGACAGACTCGACCTTGTATTTGCGCAACACTGTCGAGATGACAGCCTTCTCCTCCAAAATGGCAAACTTCTGCCCGATGCAGTTGCGCGGACCAGCGCTGAAGGGTATATAGGCGAACGGATGGCGACCGGCGCAGTTCTCGGGCAGGAAGTTGTCAGGATTGAACTGCTCGGGCTTGGGAAAGACGCGCGGGTTGCGATGCAGCGCATAGGTCATGATGATAGCCTGCGTGCCAGCGGGCACCAGTTTGCCACCTAAACGAACACAGATATTAAAAGATAACCAAAGATAGTCCATTGGATCACCTACCGATGGTTACATCCTCGCCCACCATACGTGCCATCATGGGCACACTGGGAAACAGTCGGAGTGCATCTTTGATGCAGCACTCCAAATAACGCATGTCGAGCAGATTTTTCATTGTGGCCGGTGTCTCTGTGTCATTGCCAAATATGGACTCCAGCTCCTCGACAACTCGCTCCTGGTACTCGGGATTGGCGCCCAGCAAAAACAATGTCCACGAGATGGCGGCGGAGGTTGTGTCATGACCCTCAAACATAAATGTATCCACCTCCTCACGAATATCCTCCTATAAATGTGATATGAATATGTCGAATAATTTCCTTAATGGTTTTCCACACTCACATTGGATAGTACTGTGCCCTCTTTGGATGCGTCAATCAGTAGATCGAGGAATGCCAGGCGCTTCTTCTTGCCCAGATCATCGTAGGCGTCGGGCATTTCATTGTTGTTGTTGTTATTGTTGTTGTTAGCCAACTCCGCTTTGCGTTCACGTATCACCATATTGGAGAAGCCATGGAGCGTATTAATATAGCTCTGATGAGTCTTGTAATCCTCCGTGAGGCGGAAAAGCAAATCGCTTTGCAGCCAGATCTTGGCCTGGCGACTCTGCACAATGGAGCCAATGCTGTGTGTGTGCGTGAGGGTTGTCAAAGAGATGGAAAAAGTGTTGCATTAAATTGAAAGTTAGTCAAGTGTTAGAATGACTGCCTGCCTGTCTGTCTGTCTGTCTGCCTGTCTGTCGGGTGGTCGGTCGCTGTGACTGTCTTTCTGACAGTTTGTCTGCCTGTCCGAGTATCTGTGCGCTTTATGAGGCATGTTATCAGCAGCAACAGCAGCAGCATTTTCCATTGACATCTTAATCTCGCATATTTTTCGCTTGAGTGAAGAGCACCCCAAAACACAGCACACACACACGCAATCATAATGCGAATGTGGAGTGTGTGTGGGAAAGTATTTGACATTTGCACTGACAGCTCTCAATATCATGTCCCTTTCCCTGTTGCCTCTGATAACCTTTCGCTTATAGCTTGAGCAATTGAATGCTAGTTCCTCGAACTGTATATTATAATATTATTTATTCTTTTGGTAGTCCAGACTTACCCATAGACCGCCTTCACGTACTCCGACTCGCTGTTGCTCTGTGCATAGATTTTGCGACCCATGGCAGTTTCTGTGACGCAATTAGCAGTAGGTTATTTGATATGCTCTAGCTGTGCCTAGATGAAATTGTAACATTGACACTTACCGCACACGATGTCCAAAGTGCAGAGTGTGACGTAGGGGAATATGTTGAACGCCTCGCTGCCCAGCTCCACGGCCAGTTTGCGAGCCAAGACGGCGCTTTGCTCGTTGAAAACATCAATGAAATCATCCAAGATTTTGAAATGAAAGGCGGGCGTCAGAATCTGCAGATGTGAATTAAATATAAATATAGATATATACACATATGCATCAGTTTATCGACTGACCTTTCTGCGGGAATGCCATTTGCGATCTGTGCTGGTCAGCAGACCTGTGCCCAGCCAGGGATGCAGATAGTCGTAGTCGTGACTCTTGTTCACAAACTTCTGACTGTTCAGTATGGGCTATAAGACAGATATCGTAAATGTTACACAGCTCTCTGTCTATGATGACTGCTGCTAATTGTTCACTTACCTCCACGGTTTCCGGCTCGAAGAGCAGCACGCGCGGCGAGGTGCCCTGCCAGACGCGGTTGATGCCAATGCGTGTGCCCCAAAGTTTCTGCATGCCTATGACTCGATTGAATAGCTCTGTAAAACGATTAAAGAACACAAACAAACAGAAACCAGTTACGAATTTGTCTCAATGGTCTGTGATCTGCGAGCCAGCTGAATGCCTGACTGACAGACAGTTAACGAGCGTTTAAGTACGCATAAATAATAATAATAATAAATAGTTTCGCTGTCTATGTTGGGGCCAATGTTTGGACTGCCAGATGACTACCAGATCAATTTGAATATACCACGTGAACATAAAACAACAGTGTAAAGAAGTAGGGTAAGCAGTAGGAAGCAGCCAAGCAGCCCTAAATTTCAGATATAAGATAAAAGAGCTTCCTCCACAGCGTTAAAGCGACATAAAGATCTTAAATATAGTGTGTAACGCTCGTAAATCTTATTCTGATTTAGTAGACTTAATTACTTAATTATTCTTAGGCTTCTCTATATAAATAAACTCTAATTAAATTATTATAAGCAACTCGCCTGTTTTTAATGAATCATGCATACGAAATCTTTATCATATTGGTTCACATCCTATACAGACTAGCTTCACTTTTATTTTGAGCTTTATTTATAGAGGCTGTGCAATTCACCTAGGTTTTCAGTGCACGTGTGAAAATTGTTTGCGACATCAATTAAAGAAAAATAAAAGCTTACAAATCGTGTGTGAGAAGCAATCAAGGCCGTCATCATGTAAAACGCTGTGTTAATTTTAATATGTTACACTTGTTTATCACGTAGGTAAACATAAATAACATAAGCTGCTCTGTCTAGGCAGCTTCTTGGGTTTTTCTTTGCCCTTTATTGCTGGACGAGAAACCTGAGCCGGCGCACGTTGCTCATGCAGCCCGGTTTTCTGCTCGATTGCTGCATTAATTAAAACGATGACACACACATACACTCAACTAAAAAGACAACAACAACAACAATAAAAAAAAAATAAAACACACACTCACCATCTCTTTCAGAGATGTCTAATAATGATTTTATGTAACCCAAAGCTCAAGCGTCAACACGAATTGTTGAAGAAAGAAGAAGAGGAGCAACACCTAAAAGACAAGCGGCTATTGCTGCCCCCTTTATGGCTGTCCGAACTGCGGGTATGTGGCATCGCCTACTCTGATCACCCGCCCAGCTCCCTCGGAGCCGCTGCTGGCCAGCTGGTCGGAAGTCTGCATGTTTTATCATGGCGAAAAATAGGTAACAATCAAATTTCCTACATGCAAAAAAAAAAAGCAAAAAAAAAAAAAGAGAAGCAAAACAAAAGGCATATCAAATATTTGACCGGCTCACAATATTCATTATGTTTTTTAGTGGGCTGATGTTGGTGTTGTTGCTGCTGTTGCCGCTGCTGAACAGCTTGTTGACAAACTGGACGTAAAAGAGTCACAAAAAGTTTGGCTGGCTTAAATTGCGTTAACAATTTGAATTTATGAGTCGCTTCATGAGATGCAACAATTTGTCATTGGGCCCAAATTGTGGCACATTAAATAAGAAATAAAAAATCTTGTAGAGTTGCTAATAATCTAATATAATGAACTAGAAATATAAAAGTAAGGGTTGTATATTTGGCTTAATTTTATAATTGAATATAAACATAGACTCCACAAAGGTTATCTCAAGTATTATTATGGCAACAGTTGCTGTTAATGCGCTTGTCAAATTTAGCTGGCAGCCAATGCCAAGCCGCTACCAACCACGACCACAACGACTCAAAACTAAAGCTCAAACTCAAGTCGAAACTCAAACTCGGATTGAGAGTCAGATTCAGCAGACAGAGCCAGACAACTTGGCTTTGACTGCCAAATGTTCTTAGCATTAGAACTTGAATTCATAAAACCCGATGCCGGCCTTGGTGTCTGTATACACTTCAAATATGTTGCCAGTCTTAAGCATTTTGTAGTCGGATAATTATGAATTAAGAATCTCTGGCAGTTGGGCCACCGACTCGACCTTGAGCCAACACAATTTATTGCTGCGTCATGCAGCATGTGGATGCTACTGTTTGGTCGCTCGAAGTGCTCTTAAATCATTTTTCAATTGAATATTAGAGAACGCTTAAGTTAATTCGAGTTGTTGCTGCAGGGGCAGCCCCCATCGGCACGATTAGATACACAGAATTTATAAATCGCAACAAGTTCCTCGACTGCCTTGAACTGAACACAAGAAACATCTGCGACCCGCAAAATAAATAAAAAATAGCCAAGAGCCATGAGCATATAATTAATATTTCATTTGAATATTTGCATATATTTCTTCGCTAAGAACTTACTAAAAAAAAAAAAGATTAATTTGTTAGATAATAAAGTATAGTCATTGATTGGGTTTGCGATTTGAATACACTAACTTTTCGCAAACTTCTTTTCTAAGAATTATTTCAAATACAATTTTTTTATTATATTATATTTATTAAAATAATATTTTTGAAAAAGATTCGTAAACTCCATACTTATTTTGGTTTATTCTTCGCCATAAAATAAATTAAATTGTCTTTTTTAAGATACACTTAACATTTGCTTAGGATCAGGTTTGGGTGGGGTTTTATATGACATTGCAAATATTTATATCACTTAAATGGTATCAAATAAGTATTTCTCCTTTAGTTTGTTCTATCCAGAGACATAAAAGACAATTTGAATGCATTCAAAATCTAATTTATTAATGCGACTGAAGGCATAATTAAACCTGTTGCCCAAAAGTTACGAGTATGCCTCGAAGGCAGGTAACTTCCGTCAGTGCTCAGCATTGAAGTGAACGTTACCAAATTCTCATCTAGCCAGAAAAACAACTTCACTTAGCTCTGCCTGGCAACATCTATAACAAAGAACCGACAACAAAGAACCAGCCGTATAACAAAAACAAATCAAAAAGCCCCTGCAGCAGAATATAAATCGTTATTATAGCATAATATGGAAATTAGGCATACAGTTCAATAATTTATTAAAGACATGTTTGCTACACAATTAACATTTCATCTTGAACTTGACCAACTGAACAAGCTGTAGCCCGTATCTATGTATCTATGTATCTATGTATCTATGTGTCTATGTATCTATGTATCTATGTATCTATGTATCTATGTATCTATGTATCTATGTATCTATGTATCTATGTATCTATGTATCTATGTATCTATGTATCTATGTGTCTATGTATCTATGTATCTATGTATCTATGTATCTATGTATCTATGCATCTATGTATCTATGTATCTATACATGTTGCTTTTAATCTATGTAACTATAAATCTATGCGTGCTTCTTGTGTTTCAATAAAACGCTTCCGCATTTAAATGTGTGTTAATTGATATACATATGCTTCTATATTTCTTGTTGTTGCGGAACTATTATATTAGATTAGCTTAGTGACTTAATCATTCGATTGAACGTTCAATGTCTGGTGCTTTTCCGAACGACTCTTATGTTTATCAGCTACAAATGCTGTTTCGGTGGTTTTTAGCTACTTTTGAATGCCAAGATCAAGATCAAGATCAAGCAAGAGCAAGTCCAAGATCAATGCAAGCACACGTCCGGCTCAGACCCATGGCTTGCCTAAGACCTTTTTGGGAGTTTTGTGTGCCCCAGAGTTTTACGACCATTTATTTTACAATATCTCAAGTGTTTTATTATTTTGTTTTGTTGTTTAGCTATATTTACGATCGACTACCGTTTTTATAGCTGCTTCGGTTCTTTATAAAGTTGCTCAACATTGTCTTCGAGTTAATTTCATTCAATCAGCAAATGTCGAATTTCCGCTATTTACACTACCGAAAGGGCCCTATTTGAAGCTTGTTATGTTTTTATGTTTTTCTTTCGAGTTGGTGAAAGTTTTTGCCAGCTTACTTCATATCAAGTTCAAATTTGGCATTTGCCAAAAAATTAAAATAATTATGTGATGCACACTATGTATGGATATTTGTGTTTATTTTATTTTGAAGGTCTGATTACAGACTTTTCTATGCAAAATTACACAAGTAGATTGGATATTACAAAATACATTATATATAATACAAAATAATTTACATATACAAATTTTTCTGAATCACAGCAAGTGTGAATTCTGTTATTGTGTAAAAATGAAGCGATATATAGTAATTATATACGACAAATGAAGCTCATCTGTATGTTAAACAAATATTCTACTCTGTTATAGTTCAAACCTTAATATTTGTATCATCAATATGACAATTACCATTTTATTAGCACATTTTTGCACTACATTATTTGTGTATTTGGTATTTATTAGCCCGTCTGATTCGGCCCCTATAAAAATGGACTCTGTGAGATTCCGAGCAGAGAAAAATGAAAGTGAAACTGAAAGTAGCATAAAGTTCTATAAAATTTAGGAACAACTAAATACGGGGCACACTTTTATTGATTCACGTAGGCATTCACTGATCGTGTTGATCTTGTTTCGCTTGTCTATTAATTAGCACCTAATACCGCGTCTACGCTTTATTTACTGCAAGTCATATTGGCTTATTCAATCAGATCAGATCGCTTTTCAGGGTCCAGTCAACAAAAGATCTAACTTATAGATCAACGACAGCATACTCACCATCATGATCCACATTCATTTCGATTGCATTTCCCAGAAAGGGCAGAGCGGCAGGTCCTGGTATTTTTTCAATATATTTCACCCAACGCGCGCGTCTCTTATTATAGACCACTAGAGATATTATGATCGTTGCCAGCAGAAATATCGTTATAGGGGAATATCCCGATATGATCTGAGCGGCTTTGGAGAGCAAAATGCTCTCGGCCATCAATGAACTAAAAACTTTTGAGGACATTTTAAGAAAAGAATCGTTTTACACTTGGCTTCCAGCCTTTGGCATGTCCTTCACAGATACACACAGAATATCAAATGCGATTTTGTGCTGTTCGATTTTGACCCGGACCCGGTTTCGTGCTCTCTATTCGATACAAACGCCGCGAACTCCGACACACAACTAACAAATAGCTCGAGTTTGCATAAAAATTTAAAAAGAAGTGCTAAAATTTCGGCTTGGCGTTTCGGCTTTTCGAGCTTCGTGGCTCAGTTCGGCTGCTGCGAGTGTGAGCCGGAGATGAAGCCGATCGCATAGACGCTGTGAAAACGTAGTAGAAAATCTACTACTACTCGGCCCGTACTCATTTCTGTATTAGTAATAGTTTCCTCCAACTGCTATTGTCTTGTTTATAAAGATATATACAGGTATATGTACATATCTTCACATATATATATATATATGTTCAACATGAGTCGGCGCTTTGCAACTGTTGCTGCTGCGGCTGGTGTTTTGTGGCAATTCAAATTTTGCCATAATTTTTGTGCATTTATGACTACAATTCATCGTTCGCATATTAAAAGAGGGCATATCTTGTGACGATTTGCCAGTTGTTGTAGCCTTGCCTCGATCCTTCATATATAGGGGCATTTCTGGGAAATGTTGTTAAGAAATTACCAGAACTGGCCGAAATATTACCAGCTATGCCCTGACACCTATGATAGTTGCACTTAAAAACTACTACTACTACTATTACTACTATTCTGTTGCTCTTCAGTTATTTCACTGATTGTACAGTGTATTAGTCGGTTGATTAAGCCTGCTTGCAGCATTTGGCTTTAATTGCTGCCCTTGCATGTCTCTCAAAATTCGTATGCAGTAAACTGTGTGGACAACTGCTCGACAGTTCTGTTGGGTCTATGTCGGCTGTCATCTGTCGGCGGTCGGCTTGTGGCTGCCGGCTTAGCTTGGGCACCCGTTTATGGCATTCAGTCGTTGCATTTGTTGGCCTCTGAGTGCAATTAGCAGGTGTTTTTGGGATGGAATCGCTTTGATTCTATTAAAACCTTAGGCTGTCCGTCTATCAGCCAGTCGAGTAGTAGATACACATTTCATTATATGAGTGCAATTAAAACAACTTGACTGTGTCATGTCCGCCACTGAAATTGGAGCGTTTATTTCGAGTGGTCAGAATTTCATAACTCACGTCAAGTCGACTTATCCTCTACTCTGTCATCTACCTACCTTAATAAATTAGCCAAATTCGCAATTTAGCATTCGCCATTAGAACATGATAATTAAAAATAAACTCTTACTTAAAGTGGTCCAAGGTCGGGGACAAGTTTTCTTATTCAAAACAATTGGCAGCTTGTGTTAGATAATGGAAAATATTTTCATGGTCATGGCTGGCTGAAATCAAACCCATGTATAACTGGTTCCTCTCTGATTCTATCGCAAATCAACTTCGAATCAAAACACTATCGAACACAAATCGAGTTCTGTTGAAGACTTACGCGTGTTATTTACCCTCAAGTATTATTCAAACGTTGTTTATGTCTGTGGTTTCCTTCTAATACCCAGCAAACATCAGAAGTCCAAGATGGGCATATTGTTTCCCCATAAAAATAAGATACTATGCTAAAAACTTAAGAGCCGAGAAAACTTTTCCGTGATTTTGTTAATTTTTATAATCTTGATTTTACACTTTTATTTAATATTCATTTTTTTTTTTTAAGATATTTTTTAGTCGATTATCATATTGTTGGAAAACATGCCAATTTGCAGAATAGCAGAATACTCAGACAGAAAGAACCATTTTGCATATTATGAAAACGATCCAACAAAAGATTTCCAAAAAATTTTGCAAATAAAGTATGCAGATTAGGGTTCAACAGAACCTCTGGCATTATCAAACAAAAAATACATAAAAACAGTGAAATTGATGACATTGATGGCTTTGAATATACATCAAACGAGTTTGTTGAATAATATATGTAAATTACTTTCATGCTAAAATTTCTGAGACATTATACAATTAAGAAGAGCACGACAATACAATGGGTGATAGAATGTATCCAATAATAGTTCAACTTTACCCTTCAGGGTATCAAATTTGTTGTGTTTGTGTATACCTCATTTGCCCCTGTCTATTATAATGAATACCATCGCATAACTTAACTACGAGATGATTATCAATATAGTCTTAGCCTATAAACAGTTTTCTGCGCATTTCCTTAAAATATAATTACTCTATCACGTCGCAGTCAAAATAACTTTGTCTACAATTCGTCAGGGAAGTAAAATCTGGTCAGTGAATCGTTCTTTAATTAGACACAAATTAACAGCTTGTCTAATAAAAACCAGCTCTGTCAAAAAAGCAAGTCATTACGCGTTCAGCACTTCGATACTTAAGACAGTAATCCTTCACTTCTGTATTTTCGTCTTTATGAACATTATGTTTTCTAGTTCCAATCATATGATTGTTTACAATTGAATAAGCTGATTACCTTACCTTCATCGATTATATTATATTTCAAGCTCGGAATGGAAGATTGCGAGTTACGGGGGGGACCCCCTGGATTCTGGAGCAAATATAAACATAAATAATTTCTTTTAGATTCCATATTGCTAAAGAACATTTGATGTTTAGAAGATAGACACACTGATTCAACGAACGGCAACTGAGACCTGAAATATACCTACACGTGTTTTATAAATATATTCAGTATTTCCATATATACACATATGTATGTATGAATGCAAAGTATGTTTATACTATTTATACTTATATTTACATTACATTTATTAATTAAATCGGGACGGCGCGAACGCCATTCCCGGCTACCAAAAATTACACGCACGAGTTATTCACATTAGGAATAATCGCAAAGGTCAACTCAGCCGAAAGTGCAATGACCGAGCCTCGCTCCGGAGGAACCGCCTTCGTGATCACGGTTAACCTCTACGCCAGGTAAGTATGCTTTTCTCCGCTCTGGAACAGCCACTCCAATACGGCAGAGTCAGAGAGTTTGAGAATTGTATTGTGAAAATTTCTGCTGAAGTGAAAGTAGCAAAGGCAACAGGATTGCATGTAATGTGGGTAGTAGTAGTAGTTAGGGGTTGAAAAATGTAAGGACACAAGTATGAGTTGGTTCATATATACAGAAATAGTGTTGTTTTTGCTGAATGCTTCATGTCGAGTAGAAACGAATGTTTATTCATGTACACGTATATGTATTTGAGGAGCATATAAATGATTTATCTGATGAAATTATATAATTAAAAATGTTTATTTAAAATACATGCATATGTACACAAGCTTTGTATAATTTTATTATTTTTATTTTAGCTGAATGAGGCAAAATACAAAGCCATAGAGACATAAACCATATAAATATGTAAATAAATACATAAGCAGTGCTTATCACATAATAAAAACTGATAAATCGAATGAGTTAAATTCCGCAAAATAATAACTTTGCAGAAATTAACTATCTTTAAACAATAAGCATAATGCTTTTAGAACTTAACATTAACTATTTTACGTCTTCTTTCTGCTGTCTGCCAACCAAAATCCATCCCTCTTTTATTATCCACGACCAGAATGTATGCTAGCCTGCTGCTGAACACACAAACACACGCTCACACGCACACATACTCAACTGTTGGCAGCGCATGCTTTGACATGCTACATGCTTGCTGTAGAAAATTTCACTTGTGCGCGCACAACAATTCTCAAACGGTTCTGACTCTGCCGTATTGGAGTGGCTGTTCCAGAGCGGAGGAAAGCATACTTACCTGGCGTAGAGGTTAACCGTGATCACGAAGGCGGTTCCTCCGGAGCGAGGCTCGGTCATTGCACTTTCGGCTGAGTTGACCTTTGCGATTATTCCTAATGTGAATAACTCGTGCGTGTAATTTTTGGTAGCCGGGAATGGCGTTCGCGCCGTCCCGAATTAGTTGATACATATGATGGAGAGGTGTTAAATATGAATACGTGACTGATTGTGGACTGATTGCAGTGGGTCAAAGCAGACGAGCGAGGCGAGCATCATGAATAGCGGTCATTGTCCATGCATCTCTTCTAGTGTGCGCTTCTATAAAACAAAAACTCTTGAACTTGATCTTCTTGCGTTGAGTTTGCTTTGCGGAAGAAGCCTTCGTCTACTGTTTATCATATTTAAAGTGTGCTTCATAGGTAGAAAATGTTATTGGTGGTGGGGTTGGATTTCCTGGCCTTTGTTGTTGGCGCTGTAGTGTTCCGTTGGTTTCTCGCAGGTTTATTATCATTAGCAGCAGCAAATTTGACTCACAAATATATTAACAAATCTCTATTATTGTATTTGTTGCGGAATTGATTAACTTGAATTTTATTTTACGCCGTTCGCATAACCGCTAGTAAGCCAGCTGGCAGCAACAGTTGCTTGCTTGCTGTAGGTCTAGCACACCATCGGCGCGTCGATAAGGTCAAGTTCATTTCCGCATGGGTCTGATCTTGGTCTCAGGGCAACAGTATTCGCATTCAAAGAATGATCCAGCGGTAATGACTGCAATTTGGCGGCAGCTTAGCAATGGCTTTACACGCCCCGAATCGAGCTGCAGCCCTCTGGCTGATTAAAGCGCTAGATGAAGGAAGTTGCACAAGTTTTACAACCTAATAAAACAATTTACCATTAGATGAAGTGTATGTGACGCACTTAAGGTTTCTCTAACTGTGTCTCGTTGGCTGGTTACTCGTAATTACGCACGTAATTAGGGTTACAAGCGTACAATCTCTCTCTCTCTCTCGGTCCGTCTCCGACTAAGTATGTCACGCAACGAACCATCAACAAACAAATAATTTCGAGCCGAGTTCCCCCAAAAGACGAACAGGTCTTTGGCAATGGTATCTCTCCACCGTGTGAAAACTAGGCTCGCCTGCAAGGTTTTTATGCGTTTTTAATGAAAAAAATTGTTTGCTGAACTTACGTATAGATGGATAAATTCTAAAAGGCCTACCCATTGTCAATTACCTCGCAATTCATTGTCAATGGTCAAGTGCAGTTCACGCGCTGCTGCAATTAAATGTGGTAAAGAACCAAATACCATCGCCAGCAGCTAGCTGGCTGGCTGGCTGCTGGCCACGTTACCTTGGCCAGGCCAAGTCGAGTTTCAAGTTTCCTTCGCCGGCTTGACACAGATTTGTAGACATATTGGTTAGATAGATCGGTGACTGCATTTGGCATTTCGCTTGCCAATTCACTCAGCAGCAGCCACTAGCTGACCTCGACTTTCTGCTGGGGAGCTCAATATCGACAACAACAACAACAACAACAACAACAGCCAATTACCATTGAGAATGCACCAAACATTCTCAACTGTGTTAAGCTCCCACACCGCATCAGTTTATTCAGTTTGTTTTGAATAGAAAATTGCATTTTGATAAGCAAAGATGTGTATATTCACATATTGTGTAAACATTTCAACTAATTAAAATGCATTTTCCCAACATCAAAAACAATGCGGTGTAAAAAGTTGATATCAAACATCAATCAATTATTAAATTTCTGTTAACTATAATTACAATAGAATTTGTGTGCATTGTTGCGCGCTCAGCGCTTACGCCTCTGTGTTTGGTTAAACATTTACGAGAGCTAAACGCTGCAGCAAAAGTTCAAGAACATTTGTCAATGGTTATTGCCATAGTTTATTGAGTAAGACATTTAAAAACAATTAAAACAAAGCTCGAGCGTTTAGCTAATAAATGAATGCCTGCTGATATGACAAGTATTTTCTTATCAAGGGCTCAATTCAAATGACATACAATAACAATTAAAGATAAGGTGCTAGTTGTGGTATTTTTATTATTATTGTTTTTATTTTTTTTAATTATAAGAAAAATTAATTTGTTTTGTCTCAACGGGGTTTGAACTCGGGTCCACATGCACACTGACAAGTGTGCCTAATTTAATTCAACGACGTGGCAGCGCTACCAATCGTTTTTGTAGCTGTATGGCAGCCTTAAGAGAATGTTTAGTATATTTTATTATTATAAGTCGATAGATAGATATACCGATATATTTATTTTGATCAGCGAGCCTGGTCACACTAAAAATTAACAAAAGCAAAGCAAACGCAATTCGTTTTTCTCATTAATCATCAAATATTCATTCAGTGCAGTTGCAGTTGCAGTTGAAAGGGCAAGAAAAAAGTAAAATTGGTTTAATAATATCACCAGTTCTGAGAGCACACACACCCACAAAACAAAATGCGTAACGCGGGCCTTTTGGCCATTTTGGCAGTGTTTGTTTTTGGTAAGTTGTGACGTTTATAGTGAATATTGCGTATTTGTTAAACGTTGGTCAATAGACTTTTACATATACGAATGTATGTACATATGTATGTATATTATTCTTCAAGACGCTTTGTGTGTTTCTCTTCATTTTAGGCGTTTGCGTTTCATCGACGCCAATTGCTGAGCAGCCTCTGCTAGGTGCCACTAAGTGCACCTGGGGCCCCTCCTACTGGTGCGACAATCTCAGGTGAGTCTAGAAACTACTGTAAAAAAGCTTTGTCATCCGCTGAAAGAAAAACTAAACTCCCGCGTTTGCATTAAATAAGTTCAGATGTGAGACAATGGCCACTACGCAGTTATTAACCCGTTGTGTGTTTCTCATATTTTCTTCTATTACTGTTCATTGTTCGTCTTGAAGCACTGTTTGATAAGGAAGGCAATCGGCGCGGCATCCAAGGCGGAGCCGCCATACTGTTTGTGCCGTCGATAACCTTTTATGCGGTTTACAGTTGCTCTAATTTTTTTTTTTTTTAGCAGTATTTCTCTCTGTGTTTTCTTTTCATACTTGTCATACGTGCGAACTTTAGCTACACTTTGCACACACGTACACTCCGTCTCTCTCTCTTTCTCGCTCTTTCTCCCTTTGTCATTATCTCTCTTTCGTCTACGACTCTCTTTGTAAGTGTTATTTGTGTTGTTTTCCGTTTCGATTCCGTTTTAAATTCAATTAACAATTGCAATTCCAGCTGAGCCAACGGATTACATATGCGCAAATGAATAAACATATCTGTAAGCTGCATAATCAGCCGCAAATTTTGATGACTAATCGGGTTTAAGCAAAGCCTGGTCTCAGCTTAGGGCGGCAATTGTCCGACTTTCGGTTAAACTTTGCCAACTATTCGTCATAAATGAAACTGAATATATTACATTCAACACTTGGCACTTTCTTATCAATTCGATTTCTGACTAATCCAAACTGTAGTTATACCTACACTTGTATTTGCCCTAGGTTGGAATAGTGTGTATGTATGTATATGTACATATATACATATGCAATACCCGCCATAAACACGCCATTGCAAGTATATAATTGCATTTTCTAGCAAATGCTTCAATAATCAACGCTTCAGCTTTCATACAAGTTAGACAAAATTTTTGCAATCGATCGATTTTACTTCGTATTTTTCCATTAGCTTATATTTCTTTGTTTATTTATTTATGTGCACGGGATCGCTTAACTCGTCTTTGTTTTCCTTGTCAAACCAAAATGGTAAATATAAACAGAAAACGTCGCAAATTTTTTGCAACAAGAAGTCGCTACATATAAGTGCATATATGAATATATACATTATACGTATATTCCAAATATGAGTATGTCTGCTTATCTTGCCTAGTATATACACAATATTTGTTTGTTAAATAAAAATTAGCACATTACTGTGTGCCACAGCCTATCAAGAACATCATGGAATTAATAAACGTACAGTAATTTTTGGGGAATATAAACTGCGTCTGAATTCTCTACAATATCAGATTATTGTTTTTAAATGGTCGGGCGGTTTAAGCATAATTCCCGCTGTCTGTTAAGCGATATCTGAATGTGTACATATGTATATGATAAATTTGCTGCGGGTGCATTCAACTAGTGGATATTGCGAGGGTTCATTTAATGCTTTGGACTCTGATCTTTGCTGACTTCAATTTCTAGCTGAACGAAAAGCGATTATGATTGCGGGTCATTTGAGGCATTTGTTTTTCCCAACTGCGAACGCAGCACTTTTTTTTTTCGAATAGTCGACTAACTTATTCCGCTTTGTTTCATTCGGTAGCAATTCAAAGGAATGCAAGGCTACCCGTCACTGTATTCAGACCGTGTGGGAAAAACGAACAGTGCCCGTGGACACGGATTCGATTTGCCAGATATGCAAGGACATGGTAACACAGGCGCGCGATCAATTGCGCAGCAATGAGACCGAGGAGGAGATTAAGGAGGTATTTGAAGGCTCCTGCAAACTGATACCCATCAAGCTAGTGCAGAAGGAGTGCATTACTCTGGCTGACAACTTCATACCCGAGCTTGTCGAGGCGTTGTCCTCGCAGATGAATCCTGATGTGAGTAGCCGATACAAAATCTGCTTACATTTTCTTTTTTAACCTTACTCATTTCCCTTACAGCAAGTCTGTTCGGTAGCTGGTTTGTGCAACAGCGCTCGCATCGATGAGCTGCTGCATAACGCATATCAGGCGGCTCTGGACGGCACGCTCAAGGAAGAGGAAGTAGTGATCGATAATAATGATAACAAGAAGGAAGAAAGCAAGGAGACTGGCTTGACTCAGCTCTCCTGTGGAAATTGCAATCTGCTCACGCGCAAGATGCAGAGCAAGTTTGAGTCTACCAACCGCGATGACATGGTTGAGCAGCTGCTGCACTGGTGCGGCACCATGTCCAGTTTCTCCGATGGCTGCGCCAACTTGGTACTGACCTATTTCAACGATATCTACGAGAATATGCAGCAGCACTTGCGGTCAGATGGCCTGTGCCATTTGTCTGGCGTGTGTGCAGCCCGTTACCATCAACACGAGGATGATGTGAAGGAACCGGAGGCACTGACTACTCTGGACGGCGTTGGTGACGACATTCCCTGTGCTCTGTGCGAGCAGCTGGTGAAACATTTGCGCGATGTGCTTGTGGCCAACACCACAGAGACCGAATTTAAGCAGGTTCTCGAGGGCTTCTGCAAACAGTCGCGTGGCTTCAAGGATGAGTGCATCAGCATTGTGGATCAGTACTATCATGTCATCTACAGTACATTGGTCAACAATCTGGACGCCAATGGCACTTGTTTCCTCATTGGAGTTTGCCCCAAAGGCTTGGATAACACCCACGATGCACCCATCATGCCTTTGTTGCCGGCCATTGCCCCTGCCGAAGTGCACGTGACTATCAAGAAGTTAGGCGCCAACGAGCCCAAGTTTAGCCAGCAACAAATTATGGACATGCAGCTGCCAATCGATCATCTGATGGGAGCCGCTAATCCCGGCCTTTTGGTGCAGGGCGGTGAACTGTGCACCATCTGCGAGTATCTGTTGCACTTTATTCAGGAAACGCTGGCCACGCCTGCTACCGATGATGAGATTAAGCATACTGTTGAGAACATTTGCACTAAGCTACCACAGGGTGTGGCCGCGCAATGCCGCAACTTTGTGGAAATGTACGGCGATGCGGTCATTGCATTGCTCATCCAGGGTCTGAATCCACGCAGCGTGTGCCCCATGATGCAGATGTGTCCACGAAACATTGAGAATCACGATGATATCGAGGTATTCAATCCATCACCGGTAACCGATCAACAGGACAAGCCCACCTGCCCGCTTTGTCTGTTTGCCGTTGAGCAGGCTCAGATAAAGATTCGTGACAACAAGTCGAAGGATAATATCAGAAAGGTTCTTGACGGCCTGTGCACCCATCTGCCCAACAAGCTGCGCGACGAGTGCGTTGACTTTGTAGAGACCTACTCCAATGAGCTCATTGACATGCTTATCACCGACTTCAAGCCAGAAGAGATTTGCGTACAGTTGAAACTGTGTCCCAAAACTAAGGACTATTTGGATGAAATGAGCATCAGTCTCATAGATAGCGCGGAGGCCGATAAGTCGTCCAGCAGCAACAGCGAGGAACTAGAAGCCAATGAAATCGACTCCAGCAAGGAGATGCCCATACAGATTGCTTTCGACAAGGACTTCGGCGTCGCTCCCAATTGTTTGCTCTGCGAAGAGGTTGTCAAAACAGTCGAGAAGAGGATTGGCAAGCATACGACCAAGTCAGAGATTAAGGACGCGCTAGAGCACTCTTGCGATAAGTTCAAAAAACCATTGGCCACCAAGTGTCATAAATTCATTGACAAGCACGGTGATCAGATTGCCGACCTCCTACTGAGGGAGATGGAACCGAAAATCATTTGCACCGAGATTGGCATGTGCTTGGGCGGCGAGCAGGAGGATCGTAAGTGCCCAAAATATATACACAAAGGTTGATATATAAACTTAACTTATGTCCATTCAATTTCCCAATTGATAGTTGAAATCGATGAGGCCTTGAAATACGATGTAATTGTGATGCCCAAGCAGCAGGTCGATAAGTTGGCGCGCTTGGAGTCAACCAAGGTCGATGAGCCGCCCACCTGTGTCTTGTGTGAGTTCGTCATGACGAAACTGGAAGCCGACCTGCGTAACCAAACCGAGCAGGACGAGATCAAGAAGGCCATTCGCGCTGTCTGTGGACGTCTGCCGACCACCATACGCAAGCAATGTGATACCTTTGTCGACGGCTATGCCTCGGCTATTATCAGTCTGCTGAGCAAGGTGCCTCCGAAGGAGGTGTGCCAGAAACTGCAGCTCTGCTTCAGCCAAGTCGTCACCGATGAGGTGGTTGAGTGTGGCGTTTGCCATGGCATTGCGCAGTCTCTGTTCCCATTCTTCCGCTCGGAGAAGGATCACGACAAATTTACCATTCGGGACATGATCTCACAAGCCTGCGAGGACTTGCCAGCCAAGTACTATAGCATTGTAAGTAGATGCATTCCCAATTCGATATATTTCTGTATCTTATATTATTTAATCTTTATATTTTAGTGCTCGCGAATGATAACTATTTACGGCTACAGCATCATGCATCTGTCCGAGCGTCCCTATGTCGATCCGTCGCACGTCTGCGCTGAGATAGGCAAGTGCTTCGACAACGAGAAGTCCGCTTTGGCCTTTGCCAGAATTTCAGGTATATGGGAGGATTTAGAAGAGATTTATTGATTCCAGCTTTGATAACAAATTTTAACTTTTAATTACAGCTTAAGATGTTGTAACCGCAACCGCCTTGTGATGTGTCGCAAAGGGGCGCCACGATTTATATAAATATATATTATATCTTTACTTATTTGCTTACATTCTGTAATCCATTGTGACTGTAAATGATCTAAAATTACTTACTGTTCTCTAAAATTTATAATTTTTTTTCCCAATTTTCAATTACTTTACATTGCACTTAAGTCGAGAAAAAAAAGTGGGGTGATAGTTAAAATGGGAATGCACTCGATACCGATTGATTTTAGCAAGAGAATGCGAAGCGGGCTTAAATTAAAATCCCAAACGGAGACACGCCCCTTCCGGTCATGTACTTTTTATATATCACTTAAACGTGAACTCATTTTATAATAATATTGCTGCAATCCTAAGAGAATATATCATGTGGAACGATAAACCAGAACAGTCTGCGACTAATCAAACAGGTTCGACCTACGGAGAAATGGGAGTAACGTATAAAAAAAGTGTGTGTAGCATAAGACGACAAAAAGTGTAAAACATTAAAACGAGAATAAAATCTGATAATAAATATTACAAAAATATATAAATCAGTGTGCATGTTTAAAATTTATTTGGAAGCAATTCTAGAAATACACCATAATTTACATATGTGATTAAGAATGCTGTTCCAGGATACGCTGCTCATCATCAAGCCGGACTATATGCACAAGCGTCGTCCGGTGCTGCTAAAGGTCTTAGCTTCCGGATATCAGATTCAGGGAAGTCGGAAGTTGAATTTTTCGCCTGAGCTGGCAGCCGAGTTCTATGCGGACTTTGCAGATGAGAAGGGCTTCATGCTGGAGGTAATATTGCTGTCTAAGGGTATATCTGAGGCCTTTATTCTTACCAAAGAGAACGGCGTACAAGATCTGCTGAATATTATGATGTGTTATTTGTAAGTCGAAGGCATCGCAGCTCGATTTCAATTAATTTGCTTGACCTACAGTGGCACCGCTTCGGAGTTGGAGCGCAATATTCATGTAACTAAGCATGTGGATAGCGTGGCCCGTGAAATAACCTTTATATTTCCAAACTGTAAGTAATGCCGAGCACCAATGTCGATCATATGTTCTCAACAATGTCATTTATGCAGATATCCATGAGCCCATTGAAATCTTCGATAAGAATCGTTTTTGCAACCGTCCCATGCTGAAGCCTCTGCTTTCGGAAATCTACGATATTATGCAGAATGTCGACTGCAGCCAGGAGGATTGGAAGGTCCGCGTGTCCGATTATTTGATGCGTAGCAATCCCGTCGTGCCGCAGATCACCAATCAGTGTCAGCTAATGCCCGATCTAAACGTGCAGGAGAAGTCGCAACAGACGACCGTAACGTACAAGTCGACAGCCAAGGATGCCAAGCCTAAGGATAAGGTCTCCAGCACCACCTCTGTGCTGTCCAGCTCTTCGCCGCATTCGTCGCTATTGATAACTACGTCATCATGTGTGACTTGTGGTGGATTCGACCACACCGAGCCGTGTACAGAAGATATAGATCTCACCAAGCGTGTAGAGCCGCAGAGTGATGAGCCCGTGTGCGTCGATGAGGAGATTATTTGGAAGGAGATCGTGGTGTATGAAGAGGTTGTGCCCGAGGAAGAGCAGTCCGAGCAGAAAGATTTCGCCGATGTATTTGGTGAAGATGAATTTGCAATGCTCGAACAGGGTAGCAGCTCGCTGTCCGATTGTAAGCCAGCGGCACCCTCACCTCAGCCAGAAGAGGCTGACGCTGGCGCAGGCGAACCAGATGGAGGTCCAGCTGAAGAGGCACCACCAGCGCCTGAGCCTGCACCGCCAGCTGCCGAAGCGGCTCCACCAGCGGCTGAAGAGGCACCGCCAGCGCCTGAAGCGCCACCACCAGCAGCTGAGGAAGCACCTCCGGAGGCTGAAGCAGCTGAGGAGGCACCACCTGCTGCTGACGAACCGCCACCGGAAGCAGAAGGCTAATCAACACCTGTTGCCCGCGTTTTTATGATTTACCAAGCATTTTGTTTTCATTTCTTCTCTAACAAAAAATTACTGGTGTACAGAAAAAAGCCCAAACATCCAATCACCCAAACACCCAAACAAGAACCTGAACAAGCCAACCGTGTGCAATGCCCCACAAACGCCCACTTAGCTGGACGCCCCCCTTCAGAGTCCTGCAATGCGCACTCGCCGTGCCCAGGCTGCAGGCTATGTTGCCTGCAATTTTCACTCACCGACGTTGCACTCACACTCGAGAGTGGTTCAATTGTGGCGCTTTCAGTGGCAGTGGCAGTGGCAAAGTGGCAGTGCAACAGGAAGAGCAGCAGCAACAGCAGCAGCAACAGTAGCAGCAGTGGCAGTGGCAACAGCTACCCAACGTAAGCATTAGCAGTTTTTATTCCGTAAATCGTTTTTATTCGTGCTCTCCACATTCGAAGTGTTCAATAAAAAGAGGAATGAAATAAAAAAAAAAAAACAACAATTGTCATCTGCTGTATGTGTTGCATGCCACATGTGTGTGTGTGTGCGCGCATACGAATGTATGTCAATTATAAGGGATTAAAATATGGCTAAATGGGCGCGCAGTGCTCGTAACGGGATAGCCATGTTAATTGATAATAGCTTGATTGGTAGCAATTATTTTCAGTGTTGTGGTTGAATAAATTATAGTGCAATTCCATCGATTTTTCCCACATCAATCAGGTGGGAGGGTGGTCAACTGGGCACCACTATAGCTACTCGAACTATGGGTAAGTGTGCGTGTGTACGTGTGTGGGTATGCACCTGTCAGTACAATCAGCAATGCATTGCAGCCAATATGCAGATACAGCACCACTAGCAGCTGCAACCACTTAAGCCAGCCATACCAAAGCCAAAAGCGCGCGCAATACGTGATGTTGAACGTCAACAATCGACAGTCGCACATACAACACACAACCGCACAGGCAGCAGCACAGCAACTGGAGCAGCAGCAGCACCTGCTAGACACCACGGGCGCAACACATGACGGCCAGCTTTATGGGGAGGAGGGGCAGCAGCACGACGTGGACCTAAACTTTAGCAACTTCGCTGAGCTGTGCCGCCTGTGTGGCATACACCATGGACCCACCAAGTTGCATATCTTTGAGCCGCAGGCGGAGCAGCGCCAATTGCTCTACAAGCTGCGCAGTCTGCTGCAGGCGAATGTGAGTAGCTGAGTGTATGTGTGTGTGTGTGCATTTACATATATATATGTGTGTGGTCCTCAACAGATAACCAAGGACGACTATCTGCCAAAGCACATATGCGAGCTGTGCCTCGACCGATTGGAGCACTTGTACGAGTGGCGGCAGCTTTGCGTGCGCAACGAGCATATGCTGCGAAACTATGCCGCCTCCATGCAGATGGTCCGAGCCACCATAGACTTTCAGGTGAGTGAACCAGCAAGGCATCTCAACTGATAAGCGGCCTCCGCAATTGTCATTGTCAAAGTTACGCGGACGACTCTGTTTCGTTGTCAAGTTGTTCCGCGGCAGCCACCACCATCGCGCGGCTGAGCGCAAGAGTGTGTGTGTGTGAGAGAGAGAGAGAGAGAGACACAGAGAGTGGGAGAGAGAGCGAAAGCTCTCGGGCAGCGCGCCGAGTGGTATGCAATACCTTTTTTCTAGCTACACTTCCGCCTTTTGCGCTCAAGTTCAGGCGCTTCAGTATCTGTCTGTCGTTGACTCTGACTCCAGCGCTGCCTTCGTCGTGGTCGTGGTCGTAGTCGTAGTCGTTGTCGTCATTGTCGCACGTTCCGTTCCTGTTTCTCGGTGAAGAATAACAAATAATTACTCAAATTGTGTTCGTTCTGGCCGCAACTGAGACTGAGACTGCGGCTGCGACGCCAACGCCAGCGCCAACGGCGACGGCGACGGTGACGGTGACGGTGACGGCGACTGAGCGAGTCGACTCCAAATCAGTTTCGCAATACATACACAAACAAAAGGCGCTGAGCACTGGCTCGAGGAAGTAAACGGCGACGACAGCAGTAGCTAAAAATAAAGCTCGTATACCACTCGCATATAGCATTCTGAAATATATCAAAAACTGTGAGCTGCAAAGGAAAAAAAGAAGAGGAAGAAAAACTATAGATATCCCAACACAAAAACAAATCTTGCACGAAACGCAACGCTTTTTATTGATTTTCAATTGTGGTAAGCAACATTGCAAAAAAAAAAAAAGGAAAAAAAAAACACAGAAAAGAAATTAAAAGAAACCTAGGCGAAAGAAAAGCTACAAAACTGAGCCAATGAAAATGTCAATAGTGCGCACGGTGTGGGGCATTGAGCACAGTTCGCGTTTAGTGCTGCGGCATTAACCAAATGTGAATAGCGGGCAATAAACATTTAAGCCATAGTGAGTGAACGGCTAATATTTTGCTTAACTTTCGCTGGCGCGCTTTAAATACATTTAGGCAGACACGGAAAAGCCTCAAACCCAAAAACGCCGCCAAAGGGAGAACGGCCGGCGTACACACACACACATACGCGCGCGGCTTTAGTGGCAGCAGCAGCAGCAGTAGCAGCAACGCCACCACCACCACCAGAGGCAGCACCCGCACCCGCCCCCGCAACCACGTCCGCACCTCATTGAAAATCCGCCCGAGCAAAAGCTCAAGTCACAAATTTTTGCGCAAGGGCAGGCTGTTTTGAGTTCGCTCTGTTGGGGGTGGCGGCTGGTGAAATTTCGCAACACTTGCGCGCTTGGCCATTTAGGGGTGGCAGCGAAACGAAACGAACTGGAACGGAACGGAATGTGAGCGAGAGACTTATTCAATGTTTCATTGCCATTTGGTTAATTCGCAGGACGGCACCGTTAACATGGACAAGATGACGGTGGCCCAGAAGAATGCATATCTGGAGGCGCACATGGCCGTGCAACAGCAGATGGCGCAGGCGGCCATCCAATTCAAGCAGCAGCAACAGAGCTCCGTGCAGCAGAGCTCGCCCACGGCCAACAACAACAACAACAGCCAGAACAATGGCAGCATGCAGCAGCAGCAACAGCAGCAGCAGCAACAACAGCAGCAACAACAGCAACAGCAGCAGCAACAGCAGCAGCAGCAACAACAGCAACAGCAGCAACATTATGCGGCCACCATTAAAGTGCCACAGATCAGTTCCTCCAGCTCAGGTGGCGCTGCTGGCGCCGCCGGCGACAGCACCTTTACGGTGCCCGACGACGGCATGGGCTTCGAGGGCGGAGTGCGCGTGCTGCAGAGCCTGGGCACCTGGTCAGCGGCGGAACAGCTCACCTACAACATACCGAAGCCGAATCTGATACCCTTCACTGAGCCATACGTGGAGGGCGGCTCCATGCATCCGGCCAGTCGGCTCAAGGCTCTGCAACAGGTGCAGCAGGCGTCCTCCGGGGTGCGCAAAACAAACCCATCAAAAAGTGAGTAACAACAACAACAGATTGCTATACATTCAATGAAAACAATGGCGATCCTCTGCAGCCACCAACAAGGCGTTCGAGTGCACCGTCTGCGGCAAGGGGCTGGCGCGCAAGGACAAGCTGACCATCCACATGCGCATCCACACCGGCGAGAAGCCCTATATTTGTGAAGTATAAGCAGCACTAGACTCAAAGGCTTCAATGCCTCAAAGATGGCTGGCAGCCTCTAATCTGTTGCAATCTGCTCCATTTCAGGTGTGCAATAAGGCGTTCGCTCGCCGGGACAAGCTCGTCATCCACATGAACAAGTTCAAGCACGTGACGCCCACAAATATCGCGCCGCTCGGCAAGCGGCTGAACAATATGGTAAAGAAGAAGGAGCAACCGGATCCGCCGCCGGAAGACAACAAGCAGAGCCTCGAGCTGCAGCTACAGCAACAGGCTGTGCAGGTGGCCGCCCAGAATATCATAGTGCAGTCGGCGCAAGGGGCGCCGACAGCGATTCCGGGCATCATCATACCACACCACCAGCAGCAATTATCGTGGACGTGCGAGCTATGTGGACGCATGTTCTCGAGCAGGGACGAGTGGTCTATTCACGCCAAGAGTCATCTGGAGGTGAGCAAATGTCGGTTGAGCCTACCGGCCAGCGGGGCCTAGGGCAGTACAAGCATTTCGTATCGGTGCGGCTCTAAACTGGCCTTCTCTGATCCTTGCAGTATTGACAACAAGAACGGTTAGTCGTAGAGTCCACAAAACAAGCAGCCGCCATCGCTAAGAGCAACGGCAACAACAACAACAACATCAGCAACAACAACAACAACAACAGCAGCAGCAGCAATAATCGCGGCTATCAAATTGATGCGAACCGTAACCAAATACATAACAACAGCTCGCAAATGGAGGCACATGCACGTAACCAGAAGATAATCATACAAAATCAGATGATCCTCAATACCAACCAACAGCAGCAGCAGCAACAGCAACATGCTGCTGGCGGCAAGAAAGCGGCCAGGAAGCACCACCAACAGCAGCAGCAGCAGCAGCAACAGCAGCAAGCACAGACCAGCGCGCCTATGTACAACAATAATAATAATAATAGCAGCAGCCAAAACAACAACAACAACAACAACATCGGCAACAGCGTCGCCCATCAGGGACATGAAGTAACTAGCTATTAACAACAACAACTACAACTACTACTACTACATAAACAACTACCTAAACACCATTCAACAACAACACGCAAAAATTTTTGTCACTTTCACTCAATCTTTGTATCTGGTATCTTGTATCTTTGTATCTGTATCCCTTCATCCCTTCTTCCCGATCAGGTGTCAGTGCCCGTCTCGCACATCATTGCCAACTCCCCAACGGCGGCCACTTACATTCAGGCCCAACTGACTGGTCTACACGCCGGCAACACCATCGGCGTCAATGTTGGCGATGCTGCCGGCAACATGAACGTGCCCATCGTCACCTACAACGGCAATCAGTATTGCGTTATAACCCGTGCACCGGACTCCGATGGGATTGCCATGCAGAAGCCGCTCGAGTATGGCCAGGCCGCCACAGCCAACATAATTGTCATGTCGCCGATGCTGCCCCCGCAGCAGCAGCAGCAACAGCAGCAGCAGTAAACGAGTCCCGACATGATTTGCTCATTAAGTGTTGCGAAAATGATGCGGAAAATTTCATCAGGCTCGAGGCGTTGGTGGCGTTGCTTCATTAGCCAGGCCCCTGAATATTGATGTTGGATATCGATTTAGATATTGGCAGTTAATGGCGCCTCATAACTGGTATTTGGCAATGCGATGGGAGAAAGGTAGCCAGCCGCATTGCTGGCCAGGTAAATGGATAAGAAAGTGCGCTGCCCCAGGATCCGTCTTCAAGTTTACAATTAGCCTCTCAGCTCACAAGCAGCTCTAAATACAAATTGTAAATAAAGTTTTTAAAAAACAACAAAATAACTTAACAAAAAAAGACACAAAAAAAGCAAAGAAAACCAAAATGCAATTTAAGAACACCTAAGTATATGTTTAATTCTAAGCGAAAAAAGTAAAAACCAAAAATTAAAAAAATAAACCATATGCCAGCCGAGAGAAGTTTTCAAATAGTTTTTGCATGTAATGCTTCTTAAATTGAAATAAAAATCGTTTTTAAATAATTAGTTTCAGAAATCCATTACTAAACAAAAGAAAATAAATACATATACCAATACACATAAGAATAATATGTATGTGCAGAATATAAACCCAAATGCAAACACCATTAACTATGTAGTCTAAGCCATCTTACATATCCATTGAGAATCGAAAAACCACAATAATACCCACATAGAGCAGCCATTCAACTGAGATATTTTGTTCGTACTTAAATATTCCTTCGTATTTCTTAAATGTTTCTTCAATGCATCTTGAGTTTTATAAAAACAAAATAAATGAAAGTAACAAAAAATCGATGTGCATGAAATTATATGTAAAATAGTATGCGTTTAAATCAATTGTTTATAATTATGCTAACAGCAATACAATATTTGTGTCTAAAAAAAAAGAAAGGAAACAAAAGCAAAACAAGAAAAACATACAGAAAATACCTACGTCATAATGTAAGTAGTTCAGTAGTGTTCTCCAATGATACTCACATTCGAAAATACTACAGCAACAATGTGAAAAATGATTGAAAATATATTAAATACAATAAAATCTAACAATTTTAATTAGCTTCCGTTTCTTTGATTTGTTTATCAATTAAGAGAAACAGAGAACGAGAAAGGGAGAGAGATATATAGTGACATTACGCTTCTCTAAAATACAAAATTATATTTGATTTGAAGCTTACAAAAAAGTTCTCCAAATCTGGGGAGTTCTTCAGCTCAAGTATGCATCCATTACTAGATATTGTTGGGGCAAGCTTAGCCTAGCCTCTTCTGTCGCACAGTTGATGTTGCGCATACGACCCGTTGGTCGACATACAAAAAACTTATTGTCATTACCCTAGCCATATTCACACATTACTTCCATTCTGGGCTACCCATAATTGGCAGCTGTTCTCGGCCATTGCGATTCGAGAATTGAGCCACTTATTGGCTGACTTTTTCATTCACTGAGTTGTTTGGCTTAATTGACAAGACAACTTGGCGGTGGACTGTGTGAAGCTCGACTCTGCTGAAATCTGAGGTCCAAAAACATTAATTTTTGGTCAACGCAGCGCACGAAAAACAACTTTTCGTTGGCTCGAAAAATGCGGCAAGTTGACCTTAAACGGAAACTCGTCGTTGCAGTCGCCGTTGGCGTCGAATAAGCTGCGCAGTCGCTAATAAATTGAATACTTCAAATGTTCAAATGTGTTTTTTTTCCCTTCTTTTTTTTCTCGATGTTGTTTTTCGCAAGAATTGCAAATTAGTTGAGCTGAGCAGCGCAGCGCAGCGACGCGGCCAACTTGAACACCTACACGAAGACGACGGCGTCGACGTCGACGCCAGCGGCGGAGACAGCACCAGCAGCAGCAGCTGCCAAAGTCGCTTGGTTGTTTTCGTTCTTTTCATCAGTTTCAGTCGGAATTCACAGTTGAACGAACCACGTCGGACAAATGCTGAACGGAAAGTTCTACACGGGTCTGCCGCCCAAGATGGAGGGGCGGCCTTGCGGCAATGGACAGAATCGTCAGGAGTCGCACTTCTTCTGGCCGGACGACACGCGTGTGGATAGCGCCGTGGAGACGCGGGTCAAGCGACGCAATAGCCTCCAGCTGCAGTCTGGCGCCGAACGCCCACACCCAACAGCCAGCCAAAAGTTGAGCTCACTGCAAGCTGAGCCAACCCCAGAGGTGAACACGCGCCAAATGTTTCACAAGGAGTTTGCCAAGTCATCCATACAGTTCTACGACAATCTCCAGCCAAGCAACAGCAACACCAACAGCAACAACAACAAGTCACGTCTGCTGAACAGAGCACGTCGCGAGGTGACGCCCAAGCTCACAGATGTTGATCCACTGCCAGCAGTTGAGACTGTTGCCGAGATAGACCCAAGCGCAGCGAGACGCAATCAAGCCTACAGCTCCAAGATACAGTTCTACGATTACGTCAACACCAATGATGCGGACACCACGCAGAACAATGTCCGTCGCCCCAAAATGGACATGAACAACAAGCGCGAAGTGGAGCTCAACTCAAAGAACAGCCCCAAGCTACAGGTGAAGCACAACGTCCGCCATCTGAGCGTGGAGCGGGATGCGCCACAGCTGCGCCTGGTCACGAAGAAGCCACTCAACGACGGCCAGCAGTGGCAGCAGCCGGACACATACGAGTCGATCATGAGGCCACCTGTGATGGCGCCCAGGAAAATACTCAAACAGCAGCCCTGGATCGAGGACTTTGATGAGTCCATGCTGAACTATATGGACAATGGCATGCAGCAGCTGCGACTGCGCAGCTCGGCACCAGCCAAGAAACATGTCACCTACAATGAGGAGGCAGCGGAATATGCCTACTATGATGATTGCTCGGAGCCGAGCGAGGGTCGCCAGTTGAGGCAGTCGTTGCCAAATATGCGGACAGGAAGCGGCCAGCAGCTGCAACAACAACAACAACAGCAGCCAGGTCCATATGTGGAAACTGGTCGCAATACAAAGTCGTTAAATAACTATAATAAAAAGAGTCATAATAATTATAACGAATACAACAACAACAGCAACAGCAGCAGCAACAACAACAGTTACAACAACAGCAACAGCAACAGCTTACGCTCACGGAAAATCTTGCCCAAATTGCCAGAGCTGACAACGACAACAACATCAACAACAACAACAACGTCGGGAGCAATGAGAGCTCGACGCTTTGATGACACACGTACAACAGCAACAGCGTCTGATGTGGATAATTCTGCTGCTGCTGCCGCTGCTGCCCCTGCTGCTGCGGAGGCGACATCTCCCTCTGACCCACGCAAACACCTGCGCAGCAGCCTCTGCTTCAACGGCGACGCTTTGGTAGTCGATGTGGGTGCTGCGCCAGCGCCGACCTCAGCTGTTGCGACTGCGCGTCGCTCGGCCGGGCGGCGAATCAACGTCGGCCTGCCCGACTGAGGCAGCGATTATAGATATGTATATATATATACCATATACCATACACCTTGTATAACATACGATATTTACTATTTGTGTTTATTGAATGCAACGTTGGCGTCGTTTCATGTTAATTGAATGCATCAACTGCCGCTGCGACTGCGACGGCGACTGCGACTGCGACAGCGATGGCAACTGCGACGTTGGCAGCGACAGCTTTATGGCTCGTTGTTTTCTGTTTTGCTTCTTTTTTGCTGTCGCTTGTCGACTTCACCCACAGCGCACCGAATTAAACACCGCCAGCCAACAATGACTACAAATTATTTCTAGTGCTAATGATCTTGCCTAAAAAACGAACAGCAAATCTTATATAATTTCTACATACTCTATTAGTTGGCCAGTCAAAATGTATTAATTTAGTGAGTTAAGTTCGCTAAAAACAAAAGAATAATAAAAATGCTAATCATCACATAATAAGAACGCTTTCGTTTGATTTAGAGGAATCGTTGCTTGAGCAGACCTTAGATAAATATTATCTCTAGAGCTAATTAACTAATTTTTGGCTCTGAAGGAAATTGTATATAGATTACTCATTGGCTATAAATTAGATAGGCATGTAATTGTCTAATGAAATGAAAGCAAAACATGAAAATTTAAATAAAATTAAAATGTATTTTATACACATAAATAGTATTAAACAACTTGGTCATTGCTAAGCTTTTGCATAACAATAAACTGCCTCCGTAAACTCGAGAAAGAGAGTGAGAGAGAGATAATTAATTTCTGTTGAAAATAAAGTGAGTAAATTAATTTTAGTGCACATTAGTATAATTTATAGTTGAGTTAAATTGAGCTTTAATGTCGCATGACCAAAGGCAGTCAGGGATTGCTTAAGGAGGCTCTGTCAGCTAAGCTAAAGCTGAAGCCTTTCACTGAAATGAACATTTCACCAAAAATACGTTGACTGAACTTTATATTGTTAACGGCACTTGAAACGAGCTCAGCCTCAGCTGGCCAGTTAGACAGCTATCCAGACAGCCAGACAGCTAGCCGGCCAGGTGAGTTCATTTTGTGCACAATGGAAACGGAAATTATGACGGCCGAATTTTGGTTGCACCTCTTGCAGCAACTGTTGCTGCTGTTCAAATTGTCGTGGAGCGTGCGACGTGAACTTGAGCTTGACCTTGCTGGAAATTGGGAGGAAAATGCCGCATAGAGTCAACATTAATTGGCCAATTTTGTATGCAACTGCAAATGTATCAATCAAAGTGCCATTAAGCAACTATTTCATTAGGGGCATGTATTTAATTGTTTTAAAATTGAAAAAAGACACAAACACAAATTGCAAAATGAAGAAAACAACAACGAAACAGGATAAGCGTAACGGAAAACATTGGCCGAGAGTTGCGCAAATGGCGCGTGATGAAATGTTATGCAATTGAACGCTGTCCAATTCCAATTTCCACTTCCACCTACCAAACGCCAAACAGAAGAGACAGAGAAAAAAGTAAGAAAGAAAGAAAGAAAAAAATTAAAGAAAACATTTTCCGCATTGCGCCTGTGTCGCATCCTGCCTTGCTAGAAAGTAGTCCAAACCTGAGCACCAAAAGGCCAAGCCATGTATTGCCGGCATTTCCTGGCACAGCTGAACCTGAACTTCAGGCCAAGCGAACCGCCAAAAAAGTGCAAGTGGTGGCAGCAACTTTTATTGGGTAACCCACACACACATGCAGTGGGCACATCTTGAAACCAGTTAGCGCAAAAGCAGATCTTAGAGGCAGATAGGGCCACTGGCTTGAGGTCGGCTAGACCATTGCCTCCCTCTACTACCAGTTGGCCAGCTAATAAGACGCGCATTCCAAGCCACTCTCAACATTTAACAAATGGTTATAGTTACTTGCAATTACAGCCATAAACAACATTTTATTTATGCCGCCTGCTCCACTTCCTACTGGATATGCAAATGATGCTAGCGGTGGCCGTCGCACAGCCCCTGCCAGCAGCCCGAGTCGAGCTGTGTTTGGGGCCGCAGCTTCCTCCAAGTGGTGGCCAGGTCTATGCGTGAAACGTGAGTTGTTCACTTGTGCGCAGATTTCAATCTCTCTCTCTCTCTCTCTTTCTCTTTCTCTTTCTCGATCTCTTTGCTGGCCACAGTTGTCGTCTTCGGGCTTATTGCAAAACATGTTGCGGCAGCGCATTTGGTTTGTTGGAATAGGAAGGAAGCTGGCATAAAACCGTTGTGTCCATTGCCAAGACTTTCAGTTTCGTTTAAACCACGCGGCTGCGCAAGACTTACTGCAGACGTGAAAACACTTTCGTAATTGTGTTACTTCGTTGTTACGGCAGCGAAAAATCTAGTGAATCGCTGCGAGTGAAGTTTTAGTGTGAACCCCACAGACCCATACAAAATGCGACTGTGCTGGAATGTAAGCGACGACTGCTGTGACTGCCAAAATGAAGAGAGGTTTCCTAATCCCCAATTTGTTCAATTGTAGCTGCTGGGAGCTGTACTACTGCTGGGCTCAATAGCATCTGGCTTGAAACCGCCCAGATCCTTCTACCGGCGAAACTACTACAGCTCGGCAGGTCCACCAGGACCCGTGCGCTTGGTGTCTGCACCTAGTGGACCGCCTAGCTATCGTGCTGACCTGCACACCAATGAGAGCAAGCGCCGCGATGTGGTCAACAAATATCCGAAGAAGACCCACTACAGGCCTTACACTTCGGTTAGCTGCAGGTGCAATGCATAACGGCCCGAGTGTCAACTAATAGTCTTTCCAATTTTAGGAAGAGGATGACTACTCCAGCGAGCGCTACTCGGGTGAGTATTCCAGTGAGACGCAGCAGGACAGTCGCGAGTATACCATAGGCACCCATATACGCGTACAACATCCCATTACGGTGCCCAAAAAGGCCCATCCCAGCTCACCGTACTCCAAGCCACACAAATATGTTTCAACCACGCCATACAAGAGCAACGGACGACCGGTATATGCACCCGATGGAAATTCTGGTGAGGAGCAGCCAGTGGAGCCGCCGCCAAAGCGCACAAAGTGGACGCCGGCGCCATATGAATCGGAGCCAGACCCTTTCCACTTGGTGCCACCTCCGAAGACAACTTCTTCTTCCGGTCATTCTGCGTACAGGGTTTTCGAATCGGATCAGGAAGACTATGAGGGATCCCCGCGTTCGAAGAGCCACGATCGATATAAGACCGCTGCATCCAAAAAGCAGATCGAGGCATTTCTAGAAGATCAGCAAAAGTTGCTCGACGACGCCATCAAACTACAGCTGCTTAATAATCCCAAGCTACAAAAGTTCCTGAAATCCAATACGCGCGAGCCGCGACCCGATTTGGATATCGAAGATTTCGAAACCTTCCCGCCAAACTTCTCCGGCCCTGGTCCGCTCCACAGCAATAGCTTCAGTGGTGAGCATCCACCGTCCAAAGGCAGCCGACCAAGCCGACGTCCGCCCGGCGTTGTGTTAAAGCGTTCCCCGAAGCCGAAGCACATTGCCACACCGAAAAGAAAGTACAGATCGACTGCGCTGGTGATCAATGTGTAAAGCGGAATGAATAATATGGCTTAGTATCTAAGACGCACTTATTTAAATATGTTATTTAATATGTTTACATTATAATCTAACTCTGATGTAAATTATGTAAATATAGCAAACTGTTTTCTTTAAATTAATTGGCAACAACTGAAAAAAAATGCATCAAATATAAAACTATTTTGGTTGTTGTCTGTGCTACAAAAGTGATGGCGTTGCCACCTCGCTGACGTCATTTATGGTTTGGTCAATTGCTATAGTACTTTTCCCGAAGCTTTTGCCCACTAGATGGCGCCAACTACTAGGCAAAAGCTATGATATGAACTCCACAATATTATAAAGTGGAAAATTAATACTAGCTAAAATTGAATTAATTTAAACATATATTTAAATTTGAGTTTAGGTTAAAATTAATAATATTATATATTTTGCTCAACGAATAAATAACACGTAAATTCCTGTTTGAATGCGGGATACTCAATCATTGTTTATCCCTAAAGTAGCCACAACAAATTCTTGGTTTTAGCCTCTTGGATAAATTAGTTGAGCAACTCACACGATTGCAACAACAACACCAATAGCAAAGAAATAACAATAAAAGTGGGTGCGAAATTCAAGAAATAAAATAAGTGAGCAAAAACAAAAGCAAAAATTGATTTTCTTAATTGACTGAGCAATTTCAACAGGCGCAGCCACAACAAAACTGACCTTGAAAGCAAATCTGAGTGCTAGACCCGCAAGCCACGAGGTGGTGCAAAGAATGCGCGCAACAGAAGTGAAAAGTTAACTTGACTACAGTCAACACCTGTTGCGGTGAACCACGGTGGGGTGAACTGTAGTGCGAGCTGCGATTCGGCGTGGCAAATCGATGAGGCATATAATTGAGCAAACTGCTCAAAATATTAGCGCATACTTAATGAATTACAATAAAGCAACTGAAGCATGGCAAATCGAATGGCCAAACAATGTGAATAAATCGCAAGGTAATATGAGATATTACGAATAAAGTTAAGAACAGACATTAGGTATACGAATGGTTTTAGATTGTTAAAGTATATGGGGCATTGTTCGCTGTAATTATGATATGAATTTAGTGTATAATGGTTCTATATATAATGATTCTATATACAAGGGAATATACTACTTATAATAAACAATCAAGAGAAGGGTTGTGAAGTATTTTGAAAATGATATATATCTTTTATATGTCAACAGACAACAATTAGCTAACTTTTTTTCAAACATGATACAGTACTTATATGTATATCTATAAATACAAATCCGGATCTGAGTTCACATAGCTTTGCCGGTTCTTTAGCCTGGAGGTGTGGGAGGAATTCAATTTCGATTTTCATTGGAATTCAGCTGGTCCCAAATCTATTTTTATCTTTAACTTTTTTCATTTGCTTTTTCACAATTGGCCATGTTTTTTGCCTAAGCTTAACCAGTTTTGTGCCTTTCCTTGTTTGTTGCATAGAATCGAAGCAGAAACTTGTTTGCCAGTGTATCGACTAGTATGTGTTATGTATAACAACAGTTTTGCAGGTTGTGCAATGTGCATGGGGGCGTCAACCGGGCAAGGTGTTTAGATAAATCTGTTAAAAATCAAATTACTCGTAAACGCCACACGCCCAAACCAAAATAAAAATAACTGAAGATAATAATAAAAAGCAAAACTTGTTGCGAATAAAAAAACGATAAGCGATTACTGGCGGTACGTTTGAAATATTGTGTATTGCTTAAAAGACTATATAAATTGTTTATGGTACAATACAAAATACAAAAAAATTGCTAATACGTCCCGTGGCCCATGGTGGGTATTACGATCTAGCATTAAAAGATTTCTAGAATTCATTTGATCAATGTCTTCTTCTTCATCATCTTTGACCGCAAACACACTTACAAATTTATTGGTTTCGCTTCACATGAGGAGAGTGGAGTTGGATTTAACAGCATTGAGAAGTAGTTATTTATAAATTACAAACAAAAACTGCTAGACATACTACATACAGATTCGTAGATAGGAGGTACGACATTCATATATAAATATATATATCTATATATAGGTAAAGGTTAAACTGCTGCAGAATTTATGCAACACTTCTACTTTCTTTCTTAAACATATCACAAAAGAGTTTTGATGAAGGTAAGAACTGGAACAGCAGTAAGTGGTTGACAGAGTTTAAGAAAAGAAAGAGCTAGAGTCAGCCAGTTACAGAGATAGAGAAAGAGAGGGGACAGAGTGAGAGAAGAGTGTTTCGTGTTGGGTGTGAATAAATGAAGGATTACGTAACATTACAATAGAAACAAGCTCAATCTATGTGGTTCTCTCTCCATCGCTTAGACCTTGTTGAACGAGTAGGTGAAACCGTCGGGTGTGCGGTTCAGCGACAGCTTGCCGGGCGGCGAGAAACGGTGGGGATTGGGCGTGGTCGTCGTATAGTAGGGCTGTGGCTGTGGCTGCTGGTACTGCGGCTGAGGAGCGGGCTGCTGATAGGCGGGCTGTGGAACCGGGTTGTAAGCGGGCTGCACGGGCGCCGGACGGTACTGTGGCTGAGGAGCGGGCTGCTGATACGACTGCTGCTGCTGGCCGAAGGCGGGATCGTTGTAGCGAGGATCGTACGAGCCGTCATCGTAGTCGTTGCTACGGTACGAGGGCTGGGCTGCGGGGGCCTGGTACGGCTGTGGCTGGTACTGTGACTGTGGCTGATAGCCGGCGGTGGGCACGGGCTGTGGTGGTGCAGGTGGGGCCACTGGCAAATGATCCCCAGACGCTTGGAATCTATGGCAGGGAGCAAACATTATAGTGAACGAGTAACTATTGATTTTACTGGAGCTCTTACCCATTCTTGCCCGCAGTGTAGGAGATGGTGCGACGCTGTCCGGAAGGATCAACGTAGCTGTAGCTACCGTGACGTGTGCCATCGGAGTCTGTCTCCTCTTTGAAGTTGATGCCATCCTCCTGTGTGTAGGCGGCACCGAATTTACCATCGCCAGACAAATAGCGCTGCTCACTGATGATGGCCGCCGTCTTGGGATCCTGGTGATAGTTCTGGCCCACTGCCAGGGTCACGAGTGTGGTTAATGCGAGCTGCACCAGCAAAAGATAAAGAGATGACCATTAGCTATCACCCATACACACAAACACACTATGGAGACTCACGAAGCGAAACATTTTGTTTTGGGGTTATCCTTGATAAGCTACTACGTAAACTGCACGCTCAGACGGAATCACACGCGATTTGGTGCCTTTACGCTGTTATAGTCCGTTAACAAGGAGTTGTTACTGTATATCGAATGCGACACTAGCCAGAGTGTCAGACCGACGGCTATGGATTTTGTAAGTCAACTGCCTTCCGCAATGGTGCCGCCCAAGCTTTTATAGTGCCAGCCAGCTGGGAAAACCTTGGAACGGCTACGGCTCGGGCTAAACTCATGGCCCGCCTAGGCGGTAGCTGGCCGACTTGTTGCTATAGCTGTAGCTGTTGCTGTTGTTGTAATTGAGTTTGCTTGTGTTGGTATTATTAACAGTAACAATAACAAGAATTGAGCTAAGTGCTCCAATAAGTCAACTCTCGTTGTTGTTGTTGCTGCTGCTGCTGCCACTGCTGCTGCTGCGGCAAGCTGTTTTACCAGTTTTGCGCTCTTTCGCTTTTAGCGTCCACTTTTGCTTTCTATGCTCTGGCTAAACTATTTTTTAATTATTTGTGCATTAAAAAAGTTCAAGCCTGAACTGTAGCCGAGCCCGATACTCTATGCCAATTGATATCCCTGCTGCGATGTTCTGCCAGCGAAGTGCATGATGCAATTTTGTGGCAATCATTTCATTTGGCCAATCAAATTGGCTACGCTCACCAATTCATTGCACATGACCAGATCCGAACCCAACCCAAAAACAAAAACAAAAATTCAAACAAACTGCAAACAATCAAACAAATCTATGGAGATGTCTGTATCTGATTTAGTTGAAGTCTGTATGCACTTTTTATTTTGCTATATTTGAGGTACTCTGTATAATTATTTCTACTTAGGGTATAATATAAATATTGTTTGCATTATGTTATTATACTAGTACTTTAAAATTGAATTAAACACAAAGTAAAGTAAAGTAAATTTAGTCTAGTTTATGCTTAAAATCGAACTTACTTATAAAATATTACATTACATTATTTTGAATGTATATTATTATACAATTTCTAAAACTCGTATATACATAACTCTGTATTTAATAATTAAATACTATTATTTTAATATTAATAAGCAAACTGAACTGCTCATAAAAATTAATACCATTTTTTCATGCCATAAAAAAATATACAATAAATAATTTTTTTATATTTTTAATAAATAATTAGGATTGCTGCACTTTAATTCTTCAATTTAGGTCGAGATCGTAGCACTTCACCCAGTTCAATGAGAATCACAATTCCAAAGTTCTGCGCAATATAGACAATTTAAACATTACTCTTGGGTATTTTCATATAACAAACTGAAAGACATACAGGCATATTGTCTTTTCATTACTTTATTTTATTCCCAGAGTATTATATGTGCTGAGCAGAACTGTTTGAATATTTGACGAGCCACGAGTCGGATTAGGATTAAGAAATTTGCGATTACATGCAATAAGCGCGGGTGTTGCTCATTGATTGTTGTTGTTGTTGCTGCAATTGCTGTAAATGTTGTCTGTTGTGCTCGCATTTGCTGGTTAGTATTATAAATAGGCATTAACAATCGCAAATGCTGATTTATATCTTGAGCTGAGCTTTTTGTACAAGTTTTGCTTTGTGGTGTGGTCAGCACTTGGCAACAGTTCTGAGCGGTTCATAAAATACTTTAAGTTGTTTTTGCCAATGTTGCTGTTGTTGTTGCAGTTGTTGTAGTTGTTGTAGTTGGCGCAATGTCTTTGACTTGTTTGACTTTGCGCTTGGCTTCAATAATTTATCGTTGTTTGAGAAGCCGTCAGTAAAAGGCATTGTTTGAGCTGCTTTATGGCCAACAGCTGGCAGCAGTTGTTGTTGTTGCTGCCGTTGCATACATATGTTGCAGCCTTTGTTGTTGTTGCTGCTCTGCTGCATTTGGAGCGCCCACCCACGCCAGCTTTTGCATAATTTATGGCCAATGGCTTGGATTTGAGCGCCTAGCTGGCGACACGTGCATATGTGTTAGTACTTAGCGATAATTACGCGATCTGAGAGCGTTTTACATATTCTAATGAGCAGCGTATGCATATTATACATACGCATCGGCATTAAGCTCAACCTGGAATCGTTTGGGCGGCACTAAGCAGCCGCATGTGGTCTGCTACAGTTTGAAGTGCTAAACATTTCGATTGCAGTGCGTTTAAGAAGTTTGCCCTTTTGCAAGTCGCCATCATTGTTATTGTCATTAGAGCGACCAGAAATACACACCAGAAACATGGCACGCCCTCTCACAGCAGGCGGGCAGAATCGGGCACTCGGAAAGTGGCAGCGGCGGCAGTTCAGGAAATTAAATCAGTTGACAAACAACAGCAGCGAATGGCGTTGGTGAAGGCCAGGAACTGGGGCGGCAGCCAGCATTACATTTCTGTTCATTTGGATTAGCCAGAGGGTGCGACAATTCACATACATAGTTGGGAGGGTTGTTTACCCAACCCCTGCCCAGCCCTCGCCCTGCCCGCCTCTGCTGCCTGCCGGCTCGACAGTCCGATCAAAAACTATTGCCAGTTCCTTGAGCTGCCTTTTTGATTTCGAGGCGTTCGCCTAATGCCGATGTGACGATACTGCCACCCAGAGCAACAACGGGGCTGCGCTCTTGATATTTTTTTTCGTTTTTCGAATTTTGCATTTGCCCCGTTGTTGTTTTTATTGTGTGCAACGCGCAACGCTTTTATTTTGATGCTTTCACTTCTGGCGAGTTAATCACAATTATAATGAGGGTTGAGGTTGAGGTTGAGGGGTTGTTGCCCATCCATTTTGTACAAATTGCATGCAAAATGTATAAATACATTCATGTGTATATATATATTAACATAACATATCATTTCTCTGCATTTTGCGTTGTCTCTCAATTATTTCAGCTGCTGCCACTACCCGAACTCAAACCCAAATCCAAATCCAAATTCAAGCCGAAAGGCACAGACAATTGCGATTATTTGTAATTTAAGATGCAGTCGAGCGTTTGAATAAAATCGAGCGAGTCAACGCTGATGTCGACTCTTTCGCATTGTGCACACACACACATACACACACACTCGCACATACATCCCCAATCCCACTTGGCTGTTAGAAGGTTAACAATCTAGTCCTTTGTTCGCCAACGTTCTCAGCTCTCAGCTCTCAATTTGCTCGGCCAAAAAATTGAATGCTAAACGCTTATCAGCGCCGACTGATCGCCCAGAAGTCAAACTGAAACTCGCTAAACTTGTTGAGAGCGCTAAAGGAAATACGATACGATATACTCATATATGAGAGAGAGCGGGTGAGAGACAGAGAGGAGAGAGAGACAGAGAGTGAGTTAGAGATAGGATAAGCCCTAATGATTCACAGGATTCGTATATAGATGGTGATTTGATAGCCAAGTGACTGACTCATGAATGACCCGACAGCCAGATTTCCTCAAAAGTCAGTCCGTTTTTCGATGAATTGTAATTTGAGAGAAGCACACAGAAGGATGAATAATTACGCGCTTATCGAGCTATGAATGTTGGATATGTGTATGTAAGCGCTAATTGCGCATCTGCTAGATATTTCAGTCGAGGTTTCCATTTCACTTTCATTCGTAATGCCATTAAAATAGTTTTGACTTTGATTCAGCCTACGGCTTAGCCTCGCGAGTAATTGCTCTTGGTGTCACTGGACCAGTTTTCCAGCCGCCGTCTCTCAGTCCCCACACTGAAGTGCAGCCATAAACACGGAATCAAGGTCAAGTGCATTGCGTATCGGGCCTGGCTGTGCTCCAAGCCAAGTGCGTGTCTGGGCCGGGCCGGGCCGGGCCGGGCCTGGCCAGGCCAGAAACAAGTTTCTGGCGCATGCGTAGCGGTTTTCGCATTTTAGACTTCCGCATGTCGCTGACGTTGATAGGAAAAACTGGAAGTGTGGCTGCAGTCTACACATTGCCAAGCCAATGCAAGCCAAGTCAGGCCAGATCGAGCTGTCTTGGCTGTCAGGCCGCAGTTAAATCTGCGATAGGGTCCACACCTTCGGTCCAGCGATCTTCTTGGCCTTGATTACAGCACACGATTTCCACACTATCCAGTTGCAGTTCGAAAGTTGTTTTGACAGCTCCAACCTTGGAAGGCAGGACACGTGCATTGAACCCAACCATGGAGCCATTCTCATGCCGATCAAGCAGATAGCATACAGAGATTTACATGCGCAGCTTAAGCGGTTGCATAGAGCTGAAAACTTTTTAGCAATTACTAGATTAAATAAACACAAGAAACTCGTTTACAGCTGCAGTTTATTTCTACACAGAGATATCAAAATAATTGAATGATATGTGGTTTTTATTTTATTTGGCATAAAAATCAAACGATCATCGCTAATGCTCCAACGTGATGGAGAAGAAGGTCAACATAAATATATTTTCTCATGTGTCACATTGCGGCTATTGGCCAAGTGAGTCATTAATTGAAAGCAGTTTACACTTTAATTATTCCAAGTTAACAATATTTCATATAAGCCAAGTAAATTAGATGTTTCTGCTGAGTGATGGACTACTACATACTGTTTACTTTACTGGAAATAATAATATAAATTTTACAGATATGAGAGTGTTAAGTAAATATATATTTTATTTATATTTTATATATACGTAAATTCACAAACTGAACTGCATATAGTTGTATAGAAGAAGAGAATTCGTCATATGTATATTATTTGCCTTGAAAAATGCATAGGCCAAGAACCTATGATACCATTCTTAGCCAAATACGATTGAGCAGCATTATAAAATTGTTAAAAATGTTCATGTCTTGTTGAATATAATCACATTTTCATTGTCAACGGATACGATTCGTATATGACAGTCCAACAAGTGAATTATTAATTGCAACAGCAACAGCAGCAGTAGCAACAACAACAACAACAGGGAATAGCCAACGCGGCGACAAATGGCCAATAAATGCGAGTAATTGTACACCATTGTGATTGCAGGCAGCTCGAGAGTGTGTGTGAGTATGTGTGAGTGTGTGTGTGCCGGACCTGCTGGGGCAAGTCAAAGTGCAAGAGTTTGACAGGCAATAACAATCATGAGTCAATGAAAAGACAAACAAGCCAAGCAGCTAAAGACAGTTCCAGTTTTATTTTTCAATACGAGTCAGTTCCAGTTCCGCTCCACTCAACATTGTCAGCGCATGACGCGACAATAAATCAACATCATCAGCCAATTGCTCAGCTATAATCGATTTGATATTTCATACCTTAAATTAATCTCAAGTGTTTACTTCGCGTATATCGAGTGAGGTATCGCCAGCTCCCAATTACCAAGCTCTACTTCTCTTTAAAACATATTCGCGGTTCGTTGTTTTTGTTGTCTTCAACCTTTTTCACAGGTGAATTGTGGCTGGCGGCGACTTCAACTGCTTAATTAGCCAAATGTGTAGTTGTTGTTGTGTGGCTACTCGTTGGTAATGATATGCCAATCATAATTAGCATGCCAAGCGTAGCTGCTTATTGATTTCATTTAAAATGGCATTAGTATGCAAAAAACATAATGAAAGATTTGGAAATCGAAATCGTAGCATATCGAATGGAAGTGTATTCAAAATTGGGCAAATTGCTGGTAATAATGCCAGTGGAATTTGGAGCAAAGGTGGAAGGTCTTTAAGAGAACTAAAACCTATGTGCATATATGCAGTAGAGATTAACGCAATGCCAACTGCAGCTAATCACATCCTGATTACATGCGAAATGTCGCAATGTTGAGTCGAAAGACTGATAATTTGTTTACCGACCCGCCGTCTTAGCCTCACAGACTGACAACAAAACGTAGCCAATTAACTGCAACCGACATAAAATCAAAAAGTAAATAAATCAACAATGAATGGATAAAGTGCCCTCACATTCGACGTAATGCTCGCCTGTTAATAGAATGCCGTTAATATTTCCTCCGCCTGCGCAATATTGGCCAACATTAGCTCTTGGAAACCAGGCCCAGAAACAATTCCCGACTCAGTCCACAACAACAACAGCAGCAGCAGCAGCAGCAGCAGCTCAATCGACATCAGTTTTGACAGCCCATCGACAGTTGGCAACAGTTTTCCTTTCTACTTGCAAAACAAAAGTCTGCGGTTGATTTTTTGTCTTTATGCCTCGCTTTTCTTTTCTTCTTTTCTCTGTCTCGCTTTTCTTTTGCATTCTGCGGGCCAGTTTTTCTAGCCGCCTGCAATTATTTGGCAATTTCTTACGTTTTTCAGCTGAAACTGCATTCGATTTTTCTTTCCTTTCATGCACTGGATTATTTTGGTCATTGCCATGTTCTCACATGTTGCCTGTTTCCCATTTTCCATTTTCCGTTTTCTATTCTCCCATTTTACTTTTCGTCTGGCTTTGTGCGCATTGTGCTCCTGGTTTTTGCTGGCTATGAAAATATTTACACATGCTCCGACGGGCATTGAAAATACACAATTAAAAGGTTTTTCGAAACTAATTGGTTTCAATTATTTCGGCTTTCCGAGCAGACACCAAAGAGATGCGTCAGATACTTGTTAGGATGATATGATAGCAGATTTCTACTTATTTCGGTTGCAGTGGCTAAGGCTTTTGCATTGCGCGATTTTTCAGTTCATTGAGTTGCAGTTAATTGGCTGAGGCTAAAGTCTTTCAAGATTCTTAAGATCTTTGATATGTCTGAGAAAATATTCGGAATTGTTTTCCAAGAAGTTGCTCAATACTAGCTGTAAATTCGGTTTTAGTTATTGTTTATTTCATATCATATTTTTTCGCCAACATTTCAGTGAGTGCATTGCTCTGAGCATGTAAATCATATGTGAAATGAAGTGCTGAAATGAGCTTCAGCTATTGTTGTTCTTTCCTCGTTAATCTCACGCCCCATAAATCGACAAAACTGTGGCAATTAACCACAACAAAGCACAAATTATGTCATAAGTATTTTCATGTTGATGATTTTCCCATTTTCATTTGCCTGAGAATTATGACAATAATGTGACAATTTACATAGCGCATCTACAAATCGCACCAGGGGGTGCCGCCAGCCACCCCTAAAAACATATAGAGATAGACAATTGAAACGAGTCCAGAAACGGAAACAGTTGCATAGGATCGGGTCAGCTAACGGCTCATCAGACCACCAAAACTAGCTGGCAGCCAGCCAGTCAGACAGACAGACAGACAGCCAGCGACACACACACTCATTAAAATTAAACGAGCCAACGCACAAAGCATTTTCCAGCCGGCTCTAGAGAGCAGTTCACTGCCCTACCATCGCAGTCGACCCAACTGTAGCGCATCTCAGCTGCTGGCGCAACATTGTCAACGGTTCTCAAGTGTGATCCGTATGGTAAACAGTGACGGGTAATAGTTAGTTTTTTAAGCAGCTCAGTCGCAGCACGCGCAGGACCAAGGCTCAACCCGTAGGCCAGGCGCATCACTGTTTACATTCGATTGCCACCCCAAGGAATATGTCAGCAGCAGCAGCCCACATGAAGCTGACAAGCCACGCCAAGTCAGTGCCACCTAACGCGATCCGTTAGATACGAGTTCCACTCGGAACGTGAGTTCTGATACTCTAAGAGAAGGTACAATAGTTGCGAGAAGGAATTTGTAATCAGATCATCCAATGCTAAGAAGCAAGAGAGTAGAGAGTCTACTTATAAATAATAATATAGTTGATTAATAAGTATACTATTAATATACATAATGAAAATAATAATTAAATCATTATTCTTTATATATTCTGTCTTTATATTCATATCAAAATATTTCCATTCGAGCTATTTGTGATCTTATTTAGATAATATTGTGTAGAAGAATATTTCAAGAGATTTCTGTAATATTATTTAATTTTAAGTCAATAAAAATTAAAGATATATTCAAAATTTACTTAATTTTAAATACATATCCAAAGCTCTAAGTGTACATGTAATTTCATAAACTTTTAAAAATTTATTGATTTAATTTTTTAGAGGATTTTTTTTTTTAATTTCCCGTTTCGTAAAGGGATTTTGTGGAAATTGAGTTGCTTTACGAGAAATACATATTAATGCACTGCATACATGAATTTCTGGCAAGGGTATTTGGCCTTCGGCACCCCAGTGTCTTCTCTAACTAGCTTAACTCTCTTCATTTTTTCTCTATCATGATTGTCGCCATGTTTGCTGTACGGCTAATCCCCGCAGCGGGCTGTCGCGCGCTTGCCGCAGACTGATGCAAATATTTTATGAAGTGTTTGAGGGTACTTCAGAAATTAGTTCCCATGTAAGCGCTTAAATTCCGCTCACCTACAGGGTATATGCAGTTGATCGCTCTCCCTTTCCAACTCCATTCTACTCTCTCTCTTTGGCTCTGGCTCTAATCTGTATGCTAGAGCAAATTGAAAAGCGTTCGGTTTTTTATCTCCCATTGTCAATGGCAGTCAGTTAACCAGCTGTTGTTTCGCCTCTCGTCAATTGTGATGTCAGTATGTCAGGCGCCCCGCCTTTCGAGAGGATAGTTTAGTGTTTAGTTTGTCACCGAATCGCCGCAGCCGCAGACTCCCTGACAGTTTTGCGCGTCCCATTTGCGGATTATGCCACAAATCCCTTTTATTTGACAAAATGGCTTCGATAAAAAAGAATTGTAATGAATTATAGGTCGCCTATATGTGTGTGTGTGTGTGTAGTTGTAGTAATACATAATCATAAAATTGAAGTTGATTTTGTTGTTGCCGCATTCTGACAGCTGTCGTCATTTGGCTCTAAGGTGAGCCGTGGCGCGCTCTGGCCGGGCTCGAGCGATCGTTGTCGCCAGTTGCATTGCCAATAGCCACTCGAGAGTTGGAAACAAAGTTGCCTCTGTGGAAAGTATTAATGTTTCTACAGCAGTCCACCAAGTGGCTCGGCTTGCTGGCTCTACAAAATAATTCTCGAGCATTGTTGATCCTTTGTGGCTTACTCGCGACGTTCAGCGAAACAAAGGCTCTCCAAAATTGGTTTGCCAATATCCGCCACATACCTCTAACTAACAACCCCTTTTGTTTTAGCACACACATACACTCCTTCTGCTTCTCTCTCTCTCTTTTTCGCTCCATATCCTGGGAGCGCAAACATATAACTAATACACTTTTCGGTGTGAGTTGGTCTCGAGTTGCTGCTGTATAGTGTAAAAGTGGCCACTTGGGTGGCTCAAGTGGCAACCTCGCCCAAATCACACGAACGACAGCTTTCCCATACGCCGTGTGTGCTGCTGCTGCGGCTGCGACTGCGGCTGTTGCTGGGCTCGAAGCTTTGTCAAAGTCGATTTGTTACATTTTCAAGTGCTCGAAGGCCCGTTACGAGCCCCCCTCCCCCCTTCTCGTTCCCTTTCAATATTTGCAATGCACTTGGTGCACGGTCGCCTCTGTTTTGGAATGCAGCAGCAGCACAGGGTTGCCCAAATTACCGTTACGCCTCTGGGGTGGCTCGGTCTGAGCGCTCGTTATTTTGACATATGGCCCTACTGATGTTGTTGATGACGCTCCTGGTCAAAGGTGGTGCAAGCCACAGCCGCCGCTGCCACCGCCACCGCCACCGCTGCGCTTCAAGCTGCAATGATGACGCGACTGCTTTTCACTTTTTAGCGTTGCGGGTCAACTTGGGCCGTGTTCCCAGGACTTGTACGTGTACGGGACTTGCGTGATACGATAATAGCTTCATTCACGGATGCGCCATGCACCTGATGACCACCTGCTTTATTGACCGGAAGTTGAAAAGTTTCAAACTTTTCCCGACCATCAAGAGGGGTGCTCGAATAGGTTTTTCCCTGGGTTGGGGCCTCACAGCGGCTGGGGGGACTCGTGTAACAGCTTAATTAAATGAAATATTCCGTCTACTTAAATAATAGTCTATCGTCACACAAATGCATAGCTCGCCATATAATAAGCACTTCTAGGCAGCTGCGACGCCATTTTGACATTGCGTTTGGATTGGATGATGTCTTCTTTTTTTTCCAGACAGATTGCGAGTTACCCTAATGAACTATCTACGCAGTCGACTAGCGCCTCGGGGCAGTGAGCGGTCGTCGGCTTTGTTATGCTAACAACAAAAAGCAAATTTAAAGACAACATCAAATGGAAAGGCAACAAATTCAATTAGGCTGCGACGTCATCAGTTGCCCCGAGGCAGCCGCAGAGGAACAGCTTCCTGCGCACAGGACTTCCTACAGTCGATTGCATGCAGCAAATGCAAGCAGTTGTGTGGCAATACTGGCAGCGCTTAAGTTTCCCATACTAAGCCCCTATACCAAAGAGAGAGAGAGAGAGAGAGAGAGAGAGGGAGACAGAGGAATGGAGTGAGTTGGAACACACACAACGCTCCGTCGTCTTGGTGGTCCAGCAAGGCTCAGCTTTTGATTGAGCATCAGAAAGTAATAATCCTCGACATGCCCATATAAAACTGTCGCCGCTGATCGCATAACACTTGTTTTGCCTGTCAATATTCGAAGCTGAATTCGAGCGAAACACTCTCCGTGGATCTCCGAGATGCGGGCAATTGCAACTTTCTTGAGGTTAAACGCAAGTTGCTCTTGAGCTCTCAAGTATCAGTCGAAGCCCGGTAGCCTTTGTTCGTTGGGATCGTCGCGATTTGCCCTCAATATTTTTCTCACCTCCAGGAGGTCCACTCATCAGCTGCCCTCGGGCCCTATTGTGCCCAGCGCAGATTGTAACAATAAAAAAATGAAGATTTACGTAGACTTAGACTCGGGCATCAAGTACTTAAGAGCATAAAAGACGCTAGGATGTGCCAATGTGCCAAGTATTTTTGATTAGCAAACGCTTCACTGATTTTGATTGTCAGCTCAGCTATGGGAATCTGATCTTGTGATGTGCAGCTGATTCTGCTTCGGAGCAGCTGCTAGTGCGTTGCACTAGTTCTGCTAATAAACATCATTAGATACGTCCAAACGTCAAATTAACTAGCTAAGCGCTAACAACAATGCCACTGCCTCGGAGCCTTTGCGAAAATGCAAATCGAATTTTCCACTGAAAAACAGCCATTTGCCCACTAAAGTAAGTTAAGCTGCCGTACAGGCTGCGGGGCTGGGCCGAGGCTTAGTCTCTAGTCCATAAGCCATACAACAATTAGAATTAGAGAAGATGAATATGTGTATGTATATTATCTCCCTCCCGCTCGCGCGCTTATCTGTGCGGCAGATATAGGAAATTGATCTGGCGATAAATCGAGCTACTCAATTTACAAAAACAACGCCGCCCTGGTACCGCTTTGACTTCTACTGGCTGCCGTTCGGTTGGCCGAGCAACTCGAACCAACTCGTCCTGGGACTGACTTCAGGTACAACAATGAGGCAAACGGAAGCCGGATTTGCAGCTTGCGTCTTGCGGCTTGCTGGCAAGGATCGCACGGATGTTTAATATTTTGGCTTAGAGACATTCTCATTATATTTGAAAACAATGGCCCATGATGCGGCCTTGTCGACCGCCCGGCCAGGATTTGAGCGTTTAGCAAAAGGGTAATCCAGCCCATTAAAATCTATTTGCATACTCATATTTTTGTTTCGCTAGGTAATTGCGCATGGATAACCGCCTAGCCAACGCAATGATCCACACAGACATCGAGCTCGGACTCGAACTCAGACTCGGACTCGAACTCGGAATGGCAATCGGAGTTCGGCTCACATCGAGACCTGTCGTCGGAGCTAAGCTAGCCGAAAACCTGCCACAGACGCAGGGATACGTGTATTTCCACACCTGCCCCGGTAAGCAGGTCTGCGGATCTGCGGATCTGCGGCATTCGCTTACGCGAATTGCGTTAATCACGCACGTCGCCCTTCATTGAGGACGCGGATTACTTAATCAACGAAAATCTATGAATTAAAAGTGTTACCGAAAATCCGCCAGCTTCGGGCCAGATTCCGACGAAGTTCTGGCCGCAGAGCCACTTGAGCTGAAGAGTTGCAGCAGCGATTGATCTGAGCTGGCTCCGGCTTAGCCCACACACCCACCCAACGCTGGGAGGGAGTTGAAGTTCAGTCCTGAGCTGATTTAAAGCAGTTCAAGTCGACCGAACGGGCCCAAAGCTTGTGACACAAGTTAGTCCCTCGGCTGGTTGGTGGCTTAATCAAGGATTTCAATTAGAGCCAATGGCTTAGTCAGGGCTTGCTCCACATTTCGCCAGAGGAAATCAATAAGTGAAAATTTTCTCTCTTTTTATTGCGAATGCGAAAAAAGGGAAAACTACAAATTAAGACCTAAACAATGCAAAGCCAACAATGTGCAGAAAAACGTTACTGATGACAGAATGATGAGGATTAAACCAACACAGGCGCACAGCTAGGACTACGACTGTAACAACAACAACCACAATTGCACACACATACACACAGCCGTCGTCGTCGCCTCTGAGTCTATTAAAAGTCTAAAGGCAGATAATAAAGGGCCATTAGGACTTAAAAGGGCTCAACAACCCAGCGGCAGCAGTCGAAACGCTTTGTGCCCTCAGAGACAACAAAATTTGTGCCGGATTCAACAGCAGCAACAACAACAACAACAACAGCATCTGCAGCATCCAAGCAGAGTCGAGCATGGACCTTGGCAAAGTCGAAATGGCAGCAGCAACGAAGCATATTTAATTCCAAATCCCCGCAAGCATTGAGCTATGGGTGCTACGGGTTAGGGTAGGTTTTTGCACTATGCTCCTGAAACTGAATGTGTGTCAGTGCCATAGACATCACACACACACATATATATCTCTATATAGAGGATATATTTGTATGGATGCATTCAACATTTCTATTTACTTTGGCCAACGCAATTTCAACAATTTTGCAGCAGCCAGCCAAAGCGATTGGCAACTGTTTTCCTCGTTCCTTGTTTGTTCAGCCTTCAGTCGAAGGGATACTACATACATTATGGCATGCCCGGTTCCATGTGCCATTGCCAAAGGATTCAATTGCTATTGTCTGCCATGGACATAGCAGCGATCCAACGCCGCTCGACAAAGTCATCAAAAGTGAATTTTTGCTTTTTAACTTTTTGAATTCTGTTTTGTACGCAGCCAGGCAACCAGGCATCTAGGCCAAGGGCAGAGAATCGGCCCAGTCGAGGGGACAGCGATTTGGAGCGGCCATTTTAAAGCCAACTGCCATTCCAAATTAATCCCGACTTTGGTTTGTTGATGTGGAAAAACTATGCTAATTTGTTTGATTTCAGTCCCAAGTGCAGCTGATCTTTTGTTCGAGGATTTGCATAATGCATTTTAGATTACCTTGACGGGCACTGCGGTTGGTCCTACGACTTTTTTGGGAGCCCCGAAGAAGTCGTTTAAAAGGCTAAATAGTTTTTAGTTTAAGATTATATCGAATGTCAGTCTAATAAAAAATTTATAAATAAATTTTAATATCGAGAATTTCGCATAATTGAATAAGAAAAGAAAATTCACAGTTACCTCTGAAGAAAAGTTTGTAGCATGGTAAAATCTAAGATAAATAAAATTATAAATAATTTACTTGTTTGTCTTCTAAAGAAATATTAAACGATAAAATGTACTTTGTGAAATTTATAATAATTCCAAGGCCTTTATTTTAAACCGAACTAAACCTATTTAGATTGATTGCAACGTTGGAAATAAAAAACATCTCAATGAATTCTATGCCAACAAATATCTAACATTATATTTTTATATATCACAGACATCAGTAAATATATTTTATCTACATAAGATTACATCTAAATGTACACCCTTATTCCAAGATATGAAACGATATACCCATTAAATAATTCACCAAATTGTTTTTGTTTTGAGAGTAGCTTTAGCTATTTATATTTTTATATATTTTGTATTTTTTCTATGCTAATTTTATTAAACATATATGATATGTACTAATGTATTATAATAAAACTTAAAAAAAAAAAGTTTCAACTTTTTCGAATCACGTTGTGAAAAAGATGTACGTATAACGAATACATTTTAAGGCTCAGATCCAAGAGATTTGTAAGCTTTCTGCAGCAGTTCACTGTTGAATATTGTCCAATGGTCACTGTCACTGTCTCAGCCAGTGTAACCCGTCAACCTCCTCAACTCCCAGCTCCCAGCTCCCAACTCCTCAACTCCAATTCAACTTTCAGATATCACAGTTTCCAGCACTACGAAGGCACTTCAAGTGCGCGGACGCGGTCTTGCCGACGGCAATGCAAGTCCTTCCGACTTCGATGCAATTCAACTTAGACTGGGCCTCAGATCTTGCGTTGGCTGTACATGTCCGAAATGAGACGCACAATGGTTATATCGCCAATGGTCTTGCGGAAGAACAACTCCTCGATCGTGAAGCTGGACACCTTGTGCATCAGAGAGACGACGCCGAGCAGCGTCTGGAAGCGCAGCGGCTGGTTGGGATGCGTGCGCGAGATGTAGTTGTGGAGTGCGTTGCGGGCATCGTTGTGCATGGACGCCACCTTGTTGGACTCCAGGAGACCACGAGACTCAGCCGAGGCACTGGAGTTGGGGCTGCCGCTGCCAGTTAGTATGGAGCTGTTGGCCAGGTCCTCAGTCGAGCTAGCAGCAGGCGGCGACTTACGGAAGAGCGAAATGGCACGCAGGCACTCGTACTCCGTGCTGTCGATGTTCAGATGACACAGCTGGTTCAGCACATCCTGGAAGGCGTGCACCTCGCGGGCAACAACGCTCACAATGTCGCGATTGGAGTTCTCCGACTCGTAGACGAAGAGCAGCTGGGCAAAGTTCATGGGCATGAGATACTGCGCCATGGCCAGGATGAAGAACTCCTTCCAGGACTCTTCCAGCAGCAGCAGCTGGTCGGGCATAGGCAGCTCGGTGAAGGCGCGCACACTTTTGATCCAGTTCACGTTCTTGAAAAGATGCTCCGCAGCCGTTTCCTTAATATGCTCGGCGGCCATTAGCGGCGGCGTCGGTGGCAGCGCCCGGGTGGCCAGCGCATTCATATAGGCGGCGGTGGGTGAGAAGAAGCCGTGATGGCCCTGGTGCACAGGGTGGTGTGGCACACGCGGCACCGAAAGGTCAAGTACGGCAGCAGGCGGTGGGGGCTGGAAGGCGGCATTCAGTGCGCCGTGATGGTGTCCACGTTGCACGCCCGGAATGGGCATCGGAAGGCCGGGAAATCCAGTCAATGCAGCTGTATTCATGAGTATCTCTGGCGGTATCTGCGGCATCTCGGCGGCACCCATCATGGCATCCTTGTACATGGCCATGTGACGGCGCAGCGTTGAGTTGCGTGGTCCGCGCTCATGCTGCACGGCATCCTTGTTCATGCCCACCTCAAAGCACTTGCGCAGTCGGCAGGCGCGGCACTGATTACGGTGCGTCTTGTCGACGACGCAGAGTCCCTGCTTCTGTGACTTGCACACGTACTGGCGAGAGCGTCGGATGCTGCGCTTGAAGAAGCCAGCGCAACCATCGCAGGCATAGATGCCGTAATGCTTGCCGGAGCTGTGATCCCGGCAGACCTTGCACGGCACATGGTACAGGATGCGACCTGAAGGAAACAGAAGAAATAAAGTTTGAGTTAGTTTGTTTCTCTTGAATGGAGTCGGGATGGAGTTTGCTCCTCAACTACGTTAGGTGGAACCAATACTTACTGGATGCAGCTGGCGACAGCCGAACGCTGTTGTATTTCTGATCCATCATGTCTGGCGAACCCTCCGACGATTGCATACCGATGTGGGGCGTAATTTTGGCGATTTATTAGGCACAATTTCAGCAGAATAAAAGCACACACACACACTTTTCACTTGGCGCAATTTTCAAATTGCTTTCAAATTTATGTTCGTTAGTTTCGATTTGAGAGTTTTCAGCTCTGAAGGCTTGAGTCGAACTTCTGTTTTTTGGCGTACTACACGACGACGACGTGGACGAGCGAAGTGGACTCGTTGAGATCACGGATGATTGTGTTGTCTGCTCACCACCCAGCTCCTGTTTTAATAGTCCTGCTCTCAATCCTGCTGCCGTGCCATTCAACGAACAGTCGATCACCCCTAGGTAGCAGCCGCGCGCGTTTATTGGTCGTTGCGCTGCCCAGCCAGAGAGGGTTGGCCAGCTATTGTCTGCTCGCTCGCACGCATTGCCTCTAACGCGCTGGCTGCCGTGGCAGCGATTTATGATCCTGCAGCAGCGGCTGCCATTGCGAAAAATTCATTGAGCAGCCGTCGCTCATGCTCATTCTCAACTTTTCGCCTCTGAGATTTTATGGTCTTTTTCCGTTGAGGCTCGCTCTCAGCGGCTACCTGCCAAACGCTCTCTCTATTGTCTCTCTCACTCTCTCTCTCCCTCTCTCTCTTTCTCTCTGGCTCTCTGTCCTTTACCTTCTCTTTGGCAGTGTGACAGTTGTTATTATGAGCAGGCACATCCTCATCAGCAGCAGCACTCATGGCTGGCCGTTTATGGCGCTGGCCATTGTTGCCGCTTTGTGATTTGCGTGAAGTACCTGTGGGTACATGTCGTTTGTGTCTGTGCTGCACCACCCGAACCCGAACCACGGTGCAAGGGTTGTTCAGTGCGGGGTGCTTTTAGTGCAATTGTTTCATTCATCTATTGAACCAACTGAACTTTTATGATGTAATTGTCCTGTAAGTAGACTCTGCGATTGATTGGGCAAATATCAAACACTTTGTGGCCTCCACTCAAAGCTGCAGCTTTAACCACTCATGCCCAGCACAGCTCTCTCTCTCTTTCTCTCTCTCTCGCTTTCGGCCTCTCTTTCACTTAGCCCTAACTAAGCCTGCTTAGAGTATGCCTTTTACAGAGGCAGCTCAAATTAAATTCAAGTGGGATCATTTTAATCGCCCCACGCGTAACTTAACCAACAGCCAGCTAGGTTTCCTCAGAGGCATTGGGCTAATCGCGTGCCGCTTAAGCAGATTAGAGCCAGAGGCCAGGACTAAAACCAAGACGACGAAGACGCAGACGAAGATCAAGATCAGCCAAGGGCGAATAATTTAAAGCAAGCTTTTCACAGAGGCAAAAACTCAACAAAAGGATCAACGCCCAAGGCAAATGCTCTAGCATTATAGAATTCGGGCGAAAAATATTGTACTTTATAATGTTAAGCAAGATCCCGTAAGTCTGGTGCGATTAAAACTCGAACGCCTAGCCCAGCCTTGTCCGAGGGGTTGTCAGTCCCTCGCTGCTGTTGCTGCTTTGAGAACTCGAACTCGAGTCCGCAAATGTAAATGCAAATGCCAATGCGTACGCATTGATAGATGACGAGACATTTAAAAAGAGCAATTATATATTTCGATTCATATTACGGATGCGTAACTTGATCAATAAAACGCTTGCGATGATAGCAACAACAGCAACACCAAATAATAAAATGAAAAGGGTCTAATTAGAATAGCAACCCCTCGAGTGGACTGATGCTGTTGCCGAGGGTAGTTGTTGATGGTGCTTAGATTGGGTGCGATGAGCATGTCTCGTGGACACCCACCCACCACCAGCGAGCTGTCCGTCACTCTGGTCTCTCAGGTGTGCAGCATGGGAATGTGCTTGCGTGTGATGTTATTCGGATGCAACGATTCAGATCATTAGCTCATGGATGGTACAATGCTGAATACTGTTGATTATGATGCTCTAGTAAACCAGATGACGATGACATATTCATTTTGAGTATACTGTTCTCTGGCCATCGGTCAATTTGAATGATGTGATGTGACTGTGCTGACTAACTAAGGGTTTATCGTGGGAACTCAGGAATATGCATGACCTTCGCTTCAATTGATGCTGTCTCTTATATTACTGACAGCTGCCCACTCCCACTCCCACTCTTTTTCTCATTCTCTAGCTTTCCCATATAATTCGATCGTATAAATATTGCTGGGCTCCAATTTCAATTGAATTTACCTAAGGGGAATTCGCAGGAAATCTCCGAGCGCGACTTTCATTCAAGTTAAGTAGCGCTCCATTACTTAATGAAATTCTGTAACGCCGGCGAACTGCTAATCCCGCTAATCCCCGCGGATTAGCGCTAAATCCACCACAAGTCCTTAAACAGCAGTCGCGCGCAGGCAGCCAAGATACAGATCGACACTCAGGTAGGCCTAGGACACATATGGTCATACGCCAATTGAAGGTCAACTTGGAAAAGAGAAGAAGAAGCATAGTCAATAATGATATTCCGGCGAAAAGCATACAGCATATGACTTTTTAGCAAAATTCCTAAAAGACTGCAGGTTGAGCCTTGCGCCTTGCGAAAGCGAAAGGGTTGAGCGGGTGGTAGGTAGGGGCGCAAGCGGGCTCAGCAGCCGACCCGTCGTCGCCAGGGTAGAGCTAAGGCTAATGATGGTGCACAAAAACCGTAGTTAGCACCTTTTTGTCTTCGAAGAATGCCAAGAATGGCTGTTAGGTAGCGAGTTGCATTGGGCAGCAGAGTTTTATGGTCCTCATTGGCACTTTCGTTGCATTTTTATGAATCGCAGTTGATAGTGGCCGAAAGGGTTAGGACTCATAAACATGCATCAAAATCGCAGCCACTATATAAGAATACATGCCACTACTGTATGACATTGTTGTCAGGCGTCTGACGACGCCACAAACCTAATGACAGTTCGGCAGAACCAAAAAGGGTTAGAGAATTTGGGAAATTTCCTTCATTTACTTTGGTTTGGAGCGGAAAATTTCGTGTTTTACTGTTTATGGCCCAAAAGTTGGCACCGTTCATTGAGCAGCAAGAGCATTTGCCGGCTGTTCCCTTACCCTCGCCCATCATTATGAATCGCGCCAGACTTTTGATGGGAAAGTCCCGAAATGTCATTAGGTGAACTCTTTGTATTTCGTTTATGACCGTGCCGAACGTAGTTTCGTATATTTACATATTCCACCTTATGTAGATCATGTATTGGATAAGAAACATGTGCTTTCAAATTTCAGGTCGATAACGCGTTATGTAAGCCTCTAGAAATATTTGATCATAGATGAGAAAATAGGGCAGAAAATGTGATTTGCTTATAGATTATTAGTTCAGCCTTTGTGTTTATATATTTTGATACATTTATCATATGTGACTTCTCCTCTTTATTTGCTCCCTAATTTTCGAAGACATTTTGTTTGCGCTTGGCGCGTAATCTGCAGTTTGCTAGCATTTCATCATGAAATTCTTATAATTTTGGCGCCGATATTATGTAAATTTATTTTTTAAGTATGCATAAAATCAGCGGAAATGAAAATACGTTTCAGGCAACTTCCGCTCGAACGAGAAACGAATGCAGCTCTGCTCAGTCAAAGCAGAGTTCATAAAAGCAAAAAGCACGTCAACCCGAAAGTAAAAACAGACAAGTCCCCAAAAGCCAAACAAAAGGATTGAGTGTATGAGAAACGAGCCGACTGCCACATCAACAGGAAGCGACTCAGAAATCACGTCGAAATGGCTAAGCAACCAAGTGCTAGTTTCGTAAGGATGTTACCCAGGAAGTAAACTATTATAGTCCCGAGCAAAATCTCAAAAGGTACAACAACTACGAAAAAGCGCAATAATTACACAGTGCATAAATTGAATCAGGGCAGAAGCAGAGACAGAGTAGGGGATAAGGGACAAGGTACGTAGCTGACAGATAAGCAATCTGATCTTGAGAAATCATTTGAACAATTCATAAAAACATGAAATTAAAGTGCTCAAATGTCGGCTCGAAATTGCGTAAAGTAGGAGCCGAGGCAAATGACGGCACAAAGTTGAGCAACTTTTGTCGGGTTTGACACACAGATACAGAGAGGAATAGGAGCACTATCGGGACTCGGTTCCCAGAGCTGCACGTGCAAAATATATATACATATATAAATCTCTATGTATGTGTGTTTGTAATGAGAGCAAAGCAAAGGCATCCGCTGAGATAAGTTTCATATAGCTGCCACGGAAGCGCGACCAAACAATGGGACACACCTCCAAGATCATATGCGTGCATCGTACTCATCATCTCTCGGAACCCAATGGGATTCGCTGCCGTGCTGATGTTAACCTGATATCTGAGCGTGTCCTCTTTCAGGCATTTGAATGCTCGCCATTTATGCAACAGGAGCAGAAGCTGGAGCAGGAGTAGCGCGCGCAGAGGAAACAAGTGATGAAGTCGCTGCTTCCATTTCAGTTGATTGTTGATTGTTGTGTCCTGGTTCCATAAAAAACGAACAGCGAAGGCTTGCATAAGTGCCATGTCCTTTTGTGCTGCGTCCTCTCAGTTTAGTTGATCTCAGTTTCGCGTTCCTCTGGTCCTCGCAGTGCTCTCTGATGTCTTTTGTTTTCATTCCATTTGCCAGCCAAAATGACGCACAACATAACTTAAGGACTTTTTGTTTGCCTTTTTTAGAATTGAATTTTTTTTTTCTGTTTTCTGTTGTTGTTGCTGTAGACGTAAGTAGGATGTCCTGTTGCTGCTGCTACTGCTGGCCGTTTCTCTGGTTGCCTTTTTTGTTTCTTGGCTTAGTCGTTTGCATGTGCTAAGCCAAGAAGATTATGTCATGCTGAGATTATTTGATTTGCAGCCAGCGATAGATGATGCCATTGCGTTGCATTTCTCACGCCTGCACCTCGTTCCAAAGACGTTTCCGATTTCATCTAACGATTAACGAAATTTTACACATTTCCTGCAAATATTCTTAGCAAAATGTGTTTCTCTTTTCACTTGCCCAGCAATGATAGCCATCTACTATTCCGCCCACCAGCATTCCAGCTAAAAGTGTCGCAAAAACTAGTTTGCATCTTTTGTTTACTCCTTAGATCAGCAGATAGTTGCATTACCAGCGGTAACTCACTTTGATTTGATTAACATTATAAAGCCTGATTAGTACTGTAGCAGGAAGTCGGCAAACTCGTTTGATATAAATGCCGTAAGGTAACCTGATGTAAACAAAGAAGTTCTAGTAAAATAACTAGATCTCCTCGGTACTCAGACCTCGATGTTAATAGATTTATTAAATAAAAAATATTAAATATTTAAAAAATATTGTATTCATAAAATTGTCTTACAAGCATGCTTATTTCATATAACATTTTCTGCCCAATATCTTTAATCTGATCATACACAGAAAGATTGATATTTCTGTATCATTAGAGAACAAATTATAATACACAAATTATAAAATTATAATAAACTTCATCTAAAGAAAGAGTCATATAGAAATGAAATTTACTAATTAATGTTTACAAGAAAAATGACGTTCATCATTAGTTGATTCATTTTTACAATATTTCAAACCTCAATGAAATTTTAATGCAGAATTAAGCAAGAGAAAAATCAAAGAATACACAAAATCATCCTGTATGTAGATGAATAAAATTGTTTTACTTCTATTAGTCAAAAAGCAATTTTATTACTCTAAAGATAAAAACATGAATATTTGAATTAATTGTTGTTTTTTTTTTTTTTCACTCTTATTCATATACTTTCATGTAAATACAGATTTGCTTATATACGTTGATTTACAGAATTAATAAAAAAAAAACATTCGTTCATCCCAGCAATAGAGTTCAATGGTCTCACATTGGAGATCATTAACCTCAATGAAATTTTAATGCAGAATTAAGGAAGAGAAAAATCAAAGAATACACAAAATCATCCTGTATGTAGATGAATAAAATTGTTTTACTTCTATTAGTCAAAAAGCAATTTTATTACTCTAAAGATAAAAACATGAATATTTGAATTAATTGTTGTTTTTTTTTTTTCACTCTTATTCATATACTTTCATGTAAATACAGATTTGCTTATATACGTTGATTTACAGAATTAATAAAAAAAAAAAACATTCGTTCATCCCAGCAATAGAGTTCAATGGTCTCACATTGGAGATCATTAACCTTAACCTTAACCTCAGATTCTTGTGTTGCTCATCATCAAAACAATTAATTTGGGCGTGGGAGAGCCAATGCCAATGCCAATGCTAGAGCCAATGTGAGCTTCCACTTAGGGATACATGGCTGATTGAAATTGAATACAAAACGAAAGCAATTCAAGGCATATTATCCTGCACAATAATACGACGGCACCTGATGCGCTAACTGCCAACATAATATAACAATTGATTCCACACTCGAGTAGCCCCCAAAAGGCAGAGAGCATAAAATAACAAACAAGGAACAAATGGGGGCGCTCGACAAGTGATTCAATCGATCGGAGCAATCATGCGGGAGATATTCTAGGATTTCTAACAAAAAGACGCACAGAATAGTTAGATAGTTGAATAAATAGCGAAAATATTCGAATTAACTTCCACGAAATGTTCTTTTCAGCATGCTTATACGGCGAAAGGATAGAGGCTTACAGGCTGGCCAAAAAAAGGGTTTTCGCTAGACATTTCAATTTCTATGGGCCTTTTCCTGAATCGAACAAGTGAATGGAGCTGCGATCAATCTGGCATGGATCTGAAATTGGAGAGTGCATGCGCAATATGTTTTTTGTTTCAATTATGAAATGAACCCTCATCAAGAGCGCTAACTGCCTGATGAATGGAACGGGTCTTGGGCATGTCTTATCTGCGATTTTCGATCATGCGTGGGTACAATTGACTACCAAAGAAGCGATGCTAAACTTGTCAACAGCATTATCTAGATTTCAGCTAAGATCTGTTTATCAATCCCAATATGGAACGCTCTATGAATTAATATTTTATTTGTTCGTTCATCTTCGTTTTTTTTTTTTTTTTTTAGAACGATTTTAATTAATGCATTGTCATGACTTTCGCCGCGCAACTGACTGACGGCATTTTGATTTCGAATTCAGTTTTCGGCTCGTATCGAATGTCAGCGACGTGGGAAGCACGCACGACCCAGCTTCATCTACCGTCAAGATGAAAGATATGCGAGATCAACATGTAATCTTTGGCATTAGTACGAAAAAAACGCTTAACAAAATGACAACAACAACCTACAACCAACAACCAACAGCCAACAGCGTAGACAATGAGCGCATGTTGCATGCCCGATCGAATGTCCTTTGATATCAAACGTCTTATGGCAGTACTTATATTTCATTATGCGAAAAGGTAGCGCACAAAGGCATTGCTCAAGGAGTACACATTGTTGAGCCAATGCCCGTGGAAAGACCAAGAAAGACCTGTTGTCATCGCACCGACCAGCAACCGGCAACCGGCAGCCAGGTCCCTGCTTCTTGCTCCTGTCTCCTGTCTCCTTGCCCCTATCCCCTGTCTGAGTCAACCCCTTGCAGTTCGAGCGAATTCTGATTCCAGCCGTATGCTCTATGCTGGTGCTGCGTCTTTTTACTCGGAACGCACACTTCAACCCTGACATTCAGGCCAGCCAGTCAGCCAACCAGTCAGACAGTCTGACGATCTGCCTACGTCAACTCCCTTGCCATCATCATTATGATTGTGTGGTGCGGTTGCTCGTTGTCCTGGCGGCAGGCTTCCACCGCTTGACACTTGCAGATTAGTAAAGTGTTGAGTCTTAAATAAATTTCCTGCTAATTGCTGTGCGCACAATTAGTTATGCTCCATATACATGAACTCACACGGCATCGCCTGCAGTTGCACTCTCCAGCTCTGAGGACCTGCAATGATTTGCATTCCTTTTGTTTGTTTGTTTGCTTGCACATGTGGCCCGTGTTATAGCTTGAGGTATTTATAATTTCTTCTTTTTTTCTTCTTGAATTAACTTTTTGCCTGATTCATGACTTTTGGTAATTTTAGTTCGTATTTCCGGTACGAATTGTGGCCTCTGCGAATGCAGTTTTCTCTGAAATGTGAAGAGGTGTTTCGGAGCACCTAATGCGATTCCAAATTTTACCGGGACTATGCGGTGCCATCTAGTCTGACAGGAGCTAAAAAGTCTTCCTTATTATTAATATTTAAAGAGCTAGGTTGTCTTGAATGCTATAAAATATGTAAATCATAATATATATTTAATTAAAAATACATATATAAATTTTAAGTATTTATTAATTATTTAAAATGTGGTAATTAAAAAAAAAAAATTTCTAAGAAAAACTGGAAAAAATTAAATTAAATAAATAAAGCAGCTATCTATCCAGTTGACGTCAAACTACAAGTTCTACATTCATTGGTAAATAAGAAGCCTTACAAAAATCATTGCATACTTTTGAGCTGTTCATTTAAGAATCTGAAACGCAGCCAACTACCCATAGATGACGCTATACCATCGAGCCAGAAGCGTGTAAAGGCAAGCCAATGCAATCATTTCTATATACATATCCAAAGTGAATAATAAATATGCTTTTTAATAAATATACTTTGATTGAATTTTATGCACATATTAAACTCTACCAGAGTATTTACTGCAACCAGTTTAAGGCGCCCAATAGACTGTTTCATAAGCATAAAAAATTATTTTATGCATAAGCGAAGCAAAAACAAAACAAATTATAACATTTGCATCGAGTCCTTTCTAAAAATAGTCGTTTATCTTATGCATAAATTAATGAATCCCTTTAGAGCTCCTACATGCACAAGCGAGTCAGCTAGGCCAATTATCCAGCTAGCCAACAAGCCAGCCAGCATGCGTGCAGAGCGTGTTCACTAATTATAATGACAAATCGGCCAATTATAATGTCATGTCGTAAATTTCCAAAGCCCGATCGATCATGGCAACGACTGGAATATTGAATAAAAGTGCTCGTAAATTATGAAAAATGAATGTGGCACAGAACAAAGGGGCGCACAAAAGCTGCAACGTTTTAGTTACAGTTGCAGTTGCAATTAACTGCATATCGAGCAGGACACTTGTTCCGCATCGAGCTAACGAAAATTGCAAATGCAGCAACTGAAGCTTAAGGCAACAGCTGAATGCAGGTGAAGCTAAGCCTGAAGTCAATTTAATGAAGCCAAGCACTGGCCACAGAGCTGTCAGAGAAGCAATCCACGCGCCACGCCCACCACATTAAAAAGCAACTAAAAAGGACGTGCGGGCGTGCTGCCAGCGTCATTCAACCTGTCAGAGCTGGCAGAGTCAGGTAGAAACGTGTAGCTTTCAGATTTATGGCAGACACGCACTGTCGCACGCCTCCAAATACAGATTCCGCACAGATATCCCCAGCATGAGCCCCGAAGCAAACGTGCCCGCTTAACGTTCATCATGGCACAGACACTTTGCAGGCACTGTTCTGTGGCCGTTGCATTGTAAATTATTTTCGCAGCAGAACTGTTTACTCTGCATGCCAGACAGGAGCAGGGGCAGCGTGGGGCAGCTAGGGAGTAATTGCCACAGTTGCATACAGTTCAGATTGTGGCTGCAACGGTATATATGGGAGAAAATGTATAAGGAGGCTATATAACCCGTTCCCTTAGCTGTCCATCAGGCAGCTGACCGCAGAGGGCACGGCACAGCATCATCTTAACATTTACACCAGTCCTACTCCGGTCGGTCTGCCCCTCTCTCTCTCTCTCTCTCTCTCTATCTCAGGCATTCTTCGCATTAACAACAAACTCTGTGCGGCACATTCTCTTTTCGCCAAGTTTATGGGCACAGCGTGCATAGTGTTTCACACAGATTGCGTCTACGATGCTGGGCCATCGGGCAACGGGCAACGGGCAACGGGCAACGGATGGCCCCCTGATTGCCGGCCAGCGATAAGATGACATACCAAAGCTCTACAATCTCCGTTTGTCTTCTTCTTCTTCGTCGTCTTCTTGCGGCTCTTCTGGCTCTATATTTATAAATAGCTACGGCTTGGCGCATGCAATCAGTGGAATATTTTTATTTTAGGCCAACCATTCGCCGTTTGCAATTCCCAATCCCTCAGAGGCAATAAAAACCAAATGACGACACGCAGACGCCAAACATGCCCGGCCGACCGCAAGCAAGGCCGTTCAGCGACCTTCAGCTGGTATTTACAGCTCACAGGTCCAGATGCTGGCTTTAGGTCCTGTTCTGCATTTATGGGGCCCGTTGTGCATTGCCCCTTGCCCGCCGCCGGCCGTCTTCATCATGATCAGCACTATCCGCTCCGCTCACTTGCTACGCTTTTTGTATTGTAACAGATCTGTTAACGAGCTCTGTCTCTGGCACTCGCACTGGCTCAGGCACTGGCTGGAGCACTGGCTCTTAATTGACCAAATGCATATATAAAAGTCAGAGCCCCTGATGCTCAGCTCTTTTATCCTTAGCTGTTTCCGCAATTCGTTGTCCCCATTGTATGATTGTTCATCTTGTTGTTGTTGTTGTTGTTGGAATGAAGCATCATCCCTTTGTCACTTGCTCATATCAATTAAAGTTTAATGATAATGTCGCGAGTGTCGGTTACCGATCGCCGTTGGCCGCATGTTTGTAATCAATTTTTAATGGCTATTTACATTGCGTGGACCAGTTTGCCCCTTTGTGTTGCAGCAGCCCCCTGTGGGGCGCTCATTAATTATAGCGAGCATATACTTCAGTTTAGTGTTCTTTATTGATGTACTTCATTTATTTTTAGTTGTATGTGTACATGTATATACTTTTTGTGTAATCTTTCACATTGTAAGTTACTTAGGCGCTAGTTAGGATAGTTTATGCATTTAAGTGCGTACGTGCTGTTGGCCCAAATCATTGGAACTTGGCCAAGTTGGTTATATGAATTAAATTATGGCAAGTTGCTAGGTAAAATTTTGCGATTGTTTCCATTTAAGTGTAGAGTTTAAATAAGTTTATATTAAATTATAATACCAACAACTACAATAAATTAATTAAAACATTAGCTAAACATTTGTAAAATTGAGTAACACACATACACACACACAGACACACATACACGCACACACAGAGCTCAAAATACACGCACACTTGCTGTGGGGGAATGTAGGATAAAGTAGGACAGAGAGTTGTGGCCGTGGGTTGACAATCTAACTATGAATACTTAAGACGCAATGACACCAGATGAAAATGTTATTCAATTAGATCAGATTAATCGAGCGAAAACCGATTGATACTTTCAAATAAGATGTATTATTTCCTAGCAATTCGAGTTGACAAATAAGGGAGTTGGCGCAAGAGTAAAAGTTTATGAAAGCTGTTGAAAAAGTACATTAAAGCTTTTGAGTATTTGATGCAGACTTCTTAATGTTCAACTAGTAACTAGATATTAAATTATCTGAATGCTTGCGAATCAAGTGGCATATTCCTTTCACTCCAAACAACTGAACCGACAAAAATCAGTTGATTGTTCGATTGCGACTTTCAGCTGGTGTCATTGTGATTGTATGAATGAAGGCTAGTTAATATTAATTTAAGCTACGCTAACTACAATACGACTTGGATCACATGTGTATGAAATGAATTGCCGCTGCAGCTGTGGCAGCTGAAGCAGCTGAGGCAGCAGCTGGGGCAGCTGAGGCAGCTGGGGCAGTTGGGTCAGCTCGGTCAGCTCGGCCAGAGTACAGCTGTGACTGTGACTGCAACTGCAACTACTTGAGCTTCAGAAATGTCAACAACGCCTTTTGTATCAAACGACGATCAATGGTCGAGTCGGCGGTATAACGCACGCCGCTCAGGTTGCCATCGTTGTGGTCCACGACGCCATATTCGCCAACGATGAAGCCGTCGTCGGTTTTCTCTTCGACGCGATATTTGCGATAGTTGCGTCCCTCCACCACATAGGCGACTTTATCTTCATCCGACTCATCTGCGTTGCCCCTGCCCTCAGCATCTTCATCCCCGCCGCCATCATAGTCGTTGGCATTTGCGTTGGCGGTGTACACCACCGAACCACGTCCCCTGTCTCGGCCACGATTGCGGCCGTGTTGCGTTGTTGTTGGTGTTGTGGCGGCAGCAATGGATGTTGCTGGTGTTGTGCTCGCTGGACTGGCTGGTGTTGTGGCTGTGACCAGTGCGCCGCTGCCGCTGCCACCTCCACTGCCGCTGCTGCTGCTGCCACCCTGCAGTCCGTGGGCTCGTCCGTTTGTCATAACACTAACGGACTCTTCAATTTCGTAATTTTGCTCTGGGGTCGGTGTGTAGAGCTCGGCGCGTTCGGTTGTAAAGTGTGGCAACATGGTCTCATCGTCAGTTGGCGCTGCGGACGCGGAGGACGAGGATGATGAGCTGCTAGAGCTGGAACTATATGAATAGGCGCTAATGCCGGACGCTGCTGCGGGCGATGCGTGCTGGTGTGCAAATTTGGAAACACACTTGACTAGATCTGCCAGCAGAGAGAGAGAGAGCAAAACAAAGAGAGAGAGAGAGAGAGAGAGAGATAGAAAGAGAGAATAAGTTCAAGATTAGTTAAACGTGCGTTGGTCTCTCATAATTACACTGTGCTGCAGAGTTGCCGTTTGGGGTTAAGCTCCAATCGAATCTGATCGTTAGACTAATTGTAGATTCATAAATTATGCCAGCATGCAGCGAGCTAACGCAACGCCCAACTAAATAGTTGCTACTCGACAATGCTAAACCTGCAGCACAGTGTAATTTGTTTTGGGCAAAGACTCACCTCTATTGGGCAATCCTTTGGCATTTTGATTAGAATGTTGAAGCGACAGTGATGGATGCTGACGTTGCTGTTGCTCCCAACATGGACGATGATGTTGCTGCTGTTGCTGCTGTTGCTGGTAGTCGCTTGGAATTGAACTCTTTGATAAAATTGGCTCCAATAGATGGCGCGCTGGCTGCGGCTGCGGTGCATTCAATAAATCATAAGGTAATTTATCCAAATTGAAGAGTACACGACGCGGCTGCGAATTGCCCGCACTCGTTGCAGTCTGCTGCTGTTGCTGGTGGTTGTGGTGGTGGTGGTGGTTGTGGTGCAGATGCTGATTGTGACCATTGTGATAATGGTGCTGCCAAGTGCTTGGCCTAGTGGTGGGCAGCGTGCTGCTCGTTGCAGTCTTGGATTCCATGGATCTGCTTGTTGTTGTTGTTGTCGTTGTTTGCGCCTCGCCGAATGCAATCCGCGAGACAATTGCTGGCCGACGCGAGGGCACAAAGGTGGTGGGAGCCAGAGCGCCCGGTGGCACAGTTGCTGGCCCTGGCGCTGCTGTTGTTGTCGTTGCTCCCGTTGTTGATGTTGACGATCTTGTTGTGGTGGGCGAGCTAGTCGTGCTGAGACCAACTCCGACACCGACGTCGACGCCGACACCTACACCAGCACCGGTACCGGTACCGGTACCGGTACCCGTCCCAGTTGTTACAGTTTGCGGCCAGTAGGTCTTGGCGGGCTCTCCATAAACCTTAGCTGGCTGCGAGTAAACTTTCGCTGGCTCTGAGTAAAACTTGGACGGTTGGCCATACACTTTGGCCGGCTCCGAATATACTTTTTCTGGCTGGCCATACATCTTGGCTGGCTCTGAGTAGACCTTGGCTGGCTCCGAGTAGAACTTGGATGGAACACTGTACATTTTCGATGGCACAGAATAGAATTTGGATGGCTCGGAGGCGAGACGTGGCATGGGCTTAAGACTGTCGCTCACGTTGCGCTGTGCCTCGGCCAAGATGCCAGCCGACTGGTGCCAGCTGCCCGGCACATGCAGATCGTCCACGTTCTGCGATATGGAGCTGTATGATATTGATCTTGACTGGGGTCCGTGACCCTGCTTTGTGTCGTGATAGATCACCGTCTGGAACGGCAGCAATTTGTCATCACCCACCGACTCATGAGTATTCGCCTCTGACGCCGACTCCGGATCGTTCGCTCTCTGATTTATGCGCGTGGCATTTCGCCCGGGGACAGAGCTGCCACGAAACGCCACCGAACTGGAGCGGCTGGTGGCGGCTGCCGCCAGCAATGGCGCCGCCAAAACGTTTTGTATATTGGAGGCACTGTTCACCGAGTCGCTTTCCGCATCCATGACATCGGCAGCGAGGCGTGGCTCAGTCTCCTCGATGGACAGCTCGCTCTTGTGCGAGCGATTGACAAAATCAACGCCAGCTGCACTTGGCGCACTGCTTCGGTGCGAGTGCGTCGCGGCGGGCTTGAAGGCGGGCGGCTGGGTGCGGCTGATGCGGCTGCCACGTTTACTGGAGGAGCTAACACTGACAGCGACCACCTTGACCTCGTCGCTGGACTTTGGCTTTGTGGTCGACGACGAGCCGGGTGCATCCTCCAGAAAGACAATCTTGCTGCCTGTGGTCACCAGCTTGACGACCTGCTTGCCCTCCGCGTCCGCTTGGTGCTGCGCATTGGCATTGCGGTAGCGCGTCTTGTGCTCCAAGCTTCTGGCACTGTTCAGGCGGCCGGCAGCTGCTCCCTCGAGCTCCTCATCGCTGTGCAGGCTGCGCTGCTGTTCGTCGTGATCGAGGAACAACTTGAGAAACTCATTGCCCGCAATGAGCTCACTCTGCCTGCCCGCTGATATGGGTGAAGCAACAGGGGCGGGGGCAGGGACCGGTACAGGGGCTGGGGCTGGGGCTGGTGCTGGTCGCGCATAGCCGCAGCACAACATCTGCAAGTTGAAATGGAAATGATTTAGTTATGTTCGTGTCAATTGCTTCACATTTCGCTTCAATGCGATTTTTATGCTAATCAAGTGGCGCATGATGCATTTACCCTACCTAGCTTATCTCAGCGATCTATTTATAAATTTGCGCAATTAAAACATCATTTGATCCACAGATTGAGAGAGGGACAGACACTTATGTGTGCCGCGAATGTCTTCTTGCCAGCTACGTATGACATTTGAATAATAATGTATTGGGTTTATTAAGACATCAGTGGAATGCGCTGCTGCGGCGGCGTTTGAAGTGCCTCTGGCTTGTGGAGCTTGTAAACAGCTGGACGGTGTCATAATTAACTGACAAGTGGCATGCTGAGGTGGATGCAATTGGCAGCTAATGAAGACTATATGGAAATGAATTACAATCGATTCAGCTATCGCTCTGCAATCTGTGTAGATCATATCAAGCGTCGATATCTTTGAATTTACTGCAGCTCGAAGCATTACTTATGAGATTATCGATTTGATTATGATCTAATATAATATATGAATCCCATTTAAAAGTCTTTAGCTAAACGACTTAACTTTCATTGAGCTAATACATATCAAAACGCTCATAGCTCGATGAATTCAACGAATACCTGAACGACACAATATAAGAGTCAAATATCGGCGAATTATGACTCAGCGAGAGTCCAATTTCGTTACCTAGACAGCAGTGAATCTTTGGGAAAACCCAAACATAAAGGTCAACCTAACAGCTGGATATTAGCATGACTCGTTCAGGATATTAACATGAAAACAAGATTTGTTCAGCTTTGTTGCTATCATTATTGTTATTATTATTATTATTATTGGGTCAAAACCATTAGCGATTACTAACAATTTAGCTTTGACCTTCCGCTTACTCATAAAATATGATTTGCTTCGTCTAGTGCATATACTGTACTTGAGCCAGGCATAAATCAAATGAATGCAGCTCCAAATGCCGCCCTCTCGCAGACGTTTAACGCCTCACAAAAACAAAAGACTTAGGACACGAACTTGCCCTGCAACAGACGTCAACAGTGCAAAACGTATTTATTGCATTTGGCGAAATCAGCATAACTAATTGTAATCGAGATAAAGCACATAAAACACGACTAGGTCATAAAATCAAATGCGATTGGAAAGGCGTAAATTGAAAACGCAAAAAAATACAATAAATTTGTTTTTTTTTTATTTATTTATTTATTTTTTTTTTTTTTTGCATGCAAAACATTTTATAAAATAATAGCATAATTATTATATAACTTTATAGATATTTATATATACATATATATGTACGTATTTATATATATATAATTATATATACATAGTAAATGGGCAGCAACAACAACATCCGGCAGCTTTTTGAGCATAAATGCAAATAGCTTGACAGCGCAGCGATGTGCAACAAAAACAACAACAAATGAAATTGAGTGGGCGAGCAGCGTTAGGCGACAGTCGCCCGTCGTTGTTGCTGTTGTTGTTGTGGCTTAAAACTAAACATTTCTAGATCATATTTAAGCGATTCAATCTAACAATTGTTGGCAGGCAGCATTAGAGCAAGCAAAACACCTTCGCACATGTGCTAAAATTACAGTGTAAACAGGCGCAGGCAGCCAATAGGCGACTGGCCAGTTGCCAGTTGGTAGTTTCCAGTTGGAAGTTGGCAGTTGCCAGTTGCCAGTTACCCGTTTGGTAGTTGTGTGTTAGTCACCAGTGAGGCGGCTCGCCTTGCCTTTTATGTCTAAAATTGCAGAAGTAACTGCTGCTGCTGCTGCGGCTGCTGGTGGTACTTGTGCTGCGGGCAGTGAATGAGCATTTAACATTGACACACAAATCGCTGAAAGTTAATAACAATGCGAGCAGCCACTGAACAATGGGCCCAAAAGGGCTCAGGTTAGCTGAGCAAAAACCAGTGTCACACGTACATACATGTATGTATGTACATCGCCTGGCCAATTGGACACCACGAAACGTTCTAAATATATACTAAAAGACAACTTATTGTGTGGCATTGCGATTGTGATGGTGATTGTGATTGTGCTTGTGGCATTCCTTTTCATTGTGGCGAGTTACTTGAACCGACTGGTCAGTGCCACTGTGAGTTTAATGAATGAATGAATGAAATGCGTTCAGGTTGGTGTTTGCGCTTGCGCCCAAAAATAGATAGGCAATTATTAGGCATTAATCTTGATTGATTTATCAGGGCTGTGATTTGTGATTTCAGTTTTCTGACCATTGGCAAAATGTTAATCCTGTTAGACATTCTTTTGCACTTAGGTGGCAGTTAGCGATCCAGTTAGCGTTTATCGTTTATCATTTATCATTTATCATTCAATTGTTGGACCTTTCACAGCAGCGTTGACAATTTTCACGGCTGTCAACTTAGCGGAAGTGTCAAATGCCACGTTGAGTTTACACAGAAATGGGCGCTTAAATTGGTCTTTTGAAATTCTAAACGCTGTCGGTGAAACTCAATGAGATATCCGCGTTAGCCAAATCAATAGAACTGTTGTTAGACATCGAACAATTAAGCAATAATCACGGCTTAATGAGCGCACTCAGCGCACTGAGTGTGAGTCTAGCGTCTCACACGGCAGCTCCATTGACTTTCAAGTGCCGCTTCAGAACCTTCCAATTTAATTAGCCACAAGCATCCAACGAGACGGCAACAAATCAAATAGACTGAAATGAGATCTGGCGAACAAGTTCTTTTATGATTCGGCTTTTATTGCCCAGCTGCTCCCCTTCTTCAAAAGTTGTTGTTGTCAATTTCAATTGCGTTTCGCTTTCAATTTAAGTTTCTAGCTCAGCGTCAGCTTCAGTTTCAGTCTCAGTTTCAATTTCAATTTTGGATTGGTATTTCAGCTGATGCTTGGATTTAATATGTAGATTTCGGAAGTGCACACATTAAAAGTCACTCAGCGCAGCAGCTAATCAATTAGGCGTCTCCGGTTGATTGACGTGCCGCAAAAGCCGTTATGCGGTTGCATAAAAACACAAACGAATGACTCAAGACACGAACTGGCCACACACAGAGCGCCTAGCAGATTTGCATAGAGCGGCCAACGCGGAAAAAGTCGCCAGGCTATAATAATGAAAAGTTTTCGGTGCATGTTTCTTTTTTCGTTGTGTTTTATCAAAATTCATCTGGTCAAAAAACGGGCAGCATGCAACAAGAATTGGCCTGTCCGCATATACGTTTATTGTGGTGTGGCTGCAACGATTGTGGCCCGAGGCATTTGTGGTGGGCGTTGAAAGGAGCAGCAGCAGTAGCTCCAGCAGCACAATGTGAATGTGTCAGCTGAACTCTGTTGCCAAGCGGCCATTGTTTAATTGCAGCCACCACCCGCTGCACGCTGCTCGCTGCCTGCTCATAATATGTTGCAATTGGCAACTTGCCACTTGCCACTTGCCTACTGCCAGCTGCCAGTTGCCATTTGCCACTTGTAGCCAGGCATCTTATGACTTGCCATTAAATCGCAACATCGATCTTCGGCCCCGCATTAGGGCGCTCAATGCCAACCCCAAGCCCAATCGCAGTCAGCACTCAGCTCAGTCAGTCTCCGTTTCTGTCATAATAACACACATTTATTAATTACACAGCACAACAAATACAAATGAAAAACATAAAAAAAAACTCCTGCTTGCGCTACACTATTCTACATACAATATATTTTTGTGCTAATCGTCATATGCATATCTGACCATACACACACTTACTCACACACACGCACACATCTAAGTACTGCTCTATATGAGAGAAAAGCTGAGGCTGGGGCTTTAGAATGTTGTTGCACCACAGCAGTGGCACCACAGCACACCCCGCCACGCCCCGCACTGCATCCTCAATCAACGTCCCGCCCGCTGCGCATAATTTGCAAATTGCCAGCGTCATCGACTGCAGCAGCGACTGCGCCAATTGCTGTTTTAGTTCAGTTTTCAGTTTTCAGTTCTCTGTTTTGAGTATTTGAGTTTTCAGTTTTCAGTTTTCAGTTTCAGTTTCGCATAGCCGCACTCGAATCGCGTGCAATTATTTAGCCTGGCTTATGCCGTAGTTAAGTTGCTTTTAGCCAGCATTACTTTAGTTTTACTTTGCATTCGCACACAATCAGCTGTGTCTGTGGCCAGCGGGCAGTCAATTCAGAGTTTGTTGCAGCCATAACAGACATTAGCATTAACCAACACAAATTAATACTAATAAAAATGCATTCGCATTGCTGTCTATGACTATGATGATGATGATGATGATGATGATTTGGGCCAATAAATGCGGGCCGAGGCGAAAGCAGACACCATTATAGCCAGCAATTAATCCATATATTTCTATACCAATTGGCCAAGTAAGCAATTTGAGCTCATGTGCAACTGCAACTTCAACTGCAACTGCAATTGTAATTTTATGCTGAAGCCATTAGACGCTGTAATGGGACTCTGTTAGCCACGCCAAATAGCCAACTGCATCCATCCAATACTCATTCGTGTTAACTCAAAGGGTTGGCCAATTCGAATCGTTTGCGTGCCTATATGTGCATATGTACATATATGGTCCCGCATTAATTTCTGCCTCATATGCGTAATAAATCATTCCCCAGAATCAGACAACAGCTCGCATACCATCCATCCATCCATCTCTAAAGTTCAATGTCGAGAATCGTGTAGACGTCGCTTGGCTTAAATATGCGGCTGTGAAACTAGTTGGCTTGGATAGCTAGCAACGGCTAGCATATATCTTCGCCTTAATGTGTATAACGATCTCTGGCTATATAGCTGGATGTACCCTTAATTAATTGGTGTGTATAATCGTGTTTCGTTAGCCATGTTAAGGTGGAGCTTAACTACTAACCTATTTGGTTAGCCGACAATGTGAGAAAAAAATATAAAATATGTAAAATATACGAGAAATGACACCGAAGAAACACAATCGAGTTGAATGAAAGGGAAAACTATCCACAAAAGAAAACAAATACCCATCAGTATGACCGACTGCATAATACTCTATCACGATTTAACAATTTCTTTTGCAGATGCTTTACTGGCGAGTATCGGAAATCCTCCCTCTAAACTTATCGGTATATATAAACTTATTGAAAAATCTTTAGTAATTCTAGAAATGCCGAATGTAAGTCAATTGACTTATAGAGCTACCCAGAAAATATAAGCATATGTATATAGTCTATATGTCAGCTTTTATGGTTGAGATATACTCTGATTTCGTACACACCGATTTATGAGTTGAAGAAAATTATAAACAAAATTAAAGTATTCTTTATTTCTTGTAATATAATCTGCATATTCAATTGTGTTCCCTGATTTATAAGCCGATTCATAAGGATGCGGTTCAATGACCCACTCACAAATAAAGTCTTTGATTATCTCATTAATTAATTATTCATACCTTAATGACCTTAACCAATTACAAACGGCCAACTTACCAGCAGCAAAAAGACCAATTTATGATACCAGCAAAAGTGTGCCATGCCGTCGTTATTTCGGTTCTGTAAAATCCACTTGGACTACGTCGACTGCAGCTGATTAAGGCTCCACTTTAATTGGTCGCTTTAATTTCGTCTCTTGTTCTTGTCCAGTTCTTAATGATCTTCACTTTCTTTGCGCGACAGATGAATCATTTGGCCGTTTGTCTTGTCTGCAGTTGAATCATACTGAAAAAAAACTCTTGGCGCTCCTGTGTGTGATCTCTCTCTGTGTGTGTATGTGCGTGTGTGCTGGTGTGGTATGTGACTTGTTAATCACTGAAATTAAAGAACAGAAGCAAGCAATTAAGTTAATTGTTATAGAAAAACAAATATGCTAAACTGATAAAACTAAAAGAGATTTTGAACAAAGCTAATTAAGATGGAATTTTATATATTGGCCTTTAAAGCATATATGCATATAAATGCGATTATCTCTGCTGCTATGATTTAAAAATTAGCCAAATGTTAAATATCGTATAGATCTAGCATATATGGCATAACAGCAGCTCAACCCGAAGACTTAATATATACTACTTCTGGCTTTTATCTGTTAGTAAAGAGTTTAGCGCTTACTAAACTATTCATAAATCGAAATTTGTTTTTTCGTAGGAGGAGGGAACATTAATATTGCAAAATGATGCATAATTTGCAAAAGCTATTGCCAGGCATTAGCATCAACATTAGCATTAGCCAGGCTAAACAAATTCATTGCGATCGGTAATCAATACGAGTTGCGTTTGTGGAAAGGGGGGCAGAGCACTGATGAGGTAGTTGAGGAGAGACACTCTCAAATGTCAAGGTGCATTTCACACTTGCCAGCAGCGAGTGTAGCCAGCGAAACAGACAGAAATATTTGAGCATTTGCAGCTGATTTTTGCGAGTTGCCAAATGCGATTGAGTCACGGCTGAAAGAATCATTGAACTTGTCTGGCGCAGTGCGGTGCGGTGGGGCAACCAGCAGCCACAACAAGTCGCAACAAGTTGCAGCAGTTCCAGCCCCAGCCCCAGCCGCAGCCGCAGCCGCAGTTGTTGCCTCTGGCCCCAGTCCCACCCCCAGCCCCAGGCCAAGATCGAGCAGATGCTAAGCTAAGCTAAGCTGTTTCTTAGCGATTTCAACATATTTATAATTAATGACAAATATTTTGATAGCCACACAACAATTGGCATGTCATTGAGAGTGGCTTCACTTGACTTGGCTCGGTTCGTCTGGGCTCGTGCATTGTATTGTATGTTGGCCAAATCTGTTGCCATTGGCGCACATTAGCCTTTAGCTGATTTTTATTGCCAATTGGCGCCCTTTATGCATGCTTTAATAGTCATAGCTTAATTTCATTAAAGCCCCCCAAAGCAATTAGCAGGCATTTCCGCTAAGCCAAGTCTGTAATTAAGCCAAGTCAACAACAACTTAATAATAATAATAATAATAGTAATAAACTAAAAATAGTTATTTGGCCGAAAACACATAGACAACAGTAGCCTAGCCAGTTCATGAAACCAGTTCTAATTCTTATCAAGACTTCTTCACAGGCCATATAATTACTCATAGTCAGAGCTTTGGGCCGCCGAGCGTTCAATGGCTTTTAATTATCCAGGAATTCGAGTCAGTCTTTGAGTGCGTGTCTGTGCGCAGCAAAACAAAATCTTTATGGCCAGAATTCAGCTCATTAAAAACGAAAGTTTCTTGGCCAACCAGAGAGCCAAAAAAAAGTCTAAGCTTGGCTAATTAATTAGACAACAGCCAACTGTTACTTATGGAAATACCTTCTTTTTTTATACACTCCTCTCTTTCGCTTCTTGTATTCGATTCTCATTCTGCGCTACTCGTCTGGCCACTTGTGACGCATTTCTTCGCAGCTTCGTTATCTTTGACAGCTTGACAGGCAGCCAGTTTTTAAGCTATTTTGCGTTGTTGGGCGTGTGTGTGTGTCAGTGTAACTGTAACTCTGAGCCCAGAGCGGAAAGTAAAAGTACTAATCAACAGCACGTTAAGGTCGTTGTTATCTAGCGACCGGGCGCCATCCGCTGCACTCTCCGACCTCTGTGCACATATTCACTTACTAAACTGGACAGTTCGGTTTGAAGCTGCACCCATATCAGACCCAGAAATGTAGCCAGCTACAGATCGGACGGCATCAGCTGTAAACTGGCTAGCCTTAAGGCCAAAACAACAAAGTGTATGCAATATTTGCCCGACAATAACTTGTTTGAACTTTAGACAAATATATTATGTGTGTGTGTGTGTCTATGGAAATCATCTAAACTCGCCAAAAACTGCTGAGATTGTCATTATATAAGTAATAATTATTGATTAGTATTAGTTAAATTTAAAGTTATTTAGTTGACATAAACACTGAGTTCATGCATGACTTCACTTCAGGCACAAAACGTGATTAATAATACCGTAGATGCAATAAAAGTGATGAGCACCTAACGGGCTTACTATATCTGTAAATGGACTATTATTACTCTGATTTCAAAAATATATATTCAAGTTCTCATTTATCAAATGTTGCCTTGGTGGTATGTAGAGCAGGTAGAGGGGCGTAGAATATATTCAGACAAGGGTTCAATAAACTTTTTTCGCTGCTTTCGCAATCAAAAGCATAGACAAACACATACACACCCACAAACACACAAACACACACACCAGCAAGTATGCCGCATGCTGTTTAATTCGAACTCTTCTGGATCAGCTTTGTTTTCTTTCTTTATATTACGATACAGCACGAAGTATCATAAGATCTAAGCTTTAGTTTTGCTTTTAATTCATGATTCCCTAAACTTTCGTAAAAATTTTGAATGCCTACTTGTTTGATTGACAATTATCAATATTTTATTCAGTAATTTTAGTAATATTTTATTTTATATTTTAGAGCCCTGATATCTTTCATATAATCGCAAATTTGGCTATCTAAGCTAAACTCATTTTTATTATCTTTAAAACGTGATTTTTATTGATTTTGCATATAAATTATTATCGATTGTAGGAATATATTAAAAACATATTTATAAGCTCTCTCATTTTGTTAATATATGTTTTATTTTATTCTCAATATTAATTCTGAATATTCAGATATTAAATGTGAATAATTTACATATGTACAAACCCTTTCGCAGCGAAATAATTTTTCATCCATTTGCAATGGGTTCAAGCAATGAAAGAACCGTAAGCCAACGTGGCATGGGAATGTTGTGGGTGTGGAGTATCGATAAAGTGCGCTAACACAATTTAGTTGCAATTATTAATAATATTTGTTTTATTGACAGCGAGTCAAGAAACTACATATATGTGTATGCCAATTGGCAATGGGACTGGGTATTGCTCTTGCTCTTGGTCTTGCACTTGGCCCGTTTGATATCGTCGTGTATGCCCATTGGCGTCAAATCTGTGCAATATTGGTGTAGTTAGTATATAAATTAGAATGCTAATCGATTGCCATAGATACGCCCAGAAAAGCAATGGCAAATGAAGCGGGCCACAATAGAATGCTGGCAATTCCGGTTAATAAACTTGATTTAAAACCAGAAGTGAGCACAGCTAAGGCAAAGCTAAGGCAAAGACACCAGCAAAGGCAAATAAATTGCTACTAAGTACGACAGGGGACAGCACAATAAAATCGAATTGTATCGAATCGAAACGAATGGAAGTCGCAATCACAACATAAAGTGTGTAACAAATGGGTCGCAAGTGGAATCAAGTGCTCGGCTATGTGACAAATTGTCAAACATTCTCGCAACAAAGGCGGACTGAAAGCACACGCGACGCGGCAGCAAAACAAATGCCGATTGCAATTCATTGAAAATTGACGTAGCGCACTGCGAGTTGAGGGACGGACAGGCTCAAAGCCAAGCCAGGCCAGCACAAGCCAAGCCAAGCCATGCCATGGGAGAGGCCACACGGCGTATGTGCTATATATTTATTCCTCTTCTTCTTGTTCCTCGTTTTCTTTTAAATTTCTGTCAGGTTGACTGCCAAAATGATTGTAGAGCAAAAGTAAAGCAAACTTAACCAAATAATGGCCGCGACCATAAAGTCGTTTATATTTCCATGGAATTTCTTAAAGGTTTATTGCACTTGTTATATACCCTGTAGGTATTTAAAAAAAAAAAAAAAAAAAAAAACATGTGCGCCTAATGGGCTATATAGAATAGAGGTGCAGAGCCAAGACTGTTTTATCTTATGATATGCCTTGAAATTCAATATTATTTAAAATGATACATGTGCAGTAGAATCCCAATAATTCGAAACGGCAAGGCGATTAATTTTCTTTCGATTTATACAGAAATTAAAATGATCGAGAATTATTGAGAATGAATTTCTTTAAAGGTAGAATTTTTTTTGGATTTAACGCGATTTTTTATTTTGAGGGGTACGAATGATCGAGACTCGACTGTACATTATATATTATATATATTTATTTATTCATGAATATAATTTACAAATAAATATATGTATATATCTTATTCTATGTCAATCTATACCGTAGTCAATTGTCTTCTCTCATATTTGATCTCTTCCGTCTGTCTTTATAAACCATTTCATACAGGGAATCTCTTGAACTAGCAGTCTGTGCTTAAGCAAATATACCCAGTTGTTTTATCATCATAATTACTGTCATATACGTGTAATCGCGGCTCAGACCAAACAAAATACAAATAGTGCAACAGGTTTATTTTTTATATATGTATCTATATATACACTATACGGCTATATATTTATCATTTGTTGCTGTTGGCAGCCATTGCAGACAATTTGTTAATTTTGCTTAGCGGCGTTAATTGTTTTGGCCAAAGCTCAGTTGGTGCTACTACTGCTACTACTGCTACTACTGCTGCTACTGCTGCTGCTGCTGCTTCTATCTTTGTTGCTATTACGAAGTGTGCAATTAAGCTTTTAATAATAATTTGTATTAAAATAGTTGAACGAGTTAAGTTTGGCAATGGGGCTGCTGACGTTTTGCAATTTGGCATAGAATGTGCAGCGAATGAATTACACAAATTGTTTATGAGTTTGTTTAATTGTTTGTTGTCAGTCATTCGATTGGGCTGTTGGCCAAATAAGAAAGTGCAAAGTAATTTGAGTTGAAATGCCTTTAAGCTACGAGTGAATATATTTAGAATGAGTGATTGATTGATTTAGCTGTATAGAATTCCAAGCTTGAAGTATCACGAAGAATATTTTATTTTTAAATCGAATCGAAATTACTATATACACAATTCTAAATTTAGAAATAATGTATATAAGCTTACATGAATTGAGAGATTTCCATTCAGTTCAGTTTTTTCTCAAGCTAAACATAATTCAATGAGTAATATGCCAACATTATGAAAATATGTGGAAGCCCCTACAAGCTGCAGAAAAAATACAAATTGATTTCCCAAATGGCCGTCCCTTGAGCACCAGCACAGTCTCAGACGCAATACTCGATTACATTAAGCCGTTAATTATGACAAACAAGTCGGTAATAGATTGGGGCGTCACAATAGCAACATGCTGCACAGCCTGGCAGCTGGGCCAAAATTAAACTAAATTATAGTTGCACGTCGCCCGATTTGACAAGACCTGCGTAACAGCTCATTTGTCCATCAGTGGGGGGTGTGGCGGGTGGGGGAAATTACACTCAAACAACAGGCGACGCGCATTGCGGCAATCGATGGGAAACTGTGAGATAAACATCTGCTCAATCAAAATTGATCTACACGCCCGTCAATCAAAACGGGAGACAAAAGGCCACAAAGGGTAACTGTAAAGCACAGCAGTAGTAGCAATAGCAATACACATAGATTCACACACACACCCATTCGCACACACGTACAGGCACACACACACTTTCATCGCTGACCTTGACGCAAATCGGTGGCTATTTATTTTGTTTTTGCTTTTGCCTTTGCTTTTTTCGAATGCCTTTTTTTCTGCAACTTTTTTGGCCGACATATTTTCAGAGCAATCGCTGCAGTCTTTTTTTTTCACCCCAGTCTCAACTTCAGCTTTGACTTTAGCTTAGGCTTTGGCTTTGGGCCGTGCAGATTTCTAAACACAATTGAAGACAAATCCACTTTATAGCCGTCAAAATGTACGAGAGCAGCAGAAAAAAACCAAACTTTGAGCAAGGCAGCAAAAATTAAAACTCAGCAAAACAAAGTTACTTGGAGTACAAGCAGCAACAAAAAAACAACAACAACTTAAGCAAAAAATGCTAAGCATAAGAAACGCGTTTGCGCATTAAAAAAAATTAAAAGCAAAAAATAAAAACAACAAACATTTTGGCCAATTTCAACGATTTTTTTTTTTTTTAATGTATTAACCGTTACTTTTTTACCCGCTGAGCTTACCAATGCACCCACCACATTTGTTGTGGTTCTTGTTGTTGTTGTTTGTTTGTTTTCTCAGTGGTTGTAGCTGGATTTTTAATCCCGTGTTGTAGCTGTTGTTGTTGTCGCTGCTATTGAAGTTGATTATTTGTATTTGATTGTTGAGCTTTCTATATGGCAAGCCGTGTTGTTGTTGCTGTTGTTGGTGCTCAGTGCATTTGTTGCTAAGCCGTTTTGAATTGGAGCAATATTGGCGCGCGCTATATGTGTACAATTTTTTATTTTTATGACGATTTGTTTATGGCTGTTCGTTTTAATTTTGGAATTAATTTTTGTTTGTTTTCGTTTTTTTTTTACCAGTTTTTACAGTTCGTTGTTATTTATATTTATATAATAATGGACGATTATCTTAGCCGCACTCACACACTCTGAAAACGTTATATTTAACTGACTTTGTCGAAATTGGATTGCACTGTCGGAGAACGTTGCGTATACGAAATAATTCTCGATGAGTTTTTAGTACGGTCCTTAAATATGTTTTCAGCTGTGCTTGGGCTAACAGAGACGCTGGGGAAACTTCTAACTTCTAAGTGGTTGTCTTAGAGCCAGTGGGGCAGGAGGCAGGCGGCAGTGCCTAGTGGCAAATGACTTTCACGCGACAAACGCAGCAGCGGCAACAGCAAATAATGTTCGAGAATCGAGTTCGAGTTCGCGTTCGACTTCGAAATATTTATTTTTGATGCAGGTTGTGCCGTGCGTCCGTTTTGCTACAGCGTCCACAATTAACTGAATTCCCACAGCGATCAGAAAACTGATAAGTGCTCGCTGCTGACTAGCGCCCAAGAAGGCTGCCAAAAGCTCAGAGTACACCAGAGACAGAGGCAGAGCCGAGTCGAGCCGAGCCGAGCCGTGCCAGCAGAGACTGAGGCAGAGCCAGTCGCAGTCGCCGCCAAGTGCCAAGGCAAATACAACAGCAACAGCAATAACGGCAGCAGCGCACAAGAAAGGCAAAAGCACAAGTACAAACACATACAGACGCACATGCAATCACACACATAGGCACACAGCCATTCACAGGCAGTCGTCGCACAGTGTGCAGAACTGAGGCATACTTATTAATCATTTCCAGTTAGACAATGTTGATATTAATATAAATTATCCAACATGTTATCCTGCCTTCAAAAATTTTTAAATTTCTTTTTCTTTAATCGCAGACCTCTTGAGTAACATTAAACTAGAGTTACGAAACTTCTATCAAACGAGCTTTTGCTTAACATTAAATTATGCTATTTCAACATTTTTGTTATATTTACCAGTACCAATACCAATACCACTGTAAGTCAATCAAAATATCTGTAACATCAAAATATGTATGTAAGTAATAAACCACTGTGCAATGTGTTGATTAGCTTTGATTTGCTAGCGTAGCAGAAGCCCAGCAACAATTACAGTGACAACAGCTTTTACGGATCAACATCAAAGCAGCCCACAAGCTTCGGCTCAGAAAAGAACGGACACTTCGTTCCACAGACAAAGAGTCGGCTTCGTGTAAGCTTTATACTCGACCAACGGTCAGCAACAGAAACGCAATGCTCGTGTTCTCAATTCAACTGCATGAAAGCTTTTTAAAGCTTAACACATGGCGTTGCTGTTAGCTCGTTTAACATATCTCTGTTAAGTGGCATGGGCATTGCATGAAGTTGGCTGCAAGCGCAAGTTTGAGTTGCGTTAAGTTAACTGCGAACGCCCAATTTTAATTTATCGACTGCCGCCACACTAGCGGAAATTCAAATCTCAAAATTTCATGTCACTTTAAGCCATCATAATAGAAATATAATATCGGAAATCGTTGATACGTTTATGGTTAATGTTTATTATCAAGCCATATATCAATTTACAGTATTTACAAGCAATATTAAATATCATATTATCAAAATAAATTTGCAACATTTTGCTAATAATAATAATTTTGTTTGTATTAAATGATTTAACGTTCCAAATGCACAATATTTTAATATAAGTTTAGCTTATCACAAAAACAAAAGGAATTGCTGTACATTCATTAAACAAAATGACAAATGCTGAATTTTTTCCTTCAGAACATCCAATTATCAAATTTCCCGCGACGCGTTTGTTGTCTGTTTAATAAAAAAATACAAATTATTTATATATTGAGCCATTGAGTAGAGTGAATAAATTGTTACTGTAAGCTAAGCTAAAGTGCAACTACACATATATTTTCTAAGTTTTAATTGGAATGATTTCTTAATGATATGAATTGATAATTGACGAGTTAATATCAGATGAGTTAAGAAAGAAAGAATGAAAGAATAAAAACCAAAAGAGACAATCAAACGTTTCAATTTAATTATTTATTTGGATTACTTAATCTTTAGGCATCTTCATCGAACATTTATTATTTATTTATATGTGTTTAATATTTTATAGTACATGTTTCATAACTTTAATACATCATAAAAATAATCATAATCATATGAACAAAACAAACTGTAATTGGGATATATGCTTATGCTAAAGCGCAGCTCATTTAAAAAAGATCACACAATGCCCACAATGTTTTCAGAAAATTGTAAAAAATACTTATCAAAAATATATATATATAGATATACAGATATATACGTATATATGTACTTCGTATTGGAACTGAAACATTTATGCAGCATGCAAATTTATACCAAATTTTTGAGTTTAAACAAAAAATGGCAAAATGATCAAAAATGAACATAATCATAGAATTATATAGTTTATATATATTTATAGTGTTATCTACTGGATATATGGATAAAAGGCAGCTCGCTGTGAACTAGCTGGGATTTAACATTGAAATTTGATATTTCGGTTGATAAGTACAAGTTCAGTTTTGATTTTCGTATACGCTCTACAATATTGGGATTGTCTTCGATACGGTTTGCCACACGGTTTGACAAGCATTGGAATGTAAAAATAAACAATAAGTTCTATTGACAGCTTCATTTCACGACTTTCGCTTCTATTTAAGAAAACCACATAGATTAAGGCTAGCTAAAATGGATTTTAACTACAGAAATCTCTAAAGCAATCGCACACAGCTAAGCGGGCCAACAAAAAACAACAATCTGGGTGCAAGCACGACTATGGGCAGAACTTGGCTGAGTTCCGAGTGATTGGAACTCCAAGCTGCTTCAAACTTGCGTCACGCACTGCGCGTATTTGTCCAGTTCGCCGCGCAGCACCCGCACGCGCTCCGTCTCCTCGCGCAGCGTCCGGATCAGCTCCTCGATGGTGCGCTGTTGCGTCAACACCGTCGTCTCCAGCTTCTCCAATCGGCACTCGAGCTCTTGCACTCGTGGCAGGGTATCGGCATTGCTCTGATGGTTGTTGAGCAAAGCTGTCGCCGGACTGTCGTTCACGCTGACATTGTTGCTGGTGCTCCTCTCCGCCTGCTGCGTGCTGCTGGCATTGCTCGTCTTCACCAGGGGCGACACGCTGCGATTACGTATCGACAAGCTCTTGGGGCGTGCCGCGCGTGACTCCTCATCGCTGCTCATGGCAGTGGGTGCGGCAACTGGTGCTACTGCTGGTGCTGCTGCTGCTGCTGCTGCAGTTGTCGCCGTCGCCTTTGCTGCAGACATGCTCTTGGACATGATGGCATCGTGGCCGTTGTTGCTGCTACTGCTACTGTTTATAATATTTGTGGTTGCTGACTCCATCTTTTGGCTGCTGCTGCTGCTACTGGTGCTGCTCTCCACGATCATGGACTGCTGCATGATGCTAGAGGAGGTCACCGCACTCGATTGCACTTTCGTTGCAGTCGTATTGCTGCTGCTGCTACTGCTGCTGGTAACGACTGTCGCTTGCTCGCTTGCAAACAGCTTTGAGGTGCGCTCAGCAACGGAAACTGGGCCGCCACGGGGCTCAACGTTGGGCGAGGTCTTTTTACGAGTCACCTGCGACGCTTTCAGCTCCTCCATCCAGGGTGCCTTTTTCTTTTCCCATTCGCGTGGCTTGGGCTTGGCCAGCTGCGGCTCCTCGCCCATCGAATTGTCATCCGAGGAGCCTGTCGCCTGCTTGCCACCAACACCGCCAGCGCCGCCATCTTCACTTAGTTCGCTGGCGCTGCTGGCCATGCCGCTGCCGTTGACATACACCGTATTGTTGTTGCTCTCACCCACCACATTGATGGCCGCCGAGGGCGGTCGTCGTTTGGGCGCCTTGACGCGACCCGCGCGCATGTCCTGCAGTATTGAACCGCGCTCCACACGATCAAAGTCCGTATCCTCAACGGCTATGGTAGCAGCACGTCTCATAACCACACTGCCAGCTGCGCCCGCTTCGGGCAGCTGTCCGCCTAAGAGTTTACTGCCAGTCAATCCATCGGAGACGTCATGCGATACGGCGCTGGTTAATTTACTTTCAGCGCTCTTCTTCTTCATGCCGCCGGCCAGAATGCCGCCTGCAAAAGCAAGAGGGAGAGATGATTATTAATTGAAATTGAAATCTGAATGAAATCACTCAAAGAGTTTGCCAATTTTAAGGTCGTGTTTACACTTAAGATCTTGTGAACTGCTAGAGTACCACTGAAACTATATATTTCTGTATCAGTTATATAAATCGTCATTTCAATTCATCTTTTGCCACATCTCTTATTTCCATTCACTCTTTGACTTCTCTTTATGCTTATTTTTCCATTTGCGTTCATTCTCCATAATTGTCTTTCTATTTTTTTTTCAACGTTATCTATTACCTCTGCTAATTATCGACTTCATCCGTGATTCTACTGCTTCTACTAGCTCTAAGAGTTGCTTTGCCGTATCTAATTCACCTATAACTGATTTATTTTATTTTTTTATGAATATTAAACATTAACTACACTCATTACTCCTGCTATATATGTATATATATAACATTTTAAATTATATTGTGGTTTTTGTTTTTTTATACAACATTTCTATGACTCTTTTCTTTTTTTTTTCTTATTTGAAGCGAATAGTAATTTTTATAAAATTGTTCATTTAAGATTAGTTGAATGATATTCCTATATATTTTTTTATTGCAACTACGACTTATTCGCAGCATACAACTAATTTTTTCTACTCCAGTTTCATTGCACCCGAACTACTTTTACTGTCACTGCCTGAAGTGGTTTTCTGACTCTTAACAAATCGCAAACTTTCTGAGCTGCAATGGCTACTCCCTCTACGGCTCCTTCACATTCTCAGTGCACAAGTCCCAATTCTGCAGCACTTACTTTTTTATGGCCTTCAAGCGAAAACACCCACACATACAGTTAAACATTTAACAAAGCTGAAACTCTAGCATTTTTATTGGGAAGTCACAAGTTAAGCCTTCCACTTACTACTCTAACTGCCTTTGACTGCAGCGCTTGCTCTTTGAGTAATTCCAATTCAATTGAATTTTGCCAACTTACCTGTGACTCCACCCGTGGGCGTCTTCTTAAGCGGCACACTTGGCTTTTTGCCCACCGCCGGCGGCGTTGGCGACTTTATTTTCTCATCCATATTGTCCAGACTCTTGCGCAGTTCCGCATACGCCGAGGCTGAAGTGTTGCTGCTGCTGCTGTTGCTAGTGGTTGCTGTTGTTGTTGTTATGATCTGGCCGCCCTGCTGCTTGCCAGCGCCACCGGGCAGCTTGCTCAGATCGAGGTTCTTGTTCTCCAGCGACTTGCGTTGGGCGGCCACAGTGCCGATCGGCAGACCCGTTTCGCTGAGTATATCATTGAGGGAGTCGCGCGATCCGAAGCTCTCCTTGCGTCCCGTTGTGGAGGAATTGCTGCTGCTGCCCGTCTTCTTGATATAGACCTTCGATGTGGTTGAAGCGCTGCTCTGCTGCTGCTGCTGCTGCGTCACCGCTGTGGTGGTGGTGCTGCTGCTGCTGCTGGAGTTCGTTGTGGTCATGTGGCTCGTGTTGCTTATCTTGCGCTGTGATTGCTGCGTTGTGCCTGCTGCCGCTGCTGTTGATGGCTCGTTAATAGGCGCGACTGCAAAAGGGCAGAAATATGTTGAAATCAGTTTAGACAATGGAGTTGCTGTATTCATCGCTGAATGTGGGCTGCATTTTAGGCCACCCAAAAGCAACAATCAGCGCTTGATCATCATCATCATCAACAACAACAACAATAACAACAGCAACAAATCGCGCACTTCAAGTTGAGTTCCGTCCAGACGAGACAAGTTGGGTCAACTTGAGACGAGTGTTGCGTTGTGCTGTGCTGTGCTATGATGTGATGGGTTGTGTTTATTATTAAAGATGAGCACGTCGCGAGCATCGGCGTGACTAACATTCAGAATGGCAACCGCCGAGCGACTACCGCAACAGCTGAGCTAAGCTGCGCTGAGCGATAATGCAAACAACGAAACGAGTTTCGCCGCTCAACCGTTGCCAAATGTCAATAAATTAACGTGGTTGTCAAACAAAGCGCTAGTGGCGTAGGAGCCGAATGCAAAAGCCAATTCACACACAGCCAACTACAAGTGATCAGCTAGAGATGCGTGCGTGAGACGCACAAACACATGCAACATCTGAATATACACTATGGGGAATCTAACGATAATTACTAAGTCAATTACTAGTTCAACTTTTTAGGGTATGGGAAAACCTTCAAATTTTTCTAAAGTATTAAACTAACCATTAAAGATCTCTTTAAAACTATGAAAAGATATCCGAATTTTTCCATAGAATTTTAAAATCAATTTCTTAAAAAATTAAGCGAATAAACATTTATAAAACAAAAGTATAAATCATACTTGAAAAGCAAAATAATGTGATAAATTATTATTGAAAACTATAAAAGGTTTAACAAGATTTGTTAGAAATTCGTTATTGACTTATTTTTTCTATGTAAACAGTTCAAAAAACAGTTTATGAGGGGGAAAATAGATCCGCTTAAAGCAGAACAACGGAATAAAATCATTGCTCCTCGAAAAATAAAGAAATCAAATTATGTGAATGACTTAACTTGATCTACTTTAACAGAAAATATGCTTATAGTTGTACCTAATTTCTGTCTATTACTAAGTGCCTCAACTAATTCTCGTGCGTGTCACGTGAAGAAACACGCTCACATCTCTACTACAAACGCCTTAAGATAAATAGCAAATGTGCGAGGCGCGCATACATACATAAATAAACGGCAATAAATGCTGTTGATGGCAACAAAAATCGAAGCACACATTGATTGAGTAACGCTTAAATGTGTAAAGGTCAGGCAAAACAAAGCAGCGACAGCAACAGCAACAATCACAATAACAATAACAACAATCAGAAAATGGACAACAGACAAATAAATGGCAACAAAAAGTTAGCCATAGAATAGACAGTTTGGCTACGAGCCGTTGATAATTGCAAATGGCAAAAGCGAATGCGCTGACGACTTTCACTGCTACCAAATGACAAACAGGCATAAGCAGCAGCAGCAACAACAACAACAACAATAACAACAACAACAGTTAAAAGTTGTGCGCGAATTGAAATTTAATATATAAGATATGTTTATTTTTTTTATTTTTAAGTATTGAGTAATTGAGCGTCATTGGAGTTTTGTTGTTGGTGCCGTTGCCAGCGGCAAAGCGAAGCGCGCGCACAAGCACAAAAAAACTAAAGACTTAGGCAACAAACTTGACTGCCTGCCTTGATTTAATGATGACTGCGTTTCATTTTAACTTTTTAACTTTTAACAGGCTAATCATCAATCTCTCGCACACGCATACACACACAGATATACACATGCGTGTGTATTTAATTATATGTTTCAATTTTCAAAGCGACAACTCGCAAACCGCAACAAAAAGTTGCCAATTAGCTAAACTCCATGGCTTCGGCCCATGTGGCAAATGCAGTTGCAGAAAGCAGCAAAAGAAATCCGCAAGAACGGTAATTGTAGCACACGCACCAATCACAGCAGCACCAGAGAAAGACAAAAAAAAATTAAATAAATAAAAATAAAAATAAACTTGACGCCGCACCAAAAAGAAATATATAATTGAATAACGTAAATGGTCAAGAAATCAAAACGTACTGAGCCAAAAAGGTAAACAAAAATGCTGGCAAAGGTACAACAAGCGCTGCTCGGACTTGGGAGAGCCACAGTCCAAGAGAGAGAGCGATAGAGGGAGAACAGCTCTCTTGGCAACATTGTTGATAAGCCAAAAGCTAAAACAATCAAACAATGATGGAAGGGTGCAGATAGAGGAGAGCAAAGATCGCAGAGTGGAGAGTGAAGAGGGGAGAACAGAGAGTGGAAAGCGGAGAGTGGAGAGCGGCTGCCGACAAGTGAAGCGCGCGCATTTTGTTGTTGCGGGGCTCGGCTCAGATAATCGCTGCCTAATGTGCGCCCATAATGAAGTTCAGCGCTCATGATCAAGTTGATTATGTGCGAGCGAGCCCAGAGAGACATGCAGAGAGAGAGACACGAAAGCAAAGAGCGCAACATCAAATTGGAACAAAAGCCGCAACAAAAACAATAAACGAAGCACAGAAACCAGTTACAACTGATGTTTTAATATTGTGTTGCTTGTTGTTGCTGTTGTTGTTGTTGCTTCAAGCGAAGGTGGTTTGGCGCTGTGGTGATTGCTGTTGTTATTGGTTTTGCTTTTGCCTTTGGAACTGCGACGTTGACAAAAGCTAATGGCAAAGCAAAGCCAGAAAATACAAATAAAAATAAATTTGATTTACATGCGAAAACTACATTCAACCATAACGAATTCTCTATACACTCTATGCTACTCAAATGTAGGCTATCAAGAAGAAGAAGAGGAAGAGGCAGGAGCTTCTAAGCAATAATAAAAACTTTCAAAATGTGAAAATTATATTCAGAATCTATCTGTGTTAACTCTTAACATGTTCTACTGAATGGCAAGGATTCTAAAATTTATTTGAATATGATAGGCAGTTAATATGTTTTTATTAGACCATTGTGTTTCAGCCTGGGAATTAGTGAAACAAATTTAATATTGTACTTTAGCTAATAATTTAAAGAGTATAGACATTATATGGGGATTGTGCAAAAAATCAAAAACAAACAGCAAAACATACTTATACCGATTATGGGTCGAATTTAAAACCAAATACTTAACAGCTTCAATTGCTATTTAGTTGAGGCCAAATAACTCAGCAAAATGTGCAAAATCAACAAAAATAAAAATCGATTTAAATCAACTATTATATTTTTTGCAGGCTACCGCAAAGTATGCAACGTGAGACGATTCAAATATGTTTATATAAATATATATATATAACTATATACATATATGAACAATAGGTGAAATAAAATGCAAAGCATCAGCCAACTAATTAGGTAACTGAGTCAACGCCGTTTGCGCGTTTTAAACAGCGTCAAAAAAACGCGTAGAAAACGCCAACGTTTCAGAGGCAACAAAAGAAAATGTTTAACAAAGGCAAAGCAAATGGCTAGCAAAAAAGTATAAATAAATATAAATATATGTATATATATAAGATAAACAAGTTTAGCCATGCAAATTGACAACTAAAAGCGAAAACAAACATGAAAAACCGCATTGGCAGTGGCTAAGGAAAACGATGCCAAGCGAGCTTTGGCTAAGATTTTCCGCGTCTTTGGCTGTGAGTAGAGACTGTGTCTAATTTTTCGAGAGCATTGCCGGCGCCAAAGAAAGCCAGCTCGAGATTGTAGATAAATAATAACAATAATGAAAATGGAAAATAAATCATAGAAATTATGTACATGGCCAAAAAGAGCCAAGCGATTTTCCATTTCACATCGAAAAGGCCTCGCGGCACGACGGAGAAAGGAAAATGAAAACTGGCCAAAAACGAAAAGAAAAACTCTTGAGGCTGCCACTGGAAAAACTCGTTTACATACAAATCGTCGTAATAAAGCTGGCCATGCGAGCGCCCAAGAACTCGAAAGAGCCGCCGCGCTGCGGTCCCGCTCCCACTCCCGGACCCGCTGCCCCACCACGGCGTGTGCGTGGCCGTGGACGCGGAGGGGGCAGAGGCGCTGCCGGAACATCAGAGTGCAGTGGGTGTGCGTGTGTGTTGAGTGTGTCGAGTGGAGTGTGCAGTGTGGAGTGTAGAGTATGGTGTGTCGTGTAGCAGAGTGTAGTTGTAGTTAGCCGTTGTTGTCGTTGCAATGGAGTTTTTTATTACACACGAAATATTGTAGTGAGAGATAGAAGAGGAGTAGAAGAGAAAGAGGGAGAAAAGTGTAGAGGAAAATTACACAGAGACAACGACACATCACAGATATGTATATATGTATATAAGTAAATGAAGACGAAGAAGAAGAAGATAAAGTAAAATAAAGAAATACAAATAAAATCTTGAATTACTCGTAGAGCAAGAAAGTCGACATAAGAGCGATAGTGAAACGTAAACAAAATGCTAATAAAAGTCGTTCAACAAAATGCAAGTAATAATAAACATAAAATGGAAAATATATATATGTATATATAATTGTTGAGATGATGTTGTATGCAGTGATTCGTTTTAAATATGTTGAAGAAATGAGTCGAGTGGAGTCGAGTCGAGTTGTGCATATGTGAATATATGGGTGTGTGTGTGCGTGTGTGTGTGTGAAGTGGATCTAAACTGATGTGGGATGTGACTATTCGAATTTTGGGCTAGAAGTCCTACGAACTATTTGGAGGAGCTACGAAAGATGCATAGAGGAATGCAACTATAACTGTACATATATTGTCACTTCTATATTTGTGCACAATCTATAGATCTATATAGTCTACAAAGCGTAAATGCGATAAGGCACTGTCTATAGGGAATATACATATATATTCTAGCTAATACTTTGAACTCATTAGCTAAGCTTGTTAGCCGAGACAAAATAACGACCTTCTAGATTTTAAACTTTGCAAAGTTAACCGAACTTCTGGTATATGCATATATGTATACCAGTTTTAATATTCACCCTCTAAGAATATTATAATCTTCTTCAACAAAACACTCTAGATACAACTCATTTATTCAGCAGATATATATGGGAAAGTCCCCGATAACTTCCTCCAGAGTTATCTTGGGTCTTACATGTCTTAATATATCAAAATAAGACCTAGGACTACAAACTATCACAGTGCTAACAAAGTGTTATCAGTTATTGATAAATGGGTTCTTTTTTATATAGATATACTATAACGTTTACTTCCTGAAATATAGATATACTATAAAATTTACTTTATGAAGTAGAAAGATTTATTATAGAAACTATATCACAAGTGTAGCTAAATTTAAACTATGTTTCATTTACATTTTGGTAACAATCTTATCAGTGGGATAGAGTTGCTTGCGTGGCTTTAACTACGACTACGGCTTCATTTAACACTCGTCACAAATTCGACAAGTTTTTCTTTAATTAATTCAATTAGCGAAACGAAACGTTTATTGACTTTTGTATGGAACGAGTTGGGGACGTCACGTCAATTGACGATCTGGTCGGCCCGGGCTTAAGTTTTCAATTTCAAATTTCAATTTGGGGAAAATTGCATCCAATTAAATGCACCGCTACGAAGATGCGGATGAGAGCTAATGACGGCAAATGACTGACGATGAATGATGCAGTTGACAGACCAAATCAAAACTCATCGACAATGAATGCCAAATGAATGCGATGAATGATATAAATATGGACGGCTCTGGTTGTCGTTGTGCGCACTCACCTTCTGAGGGCGTCAAGAGTTTGACAAAATTATCGGGAAAGACGCCCACTTTGCCGTTCAGCTCGCCCTTCCACCAGCCCTTGTCCGGCAGCTCCATGCTGATGATATTGATAATGTCGTCCACCTTGAGCTCCAGCTCGTCCTCGTTCTGCGGCGCATAGGGAAACTCCACGCGACAAATGTCGCGATGTGGCTTCGGTGGTAACGTGGGCGCAGCAGCAGCAGTAGCTGCTCCACTCGCAGCGACTGTGGATGCCGTGGCTTTGTTTTTCGATTGCTTTGCTGTGGCTGTAGTTGCAGGTGCAACCGCTGCTGCTGCAGGAGCAGCTGCTGCTGTTGTTGCCGTTGTTGTCGCTGCTGCTGCTGCTGCTGTCGCTACGTTGGCAGCTTTTGCTGTTAGCGCCGATGTCGTGACCGTTGCACCAATGGTTGGCGGCCGCTTGGAGGCCAAAATCGGCGATGGCTCGATATGTTGCACAAAATTTGAGGGAAATACGCCAACTTTGCTGCGCAAACGTCCGCGCCACCAGCCTTCCTCGACCTAAATGAGAGCAAAACAGCACAAAAATACGTTCTTTTTTCGTATATTCATATTCGCTTTCAGTTCTGTGTTATTGGGTTGCGTCAAAACTTATTGGCAAAGAGGTTAAATGGGGGTTGTGGGCACTAAGTGTATGCGGTTTGTGGTTATATATATATGTACGCACACATACACATGGACAATCTGTGTGTGTGAGTGTGTGTGGATGTGTCTGTGTACATACCTCCCCTAGGAATTCAATGACATCACCCACGGCCAGCGTCAGTTCGTCGTCGTTGACTTGTGTGTAACTGTAGATGACTTTACAGCGACGGTTCGATGTCGCTGATTTCTCCCTAAGAGCGCAAAATTCAAATAAAAAGAGAGAGACAAAAGAGTGCACAAATTATATATGTGTAAATGTATGCAAAGAGAGAGAAAGACAGAGAGAGAGAGAGAGCGCATTCACTAATTCTGTTTACAATCAATGACACCAGCTGAAAGATGGCTTTAGAATATGTGCTCAGAACTAAATGCTTAAACATAAAATTTAATTTTAGTGAGAGACAATAAAATAAAGAGAATAAATCAGAGGAATTATTTGCTTTATAGATCATTTAAATTCTAGCTGTTAATCGAGGAGTTTAAAAGTTCAACTTAAAAAACTTTAAATGTTGAAATTCAGAGAATAAAAAATATATAAATTAAATTCTTTTTTTAAATTCAGAAACAATTCATCTTCACAAAAAATCGAATATAAATCGTTCTCTTATTCATATTATAATATAATATTATTATTCACGTTTAATAATTAATTAAATAAAATAAATAATAATTAAATAAAATAACTAATGTCATTTGAATGTTAAGCTGATTGCGTCACCAACCTGAGCTGCACCGCCGCACTGTCATCACTGTGGTTGCCATTGCTGCTGGGCTCCAGCACACGAACAAAATTATCCGGAAACATGCCCGTTACGCCGGAGGATTTCAGTGTGCCCTGCCACCAGCCGCCGGGCATCTGTTTGATGCGATGTATGATGGCACCCTTGTGTAGATCCAGTTCATCTGGTTCCTTGGCAGTATACTCGTACTCCACTATTGCACAGATTGCTGCAGAGAAACAAAGAAAGAGACAGAGAGATACAAGAAATTAGTAAGCCAATGGGGTTGAGCCTTATATGGGACACGCGCAATTTTTAATGGCAATGTCCAGGTGCACATATTTACTATTGCGCAATCCCGCCGAGTCTATCTGCCGCCCGCCCCTCGCTCCCCACCTACTGGCTAAAGTGTTGTCTATCGTTTCGCTACGTGACACTCACATTTTTGTTTGTTTTCCTACAAAAAAAAAATGCTTAAAAAGTAAAAGTTACATGACACGCTCTTTGTCTCCATATTTGGAGCTATGCTCGGAATGGGAATGATAATACCAAAAAAAACACACACACACAAAGCAAAAAAAAAACAAGTAAGAAAGCTCTAGTCGAGACTGCTCGACTACGAGATCCCCTGAACCCTTGGAGCAATAGATATTTCAATAATTTTTCGCGTCTTTCAGCTTACACAAGAAACACGCACACACACACACACACAGGCACGTACGCACACACAGGCATACATACATACACACACGCATACAGACACACATACACACACACACACACACACACACACGCATACATACACAAACGCATACACACACACATACACATACACACACACATACACAAACACATACACACACAAGCACCCACGCATAAACACGCATGGGCTGCAGTGTGCGCTTACTATGAGAACTTAATTGTTTAATAACTTTTTTTATGGACGTACGATCTTCATGAAACTTTCAGATTTTGATTATAACATGGATATGCATGTGATTGCCAAAGCACAAGTCTCTAGTATTTGAAATACGCTTTTTACAAAAGTGAGGGTGAGGGGGTGAAATTAAGGGTGGGGGGTAAATTTTAACAAAAACCGAAATTGTATAAATTGCATATAAGCATACATTAAAAATTTGGAGACTCTAGCAATAAAGGTGTAGAAGATATAATTTTATAACTGGTTTTCGATAAGGTTTTTTATCGATAAAAAAAGATCGGGATGAGTTATCGAATTTTATTGATAAACTTGATATGCGCGCTGTAATTACGGACATTTTAAAAAAAATTTGAAGTCTCTAGCTCTTATATCTTCTGAAATCGACGCGTTCATACATACGGACAGACGGACAGACGGACAGACGGACAGACGGACAGACGGACAGACGGACAGACGGACAGACAGACGGACAGGGCCAAATCAACTCAGCTCGTCACCCTGATCAAGAATATATATACTTTGTGGGGTCTGCCACGCCTCCTTCTCCCTGTTACATACATTTCAACAAAACCATTATACCCTGATTTCCCATTGAAAATGGGTTCAGGGTATAACAATACGAAGCGAATCGTGGGCATCATCAGTCAACTAGGCGTCAAAATTGGGTTAACGATTACTGCTGGCAGTGACTGTGGCCCATGTCAAGTGAATTATTAAAAACCCCGCATTGTTTTGTGCCATTTGATATGATATAAGGTCTTCTTCTTCTTGCTTCAGTATACAATTCTTATCAAATATAGACTCGAGATTTGTGGTCAATTAAAATGATGTCATTAAAAACATTTGCTTGACATACATATATATATCTTTATAAATATTTGCTATGATGAGTAATTGTTGATAATAATGGGCGGCATACTCATTTGAGGAAAGAGAATAATAAATTTCACTTAACTGTATAAGCCAAAAGATATAGCGAGCTGGTAAAATAGTTTCAAATATATTTTATTTATAATTTTACAAATAATTTTCAGCTTCCATCTCTAACTAATTCCTTAGCCTATTCTCAGCTTCACTCTAAATTTTTCTATTACTTGATAATTGTAGCGCATTGCAGAGTCATTATAACCCATAATTATGTTCATTCACACCACAGACCAGAAGCCCCCCCCAAAAAAAAACAAGTAAGAAAGCTCTAGTCGAGACTGCTCGACTACGAGATCCCCTGAACCCTTGGAGTGCTAGCTATTTCAATAATTTTTCGCGTCTTTCAGCTTACACAAGAAACACACACACATACACAAACACATACACACACAAGCATCCACGCATAAACATGCACGGGCTGCAGTGTGCGCTTACTATGAGAACTTAATTGTTTAATAACTTCTCTTGTGGACGTACGATCTTCATGAAACTTTCAGATTATGATTATAACATAAATATGCATGTAATTGCCAAAGCACAAGTCTCTCGTATTTGAAATACGCGTTTTACAAAAGTGAGGGTGAGGGGGTGAATTTAGAGGTGGGGGGTAAATTTTAACAAAAACCGAAATTGTATAAATTGCATATAAGCATATATAAAAAATTTGGAGACTCTAGCAATAAAGGTGTAGAAGATATAATTTTATAACTGGTTTTCGATAAGGGTTTTTATCGATAAAAAAAGATCGGGATGAGTTATCGAATTTTAATGATAAACTCGATATCCGCGCTGTAATTACGAACATTTTACAAAAAATTTGAAGTCTCTAGCTCTTATATCTTCGGAAATCGACGCGTTCAAACATACAGACAGACGGACAGACGGACAGACGGACAGACAGACAGACGGACAGGGCCAAATCAACTCAGCTCGTCACCCTGATCAAGAATATATATACTTTGTGGGGTCTGCCACGCCTCCTTCTGCCTGTTACATACATTTCAACAAAACCATTATACCCTGATTTCCCATTTTCAATGGGTTCAGGGTATAAAAACTTGCCATGACGCATCATAACAATGCCAAAGACGGCGATTCACAAACATATATACATATTCATAATATAATAATATAACAAGAGCAAATTCACGTACAACCAACGCTTGGCTCGCTCGCCTTCGAAACAATTTGAATTACAACAACTACAACAGAGATCGGAGCTTATTTGGTATTGGAGGCTGCTGCCCCCGCACGCATCGCTTCATTTTCTATAAAATTTGCTTTATGATTTAAGCATACATACATACATATTTATATTTTATTAGAACGACTGAGACACATAATAAGTCATAAACGGAAACATTTATAGGCTTAAGACTCAGAGAAGCGTGCGAAAGGAAACTAGAATCTGCGATAAACAATAAACACGTTGATAAGCAACTTGAAGTAGAAATGAATAAGTGACTAAATAACCATAGAAAATATATAAATACCTTAGAAAACGATAAATTGTTGATAAAGAACCAAACACAATGGACCATTTAGAGGTACACAGGAACTCCCTCTTCAGACAATTCATAGGGTATGCGATAAGGTGAGCAAATAAATAAATTCCAATTGAACGTTATGTTCTATATGTGTCTTATGACAGAGCCGCTTTTATAAACAGACGATCACAACTCCAATAAATGATGTGTGTACGCTCCAATGCTGAAGATTGCATGGGGAATGGGCAAATGGATGCGTCACTTGAGTCACTAAGTGTAAAACATTTAGCAGTGTGTAATTGCTAATGCGGACTGACTCTAACGACATCCATAATGAACAATTAAGAGGGACTGTTAAGTGAATCGAAATGCTTTCAATGTGACGAAAAGAGAGCAGCCAAAAGGTGTGCGGGGCCATTTAGGAGAGAGCGAAAGCGAGAGAGAGAGAGAAGCGGACCACCAACGTAGTCAAGTGCCTGCCAAAAGCAATCTAAAGCTGCTTTGTGTGGCGCACATAATAATTTCACTTTATTTGCAGACGACGACAACATTAAAAGTTGCACAAGACCAGATGGAGTGAGCGAGAGAGAGAGAGTGAGAGAGCAGGAGAAAGAGAGAGTGGCGACAAAGAGAAGTGGCAAAAGTGCTGGAGTCGCTGCCGATTTGTAACTGGGCCAACACGGCCGTATTTCAGTCACAGTTTAACCCCACGCCAAAGCCAAAGCCAAAGCCAAACAAAGCGACAGCCAAATGAACCTTTAATGTGGTTTCTGTTACTGTCGCCAAATACCCTGTAAACTGACTGAGACGGGGCATATTGAAATGTGTTGGCTAACAAGCAAATCTATATTTAATGATAATTCATGTAGTAATAATATTATTATTTTAGGCTAAGTGCAGTTGGGTTAGGCATTGAACTTTAAGTTAACTCAATTCTACGTTATTAAAAATTCAATTCTATATTTCATTCCTAAAGACATCTAGACCAATTAGATAATAAATTTAATTAGACAATACCTTTGGTTAATTATTTAATAATAATGATCATTTTTAAGGCCAAGTAGTCTAAGCCGAAAAATTGATATTTAACTTGGAGTTTTAAGCCTAACAAATTCTACATTATTTAATTTTCCATAAGCCTACACCAATTAGAATGGAATTAGTGTCAAAGAAATGCAATCACATTGTCTTTATTATACAGGGCATCTATGAGTCGCGCTCTGCCATTTCTCATTTGTTCTTTTTTTGTTGAGCGTTATTTTTTCCTTTTATATTTTCTTTCTTTTGGCCAAACACATTGCATCTGAATGTGCGCTTTAATAAACCAACAGACGGCAACCACAAAGCTCAACAACTATAAATGTAAACTTACTACACACACATACATATATTCACATGCACACATACATCAACATTGTAGAATGGGAAGCATGCAACGACGACGACCGAGCCAGAGCGCTGCTTGTGAAATGAGGCGCGCCAGCTAAATGCTGAGAAATGGTGAAAAGTTGCAGCATTAAGTGGTGAAAACTACCACCACGAACAACTAATACTACTACTACTACTTATACAACAACAACAACATGAGCGACAACCGCTGAAAAATGAGGCGACGGCCATGCCGCGCGGAGTCGTGTGAAAAATCCAACTGGGAAATCGTGCAAATGTGTCAAAATTGAAGAAAATGACAAGCTTGTAGTCCGCACATTTGACCGCCAGAGGGCGTTTATGTGTGCAGTGGGCGTCTGTAAATGGGATGCGCTGTGCTTAAAAGGCTGAGCCAATGTCACAAAAGAAACAAAAAATAAAAATAGATAAACGCCAAGTCGCAACGCTTAAATTTGCCATAAAAATATGCAAATCATAAATATGAACAATTTATCACAGTTTCGATCGATTTACAACCACCAAATACGACTTGCAAATGCTCTAAGAAGCAAGTGTTTTACAACTATGTCAGAATGGAATTTATGCTAATTCAAAGCATTGATAAGATAATTTGCATGCATACACCACATTGTTACATCAGGCGATGAGAAAACCGCAACTCTTACGTCACCTTACCCAAGGCTACTACTGAAGTTTTATCAATTAATTAAATAATAATAAAAAGAAAATGATAACTCATCTAGCGTGAATTGCGGCATAAAGAAGAGATTAAAGAGCTCTTTGGAAACCAAGAAAGTAAACCCCTTTATGCTTGATTACTTACTTGTTTACCTTCAAGAATATATCATTTAACTCAAATACAATCGTAAGCATATGAATACACATATGTGTGAAGCGTAAGATTCTTGAACCTTAGGTGGATGATTAATAGATTTCTCGACCTTTTCATTATCCAGCTCTGATAGCAATAGATTACCATTGATGTTTCTCTTTCTTTCAATGAGCTGCTGTCTACAATTCCGCTAAATTGAGAGAGAGAAAGAGAGAGAGAGTTTGCTGGGCCGTTAACAGAGTGACGCATGGAAATGAATCAATTTGCTGGCCGCATAAAAAAACACACACACCTGGCTGCAGCAGTCAGGTATGGCGAGCAGAGGGTTCAACCGGTTCGCGCGGCACACCAACACCTCGCATAGCTGTGGGTGTGTGTGTGTGAAGATAAATTCCCCCCATTTCGTCTGCACTTGAAGAAACACATGCTAATTGGCTTAGGAATCAGTTTTTGGCTGGCTTTGTCTATATCGCTTGGGCCATGAACCGTAAATGTTATATTGCGTTTGCCTGAGTTTTAACACACTTAAAAGAAGCCAAAAATGGTATGGGGGGGCGTGGCGGACAGCAATAAATTGAGAAACATGCTTCACTTTCTCAGCTATACTTGGCCTGTCAGCCAACTGGGGTGAAAGGGCAGGTGGAAAATTAACTAGGCTTGGCTTATGTGGCGCTAGCTAAGGGTTAAATGTTAAATGACAACTTTTCTTTAGAACTAGGTCAAGCGGGATGACATAAAAATAAAAATAATATAAACAAATTCAAACGCGGGGTAAACGGAAAATAAACAAGATTAAAATTAATTGGTTTTAAGAACGAGAAAGTTAGATAAAACATGAAATGAAAAAAATATATTGCATTCAAGACTTCAACTTTTCTCTTTGAAAGAAATATACCCAATGAACTTTACATTGAAGTTAACCGTAAACTTATTCTCGTTAAGCTTAAAGAAAAGGCCTCCTTCAGCATTTACTAAACAAATAAGCCTCCTTCAGCATTTACTAAACAAATAATTTGTGTATGATATCGACTAATTGTTATCTCTATACAATAAATTCAGAAACTACAATATAATGACTCGCTTATCAGATATTTAGGCCAATTGATTACACACGTTCAGCTCCAGCTCTGAAAGTCCTTTATGCTGCAGGACTCAATGCTGTGTCCTTGAACTTTGTTACATTTACGACCTTCATGCTTACTCGAGTTGACATGTAACGGTAATTGGGGAAAACTCATGGCCAAGGTCGCAGTCGCAGTCGCAGTCGCAGCCGCAAACATTGCGTGCCAAATGACGAGGAAATTGACAAAATAAACAAAATGTTGACAAAACAAGCAAAGTATACAATTTGCCGAAACTGGAATACACTAACCAGCCACTGTATAGTTAATAAATAAATAAATATTGATTTAAATATAGTAATCATAGTCAGCATGCAATATTTGATTCAGAAATCATTTATCAACAAGTCGAGAGCTCAGAGCTCAGAGTCTAACAAATCAAAATCTCATTCAAAGTGTCATATTCTAACATCAAATCTATATACTCTGCGGAAGTGTATGTTTGAGCAACTTCACAAATTTTCCCGTTGTATTGTGTGTTTCAATAATTAGCTTCTGTCATTTATTTAGTTATCGCAATGCATGAATCACGGCGCCTAGACACTCTAATCCAAGCTGATAAAAGACAAACTATTCAGTGCTACCCTATATGGAGTATTTGTGTGTGTGTGTGCGTGTGTGTACATTTGTGTGTTGCATTTTAGGTGTAAGCTTATCAGAGCAGAGTTTTATTAATGTGTATATATTTATATATGTATATATGTGTGTGTGCGTGTCTATTTGTGTGTCATGCAGCTCGATTAAGTCATTTGGCCTGGGTGTCACGGTCACACGCGTGATTCGTCACGGCCACGCCCACAGCTGCACTTGAGCAAACAAACGCCTACACCTTCCCACCCAGACACCCATACACCCATACACCCACACAGCCACGCATTTTGCATTTTTCATTGCCAAGGCCAAGCAGTTAAATTGGAAAACGCATGCGCTTGATTTATGCGCCGCCGCAACTCGTCGTTTGTTTAATTAAAAAAGACTTTACGATGGAAAGTGTGTGCGTGTGTGTGTTTGTAGACAAGATTCAAGACCATATATATACCATGTGGGGGCGTGGGCCAAGTGGGCAACTTGACTAGCAGTCCCGGGTCAACTGGCCATTAAGAGCCTCTTGCTGATTACATTTTCCTAATGGCACTTCATTCAGTACAAAGCGCTTTTCCATTTGCCGTGCAACAACAACAAATGCACTTCGAAACGTTACTTATGCTGCGGTATTTATAGAAATAATTAGTCTGGAGATAATGTATACTGCATTAATGATTCAATTGCTTTTTATGGGTTTGATATCTACCATTAAGTTGGGGCTAAAAATTCTAATAGGAATCCAAAGATTTTTTTTCTACTCTAAGAACTAAATCCAAGAAAGAAATCCAGATGTGATAGGCATGAAATACAATGCAATCAAGAGAACTGTGTTAATAAGATTTTTGCTAAAGATCCTTGGCTACAATTTAATTTGAAATAAAATTATCAATATAAATTTTATTGCCATTTTATATTAGCCATAATATGATGATTTCATATAAATAAACAGCTATTAGGTTTAGCTCTTTGTTCAATTCACTTTACTAAGCTGAAAGCTTTCATTTCTCTAATTTGTAGAGTTAAGAGGGAATGCACTTTACACTTAAGTTTTCTCACTGCATTCCATTCAGCTCAAGCACTCACTCTTTAGTGCTCGACAAACAATAAAGAAAACTGGAACAGTCGTCAAGTACTTTCAATTCGTCTGTTTAGAATTGAGTAACCAAATTGCCAGCTTGACTCAATGCATTTCCATTCAACGCTGGAAAATTCTTGGAAATGTAATTGTTTAAAGAACAGTTACTTTTCACTTATTGAGTTTCAATTATACGATTGCGACAGTCGAACGCTATTGAACGGACGCACGGCCAGAGCGAGGCCAGAGGGTGCACACTGAAGACGAGGCCTTGAGTTCAGTCGCCGCTTATCAGTTCAATGATATGCCTACAAATACACATATGTATGTATGTGTGTGTATGTGTTTGGATTGTATTTATATGGCTTGGCTGAGACGCCAAGCGCCCGCATTTTCCACTGTTTGCGACCAGAATTAATGATGCCTAAACAATTGACTGATAAAGAGCATAGAGCGTATGTCTTACAAACTGTCGCCCAATCAGCCAAAGCAGCATAAATACACACACATACACACACAGGGAGTCAGAGCTAGATATATTCATACCTGCACACATACACTCATACACACATACAAATGTACTTACATAACGTGTGGTTGTTTAAGCAGCGCAAACATTTACTAAACTTGGCATAGTTTTTCATTATTTATACGTTTTATGCACTGATAATAATTGATAAAGCAAACGGGCATATTAGCTCTGCATATAAAATTCGAGTAAATGTTTTAAAGATAACTGAAGACTTCCGTTTAGGCTAAAGAAACGTCCCATGAGAATTGGAACAAAAGCTAATTTACTATATAGCTCATAAATGAATTATTATTCTATATATAATAATTGCAATCTTGATGCTTTTTAGAAATTATCCGTTTCTTTATCATGCAAACTTGATCTTTTACGGTGTAATATAAGTATGTATTAGAATTACAAGATAGCATTATCTAAGGACACATCCACTTAACAATTACTCAAATAGCAAAGGGTATCTCATAGGCAAACACAATTACAGGCAGATATTTCCTATTCGAGCAGCAAATGGCTTGATAAACTTTTTTTAGTGTCAGACAAAAGTTGAGTAGCACAAAAGTTTTGCATTTAACACGCAAAACTCGATATGTTACCATATGAATTTGTAAAAAAAAAAAAAAAAAAAAAAAAAAACAAAAAAAAAAATCAAAAAGAAAAAAAAAATAGTAAAAAAATAAAAACAAAAAAATGTACGCTCTGATAAGTTGGCGATAAGATAAACTAGCGCAGAGCAAAAACAAAAAATACTCGCACATTTCTGCTACTTCCACGTCGAGCATTTGTTGCTGTTGTTGTTGTTGTTGTTGGGGCTGACTCAAAGCCCTCGCGAATGGACTGCAAATAATATGCATTCACAGTTATTTGCATGCGAATGATTGCTCAATTCGAAGGGAAGCGGTGTCCGCCGAGAGTCTAAGTATACAAAGCTCGCATAATTTTGTAGCTGTTCGTCGTTTTGCAATTCGCAATCGTCGTGACAAAACCTGAGAGCTGATGAATCATCCCATCCATCCATACAGTCGATTTTGAGTGCTAATGTGAACAGGGCTAAGAAATTGTAGGCAAATGCAGGCAAAGGCAGCCAATTCATGGGCTGGGCAGGGCAATGATTGAAGCCATTGGCCCACGCACAGCACGAGCCAGAAGAAGAAGAAGAAGACGGCGAAAGAGTAGAGGAGAAATGTAGCTGCCACACCCACAAGACACAAGGCTGAAGAAGGCTTGCCACAAACAATTTATCAAATAGCAGCCGGCGCAACTGATAAGCGATTCGACGAATATTAAAATAAAGATTTCACAAAAATATTTTATGAAAATAGCAATAGAGCTCTGCCCTAGGCGAGCATGCCCGGCCTGAAGATACCCGGGAAATGTGTTGTTAATTATTCAGAATTGTATTAGAATTTGAATAAGCTTTACTCTGACCAACTATTCCCGATATTTAGAGAAAGATACAATTTAGTCTGCCTAACTAGAATATATCTAGTACATTTCATATTAGCTGTACCAGGCTGAGTATATTAGCTCGACTGCTGCTGTTTATTTTTATTAAATCCTAGGTATTTATTATAAGTTATAGTAGAAATTACTTATGTTATAAATTTCTTCCTATCAAAACCAAAAACTACCAAATCTATCTTGACATCTGTAGATATACATATAAACTTCATTTAAACTAATTGAGGCTTAGCTCTCATTGTTTCTGACTCAAATAGAACCCAACTGTGGCTATGAATCAAGCATATTTTAGAGTGTTCCCCTGAATGTTACAAAACAGCAATATACCCATTACTAATCATGTCTAATGGGTATAGTGTATTGAAAGCGTTGTGGGTGTGTGTGTGTGTGTGTTTGGGCATTTCCTGTTGGTCATCAGCATCATTTATGGTTTGCTGCTGTTTCGCTTTTGTATTCTTCAAGATTTTTCACTTTTAGTTTTCAAATCGAATCACTTAAAAACAACAACAATGACAACAACAACAACAACAGCAACAATAGCAACAAACAACGGAAGAAAGCAGCGGCGTCTTTTGTTCGGGATGCAAATGCGACCCAGACAAAACCATTCCAGACGAGCTCCATTGTCTGCCTCGGATTGTTCATCAACAGAAATCATCAGATGGGGCAGATGGGGGCCGGGTGTCGAGTGGAAGCTGAATATATATGCAACCCAATCAGCTACATTATCAGCGACATCAACAACAACAACAACAACGTTGAACATTCGAACAATCTTGAGGTTGACAAAGAAAACAAAACCATGTTTTATTAATATTATTGCACGCTCAACGACTCTTACTCTAGCCCTATCAGGGAAGTTATAAAGAGTGTATATGAATGCATGCAGATAAACATACCTATACGTATATACTAAATGTTTTAGTCTACAGCCTAAGCTGTGAGTTATAGCAAGTAAATTATAGCAATGCTATATTACACATAATATTTTCTATTTTCTTTAGTATTCAAATTAAATTTATACAAATGATTTCAATTTCTCATTTGTTACACAAAAACTTGTTTTTCAATTTGCGACTAAATCTCGTATATTAATGTATTTTATAACCCACACGAATGATTAACAATTAGAGGGTTATAAACTAAATATAAAGTTTAATATATACGGGAGGCCTTTTACAGTCATAATATAGTATAGACAAATATTTCTCTCAGTCTATACATATTTTTTAGATAAAACTACAAACTGTTATAAGAAAATCGAATTTGATCAGTAATCTCATAATTTCTGTACGACATCAGTATAAAGCTCTTTCCAAAACTAGGTTTACGAACCTCAAAAGACCAAAACTTGTCTAGTACTTAGAGTCATGCCATTAATATTGCTGCGTTTACCAACTCTGCTTCTGGAACACAAACACTTTTTCTACCTGATTCAGTTTCTACAAAGCCAAATCTTTTGTCTTAGCCATTCACATTACGTTTCCCAACAAAATCCCGCACGTTCGCAGCCGAAACAAAAAGAAAAAACATTAGAGAAAAAACTGTTTTAACTCTTTGCTGTATGAAATCATCAACAACAAATTCATTTTTTTAAAGTAATAAAAAATAAAGTCAACTGTAAAACTGGTTTCGAATCTTTTTTTATTATTTTCTTAATTGACTTAAGCCAGGCTAAGCCTCTGCGCGAATCTAAAATCTATGAACAGCGTACGTTAACGTTAGCTCTAAGTACCGCAATTTGTAGTTGCAGCCACAACAATCGTAAATTTGTTGTCTTAATGTCCTTGTGGAGGAGCAAAAAAAACTAGAAACTAGAAACTTTGCACGCCCACCCTGAGACACACCCAACAATGCGAATGGTAGCGCAAAGCGCAGAGTGCAAAAGGCATAGATAAACGGCATAGATGGACCCACCCTAAAAACATAGCCAACGGCAGTGTCAGCAGCAGCGCAGCAGCAGCAGCAGCGCCGCAACAACAATAACAAAAGCAAAACTGCAGCAAGGCACGAATTTTATAGTTTTTTTTTTTTTTTTCGTGTCCCTCTTCTTCGTTTTTGTCATCGCGTTCTTAGAGCAAGCATACTCACATTTGTCCATGTTGTTGTTGTTGTTGTCGTTTCGCCAGGAAGCAATTGCGTCGCAGTCGCGTCGCAGCAGCAGCACCAGCCGTTGCCGTCGTCGTCGTCGCCGCCGTTGCCGTCAGCCGCGGCAGTTCAATGGACGGACTCCGTGTCCGTGTCTTTCGGGCCAACAACAACACGCGCAGTCGACGACTTTTCCTGTGCCGCCCCCGGTGTATCAAGGTATGAATCACGCGCGTTCTTCTGTTTACACACACACACACACACTCACAGATGCACGAGAGAGGCACAGACAGAAGACAGACACGCTTATAAATTGTTTCTCTTTGTATTTTTTACTCGGAATTAAAACGCTTTTTGCGTGTTTTATTTTGACCCTATTCGCAGCTAAAGAACCAGAATGGGAATTAATTAAAATATATGTATATATACATAACACAGAAAATATATAACATTAAGAAACAGCGGCAGCGCAGAGTTTTTAAGAGTCCGCACAAAATGCGAGGCCACAGGGGAAGAGGCAGAAGCAGCGGCAGCGGCAGCGACAAAAGATAAAGCAACAACAACTACAGCAAAAGCTGCGTTTATAACGGCGCACTTTACAAATTCACGTCACGTCGGATCCACTTGTATGTATTTACAACTACAACTACAACTACTGGGCCTGGCCTGAAGCTGCCTGCTTTCTCACTCAACAGAACTGTGCGGCCGCTGTTTTCTTCTTCTTTGCATTGCCACAGCCACTTTCGTATGCACTTTTCGCCTGCGTTTTATTTACTTTGCTTTGTTATTGATTTTCGCCATCTCACACTTAAATACACACGCACACACGCATATGCATATGCAGATGCCAATGCTAGCTAAAACACTATTTTTTTTTTACCGATTTCCACAAATCAATAAACAGCGCAATCTGTTTGCAGAAAATTCAAACTGGATCATTCAATTTTTGGTTAATACAAGCGTCAAGCGAACGACGACACCATAAAAACAATGCCAAGTGGCCGCAAATGGAACTTATTCGACCGTACAAACAGCCGCTCGGCTAAAGTGCGCGCAGAAAACTGCAGACAAGGTGACCAGTGTGACCGTTTTAGTGTTAATCCAAAAATATTCATTCTTTCGCCATTTAACCAAAAAACTAACAACAATGCCAAAAACCGAATACACCTAGTATTTTACAACATTTTCTTTTTTTTTTTAATATATAACAATTCATTTATATATTTTACATAAATAATATATTTATTAGCTACGTTCCAATCATTTTGCTCTTAAAAATAACACCCATCTTATATATCAACATATTTACATCTGTCTAAACACAACATACGACATAATAAACCGCAATTAACATTCAGATAACAAATAAAGCTATCACAATAAATAATATGTATCCCATTTAAATGGATTCAATTTGTTTTTAAATATATCTCAAAATTTTTTTCTTATTGTACGACTTTAAGAGTATATTGTGTAGGGGATATTTTTAAATTAGCCGCCAATATGGGTGCTGTAGTATTCAGCTTTCAGTTGGGTGTTCGATTTAAGTGCTGCCCAGTCTTGTGAAAGTTATCGATAACTGAACTCACTGCAAGCCTATGGCCTGAGTTGTCGTTTTACCACCACATTTCATACACAGTCGATCGCTCAACCACCACAATCTATCGCCCATCTATTATTATTAATTAAAACAACGCAGCGCGTGGAGGTGGAGAAAAATTTGTGAAAAGTGCAAAAACGCAGCGCGTAAAGGTAAATTTTAAGAAAAACGCAACGATATCATCTGAAAATAGTGCGCGAGACGTATGGTTAGAGATCGAAAATTCAGTACTCCTCAGTCCGTGCGTGCGTATGTGTGTATATGTGTCCCGTGTATGTATGTATTTCCAATTGTGCTGGTTGGCTCTGTTTCTCTTTCTAAAAAAAAATTATATATGTATGTACAAATACATATATGTATTCATATATATTCAAGAAAATCTACAAAGAAAACGCAAGTGTGTGAGTGCATTTTGTAGCTTTGTGGAAAATCCAAAATAAAATGCCAAATGCATGCAACAGTTCATCTATTTACATATTTTTCTTCTCACTACGCGCAGTTCGTGAGTGCCAAGTGTGTGAGCGAGTGTGATAGTATGTGTATGCCTGTGTGCGTGTGTTGCTTTTCTAACTCTACGCCTCTCCCCACCGCACTCCGATGTCGTTGCTCGCAATATCTGCGCGCTCGTTACTTTACTACAAATCGGATTAAATTCTTCAGCTGCAACTGCTCCGCTCTAGCTGCACGCCCTTTTGCCATCCCTTTTCCATTCTGTTGCATTTGTGTTTGTGTGTATGCGTGCGACCGTTGTCCTTAACTCTGTCTCTTTTTCTCTGTCTGTCTCTCTTGTCGAATGCCATCTGCTGCTAATTGCCGTTATAATTCAGGTGTCAAAACTCGTCATTTTGTGGGCGTCTGAAAAACTCTCATGCAATTTGTTTAAAAACAATTGCGGCAATTACAGCGGCAGCTACAATTTGAAAATGAAAAATCAAAAGCAAACAGTGGATAACAGAGAAACAACAACAATAGCTGTTTATGATGGCAGCTGACGTGAGCAATAGGGATACTCATTTGATAAAATATGAAAATAATTTGCAACACCGAAATTAATTTGAAGGCATATAATAATTGTCTTATAAGGAATACGAAATACTATCAATAACAGATGTAAAGAACCCATTAATATAGACAATTGAATTTCAAAGCAATTAAGCAACTGTTTATTCCATACGTTAGTCTTCTGTATGAACAGTGTACATAAATATAAAGAAAAAAGGCAGACAAACAATCTGTCAAAACAATTAGTTTACTGTCATCCAATATCATCATATGTATCACTGGCCTTCGCAGTAATAGCCAGGTGAATCTGTTTGTACGGGGAACGCGAAATGCGATCTATGTACAGAACAAAGAATAAACAAAATTTTAATGCAAAAATGTAAACAAAAATTGTTGCAAAATCTTATCTATTAGCGCAAATAAAACGAATTATCAAAAGTAGGCAGAGTACATAGTATTTTTTCTGCACAAATACAGTGATCGTTCACGAGAAGAAAAATGTTAAATTAAATTAAAGATTAAAACAAATTGTATTTAAAGTTGCTTATTAATAAAAGAATAGTATGTACATTTATCGATCTATTTTGCGCTTGTTACAAATGTCTGTATGTGTGCCATCTCTATATTCATATTTGAAATACAGTGTGACCGTATTTTGACTTGTTTGACTTTGTTTTTGTTTGTGCAAAATTAAAACTGAAAAGAAGAAAGATAAAATAGCGACAACATCAAGAACAACGCGTGTGCAGTGTAAATGTAAATATGAGAGATGCAAAATGTGGCACAAGTAACTGCAACAACAACAACTACGACAATAGTAACAACTGCGGGCGCGCTTGTAATTAGAGGCAGCTGCTGCGCTGCCGCTGCTTCGATCTCTGTCGCTGCCTGCGTCTCTGCTGCTGCTGCTGCTTCTGTTTAGAGATGAGCGCCAATGTCAGTACGGCAATAATTTCTCGAGCAGCTTGATATATGTACATATTATATATGTGAGGATGTATGTATGTATGTATATTTTGGCTTTGTCAACAATGTTACATACATGCATTCACTAATGAATTTGTATAGCTTTACATTCATTTGCGTGCATCACATTGTAATTGTTTTTTTTACGTGATTTATTTTGAATTTTTTATTATTTATATTTTTATTTTTATTTGACGTGCAAAAAGTTGCGCCAAACAACGTCAACAGCAGCGGCGACGTCGACGGCGTCAACGCCAGCGACGCTGAAAATTGTTGAGATTCCATTCACATTCCAGCATGCAATTCGTAGTGGATTATAGTATGTGTGTGTGTGCTGCTGCTGCTGTTGTTGTTGTTGTGGGCTGCTCCGCCTGCAGGCAGCGACTAAACAGGTGAGGCGTTGTCTATGTGCTCGTGTGCATTCCAAATACACACACACATACACAGAGTCCAGGCATGAGCAAGGCAATAAATACAGTGATCTGCTGCTCCTGTTGTTGTTGTTGGAGCTGCTGCTGCTGCTTTTTAAAAGTAAATGAACGATAAAAAAAAAAAGTGACCAGGCCTGGCCAGGCCAAGTCAAGCCGGGACCCAGTTTGCTTCTGCGTCTAGTTTGTGTTGGCTAGGGCGAAGGGGTGGGCGTTTGGCCATTGATGGCAGCGCATAGAGAGTTTGAGCGCAACCCCCCTAGCAGCGCGCCACTGTTGGCGACGTCGTCGTCGTCGTCGCTGGCTGCTGCAAGTTGCAATCGACGGCGACGACGACGACGAAAATGCAATTTAGCTCGTTTTTCTTGCTTCAATTTTTTTCTTTTCTTCTCTTTTTCCGCACATTTTGAAACATGCCTGTTGCAACTGCACACATACACACACATACATATACATTGTGTGTGTGTGTGTGTGTGTGTGTGTGTGTGTGTGTGTGTGTGTGTGTGTGTGTGTGTGTGTGTGTGTGTGTGTGTGTGTGTATGAAAAAAGGGAAAACGAAACGAAAACACAGAGAGTGGAGCAGCAGCAGCAGCCGCCTTGTGGGGATAAGTCGCCGAGGAATGCGCATTTTTGCAATAATAATCAGCAACTAATACTATTTTTATATTCTGCCCAGCAAGGCGAGCAACCGAGCGAGCGAGTGAGCAAGAGCACGTCTGCATCTGTGTGTGTGCGTGCATGTGTGTGTGTGTGAATGAGAGAGAGAGAGGGGGAGAGACAACTTGCTCTCACACTCTCTTCGACTCTTTGCTGTGGCCTGCGACTGGCATTTCTGTTATGTATTTTATTTGCTTTTCCACTTGCCTTGCATTTTGATGGCCAATTTCTTATGCTTTTTACATGCGCACGCGACTCCCCCCACACAGAAACACACGCACACACACATAGTCGCACCATCTTACCCATTTTACGATAGTTTTTAGTGGACGTTTGGGCAATAGAAACTAACTAAAAATAGGCTGTTACATGCGTTATTAACATACAACTTAACAGAGGCCATGTAATCAACAACAGTGCTGTAAAAATGTTACAAACTACTTGACATACATGTCTACATATGTACATATATACGTACATATATGTGCATGAATATTGCTGCTGCTCTCTTTTCGCTAGTCGTTGTTGGTTTGCTGTGATTTCTGTATTACCTTTGAATGCCTAATGCTCATAATAGCTTATAAAAATGTCGCAAATGCGGCAGATTGTCTTTCAAGTCAGGCAAGCAAAAATTTGGCCGCAATTAAACAATTAAAAATTCCAATAGCGTCGCATTCAACGAGCCGCTTAATAACGCATCAAAAATCCCTCTCTTACTCACTCGCGCACACACACATTTTTTGCGCTCCCAATTGTCTATGAGTGTGGGTATGTGTGTGTGCATTTGCTTCAGTTTATTTGTATTGTTAATTAGTTATTGGATATATTTATATCTGTTTCACTCATTTTATTTTTCGGTATGTATGGAATGTGAAAATTTCCCAAATGGGCAAAAAGCTCGCAAAAGTTGCTCGGAAAGAGTCCGTGGCTCTTGGCTCTGGGGGCAGACGCTGTTGACATTTGAATTTGGCGCGTGTTTGTTTATTATCCCAAGCACCTTCAGTCTCGCTTATCTTAGAGTATAGCTAGCTAGTTATATATGTATATATGTACATACACATATGCCTGCCTATGTACATCCAAAGTCTCTAAATTCAACATTCCACAGCACTATAGCAAAATGCGTAGCGTCAACAAAGCAAGGCGCAAAAGTTAACTTTTGTCAACAAAATAATTAAACTCTTTAGACAGTGCAAAATATGTACACAAGCGAAATTTATGAAACCACATTTTCTGTGATATATTTATATACATACATACATACATATATACAACATACATACATTACTTTTTTCTTGGGAGCTTTCTTTTTGCATTCCAACAGCTTTAATGCGAATTTCATTAAATGGAATAACAATCTAATCAGACCATTAAAAAATTCCTCTAAAATTCCCATAATTATAAAATTCACCTTAAAAAAGGATCGAAAGGGAAGCAAACAATAACAGGAAATTCTCCCAACATTAGTACCCATTTACATTGTCCACTGTTAACTCCAGCCTTAGCTCATTTACATGCATATTCTGAGACAATGACTAAATTTTTATTGCTGTTATGATTTTACTATCAACAGTATAAGACGACATCCTTACATATTTCATAGAATTCATCTATGTTAAAATACAGTGTTAATTTACATACACACAAACAGAGCAGCAATGGCTTTTAGGTTTACTCATTTGCACTTGGCACAGTTTGCCGAAATTTTTTCGGCTATTTCGTGTTTGTTTACATATTTGTGTAGCTGTGTGAATGTATATATGTATGTATGTACATACATAAATACGTATGAATGTGTTTGTTTATCAGTGGTCAGCTTGTTTCCATAGTCAGGTGCGCACGCCAATCCCTGTCGTGCCCTTGTCCCCCACAGACTTGGGTAATTCGTCAATTTGATAGTGTGTGAATTTGATGGTTCGTCATAAAAGATTTTTAGGGAATTTATAGGCTTCCTGGAATACGATTATGACATAATGCGCCACTCGATGCATAAATTATGATCATGCGCCGACTTTCCAAGCTTCCACTTCAACAGTCACCTTTGCCAAGCGTGCAAATCATTCCAATATGACTAGTGCTGCCAATTCCATTGTGTTTAATGCCCTCTAAAAAAAGAACTGTAACAGAATGTTTAACAGAAAGCTTTGTCGACTGGCTGCGTGTCTCTCTTCTGACTCACGTCTTCGGCATGTAAATGTCCGCTGCGTGAGTAACTATGTGTGTGTGTTAGTGTTTGTATGTGCATGAGTGATGGAGCTGTTTCGTTGCCTTTAAAACGCGTCGCATCTGCGTAGCGTGTGACAATTTTTTGTGGATACCCTGTAAATATCATTTTGTTAGTATGGGCATGAATGAATATATATGTATGTATGTGGAAGGAGAAGTAGAATGATCTGCATTTACAGTACATATATTTTGATATCATTCTATATGAATACTAAAAATATAGGCTAGGATTGAATTCTTCATGAATATTTAGATAAAGTGTGACATAAATTTAGAATATATATTTCAAATTAAAGGTGCAAATAAAATTAAACCTCATAATATAGGATACAATTGAAAAATCAATCATTATATAGGGTATCTACCAGCTAAGCACGCATACTGGAAGCTCCTTTACGTTGGTTTTCCTTCTCAGTTTTAGTTATTTTGTATCGTCTGCTTTGTGTCTATTTTCAGCAAGTTGGCGACATCGATCGTGTATATTATTAATTAAAATTCCGTCAAGCCGTGTGTTGTACTCTGCCTCGGCTAAATCAAATCAGAATCTACATCAGCCAATATACCTGCGTATGTGTGTATCTATGTGCATACGCACACACACATACAAACGTATACATATTTGATATTCAAATATTCAAATTCATTCATCGAGTGACTTCCAGTGCCCGCCTAAAATATTAATTGTATTGCCAATGATGATGATGATCGTGATGATGATGATGCCAGAATTTGTGATAAAGCAAAATGATAATGAAACGAAATGAATAAAAAGGGCAGCAGCAAAAAATGTGATACAAAATGAAGACTTAAACACAACAACAACACAGCACAGTGATCTGTGAATATATTTACATGCAAAATGAAATTGTGCAGCAAGCAAGCAAAAAGAAAAATGTTTTTATTATAATGCAAATGAAGTGCCTTAGTGAAGAATTTAGCGAGTGGTGAGAAACAACAACAACAAAAGCAAACACAACAGTGAAGTAAGAATTAATAACAAAAACAAACTACGAAACGATCGCGAAACAAAAACAACGACAATAAAACCATTATAAAGCTTAATAGACGCATACTTACCTTAAGCCGCGACTAGTAAGTAGTTCATTATAAAGAGCCAACACACGTTTCAAATACAAAAGCGAAAAAAGTGCCTCAATATCAAAGCAACAACAAAACTACAAACCACAACAAAAAGCAAAGAGAACAACAACAACACCATCAACAACGGCCACAAAACCACCTAAAAGAACTGAAGAAGAGGCAAAGAAATAAAAGCTTCTTCTCTCTCTCACACACACACGCACACAGAAATAAGCATAAAGCATTTATTTAAATTAAATAGCTGTGCTGCTGCTGCTGCTGCTGTTTAGTGAGCGCTTCTGCGTCTTGCTAAGTGCGTGTGTGTGTGAGTGTGAGTACGAGTGAGTGAGTGAGTGCGCTCGTGCGTGTGTGTGTTCGTGTTGTGCGCGTTTGAGAGTGAGCAGGAGCATTTTGTGATATGAGTGCTAAATATCACAAAGAGAAGAAGCAGCAGCATAATGCATCCAGCGGGCGAAAAAAGGGGCGGTCGCCCCAATGATAAATACACAGCAGAAGCGCTCGAGAGCATTAAACAGGATCTAACACGATTCGAAGTACAAAATAATCATAGAAATAATCAGGTAAGCGAACTAAATGAGATGATCTCAATAAGTAAAGTAGATAAGTGTATTAAGAAATAGATAATAGAATAGATAGTACTCAGATATAGTAAATAAAGACATATGTATGTACTTACATATGTATCTTTTGCAGAAAAACTATATTTTTAACCTCTGCTCTAGTTAGATTCCAATTAGATCCACGCTTAAAGACTCTCTCAGTGTCTCCCCTTTCTGATATTCTTTGAAAATTATTTTCCGTTACAATTCAGAGAGGAACTAGATAATGTAGAGTAAACTAAACTGCTTGCTCACATGCCTTAATCTTAAAATCCATAAATTGCGTAAAAAGTTTAATTTAATCAATGAACAAAGCCGAAAATAATCGAACGGTTTATTAAAGATTAGAATATATAATCACGGCATTAAATTGATAATAAAAAAAAAAAGAAAAGAAAAATACTAATACAATAATCAGAGATTGTCCGACTCAATAAAAATGGTATCAGGGGTATTTCTTGAAATGTGAACACTCTAAAGTTTCAGTAAACACGAGCACTGATTAAAGCATAAAAATCCATTGATGATTCACTCTGCAGCAGTTAGAGATATAGTCAAACTTAACGCAGCTAAATATGCAATGTTACAGAAAATACTAAATGGGAAATAACGGGAATTTGTAAAGTGAACACAACATGAGTCTCGCTCTCGCTTCCCCCTCCATGCAGCTCTCTTGCTCCCTTTGCCGGTTATCGGTTTGTTTTAGTGCTTTACAAATGATGCGGCAACATTTTTCATGCGTAGAATAGAATAAGAACAGAGAAGAGGCCAAAAACACGACAACTAATAAAAAATTAACAGCTAGATAAAACGCATGTCAGACGACGCGCAATGAAAACGAATAACAACAATAAAACAAAATACGAAAACAACAGAACAACAACTTTGTTGTGGCTGCTGCGTGGGCGCTTTATGAAAACATGTTCAGCTGATGGCACGAGCCGCAGCGTGATGCTCACCTGTGCCAGCGGCCATGTAAAATACGGTAATAATACATCAATGTTGGCCAAGACATTTGTCACGGTTTCTGCTGCTGCTGTTGCGGCTTGCCAGTGGGCGACAGGAGTTGGCAATCAGACTGGCTAAAAGATAAAATGTTAGTCACAGAGCCGAAGTGAATAGAAAATTTGTGGGTGTATACTAGTGTGTGTATGTGCTCTGTGCGTGTGTTTGTTTGTGCTAAAAATAACTGCACAGAGCTTGAAATGAAATTAATGAACTGCCAACGAAATGCAATTGACCTTCTGCCTTTCCACAAACACACCCACACGCACATGCACGCAACTGTTATACGTATAATAGCTGAGTGGGCGGCTCGCGTTGCCAGACAAAGTGTCCAGCGTGCGCTCTCTCTCCCTGTCACTCTCTCGTTTTCTTGCTATGCGTGAGTAAACGCGTGCCTTTGCCTTGAGTGCGTGTGTGTGTGTGCAAGCGATCGGCCTGGATATTAAGCATTGACGTCACAGCTGTCAAAAGTTCGAAAAAGCATTGCTGAAAGAATGCGCACAAAGCGAAACTGCGCAAAGAGAGTAAGCGTTAGAAAGAGTGCGCGTGAGAGCAAGACTGCTGCTGGAGCAAGGGAGTGAGGGAGTAAGCTGCATTTGTTGCCCAATCCCACTTCATAAAATAACTCTGTGCACAATTTGCCAACACAACTCGGCGAATAGTCATTTATAAACTATGTTCGCTCTTTGGTTCGGTTTATCAATTGTTTCGCCCCCAGCCTAAAGTGCAGCCTCACTCACAGTCGGGGCAGGAGCAGAAGCAGCGATAGTGGCAGTGGCAGTGGCAGCAACTGGCCGCAAGTCATAAAAAAGCTTAAATATGATCTGACGGGTCATTAATTTAAAATTTTACGATTCCACTGCCAGCTACTGTTTTGTGCGATTGTAAATTATGATCGAACGCTCGATCCAAGCGATTAGCCAAAGATTCCTGTGGCTAAGCCGTTCTACCAAGAATCGTACTCAAGCAGGAGTTGCAGGTTTTGAGAACGCTAAAAACAAAAACAAAAAAAGTGTTGCCTGCTGACGGGTTGCGGCAAATTGTTTTGACCAGGCCTATTGACAGTTGCCATGTGATGCTGCAGGCTGCAGCACGTTTTCCACTGGGCAGCTTCATCTTTTTTCACAGTTTTCCTTTCGGCCAGCTTTCGTCGGCAGCCACGTGGCTATTTGGCTAATTAGTCATGCTGCGTACTAAATACCAGACCATAAGCTGCTCATATATGCTTAGCTGCTGCCACGCCCCCGGCTTCGGGCCATATATGTATGGGGGCGTTCGAACACGATAAATAAACACAATTTATTCATGGCTCGATCAACACTTTTCGGCCCACGCACCGCCCGCTGCCGCTTATGGACGGCCAGCAGCAGCGGCAGCTACCATAAAGCGATTTTGACAAATGCTATAAATATCGAAGCGTATAATAGTCTAGCGTAGCCTAGCCTAGACACGAACCTCAGCAGCCAGTCGGCAATACGAATTCCGACCAAATCAAGGCAAAAAGAAGTAGAAGAAGAAGAGAATATCAAATAAACAAAATCACATAGAAATATTTGAGAAACCTTACGTAGAACTAATTAAAATAACAAAACGTTCGAAATAAATTTAACAGCTAACGCCAACGTCCAACGACGCCAAACATCGACGACAGTGGGCTAAATGGCATTATAAAAATTAAAAAATAAATAAATGTGAGAGCGACAGCCACACAAAAAGTATGCATAAATAAATTAGTCAACACGCAAAGGCAATCAAATCGAACAATGCATAGCTTCTCTTCCTCTCTCCCTTCGACTCCTTTTATCTCTTTCACTCTTTCAATGGACATTGTGAGCCATAGGCTTATCAAAATACACACACACATATACATAAACCACGCTGTCTGTAGGTACACGCATACATATGTAATCCAGCTATAAGCTCTAATTGGTTGTCATATACCTTAAAAGCTATTTATAACTCGCACACAGCTACAGCAAAAAGTATGCGCACAGTTAGATAATAAAGGTCAGTTGCTCAAAATACATTTTTCATATCTCTAAGCAAGATAAATCGTGTGCTCTGTATTTGTCAAGCAAATATGGTGCAATACTATGGACTACACATAAATAGAGCTAGTTATTAATGGGGTATTATCTATTGATTAATATATGCCTTAATATAAGTCTACCTACCTAAAATATTGTTTTGCTTCCTATACTACAATATATGTATTAATGAAAGTTCTTTAAGAAATAGTATAAAGTTCTTAAATCTTACGTCTGATTGAAGCCATTTCTCTTAAATTGTAATAAATTCCCATTTCAAATCTTATATTACGATCAAAATGAATGTATATGTCAAAATACGTTTCTTTTCTAATGTATTTAGATATAGATCACTTCTAATTGGCATCGTAATTAACGAATTCATCAGAATTCCCCAATAGGGAGCGCTATTTGGGTTTATTTTTGAGCATTTGTGCGTTCCCCAGTGTGCGATTTTCATTTAATTTTCGGCGAGCATTTTTGTTGTTTTTGTTTGTTGCACGTTATGTCGCGATTTTCCCAGGAATTTTTACCTAAATAAATATACATATATCATCTTCAGCAAAAGTCCGAAATTAACATGGCCCGTCTCTAATAATAACAAAAGACAGCAAGACACAAAACGAATCTTTTAGCATTCCCGAAAAAATAAATATGCGAGTATTATGGGCAAATATTTACATACAAATCCACTATGATATATAGTAAATATATATGTGTGTATATGTATGTGTATTCTTATACGTATTTTTGCCATTTGCCAAGAATTTTGATGTATCTTATGGCCAAATTGTGTTTGTGTGTTTGGGCCAAGAAGAGCGCAACCAAAAATTTGTTCACATTTCTCATCGATTTCTGTTGGAGAATATATAAAATATGTATATTTATATATACTTATACGTATATTGTCAGGTTCAAAGTGATTTCGGTCAAGGCGTTAAGTGTCTGGGGGCTTACGTATTGCCCAATTGGTAATTGGCGATTGCATTGCTCGGTCGCTTAAGTGGATTAGCGAAAGTGTTTGCTTTTCCCACCTACCGCAAATCCAATTTATTTTAATTTGAAAATTTGTCGTGACACGGGTTCTAACGGTTCAGCTGATTTAGTGTGCCCATTGGCTCTTTGGTTAATTCGCCATCAATTGGTTTGCTTGTAAGGCGGAACGGATCCGGATCAGGCGAGCGAACGAGCGAATGAGCGAGCGAGTTAGCGAGCTACAAACGCGTCAGCTTGTCTGCTGGGGGTCGCTTTTGTTGGGTTTCGCGTCCTTGGTTTTAATTAGTCTGGCCGCACATCAAACGTTCGCCCACTTGAGGGCTAATACATCTGCATGCATGTACATACACACATACATACATATAGGTATGTATCTCTGCTAGAGATGCGTAGTATATATTGTTGAAAAATACAAAATATAAAAATGCATAATTAATTGCATTTGCCAAGTGTTATATGTAGCTGATGCTCTACTTGATTTGCTTTTACGTTTATTCATTAACATTAACAGCATTGGCCTAACATTTGAACTGACATTCAATTTGATGACCGTGCGTGACTCTGCACATATTTCATGTCACGCAGCATCACGATATTTATGGCCATCACTCATGCAAAGTCAGTCGCACGGCAAAGTCAAAATGCGAGGATCAGACACAAAAGAAACAAGATGATGTAGTAGCATCAAAAGAATGCGTAAAACGGGTAGCAGCACCAGCAACAGCAGCAGCCACAGAAAAAAAGAAAAGAAGAACACACACACACATGCATACAAAAGCGTGCATATGCTCTAACTGAAGGTTGCCCCGTTGTCTGTTTGCTGCAATCTGTCAGCCGGCGATCGCTTTGCTGCTATTATTGCTGTTGCTCGCTCAATGCGCTCTCTCCCACTCTCTTGCTCTTTCTGACTCTCTGTCTTTGCATCTGTTTTCGTTTGCTCTCTGGGTATATGTATATATTATGTGTTTGTGTTTGTGTGCTCCTGACTTTTAGGAATTTCTGAACGATGGCAAGAATTTGATTTCATTGCTTTGGCAGCCGCGTTTCTTGTGCCTTTTGTTTTAGGCGCTGTTCGCATTTTTTGTTTTTATTTTGTATGCGCGCCTTTTGTTTAGTTTTTGAACTGCTACCAAGCACACACACACACATATAGCCGCCTCTCCCACCTATATGTATATTTATATTTATACACAAATATAGTTTCTCACAGAGCAGGAATGTTGCTCAGGCAGTGGTGTAGTATGTGGGGGGTTAGGATATATGTAACACAAAAGAATTTTAATTATCGTTCAAATGAGCGTTTGCAAATAGGGGATATATGTTTTGTACATATAATTTATATATACAAATATCGACAAATTATTATCATGTTAGTCAAAGTCAAAGGATAATTTATATGGTTACAGTAGCATTAGATATTTACGATATTTATATTAAGCTATCGATGAATTTGACTAATCGATTTCAATTTACAGAATTACACACCTCTGCGATATACCGCCACCAATGGCCGCAACGATGCGCCCGATTACCACCACGCAAAGCTGCCACTGGAGCCACCATCGGCATCGGCGTCTCCCTCGCCCGATGTCGTCGTGCCTCCCCCACCCGGCGCCGTGGCCGTCGTCGCTCTGCCCATGCCCACGGCCAACGGGCACGTGCCAAAGATGATCAACGCCCTGATACCGCCCAAGCTGATACGCAAGCCGAGCATCGAGCGCGACACGCCGACGCACTATCTGCGCTGCAGTCCGGCGCTCGACTCCGGCGCCGGCAGCTCCCGGTCGGACAGCCCGCACTCGCACACCCACCAGCAGCTGAGCGGGCGCGCCAGCACCGGGCAGTACTCGCCCTCGCCGAGCAGCTTCAGTGATGCGGCGCCGCCGGCGCCACCGCCGCGCAATCCCACCGGCCTGGGCAGCTCGGCGACTCCCCCGCCACCGCCACCCACCAATCAGATGTTCAAGCGGCGCTCGCCCGCGCTCAATCGGCCGGCGGCGATCACGCCCACCTGCCCGACGACGCGTGGCACCTCACCGGTCATACCGCAGAACGGGAGCGCTATCAAGGCGCAGCAGCAGCTGACGCAGCAGATGAAGGCGCTCAACATGTATCCGGGCGCGGGCAGCGGTGCCGTCGTCGAACCACCGCCGCCCTACCTGAAGAACACGGTGGTGGTGGGCGCCGCACCGCCGCCGCCCAGCTACACCGCCTCGATGCAGTCGCGTCAGTCGCCGACGCAGTCGCAGCAGTCCGACTACCGCAAGTCGCCCAGCAGCGGCATCTACTCGGCCACCTCGGCGGGCTCGCCCAGTCCGATAACGGTGAGCAATGCCAGCGGCATCCTGCCCGCCGCGACGGGCGTGGCACGGCCCCAGCCTCGCGTCTACCAGGCGCGCACTCAGCAGCCGATCATCATGCAGAGCGTCAAGTCGACGCAGGTGCAGAAGCCGGTGCTCCAGACGGCCGTGGCGCCCCAATCGCCGGTCAGCGCCTCCGCCAGTAATTCGCCCGTGCATGTGCTCGCCGCGCCGCCCTCCTATCCGCAAAAGTCGCCGGCGGTGGTGCAGCAGCAGCAGCAAGCGGCCGCCGCTGCCCAGCAGCATTCCCCACTGCTGGTGCCCACGCCCACGGTGGTGGTGCCGGGTGCCGTGAAGCCGCCCACGCCCACAACGCCGCCGCTAATGGCCAGCGCCCTGAATGGCGGCGTGGTGGGCAAAGCCGTCTGCATGGAGCCACCTTCCTATGCCAAGAGCATGCAGGCCAAGGCGGCCACAACGCCCCAGCCGCAGCAGCAGCAGCAACAGCAGCAGCAACAACAGCAGCAGCAACAACAACAACAGCAGCAACAACAACAACAACAGTTGCAGGCATTGCGTGTGCTGCAGGCGCAACAGCAGCAGCAACAGTTGCAGCAGCAGCAACAGCTGCAGGCACAACAGCAACAGAAGGTACGTTAGTGTACAGTGCACCCTCGCTGAAGCGAACAGCTTCTGTATTATGCTGTTCGCTTATAGAGTTTTCACTGTAGTTTAAAGTATTCCCTTCGCCTTTACTAACTCTATTTCATTTCTTTCATCAGGCGCTGGCCGTCAGCAGCAATGGCAACCTGAATCGGCAGCTGCCGCCGCCGCCGCCGTATCAAAGCGCACGCGTTACTACGCCGGAGTTGGCCAGCAGCAATAATAACAACAACAACAGTAACCACAGCAGCAATAGCAATGTCAACCTGACGCCTGAACTGAAAGCGACAAACAACAACAACAACAACATACAAATTAGCAATAGCAATTTAGCCACAACGCCGCCCATTCCGCCCGCCAAATACGGCGGAAGCGGCGGCAATGGCAACAGCTCGAGTGGCAGCAACGGCTCAACGACAACGGGAGCAGCAGCAGCTGCCGCGTGCAAGAAGATCAAGCATGCCTCGCCCATACCCGAGCGCAAGAAGATCTCCAAGGAGAAGGAGGAGGAGCGCAAAGAGTTTCGCATACGGCAATATTCGCCGCAGGCATTCAAATTCTTTATGGAACAGCATATCGAGAATGTGATCAAATCCTATCGCCAGCGAACGTTCCGCAAGAATCAGCTGGAGAAGGAGATGCTCAAGGTGGGCCTCTCCGACGAGACACAGATCGAGATGCGCAAGATGCTCAGCCAGAAGGAGAGCAACTACATTCGGCTCAAGCGTGCCAAGATGGACAAGAGCATGTTCGTCAAGATCAAGCCGATCGGTGTGGGCGCCTTCGGTGAGGTGACGCTGGTCCGCAAGATCGACACCTCGGATCATCTGTATGCAATGAAGACGCTGCGCAAGGCGGACGTCCTCAAGCGCAATCAGGTGGCGCATGTGAAAGCCGAACGTGATATTCTGGCCGAGGCCGACAACAATTGGGTTGTCAAGCTCTACTATAGTTTTCAGGATAAGGATAATTTATATTTCGTTATGGACTACATACCCGGTAAGCTCTGCGTGGCAAGGCCAACATTGTTGATTGTATCGAATTGAATTCTTCATTCGCAGGTGGCGACCTGATGTCGCTGCTGATCAAGCTGGGCATCTTCGAGGAGCCACTTGCACGTTTCTACATTGCCGAGGTGACCTGCGCCGTGGACAGTGTGCACAAAATGGGCTTCATTCACAGGTGTGTAGAGTCTGAAGAGACTACAGCATCAATACAACATTATTTTTATAACTATTTATCATTCCCAGGGACATCAAGCCTGACAACATACTCATCGACCGGGACGGCCATATAAAGCTCACCGATTTCGGTCTTTGCACTGGGTTCAGATGGACGCACAACTCCAAATACTATCAGGAGAATGGTAGTGAGCCTCATCTGCCATATCCTCATTCCAGTTACTCATTGTAATCCTCTGATTTTAGGCAATCACTCGCGACAGGACTCCATGGAGCCTTGGGAGGACTTTTCAGAGAATGGCACCAAGCCCACAGTGCTGGAGAGGTGGGTGCATTGATTTGACCAGCCATAAAACACATTCTCACAATTTTCCTTCCTTGATTCCTTTGTACAGGCGGCGCATGCGCGATCACCAAAGAGTCCTGGCGCACTCGCTGGTCGGCACACCCAACTATATAGCGCCGGAGGTGCTGGAACGGAGCGGCTACACGCAGTTGTGTGATTACTGGAGCGTGGGTGTCATACTCTACGAGATGCTGGTGGGTCGACCACCATTTCTGGCCAATACCTCCATGGAGACGCAACAGAAGGTAGAGAGTAGCTGAGTGTGCCACAACTGCAGAGCTAACAGTCATGCAATTTACAGGTTATTAACTGGGAGAAGACGCTACACATACCACCGCAGGCGAACCTATCACGCGAGGCCACGGATCTCATACGACGGCTGTGCGCCTCTGCGGATCGGCGTCTGGGCAACAGTGTGGAAGAGGTCAAGTCGCATGAGTTCTTCAGAGGCATCGATTTTGCGGACATGCGCAAACAGAAGGCGCCGTATATACCGGAAATAAAGCATCCCACAGACACGTCCAACTTTGATCCAGTTGATCCCGACAAGCTGCGCTCGAATGACTCCAATTTGAGCAGCGGCGATGATATCGATCTGAATGATAGGCAATTCCATGGATTTTTCGAATTTACCTTTAGACGATTTTTCGATGACAGACAACAGCCGGACATGACGGACGACCAGGCACCGGTCTATGTCTGAGCACGAACAGTCAGTCAATTAATCAATCAATCAATCAATCCATCATTTTCATTGTTAGTCAAATAGTCACAAACAAACAAACAACAAACCGCACGCACATGCACACACACACCTAAACAGCCGTTAGCAGTGTGCCAACAGCGTGTTAACAGCGGCGCTGTTAAGTCTTAACAATTTTTATATACAAATATTCATTTAGTGTTTTAGTTGAATTTGTTGCCAAAAAGAGAATAACAAAACAAGTTGAGGCACTGAGCAAAAAACAAAAAGAGCAATTTAAATTTCTGGCATATTTTTTTGTTTTTTTTTTTATTATTTTTTATATACATAAATTAGAAGTTATTGAAAAGGACAAAAACACACATCAGCAAGACGAACTATATACATATATATATATATATTTATAACAAATTAGAGACGGTTGGCTAGAAAAGGGACTACACATATACATACATACATATATATGCTTGAATGCATGAACTGAATAAATTTAAATGAAATGAGTCAAAACTTTTGATTTTTTGTTAACTAAAGATCTTGTACACTACAACAAGTACACGTACATAAACATATATAAAGAGATATATATACATACATACAAAATATATAAATATTATACAAAAATAGTTATGAATGATATTGAACGCTTAGTGTCAAATGTAATGAATATTTATCTATATATATATATGTATACATAATATGAATATATGTTAAATTTATGTAGACTTTGACAAGCAATTGAACCAATTTCCTGGTGCTCAAAAAGAACTAAACATATTTACACACACACACCTAAACACTTACATACTATAAATGCCTTGAAGAAAGAATGCAAAAAAACTCATAGGAGAAGCGAATTTAACTAAGCCTGGACCAATTCACAATGCTCTGTCGATGGCAACTATTTCAGCAGGCTGGATAGTTCGTTCCATTGGCGGCACTTTGAAACTTTAGCTTGACAAACAAGAAATGTTTTCTGTGCGCGGATCAACACGAACCGATCGGCGCACAGCATCGCAACAAGTTAGCGATATAAGCGGGTCTTATAAGCCTAATCTACAATTCTATTTTAAATATTATGCCCGCGGGCGCGCTCTAAACTAAACTATATATACAATATACATACAGATATATATTTGTATACACACATATATATATCTATCACTCTTTTATCACTGCTCATTCTACAATCTATGAACGTATTACGCGCCCTTTCCCCCTCCCAAAAACGAAATAATGAAGAACAAACTAAAATGTATCTATCGTATAGATTCTATGCATAAAAATATCTATAGATTTATTAAAATATTATAAAACTAGCAATGTTAGAAGAACTTGTTTTTTTTTTTTTTTAATATTCAACAGAAAAATTCTATGAGAAAAGAAGAGAAAACAAAAAAAAAAAAAAAATCTATAAATATATATATACAAAAATATTTGATAATAAATTGTAAAAGAAATTTAATTGATAGTTTTATATAATATGCAATACATTTCTAGTGTTAAGATGTTTTTTAGTTTATAATTCGCTAACAATAATTTAGTTTAATTTTCATGTCTAAGCAAAGGTACAGAAAAAAAAGAAATCATTTTTTGTTTGTTGTGTAAAGCGATTCGTTGGCAAATGCGATTAGTTCTCAATTTCAATTTGTTGGCCCAAACACTTGTTTTTTTTATGAATGAAAAAAAAAAAAAATTAAATGAAAAAAAAATATCAAATGGTAATCCTATTTGAAAATAAAAACACTGCGCGTGCCTTGGCCAATTCATTTACAATAACAAATTAATAAATGGAAAGCAAAATATGTAAAAAAAAAAAAAAAAAATTTAATACTTATTTGGCGTTTTTCTTATAAGTGTGACTGGGGCAAGAGCTGAAAATGAATCTTAATTAAGCAGAAGTCTAAGGTGATCCCGAGAAGACTCATGTTGCATAAACGGGGAGAATACTTGATTCCACGCATTCTAGTCTATAGACCTGTTCCAGGACTTCTACAAGCAAAATTTTATCAAAGTGTATTTCTGTATTATGATATAAATATAGTCATCTTAATTGTGGCTTACCTATTGGGCAAAGTCGTCTACAAGCCACGTATAACTCACATCATATTCTCTATCTGAGATCTTGATCAAATAACAGCAAACTACTTATTATGTCAGATACTTAGACCTTTTTAAATTCCTTGACATACTTCAGGATGCGTATCCATACTTTCTAAAAATATTTGAGGATCTGTTTCTGCTTTAACTCGTCCCTATACTTATTTCAACAGAAAGACTCATGCAAGAAAAGTCTTTAGATTTATAGAATCTTATATATATTCTAGGAATCTTTGGATGTCAATTTATAGAGCGTGAAATTTTATAAAACTATTTAAAGATCGGTTTCAAATATTTTTTGGTCCATATACTTCAATGATACTTATCCTAGAGAAGTCATCAATATAATAACATCCGCAATAGGCTGAAAGCAGGATAAAACTATATTTTCTCAGTATCGTTTTAGGGAACGATAATTTAAAATTTTTCTCATTATAAATTTGTAGTAAAATGCAAATTGTTTAAATTTTAATAATCTGTTTTGTTCTTTTTATTTTTCACATTGTAAATTTAATAATTATAATAATTTTGTAAATGTATCAAGACAAAAATGTTTTATCCGTTGGCTTATTTTGATTAAAATACATTTAGCATTATGTATGTATATATATATATGTTTGTATATATATATATATATATTTGAAATATAAGTTTTTAAATTGTTGTTTACTTCGTTTATGTACTTGTGTGTATAGCAATTAATTTTTTATTTTATTTTTTTTTTTATTTAACATTTGATGCCCGCATAACTAAAACAAAGATGTTTTCTTACTTTCTTCAGTTTAAATTAAAATATAAAACAAATAATACAAGCACATACTTTGTACGAAACCTACACTGTATGCGATCCTAACTATTCTGATCTCATATCTTCTCACGCTTATTTACATGAAAATCTCTGGCGAACAACTTTAACAGAGGAGACGAACAAAATGTTATTCGGGGATGTAAACTTAACTTAAAATGTAAATATAACTAACAAGAGTTTATAGTGTGTGCGTGTGTGTGTATCTCATATAAGGCCCTAGATTGCAAATATTATCGCCGACATGCATCCATCACAATGAAAAATATTTGCGCTTAAATATAATTAATTCGTTTCATTTGTTATAAGTTAACATTTATGTACGTTTTTTCTTTTTTTTTTAACTAATCTAATTTAATATATATTTATAATTTATGCTAAACGAGTGCTTAATTTTGTTCATAGTTGAAACATTCATTTTGTTGTGTATTTGGATTCTCTAGCTTTGTTTCTTGCGAAATAATTTACAAAGTATACATATATATCTTTAAATATACATATATATATATTGATTTTTTTGTTTAAAAAATACAAATATAAAAATTAATTAAGTAATAAATGCAAGTTTTTGTGTTCATTTGTTTGTTGATTTTTTTTTTTTTTTTTTTTTTTTTTTTTTTTGGAAAAGCAAAAGAAAATAAATTTCAACACTTTAGGATTAGAGATGAGAGAAACTTTTGGGTTTTACTTAGTTATGTTGCGGATTGTTTAGACATAGCACAATAAATGTTAATAAATAAATGTTCGTTGTTCTGGAAACCTTTTTCGCTTTATATCATGAATTTAAACCTGTTTGTAATTAATTAATTATATATTGTTTTTTATTGTTTTTGTTTTTTTGGTTAAAATATTTGAATTGAATTTATTTAGAGCGAAAAGTGGAAAGCATTCTAAGATATTTAGAAAATTTATTGTCCTTGTAAACATTGTTAATAGTTAATGTTAATAGTTTTTTTTTTTTGTTTTTGTTTTTTGGTTTTAGGAGAAAGATTTTCTTTACATCAATACGCACATTGAAATTTGCTAATAATTTTCTTTAGAGACTTTTCCAAAAGTTTTTGTTTTTCTTTTTGTTTTTATTTACTAAATTTAAATATTTTCACTTCTTATAAACGTTTTAGCTTAGAAATAGTTTTTTCTTTAGTTTTGTAAGTAATTTAGTGTTAAATAATGTTTAATAAGGCCAAATTAAGTTTTTCTTTTGCGCTTTAGCATTTTTTTGTATATATATAGATATATATATATATATATATTAAATATTAAATTTATATTGTATTTTGTGCTCTAACTCGCATAGCACTTGGATAAGCATATGACATTTACAAAACATGAAGTATTCTTATTTCATTTAATGTTTTTATTTATTTATGTTGTAATATTTTTGCTCAAGTAGCCGAAGGTTCTTAAATGCATGTGGGGCGGTTCCTTCTTATCGCGCAACTCTAGCTAAATGGAATGATCGTATAGGTGTTTCGTTTTGACATATATTCTGCTTCACTTCTTCGGTTATTATGTAGGAATACAATATTATTATTTATAACTTTCATACAAAATAAGAGAAATAAAAAGAAATTAGAAAAGGTTTTCTGAAATTTTATAAAATTTCCTTTTTTTTTTTTTTGTTTAAGTAATAAATTTGAAACGCGCAGCAAGCGGTGGGTTTTCACATTAACATAAGTTACATTTGTGTGCATGTGTGTAAGTGTGTGTGTAGGTGGCGTATTTGATTAAGTTTTGTATTTTTAACTCTGGCTTTAATACAGTTGGCTGATGTTTTAATACTTTTGCGAAAGAGCATCTAGCTCGGCGTTTTTTTTTTTTTTTTTTTTTTTGTGTATTTTTTAAACATTTTTTTTCTTGTTAGTTTAATTGGTTTAAATATTGTCAAGTTAACGTTTGCTGTTGTTTTTGTTGTTGTTGCTGGGCTGTTTGGTCCAAAATTTCGACGGTTCGACTACAAATTTAAAGCTAAAAACATTAAACCGAATAAGTTTTACATTTATTCCGTTAGTAAAGCATAAAAACTATATATCATAAATGAAAAATAATATTAGATAAGTGGATATATCTGGGTGCTGGCCCTGATTTGATATTGAAAAAAGCTTTGAGTATTTCGCAGCACTTGGTACTGGTTTTTCGCTCTTTAGCCTAAAACGTAAACGTAAACGTAAATAGTTCGAATGTATAAAAATATATATATCGATAGATATATTTAGATATAAATATACTCATTCATAATTGAAACAAAAACAGTTTTCAACTTAAGTGTAACTCGTTTAAAAAATACTTGTTAAAAACAATATGCAAAATCAAATTAAAAATAATAAATTCGCTCAAACGAAAGGTTTTTAGCTCTTCTTCTTCTTCATCGATCCTTTTTGGGAGTTTCTTTCCGAACTCATTTTGTGGCAACAAAAATGACACGAACATAATATATAAAATATCGATATATACATGTGTATATGGTTTATAATGTAGAATATATAAAAAATAATTCATCAAAGCTCTGCCGAGTTGGCTGCCAGTTGCATATGGGGGCTATAACCTATAGAACCGCTATAAGCCAAATTATAATTAATATTATATTAATTCTTTGTTTAGTTTTTGCTTTGAGTTTTTGTGTCTTGTGTGTTTTGTGTTCCTGCACAATTTGAGATTTTTGCGTCTGTTTTAAGTACAGCATTTAAGTGCACTGTTAGTTCACTGTTAGACTTATGTTAAATGGCTGTTATTGCCGCTCAGTTGAGCAGCATCTTGGCATTGAAGAAATTGAAGGCATGCCCGCCGTGGGACGGTGCGCTCGTTGGCGGCGTTGGTGGTGCTGCGAAGCGCTCATTGGGCAGCGGGTGTGGTGGTGCCATCAACGCTGCGTGGTGCAGCGAGCTGGCAAAGAAACTGGGAGGCTGTGCCGTCGGTGCTTGACCGTACGCAGCCGCTCCTGACCCAGACAGTAGCGGCGGCGGCGGTGGTGGTGCTGGTGGAGTTAACTGCGGCGGCCCTGTGCCCCGCTGCTGCATACTACTGCTGCTGGAGAGTGGTGGCAACATGACGCCAGCGCCAGCAACGGACGGTGGCCAGGCAAGCGGCTGACAGGGCAGACGCTGCTGCTGCTGCAACCGCTGGTGGTGATGGTGCTGCTGCTGCTGCTGGAAAGCTGCCATGGCAGCTAGCTGATGGGGATAATTGCTGCTGTGGTGGAGGTGCTGCTGTGGCTGCTGCTGCTGCTGATGGTGGTGGTGGCTGCTGTTGCTGTTCAGCCTGGCCGAGTGAGCGGCGGGGCCGCGACGCTGCGGCCTGCCGGCGGCTGCTACGCAGGTGGGCGGCACTGAGGTGTCGCTTACCTATTCCCTGTAGGGCTTGCAGTAGGAGTAACGGTGGTTCATGTGCTGGCTGTAGCTGCCCGAGTGGGAGAAGCGCTTCAGGCACTTGGAGCACTGAAATGGCTTCTCGCCGGAATGCAGACGCTTGTGCTCCGTCAAGTGATGCTTGTGCTTGAAGGCCTTGGGGCAGTCCATGCACTGGTAGGGTCGTTGACCTGCAAATGAAATACAGATTAGCTGCGATCGCTTACACCCACGAACAAATAAAGATTAGGCTATGCATAGCAGTCTGTTAAGTTAACAGTGTAGCGTCACTGTGTCAGGTGAAGCAACTTTGACACTGTTATCTATTTTAAAGCCAGTGGACAAAAGAAATCGTGCATATTGCTAGAAATATAGTTATATAGCTATATAGCTATATATAGATTTTGAAATGGCATATTATAGGGATTTGACTAATATTTTATCCTATCAGTTCACATCCATCACTACCTCTATTACCTATATAGCTTTGTTATATACTAAGATTTCTATAGCTTGATTTGACTCTGTCGATTAATTAGTCCTTCTATAACTCATTATATTATCCATTACATTATATAGTTATCTATCTTAGTTTTCAATTTCAGGATACTCTCAATAAAGTTTTAATATTAATGGAATTCCCTATCAGGGACATAGCTTTGATTGCTTTCGAGCTTTTGCAGGATCTCTGCTTACCTGCCTGCTGCTAAATTTCAGATCGCATAACAGAGCACAAACTGAAAATGTAATGCCATGACATAGCACTGTTAGTTAACAGTATGCTCTTTTTATAACATAGCGTATCTTTCTACAGTGGCTTACACCACATCTTTCCAAGTTCTGACTCACCGGAATGCTCGTACTTGTGGCGCGCCAGGGAGCTCTGCTTGGCGAACGCCTTGTCGCACTGGTCGCAGACGAAGGGCAGGTCCGGATCACCCGCATGCCCGTGCGTCTCGGCCTTGGCCCGCTTGGGCTTGGGCGGTAGCAAGCCGCCGCTCGCCAGGCCATACTCATCGTCGTGCGAGATGCGCGAGTCGTCGTCGCGCCACGAACGCTTCTCGGAGCCGCCGGGGCTGAGGCTGGTGCCGCGGTAGTCGGGCAGCTTAATACTGTTCATGAGCGGATTGGGCGCATAGTCGCCGCCAGGGCGCATCTGGAAGAGCGCCTCCATGGGCAGGCGTGGCAGCATGTAGGGCGGCAGGCCGGCGAAGGCTTGGCCACGCGGTGCTGCGCTGGGCGCCAATTCGTGGGCGTGACTGGGCGGCGAGGGGGGCGCAAAGTAGAGCGCTGCAGCGGCAGCAGCAGCTGCCGCCGACTGCTGCAGCGAAGAGGCGCCCGAGCAGGGCGACAGCGACGTCGGCGACATGGACGCCGAGTCGGAGAGCTTGCGGCTCAGATTGATGGCCATCGTCTCCTGGAAGTCGGCGGGCGCGGGCAGCACAGCTGCCTGCTGGGATGACGCCAAGCCGAACAACGGCGAAGCGTCTCGCTTGACGGACAAGTCCAGCGGCTGATCCTCGCCAGCGCGCACCTGCGCTTGTTGCTGTGGAGCCGCAGCTGCGGTCTCGCCATTGTTCGCATAGCTCTGCAGCTTGCGTTCCCGCGAGCGATTGTTCTGGAACCAGACCTGGACGACGCGCGCGTCCAGCTGCAGGCGGGCGGCAATCAGGCGGAACTCGTCCCGGCTGGGACGCGCATTGTGGGCGTAGTGTTGCTTCAGCTGCTGCTGCTGCTCCTCGTTGATGGCGGTGCGCACGCGCACCTTACGCTCGCCGCTGTCGCTGCTGCCAGCATGGTAATCCTGGCGGGGCTCCTCCTCGTCCTCCTCATCCTCGTCCGCATCGCTGGCCGAGGGCAGCAGAGCAAAGCTCGACTGTTGTTGTTGCTGTTGTTGTTGCTGCTGTTGTTGTTGCTGCTGCTGTTGTTGCTGCTGCTGCTGTTGTTGTTGCTGCTGTTGTTGTTGTTGGTACTGTTGCTCTAGCTCCTCCTTGATCAGACCGCACAGCACCTTCTCGTGTTGCACCAGCTCTGTGGGATGATTGAATTGCTTGGCACAGCGACTGCAGCGCAGATCCTGAGGTGTCTGCGCTCGCGACTGCTCCACAGCCACTGCCTCCAGCTCCTCCTCCTGCTCCACTTTGATGGACTTGGGCGTGTCCGGAGGCGTCGGCTCGCGGCTGGGCTCCTGCTTGACGACACCAACGTCGACTGCTGCGGGTTCGGCGACGGCTACTTCAGGGCTGGCCGAAGGCTTGGGCTCTGCTTCTTCCAAATCCATAACCAGCTTGGGCTCATCCGGCGTCTCATCATCATCCTTTCTGGTCTCATACAGCTTCTGTTCCTCTCTGTGCTCCTGCTCTAGCTGCTCCAGTTGCTCCTCCCGCTGCTGCTGCTGCTGTTGGCCGGCAGCAGTCAGTTGCAGCAGTCGCTGAATGCTATAGGGATGCATGCGGGGATCCAGGGCGGCAGCCATGATGGCATTCGGAAAGGCCAGCAGCGCCGCATTCATATAGTTCGGATAGAACGGAGCTGGAGCATTGACAGCTGTGGGAGGGTTCTGCACTTCGCCGGCAAAGTAATTCATGGGATTGGGCAGCACCTGCTCTGGTGCTAGCTTCCGTTTACCCGCCAGCTGCTGCTGCTGCTGCTGCTGTTGCTGATCCGTGGGTGAGCGTCGAGCATTTGAGTTCTTATCGAGAGTTTTGAGCATCTGGCGACTGTTATTGAGCTTGAGCCCCAGGCTAATGCACTTCTTGGAGGTCATGTGAGAGGAGAAGCTGCCCGAGTGCGAGAAGCGTTTGCCGCAGTTGTCACAGCCGAAGGGCTTCTCGCCGGAATGGATGCGCACATGCTCTTTCAGGTGGTGCTTGAACTTGAAGGCTTTGTCGCACTGGTTGCACTTGAATTTACGCAGCAGCGCGGATTCATCGTGGCTTATCATATGACGCTGGAGGCGGTACACGTTCGCGAAGGCCTTGTGGCATATTTTGCAGGTCTGCAATGAGTAGAGCGAGTAAAGTATATTAGATATACATATTGCTATAAAATAATTAAAAAATATATATTCATAATAGACACTAATACAAATCAATAATCAAATACTTTATTTCCATTTCAAATAAGACACAAATGCAACCGTATGCAGTGCAGCTTTTGTCCGTCCAGCTGCTTGCAATCTATCGCTCTCATTTGCTCTTACTTGTTTTTGATGGTGATCCCCTAGTATTACATTGAGTGTGCATGTTGACATTGTTGTTGTTGCTGCTTTGGTCGTTAGTGTTGCGCCTGATTTTTATTCTGAGACTGGCACGCACACACATGTATGCAGAGCGAACGTACACACCGACGCACAGGTAATAAAAGTTGTTTAAAACAACAAAACGCGCGTATTTATTTGTTTTGCTGTGCTATTTGAAATTTAACGGTATTTCATTTGTATCAAGGCCCGCAAAGAAAAACCAAAAACCACAACGCAAAACAAAACAAAATTGAAACAAAAAATTGTGACTTTTTTGTGGCGCTGTTGTGTTTGGCAAGCAGATTAAAAGAGTTTAGCTGATTAAATGAACTAAACGCAAAATTGACAACAACAAAATAATAAGAACGAAACTTAATTAAAAACCAAACAATATGCGGGCTATGCAAATGACGAAATTATAACGACAACCGACGAAAGCAGACTGAAGAAATAAGTAGCAAAGGATTGCGGCAAGCGCAGTGGCGTAGCAGTCAGCTTACAACTGTCACAATCATAGAGACGCGTACGCATGTGTGCATAGATTATGAAAGCGTAGGCAAAGCAAAGAAGATAAGCAAAAAAAGCAATACATAAAAAGTAACCGATTGTGTGCGTGTGGCGCGGGTGCTGAGTGCACGACACGTTTGGTATGATGAACAGTAATTGAAAATAATAAAATAAAACTTCAATGGAAGATATTGCGACAAAGCGCCAATAAGGAATGGAAACATAAACAACAACAAACGCCGGCAAGTGAAGAAATAAACAAAAAGTCGAACGGAAAAATTGAATTAAGGCCCTAGACAAATCAAGTCAAATGAAATCACATCGTATCGTATCAGCATCGTTTCAGCAGCTGATGCTAATCAAACCCGAATGCGTTTGTTTGTCTTTGATTTGTTTGGCAACAAATTGAACGCATCAAATGCAACTTTGTTGCTTTTGCCGCCGTTGTTAAAGGTGCACAATGAAATGAAAGCACAAGCCGCCTGACTGACAGGCGGCTCGGCTCCACTTAGCCAGCGCGCTGAAAGATTTGCGGCACTTTCACTCGGCCAACATATGGCAACACGTGTTGCACCGTGCCATCGCCCCACCTCTGTCTGAATGGCATCGGTTGTTTACGTGCAGCCGTTGAACTTTCCTGCTGCTGTTTCAGTGCAGCTCACCTCAGCTATTTGTTGCTCTTTATAAATAAATACATATAGAAAATAACATGCCAGATTGTTATTGTTGTAAAGTTCATGACATTGTCGTTGGTGCGGCTGCAGCACTTTTTTATCAGCCATCAATTCGGAATATGTATGTCTGCTCAATACGCCATCAAATCTGTCTGCATGCATACATACATATGTACATGTAACGGTCATTGTAATTGTGACTCTCTTTGTCTTTGGCCGAGCCATGACTTGCATGACGCGCGCTCTCGCTCTGTCTTTGCAAGTTAAGAGAACGCGTGTGCTGTGTGGTTCGGACTTTGATAGGTTACTCAGCAGCAGTTTTGCATGAATTTCAATTAACAGACCAATGTGCTCATATCTGTGTGCTTGTGTGTATAGATATGTGCATGTTTTAGTGTGACCAGTTATTAGTCATAATTTCAACACAAAGCCAATTTATAAATGAGCTCTTGACATGAGATCAGAATCCTATGGAGAGGGATACGGTAGCAGATCAGGGTCAGTAAAATAGCCTCAACTAATAGTTGCTCTCCGCCCTAATTAGTTTGTACATTAACGGAGACATTGTGTTTATTTGTATAGCAAGTGGAAAGAAAAACACTGAAATACGCCCAATAATTACGCGCGGCCAGTTTCAGGCCTAATTTGTTTGTTTAACAGCCGTTGGCACATTAAAAAACAACAACATCAACATTTGTTTTGTTTTTCCAAAGTGAAAATCTTTAAACTACAATTTGATTTTCGCTTTGAATGAAATGTGAGCGAGCGCCGGCTGGCGTCGGCTGATGGAGCGGAAGCACAAGCAACATAAATTTCCGCTTCCGCTGGTTATGAGTGGTGTGGAAGGGGTCGGGGTGGGGCTAAATCATGTTATTTTACCTGTTCTACAAAGGCTATTAAAGATTTGTATGCTGACGTCACAGCACTCTGAGCAGACGCCATTTGTCGAAGCGAGAGTGAGAACACGAATGTATGGAGAAAAGAAAAGAAAACAAAAGCAAACTAAACGAACGAGTTTTAACATGCTGTTCAACATGGTGGCTACGGTTCTGGCTACGGCTACCTGTTGCGCTCACACACTCACAGAGCCAAACACGTTATCGCTGTTGCTATCTCCTACTCGCGGCATGAAGTTACGCTATCGCTTTCTTTGTCTATCCACCTTTACGAGCGTGCGCGTAAGTACATACATATGTATGTATATGTGTATGTGTGTGTGTGTACGTAAGCAGCAGCAATGTGTGGAAAGAGCAAAGAGTAAATACGCCCACCTCTGCTTAAGTACAGTGTGGACATTATTAACACGCTTTGTTGTCGCACAAACGCTGTTGTTATTCCTATTGTTATCAATTAAATGTAAACCAAAATGGCAGCCGCACAGTGCGCCGTACAGTTTTACAAAAGGTAAGCGGACAGCGTTGTTGCATGCGTCAGAGCGACTCTTATGCACTTTTTTTCTCTGCTGCTATTATTATTATTATCAGTGTTCGTCATGCGCTGCGAACGGAAATACCAATTGTAGCTACCTTTCGTTAATAATGGCCACACAAAGATGCCCTGGCACTGAGTGGAACAACAACTCTGTTGACTCAAGTGGTAGGCGGCGGACTTAGGAAATTGATTCGTTGGAAAAGAAAAAGAATACATACATACACACATACGTACGTTCTACAGAGTAAAAGAGACTTATTAACTATTTTGTAACCTTTGCGCTTTACGATAAGCTACGCACACGTGCGGCTATTTATAAGCTCTCTCTTACACTCGCTCTGTCTCACTTTTACTTTGGCGAACCTCGTATAAGCGCTTCAAATTCGTTTCAAAACAAAAGCTGCTTGCTACATATTAACACACACATGCCTATACACATGTACATATTGATGTATATATGTGTATGTGTATATTTGTTTTTTTGAAACTGTCTAATTCATTTCTACGGAATTGCCATGCCTCATGGCACATCCAATTAAGAGCGTGTGTACCTTAAGCCTTTTGAGTGTCTCAGCAATGATGTCATTGATACACAAGCGTTGCTCATTAATAAGCAAGCACAAGCTCTCACTCATACATACATAGTATGTATGTATACATGTGTGAATAATATATACATATGTATGTACTTATTTACCGCGCCCATTGGTTATCGCTTTTGTTGGCTTGTTATTAAGCCAAATATCAGGTTCTAGTAGAAGCGGCGAAAAAAGCGAAATCTAGCCGGAAATTGTATGCCGCGCAGCAGACCCCACACAGTAGCTTCAAAGCACAAATCAAGCTAAATGAAGTTGACAGAGTTAGACAGAGAGGAAGAGAAGGAAAGCGAGAGCAAGTGAGCGTCCAGCAGGTCCGGCAACGCTAATTGCAGGCGACAGTAGCCTTTTGCTATAATTATAACGCAACGTAGGTGGGCGCCAAATTCAAAAGACAGAGGCAGAAATGCGACAAGAGCACTAATAGAGGAATCAAGTAAAAGTAAAAATATATGTACGTCTATACGATATAAGATCTATATGTGCACGTGTGCGTGTGTGTGTCACAGACACCGCTAATTTGTGAGAGTATTTGATGCATTGAGTGACATGAGAATTTGGCCATAATAGCGCACATAATTGGCTCTAAAGCAAAAGGGCGACGCCGGCTGGGTGGGGGCCGCGTGAACAAGCTTTTAAAATGACATCTTCAAAAGAATTGTTGGCCGCTAAAACTTGACAAAATGCCGCCATCGGCATGGAAATACTTTATATATATAAATACTATATACGATGATGTACATACATATATATGAATAAACATATATTTATGTATATACATATATATATATAAAACGCACCTGTCGCCACTGGCAGCGCGTAAACAAAATTAACAACAAGCGGCATGCTCGAGTTGTCTTTTTGTTGTTTTTGCTGTTGTTTCTTGTTTTGAGGTCAGCCTAAACACATTTCTGCTTGCAGAATGAACAAAATGAAGAAAAAACATTTATTAACGACGCCAAATGTTTAAGCAAAATAAAATATATATAGAAGTATATGTCTAACTGCTTTATAGCAACTGCGACCCAATTTTCTAGGCTTATCTGTGCTAACAACAACAATATGAAAATAATATACATATATAAACTATATGTGTATATATATAAAGTTGTGCCTGATTAGAGCAATGAATGAATTTCTAGTTAGCATTGACGTACCTTCCCCATACAAGAAGAAGAGAAAGAAGAAGAAGAGCAAGAACTGTAGATAGAGATAGTACGTGGGCTTAGTATAGCCTAGTGAATCGGCACACGAGAGTGCGGTTCGATTGGGGTTATCGTTATCGAAAGTGTTTTTTGCGCCTAGGTAACGCCAGCCGATTGACATGCCATATAGGGTTTTTTGAACTCGTTCGATTAGCTATATATGTATATACATATATGTATGTCGGAGAGGTACATAGAGTGAGAGAGAGAGAGAGTAAAAGAGCGCAAAAGATAAGACCCAAGCTGAAATAATTTATATTTGCTTAAGTGTATTTCGTGGTAAAAGTTCATTAACATTTTTTTCTTCTTTTTGGCCAAAATGTAGCAAAGCGTTAAGGTCTGCGCTGTCGTAAATCGAACAGAAATACATTTATTTATATATTCATATATTTCTGCCTATTCGTTTTTCCTTTCTTAAAATTGATTAACAGGAAAATACTTTTAAGTGTTGGCCATTTATATTTGGCCTGTCGCATTTTCAATATTTTACGGCGCAGTTCTCAAAATGCAGCTGATCATATTTAACTTGATAAATATGAATAATAATACTAATAAGAATAATAATAAAAATAACAGAAAAATTCAACAAGCGGAAACTCAAAGAAATTTCATTTAGTTTCATTTTGTTTGGCTGCCAACGCACGACAAATCAAATTTAATTGTTTATAAATAAAACGTTTTGCTCAATTTGTGCGTGGGGTTCCGAATACACACACACACATGCACACATACATATACATGAAAAAATATATATTCGAAATATGTATATTCTAAAGAAGAAACTTTTAAGCATGCGAAATTAGTTGTGTATTAGGAAAACATAAATTAGGCGCCGCCGCCGTCGCCGCAAAATAAATAAAAAATATTTATTACTTTTGATAAAAAGCTGCAGCGTAAATTTGTATTTAAATCAAAGGAAATCGCAAAATTAATAAAGTCCACGAAACGAAAATGAATTTAGAAAAAGTCTTAAAAATTTCGCCTGTCTGGGAGCCAACAGCTGCTTTCGAAATGATTTCACATTTTGATGCTCGGCAGACTAATTGGGAGCTTTCCCAAGTGGTCCAGCTAAGGCAACTGCTCAATTCCAATAAGATCACTATAACGGTAAAGTACTCCCCCTATCCTGCCTCTTTCCTACAAAGTTCATTGAAGCCAACAGCTGCTTCGGCAATGATTTTACATACTAATGTTGATTCAGAACAGGAAGTGGTCAAGCTTAGGCAGCTGCTCAATAAGATCGCTATAACGGTAAAGTCTCCCCATCTCGCTCACTCTGTCTCTCTCGCATTCTTACGAAGTTCATTAAACATATCATTCGACGCAACCGCACAATAAATGTCTAAAGAGAAAATAACCCAAGGGACTTGTGCAGTGCCAGGCGAGGGAAATGTCCCTGGGAAATTCCATGTCAGCAGCAGAAAGTGCACACGCACACACATACACATGCACAAGGGGCCGCATAATTTATGATGTGCACGGTGAAAGTTGATCCAAGTCCCGTGAGCAGATGAAAATGAAAATTATTGTGAGGAGAAAATGAATGGAAAATCGTATGAGCGAAGTTAAAATGTCTGGGGGAATATAACGTGGCATGTGTTTTGGTAAAAAATGGGCAGGTGCTGAGAGGGAGACACAATGCGAGTGAGTGGGAGAGATGGGAAATAGAGCATGTATATAGGTATTTAGGCTTTGTTGAGGAAGTATATAAAAGATATTCTGGGAACAGAAATTCCAACAATTGTTTTCTTTTTATTTAATGATATTAATGAGGTGCAGACTCGAAAATAAATTTTCGGAGAGAGAGAGAGAGAGAGAGAGAGAGAGAGAGAGATAAAAGAGGGAAAAAATGGATAATTGGATATATTATATAAATGATGAACAGCTTTAGAGCTGTGAGACCTGATCCCAGTTGATTCGCATGATCTTAAATCAAACCAAATTAACAATCAATGTCATGCTAGGTGATATATGTATGTATATATGTATATGCGTAAATATACATATATTTATTTACACGCAGCACGCATTTAATTTGACTGAATTCAACAAAGTTTGCATTATAAATTCCAATAAATTTTCATTATTTGTAAACAAGCGCTTAAAAGTTATAAATATTTCAGCCACGGTGCGTTTTTTACTTTTTTTCTTCATTGTGTTTTTAATTTGTTTGCTTTAATTGCAAATAATTTTTAAACTTTGTACGAATGCATGGGAGAAAGACAGAGAGAGAGAGAGAGAGAGAGAGAGAGAAAGAAGGATGCAGAGTGAAATACATAAAAAAAAAAAAAAAAAAAAAAAAATGGCATTTAAAAGCGGTGAGAAGTCGGGGGAAAATGACTGTGGACGGTGGAAATGGGCATGGCTGGCTGCTCGGCAGTGGAGTAAATAAATTGCTATTAATTTTTCAGCGCTGTTCGTCAAGTGGCGAATGGCGCCGAGACGACGATGTCAGTGGAGCTGAAGCTGGAGCTGGAGTTGGAGCTGGAGTTGGAGCGGGGTCATGGGTCACCTAAAGTGCATATAATTTTTCAATTTGAAATGTTTCGTGTGCAGACACATGGCCAAAAACCAGTTTGTGGTGGCCAGAAAGGTGGACGGACCCAAATGAATTGTGGCCAAAAAGTTGCGACTCCTGTGTGTGTCTGTGTGTGTGTTAGTGCGTGTGTGTGTGCAGGCGCAGTTAAGCAAATATTTAATTGCTGCACTTTTTGCGGCTCTCGCTGAAACTTTGCCAGTTGCGTCACTTTGTTTTATTTGTTTGGAGTTTTGACCAATAATTTATGTGCCGCCATTTGCTCAACAATTATGGCTCGCTCTCTCTCTCTCTCTCTTTTTATGTACATGTGTCTATCCTTTTCTGTTGGGCTCGCTGTTAATGATGTTGACCTTTGCTGCAGAAATGTTTCGTGTTGTTAACATTAAAGCCGCTTCGTCTGCGGCCAATTTAAATGGCTTTTCAATAACAATTGGCCAACAGAGGCTGGCGAATGGGCGTAAAAAGTGTTGCCTACTTATGTGCGTGATTTCCATAATGAGCAATTTGTGCAGCGATTGCCGCTGCTGCTGCCTCTGCTGCCTCTGCTGCTGCTGCTGCCGTATTGCTTTTTGCATATGCATAATTAATTGTTTTCACACATAATAATTTAATACGCATATACACGTGTAACGAGCAACTTCTGCCCTCACCTCACCTCGCCCCACCCCCTCTCTCTCTCTGTTGGCCCATCAATTATAAATATGGCTATAAATGCGCATTGGCCATAGTTGCAATATGTCAGTCGTTGTTGTTGTTGTGCTGCTGGCCAATATCCTGTTGCCATTTGTGTTTCAATGTGTTTCAATGTTTAAATGTCATTAACAAAGCCGTAAATTATGCGCTACGCCCACCACCCATTCCCGCCCCACCCCTGCATCATCCCTGCCACAGCTGCAGCAAAAGTGCAAACAGGTTGGCCGCCAGCGCTTAATAAACTCAGCCTCACACAGCAACTTCACTCTGGCTCTTGCAGCTTTATTAGCTTTTTGACGGGTTTTAGGTAAATATTAATAACCAGCCAGCAACTGGCCCAAAGAAAAGCAACGGCAAAAAAGTGCTGCAGCTGCCACAGTGAGAACGGCCTAAGCTGAACGGAAGCTGATATACACAGACTTAGAAATTGGAGCTCAAATAAAATTGATAAATTATATATAGCTAAATTTATTTTTAGTTCTATTAAAAAAATATAAATAAAATAAAATTTCAAATAAATTAAAAGTTACAAATAATTTAGTTAAATTTAATGAATGTGTAACTGTTCATTTATTTTCAATTTTTATTTTATTGTATCATATATTATTTTATTAGATTGTTATCATATATAAAAAATATTTTAAATTTAATTTTATAAATTTGTAATATATTCATATATAATTTTTAATTTTAATATTAATTTAGAAAATTAAATTGAAATAAAAAATGATATATGAATACATTACAAATTTTTATATATTCATATAAAATATTTAATTTTCTAAATTTATAATATTTTCATATAACATTTTTAATTTAAAATTTTATTTTATAAATTTATTATGTTTACATATATAATATATATGTATCATGTAATTTATCAAATTTTTTTTTAGTTTTGTAAATATTGTAATATTCTCATATACTATATATCATATTTATGAATATATTTTAATTTTTTATATTTGTAATATTTTATATATTATAGAGAATATTTATTAATTTGTTATATATTCATATATCATTTATGTCATATTATATATAATATATAAGCTATCACACATACTTACATACAATTCAATTCTCCTACAGCTCCCTTATCAACTTTTTGCTAACCCTGCATTTTCCCCCAACAAATCATGAAATTTGTGCTGGCCATTATAGGCATTTATCACTGTAGCAGCGGCCCGCTTAGTCTCATATATGTGTAATCAGAAGCTGTTCAACTTTTTCATTTTGGCTCCACTTGCAGCAAGGTAAAAAAGTAACAAAAAACAAAAAGTTAGGCGAACTAGCCACATATGAATTTATGAGCCGAAATGCCTGATGGGGGCGTTGACTGCCTATGGCTGTGCTGGGCTGGGCTGGGCTGGGCTGGGCGAGTGGAAGGGGGAACAGAAAAAAATGCAACAAAATTATAATTTATGTGACTTTAATAGCCGCTGGCTGCCGCATGCCACAAGGTGCATGCCGTGTGTGTGTGTGTGTGTGTGTGTGTGCCCCACCCTGCAAACAGAACTTGCTGCTTATCGCTGGGCGTCTTAGGCAGACCAGTCTCTACCTCTCACACTCACGCGCGCTCTCTCTCTCTCACTCTCACTCTCTCCGTGTTTTTTATTGTTATATATATGAGCTGGAGTGGGTTGGCCGTAAGTGTTAGTATGTCTTATCAGGGCCTGCCTGTAGCAACATTTATTTTAATGCCTTATCACATGGGCAGCCCAAGACGAACGCAAAAAACAAAAAAAGAAAGAAAACAACAACAACAACTGCACAATTGGGAGTTACGAGTGTGTGACTGACATGCCAGACTCTATATACTACACCCATATATACTATACATGTATATGTGTGTGTGTTTACGCTCTCAGACCTTACGATAGGCCGCCACAAAGTGTGACAGACGCACGCACTTGCTATCTCACTCCATTGTGCCTTGTATCTCACTCGGTTTCTTTTTTGGCCGTAGCCAATGCTCCCCTGATAATACTTGTGTGTATGTGTGTGAGTGTGGGGGGGTTTGGTAAACGCCTACGTTTTTATTTAATGCCAGTTCAGTTTGGTTCTGCTGCTGTTGTTTTTGTTATTTTGTTGTGCCTATTCTTTTTTATTATGACGGTGTTGCTTATCATAGTTTATAGTGCTTGTTGTTGTTCTCGCTTGTTGTTGCCTTGCTGATAAACTTTACGTAAGCAGCCGTAGAAGAAGAGAAATTCATTTTAATTCCACGGAAAGAAAACCTCTTGAGTGTAGCCACAACCTCAAGTATATGTGTTATCTTCACAGAAAAAAGAAAAGAAAGGAACAGAAAAAACTACAAAGGAATTATACAGAAATTATATAGAAATACTACAGAAACTGGCCTGTCCCATGTGTTTTAGGCTTTATCTGGGACTTAATCATTTTCTCATTTGCCTTCGATATATTTTATAAATCCAACATATACATGTACATATATACATATATACACTTGTATATAATTCATATTGTGTCAACAGGAAACGTGGGCACATGCATAAGGTTGACGTTGTGCTTGGCACCGTTGTTATCCGTCTTACGTTATCGTTGCCCATTTTCCGTTCACTTGCGATGCCAACAACAACAACAGCAACAACTGCGACTACAACTACAGCTACAACAACACAAGTCTGAACAAAGCCTGCGCATTGTGTTCAATGTTCGTTGCTCAAAGATCAACCGAGAGGCGAATGCTGTGCGTGTCGCTGATCAGTTCTGAGCGAGAGTCTTAAATTAACTGGTAGCTGCTGGCAGGAGGCGGGCAAGGGGTATTGGATCCATCTCATGAGTAACTTGCACTTGTTGCGCTCAATCGTACTCAACATGAACTTCAACCCAGCACAACAACAACAACAGTAACACGGGCAAAACCCAGTCTCTATAAGGAACATTGTTTTTATCAGTCGGGCGACTTGAGCGATTTCTGAATCACTGGGTGTGAAGTACAATATATAATCATGTATGTAGATATTGTATATAAAGAGCATAGGCAGAAAGATAAGATAAGATAGTTAAAGTTTTGGTTGGTTGGTTGGTTGGTATTTAATGAGTATAGGCAGAAAGATAAGATAAGATTGTTAAACTTTTGGTTGAGCAAAGTTTCTTAAAGCACATACAAATTTTTAGTTAATATTTCAAATATACTGTGAGTCCAGGAAGTCTGGGTATGCTGGCAGAAGAAGGCGTCGCAGACCCAATAAAGTATATTGTTTTTTGATTCATTTAGTTTGAAATTACCAAAATTGATAAACTCTTTGCAAAAGATTATTATTGCTAATTTTATTTAATTACTAATTTTTTTTAATTTACGAAGCAAAGTAAATGATTTAGTCTTATAATTTCGTAGAACAGAAATAATGAACTAGTTCAAATTTGTAGCTTCGAGTCAAAATCTCAAATTTTAAATCTCTCTTTATGAGTTCCCTAGCATGAATGAACTAGTTCAAAATTGTGAGCCAAAGTCTCAAATTTTAAATCTCTTTTCATTCATGTAAAAAGTTCACCTGAAGAGTCTTAAAAGTAAAGCCAAAAATAAAACAGAACTCAGCTGAAGCTTCGACAACTGGTTCAAATTATGAGCGGAACTACTGAGCTAAAAAGTTCATTTGAGCTCAATCTTTCTATGGGGTAGATAAATTTTCAGTTAATATGTATAATATTTACATATTAGCCAAACGTATCATAGATAGATCGAGATCCAGATATATAGTTTGGGTTACATTTGAAACCTTGGCTCACCTGTGTCACATTCTGTGTGGTCTGGGGGCCCGTGGGCGAGTGCAGCAGCTGGTGCTGTTCGAGTTGCTCGCGGCTGGCGAAGGCGGCGGTGCATTGCATGCAGGGAAAGGCGGCGCCCAGGTCGCCCGTCGTGGAGCCCGGGCTGGAGGTGGAGCGCGGTGCACTCAAGTCCAGGTCGTAGGCGGAGTTGCTGCCGACGCTGCTGTTGCTGCCAGGCTGTGGCGGTGGCAGCAGCAGAGCCTGTTGCAGTTGCGGCGAATGTTGCTGCTGCTGCTGTTGTTGCTGCTGCTGCTGCTGCAGCTGTTGTTGTTGTTGCTGCTGCTGCTGGCTGGGGGAGCTGGCGGAACGGGCGGATTGCATGGCAAAGGCAGCGGCGGCCATGAACTGGGCGTGCAAGTGGGCGGGCAGCTGCGGCGGCGTGTGCGGCAGGTGGGCAAACAGATCGCTGGGCGTGGCCGCCACAGGTGAGCAGAGAGGTGAGTGCTGGCTTCTATGGCTGCTGCTGTTGCTGTTGTTGTTATTTTGATTCTTGGCTGTGTCGCTGTTGTTGTTGTTGTTGTTGGTGCTTGGAGATTTGGCGTAGCGACGACTGCTGCTGCTCAAATTGCTCCGCTCATCCTCCTCCGCCTCGCTCTCCGGCTGCGCAGCCTCAGCTGCCGCACGATGCGACTCATAGTTGAGTTTGTCGTGCGGATGCTCGCTGGCAATGTGCTCGCTGAAGGACTACAGGAGAAAGGTGAACGGTGAACGGTAAAAGGTTAAAGGTGAGCTTTACTCCCAAAGGTGTTCCAGTAGAAATTTACCTGTATGTCGGTGAAGCGCTTGTGGCACTGCGTGCAGTTGACCAAACAGTCCTCAGCTGCGCTGGCTGTGGCGCTGCTGGCCAGCTCTGGGTTGGCGGCCGCATTGCTGGGCTTGTTGTGGGCTTGGTGGTGGTGCAAACTGGAGGCCAAAGAGGAAACTGCAAGCAGAAGAGAAGAATAAAGATGAGTAAGAAAGTCACTGAAAGAATGGAAATGCCTAATTGAACTGGTTGAGAAATTTCTGTTCATATATAGCTGAGTATTTAAAATGAAATTTACATTGGATCTAAAATGATGTAAAATGTTAAAAAAAATATAAATGTACATATATTAATATATTATAAATATTAAATTAAATACTAATTAATTAAATAGTGTATTAAAATTATTAATTATTATATATATGTATTATATATGTATTAAAAATATATTATATTTTCATAATTTTTGAACTATTCCAGTGGAATAAGAATCTACAGCATAAGAATCTAATTATTAAATATTATTTATATAACTGAAAATAATCAAAAAAAATTCTTTAATTTATATATAGCTTATATTTATTTTTATTGTATCTAAATGTATAAAATATATTTAAAATATTTTTGTTTATATGTTCTATTTTTTAATTACATTTCGACAAGACTCAAAATAAAGTTGATCAACTTTGATTATTAATCATTGCACAAGATGAACGTAAATGTAGCTGAAATAACTCAGGATGGATATTTTGCAATTAAGCAACTCTTCGTTTCTTGTGCTCCTTTTGTTTTTAATGAAAACAAATTAACTGTGCGATGTGTATGGGCGATAAGCAGAAAGAGCTAAATGCCATGCCACACATAAATAAGGCAAGTGGAGCCGCGCTTTGCGGCAAGTGGCAAGCGCAACGAAGGCGAAGGCGAAGACGAAGGCAAAGGCCCTCAGCCGCAAAGCGATCTGCGTGTGTTGTTGTTGCCGTGTGGCCGAAGTCAACTCCGGCTGGAGATCAACTTTAATTTCGTGGCAAATCAACTTTACCGCTGCCAAAGCCCTGATTCCCCAACCACTGCTCCACCGTCGAGCCGAGTGGTTTATTGCCATTGTGGTTGCCTTCACGCAACGTTTCCACGTAAAAGGCGATGATCTCATACGCCAATCAAAAGCAGAAAAAGAAAACAGTGGAACTGGTTTTCACACACACACACACACACACACACACACGCACACATTGGCTGAAGAGTCGACTTAATCAGTTTAAAAAAGCGTTCAAGCATGCGAAAAAGGAGATCATAAAGAACGTGGAAGCCAGCAGACGAAATAAAGAAGCAGCAGAAGAAGCAAAACAACAACAACAACAAAATAAAAAGCAAAAGTATCTCGAAGATTGCTTTGTTCAATGACGACGTCGCTGGCGATGCCGTTGCCGATGCCGAGGGTCAGCCAATTGCCACACACACACACACACACACGCACATGGTAAATGTCTCTGTGTGTGTGCGTGTGTGTGAGATACTTATGGCCGCCGAGCCGCTTGGTAAATAAGCAACTTTGTTGTATCTGCGACTGGGCCCAGGCACGTTGCAAGGTACAAAATGGAGTTTCGCTGTGTGTATCTCACAATGGGAGTCTTTGTTGTTGCTGCTGCTGCTGCTGCTGCTGCTGCTATTTGATCGCTACCTTAATTTAAGCCAATTAACCGCCTGCAGACAGACGCCGCTCATAGGGGCACTCGTATGTGCAGCTAAATTAATGGCTCTGTGCGCTGGCATACCTTGTTTCTGTGGCTGCAGCTGTAGCTGTAGCTGTAAATGTATCTGTATCTATAGTTTGTTTTTTTCCTTTTTTTTTTTTTGTATCTCTCTCTTGTTCCCCACAATCAAGCGCAATCTAAAGCAGAGTTCGTTGCACGTTCCCTTGGCATTTTCACTTTCACAATAGTCGCTCCTCTATAAATTCTTTTCGTTTTATTGATATTACGCAGTTAATTGATTCAGATACAATTTGATTTCAGTCTCTCTCTCCCCACATCCCTCTCTCTCTCACATGCGGGCACAGTCAGCTAAAGTGCCTAAAGTAATTGGGAATTATGGCATTTTTGATGACGGCTTTCAGCGGCTGCCCCATTACCTATGCTAATCGCTCTAATTAGGGCTCCACATTAACTCACGACTTTGCGCCCATTCTAAATGCCATTAAAAAACATAAATAAATATGTATAAAACAACAACAACAACAACTACTACTACTACAACAACAGACAGCAGCTGTTTGTATTACAGCACTTTTTGGTCGCGTTCAAAATTTCAGTTAATAATTTTCGGAAAATTTATTTCTTGCTGCTCGTTTAATGACGCTTTTATTAAATGAATCTGTCGGCCATTCGGCTCATCTTAATAAAATATGCAAGTTGTTAAAAATTTGAGCCACAAAGAGAAGCAGCAACAACAACAACAATAAGAGCGACAACAGCAACAACAACAACAAAAAGCAGCATATTAAGACACCAAACAAATTTTATGGGTTTTTTCATCAACATAATGGCGGGGTTTCTGACGCTGTTTGTCTGCGTGTGCACGTATATGTATGTGTGTGTGTGCGTGTGTGCTTGTGTGCGACAGTCAACACTCAACAAGTGTGTCACCAGCTCATTTAGTTCAATCAATTTTTCATAACAGAAATTATTAACGCAACGTGGAAAAAGCCGTTTCGCGTTTTACACTTATATTTCGTATACCCTGTAATGGCTAAAAGTGCGTAGGCAGGGGTATGCTCAACAGCAGCAAGAGACTGGGGAGTGAATAGATCAAATTCAAATAAATTCAATTATCTGCAACTTATCAAGTGCATCTTTGATTTATAAGGTATCTGCTCGTTCAGCATGCATATTTGTTTTCCGTTCTCAACGGTATTGAAAGTGTCTGCAAATTAATATCAATTTGTGAAATGTGAAAAAAAAAACCAAATAGATTTCAAACGAATTTTGATAGTCGCATCAAATGTTTTCTGTTTGTTTTGCTCTGCAATTGTTGCTTTAGTGTTTCGTGTTGTTGTTGTTGTTGAGCTGGCCAACTATTTGGCGCTTACGCAGGCCAATTGAAGTTGATTGATAGTGTTTTATACATATACATATATAGTCTATAGAGTGTAAGAGAGTGAGGGAGAGAGACGGTGAGATGGAGAGTTCATCAAAGAATATCTGCTATGTATCTTAATCTATTTTCTGGTTGATGGAATGTCTTTTATGAGCACGATTCCATGGCTAAAACACTTCTAAGGCGCAAAATATTGATATTTAGCGGTATTAGAGCCAAATATTTTAGAGACCTGTTAAAGCTCCTTGTTTTAGCAGTGCGCTGTTAACTAATAGCAAACTCTTTTAAGATAACAGCCTCAATTGGTTCGCTGTTAATCGCTACAAGCTTTAGCAGGGAAATGTTAATTAACATATTGAGCGTCTGCTAAAAGCAGCTTAGACTGCATTGACAGCTGCTAGGCTTAAAAGTTCGTTGTTTATTCTTGCTTAAACAGAAATAAATGTTTATTTGCATTAAATGGTTAAAGCTAAATATATTGCTATTAAAATGCCAAGTTTTATGGACTTTGAAATAAAATTGAAAATAGAAATCAGTGTAAGAAACGGTGGGAATTGCTTTGACAGTTCGTAAGGCGCAAAATATATTTTGACAGCATGTGAAATGAAAGCTGCACACAAATTTATGTCGCACGAATGCCAAACCAGCAACAGCAACAACAACAAGAACAACAATAGCAACATTTAAAACAATAAAGAATATAATATTAGACTTGTCGTGCGATTGGAGCTCATGAAATGCCGTGTGGCTCGGATTGCTCAACTCAATTCAGAAACAAAATGGAATGGAATTAAGGAATTGGTGTCAATACTGCTTCACCTGTGTGTGCCGCTACACGCGCAGCCGAAAATAGTGCCGGCATGAAAGGGGACGGCTATTATAAATAATATATATAATTTGTATATGTGGGTGGGGGGAAAACAGCGTAAATCAATAATAAAAACAATTTCATCTCTCTGTGTGTATGTGTGTGTGTGTGTTTGTGTGTGCTGTGGCGACAGATACATTTGCTGCTGTTGCGGTATTTTGTGCGTCCAACTAATTTTATGTGCTTTTTATTGCCAGCTTTTATTAGCCCAGACATTTTTCCGCTAAGCCCGGCTAATGCAAATTTATTTATTTCGTTTCATTTGATTTGGCCAACTTTTCTCTCAATGCTGCTGCCTTTCGCCTTTCGCGTTTCACGTTTAATTTATGGCCGGCGGTTGCTGGCGGACAGCTCTTACCTGCGCCGCAGCGCTCGCATCTGATGGAACATTTCTCATGCTCATTTGGCTGTCAGATTTTAAAGTGTTTTTAATATTTCAATGACAGGCGCTTGTCAAACACCGGGCCAGGCCGGGCCGGGCCGTATCGGACCGGATCCGCCCGAAATGTAAACCGATGACACTTTCTATACATTTTTTGTTTTCTTCATTTATTTAAGTTTTTTTTCTTTTTTTTTTCTTCCAACTCAGGTAAGGAAATTTGTTGCTACTTTAGACATTTCTAATTGTTTAATTGTTGTTGTTGTTGTTGTTGCTAAAGCGCTGACGCAGTTGCAGACAAATGGCCGACAGGTGGCGCCGCTTTCAATGACAATCGCCTGGCTGAGTTAATTTTTTTTTTAGATTTTTTTTTCAGCTTTTGCCCGTAAATAATAAACATAAAATTTTTAGCACTTAATTATAAACAGAGACAACTCGTTGCAGCAGCAGCACCAACTCATTTGCAGCTAGTCAACATTTTTAGCATATTTATTAAATAAATTTCGCATAAAATTAGCTGCAAATGGCAGATGGCAATAAACAGAGAGAGAGAGAGAGAGAGAGAGAGGAGTGGGGGCGTGGTAGTTAGGCTAATTGCGTAATGTAAGCGACACCTCACTTAATTTGTTGATTTAGCGATTAATTGGCATGTAAATGTAAACCGCTGGGAATGAGCCGGCAATTGTTTAGGTGCGAATGGCTCCAATAACGGAATGGGAATCGAATGCTAGAAACGAAAGCAAATGCCGTGCGAAAGTTTACAGCAATCTGGCAACGCTGGGCGTGGGCTCAACTCTTGCTCGGTTTGTCTCACGGACTGCCTGTCCCGACTGTCCGTCCGTCCGTCCGTCCGTCCGTTCTCAAGTGGCACTTGAGCCGCATATGAAAAACATATGCCCAAAACGCAAAAGACCCCGACTCAAATGCCAAGTAATAATCGCCGAGGCGTGCTAAATTTGGAACTCGCATAGGGCACTTAAAGGTGCATGAGGCAGAGGCATACACATATATGTGCCTAGTATCTGTGTGTGTGTGTGTGTGTGTGAGCACAAAGGTGGCTTAGGTAAGAGAACTGCTGCGTGGCAATGGCAAAGGTGGTGCCTGGAGTCGCTGCAGTCGTCGCTCCGTTTTCAGCTATAAATAGCGCTGCGATCACTGCAAAGGGAGTAGATGCCAAAACGTAGCCAACGCATTTTGCCCTTTACTTGGTTTTTATTTATTTGTGCAGCGCACTGCGAGTAGCTGGCGATGTAGCCTCTGCCTCTGTCTCTGTCTCTGCCTCTGCCTCTGCTCCTGCTGCTGCTTCAGCTGACTGCCAGGTTTATTTTATTTGTAGCATTTGCTTTGCTGAGTGTGAAATTTTAATAGCCAACCGAGCCGTGTCCGTCACTGACTCCTGCTGATGCTGCTGAGACTGCTGAGACTGCTGCGGCTGCTGCTTGGGCATGTGTGTGTCCTCAGTGCAGCATATGTGCTCTCTGGCCGCACTCTATTTTTGTGATTTACCTTGAAAAACTCTGCTCGCTGCGTAGGCGTTCGCTTGCAATTACACCAACGAAATATGCCTCCATGTAAAGCATATGTAAAAATACTATACATACATACATACATATATACATACATATGCCAACTTCAAGGGGAAGCGCATAGCTGCAACAGCTGCGCAGGGCATAGCTGACAGCTGAGATTAGCAATTGGCAGAAAGTTTTCTTAATCAATTATTTCAGAGATATCTTTTAAAGCAACAATAAAAGCTTGCAGTAAACTTCTATAAATGCACAAAATTAAGGTAAATCTCATATAAACATACATACATATATAAGAGATTAATTCTCCAAAGATTCGATTGAGTTATTTCAGACTATTAATAAATAAATACAAAGAAATAAAATATATAAAATGATGAAAAATAAATCTAATCAAAAAAAAAAAAAAAAAAAAAAAAAAAAATAAATAAATAAATAAATAAAATAATAATAATAATAATAATAATAGTAATAAAAAATTAATATAAATAAGTGGACAAAAAAAAAATTGAAAAAAATGTATATAATAATAAATATATAAAGAAATAGTTATATAAAAATAATATAATCCCTAAAACGTTTAAAAACAAACAAAATTTAATATCACAAACTTATTGAAAAAAAAAAAAAAAATAATAAATTATATAAAATTATATCCTAATATTATTCTGAATAAATTTTATGAATTTGTTTTTTTTTTTTATTATTTTCATCTTTAATAATTTACAAAAATATTTATTAAAAAATAATAAAAAATAAAGGACAGTCTTAAAGTAAATTATAAGAAATTATCATGTTAATGGTAACAAAATTTAATGAATTTATTCCAATCAACTATTTCATTTAATAAATTTCATTTAATAAGTAATTAAATGCTTTTCTAACCTTTTCTGCTAATATTTGATTGTATTAACAATGCCATTTACATTTAGCAAATGAATTTATATTCATTTTGTCAGCTAATTGAAATATTTGAGCATAATAAATTTCTGTGTTCAGTGCAATGCATAAAAGTCAAGTGAAATGTATCGATGCATTTAATATTTGTTTTATTTTTTGTTTTTCTTGCCTTTTGTTTATTTTTCTTGCACTATTTTTTTGGTTTGCTTTCAACTTTTAACAATTATTGTGAAATTTATTGCAATTGAACGGCAATCAGAGTGTAACCAATGCAGCTTCTGCCCTGGCCCTATGCCCCTTTCTCCCCCTGCTCCCCTCCTCGTCTCTGGCAACTGGGAACAGTTAACAAAAATCGTTTACATGTTAAATTGTGCCTGGCAACCGTTAAGCGCTGTTTGAATATCGACTCCAACCGGCCGTAGCACTCTACGGCTGCTGTGCCACGCCCCTGCCCCACCTGCCTCCACCGCTGTTGCTGTTGCAATTTCGCAAGCCCTTTGGCTACACCTTTTGGGTTGGTCGCATTCGCTTTGTTTGCGCCACGATTTTTGTTTCGCTTGTTTTTTTGTTACTTTTTGGCAAATTTTGTTTCTTTTTTATATATTTTTTTTGGCGTTGTTGTCTCGTCGTGTGGCTGGCATTAAATAAATAAGCAAGTAAAACCAAAAAAAAGAGACGAACATTTTTTTCGGCAGCTTTTTTCATTTTGGAGGCGCTGAGCCTGGCACTGGCTAGGGGACAGGAGCTGGGTGGAGGCCAGGGGCTGAGTGGGGGACTGGGGCTGTGCAGCATTCCGTGCAATTTTCACTTTACAACTGTTTCAAAGTTATCTTTGTTTCAATTGTGTGCACAAAGGCAACAGCAATGGGCACAAATAAAAACAAAAATATTGGCAAACAATTTTTGCTTGGCAAAAAGTATAAAATAAAATGCGGCAAATAATTTGCACAAAGCTGCGGCAGGTTGCAGCAGCAGCAGCAGCAGCAGCAGCAAGAGCAGGAGCAGGAGTAGGAGTAGGAGCAGGAGCAGCCATGGCAGTTGCAGAATATCAAAGTAAATATCCAGAGTACCTTTTGGCCATTGATTTATGGTGCTTGAAGAGCTCCAATTGAGCTTTTTAAAGGCGCTTACAATAAACAATGAATAGAAAATGTATTTGCAAGAGCAACAGCACTTGGCAGCTGCTCAAAAATGTTGCTAGACAATCGCACACACACACACACAGATACACACACACCCATAGACATCTATTTAGATACGATCAGTCTAGTGTCTGTGCTTAAGCAAACAAGTTGTCTTGAGGCATTAACTGCGCTTGTTCAAATTAATCATTTTGCAGCCAGCCACTCGCAAATAGTTGGGCGAAAGTTTGTTTAATTTCGATTACCAGACGCAGCTTCAGCTTCAGGTTTATGCAGGAGCCAGGAGCCAGGAGCTGGCATCCAGGAGACAGCAGACAGGAGCGTATGTCAACGTGAGACTCTAGCCTAGCACGAGGCTGGTAACAATATAAATGACAGCACCGACAGCACCAGCATATAAAACTGACATTCACTGACATCCCAAAATGATTAATTAACAGCGCAGCAAGCCCAGCCGAGTCAAGTCGCATCGACTCAAGCGTCTGCCTAGATAAATGATACGAGCCAGCATTGTCCAGAGGATGTGTTGAAAATATGCCCCAAAGATTTGCTTAATGAAAAACCAAACAAAACAGTAAATGAAGAACAAGCACGAAATGTGAAGAGGCAGAAGGAAATAGCAATCGATAATAGTGAAATTAGGTTGGCTTATCGATAAGTGGGTAAATCGATAAGTATGTGTAGGGCCCTCGCATGAAATATGAAGAGACTATAGAAGTTTCACTCGCTAACAATTTATATAGGAATCGATAATATAGGAATCGATAATTGATCGATAACACGATACATTTTGATGACAACTATCTAATGTTCTTATATTAAGCTGATATTTAAGAGCAGAATAGATTGTATGCATTATAAAATTATTATTATTAATACAAAATATGTAGACAAAGTCCACGACAAATTTATGCAGATTTGCTTGGCCTAGAAACTACAGGAAGTGGCCGAAACATTCTGTCAAGTTAAAAGTAAATAAAAATATAATCATAATATTATATTAACAAGCAACAATTTCCATAAACAAGAACCAAAAACCAACAACCAAATCGTGTTCATATAACATATATGAGAATATAAAGCTGGACGTCAAGAAATTAGCAGAGCTTTCAGCATTGATTTACTGTTGCACGAGGCAGACCGAATGCCAGGTATCGTCGGTCGGGGGAGGGAGGGGCGTTACCAAATACATAATTTGTGTGTAGGTGATAACACGGAGACAGACAGGTTTTTAGCTCTGGTGTTTTGGGCTAACAAAATTTTTGATTTATGACATTTTGGAGCAATTTCGAAACGCGACAAACACACGCCCAAAAAAAAAAAACCAAACGAGTTTCGCCCAGAGAAGAGAGCGGGCCGAGGCCAGGGAGAAGCGAGCAGCAGCGAGCAGTGAGCAGCGAGCAGCGAACAGCGTTTTCAATGTAGCAGCGATTAATACACATCGAGGCCGCAGCTGCCCAGTGACATCAAAAGGCGGCCCAGACAAACAACAAACAACCGGAAAAAAAGCGAAGCAAAGATACATTTTGTATCTTCAGCCGTGTCTTCTTTGTATCTGTGTGTAGTAGTTCTTATAAGCATATGGGGCAACCTGTGCCTGATCGATCGATTAGCTGCGCCCATTTTCTGTTGGCTTTTAGACGCCTGCCGCCTGCCACCTACAACGGCCCACTTTACACGGCAAGAAACGCAGGGGCCGCTACTTAAATGCCCATAAATTATAATTTATTGTGTGGCCTGGCGCACGGGCGACCGAGAGTTGTTTCTTAAATCTTGCGTCGATTATCAAATTTTATTGTGCTATAAAAATTTCTATATAAATTATTTCAGTGTATTGACAGTATTTAAAATATAGATAGATTTATAGAAAAAGTATGGGGAAAAATACAGATTTTTGCGAAAAATTTAGAAATTAAAAAAATAAGATATAGCCCAAGTATACGAATATTTATAGCAAAATAGGTAAATTAGAATCTAGTGATATATGTATATTTAGCAAAAAATATCTGCACTTTAAGATTCATATAAATCATCTAAATTCTTAAGAAAGTACAGCATAAGCTTGGAAAAGTTAGGACAATATAAAAGATTGTAATGAGATTCCTATAACTTTTTTTTTTTTTTTATACCCTGAACCCATTGAAAATGGGAAATCAGGGTATAATGGTTTTGTGAAAAGTATGTAACAGGCAGAAGGAATCATCGCAGACCCCATAAAGTATATATATTCTTGATCAGGACGACGAGCTGAGTCGATATAGCCCTGTCCGTCTGTCCGTCCGTCCGTCCGTCCGTCCGTCCGTCCGTCCGTCCGTATGAGCAAAAGGATCTCAGAAGATATAAGAGCTAGAGAGCTGAAATTTGGCAAGCATACTCGTGTATACCATAGGCAGTACAAGTTTGCTTTATTTTTTCGATAACTCATCCGATAACTTTTTTATCGAGAATAATCGAAAAATCGACAATGTTTTTTCAGCTTATTTTGAACACTTTTAGACCTGGAGACTTCAAATTTGCGTTGTATATAAAGTTAATGGATACAAAGATTTTGTAATTTACAGATTTTGGATACCACGCCCCCTTCGCCCCCAATTTGTAAAAAACGCATTTCAAGTACTAGAGACTTGTGCTTTGAAATGTACACACATTTAAGCCATATGATTACGCTCTAAAAGTTTCATTAAGATCGTATGTCTACAAAAGAAATTATTCAACAAATAAATTCTCGTTATATTGCCCACACTGCAGTGCAGCCCAAGCGCAGCCGCTGCTAGCTGCGCAGTTTGCAAAGCGCGTGCTTATACGTGCATGTGTATGTATGTGTGCATAAAAGAAGTCCAGAATGATTAGAATATCAGTTTGGAGGGTTCAGGGTATCTCCTAGTCGAGCAGTCTCGACTGGAGCCTTCTTACTTGTTTTTTGTATATGTGTATATACAATATTTTATTACAGACTTAACTTATTGACAGACTTAAGAGCCTTTTCAAACTTTCTTACACTAATAAAGATTCCTAAAAAATATATCTATTATTAAATGTATTATAATTATTTATCATTATATTATTTTTTATTTTTATACTATTATTTAAGACATCTTAAGATATTCTGCTTTTATTATGTTTTAAAGTTTTCTCGTTTGATATTATTATTTATATTATCATTATTAACAACAACCAATACATGGCCAACATTCTCGTATATTTCTATAACGAATTTCATTCAAATGTTTTCATCTATTATTGCAATGCATCTTTCTAAAGATTCTCTAAATGCTTTGGCTGAAATCAATCATTGTAAATGGCAACATTTTCAGATTTATGGCATATCACAGGGAAGGCTAATAAATCATAGCAATAGCTGACAAGTTAAGAAACTGCCCTCGTTTTAGCTATTTAGCTATGCAGTGATTCCCTTTCCCTTTCCCTTTCCCTTGCCCTCCACTGCGAACATGTGCAATTAATCCGTATGTTTAGCGCTGCTTATTAATTGTCACAGCTTTGAAATGTGAATTCACATGTGAAAGTGAGTGTGAATGTGAGTGTGAATGCGAGTGTGAATGTGAATGTGAATATGCTTGTAGACTGGCACCCAGACACAGACGTGAGTCGTGAGTCGTGAGACATGAACGTGGGCAGTGGCTATAATGAAATTGCGCCATAAATTTGTAGCTCATTTTCGTAGCACGCTTTCCAGTTTCCATTTCCCATTTCCCATTGCCAACCAAATAAAATCGAAGCTATTTTAAATGAATTTTCCTAGCTGCGGTGCATTTGTTAACACCTTCACTTTAGTCGGGGCGTTGATGAGCTTCGCCCACTGACAGTTTAATGTTTTGTTTACACTTGGATTGGCTGTTTAATCAATTGAATTCGGATTTCGAGAAAACCGAAATGGAAGTCTTCAGTATGGGAAATTCCCATATTGCAACCACACAATCAATCAATGGAACCCAACCGCTGCCATTTGCCCGGCAGCAGCTCGAACAGGTTTAGCCGGGTTTTCAGCAAGTGGAACGGAGACGGAGACAGTTTCGACGTGTTCTACCTGTTCGCGTGCGCATGTCACACAGGTGTGTGGTGTGTTCTCTATATATATATATGTGTGTGTGTGGCTGTGTTTGTGTGAATGGTGGTGACGTTGATGTTGTAGGAGGCGCCAGCACTTGACTCTCAGCCATTGCGCTGTTAGCTGCCTACCTGCCGCACCACCTGTCTCGGCTGCTGCCTCTGCCCACCTACAGCAGCTAATCGCATCTTACTCTCGGCCAAGGCAACGCGCTGCCAACGGCTGCCAACAAATCAAATTCGAATGCGTTTGCAATTGGTCGCAGCAAAAATCGTACGATATACAAAAGTCTTTTTGCGTTTTTTATATTCTTGAAGCACCCGCGTAAGAAAATATAAAAGTGAAGAAAAAAAATATTAATTCGAAGCAAAGGTAAATTCAACTTGATATCTTTGAGTACTTTGTATATAATACAATAGTAAAGGCTCATCTAGACTACACTAGTATTTCCCTTGCCTGATTTAGTTTATTGAATAATCAATAGTAAAAACAGTTTTTAATCAATTCTATACTATAAATTAATGTAAATATGCAAAAATAAATACGTAATATGAAATGCATTAGAAATGCAATTAACAAAACTATTGTTTATATATTTTTGCATATCTATAAGTAAGAACTGTATAATATGTTTATAACATCATATATTTCTTTATATCTATGAATTTAATTTATATTATAAATTTATAGTTTTATAGTTTTGAAAATATTCAGAAATTAGAATTTTTAGCAAATTAATTTTTTAGTTGGCACAAGCTTTTTCAATTTAAAACTATAAAATTTTGCGTAACAGTTTTTTTTTTTCATGTATTAACTATATTAATTCAACAAAAGAGAGATATAGTTGACAAAATTATAAAGTCATAAAAGATAAATGAATTCTACACGATGCAGCTGCAAAGTTTGTGTAAGACCCTCTATAAGGCAGCGTTCCAATGTAATTACAATACAATTAAATAATACTAAAAGTCGCAAAATATGTAAAAAGTTGTTTAACAAATATGTAAATAAAACATTTAATTTCAAGGTTTGGTTTTTCATATCTAAAAATATATTTAAATATTTAATTGTAGTTTGAAATAACTATTATTGGAATACAATAATAAGAAGGGCATAATATTATATTATGGTATAATAAACTATATAATTAGTGAAAGAGATAAAAATAAAAAATGAATCTATTATTTTTGTATTCAATTCAAAAAATGTACTAATAATGTTAAATGTTTTAATAAATCAAAATAATTATATACGATTTATAAAGATGATAATATTATTATAATATATTATTAGTAATATAATAAGATAAGATAAATAATATACACATTGCATGCTCTCAGCTCCCGTTCAATTAGTTCAATTTGCTTTAGCTCTCTAGCATATTAGTCATCCAATAGCTAATAATATATATATATTTTTTATAATATTAACTATTATTATATTTAATGGATTACTATTTTTAATGATACAATCTATGAAAGCAATTGGTTTCCCTTTCAACCCGTAGGTCTCTTAACTATTTTCATTCATATCTTCTATATTCATATTCCAACTCTGAACTAGAACTAGTATTTATAAGAAATAAAACAAATGAAAATGTAAATAATATTTCTTATACTGATAATGTAAAGAAATACAATTGGCTTTCATTTGAAATCTTTTTAATATGCCGATCAGAGCATTTCGAATTCTGCATAGCAATTCAATATTTTTTAGCTGAAACCCTTTTTTACTTGCTTCGCACGCGCGCGTGTGTGTGTGTGTGTGTGTGTGTCGTTCATAGGAGTTTATTTTCAAGACTGTAGCTGGGAGGTGATTAAACAGCGCCTGCATAGCCAGCGCTTCGCTTGTGGTCGCTCGACTGTGCTGAAGGAGCGATCGGGCTCGATGAGCTCAGGCAGCAAGCGCTTGAGCTGCCTTGGCGTAGGAGGCGAAGCGCATGGAAATTCGATCGCTCTCGCTCCTTCTCTCTCTCTCTCTCTTTCTGTTTCTCTCTCTGTCTGTTTTATTGTTATTTACTTATATTTTTGCTGTGTCGCTTACTCGTTTAAGGTGAATTTCTGTTTGGGGGACCACACAGTTGCTGAAAAATGGCGGCGTTTCATTGGAAATGTTTTGACATTGACACTGAGCAGCAGCAGCGCTTGGCATAGATTTGATTGGCTTTTGGCGCGTTTTGCAAAAGTTGAATGAATTGGAGCACACACACACAGACACACACACACATAGACGAAGCGTATTCACACTCAGACAAAGTTCAATTGCATCGCGCTGATAATGCAAAATGAATTTCTAGACAATTGAGATGGAGATGATTCATCGCAAGATTCTGAAGTTTTTTTTTTTGCGATCTTGGTTTGGCTTGGACTTACACTGCATGGAGAAGGCTGTGGACGATGGCATGCTCTGCTGTATAATGTTATCCTCTTGGCCAAAACGTGTAGACGATGGCGCCAAACAGGACAACATTGGAATGCTTTTTGTTGCTGTTATTGTTGTCGTTGTTGTTGTTTTTGTTGCACTTTCTGTGTTCCACAAGTTTGGTGTGTTTTGCTTTAATTACGGTTCGATTGGTAGCTTTTGTTGTCAAGTGTTTTGGATCTGGGTTCGATTAGAAAGGTTTGCTTAAGCACACACGTGTAGCGGCCATTGGAGCAGCTTGTTTTTTTTTTTTTTTTGTTATTTTTCTTTGTATTTACTTGTTGTACTATATTCCGATTGAAAACATTATTTTTGTTTGATTTTATTTAATATGGGCACTATTTGTGTTTTTGAATTTCGAATGTGGTTCGGTGCACACTGCGCGTTGAGATTGAGATACTTCTTTTTGCTTTTGGTTTTTCGACTCGGCGATTTCTACAATTGTTTTTCAAATGCGTTGGCTTTTGAGCGCTGTGGGGGAGCAGCGCGTGTGCGGCCGACGCGACGTCTAGAATACAACTAACGGTTTCTGTTGATTTCTGTTTTCTACGTTGGCCTGCCTCAGTTCAGATTCTGCTTCTGCTTCACAATATCAAATACAACATCTCTGCCTGCCAGTGTGTGTGTGTGTGTGTGAGGGTGCCTCAGTATATTTGTGCTCGGCACAAAGCGAGAGCGAACAGCCGAACGCGAGAGCGACTGAGCGAGAGAGCAACGAGCACATTTATTATGTGGTAGTTTAACGTAGCTCTGTGTGTGTGTGTGTTTGTGTGTGTCACCCATACACCAATAACAGGCAGCGGCCATATAACAGAACGACGACAACGTGTAACGGCGCACCGTTTGTTGATAGTGTGTGTCTTTGGCTGTGTGCGTGGCGGCAGCGCGCTGCCGAGGTGATATGACAACACACCCCCGCCCCCATTTATTGCTCTACTGTATATGTGTGTGTGTAAGTGCGGGGGTATTGGTGGTGCGACGCTCTCCAATTGGAGAGAGCGAATCAGTATTTGGCCTCTGTTACTGTTAACGTTAATGCCAGAGACTGTGCGCGTTATCGTAAGCTGTTACGTTACGATATTCGCCTAAGGGGAAAATGTTAAACTTAACATTCTGGAGTGGATGTAAGCAATGTGTGTTAATACTTGATTTACTGTTTATACGCTTCGATTTTAATTCCTTGGTATTTCGATTACAAAAAATCTGAATTTCTAAGGAATTAGCCATATTTGACTTATCATTGAAGCAAAAATCATTTGCACTTAAGATTTTCTATTTGTTTGTATATGCAAGTTTTTGTGCGTTAGAGTTTCCAGCTTAAATGCATCATGTGCCTGGCCACTTTTCGCTTTTTTCGGGATTGCAACACATTTGACATTTTGTTGACGTTGACAAGAAGCAAAAGTTCTTGAGAATGTCCATCACGCACAACAGCTATGCAAGCGGGCAATAAAAATAATAACAACAGCAACAACAGCAGCAACGGCACTTGGGCAAGAGATTCAAAAGAAATAGAAACGAAAAAAGAATAAAGAATGCTTTTCGACTCTCAATCAACAAGTTGAAGCCCGCCAAAGAAATCAAAGGCAAAAGATGAAAAATAAAATAAATCCTGAAGCCGTTTGCAATGATTGCGTAGTCAAAAGTCATCAAAACTCAACAAACACACATATACACATATGTATATACATAGGCATGCAAACGTACATATACATGTGTGTGGGCCCGACGGCGAAAAAAGCAAACTCAACAACATAATAAACAATTTGTACATTAATTTTTAATGCGGTTAACATGTGTTCTACCTACCCCCACCCGACACACACACACACATACAGACACACTCACACATAGTTAAACATATGCATTTCTCACTGGCAACCGCAGCTGATTGTGTATGTGTGTGTAAAAAGGTGGAGCTTCAATAATTTTCTCACTTGAAGCCAGCGGCGACGCTGACGTTAACGTCGACGTCAACGTGAGAGAACGAGTAACAAAAAAGAGAGTGAGCATAGCGAACGGCCGTTTAGCGGTTTTTATATATTTTTTCGTGCTACTTCTCCCGCCGCATTCATTTTGTATGTTAATTAGTTCTCGCTCTTAACTCACCGTGTGCGTGTGTTTGTGTTTGTGTGTGTGCGCGCTCGCGTGGGTGTGCTAATGAGCGAGGTGTCTGTGCTGTACGCTAGGTGAGATGCGGTTGGCTCTGCTCATTTGGCATTGGTCGCTTTGCACCTGTTGCCGCCCCATTGGCTGCCGACTGCTGACTGCCAACTGTAGGCGGCCATTGCATGCCAATGGGGAATATGGCCTTTACCGTTCATTATGAGCGAACAAGAACAGGCAAAAACCAATTGGGAAAAGTTTTCTAATAAAAAAGATACTAATAAAGATCCCATACGAAATGTATTCAAATGTAAAATTTAGCTAGTTACGTAAAATAAGCTGAAAATTATAAGGCAAAATAAAATAAAAAATATAAATAATACTTTTATCATATTATTCATTGCTCGCAATAAATAATGAAAATATACAAATAAGGTTATATTTTTTTTCTTTATTTTTTTTAGTACATATAATATACAGTATCTACAAAAAAATGCATTAAAAAATTAAAATTCATTAATTTGATAAATAGGTTGAAAGAAGAAACACTAAAACATGAAATATAAGATTTATCCGAATATTAATATACTATATAATTAATTTTATTAAAATAAAAACGAATTCTCTCGGAATTTATTTTATAACTAATCTATATAAATATACTTTCCTTTTTAACCTTTTATTTATTTTTTTTTTTTATTTGTTTCGTATATAAATTAATTTTTTGTTGCTTTTTTTAAGGTTTATAGTTTTTCAGAACTCATGGGATTGAAAGTCTATTTTATTTATATATTAACTATAAACTATTAAAATGTATGTATGCCTTTAATTACATTCTGCTTTACTTAATATTATTACTAACATAATGGCTGACTAAATGTAAAAAAAAAAACAAACCATAACAAGCTAGAAAATTTCCCATCCATATCTATAAAAAAGAACACACTTTCGAAGAAATGATTGCATTAACCATATAAAATTTTTTCAAATGGGATTTTTTAAATTTCAACTTCCGATTGCGATTTGGCAGATATCTCACACAAATAATTTAAATACACATAAGATTAGAAACATTCTTGATTTCCTACAACTGCTTTAACTTAAAGTAAATCCCATTAAAAATGCCCTTATCTAAATTATATATATATATTTAATACCGCTACATACCTCTATGGTGGTTTATCCCGCATTAGTATGCATACATTGTTCCCAGAGGCAGAGTCAGCGCGGCACACCCACTGCCCACTACAGTGGGCACTCGAGAGCACCGTGAGAATGACTTCAGAGTCCCACAGACCCACTTTGCTTTGTTTTGGGTACCTATAATGTTGAGTGTTCTTAATTTAAATTGGATTTGTCGATCGATGTGTGCTCAATGCAATTTCAATTGCAATTGCAGTTTCATGCCGTGCCAAATGAAGAGTCGACGCCGTCGCCGCCGTCGTCGTCATCTGCTGCTGCTGCGGGTCCCACATAAAAGTGCGATAATGCGAGTGTTTCTCGTACTTCAATACAATTTTCTGCTCGCTGACGTCATCGCTTCGCATCACATTGCCGGCGTTAAGATGGGAAGGAAGCCGACGCTGGCTGTCATTAACTTTGCCGTTAAGCAATCAATTTATTTCACTTTATAATTACGGATAACCTAAAAGTGAGCAGCTCTCACAATAACCCCCATCTCCATCTCCATTCCACCCAGCGATCTGCCACTCGCAGGGGCTTCGATCAAAATTTCGGTGGGAAAAACAATTCCAATCCTTTTCGAAGAGGTGACCCCAGCATAAGGGCTCAGCGGTTGCTTTCGTTTTTCACACATTACGCGTATAGAGCGGATCCTATATGTGTGTATGTATATATATAAATATATATGTGTTCCTCACATATATGTATATCTTCATCTCAACAATTTCAATTGCGGGTGTTTGGATTTCGGGGTATTGAATTGCATGCATGTTTCTCGTTTCTACAATTTTTAATTAGCAGTAAACTTTAGCGCGGCATTTAACCAAAAACAAAAGAAGTCAGCTCGGTCTAGGCGAGTATGCACGACTGAATGATGCCCTGTAGTTTATTTGAATAAATTACAGATACAGATACAGATACAGACACAGGTACAGATACAGATACATATACAGATACAGATACAGATACAGATACAGATACAGATATCAGATATACAGATACAGAATACCAGATACAGATACAGTATACAGATACAGATACAGATAACAGATACAGATACAGATACAGATACAAGATACTAGAACAGATAGCAGATACAGATACAGATACCAGATACAGATACAGATACAGTACAGATACAGATACAGATACAGATACAGATACAGATACAGATACAGATACAGATACAGATACAGATACAGATACAGATACAGATACAGATACAGATACAGATACAGATACAGATACAGATACAGATACAGATACAGATACAGATACAGATACAGATACAGATACAGATACAGATACAGATACAGATACAGATACAGATACAGATACAGATACAGATACAGATACAGATACAGATACAGATACAGATTGAAAATACCCTCTTAGTCAACTTTAGTTTCTAGGGTATGTTGTATAACCCGAAACCGAACCGAGCCGAAATGTAATGACAGCATAAATACTTGGCGTTCTATACGGTATGCTAGTGGAGTGGCCTCTGTGTGAGTATGTGTGTATGTGTGTAGTGGTGGTGCTTGGTGCTTGGTGGTTTACAACTGGGGTCGCACTCTCAATCTCAAGTGTTGCTGCAGTCGGCGCGACGCGTTTTTGTGGCTGCTTCTGCTCATTTCATTTAACACTTTATGTGACAGTTAAGTGCAGGCAAATGTCAAATTTTTGTTTCTAATACACATGTGAAGAGGGGGCGGGGTATTTGGGGGGCGTTGCGATCGGGAGGGACAGTCAAGTGCAATTGTGGCTGCAGTGTGGGAAGATTCTGTTGTTGAGTCGCTTCCGAAGCTGTGAAGCAATTGAGTCAGGTTCAATGCTCTGCCCTAAGCTTGGTCTGCAAAGGCAAAGATTTGGACGCGTGCCGGGGCATTGGGAAGGCGTAAAAACAGTAATAAAGAGCAACGACAACAAGCGAATCATCATTATTGTCATCTGTTTTCATAACTGTCAATTGTTGACTTTACATCGATCTCTGAAATAACAAAGACTTGACAGCGAGGACAACGGTAAACAGCATTTGAATGGCACGCACAATATCCCTTTTGAACTCTCTCTCTCTCTCTCTTTCTTTTACTCCACACTTTCATTCAGCAAAACAAAGAACAGCTTGAGCGCGAGTGAGTGAGAGAGAGATAGCGCGATATTTGAAAGGCACGCACATTATCCCTTTTGCGCTCGCTTCTATTGACTCGCTCTCTCCGCCTCTCTCTCTCTCTCTCTCTCTCTCTCTCGTTGTTCATTGACGAGCGAGAGGCACGTGCTTTACGCAGAGTTCGATTTTAAGGCACGCATTGATTTGCGGTTTTCTCCTATACTAAACCGTTCGTAACGGTTTTACCTGCATTGCCGCTGCAGAGGAGAAGAGAAGGGAGAATGAGCTCATAACAAACTGCCCTCATAAACGTATGGCTGTATGTTGTAAGTAGTTTACCGTTTTCATAGCACTCTAAAAATTTCATTTGGTAATTTAATATTTTGATGCCGTTGTTTATTTTACGCAAAAATTGTTTGCACTGACAGCAGGAACTCCAATTAGAGATGGGAGATGTGCTCACCAGCCAATAAAGCACGAGACTAGATGATAAGATATATCGAACAGTTATTGCCGAATGAACTATAATATAATCTACATGAAAATATAAAAGGAAAATGAAATATAATTTATATATAGATTTCATTTCTATTTTGCTGAAGATCTATTCCACACTAGGTCGCTAATCTCATCTTCTATCTAAACACCATGATCACCATGATCAATGAGTGATACGATACAATACGATGATTTATAGAAGTTATGCTTGTCGTTTCACGAATTTTCCTCTCTATTACAGATCAATAAAATAGACATAGGTAAATAAAAAATCCTCTAATTTAAAAATTATATATACTGTAAAACTAAGAGCTTCTATCTATCCACGCAGAATCCTTAGTTAAATTACTAGTCATTAATCATGCACCAAGAAATATATTTTAGTTTATTTTCAATAAGCTATTTCCAAGTCGTGTCACGGGGTACCATCTCTAGCTCAAATCAATGTAATAGAAATAGATACAGATACATTTACTTGAACGTGAATCGCAGCTGGGCAAATAAATACTTGAGTTTAGTTGGCGCGATTGATGTAACTTTAGCCGCTAAAAGGTTGTGGCAAATAGAAAAGGGCTAAGAGCAGAGCAAAGGCAATTGCAGGACACGCTGGGATACGCCAGGACACGCCAGGATGATAAAAATGAAATTGTCTGCCTTTATTGAAACAATATTTAAAGTACAAAAAATAATAATAAATCCCATTTCGCTGGCGGCGCGCACAACAAAAACAAAAAATAAAAACAATAATAATACGGCGAAAAAGGCAAAGAACATACAAAAAATGGGATGAAGCATCGGGGAGGGGTGGGCAAAGTTTACCTTGATGCGGCAGCCGAGCACCAAGTGAACAAACAAATAAGCAAATGAACGCGCGCGCATCCAAAAAGCACAATAAAAAACGAGATTGCGGCACGCGACCTACCACAGGATGCAGCAGGACGAAGGACGACGGGGCAAGGGACTCTGGCAGGCAGCATTCATTCAGCAGCATTGAGCGTTGAGCGCTGAGCAATCGAGCAGCAAAATCAAAGCGATGCGAAAAGAAATATAAAACAAGTTTCAGACGGGCTGCTGCTGCTCCTGCTGCTGGTGCTCCTGCTGCTGGTGCTCCTGCTGCTGCTGCTCCTGCTGCTGGTGGTGGTGGTGGTGGTTTGGCAGTCACATGTGCGACGCACCTTTTGCATTACTTTTTTTCGTTGTTGTTTCACCTCAATCCAGGGATCATGCACCGTTGCTGATATCCCTGCATATCGCTTGGGTGGGGGTTGCAGCCCTCATTTGTGCCAAAAACAAGCGCCTGCAGCTATCGGCGGCTGCTGCTGCCGCTGCTGTTGCTGCTGTTTGTTGTAAGTAATCAGCATCATCAGCAGCATCATCATCATCATCATCATCATCATCACGGGGCGGCGTCAAGGACAACTGGCGACAACATGTGCGTCATCGCAGCCGCCACGTTTACTCATTAAGGTCTTTCAAATAGCATTTTTTTTTGCCTGCTCCTGCTGCTTCTGCTGCTCCTGCTCTGTGTTGTTGTTGTTGTTGCTATTTTGTGATTTTGGGCAAAATTATTGCGAAATTGCGTATCACGTGACTCAGGCTATGGCAGCACTTATTGGGGGTAGCTTTTACAGTTACACCTTCACAAGGGCTTTGCTCTCCTCCCCGCTCTCTCCCTCCCTCTCTCTATCGTTCTCTCTGGATGTTAGCAGCCGCAACAAAAACAATACAAAACCAAATGCCCAGCACCTTTATCGACTTTTGCCATACACACACACACGTGTGTGTGTGTTCGAGTGTGTGCGTGTGTGCCAGCAGAGATTTAATGATTAACGTTGAAAAACAGCCACTGAATTGCGCCGCTGTCCACCTTTAGAGCCGCCCTTCAATCTAGCGCTGTTCAAATGAAAAGCGTGGAAGTAAATCTGTGTGTTCCATGCACCGAACTTGCAGTTCTCTTGCAAATATCCATTTTCGTATCGTAACGTCAAATCTTTTATCGGGCCTGTGCTGAATCGATCTAGAGGTTATTGCTTTTAGGATAGATTATATATCATATAACACACTATATAAGGCAGCAGCTGTACAAAACTTTTGCAAAAATAGTTAAGTTACTTTGGGTATAGTATCTACATAGGCCGAAGCATATTAGAATAGAATAGTGTAGCAGTAATATGATTCTATATAAACTATACATATGATAATTGTCCGATGGTACTTTAGCGAATATGCATATGGCTTATTCTTACATATAATTAATATACATGTATAAATTTAATACAAAATTTTACATATGAAATAGCGACCAGGTTTATTTCGTAAATATTTATATAATACTGCAAGATTTATAGTCCTTCTTTAACATAGACATATATTAATAATGTATAAGATTCTAGTATATATATATATGGGATAGTTTCAGGTTGTATCTCGAAGGATATGGATATTTTGAAAAGATCGTATAAATTATTAAGCTGGTACATTCAATTACATATGATATAAGCAATATATAATATAGGAATATAGTATGGATATAGTATATTATATATGTTTGTATTATATAATATAGTAGTATAGTATAGATGTATATACATATGTGGCGAAGGATTTCCTCATGATTATAGTTTTCATAGAGATGGTATCCATATTCTATAGAATATTTGTAAATAAAATAATATAGCTATAAAATTGATTGTGAAGAAAAAAGTTATAGAACTTCCATATGCAAAACGATGATCTCTTTAGTAAATGCATATATAGAAAATAAGGAATAAATATTCGAAAAACAATAACAGTATATCGAGCACATTCATAGCATATATACAGATATGAAATATGCATTGATTGCCATATGCAAATATAGTAAATCTGACAACAGGACCGACTGCTAGGGTATAATGTCTGCAGCGTATTGTAAAGAGCGAGATAACTCTGGGTATGCACGTGAGGCTGCCTGCTGTTTTGCCAGATATAGAGGATAAATAAATGGCTCAACGAATGCCGTGTTATTAAAGCAGCTGTTGTTGCTGTTGCTGTGTGTTGTGTGTATGTATGTGTGTGTGTGGCACGAGCCGCTTTTTGGAGAAGGTAAATGCCCAATGTTGGCAACAGGAAACTGGCCAAAGAGCCGGAAGTTGCCGCAAAGTATGCAACGACTTTCAGTCGACAGCATTGCCAATTGGCACGCTGAGCGAGAGCTAGAAAGAGAGAGAGTTAGAGGCAATATCTCGACTAGTTTGCCTATACAAAATGCTATGGCCCACTCCACTTCCCTCCCCTTGGTGCAGTGCCCAGTGATTGCTTCGTGCTTCCCGCATTCAGCGCCGTATGTCAGCATTTTGCTGCTCGGCAATCTGTCACGCACGCACTGCTCGCAGCTCACCTCAGTTTCGGCCGGCTCATCTTGCCTTACCTGGCCCCCGCCCCAGCCACGGGACACGGGGCAACCCTCTTCATTTACGGTTTTAGCATAATGAAAACTGCTGATCAGGGCACGAGCGAGATGAGCATAAAATGCAATTTAGGGTTGCAAAGCGACACGGGGAGTTTTGAAGCGCGACACCTTTGCCAGCCAAGCCAGGGGCAGCTCAACGGTAAAGGGGAACGGAAGCAGAAGCAGAAGCAGAGGCAAGGCAGAAGCAGTGGCACATGCCCGCGTTACCAGCATTAATCCTTCTGTTCTACTCAAGTTCTATTGCAATTGTTCAATTGTTCAACTGCGCCTGACTGTGGCCGGGCAGGCCGTGGGGTAGGGCGGAGGGGGAGGGTTGGTTTGAGCAGCAGCAGCAGCAGCTCATTGAGGTGTATTGAGTGGCATTAATGTACATTTGTAGCCGGCATGCTGCACGATTTTGATTGATTTGATTGATGGGCCGGCTGCGTTATGCGCCTTATGAGTTATGAGCTGGGCTGTAACATGGCCAAAGGTGTAGCAAAGCCCATAAGCCGGCGCAAGAAGTCAAGTGGCGGGGCCAGCTGAGCCACAGACACAACTGCAACAAAAACAAAAGAAAAAACCCTTTTTAGCCAGCTTCTGTTTTTGGCATGGCTCGCGACTCTTCGATGGCAGCTTTCGTTTGCACTTTTTGTACACCTGCCATGTGTGTGTGTGTGAGTGTGTGGGCCCTGTCAGTTTTGGCCATATTGGTTGGCTAGCAGCTGGGCTCCGTCTGCGTTGCCATTTTTTAGGTGTGTGGGTTTGTTTGTGTTTTTTCTCTCTGTTGCAGCTCAATGTCTGCAGTCGTGTCTGTGGTTTTGCTTAACATTTGTGTTGTTGTTATTGCTGGTGTTGTTGTTGTTGTCGTTGTCTTTTTTAGGTGTTTTTGTGCATCTTTTTGTTGGCTTCAGTCAGACGGAAATGGCTCATTGCACTTTGGCTACACCAAATGGCGTTTAAAGCGCATTTCCGCTGCCTTTTAGCCAAGTTTACCGACGCTTGCGGCTTTTAAGCTGATGCGACGCGTAACTGAATTGCATTTGAAGTTTCGTCTCTTTTGTGAACGGATTTACATACGCGCAGCACTCAAAAAATATAAAAAATGAAACACGAAAAGGGATGTTGGATCTACCCTCAATGACGAGCTGCTAATGATACCCAACACCGGCTGCAACCTGGCGCGATTTCTTGTTGTTGTTGTACTTGATTATGATGCAAAAAACCTACTGAGCCACAACAGAATGCTATAAACCTGTTTAACGGTGGTGGCTAAAGAAGCGAAAAAATAAAAAAGAAAAAAATTGTAAAAAACAGCAGCACGACAAAAGAAAATTTAAATTAGATTAATTGATTGAAAGGCGAGCCGGGCTAAAATTCCGCTGACAATCAGCCCCGACTGTGGCACAGTTGTTGCATGCGGGCCACGTTCCCAAAAGCGTTTCTCCTGTTTTATATAATTTGTATTCCTTCCTTTTTTTTTTTTTTTTTTTTTTTTTTTTTTTTTTTTTGCTCTGGTGTAGCTGCTATAATGTTCTTAGTCGTCGTCGCTTGGCAGCCCAAGGTGTGAATAATGCGGCTTGTGTTTAATGAAGCGCAAGGCTTTGCAGCATGAAGCAGTGAGGCAGTGTCTGTGCCACAGGCTGTCCATGTGGCCCGGCTTATGATAGTGTGCCACTTTATCAGCCATAGTGAGGGTAACAAATTGAAAATGTATTAAAGCAAGAGTAGACAGACTCAAGATGAAGCTTAGTTAAACTAAGTAAACTTAGAAAAGTGTGCTTTAGTTGGGAGTGTTTTATAGCGATATGAAGAGGATGCCAGAAGAAGATTTGTAAGGTGCAAGCATAACAGTAAGTATTGAAAAAAGGTCGACATGAAAAAAGTTTATACATGTATATGTAAAGTAAAGAATATGTGTATGTAATAAATATTCTCATATTAGGAAGTTATATTATCATATATACATTTTATTATATTATATTATTTTTATAATTTTAATACATAAATCTCAATGTCTTATTGCGCATTCTAGCCTCTCAATGTGTTAAGATATGATACAAATATTTATAAAAAGTAAAAAAATTATTCCACCAAACGTTGTCAGAATAATGTTTAATTTTAATTTGAAATTACATAAATATTAAAATTCTTTTATTTAGAACAATAAAAATAATTTTTGTTTTATTTTAAATTCTATTATTAGCAGTAAAAATCCTCTTTTTTTTTATTTTTATGTATATATTAAATTTGATTTTTTTTTTATAATTTTCATATATATTTATTATATTTAATTTTTCAATCAATTTTCTCAATAATCAAAAAAGGTTGTGAAAATAATTTTTTTTTTTAAATTTTAAATTACATAGAAAATTAATTTTTTACTAAAAATCGTATTTAATATATTTACTTTAATTTATTTTTGTACTTTAAAACTTTCATAATTCCATGTCTCTTAACAATTCAAAAATCCCCAAATTTTTTTTATATTTAAATGTAGTTTTCTTGGTTATCTGCTGACTGCTGATCTCCGCTTTAAATGGAGTAAAACTCGCTTCAAAATTGATTCATCATTTCTTGTGCATTTCCATGTCACTTGCAACTAATAAAGCGCTCAATACCAAAAAGGTTGCCTCATGCTGCTCGCTGTTTGCAATATTTTTTGCTGCACCAGTCGCACACACACACACACACACACACACATTCTGCCGCTGCAGCAGTTCATAAAATGCGGCAGCTAAAAATTAATAAAAAAAGGAAAAGAGCTCAACTTGAAACCGTTTTTAAACGAAAAGCGCGTGTGCGTGCCTCAAGCGCAGCTCAGAGCGAACGATTTTCGTGTATCTGTCGGATACATTTTCGTTGTGCCTCGCTCAGCTGACACATGTGAAGCGCACAAATACACACAAACTGGCGTTTATATACTGGCAAAGTGGGTGGAAAGGGTATATTAGTTTTGTGTAATACAAGTCTGTCGATATGAAGAGAAATGAATCTATTGTATATGAGATATAAATTTATGAGAAAGTCTATAATATTTGATATTGAATCATGGGATTTCAGTAGCTTAATATTGGAACTACTCCAAAGGTACTCAAAATATTCTGTATAGAGACGAGCATTAGCTACTTTGAAATGTGGAAAACCTATAACATCTAGCAAAACTTGATAAATCACAGTTAAGTTAATTTAAAAATTTTGTGAATTTTTTGTTATTTAACAAAATTTCGAAATGTTTTTGACTTGAGCGAGCATTGCGCACCCGCTAATACCCGATTGTTACTCGATTACTCGATTTTTTGCCGCTGCTTTTGTTGTTGTTGTTGTATTTGCAAAAGTTATTAATTTTAATTGACTGTTGTGTAATTTTGTCGCTCAGTGCACATTCCGCACGACACTTGGCTGCCACTTCACATGCACTCGGCTGAAGTCAATGTCCTGCGGGCCGGGCAGCTTTAATTGACAGTCTCCAGGGGTAATGACAGCCATGTCGTCATTTAGCTAAAAATAGACGAACAGCGCTTTAGTAACTGTTGTAATTAGGCGTTAATCATTGAGAGGGTTGCGGTTGGAGGTAGCTCTATTCCATTCCGCTGTTAACTGTTCGTCTGTCCGTCTTTCGGTCTGTCATTGGCCTCTTCAAATGCTAATTGAGGTATGCGCCAGCCACTTGTCACATTTGCCATATAATTTTAATTGTTTAACTTATAATAGGCGCCACTTGGCAGCTGCCGCCACCGTCGCCTCCCTCTCCTCTTCAGCTGGTTTCGGTTCGCAATGCAATTTAATGCATTTGCTGGCGCCAAAAATATGTTTGTGCATTTGTGCCTCTTAAATGATATTATCAACAGTTCTTTTGATGAAGACAAATGATATGCACAACACTTTACCGAGCCGCATGCCTAATTAATGCGAAATGCCAAAGCAGCGCCTGGACTTTGCTCGCCCAACGGGAAGTATATTCCGCACTGGGTCAACTGTGCGTGCTTCAGTCAGTTTGAGTGATTGCAATTGCAAACTGGCTCATCTTGCATGGCTACTAAGCAAATGGAAAAGCAACAGCAAAAGCCAAACCACTTGATCGTCAGGCAAACGAACTTTTGCATGCGCACAAATCACGCATGCGACAAAGCATATGCGGATATTCTCGGGCCTAAGGCGGAATCTTTATGCTGACCAATTCAGAGTTGATCGAACAGAGAATTTAATTACTTTTCTCATTTTTATTCCATTGGGTTAAGGCTCAGAACTTTTATATCGAATGCTGGTACTTTCTTTAAGAATACATCATAGATCGAATTCATATATATTACTAGTTTACAATATACTATAACTATTTTTGTATATAACTATTTCTATATTACTATATTACTATATTACTATATTACTATATTACTATATTACTATATTACTATATTACTATATTACTATATTACTATATTACTATATTACTATATTACTATATTACTATATTACTATATTACTATATTACTATACTACTATATTACTAATCATCGACACTTCTTAAAGTTCGTACGCACAATTTCTTTTTATCTTAAGCTAAGCTCAGCATTTCAAAACCCTGACTTAATCCTATGATCTTATTCTTATAGATTTTTGCAAATCTTTATTGCTTTTCTCAGTTGAAGTTGGCTCATAAAAATACGTAAGTACTCTAAAAATTTTCACAAAACCCAGATCGTATGCAGCTACTCATGTAGCTAATGAATATCTAGAGTTTTTCGAGGCTGCATCTGGAATTGGCACACTTTAAGGTGTTCTTAAAAGTATTTTAGAGGAGTTACCTCTAAACTGTACTGTGGCAATCAGAGTCAACTCATATGCTACAGTTATTTCAGTCTATTTACTTATACAAGTGCATGACCTAGACCATTCTTTCATATAAAGCCTTTGCATAAGTATAAGCCCTATTTCATATATTTCATTCATAACTCTAAGCTGAACTCTGAACTCTGAACGCCCAAGTAAAGCTTACCGTGAACACATATACAGCAGATCAAAGTTTTTTACAGACTCTTCAGTAATATGAATGCATTAGGCATTCGTTTTGGTGCGCTCATTCAGGTATTTTGAAAGTCTTTATGTCTACTGGGGCGTCGCACATTTTCATTCATAACTCTAAGCTGAGCTCTTAGCGCGTCGGCATTGTCGGTGTCGGCGGTAGCGCCGATAACGCCTTTTGGACAGACGCGCACGACAGGCGGCCGCATACATAAACAAAATGTGTGAAATTTTTACCTAAAATAAAAATGTAGAAAATGTACGATACGGGCGAAAAGGATGTGCCCGGGCAGCAAGGGTGCATTCAGTGCTATGTCTGCATTTGATTTCCGTTTGCCTTGGCTATGCCATGCCGAGCAACGATTCCATTTTCGGATCACACCTCTAGAGATACACACGCACATACAAAGAGAGAGAGAGAGAGAGAGAGAGCACACTCGTATCGGACTTGGGTAGATTTTTCACATGCCGTGGCAAACATTTGGCAAACACATGTGCACCAAAAACGCGCAGGCAGTCAGGAGTGCAAAGGGCCCATGTCTGAGCCAGAGGCAGAGCCGGGGCAGAGGCTGAGGCAGAGGCATGGTATATTCAGTTTTTGTGTATCTAGGAGATGAGATTGTATACCTACGCCTTTTGGTCACTGCTGTTGCTGTTGCTGCTGCTGCTGCAGCACGTCTGTCCTTTGGGTAAACAAATCAAATGGCTGTGTTTGTTGTTGCGTGCTACTCAAAATTGGCCAGCGAAATGTCTTTGTCAACAGTCAACAGCGCCAAGCGAATCGCCTTTAAGCAGCACCCAAATGAAAATCAAGAAAAAGAACAGAACGAAAAATCCATGGAAAACTGGCAAAAAGTTTTCGCAAATCAGCTGAAATTATGAACTTCCGGCTGCAGCTAGCGGAAGTTCATTTTAACCCACAATAAAAGTTTGCATTCCACTATGAGAGTGCATGTGTGTGTGTGTGTGTGCGGGTGGGTGTACTACACACATATTTTCATGTTCATGTGCAAAAGTTTTGCGCTTATATAAGAGCATAAAATTTGCATTATTCACTTAAAACAAACAGCTCACAGAGAGCACGAGAGGGACAGATAGTGTGAGGGAGAGAGCGAGACAAAAGCGAGTTCCTTTTGCCTTTTCCTGTGGAAAACACTTTTTGCCGTTATGCACAAACAAACAAACAAACAAATATTAAATGCAAATAAATGCGCAAGAAAATTGCAAACATCGAGCCAATGGCATCAACCAAGCGAAGCTCAGAGCCAAGCAAATAGTGAAATATTTTGAATAGCTATCGAACGAGCAGAGCATCTATGCTCACAGCATCGAGCAGAAGGACTACACATTCCTAGAGCTACAGCTGCCTGCTAAGGTAGCTCCTGCAGCTGGCCTTGCCACGTGCTACAAAAGCAAGCAGCCAATAAGGCACGACTGTTAGCTACCCTGTAAAGTAAGCAACGTAGCGGAAAATCATGATGATTATCATAATTATACAAATATACTATAAAATAGCTACGAAGTAAGTTTGTATTATAGTGCATATTTCTAAATTACTCTGAACTAGATCTTTATCATTTTTGAATCAGTTTGATACTAAGATATTAGATAGTTTTAGAATGTATTGAAAGTGTTTATGATCTCGTCACCCGCTTTTTGTCGGCCTCAGCTGAATTTGCAAGATCAACAGATGGGTTCCTAGAAAATACAATCTATAAGAGCTCCCATTGTTACCAAGCAATTTTAATTGCCAGAAATGATAGATTTCGGAATCATTTATGACTTTTTAAAAATAGGGCTTCAACTTCTTCTCTGCAAAATTCGATTTTAATCGTTTCTGAATCAGTCAAAAAGCAGGCTGAAATATTCAGGCAGTTCGAAGCATACATAAAATACATATGAACGAACTGGTGTCGAAGGAAATAACAGAATTTTATCTATCTATCGCTATCTATGTCTCTATCTATCTATCCCTACCTATCTATATCTATTTATCTGTCTCTATCTATATCCCCCTATCTCCATCTGTCTATCTCTAACTATCTATTTATAGATGTCTCTATACACCTATCTCTATCTTTCTATTTATCTATCTATCATCTATCTCTATCTACCTATCTCTACCTATCTATCTTTTTTTCCTTCGTCAGTTGAATTGCTAATGTAGATAGATCTGTATACTCGTAACTAATCATAAACCTCTTTCCTTTTTATTTTTATTCTCATACTATATATAGTGCACATATAGAGCTCGTAAATTGTCAGACTTGATGACAACTCTCGGGCAAATTGCCTTTTAAAGTCCTTGAAGTTGTTGCCACCTACGACCAAGTCTTGGTTAACAATTCGTAACGCGTGCAGCGTAATAAAATGCAACGTTTTTCTAGTTTTCGATTTGAAAGGCAAACTTTTGCTGTTAAGCTAACAAATACAAAAGGCAAACACACGCACTCACACATGTACACAGATATAGAGGCAGCGCCAAGACGCCAGTCAGGCAAGTTTCTTAGAGTCTGATTCCGTTTCCAATGCTGAGAGGCAAACCCCGGCCACCTAACTGAGGCGGCACGCATGCAAATGGTGCTCAAGGAGCCGAGAGTTGGAGAATTTATAGTTCTCTCTTATTTACAGACAGGAAGTGCAATTCACAAATCGTTGGCTCAATCGAAACGGGCTGCCTTGCATAGACTCTGGCAGTTACCTAACTTTGCTGCCACGCCCCCATGCCACTGCCACCTTCGAGAGGCAGCAGCACTTTGCGCCTTTGTTTGTTTGTTTTTATACCCTGAACCCATTGAAAATGGGAAATCAGGGTATAATGGTTTTGTTGAAATGTATGTAACAGGCAGAAGGAGGCGTGGCAGACCCCACAAAGTATATATATTCTTGATCAGGGCGACGAGCTGAGTCGATTTAGCCCTGTCCGTCTGTCTGTCTGTCCGTCTGTCCGTCTGTCCGTCTGTCCGTCTGTCCGTATGTTTGAACGCGTCGATTTCCGAAGATATAAGAGCTAGAGACTTGAATTTTTTTTTAAAATGACCGTATATACAGCGCGGACGTCGAGTTTGCTTTTAAAATTCGATAAATCATCCCGTTATGTTTTTATCGAGTAAAAACATTCAAGTTCAAATTAGGTGCCTCTATAGCTAATTGTGAATGATTTTTCTTTTTTCAAATTTCTCAAATATTCAATATAATATGTAGATCATATGCTGAAAGTTTCATTAAATTCCGTTCAGTCAAAAATTAATAAAAAATAATCAAATATTTGGCCAATTAACAAACGCACGTGCAGCAGCTACAACAAATACATCACATCAGCTGTTAGTTTCGTTTAGTTTTGGTAGATGGCGCTGCAGCAGTGAATCTATTTGAGTTTTGCCAGCGCCACCAGCAGGAGTGGGGTGGCCTAGTGTGTTAGGTGCATGACGCTCGATCAAGAAGTCGCGGTTCGAAACCCGATCGGTGCAACACTGATGTTTTTTTTTTTAAATTGTTTCAAAATATTTTTATATTTTCATAAATACGGTTTCTATTTAATTTATATTTTTAAACACACCGAAATTGAAATTTTAACTATACTTTATGTGCGTTTTTAATAGTTTGGTTATTCTAGCAGATTCTTAGAATCACATCAGTAGTTAGTTTCATTTAGTTTTGGTAGATGGCGCTGCAGCAGTGAATCTATTTGAGTTTTGCCAGCGCCACTAGCAGGAGTGAGGTGGCCTAGTGTGTTAGCAGCATGACGCTCGACCGAGGAGTCGCGGTTCGAATCCCGGTCGATGCAACTGATGTTAATTTTTTTTTAATTATTTCAAAATATTTTTATATTTTATTAAATGAGTTTGGTATTTTATTTATATTTTTAAATACATCGAAATTGAAATTTCAGCCATACTAAATGAGCATTTTTATTTGTTGGGTTCAGGGTAGTATCTAGTCGAGCACTCTCGACTAGAGTTTTCTTACTTGTTTATTCTTGTCTCTATCTGGCAATATCTATTACCAGCCACGTGCTGTGCGTCTGTGTGTGCAAGTGTGTGTGTGTCGAGGTGTGTGTGAGGTGTGCCTGCAGCCAAAGAGCCTAAGCCCGCCCACTAAAGAACTTATAATCAACAGCTTTGGCGGCTTAAAACTCAGCTATGAAAACTGAAACCCAAGCAAAACTATTTCCTTCTCTCTTCCTCTCTATCTCTCTCTCTCTTGTCTCACTGTGTGTGGATAAGTATTTGAGAATAACATAAGTATCTGTGGCTAGAGTATCTGGCAGCTACTTTTAGTCGTATAAAACTGGATTCGAAAACTTTGTGCAATTCCCAAAATGCGGCCCGTGTGTGCATTTAAGCCACTTTTACTTCAGCTTCACATTAATTTCAATTTGCTGCCAGTAAAAGTTTTTCATGCACGTCCGCAAATTGCTTTTGGGGACTCAAAGACGTGTGTGTGCCCGTGTTGCTCTGTGTGAGTGTATGTGTACGTGTGTGTGTGTGTGTGTGTAGCATATGTAGCAGAACTTTAACACTTTGCGGCCAAGAGGTGCTTTCCATAAGCTATATCTGTCCTTCGATCTGCACAAGCATTCATCGAAATGAAGAGTCGAGAAAAAACTCATCAGATATATAAATAAACAAAATTTTGGGGTTTTGGCATTTCAACGTTGACTTTGTTTTGTGATATTTGTGTTTTTTTGACCACCCAATAAATATTTCGCGGAAAGCACAAGACAAATACCCACACACAAACACTCACACACACACACACACACTCATACTCACACATTCTCACACCGCTTTGATATACAAAACGTGCTGAAATTCGCTGGCGTTGCAAATGAAATCTGAATTCTTAAAAAATAGAAGGAACGCCACCTTCTCTGCAGAGCGACGCCCACACGAAGACATCATCTGCTTCATTGTCGTCTCCAATATGTATGTACATATATATAAATTCTTAAAGTAAATTCAGGTTCGCTTCTGAATGCAGCAGCTGCTGGGCAATGAAGTCACTTGGCTTCCAGACTGGCCCCGCTCATTAGTCTTAATAGTGAACGAAGCGAGTAGTCAATGCAGAGCTGCTCATTAATGTGGGTAGAGGGGGCGGGGCAACATTTAAATATTATAAATTAGTCTCAGTTTGTAGGCATGTGGGACACACCTAGGCGTAAGCCTTTAAGGAATTCATCTTTGGGTCACTAACGAGCGGACTTACGATGGCTCTTTAAGCTTGTCAAGGACTTCGTGCTGGCTGTTGGCTGTTGGCTCGTCCCTTTTTCGCTTCATAATCCTGTTATTTGCTTGCTGTGCAACTTGTGAGTTGCGTTTGCTGCTTGTCTGCTTTATATCCTGCGGGATATGCAAACTTATTAGACAAGTTTCGCCCCAGCCCAAGGTCCTAGGTCCAGCCCCAGCCCCAGCCCCAGCTCCAGCTACGAGTTGTTCAGCAACTCTCGAGTGATAAAGACGCCCGAATGTCAAACAGCGCAAAACATTTTGTGTACGTCTCATTTACATATGGGATTGCAGGAGGCTAGACGAGGGAGCTGAGGTAACGACCCAAAAAGGGTTTTGTTCCACACAGTCCCGTTGGATTGCCACTGATGATATGTGACTATCATATTTGACCATGAACTTTAATCGTTTATTGTCTTACTTGGACTAATATAACTAAGACTGGGCTCAGCTCTGACACCTTTATAGCTATTGAGCTCTCTTCTGCTTTTTGGAGATTGTCAATGGCAAGTAATTGTAGCTATTATATTACGGTAGCTATTACAGCACTATGCTAAAGGTAGCTTGAAGATTTGATTGTAGAAGTATCTGAATATCTTATATGAAGTTGAAGTTGTTCAGAAAATTTATTATTATTGACTGTCAGTTTAGTAAAGATCAGTGACATTTACTTTTTGATCGAATTTATATAATTTTATTAATTTTTGTGAAGTTTTCTTTTATAATTTTCTAATTCCAAAATGGAAAAGTTTTCTTCATTTTATTTTTTTTTCTATTTATTTTTTATTTAATTCTTTGTATTTTTAATTTTTGTGTTTATTTATACGTTTTTTGGAACCTAAATATATAATCTATATATATAAAAGAGAGTTGTGTAAAAGTGTTCAAGCACTTATAACTCGAGATCTGCTGGACCAATTTTCATGGTTTTTGATTTGTTGGATTTGTCTCCGCAACGAGTTTAGTATAGGGTCTTAAAAATACTGAAAAAATTTGCCGAATACTTGAAAAACGCGGTTTTTTCCCCAAATGTTCAAATTTTTTTTATACCCAGTAGGCTTGGTAACAGTGACAGTTTTGACAATAGTGTAGAAGTAAATAAACAAATGTAGTCAGTCAGTCTACGGCACAGCCTCGAGCAGGCCAGACTATTCAACAAAAAAAAAAAAAGACTATTCAACAAAAAAAAATTTTTTTCCTAATCAAAAAGAAAAATATTTCAAATCAAAAATCTGCAAAAATTCAAAAAAAAAATCAAAAGATTAAAACCTGACTAATCAAAAATAAATAAAAAACTAAAAATTCGAAATTTAAAAAAAAAGTTAATTATTAAAAAGTGTATTTTTGGCTTTTTATATTTTTGGACTTTTACAAAAGCTAAATATCTCGAAAGTTCAGGTATTTGTTTGTCTCAAACATAAATTTGTGTAAATTATTTATATTTATATTTCTCGATTGATTTATATGGTTTTGTGCGAGGGCAGTATTACTATTAATAAAAATGCCGCGTCCTAGAAGATCTAATCTTTCCCGGCGGACCCATAATGCAATTAGGCAACGGAATAGCGCGAGTCAATTATCTGACGAAGAGCGAGAAATCGCCCGAGAAAGGCTCCGCGTTAGTACCCAGCAAAGAAGGGCCTTAATTCGTGCTTCTCAAAGAGAGGCAGCCCGTGAAATGGCAATAAGAAATGGTTCAAGGATTGATTTGAATCGAGCAGCGTTTCGATATGATTGCACCATTGATTACAGCTTGAATCGTTTAGTTTGCATTGGTCCAATGGACGTTGTTTGCCAGCATTGTGGCGCATTGAAGTTTGCTGGTGAAACGCCCGGTTTGTGCTGCCTTAGTGGTAAAGTGACATTGCCATTAGTGGTCTCGCCACCAGAGCATTGCGTTCCCTGCTTTACGGCGAAACACTAGAATCACGACATTTTCTAACGAGCACTCAAAAATACAATGCCTGTTTTCAAATGACTTCATTTGGGGCGGAAATTATTGGTAACGGATATAATCCGACATTTAAGGTAATTTACGTTAAAAATGTTATTTTCTATGACTGTCAAAATAAAAAAAAAAAAAAAAAAAAAAAAAAAAAAATTTGGAATAATGTAGTTTGTTAGATTTATGTAAAAAGTGTTTGTAAATCTAACTATAACTATGGCTTTGAATTTAAAGATTCAAGGCCAGATTTGCCATCGCATTGGATCATTGCAACCTATTGAAGATGCACAGCAAAAATTCTTGCAAATATACTTCATGGGCAATATGGAAGAACAACTTGACCGGCGTCAAGAAATGAACACAGCTATGAAAAGAGCAATTCTCCAAGATTTGCCTGCTTAGAAATTTAAACCAACCAAAACTGTGCAATGGAACGCGTTTGGTGATAAGAAAACTGATGAGCAATGTGATTCACGCGTCGATACTCAAAGGAAAATTTAAAGATGAGGAAGTTCTTATTCCTAGGATTCCGATGATCTCAAAAGATATGCCCTTTGAATTTATTTGAATTCTCGCTTCGTCTTGCCTTCGCCATGACGATCAACAAGTCACAGGGCCAATCTTTGACTATTTGTGGCCTCAATATAGAAAATGTGTGTTTTTCTCATGGTCAATTGAACGTGGCAAGCTCATGTGTTGGCAAACCATCCGCATTATTTGTTCTTGCACCTGACCAAAAAACGAAGAATGTCCTTTACAAGGCGCTTGAATGAAAATCCGATTAATAAATTAATCAGAGTGTATCCCAACCTGAACAACATAGCTTTCAACAATTTTTTACCTAGAAATAATATAGAGGGCAATGCAACGTTTGCCGGGCCAGCTAGTTTGATAATAATAGATGTGTTATAATCCCTACTATATTACTCGAAAAGTAAATAAAAGCGAATAAAGTTGAATATTATGATCGATGATGAATATAATTTTTTTTTGTAAATTTCATATTTATAAATATTATGAAATTTTGAATAAATACATATATACATACATATATGATTGATAAGGTGCGTTACCTTTTTACTTTTTTTTTTAAATATATATATTTAATATATTTATAATAATACTTTTTTTTTATGTATATATTCAACATTTTCTTTTCATAAAAATAGTATGTAATTTCCACGATCCTCTCTATTTGTGTCCTTGATTTCTTGCTACTTTGTTGCCATAAAATTCCGTCGGCTGTCAAGTTCATTGGGTTTGCACCTGACAGCGCCGCGGTCTGGCCGTATACACGCCGCTAACCTCGAGATTGGCTGCCATAGGCGGGCAATGCGATAAGATGCGATGGCAGCTGTGCTGTGTGGACCACCCAGTGCGAGGTTTGGTTTTGGCTTTTTGCAAAACAAACAAAACGTCAGTCAAAGCTGGCGAACGGCGCAAATTGCCGCGGCCGAAAAAATCGCTGCATTGCATTTCAATTCTGTTTCAATTCTGGGCTGGCATAAATAGCCGTGTGTTTATGTTGGCAGCACTTGAAGCGCCGTCAGCTGGGACCACCCACGACTTGGCTGGCTGGCTGTCTAGCTGGCTGGCTGGTTAGCTGCTTGGCGCCCCTGCAGAAAGGGCCAAATTAATTACAATTAAAAGTTTGCCGGCCCAGCAACACCTTGGCCAATAAAATTGAAATTTATGGGTCACACATGAGCTGCCACGCCATAGCAACTCGTCTTGGCCTCGAGTTGCCTTTATTAATTGCCAAGCTGAGATGCTGCTGCCGCTGCTGCCAAGGCTGTGGTCTTTGCCTGTGGGCTTAAGGAAATTTGTCTTACTCTCGAGTGGACCACAAGCCAAGATGCACACCTCCCGAGCCAGATTCATTTAACTACTTAAGCAGACCGTAGCTAAAAAGGGTTTTGCTGCTGCTGCTGCTGCTGCCTGATAAATTTTCAGTTTTCCCCTATAAAACCTAAGCATCTCTGACAGACGCTCCTGTGCTGCCGGCTCACCTCAAGTGCTGCTCACTGATAAGCTATGGCTCGCAATGTGGGCGTGGTCGTCGTTGTGGCACACATGTGCGCCAGCTCCCCGATGAAAACCACATAATAATTCTCGAGAACAATGTAAGCGTCAATTGTGCATGGCCAATGTGTGTGTGTGAGTGAGAGTGTGTGTGGGTGTGGGTGTATTTAGGGCTGAGCCATGTGGGTAGTTTCTTTGGCCATGCGCCACGGAGACGTTGCCCACATTTCTGCAGATGTAAACGTCAAGGGACAAAGGCAAGGACGTCGACGTCGACGTCGACGTCGGCACATGCCACACGTCAACTCGAGAAATTTAAATTAAAAACCTTTTTGCATAAAATGTTTTTCTCTTCCAGTTGCTGCCTTTGTTGCTGTTGCTGCTGCTGTTGTTGTTGTTGTTGTTGTTGCAGCATGTTGCAACTGGCATATGCAGTGGGCGTCTCCTGACATGAGTAACAAAAACAGACGTAGCTAAAATACGGGCTCCTGTGATAATAGTTAAAGTATTATAACAATAGAAACTGTTTACAAGTCACTGATAAAATCGCATAATGAACTCGAGAAACTCATTTCGAAGTAAATAAAAGATCATAGTTTCAGAGTCTAGAGCTATTCGAATTCATATGTAAGTGAAACTGTTTGTTAACAGAGTCTGCTTGGTATAGTTATATCTTAACTAGCAGTTTTTCAATTTTTAGACTAAATATTATAGTTAATGCATTTTGATTATCAGAAAGTATGTGACATGAATTTAGCTATCTATTTGATTAGTCTGTAATGAATTTTCGGGCGTGTTGTAATAGTTCATATTGTATTCAATGTGATACAATATTTAGAGCATATTGCAATTGAGGAAACTAAGAAGATATCGCTGACAAAACCATTAGGTAAAATCAAATCTAAAATAATATAGAACAGAATGCGGTATATTGATCAGAACCTACAAACGAACAGATCTAACCTGGTCTATATATATTTTTTTCAGCCTATCTATATACAATGAGTCAATGACCTACAGACTCGATATGACTGGATGCCATATAATACGCCCAAATGAAACTCTATTTCAAGTTATCGATAACATTTATCTGTTCATCGATATGGATCTTAGGCAGTTATTGCACATCTTAAGAGATAATTTTATTACAATGCAGTGTTGTTTGTGATATTTCTTTATTAATGTACGCCATGAAGAATTTATGTTTTAGGTTTAGTAAATAAATATATCATACTCCAAGTTTTCATATTATTAAAATAAGTATGCATTTGAAAAAGCCACAGGCTACAGGGTGTCTCTTAGTCGTATTTACTGGGCTATTTTTTATTTAATATTTAAAAATTGCCCCCTTTTCGGAAATTTCTTCAGTACAACTGACACTTTTATTTCTTCGAAAATATATTTTTGGGTCGTTTTCAAATTTGAGCTTTGATAAACAAATATTTTGTGCAACATTCACGCTTGCGATAAGTCAGAAAGAGTGCGAAAGAGGAAGTACAACGGCTGGAGCGAGCAGGCAAAATGTTTAAATAAGAATTGTTTTCTTATTTTGTTTTGTTTGTTTTTTTTTTTTTTTCTTTAATTTGCTTTATCAGAGTTGGGTTCGGTGAAGTGCATAAATCTGGTTGAGCTTCAGTTTTTAGCCAAATGCCTATAAAAGTAAATCAGCTCGACTTTTGCAGCTCAATTCTTCAGCTCGTTTGTGCTGTTCGCCTTTGTCTTTATATTTCTATATAACTGTTTTTTTTTCCACATATGCTTCGCTGGCGGCGCCAATTAATTTGTGTGCTTAATTCAGCTAATTATTCCGAGCAATAAAATTCTCAATAGATGCGTAGATTGTGCGGGCTGTAAGTGGTGGTGCCCACTGGATTGCCACGGACTGAAGCAGAGCAGTGACACCTAAACATAAGGCAGACATGGGACGCACAGCTTAGAGCTGAGGGCACGTGCTAGACAAGGACAAGGACACGTTCGGCGACACTTTTAATTCAATTCGCAAAGGTTCCTTGGCCCAGCGAGTCTCTTTTTTATATACTTACTTATATATGTCTCTCTGTCTTTATATATATATTTATATATTTTTTTTTGTATTTAGCTTAACAACAGATATAAAAATAGAAATAAAAAAGCAAGACGACATTTAAATTCAAATTGTTGAAGACGCTGACGAAGTTGCCGGCGCCACACGTCGGATTAGTTTTATGTGCGCCAAGCAGGACCAGCTTCAGCTTCAGCTCCAGCTCGGCGTTCAATTAGAGTCCGCTGGCTGGGAGAGACGTGGCTGGTCGTTTGCCATTGGCTGTGCGAGCAGCCATGCAATTGTTAAAATCGAATTAAGCCACGGTGTCGCATACTTTTGATCTCCTTGACGCCACCAGCGCTTCCACAGCCAATGAAATGTTACAAATCCCTGCCACTCTCCTTCCCTCAGTTCGCTTGCCAAGCAGTTGGCTGGCGCTCGCAATGTCCTTACATTGTCCTTGCCAGTCCAAGGTATCTCGACCCCGAGCATCCAACTCCAACTCCAACGCCAGCTCCAGTTCCAGTTCCAGCTGCGATTGCGATTTCGGTTTCAATTTCAGTTGCTGGCGCAAATGAAATTAAATGAAGATTAGTCGTGTGCTCGCTCCCAGATTATTCCAAGAAATAAAAATCCTCACGATACGAGTGTCGTCGCAGTAGTACTCAACCGTTTGGATGGCCTGGCCCGGCTCCATCTCAATGTACTCATTATTTTTTCGTTTTTGTCTGCTAGCTGGAGCGGCTTTTGCTTTTATTTCATTTGACTTTTTATGACGCTTGAGGTGATTTGCCCAAGTTCATCGCCTCCGCTTCCCCCGTTCTCTTGCCCATTGATGCTAGGCAAGGCAGGGGGCGTGCCAGCGGCATTGCCCAAATCTGCGCAAATCACAAGCTACATTTGGCCCGCAAATGATGGCCAGCATTTGCTTTGGCAAATTCTTGGCATCAACTCTCCAAATGCTTTCATGCTCCTCAAATTACTTTCGTGCCCCCTCCCGATATTGTTTTAATATTCCCCATTAAAAGTGCGAATCACATTTGAACTGTTATGCAATTTCAGATTTTGTAATCTGAACAATTTCTTCATGCTTTAAAGTTTTTGTTATGTTTAATAAATTAAGAAATCGGTTAACTATATGCAAATTTTATTTAATTTTTAATTTATTTAATTTATATTTATATGTATATTTTTATTTATATATATTTATTTATTATTTTTGTTTATTATTTTTATTCTATTTATTGGTTTATTATTTAATTTTCTTTCTTATGATTATATTTTGATTTTATTTATATTAAATTTTACATTGTTTGATCATTAACTTTGACTAGAAGCAATAGGAATGGTATTAATAATATACTTGATCTCTCGATTAGTCATCTCATCCGGCTGTGGCTCTAAAAGGTTTTCTCAGTTTCTTAGATTTCTACCCAAATCAGCTCAAGTTTTTATGTCTTCGAGTTTTTATACCCTGAACCCATTGAAAATGGGAAATCAGGGTATAATGGTTTTGTGAAAAAGTATGTAACGGGCAGAAGGAGGCGTGGCAGACCCCACAAAGTATATATATTCTTGATCAGCGTGACGAGCTGAGTCGATATAGCCCTGTCCGTCTGTCCGTCCGTCCGTCCGTCCGTCCGTCCGTCCGTCCGTCCGTATGAGTGCGTCGATCTCAGAAGTTATAAGAGCTAGAGAGCTGAAATTTGGCATGCATACTCATGAGTACCATACGCAGTACGAGTTTGCTTTATTTTTTCGATAAATCGTCCGATAACTTTTTTATCGAGAATAATCGAAAAATTGATTTTGTTTTTTTAGCCTAATTTGAACATTTTTAGACCTGGAGTCTTCAAATTTGCGTTGTATATAAAGTTAATCGATACAAAGATTTTGTAATTTACAGATTTTGGATACCACGCCCCCTTCTCCCCCGATTTGTAAAAAACGCATTTCAAGTACTAGAGACTTGTGCTTTGGAATGTACACACATATATACCATATGATTACACTCTAAAAGTTTCATTAAGATCGTATGTCTACAAAAGAAATTATTCGACAAATAAATTCTCATAATATTGCCCACACTGCAGTGCAGCCCAAGCGCAGTCGCTGCTTACTGCGCAATTAGCAGAGCGCAGGCTTATGCGTGCGTGTGGATGCATGTGTATGTATGTGTGCATAAAAGAGGTGCAGTATAATTAAGCTTAGAGGGTTCAGGGTATCTCCTAGTCGAGCAGTCTCGACTGGAGCCATCTTACTTGTTTATTTTTATACCCTGAACCCATTGAAAATGGGAAATCAGGGTATAATGGTTTTGTGAAAAAGTATGTAACGGGCAGAAGGAGGCGTGGCAGACCCCACAAAGTATATATATTCTTGATCAGCGCGACGAGCTGAGTCGATATAGCCCTGTCCGTCTGTCCGTCCGTCCGTCCGTCCGTCCGTCCGTCCGTCCGTATGAGTGCGTCGATCTCAGAAGCTATAAGAGCTAGAGAGCTGAAATTTGGCATGCATACTCGTGTGTACCATACGCAGTACGAGTTTGCTTTATTTTTTCGATAAATCGTCCGATAACTTTTTTATCGAGAATAATCGAAAAATTGATTTTGTTTTTTTAGCCTAATTTGAACATTTTTAGATCTGGAGTCTTCAAATTTGTGTTGTATATAAAGTTAATCGATACAAAGATTTTGTAACTTACAGATTTTGGATACCACGCCCCCTTCTCCCCCAATTTGTAAAAAACGCATTTCAAGTACTAGAGACTTGTGCTTTGGAATGTACACACATATTCACCATATGATTATATTCTGAAAGTTTCATTAAGATCGTACGTCTACAAAAGAAATTATTCGACAAATAAATTCTCATAATATTGCCCACACTGCAGCGCAGCCCAAGCGCAGCCGCTGCTTACTACGCAGTTAGCAGAGCGCAGGCTTATGCGTAAGTGTGGATGCATCTGTATGTATGTGTGCATAAAAGAAGTCCAGAATGATTAGAATATCAGCTTAGAGGGTTCAGGGTATCTCCTAGTCGAGCAGTCTCGACTGGAGCTTTCTTACTTGTTTTTTTTTAAACGCAGGATACTTAATCCCCACTTGATTAACCCTTTTTCACGCCTTGGCCAGCTGCTTGATCACGTGTTCAATTAAAAGAACTTGTCTTTAATTGCTAACCAATTTGCTTTCATCACACTGAGCTGACAGACTGGACTCACTTTCTCGCTGGCAGCCGTTGCTGTTGACATTTTTTGCATATTAATTGAAGACGGGCAGGCGAGACCAGCTCGGACTTGGCTGTATTTCTTCTTCTTTTTTCCGGCCACCCTTGGCTTAATTTGCGGTAAGTTCATTAAGTAATAAAACATAAATTTCATTTTTTTCCAGTTTTTTTATTTTTTATTTTTTATTCTGTATTCTGGCACCCCATCAGGCAAGATGTTGGTAATTTTTTTTTAATACTTTGCATATTTCTTTAATGAATTAATTCTGTTTTGGTTTTGCTTTTGGTTTTTTGTTGATTCACCGTTCAGTGGACTTTGATAAAGGCGCAAAGTCGCTGGCGATAAAAAGGCCAAGGGAAATGCGGAAACAGAGAGAAAAAACATTCATAATTTATGCAAAATATATTAACAGAAAATAAAACACGAACACGAAAAAAAAAAAGAAAAACCGAAATGAAATGCGCTGAGGATAGCGGAAAACGTGTTTCCATCAAAGTTTGACTGAGCGTCTCTTAATTATGCGCTGGCCGCAAAACTTTTCTATCAATTTTTATTTGGCTTTATTTTTTGGGGCAAAAACTTGTTTGCATTTGAGCGCTAAAAAACATGTTTTGCATCCGAAAATGTATCTGATATATTTAGTTGCTCATTTAATTGGCTCCTTTGGGCATGATCAAAATATGGCATCAAATTGCGACGCGTCGTGAGGCGTAAGTGTTGTTAAAGCGTGTCGGGGTCGGGTTCTTTTTGTGTTGTTGCCTTTTGACTGCTTCACATTCGTGTTGTCACATTTTTCCCTTTGTCCACAAATTTGTTAGAATTATTGTTGCTCTTGCTGTTGCTGTTGCTGTTGCTGTTGCCATTGCCGTTGACATATGTGCCCGCAAATGAGCCGTGCAATTGTCGTCGTGGCCTGGCATATTGACAGCTTCGAACTGCGCTGCACACAGTCGCTGCATTCAAGACTGAAGTGCACTTCTCTCGCGGGAATCGTCTCAAATTTCCGACGTGCGCACAGCTTGTGACTGACAAGAATTCGTCTGTCTGCTGCTCAGTCCGTCCATCTCTCCGTCTGTCCGACTGTCTGTCTATCTGTAAGCCTCTGTGTCTGTTCAAGCAGCTGTACAGTGCCCCAGCCACTAGTCAGCTTGATAAGCGTGTCGATATACGTGCCTTTTGGAGCACTGACAGCGATTGCAAACACTGTGCAGCAAAATTGGGGCTTCTAATAAAAGTTTTCAAGTTTTAGAAATTGTTGTTATATAAAGACATATGTTTATATATATAGTGCCTTGGTAATGTAAAAGGCTAAAAATACAATTGATATTTAGCCGTCATGAGAATCGCAAAGAAAGGTGCTTTTATATTTACAAATACAAATTTGTGCTTTCTTTTTGGTTAGAAGATCGTTATAAGTTTTATATATACATAGACATATTTGAATGTATAAAAGTTCTATATATTTCTGAATATATAATAGTTCTAGATATATAGGTTTAGAGCTGTTATAAATGTATTCATACATATACAAATATAAAAACATATACAGTAGAATCCGCTTATAAAGATTCCGTTTATAGCGTCCGTACGCTTATTACGACGAAAAATCTGGTCCCTAGACAATCTTTTATAACTTGCCTTGAGCCTCGTTATAAACAGATTTTACTATATAAAGAATTATGTTCATGCATATATAGAGGAATATATCTGCTCCATCTTATATGTCATTCAAGAAATATAATCATATAAAATAAGAGTAGCCTTTTATAACTCACTCACTTGAAAAAGTAGCTCATATACACACGGTTCACAACCCAGATGACTAGTGTGAAGCTGAGAAACACTTGCCCATATTACATATTATACTCGTGCATTGTTGTTGCGGCAATTAGTTTAGTTACCTTCGAGCTGAGCCGCACTGTGGTCGACGTAAGCCTAGGAGTGAGTAGTTCGTAGTTGTTATCTGCATCAGGCATTATCTGTTCACGGGCCGTGAGTCTGACTGTTATCAGTGACGCTGCGCTCAGTTCACCTTTGACCGGGCGATAAGGCGCTGCTGGCAGCCTGTTGTGAGATCTGTTGTGAGATCAGTCAAACAGCGCATTCCATTCCCAACGCTCAAGGCACCATGTCGAACACCGCTGCGATGTCGCTGTCGCTGCTGTTGCTGCTGCTGGTCGCACTGGCCAATGCAGAGGTAATTAACTATCACACCTGCACGGGAACCGAGGAGCAGTGCTCGATTGATGAGGTCCGTGTGGATCCGTGCCCACAAGCTCTGGAAAATACGGCCTGTCGCATACGCCGCCGTCGTCCGGCCGATATGACCTTCAAGTTTACGCCAAAGTTCGACGCCGAGAAACTGGACGCCTCGCTCAACTGGGTGAAGAGCGAAACGGAGCTGCTGCCCCTGGTCACCCTGGAGCAGGATGCCTGCAAGTCCACCAGCTGCCCCGTGAAGGCCGGCGTTCAGCAAACCTACGCCATCCAAGTGCCCATCGAGTCCAAGTTCCCAGTGAGCACCTACACCATACGCTGGGCCCTCAAGGATCCGGTGAGCAGCAAACGCTGCTGCTTCAATATCGACATCAAGGTGGTGCGCTAAGCTCAGCTGCATTGGTGGTGCAATAAAACGCAGTTTTTGCTTAATAAATTTAGTGTTTGCTTCTTGTGCTTTGCTTTTGCTTTAATTATGTTCGAGCAGTGTCTCATTTAGACTATAGGACGCTGGGGCATTGGGAATGAGCTGTGGAGTGGGAATGGGATTGTGGACCACGGCCTATTGCGTCATTGCCAACAACCTGCGAGGCTAATGAAATGCTGCTGAGCCCTGCGGCCAGGCGGCGTTAAGTCAACAGGGAGTAAAAAACTTTGATTGAACTTTTGGGTGCCATAAAAACAGCCCAGCCCCAGCCCCAGCCCCAGCCCCCGCGCTACAATCCCAGCCCCGTCTCGCCATTCCATTCATTCAGACCAATTTTTGTCTCGGCTACTTATCAGCGTCGTCAAACAATTAAAAATTGAGCACTTAAGTTGTGGTCATAAAATCATTTGTTTTTCTTTTTATTGTTTTTCTACAGTTTTTTCCGCGTTGTGTTTTCCTTTTTCATGATGGAAAATTCAAATAGCAATAATTTCAAATCACTTTCTTTTCGTTTCGTTTCGTTTTTTGTTGTTTACCTAAACGAAAAATGTTTACGCTTTTCGGAGGGCTGTTCGAGAATTGTTGTCGAGGCAAAAGAAAGCTGATAAGCACAGCATTTTACGCCCCGACTCTAGAAGCAACAACAACAACAGCAGCAGCAACCACAGCATCCACTTGAGCGAGTAGTAAACAATGCACTGACATAGGAAATTATGGAATACCGTTCTCTTCTATTTTTTATGTGGAGGCAACTTTGTTGTGGCTCGCATACAGATTCAATAATTTATGTGAAAGTGGAGCTGGTAATTGGAGCCGGGGACAATTTAGTCAATTGGACTACTCTCGCCGTACTTGTAGCCGAGCATGTAGGGCGTCTTGGTTAGCTGTGACATGATGAAGCACTTGACGGTCTCGAAGCACTCGGTGGCATCCACATAGAGCACCTCGCGCCGATGACTGAGATAGGTGTTGAGCAGGGGCTCGCTCTTGCGAAACTGCTGCATCTGGTAGTCCATGTAGGTGATGTTGTCCTGCGGGCAGGGCGCGTACTTGCGCATCAGCAGGCGCATGCGTGCCGTCTGCTCGTCGACCTGCAGGAAAATGAGCCGATTCGGCGGCACGCTGAAGGTCTCGAAGAGCTCGCGAGCCTCACATCTATTATTGGGATAGTTGATCAGTATCCAGCCGCGATGCAGTGCGTCCTCCTGCAGCAGACGCTTCTGTATGATGTTGCCAATGGCCTCCGATATCTTATAGACCGAGCGCTTCTCGATGCCCTCCTGCAGCAGCGGCACCTTCCTGCCCCGCGCTTGTCCATTGATGTGATGATAGGCCAGCGTGTCGGCATCCAGTATCAGCAGATTCCAGCGCTGGGCCAGCACATGGGCCAGCGAGCGACGGCCCGAGCCGACGCGTCCGTGCAGTACGATGCGATGATAGAAGTTCTTGGGCAGCTGATAGTAGTCGGCATCGATGCCCAGATGAAAGGCATTCATGGCCTTCGAGTAGATCTCTTGGGCAATATGCCGTATGTTCTCGCCCAGCCAACGGCGCACATCCTCAATCTGCTGCACAGTGGCCTCTGCCAGGATGCGGCTCATGATGTCCAACAGCTTGTGCTTCTCAACATAGTACATGTACGAAGCACTGAATCTGACAAGTGCGTCCCTGTCCATTCGGATGGCAGTGGCCATGATTCTGCAATATTAACCAAAGCAACAAACTCTATAAATAACACAAGTTCTTCACATACAAACGAAATTTAATGTAATATGTATTTTTTATTTTAAAAATTCTGCTTATTCAAATGGTATACTATGCTTAAAAAAATATTCAATGTGACGCTTAGCGCCAGGCGCCTCTGTTTCTCACAATGGAATTTTGTGAATTTTGATATGAGCAGCAAAGCTCGTATCAAGGCGAAATCTTACACAAAATTAAGATTTTTAGCGGTTTTCATTTAACAAAATTAAACTTTAGTAAATAAAATATATAGCAAGAAAAAACTAATAGTAATCGAGTCTGCTCGACTAGGAGATCATTCTACGATGCTAAATCAAATTATCGATAATCAAAAAATGACACGGGTCATAGAAAAGATATGATGAAGTCGTACTCCGTATTGAATATACAAGTACACACATAAAAATTTTAAGTTTTCAGCTCTTCTATGCAGACAGACAGACAGACAGGGCCAAATCGACTCAGCTCAACTCGCCTTGATCAAGAATATATACTTTATAGAATATATACTTTAGGGGGTTCTGCCACGCCTCCTTCCGCCTGTTACATTGTCACAAGCTTTCTTTGAGATGTTTCATCTCCTTCTATATATGTAGTAAATAGATTCTAGCAATTATCGCGCATTATGCGAGTGTAATGGCCATTAGGATTGGGCCAATTGTGGATGAGCTGTTGGCACATTCATTGCGCATATTAATTACATCCGTTGCGATATTAGAAAATGGCGCGCACTTCCGGCGCAGAGGCGGGCCAAGAGTGGCTGAGATGGCACATAATGGCTAATGTCTTGGCCAGGCGTTGTAAATTGGCATCATGTAAGTACTTCCACATAAGTTGCTTGACAATATTTTGCTGCGAATTATGACAGCTCTTTTGTCTGAGCGCTCGCATTAACAATTTAAAAAGTTGTCTTGGCCTCGGCTGCTCGGGCAGCTCGGGCTGTTCGGGCTGCTCTTGGCATAAGAGAGGAGCTAGAGCTGGGGGGATTTTGGTGACGCTGCTAACGGCCCGCAAAGTGTTGCCAAATGGCTGTCATACTTTATATTGTCTTATGAGACATGCCAGGGCATGTCTAAGTCCTGGCCAGGCCAAGCCAGTCGCTAAGCAAAAATGCAAGCATGCCGCAGAGGACTCTGCTGCATAGTCATATAAAGCGAATCGTTGTTGTTGCCCGCTCATTTGTTTAGAGTGGGCGGCTAATAAAAACTGGAATTCTATGAAAAATTGTTTCCTGTTGCTGCCTTTGCCTTTGGCTCTGGCTCTGGCTCTGGCTTGGGTTGTGTCTCGGGCTATATCGTCTTATATGGCCATATTGTTATGCCAAGTATGCTGTTAATATCTTTCACATACTAATATTGCTCAGTGCATTTGCTTTTCGATTTACTTGACCGACAGCAACAGCAGCAGCAGCAGCAGCTGTCGCTGTTGCAGCTTTAAGCAATCACAGCCACAGCGCCATCAAAATATGAATATATGCACATACATATATGAAAATGTTTTGGCCTGTCGCCGGGCTCAAAGCGCAACTTTTTAATTAAAGCCAAAGCCAAAGTCAAAGCAAAAAGCAAAAGCCATTTCCACAGCGGGCGACAGCTTTTTACAGTTCCTCAAATTTTGTCACATTTCTCCAAAATGTGCTAAATTACATTTCATCATGCAAGTACATATGTAGATATACGAGTATACGTATTCGTTTTAATCGTTCCCAAATGAATATTTATAAAAAATAAATTGAGATGAATGTAAGACAATGTTGGGCATTTTGACTAGAAGATGCTCTATAAATATTGTATATTCCACTTAAGCCAAAATTATGTTTATACTCAATATAGCTAAACAGACAGAAGCAGATTTAGTTCTATTTATAAATGTAAATTCATTTTATTAAAGTAGCCAAGGTAGGATTAGAACAGACCTCCAATCCGAGGTCTGCTTTCATTTACTGACTGCTGAATCTTGATAATCAACTTAACCAGGTGTGCAAAATTTACGAAAATTACACTTAACTATTTACACTGCATAGCAAGTTTAAAAAAGATTTAGAAATCAAGCTTCAAGTTAATATTCATATTCATCAATCTATCCAAATACCTTTTACCTTCCATTGCGCTCACTATGAAGATCTCACTATTCACACTCACCATTTCACAACTCTGTACAGGGTATCTTTTTAAAAAATGAAATCAAAAGAAATGCGTGCCACAAGCAACGCTTTCGTTTGACGCAGTTGCGCTTATCAGAAAACATTTCATGAAATGAAGAAAAGATTTCGTAGCGGTTTTCCATCTAACAGACGCGCTGATTGAATGAAGCTGCGAAACGAGAGCACACGCAAATGCTACCAGCCGGCAATGGGGGACAGCTGACACAGAGACTGGGACTGAGACTGGGACTGAGGCTGGGAGTAGGAGAGGGGCTGGGGCTGGCCAGACCTATCGGACGACGGGGACGGCGACAGATAAGGCGTAAAAGTGACGGGCAGTGCTTGGCACTTGGCCGTTGGTTGGCACTAGGCCTGCTTGGCGTAGTAGTTGAAACTATGCCTCGTTTAGATTGCTGCGCACTTGAGTTGCTTGTTTCATGTTTGCCGCACGTTGCAACTTGCAACGTTGAAAGCCAGCGAATGCAAGCGAAAGGGAAAAGAACTGGAAGAAACTTTTATCACCAGCGCTGCAAAGTCAGCGGCCTCTTGAGTCAGCTTGGCGGCAATTGCAGTTCGTCTGGGTGCATGTTATCTGGCCCGTTGCTTGCCGCAGACACGCCCACACACACACGCACACGCACACTTCCTGCGGAAATTGCGTGCAACGTGTGACGCAGTCAATCGTCTTGCGGCCTTATCAAATTCACAATTGCGTCTATACGAACTTTATCAGACAATGCCTGCATAATTTCAGTGCTGCGGTTAAACGCAAAACATTCAACAATTAAAAATCGTTTTTCCACACACACACACACTCACACGCAATTACATATATTTCCCTAGTGTGCGGCAAAAAAGAATGCAGCAAAAAAAGGAAGGCATACATAACCACACATCAACACGCAGTCAATGGCCACACCTCGATATGTGTGTGAGCCGCATTGGGGGCAGCTTCGACAATTTGCCATTGGCTGCCAATATTTTCACTTTTTTTTTTTTTTGGTATTTCGCCTGCCACACGTGAGGCATTGTCCTCGACGCTGTGTGCTGTGTGTGCTCGTTGCCTTCAATTATGCAACAATTGAAAAATTACGACATGTACAGCGATTTTTTTGCGATACACGGAAGGGTTGACTTAGCCGCTGCCGCCGTCGCTGCTTCTGCCACCCTCAATGTGGCAATGACAACAGGTTTTAAATTTGTCACCACAACAAACAGTGGCAAAAACAAAACGAACAACAACAACAGGGGGAGCAACAACGTTGTTCATGACAAACGCCAAATGAAGCACAAATTTAATTACGCAATTTTATTGGATTAACAGCAACCTGGGCCATGGCGCATAAAAACAAGCTTAAATAAGCCGCACGCACACACAAGCACATATGAATGTATGTGTGTGTGTGTGTGTGGCAGCTGTCCAGCCTCAAACCCTCAAAGAATGTTGCCATCTTTGCTGCTTCTAGTCGCGTAGGTGAGCCGTAAATTTGCGCGCCATTGTTGACTGCCTGCCCCAGGTTGCTATCATTGTCGTTGTTGTTGTTGTTGTTGTTGACGCCAATGTCGTGTGTGCATGGCCACATGGCCGTGGTTATCTTCCTTTTTGGCCTTTCACTTATGCAAAACGAAACATTTGAAAAATATGTTGGCTGGATAAACAGAAAGGCAACAAAGTGCAGCTGATGCCAGTCTGGGGCAAACAGTTTTCAGCTTTCCGTTCCAGCTCCAGCTCCAACTCCAACTCCATTTGCAGTGACGTTTTAATGAGTATGCAACGTGCAACGTGCAACGTGCTGCATGCAACTTGCCCTCGTGCTGTCCAGACGGCAGAGCCTTGTTAAATTCATTAGTAAAACGTTGCACCTCAACGCACAGCCAGCCCGGAGATGGGGCTTGGGCTACCACACGTTTGGCATCATGTTGCCGCTGCCGTACACGAAATTAAAACCCCATGCCTAGCACACAGCAGCCCCCACTCTCTCTTACACTCCCCCTCCCTTAAACACACACGCACACAGGCAGAGGCCGTGGCAATCTGTGGAACAACATGACATGATACCGATACTAAACTGACACTTTGACATGGACTTAACCCTAAAAACGCTTTGTTGGCTTTATTGGTGTCGGTTGCCACCAATGCCAATGCCATCGTGCTTACCGTGTGCCACCACAACGGCCTGGGCGTCGGGTGGACCAAGCGGTCGGAGGGGGCCATGTGGGCTGGCCGGCTGGGCTGTTTGGCGCCGTCAGCACGGCCAGCAGCGGCAAAGGTATCGCATCCACTTGATTTTTGCACTAATTTACGTGGATTAAACGCTCGACGCAGGCCCTGACCTGGGTATTATGTTTAAATACCTTTTAATTGACAATTTGTGTTCAGCATCTGACGGTTGATTTTGTTTAATTATGTCTGCCCCATCCATCCAAGCGGGGACAGCTCGGCAAACATGTGAGCTTAATGTTTGCTCATTCATTAGTTAAGCCAAACATAGTTGGGAGCAGAGCAGATTAACTGACTTTAGTTCCGAATTGTTCTACTAACTAGAGGCTTCTCCTATTGGAATTGCTCTTATGTAGTATACAATAGACTGTCGAGTAAATGTATTTTATAACAGGAGTATTATGAGTAGAAAATAAACAAAATATTTGGGTAATCCTCACGAGTGACTGTATTCATCAGTCAGTTAAACTATCATTCAATCAATCAGTCGTCGAGTCCTTAAGGAATCCGTCTCCTAGTAAATCCGTCAATCAGTCTTTGAGATTCTCCATTATTTGATATATTAGTTCTCAGTTATCAATCAGTCACTTGGTTAATGAGTCAATCACTTATGGAGCCAATCAATCAGTCATATAGTGAATGAGTCAGATCATAAGCAAATTAATCAGTCAGTCAATCAGTTTGTCAATGAGTTAATCAAGCATACTAGAATGTTAGTTAGGTGATCAGTCAATCAGTCATTGGTAGTTTGTCAGTCAGTTGATCAATCAGTCAATCATTGCTACTTAGGTAGTCAATCAATCAGGCAATCAGATTCAGTCAGTCAGTTTCTGAGTTTTTAAGCCTTCATCCAGCGAATCAATCAATCGATCACTAGATTTATTATCTCCTTGGTCCTTTAATCAATCAGTCAATTACCTTATTAATCAGCAAGCTAGTTAGTTATTTAACCAATCAATCAGTCAGTTGATCATTCATTCAATCAATCAATCAATCAATCAGCTTTTTAGGCAATGAGTCATTCTGCCAGTCAGACAATCAGTCGATGTGTGTGTCACTCAATCAACAGTCTTCTGCGTGCAATATCTATTCTACTGCTACTACTGCTTCTACTACAATTTTTCCCCTGCTCAGAGACCAGCAAGGCAATCGTGCGTCCCATTTTAAAGTTTTTCCATTCCTTCTTTCGGCTAGCTGCTAGTTTGCAATGAACTTTAGCTGCAGGTAAGTGGCAGCTCATTTGTATGCTGTAAGTTGGGAAAAGTTTTTAATTTGCGCCAACAATCGTATCGAATCGTATCGAGTGCTCCATCAACCGCCACCAGCTCTGCCAGGTCAACCTCAACAAGCTGGCAAGTCAACCACGCAGAAAAGCTTGTGGCTAAAAAGTAGATGGTACAAAAAATGTTCGCAAAGTGCTTAAATCAGCGTATTTCTTATTATATATATATATTTTTTTTCCGTTACTCAACACTGGCAAAGTTTCTGTCCGCGGCAAAGGCTATGCGGGGGCAGCTCTAGAAGTCGTCGTCTAATTGAACCCAACAGATATTTTCAATTAGCAGCAAAACATTTGTGAGCTAAAAAACTTTTATTCAATTTTTTCATTTTCGGTTTTTTCTTGACTTGAATTTTATTTTCCCGTATTTTTTTATTTTTATTTTTTTGGTATGCCACCTTGAGCCAAATTCCTGTGGGGCGAACACGTCTGGACACTGGCGGCCAATAAAAAAAGGCACCTTAGTGCACAAAACTTTGGCTAAAAGCGAGCGAAAACTTTTAATGGCATTAAAAAACATGGACAAAAAAATTGAGAATATTGAATGAACGACTTGTCAAATACTCTAGGGTTTTCTGATTAACATATATCTCTGTGTGTGATTATTTTATTATATATTTTATTTGATTTATTGACGGTAAAAATATTGTGAAACAATCTGTGATGTTTTTTTTTTTTATAGGTATTTCGGGAAACGTGTGCCCAGAGGGGTAAAGATTGTGTTACTAAATAGACCATACATTTATAGGCTCTATAACTGTATACTAAAGCTTCAGTAACGGATAGCTCTGCTAGCTGACGATCTCTATGATTGGCTTAATTTTTTAGTACTCGATTTCAATTTCTTTTATACAGTTATGCGTAATGACGATAAATCATCACATAATTATCTCAAATTTTTCCTATGTTAATACAATTAATTGAAGATTAAAGATATGTTATAACAAACATGCAATATATAAATATACATATTTAATATAAGAAATTAAATTTTCTAGCAAAAAATTTTATTAAAAAAAAAATTCATTTCTAGTATAATCTTTTTATCAAGCTTAATAAAGCTCAATAAAAAGAAAATAAATAAGTAAAAATGTTTTTCTTTAATGATACATAATAATCCGATTAATTTGTTAAAAAATGTGTTTTACTATCCTAACCAGAATTTCCTATATACCCCACGTTAATATGTAAAGAAAGAAGGAAACACGCCTCAAGTTTTTCCACTATAAAAGGTGGCCAAAAGCATAGACCTGGCTATTTAATTTGTTGGCAAAGTCTGGAATACAGCAACAGAAAAAAAAGTATCGCAGACATTTAAACAAGATTTTGCGAGTGTCGCATAAATCATATTGAATATTTTTATGCGCTGCGTAAATTTAATTGATAAAAGTGTCGCAACGTTTTGTGGGCTCGTTTTGGCAAAATGCGAAATGCAAAATACTGAAATGGAACGAACACATGCGCTGCGTGCCCCACGAGCCATCCAAAAATGCCAACAAAATGCCGAAAATCTACTACTTGAGATAAGCGTCGAGTTCAAACAAACTAATTCAGAGTGCGTGCGTGCGTGTGGCAGCTGCACCAATGTGGCAACATCAACGGCCACAGCAACTGCGACTGCAACTGGAACAGCAACTGTCGCTGTGTGCTCTGTGCCGCAAAGCATGCAACATGAATCAGCGCATAATGGCGTCCATGGCTGTGTTTGCATTTCGCAGCTAGGCAGCAGGAAACAAGGACCTAGAGTCCTGGCAGCAGCAGCAGCAGCAGCAGCAGACCTCGCATTTCAATAATTCTAATTAATTTATTAACGTTTATCAGTGACAATAAATTGACAGAGAGAGACAGCAAGCTAGTACGGCGAAACAGAGAGAGAGAGAGAGAGAGAGAGAGAGAGAGAGGGAGACGAGTCATGGCCCTTGGATTTTGGTGGCAACTGCGAGCCGTGTGAGCTCCGTGCCGTGTGGCAGCAACTGCTGATACGTCACTGGGCGCTCGCTTGGCTTATCCCACTCGAGCGCATAAAAGCCTTTTATTGTGACCAACTGACTCAGTCTCTGAGTCCTCATCAGCTGGAATTGGCTCGGCAGATGCGCACTGAGCGATAAGTTTTCCAGCCCATTCGCAGCCATAAATGAAATGAGAGACTTAGAAACAAAAAGCCCAAGCCAAAGCAAGCTCCAAGTCGGGCACACATAGAACTCGTAAATAAGCGGGCGTTGATTTTAAAACGAGCCCATTGATAAGACCAAGACTGGGGCTACAGCTCTGCCAAACTTGCTGAGGTGGCGAAAAGCAAACAAGACTCCAGTAAGAGCTGCGAGGGTTCTGATAGGCAATGATGGAACTGACAAATACCCAGGACATCAGGACAAAACATAATAATTATTCTAGTAGAAAATTATAATATTTAGTGACAATGTTTATGACATAAATAAAATTATAATTTATATATAAAATTATATAAAAAAAAAATTGATAAATCAATAATTTGTCATACGCAATAAAAAATATGTAATAATTTTCTGTCAGTTTGTTAGACTATACAATTATATTTTTAGTTTTACCTAATTTTAACTCTCGCTTTATCATCTTAAAGAAATATAATATATAAGGTTAATTAGTTAAAGCTAAGTCAAGTCTCAGTCTATATCAGCCTCAAAGCACACACAACTCTTACAGGGTATAGCAAATGAGTGGGAAACACAACTTGTTCGCCTTTTTTATTGTTAGCCCGAAATGACTTTTTGTTTCTGGCGAGCAACTGAAAGTGTTACAATTTATTGACACATTTAGATCAAAACTAAAAATTGTGCGCCAGCTACGATTGCTGAGTCGACAGCTTTGGCTACCCTGCAGCGCACTTTCTGTGTGGGTGTGTGTATATGTGTGTGTGTGTGTGTTTTGTTTTACATTACGTATAGCGCCTTAACTTATATCATTGCCACGCCCTCGACGGAATGGACGGGCAACGTTTCACCACGTGGCCGGCGGCTACGTAAATCCCGGCGTGCTCAAACAATACGTGAACGGCGCTCTAGCTGAGATACCTTTAATGCATTTCGCTCATATTGAAAAGCACTTAAAATTGGCCGAGGGGCGACCGGGGCGGGGCATGCGAAAATATGAATATCATAAAAACTGTGCGAGGGCTTCTCTATCTGGATGTATGGACGGGGTCTTTCCCTTCCCAGACGCGCCCGGCTGCTTATTTTATTATTATTATTTTACAGGGAATTATCTCATTTGAGTGGAGTTTGCCGGCTGCCATGCTATACGCTTCCTGCTATCCTGTTATCGCCCCTCCCACCGCTTCTCCGCCCCCATGCCCATCGCCCAGCTCGACCCGGCGCTGTGTAATGTGTACGTAATAACATAATATCCTTAAGATATTTTAATATTGCCTGCCGCTGCATATTGAACTGTGGCAAGCTCTTGACTGCGCTCCACAACTGCCCTATCTGCCCATGCTGCCTCTTGCCAATATCATCCGCATCCTGGCTGGCCGCATCTCAACATATTTGACTTTGCTTGGCTGTTCGCCTTGTTTGCCTGTTTATTCTGTGCCGGCTGCCGCCGCCCCGCCCCCACTGCTCCGCCTTCGCCTCTTAACAATACCTTTGTGCATCGTAAAATAATTGCCGCGGGTCATGTAATCTGCTGGATGCTGGCTTGCAATTCGCTCGCTTCTTCACTTCATATTTCCAGGAGCTAAAAGCATTGCTAAACAGCATCGACCCAAAGCGGAAGTTTGCCGAGTGAAAATATGCGAAATATCCTAAAGGTTGCCAAATTATTAATAGATATTACGAGCTGTAGAAGGTAAAACGAATTTAGGGTATCGTGTTTGAGCAAGATTTAGAACAAAATCTTCGTAATAGGTTTTGATTTTTTTTGTATCTTTATTTAGCTTAAAATATGTTTGTGTTTTCATATACTTATATTCATGTGAATCTGTTCTTAACTTGATGCATTTATGATTCAGTTGTCAGCAATTAGAAGGTGAAAAGTCTTTATGGAATACATATCTTAAAATTCTACTAAGGAATGTCTCTATAAAAACTCATATAATAACATATGAGAATCACATAGTAGGGCCCTTTAAATTTTTTTTTTTATTTTTTTTTTTTTTTTTTTTTTTTTTTTTTTTTTTTTTTTTTAAACTCAAACTTCAACATTTTGAAAGTATTAACTCATATTATTTATACCCAGTAAACAAGTAAATATCCAAAAATATACTAAAATAAAATACCAAATTTCAATAACAATTCTTTGAGTGTTCGTACCTCACTCATCACAGATCATGGTCTATCCATACGTATGACATAATCACAACATAATTATAATCATATCGCAACTATAAAAATCATTGAGTACACTTTGCATATGAAACACAGATAGATTTCGGCTTGGTTCCATCCATTCACAATAAGCACTTATGAGCATTTGGCCCATGGCCCCACCGTCGAATATCAATAATGTGCTCATCTGTTGTTTTTGTACTTAATAAGTCGCTCAACTCTTGGGTTCAACATATGCGGCAGTAATTTCATCTTGAGCTCATAAATAAGATGGCTCGTTCGGCAAGTGTGTGAGTGTGTGTGGGTGTCCGTGTTTGTGTGTGTGTGCGTGTGTTAGTCAAAACGTCTGCGGTGACATTATTAAGAAGTGGATATGGACTATGGACCACGGCTCGTACTTCGCTCGTACATACTCTCAGGCACTCGAGTTATTGACAAGTTTATGTGCTTAATCCTTCCATAAAGCGCGCCATTAAAATGCCAACAAAAGGTACTTTATATGAAAATTTTCTTCGCTCTGCCACTTTTATCGCCAGCGTCCTCATCGTCGTCGTCGTCGTCGTCGTCGCTGTTCATATTTCAATAAACGCACCGAAAATTTGAATGCCTCTCGTAAGACAATCGTCGTCAATGATGGGCGTATCACATGGCACTCGTCCGTACAGTCCGTACAGTCCGCACAGTCCGCGCAGCCTAACTGCGACGTTTGTTCCATCCAGCCAGCGAAATAGTTTCTGGAGCGTTCGGGCATTTTTATTGCTCCACTCGCTTATAGAATATTGTCAAAAATATTACAATAAAAAACCTTGGCTGGCCAGTAAGCAATTGTAAGCGTAGAACTTGTAAAAAGCTTGACTCTAGAATACCCTACCCAAATTATACATATGTGCTCATTTAGAGAATTTTGATCGATTATAGAATACTCTACCCTGATGAACTTTCAAAATGACTTGAATTCATTTAAAGAGGTTTTATTTGAAGTAGTATATATGAAGTCTATATGGCTTAGTTATATATGTACTTGAGGTGAACTTCTTAATTTTTTAAAATAATTTATAATAATTTATAATAGTTAATAATTTTTTTATTTTAAATTTCCGTTAACATTTCTCTAGATAAGAAAATGATGTCGCTGCATTCCAACTTTTACATCTGAAAATTCTTTAGTTCTCTCAGTTGTGCAGTTAACCATTTAAGTTCCGCCTTTGGGCAGGGGTGTGCAAAATCATAAGCCTAAGCGGGTTTCATGGAGCTGCTATTCGCGACAAAACGCACGAATTTGTAATAAAAATGTTTGGGTACACCCCAAAAATAAAAGAGATGGAAAAACGTGTGGCAAATGAAGCCGTCGAGTTCGCTAAAAGGAGACAGGCATTAATTTGAACTTTTGTTTTTCATTTAAGTTTTAATACTCGCTCACAAGGCAAGAAAAGTTGATTAGGTTATGAAATGTAGACATATTTTAATGGAAATTTGAGATAAATATTTTGTTTCAGTAATGCCAGTTGAATTATGATTATAAAAGATAGATCGTAGTAGTAGCTATGGTCCTTGAGGGATATGTGAAAGTGTTAAGAGTTATAGACAAAGCAGCTGGAGAGCTGTACGTTCCGAAGTTGACGCGAGAATATATAAACTCTTCTGTTATTGCTATTTATATCTCTCTCTATGCGCTTCTCTCCCTCACTATAACTAGGCGAGTATTATACGGCTGTGCTTACCCACTTGCCACATGCTTACTTGCATTTTTTGTTCGTTTGTAGGTTGCTTAACGTAACGATGCTCGTTTGCCATGTGGCTGTTAAAGTCTCTCACATGTGTTGGCTGCCCAAAAATTTGTTGATTTTTTTTGTTTTTTTCTTTGTTTTCGGCAGCTTCCGTAAAGCTGAGTTTAGCCTGGGGGCTGTCGCATCGTCTTGCCGCCATATTTAAGCGATTTCACATTTCTTAATGATTTTGACAGCTGAATGATGTTTCATTTGCTGCGGCAGTGTTTTGTTTTCTTTTCGGGGTAAGCGCATTTTGTTTAATTCTTACACAATTTGCGTCAAGTGGCGGTCTTTAGTTAATGCCAGTCAAAAACGAGGGCAGCTGCGTAATTTGTTGCGCATCTTACGAGTGACACCAGCAGCAGCAGCAGCAGCAGCAGCAGGAGGAGGAGGAGAAGCAGAAGAAGCAGAGCGAGTGAGGGCAATACACTACTATATGACTTTATGCTTCAATTGCTGTTGTCTTCTGTGGCGGCATTAATTAGGCGAGGCAGCCTGGGCTGGCCAACTAACAAAGCTCTTCATTAATGGGAACCTGAGCAGGAATAGGAAAAGGATCAGGCTTAGGCTGGATCGGGCCGCATGTCAAATGCTGATGGACGACAGTGCTTTTAATTTTAATTCTAATACATCATAATGCGTCGGGCGCAAGGCAAAGTCAACACCCCGCAAGGTGGTCGCATGTAACAGCCACCCCAGCCCCAGAGTCCTTTGCTGCCTGTGTAGCTGTGCGTCCGTGCGTGTGCGCGTATTTGTGTGTGCGTGTGTGTGTGTGTGTGATAAGTCTGGCAAAGTAGAAAAACACACGTACAAATTTCAGAACAGTTGGTCCACCCTCCCCGTCGGCCGACTGGTGCGAAAATCAAGCCAAAGGCGGCAGTCGCAGTCAGTCAGTCAGTGGTGCAATTGTGGTGGTTGCACGAGCACCGCGCCGCGACGTCAAGGTGAAAGCCGCTTAAGGTATACGCACGCACCACCCTCGGGTGGCTCGGCCCATTGTCAGAGCTCAACATGTGCGCGATTGGATTAAGTGGCAGCGGGCAACGATTCAAGGACAATCAGCTGCACAGCGTGTGCATGCGGCAACAACAACAACAACAACAACAACAACAACAACAACAACAACAACAACAACAACAGCAATGGCAAGTGGGCTCTGCATACATGTGGCTGTGGATGTGGATGAGGATTTGGACGCCACCTTCTGTCCAATTTGAAGTTAGACCGCGTAACAGAAATCCATTAAGGTGACCGTTTTATTTGCTACATTAACAGAAATGAGGGTTAAATGCGAGTCTTTAGACATCTGCCTCGATTTCAATTGTTGCCAATTTTCAATTTTTATGGCTTACTTAACAAAAGTGTTAATTGACAAAGCGCCAAATGAGTTTCAAATGCAGTCAAGCGAAATGGTCAAAGCCTTGCGTTGAGCAACTTCAAAAGCTGTGCTCATTTCGTATACACTGAGAGAAATTCGAGCATTAAATTGACGGCGTCTTGAGTCGTTTAAATATAGAAATTGTATAACAGGCCAGTAATGATAGCTCAGTTATGTTTTTTAGAATATTATGTTTATAATCCATGACATATAAACATAATAATCATTATCTTTGCTCATATACAGTCGAGTCTCGATAATGTATACCCCGCTTCATCTAAAATCGTGATAAATCGAAAAAAAAGTCCCATCTATATTCTCGATAATTTAAACTTCTTTTTAAATAAATAAAAAAATAAATAAATAAATAATAAAAATCTTACCTTGCCATTTCGAGTTATCGGGACTCTACTGTAAAAGGATCATTGAAATTTACTTTCATATTTTCTGAAACTTGTCTCATTGCTTATTTACATTCTCTCAGTGTCTGGGTATATGCTAATCCATGAATCCGGCATGCAGCTGGTATTTTGCTGAGCAACTACTGAGCGCTCGCTCCTTGAGGGGCAGCTGGTGGCGCCCACGTGCGTGGCATGCAAGGAATTTCCAATCAATTTTAATTGGCACGCCATCAATAAGAGCGCAGCAGCAAAGGCAGTGGAAGCGGCAGCAACCCGAAAAGATTTCCAAATCTGAAAGACTTTCAAAGATTTCCATGTGACTTGAATGCGACTTGTGTCGCATGGCTAAACGAATTCCCAAAATATTTGTGCATAATTTTAATTAGAGCATTTTTCTATTTTGCGCAATTTATCTTTGCCGCTGCCACTCGATAAGTATTTATATATATTTATTTTTAAGTGTAAGTACGTATACTAGTGTGTGTGTCAACGTGTGTGTGTGGCAAACGCTTCAAGTGTCAGAGTGGCATGCCACTTTTAACTGGCAATGAGTGTCAGCTCATTGCAATAAATTATTTTAAATGAGCATATCGACGAATGTGCCTGTGTGTCTGTGTCTATGTCGCGCGTGAATGCCACGCCCCCTCCACCAATAGCGAGGTACTTGGGTGCACATGTGTCCCTCGGGCCGGGGCAAAATGTTCTTAGCGCCGAAGGTATTTGAATTTGAATTTGAATTTGCGTTTGCTTCTGCTGCTTTAAGAGCGCGCAGATAAATCTCTCGGCGAGCCAATCAAAAGTTCTGCTCAGCTCATTTAAATGTTCTTTGGGGCTGCACAACAAACTCATTTAAGTTTAGTCCACTGCAGCAGCAGTCAAGATAGGTAAAAGGATAACACACACACACACACACAGAGAGAGATAGGACACTCCAAAATTGTCGCTAAGGGATTGGTCAGCGCCAACTTTTGCCCAGCCACGTTGTTGGCTTAATTGCCAAGTGTCCTTGGCCGAAAGTGCAAAAGGGAGCCTTAATTGCAGAGCTCTGCCGCTATCTGCTGCCTGCTGCTTGCTGCTTGGTGACCCCTCTGCTGTGCCAGGACTCGCCAGCAACGGTCAGTAGTCGAGCAGCGTGCTAGGCCAAACTCAAATGTTTAATTGCCATTTAGTCCTTTTTAATGGACTCCACTGTACTGGCAGCCCGGGCTGCGTTCATTAATGGCCACGTCTAGATTTGCGCTCACCTCCTTGTGTCCTGTCGATACATTATCTCCGACTCGTAGCCGTTGTCCTGCCTCCAGATAAACCTGCAAATGCTAGCATTTTAATAGCCACCAGCCACAGGACTGCTGGACCACTGGAGACGCAACATTTTTGACTTACAGACCGTTATCTTTGCCCGAGTATGTCCTGTGAGTGGCCCCTCCGCTCGTTTGTATTGCATAAATTTTGGCTGAATTGCTTGTTGCTGTTGGTCGATAAGACGCCGTCGATAGCCTGACAATTAGTCTCAACTATATTTTGAATATGTATTGCAGCTCCGTTTGGGCAACTCCTGTTCGGGTTGGCGCTTTAATTGTTTCTTGGGATTTGTTGAAAGCGCAAACACAATTTGATTGCTGATAGCTTCTCTGAACTAACTGCAATTGCTCGTCGAACACTAGCTGAAGGCAAGCCAGAGCCAGACATTGGGCACAGATTGTGCACAAAGTAAATTAAAGAGAGGTTCATAGTGCAGCTTGATAATTAATGGCAGACAAACTCAAATTATTATAGATAATAATTGATTCTGTGTAAGCTAGCTAATTATTTTCACATTAATAATTTTTTAAATTTAAAATTTAAAAATTATTTAAAAAAATTGTTAAGTACATATGTATAAAAGAAACAAGTTTTTTATTTAATCATAAACTGTAAAAAAATATTTTATAAAACCTCAGAATCATTAAAGTTCAAGCGCAGGAATAAAACCAATTCTCGCAAAATACTTTGTAAAATCAGCTGTGTACCGACTTTGAATTCGGAGAGCATCCAAATGGCCTTACATTGTCTTCTACTAACTCAGAGATATGCAGCCAAAACACATTTAATAGAGGCTAGTTAGATTTTTTGACTGTATTCGCTTAGTTAAGATTTTTTGGAATTACGAAAATAATTAATATATTTACAAAGCTCGCTTTTAATTTTACTTTCGATGAGCTCTTCGTCCATTTCTCTACTTATAAACTCGATTGTGGTCAACTCTTTGCAGCCTCTTCTTATATCTTCTCTTGGCATTGCCCACACAAATGCTTACCCCTCCTGCTGCTGCTGCTGCTGCACTTACATTTAATGAAAAAAAAAGAAGGCGCTTTATTATTAAATTACGCCCTGCTCTGCTAAGGACTGTGCCGCCCCCTTTGTGCTTGACATAAACATAAACTGGGCGTCTTTTGTGCTGGGCACAAAGCAGCAGCAGCAGGAGTTGGGCTGCCAAATAATGTATCCTGGCCGCCGGCTAAGCAACATAACAAAAAACACCTTTAATATTTTCATTATGAAGTCATTCAGCGCGATTATGAGCGCGTGACCCCCAAGGCGACTAACGGCGTCCAAGGCACAGGATACTAGCTCGTTCGTCCGCCAGTCCTAATGAACAACAACAGGACAACACTTCAGCTTGGCGGCTGCTGATGCTGATGAAAGTGGCGTTCGGAGTGGAGCGTTTCGATGCTGAGGTAAATTACAATTTTCGCTTATAAGTGGCCGTTGCCGTCGTCGTCGTCCTGGCGGGTCCTGTTGCTGGCCAAGTGCAGCTGTACCCAATAATCATAATAATTGCGCCATGGGCGTCAACGTCGTCAACTTTTGCCAGACGCCAACGAGGCCAACAACAATTGCTTATAAAGTGCGTGTGACACATTAACGCAGGAAAAAAGCGCGAGGAAAATAGGAAAAAAGCGCGGAAAAGTGCTAACCAGAAGCGCGAGTGGGAGAGAGATAGAGAGAGCGAGAAAAAAGGCAAATAATATGACGGGGCCAGTGGGCGAACTTCAAAAGAAATAAAAAATAAAATGTTTGAAAGAAAAGTCCTTTAATGCCGTGAATTTTACGCGGGATTTCTATAAAGTGCAGCGCCTTGTTTAGGGGGCGGGGCCAGCTCAATTCCTTCAGGCCGCGGGGGTCCTGCGGTTGGTGCGTCGCAGTAAATTGAAAATGTTCGTGCGTAAATTGACTTTGGGTCAGGGGCATACGTATACGCATAGGCAAATCAGCCTCTGCCTCCTCCTCCTGCTGCTCCTCCTCCCAGGCAGGGCTCGAATTGAATTGGAAACAAACCGTGGCGAGCGGCCAGTTCTTGTGTATGTCCTGTCCTGTCCTGTTCACCTCATGTCCGGGCGGGCACTTTTTGAAATTGAATTTCTTGGCGTAGCGGCGGAAGCAAATTAAAAAGAAATTAAGCCAATTTGCCCAAGAGTCGAGACTGCGGCTCCATTTCAGCTTCAAGTGCCTTGTTGTGGCTCGTAAATCTTTGGCCCATAAATACCAGAAGCTCCTGGCTCCGTCCGGATCGCGTCGCGCTTGGCCGGCGACATCTTCGGTACGGCGTGAAATTCTTTAATCTCATTCAATTCAATTAGTTCGAGCTGACTAGTTAATGCCGCGCGAACCATTCGCGAATGTCCTTTTCATAGCGCCAGCTGTCCCGCTTAGGTGTGCCGTATCCCTGCCAAAGGCGGTTTATCGTGTGGTCATGTCCTTTCCTTTCCAGCGCTTATGCCGTCTCTTTGTCACTGCGCATTAACTTTTGAAATTTATGTGCCCGAGCCAACAGCTGGCCAATGCTTATCAGACTATATTCAAGGCCAATTAAGAGATAACCAAAACAGATTCGGGTTTACATAACAATACAGAAAAGCAAGTGAAACGGTGCAGCACTTTGAATCAGTTCAAGACGTGATATCCTGAGAGTGCAGAACAGGACGTGAACAGGATGTGACTGGGCGATTTTCCACACAATTCAAGATATGATATCATAATTGATTAATTGGTGTGATTAAAGCCAAATTAATTATAATTAATTTTAAATGTAACAAGCTATAGCCTGTACATTTTTTTTTATAGATAATTACAATTTCTTAAAATATTAGATATATAATGCGAACAAGTAAAATAGAGCATCTAGCAATTAATTGATCATAAGCAATGAAAATATATTTATAGTATTCCATATAGCTAAGATCTTAGATCGTTGATTCGTTTAAATGAGAAAAAGAAACTAAAAAGAAAATAGTATATATACATAGCTCACATTTGTCAGAGCGGAGCACACCTTATTAAATTGTATGTAAATGTAAATAATAATAATAGTTCCATAGCTCCCATTAATGCCAGCTATACTCTATGTGAAGCAGATGCAAGGTAGTTTGATTGCTGCATATGAAAGTGTAAATTTCGTAGAAAGTTAACACAATCACATAGAAATTTATTAGAGATTTTCAAGAGTTTACAACGAGCCGGGCCATGATGATCTGATCTGCTAAAAGCGTGTACGCGTGTATGGAATGTATCTATCGAAATACATAGAGATTGTCTCAGAATGATGATTTGGTCGTAGGTTGGTCGAATAGTTGAAAGCTCCCCGTAGCTGCTCTTGTTGTGGATGTTGTTTCGATTGACGGTGATTAAGTAATTTTCGCATTTTTGGCTAAGCTACACTTGTTTTGTTTTTTCCTCTTCTTTCTTTTCAATTTAGATTTATATATATATATAAATATATATATGTGGGTAAAGGTTAGGGCGGGTTGGCTGGGCCTTATGGCTCCGATTTTTTGTTGCTGCCACCTGGCTGCGAATCGTCCATCTGCCCCGGGTGGGCACGCGGCAGGATCGGCGGAGTGGGTTGAGTCATACGCGGCTTGGCATTCCCAAAGATGCTGGCGGCCTGCTTCGTCTCGGCCAGGGCATTGATTGGCTCGGTGACGGTGCGCGGCTGCAGCACGATCTTGGGACGGTCATCGTCGTCCAGACTGGCGAACGCTGGGCTAGCGGTGCCGTTCGATGGCTGATTGTACCGCTCATTGGGATTGTAGTGCCCGCGACGATCGCGTGTCCGGTTCTGGCCGAAGTTCGAGTAGTGCCCGTTGTCGTTGCTGATGCTGCGCTGGCGCTGGGTGCCGCCACGCCTGTAGTTGTTGTTGTTACGGTCGTTGTAGCTGTGTGGGCCGAGTGGGTTAGTCGGGTGGATAAAGTGGAGCAGCTCATATGCTTACCGATTGTTGTTGCTATAGTTGTTGTTGCTGTTGCTATTGTTGTTGTTGTTGTTGCTATAGTGCGGAAAACTGCGACTGCTCTGGAAGCTCGTCGACGAAATGTGCGGCTCCACACACTGCCTGGGACTGCCCAGGCTGGACGTGTCGTGGCTGCCGCCACCCAGGGAGCCAAAGTCGCTGCTGTTGCTGCCGTCGTTGGTCTGGTAGCCATCGTTATTGTGATGCCCTCGACCACCGCCGCCCCTGGCACCGCCCCTTCTTTCGCCACCGCCGCGGCCGCCGCGATAGTCGCCTTGCCGTGGACTGCCCTCCTGCCTGTTCATGTGAAAGTTGCTATTGGACGATCGATTGCCCACCGGGCGTCCAGGGCTATTCTGCTTGCGCGAATACTGTCCCTGGTAGCCCTGCGAGCCGGCGCTGCCGTCGCGTCGAAAGTTGCGACGATTGTGATTGCCGCCGCCACTGCCGGAGGCACCGCCACCGCCACCGCCGCCGCCGCTGTTGGCGCCACCGTTGCCGCCCTGGCGCCGATGATCGGCAATGTCGATGCGCAGCGGCGCCGATAGATTGTCCAGTTTGATGCGTCCATTGCGAGAGAGCGCACGCTTTAGCTGATCCAGTGTTGTGAACTCAACGTAGCCATAGCCCTTGAACTCGTCTGTCTCGCGGTCCTTGATGAGGCGAACGCTCTTCACCTCGAAATCATCGAAAATCTTCATCACATCCCCCTGGACGAGGCCCTTGGGCAGGTTGCCAACAAACGCAATGTAGGGTGGATCGGTTGGCACTTCCCTGTTGCGTTCACGGAAGTCTCGGTTGCGATTGTGGAAGTTTCGATATTCCTGAGAGTTGCCTCGATAGTCACGGTCATGATTGTTGTTGTTACCTCTATCGCTGTTTGGCCGATCTGCCATATTCTACGAGCTTTTCAGTATTTAAACAATATATTTTTGAAGTCCGGAGCTCGTGTTCCCAGACGCTGTGGATACTGTCTATGAAAGACAATTGATTTAATTTGATTTGACATTTATCCAAATGTCACTAGATCCCATACGTTTCGACCGCATGACATTCAAATCGTTACATTGTTCATAAAGTATTTTACGAAAGCCTTGTCAGTATCTTGATTAGATCCATGTATTTTTTAAAGTTTATCAACCTGTACTTTCAATCCAAATTCCGTGCCAAATGGGGCGATCTGACGAGGAATCTTTTGCGCTCCCTGCGTCGCAGACTGTTTTAAGGCCAAGGTAAATCATAAATGATGAATGCTGGCGCCTGGCCACGTTGCCCCCATCCCCATCCATCCGCGTCACACCACGCCTCGCCACTCCGCACCACCTCCTCTCCACTTCACTGGCCAGAAATGCAGGCAGAAAACATGTGTAAGCAGCAGCAGCAACAGCAGCAACAGAGTAGATGGCTCCATCTACATCTCCAGATTCAGCATTTGTGCTTGTTTGTGTTATGGATAATAAAAACAACAACTGCGACGTTGACGACGATGGCAACTACATGAAAAAGTCAACAGCAAATAGTGAGCAGCGGCAACAGCAACAGCAACATCAGGAGGAGGGCGGGGGGAGCAAGAAGAACAACTACCGCGTTTTGTTTGCACGACGAACTCATGACTCATTTTTGTACATTTGTCAAAATTTTTGCCATACATCATTTTAAACAGCGCGCGACATCGAAGAGGGCAAAGGGGCAGGCTCGGAGCGGCGGAGGATACCAGTTGGAATAATATGCACAGCCAGACAAGTCACAGTGGTTCCAGAGACTCGTAATCAGAGAGTAATAAATTGAATCTGTAATTAATATATACTGCAAGACAAAGTAATCGAAAATATCTGTTGGGCATTATATAGCAAGGAAAATTGATGACGAAATTATTGAAAATTATTTAAGCTAATTATGACACATATTTTTTAGACATTTATAGATAGTAATAGATATCGTAGGTAAAGGGAAATAAATTAGGTATAGACAAAGTAATCGAAATATCAATTGGACATTATATAGAAAGAGAAATTAAAGACGAAATTATTTAAGCTGGTTTTTGACACATATATACATTTATAAATGTTTATATATCTAACAGAAAAGTTATATAAAATGGAAAATATATTAAAATTATGAAAAAAAAAAAAAAATAAAAATAAATAAATAATATGAAGTATAAATGAAAAAAAATTTTTTGAGCTAATGATATATGTATATATGTATATGTATAATATATATAGAGGAACAGTTTATGTTACCATGGCTGTATTCTGATAAGAAAATATTCAATATAATTGGGAAGTAAATAGGTAAATAGCTTCAATATATTTATATAGTATATTAAAATAATACATTTTATAAGAAATTCATTTATATAGTACATTTAGAAATTTATGAAAAATAATGAAGATGGGTTACAATTACCGAATGAATGGCTGGATTATCTTTATCGCTCTTTATCCTACTTATTGAGATTTTAAATGATAGGAAATCGATGTTCGATAATTATTTCTGTGCCGATTTTCATCTGACAGCTGACATTTCAAATGGAATTCATGATAAATTACAGTGAAATTTGACCTCGGGAAATTTCCACCTTGCTGGGCAGCTTGCGTCAGTGTGCCATAGAGATTTTATGGTTTGGTTTGGATTCGGCACACGCCAACGCATGCTAAAAGATAAATCGTCAGCAACACGGAATTAAAAACTGATGTAGCGATTAATTTATCACTCACTGGCGCAGCAACAAGCAGCTGCAAGAAGAGTTGCCAGCTACTGGCAATATTTAACTAACAAGTTGCAACTGTGTGGGGGCATGCCACACTTGCCACACTTGCCACACTTGCTACTCGGGGCAGTTCCTTTGGCAGCCTGAGCAGGAGCAGCTACTGCGAACGAACTATGAACCGATGCGGACAGTAAATAAATTACGAGCAACAAATAAACGCGCTCGGCTGCATCGATGGACAGCAAAACAAAAAGCCGAGCAAAGGCAAAGGCAATGGCAAAGGCGATGGCAATGGCCATGGCAATGGCAATAGAGATAGAGAGAGAGAGAGAGAGAGAGAAAAAAAGTAAAGAGCGTAGCGAAACGAGAAATGTAGACAAACAAAGACAAGAAAACGGGAACGGAAACGCTTTCAGCTGTCGAATTTGTATGAGCTGCTGCTGCTGCTGTTGCCCCTGGCTCCTCTTGGTGCTTGCTCCTTGAATGCCAAATGCCATGTTCATCCTGTCTTAGGAGGCCAGCTCCATTCGTAAGTGTTCAATCATTTGATTGTTGCAACAATGCAACAGCCACAGCAGCGGCAACGGCAAAAGAAGTGAAACACCGAAAAGGATTTATGCTCATCGATCAGAATTAATGAAGATTTTGTTTTAGTGCCCTGACAAAGCTTCAGTCGGGCAGAGGGCGCGGCATTGGGGTTGCTGCTGTGGATGTCCAAAGCAGCTTCAAATAGAGCATTTGTTGCTAATCGTTTTCGCCAGGCCGAATGCCACTCGAAGCACTTGCGAACCGGGCACTAACCGTAAATGCTCGAGTATTACACTACATTAGCGAAATTAAATTGATTTTGCCTTGCGCCTGCTTCGATTATTCTGCACATTTTTCCGAGCTTCCTTTCGATGCCCTTGCAACCCTGGCGCATCGTTTGGCTCAAGAGCTGTTGATAGCTGTATTTCACCACCTTTTAACTCTTATTAAGCGTTGCGCTATCTCTTTCTAGTTGGCCCCCTCTCTCTCGCTCCCTTGTTTGCTTGATTTATGCTGCAGTGCCCGCAAGTATGCAGCGTAAATATTTTTATGACCCAATATATATATATATATATATGATGCCTGCCCCGCCCAGCAGCCCACTGCACTTGTGCCTGAACAACACACGCACACATACACGCACACTCATTCACATGTATGGGAATATCATATGAGCAATCCAGGAGCAGCGGCCCACACTAATCATATTAAATGAAATTCATACGTCGCCGCATTTATGCGATTTACTCAGGGACTCGTGAGCCACTAGCGAGGGTTGCTAAAACGTTTCATATGACGCGCAATGTGATGTGAGCATTGTTGTTGTTGTTGTTGTTGTCGCTGCTGTACGTTGGCTGGCTGGCAACATTTTCGTTGTCGTTTAAACTAATTGAGTGTTACAAATTTTATGTGCAAAATCTTTAAGCTAAATTGAAATTTGTTTTGTTTGCCTTTGGCATGGTCTAGTCTGGTCTGTTCTAGTTTGTTGTTGTTGCTGCTGCTGTTGTTGTACATTTTTCACATATGATGCGGGTTGTATATGAACCCATTTAATGTTATGTTCACATTTCGTAGCTGGCGTCCGTAAGTGCGTTGAACCATTTTAAAATTGAGGTATGCCTATCACTTTCCAAAATTGCCAACCAAATGGTAAATATACATATATATTTTTTTGCTTATAATTTATTCAATGTGCTTTGAGTTTCCAGAGAAGTGAGTAGAGAATGGAATATGTGTAAGGGATGTATTTAGCTTATAATATATTGTCAGATCTGTCTTCATGCACTTTGAATTAACTTACAGACTTACCTTAAACATCGCTAGACTCATAAAGAATTACTTTATTGAGCTTCATAATGAATGAGAGAGCATATGAACTTAGAGTCAGAAGGAGAGAGAGAGAGGGAGAGAGTTAAAGTAGTTCTCATTCATTTCATCATATTTTTTGATGCATTCTTAGTTGAAATAGATTTGGAATCCAACTCAAATCTACGCCCTGATCATTTTCTCATCTCCATTAAAACTCTTGACTCTGACTGAACAAACTCTGAACTGCTTATGACTAAGGTAACTCACTCTGCAAACGTAGACACTCTGCATATGTGAACTTATTTGATTTTAATCTCAAATTCCATTATTTTGAAATGAACTTCACTTTAGCAAGATTTTGGCAAGATTTGATAATTGCGTCGCATTCTTGGCCAATTTACATGATTTATGAGGCCAAGTTTGGTGCAGCCCACGCTGCTGGCTTGGGCCAAAAAGAAATGCATACAGTTCGAAACAGTTAGCGGAGATGATTTGTGATTGTGATTGGGGCCATTGCAGCGACTTGGCTGGCGATAAGAAGCAAATATTTGTTGCTGCTGTCGCGGCTTGAATGCATGGCTTATAAACAAATGTGCTGGGCAAATTAAACTTATGTCTGAGATATATCATTTCTATGGCCATATATCAGTGCTCGAGTGGCAGGCCAATAAAATATGGCACTTGTTTCAGGGCCTGGCCAAAACAGGCAATTACCAATTGCCAAAAGCCAAAAGCCGCCCAAGCGCAAAGCTGTCGCGAAATTTTGAAAAATTAACAATGTGAGCTGCGTAGGAATATCCACATACTCATCGGACATCGAGCAGCGAGGCTATAGAGCAAGATATATACACATGTATGTATGTGTGTAGTATTCAGTTCAGTTCCAACTATAGATTTATGCCAATTTAAAGAGACAAAACTTGTAGTCGAAAAGCTGCTGATGCTGATTTATGGCCTCTCGCATGAATGTTTTGCCAAAAGGGTAGGCCACATGGCTGCCCTCCTCCCGACTCCTCCCGATTCCTAAAGCCGGCCATAAATTATGCGTATGATCAAATTGCTACCTTCATGTGGTAGTCGCTCAAGTTTTTGTGTTGTGCTTTCAATTAAGGCAATTGATTTTAATTAGACCATGACTTAAACATATTTCATAAGCATATTCCGAAGAAATGATTATTATTAAACACGCGACTCACCAAGGGGCCGCCGCTTCTTAACGACTCTTACCTCGCTGTAACTCAATATGTGAGCCGCAGATACCCTACCCACTCGGCTCAATTAGTGGGAATTACGCGTTGATGTGGCCAACTCGCCGCATAATGCACCAGCAGCAGCCCACATGTAATGCCAACTGCTGCAGGGTAGCATTGCTTTCAGCTCCAGAGTTCCTTAATTGGTGGCACACACAGAGAGAGAGAGAGAGAGAGGGGGAGAGAGAGAGAGATAGAGCGGGACTCACATGCAACGTGCTTCAATTGAGGTGATCAACGTTAATTAAAAGCCAACAAAAGACACAACTGAAATTGACTCAGCCCAGCAGCCACTGTTGTGGGCTCATTAAGTGGTCGCCCGGCCACGCCCACAGCGCACTGAGCACACAGTACGCCCCACTGAGCGATCGAGATGAAAAATTAACATTTCGCGCATCATTAAAATTCCGACAGTAGCCAGAGCCAGAGACTGGCGAGCAGAGCAGGGGGGGGGGGGGGGGGGGGGAAGGGCTACCACTGCTGCCATATGGAACTATTTACACATGGATCTGTATCTCTCACTCTCTCTCTATTTGTCTGTGTGTGTGTGTGTGTGGTTGACAAATGCCGCAACGTGCTCAATGTTTCCATTTCCATTAGCATTTGCCCAGTTGCCATCTAACGCCCTGGCGATTGCCTTCATGTTGCAAGTAGTGCGACGCCTCAGCTAGACGCTTCAGCTGTGCCGCAGCCTGTGGCTCATTTGTCGCAGCAGCCGACGAGAAATGAGTAAAACAAATGCGTCAACACCGAATTTTCATTTGGTTAATGTGTGAAGGCGAACCAAACTAAATACAAATTCACTCACACGCACACACACACACACGCACTTAGTGAGAATCGTATGCCTAAGCAGGCATCAGTGAAATAATAACATGAATTTATCAATTTGTCATGTTGATATTTGTTTGGCAATTTATTTTCCACATGCGACATGTGCTCAGAGATCGTTTCCATCCATTCCAATCCATCCCATACAGGTCCTCTTCCTCTTTCTCTTCCTCTTTTACTCACCCAGCTGACTTGGGCTTTAGTTTTTATTTTTAGTTAGTCGCGTTTGTGCAACTCGAGCCACAGCACATACGACTTACATACTCAATGCAATTGTGGGCAGTAATTGATTGGGCTACTTATCCGACTTACAGCCAGCCAATGCCAGCCAATGGGATACAGATGCTCAAGGTTTCTGTTCTGTTTCTCGTTTCTTTGTTTTTTTTTTTTTTTTTGGCTTGTCAACACCAGAAGAGACTTGAAATACATTTATACGTATTTTGTGTGTTATTTATAAGTATGTCCAGGGTGACCAAATGAGAGATGGAGTTAAACAAGTGCTAATGAAACAAAAAGAGATAAATTTACATATATTTAAATTTATTAAATGCTTTTATGCATATATTGGGAATCTTGTATTGAGAGCTTGATATGATTTTGGAGAAATGAATTTTGGGCTGACAAGTCTCATGATTTGCATATCAATTGACGCGTGGTCTCTCTGATTTCTACTTCACTTCTGAGTCACTATTTGCTATAATTTCTGTAAAATGCAGTGTGATTGACGTGGTTCATAATCAAAGGGCAATATTACAGATAGATATTAGAGATAACTTAAGAAGCTGATGAAACGCGACACACTTATATCATCAAGAAATTTCTTTTAATAAGAAGCCCACTTTGCACTTATGCAACTTCAAAAGGTAGTAGATATAAAGGGAGAATATATGACTTCAGGTTTATTGAAAAAAATCGTATTTAAAATTTCATAAAAGAATTTACTTAGTAAAGGATCCAATAATTCTTCATTAAAAATAATATTGATAACTGCATATTACGAAAATTTTTGTTTTAATTTTTTTTTTTTTTTTTTTTTTTACAAATTTACTGTGTTTGTTAAGTCTCAAATTGTTAAAAAAAATATATTTTATTATTATGTATTAATAGATTTTTTGTTCTGACAATAAATTTATTAACTTAAGTTTCATTAGTTGTTTATGGCCCTTTCAACTTAATTTATATATTATATATACACTGAGCCACTAAAGTCATCGTACCCCAGTACATATGATTTTAGTGACTCAATGTATTTCTATTAAGAGTGCATATGCTAAATCACTTGAATTGCATTGCCTGCTTAGATCACTGTAAACTTAGCCATAGGTAAACACGCAATAAAATCTTTATTAACTAATTACCCCACCCAGCCAGACCCAGTCGATGAGTAGTTAAACACATTGCAACGTCAACTCGAAGCCAGACAATCACAAATCATTCAACAGCAACAAATAAACAAATAAACGGACGGACTGACTGAATTTGAAGTCATTTAACTTAACATAATAAGCGGCCCTTAAGAGCTGCTAGGTGCAGGAGTAGGCTGTCGCTTCCTCTTGCTCTCCCTCTTCTTGCAGTTCTCCTGCTTCCATATAGTATTAAGGTCTGGCTGTCGCTCAACGCTGCTGCCGCTGCTGCTGATGATGATGATGTCACCTTATACAGCTGAGACATAGCTATAGACATACAGACATATAGACATACACAGATACAGATACAGTTGCAGAGGGGCATAGTAAACACGACCATAAAAACCATTAACATCTGGTGTGATTAACTCTTAAAACTGCGAGTCAAGTCCGCTGGCTCCTAAGCAGCTCGGCCGCCCCAGCCATTCCGATTGGCGGAGCAGCTGCTGCTGCTGCGGCTGCCTGCCTGCCTGCCTGCCTCTCCTCCTGCTCTGTTAGCGGATTGGTGGGGTAAACTCATTCACACGGCAGCCAGTGCATCAAAAATGGGGAATCGGAATTGGAGTCGGAGTCGGAGTCAGAGTCGGAGCCAGGCAAGAGCAGAGAGTCGCCAGAGTCAGAGCCGAAGTCGCGTCGTCAGTTTCTTTGTCGCTTTTGGAAATTTATGAGTTTCGCTTGAAAAGTATTTTATTGCGTTTATAATTCCAAGTGTGTGTGAATAGCGGGCGGGTGTACGTGTGTGTGTGTGTGTGAGTGTGAGTGCCGCATGGGAAATGAATGGGCAGCTCTCTTTGTGTGTGCGCTGTGCCGCTTGCTCCCCTTTCTGTAAATGTTGCACATAAACTCTTTAACACTTTGCCTCTCGTTGCAATTAAAAAAATCTACTTATTGGTGGAAAGTGTTGCTGCCCCACACTCTGGGATATGCGACATTGTATCTGTATCTGTGGCTGTTACTGTCTGCATTTGTATCTGCTATGCACATTAGGCACCGACACACCCCGCCCCACTCGCACCACTAGCACCACTGCAGCTCATTGGTGGTGGTGCGCTGCTCCACTTGCCCGTTTGGGGGCACCGCATCATTTGTTTGCGTAACTTTATTAGACTCTTGAATTGCGTGTTTAGTTTTTGAACAATTTATGTGCCTGCCTGGCTGCCTCGCTGCCCGACTGCCTGTCAGCCCGCCTACCCCTCGCTCGTGAGTGACGAAAATGTGGGAAACTTGTGTAGAACACGAGAATGGGGCCGGGCCAGCCATGTGTGTGCCGCCAGTTGCATTAGATACAGATACAGCCAGAGATACAGATACATCTGACAGCCTGATGAGCAGAACAAGTGTCTCTCCGTTCTGGTGTCTGTTATCAGGTTAACCTTTTGGGTCTACACTCTTCTCTATTGCAGTCTAATGAAACTGGTGAGCCAAGTCAAGGTATAGCTAAGAGAGTTTGTTGAGCTGTTGGAATACTTATAGATTATAGATTTAATTTATAGATAGCAAGGTCAATACTTTAAAGGCTATCGAATCAGACCAGCTAATCATATGAGAAATCATATCAGATAACATTTTATTAAAATTAAAAGTAAATTCCAAAGGAGTCCATTTCTAAGTGATGAAAGCTAAGCCCTTCTTTCAGGTCAAGATGTGACTTTCCATTGGCTGTTAGGTCGAATCTCCCGATTAACAATGCTGCATTGATATCGCAGCTAGATCAAGCATAACAATTGTCTGTCTATTGTCAAGTTTAAACTATCTCAGACAGTGCTCTACGGAGCCAATTTGCCCGGCTGGTCATTGACTTTTAGCCAGTTTTGAGCTGGCGTTTGATTAATAACGAAAGTAAAATTGAAAAATTTTACAAAACACACACCAAAATTAAAACGTACAAATTGCGAGTTATTTGTTTGCCAAGGGAAAGGGGCTATGCACGGAGGGGAGGAGCTCCTCGGGCTGATGGGGCGGCACCTTTCCGTCAAAGCAACTTAAGGCGGGCAGCGGTAGCGTCGTCTGCTGGGTTTTGGGGTGGCGCAAAGCGGAAGATGAAGAAACGAAATCGAGAAAAAAAATTCATTTTCCACGTAATTACTCTGCTGTGATTAGTAAAATTAAACTTTTCTTTAGCATTTCCTTTTGGCTGCGCGTGAGTTTTGCTTTTGCCTTTTGATTTGTTCGCGCTGCTGCAAAAAATGGCGGCATTTCTTTCTTTTTCTGGCTCTTGCTCTGGTGTTTGCGCTTCCCAGTTTCATTTAGCGCTACGTTTTTCATGGGAAAAACTAGAAAAAATGCTAGCAGGAAAACGCGTAACGGCCAATTACAAGGATTGATTGTGTATGAAAATGTTTTTGGAAAAACTTTGCCTCAGCGCACTGCAAAAGTTCTCAAGCTCATTTTTTGTATTTGCTCAATGCATAAGGTGTCCAATTTTTCATGGCCGACATAGATTGACGGCCCGTTGTCGAGCGCAATCAAAAATTTTCAAGATACACACACAAAAAAAAAGGCAAGAAAAAAAAGAAAAGAGAAAAAATTGCTGCAGACACTTTAACACTTGAATAAATATTTGTGCGGCAGTCGGAGATTTTATAATGCCACAAAATCCAAACTAATTACTCAAGTCGCTCGCCGTTGGTCGGACGCGCGCATCATTTCACTTGATATCCTGTCACAGGATGCGTTAGGCCCAGTCACCCAGCCGACAGCCAGACAGACATCCTCATCATCATCGTCATCATCGTCAGCCTCATTATCATTGCCAACGAGTGCTACTTCAGCAGACAAAAATAAATGTTTTGAAAATAATTTCGTGTTATTTTTTGCCTCAAGGACTCGCCGCGGAGAAAGTGTCCCAGGCGCGTGTGACAAAAATTAATATTAATTTGCTGTGTCAATGCATCCGTCATGCCAACGGAGATAGAGAGAGAAAGAGATAGCCAAATGGTCTCGCTCGCATTGCCTATGCCAAACAGTGGTTACTTTTCAGGAGTCTCATTATCATCCCATTGCAAAGTCTTCTCGAAATGAAAACGTCGAAAAGGGTAAAAATCTTGTTGGATATTTTTGGCTGAAATATATTCAAAATTTCTCATATCTCTGATATTTGGGGTTTTTGGCTTTTGGCGTGGCAAGTTTGTGGCATTGGGCGTGGCAGGTGTTGCGCTTGCTGCGCAGTTGTCAACGGGCGACGCGCAAATGCTCTCCAGAGTGCAGATTACAGGGTGTCAGTGAGCACTACCCGGCCTCCGTCCGTCCCCGGACACACGCTCGACACACGTTGCGTTGAAATCAATGCGCTGTTTTTCCAATTTCCCGACTCGCCTGGAAGGTGATCGAGGGGTGGTGCGCGGTGGGGCCAGTGGGTTGGTAATGTGACAATTTACGGTTTGCTTTGCTCATCAGCACGCGGCCAGCGTCAGTGAGAGCTGCTTAATTTGGCCAGCTCAGTGGGCGACACGTGCCACAGAGTGTGGAAGGTGTTTGTCATAATGTCCCTAACCCCTCCCACCCCGCCTCAGAGCACTCTGTTTACATGCATTTGTTGTTAGTTGTTTAATTTAATTAATACTCAAACATGCGAGAGCGTGAGAACTCACCGAAAGATGATTGTATTGCGAGGCTGCTGAGCGAACAGTTCAACTCAACTATAAATATTAAATAAATATTTTCAGTAAACTCGGCATAATATTAATCGAAGAATAATCGTAATCATTATTGGGCTTAGCATACAAGACAGATGAAAAGACATCTGATAGCAGGCAAGATAATATCATTAATCATGTAATATCCCTAGATGTGAAAGACTCATCTTAAAATATTTAAATAAACGATTTGCTTGGATAACTCTTTGTGTATATATACTTTTATTCTTATAGACCAATTTATAAATATGCAGATATAATATAATATACTATACTAATATATATACTATACTAAAAGCATTTGGCCAAGACCATACAACACCATATACACCTCATTTGCAAACCTGGAATCTTAGCCTGAATCCTTGCTCTTCAATTGCTCAAAGGAAAGATTTACTCAGCCAAACGATATGCCGTGATCTTGTCGCATATATTTATATTATGTTATGCAATTGTTGCCCTGGTGTAATGTTTTGAGAACTGTTGAGCACGAATCTGTCGTCCCTGGACGTGTCACGGAGACGGACCGCAAGTGACTCGACTCGTATTTTCCTTATTGGTCTAACCTGTTACCATATGTTTCGGAAAAGTCTTTTGAGTTTTTTTCCGCAGCTTCCCTGGCTGCGCTCCGGCGGACAGCTGCCAAGTTTCATGTGCAAATGAAATGGAAGTGGAAAACTCTTCGTCTTGCGCTTTGCCTGCGACTGGCACCTTTCAGTGGGTGCGTCTAGGCAGCGCGTCTTCATTTCTAAATATTTTGATTAGTTCTTGTAAAAATGTTGTTTGCATTGCTCTGGCGGGCAGCCCGAGACGGGGAGGGGGACTACGAGTGGGACTGTGACTGGGCCTGCATGCAGTTCGCTGTGCGCGTGTCTGTTTGCTTAGTCTCACTTAATTTGTAATTTCTACGGTCTGTCTATGGCAGCATTTGGTACATGTTGCTTTTGGTGACAAACTCTAGATACACACACATACGCACACACACATACACACGCAGATGTAGTTGTGGCAATGTGGCTGGAAGTTGTTGGCTTACAGCTCAATCAAGCGCTTAGCTAACTGTTAACTGAACCTAGTTGAATGTCTGGCTAACTCACACACACACACTCACACACATACAGACAGCTCTACAGTTGTCATATGTGTGTGGCGCTTAAATTACATCTGACATTTACGAGTGCATAATAAAAATTTTTACAATGACCGACGCCATTTTGCTTGACAAATACTCAACTACAACAACAACAACAGCAATTGAGGAGCAATAGAAACTGGAGAGAGAGAGAGAGGAAGAGCGTAGCAGGGCATATCGTCTAGAGGGGGTAATGGATAATGGGCAATGGGTAATGGGTAATGGCCATCCAAGTGCAGATCGCTCGTAAAACACATTTTACAGTTTGGCACATTCAACTTTGGCCATAGGTTTGGACACGAGATTTCCATTGGATCTCCGTTCGCAGCTCAGTTGAATTTTTAATTAATTGACTGTAGTTTTTATGGCTTCATTAATTACGGAGCTGCGTTGCCTGTTTGCTCCTTGACGTCATGGCACGCACACACACGCACACACATACACACATGTGACACGCGGTCGTCTATTGAATTATGCATCATCGATATGCGAGCTGTAAATATCAATAATAAAAGTGCGCTGTAAAAGTTGTATTCAAGGAGTTTACATGGCGATGGGAGTGGGGGGTGGATGGAGGGGGGCTGGGGCAAACGAGTGCATTAAAAATTTATTAGAATTTGCCTGTGACGCGTGTCCATGCCCATAGATGACTGCGACCCATTCGTGGATATTCTCATAAAATAATAATCTTTATGATGGCAAAATTTTAATACAATATTGGCGGCCCACGTTCTGCCCTTATGGCGCATCACTGCGTCTCTATCTCTTTGTGAATCGCTCTCTCTCTCTCTCCGTCCATCAGTCTGAGATTCATAAATTCACTTTAATTGCTGCAGTGATTTCTACTCTTTTAGTGCCCGATTGAAACCCTCATCCCGATCCGGACTTGGCCGTGTTCCGCTCTCTCCCTCTCTCGCTCTTGCTCTAGCTCCTGCTCTGGCTCTCGTTCTCGCTCTCGCTCTCAGCGATAAAAGCATTCAAAGTGCCCGTTAAAAATGTTGCTCATTAATATTCAACTATTTAGTGGCACAGATTAAGTTCCTTAAGCGCTTGCAAGCCAGCTGGCAATTTGATTAGGCCACCACACCACATGCCATTCGGGGTCGAATCTATTCGCAGAATATGTTTCTGGCATGCTCAGGGTTTCTTCTTTTTAGTTAGCCATAAATGAGTTATGTCAAAGTGACCTACTCATATTTTATACTTGAAATGCATTGGTTCGGTAGAAGAGCATGTCACAGCCAGAAACGGGCGTGGCAAATTGCATAAAGTACGTATATGACTTATTAGGATGACCTGCTTAGGTAATCTAGTAGCAGAATTAGCAGTCTAATGCAGTTATGGTTAACACAGAGTAAAATGTTTTTGAGCAACTATAGGAAACAGTCCAAATGAGTTATGGTAGATCTTGTAAAGTTATGATTAGTTATACATATTTATACCCTGAACCCATTGAAAATGGGAAATCAGGGTATAATGGTTTTGTTGAAATGTATGTAACAGGCAGAAGGAGGCGTGGCAGACCCCACAAAGTATATATATTCTTGATCAGGGCGACGAGCTGAGTCGATTTGGCCCTGTCCGTCTGTCTGTCTGTCCGTCTGTCCGTCTGTCCGTCTGTCCGTCTGTCCGTCCGTCCGTCTGTCCGTCTGTCCGTCTGTCCGTATGTTTGAACGCGTCGATTTCCGAAGATATAAGAGCTAGAGACTTGAATTTTTTTTTAAATGACCGTATATACAGCGCGGACGTCGAGTTTGCTTTTAAAATTCGAAAAATCATCCCGTTATGTTTTTATCGACTAAAAACATTCAAGTTCAAATCAGATGCCTCTATAGCTAATTGTGAATGATTTTTCTTTTTTTAAATTTCTCAAATATTCAATATAATATGTAGATCATATGCTGAAAGTTTCATTAAATTCCGTTCAGTCAAAAATTAATAAAAAATAATCAAATATTTGGCCAATTAACAAACGCACGTGCAGCAGCTACAACAAAAACATCACATCAGCTGTTAGTTTCGTTTAGTTTTGGTAGATGGCGCAGCAGCAGTGAATCTATTTGAGTTTTGCCAGCGCCACCAGCAGGAGTGGGGTGGCCTAGTGTGTTAGCTGGATGACGCTCGATCAAGAAGTCACGGTTCGAATCCCGATCGGTGCAACACTGATGTTAATTTTTTGTAATTGTTTCAAAATATTTTTATATTTTCATAAATGCGTTTTCTATTTAATTTATATTTTTAAATACACCGAAATTGAAATTTTAACTATACTTTATGTGCGTTTTTAATAGTTTGGTTATTCTAGCAGATTCTTAGAATCATATCAGCAGTTAGTTTCGTTTAGTTTTGGTAGATGGCGCTGCAGCAGTGAATCTATTTGAGTTTTGCCAGCACCACTAGCAGGAGTGAGGTGGCCTAGTGTGTTAGCAGCGTGACGCTCGATCGAGGAGTCGCGGTTCGGATCCCGATCGATGCAACTGATGTTAATTTTTTTTAATTGTTTCAAAATATTTTTATATTTTATTAAATGAGTTTGGTATTTTATTTATATTTTTAAATACATTGAAATTGAAATTTCAGCCATACTAAATGAGCATTTTTATTTGTTGGGTTCAGGGTAGTATCTAGTCGAGCACTCTCGACTAGAATTTTCTTACTTGTTTTGATTATGACTACAATCTGAGATAAGCTTGTCCGCTCTCTATTTACACTGGGATCTCGTAAAGTATTACAGTTAGCCATTTTTTTGTTCTAAATATATATTCTTATGCTTATTCCATGAATATTATATATTATATATCGAGCTGGTCATTACTTTACATACAGGGTTGCCCATATTCGATGGACCTATCGGGCAATCAACAAGGCCCATATTCGACAGATCTATGTTTAACCAGATGGGTCCGTCGAATATGGATAGCTCTGTCCCAATTTTAGAAGCTATAATCTTGTAATTAATATACAGATTTGAAATATTTTTCAATTTAACTTTTGTTTTCAAAACTTCTGTGGTATAAGTTCTAAAGTATGAAACCTTGAAATATACTACATACTCACAATTTTGAATGCCATAATTATTATTTCGAAGAAATACTAATTAGAAACTAATTTCGCATAGTAGAAAGTACGTGTGTATGTGTAATGGGTATGTATTGACTAGAATTTAGCCACAAATATGCTCAAGAATGAGGGAGTCTTATCGACTTATATCAGCAAATCTTATGCTCGCCCACTTAAGTCCATGCATATCTCGCTCATTCATGGACCAAGTAGATCATGTTGTAGGCAGAAAGCATGCATAATTTCGTAGCTGCATAGCTAGCCGCATAAGTGCGGACATGTTTTGTTTTGACCATGCCTCATTTAGATTCATTTGCCAATTTATTTAACGATCGATCGTAAACTGTTGCTGGTCGCCTCCATAGCCGGCAGCACCTCTGCGGCCGCCTTTAAAATTTTGTTTTATTTGCTTTCTGATCTTTTCGCCTCTGTTTCGAAATATGCATTGAATGAGAGCAGTGGGAACAGCAGCAGCAGCAGCAGCAACAGCAACAGCAACAGCAGCTTGTTTACGTTTTTAAGTGAATTTTCCATATTTTAATGTTTTGGCAACATTGTTGTCGCACAATCCCGAGACGCTGTGGAGGTCGACGGCGGTCATAATTTCCGGCGTGGAATTCGTGGAAGTTGCCGATGCGTAAAAATTGCGCTCACATCTTTACGTGAAGAGGTTGGGCGGGATGGGCGCGTGGGCGGCGGCCGCTCACTGTGGGGCAGCTCGTAAAGTTCGCCAAGCACTGGACGTTTTATAGGTGGAAACCGTGGCAGAGCACAAAGGTGTTTTCCTTTGCTAGTTTATATGGCTTTTCACTAAAAAAAAAAAAATTTTAAGCAAAAAAAAATTGTCAAAGCGAGGCAAATGCCAATATAAATTTTGTTGTTGCCTCTTTGATGAAACAGCAGCAACTGTAAACAAACACGCCCAAGGCATGCACCGTCAGATCGTTCAGTTATATAGATATATATGTGTATAGCACTCATTGTGCCTGCTCAGCGGAATGGCGCACATCATTCGCATTGAGCTTGAAATTTTATATGCTGTTTGTGCAAAAAGGATGGAGAGCAGAGAATGAAAAAGGAAAACAGTTTCATCTAATTAGCCAAACGATCGCCGACTTGTTGAGGCAGATCCACGTCGAGTGGGCCTTATGTGGAGGAAACGCCAGACTAGACGTGCGTGCGTTGCCCATTAAAAATTATTGAAATTGAATTTGAAAATAAACTGAAAAATGCTTTTTGGGGGCCGATTTGTTGGCGTGTGTGTTTTTTTCAGTATTTATGTATTTACTCTTTTTTCAGTTTTTGGCCGAAAAGTGTGGCACACGGCGCGCTTGATTTGAATCTGTTTCTGTTTCAATTTTCAGTTTTCAGTTTTCGCTTTTTGCTTTTGGCTTGTGTGATTTGTGGAGTGGGGATTGGGCGTATCGCCTTCGATTAAATGTACCGGCTGCATTTTCACGTATTCTCAGGAAATGTGCGTTCAATTCGAAATTAGTTTCTTGCGCTGAGCAGAAAAAAAAAACAACAAAATAAATGAAAAAAAAAAAAAGAAAATTTAATTTATTGCCGAGTCGAGAGCATTCGAACGGTGTGTGGCGTATTTTTAAGTGAAATGGATTGAAATGAAATGATTTTTCATTTCGATTTTCTTGCTTCGCTTTTTAGCCAAACGCTGCTGATGGCTCTGGTGGCTCTGGTGGTGCTGCAAGCGAGTGGTGTTGGCGACGACAAGACGCCAACGAGACGAGCTACTCAGCGGCCTGGCCCCAAAAATGCCGACGAAAATTTCGTTGGCCACAAATTCGTACCTAAATGCGCAAGAATTTCCCGAGTGCTAGCACCTAAGCGGACAGTGGACAGCGGCCCGACGAGCCGCCATTAAGTGGTTGCACCTTTTCCTCCCGGCACAGGGTGCCCCCAGCTCCCGCTCGGGCTGCGCTGGGGCTGTTGCTGAGCGACAGACACCCTGTTCGCCGCAAAGGTACTCAGTGGGCCGCATCGACGTCTATTTTCGACAAAGACACGGCCACGCCGAAGTAGGTTGACGCCACCTAGGTATTTCGTTTCACAAAGGTTACGATTTGGGGAGTTTCGCACCTAGAAAGGGGGCACGGGCAAGCGACAGTCAGCTCCGACAGGCTGGCGTCAGTCTCGTGTACTGCAATTATGCAGACAACATGTCAGCGCGAATTGTTCGCATTGCCGAGCAACGACAGCGGCGGACAGCAGCGTCAAGTGGACCATGCCGAGGGGCGTGGCTGTGCGAGTGTGCTGCCAGCAATCAGCGAGACGCAGCTGCGCCCTAGGTGCCAAAAAAGAAATCGACTCTCACACTCACACACACACGCACACACTGCAAATCACAACGAGCCGCGTCTAATGGTCAATAAATATGAAATTTTTATTGACTTACGCAACATGATACAGCACACGCACACACACACACAGTCACACACCGACAGAAATCAAACAGTTTGAACAGTGCTTTATGTGAAATTTAAAATGTATACACCCACACAGACACACACACACTCACACCCACATTCTAACACACTCACACAGATTTGATGATCCTGCTCAACTTGAAGTCTCCAAGGCTTGCATGCGCATCTCACGTTTGGCTAACAAGCTCCCTGGAGTGAAATAAAAGCGAAAGTGCAAAAGTATTTGACTACGTGATGTGCAGCTCATATTGGCCAAGCCAGCCCGCCGGCGGCTCAGTTAGCCATTTGGCCCCGTTGGCCACAGCCTGTGGCTATATGGCTCACTTGAGTAGGTGTTTCCTCTAGCCAATTAGCCCGCATGCTTGCACTGAGGCAGTAAGTCAGGCAGCTGCTCGCTGCCAGCTGGCCCCACTCACTGATGGACCTACGGACTGCTCATACCCTGTATCAGATTTAAATGTCTTTAACACATCTGATAAAATGGCAAATGCAATGTATATGGCCTATTCAAAATTCATTTAGTTAGCTAGTGATAAATGATAAATAATGTAATTCTATTGAGTATGATTATATATGGTATATTTTATATGAGTTTAAAATGATATCAAATATATATGATCTCTCTATCTCTGTCTCTATCTGTCGCTCTTTATATATATATATATATATATATATATATATGATATCTTTCTCTCTCTCTCTCTCTCTCCCTTTCTCTCTCTCACTTTGGCACTCTATATAAATGGCTATCTGACTAGATCTATATAAATATATATCCATATATCCATATATCTTTCTGTCTCTCTCTCTCACTCTCTCTATATATATCTATCTTTCTATTATTCTCTCTCTCACACTCTCTCTCCCCTTCTCTGTATGGGCTATAATTTAGTAACTATCTCTCTATATGCATCAACTTTATTCAGCTGAACTCATTCATGAACAATACAGGGTAGCTGCTAGTCAAGATAACCCAAACTGGATTATTCCTAAGTGTTTGCTATATGTTTTCTGAGCCATTTCGTCTATTGTCGCTGTCTGTTGGAAATAAATCAAAAACTACCAGGAAAACTGAGATGCAATTGCCAGTTGCAACATTTGCGCCGCCAAGGCGTGGCACGGCCAAGTGCTAGGTGCCACATAGTGCTAACTTCTCAAGAGATTTATATGTATTCGCATGTGTGTATATATATAAATATTTATATGCGTGTCTGGGCGCTTGTCAACACTTGCCAATTGTTCGTCTGCGCCATTGGAGGATTCCACATAAAAACGCCCAGCGCAAGACCCAAATGAAATATGAACTATTTTAACGCCTACTTAATTTGGTTTTGTTTTGTTTTGTTTTTGGTTTGCTTTTCGTTTTTTCCTGCCTGCTAACTATAAATTTTAATTAATTTAGCGTTGAAGTGAAAGTGTTAAGCGACTTGCGTCATGGCAGCCACCGCGCACCGCGTGCCATTCGCACAGAGATACATACTACAATATATTATATAGTAACTGATGATGGGCGACGCATCAAGTGCAGCTGTGTCGGGGGCCAATTGGCCGTTGCCAATATTTTAATAAATTTTTGTGCCTCGCCGACAGTTTTCGTCGAGGTAGTCGACGACCTAAATAAATAAAGATATGTTTATGTGCAAAATATTAAAGACAAACAAACTGGAATGGCCACCCCCAAGCAGTTGTCCCCACACACACACACACACACGCATACACGCATGTGTCGCCGCCTGAGCAATTCATAAGTCTGCACTTAAAGGAGCAGCAGCAGGAGCAGCAGCTGTGGACACGGGACAAGCACAACCTGTGGCAAGGTTGAAGAGGCTGAAGTTCGGTTAGGCTAACGTATATAAACTGCAGGCTCGCATATACATAAAAATCATAATAAAATGTATTTACCCCAGGATCAAATTATGAATCTCCTTATGGCCATGCGGACAGGGGACAGGGGACAGTGGACAGGGGAAGGTGACAGGAGGCAGCTAAAAGGTGTGCCCGGCCATCTCAAGTTATGAAAGCCGCAGGCTGTTGGCCAGCCCAGCACAAACCCAACCCGTAAAAAGGACAAACGCATATTTATGAAATGAGCTAAACTATAAAGGACACCCACACAAACACACACACACACAGAGAGAGAGGATATAGAACAATGTGACGACGATTTTGGATTTTTGGGTCTAGCATGAAAATTTGTGCACATTTCAGCAAAAAGCGCCCCTGAGGTGTTGCGAGCGCCTTCAAGGTGCTGTCCTCTGTCTCGAGTCCCTTTTGCTGGACGGCTGGGCGGTTGGGCGGTTGGGTGGCTGGGCTTGGGGGCGGCCAGTCTATTACACAACTACTTTATGGCATGTAGTTACACCTAGGCGCGCCTGCGGCGGCAACATATGGTCAGCAGTCGAGCTGAGGTGGGGCTCTCTTCGCTTCCATTTTGGCCCTTCTTCACGTTTTACAAACTTTATTTCGCATTCGTTTTGCCTTGGCTGCGTTCATTGTCAGCATCATCAACAGCCATCAACATTGTCGCCCCAGCGTCCCTTCCAGCCAGTGACATCTGCCTGCCCTCGGGCTGCTCAGGGCTCTCACAGCTCTCAGGGCGCGTGGAGTGTTGTTGCTTAAACATGTGAGTCACATACGCCGCCAACTGGTCCAGGAGTTTTGCTGAGGAAATTACCTTTGCTACGAAGGCGGGCGACCAAATAAAAACCCAAGGAAATTACCTAGCTGCGTATTAAAACAATGGCATTCCGTCTATCGCAGATCACGTAGCATTTTATTAGTCAATCAAAGGACACTTGAACATGCATCTCATTAGCTCCCACAGTTGATTGGCAAAAAACAACAGTAGTTGAGTCTTTAATATGCGATTTAAAGAATGTTTTAAAGCGTAAAATATGTTGAGCTTGAAATCTGAGAAATATGCTAGGATCTTAATTCTAATGAAACTAAAGCTAATATAACTAAAACTAAAGCTATATAAAATAAAATATATTTGATATTATTATTATTATTATTAAATATTAAATATGGTATTTAATAACAGCAGATCCACTATATTGTTTATAGTGGATGATTGACAGGTGAGAAACATTTTTAGTAGAAACTTAAATTTAAACTACAATCAGAATCTAAAATATTAATAAGGAATTCATATACACACAAATTTTTATTTTATTTTATTTTTTTTTAAATATCATTGCGTATTATTGAATATCATCATTTTTCATTTTAGTTAAAGTCAAAAGTTTCCTGTAGAACGAAAGCCCAAAATGAAAGGAATAGTCCCAAAACTCTCTCTCTTTAAAAAAAGTAAATAAATAAAAATAAAAATAAAAAAATTAAAAAAATTAAATAAAGCTAAATAAAAAAATAAAAAAATAATATAAAATAAATAAATAAATACAAATTAAAGTTTTTAAAAATTACTTTTTTAAATTTTATTTTCTACTACAATTTTTAAGCGAAGTAGTGATGCTTGAAATTTATTGTTAATATATACAATCATACATATTATGAATTTGTTACTAATAAAACTCTGGATGTATTGCTATCTCTCATCTCTCCTATGCTCAAACTAGATACAAGTCAAAACGCAAGCCCTATATCAATATTTAATTGCAATTACATAATTATATACAAATTAAGAAATCTGCTCAGAAGTAAATTCAAATAATAATATTGTATAATGCTATTCAGTAAGACTCGTAATACAAAGGATTCATTTTCAAATTTGTAGTTTGTGCCATAACTTTGGCACCAAAGTGCATCAAGTGCTTGGCTAACAAATCAAAATGCAATTCTCATAAAAATGCATTTAATTTTTGTCGAAAAAGAACTGCAAAGGGGGCTGGGAGGGTGGCTGTAGCTGAAAATGGAAATGGAAACGAAAATGCTGCACTTTGCATTAAAAATGCGCTGGCTAAAAGCTCAACAATTAGCAACAATTTTTGAGATGGAAAATGGCAAAAGCAGAAAGCTGAGTGAAACAAATTAAAGCGTCTTAAATGGAACTTATTAGATTTGTATACTTTTAATTTGCATTCATAACAGACCAGACCCACGCCACCTACACGCCCCCTCACGTCTCTGAGCCAAACCAAAGGCGGCAGCTTTTCGAATGGCCAAGAGTTGGGGCTAAGGCGAGAGCTAAGGCAATTTCGTGCCGAGTCTTAGGACAACAGTTGGCTGCTCCTGTCTCTGCCGTAGACAGAGAGAGAGAGAGGGAGAGGGAGAGCAAAGGCAATTGAAACCCTTTTCTTGTTGTTGGATCCCGCACACCCACTGCGGCTGGGTGGACATGACGTATTTCTTTCTCGACTCGCCTGATTTAAATTTTACTTCAGCTGGAATAAAACAAAATTAATTTGTGCATATTTCTTGAGCTCCCAGACGAAATACGAAGCTTCAGTTGCTGCCGCTGCCGCTGCCGCTGCCGCTGCTGCTGCTGGACATTTATTAAAAGGCGAAACGAGCTGGCAACCAGAAGGGAAATGGAAACCTTTTTGGCCAATCCTAGGAATAATAAAAAATATCAAGTGAAAAGAAAATTTCATAAAACGAAAACAATTTGCCAAAATTAAAGAATAATAAGAAGCCGTCAACGCTCCTCACAAGTTGTTGACCAACAGGAGCAGCAGCAGCCGGAGCAAGGACTCTTTGCTGAATAGATTTCCCATAGAAATGCATTAATGCAAGGCCTCCCCGAGGAGCGACAGGAAACGGGCCCAGCACACGTGCCGTTACAGAGCAGATATGAAAGATATTGATATAGAATCGAACCGGAGGCGAGTCCGCTGCCCGGATGTGCCATAGTTCCAGCTGAAAGCGGGCCATAAATCCATTAGCAATAAATAGTTTCGATATGAAAGCAAAATGAAATAAATTTATTTATACGATTCGCACGGCGCGACAAGCAGGAAAATTAGTGCGAACAGGGCATATCGACGGCTTTTCCTCTGTGCCCGCTCAGCGGCAATGGGAATAGCCATGGACAGAGGCAGGAGCTGTCACTGGAGGGGGGCAATGCACTGTCAATTTGCGATGCGCGGCAAATGAACCAAAACAAAGCGACGCACAGCTACGGCAATCGAAACAACTGTATCGAATTACCAATCATTCAATACAATGCCAGTTGCCCGTCCCCCACCCTCCTCCGTCGAAAAAAGTTGTGACATGGTCACGCGACCCAGCGCGACCCTCCGCCGGGGTGGCTTCATAGTTCACGGTGTCAGATTCACCGATTTGCCAATTTACTAACTTGGATTTGCAAGGACCAGAAACGAGCGTTGCCTGGTGGGAAAAGCGCCTACCAAGGCACACCTCCCCCTCCCTCCCCAACTATCATACGATGCTGATTTTAGAATTCATATTGAGCCATCAAGGCATTACTATCACTTAGACAACAGCCCCCTACTCCGTCCCGCTCGCTAGTAAAAACAATTGAATTGAAAATGGGATATAGCCCACATATATAGCCAACAACAACAAGAACAACAACAGCAGCGGCATGCTGACCAAATGGCCAACAATTTGGGTTAACTGCAAATTTCAGCAAGCAGGCAACGGCAAGCAGCAAGAGGCAAACAGCAACGGCAAACGGCAAACGTGCAAGTTTTAACAAAAATGTGTTGTAGAAGATGTGATTCTTCGAGTTGTCGCCGAGACATCTCTTTGGGTGCCATAAAATCCAGTGGGGCGTAAAGGATGCGATGCCCTTTAATAATAAAACGGTCGAAGAGCGAAGCGAACTACGCACTGGCTGCATAAACTAAAACTAAAGCCTCTTGGCTATGCCCAGGCACGTCTTAAATGTTCAAATTATGTAAAATAAAATGTGCGCCAAAAGGATAAACGACTAGGCTGACGTCAGCCAGTGAGTGACGTGCGAACAGCCGGACGGACGGATGGACGGGCGGACAGAGAGGGATAGACAGGCAGCCGGCCAGCCAGGCAGACAGACGGCTTACTCAAACACTCGACAATCCTTGCAAGGTGCAAAAAAGCTGCCTCAGAGGCCGCTTCAAGTGGCAGCGTCCATTTGCATGTCCTTTAGCCAGCGTGTCCTGGCTAATAACCGTGAGTAAGCGAACAGGTGCCGTTCGCTCTCAGCGCCGTCAGCGACCGTTGTGATCAATCTTGCTAAGCTTTTGTTTTCACTGGCTTTTTTGTTTATGAAAGCGCAAGAGGGCAGGGCCGACGCCTTACAAGTGCCAATGGCATTCGCAGCGACAGCTTTCAGCAGGAGCAGGAGCAGGAGCAGGAGCAGGAGCAGGAGCAGGAGCGGTAGCAGGAGCAGCAGCAGCATCACAGACATTGAGACATCCTGTGACAGGCAACAACAAAGCAAACTGCGACTGGGACGAGTCCTTTTCGGCGTCTTGGTCTATGATTGATTAGCAATTAATTAGCTACACAAATAACTGTAATTATATGCCAGCGAGAACAATGTCAGGCCCTTGCGTCAAGCGCTCTTGAGCTCAACCCCAGATACGAACAAAAAAACAAGAGCCCCAACGTCTCCCCCTCGCCACCCATACCACGCCCAGCCAAAAGGCCCAAAACTCTAAATGACATTTTCTAATGTCCTTTATTAGAAATGCGAAGAGCATTTTTGAAAATATTTTGTATACATTTTACTTTAGGGTATATCGAGCCACAATGAAATGAATACATTTAAATTTATGTATATATTGTAGTATATATATATTATTTTTAAATTAATTAGTTATCTACTTTTTTTTTCGATTAACACAGAAACTGAAATTATCGATAGCTATCGAGAACGAATCAAATTATCTAGATTATTTTTGTAGTTTTTTTAAATTACAATCGGTTTTAAATTAAATTAAAACTTTTAATATTTTTATTATTTATAGTATTTTTTGTTACTTAAGAAAAATCAGTATGATATTTAGCTAGGTTTGATAGTTTAGTATTTATTATTGTATCTATGTATTCTATTCTATGCTCCATGCTGTCTGAAAGAAGCGACTCTTACGTAAATAATGACAGAAAATATTTTAAAATATTACCTTGTCTTTTCTTTGCATCGACTTCACTAAAATCATTCCTTTCCATCTTCTTTCATCAACTTGTCTCAGTTTTCATTTTCCAGGGTATTTAAGAGTCTAGCTACTACCGTATTTAGCCGAGTTTCCACTTTTTTATGCTTTGCCATTGAAAATTATGTATTTGCGAAAAAGTTGTTTTTTCTCTGCTTCTTCTTCTTCTTTTTTTGTTTTTGTTGTCTTGGGCTCTGCTCCACCTTTTTGCTTCGATGTAGTTGTGCAGCGGCAGCGGCAGCGGCGTCTCATCGTTAGCTAATTTGCATTGGCTTGTTGTCATTTTATGTGCTTATGAAACGAATTTGGTGTGGCTTTGGCTGGAGCGAGTGCCATTGGTTTTTACGATGCAAATGCCAGCCAATATATATCCTAATGACACTTTATTGTCAGTCCAAGCATTCGTCACAGTCGCAGTCCCAGGCAAAGGCGAAGGCAAAAGCGAAGCAATAGACCTACAAGTGCAGACCCATCGCAGTCACCCCTAATTGCAGGGTTGCCACAGCCAGGGGCGGGCTGTGTCGGTTTGCGAATCTAACTAAACTTGAATTCGAATATGGGCCGTCGAGCTGGCCGAGTGCAATGCAGTGCAGTGCTTTAAGCCATGTTTCGCTGGCCAAGACGTTGCCTTGTGACTGTGACACTTCGACAGCTTTTGGCCGGCCAACAATGCATGACTGACCCTGTCAATGGTCTCGGGTCTGGTCTACCCTAATCCATTTAGTGCATATGCAATATTTAATGTATGCCACATGGATCGCAAAAGTGCGTCCAATTCCAAAGTATTGTCAGCCCTGTCAGCAGCAGACCGGGAAGCCGGCTAGCTCCCCCTGTGCCTGTGGCGGCATTGTTTCGAGCCCCGAGCACTGAATTACTCAGCCAAAACCCAGCGACCCAGCGTCGATATCCTCTTTAACCAGTCGAGGAGTTGCATGTGCATTTCGCTGACATTGAGTGCTACGACAGGAGACGTGTGCGAGGACGACGACGACGACGACGACAATGTCGTCCTCGGAATTGGTGGCTCTTTATGGCTGAAAGCTTTTGTCGCTGCTGCTGCTGGTGCTGCTGCTGCTGCTGCCGCCGTGGCACTAAACATGTCTCTTTCGACCCGTTGGCGCGACTCCAAAATATAACTTAAGTTTCTGGTCAAATGAATTTGGCAAAGGTAGTCGCAGGCCCAAAGCCAAGCGCACAAAATTCACAATTTCCAAAAATCGAGCATACTTCGGGGAGCCGCTGGCTGCCGCTGCTGCTGTTGCTGCTTCTTCCTCTTGAATTTATGCAAAGAAAAAAAAGCAAAATCCAAATAGATATGGCAACGGAAATGTGTGTGGCACAGAGGGCAAGGACGCAACCACATTTTGGCACTTTAAGTGGCTTTTGTTATGGATAAACTGCGAACAGTTTTCTTTGTTTTCCTCAGACTTCGTGTTTTTCTGCTTTGTCACCTGTTTTTGCTTCGACAGCGGGCTGACAATTCGCATGCCGTGCAAAGTTTTTACGAGCTTGTCAACATTTTGTGTTGAGTGCATTTTTACGCACATGCTGCCACCAGCTTCTGGTGGGTAGGGCCCCGCCCTCGCGAGGCAGTAAAATCGAAAAGTAATGCAATAAAATTCGCTTTCATTAAAAGCATTAAAATAGGTTTTTGACATGCCATAAAAATTGTTTTCACGTAAACACACAAAACACAAGGCAAAACTGTTCCTCCTGCTGCTGCTGCTTCACTATACAGAAGGGGCTGAGCTGTCTAGGGGGCAGGGCTCGGAGCCTGCTACTGGCTGTTAGCATTCGCGTCTAAATGGGAATTTTATTGTTCTGGGAGCTGCGGCCGACGCACTGCCATTAGCCGCAACACGGCATTGGCGCTCACCTAAGCGCCATAAATTTGTGAAGCTTATTTAAAAAATAAGCAGAAAGGCTCCAATGGGGAGTGATCGACTAGCAGTTAAACAGATACTATTTAAAAAACTCAACATTTAACAATCGATTTTAGTCGTTTTTTTTTTCTTTTTTTTTTTTTTAATTTACAACAATAAAATATTTGTTTTTTGTTTTACATAATATTCTTTATAAAACTAAAAAATATAGTTCGCTTTCATATTAAAAGACTTTCAAGTAAATTTTAAAAAGTTCGCTTTCATATCAAAAGACTTTTGAATAAGTCTAAAATATTCGAATGAAATTTAACAATAAAACATAATTAAGTTCAATTTTAAGATTTAGTTCAGCCCTGATTCTTAATCAGTATCGGAAAAATATTCCTTGGGAAAATCTGATCGCATGCTATGCTAAGTTTTTACGATTCTGCCAAGATTTAGATTTGAGTGCATTTTGAAGCTTTTGCTGTCAGCTGCCTAGCCCCGTCCCTCCTCTGCCCTCTGGCCTGTTGGCAGTAAAATCAAAAAGAAATGCAATCAATTTCGCTTTCATTGAGTGGGTGAGGAGGGGCTGAGAGAGCAGAGTGTGTGTGTGCTGCCTGCCTCTAAATGGGAATTTTATTGTTGTGGGAGCTGCAGGCGACGCATTGCCATTAGCCGCAACACGGCATTGATTCTCACCTAAGCGCCAAGGGGAAGGTGTTCATCTTTGGCAGATATTATCTATTTCGTCATAAAAACATGTGTGCCAGCTACAAATAACTAAGGGAATTAAAAGCGACTGCTGTGGGAGTAGATAGAGAGAAAGAGAGAGAGAGAGAGAGAGAGAGAGAAAGAGAGAGAGAGAAAGAGAGAGAGAGAGAGAGAGAGAGAGCGGGGGGGGGGGGGGAGAGTTTGTGATGAAAGCAGGAGGAACAAAATATGCATGGGAAATTATAGACTTATTGTGAAATGCCTTGGTTTTTATTTTTATTGAATTTAGTTTAAAAAGTAAATTTTAAATTTAAAAATTTTAAATAAATTTAAAATTTTTAAAAATAATAAAATGAAAAAGTCTTTAAAGTCAAAGCAATTTAAATTAAGCTAATGTAACAAAAATTACCAAAAAAAAATTTCATAAATTCTACTTAGATTTAATGCCATATTGGAGTCCATCTTATCATATCTTATCATAAAGTAACCTAATGAGAATTGTTAACCGATCTAATAGTTGGTCTTGACCAGGATAATTCTTGGCTTGGCTAACGCAATGCTGGCTAATAACGAAATAAACGTCAAATGGCTGCCGAAATTGGCAATTGAGAGAGAAAACGATGGAAAATCGAGTGTGCATTAAATATATTTCAGCGTTATTAACTTGAAATTAGCAGGCAGAGAAATGCCGAAAAAGCCACAGAATGGCATGTAATAAGCGGAGGGGGAGGCAGTGGGAGGAGGGCAGGGACAATCAATGAATGTCCAGGACAATGCGAAATTGCTGCTCCTCAGCTCTTAATTGCTGTGACAGCTTGTGGCCAGATCCATACGCGTTCATTACGTATTTTTGGGGGATACGTTTAACGTTGAGCTATTTTCATGATGTAATAAACGAAATAAATTTTCATAATTGCAGCGATTTTCAGTTGGGGCGTAGACAGTCGGGCAGTCGAACGGTTCGAAATGCGAATCGTTCGCATTGACTCGTAAACAGCGTAAAAATATAGCCAACATTTTTATTTAGGCCACTTATTTTATTTCGCCAAGCAGCCAGATTGCTGCGACTATATGAACATATTTAATGATGACCATGAAAACTGCTTAATCGGAAGAATGAATATGAACATGAACATGAATATGAATATGAGCATGAACATGTTTCCACAGACTGGGAACCTCAGCTAGATAATAAGCGCAAAGCATAAATACTCCGGGGAAATATGAAAAGCCAAACCAAAATATTTGCACAAATTCAAATGCTCAGTTGGCGGCTTCCTTTTGCTATCTATCGAATACCCTGTACTCGGTGAAAGTGAGTAAGCAGTGGGGTATATTGGCTTGTTGATGATGCACAGTGATCTCTGAGCAAAAATTTATTTAGTAACTATATATCTTGTAGAGCGATGTACTAAAAGCGATTTGTACATCTTATAGTAAAAGTAAATATATTTATATGTACATCTATATACTTTTATCTATATGAATCTATCTATAGAAGTTATACATCTTATATTATATTACTTAAATATATTGGGAGCTAAGTCATTTTCTTCTTCTCTACCCTGATTACAGGGTATCTCATAGTCTTCTACTATCATTTGCAGCCCTGTCACTTGTGTTTTTTTGCACAAACAGCAGCATTTTTAATATAGCTGTCATTTTGGAGCCCCGCCCCCACTGCCTGCGCTCCCAGCCGAGGCAACCATTCGAGCAAGATTTTTATTGGTAATAGCAGAGACTATTTTTCGCATTTATAATATAGGGCCATATATTTTCATGAACACTAAATTATGAGGCGGCTCGCGGCTGACTAGGCGCCGTTAGGGGCTGCTTTATAGTGTACCGAAAAACTGATAAAACAATTGAAAACATTCCCCTCGCACACACACACACACACACCTCTCTGATTCTCCTGTTAACTTGGCCAAGTTTTATAAAAATTTTTGTTTTTTAGCTATGAATATCCTATGCAAATTCTTAAGTTTGGATGTAAACGAGGAGATGGCTCGACTTTTCAGCGCCTCATGCAAGCCTGACGATGCGAATGCCTCCCGCAGCTGCGAGGATTATTCCAAAGAGCCCGTCGAGTGCCTCAGCTATACCATTCGGCACAAGTATCCCAAGCGCCTGGTCACCTACGATGCGGAGGAGCGCTGCGAGCCGCGCAAAATACGCGCTTCGGATCTAGAGGAGAGCCATGAGCCGAAAGGCAAGAAATGCGAAAGCCCGACAGAGACGAAACCTGGTTCGACTGAGGCTAAGGCCACCAAGGTGGCCAGCAAATGCTCCAAGCTGTTCGACCTGCAAAAGAGGCCGACGAAGCAGCATTTGAAGATAATGGAGCGCCGTGCCAAGACGCTTTACCAACTCAGAGCTCTGCGGCGGCGGCAATGCGGGGAGTGCACGAGCACTGAGCCCAGCTGGGAGAGTCTCAGCTCGGCTGAGAGGCTCAGCTTCTGCTGGAGGTCGCTGACTCACCACGAGCTGCGCCCGACGCCTTACGAGAACTTCAGGCAGCTGTTCATGGCGCGCCACCTGGACACCTGTCCGCAGCTGAATGCGCGCAAGGTGAGCGCAATGGTGCGACCCACCTGGCTGAGCATGAAGAGCGAGCAGCGCGTGCCCTTCAATCTGCACGCCCTGCTCTATCATGTCAGCACCGGAGACCTGGATCCCTTCGATCACTGTGCGGTGCGTGTGCTCTTGAATCGCTGGCGCTGACCCTGAAGACTGCTGGGCCTGTGCTCTGGCGGGCGCATTAAGATGTCTGTCAGGCACATTTGATTTTCATTTTAATTTCCCAATTTTTTATACAAAACAGATGCTCGACAATATATATCTATATACACATGTATCATTCATCCACATGCAGTCTATTTTTATGCAGAGTTTTCGTACGTTTCGCCCATCTGCCCCGCTGGCCCAGTTCTATTGACTCTTTTCATCTGTTTTGGGTTTTTGCACTTGAGCCACAGCCGCTGAGAATTGGGGAAATGTTACAAATTGAGACGCCAAAATAATAATGGATCTCCAGCTCGCACATTTCGCACATGCTCCAAGGTCGCCTCTGACATGGCCTTGACCACTCGACGCTGCACAGCTGAGTAATCCGTGGATCACTCCGAATCGTGAACGACATTTGGCATTGGGCTTGAGAGGCAGCTCAATTAACAATCGCTGCAGATCTCTGGTGGCCAGTTTTGATGGCCCTCGACCTTCGGCCATTCGATTTGGCCATGCGCATAAATTAGCCATAAAAAAGCACAGAAGAGAGAAACAAGAACTATTTAAAATGTAATTTCGATTGGTTTACGAGCGCAATGCTTAAGTTTGTCGTGCACAAAATATATAAAAATAAAAACAATAAATAAAATTGTAGCAAATCGGATCGGAATCAGAATCAGAATCGAAACAACATTATGCTAATACAAATAATGGCCGGAGCGGATGGGCTGTGTCTGCGGCTGGTGTTGGGTTTTATTGAAAAGCCAAAGAGGTATGGGAGGGTTGGGCATGGCTGAAGGGAGGAGGGAGTTTCCACGTTTATGGCTAGCGAATTGTCGTTGACAACTTTTGGCGAGTCGCACATAAAACGAAATGAAATGGAAAACTTAAAAAACAACAACAACAACTACAACAGTAAACAGCAGAAAGGCAAGAAATCGAAATCGAAATAGAAATCGGCAATGACATCGATTCGCCACGTTTCCCCAGCTGTGCAGCTGCTCTATCGTGTGTGCGTGTGTGTGCGACTTGAAATTTATTGTTGTAGATATTGAGTTTTATAGTGTTGTGGGTCCAGCTTCCAACTTCGAACTTCCTACGCAGCCCTCGCCTAATGCGCCGCTCACGGATTTGCGCATTTTTAAGCGGCGAAATCGAAAAACAATTGGCATTCGCATGCCTGACACTCTCAGCGCGTCTCTGGCGGTGTTTTGAAGCCTCTGTGTCAAATGTGTGGCACTTACCCCCTTCGGCCCCCTGCTCACACAGTCACTCAGTCACTCAGTCGCTCAAACCCCTTTCGGCTCGTCTTTTTTTATGGCCGACTGTTGCAAAAGATTTTGTTGTTTTGATATTCGGCAATTTTATTGCCTCGACCCAAGTTCGCACCTCAATTTGTCTTCGTAAATGTGAAAAATGTGGAAATTAGTTTGGCGGCCCACAGGCGGCGGCTCGGGAGGCTGCTTGCTGCCCGCATTTCATCAATCACACGATCTGTCACACCTATCGGGGTAGGCGTGGAGGCGGTGCTTCGTATCAGTTGCAGCTACCAACAACTGTAGCGAATCTCTGTCTTCCTCTCCCCTCCCCCCACCCCCATCATCACTCACACACTCTGCCACTAAAAAAGCGAAAGGAGTGCTGGCTGCCACGCCCCTTGACTTGAGGGTCTGCTGTTAATGGCGTGCGGCCGAAATTTGTGGCATACTTGCAGGCGTTTAGCCAAAACTCAAACAGCCCGACAATCCGCCATTTCGCCAGTACGGCAGTCCGCTAGCCCGCATAGTATATCCGAATCGTTATCCACAACGTCAAAGTTTTGTGTCACTTTGCCATTTTTATGCAAAGTCGATGCGCAAACACATAACGTAAAAATCAATGGCCGAGCAGATGACTAAAGCCTCTGCGGCCACCCTCTAAATAACTAACAGCTCTATTCTGGACAGGGCCTCTTTATTAACATAACAATAATTATGGCTACGTTTTGGCTGCCCATTTGCCCAAATGCTGAGACGTTGAGCAAACAACTACAACAGCAACAACAACAACAACTGCAAATGGGATTCTGCAGCCATAAGCAAAACGCGTTCAATCACAATTGACATCCTGCCAAGGGGCAGGCGAACGGCAATCGGATGAAGTACGGCGGATGGCGAACGACGAGCGGCGAGCGGCGACCGGCGGACAGCGCACGGCGGGCAGCGGCCAACGGTCAGCAGTCGCCATCGACGCTATGCATCCGGTTCAATTGATTTTAGCCAATGAATTGAGCATATTTTTTTGTATACCCTACATTTACGTATGGGCAAGGGCATATTGATTAGATACTTGAATATGAAATGCAAATGTCGTAGGACTTGACAGCTCCAATAATGACGGGAACTAAATTTTAAGTGAGTTAAGGATGCTGCTGTTAAAATGATCGTATCTTATTTTTATACCCTGAACCCATTGAAAATGGGAAATCAGGGTATAATGGTTTTGTGAAAAGTATGTAACAGGCAGAAGGAATCATCGCAGACCCCATAAAGTATATATATTCTTGATCAGGACGACGAGCTGAGTCGATATAGCCCTGTCCGTCTGTCCGTCCGTCCGTCCGTCCGTCCGTCCGTCCGTATGAGCAAAAGGATCTCAGAAGATATAAGAGCTAGAGAGCTGAAATTTGGCAAGCATACTCGTGTATACCATAGGCAGTACAAGTTTGCTTTATTTTTTCGATAACTCATCCGATAACTTTTTTATCGAGAATAATCGAAAAATCGACAATGTTTTTTCAGCTTATTTTGAACACTTTTAGACCTGGAGACTTCAAATTTGCGTTGTATATAAAGTTAATGGATACAAAGATTTTGTAATTTACAGATTTTGGATACCACGCCCCCTTCGCCCCCAATTTGTAAAAAACGCATTTCAAGTACTAGAGACTTGTGCTTTGAAATGTACACACATTTAAGCCATATGATTACGCTCTAAAAGTTTCATTAAGATCGTATGTCTACAAAAGAAATTATTCAACAAATAAATTCTCGTTATATTGCCCACACTGCAGTGCAGCCCAAGCGCAGCCGCTGCTAGCTGCGCAGTTTGCAAAGCGCGTGCTTATACGTGCATGTGTATGTATGTGTGCATAAAAGAAGTCCAGAATGATTAGAATATCAGTTTGGAGGGTTCAGGGTATCTCCTAGTCGAGCAGTCTCGACTGGAGCCTTCTTACTTGTTTAATATAATCGTATTTTATTTTGTATATGTGTTTTCTATATACCTATAACCTTCGATTCTTTTGTTTTAAAAAAGATTGATAGTCCTAAAACTTTTATGAATGCTTTTCGAATAACTTAAGGAATAAGTTGATCTGGATTAAAGTAAGGTAACTTTATTTCAATTTTTGTAGCTAAAGATATTTTCTAAACAAGCATAGAATTTTTCCTCGAGATCTTTAATTACGAATTTCTAGAATTAATTTTATCTTCGCAGCAAAATCATCAAATCATTCACAAAAATAATTCACTTTCTCTAAATACAATACTAAAGGCAGAGTATCTTCCAGTCGAGCTAAGTCGTTGTCCTTCTTAGTTTTCTTTTTTGCCGTCATATTTGTGGGGGAGTATCACATGTAAATAGCCGAGTGTAACTGTAATTGTGACTGTGCCTCTGCCTCTGCCTCCGCCTCTGCCTGCGCCTCTGTGACAGTGAGCCGCTTCCACGTAATTAACTCCAATTGAGTCTTGGGGCACGCTGCCAGCGTCCTGTTTGGCTTGTTTGCAGAGGCAGCGGGACAAAGGCAGCCGGCACTCATTAGCGGCAGCAGCGCCCCAAAAGGGGTGGGGGAGGGGGTGTGGCAGATGCCATATAAATCGCGCTTAAACAGGAGCAAATTGACAGGCGTGCAGATTTAAGACGGCAGTTTGGCTCGCAAGTAAATCCAATTTCCGAGCGCCACTTTTAAGTCTTGCGGCTTGCAGCTTGAGGCAGAGGCTGAGGCAGAGGCTCATTCAGAGGCTGAGCCTGAGGTTGCACGTACTCGCAACACTTTTCAGCGGCAGTCGCCCACGACAGCGAGCAGCGAGCAGGAAGTGGCGGCAGGATCAGGTCATGTCGCGGTCATAAATACAACAATGCCGCTGGCAGCAAACTTTGAGCTGAAAGTGTCGCCAGCGCCATAAATTTGCGAGCGCGCAAAATTCACGGATTTATGTTGCAAGAACATGCGGTGGCAGATAGTCGAGCTGTGCGGCGCGAATACGAATACGGATACAGAGCGAAGAGCAGGAGGGGGCGGCCCTGGCGTATCCTGGTTTGGCGTATCCAGGCTAGGCAAACGTAATCCACTTTCAAGTTTGTCGCGGCTTTCATTTGTGAAATGAACACGAAACGCGGCCTCGTGCTCGCCGCTCATGTGATGCGAGTGCCACATCCTTGCGGATATCCTTCAGCAACTGCTGTAGCCTCGGCTACAGTTGCGGCTGCTTCTTCTTTTCGTTATGCCTTTTTTTTTGGGTTTCTTTTTGGCAGCCATATGCAGCGCCTGGTCGTCCTGCTCGTCCTGGTCGTCCTGCCTGACACGACTTCTTATCCAATTTGCATTTAACGCATTTTTGGCCAATTCCGCTGGCTTCGCCCAGGACAGCCGCCAAATCTATGGCACTCGCTGTCACTCGACTCTCGGCTCTCGGCTCCTCTGTGTTTGCAAATCCCATTTTGTAGCTATTTGCATTTAATACTGATGACTGTCCGTGAAATTGAGACGCGCTCGCCGAAATTAATAAAAGCGCCTGCCAAAGCAGCTGCCAGTTGGCCAAGAGCACTGAGCACTGCCAGCAGATATTGGAGAGAGGAGAGTGGCGAGTGCAGAGTGGAGAGTTGAGAGTCGAGAGAACCGCAAGTAAAAATGTTCAATAAACGTCCGGTCAAGTGCTGTTAGACGACCGCAAACGCCTTCAATATGGCTGAAACTCTCGGACGGCGGCAGTCAATTCTGCATTTTTAGCCATTTTTAGCCAGTTCCTGCAGCAGCTGACTTTGACAGCGACCGCCCGCTGGCCGTTAGTTAGTTTGCGGTTCGCCCTCTGCTCATGTGCCCGACAGTGCTACGTTCCGGGCACCAATTAAAAACGCGAATATGCCCCACTATGCTCCCTCCCACATCTGCCACAGCTTATCTCCCTGCCTCCCATTGCCAATGATTCAACTATGCCAGCTATCTGGGCACCGGGAGCGGCTGCCCATGGGGCGAGGCGGCGCGGCTAAGCGGATGGGCTTGTCGCGCTGCCTTCTGACAGGTCTAGGTATTAATTAGGTTGTTAATTTTGCATTTGGCGTGCGTCGTTCGCTATTCCCGTGAAGAACGCAGCGCCCGTAATGACACACGTGGCACGATGATAAATCTTGCGGCTTGTGCAACAGCAGCGAACACATGTCGCAGTTGCTCACTGCTCACCAACTCCTCCACTTCATAGCACGGCACGGCACGGCACGGCACGGCACGTCACTCCCTCTGCTCCTGCTCTGGGCACCTGTCTCAATTAAGCGTGCAAATCGCGCCGCTGTCAAATTTAAATGCCGCACTCTAGAAATGAGATCTCGGCGCACTCAAGATCTAAAGGCGATTTTCGCCCGCGATGCAGTTGATGATGATGTGGCATAGCATCATCTGTCCATATATATATAGATGGCTTCATCTATCTCCTCCTGCTCTATGCGGCTGCAGTTGTCATTTTGCTTTGAACACGTCTCAGGTTGATATTTCCGAGGCAAGCGGCTGCATACCTAGGGCTAAAAATGTCTCCTTAAGTGCGATCGAGCTGGTGAAATTTCAGAAATATTGCAGACTATATGGGATATATAAGGAATTGATCTTAAGAGTGTGTGGGTAATCTGGCTAAAATTCAATTTGACGTTTGTATTCATAATAAATTCTATATTATTATATATTATATTATTATAATTATATTGATATATAACCCAATTGATATGCTAAAGAACCAACATTTTGCATTTCATCAAATCTAGAGATGAGACCCCATTTGAACATCTACTTAGATAGATTTTTCAAAAATAATATAAAGATATATTAGAAATATTATAGTAGTCCAGGCAAGTTATTAAAACACATGTTCCCATTGCTGGCAAGTCTTTAAATCAGATAGAAATGGCGAAATGCCGTGGAAACTTAATGATCTGTGCCTAAATGGAGAGCCAGATATGACATGTAGGAAAAAAAGAGAGAAGAATTTATGGCACTAAACAACAACAACAATGACAACAAGAAGACGACCAAAACTAACCACCCTCCGGGAAGGGGAATACCCTGCAATGGAAACTCTTATCTACGTTCCAATGAGAGGAGAGATTCGCACAAATCACGCAAAATTTTGCACACTTAACGTGAGAGAAATGCTAAGGGTAGCTGTGAGTGTGTGTGTGTGGAGTTGCCAAGGCCAAGGGCTGAGGGTGGTGAGCTCGGAACCGATAAGAACTTGCAGCCTAATGCACCGTAGCGCTTGTGATGGAGTTTTCGACGGCGGGCATCAATTTTGCACCAATTTCCGTTTCCCCCTTGGCAAATGGACAGCAGCAGCCGCAACAACAACAACAACAGCAGCAACATTCACTAGTGGGGCATGCCACAGTTGCCAAGTGGCAACATTTCACAATTGGCCAAAAATTGAAAAGTCATAAATTCCGAGCGTCGTTTTGAAATCGAGCACGGCACGGAAATGCGCACCATGCGTGGCCAATTATTGAAATACGACTTTAATTGAATTTCAATAAAATGTTTCAGCATTTCGCATTTCCTCCAAAAATTGTCTGCATGCAATTGCGATGGCCAATTGCAATTGGCAAATGCCACCGGCTCATGTTTATTTATGGCAAATGTTAAAATTCTAGCAATTGCAATTGTTTTTATTCCCAGCATTGTTTTTATTATATGCCAAAAGCCATTTAACCGGCCGGTTACCACAGCTTCCAGTTCTCTCTATCTCTTTCTCCCTCTCTCTTTCGCTCTCTATGTGAATGCGTTGGTTTTCACTCTGAAAGGCTTACAAATTGTTGTTTAGAATATGAATAAGTACACGTAGAGAAAATTTTGATATAAAAAATAACTGAATTGATATATGATATGTATAGGGATAGAGATAATAGAGATATAGAGATTCCAAGATCAAAGTGGAGGAGTGAGAGGGGGACATAATCTATACATATGTATATGTGTTTATATATATACCTTTAGATATGTAGTCTTTACTAAATCATATCGATAAGTCTTTTTTCGATAACATCCTCTTTTATTTTTCAAACCGAAGAGAATTGAGTAATCGGTTCAAATGAGGTAATGCACTCACACGATTTTTAGGCATTGTTGTGTATTAAATTTCTGTATATTTTATTTTTGTGCAAATGCACTCATATGTACAATAATTTTGTCATGTGTATGGGACAGCATTTGTATAGAACCTGATGTCATATGCAATTGATTTATTGAGTCGATATCATCAATGGGGATCCTGTTTATGGCTGATTTATGACGATCTGACAGCACAAAAGGTGGCCAAAAAGTCAAACTGTCAGCACAGTCCAGTGCACCGGCAATAAAACTAAGTAAATGCGCATTCAAATAATCATAATCATAATCATAATAATTTCTTTAATGCCAAAACTTACCTCAAACATGGACAAAAGTCAGCCAGCTGCAAAATGTCAGCGCCGTTGCCACCCGCAGCGCGGCCCGTCGACTCGGGCTCTGGACGAATCAATGGATTACATGGAGCACACGAGCAGCAATGGCAACAATAGCGGGCGGTCCACATCGATGATTGAAGGTGAAGCCAGAAGATGAGAACGCAGGAGGCAGAAGGCAGGAGGCGGGGGGCAGGAGGCAGAAGGCAGGAGGCACGAGCGGTGGCAGGTTCGCATTGTGAGCAGACATTGGGGTGGAATTGACTGGAAACCGTTGGCACTTGCAAAGGGTTTACGAGCAAAGGTACTGGCCAGAGAGGGAGGAGAGCTGGCAGGAGTCGGAGCTGGAGGTTAACGCCAGTGACTGACAGCGGCGCGGCGCATGACAAAAGTCACATGGCCTGCGGATTAGTTACACCTTTTGCACACATGCGCGGAGGGGAGGGTTGCCGCGAGGGAGAGAGCAGGGTAGGGGGGTGTAGGACTCAGCTGAGGTGGAACACGATGACATTGTTGCTGCTTGCTGAACTGTGCAAAGTGAATGCATTTGCCGGTCATGCAGCATGCAGCACATAATCGACAAGAGAGAGAGAGAGAGAGGGAGAGAGAGAAGGAGAGAGACTGAGTGTGTGTGCCATGATTCATATCCCGTTTGTGTAGAGATTAGCGCTAATGGCGAGGGCTGCTCGCAAATGTGGCACATACATACATGCGTGTGGCGAAACCTTTCAGCATAATTGAATTTGGCCATTTTGTGCCCAGCTTTCACTTTCACCTACTTAAGCCTAGAAAGCCAGGGCAAAGAAAAAATGTCACTGATAACTAAACCAAATATTGGCCAAGAGCAGCAAAACGCCAAGACAAATGTGAAGCGTGTCAACAGTTCATCGGGGCGTCAATTACTTTGCATAAGCCAAGCAGAGGCAGTCCGCTAATACAGCTAATGAATTTTAAGTGCGGCTGCCAGCAGCCAAAGAAATGGCAATTGCTCCGCCTGGAGGAGATACGTGTGCGTATGACTTAATCTGCTCTCGGCCCGCTTAGCGAACGCATCTTCCCAAGGCGTCCGAGACGCAGTCGAATTCGAGGCCAATGGACGTGGATGTGTGTATTTATGGAAAGGCCTAGCGAGCCAGATATTATCCGTTTATTTATTGCAGTCGTTAACATATCTTAGCCCACTGGAGTTTATCTTGTCTCTCTCTCTCTCTGTATGTATGCGTGTGTGTGTGTGTGACGGGTCTCATCTTGTGGCTGTATGTTAAATGAGCCAAGCTTTTGGATTGGGTCGTTCTAAGTGATATTGTTTAGTTTTTGCACGATTTCTAATTTACTGGTTAGCTTCAAGTTGAGAGAGACGGCAAGAGGGAGGGAGAGAGTGAGAGAGAGAACGTTGGAGAGTGCAAGTGAAAGCGGTTGGGTTCAACGTAGAGCAGCAATTGCGTTATGTTAAGTACGTGACAAATTTTCGAAATTTTAAGTGTATTAAAAACCATATGAGAATATGGAGTATGCAGTGAATTAGTTAGCAGAATCACTGTCAAGTGGTTAGAGGCGATTTGAGGCATGCTGATGAGAGCTATTCCTCGCTATAGAGATATACAAAATTTCCATTATAATTTACTTGAGTTTAAACTGACTGATACGATCTATACTCTAGTGAACTGTGAGTTGCTGAGAAGCCTATGTAGTGTTGCTGAGATGATATGAGATAATATGAGATGATATGATATGACAAGATATCGTCGAAAATCAAACCTAAGGGATTATCTCTCATTGACATATCGAAAGAATCAATGTAAATTGAACTTCAAAATACTCCCAAAACTCTTTTAAGAGCTTGCATTTACTTGAAATGATAATGATATGAATAAGATATATAACCTTATATGGTCGAAACCGATTATACCGTAGCTTAAGGAACCGTCGTGATACTCGGAAGACGCTATAACTGTATAAGTTTGTCAGAGTCGTTATAACCGGATTCTACCGTATAATTTATAATCTAATTGCTCAATAAACGTTAGTGCTAATTGAAAATGAAAGCTAACTTTAATTAAGCACCGGTTTCTAGGGTCTTACATCCCACCAAAATCTATTATATTATGTGAAAAACTGCTCAACCTAGGAACCGATCAAGTATTTGTGCAACAGTCTGATTGTCTTTCAATTTGAAACATTGCCACTGAAGCATTTGTCAATGAATAATGAAGTTTTCGAATACAAATGTCACCACATTAGAAGCAACCCCAAACATATTTAGAAAGACATTTGCACATGCCTCGGCACACACAAGAGCCAAGAGCCTAGACAAAGCCGAACCTTTTGGTAATTGCCTGCCAGCCCCAAGGTCCCTTCACAGCCCCCACTCAAGTTAAGGCTTAAAACGCTGAAAGATAATGATTAATTGTCAATTTGCGTCCAACAACGGGCAGACGCCACACATAACACATGGCCAAAATGCCCGAAATGGCCAATAACGGGTCGTCGTTCGCTAGTTACCTTAAAAGCCATGCAACAACCGGAGCATCCGGTTCGCTCTTATCAGCATCTGTCTTCAGCTGCAGACCTAGATGGCCGACGTGTCCATCATCGCATGCCAACTGCAAACGTGTAGAGGCTCCTAGTTGAGAGTCGAGAGCTGAGAGCTGAGAGATGAAAGCTGACTAGCTGACATGTAGAAATAAATGTACTAGAAAATTACGAACTTATGTAATCTTGGTTAGCATCATTTATCAACTGGACGTTTTGCAATTTTTCTTACTTTTGCCGGACCGCATCAAGAAGTCGGTGACGTGAACGTTAAGGTTGACAGTGACTAGGACTGTGACTGTGACTGCGACTGCCACTGGGATTGGGATTGGGATTGGGACTGTGACGTTGATATGTGTGGCCGACGCACAGGAAATTGGCATTTGATGTGGTCATGCAGTCATGCGGTGTCTGTCTGGCTGGGGGTCGGTGCTTATTTGTCATACCTTGGCCTAATTTAGACGGCACGCCCAACTAATTGAAATAGTGTTCGAGAGTGAATGTAGATGTGTGTTGCCTTTTCTGTTTTTTCGTTTGTCAAATAATTGAAACAACACAAAAGCAAACAAAATTATGAATGCCCAAATTATTCGTTTACTGATTATCAGATATCCTACTCCCAAGTGTTGTCCATCCTTATTGTGGAAAATGATTAAGAGGCCAGTGAGCTGATTATGAGTAGCCAGAACTTGCGCCAATATTTTAATGCAAAGGAAGACTACACAGCCACACTCGATAAGCTTAAGGTGGACTTTGAGCAGCGTTGGAAGTCCCAGGAACCATCGCCGTACACCAACCTTGAGAGTTACGTGCAGCGAGCAATCATTGGCAATGGCAGTTTTGGCACTGTTGTGAGTTATCCCGATCGATATTTGTGTGATCTACTCCCCCCTCTCTCTCTATATATACAAATATATAAAAATATATATATACACATATCTCCGTTCGAGTGCAGCTGTTGGTTAAGGAAAAGAAAGGCAAAAATTATTATGCAGCTAAGATGATGAATAAGGACGATCTGGTGCGGCTGAAGCAAGTCGGTCACGTGCACAACGAGAAGACCGTACTTAGCTCCGTTCGATTCCCATTTCTTGTGCACTTGATCGATGCCAGCAAGGACTTTGACTATTTGTATCTCGTGTTGCCGTTTGTCAATGGCGGCGAGCTGTTCACCTACCATCGCAAGTGAGTTCTAGCCTTAACTTCGATTCGATCTGCAAATATACAGACACAGTCCTTCCCCTATGCACCAAGAGTGCGAAAATTCAATGAGAAGCAATCGCGATTCTATGGGGTCCAAGTGCTTCTGGCCCTCGAGTACTTGCATCATATGAGCCTCATTTATCGCGATTTGAAGCCGGAGAATATCTTAATGGATGCTCGCGGCTACATCAAGGTGACAGATTTCGGGTTTACCAAGGTAAGACGGCAATTCTTTCCGATCCTTAGCTCATATATCTATGTTGAAGACTGATCTACTTAGCGTGTGGACAATAGGACGTCGACACTTTGTGGTACACCCGAATATTTGGCACCGGAAATCATTCAACTTCGGCCGTACTCAAAGTCCGTTGACTGGTGGGCGTTTGGTATACTGATCTATGAGTTTGTGGCTGGCCATTCGCCGTTTTCGATGCATAATCGTGACGTCATATTGATGTACTCGAAAATTTGCTTGGGCGAATATCGAATACCTTCGTTTTTTACGGCCCAGCTGAAAAGCTTGATTGAGAACTTGTTGCAGAGTGAGCCCTCAAAGCGGTAAGCACTCCGGAACCATTTAACGGGCTGCATTTCAAGCATACTTCTTCAGTTTAGGTAACTCAACCGAGGGCTCTACGGATATCAAGAACCATCCATGGTTTCAAGGCGTCGACTGGTATGCAATCCTTAATCAAGATATTAGCCCGCCCTACCTACCGACCGTTACCAGTATTGAAGATTTGTCAAATTTTGAAAATTTTGAGTCCAAAACGAAATTGAAATCGAAAATAAATCGCCACCCAGACTTGTTTAATAATTTTTAAACGTTGGTCTTCCAATATGTTTTGTTTTCGCTGCTGAGCTTTGGTTCATCTGATAACTGCGATAGCTAGCAATGTGAGCTCCACAAGAAACTACGCTATGCTGCTCAGAGCTGAATGTGGATCATCAAGGTCTACAAGTAGCCCTTGTGTTATTTTTCATTATTATGAATTTTATTTGCTTGACTAGCTTGTCCCAAAATGTGTGTAGTATTTAGTCGAAATTCTTGGTGCATTTATTAATAGTTTTATACACATAACCAAAAATAACAATAAAAATTAGAAAACCAAACTAAATTAATGGGCGGGTATCCACTATGGATCCGCAGTACTTTAGTCCGAAGGTTGACTATGGTGTCATACTGGATAAGCTGAAGGATGAGTTCAACAAGAAGTTCGTTCGCAATACCCCATCGCCGTCGTGCGGTCTCGATAACTTCATCATCAAGGCGACCCTGGGTGCTGGCTCGTTTGGCAAGGTGCAGTTGGTGAAGGAGAAGGACGGCGACAACTATTACGCCTCGAAGCAGCTGAGCAAGGATCAAATTATCAAGACCAAACAGGTCTCGCATGTCATGAGCGAGAAAAAAGTGCTCAACTCAATGTGCTTTCCATTCACCGTTAATCTGATATCTTCGTTTAAGGACAACGACAGCCTCTACCTCGTCCTGCCGCTTATAATGGGTGGCGAGCTCTTTACCTATCATCGCAAGTGAGTCGGCAACTATATATCATATATCTTAACTATCTATTTCATCGGATTCCCATTGCAGAGTTCGCAAATTCAGCGAAAAACAGGCTCGCTTCTATGCGGCTCAGGTGTTTCTCGCCCTGGAATATCTCCATTATTGCAGTCTTTTGTATCGCGATCTGAAGCCCGAAAATATTATGCTCGATAAGAATGGCTATCTGAAGGTGACGGATTTTGGCTTTGCTAAAGTAAGTGTGCTTCGCTAAAGGCAAGTTGATTTGTAAATTCTTTCTCTTCTCCTGCAGAAAGTGGAGACGCGTACAATGACCCTGTGTGGCACGCCGGAGTATCTGCCACCGGAGATAATACAGTCGAAGCCCTATGGAACCAGCGTCGATTGGTGGGCCTTTGGTGTGCTAATCTACGAGTTTGTTGCCGGCCATTCGCCCTTCGCCACCCACAGTCGCGACGTCATGGTCATGTACAACAAGATCTGCGAGGGGGACTACAAAATGCCCAGTGCTTTCTCGGGGCCTTTGCGTCATCTGGTGGATCATTTACTGCAAGTGGATCTTTCGAAAAGGCAAGTGTGCTCTGCTCTGATATCTGTAATCTAAATGTTAACGGTATTTGCAGATTTGGCAATTTAATTGGGGGCAACAAGGACATCAAGAACCATGAGTGGTTCAAGGAAGTGGAGTGGATTCCGCTGCTCAACCAGACCATACAGCCCCCATACACGCCCACAATTTCGAATGCCGAGGACATTTCCAACTTCGACAAGCACAACGATGCTAAACAGAAACCAAAGTCAAAGACCGTCAAGCATGAAGAAGCTTTTGTAGATTTCTAGCAAGCAGTGTGACCTACAATAGAGCAAAACTGAATTCATTTGGAGCCCTGTCAATGTAATCTATAAAATGTATCCATCAATCGGAGAATCAACCTACAATAGATTAAAAATAATACCAAAGCAATAGGTATATCTATTCATAAATAGTTTAGCATTTTGAGGAAATAAAGTTGAAAATTGTCTTACACTGTGAAACACAGACGTGGACGTTTTTTGACAGCCGCTCACTCACCCACCCAACCACTCACTCACTCCAGTGGAGCAGCAGCAGCAGCAGCTCCCCTTTGTCAGTTGGCGCCCACATGTGCTCATTAGATTTTCACGCCGCAAATGTCAGCGTGAATCGGCGCTGGAAAATTCGTCTTGTTTCGGTTTAGTTCTCGGAAAACAGCTGGCCCTGTTGGAAATTCCACAGATTTCCCACACTTGTTGCCTGCAGCCGGGCGCATTTTTAATTCGTTGAACTTGACTTGTAATGGGACTTGAAGCAGCCAAATAAATCTGGAAGACGTTGCGTGACTCTTTGTTGAAATTGCCATCAAGTAAATGTTTGTCTCTGATGCAATTGGATGAATTTATTGCGTCTCGGCCTATTTACTTGTCAGGCGGAGGCAGGGGTATGCCAAAGAACTTTCCTTTTCTTTTATTCATTACAACTGATTGTTTGAGCTAAGAGTGTCCAAGTCCTGTTAAACTACACTGCTCTCGAAAAAACAACAGATACTCACTTGTTATTCATGCGGACTATGTTGCGCAATGTTTAAACGAGTTGACGACAAAGACCAAAAAAAAAAAAAGAAGAAAAGAAGATGAAAATGTGGCCAGAAAGAAAGCAGCCCTTATAAATCTTGGATACCTTTCGGGGCTACTCTGCATATCTGGCAGCATTGATTTATATGCAAGACTTAATAAAAATAGAGCGAACGCCAGACGCCAGCCTGGCCCACAAATACCTTGGCCAGCGCCAGCGACTCCTTTGTCCAGTGGCTAACAAAACAAAGAGGCAAAGGAAAAAGTCCACAGAAAAAAAAAAAAAACAAAAAAAAAACAAGGAAAAAAGTTATGATTATCATAATTTTTGTTACGTGAGTTTTCATGTGGAAAAGATGAAACATCATCGTCTGCTCGGCTGGCAGCTAGCCGGGAGGCCAGGAGGCCAGCAGGAGTTGGTCTGCGTCTCCAGGCACAGCCGGGCCGAGCAGGAGGCTGGGGTGGCTGGAAGTCGTCATCACTATAATCATGGCACGCATTTACTCCTGTTTTTACCTCTGGCTCTTGGCGCCCGACAGCCTGGCGCCAGCATTCGCAATCGTGTCTGCGTCTTTGCTCCCAGACATCCACTTTCAGTGCTGTGTTTCGGCTTGTGCTGCGAGTGCTGCGAGTGCTGGGCGTGCTGCGAGTGCGGAACTAGAACCTGGCTGGCCACCTTGGCTGGCTGTTGGCGAAAAGAAGACATCATGCATTCTAATGAGACTTTTAATTGCTGCCCATTGACCACTTGAAGGGAAGGGCTGTCCGATTTGCCAAGGCTGACAGCCAGCCAGCCATCCAGCCAGCTAGGCAGGGGCACGTGTCGGATGCGCCGCTTTCGCTTGAGTAGCCTGAGAATTGATGGAACTCGGAGTAAAGTCAACAAAGCAGACGCACACGGCACATCAAGCAACCCCCGAGCCCTGGCCCAACTCTCAACTCACAATTCTCAGCTCTCAATTCACCATTCTCAATCTCGAGGCAACTGCAATGACAAATTTGCTGCACGGAAATTAGCGATGCCCACCGCCAGATACATTTCATATTACAGACAGACAATTGAATCCTGAGGGTTGATCTCGCTGCCAGTTGCTTATTATTATTGTTGTTGTTGTTGCTGTTGTTGTTGTTAGTCAGCGAGTAAGCGAATTAATTGTTGTTTTGATTGCGCAGCAAATGGACGCCGAGTCCGCTAGGCTGCGTCTGCTCAAGTGGCTGGGAAAAATCTGACGCGGCATCGGCAGGAAACTTTATTTTGCTTTTTTCTTGTTTGTGGAATATGAAATTCTTGTTTATTGCGTGTGAGCACTTAGAGCTATGGAAATCGGTGAAAATTCGTTACGAAACTTAAGAGCTAGGCGATTGATTGATGTGGGAAGATCTACGACTGCTCCAGCTCCACCTCTATGGACACGGGCGGCAGCTCATCCACGGACTCGGGCGCGTACACCTTGCCAGAGGCAAGCACCACTTGATTCCTGCAGTCCACAATGAAGTAGGCGAACGGGCGATTCACATCGAAGCGCTCTACGCCCGGCTCCGGCTCCGGCTCTGGCACCGGCAGCACGGCAGCTGCCTCGGTGGCAATCGGCGAGCGGGCCTGGATGTTGGCAGCGGAGAGGGAATTGGTGCTGCTGCCATCCTCGTCGACGCGCACGCTCACGAACTGCACAATCTCGTCAATGTGCAGATCCTCGTCCTCGGACATCAGGTTAAGCTGTGCCTCGGTGCGGGAGAAGAGCCGCTTCAGGCCCATCTGCTTGAGCATTGCCTCGGAGCGCGAGGTCTCCATCACCTGGAACTTGGGCAGCGTGACGTGCAGCTCCTTGAGTAGGATGTGCTCCCGTGCGTACTTGTAGTCGCTGGGTTCCAGCTGGGCGATCACTTCGCTGAGGCCCTCGGGCTCGTTGGGCAGCACGATGCAGAGACTGTACTGGTCGTTCTCGTAGGGCAGCGAGAGCAGGCGCGCCTTCAGGTGGGGCAAGTCGGAGACATTGAACTTGCCGCGGGCGTGCATCATGGGCGTCTTCATGGCGTCCTCGTTTGTCATGAAGAAGAACTCGTCGCTGCCGTCGCGCAGCTGGTAGAACGGTTGACGCCAGCTGCCGTGGAAGTAGAGTCCATTGAAGAGCAGCATCTTGGTCTTGGCATCATTGGCCCGACCCGTGATGGCGTTGGCGCTCAGAGCGCAGGCAATGTCGTCCTTGCGGAACAGACTGCGACCACCGTAGACCTGACAGGAGACGAAAGAGAAGCGAAGTTAGTTAAGAGAAAAGTCACCTGAGAATATCTGCAGCTGCAGCTGAGACATACCCGCGCCACTGAGCTGAGATGCGACTCGAGGGCAATCATAATCTCGTCGGCGCCCTCCTTGACCATTGACTTGACGGCATTTTCCAGTTTCTGCAGGGGCAGGCGCACCTTCTCGGGTTCACTGGCGGTCACCTGGTTGGCAGCACTGCTCTGCTCGCTGGGCAGCAGCTTGCGCAGCTTTTCATCCTCCTGCACCGTCTCGTTCTCCTCCATATTTGGATTCTGTTCGGCATTGGCATCGCTGCGCTTGCTCTGCTGCTTCTCGGCAACATTTTCCTTAACGGTCAGGGCGATTTCAGCTGGTTTTTCTAGTTTTTCCACTGGTGCATCGGTGTTGCTGCTGCTGCTGCTATCGGCATCCGTTGCCGTCTGCTCGGTGGTCAGCTGCTCCCTCTCACTCTGCAGCTGCTCTGCCTCGGCCAAGGCAACTGGTTTTTCCACATACTGCTTGTCATCCACCTCACGATCGAACTTGGAGGCCTCCTTGTTGACCACCTCCTCGCCGTAGCTGTCCTCGCTGATGCCGATGGGAGCATCGTCGTCCACGTTAATGCGCTTCAGGGTCTCGAAGCCGATCACATCCTTGCTGTTGCTGGGCTCTGTGCCATCCCCGTCCGTGCCGCTGCCCTCCAGCGCCAAGCTGCTCGGCTCCTGCCAGTCGGACTCCTCCCTATTGATGTCCTTCACCTCGGCGTAGTAGTGACGCTGCAGCAGCTGCTTGTAGTCCTCGCGCACGCTGTTGTTGCGATAGACATAGAACCAGGTCTGGAACGAGGGCAGCGCATCGACTGTGTCTCGCTTCTGGAAGACGGCCAAGGCCTGCTCGAAGGCTGCTCTCAGCTGCTGTCGCTCCTTCGGGAAGCCAAAGACTTGGCCAAACTCCGCGTAGGTCTCGCCATCGGCACCCTCTGCTAGCGTGGCCAGAATGGTGGCTACTCCCAGTGGGGAATACACCTGGTTGGCGTCGATGTCTTTGTTGTGCTTCAGCAGCTGCGTGGCAATCAGCTGCGAGGCCTCGCTGGCAAACGAGCTGGGCAAGGCGTTCTCCCTAGCCCCGAGAGATGGCAGGGAATACACTATGCTGGCACCAGCCAGCAACGACAATAGGTGGAGCACTGCTTTCATTCTTTACGAGACGTTGACGATCGCGCCTGAGTCGCGAATGAAGCTCAAGAAAGTTGGCCAAAGACTTTTTATAAACAGCCAACCGAGAATCAGTTGCGTTCAGAATAGACGTCGACGCCGACGCCGACTTCATTAAACTGGTTACAGAGCAGCAAGCAGAGGCAGCAGGCAGAGCTAGCGGCAGAGGCAGCGGCAGCAGCAGCAGCGCCAGCTACGGCAGTAACAAGCTCTGACAAATCCAATTCCATTGGAGCCCAGCTTGAGGGCCAAATCTAACAATCGATGGGCAATTGTTGAAGAAAGTCGCGCTCCAACGAAAGTGGAAGTGGCGTGGGCTTCAAGCAGCGCCAGCAGAGCGCCACGGCTCTCCAAGTGCTCCACGGTAAATGGGTCAAGCAAACAACAATCGATATGCAAATGCAGGCGGCAAACAGAAGAAAAACCAAAAGCCCAAAAAAAGTTCAAAGTCATTGAAACGTTAACAGGTTTTCATATGGCCTACGTGTTGGCCATTTGATTTTCTGGCTTCGATGTGGGCTAATTGCGTTTTCATGTTCACGCTGTTGACGCTGTGGCAATCGCCAGACCCACGGATTAAGCAATCCCCACAAAGATTACCTTAGCCACTGGGTGTGCGGATCATGCAACAATTGATTCGCAGCGTGTTCTCTGTGTGTACCTGGGCACGCTTAACCCAATTTCGATGCAAACATCAACAGCGAACAGCGATCGGAAAGCGTCAACACAATTCGAGGGCACTGAACTTGGCCATCATCAGAGCCACAACCAGAGCTGAAGCTGACGCTGGCGCAGGCGCTGGCGCCGGCGTCGACTTGATTTTGATTATCAAATGCGGAAAGCGGGCGAAAGCGAGCAGAACTTGGTCGAACCACGTCGACTGCGCTGCTACCAGCTCCAGTTCCAGCCACAGCTACAGCTCCAGGTGTGAGTCGCTAATAAAATGTTAAATTTAAACAAGCTTCCAAACGAGTTTCCATCCACTTAGAACAAGCCGCACAAAAATTTGCACAATTGCAATGCCGTTGATGTTAATCAAGGAGCAGGGGCTGGGCGGGGCGGACGGGTAAAGTTTTGTAATGCTTTCAGACCCGGGGCAGCGAACTCTGTGAGCCACAACACGGAACAGAAACCCGACAGCAGCTCTTATGCAATTTATTTAGCCAGCAGTCCAATCAATTCAACAGAGATTCTAACCCAGCTCGTTAGCAACGATTTTAGGAGAGGTTTGTCAGGCCATATATGGAAACAAGAACTTTAATCGAGATGAGAGTAGCTGAGAATAGATTTCATTGAGGAATACTTGAAAGTCGAATACTCAGTATTTTATACTTATTTTGATAGAAAATTTGAAAGCACATTGAAGCTTAATATTAAATATGAGCTCTATTGTATGCTTAAGCATTTTAAGACTGAGCGCTTCTTAAAATAATATGACAAAGAAATTGTAATAATTGAATAAATAAGTCCGTTACACGAAAATCATATCAAGAAGACATTTTTTGTTTGTTATAAACCAAAAGTTTTTAAAGCATATTAAAGTTTTAAGCTCAATATACAATATATCCATTGATTACATGTGAGTTATGTATATATAGAATGGATTTATGTTAAGCTTTTGTATAAGCAATCAGAAAGTTCTTAACCCCTCTAACTTTTTTATATTATTATAAATAGGTAATATTATTATATTATTTTATATAGGTAGTGCTATACCTATGAAACAAATAACAAATAAGTTACCTTGACTGTCTACCAGATGAAATATATTAATTAATCTAGCTGCCTTCAGAAACAAATATCTTAGGCGAGAATAATAATAAAAGGGGACTTTGTTAATTAAATAAGTTCTGCTTGGAGAAATTAACTTTGATATTATTTAAGTATTCAAATATGTGCGAGAGCATTTAAGAGAGTATTCAAATGAGCAAAGCTTGTCCAGCTTGTCTTGCCTTAGGCATAAAACATGCCGTCACCTTGGGTCGAGCCCTTTTTATTGTAAAACAAATACTTTTGTATTTTTGTGCAGTACATAAATTCAGGGACCCAAAACCATAAATTAATGAATGCGTCGAGTGGCGAGTTGTTCTTTCTTCTGTGCAGTTCTCTAGCCCCCAAGGATGCTGAATGGGTTGCCTGTGTGTGCGTGCGTGAGTGTGTGTGTGATATTAGAAGTTATTAAGGCAACTGGCAAAAACTACGAGAATGTCGCATAAATTAACAATAGTGCAGGACAACACCTTCGGCTGCTGCGGCAGAGTTTGTAAGACGAGGCACTAACAGCACCGCGGGGACACATTAAGGCAAGGCCAAGGCAACGTGGACAGTCAAAGTAGTTGGCATAGTTCGGGCAACCCGATAATGTAGAGGCCATGACTAATTGTTTGATTTACGCAAATGTGTTGCCTCAACTATTCGACTCGGGCTCCGGCTCTAGTCTGGGCGGCAATTAAGCATTAAAGTTGGCAACTCCTTCGGCCAGTGCTGGGCTTTAATGATGTGCGCTCTGGCTGGCTGGCTGGCTGCCAGTTGTCAGCTGTCAGTTGTCAGCTGTCATAAATCGGGTAATACATCAGACAGTGCCAGCAGCAGCGGCACTCATCATAAGTCAAAAGGTGAGCCTGGGCTTAATCAGCTGCCAGTCTCGTATCCTGCGGGCAGCACTTGAGCCTTGAGCCTGGGCAAAATAATTAAACTTCTGTTTATTGTCGAGCAATCGTGCGTGGGCTGTGCAACTTCTTAATTATGTTTGATAGACTAACACAAAGGCACGCGACAGACACACACACACACACACACGCACACACATGACACTCCAGGCAGAACTGTCTCCCTCTCTGACCCGCCCCCTTCTGTGTGACACAATTACGCAGACAAAGGACTTTTGGCGGCGCATGTGTGTGGATTGTTTTTCAAGTTCATCTGCTTCATTTGTGCCGCTTGATTTCAAAGCAGCAGCAGCAGCACGTTTAAAACTTGAAACTGTGTTTAAAAGAGCGCTCAGAGCAGTCGAATGGCGGGAAGGAGTTGGGAAGGAGGCGGCTGCCTAGCAAGTTGTTTGCCGTTAAGGCGCAGATCCTGGCCAGGACACTTGCTGCCCAATCCTAATTGATTTATGACATCAAAGACATATTTTTCGCAATGTTGCGTGGCCTACGTGCGTGACAGTTGCCACACAGCCACTGACTGCCAGGACAGCCAGGACAGCCAGGACACAGGACACACGGCTCTGCACTCTTCTGCTGCTGACGCCGCGCCGTTCGTTGGCCATCTTGTTGATAATTTTGACTTATGGCCTGACTGCTAGATGCGTGCGCAGGATTTGTCACATAACTCTTGCCCCGCCTGCGGCTGCCAAGGAGAAGAAGAAGAAGAAGCCTGAAGCCAGGGGTCCGAAAGTGTTGGCCAAAAGCTTGTCCGTTGTCTGTCTGCAGTTGGCTTTTTCTGCCTTCGGCCATTCGCTGGCTACATTTGGAAATTGTGGCAAGTCGTGGCGCCGCTTCAGCAATGCTAAACTTTTTCTATTAGGGCGCAATTATTTCAAGGTATTATTGCTTTTAATTAATTCAATTAAACGCTTCATAAATTTTTACTTTTTGATTTCGCTTGCGTTCGCGCAGGCCGTAATGGAAAAACTTTCGCCGTGGTTGGCCAAAAGATTTTCCCCGGCTCTCGGTTTAATTAACGGCAGCAAATGGGCGTGGCTGGCTACGCGGAATGCGCCTACTTACATTTTGGCGCTGCCTCGCTTCCCCGCTGCTCCCGCTCTCTGTTTATTAAAGGATTCTCGCGGCTTGCCGTTATCATAAAATTTGATTTCAAATTGTTTTATTCGCGTTTATTTACATTTTTGTGTGCTCCAGTGAGCAGTCCCAAAAGATTTACAAATTTCCCAATTTTGCCCGCTGGCAACAAAGTTGTGACTAGCCACAGCAATGCTCAGCCGCTCCTTGATCAAATTATGTTACGAACAAAGGCTCACACTCTGCTCCCGCTGCTGCTGCTCCTCGTGCTGCTGCTGCTGCTGCCACTTCAATTAAAAGGACATCAACAGTCGACACAGCTGCTGCACACACTCACCAGGGACTATCAAGGAGCTGCTGGCTTCCTGTTCACGTGAGCCAAACTAAAATGTTATTGATATGTAAGAGGCGTGCTCACACCTTCCAGCCAATTCGCATCTATCAGTTGCAGTTGGAGCTGGAGCAGCAGCAGGAGCAGGAGTTGGAGTTGGAGTTGGAGCTGGCCGTCAGACGTGATGACTTCCGTCATTATCAGCACACAGAAAACTTTTTTGCCACCCTCTGGCAAATAATCGAACTAACGTACAACAACAATTTGTTTTAAATGCCAAAATGGACAAAAAGAGCCAGCAAACCCCTTAATAATTTATGAAACAGCAAAGAGCAAAGGTGCTGGACGAGCTGGACTGGCTGGACTAGCCGGGACTGGCAGGAGCAGCCACTCGAGCATGAGCACTCCAGGGAGCAGGAGGCGGGCTCACACATGGGGCCAAGCAGAACAACTTTTCTATCAATTTCGTGTAGTCTAATAGAGATTAAATGCATGTCGAAAAGGCAATTAGTTTTTGCTCGGGCAACCCTCGCTGCTTGTTGTTCTTTTGGGGGCGGGACTGATTGAATCAAAGCGTTGCACCATTTTTCTTGGCCACCTTTTTTTGTCGGCTTATTCTTTGGCCAAGGTGTTGCCGAGTGCTGGGGCCGTTTCCCCTAATTATGTGGAAGTTTGGCAGCAACTGCCAGCAGCAATTGGCCCTAACCCTTTTCTATGGGCCCTAATAAGAATCAGACGTAACGTCAATGCTAATTAAACTCGCGCTGTCGCCGCTAATGAGCAATGAAAACAACGTGTTGTTTGCACAAACTACCCGAGCTCGGGCCACCCGCTGCCGCCCCTGCCTTATGCTCGCCGGAATGGGCTGATAAGGGCCAGGCCCAGTTGACGGCGTCAGGTTAAATCAAGCATCAAAATAATGAAGGTATCGTCAAGTTGGGCACTTGCACTGATTTCTTTTAAATATTTTTCAACAATTTTCTGGGCACTTTTTTTTTTTTACTTTTTATTTTGAAGCTCAGTCATTTAATGGGATTAACGCGGGTTTCGTTTTTTAAAGGATTTAATGGAAGCTCTTCCAGCAGGGTTGTTCACGTGCAGCGATACCTTTTGGGCTAGTTTCCTAATAAGCTTTGAACCTTTTTCTAAGCATTTTTTCTAATTATGTGCCAAGCTGAATTTAATTGAATTTTCTGACAGTCCAACTGATAGATAACAAGCTAAATGGATATCTTGAGTTATGGGAGGAAAAAGAATAAAAGAGTATATGTATGTATGTATATATTTGAATGATAGGGCTAGCTATGTTCAAGGGATAAAATGGAAATGGAATAGATATAACTAAAATTCTTTTACATCGATTATTCTATAGAGAGCGTTATAGGCTAATATGTCTCGACATACTCATTTAGCCCAATAGTTTTAACACTTACCTCTCAAGAACTCTAATATCCCAGGCTATATATGCAGTAAACCACATCAGAAACACTATATTTTTATTCGTGTTCGATTACTATTTGCTACTTATACTAACTATTATTTAATACCTATTATTATATTATATGAGCTCAATCCACAGTCCAGTTAGGCCAAAAGTTTTCATTTAGTTTACTGCATGCTCTCATGTGAAATACTATAGATCATAATGCGTCGCAGTTGCCATAAAAATTACAATTGACTTTGAACTCGGCTAGCAGCAGGACATTTTTGGATTTTGTCAGGCAGCCAACAGGACGATACATGGAAAGCAACTCAGCTTTAGCATTTCGCATTTCGCATTTCCATTCGCAGCGCCGACGACGCCATTGTTTGGCCCGTTTCCTTTTTATGGCACCAAGGTACAAACATCAGGCCGGGCCCAGCCCAGACCAGCCCAGTCCAGCCCAGCCTGAGGCAGGACAACGTCAGCGACTCCACGACAATGCAGTGACTCGATTGCGTTTCAAGGTAGCCCGACGCGGAGCCGGGGGCCCAAACGAAATGTTATGGCAAAATTATGCGGCGTCGGTGCCCCTGGTGTGTTTATAGCCCCCCCAGCGTAGAGCACGGGGCGTTGATGAGCCTGGCGCGCCGCAGTCTGGCGACAACGCACTTTGCCATACCCAATAACTCAGTCGCTCTGAGGGCACGAATACATATTACAATATATAATAAACGCCTAGCTCGAAGTCGAAGTCAGAGTCTCAGTTTCAGTCTCTGCCTCCAACTCCAACTCCATCTCCCTCCGACTCCCACCTCCTGCTCCATCCACTCTCGTCTCAGTTTGCGTTGCTTTTGCACTTTTTTCCGTGCAGTTGAACACGAGATGCATAAGAGCTAAACGTGTAGCCGAGGGGGGCTGCTCTCGAACTGGAGCAGCGACAGTTTATCGTCTCGAGGAGCACTTCATTAGCCGAACACAAAGATGCGGCAGCTGTGGAAGGGCTTATCAGCTAGTCGATTCGTTTGGTCAAATTAATTGCCAAAAAGCGAGCTTCTCGAAGTAAATATTTAATTAATCGCCGATTTGTGCACTGAGCTACGCCGTTTGTCTCCACGCAGAAATTTGTAACTAATCGATGCCATCAATTATGTTGATAGATTGGACCCACTAAAGCCACGTAGCCCACTCATCACTCAGCCTCGAGAAATAGTGGGCCGCACTTTATCACAGCTGGCAGCTGACTGCTTACCGCTGTCTGAGGTACATGTAATTGAATGCGTTGCGGAGGAGGGGGACGCTGGGCGCTGGGCATTGGGGTAGCTCTCGGATGTATTCATAAGCCCTGGCCATGTTGACAAAGTTTCAAGCAGCCTTTTGAAGTGCCACACATAACTAGCCACAAGGATGCGGCAAATACGTATAAAAAAGAGAGAGCAAGCCGAGAAAAGTAGGAAAAAGTGGAAAAAAAGCATTCGCAATACGCGAACAGGCCAAAGCTGGACAGGAGCGAGCACAATGCTTGGACCTGGAGTAGCGTGGCGGGGCGTGGCGTGGAGTGGACGGCAGACGAACGTGTGTCTGATCTGAATGCGAGATAAAATTATTACCCTTTTTATTTTGGGCAACTCGTACACTGAGTCCCAGTCCAAATGCGATTCCTAGACTAAGTCGCCGTTGCTCCGGCTGCTCCTGCTTCTGCTCCTGCTGCTGCTCCTGCTTCTGCTACTGCTGTTGCTGCTGCTTATTTCCTGTTGGACACTTTCCGTTTGTCGTTTGTTGTACAAAAGCTCGCGCTGTCCCGTTCACACGTTAAAATTTTGTCTTCTTATACCCTGTAGTCCTTGCACTTTGATGAAAACAGGTATTTTGGACTATAACATAAATATTGTATGTATATATTTATTATTGTAGATAAATTATTTACCGATAAATATGTTATGAACAGATTCGATATTTCTTCAAGTTTTCGTTAAACGATAAACATGTTAATAATTTTAGTTAATTTATTATGATTTTATTTATAGTGCAATTTTCGGCTCACTTTAACTTTAACTTTGTGATCGATCCAAGAAATTCCTAGCGAGATTGTAATTAATTTAATTAAGTCAATTAGAAACTAGTGGCTTTTCACAAAGCTTAAAAGCTTGATAAACATGATTGAGGTAACTTTCACAGTTATTTATATAAACCTAGATCTACAGACACCCTTAAATAGAGTAGTATGAAATAGCTTCATGTGTGTGGAGGGTATTTGGTAGTCAAGCCGACTCTACTGGAGCATTCGCTCGTTTTTTATGGTCAGCGCCATAGAGCGCACAATAAGCATCATCAACAACAACAACAATAAATGCGACAACAATAACAACAACAACAATAACAACTGCTCTGCACACTGAACGTCATCAGCAGCACATTGTGTCCATTTGGGAGTCGGAGTCGGAGTCAGAGTCGGACTCAGTTCCAGTTCCAGCTCTAGCCACCAAAGACGATGGCCGCATGCCGATAATGTGCGGCCATAAGGTAATGAAAATTGTATCTGATTTTATGGGCGCCTGCGAATACGCTTCAGCCAATAGTTGGCAATTTTATGCAGCACCCTTTTCCTTTATCCTGCATCCTTTTTCTTCTCCATTCACTCTTTTTCTTCTATTTTTTTGTGGCTACTCTTTGATTTGATTTCGGAGAAGCGGGCGAATGATACAATACTTTGTGGTCAATACATATGTGCCCAAAAGGTATTGGGTATTGTAGTCGCATTTGATTTAAATTTGAATTGTAGTCGCCCTCTGGAGGGCGAGAGAAAAGGATTTTCACTTAGGGATTGCCATGAGTTATTCTCCTTCCTCACTCTCCACATCTGCGCATCTCCACTGAGTACTTGGGTGTACGTGCTGCGGCTGCTTCACAGCTCAACGTCTACTATTTCATTTTAGATTTTAATCAATGTTGTTTGATGTGACACGTTTATGCGATGAAGCTGCCCACCCACATGGAAACAGAGGCTGAAGGGATATGCAACATATGCACAGAATGCGCCACTTGCCGCTTAATGAAGGCACAATGCCGCACAGCAGCGAAGCACTAAACCTATCAGAAAACGGAGTAGTCAGTGCTGCGGCGGGGTTTACAAACTGAAAATCAAAATCAAAAAAAGAATTGCTTCATTATTTGCCGCATTGTGGATAATTTGATGTCGCTGATATCGTGAAACAAGACGGCATTGATGGACAATATTCTCCATATGTGCCGCAAATTGAATACAAATAATAAAATTTCTCTATAAAGATGTCTCGATAAAGCAAAGGCAAATTTCCATTGTATCAAATAATGCGTATAAAATTTAAACTTGATTTTAGTAAGAAAAAGAGGGTGGGAAGAAGAGAGAGAAGGAAAGAGAGAGAGAGAGAGAGAGAGAGAGAGATAGAGATAATAATAATTCTAGTACCTCAGTATCAAGTTGAGCAAATAATATAAGTAGATGAAAAGAACTTGACAATGTAGAATATCTTCACATATGGAGTCAGCAGATAAGATGAAACTCGAAACAAATACACACACACATATGCGTGTAAAGATTCATTGGCATTAGTATACGTTTTTTCAGCAACATATCTAAGGAGACTTTTTGATCTCATTCTTCCATAATAAATTAAATAAAAAATAAAAAATGATTACTTTCATTTCAAATATTTCTGTTGAATAACACAAAAGGATTTAAACTTCTAGTTTACTTTGCTACTTCGGGATAACTTAGAGAGAGATCTCTGTTTTCCTTCCGCTCGAATCATTAAAAACATGTTAATAATTTTAATGTATAATTTATGCTTATCTGAACAATTTTTTTCATCCATTCACGCTGCTGTACTCCGTGGAGGCTTTACCTCAATGTAAGTTTTTCTGGTTATTGCGTGATATACTCGCTTCTTTGGACTGAGTTCAGCTACACGTAAACCCAATAAGCAATGCCATAAATAACGGCTAATCAAGCCAATTGGGCACAAATCGACCGTTTTGCAGAATACACAATAAATTCGGGTCACACAACACCTGCAGCCCGGCGTCAAGCGGAGGGCAGACGCTGCAATTATCGACGGAGCCAAGTGGAACTCTTCAACAAATCCCATAAACTTCACAATCGAACAGCACATAAATATTAAACGATGATTGAGTTGCAACTAGAAAGAGCAACAGAGAGAGAGAGGGAGAGAGAGAGAGAGAGAGAGAGAGAGAGGGAAAGGGATGGTGAAACTGAGTGGAAGCTTAGCAAAAATTACAATTTATTGGACATTTCCGCTTAGCCAAAAGGAAAGAAAAGCAAAGTGGACAATCGAAGATTTATGCGCTGTGCGCAGCGATTTGCTGGCAATTTATGGCCAAGTTGTGGGCTTAGATAACTATAAAAGGTTAATACCTGAGCGCCACGCTCTGCTGGCGCTTAAGGCTTTAAGAGCCGTTGGGCCAAATCAAATAAGAGCTGATTATGATGCGGCTGACAAAGATAAACTAAAAGGCACCTCAATTGCATTTCGCAGTTACTCAAATTTGCATGTCATTTTGTTGTTTGTTTGGCTGCTGTGTATGTGTGTGTGTGTGCTGAAAACTAAAACTAAAACTAAATAAATGCCAAACAAGCCAAAAAACTTGTCACAGCCCCGAGCGTTGACTAACTTTATTATGCCCGGCTGCCAGCTCAGATCATGCACCATATACATATAGTATAAACATATATATAACTATCGTGTGTGCGTGTGTGTGGGCTTAATGAAAGCACTATCTGCGTTTGGCTGCGGCCATAGCTCTGCGTTGTCCGAAATAAAGCGCACAGATTCTGATTCCATGCTGCCGACATGTGTCACTCTGCAGTCCGGCAGGCATAAAGATTTGCGTGCCTAGTCAAGCTCCAGCTCCAGCTCCGGTTACGGCTACGGCTCTGGCTACGGCTCCGGCTCATTCTCAAGCTGAGCGCTGGTCAAGTTGGACTAGGCAGAAAATTTGCATTTTCTAAAAACATTGCGAGCTCTGTAGCCCGCAGCAGCTGCTCTAGCATTGCCAGCTCTGGCCATGGGGGCGGGCTGTGGGGCGTGGTCGTAGGTGTTTGCCCAGTTAAGCTGGCCACAGCCACTTGACAGCAACTGGAAGCGACTCGCTATAGCTACAGCTACAGCTACAGCTACAGCAACGGCTCTTCCATCATCGTTGCAGTTCCCACTAATTCCTCAGCAGCAATTTATCAACAATAAACAGTTGCAGACATTTGCCTACAGTCTCTGTATGTGTGTGTGGGTGTGGATGTGTGCGTGAGTGTGGGTGATTGCTTGTGACGTGGACTGTCCTAAACAGGAATGAATGAAAAGTTGGCAATTGCTGCTGCGGGCAGCCTTTAAAGTGCCTCTGCGCCATCTCCGCTTTAGCCGCTTTCAAGCTAAAAATTTGATTAGCCCGCAACGAAAGGCCTGGCGCACTTTATATGTGTGCAGCGTGTTTAAGACAAATTCACTTATAGCTAATTCAACAAATGAGCTTACAATTCGCACATTGTTCTACACACACACGCACTCACACACATTCATATAAGAGCATCTGCCAATAATCCAATAAAAGCGCTGCAAATTTCGCGCTTGCGTTTAATTTCATTTACGCCTCATTTGTCGCTTGTCAGTTGGCTTCGTTTGGCGGAATTTGGCTGGCAATTTATATGAGGGGCGTGGCAGAGACACACACACACACACACAGACACTGAGAGATATACAAAGACTTGACGTGCAACCTGTTGCGATAAATTCGATTGATTTCAATTCAATATGCGGATGTGAATGTGAATGATAATGTGAGTGTGCATGTGAATGTGAGTGTGAGTGTGAATGAATGGGTCCTTGAAGTCAGTTGCTTATGCTAATGAGCGTTTGTTGCGCAACGCTGAGTCACGCTGACTGGGGCTTAGTGATTATCGCAACTCAGAATCAAAAACACCTTAAGCAGACACACACACACACACACATACACATAGACATTCACCCACATTGACACTTTTGACTGGCGCCGAATTGGCTTTAATAAAACTTGTCGCGCTGTTAACTTTATTAAGATTGATGACAATGTGCATGAGATTTTGCAATCGCAAAATATAGAAAATTGAAAAGTGCCCGGCTCCCCGGACGGCCGTACAGACGTTACAATAAAAGCACATTTCACTTGTTTTAATGACGTCATTACGTGGCATTTACTTGCGCCATAGCAACCACCGTGCAGCAGCACCACCACGAACGAAAGGAGCCGCAGCCACATTCACATCCACGTCGACATCTACGTCTACGTCTACGTCTACGTCGACGTCTACGTTCACGGCAGAAGTCAAGACGTTAATGTGTCCAATAATTTAATTTTAAGTACCTTGCAAAAAGAAATACGGCCACATTTTTACAGACAATTTCCTTTAATGGCAGCAAACTAAAACAGCAACAGCAACAACAACAACAGAACTAACTAACTGCAGCCTGTCGAAGCCAAGTCAAAGTCAACGAGAGAGAGAGAGAGAGAGAGAGAGAGAGAGAGAGAGAACGAGAGCGAGGGAGATTGAGTCCTGGCCAATGCAGCACTGTTCGCGCCATTAGCCAGCAGAACAGCAGCCAGGACAGGATGCTCGCCACGTGTGAGGCCAGGGCGTGTCCTGCAGCCGAAGGCGAAGGTAATTGCATGGAAAAAGCGATGGCTGCTTTGCTTGGCTGCTCGACTGCTGCTGCTGCTGCTGCTGCTTTCCCTGTTTAGTCTTTAGTCGTTGTAATTGAAAATTTAATATTTATTTCGCAGTTACTAAATCAAAGTTCAACGCAGTGGATAACACTGGAATTACATATTCATCATACGCGCTGGGTGCCCGGCCCGGCTGCACAGTGGGGCACATACAATACAAAAAGTGCGCACACATGTGAAGAGCAGCCAACCCTGGCGATAAATCAACAAGCCAACCTTTGCATGAGTTTCACATCCACTCACTTTGTGAGTCAGCATAAAGTAATAAAGTTGCTGCCAGGCGAGGCGGGCGAAGCGGGGCGAGGCGAGACGAGGCAGAGCTGAACCAACTTGGGCGCTGAGAGGGCTATTATCCCCCATGTAATATGCTCATATATGGATTAGTGTTCGATAATGCCCCAGCGCAAGTTTATAGTCCCCGGACCCAGCTGAAACTTGCTCCTTTCTGACTGACCGGCTGACCAGCCGTGCTGCAACTGTTGCCCGTCGTGTGGCATATGTGTGGACGTGGCCGAAGGTGCGTTGGCCAGTCCATAAACATAAACGTCAACATAAACAACAACAACAGCAACAGCAACAACAACAACAACAGAAGCAGCAAGTGAAAACAAGTGCTGCAACTTTTAAAGCTATATAAATAAACGGAATGTGAAGTGCGCACAACATGACGTATGCGTAATATAGCCCGAAGTCGAGTCCTTCGGCGGCAGCGCGCGGCGCCGCAAATATTTCACAGCGCATTTTAACTGCAAAATCATAAATAACAACATGTAAATAGCTTTTATCTAACAACTCGTCAAGCGGAAGCAGCGGGACCAAAAAAAGCGACCCTTCCCCCCACCTCCCCCCTCACTTTAGCATACACATGGTCAAAAGTTGCACAAAAGCCAACGCCTGCCTTCTGCTCCTCCTGCTCCTCCTCCTCCTGCCAGCTTTGCTCTGCCAGCGGCGACACTTCAGCGTTGCAGCGGGCATCAATTAAACCTAAATTGTTGCAGTTGTTAACACGCAACAAAATTGTCTGCTGCAGTGCAGCAAAAAAGTGCAAAAAGTGTTGCAAAAGCCAACAAAAAAAGAAAAAGGGAAAAAGTGTTGTGCAGCAAATTGGTAAAACGTCAAGTGGGCAATAGGTCCGAGGGTTGGGGGCTTTGCATAGAACTGCAGCTGCATAAAGCCGCAGCATGAATCCAAGGGCCATGCTCGAGCCTCGAGCGTCGAGCGTCAAGCCTTTGCTTTTGAGTCGAGCTGTCCGGCATTTATTTTATTTTGCAACACTGGTCAGCCAGCCAGCCACGGGGCAGCAATTACGTCGCTTGAAATATTGACAATTACTTAAATTTATCTTTTCTAAAACGTTGCATGCACCTCAGCCAACTGGTCGAGCCCGGCAGGAGTCGGCAGGAGTCGGCAGGAGTCGGCAGGAGTCGGCAGGAGTCGGCAGTCGGCAGTCGGTGGCTGGCGGCGTTTGTCAATCACGCGAACCAGACAGACACTTCACGCGTGATATATTTGAAGTGGCCTCCAGCATCAACAGCCACTCGCCTGCATCCGCTGCCAATACCCAATCCCCAATCCTCTGATTCTCCGATTCTCCTATCTCCCAATCCCCAAATGCGCAATGCTCAATGCGTTGCATGCATTGGGCTGTATAATTTTTGCATATTTCGTGCAGCATTCCAGGCGGCTGCTCACCTGCAAATCGAAACGAATAACTGAATGCGATTGAGTGTGTATGTGTGTGTGAATGAATGCGGCGTTGCGGTGGCGCCCAGTGCTGTGAAATGGCCTGGAAATGATTTAATGCGCAAATTGTGGTCAGGACGGATTTAAAATTTATGCGCGCAGGTAAAGCGCCAGCCCAGCCTAGCGAGTGCCCACTGCGCAAGGGGAGAGGTGACAGGAAGCCCACGTCGCACACGTATACTATATGCGCATATGCATATGTATTTGTATTTATTTTTGGGTGTGATTTTATGAAATTTGTTATTTGAGCATTCCAACTAATTAACTTGAAAGGCAGCAATGACTTGGCCGCTCGTCTATATTTGGACTTGGACTGTAATTAATCACTGTCTGCCCGGACTGCAATGTGCTAACAAATTAACACCAGAGAGGCTGCTACTGCTGCTGCTGCTGCTGCAACAAAACACGGCAACATTGTTGCACAAGCTGTGCCAGCCCCAAATGCATTTGCCTGCCAAATTGGAATCGCATATTCTCGAAAACCGAAAGCGAGAGTTTGAAAATGCATTTTTCATTATTTGCAGCTGCAGCAGCATTTGCACGGCACTCGGATGAGTTACAAAAATCCATTTGCTGACTGAGCTCATTAGGCTGACCCACTCGCCGCCGACGTGTCTCCACAATAAAGGGCTGACGAGCCGCCTGACGGATGCTTGAAATCCAACCCAACCCAACCCAACCCAAACCGTGCCATGCCATGCCATGCCATCTCAGGCCATGCCAGTGGCAACTATTTATTTTCGACCTGAGGCAGCGGCCGACGCTGAAGCGAAAATAGACATCAGGTTGGCAGCTGGAATGGGCAGCGGAGCAATGGGTGGACAAGCAGGAGTAGGAGGAGGAGTGGGCCTATTCGAAATATCTTAGTTCAGGTTGGGTCCATTGTGTGAATGTGGCTCAGCTTGTGGCAGTGCTGCCCCCTCTCCGCCCCCTTGGAGTCCGGTCATCATCAGCCGCATCATCGTTTTTATTGTGTGGGCATTTTTATGAGCACTTTGAATGCTCTGCAAAAAACACAATAAAATCAATGAGGTGTGCCTGTGTGTGTGTGTGTGTGTGTGTGAGTGTGTGTCTATGCACCTCAGCCACATTCAGGGCAAGGCAAACAATCAGGCAACACACACACACACATGGACACAACAGCTAAGCAATCAAGCGCAGGCAATGGCCAACTAGAATGCTGTGATGAGACTCTCGCCTCCTGCCTCTGCCTCCTGCTGCCTCCTGCCTGCTGCCTTCTGTCTCCTGGTTAGATCGTTGAGCACAGCGCGCCAACGTTTTTACCTATTCATACGTTATTATTATTATCCTTGCATACTCAGGCACACCCACACACACACCACACACCACACACACACACACACACACACACACACACACTGACTGACAGACAGGCGTAAGCTAGCGTAACACGTTATCCTGCTCCGGCTTGGCCCGCCCGCTTTGTTGAGCACTTTGCGAGCCGAAGCCAAAGCCGAACAAAGAATGTGCTTTATTGGCACTTTTTGCACAATTGCCGAGTCCCCGCCCCTCGCATGCCCCGCCCAGCGCCAGCCAGCACTAAATGAGCGTGGCGGTGTAAGCGCTAGGTGGTAGCTGGCTGGAGCCGGCTGGAGGCCAACAAGGTATACGAACGTGGCACCGTTCGAATTTCAGCTTCAGTCATTGTTGCGCTTTGGCAACAGCCGGCATTGATGTGCCAGCCCCAACATCTAGTTGCCCACCGCCCCGTCCTAAGCCCCACCAAGCCGGGGGCTGCTGTATTAGGCGAGGCAAAGGCAAAGGATAAACACATTCATGGTGTGCAATCGATTGGCATAATGTGAAGCATTTTATTAAGGTTATCAATCGAGTATGAATACCATAGCCTAGGTGTGTGTGCGACGGTGTGTGTGTGCATGTGTGTGCGTGTGCGCCTGTACGTGTTGTTTGTTTGGCGAGCAAACAACAGCCAGGACAACAGCCAGAGGCGACGCAGCTCGTCGCACGGCGGAATTGCCCTTATCGTAAGTGCCGCATAAAACGTTCATCGATATGAATTATGCGGAAATTATTAGAAAGCATTTAAGCGGAATTATTAATGAGAAAGTGAGAATGTCGGGAAGGTGGAGAAGTGGCAAAACACCAAGAGCAAAATTCAGATGAACAAAGCGAGTTAAGGTAGCCGAATCGAGGTGAGAAGCTGAAGAGACACTCTTAGACTGTTGCTACTCCTTCTCCATCTTTGAGGTGTTAACAGCAAGTGGACGCTGCAATGAGAGAAATGAGTTGGGGATCTCGAGATTAAAGAGGAACTTTTAAAGTCTACAAAACTCAGAGTGAATGCATGTACTGCCTCTGAATGATACAAGTTTAGGGAGATGTGTCAAGATGAAAGAAAATCAACTATTTTTACTTTGAGTAACAAGAAAGGGAGAGTAGAGAGAAAGGGAGATATACAGAGAGAGAGAGAAAGAAAGCGAGAGAAGACGAGATAGAAAGAGAGAGTGTGATGAGTGATATGAAAAACAAGTAAGAACGTTGCAGTCGGGCGATACCGATTGCAGAAGACTCATTCACAGCCCAAACGCTGTCAACCAGAGTATATAGTGCAATTTTCAAGTCTAGTGCGCAACAAAAAACAGGGCATGATCCCATTTAAAATGGGAAAATCATCGATAGCTATTGCTATGATCATTGCATAATTGCATTCAAATTACATGCATATGTATATAATTTATACAATTTTGACTTTTAATAATATACATGTATTTATATCCATATATTGGATACCGGCTTCAAGCTAGCAGCAGATCAGCGCGATTTTACTATACATGTGCACACACTCATCGTCTATTCTATGCGTACAGACAGAAGCGCGCCTTTTCTCACATTCTTAGAATTTCGATTGATTTCTGGACTTTCTAGCCGTTACTGTAGTTTTGTCTGATGACGCTCTCTTATTAAGCTATTCTATTTTAGCAGCTGAGTGCTCGAGCAAAGCAATGGCGCGGGTGCTAAGGGCGACGCAAGTAACGTTAGAGTAGGGAGGTTCGAACCTCTACTATGTTTTTTATACCCTGAACCCATTGAAAATGGGAAATCAGGGTATAATGGTTTTGTGAAAAGTATGTAACAGGCAGAAGGAATCATCGCAGACCCCATAAAGTATATATATTCTTGATCAGGACGACGAGCTGAGTCGATATAGCCCTGTCCGTCTGTCCGTCCGTCCGTCCGTCCGTCCGTCCGTCCGTCCGTCCGTCCGTCCGTATGAGCAAAAGGATCTCAGAAGATATAAGAGCTAGAGAGCTGAAATTTGGCAAGCATACTCGTGTATACCATAGGCAGTACAAGTTTGCTTTATTTTTTCGATAACTCATCCGATAACTTTTTTATCGAGAATAATCGAAAAATCGACAATGTTTTTTCAGCTTATTTTGAACACTTTTAGACCTGGAGACTTCAAATTTGCGTTGTATATAAAGTTAATGGATACAAAGATTTTGTAATTTACAGATTTTGGATACCACGCCCCCTTCGCCCCCAATTTGTAAAAAACGCATTTCAAGTACTAGAGACTTGTGCTTTGAAATGTACACACATTTAAGCCATATGATTACGCTCTAAAAGTTTCATTAAGATCGTATGTCTACAAAAGAAATTATTCAACAAATAAATTCTCGTTATATTGCCCACACTGCAGTGCAGCCCAAGCGCAGCCGCTGCTAGCTGCGCAGTTTGCAAAGCGCGTGCTTATACGTGCATGTGTATGTATGTGTGCATAAAAGAAGTCCAGAATGATTAGAATATCAGTTTGGAGGGTTCAGGGTATCTCCTAGTCGAGCAGTCTCGACTGGAGCCTTCTTACTTGTTTTTTTTTTTTTTTCATACATTTTTCGTTTTTTATAAAATAGATATTTTATTGGGAAGGTGCGAGCTTGACTGAATGGCACTTAATACTTTTCATTTTCTTAGTCGAATAATTTTATAAGTTTAAATTTGTTTCTTCTTAAATAGCCCTCAAATACATATATGCAAATACATACATATGTATATATGTAAGTCTGCACGCATAGCATCAAGCATTCCAGCCTTATACACGCGCTCATTTGTATGTGTGTATGTATGCACACATAAATGCGTACTCTAGCATATTCTAAGAATCTCGTTGCGATTGATTTGTCTTTGCATTGTTTTTGAATTTCCAGCCACCACTCTGGCTTTTCTTTGCTATGTGGCGTCATAACAATAATGTGATTTCGTTTTAACTTCTATTGATCGAAACGACGCGGTGGTGCTGTAGGCTGAAGCGCCGACGACCATTATTTTAGCTATTTTGACAAACATGCTGTTTGGGTTGGGTGCGAGTTCAAATCCCGCGGAAAACACTTTTTTGTAAATTGCAAATTTTTGTTATTTTAGCTTCTTTTAAATTTTTTTAAATTCATAAAAATGTTTCCTTTTGTATTATGAATATCTATTAAGCTTATTTATATGTACAAATGCATAAATAGATGGCTGACGCATATAAATGTCGCGATACGGGCACTGTAAATGCCGATTGCCACGCCCCTAGTGGCCGTCGACTCCTCAATTTTAGCCAGTTCTTAGAACGAGTAACCGGTTACCTAAATGCAAAATTTGAATTCTTACGCTCAAAAAATGTGAAAATTACAGGGTATTTTTCGATATGCCACGCCCCTAAAGAGGCTTAGAAATTATTTTTGGGGCATCGATAGAGGAGGCTACCAGTAACTTAACTATCCAAATTTGAAGCTTCTAGCTCTTAAATTGTAGGAGATATAAACTTTTGCGGTTTGCCACGCCCCCTATGGGCGGACATATATCTACCATAGCTCGTTGGACTTGGGTGATCAACCCGCGTATATATACCAAATTTCAGATCTCTAGCATCAATAGTGCCTAAAATATAGCAGAATTCGAAAAATCACTATATCTTCAGGTCCGATTTGCCACGCCCCTAAGGGACGTAGATATATAATTTTTTCACCCATCTTCATAGAATTAAAACATTAGCTTACGTGCAAAATTTCAGCATTCTAGGTTTATAACTTTAGGAGATACAGTTTTGTCCGATTTGCCACGCCCCTAATGGGCGGAGATATATCCGCCATAGCTTGTGATCTTGGGTGGTTGGCGCGGACCTACATACCAAATTTCAGCTTTCTAGCTCTTCAACAAACATGATTTCTGGTATATCGGAAAATGCATTTTCCGATTTGCCACGCCCCTAGTGGGCGGATCGGGAAAATTTTAACACTTTATAAATCGGAGATATACACGAGTATGTGTTCCAAATTTCAAGTCTCTAGCTTCAATAGCGCCGAAATAGATTGCGTTCATACGGACAGACGGACAGACGGACAGACGGACGGACAGCAAGACGGACATTGCACAAAACCAATATACTCATTTCACTTTCGTGAATGAGTCTAAAAAGAAGGTCTTAATTATTGGAGAAAATGAAACAGAGAGAGAGAGAGAGAGAGAGAGAGAGAGAGACGAGGGTCTAAAGATGATCAATAAATTGAGTCATAGGTATCAAAGAGAAATAGTGAGAACGAGATATAAGAATAATGACAGAGAGGGGGAGAGAGAGAGAAAAATAAAGAAAGAGCGAAAGAGATAGAGAGTGATAGAGAGAGCAATAAAGATAGATATGTAATTTGGTTGACAGAGAGAGATAAATATATTAAGACATATAAAGAGAGATAACCAAAGAGAGAACATTATAATTCGGAGTAATTCTGTATTACGCACTTAAAGCGTTATCTAGTACAGAAACACTCAAACCCATACACACACTCCCACATTCACATACGCACATTGTCTATTGTGAATGGTGGAACATGACCAAATGTGCTTGTTTTTGCTGTATTTATTGTTGTTGTTGTTGTTGTTGTTGGTGTTTCACCTTTGAGCATAAAATGCATAACGATAAAAGCGCCAAAACAAATTTGCTGGCAAATGCAATGAACAACGCTACGTGGGCAGCTGATTGGGCGCTCTCAATAGAGTGGGCGTGGCCATCGATGCGGCTTGCGGTGGGTCATGTAGCTCTATGAAAAATACAATCAAATGCATTCAGCTGGAAAAGCTGTACGCAAAAATAAATACACACATACATTGGCATGCGTATGTGTGTGTGTGTGTGTGCGTTTGTATGCGAGTGCATGTTTGTGCGTGTGTTGCCTGTTTGCATTTGTGGGCTGCACACTTTTGGCTGCACACAATTGGATTAAAATTTACACGCAGTTCAGCCTCGTCGGCCACACACGCAATTATCTGGCCATGTCGGTGGGAGAGGGGGCGTGCGGGAAGGGGTATCCAGCGGCTGGTGCTGGCCTACGCGTGACTGCGTTAATGTGCTTAACAATAAAATGCAGCGCATTAATTGATAAACCAAATGCAAAGTGATGCAACAAACAGCAAAATAAATAAATAAAGAAACCAATGCAAAAATTGATCCGAGCATCATATGAAGAAGACAATACCGGGTATATTAATATTGCAGTAAAAATAAAAAAAATTAAATCATTATTGTTGGCCTATTAAATCTATTACGTGAATGCCAGCTACATCCAGAGAGAGAAACGCGATTCGCGATTCGCAATTCGTGATAGTTTTTCATAAATTTTCTGTCTAACTTGGCGACGCGTTAATGACGCGTTCATGCCAAGGGAAGCCCCTCTGGACAACACCCGTCCGCCCGCCCACGACTCACACTAGGGCGAATCTCTCTGCTCCCCCTGCCTCCCTTGCCACCCTTGCCTTCCTGCTGAGATGCAGCGAATTAAAAACACTTTACGCGCATTTTGCATATAATTTTTGGATAGAGGCCAACTGCATGCGGTCGGGGGCAGCGGCCAGAGCCCGAGACGTTGGGGGAGTGGCATCTAAACGGCGTACATCTAAAGCGCCTTAATACCATTTTCATTTGCATATTGCACTTTCATTTTAGTTAATTGCACCAAAGCGCTAAACGAAAGCCATTAGATCACTAACAAGACAAATCAAACCGATGCCCAAGCAAGTAGCTGAGTAGATATAGAGAAATATATCTGATTTGGATACCCTGTAAATTGTTTGTATGCAGAGAAAAAACTTTTCCATTATTAGTATTCATAGCAATAGATAGATAAAGATATAAGGCATACGTATGTATATAAAGGCAATATATAATTTAAAGGGTCGATAAGTATCGATATATAGAAAAACTATAAATGGATGGGTCGATAGGAATCGGATAAGTTACTTTTAAAATATAATATCAAAATCCTGAGTCGGCTGAAATTTCCTTTGACAGCTGGATTGTATAGATTATTATCGACAAATATCGAATATATATATCAAATACAAACTAGTTCTTTAATCAATAAGAAATGCATGATTCGTTTCTGTAAAACTTATTTTCATAATATATAAAAACCCACGAGTTCGCTGAAATTGTGTATTTTAATTTGTAGATCTATTAACAGATGGATGATATCGATACATATCGATACACATATTTTAAAGTATTTTAATAGTGAAGGAAATAAGCGATACTGAATAAAAAATCTAAAATAAAAGCTTAACATATAGGAAGCACTTTCCTCTTGTAAATTCATTTCGATTCCGATCACAGAGTATACTCTCGTACGCCATAAGAACTACTTCTAATATCATAGGGCGTCACCTCGTCGAGTATCTATCCATGTTCACTTTTACATTTCCGTTGTTGTTGTTGGCTTTGTTGTTCGTTTTGTTGCTGTTGCTGTTCGTACGCGTGTCTCGTAAATAAATCGAACGAGAGACATATGGCATAGGAGCTTTTGGTGTTGTTGTTCGATCTATTAAATGCACATAAAATCTTGTGCAGCATAAAACGGTATTGAGAGGTGAGCGAAGCGATGTGGTGGTTGGGTGGTGCAGCGATGGCGCCTTGCCAGCCATGTGGAAAAACAAAGGGCGCAACTTTTGAGCAAATAACAATTTATTACATCAATAAACTTTTCTTTAGCGCTGGCTCAGCTCGGCAAGGCCCTAAGGTGAAATAATACGAAAATTATGCAAAATGTCGGCAGCCGAGGCATAAACAACGATATCCCATTCTGCAGGGCCCGGCATATTGGCAAAGCGAATGCTTTGATGAGATTGTAAAAATGTTGCCGGTTTTCATTAGAAGGTGAATTGAGTTTTGACTTTCGACTTTTCGGGCACGAATTTATGGGCCACGTACTTTATGAGAGACATCGCTTAGGATTTGCAAAGGCAAATTTAATATTGGCCAGATATATGAGCATACAAATATATTTTCTTAGGGCTAAGCTCAGCTCAGAGGCGACGCCTTAAAGTATGCCATGCAAATGGTGGCCAGTGAAATGGGCTTGGATATTGGCTGGGGCAATTGAAAAACTGCAAATGCTTAAGTAAATAATCATAAATTATTATCAATAGGACATAATGCGTGAAAAGCTAGCCACGAGCGGGCTATAAAATGGAAGCTGCTCGGTTAAAGCTGAGGCTATCAAATTGGCTTCTGATGCCGATTTGCGACGATTTGCAACGATTTGCGTTTTATTTATTTATTTTCGTGCGGCACACAAGCAAACAAATTGATTCCAGCACACACACATACACAAGTGTATTGGGGGCGTGGCAGGAGGCGCAGCAACTAAATCAAAGTAAAGGCAAACATAAAATGGAGAAAGCGAGAAAGTGTGAAAAGCGGAATCACAGCAGCGAGAAAGTGTCGACTCTTGTTGTTGTTTGTGTTGCTGTTATTGTTGTTGTTGTTGTTGGTGCTGCATGCGATAAGTTGCAAAAAATTACTTGCTACATGGTAAACAACAACAAATACATACATCGCCCAGAGCCGAAGCTTCAGCCAGTCTGCCAGTCAGCCAGGCAACAACCCTTTGGCCCCTCAGCAGAACGAGGCTGGGGCAAATTGCACGTAGTATTTCAGCATCAGCAGAAGAAGCAGCAGCAGCAGCAGCAGCATCGGCTTATCCCGGGCAATGAAAATTTATACAAATTCGAAAAAAGTGACAACATTTTGCTTTTATTGGCCATTAAAACGACTTAGCGACTTGGCGCATTGCTCGCCTCCCCCTCCACTCCTCCACTTCTCCACCCGTGGCGAGCTCGCATGAGACTCTGCATTTGTACCTTGCGCCCACTTTGCATGCCAGCCAATCGGGTGGTAAGCACTGTTTATGACAGACCATTCGCAGTCTGGTCGTATGTGCTGCCAATTTATATTCGATAAGAGGCGAAGAGATTTCCTAATGATACGACTGAGCTCTATTTAAAGTCTCGCATGCATTGTGAATCATATTTCATTTTGTATCTTGAATTATTGGGCTACAAACAGTCTTCTGATCGGCTCTCTAAGTTTTGACTTAATCTTAAATATGTAATTTAGGTATTATAGTTCAAATTTTAGCCAAGTAGGTCCTCAATACTCTTAATGTCTTTAATGTCTTAAGTCTTTTTTCAAAAGTTAGAGTCAATATCGAATGAAAAAAATCAATATTTACTAGGACTTTTGTTTTGTCTGCAACTATTCAAAAATATTTTGAAAAAAATATTAGCAAAGAATAATTCTAAAAAATTCTTTCTTGATGATGATAAAATATAGATAAAACTGTAAAAATTACGAAATTTAAATGTATTTTCACCATTTTTTTAAATTTCTAAAAAAACCAGAAATTGCAGCAAACCAATAGAAATTAGAGGGGTGCCCCTCTGTAGGTCTCTATTAATACATATGTACCTCTAATGGCATCGATACTTAGCTCAAATGTGATCGATACTGGAAAAAATGTCATCAAGAGAATTCGAAAGGATTTAATGGAATTCAGAAAGGCAAAAGGAAGACTTTCAAAATAATTCAACTTGGATTTAATAAAGACTTTCTCATCCTTTATTTAAAAAAAAAAATAATTAATTGAAAAGGAAATCACTCTTAAAACTATATAGCATTATTTCTATGACTCTTTAGAGGTATAGACTCTCTCCAGACAGCCTCTCAAATAGTATATCGTATAAATCTCTTTTCAATATTGTCAAGTCCTAGGCCTTGGGGCAAACATGACGATGCTTTACTGCCTCAAATAGCTTAACCTGTAACGCTATGTTAAGTTGAGCTATGTTAACTTACGTATGTTATTATTTGCCGCTTAGAGAGATGCTCAGCCGAGTGTGGGGCAAAGTGTGACGGCACCTTCTGGGCGAAATCTGATTGCTCATCAGCTTGGCAAGCAATTTCTTGTGGCACATTTAACAATTTGCAGTGTCTAAGACAAAGCCGCCCCGCAAGGTGCGCCGTTTAGTAGGCATCAGCAAAAATTGAGCGCGGCAAATGAGGCAGACGCGAAAGGAGTTTGAGCCAAATTGCTTATCGGTGGGAAAATGTTGCCGCAGCTACGGAAGAGAAATTTATTGAGTGGAAAATGTGGAATCGCTGCAGCAGCAACAGCAACAACAACAACAACAGGAGCACGAGCAGATGCCAAGTGAAAGTGAAAATTTTTGCGTGCGACGTTGCAGGCGTCGAATCCATTAACCTGATATTTACTGTACACACACACACTCAAACAAACACACGCACACACACACAGATGTATATGTGTGTGTATATTGAGAGTGTAAGTGAAAGTGTTTTGTCTGCTTGCTAACCCCCCCGCTTGGCACATTTCCTGTTGTTGTTTGTTTTGGGGCCCGGAAACATGATATTTTTACGTTTAGTTTGCAAAATTGAATAACACGTAAATGTGTGCCACTGTGTATATATGTGTGTGTGTATACGTGTGCGTGTGGGCCGTAAATTAAGCTACCCAACGTAGGCCGAGCTAAATTACTTACATTACATTAACACGAGCTCTGGCGGGGACGGCGCCTATGAAACGCAGCTGTTGATAGCCATTGCCATTTGGCCAAGTTTATTGGCCCGGCCGATAAGGAATAGCCCCATTCGGTGCGCCGAGCACTTTAAAGAGCCGCCTCTTTAAACGTGTCGGCAGCAAATCAAATTAGTTGCCCCGCAGCAATACACGAATAGCAAATTACAACAAAATTACCGTTTTACGTGTTACGTTTTACTTTTTACGTTTTCCGTTTCTCTCTTTCCGTCCCTTTCCCACTCTTTTTTTTTAGATTTTTATGCTGCGCGGCTGGCAAAAACCAATTAGACGCATTTCTGATGGACACGCGCTCAATCATTCACATTGCTGTCAAGTTCTGCTGCAACTTCCAACCCCGGCGCCAATAAACTCGGCGCAACGTGCGGAGCATTTTGAAGTGCCACTGCCAAATGTTGGCGGCCAAAAATAAAGTACAACAGCAACAAAAGTTGCATAGCATAGAATAAGCAACAAACTCATTAGAGCCCCTCCCCTCCCCCTCACAAAAAAAAAGAAGAAAAAGGTGCGCGAAATTGTCTACGTTCCATTTTTCAAGTATTAGCAGAGTCCGAGCCCATTAATAATGCCCAAAGCGTGAAAGGGTTAAGAAAAGCGTGAGAGGAGGATGTAAGTGTGGGTGTGGGCGTAGTGTTGGGTAGGGGCCTGTCTTGGCCATATTTAATGGCCGCCAGCCAGCAGCAATTTACGCACTAATTGTTTGAAACGGCTCATCAATAGTTCAAAGGCCGCCATAAATGAAGCTCAGCTGTCGCCACTAGGACTTGGATTATTTCAATTGGGACTCGCACAGGTTCCGCTCCCTCGCCGCGCCCTCTAATGGCGGCGCGGCGCAAAGTTTCGCTCAAGTGCCTTCCGTTTGTCATAAAATGTGCGCGCTGGCCTCACGGCCACGCAGCATATGAATCACAGCAATTGGACAGAGCTTAATGGCCAAACTTTGGCCATAGACGTAGCGACAAATGAGCGACTGTCTGTTTGTCACTGTCACAGTCACAGTCACTGTCACAGTGGCAGTCACAGTCGCAATTGGCCAATTGGCTTATTTGCTTGGGCTTTGGCCAGCTTCTGTTTGGCCCCAAACACGTTGCTGCAGCCCCAACGGCTGTTCCCCGACTGACGGCCTTGCGGCAAATAGCCGAGAGGCTGTATGCCCTATGTTAGCCATAACAGTGCGCTACTGTTAACATACATGCTGCTGTAGCTGCTCTGTTAAGCGCATTTCCCCATACGATATATGTTAAGTGAAATTAGTGAATTCTGTTTATCTTGCCAAATTTACCAAATAGATTTTAGAGAAATTAAATTAGATTACAATAAAAAGAAATATAATTAAAAATGTCTTTTTTATTTAATATTTTAAATCTAATTAAATACCAATTTATATTTTTTTTTATTTTTTTTTGGTAGACTCACTCAGCTCTGAGAATTATTTATTTATTTATTTTTTAATATTAATTTGTTAAAAAAATATCGATACACAATTTTAGTGATTTCATATTTTTTATCTTAATTCAGTATGTCTTATTTTGGATCCTCTCTAAAGTGCTTGATTGATAATTAAATTTCGTTTTTCAAGTTGTAAATTATTAAAAAGAAAAATGCCTTAAATATATATTAATTTAATATTTCTAATCTTAAATCAATTGTTAAAAATAAAAATTCTATAAATAATTATCAATTTTGTTTTTTAATCGTATGTCTTATTTTGGTTTCCTTGTACCTCTATCTTTCTAATCTGCTTGTTGTTCTGACAATACTCCGACTATGTTGATATTTCAGCCATTATCAGCTTGTGCTCAGCTATATAGTAAGCAATTCCACTTGATAAGCACACAGAAGTTAAACAAACTTCTATTGTATAGCGCAATTAAACTTCTTATCAAGAAAAAAAAAAAAAAAAAACAACAACAACATACTGCTCCGATTAGATAGATTACGCACTATATTAAGTAGTTGTATTTGCCACAGTTTTTATGCTTTTGGTGTGCAAATGTAAGAGTATTAAATTATTGATCGTAAATTATATATTATTTATTGCTGTAGGCCACTTAATGTTGTTTGAATGTTTCAGTGGCTGCGTTTAATATTTATGTCGCGAATTCTATTTAACTGTGAACAATGGCAAAGGCAATGGCACAGCGCACGGCGAATGAATCATGTGCGATTCTACACAATGTGCAAAATACAACAATATTAATAACAATAATAATATGTTTCATTTGATAAATACCGGCATAAATCGCCTGGGCCACATACGTTGCCCATCGCTTAGCCGGGGGCGGCCATTGTATTAATTTGTCATCAAATTATGCGCTGCCTCCCACTATGGAGACCATAAAAATGTTGCTCTCCCTCTCTCTCTGTCTCTCTCCATCTCTATATTTATAAAATATTAAATATTTAGTGATGCGCTGGGGCTGGTTGTTTACGGCCTGATCGGGGCACCTGCTCGACGCCAATCAGAATGGGGCAAACGTAAACAAGATGCCAAACAAATCAAAACTTGTCTGCCCCAAAGGTCGAGCTGCAACAAACTACAGCTGCAATTGCAGGGGAGAGGGCGGAATGGGCGGAACGGGATCGGGATTTGCTTAGACGATCGCTAAAATTAGCGAACGGATGTTTTCATGCTACTTTGTTGATGCTAACCCACATCGTGTTGCTCTTGCTGCTGCTGCTGCTGCTGCTGCTGCTTTTGTTGTTGTTGTTGTTGTTGTTGTCAGCAGCTAATTAAAACATATTTCCTACGCATAACTTCCTCAGCAAAACCAAAAATCTGCGTATACGAAGTCGTAAAACTGTGCTCAGCTTTTTTGGCTCAGTGTGTGCTAATTTGGGTTCAGCATTTTTATGCGCGCAACATAGTTGCCCTAGGGCAGGCGCTGGCCATCCCAGATCTAGATCGTAAAGCCGCCTGACATTAAAAAACAGCACAGCAAAAATAAAAAAAAAAAATCAGATCAAATACTTCACATCAAGAGAAACTGACTCACAAATGCCACAAGGCAATTTGTCAACAATGTTGTCATATTACCTTGATACACAATTTTTATTATCATATTTGTTTTTTTTTTTTAGCTTCTGTTGTTTAGCATTTGAAAAAAGTCGCTGTCAGTCATTGTCATATTAACTGCAGATGATTTATCTGGCTGACAAATATTATTAAATTATTATGTATTTCGAGACTTGAGCGCAGAGCAGAGCAGAGCAGGATGAAAAGCCATGCAAATAACTTTGCCAAATGCTGCCAAACGCTCACCGGGGAGCAATTTGTTTTTCAAAAACCAGAACTACCTATAGACCCGCTTAGCTTCCCGTTCCCACTTCCATGCCACCCCTTCCGCTCCTGCCTCCCCTGATCATCATGTGACAGCACTGACAACCAACCCCTGGCGAATCAAAGCGCTGTGTGTGGCTTGTAATAAAATGCAAAAGAAATAGTCGAGGGAAAACAAGAAAGAGTGATTTGGTGGGCAGTGCTGAGCTAGCAGATACCGTGTATATAGTTTATATAAATTCAATAACATCTATAAGAATCAGATATTTTTAATTTGTTATCGATCCGCTGTAAATTGCAAGTTATTTATCGATTTATAGACACTCTCTCTCCTCTACAACAGATTCAATCTGAACTAGCCGTGCATATCCACCACTTACAGGGTATGCAAGCGTGCAAAAAACAAGGAAAAGAGACAGAGTGAAAAAGGTAGGCGATGGCCTGAGCACTTGTTTATATCTATGTAAAATTCGCAATGAAGTGGAGTGAAACTGGCACAGCAAACACAAAGAGAAGAGCGAAGGAGGCGCTGGAGTGGTCGGCGGCGGGCGGCGGGGGAGTGTTCTGTCTAGTTGGGGGTATGTCAAATTGGCGCAGCAGCGCAAATAAAGCAATTTGTATTCAAAATATGAAAACCAGGGAAGCAACTGTGACGCTGACTTTCAACCCAACAACAACAACAACAGCAACGACAACAGCCGCAGCAACAAGCCAGTAGTCTCTGTGTCACCCTTGGGCAAGCAGCTCCCTGCTCCTCTGCTCCCCTCTGGGGGTGACCAAATTTCGTTTTTATGCGGTTTGCAAATAATTTTTCTGTGCGCTGGCGAATTTCTTTAAAAATATTTCGCAACGGCGACGACTGGCGCCAGCATAACTACATCCAAGGCGATAAGAAATATCTCCCGATAGTTGGGCATTCTTGCGGCGTTAGCTGCGAGATTGCGTATGCGCCGCGCTGTCAGCGCCAGCTGCTTGAAATTAGCATAATGAAGCAGCGCCGTGTCTCAAGGTCTGCTGCGCGTGCTTTGCGGCTCATTAGCTCTCAAATTAACGCCGACATCTTCAGCAGGTGCCCGCTCCACCAGCAACAGCCCACGAAAGTATGCAACACTTTGCGTAATAAATTAGCGTACGCGTGTGTGTGTGTGCACTGTAGTATATTTTGGTTGATTTGTGACTCAATTAAAGTCAACGACAGCCGTGGCAGGAAGGTGCTGGCAACATGGTATTAGTAGCATTTAGTCACTGCACTCGACACTCGGCTCTCAGCACTCGACACTCGACACTCGACGGACCCAAGTGGCTTTTGGGGTCGGCTGCTGTTGACCACATGCAAGTTTTGGGCGCAGCTCCAGTGCAGGCATGCATTTCATATGTATATGTGTGTGAGTGTGTGTGTGTGTGCACCGCTTGCAGAGCTAATTAAAGCGGTTAGCCCAAATGCCACATAATGAGGCGCACAAATGCTGCCAAACACCGTTAACACTGCCCGTCATTTGTCAACGGACGTGTGTGTGTGTATGTGTGTGTGTGCATTCAGAACAGACTGCATGCTGAAAGCTGTTGAAAGCAACTAATTGGCTGCGAAGTAGCTTACAATTAGGCCTGTGCGTGTGCGACAATTGAAATTGGCTTTGCAGCCAAAATGGCCAAGCAGAAGGACTTAAAGCCGGCATTGGCCTGACTTTAAGCCAACTGACAAATGTGTCAAACGACATGTTCACATATGTTACACGTCGATAATATCGAGCAAGAGGAGGAAACAAAAAAGTAGAAAAAAATAAAAATAAAATAAAAAAAAACACACGTACTGTGAAGCGAATCGCAGACACGCAAAACTTTGCCGCTGGGCAAGGGCTAAACTTTTGGCAATGTCCTGGACACGCTGCAGTGTCACCTTTTCAATAAACTGCGCCAAACGATGAGCCAAAGCCAGCAAAAAAAAAAAAAAAAAGATAACGAAAATGGTATTAATCCCCAATCGTTTGCCAAGCACGCCAAGGATGCGGATGCGCATCCAATCGCCGGCTGCAGACAAAGTCACGGGACAGACAGAGCGGGCAACAGCTGCCGGTGTCGACCTTTGCCCATGTCCGGGAGCAAAAACAAAAGCTGCAGAATGCCAATGGTCAGCAGAAATGCGCATAACTTCGCAAAGTTCCACACACACACACACACACACACACACACACACAGAGAGAGATGCCGACACACTGTCGAGACAGTAGCTACCTATACAGAAGCACAAGCCCTGGACATACCTTCGATTGGCGGCATGCTGCGCCCGCTGCTGCACAGACAGCTCCGCCTGCCTGCAGTGCTAATGTTCGCACATTCTCACCAAGGGGTGAGAGAGGGAGAAGGGGGGAGAGAGAGAGGGCGCGGGTGCTACAACTTATGACAGGCTAACAAGTGTTTCGCCTGGCCAATGATTTAGGATCAGGCGAGCGGGCAGTGTTGAGCAACTTATGGCCGAAAGCTGAGCCAGCAAACAGCTGTCCATTAGCTGTCGAAGTTAAGACTGCAAAAATATTATAAAAAAAAAAAATAGGCTAATAATACTATAAGGCCTTTATATGTGATATATGTGGGATCCCTGTAAAATTAGCTAGAGAGTAATTTGTAGAGGGCTTATGCTTTGAAAAAGAATGTTGAAGAAGTTAAAAAAGTTAGAAAAGATGTTGAAAGTCGATCACAAGAAAGTTAACTATAAGATAGTCGATCGTCCGGGAATATGTCTTTATTTAATTTAATTTAATTTACAATTTACTATAATACAATGCGATATAATAAATAATAATTCAGCAGAGTTAATTTTACTTCTTAAATAATAATTTCCCATATACGTATATATGAAAAGTAAGCCGAAGTGCCTAATGCTCAAGATGGTTTTGATTGCATTTTAATTTTAATTTGATATCAATTCTAATTTCTATTCTGAGATAGGCTAAGTATATAATCGAAGGAAATACTTATTCACATGCATATGTAACTGTACATATCTAAAGTTGTATAAAAAAAGTAATGTAAATCTAAATTCATTTACACCAATACAGGAATCTGCAAGGAATTCCAGTTAGAGTTTACATACATACACATGCTTATGCAAATACATTGGTTTCTTTGCCTTGCCTAATGCGTTACCCCGAGCCAGAGAAAAACCAAGATTTGGCTAAATAAAATTACCTGTTTACAGCAGCATAAAAAGAAGTGCTCCCACCCCCTGCCTGCCCCAGAGGAAATACCAGAATGTCTTGGCAAACTTTTTAATGTGAACCACTAAAAGCGGCACATTAAATTATTATCTGTTAGATTATGAAATTTTTAACAGCAGGTAATAATCGTAGAGCAGAACGCGCCGACCGGGGGATGAGGCCAAATGAAAGACAAACATTGGGATTGAGCCAAAGTGAAATGTGGGCGAGGTGGAGCGGTGCAAGCTTCGTTGCGCAACTTGAAACGGCATAAATGAGAATGAGCATTGCAGGGGGCGGGGCTGCTTGAAGCAGAGGGGGTTACGCGCCTGTAACGGTAACAGCCGCAACTTCTTCAGCTTTGCGCCTGTAACTGAGGTAATTCAAAAGTTTGTGGCAAGGCGTCGCTACTCGCAACACATTACGGCTAAGTGCCGCAGCCGCAGCCGCAGCCGCAGCCGCAGTCGCCGTCGCAGTCGCAGCCACTGACTCTCCCTTCGCTGCTCTCCACACACTCCAGCACTCGCTCTGAGCATCTTTGGCAATGACAGTCAAAAGTATTTACTTCCAGACACTCGTAATGCCCCACCAGCAACAATTAACTCTTGTCGAGTGGTTCGCATTTCACGGAGAAAAAATCTGCTCTGCATCGGCCCAAAAAAATAAGAAAAGGAAGAGAAAGGAAAAAGTACGACAAAAATTTTGACATTTCTTTGCGGCAATTGGAAAATTGCTTTTGCGTACGTGTGCAATTGTTGTTTTTTCCGGGCTGCTTTTTGTCCGTTTCTATACCCTGTATTAATTGAGAACAGCTCGAAAGGGGTCTGAAGATCGTGTGACAACATTTGATTAGTGTGACGGGAATATGGAAAAATTACTAAATATTTTAAAATATAGAAATGTAAAATAAATATGTATATTTGTGAATAAAAAACTGTTATTATACATATGTATATACATTTGTCATATATGCTTGTAGAATTGTTTCCATACCATATCAGTTCTTCGATTTCTTAATCAAATTGCACTCGAGATCTATAGTAAACATTGTGTATATAGTCTCCCGAGATTTCTTAAATGAAGTCTCTATAGAAGTCTCAATAAATGATATATTGAATCCTTTACAGACGGACTCTGAATAAAAGTAAAATGTTACCCTTATCTATTTCTGTATTCTGTAGTATGTCAAATTTACGAACTCAATATTTTCATTCCTGCACATCACGTCTTTCAACTCTATAGAATATCATCTAGTCGCACATTCCCCGCCAAGTCCAGTCTTTAGTATCAATTGTGCTTCAGTTTTGTTGTTGCTATTGCTCGCCGCCTGCCATTTCTTATCACGTGTCATTGGGCTCGGTTCTTGGACAAAAGCAAATAAAACGCTGACATGTTGCAGAGGCGGAGCCGAGCAATTTGCAGTGTGCACAGGACATAGATGCGGCCAGGACTCTGACTCCCATGCACGACCAATACCGCAAATGAACGGCCGTTGACTAACCGATGCTCTGCCTAGCTCTGCCGAGCTCTGCTCCTGCCCATGGGGGCAGCGGGAGCGCGTGGGAGGGCTGGCTGTGCGTACCCTATATGCAACATTGACATGAAGTTAATGGATGTTTTATGACCGACTAACTTCCCCAGCGATAAATCGCTTTTCCATGAGCCAGTAAATTGCGATTTGATTGTTTCTGTTGAACATGCAAACCGCTGCCATTTCTGTCCACTGCCCGCTGCTGCTGTTCCTCTCATCGTTTTTCAGTGCAAAAATAAACGTGAACGTGAAAAGTGAAGAGTGAAGAGTGAAGAGTGAAGGAGCCAAAGGTCACTCCACATGGGCAGTGCCATCTAAACTTTTTTGAGGCAAACTTAAAGCGCAACTCGACTCGATTTCATCGATTTGCTGTTGGACTCTTATGCGATTCGCCACACGTTGCCAGCCCCATTTTCATGGCAATCAGCCCCCAGCTCCCCCCACTTCAAATCTCATACTCCCACTCAGATATGATGAGCATGTTGCAAAACTAACACAAAACCAAATATCATATAAATCAAAGTTCTTGCGTATCCCGCAAATTTATGAAAATTTATGCACTCATTCGGCTCCTGCCCGCTCTCCTGCTCCCAGCCCCAGCTGCTGCTCTCTGTTGTCCAGCTTTGTGTGTTGACCCTCTTTGCTTTACCTTTTGTTGTGCCACACACACACACACACACACACCCACACACGGACATGCATGTCAAGTTGCTCGCAAATTTATACAACTTTTGGCTTTTGTTGTTGTTCTGCGGGTGGACCACAAAAATTCATATGATAATGCGGCTATTCACGATTTTGTATTTTTTGCATCTTGTTGATTTTTGCAGATTTCCACGCTTTGACATTTTCTTTTCATAGGTAAATTTTCAGTTGATTTATGAGCCCGACTCGCTTAAAGCAACACCCAAGGCGAGTGGCTTTAAGTGCAGAGAAAAAAGAGATAAAGAGAGAGATAGAGAGAGGGAGAGAGAAACTAAGTTGAAGCAGAGTTTATCTATCGTGTGCTCTGTCCTCTCTAATCGCCATTTCAACATCAATTTATTTGCTATTAATCCTTCACCTTTTTATTGTTGCAACATGTGTGCTCTGGCCCTGGTTTCAGCTCCTGCTGCTCCTGCTGCTGCTCTGAACTTCATCCTAAGTAGTCCCCAGTGTCTTTTGCCTTTGTGTTTGCTCTGTCCAGGCAATTAGATGTTTGCGTTTGTCCGTCCAGCTGCGATTGTTGTTTTTACCGCTGCCAGGGAAGGTGAAATGAGCTGCCGGCTATTGCCAATCGATTTCGGGTTACGCCCTGCCCCCCCGAGACCTCTCTGCTCCGCACGCTCAGCTGCGAGTGGGTGTGGCTGCCGGGCTGCTGGATGGGGCATGTCGCTTTAATCTCGTTGCTTGTTTGACAAGCTCTTAACACTAATTGAGGATATGTGAAGGAATCACCAAAAGCTGCCTTTGTAGACAACTTCTTTTGACTCCATAATGATGCCGCTTCGCAGCTCGATTACACATTAGACGCGACTTCAAAGGCGCGTGATTCGCGAACGAGTTGCGAGTTGATAAACGAGTTGATAGGCGGCCTGCGTGCTTTATGATAAATCAGTTCAATATTGCCAACTCTGAAGAGCTCTGTCAATGGCAAGCAAGTTGAGTTGAATAATATTTTGCAATAGTTTCGACTCTTTGAAGTGCCTCAAATCGAATATCTCTATAGACTAATGAATCGAAGAGTTGTATTCAGAGTTCTTTTGGGATAATCCATTCATATATATGTATCTCTGTATCTTTCAATTTTTAACAAGTCTTTCAAAATACTACAAATTCGATCCAGTAAAACTTATATCGTCTTGCCAGAAATGTAGATAGGCGTCTCGTTGGCGTTTACTTGAAAACTTATTGCGCCTGGCATATAAATTGGCTTTGTGAACTTTATGAACTCACGCGGGATTAACTTGTACCTTTGATTGAATTTCTTTCTGCGTTCTGCTCGAGCTGAACTTTGCGGCGCAGCCGGCCCCTGCTGAATCCGATAAGAGTGCGAGCGCAGCAGAGGAGGACAGAAGGAGAGCACAGGAATTCTCTGACTGTCTGTGGCTGCGCCTGGAAACAGCTGCCAGACGCCAGAAGCCGCGGCGCGTCGACTTTTGTCCGAGCGATGGGGGCGGCGAGGCCGTCTCTCAATCTCAGCGACTGGAATTAGGCGTTTCCGTTCAAGTGGTCCACGGCCAGAGTCAAACAATTTGAAAATTTATGCTACCCACCGGCAAGCGAGAAGCGGGAAGCGGCTGCTGATGTTTGATTGTGCAACTGGGAGCCACTGTGGCGTCTACCTTTTTGGACGCACTTAAGTGGCTGTGCGGCACAATTGGTCTGGGACTTGTTTCAATTAAGGCGCATTACAATCTCTCGCTCGCTGGGCCCTACCTTCGATTGGCTGCGAAAGTTTTTATGGTTTTCTGGCTGGAGATTCTATTATAAAGTTTGGATGGGGCCAGCGCCGAGGCTGGCTGTGGCCGTAGCTGAGGCTGAGGCTGAGGTGGGGCGCCAAGGTATAAATAGTTTTTGCGCCGCGCGAAAACCAAGAAAAGTAATTAAAATTCAAATAGCAGACAAACATTTACATTAACATTTGCCTCGGGCATTGGAGCACACTCAGAGCAATCTATAGATGTGTGTGTGTGTGCGTATGTGTGTGCCTAGGTATGGGCTCTATCAGTTACTCGAGTCGGCTTTAAGTTGATGCTGATGTCGTCGCTTTATTAAGCGACCCTCTGCGCCAGCTACTCTGGGCTACGCTTTTGTTTGGCCTGGCGCCAGTCTGGCGCGCGACGCCACAAAGTATGCTATACTTTTGTGCTCTAGGTAAAAATCAGGCGTGGCTGCTACTGTGTGTGTGCGTGTGTGTGTGTGTGTGAGTGGATGAGTGATGACTCTTGGCGTGTGCTGCGTAGTTGCAGACAATGTCGGCATGATTATACTGGCACTCGCACCCGTTCCTCATCTCTATACACACAGACACACACACATACGCGTACACACATATGACAATGGCAAGCGAGATTATTAATATTGTATTTAATATGTGTGCATGCCGGAGACATTTCATTATTTGCTCTGCTTCCAATCATAAGTGAAAAGTGTCTGCTGCTGAGGACCTGTGCCGCACGGCATCAACTCGAAGACTTCAAGACACCCGGAATAACTCTTGACACACATACATATATATATTTACCAGCGGGCCGGTCTTTAAAATTATATACATATATATCAGCTTTAAATAGTGCCTGGAGTGGTCTTGTGATATAAATTAGTGTTGCAAAGCATGCAAAAAAAATTATAAAAAACTTGCCTATAATATAAAATAAAATAATTATAATTATAATATAAAATGTATATCTTGTACTTATATATTTGTTTATTTATTTCATTTTGATTTTTTTTTATTTCTTTTTTAATTTCCTTATTTTTGTCTTATATTTCTTATGTATTTATTTAATTTTTTTTTTATTTGATTTTTTCATTTATTTATTTATATATTTACATTTTTATTTATTTATTAAATGTTTGTATATTTATAAATTTAAATTATTTTTAATTATTTAATAAGTGTGTATTTATTGATTTATTTATTTATTTAATTTTTTGTATAAACAGTGTTATTTTTTATTCAACTTTAGTTATGACATATTTAAGTTTCTTCTTTTCATATTTATCTAAAATTGGTTATTAATGAACCTCATTGCCTTAACAATATTCTCAGCTGATTTGGCTGCTGCCATCATAAGCCAAAGTCTTAAATTTACAGCCCCTGCCTTATCATGTGTGTATTCAAATTTTACCAAATGTTGCAACAGTTATTGGCCATGTTTTGATGTACTATTTGCTGACTGCTTTTCAATTAGATTCTGTTCTCAAAGCAGCTGTGCACAGTTCCCAGCTGAAGCGCAGTTCATTTCAAATATTTTGCGCATAATCGCAGCAGATATTAAATCACGGTGATCACGCCCCACCAAAAAAATAAAAAGGAGCCTCTCACACACAGACGGCAGGTTCATCTAGTCGTATTTCATTTCATAAAAATTCAATATCAAAGCAATGCAAACGTAGCCCGCCCTCGCATGGCTCTCAGCATGCCACAAAATATGCAATGGCCAAGCGCATAGAGTTCGCTTCACAAACGCATGTGTGTGTATCTGTGTATCTATGTCTCTGTGCTGCTATGTATTTGTGTGCAGATCCACGCTCACGTATGCAGAGCACGCGTTGATAACGTAAAGTACGACGCGCCACCAACAGCGCGCCATGGACATAATTAATTTGGATCCTTTTTTTTAGCACTTTTTTAGCAACTGGCCAGCAATTTGTTGCTGTTTGCTGTTTTGTGGCGTGCGTGTGTGGGTGTGTGTGTGCGAGTTTTTTTGTGCTTTGCGTTACTTTTGTGTGCAACCAAAAATTAATCAAGTGCTAGTTACTCAGTGCGCGCAGTTTTTAATTAAAGCAGCGCACAGCATCAAAGCAAACTTTGCTTTAGAATTATTTTGTGGCATTTCGTGGCTCATATGCCTTTTCCGTTTTGTTTTTTTCGATAACTGTGGCACACTTTAAAGCTTTAAGCCACTGCGACTGACAGCTTAAAGTGGAGCTGAGCTGAGGTGTTGCTGAAACGCCGCTGGCGATGCGAGCGACGAGTGCGAAATAATAATACAAACCAATTTCATGCTGAATTAAGCAGGAGTTGGGCGTGTGGAGCACAGAGGGGAGTGGCGTAGCGGAGTGAAGCAGCGGCAAACAACAATAGTTGAAGTGTCCTGTCAACAGGCAGCAATTACAACAACCACAACAACAACAACAACAACAGCACAAAGGCCGCACGTGCATTGCGCTTTTTGTTCGAGCAACGGGCGAAGGGCAAGGAGCGCTGGGTGAGGGGCAGGGGGCAGGCCACACACACTTGGCCTTGGGCAATTTTTAAGAAAACTTTTGTTTGGCGCGCTGAATTATCACACGTAGTGCTGCAAGTCTCTCTGTGTGTGTGTGTATGTGTGTGTGTGTGCGCGCATCACCTCAGGCACACCTCGCCGACAGAGCAGAGCTAGAGCAACGTGTCTCGCATAATTTACTGCAAGTGAACAACAATAGCGCAGCTCAATCCGCCTCCCGCCTTCCACCTCCTACCCCGCAGCACCCTCAAGCATTAGCTCTAGTTGCAGCGTGAAATATTAGAAATTAAAAAACACATGACAAGCGTCGCGGGGGCACTTTGATTTGTCTGCCACAGCCACAGCCACAGCTACAGCCACAGACAGGCGCTAACAAAGCCAGCCATCATGCCACGCCCCGCCTCCTGCCATCCGCCTCGTATCGCACTTTTAATAACTCAAAGTCAAACACAAGAACAGAACAACTGCCAGGACATTGAGGACAACAGTCGAGTGCGTCCATTGCTGGGGTGTTTCCATAAATTAGAAAACACCTGTTTTTAGCGGCGCTGTCAACAGCTGCCTGGCAGCCCCGCCCACCCTGCGCCCAGCGCACTGCTCCTGCCTCCTGCCCCCGCTTAGACATCGCGTAATGAAAATAAGCACAATATTATGCCGACTACATAATTTGCGCTGGACTGGTGTCCCCACCCTGTCTGCCCCCCACTGACCCCTGTCTGCTCCTACCTATGTGTGTGACTCTGTGTGTGTGTGTGTGTCTGTGTGTAATTTATGTTCTTCATGCTCTGTTAATGAACGCAAGAGAGGAATATTTGTTTGATAAAGCCAATAATAGGATGGATGAAAGTGAAATCAGAAAGCTGCAATCTTTCAACATAGATAACAATTTATCTATATATAAGGAGTTCAGATTATATAACGGTTAGTCTATAGCCTCATCTTCGAAAGGGACATTCATGCTGAGGAAATTCCTGGAATCAAGTAAACTCAAATCCAAATAAGCTCCAGTCTTATCCCAATAAAAGATCGAGCTGTTTATATTTGGAATCTTCGACAAACTCCTTTTGAGCTGTGAGCGAGCATTGCGCAGTCATTACCAGCCGCCTGCTCGTTTTTTGCTGCTACTTGGCCGCATTTCGCGGTTTTTTATTGCTTCGTGTTGGCGCGGCTCAGGCCGGGGCCAGAAGGCCGCGCCGTGCTGGCCATAATGTCGTCATGACAGACGCGGCCATAAAAGATAATTATGATTCCGGTAATAGGTTTTATTTTCGCGTGTACCTCTTTTGTTCATGTGCCCCCCCTCCCCCTTCTCGCAGCGCGCCCCACCACTCCCCGCCTCCTGCTACTTACCCGATACGCTGCTCATTGCCAAAAACTGACGCCATGTTTGTGCCTGTTGTTGTGGCTGAAGCTGGCGCAAAGGTCGGCTAGTGCGCCCCGCTCCTGGCCGACCAGTCCATGCGTCTGTCTACATTCATTTTGCGGGCGACCGACGTGGCTTAGAAATTATGCGCATTATACGCGCCGCGCTTCAGCGCCTTGCTAAAAAATTATATCCGCGGCATTAAAAGCGCACCGCTTTATGCCTTTGATAAATTGCGAGCGGTTTAAGGTCTCTCACTCTCTCCCTCTCTCTCTCTCTGTGTGCGTGTGTGTGTGTGTTTCACATTTTTAATTAGCAGAAGAGCAGCAGCAGAGATGCCTGGGACGTGGGGAGATTGGCAAACTGTGTTATGCAGCAAATCAATGCCGTGTTTGCCGCTGTCGCCACTCTAATGAAGTTGTCAACCTTATGAAGATTAATGCCGCCTTCACCGTTTCAATTAGATCGGGAAAAACTTTCGCCTAACAAAGAATAATTGTTCGAACATGATAATTGGGCGAAGAGCGCAAATGCAAATTGCGCTAGTGTCGAAGAGGAAGACGAAGATGAGGGCGTGATTAATGGGCGTCCAGCAGTTGACCCAGTTTCAATTAAACGCCTCGCAAAGGATACGTATCGAAAATCAAACAGGCGAATGCGGAAATGACAGCCGTTGACGTCTAATGGAAAACGTGTGCGGGCATAAAAATGGCCGCTAAGAAAATGCATAAAAATTGTGCGAAAGCAAACAGGACACAGGCACATGGGACAGTCACACACACGCACACACATGATGGCCAAAGGACATGCAAGGAGAAACGGAAGTCACATACGCAAACTTCGCTTATCGTCCAAGACACAAAGTTACTTTTGCACCCAAAGTCCATAAAATATTTTTTATACAGCTGCAGCAGATCGAGCCACAGGATAGAGCTTCAGCTGGCACATACCTACACGTAAGAGCAGAGCTCCACATCCTCGAGGGTTGTTGGCGTTGGACTTGGCGAATGCCAAATTGTTTACACAAGTCATAAGCATTTTTCAGCGTGCCCTGGCCACATTTACTTGGACGTCTGTTTGCCAGCGCTAAAGCGTTGCGCATTTGCATAAACCTAAACCTAGCCAGCTACCAGGATAACCCATTATGCTCACACAAAGCGAAACAGAAAGAGGGAAAGGGAGTGAGAGAGGGGGCGGGTGAGTGTGAGACAAGTTTTGACAACTGCAATAATCATAACTGCAGCGCTCGACATTGATTTCTAATGCGAAGATTGTGGCATAAAGATTCGCGTGGCCAGCGCCGGGCGCCATTAATGGCTTTGTCTTACAAATCCAAGTCGTTCCAAGTGCTGCTCTAGCATTTCCACTTGATTTGAATTCGCCAACGAGCCCATAAACCAACTAAAAGTTTCAGCTACCCTTACCCCCGCCATCCCCCAACAAGAGAAAAGAATACGCCGTAACTGAAGCGCTTTAGTTTTACGGCCCGCACAGGGCACAGTGGGTCATCAAACGAAATGCTGAGCCATGATTGAAATTGATATGGGCTCAAAAGGTGCTGCTGCGCCTACAACCACCACTGCACCACTCACAAATTGCGCTGCGAGTGATGTATGCCCCAGTTTTGTGTGTTTAGGTGTACAATGTTTGCACTTAGTCGAATGACTTGAATAACTTGAATAAATAGCGGGGCTCGAATATCAGGTTGAAGAGGCAGTTCCAGAAATCAATATCAATATCAATTCGACGGGCTTTGATTGCATTTGTTTTCAACAATAGATAAATGGAAATGGGATTTTTTAATTTTTTATATATATACATATATATCGATGTATAATTGATTATTTCATTTCATTAATTCAAGATGTCCTCCATGCCAATTTAATCTGTCCATGAGTTAAGAATCAATAATAATATATTAAAAAAAATCCTTTTTAAATGTTTGAGCTATTTGGCGGAATACCCCATATAACATCTATATGATGCCTCACACTAAAGCTAGTAATATCTTGTTTAAATTGGAAATCAAATATTTTATTATAAAATTTTAAGCTTCATATGTGGTACAAATTTCTGTCTGCATTAAATTGTTCATCATAATCCTTTTTTTATATAAATTAATACTTTATTATAAAATTTTAATTTTTTTATGGAATTCCCCATATGACATATAATCGATGTCTAAGACTAATCTCTTTCTCCTTTCAATTTTTAAATAAGCAATAATTTTTCTAATTTCATTATACAATTTGAGCTTTATTATATCGTAATACTTAACTGCCGTTTAGTGGAATGCCCCATATGACGTCTAATCGATGTCTGAGAATAAAGTAAATAATCTCTGTGGTTTTTTTCGCATTTTAGGTTTTGGTTTAGGTTAAACGACAGTTTGTACCGTGACATGTTTGGCCGTCGCGTCGCGTCGTCGCTGTTGTCGCTTATTTCGCTCCACATTTTCGATTGCTTGCAGATGATTGATGACACTTAATTGATGAACATCGGGCGGGGACTTGATGAAGCTTAACAACAAAGGGCGACTTGGCGTAAACATTTGCACTTGGCCCAGACGAGCGCCGGGCTTTAAGTGCTGCTGGTCAACAGCGAGCGGCTTAAATCTGGCCAGCAAGCAGCAGCAATGGCAGCACCACGCACCACGGCGTTGGCAACCACGAGACATTTTCCAGGTCACAGGTGCTTTTGTTGTCCGCATTAGATTTGCCTCTGACATTTGCCCATACAAATTTCTGCATCTATATGTGTGTGTGTGTGTGTATGAGTGTGGGTTTTGGCCTTTTTGTTTGGCAAAAGTCTGCCCATTTGGCTGTAAAATTTATTTCATTTGACCGCCCTGCACTGCTCTCCGTGTCCGTGCCCTTCCTTGCCCTTGCCCGTGTCCACTACACGCGTGACGCTGACAGTTTTATGGCAAAGTTAAGCCGATATCAACGGCAGGACACATGCCGCTGCAGGATGACAACTGCTGCCAGCGCAGCCAACACCCAACCACACGCCCCCATAAAAGTGCAAAATTTAAAGCCCTTTCCGGTCATACCTTTGCACAACAAGTGGGTGGAGCACTCGGCGCCTTGCTTCATCTATGTGTGTGTGTGTGTGTGTGTGTGTGTGGGTGTGTGCGAGTATGTGAGTGTGTGTGCAGCTATTTTGTATACAAAAAGGTTTTTAGGTTTTCCACAAAGCCTTTCAATGAAATCATTCATGGTTAAAGCAGATAACAGATTGTCACATTCCTGTCCAAAGGTCCCTAACTGAGCGCGTCAATGGACTTTAATGGAGAACAATATTATAGAACATTTCGCCACTGGTAATTGAAAGCAACAAAGAAGACCAAACAGGGATTAGAAGCAAGTTTGTATACATAAATATGATATATACTAGATCAACCGAGAAGAGTTTATTTGAATGAGATTGCAGACAGAATAGGTTGATATAATATGATATAATATAATACAATATAATAATAATATAATATAATTTAAAGCATATCAAATAAAATTAATCATGGCATTGATTTCATACATATTTATATTGTACAATAGCTTGATTAGATTTTGTACTCTATAAAAAGAGGCAGAATATATCTAGCTTGACAACTACAAGATCATTTTGTACACTATGAATTCCTCGTCTTCTTTGTCTTGTATCCCAAGTCAAAGTATTTATATATCCTATACTATACATCCAAGGAAAACCCTATCTTTACCTAAGACATTTGCGAACACATATCAAAAACCAATTATTATTCATAAATTTTAGTTCCTTTAAAAGACATATTAAACTTATACATAAATTTAAATAGTCGGTAGGTGAGGAAGCAGGTTTAGATTTCAATGCGTTGGTTTGAGCAGAAATCGTAAAACCATGCGTATTTCTCAAGCTTTGTTTGAACATATTCACCAAGGACGTAGATATGGATGGCCATGTACATGGAGTCTTCCCCCTCTGTCAACACCTTGTTCACGGCTGTTAGCTTGACATCTATTAGGATGGTGGCGTGCAGCATGTAGAGGACGCCGCAGGCCAGTGAGGCAACGGATTGATAGAGGAGAAATGCCGAGAAAGGATGAACGGGCCTATCCGTCTCATAGACACCATCCGCGGGCTCCTGGCCACTGTACATCAAATGAAAGTCACGTTCCGCATCCCACATTGTTAGGATGGAGATCGATATAAATCCTAGCGAGGCTAGGCAGGATTTAAAGATCTCCATGCCAATGGTGGGATTATGGCCCGAGCAGATATTGATGCTCTGGAAGAGCGTGCTCACCATGAACACGTAAAAGGTCACCAGGTAAACATAGAAAACGATATGCCTATCCCAGGATAACATATACAAATCTACAGCCATAAATCCCTTGATGTGATAAGCCAAACAAAACATATTAAAGATCGACTCCAGCGTGTAAAACAGAAATGACACTGGCCGCAATGTAGTCGTCGTTGAACCATCCGAAGAGTCCTGACCATAAATTACGGTGCTGACAATGACCATTTCTTAACGGTTACAGATAATTTACGAATACTTCTTCTGTTCTTTTACTCAAATTTTAATAAACAAAAAATAAACTATGTTTTTAAAATTTTGACATTGAGTTGACTAAATACTTTATATACACACACTCACACACACATTTGATACTCAAGCCCCCTAAGCGCAAGCTCTGAGCCCACAGTAGAAACTCCAAGAATATTTAGGACTAATACAGTTCTGCTCACGTGATGAAGGAGCCATGAAAAGGCATGATTGAGTTCTGAAAGAACAGTATGTTAGGTGTATCTATAAACGATACAGGTGTCTTAGTTACTTAAGTCAAATAAAATATGGAACTATGCTAAGTCATCTCTCCCACAATAGATCTTCGTCTGAGTTGACATGAGGCGTTTGACAAATCGAGTACGAAAATTTTAATAATATAAATATTAAATAAATATTTTAATCAATTTTGATTTGTCATCCATTAACTCTCTTCAGCCACAAAAACTGAAACGAAAATGCTGATCTTATAAATAACTTTTACTATAAAAATCGTTTCTATCAATGATCGGTTTTTATTATTGAAGGTTATCATAAGAAAAATAAATAAATAATACATATATGTATATTTATAACTTCTTTTTTTAAACCTTAAGTGGCACTGAGAGTCATGCGCTATTCAATTTTAGGTGTGAGTTTCTACAGACATCTATAGATAAGCTCATGTAGCAGTAAAATATTCGTTTACACTGTTTCACACACGTGCTTAGCTTAATATGCTGAGAACTGCATAAGCAAAAAGAAAGCAAGTGAAATAAAAAGTGCTGAGTCTTATAAACAATGCGAGTGACAAATTAACCGGTAAACAAATGGAGAGTGCACAGTGGAATTGCCAGAAGTATATATGTATTATATATTATATATTATATGTTATATTATTTTTATTATTATTATTATTGAGATTGAAAAAATATATTATATATTATATTTTATATATATACATACATTTTTCATAATAAATATTCTCAACACATAATGACAAAGTATATCAAATTCATTTGCTCAATCAGTTTCGGGCCAATTGTAGAGAAGGTCTAGTGGCTACGTGCTCCACGGTGCAACACTCAGTTCTGACTGTTTTTAATTAGCGGCTGCGCGGCTCGCTATCAACTGAATGAGTCGCATCGAATTTCTTATCAATCGGGGAAACGAATGGCAATAATGGCAAGCAGCACGACGCGACGGTGTTCTTGTATTTTAGAACATTTATCTTGCGCCAACGTCAACTTATTTGACAGTTGGACCCGGCGCATTGCCACCTGAAGATGGCCAGAAAAATAGTGCATTTGCCGTCATGGAAGTTGATCTTTGTGGCCACAGCTCTGCTGCGGGCCCTGGTTGATGGCCAGAGTGCGGATAATGAGCAGAGCCACTCCACCGCAGTGGCCGGCATGGAGCAGCTGCTGCGCGTGGAGAGTGAGCTCATCGACAATCTGAGCAGCTACGCTGATGAGCTGGAGCAGAAGCTGAATGTGGTGCGCAGGTTGGTTAGCAGAGAGTCACGTAGGCCGTAGATCGAGCTCTATTAACTGAAAATCTACCCCAGCTTCGTTAAGCAAATGCGCAAGGAGAATGATAAGGCCTTGGACGATCCGGTTCACTATCTGTCGAATCCTCTGAATGCCTTTTCGCTCATACGGCGCATGCATCAGGACTGGACACACTGGCAGCACTACATGCAGCAGCCGGTGGGCGAGCAGCAGGTGAGCTATGTGCAGCTGAGGCGCGAGCAGCTGCCGAGCAGCACGGATATGGAGGAGGCCGGCGACGCCTTGCATCGCATACTCGTCACCTACGACTTGAACGTCTCCGACATGGCTCAGGGGCTGCTGAATGGCAAGAAGTACAAGTACGTAGCTTAGCTGCTTACAGAGCCACAAATCCATTATATAATCGATATATTCATTTGACCTTTGACCTTCCAGTGTCAGCTTGAATGCGCTGGACAGTTATGCCCTGGGCATGTACTACTATGACCAGCAGAAGTTTGGCTATGCCTGCCAATGGATATTCCAGGCCATCGAGTGGCTGCAAGGACCACACAAGCTGCCATTACCTCTGGAACTGGATCGTGCTGAGGTGTTCCACGTCTACGCCGAAGCGCTTATCAAAATGAGTGAGTTGCCGCTGATAACGGGCAGCTACTTTTACCGGCAGCTTAATTAATTTGGTTTCATTTTTAGATCGATACAAAGATGCTCTGCAGGTTCTCCACACGGCAGCAACTCTTAAAAAAGATAATTTAAAACTTTTGCTGCGAAAATCGGAGCTGGAAACGCTGATAAGAACGGAGCCAAATGTCGTACCCAAGAAGGTAGGGGCACTTTATGAAATTGAATCCCTCTTTCTTTTTCTATTTCTCTTTCCTTCTCTCTCTCTCACACACTATCTCTCTCTCTCTCTCTCTCTCTCTCTCTCTCTCTCTCTCTCTCTTGCTGGCAGTTCATTACGCCGCAAGCTCAAGCCTATGAGCGGGGCTGCCGTGGCCAGTACCCTCAGAACTCGAAGCTGCACTGCGTCTACAACAGCACCACTTCGGCCTTTCTGCGCCTGGCTCCACTGAAAATGGAGTTGATTTCACTGGATCCCTATATGGTGATATATCATGATGTCATAGCGCCCAGCGAGATCAGCGAGCTTCAGAGCCTGGCCGTGCCAGGCTTAAAGCGCGCAACGGTCTTCAGCCAGCAGAGCATGCGTAACCAAGTAGTCAAGACGCGAACCTCGAAGGTTACGTGGTTGCTGGACACACTAAACCAACTGACGATTCGCCTGAACAGACGCATTACTGACATGACGGGCTTCGACATGTATGGCTCGGAGATGTTGCAGGTCATGAACTATGGCCTCGGGGGGCACTACGACAAGCACTATGACTACTTCAACTCCAGCGTTGTGAGTGCATGAATCGACTCGCATGCAGCTTATCTCTAACACATTCCATTCTAGGCTGCCGATTTGACGAGACTCAATGGCGATCGCATCGCCACTGTGCTCTTTTATGTGAGTAAACGCATGGGCGTAGTTGCCTCTCTCTGATTTTCAATTTAATTCATCCCTAGCTAACCGATGTGGAGCAAGGAGGCGCCACGGTCTTTCCCAACATTGAGAAGGCCGTCTTTCCCAAAAGTGGAACAGCCGTTGTCTGGTACAATCTAAGGCACGACGGAAATGGAGATCCACAAACACTGCACGCCGCCTGCCCCGTTATAGTGGGCTCCAAGTGGGGTAAGTGTAACCTAAGTCCCTTCACATACATACATGGATGACACGACTCTACTTCACAGTTTGTAACAAGTGGATACGCGAACGACAACAAGTATTCCGAAGACCCTGTCTCGCAAATAGCAAGAACGTATAACCTTAACTAATCTAATTTATAGAATTAACTTATCTTAAATATAATCAAAATGCAATTTGCCATAAAGAATTATTCTTTGTGAATTTTCAAAGTCATCTCAACAAACTTTTAAATCGATAACTATCTCAATTATGTTTCCAAGTCAATAATTGAAATAAATACGTAAATTTATTAATTATGTGTTATTATTATTAGATCTATAAATTATAGAAAATTATTATAGCATAATGAGCCTACATGCATGGGCATTACTTTATATCACAAGAGTCTTATGGACGAAGAGAGCTAGAGACGAATTGCTCTCAGCGATTGATCGATCTCATTTTATAGATGTGATGTGTTCTAAAACTTCATAGTACGGAGAGCCTTTACTCATTGTGTTTTCTGTAGACAAAGCTGGCTTTGTGCCTTCGGCTTTTTCGGGAGAATCTCAAGCAGCGCAATGAAATCGACTGACTGGAAGTTATTTTATATAGCAATAATTTTACTGACCAATGGGACAGCAGCTTCACAAAATAATGTCTTCACCTCCTTGGAGGAAATGGTGAGATTGGTGCAGCTTGAGGCCGATTTCATAGAGAATCTCAACAGCTATGCGGATGAACTGGCAGCCAAACTGAAGAAATTGAAAAGGTCAGTCGACTAACGTGACCCACTTTATATATAGATGAAACGTATCAAATTTTCAGAGTCATTCCACAAATGCAGGCTCGGAGCAATGAGGCATTGCATCAAGTGGAGAATTATATATCCAATCCAATAAACGCCTTCTCACTCCTACGCCGGATGCATGAGGACTGGCAGGAATGGAATGTGTTCATGGAAACATCTGTCGGCCAATCGCAAGTGAACTTTTTTAACAAAGCGAGACAAGAGCTCCCAACTACAGCAGATCTGTATGAAGCTTGCTCCTCTATGTATCGCTTACAAAAGGCTTACAACTTAACTGTGAAGGATATGAGCAGGGGCATTCTCAATGGAAAGCAATACAAGTAAGTCCTCTGACTATTAAATTGAGGAGGAAGCTGACTTCAGCTGCTAATTGCTAACTGCAGCGCAAGCTTGAATGCCCTGGATACCTATGCCATGGGCAAATACCTGATTAAGGTGGATAGAGGCGTGGCTGGCGAGTGGTTCACGGAAACAAGCGAGTGGCTGAAGCAACACACACTTCAAACTCCAATCGGAGATGAACGCGAGAAGGTGCTACATCTCTTTGCTCAAGCAATCCTCGACTACAGTGAGTCTGTGGCTTCAACTTAGAATTTCATAAAGACTCCCTTTCCACGCCCTCCACTTAGAGTATTACTCGATCGCCCTAACAATTTTCGATCAAGCACTACTGTTGGCAAGCAACTCGACCGTACACTATTGAGTAAGAGAAGCAAAATTGAGGAGCTTTCCCGAGGGGAGGTCAAGGAGAAACCAAAAGCTAAAAGCGAGCCTACCGATTACGAAATCGGCTGTCGTGGTCAATACGTGCAGCAGTCCGGATTAATGTGCACGTATAAGTCGAAGAGTTCGGCATTTCTTCGTCTGGCGCCGATTAAAATGGAAGTTCTGGTCCTAGACCCGTTAGTTGTAATCTTCCATGACGTATTGTCCTCTAGGGAAATCGATGGGCTGCAAGAGATTGCAAGGCCTCATCTGCAACGCAGCTTGGTCGTTAAATACAGGGTCAGCGTTCAAGGGAAGCATCGCATTTCGGCGGGTACGTGGGTCGAACGGAAATACAACAATCTGACATGGCGCATTGAGAGGCGTATCGCGGATATGGTCGATCTGAACTTGGAAGGCTCAGAGCCGTTTTATGTAATAAACTATGGCATAGGTGGTCAGTACAAAGCCCACTGCGATTTCTTCGAAGACCATACCGTAAATATATCGAACTCTGTGTAATCGCAGTCCTAATTACATAGCGTTTTCCTTTCAGGTTGAGGACAATCGTTTAGCTACGATTTTATTTTATGTGTGTGAGCTCTCGTAAGGTATATTTATCCTGTACTAATCACAGCACTCTCACCGATAGATGAATGATGTTGAGCAAGGGGGCGCCACAGTATTCCCTCGCCTTGGGCAGGCTGTGAGAGCTAAGCGCGGAAATGCCCTCTTTTGGTACAACATGCAACATAATGGAACTGTTGACAGCAGAACCCTGCATGGCGGCTGTCCCATCCTAGTTGGTTCCAAATGGAGTAATGTGCCTGAAAATCGCATAATGTTCTTTACCCGACTAAAATCCCGTATTTCCAACAGTATTTACTCAGTGGATATCCGACCTTCCGAACATGTTTCACCGACTGTGTCGAAAGCAGGAGCCGAATGCAGCTTAAAGAATAATGATTGAGGATAACTCCACAGTACTGGGATGTGTCCATCATGTAATGGGAGAAGGCATTAAATAACGTTTATTCAACTATAAGCAAATTCTAAATTCGACATTCGTATACCCGATTCGCTGAAATACCTCAATGTATTCTAAATTTTGTTAACGTTTTATAGAAATATTCAATTGGAATAAAAAGACGTATACTAAATGAATTACTAGTTTAATTGGGCTGGCGCTCTAATAACTGCCAATAAACATGTCGTTTAGTTAGGACTTACACTCTGCTCTATGTAAGACTGTGGGACGGGGAGACGGACTATTTCGGTCGACCCACACGTATGCGGAGTCATAGACAAACAAATTTCCGGCGTAATCACTTTGCACACTTAACAAAAACCAACACGAGACCCGAGCCAGCTCATCCCAGCCCCTACCTTTTGTGGCTTAAATGCTTTTTAAAATGCCAACATGGAAAAAATAAAGTGCTGAGTGGTTGATAGTCGTTCGCCTGGCCCTAGGGCTGAGGTACGTTCAGGGCTAGGTAAGCGCCAAGCGGAGTTTTAGCATACTCCTAGGCGCCAACCACCGCCACCGCCACCACCACGACCCACGTCCACGCCAACGGGCGTCTAGTGTCTGACACCGCGTACGTGACGTGCAACTTAATGTTTCAATTAGAGGTGAAGTGGCGCCCACGTTGACTGAATGAACCGTGGTGGCAGCCGCCTCCTGCTTACGTTATCCTTATCGCTGCCTTGTTAAACAGCTTGTGTGTGAGTCTGTGTGTGTGTGGGTGTGTGTGTTTGTGTATCAGTGCTTAGTATCTCTATCAGTCTGTGCACTTATCTGCTTTTAAAAGTTTTCATAATGAACTGGCGCTTACCACGAAGCAACGTGTGCGTTAGCGACTGATGCTCCCGATTAAATCTAGCTCCAACTTCTGACCCCACTCTAGCTCCCACTTCAGGCCCCACTTCAGCTTTGGCTGCACTCGGCTGCTGACTAAGCACTTTTGATAATTTGCTTACCATCCACTCGCCGTAAAAGGTGCGCTAGTTTCTTCTCTTCACTCGTTTTTTATGAAAGGGTCAGCTGGAGCTGTGCAGTGCAGCATGGCTAATGCGTAGATTTAATTGAATTTCGCAACTGAAACAAACTCAAATAAAACTTTGGCTTGACCACAAATGGGAATATTTTGGGGCAGCTGCAAAGTTTGAGCAGCTCAGCAGCTTCAAAGATTTCTGATTAAAGTTTTGACAAAGCAGCAACCAAAAGGCCAGCAGCCTTGGAAATTCTTTGCCATGCGCCCGCCTCGAACACCTTTAACAAGAGCCAACTCATCGACAGCCAAAACACCGAAATTGCTAGCATATGCGAAATGCAAACTAGTTGTAAGGCCATAGCCGAACCACCAATGCGCTGCAATCGAAATTTATGGAGATTCTGTGATGTGTATAACAAGGGAAGATTTCACATTTGATATATGATTTGTTGTCTATAGAGCAGCAGAGCTCAATGTCCCACAGGTAGATCATTGTGCAGTCGACTCGGTGCGGTCGAGTGTGTGGATGGAAACGTAGCTAAAACGTATTTCATTTTGATTGTGTGCACTTTATGATACTCCCAGCACCACACAGAGATGATTACATATGCGCAGACCAATAATTTTTGCCCACCACACACACACAAGCACACACACACACGCATGCACAGAGGGAAAAGGAGCAGAAATAAAATAAATAAATGGAATAAAAATCAAACAAGGTTAAGAAATGTCGGCTGTAAGGCTGATTGTGGAAATCTAGCAAAATGTTTTATGCACAGGCCAACAAAAAAAAATTGTCAAAAAAAAAAAGAAAGAAAGAGAAAACGAAAATAAAAGGGTTGCAGACTCACACACATTTTGTGGTCAATGAAGGAAATATGATTTGGATTTTGCTACTTTGATTACACACATTACATGCGAAATATGAAAAACGTAGCCAAGGCAGACGCTCCCAGACGTTCCCAGACCCAGGGCCCAGGCAATGAGGTCAACGGTGGCGGTGACCAAGTGGGTGCCGTGCCACAACGTGTGCTCAATTTCAGGGAGGCCAGCGCCGAGCTCTCCGGGTGTGGCTGGATGTGGGGACCAACGCGCGGCCGTAAAGCATTTGATGTGCCAGTGTCCGTCGCAGGAAATTGAGTTTTTCGTACAGCTGTACAGAAACACACCCACACACAGACGCAAACACATATCTGAGTGTGTGCGCCTATGTGTGTGTGTGTGTAATGTAAATAATAGCCAGCAAAAAGCACAAGAAATTTATGCACGCACTCAAGCGCACAAATTCGCTTGGCGCGTCGTCTTCGTCTTCTTCTTCTTCGTTTCTTCGGTCTACGCAGCAGCCGCATCGCACTCTCAGGGTCAATTTGAGTCTATGCACACACTGAGTGCTGAGAGTTAAATGATTTTGCCAGCTAAAGTGTCTGAAGTGTATACATATGCAAATGAAAAGTACATAGAATACCTTAATATATTTGAATAGCTTAATATGTACATGTAAATATATATACGAAGCTGTATTGTCTTTATTTTACTGTTGCTTATTTATTGTTGATCTAATAATTTGAAAGGTAAAAATATTTCTTATCATCTATATATTTATTCTATTTTGTTTATATAATATTCTAATTGATTTATTCGTTCTTTTTTATTATTGTACGTTATTTATTTACTTGGTATTATGTTCCTAATATTAATTTTATATTAGGAAAGTTATTCTGGTTTTTCATTCAACATTTTAAAGTTTTTCTTTTATTTTTATTTATTTTATTTTGTATTATTTTTAATTTATTTATCTTTTTTTATTTAGTTTGTATTTTATTTTTTTTATTTATTTATTCATTTTATTTTATTTTTTATTTTTTTGCTAAAATTTGTAAACGATTCTTCTTTGTATTTTTTGCTCTACACAATTTATTCATACATATTTTTTCTTTCATTATTATTATCTATACACTTTTATTTATTTATCTCAACATCAACAAAAGATTGTTTCATAAGCATGAAGAAAATCTATTAAAACATAAATATATATTTGAATACATAATTACATATATACAAATTCAAAGTGCATCTAAAAATCGGCAAGACTCTTTGCGCTTTCTGCTCGCATGTTATACTCTTCATTTCTCTTCCTCTTTGGTTCTACATTGTGAGTGCTTAAGAAAATCGATAATTCAGAGTCCGAGAGTGCAATGTGTGCTGAGATCTTAGGCTATTTAAGTTCTGTAGGCACGTCGACTGTCTGTCCGTCAGTCAGACTGTCCGTTTTGATTGTGCTAGCTGCCTGCCAAGGCACTTGGACTCTGGCTGACCCGCCTTTCAACACGTCTGCCGCTCACCTTGTAACCAAATGCCAACAAATAAAGAACAAATATCATGCTGCATGCTGTGCGTATTTATACAGTCGGGCAGGTGCCAACACTCAAATGAGATGCAAAACGGTTTTTGTGTTTGGGTCGTTCGTTTGATTAGAAATGAGCCAAACATAAATTGATTAAATGTCATTCGATTGCGTCTGCAATCGGCTCACAATCAATTACAAAATGACAAATTTGACATGACTGTGTCCGCCTGCATGTGTGTGTGTGTGTGTGTGTGTGTGTAGACTAACGGATGCCATGCGCATAATCTGAACAGTACGTCCTCCAACTGACAACTGTCCAGGGCTCAGTGTCCAGTGTCCAGTGTCCAGTGTCCAGTGTCCAGTGGAGCGAATGTCGGCTGAAATCAATGGCAAAGTTGATTTACGTGCGGTTGGCAAATTCTGTTCAAGTGAATCGCATTCGGTGGGCGGCTTATCGGGGCGTGGGCATGGGCGTAGGCGTGGCACTGGCCATATCGAAATGATTTGCTGGCCAATGACAAATGCAGCTAAACGAATTATGTCTAATGGCATTTCAGGTTGAAATGCGATTAAAATGCAATTTGAAATGCAAAACATTCAGCATGCAGCCAGCGCAGATGTCCATGCTGAGGTGGGGCAGAGGCGCGAGCGGGGCGTGGCCGTCTAGAGGCTGGCTAAAGATTGCCGCAACTCGTGTCTGTGGCGCACTTTAAAGATGTCTGATTGTCTGGCCATTTGGCAGGCAGCCAAAACAAGAGTTTTGCTTTTTTTCTTGGTTAATGAAGAGACGGAGCAGGAGCAGGAGCAGAAGCAGGAGTAGGAGCTGGAGCAGTAGGACAGAGCTGAGCAGCAGCTTGTGCCATGCAAGGTGATTACAATGAAGTCATGCATTACCTGCTGACCAGGCTAAGAGAAATTAACATTAAATGTTACAGAACTCAGCTCAAATCACGCGCATCGCTTGCCTGATTTATGTCGAGATTCGACAATTAAAAGTCCATTCTAGGCAGCAGACTAGAAAGAAAGAAGAACAAAAAGAAGCAAGCAGAAGAAGCTGTGCCATTTGTTGTGCCAAGAAATGTGTTAAAGCGTTTTTGCGTACCTTTGGCACCTCAGCCTAAGAATCAGCCTCAGCCTCAGCCTCAGTCAAAGTGCCGGCTGTGTTGTCAACAAAGCATAATTTATGCGTTTGCCGTTTGTCTGGTATTGGAGTTGGATCTGGTGCTGGTGCTGGTGCTGGGTCTGGGTCTGGGTCTGGCCAGCGAACACATTGCTAGACAAGCGAACATGACAGCGGCTATGTTCGTGTCGTCTGCTGCAATGCGGAATTTCACGTGGAAAAAGTGCAGCCAGAAATTATTTTAATTAAAAGAGCAGCCAGCAGAGACAAAGAAATAGAAGCTAACTGCAGCCAGCAAGACGAGGTGAGCACGCAGATACCGATCGAAAGGGAGAGAGAGAGAGGGGGAGAGGCAGTGAGTTCTGCACGATTAACGCGCTGCATTTGTCATGATCTGTTTATTTTGATATATGTACAGCACAGTGATTAATTTAGCCAGCTCCTGTTGTAGCTGCTGCTGCTGCTGCTGCTGCCAGCGATTTACACTTTATTATCAAAGCGAAGCACACATCTATATATAGACACAAATACATATACATACATATATATATGTGTATCGATTGGCATTTTTATGTGGCCATCACCTGTTGTCTGGCGCGTCCCAAAAAAAGCAAAAAATTCATTTGCATATCTATTGAGCAGCCACTCGCCCCACCCCCCTCCCCATGTCGCTCTCATGCTAGGTGTATTTGAATGTAATCAAATCAAGGCAAATGCTACAAATGCCAGCTGCGTCCCCCAGACACGACAACAGACACACACACATACACGCACAACACCTTACCAAAGCGTGTCTCTGATGTGGCTGTAAATGTATCCGTAACTGTAGCATTGTGTTCGTGTATCTTTTGGCTGTAACAGCTGCACACACCTACGCACAATTTGATTTTATGTTTGCACACGCAGCAACAATTTTCATTGTTTGCAAAATAATTGCAAGCCACGGCAGGCAGCTGCGACCCAGCACCAGTGGAAAGGGTGCTCTTCATGGGTATGTTTGTGTGTGTGTGTGTGTGTGTGCGAGTGTATTAGTAATGGCCAAAAAATATGCAGCAAGAAAAAATAAACTGTTGCTGGCTAAACTCTTAGGCCAAGTCGCCGCAGCAGCAAATTGGTCAAAAAGCCAAACAATTAGCGCGGAAACAATGGACCCTCAAATGTTGCTCTTGCTGCAGTTGCAGTTGCTGTTGCTGTTGTTGTTGATGTGCGGCCCAAAATGGATTATTGCATTGGGCATAAATTTACAGTTGCCCATGGCCATGCCCATGCCACCGCCCACACTTGTCTTTTTTCTGTGCTGCGCTTTTGTCAGCGCCCACAAAACAGCAACTCACATATGGCCAGAAAAACACACTCAACCAAGCGCTCTTCATGGCGCTCCATATGTATTTGTATTGGCCATGTGTGCCTAAGTGTGTGTGTGTGTGTCTGTCGATTTTACACACCGGAAGTTCAGTCCATTTAATGCACGAATTTCGCGCCATTTTACGTTGGTCAACTGTGCCCCTCAGCTGCCAATGCGACGCGTCGCATAGAAATGTAACAATACAGTGGCGGCAGAAAAAATAGGTATACCGCAAATGATTTGATTTTTCTTTTTTTCGTGACGCTTGAAGCACTTCCGCTTTGAGGCTTGCACTATAAACAAAAACCAACTAAAATTCAAGAGAGCTCTGAAAGGATTTCAGAACTTTAAAATTATGTAGGGATGATCACGATTTAAGATAGTCTTTAGTAATACATACCTGACTGCAATTGAGGTGGAATAACTATCTCTAATACGATCTGAAGACTACCAAATTTAGCTTTTCTTTATATGCAGAAAGAGAAAGAGAGTGAGAGAGATATAGAGTGAGATGGAGAGAAGGTGGAGTAGAGAAAAGAGAGATGGAGAAGTGGACAGTGAGAATGAAGAAACGTATTGATATTTATATATAAGAAATACATCAATATTAAATCGATATCATCATATTGGATTGCTATATTTATATTTATTATTTTTATACCCTGAACTCATTTTCAATGTTTTTTCTAGGTATCCTAAATGAATTATCAATCACAGTTACTGCAAAATAGCCACATTCATCTTCATCATCATCCTCCCAATTAGTCATAACACACTATTCAAAGGACTATGAACACTAAGTCTAACCTAATCCTTCAGCCCTTCAAAGTGTTTGAGACTTAAAGTTGAGTGGCAGCACTTAAAGAAAACCCTTTCACGCTGCCTTTTTCGGGCGTTATGGCCAAATTAACAATTAAGCGTAATTTTAATAATCAAAAGCCAACAAACAACAACAACTAAAACTGGCAAATTCCTGGCGCGTGCAATAAAAACTTTGCCAACCATCGAACCTGGCAATAAATTTCAGCCCAACCTAATAAAAGTGGGTCCAGCCCACAGTCCGCCCACAGCCCGCAGCTCGCTGGAAGGGCGAGGCTATTTGTAAGAAACTTAATTGAAATAATTTCGGCTGGCGTAAGAATATGAAGCTGAAGCAGAACTTGAAGCAGAGACTGAATTGCCACTGGGTTGGGTCGAGTTGGACTCTTCAGAAGGTCTTGGCTAAAGTTTTACTTAGCAATCAAAGTGCAAATATTTTATGAATGCGGCGGAGGCGGGGCCTTCCCTTTCGTAATTTACCTATGAATATGTGCTTCAATTTGATTATTATGAAAGCAACTTGATTTTGGACTTCAGATTAAATAGGTATTTTACAATAAATATTTGAAATAATTGAAATTTCTCTAGCAATCCAATATGATGATATCGATTTAATATTGATGTATTTCTAATATATAAATATCAATACGTCTCTTTCATTCTCACTGTCCTCTTCTCCATCTCTCACTCGCTCAGTCTATATATGTAGCTACTTTTCCTTCACTCCATCTCACTCTCATTGTTTCTCACTCTCACTCACTTTCTAACTTTCTGCATCTCACACTCTGGTCACACTCTCTCTGTATTTCTCACTGCCTCTCTTTCTCTCCGTCTCCTTATCTGTGTCACGCTCTCAGTCTCTCTCTATCAATCTCTCTCTCTTTATTCTCCATCTCCCTCGGTCTCTCTCTATCAATCTCTCTGTCTCCATCTCTCTTTCTCTCAGTCTCTCCGCCTGTCACACTTTCTCTGACTCAGCCGCAGTCCCATCTCTCTTTCAGTTCACTTTCTTTTTCTCTCTCACTGCCAGTCTCCATTTTCCTGCTGTTAATAAATTCGACACTGAATCGGGATTCTCCTTCTGTTTTGGTCTCTCTAGATATCTAAAGTAATTTAAAGCTCGCAGCTGGGCTCACATGTTCCCCCATTCCGACGTCGGCCGGCGAGGTGAATGCCGCAACATTTCAAAGCGAACCAAAAGTTTGTTAAATAAAGCGCTTGGCCCGCTGGCTATTTGTGCGCCAAAAACTTGAGATACTTCACTCTTTACATAATACATATACATATATTATGCTGTCTAAATTGCAATTGCAGCTCACCTCAAGTTGTTTGTTAAGCAGATGAAACAGTCGAAGGCGAAGCAGTTGAAACGCGTCGAAGCGGGCCGCGTGCTCTAACGAACCGCCAGCGGCACTTGGCCAACTCCATCTGTATCTGTATGTGTGCGTGTGTATCTATGTCTGTGTCTGTGTCTTTCGACTGTATCCGTAAATGTATCTCTTTCCGCATGCTCATTAGAATCCATTAGAAACTGAATCGAGCCAGATAAATAACCAACACCTGTTTGCCTTTAGGCTTCTGCCTTTTGCCATTTGCCATTTGGTTTGTTGCCGCATTGTCCGTGTGGCATGCAACGTTTCTTGTGGCCGCGGACCGCGCTTTGTGGCAGCCAGGCTACGTGAGATAACTGCAGCGGATGTTTCTATTAGTCCGGCCGACGCTGTGTCCTGTGGCAGGACACGCGTTATTTATGCGTCGCCCAGCGATGTCTAATTTATGTTGCAGCTTGGCTGCAATTTGTGGCCGCGTTATTATAACAATTATGAGTAGCTCCGCAATATGCTAATAACTGGCGACAACAGCGGCTGGCATTAAAGTCGGACTAAATTAGTTGGGGACAGGAACCCGGATGCAGGACACGACATGAGAGGACTCGCATGGCTTATTTAACTTAAACGCAAGTTAAACAAGCAGCGCACAGTTGGCAAAGTCGACGGCAAAGTAAACGATTAAAATATGCACAACACGAGTAAACATATTTTCAAGAAGTAAATATCCTTGAGGAACAGCAGCAGCAGCAGCAGCAGCAGCAGCCGAAATTCAGGAGCGCATGAAATGTATTTAAAATATGCCAAGTGGCAGACGCTTTGACGCACCCATCGTAGTTGGATTTGCTCAGAGTCTGAGTCTGGAACTGGGACTGGGTCGGAGTCTGGGTCTGGGTCTGCACGTAGCTACAGCGACGACAGCAGCAGCCAAAGGCGAAGCCGAAGACGTTGCACGTGGGCACAAAAGGCGCAAGGTAAATAAATATTGTAGCACAAAATGCGACCAGGAAAAAGGACGAAGACGAAGACGAAGGCGAAGGCGAAGATGCTGCTCATGCCATGGCAAGTGGAAGGGCAACAGTATTGTTGCCACGCCCCCTGCTGCCACGCACCGCCTGCACGCGCACACTCAAGCTAAGATACTTACAAGGATTAAAGAGTCACTCAAGTTAAATGCATTGAAAATGAAGTAAAAGAAGCGTAAAAATTGTACCGAAACTTGAACAAGTCCCAGTCGAAATGGAACAGCCGAGAGTTGGATGGAGGTGTGTGTGTGTGTGTGTGGAGGTGTGTTTGTGTGTGTGTGGGTGTTTGCTTTTGCCTCTGTTACTTTTAATTTTTCTCGCAGTTTATTTAATTTTGTGCTTTTTATTCCGACAACGTCTGCTCGCTGCTGCGACTCAATATAAAGTGGCAGTTGTTGATTTAGCGGTATTTAAATTGAAGCAACTTAGTTGGATTACGAGCAAGCTGCTTGCGGTTAGCCACATGATGAGATGCCACTCAATCCTGATAGCCCCCATATATACCCAGAATTAGGAGAGAATGGCAGGAGTTGACTAAAAATGCTGTGGATTGAGTTGTGTGTGGGGTACTAGATCAGCTATGATCTTTGATATGCGCCGATATATCTAAAAAGATAGTCAAATAGTACTAGTAAGACAACTCTCGTCGAGACTGATCGACTTCGAGATACCCTGAACCCTTCAACGGACTGATATTTCAATAATTTTTACTGCTTACACGCTTGAGACTCTAATCTGTTGCAGGCTAAGCTGGTTTCAGGTTAGATCTAGCCTATTTGAAAGAGGTTTTTACTTATTGAGAATAAATCAATTGAAAAAGAGTATGGTATGGAATAGCCAGAAACTGAGGCAGACTATGCAGAAGCATCAACCCTTGAGAGGGCTATAGAACAGAAGAAACAGAAACGGGTGTCTATATACATAAGCTATTTATCAGCACAAAGAGATTTTTGATTTAACTATGCGTTTGGTTTGACTATATATCTGTTCGTATGTCTGTCTCTCCATCTGCCTGAAGAAAACAGAGTATAACGAAGAGCTGCACATCATATATATATTCTATATGTAAGCAGCAGTACTCATTTGGTGTTTCTATTTGAGTTAAACGAAGCTCTGCTGCTTTAAGCAGGTTTCCCATTGGTCACTTCAGGCTCGGCTGCAACGACCTCTACGTGGCGATGGGCTCAACTATTGAGTGATTGAGTGAAGGTATAAAGGGCAGCAGTTGCAGCATTTCTTCAGTCGCCCAGGCCTGGTGGGGTTCAGATGTGCAGCGAAGTAAAGTGAAGTAAAATGTGTGATCATGCAGCTAAGCATTAAAGACTATTTGGAAATACTTAGAAGAAATACTTAGAGGAAATACTTGGATTTAAGTACTTATACAAAATACTTGGAAGAAGACCTTAAAAGCAATTCTTAAAGTAAATACTTGGAAGAAATAATTACGTAAAGAATAAATACTTAAAGAGAATGCTTAGAGGAAAAGCTTAGAAGAAAATCTTAGGTGAAAAACGTAGACTAAATATTTGGAGTAAATAGTTAGAGGACATACTTGGAAGAAATATTTAAAGGAAATACTTAGATTTTGCTTATATTTTTCTGCTTAGGCTGCAGCATGGGTAAATTATGGTAACTTAATTGTTTAACAACTTTTTGTAGATTAACTTTATTTAAGCTTATCTAAATCATTATTCATGCCAGAAATTTAAATTATTTGTACTTGACCAGCTCAGCTGCTCAATAAATAATCCAAATAAAATTCAACAAAAATATCTGTCCAGGTCTATCTAGCATAGGTAATTCTGCAATGCAATGATAAAGCACGTGGATTCCGGATTTTTTGTTTGACTTTTTATGGCGTTGCCCTTTAGCGCTTAAGTAGTCGCAATTAAATATGGCCCATTCCTATTGCCAATGCCATTGTTGTGTCTGTAGCTGTTGTTGTTGTTGTTGTTGTTGTTGATAAAGGATAGCACAGTGTTTACACACACACAGACACACACGCAGCGTTGCACTCGCTGTTGCAACATTTTCACAGTATGTAATGCAAATTGCGGCCGATGCGGTAATTGCCGCTCATTATGGTCAGGCAAATGTGCCGATGGGCAGCAGGAGCATCGGTTGGCTGCCATTGCCAATGCCAGGGCCAGGGCCACTGCCATTGCCAATGAAAGCGCCAATGTAGCCTGCTGATAAGACAAATGCATGCCGAACTGGAATCGCCATGCCACGCCCACCTAGCGCACTTTGCCAGCCCTTTTAATGCAATTTTTACATGGGCCCCCAGAGCGAACGTACTCCAATTGCAATGCGCGCTCCACTTGGAGTCAGAGCTGCCACTGGAGCAGGAGCTGGAGCTGGAGCTGGAGCTGGAGCCGTAGCCGCGCCATCACATAAGTCACTTTAATGGGCTTTCAATGAGGTGTGCCAAAAAACGGAGGAGGAGCAGGAGCAGTGGGAGGAGGACGAACGCTGGCTGAATATTACACACAACATTACGCAAATGCATTAATGGCATTTTAATGTTGAGGTATTTTACAGGGCCGGGCCGGGTGCAGGAGTCTGAGCCAGGTACCGGGCCCAAGGGCCCAATGCCAATGGCATTTCAACAATGCAAATTAAAAGCGAAAAGAAACAAAATATGCATAAAAACACACAAACTTTAAATTACTAAAAACAGTTGACAAAACTTTAAACCACTAACCGCCAGTCGATGGATGGATGGGTGCAGGGTGGTGCGTGGTGGGTGGTTGCAAAAAGGTAGCAGCAAATGTGGTGACAAGTCAACGTGCCACTTGGTGGGTTATCCGATGCTAAGGGCGGGGGTATACCAGCATCAGGTCTGACAACAGCAGGCTACACACACACTCGCACACACACACACACGCACACTTAACCGAATTTTCACACAAAATTCAAAGTGAAAATGATAAATTATTTTCGGGGCACATTCAGAGGCAACCAAAAGGCAACGCCGCAAGAATTTTGCTTGCCAAGCTGAAAGTTAAGAAAGCAGTTGGGCCAAGGGATTATGGAACTACACACATACCTTCACACACATAGTGTTTGAGTGTGTGTAGGTGTGTATGTCTCTCGAGTGAAAGTACAAAATTTTAAATCGTTTTTCGTGAGATTTATTGTGGCTCTGGTTAACCGCGCCCTCGATACCCCGTCCGCCGCCCATTGCCAAATTTATGCGCCTGCGTTAGTCATCTCACAGTTCGCAGTTCTCTGTTCGCAGTTCTCTGTTCGCAATTCTCAGTTCTCAGTTCGTATCGCTCGCTGGCATTTCAACAATTTACACCTCAAAAATATTTATGTCGCCTGGCCGCCTGGCTTCAAGCTCCGCTGGGGCACGCATCAAACTTAATTTGCTGGAAAATTTTAGCAATTAAACAAACGTTTGCCAGCGACTCCATGGCACACTCGGACCTCAGCACATATGGACATGGGCATGGAAATTAATTTCGACAAGTTATGGAAGGGGCTGGGGGCGACAGGGCGGGTCGATATGAACTTTGACACCTCATGCAACAATTTTGTGGTTGACAATGAGCCCAAAAAAGAACAAAAAAAAAAAAAGAGCAGGCATAACCCAGCTCAGCTGGCTTACACACGTTTACACCTCTCCAGGGATGGGCGGTTCTCTGTCATCTGCTGCTTCCTCTATTTTTTCGTTCCTTCACATTTAATGAGCCCAGACCGATGTCGGCATCAACATTATTATTTCAAATAAAAGCGCATTATGCCGGGATTATCAACTGGACTTTGGCCAAAGCACACACACACACACACACACACACAAAATGGAAAAAAGGTGGAAAATGCGAAAACTTAATTTTCAACTGGTATGCCATGTATGCCGCATGCCGCAGTTCGGCAGGGCCAGGGGTGGGAGAGACACGACACGGGACACTTGACCAGCTCAGTCAGAGCTCCATCCCAATCCCGGTCAGGCTCAAGGGTTGCTTAATGAATGCGGCGTCCTGGGCGAGCTGAAACCCTTATGGGGACATGTCCGACGACCGCCTTGCAATTAAATGTGAAATGTTGAAAATAATTTGCATTACGTATGCGCCCCGTCTAACGGCTTATCTCATGCAATTAAGGTAGTTGCCAAAAGTTGACGCTTTATTTGCCGGCATTTGCATACAGTTTTTGGGAAATTTAATTAGTGCATGGATTTAATTATGTCATCCCAGCGGCGAGCAGAGTTCACTCACTAGCAGGAGGCCTGCCCACCTACCACCCTCCCGCCCTCTCTCGGCCACCCTCGTCGTCCATCCGAATGTGTTCGATAAGTCGTGCATTTTCATTTGCATTTCGCTGCCAATTTGTTGCCGTTGGAACTTTATTACGCATTCGCACTGCTGCCGCAAAGGACAAAGGACTCAAACGCCATCTGCACTCAATTTACCTGCATTGTTCGCGCAGCCAATATTTTTTTTACATACATATATATATTTTTACACTTGAGATTTTTGGGTTTTTGTGTTATTTTAAATGCAAAAGCGTCGCTGACAATAAGCGGAAATGAATTATGTTTGAGTGGGCTGGAGGGGAGACTCCACTGATGCTGCTGCTGCTGCTGGTGGTGTTGGTGCTGCTGCTAATGGAGGCAGCACTCTGTACCCACCGCTGAGGTGGTGCAACTGTGGTGCCTGTGACGTTGCCGTTGCCGGTGCCGGTGCCCACTTTGTGCATTGTGCGAGTGCATTTCGCGTTCAGTTTATTGTGTGTTGGCCACGCAGCAGACAAATAAATCAATGACAGCCCGACTTTATTGTTTTGGTCACAAAAATATTGCCTTTATATTATTAAATAGCGCTTCTTCGCCTGCGCACGGCCTATGTCGTCCCGTCGATCGTGCCGCCCTGATATGTAATAAAAACAAATACCTATAGGGACGGCCAGGGACCTGGAGCTGCAGCGAGTGCCACATCCTGTGGCTTATACCTACACACATATATACATACACAAATATATAAATATATATATTCATATATATTCATATATTAAATGTGCTGCGGTCTCTATTGACAAATTTTTGAATGATGCATTGCTCGTTGCGGTGGAAGTGCAATAAAAACGCGTTAATTGTTGTTGCTGCTGTTGGCCAGAACTGAGATTGCAGCGAGGTGGGAGAGAGAGAAAGAGAGAGTGAGAGTCTGTATAGGCCATAAATATTTTGGATTAGCTTACATCTACACATGCATAGATGCATATACATATATAGTATAATGTAGAGAGGTTTTCGTATTTGGCCAATTGGCTGATTGACTAACTCTATAAATTAGATTGATTGATTGATTGACCTTAGAACTGTCTCTTAGATTGAGTGACTTATGATCGGTTCAACTAAATGGCAATGATTGACTGATTGATTGACTGACATGCAGACGGGTTGACAAACCACTTGACTTACATTGTCTGACTCGTTGATTGACTGACTGAAGAAAAATGTACCATATTTAACTGATAACCCTAATAATAATAATAAATAATTGGCTGATTGATAAATAGATTGATTGACGGATGGATAGACTGACAATCAGGCTAATCAATTGATTAGCTCATTGAAGATAGATTGATCGCCAAATGGATGGATTGATTCTGACTGATTCACTATGAATTAATATTGAATGACTGATTAATACCTTTAATGAAAAGCTAATATCTTAATTAATTAGCTGAGCTGTTGAGCAATTAAGTAATTATATATTAAATTTCCTGCTCTGATTTGTTGATGGAGCCCAAATATCATTCGAATCGAACAGCTAATCAGAGTAATTCATTAGCCAATAAAAAAGTAAGTTAAGTCATAGACAGAGCTTTAATTTGCTAGATTTATATCTAGTTTAAATTCAATACAAGCAACTTAAAGTTTCATCTTAAAGACACCTTCACTGGCTGAGCTGCGGAAATGGCAACATCTCGGCATAAGCTGGGACCCAAACTCATATCGGTGTGGGAGATGCACACGAAGCCCTGAAACTAGTTGGCACAAGTTTATGGCTAAACAAATTCGAGAGCTCGAGAGAGAAGTGAAACTCAATTTTTGCACAACAATGCGTCCATAATTACTGTGGATAGTCAACAGGCAAACGAAATCGAATCAAATCAGAAACTTTAAATCTTGGGGGCTAAGTCGGACAGCAGCTGCAGCTAAACAGTGTCCCTTGGCCGCCCCCTGCCCCTTCCCATCCCCCCCTTAATCGTCTCGTTGGCGGACACGGGCTCATTCAATCGTCAGTTCCAGCAATTACACGCATTTTGCGCAATTTAAACCAAATGCTAACGACAGCTAACAACCAGCCGGCAACCGACAACCGACAACCGACAACCAACAAGCAACAGCCAACAACCTTTGCGCTGCACCTTCGACCAGCTGAAGCAAACAGGCGGGCAGGAGTTGGGTCAGCAGCAGCCGTAGCAGCCGTAGCAGCAGGCAGGACCAGCCAGGCGTTTGATGAACAAAAAGTAGCATACTGTAAATCAAAAAGTAACTTGCCGTACGGATGTCATTCGTTGCAGATCGTTCGAGCGCAAAATTTAACAATGACACAAACACAAACTTTGGCCCAGCACCAGTAACAAAAGCAACAGCAACAGCAACAACAACAATGGGCTGCGTAGAACATCATGATGACACACGCACACACACAAGAGATAATACCTTATAGCACACACCTACAACATGCGCAGAGTTGGGCATTGACTTTGGCTCTTGGCATAGGGGCAAAAGTTGCTCATGCAGAAGCTGTCATGTCCAGCACTCAAATTTCTAATGCTGGCCCAAAGGGCTGTGCGGGCGGCTGTTGGCATGTATGTGTGTGTGTGTGTATGTGTGTGTGGTGCGTGTGTGTGTGTGTGGTGCGTGTGTTCAGGCAACACTTAAAAGTCACACGGGCGTGGCAAGTTAAATGAAATGCACATTGATGTGGCATTTGTGTATCGTTTCAGCAGCCGCTGCAAGTGACAGAGTCAAGGGGCAGCGCAGGAGGCGAAAGTAGCCATGTGGCAGACAGGTAGATCACTGCCACTGACGCCAAGTGAGATAAATGCAAGCTAAATCAACAAGGAACAAGCTGGAATAGAGCAATCGGGTATATTGGATTGCCCAATTATATAGAGAGGCTATATATAGAGAGGCTTTTCCGAGCATAATAATCACAAATTTATATCAAAAGCTCTCTACTTTGCACTTGTGCAACAAGCAACTAATATACCCTATATTCCCTGGTGCAGGAGAGTAAACGGGACGCAACCTGTGGCAGCACACGACAGCTGCAGCTGGTGCCTGGTCTCTGCCTGGCAAGCAACGACACTGCCACAGGCAACTTCGGCCAAAAAAAAAGTTCAATCAATAACCGTAACGTTAACATTGTCAGCACAAGCATACAATAAACTAGAAGCGAAGGGACTTCATGTCAAGCCGAACTCTGAATGCGCTAACTCACTCTTTGCTACCTCAAATAAAATAAATAGAATCGGGGAAACTAATGAGAAATTCTGTAAAATTGTATAATATTTTAATATTTATTTTAATTTACTCATAATATTTAATAATATTTGACAATGCATTATAAACGTAACAATTTTATTAAATACATCATATGCAGCGGAAATCTTCAGAGTATATTTTCAACTAAAATTTTATAAAAAAGTGAATTTTTTTTTAAATAATTTATGTATTATTAGGTTTTGTGTTCATCAATTGTGTCTTTGAAATACAAAAGATTACTAATATATTTAATTGATTATAAAATAATTAAAATAATAAAAAAAAATTACATATAAATATATTACAATATAAATATTTCATTGTTATAATTACTAATTTATTTATTTATTTTTTTTATAAATGATAAATAGCATAAAATACTTAACATTTAAATTATATACATATATAAATTATACAAATAATACACTTGTATTATTTCAAAAATTATTTTTATTTATATATTTATTATATTATATATAATATTATATTACATAGCTATTATATTAAATATTATACTATAAATAAATTTGTAATATATGAATCTGGTATTTATTAAATGAAATATTTTCCAGTATCTTTGACTATGAATAATTGAGAGCATTATAAATCAAAAGAGAACAACTTGACTATTATCCCACATATCATCTCTAAAAAGATAATTCGTAATATCTTATTCATTCATGCATATAGAAAGAACCACAAAGCTGCAGCACCCAATGAGAAAGTGTGCGACAAAATGTTGCAACTCTTTGCCGCGCAATTTCAATAAATTGTGCTGCCTGTTGACAAGCCGCAAAGTATGCTTTAAAAATGGCTTAGCTACCGACTGGTGTGTGTGTGTGTGTGTGGCAGACGAGGACAGAGCAAGGCAAGGCAAGGCAAACGCGATTTTTATCGCAATTCAATAGAGTTTCCGTAACATTAGGCCACGGGCTTTGTCTTGGTGCGGAACTAACAGCGCCATATTTGTATCCGTTCGACGTGTCAACGTGTATTGCTTCCGTTTGTTGTTTGTTATTGGTTTCGCCTGTGCAGCAGCAGCAGCAGCCGGTGCACCTTGCCAAGGATGCCAGACAAACACTCACACTCACACACACGCGCACACGTATAGAGATTGGTGACAAGCATTTGGGTTAAGGGCGTTATTGAAATTTTATGTTGTCTGCGATTTGCGTGAAGTGGATTTGCGTATTTGCTGCTGATTTATGGCCTGTCGTTTGTAGCGAGAGCTCACTTTAAGCAGCGCTTTAAAGCATTCGCAGCTAATTACGCACCACAAATAATATTTTCGTTATTCTGCCAACCCCTCGGTGGCTGAGCACTGGGGCGCCGTCAAAGGGTTGGTTTATCTTTGGTCTGGCATTAAAAACTTTTCGCTGGTTTTATTTTTCTTTGAGCTCAGAAATTGAATTAACGGGCGCGTCCTGCTGAGATGTCAATTTGGCTGACAGTGGCTGATAGGTAACGGAATCTGGCATTCACCTTGAGACAGCTCATTAGAATTCCGTTTTGACTTGCAAGTTGTTTGTCGTTTGTTTACCTTGAAATTACGAATGCAAAAAATAAACCCAGCAGCTGGAAGAGGACGTACTACAGATGCTACTCCTGCCACTGCTGCTACTATTTGGGGGCAGCTCTCGAAGATGCAACGTTAAGTGTCTGTCAGGCAGCTGAATTATTTATGGCACTTACCGCAGCGCAACGGCAACGGCAACAGCAACAGCAACAGCAACGGCAACGGCGGCAACAGATTACAAGATTAAATTATTGTAACAAGCGCATTACGTAACTGCTTTGCATAATTTACCGCCACGAAAGGCCACAGCTCTACTCCGAATGAGAGAAAAGAAAAACAACATTCATCTTGAGCTTAAACAGCACTGGGAGCGTGCAAAAGTCGCCAGCCAAAACACACAGGCGATAGGTAAGGCGACGTAGGTGACACCGATAGAGTCGCGGGGTCGTCCCACCGGGCGAATGCGCAACATTTTTGCTTGCCACAATTTGTCACTGCGCCTCTGCATCGGCGTCTTGGCTGTCTGTCCCTCACCGCTGTCTAATTTGCATTTTAATTTAATTTTTTCCATACCGCAAAATGTCAACAAAACACCGCAGACGCTCGCCGAGTCAGTTGCAGACGTTGCCAACTTCTTGCAGCCAGGTCCCCCTCCAAAAAAAAGTGGGGCTGCTGAGGCTAGGTCTTCTGTTTGTTTGTCTACAGCTTTTCTGAGCGCACTTTTAATTGAGTCTTGCATATGCATGAGCAGCAGCAGCAGCAGCAACAACTCAATTAAAGCGATTGCCGCGCCTGAACATCAACTTCAACTTCCACCTTAACCTCGACATTCGTCTTTGACGGCCTGAGCCTTGAGCTGCTGACAAAATCAATGCGAACGCGACATTGAGCTGAATGCCCGAATCGTAAAACTTTCATCGATTGCTCGGATATAAAACGACGATATTGTCTGCAGCATAAAATTATGACAGCCAGCCGCAGCTAAAAGTGGCACACGCGACTAGCGAATCCTCTGTAAATAGCTGTGAAAGCCTAAAAAGTACTTTTGAAATATAACAATCCTATATGGATGAAGAAATCGAGAGGATAACACATAAGATGATATTTTTTGTGAACAATTCGTGAGAGAAAACAAGTGTGCATTAAGAGGAAAGTCTATGGACTGCAAGGCTATAGATCTAAAATCCATATATGGAAAGTCTACAGATGTCTGAATCTATAGATGAAACGTCAATAGATATCAGAAATCTATAGATGGAAAATCTATAAATGGGCAGTCAATATATTGAAAATCAATATGTTTTTAGATAAGAATTTTGGAAATCTAGATGGAAATCTAAAGAAAGAACAAGAAGACATCTTAACGGAAGAAAAGTGCGCAAATGATAAATCAATAGTTCCATCTATTCTATAAGTTGTTCTATAGATGCAAAGTCTATACATATACTCTATAAATGAAAACTCTGTAGATAGAAAGCATATAGATGGGAAGTCTGTACGTGGGAAGTCCTTAGATTGTATAGGTTAGATGGAAGATATCTCTATAGATATAATTCCTGTAAATGGGAAGTCTGTAAAGTATTAAATGGAATATATATACATAGATAGAATATCTTTAAAGAGTCAATCTTCAAAATAAGTTGAGGATTTAAGTACTTCATCCAGTATACCCGCTTTTCGACCTCTTACAGGGCAGAGGCACTTTGAATTGCCATAAAATGCCGTGCGGTAGACAAAAGAAATGCGGCGACCTTTGAGTAAACACAAAACCCAAATTTATGACGGCAACTTGTTGTGGCTAGCCGCACCACCGCGCGCCACCACAACTGGGCGATACATATTGCATAATTTTATAATGCTGTATAAGCTGGGCAACATGAGAGTGCTCTGCAAGACTTATAGCTGCCAGCTTCCATTCTTCAGCTTTGCTGTTATAAATTGTAAAAAAAAAAAGAAGCAAAAAATAACTGTCAGGCTAACCAATCGTGCAACCGTTATTACCTGTTGGCTGCGCCTTCTGGCCACGACCACTGCAATGGTCGCGCTTCCGCCCAGGAGTGGAAACGTTACGGCTCATAATTCGCTGAATTTATGAACTGTAACCGAGCGTCTAGTCCTGACAAAGAGCAGCGAGCAGACAGCGAATGGGTATTACCATACCAGAGAGACAGAGAGAGAGTGAGAGGTTAAGTGTGGTTATCAAATGCAACTGAATACATTGATGCGATTACAGATTGAGCAGACGTATGAAACTTATCGATAGAGCTGGCTAGTGGCCGCTGTCAGTTATTTGCCGATATATATCACACGCACGTGAGAGCCTAGATAATTAGATTTCATATAAACGAAGTTTCATCTGTCAAGCAAAGCCAGACACCAGACGACTCAATTCGAATCCAGGTAAGCAGAGCTCTCTCATCTCCCAGATTTGCTGACTCGATTGTTATGTTAATTTCTTTCACTTGGAAAGTAACAAAGCGCCCTTTAAATACACCTCAATGCGGCTGGGCACGTACCTTGTTTGAGTTCACGTCGCTCAGTCGGCGCATGCCTAATTTGAGGACGAGAACAAGTTAATCTGCTCAATGAGATAAATACCTTTTGTGGCCGCCCCACCTGCCGCCCTCCCGCACGGCGGATAGCTGTTAACTGTTATCGAGGCACTTGGCACGCTCCCGAATTGCCACTTCAAGCAAATTGCCCAGACGAGGCGCAAGCCTTGGCAACTTTGGCACGCAATGTCAAAGTGAGTTAACGACAATGAGCTTTATTACCTGACAGGCGCCCACCCACACTCCCCCTCTCTCTCTCACAGTTGGCCCCTCGCAGTTAATGTATTAATTTGAATTATTTTTCATTCCGCCTGCCTGCTGGCTGCAAATATGTTTGACATGCCAAATTTAGTGGAAAATTGTCGCATGTCATTGGGCAAATATGCAAGTGAAATTGTACGTGACTCCATTGCCAAAATACAAATAGAAAATTCGGCAGGTCCTGCCAGTTGCCAGTTGCCAGATGCCAGATGCCAGGAGAGGGTGGACAATGCGACAAATTGGCCAGCAGCAGTGCCCCCATCACTCGATCTGCCCTTCCGCCATTCGCCATTCGCCATTCCCCATTCCCCATCTGACCCCTGCTGCAGACACCGTTGCGTTTTTCATTTTTCTTTCAAGGCTGCAGAAATTTAAAAAACAAATCACACACCTACAAGCAAGCACTCCAGCCCGCAAGACAAATTTCCGACATATACTACGTTTTGGGTCGGAAGTGCACAAAACGTTGACGGCGTCTCAAAGGACAACACACAGAAATATATATATATATATAACGAGAGAGAGAGGGCGAGTATGAGTGTGTGTGTGTGTGGGTGAATGCCCGCCGGTAATGGAGTGGACTTTATTTGTGTGTTGTTGCTGCTGCTGCTGCTGCAACGCATCAGTGGACCGCTGCTGCCGGCTGGCACCTTGTGCTGGCACGCTCCAGCAGCGCCGACGACCGTCACATTTGTCAGCCTGTACAGTGCGTCCTGCCATGTGCAGTGCATACCAATGCGCTAACAATGGAATGTTCGCATACCCTGTAAGCATGTCAAATGCGATCAAGGAGTATATTAAAGGCGAATAGCTGATGGGATGGACGAATATGCATTGAGGTAGTCTGAGCAGTAAATTAATGGAAATAAATAATAATAAATTAATAATAAATTAATGGAATTATTTAGTCAGCAATGCTTGAAACTACCCTCTTGCATATTTAGAAACCGTTATAAGTATAATCAAATTTTTATATGCGATATCTGTATTCATTATATAAGAGATAGCTAGCCAGCTGAAGAGACCAGTTCACAGAGCTGAATTCTCATATTAGCCCTAGTTAATAATAATATTCAATAATTAATTAAGATAGTTTTCCAAGAACCGCAAATTAAGGGGTATCTAGAGAAGAGGCCTACTCATATTCATTTAATTTTTTCTGTAATCAAAGTCACTTTTTCAGTTGTCAAATTTTGTTTTCAGCTTACGTTCAGTTATTCGTTGGGCAAATTCACAAAAGTCAAGCAAACATATTCTGGCTAGGTAATTGGCAATCGAACTGACCTGCAATGGATTACATCATGGAAATGGCCGAGGCGGTTGCTCAGCAATCGAAGCAGGAGGAGGAAGAAGGCAGTCGCTTCAAGTCCGTCTTCACCATCAACGGCAAGTCCATTCTGCCGCCCCTGGTAAGTGCTGAAGACAGCTGTGCAGCCCTGTAGACGATTCTCTACTTTCCACTCGCAGATGACGCCTGAGCGTCGCCTGGAGATGCAGCAGCTGCGTCGGGCTGCCATGGCCATAGAGGAGCGCGGAAGAGCCGGACGCCAGACGGCAATGTCGCCCAGTGGAGCCACGGGGCAGGTGCAGCAGCCCAGGCGCGCAGCAGTCGCGGATGCCGGCACCAACACCGAGTCGGAATCGGAGCTGGTGCCGCAGCCGCTGACTGTCGTCGGCCGCATCAAGCAGCAGCTGCAGCAGTCGGAGACGCTGATCTACGACAACAAATGCAATGCCATCATCAAGTTCGTCAAGTCCAGCAAAATGCCGGCCAGGCAGCATATTGTGCGCGAGGAGTACTTGGAGATCCGGGCACAGCAGGCAGTGCTCAGAGAGCCGGACTTAGTCTGCGGCGTCGTGTTGAGCTCCACACTGGAAGCGGCTGAGCCCATGCCCAGCCAGCCAGTGCCAAGCCTTACAGGCAGCCCTCCGCAACAGCAGGAGCTGGCAGCGAGCGGCTCGAGTCCCAGCCCAGTGCAGATGAGTCCCAAAGGCAGCCCGCCACATAAAATTCAGACCATGCGGCAGCTGCTGGGCATCGCGCAGAGGCTGAACTTGTCGATTAACAAGCGGGAACGGGACTTGCTGCAGCGCGCCATCACGAGTCCTGCGCTGCGCTCGCGAGCTGAGACTGCGACGTCCGGTCGCGGCAGCAGCACGGCTCGAGGTGAGCGACTGCATCCGCAGCTGTGGAAACGATGTCACTCCTCTGCGCTTGGCCAGGAATACGAAGCGCAGCAGAGGAAGGCTGCGTCGGCGGCGGCGGCGGCGACGGCGACGGCGACGGCGACGGCGACGGCGACTGCGACTGCAGTGGCGTCGGAGGAGGCGTCAGCGGTGGAGCTGACCAGTTCAGCGACCGATTGTGCGACAGCATCGCCGAATGTGAGCGTGTCGAGTGTTGCCCTATCGCCCAGAAAGATACAGGTGAAGCAGCAGCACTCGACACCGGAGCAGCGGAACAGCAAGGCCAGCAAGTCCGCGCTGCCCAAGCGGACGAACAGCAGCAAGCGGACGCCGCGCGGCCGCAGCACTGTGAGCTACGCGGCGCACGCCTCCTCGCACGCCAATGCCGTGCAGCGGGGCGGCAGCGACAGCAGCACGCGGATCAGCAGCACGCAACGTCGGCTCAGCTACGATCCGCGTGCCACGCTCAAGCGAGCCGCCCCGCGGAAGGTCGAGTCGAGCAGCAGCTGCGGCACGCTGCCCACGTCCAAGACGTCGCCGTCGAGCAGCAGCAGCGTCAGTCAGGCGCGGGCAGCGCCCAGTGCCGAGTGCAGCACATCGGAGCTGATCAGGCGCAGGCTGCTGGACGAGATGGAGCAGCAGCAGCGGCAGCGCTTCCAACAGTTGGTCTCGCAGCAGGCCGAGGAGCAGCAGCGTCTGCAGGCCGAGTTCCAGGTGCAGCAGCAGCAGCTGATGGACCAGATGATCTGTGACATGAGCACGCTCACCTACGACAAGGACGGGCAGTCCGACCAGGCCAACTCGGAGTCCAGTTCGATCAGCTCCCTGCCGCAGAGTCGCCTCGATCTCGAGCTAGACGAAGCAGACTCGGCCGACGTCTAGCACCACCAGCACCGCTCGCACCACCAGCACCACTTTTGTATCAAATCCATTAATAAATAATAAAAATCCACATTCGCTTGGGCAACGTAGCCGCTAATTCACACATCATAAATGCGATTAATCGCAAATGCTGCCGGCAACGAATGCCAAATTTAGCCACCAACAGCAGCAGCAGGAATCGGAGTAGGGGCGGGAGTAGGGGCAGCATCACCGCCTTGGCGCACCGTCTCTAATTATGCTCGGCGTCTGACGTCTGCCGGCATGCCACACAAGTCGCCAGCACGCAGAGGACGGAGCTGCCTTCACTTGCCCGCCTGCTTCACCTGCGTTGGCAACTCACGTTGATGTCTCTATACGCCGCGGCACCGGCCATGGGAGCACTTGCTCGCCCATAACTCGGCGTGTTATTAAGTGTAAGAAATTAAAATTTCATAAATTGTTACGCTTTATTTAGAGCTCCAGTCTCACTCTCTCTCTCTCTCTGTCTCTCTCACACTCTTAATTGCCCGCCCCGCTCAACTGACGGATGCAGTGCATCGCCGTAGACGCAGCCGTAGCGTGATTTGCGTATTTCGGAAACTTGCAATATTTGGTTTAAAGTGAACGTGGACATAATTAAAAGCACTTAAGTTGGCTTTCGCTTTCACTTCTTGATGCTGGTGGTGCTAGTGGTGCTGGGCTGGTGGCTCTATTGGAGCACCGCCAATTTGGCAGATGCACTGACGATTGCCTCGGCCATTTGACTGCCTGAAAGTTGCGTGCGGTCTGATCGAGATCGAGCCAATTGGAGTGCAGAGTATGAAACGCTTGAAATACTCAAAATGCTTAAATCAACAGGGCAATGAGCGTGGCAATAGAAGTGGTTTGCATATGCCTGGGAGTCATTAATCTAATCCGTTACTTGATTGTAGATAAAAGATAATCGTAAAGGCGATTATCTTTTATTTAGTAGGAGATCCTCATATACATATGTATATCATATACTATGGAACCAATAAATGGATTTATAATGTCTTAAAGACAATTGAATTGTATTTAGTAAGAGATTTAATAATATATATTAAATAGTTTGATTTGATTGTATAAAGTCTACAAGGCCATTTTAAAGGCAGTCAATCGTCTTCAATGACATTTCTATACAACAAATTAGAGAAAAGTGTTGGAAAAGCTTTAAAACAGTTTGAAGAGGCAGTAATTGTTAAAGAAGAGAAAGGAAACTTTGAAGAAAATGGAAAATGGTTGAAGAATTGGGCGTGCGTTGTCTGGTTAATGCTAATAAACAGTGCTAAAAATTATTTAGTGTGCTATAATGAAACCAAATGAAAATCAATTTAGAAAAATGTTAAATAGTATTAACAAGGTCACTGACCCCTCAAGACTCTAAAGGTCACTGACCGCTCAAGATCACCGACCCCTCAAAGTTACTGACCAATCAAGGTCACTGACCCCTCAATGGCAATAGCAGGCGCCTAAAATTCCAGCTTAAATTCTTGCTCTGTAGGTGATTAAATAATAAGAAATTGATAAACATATATATTTTATTTATGGAAAATATTTTCATGAAATTGAGTTGAAAATTGAGTCTAAAAAAATGCCATTCAAAACTATTTAAAACTATTGAAATATTTATTACACTAGTGTAAGACTATTTAGGCGCTAAAATTGAGATAACATTGAACAAATGTTATCGCTTCTATTCGCATGGAAGTACTCATAATGTAATTTCGACTAACGCCTCACCTCAGTCAAAAAATTTCTATGCACAAACTAATGAAGTTCCAAATAGTTTTGCCTAATCTCGTGTTTTTTCACTTGGCTAATCACAGAAAAGTTCGGAAGAGCAAAAGAGCAATAATTGTGAGGCGAAAATTCAGTGAAAATAATTTCGCGCTTCGTCTGCGAGTTTATTAAATGAACGAGAAGTGCACAAGTAACTGGCATTAGGATTTCATGACTAAAATAAACATAATCAAAGTAATAACTGAGCATTCCAACAGCCCCACCGACCCCGAACCCGAACCCGAGCCGGGCACATGTGAAATTAATCTTGTTTATGCTGCCAGGAGATGGCTCCAAGGACTCGTGTCGAAACTTGGCGCCCAACCCAGCGCCTGCTGCGAAAGTTTCGCTCGACAAAGTTATTTGAGTAAAAATAAATAAAATCGAATGAGTTCACATTGGGCATGGGTATTGATATAGCTAGGTATACAAACTACATAAACAGATACATATATAGATGTATATTTGTGTGTGGATATACAGTTAGTTTTGATAATTTAATGCGTGTGCCTTGAGCTGTGCATGTGAACATTTAATTGAAATATTTTCAGGCATTTCAATAAAAAAGAACGCGAGAAACTGCTTTGCATGCAAATGTACAGACAGCGAGAGTGTATGTGTGTGTGTGAAAGTATCTCTCTGTGTGTGCGTGTGTGTGTGTGCTGTAGGTGTTCAATAGACAAGGCGCAACCCTTGTTGGCTTATCCTGCTGAGCAGCAGAGGCAGCGCCGTCGCCGTCGCCGTCGCCGTCGCCGTCGCCGTTGCCGTTGCCGTCATCACATAATTTGCTTATTTTGCAACATAAGTGAAAAGTTCTGTCAACAAAATCAAAATCACGAAAAATTTGTTTGCCATTTAAATTCGATTTTGATCCTATTTATCCTGTAAATTGCAGCAATTGAAAGGATTTGCTGTGAGACGGCGAATCGACGACGTCGATAGCTGCCACGGCCAAATCTCCCGTTTGCACTTCAGCATACTTTTTTTGAGGGGGGCAGAGCTCCGCAAGTGTTTGATTTTCAAATTACCTTTTATTGGTATTGCGTGCATGTGTGTGAAAGGGGCGTATATGCTTGCGAGGGGGGCGTAACGTATGACGTGTGCCGCTGTGACGGTGTGTAAACAGCTCTAACGGTATTAGCGTGCACAGCATATTATTCAAGACGGGATATGGATATGGCCGCAGCTTTAAACAAAGCACTGACCCCGCTGAGCCAGCCAGAGGATATTGAAATTCAATAGCTGCAAAAAAAGACGGAGACGGAGAAAGAGAAAGAGAAAGAACAAGAGCAGAACAAGAACAAGAACAAGAGCAAAAACAAAGCAAACGGAAATCACTTCATAGACGTCGTAGACAAAGTAGCAAAAGTAGCAAAAGGAAACATGAAATGGAAATTGGCGACTGCGACAAATGGAAATCCCCAAGTGCGGGTCAAAGAAAATAAAACTTTATGCAAATGCGCCACTTTGGCCGTAAAATGAAATAGTCCCTGGCCAAATTATACCTGATGCCTGATGAGCTGACTTGCAATTGCCGTGAATTGAAACAAAAGGGACATCACCCACCCGTCCCGCCACCCACCGTCCACCCCTCGCGCTGCCCATGAACTTTTGTTTCAACTGCGGCTGTGCGGGGCTTTGGGAACCAGCGCAGGTGACTTTAAGCTGCAAACTTTTGCATTTTACCTACTTTCCACACATTTACATGGTGCGCCCAGCCCAGCCTGGACACACGGCGTCACATTCCGCCACGGAAGTTGTTACGAACACGTTTTGTCGCTGCGGATATGTTCCCTCTACATTTTTCTCCTCTTTTTTATACCCTGAACCCATTGAAAATGGGAAATCAGGGTATAATGGTTTTGTGAAAAGTATGTAACAGGCAGAAGGAATCATCGCAGACCCCATAAAGTATATATATTCTTGATCAGGACGACGAGCTGAGTCGATATAGCCCTGTCCGTCTGTCCGTCCGTCCGTCCGTCCGTCCGTCCGTCCGTATGAGCAAAAGGATCTCAGAAGATATAAGAGCTAGAGAGCTGAAATTTGGCAAGCATACTCGTGTATACCATAGGCAGTACAAGTTTGCTTTATTTTTTCGATAACTCATCCGATAACTTTTTTATCGAGAATAATCGAAAAATCGACAATGTTTTTTCAGCTTATTTTGAACACTTTTAGACCTGGAGACTTCAAATTTGCGTTGTATATAAAGTTAATGGATACAAAGATTTTGTAATTTACAGATTTTGGATACCACGCCCCCTTCGCCCCCAATTTGTAAAAAACGCATTTCAAGTACTAGAGACTTGTGCTTTGAAATGTACACACATTTAAGCCATATGATTACGCTCTAAAAGTTTCATTAAGATCGTATGTCTACAAAAGAAATTATTCAACAAATAAATTCTCGTTATATTGCCCACACTGCAGTGCAGCCCAAGCGCAGCCGCTGCTAGCTGCGCAGTTTGCAAAGCGCGTGCTTATACGTGCATGTGTATGTATGTGTGCATAAAAGAAGTCCAGAATGATTAGAATATCAGTTTGGAGGGTTCAGGGTATCTCCTAGTCGAGCAGTCTCGACTGGAGCCTTCTTACTTGTTTTCATTTTTGCCTGGGCCACGGCTCTCATTATGATTGTTATTAAAGCGAGCCGTGGGGAGAGTGCATGTTGAGCACTCTAACACAATGTGCTACACTTGGCAAGTGAAGTCGGGTTGATATCGACTATTAGCTATGATATAGCTAATATGCTATAATCTATACTATGCATATACTCTATAGTGTATGTACATAAACTTGCAGATAAATGTAATTTAAATAAATAAAACAGTTTCGATTTATCAAATAATAAAATACCTTTCATTTTAAAAATATTATATATTATATATTTTATACACATTACAATAACATTTGATATTTAAAATATATAATATTAATAAAACATATATTATATATTTTCTACATCATATTCACACTCCTTTGATAGAGTATTCCATGTTCGACTTGCGCTCGTATTTAATTATTATTATTTTAGCTGTAGTTGCGCTCGTTTCGTCGCTCATTTTTGACCGGAAACGGAAGCCTGTTATTAATTTGCATGTCCGGCGGCGACAGCGCCGGCCACTAGGGCGACCATTGGGCAGTTCCACCTAAGCAGGTGGTTGCTCACATTCCCTTTCCCTTTGGCAAAGCGGCACACGCGGCTCTCTCTCTCTCTCTCTCTCTCTCTCTCTCTATCTTTCTCTTCCTTTCTGTGTGTGGAATGTAGCTAATTAAATTTCGCATGCCCTTGCCGGAGCAGCTACTCTGCTATGCTCTTTCTTGACGTCCTCGCTGTCTTAATTGTGTTTGTGCTGCTCTATTTCAGCAAAGCGCACTCAAAGACAGCTTCCCATTTTTTGTTTTCTCTGTTTTGCTCCACTGCCACGCCCACCAAGAGACCAAAGCATTTATGTCTTTGCCCGAGTTTCGCTCTGGCCCAGCCCAGCCCGGCCTGGTCTGGTCTGGTTTGGTCTGGTCTTGGGCGCAGCGTCTTAGGTGCTGTTTGCGCTAAAATAATTGAATTAATAATTGCTGCGTGTGGTTTTCATGCTTTTCCAGCTAAGAAAAGCGTACCCCATAAGCCTGAGCCCCGGCCGCAGTCTGAGTAAGTCGTGTGAAACTTTTATCTCTGCCAGCAGCAGCAGCCACCGCTAACCCAACCGGCTGCCTGGCTGGCAGCAGAGCTCCCCCCTGCTGCATGCCTTTACTTACACACTGATTTAATAAATTAACGTTAATTAGCTGTTGTGGTCGACGAAAGGGGGAGCGGGGAAGGGGATGCCGCTGCTGCCACTGCTGCTGCTGCTGCTGCTGATACTCATGCTGTCTTAGCTTAAAGGACAATAATGCTAAAATCCAACACGCAACGTGGCAACTTTTCCGTTAGTACGTGATTTCCGGCGTTCGTTCAAGATTTGCCCGTTCGATATATGAATTATGAGCTGGTGAAGGCAGCTGGGAAAACAACCGGAGCGGAGCGGAGCGGCATCACAGCACGGCAGTATCTCATTCTCCGCCGATAATTCACTAATTGACTCTGCATTTTTCTGCTTCTTATATCCTTGTTTGCCATGTGCGCAAAAGTGTGTTAGCGCTTGTTTGTTCATACCATTTTAATTAGCCAAATGAGCAGCTACTAGAAGTCGATTCTGCTATTTGCAGTTACTATACTATATCCTATTGCGCTAGAGTAAATGAAACTGAAATGAAAAGCCTTGAACCCTTGGCATATAATCTGTAAATGAAATATTGCTTAAATATATTTAGCATATTTCAATTTACATATTTAATTTACATACATATAAATTTACAAGAATTTGTGGTACTTTGATGTAAATAAATAATAAATTAATTAAAATAAAAACCAAAATTCTGGATTTGTAATGATATTTTTTTATGTTTATGCAATTTTATTTTTATATTTATTTTTTTTTTTATAAATTTAATATAAATACTATGTATTTATAGTATAATCTTTTATTTATTAAACGAACTTGCTGTAAATATTAAATATTCCAAGTCAAACACGGGTCGCACGAAACTTTTAAACATCTGTTTATTTCATATAAAATATTTCTTTTAGAATGCAACGAATTGTTATTGCTCGCATGCCGTTGCATGTTTATAATTAAACGCTATACTCAATTATGTAGGAGTGAATGAATTCATTTGAAGTTATCAAAGTATGACTACGACTGGCCGCTGGGCCTGCCGAGGAGAGGGGGGAATCTAATTAAAGTGTGCATCGAGAGGCGGAAATGCAGCCCAGCTAGAGGACTAGCACTGCCTTTGCGGTCAAAGGTTAGCTCACTGACCGAAACTGCCCGAAGGCTGTTTACCAGTTGAGCAGTTGAGCAGTTGCTGCTGCTCCTTGAGACATCTGCTGACCAAACGAAGTCGATGGCAACAATGGCAGAGGGCAAAGCGCTCGCAGCTAAGGACGTCGTATGTGACAATGGGACACAAGGAGCTACACAGCATGGATGGCAAGCATTTAAATTGAAATTAACATCCTGTTGGTCTGCAGCGCAATGGCCTGCAGGAAGCACTTCAGCAATATGCTTCAATGCCAAAAGAAATGCTGCTCCAATTATGGCCTCAGCAAAGTCAACTCAAAGCCGTTGCCCAACTCGATGAGAAACTTGCCCAACAAGTGGCGCGAGTGGCAAAGGCAAAGTGTCAGGCAAACATCAGACTGCTGGCGCCCTAGACAAACACTCACACAGCACACACACACACACTGACAAACAGACAGACAAAGTAAGAGACACACACGTAATTAAGAGGCCATTGTTGTTTCGCTGACAAAAGTGAAAGATGTCTTGATGGATAACGTGGTTGCGTTTTCCCATTCCCATACGCCGTTGACACTTCAAAGTGTGAATGAGTCGCTCACACTGTGTGTGTGTGTGTGTGTCTGTTGTGAGCTTGGCTTTTGATGTAATCAGCTTGCAGCTAGCTCTCTCATTCAGCACTCGGCACTCAACACTCAGCCTGACACATTATCCCCAATCTTGCAATTATTCTTACCTCAGCCTTTGAAGACAGCAATTAAAAGACTCACACATATGCAAACACACAAACGCGACAGACAGCTAATTCATTGAGTGAATATATATGTGTGTATGTATGTATGTGTGTGTGTGTGTGTGTGTGTGTGTGTGTGTGTGTGTGTGTGTGTGTGTGTGTGTGTGTGTGTGTGTGTGTGTGTGTGTGTGTGTGTGTGTGTGTGTGTGTGTGTGTGTGTGCTGATGTATGCATAAATATATAATGTGTTTGCCTTGTTAGTGGCTGGCGGTATCACTTTATTTTGCGGAAGGATTAAATTAATGCCAAACGTGTGCTCTGTTTTGTTGTTTTAGGCAACACACACACAGCCACACACACACATACACCCACACAGACACAAGTGAATGCCTGCTATAGACAAACAACGTGTGGAAACCGCTACTTACACTAGTTAGCTAATAAAATTAGTTTTATTAACACGTACTACGACAAGTGCCAACAGCAGCTAAACACACACACGCACACACACACATACACTTTATATGCCTGTGTGTATGCGTGTCTCAATTGGCTTTAAGTGTTAATTGCATGTAAAACTATTAAATGCTCACTGACTACGAAACTGACAGCACAACATGTTAAAAGACAGCAAAGAGACGAGCTGACGAAAATCGTTGCCTACTTTTGAGCGCTATCGAAATGGAGGGAGGTTAAGCAGCAGCAAAGATTACTACTAATGTTTAAATTATTTAATTTAACGATTGTTAAAGTTAAATATTAAATAGGGTACATCAAGACTATGCAAATTTAAGCAAACGAGAGTTCTGCAGCTGGGAATGCCCCACTAGCTGATACGGTGTAAGCCATGTAAATTCATTCACTGTGATTATTCCATATTAAATTAAATGAATTACAATAAATTAATTAAAGTCTGTCTCTCAATTTTAATTAATTTTGACAGGTGTGCATAATTTTAATTTTAAAAATTTTATAATTCCAAATAATTATGGCAATAAATAAATAACTTGAATTATTAATATTAATACTAAAATATATTACCAGATATTCTTCTCAAATGGCTGTAGTTTATCAAAAATATAATCGATTTCAGTAAATATGTTATATGTTATCGTATGAGTTGAAGCAAACATCATATGTACTTGGGATTGGATCGAGCCGCACCCTCTCATAGATAATAATTTACGGACAAAAAAATAATAATAATAATAAACAGTAAAAAATACAGACAAAAAAAAAAAAGCAACTTAGGTCACTTTTAAAGATCAAAGAGTTCTTGTAATACGCACAGACAGGCGGGAAAAAAACAAATCGGTACATGACTAGATCCATAGGAAAAGACATATTTTTATGTATTTATTTTGTGAATGTTTTTCAACTTTATATCATATAATATAAATATATAAAGCTTATGCTAGAAATTTTTTAAACAAAAACAACTATCGTATATTCGCATTCACTTTATGAATGGTTACAAGTTAGATAAAAGTCTCAAGAGCTTGATCCAAAGGGTCATCTACGAATAGCTATACCGACAATATGTTTAGTTCTCTGGGTATTGGCTAATTATATATTATATTGGATAATAGAAAATTGAAATATATATTGCATAATAGGGAAAACCCTGAGCCAGTCGTGAGTGCAGGAACTACTGTTACCTTACCCCGGATATTTGCCAGGGCTCACACCCTGACTACACTTACGAGGTCAGCTGTATGGGATATCCTATATCATCATGTATTCCATGAGCCATACAAATTGCCAGTTAATTGGAGCGCTGACATCAGCAAAGCCGGCCAGCTAGCCAGATAGCCAGCCAGATGAAATTTGAGGACAGTGGGCAAGTTAGATGACGGCGTCTGCAATTACCACACGCACACTGGCCAACATAATTAATGTTAATAAATAATAAATTTACATATACAAATCTGAGCGGCTGAGTGCGCGCCCCGGCCGCAAAAGCGTGTAATACAAGACAAGTTCGGGCCGAAAGTGAATGGCATACAAATCTGTGTAATTAAAAGCGCCATTCAGCAGCCGAATATGCGGAGGGGGGGAGGACAGACAGAGGGAGGAGTGGCACGATGCCAGCGGAGAGATAACATGCAAAAAGTTTTGGCCGGAAACGTTTAATTAACTTGTTTGTTTCGTCTGGCCACAATTCATATGCGAAACGTATCGAGCAATTAAAAATCTTGGCCCGAAAGAAATTGAAAGTAACCAGAATATCAAATGTAATGTGTGCCATGCGTATGCCTCATCAGAGCCATCAGAGATTGCCCAGAGATAGCGAGCAGCCTAAGGACACTTGGAGAGGACATTGCATTAAACGGAGTACACAGAGTAGTCCGGCCGGAGTCGGAGACCGCAGCTGTAAACTTGGCATCAAGTTCCATTTGGCACTCGGCGGAAACTTTCAAGAAAATTAACCGCATTTCGAATGCAGCAGCAACAATCTTTTGTAACTTGACAAAACATATCTAGTTACATTTATTGAATTGTTTCATGTGTGTTTGATAACTATTCGACAGAGCGTCCATGTGTGTCCATGTGTGCGTGTGTGTGTGTGCGTGTGTGCGTGTGTCAGTTTGTATTTGAGTTTTGGCAATTTGCACTTATTCAGTTGCTTCAGTTTTACTTTGGCAACATTGCAGCCGAGCAAAGTTTTTCAATTAGACATGCCAAGACCCAAAAGCATCGCAACGATGCGGAAGTGTGCCTGGCATCAGTGTCCAGCTCGAGCTTCGGCCTCAAAGGGTTGTTTTACAGTTTCACTCACTTGACTCGGCCTGCTCCGCTCCGCTTCAGCTTCAGCTTCAGCTTCAGCTTGAGCTGCCATCAGCCATAATCAATCGAAATCCAGCGCACAGCTCACGTCAAGCGTAAAGATAAGAGGCAGCCGCCTTTCAGCTTAAAACAACAAATTAATTAGCATTCATTGCCGCCCAATTGAGCTTGTAAATATTTAATTAATCGCCGATTTGTGCAAGCGGCCAAAATGCCGAAGGCAGCACAGCGACACGAAATGCTGGCAATCAATTAAAACGGCTGATGAATGGGCCTAGTTGACATGAGAATCGCGTAGAGGGTGGCGTTGGCACCAAGCTATAAAGCAAGCAAAAATCAACTATGATTTTTATAAAGATGGAGTAATCTATTCCTTGCATATATTACTAGATAATTACACAATTTATATTCAATTAGATAGTATATTTTATATTTGTGATAAATGTAGGGTATGTAAGGCTCATAATGAAAATACTACCCACGGAACTTGGAACATGGAGTTCTAGCATGAAGTCCGATAAAATCATTCATATATAGTGAGTTGAGTATATGAACGATTTTATCGGGCTCAAAAGAGCCGACCTGAAGGCCGATAAAATCCTTCATATGTAGATCTATATATATAATAAAATCCTTTATTTATAGATCTATATATAAAATAATTGAACGGTGAATTAATGAAAATTTTTGAAAATATCAGATTAAAAACTCAACAAATTTATGCTATTGCCCGATTTCCCAAGTCCATATGATTTTTAATGAATGCATAAGCTTGCCGTATTTCAAGATTTCCATCTCCTTAGCCACACCCACAATAGATGCATCGAAGTGACCTTGATATTTTCTCACCACATACAAGCGTATTATTAAAACACAAACAGATGTTTCTTACATTTTAATGATATACCCAAGCTCTGCTGCCTGAGAATCACCGAGAGAGGCTTTAAAAACATTTGGCAAATATAGTGCAGAATGCTCCCAAGGCAGCTTGAGCGCTGGCAAACGCCAGCATTCGGCTGGCTGCTAGAATGCCCCAAGGACTTTAGCTAAAACAAACAAGCACACACACACACACACTCACACACGTGTGGAAGGAGAGTAGAGTTGTCTCACACACACACACACACACATGAGTAAAGTTTTAATTTGCTCGCTCTCTCTCTCTCTCTTTCTCTCTGCCTCATATGTGAAAACAAAGTCACTTCGACACTCCACAACAAAAGATGCCAATTTAATCTAGTTCTAGTGCCTGCTGGCCACATGGGACACTTAAAACCACTGGACAGCAGGGCAGCCAGACTCTGCACAGGAAATGACTTCAGTGCCAGCCCAGCTGCTGGTGGTGCTACTCCTGCTACTGCTGCTGCTCCTGCCATTACTGTGTGTGTTAGCATGAGCCTGGCGCCAGCAGGTAACTTCCGGCATAGTCAAATTGAAAATGGCATAGAATGCCACAGGACGCTCAGCCACTTGGCCAGCTGCTCCACTTTTTGTGGCTAAAGTGTAAAGCTGTGAGGCTCAGAGACTCGAGCAGGAGGCTGAGATGAAGCAGGAGTCGGAGCTGGGGTAAAAGTTGGGCACTCGTAAAGTGTGACAAATTGAATTAATGCCGCTGCAAATGGCAAAGTCTTTTCGAGCTGGTCACCGTAATTGTTTAATACGCATTCTTAATTAAGGCGCAGCGCGCACTGACGTTGCCCAGCTGAGCTTGGCCCCGACCTGAACCCGATGCGAGCTCTGTGAACTGCGACCGGCACTTGACTTATGGCACAAGAGCGCAGACACAAATCTTTATGATGTGGTCGACGCTGCGTCGTATGTGTGGCACGGTTAAGTAAGAAAAACTACAGTTTCCACTTAAGGCCGTAAGCCACGTGCGACACACGGACACTTGGCAGCCAGTCGACTTCAGTCCAGTCCAGTCGAGTCGAGTCCAGTCGAGTCGAGTTGAGGCGCTGCAAATGGCAACCGTAGAGTGGACATTGACAAAAACGCAGTGTGGCTGGGCTGGCAATGCGGAGACGCATTGTTGGAGCCCATAACTCAGGGGCTCTGGTGACAAAAACCTGTGCAAAATGTGTGTGTGTGTGGCTAGAATCTTAAAGATAAATAAGCAGCGCCAGCGTAGACGTGGCTGAACTTTGACCCCAAAAAATAAAAACCGCAAAACGTAAAAGGGCAAAAAACGCAACGAAAATAAAAGACGACAACGATTATGACGCTGCCCGAGCTCAGCGAAGCGCAACTGATGAAGCCCACTTAGACGAGGTGTCCCCAACTGGACAGCGGTCAGCGCGACGCGCTGGCAACATTTGCCGTTGACAGAGCACAAACCAAAGAATGAAAGAAGCCAACACACACACAGAAAAGACAGCAGCAGCTGTGTGTGTGTGTGTGTAGTACTTGGGGTCGTCTGGACAAACATTGCGGGGCGACGACAACGACAACGACGACGACGACGACGATGATGATGACGACCGGACATGACCAAATGAAAATGTGTAGCCCGGCCTCAGGCCCCGCGGCGCTGTTGACGCCGTCTTGGGCCTGGGATCTGGGTCTGCTTATACCGAACTGGGACTGCACAATTATTACTTCAAGTTTTCATTTGCTTTTGTTGCGGCCATGTCTGGAGGTGCACCAAGGATATCAGGAAGCTGCCCCCGCCTGTGCCTGTGCCTGCGCCTTCGTCTCCGCCTCGGCTGGCGCGCAGTTTGTAATTCCGCTTCCTGCGTCTCATTTTTCATATTTGGCGCACTTTGAGTGCCATTTGGCAACGGCAACTGCAATGCCAACCAGCCAAAGCCCAACAAGGTAAACAGACAATTTCTCAAGCGACTAATGCTTTGAGTTATTGTTCAAGCACTGACCAGAGAAACAGAGGGAAACAGAGCGAAAGGGGGAGCTGGAGGGTGAGGGCGAGTGAGGGCGAGTGAGGGGCAGCTGACTGGCAATTGGGAGTGGGTTAAGTGCGCTATTAGAGACTCTCAGCCATGCCTTGTCGAAACTCTGAGCAACATTTACTAGAACTACTCATATGAGTTATGACTCCAGTCCAGATTTCAAGGCTGGGAGTTAAAGTCGAAGAAACAGAATTTTTACTTTGGTGGACATAACTCTTAGCTGAATTTTTTAATGCGAAACTTTAAATATATTAAAGTAAAACTTATAAAAGTTAGTTTTTTTTTTCAATAATAGCTAACTTGTTCATTTAATTTATCAGTTTGCAAACTTTTAGTCATTTTCGAAAGCTTCAACTCAAATGGCGATTAAACTTAAAGATTTTTAATGAATTGTATATCATTTGTAATTTGAAATGTAATCATTTGATGATAACGTTCAGAGATTACATTGCCCAAATATTTTTATTCACATTTAAGTTTAGCCTAACTGTAGCAGTTTAAGATTATCACAGAAGACGATGCTAATCAATTAAATTTTAAAATATAGCTTTTTAATTTAGCAGAAGATTGATATAATATATATTATATGAATTAATGTAATGAATTAAATTATTTATTTCTTTGTATTTATTATTTTGTGATATTTATATATTTATATATTTATACTTAATGTCATTATTTTTATACCCTGAACCCATTTTCAATGGGAAATCAGGGTATAATGGTTTTGTTGAAATGTATGTAACAGGGAGAAGGAGGCGTGGCAGACCCCACAAAGTATATATATTCTTGATCAGGGTGACGAGCTGAGTTGATTTGGCCCTGTCCGTCTGTCTGTCCGTCTGTCCGTCTGTCCGTATGTATGAACGCGTCGATTTCAGAAGATATAAGAGCTAGAGACTTCAAATTTTTTTTAAAATGTCCGTAATTACAGCGCGCATATCAAGTTTATCATTAAAATTCGATAACTCATCCCGATCTTTTTTTATCGATAAAAAACCTTATCGAAAACCAGTTATAAAATTATATCTTCTACACCTTTATTGCTAGAGTCTCCAAATTTTTAATGTATGCTTACATGCAATTTATACAATTTCGGTTTTTGTTAAAATTTACCCCCCACCCTTAAATTCACCCCCTCACCCTCACTTTTGTGAAAAGCGTATTTCAAATACTAGAGACTTGTGCTTTGGCAATTACATGCATATCCATGTTATAATCATAATCTGAAAGTTTCATGAAGATCGTACGTCCATAAAAAAAGTTATTAAACAATTAAGTTCTCATAGTAAGCGCACACTGCAGTGTGCTTTTGCTTTTTTAATATCATTAATAAGTTGAATCAATATTAGTCTTATTTAGTTTCGCCTTAAAAAAATCTAAATTACTATTTCTTGGTTATAGTTGCCTTTTTCATTGAGCCAAATATCACACAGGTCAGCTCATAGTCACCTGCTAAAAATTGATTTGCGCCGGTTGTGCGCAAAAGTGCACATTGAGACAAAGGCACTAAGATCCCAATTGATTACTCTATAGCATGCAATTGGAATTATACTGATGCGCCCTTGTGGCTGTTTTATATGTCTTTGCAAAGTTTAATTTTATTTACAAGAAATGAAATTTGACAACATTTGCTAATTATACAATAAATGATTAAAATAAGTTCAAACATCAATTGGTTTTTAAGCCAACGCATAGTAGAAGCCCTAAAAATTCATATCCTTTTTAAATTTCTCAAAAATAATGTCTGGTCATTGAATAATGATGATTTGAAAATCGGCTACCACAAATTGTAAGCTGAAGGCAAATGCTTTTCGAAGATAACAGCTGACTTTAACAGCTGTTAGGCTTAACAGTGGACTGTTATTCAACATTTTGGGTACAGTACCTTAAAGTTTGGAGTTTTATTAAGATGTTAACATAAAAAAATTATAAATTTTCATACTTCGCAAAAATGACTAAATACCCGAAAAACGGCAAAATTCCCCATAGTGCACTGCAGCCCATGCGTGTTTATGCTTGTGTATGTAAATGAATGTGTATGTGTGTGTATGTGTTTGTGTATGTGTGTGTGTATGTGTGTGTGTGTATGCGTTTGTGTGTGTATGCGTGTGTGTGTGTGTATGTGAGTCTGTATGCGTGTGTGTGTATGTATGCCTGTGTGTGCGTACGTGCGTGTGTGTGTGTGTGTGCGTGTTTCTTGTGTAAGCTGAAAGACGCGAAAAATTATTGAAATATCTATTGCTCCAAGGGTTCAGGGGATCTCGTAGTCGAGCAGTCTCGACTAGAGCTTTCTTACTTGTTTTATTTATTTTTTTTATTAGAATTATTTTTTTTAATTTTTTTTATTAGAATTAGGTAGAACCTGTATTTCACAAATAGTACTATAACAACAAAAATTAATTATTATAAGAAGAACCAAACCCCATACCAAGTTATGAGGATTTCAAGTGCCGTAGGTCTTATTGATGTCCAATAGTTTTAGCAAAGCCTTGCCGTTCTTCGACAGTATGCAATTTTTTTTTTTTACCAGGGACAGTTTGTTATCTGTGGAAGTTCCCTATTCTGCAGTACTTGTAGTCATTAGTATTGTTTTTATTTCCAGCAGCATTTGTCCTTAGCTCAATAGCTCAGTTACTATTATGATTACAATTCAGTAAGACAATCAACTAAATACAATTTTATATATATAATTACCATTATTAGGCGATCATTCTATTTGGTGAAAAAATAAATAACAAGGCAAATTAAGGGAGTTGTGCGGAACAAGATTCCAAATCTAATTGGAATATCAACTATCTTTCAAGCACATTCAAAGCGTAATTGCATGGATTTATTGATTTTTGGGAAATTAATATATACATTATAGTTGCATTTATGAATAGATTTGTTAATTATCAAAATCGCAACATTAAGAATATTTAATCAATCACTAAAAGATTACAACCTGAAAAATAGAGCAGAGTTCAGAGTCTAGAGACCAGTTATGAGATGAAATGAATTTACTATCAAATGTTGCTTATACCATTGCTACAGCGCATTGAAAATTCGAGCGAACTTCACTTTTATTTGGTATGTGTTTACTCTAAATAAGAATATAGTATATAAATATCAATGTGAGCTCAAATATTAAAAAAGTCATTTATAATTGTCTTATGAATATCAATATTCTATATTTTAAGAGAGAGCTATAATTTAATGATAGGGATAGCATGTTAGACAATTGATTCTTGGTTTATCTCTTATTTTCAATATCACTCACACACAGCTTCGCCTTTGACTACAAGTTAAGAGAAATAGATTTATTAGCTCACTCTAGTGAAAATACCGAAGTTTCTATCAAATTAAATAAAGAAATCTCTTTTCATTCAAACACTTTAAATTTTCACCAGTTTTGCTTAGAAATGAACTCAAGCAATGCTGCTGCATCACTCGAAACTGAAAACTGATTCAACAGAACTGTTTGCCTCGAATTGGGAAACTTTTCGAATGGTGCAAATGTATAAAGAGGAGTTCATTGACAGTCTCGCGTGTCGAGCTCAATGTCAAATCGCTGACCTTAGCAATAGTGCAAGGCAAAAGCTAAATATCGCCCATTAGGCGACCTGTTGAAAGGCGAGTGCAAAACTTTTTGCCCTTGCGCCAAACGTCAGAAATGCAAGCCAAATATTGCCAATTTATGGGCACAAAAACCGCCTACACGATGACCAAATAAGAGAGACAAAAGAAAACTCAGGCAAAGAAATGAAAATTCAATGAAAATGAATGTATTCAAGATGTATGAGACTCTATGTATATGTGTGTATATATATTTATGTGTATCTGTATATGCTTCAGCGTCTGTATGCGAGTATCTATGCCATGAAGGTCATATTAAATTGCCATAAAATGCTATCGATTTTATTTGCAACAAAAGAAAATGCGCTGCGCACAAGCAAGAATCGCCTAACGAGGACACTGACACCACAACAACAGCAACAACAACAACAACAACAACAACAACAACAACAAGAAAAGCAAAAGAAAGCAGAAGCGAACAGTGAAGCCAGCTGGCAACGTCCGAGGCGCACAGTCCAAATGAGAAATGGAGAAACTGAGAAACTGAGAAACGGAGAAACTGAGGCCCACAAACAAAAAAAAAATCCATAAAAAGGCGAAACTTTTTTGCCGCCTATTTCATACAGTCTAGAGCTCTGCCGGCTCTGCCGGGTCCTCTGCCAATTTGCAACGTTGGCTAATTAGAAAAGTTTCCTCCAGCCGTGATGGGGGCGGGCGCAGGGGGAGGGGGCGAGCTCGACGCTCATAGGTGCGTGCGTCGCCATTTTGAAGCGCACGTGGCAGAAGGTGAACGCTGCAGCGCTTTGTTAGCCGAATAGCCAACTAACGGTCGTGGCTTAATGTCACACCTACCTCTCCGGCAGCAGAGACGCAACCATTGGCTGGCATAAATCACGTCCCCGTCGCGCACCTACAGCGCTGAGAGCAACAGCCGCACACAGAGACACACCTTCCAGGCCAGGCAGCCACTGGCTGGCCGGGTTAGCCAAAGCAGCGCACCTGCTGCTCTCCGCTCTCCGCTCTCTGTCTCACCAGCTGAGCCACTGAGGTGGAGCCACTCGGCAGCGGTCTCATTTGTATTTACCTAAAGACGTGCAGCAGCAGACGTCGCAGCAGCAGCAGCAGCAAAAGTAAAAAAGAAGCAAAGGCAGAGATATACACGAGAACTAACGAACGACACGAAGCTGTGTCTCTATCTGTGTGTATGTGTGTGTGTGTGTGAGCACCTAACTGCGCTCAAAAAACTTGCACACCAAAGCAGCCACGATGAGAGCATATCCTCACACACACACAGACACACACACGCAAACAGGCAGGCACACGTACACGTACACACCGAAAGCTAAGAGCAAGGTGTGTGCCGAAAATGAGACGATGACGATGACGACTACGCGAACGAGAACGAAAATATTGCCGTGACGTTGATGAAAGGCCAGGCTGGGCAGGAGACTAGTCTAACAGGAGCGCATGTGCTGCCGCCAAAAGTAAAAAATGTAAAAATAAATACGAAAGACTATTTAAAATATTTGCATTTCGGGCAACATTTCTTGTATGTCAACAAAGGGACGCATCTGGCGTATATGTGTTAATATTGAGCATACGACCCGTTTACCAGCCATAAATCAAGTTTAGTAGCCCTGCGATGCGCTGCCGTCGGTAAAAAAGAAGAGGAACGAAAATGCATAAAAGGCATCTTGGTGGCACGCTCCTGCTCCACGCTCCATGCTCGACGCTCAGTGAGCAAGCGAACAAGGTGCTCGGCTTTGGTTGGCTGCCAACATTCTGCACACCTTAACGGTAACGGTAAATGTGCGAGCGAGCCAGCAAGCAACAACCTGTCTGTGATGCTATGCGTGTGAGTGAGTGTATGCCTGTATGTGTGTGTGTGTGAGGAGAGAGCGAGAACGCAAACGCACGACGCCACAGCGAATGAGCAACGGAGGCGCCAAGGCCCACACCGATTAGGGTGGAGGGGGGGAGCAGAGAGCTACGTGCACGGGTGCAAATAAACGCAAAACAACTGCCACTTGCGGTTAGGTACCAGTCAGTAGCAGCAGCAGCAGAGGCTAAAGCAGAGGCAGCAGTAGCAGAGGCAGCAGCTGTTAAATATAGCCAAGACTAAACAGTGAAGCTGACTCTGACTGATGAGCAGCAGCAGCGGCGGCAGCGGCAGCGGCACCAGCAGCAGCAGCAGCAGCAAAAACCGCTTTTCTAGGTGCTGGAGAGGGGCAGCACACGGCAGGTGGCGCTGCTTAGTAAAGGCCAGAGCGAAAGAGAGACAGCGGCAATAGCAGAGAGTGAGAAAGAGAGAGTGAGATAAAGCCAATGGCACCTACAAAGGCATTTCGTACTGCTCTCACCAAAACGATGCCACGATGCCAAAGACGATGCTGACGAAGACCAACACCTAGAGCAGGTACACACACACACACACACTGAAGCGCTCACACACACAGAGAGAGTCACGGCTGCACATAGGTTTATGTATGGTTAGCTGGTTGAGGTTCGTTGGGGTGAGCGGCATTTCTTTGCGCAGGTAGATTGGTGGATGCGTAAGGTACATTATATACGCCAAAGCACACACACACACACATACACGACACGTGTCTAGCAGCAGAGGTATGAGGCAAGCACATGCGCAGTGCCAAACGAGCACTGAGAGAGAGCGTTAACATGCTGTTCGTCTAGCAGCGCTCTTAGTTAACATAACACTGTGAAAACTTTACATATCGCTGTAATGTTAAAGCTAAGGGGAAATCTGTACTGTCAAGCTGCACTGTTAACGCTGCATTTCAGCTGCTGTTGCGCTCGCTCCATTAAAACGTTGAATCATAAATATTTTGGAGTGTGGACAATGGCAATACAACTTCAGAGAGCTGCATACAGCTGTATCTATATATATAAAGAGTGAATATATACATATTTACAAGTGCTTTCCAAGTCAGTTGAACCAGACATTGACCCATAAGCGAATTAACATAATTGTCGAGTCTTGCATTTTATTCCTTTGTGCGCATTGCTGCAGCTTCGCATCGATGGAATGCGAGGCGAAAGTGAAAATCGTGGGCAAAAATTGATTTCAATTGAATATTTTAAGAGACGCAAAAAAAATTTAAAGAAATGAATGAAAGAGGCTTTAAGCTGTTTGGAATAAACAAAGTACTATAATTTTTGTGTCTAAATTAAAGCTAAAAACAAAAAATTTTAAATAAATTATATTTTAAGTTAAATTTAAAAAATAGAATACATATTTAAAACTTTGGGTACTTTAATGTATATTTTCATCTATTAAATGTTCGGACAACTGATCTGATCTTATGTACAGTGTGATACCCTTTTTAGATATAAGAGTAAAATAAGTAAGTAAGTAAGAGTAAAATAAGGACAAACGAATATTTTTTTCTCTGGTTTATTATTATTTTATTTAATTTTGTTTTATTCGTATGGCTGTCTTAACAGACTTTGCTGTCAGAATTTTTCAAGACCTTGAAGACTTCTTCCGATTTAATAATACATTACATTGGTCCCACGCAAAATGAGGCTAACAAAGGTTTTTTTATATTATTTATTCAAATTATAGCTAAATGAAGTTTGTGGCTTACAACAGCATACGAGAGACTTGGGACTTGTCTGGAGAAATTGTGAAGAGCAGAACATAATCCGGTAATAATTGATATGATAAATATGTTAGAAATTATTATTAGTATTATCAAATCGTAATAAGCAAGCAAATTTCGGTAGTATATACTAAATATAATTAATAATAATGGAAAACCCAATCCATGTCTCATCTATTCCACTGCCCCACTCAAAAATATTTAAAAACCTGGTTGGCTTTCATTAAGAGATCATATGCAATGTGCTAATAAGATTAAACAATTAAGAAAAACCATGAAGTGAATTAAACTTCAACTCAAGGGAAAAAGAAGAGAAAATGACAAAAAAGGCAAAACAAAAAAAAAAAAAACGTAAATGATTTAAGAGCTTTGTGGACAACAAGGAAAAGACAGCGAAAAAGTGCGCGACGAAGCTGCAGGGAGACAAACGAATGAAGCTTAAGCAAAATGCTTGTAGGTGATTATGCAGCATAATTTATGCAGAGGGCAGCAGACGGTGGCAAGGGAAGACAACGACGAGAGGAGAGGACTGGAACAGAACCTGCGCAACTGAAACTGATTTAATTAAGCAGGTGATTAAAGTTGATGCCGGTTATTTGTAGCAGCCAAAACAGCAACAGCAACAGCAAAAACAACAACAACAACAGCAGCCAGGACTCACCGACTCCTGTTGCTGCTGCCCGCAAGCGGAAGTCAGCGTGTAAAGTGCGCGAAAAGTTTTTGGCATCGGACAGCCGTAAATTCGCTGCCTGCAAATGGCTCTGACCAGGCTAGCAGGCGACGAGGCGACGAGGCGAGCAGGCCAAGTGCCTGCGGGTGCAACTTTTGCACTTTTTTATTTGCATATTTTGCTGTTAATTGAATGTTGTTTGTTGTTGCTCGAAAAAGGTCGAAACACAGAAATCAACGGTAATTAAAATTCAATTAGAACACAAACAAACAACAACAACAGCTGCCGGCTATAACTATATACATATACATACACATCTATATTGTATATGGAGGAAAACTAAATAGCTGCAAAATATTTGTACCCATCCAAAAACCGAAAACAAAAAACCAATTACAATTGGCCGCACTTAATTGGTAGAGCCTCCGAGTTAGCCGTGTTAATGTAATGGCCCACCATTTACGTCAACTTAATGCCCATTTGCTGGGTGTATGTGTGTATGTGTGTGTCGGTGTGGTTTGCTTCATTTACTGCTACATTTCTCGCACCACTTTCGCCTAGGTAAGATTTATGTTATAGTGTCCAGTGGGCGGTGGGCAGGGGGCGGGCCACTGTGTCAATCGCTGTGAGCGGCCTCAAGTGTGCAACGCAATTTAGTGAAAATATCAAATTTCCCACTCACACACACACACCCTCACACACGCAAACCACAAATTCGAACACACGCAAACACACTTCATTCACTTCTTTCTTTCTTCGTCTTTTTTTCTCCGGCTGGACGTAGAAAAGTAAACAGAAGGTTAATGGATTTGACACACGGTCCAACATCAGGGGCAACATCTACGGCACTTGTGCGTGAAATGGATATGCTTTCAGGCCATACACACACTCACACACACACACACACACAGATACGCGCAAACGTAACGGTAAAAGCTACTGCATTGAAGCTGAGCCACATTTGCTGCTCAGGTTTCAACTTAACAGATTTCAGCTGGAAAACACTTTAACGCCGACTACAGATTGTTAGCAAAAGTTAACAAGACCTTAAGGCCTTATCTATTATCTAGAACTTTAATAGAGCCTATGCAAACATTCTAGAAGTTCGCACAAATGTAGACACAACTTCATTTATTTTATTTAACTTGAGCTTCGAAGAGTTGACAGCTGCTTTAACTTGCTGTTAAAACATGATTAGCGCACAATATGCTGCCATCAGCTTAGCTGCCTTAAGTCTTAAGGTCTAATGTCAGGTGATTTCAAGGTGACTCAGCAACAATTGTGCTTTAAAAATGTAGCTGGGATAACTTCGCATTTGATTCAAAATTCTTAAAATATTTTGATTATCTTCATTCAGCTAGAAGTTCATATGCGTTATTTTTATGTCGAACACAATCAGATCTCTATCACAACATACCCTCTAGCATCGAAACAATCTGGTTTTTTCTATTTGTTTTTCATAATACTTTAGATGTTTAGGATGTTAAAGCCTTTGCACCTATGACCTGACATCTAAAACATAGATTCTTCATTGAACGGCGAGAAAGCTGCAACAAATTATAGATTAATCATGTAACGATTGATTATGTACATATGTGTTAAAATTTGTATCTATGGTTAAATTATTTTTATTTATTTATTTTATAAATTAAAATTTTTTCTAATATTTTTAATTTCATTACATTTTATTTTATTTTAATTTTGTTTTAAAATGATAAATCTTGGCTGCTTCAAAAAATGAATCTGTTGCATTTATTTATATAATCGATTAACGACAGTAATCGATAACAATATCAACGCTTTTATTGGATGTAATTTCCTAAAAATTCATCAGCTTTTATGTTTATGTACACATTAAAAAGTATCGCCTAGTCTTACACTCCCAAAATGAGCAATTTAGCTTACTTGAGGAAGAAGAACGTGTTGTAGTAATAACCCTATAATTATATTATATTTTCATATATACCCCAAGATTATACATGACTATTATGAGGATGCATATAATTTATCTACATATATTTAATATCTGTTCGGAATTTTCATTTGCCAACAAAATTTTCAATACTTTTCTCAGTTACTACAAGAAGTTTAGCTATTAACTATTTCTTTTAAGCTCTCACCTCTCAGAATTTAGATCCCTGCAATGCATCAGCATTCAGTCAATTAGTCAATCAGTCTGTTAGCTTTGTCTACTATTCAACATATATGTCTATATGTATAGTCTTCAAGTTTTGGTTTCCTGACTTAGTCATAGCTAGTTATATAGCTATAGCAACCTCTGTGCCTGAGTCAAGGTACATGTGAGCATCTTTGCGCTTTTGATTTAAACTTTCTCGGCACGTTCGAGCTGGCAGTGGTGAAGGCAAAGGCAAAGGCCAGAAAGCAACGCCAAGTTCCAATCAGACACGCAAGCCGTCGCGACGCTGACTGACAATTGGCCACCAGCTGTGGCTGTGGTTGTGGCTGGGACTCTGACACCGTCTCCGACACCGTCTCTCCCACTCTGACTCTGAGGGAAAAAGAGTGTAAGCAAACTGCAACTGTTTACAAAATTCGTGCGCAGTTTTTACGCCAATTTCTCGACGCCGGTAGCGCTGCGTAGCCCCTGGATGCTGCACTGCATCATCACCGCTGGGGCGCATAAATCATGTGTGAAGGTGTTCTTCCACCTACCTACCGCAGCCAATCTGCGCCACTGACAGTTTTAATGCCGCATGAAGTCCTGGCTCCTGGCTTCTGACTCCTGTTTGCAGCAAAACTTTTATGATTTCCTCTACTCCAACCCCGGCTCCTGCTCCATCCTTGTTACTGTTGCTGTTGCTGTAGCTGATGCCGATGCTACGTGCGCGGCTCGCACTTGTGGCATATGTGTGACGTTTCAATATCCTGTTGCGTGATTTTTATTTTCATATTTCTTTTTTTCCCCCATTTTTTTGTATGTTGATTTTGCAAGCGCGCGTGTTGGCTTTGCTGGCGCTTGGTGTGAATGGGGGGCAGTTGCCCACGCCCACAGCTACGTGAAGAGTCGCAAGTCACAAATCAAATGCCTGTCCATTGTTTGTTTTCTGTTGTTGTTGTTATTGTTGTTGTTGCTGCTCCTGTTTGGCTACGTTTAGGCCTCTGAGCTGTCTACTTAGCCCCAGCCTAGCTGAGCCCAGCGCATAGACCTTGGGGTTGAGCCCCGACAGCAGCCAATAAATCAAAATATGTTCTTCGTTGCTTTCGATTTGGTCATAACTTGATTTTTATCCCATTGCGTGTTAGTTGTTGATTTTGTAATTTATGTCACGGTGTCTTCCATTTGGTATTCAAAAAAAAAAAAAAAAAAAAATTGCTATAAGCTTACCAATGTTGTGAGAGTACAATTCTTTAAGCTATAATCTCTTAAAGAGCTTGAATAGATGACTTCTAGTAAGACTTCAAGCAAACATTCTATTCTAAACTCACGAGAAATCATACAACTTGATCAGATTAAATTCATATTTATTTAAAGCTCAATATTGAAAGATGCAATTTTTACTAAAATTCTATTTTGACAAGCTCAAAGCTCATAGTTATTAACTACTTAAGTACATATTTATTTAAAAGATATTGATAAAAAGTAGAGTCACCTAAAACTATGCAAAATTGGGTGACTTAAAGCTCGTTATTAAAACTTGACGTGAAATTGAACTTTGAAGCTTTATTACTTAAGCAGATTTTTCCTCTAAAATCAGCATTTTAAGTTTGACAATAAAGTTTTATATTTAACTACTGCAGCATGCAAATAAATAAATAAATAAAGCTAAGTGAATTGAATTTTTTTTTTTAAAGCATTTCAATCTGAACTATCTTATGTTGAACTGCATTAAAAGCACATTAAAGCAACCATTTTTTTCATGTAAATGCTTTATGTAGACCATGATGGACCACAATATACTATTATATAATCTAAGACAGCTAAAGTTGATATTTCGTAATATGCTAAAGTCTAATGAGAAGACCATATAGCTGAAGAGATCAAAAGTGTTGCTGCTGCTAAAGCTTGGTAAATCCAAGTTCTACTCTAAGGCTCTATCGGATATTCGTTTTCTCAACCTATTTAAGGTTAGTTACAGTGGACGTATATCAATCAAACAATTTGAAATTAAGCTTAGATCAATCAGTGAACGAATACACTTTACTATGTTGGTGTTTAGTTTCGTATTGATTGTTTATTCTGCTGGGCCTGGGTTTTTATACCCAGACTCATGTATAATTTTAACCATTAAATCTAGTGCGTCTATTGCTGAGTGTGTAAGGCTCAGCATTGGTCTATTACATATTCTTAACTTATCGCGTAGTTTGTAAGACTCCGCATTGGTTTATTAGCTATTATTATTTTATTGCTGAGTTTATAAGACTCCGCGTTGGCTTATTAGCTATTCTATCGCTGAGTTTGTAATGCTCAGCGCTCGCCTCCTACGTATTCCAATCGCTAAGGGTCAGGGTCATAATTTGTGCCCAGTTTGACAGTTCACACTTGAAACATGTGTCATTTATTTTATGCTAGTTGTCGAGTGCATAGCGCGTACGTTCCCCTACTTATCATATTTCTATGTTCATGCATGTGCATGAACATTCTGCGGGGGGCCAAAGTGGGTAACGTCCAGAACTGCTATCTGTGGATTTCTAAATAATATTCAGGACAAATACAAATTTAATAATTGTTAGTATTCTTGACGAAATGATCATGCTTGCAATCCTTATGTTCGTGCCTGAACATTCTGCAGGGCCCAGAGAATGTGACAACCAGATAAACCGAGTATGCCACCATCACCTTGGTCTTTTGCTCAGGTGGCGGCTCCCATGCCAAGTGAAGTCGTGCCTCTTTAAAGAACTTCTGCGGCTTGTAGGTGTCATCGTTTGTTGCAATAATACAGCTGATTGCATCTGTTGAGGAAGTTGTCGATCGCTTCATTATTGCTGAGGCCAAAGCCTCCAAGTGATAGACGTCCTTCTGTTGATTCTGATGACTTATTGTGCCTATTGTTTCGCTTGTAGTGGTCATTGTTGTTTCCATTAATATGTTGCTGCTACTTCCAATTGACTCCTTTTCTGATGTAATTGTACTTGCAGCTTTAGTTTCCATTGTTGGTGGCGCTGCTGTGGTCATCACTGAAGAGTTTGAGTCGGTATTGCCGCCTTTCTCTTCAGCTGCACTTCCAGTCGCTCTTGCAGTCTCCGCAGAAGTTTGCTCTTCCGTCGTGCTGCCAACTGTGGAAATATCATCCATTGGTCGAACTTCCAATTGGATATCTGTTGATGTATCTTCAGTGATACTCAACGTTGATGTCGAAGTTGTGGCAGAAATTCTATTCTCGTCCGCATCTTCTATGTGCTCCGGATCCTTTGTCGGAGTTGGTGGAGCCCAGATCTTTTTTATCGATCTCTTGTCTTCACCTATATTTGGTTTTGTTGTTACCACTTGAACCTTATTGCGTTGTTCAGTAGCTTTATTTATATTTCCTCCCACGTGGAGGCTTGCCGGCGGGTTGTAATCCCACTTTTTGAACACTATTGCATCCAAAGCAGCCTGATATGCGGTCATCTCATCAGCTGTGACGTTGTCGCTGTTATCAGAGGTGCTCACGCAATTGCGGATACTGCCTTCATCGTTATCCTTCAGCAGTTCCATGTCCACAGGCAAATAACGTTTGTAGCGTTTGCATAAATAGTCCCACGCTGAATTGTAGTTACCCACTCCAATTGAGAAATGGCTTATAACTCGTTGACCTTCTCCTTTGAGATACATTTTGAGGTATATCAGTTTCGTCTTGTCGCTGATATCCTTTCTGTTGTGAATTATTTTGGTGAACTGCTCGAAGAACGTTGGCCACGCCTTAGGACTTCCATTAAAGTGAGGAAGTGTCGGTTTCGGTCGCTTTGGAGTGTCTTCTTTTACGATTTGCAGTGCACTTATTTTCCTTTCCAGTTTATTCGACACTGTGTACACTTTGAGTTCCAGTTCGTCTATGTACTCGATTTCGAAGGCAGGCCTTTCATATTTTACTTCCAAATCTTTCAGTGTTGACTGGACTTTCTTCCAGAGGAAATCTAGCGTATCTTTGTAGCTAACGATTTCATCCTGGTTGCTGAGCTCAATGTTGGCCAGCACCTCTTCAATGTGCAGCCTTACTCTTTGAGCTCTTTCGTCCACAAGGCTTACCAACTTCTCTATTGGGCTCGACCAACCAAATGAAAACATCTCTTGCTTTGATGTTTCTGGTCTCGTTTCCCAACTATAAAGTTGTTTTGTGTCTACGGCGTGGTCGGCAACTTCGACTTTCATGAACTCTTTATTGGTTCTGATTTCTGCCATTATGCCACCATATTTCTCTTTAAATATTGATGGTTGACGACACAGTTGTTTGTTTATTGTAGATCCATTGGCTTATCCCGTTGGAGGTTTTTTTGTTTTGATCACCAGGTTGATCTTGCTGTGCCTCGACTCACAGCTTGGGTTGGAAAGCCAATGCACAAATCTATAATACTAGCACTTCACTTTGTACTAATCACAAACATTTTTCCTTGTGGATGAAATTGAAGTATTCAAAATACTTCATCCGGCTCGAAGGACCATGAACGAATACACTTTACTATGTTGGTGTTTAGTTTCGTATTGATTGTTTATTCTGCTGGGCCTGGGTTTTTATACCCAGACTCATGTATAATTTTAACCATTAAATCTAGTGCGTCTATTGCTGAGTGTGTAAGGCTCAGCATTGGTCTATTACATATTCTTAACTTATCGCGTAGTTTGTAAGACTCCGCATTGGTTTATTAGCTATTATTATTTTATTGCTGAGTTTATAAGACTCCGCGTTGGCTTATTAGCTATTCTATCGCTGAGTTTGTAATGCTCAGCGCTCGCCTCCTACGTATTCCAATCGCTAAGGGTCAGGGTCATAATTTGTGCCCAGTTTGACAGTTCACACTTGAAACATGTGTCATTTATTTTATGCTAGTTGTCGAGTGCATAGCGCGTACGTTCCCCTACTTATCATATTTCTATGTTCATGCATGTGCATGAACAATCAGTATCTATGGCAAAAATCACTCAATGCAAAGCTTGGTAGATGTAGCTGTAACATCTATATATATATAGATATGATTATAATTATATAAAAGCTATATTTATGTATAGGAATCGAGGTATTTAAGTAGACAAAGTTACATAGATTTAAATGGTTTGCATTCATACAGATTTTATATAGATATTGCAGAAAAAGCATTTTATTCACTCAAATATTACACATATATTGCAGGAAACTGGCACCCTTCATTTAGTCCAGCAAATCGCCACTCGAAGCTGAGCACTTAAATGAATTAGCAGAGCTACGAGCACATACTTTTAGTGGTTGACTCTTGAGTAACTATGCCATATCGTTCAGCACCGTGTTGTCAATATTTTAATATCCATTTGGTGTAGATGCTGCAAAAGTTTTCCAATACCATTTACCATAATTCCACTTTGCACATTGACACCTAACCAGACCAAGTCGTTCGCACAGAAGGCAAGACAAGAGCTGTTACCAGCTGAGAAGCTGCTGCTAGCCCTGGCACTGAGTAATAGCTAGTAAAAAAGAAGAACGGAGAGAGAGAGAGAGAGAGAGAGAAATGTAAAAAGCACTCGAATGTTGAACAACACTCTTCGACATGGACACTTAACTGACAATGTCTGACCTTTTCAACAAACTGGACAGGCAGCAAAGCCAACAACAACAACAACAACAACGACAACGGCGACGACGACGACGAAAAGTAAAAGCAAAATTTTTGACAATAAAAAATAGGAAATAAAAAATATGTAACTACGCATAGATATACATATATAAATATAGACATATAACTACAGTACAGAATGGCAAGAAATAACCAAAAATTGATGCATGCACAACTCTGGCTGCTGTTGGCGGACGTGGGGCAAGAAGGTAGCTGAGAGCCCGCATCTAGTGAAATGCTTACGTGATATTTGAAGTTGTCAGCGTGTGTGTGTGTGAGTGTGTGCGTCATGTACTGAAGGTCGCAGGGAGGGCAGCAACAGAGACACAGAGCCAGAGACAAGTCAAGTCAGCGTATTGCTGCATACAAAAAAGGGGACACAGAGCACGAGACACGGGACAAAGTCTTTCGTTTGCTTTTGTGTCGCTAGAGTTGCCACAGAGTTTTCGAGGGTGTCAAACTTGAAGCTGTCAAAAGTTATGCTGGGTATATGCAGACGGCCTGGCCCATCGACGTGAGCCAGTTGCCAGTTGCTGTCAACAGCTGCATAGACACGCGCCGGTTCAATATTGATGGCAAGTTTTGAGCCAGCGCCAGGCACAAAGTCAGCGATTAAAAGCGCATTTAAAGGCAACGGCAGCAGCTAGAGCAGGGCACACCAAAACCGCAAGCTGCAGCAGCAACAGCAGCAGCAACAGCAGCGACAGTTGAATGTGCCCCAAGCCGCTGCTCGGCGCACAAATTGCCCCCAAATGAGCCGCCAGCCACATTCAGCCTGAAAGTATGCTACAATAAAGTGCAGCAGCCCAAGTCCATGTACGTGTGTATGTGTGTGTGTGTGTGTGTGTACACCGGTTGTTGCGTGTTTACGCAACGTAACCAAAGTCAAAACCTCGATTAGGATTCAATCTGCTGCGGGCCACACACACACACACGCAAGCTCGCTGTTTGTCCTTGTAGTCCTTGTTGCCATTGTTGTTGTTGTTGTTGCGCCGCAGGTCAGCAGCAAAGTCAAACCGATTAAAAGGCACACATGGCCAGCGCAATGCCTTTGTGTCCGAATAGGTATGCAATGTGAGTGAGGCGTATTCTTCAAGGGGCAATTAACTGCGCTGCGCTCGAAAGTATGCAGCAAAAAACTGAGTGCCGCAAAAAATAGTAACTATGCGTGCGTGTGTGTGTGTGTGTGTGGCTAGCATAGATTAGATTTTTGGCCCCCGCCAAACCAGTAACAAAATATTTAGCACTGGCAGCTGCTGTCGCTGCTTCTGCTGCTGCTGCTGCTGCAAAGGGACCGCAACGTTTGCCCATAAAACTGCCATTAACGCCAGGAGTCCTGCCCAGAGCAAAATGAATTTTTTTCTACTTTGCTGGCGTTCACTTAAAGCGCTTAAATTTTTGAAAGATTTTGCTTTAGTCGCTGCTGTCAGCAACATGCGCGTCCAATTGCAATTAGCCAAGGTGCAAGAAAAGAAAAAAAGTCAAAGTCAGCCACAAGTGGGCGAAACGAACACGAAACCAATTTAAAGCAGCTGCAGCGAAAAAAAGTAACGCCAACGCAAAAACAACAAACAGAGCGAAAAAAGAGGAAGAAAATAATAATAATATACTCAAGGCGTCGACGTGAAGCTCTTGGCGGGCGGACCACGCCCAGCTGCTTGAGTGAGCGGCGTCTGCAGAAAATTAATTTCGCCGAGTGTCTTTTGCAGCAGCCCGCGGACATGGCCAAGAAGTCCTTGGCAGTCCAGACGACAGCGAAAACAAAGCTGAAGGTAAGCCAACGGATGGCAACCCGCCTTTCCGCCGCCTCCGAGTATCTGCCTCTACGTATCCACAAGTGTTTGGTGTCTCGGCATTAGAATTTCAATCTGTAGCGCAAACAATTCATTTAGCGCTACTTTAGCACAAGTCTCCATCTCAATCGCGGCCATCATATTCCTGTTTAAACACAAATTGCGGTGCGCCCGTAAATCGTTTGTGGCGAATAAAATAAATATGAGAATGAGAATGAGCAAAAAAAAAAAACTGAGTATAAAAAGATTGTAAGCCGCAGCATATCAAATTACCTAAGCAGAGCCGGGCGGATGACAAAGTGCGAGGCATGTGGCATGCGGCGTGCGGCATGCGGCAAGGTGTAGCCGGCAAAGTAAGTCAGCTACTTGATAAGTGAATGCCTGCCCTCCGCGGCGAGGGTTGCCTTCACGTTGTGCGGTTGACAGTCGACGCATTTGATGCGATGCTGAAAAATTGTTGCTAATTTTTTATAGCACTGACAGCCCAAAGAAGTTATCCGGCCCGGGACTATCGCATTGCACGGCAGCTTAAGTGAAAATGGTTGGCATTTTCATTTTATTAGAGCTGAATGTTGAAGTAGGTAAACTGGGGCACGGCTCATGTTGAAAGCCGCGCAACAAGCCCAACGCAACGCAACAAATACAAATAAATGATTGTCAAACAAATCTGTGAACTCAAAGAGGCTTAAGCTGATGGAGTTTCTACGATTTGAAATATGTGTTGTGCTGAGAGCGCTTTCAATTGTTTTAAATTGTTATGAAATGGAAGACAAGGGAACATGTGCTATTACGCAAAGACCTTTGCAGCTATATAGTAAATCTGATTTAATTATCTTTGATATACATTTGGTATTCTCTATACAACAAATCGCACACTAATTGTCTTTTAGAGCAATTTGAAATGTGAACTTGACTGTAAATGCACATGAGTAAGAGGGACAACAACAACAACCGATGACTTGTGGAGATGTGCAGAAGCTAACCTACCATTGCAGTCTACTCAGACAACGGTATCGAACTTATGACGACCTATCGCGTGCAAGCAAAGACTCACAGACTGAGTTGCAGCTGGGTGCCAGGCACTCATGGGAGAGAGGGACAGATATACAATTTGCATATGATCCGCCCTTTGGGTAACAGGGACAACTGATCACTCGAAGAGACGTTCACAAACTAAACTATGCCTACAAAGATAACGGGATCGAGCTTTTGACGACCAATCGTTTGCATGCAACCGACTCACAGCTTTGCTGCAGGTTGCTGCTCACTCACCCGTAACGATCAGTTAGGCAGAGAGGGAGAGATATAAAAGTTGTATTTGCTCCTCTCTTTGCACTTTGCGTGCACTGCTTCCACTCAAGCAAGAGGAAGCGCACCACACAGAAATGCTAAGCCGAAAGCCAACATAACGGCATATGCTGGGCACATTTAAGTCTCCTTATTGTGATCTTTTTGCCTTATTTTATATTTACATATCCTTACCTCATTTGTCGCAACCAATAGGCCACAAACACACACACACACACACTCAGACACTCACTCACCTTTTGAACTCACAATCATTGTTATTGTTGCTGCTGTTGCAGCAGCAGAAGCAACAACTGTTCATTGTCTTGTAAAAGCAGCCGCAACAGCTGCCCAGGCCGCCCAACCACAGTGCCACAGTGCAATTTGAGCAGCCACAGAAAAATGTTGCCAACATACATATTTTGCACAGTGTTTTCTTGCGCACACCCGCACGCACACACACACACACTCATACCCACACAGCTACGGTCGGCAACAGACAAGGCAGATGAACGACTTGAGGGATTTTGCTGAAATGACATTTGGCTCCACATGTGACAGGCAGCCAGCCAGGGCAACAACAACAAAAAGCTGCAGCCGTTGGCATTGAAAAAAGCAATTTAAGTCAAGTACAGAAATACACACACACACACAGGCAGTCGCAGCAATACACCTACACATAGACACAGAGACATGCAATCACGCACACACGCATGCCAATTGCTTTTGTTGGCTGCGCTGCGTGCTCTACCTCTCTCTCTCTCTCTCTCTCTCTCTCTCTCTCTCACACACACTCTCTCTCCTTCCATTCGCCACAGGCTCATTCCGTTTGCAAATTTTGATAAATTGCCGCAGTTACCTTTCGTGGGATGGCATAGAGTAAAAGAGAGAGATAGAGAGACAGAGACAACATTGCCAGATGTTGTCTGTTGTCTATTGTCTGTTGCCTTGCTCAATGTGACTCAATTTGTATCGAGGTGAAAGCAAGATAAATGCACAAATCGCAACGAGGCGAGCTTAAAGGAATCCTTAAATAAGGATGTCCACATACTAAAGCCATTGGGATAAGTCTCTCATGCACTAATTACGGGATAATAAATAGTTCAATAGTTCACTTAAAGCTTTATCCAGGTAGTTTTATTGCAATCAATCCAAATTGAAATTAAAATCCTAATCAAAATTGAAATCGAACTCAAGAACTTTGCAGATCCGGAAACTTTGTTGGCAAAAGTCAAAATGCCAGTCGAACGATAAATCTATGAAATTATTAGGAACGTCCGAGGAAAGAAGGAGCAGGGGCAGGCGCGGGCACAGTAGCACGAGTCTGATAAATGGTCTGCCAGGAGTTGAGTGTGTGCGGGGCTAATTGAATTTAATTGCCCACTTAATGGTGCAATGAGCTGAGTGCAAGCACACCAAAAGAAAGTAGAGAAAGTAAATCTTGCGCAAACTACGTTTTCCCATTTCGATAAACGTAGCGGCAAGGCCAACATTAGCCATTTTTATTTTATTTTATTTTTTTTATTTTATTCTTTTTTTGTAAATGGAGCGATGCCTTATCTCATATCCTTTCAAGTTATGAACCGTTTGAACCGTTTGAATGGAATATCAAACCAGTAATATATATCTCCCTTCTGTCTCTGTCTCTCTCTCTCTCTCTCTCTCTCTCTCTCTCTCCCTCTATCTCAAAATCCATCTCCCTCTATCGCTTCTGTACGTCGATTTTGCGGCGGCTTTAAGCAAGGCTTTACAAACATTTGATCGTGTTCGCGGATCCAATAGACGATGGCTACAAAGAGAAGGGTCTTTAATGTATGTATTCAAAATGACAATAATGTCATTACCTGTTTTTCGCCCAATCAGAACGGGACAAGCACCATGAAGACTATCTACCTCATAATCGAGATTTGAATTCATATTGTACCACAAGATCAATTTGCCCTTCTCCGGATGAACCACTTGTTTAACTTGGGGAAAGATTGTGCCACCACCCCGAGTCACATCATTGAGCTGCACAACAAGTAACATTTAAATAGCTGTTTCCATATGGAACCATCATATGGAACTTACATAAATTAAAAAGGTGACAATGCGGTCGTTCATGGAGATATTAAAATAGTCCGTATGGAGGAGATAATGACCCCCAAAGTCATAGTTGAGATACTGCATCTCGTTATAGCCCTTCCTCCTTATATTTAGATCCGATAGATCGCCCAACCTCTGCTTTAGACGTTGCACCACTTGAGCACTCTCCGGGGATAGGCGATCTGCACGCATAAAAGAGCCTTTTGCAGTTCGAACTTTTGATATAACACTCTCATTGATGCTTTTCTTAACATAGGAGTGCTGCAACAAGGGCTCAGCCGTATTTCTCAGATGCTGTATCTCCGAGTCGGAGATCACATCGTGAAAAACGACCATGTAAGGATTCTCGGATAACAGCTCCATTTTGAATGGGGCTAGATACAAAAACTTTGAAGGTTTCGTCTTATAAGAACACACAAGTCGAGTCGGTTGGGGCATATAAGACGACCCACAAAACTCAATAAAGTCATTGTCCATTATGTCTAAGTAAGAATGGTCTTCAATTTTGGTAATTGTATAGTTTCGATGAAAACCTTCTAGCAGTTCAGCTCGCGCTAGCTTGTTGTTACCTAAGTGAAGATGAAGAAAGTCAAGTTTAGCATCTGTTGGTGATGAAGTAACTGACCTGCTGCCATTATGGATCTCGCCATGAGTGAGGATATTTGAGTACGTGGGACAGTTAACAATTCAAAGGGTGCAATCGGGGACTGATCCCACAAGTATCTAGCCAGATGTAGCCAATTAGCTGCATCTGTGAACTGCGATGCCTCGAACAAGTTCGCTCCCATCTCAAAGCAGTCAGAGATCGAGAGCTGCGAACTGCGAAATAGAAGTACATATGTACATATGTATATGTGATTAATCATTCTATTAATCCTACGTTCCCATACTTCACATAAGCTCCATCGAGCAAACCGTGAGCTATATCAGCTGGCTTGAGCTTGTAGATTTGCTGTACCCTGTGAATAGCAGCCACTGCCTCTTTGACATCCTCAAGTTGAGGCAGCTCAACGCGCATTTGCTTGAGAAAATCAATTTGCTCTACAAACATATCAATTAGCACAGAGCGGGCATAGATAACTGAGGGACAACTCACCCAGACCCGCTCTCTGCTCCATGAGCTTCTCCACTTGTGGCCAGTCGAAGTGCATTTGCCGTATGAGCGAATAACTGTGTAGAGGATTGAAGAAAAACTCCGCCTCTGGGTCCTTGGCCAGCAGCAAAGGACTATCGAGTTGCAGGACTAGCCTGTAAGTGTTTAAGCTCACTATGAATTTCCACAAATGAATCATCATTCCAGGAATACCTTCTCATTGTATCTACCTTCTCCTCTAGTTTATCGGCATATTGGTTCAAATTGTCCAGGAGCTGTCTGTGCACCTTCAGCAGGTGCAGTTTGTTTAGCAGGGGCTTTTCCACCTTGTCGGGAGGTGTAGAGTCAATCGACTGAATTAACATTCCCAATAGAGCCAGGCCAAGAACATCCGAAAGTTTCCAACCTAGTCTAAGCCGCATTATTTTCATTGTAGTAAAGAACTTTAACGCTGCTTATAAACTGTTTTTAGTTTTGGTCGGAGGGAGGTAAAATAAATTTGATATGCCTTGGGTTAGGTTAAACTGTGAAAATTTGTATTAAATCCATCTTAATCTAATTATTGAAAATCGATTCTTTCATTTGAATAAGTATATGCGAAAATTTGCGTGGTCGAACAGTTTTTGGCAACTTTTTTCCGATAGTGATATAAAACTCATTTTGGAGGTATTCAATTTTAAGTATTATTCGAATGCTTGGAGCCAAATTGTTTTTGTATCATCAGACAATCTTTGACCTTCACTTTTGCCTTATGAACTTGAACAGAGCTCAGTCTCAATCTAGATCGAATAAAGTTAGCCCGAATGTTGCAAAAGTTGACAAAAGTTGAATAAAATATCATGAGTGAATAGCGATTATATTATATAATATTATTTTATTTATTATATTATATTGATACACAAAATAAATATATATTATGGAATACTACTTCCAACTGTTAATTTTCGGCTTCAAATCGAAACACTTCTTCAATAGAAGTTACACTTTATAAGCAATACTTCACAAATATTAGGATGATAGGTTCAAAAGAAAAAGGAATAATAGAATAATGCAGGATATCTCTCTTTAGCTAGGCACTTCGTGAGTACTGCAGTGGAAGAGAAATAGGGAATGGTAGAAAGAGAAAGGCGGACAGCAAATATGATTAAGAAGGTAAAGGAATAACTCCGGCACGTTATGCTCCCTTATTGTATCTCTAATCTCAGGATATAGTGTACTATATTATTGATGATGACAACTGTCATAGATAGACATAAAAAAGTACGTTATGCTCCCTTATTGTACCTCTAAAAAGAATATTAGTATAGAAATACTACTTTGTGTTTCTTATCTCTCCCTACATCATTCTGTCCCTCTCTTCCTCTCTCTAACGGTCTCTTTTTCTGCCTCTCTTTCTCCTTCTCTCACTGTCACTCTCTATCTCTCTCTTTCTCTCTCCCCATCTCTTATTTTCTCTTCCCTCTCAGCCATTGTCAAGTTCGATGCAATGGGCGCTGCAAGCAAGGTTTTACAAACATTTGATCTTGCTCGTGGATCCAGTAGGCTAGCGCTAAAATAGGAAAAGTCCTTATTCAAGAGTCCATTTCAAGTGATAATATCCTTACCAATCTTTTGGCCGATCAGAACGGGGCAAGCGCCATGATAAGAGCGGACCTCATAGTCGAATGAGTTGGGATTCATGTTGTACCAGTGGATCACTTTGCCCCTCGCCGGATGAACCGCTATTTCCACGTCGGGAAAGACTGTAGCACCACCCCGAGTCACATCATTGAGCTGCGTAACAGTAATGATTAAACAGTTGCTTATATGTGGAAGCATCATCACTTACATAAATTACAAAGGTGGCAAAGCGATCGTCAGTGAACTCCTCTTTGGTGTAATTAAAATAGTCCGCATGTATATCGTAATGACCCCCAAAGTCATATTTCAGATATTCAAAGGCGTCATCGTTAATCTGCAAGTCAGACATATCTCTCATCCTCTGGAATATGCGCTCCACCAATTGAACATCCTTTGGCGATATTTCGTCTCTATATAGGAAAGCGCCATTGGCAGTTCGATACTTTATTAACGTGTCTTCTCCATCATCTTCGACAACAACTGTGGCGCGTTGCAAGAATGGCTCAGATATACGGTTCAGATGTTCTATCTCCGATTCGTAGATCACATCGTGAAATAAAACCATGTAAGGATCCTCGGATAACAGTTCCATTTTAAATGGAGCTAGATACAAAAACTTTGAAGGTTTCGTCTTATAAGAACACACAAGTCGAGTCGGTTGGGGCATATAAGACGACCCACAAAACTCAATAAATTCTTTGTCCATTATGTCTAAGTAAGGATGGTCTTCAATATTGGTAACATTATAGTTTCGATAATCCAACAGCAACTGCTCTACCTGGTCCCTCAAGCTGGGCTCCTCTAAGAGAGCAGCTCGTGATAGTTCCTCGTCACCTAAGTGAAGATAAAGAAAGTCAAGTTTAGCATCTGTTGGTGATGAAGTAACTCACCTGCTGCCATTATGGATCTCGCCAAGAGTGAGGATATTTGAGTACGTGGGACAGTTAACAATTCAAAGGGTGCAATCGGGGACTGATCCCACAAATCTCTAGCCAGATATAACCAATTAGCTGCATCTGTGAACTGCGATGCCTCGAACAAGTTCGCTCCCATCTCAAAACAGTCAGAGATCGAGAGCTGTGAACTGCGAAATAGAAGTACATACATATATGTGATTAATTATTCGAATAATCCTACGCTCACATACTTCACATAAGCTCCATCGAGCAAACCGTTAGCTATATCCGTTGGCTTGAGCTTGTAGATTTGCTGCACCCGGTAAATAGCAGCCACTGCCTCTTTGACATCCTCAAGTTGAGGCAACTCATCGCGCATTTGCTTGAGAAAATCAATTTGCTCTACAAACATAGCAATTAGGACAGAGCGGGCATAGATAACTGAGGGACAACTCACCCAAACCCGCTCTCTGCTCCATGAGTTTCTCCACTTGTGGCCAGTCGAAGTGCATTTGCCGTGTGAGCGAATAACTGTGTAGAGGATTGAAGAAAAACTCCGCCTCTGGGTCCTTGGCCAGCAGCAAAGGACTATCGAGTTGCAGGACTAGCCTGTAAGTGTTTAAGCTCACTATGAATTTCCACAAATGAATCATCATTCAAGGAATACCTTCTCATTGTATCTACCTTCTCCTCTAGTTTATCTGCATATTGATTCAAATTGTCCAGGAGCTGTCTGTGCACCTTCAGCAGGTGCAGTTTGTTTAGCAGGGGCTTTTCCACCTTGTCGGGAGGTGTAGAGTCAATCGACTGAATTAACATTCCCAATAGAGCCAGGCCAAGAACATCCGACAGTTTCCAACCTAGTCTAAGCCGCATTATTTTCATTGTAGTAAAGAACTTTAGCGCTGCTTATAAACTGTTTTTAGTTTTGGTCGGAGGGAGGTGAAATGAATTTGCTACAGTGCAGGCTATATTAAACTGTAAAATTGAGTGATTAAATCAATTTTAATTTAATTATTGGAATTAAGTTTTCTTCTTTAAAAAAATAAAATAAAATAAATATACGTATGCGTTTTTCCTGAAAAAAAAAAAAAAACTCATTTTCATTTTGAAACTATTCAAGTAACTCAAGAGTAACTAGGGTTTGGAATATCAAACTTATGATTGCGTAACTGACAATATCTGTTTTTGACTCCATCTAAAATATAGACAAAAAGTGAACTTATACTTCACTAGACGCAGAGCTTATGCAGAGCTCTCGTTGTTTTCTTGCTATCAATTGTTTTGAATATTTTATGCAACCCTGCTGCTATTTTTTTCGCATTACTTTTTGAATTGAATTCTCTTCTTCTTCTGCTGATTACATACTAGTTGAGGATCGATATAGTTAAGAATCGATAACAGTCATCGAGTTGAAAGTGCTGGCACTATCGTGGCAGTTGGACATCGATAGTGTACTACAGCGATAGTGCTCTGTCATCCGTAGTGCCGATAGTGCCATCGATAGCTCTCCACTTCTATGTTCACTCACTCCAGCAAATGCTTCAAAGTATCAGAAGGCGCCACACGACACGAGTAATCATATATACATAGAATTATTGAGTTTCAATAAATTGATATTTATTTATAGCAGAGAATTGGTCAAGAGCGCGGCTTAGTCGTCCTGCGTTAGGAACTGTATGAGAACTGTAGAGGGAGGGAGGGAAAGTGAGTAAGGAGAAGGAAAAGAGAAATACGATGAATGACCAATTAGAGTCGGAGACTTACCCAGCCTCTTGCCCACCACATTGGGACAGAAGGTGATTCGAAATTCGTCTTCGAAGGAGAATACTAGAGCATCGCCGCGACTTGGAAAGGCGGCTAGCTCATGTTTAGCTAAGGTAATGGCTCCACCCATATCCATATCGTTCAGCTAGCAAATGAGAATAGATAAGGGGGAGGATTAAGAGGAGGCGGACAACTGACTGACTTACAAAAAACAGGGCCGTGCCGTGAACATTCTCTTTCACACCCAAGAACTGGAGTACAAAATAAATAAGAGATTTTTAGGAGTTTCGTAGTCATGCTTAGAGCTCTGGCACTTCACCTTATATAGATCCTGCAGCCTGAATGCATCACGTGGACTATACTCGAGCATAAAGAATTTGTCCATGTGCAGCTCGGCTGCCGACATGTCGACCAGGCGTTCCATCAGTCCGATTGATATCGGGCTGAAATTATTCGAAATGGAGCAAATCTTCATGCCGGGAATCCGCGTCAGCATCGAGCTCGGCGGACAGCGCTCGAAGGCGTTCATCAGGTGCGCGATCTCGCGCTCTCTAATGCCGTTCCTGTAGAGCATTACCAAGGGATCGTACAGCAGCTCCTCCATGCGCAGTGGCGCCAGCTGCATGAAGGGCGTGAAATCAGTGTTCAGCTCGCAGATCAATTGCAAATCCCTTTCGTAGTTCCCTCTGCACTGCTGCTCCTGCACGCTGGCGTGCTCGACAGGCGTCGACCGAGTGCGACCCGCCGTCAGCAGCTCCAGGTGCTCGTCCAGCGACTCGCTGATGCTCTCTGCCAACAATTCACTTGAGTACGAGCTGTGCCCCATCCCAACCCCACCCAACTCACTTTGCTGGCTCAGCTTCTTCAACGTATTGCTCTGCATATAGTTGATCCGCTCGTCCGTGGCGCCCAGCAGCTCGCTGTGGGGCGATGCGGTGTAGTTGACTCTGGCGACGGCCAGCCACTCCAGTGCCTCGTGGTACTTGCCCAGCTCGAACAGCTCGCGCCCCATGTGATAGTAGTCCCATGAGCCTAACCTGTTTGGGCAGTCGTCATTACAGGGTATTCTGTGGGCCGAGCAGCCCCACCAGAGCTCACCTCAAGTACTTCTTCCGGTGCATCAGGAAGGCAGCGGGTTCATAATTGTAGAACCTGAACAGCGACTGCAGACTCTCCGCCAACCGCCTGTGCGCTTCGGCCTTGGGTACGAGCGCAAGGAGGCGCTGTTGCATCTCAATCTGCTGTCTGCCCACCGAGAGCATCATCACTGCCTGCCACAGCCGCCAGTCGTAGCGGATGTGATTCATCAGTCGGAAGCCAAATATCGGATTCGTCATATACAAATCGGGGCGTCTATCGGCGTATTTTATCAGACGACTATACTCCTCAATAGCGCTAAGGGGAGAGAGAGAGAGAGTAGGACGGAGAGAGAGATGATAAGAGACAGCGAAGAGACGAAGATAGAAAATTGTAGAAAAGAGAAGAGAAAACATGTTGGAAGAAAACAGAAAGGAAACAAGTAAGAAGGCTCTAGTCGAGGCTGCTCGACTAGTCGATACCCTAAACCCTCCAAGCTGATATTCAAATTATTCTGCTCTTCTTTTATACACATATAATAAACACGCATCCACACGCATGTATGAACGGAACAGAGAGAGGGGTCAATGACCTTGAGGAGGGGTCAATGACCTTGAGGAGGGGTCAATGACCTTGAGGAGGGGTCAATGACCTTGAGGAGGGGTCAATGACCTTGAGGAGGGGTCAATGACCTTGAGGAGGGGTCAATGACCTTGAGGAGGGGTCAATGACCTTGAGGAGGGGTCAATGACCTTGAAGAGGGGTCAATGACCTTGAGGAGGGGTCAATGACCTTGAGGAGGGGTCAATGACCTTGAGGAGGGTTCAATGACCTTGAGGAGGGGTCAATGACCTTGAGGAGGGGCCAATGACCTTGAGGAGGAGCCAATGATCTTGAGGAGGGGTCAATGACCTTGAGGAGGGGTCAATGACCTCGAGGAGGGGTCAATGACCTTGAGGGTTCTTTTCGATTCGATTCTTTTCAATTTCAATTTCAATTCGATTCTTTCAATTCTTTTTCAATTCGACAAATCTGTGAGGGAATCTGTTTTTCACTATATTTACCCCTTCATTGTGTTTACTCTCTCTTCAAGCGCTGACACATAGCTGCGAAAGTTGTACAGCAATTCGCGCTCCAATTTCAAAACACTTTTCAGCTCCTCAACGTGAATACTTTCAGCATTTGCGGCCGCAAGTAGCAGTGGGAGCAGGCACAGAATGGCAACCATTATGTCTAGAGCTTTGCACGCGAATGAGCCGAAACGGCGCGCACCTGGCCTTCACCTTGACTAATTGCACATAGGAAATGGAAAAACATTTGACAAGCGCAGCCAATTAAGTTAAGCAGTAGAGCTGCCCAGCAACAAATAAGTTAGTAATGTTGTTTTTAAAAACAATCGATTTGATCAAAAATATTTTATTTTCATTACATAACCACAGTTTTCAAGCCTTGCCCGTTACAATTTTAATAGCGCTAAGAAAGCAGTGTACTGTTTCGCTTCAGAGTTAAGCTATGCCGATTTACAGCACACAAAGCAGTGCACCTATCGATAGTACTGAGCGCCAGCTGTGTTGAGCTATCGTTAAATTTAAATGCATTTTATATGCATCCAAACTAAATTTATTAAACTTGGGCAGCTCTATCGTGCCACTGATTGAGGTGCTGCTCAACTGAATCCCGCTCTGGATGAGCATACGACGTGAGTATATTACGATCCGAGATTGCCGCTTCGCAGAGCGCCGTCATCATTAGCGGAATTATATTGTGCAATTTGCGGCTGAAGGGTCTGCTAATGTTTACGGGACGAACCTTTACCATGGACAAAGTGAAATAAATTGAAAATTGAAAATTGAAAAACAGATGTATGAAACTTACTGCTTGTCTATTAAACTAAGCACATATATTTATGTTGTGCTTATTTTTTTGTCTTCAACTTTATTTTAGTGGGCTGCAAACAAGCGAGTGCAGAAACAAAAGTAATTTTCATTTGCCTACTTCATTTGTTTACAATCAGCTGTCGTAGAGATGGGACTTTGGCTTTTCGATACCATCAGTGCGAGAGCTGCCATTTTGTGTTGATAGAGCTGCCGGACTGACAACTGAAAAGCTCTATGATTCAAAACGTACATACACATGAGCTTTCCATAATACGAAAGCTAACAGAACCGTATCGGTAAACTTGTTAGGGGCTTTCCGCCAATTAATAATAATTGCCGTAGCTAAAAATAAATAATGCATAACTAATTTTTGAGTTTATATATTTACACCCAAATATAATTAATTCTTGTACTATTTTTACAAATGCATGTGTAATAAATAGTGCCAGGTAATTGCGAGTATCGATAACAGCACATCTGCAGTGTCTATTCTATCTAACAGCTTCTGAGTGTGGCCAAGAGAAATACACACAATTGAATGTACATATGTAACTCTATACTTGATGCTCCCTATAGATATACAAAAAAAAAGAACAATTTGTCTGATTTGCTCGCGGCTTCTCAGTTGCATTTGTGCTCTTAGTTGCAGCGGTTGTACGTGTGCCTAACGCAAAATAAATGTCTATTTGAAAAGTGCAACAATTTGTGTGCAAAGCGATCAATAATTCTGCAGGGCGGACGCAACGCGCTCTCAAGTGTGGTATATGTGTTAGCAATAAATAATTATTAAAGTTTTTGACAGCAAGAAGTCCCCAAACAACGACATGCTACTGCAGAGAAACAAGTAAAAAACGGAATATGGTTTCTTTAGTTTCGTTTCGTTTTGTTTGTGCTTACGTTTGTGTTACCCATTTAATTTAATTAGTGCCTCGCTAAATGTACCTTTTCTGTTTCTCACAATTCTTATTCGCATAGCCACATCGCTCCCACTTCATTTCGGCTTGTCCTACACTTCAGTTTTATTTGCGTTTTAGTTATGTCTGTTGACATATGCTTGTTTGTATGTGTATGCGCGTGTATATATGTATGTGTTTGTACGAAATTGTGTTGCCGATTACTTCATCTGCTCATTTTGCTTTATTTCGGCTTTTGTTTTGTTCATTTCATTCTTATGGCGTTGCCAGTGCTAGGCAAGTTGGCCAGCTGTTGGAATTTGGTTGCATAGCAACAACACAACAATACAATAACAGCATTATTATTTAAATCGGTGTACAATAAATGTTTTCTAGACTAATTTTTGATTGATACTTTATTTTATAAAATTTTTATCAATTTAGTTGGCTGAATTGTCCTCTGTGGAGTCAGTCTGGCAACGCTGCTCGTTCGCTCGCATGCCCGCTCTCGGAGTTGGCCTCAGCTCTTGTGCTCCATTTATTTATTCTATACGCTTTTATTTATACAAAACGATAAAGTGTCTTTTATTGATTTCGAGCCCTCGAACGTGTACACAGCAAACGTCGGATTTATTAATTGAAGGCGTTAATCAATCAACGCTTCAGTGTCTGTCGCTCGTTGGCCACTGTTGGGCTGTGTTATCACAAAAATCGCGCGTGTTTTCGTTATACAAAAAAAATACTTGAGCGCATTTCTTAACAGGTATCTGCTTGTTTATAAATAAGTACTCTCTCCCAAACCACCGTGTGTACATGCTATATAAAATCATCGCGATAAGATAATTGCCACCCGGCTAAATTTGTGACTTTGCCTAATTACATCCCACAGCCCGTAGCCCACGCACATTAGCACTCACGTGCATTTCGCTCAGGCTAAAATGTCAAGAAATTGCGACACTTTGAAATGAGGCGCCATTGGGCAAAAGTTACAAGTTTCCGTGTTCGTGTTAGTGCCGTACCGTTTGTTGTTTTTGTGTGTGTGTCAGTTAACTGAGATTTGTATATATGTATTTGCCGCAATATACTCGCATTACATTTGACGCCAATTTGGCGCATGGGCTGATGAGCTGTTGATGGGGGGTGGAGGCGCAAAGAGATAGAAAGAAAGAAAGAGCTTTGTGTGAGTTGTGTCTCTGTCTGGCATCAGGCCAACAAAGCAATGCGCAACAATATACCGCAATTGCCATACAATTTACACATATACATACATGCCAATGTGTGCGTGGGATTTAAGTACAGCAAAAGCTCCCTTGAGAGGACATCTCTTGTAGCTTGAATAATTTTGAAAAAAAAAAACCTTTTACATAAGGACCATACAAAAAAAAAAAAACACCAAAAAAATTATTTACAAATATTCTTGTCACCTATTCGACTCATCTTCAATAGACACCTCTTATATGTCCACTCAAGGCAGCTCTCACTGTACAATCACCTGCCTGTGGTATGTGTGAGAATTCACTCAACGTGTGTGCCAACTTGTTGCCTAAGGCAAAACGCTGTCGATTAGATATAACTGTTTATTTAGGGAAACGACTGCAAAAAGCGTTAAGCATATAAAATCAATTAGATTCAGAATTAAAGCTGAGGCTAGCGTCGATCGTCGGCATCGAAGCTGCTCGCCTTCAGCTTTAAACTGCCACGGGTCAGCTGATTCAGATCGATTATGGACAGGTACGGCTTGGGCGGCACAGGCACATCAATAGGCAAAGCGGCAGCGACGGCGGCGGCGGCGCGTCGCTTATGGCGACTGCCGGCGGCAGGCTCGCTAGTGCCCAGGGAATACTGATCATGGTGTCCGCAGCTGGCGGTGACGGCGCGCCGATAATTGCGATAGCCGCTGAAGCAGCTGCTGCCGGGTGCAATGGGCATCGGACGCGTCGGTGAAAAGCCGCCCTCGTCGGAGGAGACCCCGCCAACTCCTCCGCCACCGCCGCCAGCTGAGTCGTAGCAAATGCTCAGATTGGTGTACGCAATGGGCGCATGGCAACGTGTCGTTTTTGGCCGTGGCTTCACCTCGTAGCGTGTCCTGGAGCGCGAGCGCGAATGATGTGTACGCGGTCTGCCGCGTCGCTTGCCCTGCTGCCGCATCTCCGATACTAGCGGCACGGGCAGGACATTGATGAAGCGATAGTATTGAAGCAGAGTCCGCGCCAGATTGCGCCCAACTCGATGATCTGTGAATTTGGTGGATAAGCATGGTTCTCCAACTCCAAGTGTCTAAACTACTTACACCCGTCCTCGTTGTACAGCGCGATCGTCTTGCCATCGCGCAGGTAGTGGCCTGCCATGGACACCTCCAGCGTGTAGGCGTTCACCGTGTCGCTGAGCCGCTCGCAGCAGTAGCGTCGGACGCTGCCCATCTTCCGCTCGTCCGCATTGAACATTGTGTGCTCGGCAATGTAGTCCTTGGCGTTGTTGGCAAAGAGGCGCGGAAAGACGAGATGCCGCTCGTAGCGATAGACATCCTCGTACGTGTTGCCGTAGATGAAGCAGCCGTGCATGCTGTTGTTCGCGTGCAGATCAATCACAAAGTCAATCTGATAGGTCTGTCAACGGAAGTAAAGGATATTGAAGCAGTGAAGCTTATTGTCCCAGTGTTCGCCCCACTCTCACTCACATCTGAATTATCCAACTCTTTTAGCACATTCCGGATGGCATGCAGCTCCGGCTGGGTGAACTCGGAGGCCACATGCCAGTTGCGATTCATGTCCTGGCCCATCAGATTGCAGCGATTGTTGCCCAGAAAGACCCCGTCCGGATTGACCATTGGCACAATTTTGAATACGAAATTCTCGCGCAGCACCTGCGCAATGGGATGATTCCCCACCAGAAACTCGATTAGGCCCTGGCACACATGCGATGCGGGCGCTTCGCTCGAGTGCGTCCTGCACAGTATGACAATGACCCGTATGAAGCTACGCTCGAGCCGGTTCGTCGACCGCTGGCTGTGCGTCACCTGGTCAATTGTGAGCAGATCGACATTGCGGTTTTGCTGTGAAGATAGATTGCTTTATCGATCCGAATAGGAAGGGGGATTACGCAGTGAGACATGCATACCAGAGACTTGACGAGAACGCAGCGCGTGAACCGCTTCTCGGTGCCCTGGCGTGCATCGATCACATTCAAATAGGACTGCAACCGGGAGTAGCTGTACGGCATGGCCAGAGCGAACATGTACACATCCTCCTCCTTGTCGAAGTTGAAGCCAAAGCTGAGCACATAGTGTCCCTGGTGCATGGCCGAGCGATAGAAGAAGACCTGGCGCTTGGGCAGCCGCTGCCACTTGGGCCGGCTGGAGGACTTGACGAGCGGCGTCAGGCCGGAGTTGAACAGATTGCGGCTCTTACTGATGTTCACAATGTTGAAGAGGACGCGCTGATCCTGCTTCACATTGTCCACGGTGAAGTTGAACCAGAAGCGAAAGCGCGGATTACACGTGTCCGGGCGCAGAAACAAATCGTACTCGAACTCGCCCACCAGCTCCGCCTTGCCCAGATTCCCGGTCTCGAAGGCCGCGTCGAAGCACAAATGGCCGCGCTTGGCCTTGCCGCTCTGTCCGGGCGGACGGATTATCACGCGGGAAACGTTGCCCAGTCCGCCCTCGCCATCGCTGTCCTCGCTGTCTGGAATGGTATACGAATATAGCAATAGAATGCAGATCACACTGAGCCGTAAGCTGTAATCTGAGCATTATGGAATCCATTGAGCAAATACCATCTGAGCCGCGATCATACATGCTCGTATGCTGCAACGGATCGCAGGCTATGCCCAACATCTTGGCAAATCTCCGCGAAAGCTGCTAACGTCTAGGACTCTTCTAAGGCAACTAATGCAAGTTTCTAATCCTGCAGCAAAGCTGTCACAAGTTTCAACAGCGACGCCTTACCATATCGCAAAAGGTTAATCCTGCCGGGTTTCTATCTTTAAACTCGACAGAAGGCACGTATGCGTGTCTCGGCTATCGCAACTGGTGCAACTTTTTTTAGAGCCGCCTCAAACGTCAAATTGAATAGTCGCGGTTGCGTTGCCTCCCCGTTGCACCACAAAAGGAAAAGGAGGCGGAGGGAAAGGAACAGCAGCCACACTCACCTGAGTCGCCCATGCCGCTGGCAACTTGATTGGATTACAGCTGCTGCTGTTGCTGCTGCTAACGAGGCGTCTCCTTCGGTTGATCCAGCTGGCAGCGCATTGACCCGCTTTGCTGGCAAATCAGAAATAGAATTTCAATTAGCGGCCATATAGTGGCCGCCCACTTTTTGGATTTATGTCTTGCCGCAGGTTTCTATTTCACCTTTTTTAGATTTATCCACTTGGGCCTTTCACTTTCGCCAATTCGCGTGCGATGTCTTGGCTAAAACTTATAGATTCCAATCAGCGTGAAGACTATGCGTCGCTCTATCGCCCAGGCATTAACTGCCACTGGCCGCTTGCCCCGAGCTGGTCTGAATGAGTGGCACACAGCCGTGATGACGATGGCTGCCGCTGGCCTGTCTAATGTATTGCTTGGCACTTTTGACGTTGCCATACACACACACTCCCACTCACACACACACACACACACACACACACACACAGACACACACCTGAACTGCTGCTGGCAGTGGTTCACATGTGCGACTGTTTGATCGATAAGAACGCGCGCAGTTGGCATTGCGGTTTTGGCCAGGATTCCCACAGTGAAATTGCGTCATGGCAGTCGCTTTAACTTTTGGCAGCGCAAACTTCGCACAACTCGCATTAAGCAAAAGCGAAAAGCAGAGAACTGGGCAACGGCGTTGTCAAAGTTGCAGACTTAATTGCCTGCAGCGCGTTGCAGGAGCCACACACACACACACACACACACGCACACACGTATCATAAAATAACGCCACTCGCAACTGGCTGAAACTAGTTCACGGGGCTAATCAATAAGGCGAAACAGGAGCGAGATCCGACATAATAAGTTAAAGCCAGACGTGTGGGGCAACGCGTTGTTGTACACGTATTTGTGACAGCCACTGTCGTCGCACTCTCTCACTACATAAGCAACACCCATAACTAGCAAGCCCATAGCATGTCCAAGCGCAGGTATCCTTTAATGTGCCCCGCCCACCGCCCAGCCCAGTGTTTCAATTATTGTTTTATTATCATTTTGGTTTGTGCTCGTCGTGTTTTGTTGTCGCCAGTCGTTCGATTGCTTGGCTAATCTGAATCGGAATGGTTTACTTGCAGGCTTGGCAGTGTACGCCCACCGAAACGTTGCAGGAGCGACATGGACAACATATCCACCTCGGACATTGTCATCATCAATGGCAACTCGCATCCGGACTTGGCCAACATGGTGGCCGAGCGCATGGGCCTCAAGAACGGCGGCTGCTCGGTCTTTCACAAATCGAACCGCGAGACCATCGTCGAGATAAGCGACTCGGTGCGTGGCAAGGATATATACATCATACAAACGGGCACCAAGTGAGCTATCAAAACTATATATCAACAATTATGAATGCTAATGGTAAATTTGATCATCCGTTTATTGATTCCACGCAGAGATGCCAACAACAATATTATGGAGCTGCTGATCATGGCCTATGCCTGCAAGACATCCTCGGCTCGCTCCATAGTCGGCGTCATACCCTATTTGCCGTACTCGAAGCAGTGCAAGATGCGCAAGCGTGGCTGCATTGTCTCCAAGCTGCTGGCCAAAATGATGTGCACCTCTGGGCTGACGCACATCATCACCATGGATCTGCATCAGAAGGAAATCCAAGGCTTCTTCGACATACCCGTCGACAACTTGCGCGCCTCGCCCTTCTTGCTGCAGTACATCCAAGAGAGCGTGAGTGGTAGTTGAAGCTGTTGTGCTCATGTCTGTATTAAAACTTGATTTGGCCTGACTCTTCAACGTAGATACCCGACTACCGCAACTCGGTGATTGTGGCACGCAATCCGGGCGTCGCCAAAAAGGCCAATTCCTATGCGGAGCGCTTGCGTCTTGGCCTGGCCGTCATCCACGGCGAGCAGAAGGAGGCCGAGAGCGACGAGGTTGACGGCAGATACTCGCCACCGCCCACCAGGTAAGTCTCCACGCTGATCCACGCCGGAATCCCCTTTCTGTATGTTGAGACTCTTTGTTTATATCTTGCAAATGCACATGAAACAAATATTTTGCAAAATATTTTTTTGATTTGTATATAGTATACGATCCGCACCATTATTTCTTCTGCGAACTTTTGTTTGTTTACACTCGATTGTTGTAGCTATAGGGCGCGTACAATTATGTTTGTTGTTTCAACTTGAATGTTTTCCCGTCCAAAAGCTGTGTCTTCATTTCATTCTCAATGGCAAATGCCATCGGCTATAGCTATGGCTTCGGCTTCGGCTGTTGTAGATCCATTGTAGTCGTTGTTATCCTAAGCTAAGTAAACAGTGGGAATATTTGCATTTGGAGGGATCCGTCATCAAACACGCTTTGTTTTATTAGCTGATAAGTAAGAGTTAGCTGTGTATTGTAGTAGTTTTGGTTTATAGGTCAGCAGCCGCTGAGTTGATAGCTTATCAAGCTCTTTCTATAATGTAGATTTTTGGACTTTCAATAAACTTTGTGTAGACCAAAATCATCGCTCAACTAAAATCATTTTATTGACAACTCGCGCATAACCCTGAAACTGTCTGTATAAGTCTTGTTTATACTTCATTATATAGACTTGTGCAGCTGCATATATACATACATATATATTTTATGTGTCATTAATTCAATTGAAAAACCCATTGACATTGCTTTCAAGCATTAATTGAATTGAAAACCCCATTGACATTGCTATCAAGCTCGAGCCATGCCCTACCATGCCCCGACCTCTTGTAATTGTTGTTTATTTGTACTTCTAGACAACAGCTGCATTGTTGGGTGCAAGTACACGCATTCTGTAGCTTAACGCATTTATTTGCTGTGATTCGCAAATTCCACAGCGAAAAAAAAAAAAAAACAATCGAAAAAACACTTCTCTCTTTCTTTATTTATGCAGGGCGTATAGCAATATTTTAGGAAATTCTGTTGAAATGTGCATACCAGCGGCGTCTAGGTTTGTATTTTATATACAAAATATAAATCTGTGTACATTTGCATATATATTCTCGATATTCTTGACTTGTGTGGCTTATAATGAACTGTGAATTGTTTATGCATTGTCATTTTTATTATTCTTTATTTTTTGGTTACTACAACAACAACAACAACAACAACAACGCACTACACTAAATACATTTGCACATGCCAATTCGACACCACCCACACCACCCACACCACACAACCACTCTGCACATTAAATGCTCAATATGCCAACTACGCGACACTAATCACAAGAAACTCTACTCCGCAACATGCACCCAGTAGCAGCCGTCAGCGCACCACCTCGGTGTCGGTGGGTGTGCCGGAGCATCCAGTGAAAGTGAAGCCGCCGCTGACCATAGTGGGCGATGTGAATGGACGCATAGCTATTATGGTGGTATGTGTTGCAGTATAACATGTAATTCGAGTCGGGAGAGCATCATATAGATAGTTAATATTTCTCTCTCTCTCTCTCTCTCTCTCTCTCTCTTCCTGCAGGACGATCTGATAGATGATGTGCAGGCGTTTGTAGCCGCAGCCGAAATGCTGAAGGAAAACGGTGCCTGCAGAATCTATGTGTTGGCCACCCACGGTCTGCTTAGCTCGGATGCGCCGCGCCTGCTGGAGGAATCAGTCATCGATGAGGTGCGTTCTGGCATCTCCAGTTGTTGATTCTTTGACTAATTTAAATTTCTGCTTCTTAGATTGTTGTCACCAATACCATTCCACATGAGAT